>NC_054846.1:31060000-33560000 GCF_018345385.1 Vulpes lagopus
AAGTATTGAAAAACTATGAGGTAATAGGAACAATGGGTGGTGGTAAAATTTATCTTCTTTTGAAGGATATTCTTTGAAGTTTGAGGAAACAAATATGGATCTATCTATCTACCTACTTACTACCTACCTATTTTTATAGATAAGGGGATGGAAAATCAAGGCACATCACCCCTAAAAATTCACCTACCTCTCCCTTTTTTTGGATAAAGATGGAGATGGTAATGGTTTAATGAAAGGCAGGCAGAGATTATGAATATGGAGAGAATTTTGAAGCTTTTAAGTAGTTACTGAGGCAAATATTTGAGAATGAGAACCTTAGTCAAGTGAGAGGATTGACAAGATGCTCCTGAGTGTATAATGGAAGTTGGACTCTAGAACGCTGTAGTAGTAGCAATCTTTGAAGATTTATTATTTTGCTCTAACAGTACTTGGAAATGTAGGTATGGAGTCAGCAGATTATAATATTATTGGTTATAATATTGATCTAGGATTGGGCCTTTTTTTGGGTGGCTGTATTGGGAATTTGGAGGTGAAAGGAATTGGTGAATGTTGAATAGCTAAGAGAATAGTTAAGGTTAGTCCATATCCATTATATTAGGTTCAGAAAGAGAAATGTAAGCTAGAAGAAAATTGAGGTCAATGTCTCTTTGACATTGAAGAACAGAAATGAGGTCATGAAGTTGGAACATGGTCAGGAAGCTGTGGCCATAGAGTAGGAGAGTTGAAATGTTTCATCTGGAACAATTTCAAGTGATTACAAGATCCTACATGTGAGTGATTGAATAGGATGAGTAAAGGTCCAGGAATTAAGATGATATGAATATTGAGGCTGTGCTCTTAATTCTCTATGTATTTTGTGTTTCCCAGGAAATTGGCAGAAATTGGGATTGAGAGAAAAACTAAATCAGGTCTCAAGTCTTCAGTGAATGAGGTAGGGGTTTATAGATGATAGCAACACAGAATAGGGGTTAGAATAAATGAGTGACATATTCCTCAAAGCAGCATGAAGAGAGGAGAGTTTTGGGGTGAAAAACCAGGAAGGAATCAATCTCTGTTGCTTGCCTAGCAGAATGGTCCTTATGTATCTGATAGTGTTAAGGAGGTATCAGCATCTGTAAAGAGTGAACCAGATTTCACATCTGACTTGGAACATGATGGGGAGAGTTTTGGGGTGAAAAACCAGGAAGGAATCAATCTCTGTTGCTTGCCTAGCAGAATGGTCCTTATGTATCTGATAGTGTTAAGGAGGTATCAGCATCTGTAAAGAGTGAACCAGATTTCACATCTGACTTGGAAATAGAGTGACTGTTTTGGAAAAAAGCTTAGGCCTGGAGCTGTGGTTCCAGATGATGAGTGGGATGTGGAAAAAGGGGTCATTAGTGGCAGGAGCAGAGAATAAGAACAGAAAGGTTAGGGTGCCTTTCATCATTTTGTGATTGAAACTTAGGGAGATGAGAAACATGTTTGAAATTGGCCTCATATGGTGCAATACTGGTGCAAATTATTGAGAGTACCAGGTGGTTGCTGACTCTGTTTGAGCAAGATACTGTGGTGTACTATAAGGTTTGCAGAGGGGCTTGTTAGGGCCTGATTCTAGGGAGAGGTTCTCTCTGGCTGTCTTAGAATGATTGGACCAAGCCAAAGGCTGTGGGTTAGATAGCTCCAGAATATTAACGGGCATTGTCTGGGTGCAGACTAATGCACCCTGCTCTGTGTAACATTTAGGCCCTTGGTAGAGTAAAAGAAGTGGTCCTTTGATATATCAATAGAAGAGCCCTATTGGAATATTGAAGTGAGCCTTCCTGAGTGTGTGTATTAGAGTGCAGTTCTTTATTTTTCAGTTCATTCAACAAATATCTTAGAGCATATGTATCTTGGTTACATCAATGAATAAAGCAGACAAAAATCCTCACCTTGTGGAGCATACATTTTAGTGAGGAGGGAGACAAATAAACATGAAAAATAAGTAAATCATTTAGTGTTTTAAAAGATGAGTGCTATGGATATGGAAAAAACATTCAGGAGAAGGAGTATTGGGAAAGGCTGGAATTTTATTTTATTTTTTTAAAGATTTATTTATTTTAGAGAAAGAGTGAGCAGGTGCATGCATGAGTTAGGGGGAAGGGCAGAAGGTGAAGGAGAGAAGCAGACTTCCTGCTGAGCACAGCAATGTGGAGCTCAGTCTCAAGACCCTGAGATCATGACCTGAGCCAAAATCAGGAGTCAGATGCTTAACTGACTGAGCCACCCAGGCACCCCGAAAGGCTGCAATTTTAAATGTAATGGTTACAGTAGGCCTGATTAAGTGACATTTGAACAAACATTTGAAGGAGAGGGGATGAGCCATGTGACTTTGTGGGAAAGGTATTCTTTCTAGATAGCAGAAACAGTGAAAAAAAGGCCCTGAGGTGGGAGTGTGCCTAGTGTGCTAAGGAATGAGGAGAGTCTCATAGGTCTGAAATGGGTTAAACAAGAATAATAGTGGGCAGTAGGTCCAAATGTTAGAGTAAGAATGTGGCTAATTGAAGGTTTTTTTGTTGTTTTTTGTTTTTAGTTAAATTCTAGTTTATTATCAATACAGATTTATATTTTTAAATACATAGTTCTAATTATTTAAGTTTACCATGTTTACCATACATGTTAAAATGTAATGAGCAATTAAAAAATGTAAGACTAAGATTTTGAGTTGTAAAATGTACTATCAGTCATTTTGTTTGAGGAATAATTTTTTAAGTTCTTTATCCTTAAGGTAGTAGTTTTCACTTCTTTACAGAATGATTTAGAACAAGTACTACGTCAAATTGGTGATAAAGACCAAAAGATCCAGAACCTTGAAGCCTTACTACAGAAGAGTAAAGAAAATATTTCCTTACTAGAAAAAGAAAGAGAAGATCTTTATGCAAAAATTCAGGCTGGTGAAGGAGAGACTGCTGTTCTTAACCAGTTACAAGAAAAAAACCACAGCTTACAGGAACAAGTAAGCATGACAAATGATTCTGTTTCTAAAATTGGGTTTGTAAATCTTACTAAGTGCTTTATTTAAATGACTCTTCATTCTGGTAATTTTTAGTACTTTTTAAGTATTATTTTTTTTGACAAATAACATCTCATTTACCTTAGAGGTAGGTTGCTATTGTAGTAAAAGTAAGTTAGCATAATCTGACAAAGTATCAGTTCATGTCCCAGCATGTAACTTTTTACCTGTGTGACCACAAGCAAATCATTTCACCTTGTCATCAGCTCATTAGAAAATTAGAGATGTTATTAACAGTGCATTCTTGCCTCATGGCATTTTGTGATGTTTTGAAAAAAGAATGAATAACAACGTATATTTATAAACTGAAAGTACTAATCAAGTGTTAGTTGTCACTATGTATTGGTTAATATGCAGGCTTACTAGTTACTTATATTTTGGTCATTATATGTCTGTGAAATACATAGCTAATAATAATTTTGGTAAGTTGCTTATATGTAGTTTAAGAGAAATTTACAAAATTTTGCTTAATATACTTTCAAACTGAAAGAATTTATAGTTACTTTTTTGGAAGAATTGTCCCAAAAGAGAGTTATAAGTATCTAAATGAGACAATTGTAAAACAAAACATCACTAGGTAATGGCACTTTCTAATTCTTTTTAAAAGAATAAATAAAAACAAACCTATCTACTTGAGCTTCCTGCCTTGTTGAAGTAACAAATACCTATTTGGTCCTATCACCATAAATGACTAGAAAAGTAGGGAAAAAATGTAAAACCACTGCTTCCAGATACTGTACAATAAGCAGTGTGGGGCTTTGATTTAGGAGAAGCAAGGGAAGTGAACCTGTTGACCGTTCTAGTTTCTGACTTGGAGACATTTTCCAGACTGTGGTGCAGGTTGGGGGGGTCCAGGGAGAGCACAGCAGTCCCACTGCACTCAGGGGTGAGAGACTGCAGTTCACAAAGGGTGGGGTACCTCACCCCTGCAGGGCAGCTCTCAGAGAGGGGCTCAGCCAGAGGAGAGAGCAGCCCCAGCAGTCTACAGAGGGATTCACTTGGGTCCTTAGCTGGCTGCAGCACTTTGCATTGGCACGGTGGGATTCCATGAGGCCGGGCTGTGAGCAGTTACTAGGAAGCTGCAAACTGAGACGTGGTCAGGACTGGGAGATGCTCAGGTTCCAGCAAGGGAATAAAGAAGTGGTTGAACACTTGGGGGACATTTAGTAAAACCCCAGAAATGTCACACCAGAGAAAACTAAACTGCCCTAGGGTAAAAGCTAGTGTACACCTGGCCTAATAAAGCATAAGAACAAACCTCAAAAGGATCCAGCTGAACCGCATGTATATTAACTGCCTGCTAGAACAAAATTCAGCATTTTTGAAAGAAGACAACAAAATCAAGACTTGTTCCATAAATATCAAAAAATTGCTGACATTCAAAGAAGAAGAAAACATATATGGCTCTTAAAATATGCTTATGAGTATAAGGGAAAAATTATAATAGAAAGTAGAGATGATAAAAAAAGAATTAAATAGAAATGTATAATTGAAACTTCATTGGATGGGCTTAATAAATTAACCAAATAGATAGCAGTAGTGAACATTAAGACAAACCATTGAAACTGTCCAAGATGAAGCACAGAGAGAAAAAAAGGCTGGACTAAAAACAAAAACAAAAACAAAAACAAAAACAAAAAAAACCCCAAAAATCCAAAACGAAAAAACTATGCTTTAGTGACCTGTGGGACAGGATCATGTAATCTAGCATACATATAATTGATGTGACAGAAGGATGGGGAGGAGAAAAAGATTGAAATGATGGCTGAAAAAAATTTCAGTTTGATTAAAAATAATGAACCCACAGATTCAAGAAACTCAATGAACTCTAAGCAAGGTACACCAAAGAAACGTCACATAAATTGGATTTCATCTAAATTAAAATTGCTTGCATTTCAAAAGTTATCATGATAAAAGTAAAAGCCAAGCACAGACTAAGAGAAAATATTTGCAAAACATATAACTGACAATTCAGAAATATTCAGAATATATAAGGAACTCATTACTTACATCACTAATTGTCTGGGGCTAGAGATGAGTAGAGGGTACTGACTGCAAAGGGGCATAAGTAAACCTTTTGGAGTAATTGAAATGTTTTCCATCTGTGGCAATGGTTAAATGAGTGTATATATTTATTAAATCTCAAGCTGTGCGACTAAATTTGGTGAATTTTATTTCATGTATATTATAGCTCTTTAGAGGTGGTTTTAAAAATAATAGAAATCTCTGAATTTGTTATAATTTTTAGTGCTTATTTTTGGAAAGATGTGAATAAATTTTTAAAAAAAATATGAGATAACCTATCATAAAGCACTTTAATATTCTCATGGTCCTTAAATTTTTTTGTTTTGTTTTGTTTTTTTAGTTCTTATTATATCATTTGTGACCTTCATAATTAGAGTCTTGCTTATACGATAGGTAACTCAACTAACAGAGAAGCTGAAGAATCAGTCAGAAAGCCATAAACAAGCCCAGGAGAATTTGCATGACCAAGTACAAGAGCAGAAGGCACATCTTCGAGCTGCACAAGACCGTGTTCTTTCTTTAGAAACTAGTGTCAATGAATTGAATAGTCAATTAAATGAGAGCAAGGAGAAGGTCTCCCAGCTTGACATACAGGTAATGTTGAATTATGTAATTTAATGTGAGTTTGTCTGAATAAAACTTCTATTTAAACCATCAGATATAAATTCTGTTTCTCTCTCCTTGTGTCTTTCTTTGTCCCTCATCTTCACCTCCATCTCCCTCTTTCTACTTTACTTACTAGTGGAAAGATATTGGGAAAAGGAATTAAATAAAGGTTGTGTTTAGACAGTTTGTTGAGCTTTCATGTTTGCCTTTTTTGCTCTTTATGTTTTCTGGCAATCTAATCTGAAACCACCCGATCTTTTTTCTTTTTTTTTCTTTTCTTTTCTTTTCTTTTCTTTTCTTTTCTTTTCTTTTCTTTTCTTTTCTTTTCTTTCCTTTTCTTTTCTTTCTTTTCTTTTTTCTTTCTTTTCTTTTCTTTTTTCATGAAATCCTTTTTTTTTTGAAATCCAAGTAATTTTCTATTATACCATTATATTTCTGTGTTAAAAACTTTTCGACTTTGATTTTTAGATTTTATTTTAAAGGTTTAATTAAAACCCTTTTTATGTACTATTATATGTTTTTAACATACATTCTTTCAGAGGCCAATATAGGTCTTGTTCAATGAATCAGTGATGGATGGGAATTAAAGTATTTCTTTTTCCATTCTTATTGTTGGTTTCTCATTCTATACTATAGTAGAGAAGGTTATAGAAACATTTCTAAGCCTTGATTTTATATTAGGAAAATAATTCAATTGGAAATAAGAAATATAAAATAATATAATAAGGGATACTTAATAACTTGGAAAAAGAGGATATATATTTGTAGATGAGTTGTATGTTAACCCAATATTTGGAGTCCAGTTAGAGAGAGGGAGAAGTGTTTTGGTGTCATATAGGGGCATATATATCATCTTATATATCATAAACTTCATCATTTATGCAAACATTATTAGGAGTCTTTTTTCTCCTACTCATTCCTGTTTGAGGGGTTATCACATACTTATTTTTCAATGTCTAAATCCTTACGTTTTTTTTCCCCGAAGGACCTAATTTTTAAAAGAATTTAGTGACAGAAGCAATGCATATTCAAGCAAGAGGAAATCAAGAACTAAATATGAATTAAATGACTGGTCAATTTTGTTACAGATTAAAGCCAAAACTGAATTACTGCTATCAGCAGAAGCAGCAAAAACTGCTCAGAGAGCAGATCTTCAGAATCATTTGGACACAGCCCAAAATGCATTACAAGATAAACAGCAGGTAGGTGAACCTGATGCAGTTTCATCCGATAATGTAATGTTTTGTTAGATGAATTAATTGCATACATGTATAAAAGTGATTCTCAGTTTTATTAATGTCCTGACCAGCTTGCTTTTTCCCTTTAATTTCTCCCTGATTTCAGAATCAGTTGAGTGTTGGATGCAGGAGTCAGACAGATGAAGATAAAAATTCATTTTTGTTTTTGATAAAGCTTAACTGGTGTGCACCTGTGGTTGGGCTTCTTAATATTATATTACTCCTTAGTATAGGCCATGGTGTGGAGCTGAAGTATCTACTCCTAATTGTTGAATTGTTGCATTCCATCAAGTGCCAATGATTGGGAAAGAGGGCCAGACTTTCACACCTGTTTTTAGTAGGTAATCTGGCCCATGACTTGGATATACTTACCACTTGGAAGCAGGAAAAGAGTACCACCATGTATTCCATTGCAGTAAGAGTTACTCTTTTATCTTGGGGGTAAGAATAAGGAGGGTTATAGGGAGTGCAGAAGTTACTTTGCTCAATACTGCTGATACAATAAAAGCTTACTATTTTAGGGCCAAGATAAAAATACTGAAAAATATTTTTCATGTTTTACCAGACAGAAATTTTTAAAATTTATACTTATTTTACAGGTAACACTGGTTGTTGGTCTATTTTTTTTTAAAGCAGTATAGTAATATATTAACAAACTAAAAACTTTGTTTTCTATATTTTACCCTAAGCTTTAATCCCATTTTGCTCCTTGGATGGAATGTTTGCTCTTAAATTTTGTATGTATCATTCCAGAGTTTTATAAGCATTGAATAAATACATGTGTATTCGTTTATATATAAACACACATACACACAACACACACACACACTGCTATTTTTATGTACATAGAATTACTGTGTATGTATGTTCTATAACTTTGCTCACATTTTTGCTAAATATGTCTATTTTCTGAGCACGAGGTCAGTGCTAGAAACTGTAATAGAGTATTTATAAGAATAACCACACAAAAGTCTAACATTTTTCTGCCCAAAATATCACTAACAAAGTTTGAAAGCACATAGCAGAAGAATAAAACATTTTCTGAAATGTGTCTGATGAAGGGCTTAATATCCTTTTATTTAAAACACTTAGATAAGAATTAAGGAAACCGGGATCCCTGGGTGGCGCAGCGGTTTGGCGCCTGCCTTTGGCCCAGGGTGCGATCCTGGAGACCCGGGATCGAATCCCACGTCGGGCTCCCGGTGCATGGAGCCTGCTTCTCCCTCTGCCTGTGTCTCTACCTCTCTCTCTCTCTCTCTCTCTCTCTCTCTGTGTGTGTGTGTGTGTGTGACTATCATAAATAAATAAAAATTAAAAAAAAATTAAGGAAACCTACAAAAAAAGTAAATGATCAAATATATGTTAGCAAATGTTCAAGTTCATTAAGAATCAATTGTAAATTAGTATAGTAACAGAAGATGCCCTTATTGAGGTAAGACGTCTGTGTTTAACACTAGAAGGTTTGGAGAGGGTGTAAAAGAATAAGCCATCTTCATACATTGCTGGTGGTTGGCTATGTTAGTTCAACCTTTTAATGGTGGTAAGGAAAGCTGTTTGGCAATATTTTTCAAGAACTTTAGGATTTTTCATTCTTTAGCTCTTTTTAGTTCTTTATCCTAAGGGAATAATCCTAGCTTTTAGGGGATGCCTGGGTGGCTCAGTGGTTGAGCATCTGCCTTTGGCTCAGGGCATTATTCTGGGATCCTGGGATCGAGTCCTGCACTGGGATATCCACGGGGAACCTGCTTCTCCCTCTGCCTGTGTCTCTGCCTCTCTCTCTGTGTCTTTTATGAATAAATAAGTAAAAACCTAAAAAAAAAAACATAGCTTTTAATGTGCTCTTCACATTTCTGTTAATAAAATGCAGAAAGGTTATAGCAATCTAGGAATCTAAAACAGGACTTTTGGCTAAAAAATGATCTGGATCAAATAAAATAGAAATTTATGCAGTCAAATATCATTATATTTTAGAAAATGATGTCACAATTTCAGGATACATTTTTATGTTAAAGGTTAAAATAAAGCAGTATGTAAAGCAAGATTCTCTTCCTGTTTTAAAAGTATAAGACAAAGACATATACAGAAAAGACTAAAAGGAAAATTATCAAAACATTAATAGTGACTATTTATGGGTGGTATTTACTACTGGTAATTTTTATTTTGTTCTTTCAGTGCCTCTAGATATTACAAATTAACAAGTTTCATATATGTAGTCACTGTTTTTAAAAGTTATTTTTTAAAATGGCATCTTGAACATTGAAAACAATTATAATATAAAAGCGTTACTTTATTATCAGCCTATTTAATATTGTTATATCTTTTGACTCCTAGAATAATTCTTTCTAGAAAAGGTTATTGACTGGTTATGCATATAAACTTGGTAGCTCATACCGTGTGCAGTTTCAGTTCAGGTCCTTTATACTGGTAAATACAACCTTTGATTCATTATTAGACTTATTTCTAGTCTTACTCCAATAGTTTCTTAAATAAAATTAGAATTTTCAATTTTACTTTGATGAAACATTTGGGCATACAATAAAGTAAACCTTCCTATTACTAAAGTTTTCTTCAATTGTGCTTGTCTATAGGAGTTAAATAAGATCACTACTCAGTTGGATCAGGTCACTACAAAGTTGCAGGATAAGCAAGAACATTGCAGTCAGCTGGAAAGTCATCTTAAAGAATATAAAGAGAAACACCTCTCTTTAGAACATAAAACTGAAGAATTAGAAGGTCAAATTAAGGTTTGTATGAAAGATATCAAATTTACCTATATTTTCTGCTGCTCTAGTAATGGAAACTGATAACCTAGAAGGAATTGAAGATTTTAAATTTGTAAACACGAGTGAAGTTGTGATATCAGACTTTAAATTATATGTAATATTCAAGTTTTATTTTTGAATTCCATCTTTACTTCTAACTTCATTAATGGGTAGCTTTACAAATGGCAGCTTTAACATGTATACCAGTTTTTTTGTAATGTGTAACTAACTATTGCAAAGAAACAACCAACGAGGGATCTACTCTGTAATTATATGAAACTTATCATTTTGTTGTTATGAAGCCTCTTCTGTTCCATCATTCCTATCGCTTTAGCTCCTATTCCAATATATATTTCACATATGACAGACTTCTTCCTTTTTTAAACTTAAAATTTATACCTTTTGAATTTTGTTTTTAGTTTAATAATAAGTTTATGCTGTGATAAACTACTTCTTACTTTAACACGATTCCAAGTGAAAGTGTTGATTTACTAAAGAGATTAAATGACTAGACCTTTCAGAAGAGGATTTGACCTCAGTCCTTTTTCCTTTAAATGGGATCTACTATCAATTAACTATATCTCAAATGACTATGTATATGTAAGTTATATCTTCACAATCAGATGAAACACTTCTGTAGAACTGCATATATATATGTGTGTGTATGTATACACATATATATGTATACATATATACATACACACATACACTGATACAACATGGAGGAAGATTTATGTTTACAATTCTGTTTAGGGATTTCTTTTTCTTTTCATTATGGTCAGTGATAATAGTAATGACAAATGACTTTTTGTAATGGTTGAAAAGAACAAGAGACCATTTACTGAAAAGCATCTAATGAGAATTCTCTTTGGGTATCTTCTACAAGTAGTTATTTAGAACCAAGAATGTCTCATGTGATTAACATTTGGTAATTATTTAAGGAAGTATTCTATGTGTTTTATATAGCTGTTTTAAAATTTTGCAGTTTATGTCAAATATCCAGTATAAGTGTTGAGTAAGTGCCACAGATACAGAGATTGGTTTATACAATATTTAGGGTGCAAAATTATTACAACTATGTAAGAAAATGCCTTGCTCATCAATATTTAAACTTTATACTTAACAGCTTGATTTTGTAAATTTGTAAAAATACAGTTGTATGTATGTGTATGAGACAGAAACTATACTATGAAGAACAGCCATCTCTAAACCAAGAACTTAATTAAAGGTGCAAAACCAAGAATTTAACTGACTTTATATTTAGGGCCAATAGGTGTTAACAGGAGGGATAACATGATAACTCCATTTTAGTTTTGGATATTTATAATTACATTGGTGTTGTTCACTGAATATAAAGGATAATATATTTTAAGTGGGCCCATGTGTGAGCCTGTTACCTAGTTTTTCCATACTTGAATTAATAACTTTTATTCAAATAATAGATACAATTATTTTAAGTTTATTCTCTTTAGAGTTAATGTTTAAAAGTAGAAACTTAGTGACTGCCTGTCGTGTATAAAGCCTGCTGGTAGGTCCTCTGAAAAATGCCAAAATAAATAGTTCCTTTACTCAGTAATAGCTGGGAAGGAAAAATGTGTTTTTATTATATCATAAATATTTTACGGTTATTATTATGTGTCAACACCAATGTAAATATAAACAAAAATGTTATATTTAATAATAGATGGATAATTATTGACATTAAAATGGTTACTGTATTATATTTCTTCCATAGAAACTAGAAGCTGATACTCTTGAAGTTAAAGGAAGCAAGGAACAAGCTTTGCAGGAACTACAACTACAAAGACAGCTGAATACAGATTTAGAGCTTAGAGTCACAGAATTGAGTAAACAGCTTGAAATGGAGAAAGAAATGTAAGCTAAACTACTTTAAGGGAGAGGATTATAAACTAAGTATTAAAATCTTACAGTTTCAGTTTTGCTTTTGCAGTGCTTAAAGATTTATTAAATGTTTCTTATGTTGATTCTGTAAACTCTGATGTTAATATGAATGAGTGAAAAATAAAGCTGTCATAATATGGTTAAATTTACTATCACTAGAAAGGATTGAAAGTTTGGATCATCTGGTCTCTTTTCAACAATAATGTGGTACTCATTTCTCTGGGTTAAAACAATTGTTCTGAGTTATTCACTGATTTGAATAAGTTAATGTGAAAGTAACAAATAGAGGAGTATTTATATATATCACCCAAGAACAATCAGGCTTCCTCTTTGAGGGACTATACCAAATATGGAATGTATACCTTTTTTTAAAATAAGAAATACTCTATTTAGCTTTGTGATGCATCTTGACAGATTGTATTTATGAGCACAAGGAAAACACCAGAATCAGTTTATCTTTTTAAAAAATTATTATTATTATTATTTTAAAAGATTTTATTTATTTATTCATGAGAGACAAAGAGATAAGCAGAAACATAGGCAGAGGGAGAAGCAGGCTCCCCACAGGGAGCCTGAAGTGGACTCAGCCCTGAACCGGGATCATGCCCTGGGCCAAAGGCAGATGCTCTACCGTTAAGCCACCCAGGCTTCCCTTAAAAATTATTGAAGTAAAATTTACATACCATTAAATGCACAGATCTCACATAAACAATTTGTTTGATTTTTATTAAGTGTGTACTCAGTGTAATAATATGCGCCCCCTTCCCCACAAAATTTTTATTACTCATGGAGTTTCCTTGGGGTGCCCTTCTAGTCAATACCTTGTAGATGCTTCTGATTTCAGTGTCTATACATTGATGTTGTGTAGTTTTGAATTGAAATCATACAGTATGATTTTTTTTTTTTTGTGACTGGCTTTTTTTCACTTACTGTACTGTTTTAAAAATTCATCCATGTAGTTGAATAAATATTGTTCCATTGAATGAATATACTATAATTTGTTTATCTAGTCTTTTGTTGGTGGGTATTTTTTGGGTTATTTGCATTTTTTATCTGTTTGAATAAAGGTGCTGTCAATATTCTTATATAAGCATTTTGTGAAAGTTCAGGGTCATGGTGGGATAGATGTATGCTTAACTAACTGTATGAAAACTACCAGACTTTTTCCCAAAGTGTCTGTACCATTTTATACTCCTACTGGGCATGTTTCAGTTGCATCATTTCCTTGCCAGTATTTGGTGTTGTTAGTTCTTTAATTTTAGCTATTTATTGAATATTAAATGGTATCTTATTGTGGGCTTAATTTGCATTTCTTCATTTGTGAAGTGTAAATTATTTTGCCTATTAAAATTTTTTTCTCATTGGATCTTCTTATTATTCTTTATGTATTCAAAATACTAATCCTTTTCCAGATAACCAGCTAGCTAACCAGACAGACAGCTAGATTATCAAGACATTTCCTAGCAGCTTTGCTTTACGTTTTTTTGGTAGTGTCTTTCAGTGAAAAAAAAAATTTAAATTCTGGTTGAATTCAATTTGTTATTTGTTTTATTTTATGTTTTATGTTTAATGTTTTGTGTCTTTTCTAAGAAACTTCTGCCTATCCCCATGGTTTATGAAGAATTCTCTTATGGAAATTTTATAGTTTTAGTTTTTACATTTAGGTATAGGATCTGCCTTGAACTTATTTTTGTGAGAAGTATGAGATAGGGGTCCATCTTTTTTTCCCGTTCATCATGAAGTTGTTCTAATACCATTTTTTGATAAAACTTCTTTCTCCCAATGAGTGGCCTTTGGTGCCTTTGTCAAAAGCAGTTTACCTAGTATATGTGGGTTTATTTACGGGTTCTATTCAGTTCCATTGGTCTATGTTCTGTGTGGTATCCTGATAGCATATTGATTTTTGTAGCTTTGTGGTATAGGTCTTATTGTTATTGTTTCAGCTCTCCAACTTGTTTTTCAAGATTGTCTTGAGTCTTTTAAGTTTATTGCTTTCCATATAAATTTTAATATTAACTTATCCATTTCTACAAATAAATTATTGGGTTTTGATTGGAATTACAATGAATCTGTAATTCAATTTGGGGAGTATTAATGTTTTAAGAATACAGAGTCTTCTAGTCCATGAACATGGTATATCTCTAGTATTTATGTTTTCTTTAATATCTCTCATCAACATTTTGTTGTTTTAAAAATAGGAATCCTAAATATCTTTTGTTAAATTTAATCCTAAATATTTTATGTTTTTCAATTTTATTGTAATTGGAATTGTTTTTAAAATTTTCTGATTTCATGTGGCTTGTATAAAAATTCAATTGAATCTCACTACCTTTAGCATTGTTAAATTCACATTTTTGTTTTGTAGAGTTTTTAGAATTTTCTAAATGGATAGCTTTGCTGTTTGTGAATTAGCAACAGTTTTACTTCTTTTTTTCTTCAATCTGTAGGCCTTTTGTGTTCATTAAAAAGTTTTTTTTTTTATTTACTGTTAGCTGACATCTCCAATGAACTTTTGAATAAAAGGATAGTGGATATTCTTGCATTGTTCCCAGGCCTTGATAGGAAACATGAAATATTTCATCATTCATTTTGAGGTTAGCTGTGTTTTTTTTTTCCCCCCTAGATTCCTTTATCAGATTGAGGGCACTCCTATCCGTACTAGTTTTGTTAAAACTTTTTTTGTCAGCTTCTTTTTCTGTATCTATTGATCATATGATTTTTCTCCTTTATTCTGTTAATATGGTAAATTACATGGGTTGCTTTTTTAAATAGTAAACCAATCTTGCTTTCCTGGGATAATTCCTACTTGATCATCTTGTATTATTCTTTTCATATATTGCTGTATTTGACTTGATAATACTTTGCTTAGAATTTTCTGTGCATTCATGGGGATTTGTTGGTCTGCAGTTTCTTTAATATCATCATCATGGTTTTGGAATCAAGGTTATGTTGGTCTTAAAAATAAATTGACAGTTTTCTTTCTTTATGAAAGGGTTTGTGATAGGTATAATTTATTTTTTAAGTGTTTTATTGAATTCATCAATGAATCAACTGACCTGAAGTTCCCTCTGGGTTGCTTCTTAATTTGGAGTTATATTTATTTAATAGATACAGAGCTATTAATTGTTTTCAAATATTTTACTTGAGTCAGTTTTGGTAATTTGTGTCTTTGAAGAAATTTGTCCATTTCATCTAAACTTCAAATTTATCAGTACAGTAAGATCATTACACTTTTAAGATCTGTAGTATCTGTAGTGATGTCTTTATTATTTACTCTGGTAATTTATGTTCTCTATCTTTTTCTTGATCAGTCTAACTTGGGGTTTATCAATTTCATAAAAAAAACTTTTGATTTTGTCAAATTTTTTTAGATTAGAACTTTATTTTTAAAAATTATTTTATTTTAAGTAAGCTCCATGCCCAATAGGGGCTCAAAACTCACAACCTGGAGATTAAGAGTTGCATGCTCTACCAACTGAGCCAGCCAGGCATCCCTGATTTTGTCAATTTTCTATTTCATTTATTTCTCATCTTCTCTTTAGTATTTTCTAATGTAGACTTTGGTTTCAGTTCTTTTTTTTTTTTTTTAATAGCTTTTTAATGTGGAAGCTTCCCTGTGACTTCACCTTTTGTAGTATCTGTTTCATTTTCAGTTACTCACCCTCTTTGTATTTTGTCAGGTTTCTGCAGGTGATTATTATATGTCATAGTATAGCATGACGCTTTTTCAACAGATAGAATAAATTACCTTGAGGAAGATTGTCTTTTCCCATTTGTACTAAGTGCTTAATGGCCTTATGACAACTCTGAGTATAAGGGTAGGTTAGTTTAGAAGATACTAGGATCTAAAAGATTCAGTGATATATGAAAATTCAGATGTCCTTGGTGGCAGAAGGGGTGTGTGCCTGCAGACATAACTCATATTTTTATAAAAGTGCTGAGATGGAGCATCTTTTCTTCACTTCTAAGGTAGAATTAGTCTCTTGCTTAGCTTGTTCTTGATGTTGATGCTTGCACTGGGTCTTTCCATAAGATCTTCAGTGGACACATAACTTACCAGAATTTTGGTAGATAAAAATCAGTTCCATTCCATTCATCTGGATATATCTTCAAAGGAGGGCTTATGACTAGTCACATTTCAGTAGACTTTACCTTTAAAGGCCAAATAGGCCACTTGAGTTGACAGACTTGATCTGTGTCAAGGGTATGAAGGTTTTTGACTCTCAGTAGTAAAAATGGAAGCTGAGAGCCTTGGAAAGATATCCTTTAGGAAAATGAAATAAAAACCCATCAGATTGATGATAATTAAGTTGTTTGACAGCTTTATGGTTTTTGTCTTTGTTTGGGAGTGATGATAAAAGAAATTTCTTGTATTATTTCTAGTGAAATAAGTCCTGATACTTTGAATTTGAAGATATAGAAGTGCATTGCATGGCATTCCTTCTCACTGTTAGCATCATGGTTTAGGGTGCATAGGTATTTGGGGAGCACATGTGATCCCTTATATCATCCCCTGAGTAATTTAATTAAATTAATTTACTTCTGGAACCCAGTCATCAGTCCATGAAGATGACTTCCAAGTTGGTTCTTGTTCTTCTTCCCAAGGCCCTGTAATCCCAAAGGTGCTTCCGTTTCTAACGGGCTCAATGTAAATGGGCCCATTTCTATTGTATGTTCTAATCTTATGTTTAGAACTCACTCAAGCTTCCCTATCATGTTGAGATAGAGAAACCTTTTAATACTAAAGTCTTTTTTTTTTTTGGTCTATATACTTTATGGAAATGTTTTGTTTTATTTTTATTTTTTATGTGGAATATTGTATTTCTTCTGTACTACCTTGGAAAAAAGACTAGGTAAACACATCTGGGTTTGGCTAAACTTTACCCCTGATCCCAGGGCTCAGCCCAAAGAACAGTGTAAAGTTTCTCCTTTTATCAAGGCCCACTTCCATCTGTGTATCCAACTGTACTTCCAACTGTGATTTTACAATATATTTTCATTAGTGTACAGTGTAATGTACTTTCTAATATCCTTTGTGATTTTATTCTTTGATACATGGAGTATTTAGAAGTATGTTGTTTACTTTCCAAGTATTTGGAGCTTTTCTTGATAGCTGTTACTGACATCTAATTTAATTCTGTGAACAGAGAACATACTCTGTAAAATTTAGACTTTTCATATGGTCTTATCACCCAGTGTATGGTTTATCTTGGTTAATTTTCCATGTGTACCAATGTATATTCTCTGTTGGATAAAGTGTTTTATAAATATCAACTAGGCAAGGTGATTAATAATGCTTAGAAAAAGGTTTTTTTTGTTTGACTATAGTTGACACACAATGTTACATTAGTTTCAGGTATACAGAATAGTGATTCAGCATCTCTATGTGTTCTGCTAAGCTCACCACAATGGTGACCATCTGTCACCAGACAACACTATTACAATACCATTGACCAGGTTCCCTATTTTGTATCTTTTTGTTCCCTTGATTTATTCATTCCAGATAATGTTTAACTTTCAATATACTTGCCTTTTTTCCCCCCTGTGGTTCTGTCAGTTTCTGAGAAAGGAGTGCTAAGTTTCCAACTATGATTATAGATTTATTATTTCCTTTAGGACCCTTTTTAAAATTAGTTTTACAGTAAACATGGAAGGCTTTATTTCTTTTTGCCTTCTTTGATTCACATAGTCTTATGATTTTATAATAATTATTTATGGGAAAGTAGCATAGTTATATATATCAAGTCCTAATTTTAGAGTTGTGTATAAATATAATTCTGGTAATGTATGAATACCCACCTTCCACAATGTGGCTAGTACATCTTTTAACAACCTCTCTTTAACATATTAAATTTATACTGATTAAAAAAATAAATAAATAAATAAATTTATACTGATTGTATAAAGTATATCAGAAGTAGTATGCATTCCAGAAATACTACTTTGCATCTGGTTTTATTTTCACTTTAAAAATGGTTGATCTTTAATAAATGTGTTTTTCTTTTGTGTGTGTGTGTGTGTGTGTGTGTGTGTGTGTGTGTGTGTGTTTTTCTTTTGGTGAGTAATTTTATTCCTTTTATCAAAGCAGCAGCAGTTTTTAACTTTCTTAAAGCTATATCTTCATTTCCTTATTCTTGAAGCTTATTCACTCAGGTGTAGAAAACTTAATGTTAAGGGACAAAAGATAACAAGTCTGTAGTATATTCTGCTAGGCTCTAGAATAAAGTAAATAGTTCGTCTTTTCTCTATGTTTGAAACGAAATATCTCTCTCTTTTTTTAGTTTTTTTTTTCTGGGTTAATCATGTTTTGAAGCTTAATATATAAAGAAACAATGTGTTTTATATTTTCAAGGAAGAAGACCAAGTTCTCTATATGCGTGGGGGTTAACACAATGTATAGGTTCTTTAAAGTACATGGAAAACCTTTTCTGGCTATTGTAGACTAGAGGCTCTGCTATATGTACAATTTGAGGGGCATCCATTGCAACAGACAAGACTGGATTGAGTAAGGAGTCTTAGATAGTCTTGGCTTTACCATTAATTTAACTTGAAGAAAACCATCTTTATCTGTTAAGCAATCAGATCAGATTTAAGGATTTTCAGTTTTATGACATTAAATTATGATTTTTACTTCTGAACTACACAAAGTTTTAAAACAAAATTATTAATTTAAAAATAGCAATTTTTAATGCTAAGTTAGGAATGGTAAATTATGCATTATTTTAAAAACTTGTTTCTTAAATATTTAGAGTATCCAGTACAAAGTTGGATCTACAGAAAAAATCTGAAGCCCTTGAAAATATTAAGCAAATGCTTACCGAGCAAGAGGAAGAAAAAAAAATCCTTAAACGAGAAATTGAAAATTTAAGTCAAGATGCAAAGATGCAGCACAAGGAATTGAATAACAAAATTCAGACAGCAGCAGCAGAACTACAAAAAGTAAAGATGGAGAAAGAAACTCTAATGACAGAGCTTTCTGCAACAAAAGAGAATTTTTCAAAAGTTTCTGAATCTTTGAAGAACTCTAAAAGTGAATTTGAAAAGGAAAATCAGAAAGGAAAAGCTGCTATATTAGATTTGGTTAGTTGTTTATGTTCACTACGTTAGGTAGAAGTGATTTTTATTTAAAATATACTGGTTTTTCTTCTTAAACCCACTGTTGACTTTTTATCCTACATTTAAGTGATTTTAAATAATTCTTATGAGGAAAGAAAGTGGGATTGCTTAACCTGAGAAAAAGATATTAGTGTTTGTGTGTAAAATTTCCAGAGGCCCAGGAAGCTTTTAGTTGGATATACAGTTTTTCTCTATTGTGTTATGATGGATTTGTGAGAGATAGCTGCCTATATGTACTCAGAGACATTTTCACAGAGAATGTGGCTGCTGGTACAAATGTTATTCACTTGCCTGAAAAAAAAAACAAAAAGATCAGAAAGACCTTGTTGACTTTTAATTCTGGTACTAGAAACTTTCTAATTCTCTACTGAATATTCTAAGACTCTAGATAATACCCTGTCTTAGAGATACCATAAAACATATTTAAACTATATGAAACAAAAGTCACACAGTTTCAGGCAATGCTTAATGGGGGCTTGTATTCTCAGAAATATTTTATCCCGTGAATGCCTGAGTGGCTCAGTTGGTTAAGCATCTTGATCTTGACTCAGGTCATGATCCTCAGGATCCTGGGATTGAGACTCCTGTTGGGCTCAGCATGGAGTCAGCTTGAGTTTCTCTCCCTGTGCCCCTCCCCCACTCGTACTCACTCTCTTGCTCTCTCTCTCTCTCTCTCTCTAAAATAAATAAATCAATCTTCAAAAAAAAAAAGAAAGATTTTAACATGGAATAACAGAGTAACAGCAAAAGTAAAATTCTCTTGTTTTAAATATAAAAGTCAGTGAAAGTATTTAGTAGCACAAAAAATATATGATATTTGTATGGTTACTTTTATGTTCCTTTCTGTTTGGAGAAAACATTTCCTATCTTTACATCTTTCCTTTTAAGTTGTGATTGTTTTATGTGAATTTATATGTATATAATATATATGTATACATAAACATTTATATGTAATATAAATCATATTTAGTAATATGTAATTATTCTTTATTATTTTAACACTTTCTTTTGTAAAAATTTCCTTTCTTCCATTTTTAAAAAAAATATATATTTATTTATGAGAGACAGAAGCAGAGGGAGAAGCAGGCTCCGTGCAGGGAGCCCAATATGGGACTTGATCCTGGGACTCCAAGGATCACGCCCTGGATTGAAGGCAGGTGCTCAATCGCTGAGCCAGCCAGGCATCCCTCCTTTCTTCCATTTGGTTGAATATTGTTGTTTTACTTTTATGAGCTTTTTAAAAAATAGCTCCCTGCCCAAATGGGGCTTGAATTCAGTACCCTGAAATCAAGTCACATGTTCTACCAACTGAGCCCAGGTGCCCCTTGTTATCCTACTTCTAAAATAGCATGACAAGTTAATTAATTACAATTAATTGTGTGACATAAAAATATGGTTCCTAAAGTGTTGTGCTGGTTGATGATAGAAGCTCTTAATCTTTTTCTGTCCCTCTACTTTACTGCTATAATATTTGGCTGTTGTATAACTGAAATGGATGATTCTATCCCATGCTAAACCATCAGTGATTGTAGTTTATTTCCATGTGTAGATCTTACTAAGCATATAAATCAAACTTCTTAAACTTACTACAAATACTTTCTGTATAATGTAGTTTTAATTTGTTTTTAGGAAAAAACTTGCAAGGAATTAAAGCATCAGCTTCAGGTACAGACAGAGAATACACTTAAGGAACAGAATGAACTGAAAAAGTCACTTGAAAAAGAGAAGCAGGTAAGATTTTTTCCTGTAAATAAAATATGAAGAATAATAAAGTCTTTGTTTTCAAAATAATTTCACACTGACTTAAGTCAAAGGAAGTTTATTTCTCTGAAATGTAATGGATCACAAAAATAGTTTAAAATTGTCATTTATGTTCTATCTACTACTAAAAAGATTTAAGCTAGGTTATAATAAAAGACCCAAAATAAAGGATTATAACTAATAAAGTTAATTGAGTCAACTTACTATAGAATTATAACTAGATAATTTAGATTAAGGAACATTATTATAATTGGGAAAAATACCTTGATAGGCTTTCCATAGAAATAACATTATAATGGCTCTTTATTTCATGTATGTCTATGTTTAATGGTATATTAATGGTTGTATAAAAATAGTTTTTTCTGTGATTAATGCTTTTATTACTCTCCATCAAAAATAAGCAAGTGAGTAACTAAATGGGTATAATATATAATTCTTATTCTCTGAAGACCTACCTCTAGCAGTTAGAGTCTAGGAATACAGTTTTTCTAGAGATCTGGTTTGTTAAAGCAGCAAAACCTAGACCTCAGAAGTCTTTTATGTGATTGTAGTCTGGTTGTTGATTCAGAGGAGACCACCTGTGTTTTAGATACCTGTCATCAAGTGGCAAAGTTATAGTGGCTTAGTGCCAAGCTCTGAATCCAGATTGTCCAGATTTATATCCTGACTGTGCCATTTGCTAGGTATGTTCTTTTGCCTTGTTTTAGGCAAATTGCTTAATCTCTCTGTGCTCTTGTTTCCTCAGCAGTAAAATGGGGCTAATAATAATCTATGCCACAGGATTATTGTAATTTTTAAAAATTCTATTTAAATTCAGTTAACTGAGATACAGTGTATTACTCGTTTCAGAGGTAGGGGTCAGTGATTCATTAGTCATATATAACACCCAGTGCTCATTATATCACATGCCCTCCTTAATGTCCATCACTCAGTTACCTATCCCCTCACCTCCTCCCCTCTAGCTACTCTGAGTTTTGTTTCCTATGATTAAGAGTCTCTTATGGTTTGTCTCCCTGTCTGATTTTGTCATTTTATTTTTTCCTCTCTTCCCCTATGAACCACTGTTTTGTTTCATAAATTCCACATGTGTGAGATCATGCAAAAATTGCCTTTTCTGATTGACTTATTTCACTTAGCATAATATCTTCTGGTTCCAACCACGTCGTTGCAAATGGCAAGATTTCATTTTTTTTTGATGGCTGAGTAGTATTCCATTGTATATATACCACGTCCTCTTTATCCATTTATCTCTCGATGGACATCTGGGCTCTTTCCATAGTTCGGCTATTGTGGACATTGCTGCTATAAACATTGGGGTGCAGGTGCCCCTTCAGATCACTACATCAATATCTTTGGGGTAAATACCCAGTATGCAATTGCTGGTTCGTGGGGTAGCTCTATTTTTAACTTCTTGAGGAGCCTCCACACTGTTTTCCAGAGTGGCTGCACCGGCATGCATTCCCACCAGCAATGTAAGAGGGTTCCCCTTTCTCTGCATCATTGCCAACATCTGTGGTTTCCTGACTTGTTAATTTTAGCTATTCTGACTAGAATAAGGTGGTATCTCATTGTGCTTTTGATTTGTATTTCCCTGATGCCAGGTGATGTAGAGCATTTTCTTATGTGACTGTTGGCCATGTGTACTTCAGAGAAATGTCTGTTCATGTCTTCTGCCCATCTCTTGATTTGATTATTTGTTCTTTGGGTGTTGCATTTGATAAGTTCTTTATAGATTTTGGATACTAGCCCTTTATCTGATGTGTCATTTGCAAATATCTTCTCCCATTCTGTCGGTTGCCTTTTGGTTTTGTTAACTGTTTCCTTTGCTGTGCAAAAAGCTTTTTATCCTGATGAAGTCCCATAAGTTCATTTTTGTCTTTGTTTCTCTTGCCTTTGAAGACATGTCTAGCAAGAAGTTGCTGCAGCCAAGGTCAGAGAAGTTGCTGCCTGTGTTCTTCTCTGGGATTTTAATGGATTCCTATCTCCATTCATTTTGAGTCTATTTTTGTGTATGGTGTGAGGAAATGGTCCAGTTTCTTTCTTCTACATGTAGCTGTCCAGTTTTCCCAGTATCATTCGTTGAAGAGACTTTTTTCCATTAGATTTCTTTCCTGCTTTGTCAAAGATTAGTTGATCATGGAGTTGAGGGTCCATTTCTGGGTTCTCTATTCTGTTCCATTGATCTGTATGTCTGTTTTTGTGCCAGTACCATATTGTCTTGATGATTGCAGCTTTGTAATAGAGCTTGAAGTCCAGAATTATGATGCCATCAGTTTTGGTTTATTTTTCAACAATCCTTTGGCAATTTGGGGTCTTTTCTGGTTCCATATACATTTTGGGATTATTGTTCCATCTCTGTGAAATAATTTGATGGTATTTTGATAGGGATTGCATTGAATGTATAGATTGCTCTAGGTAGCATAGACGTTTTAACAATATTTGTTTATCCAATCCCTGAGCTTGGAATGTTTTTCCATTCTTTTATGTCTTCCTCAATTTATTTCATGAGTGTTCTATAGTTTTCTGAGTACTGATCCTTTACCTCTTTGGTTAGGCTTATTCCTTAGATATCTTATGGTTTGGGGTGCAATTGTAAATGCGATGGACTCCTTAATTTCTCTTTCTTCTGTCTCGTTAGTGTACAGGAATGCAACTGATTTCTGTGCATTGATTTTATATCCTTCCACTTTCCTGAATTCCTGTATGATTTCTAGAAATTTTGGGGTCAAGTCTTTTGTGTTTTCTTTATAGAGTATCATGTCATCTGCAAAGAGTGAGAGTTTGACTTTTTTGTAGATTCAGATGCCTTTTAGTTATTTTCGTTGTCTGATTGCTCAGGCTAGGACTTCTAGTACAGTATTGAACAGCAGTGGTGATAGTGGATATCCCTGATGTGTTCTTGTATTCTTGAAAAGCTGTCAGTTTTCCCCCATTGAAAATGTTACTGTGGGCTTCTTGTGTATGGCTTTTATGATATTGAGATATGTTCACTCTATCTCTACAGTATGAAGAGTTTTAATTAAGAAAGGATGCTGTACTTTATAAAATGCATTTTCTGCATCTATATGTTGAGAGAATCATACAGTTCTTGTTCTTTCTTTTATTAAACTAAACTTTTATTAGTGTATCAGATTGATTGATTTGTGGATGTTGGACCCCCTTGCAGCCCAGGAATAAATCCCAGTTGGTCGTGGTGCATAATCTTTTTAATGAATTGTTGGATCCTATTGGCTAGTATTTTGATGAGAATTTTGGTGTCCATGTTCATCAGGGATATTGGTGTGTGATTCTCCTTTTTGGTGAGGTCTTTGGTTTTGGGATCAAGGTAATGCTGGCATCATAGAAAGAGTTTGGAAGTTTTCCTTTCATTTCTATTTTTTGAAACAGCTTCAGAAAAATAGGTATTGTCTTTAAATATTTTATTTATTTATTCGTAAGAGATACAAAGAGAGAGAGGCAGAGACAACAGGCATAGGGAGAAGCAGGCTCTGTGCAGGGTGCCCGATATAGGACTCAATACGGGGACTCCAGGATCGCGGCCTGAGCCCAAGGCAGATGCTCAGCCACTGAGCCACCCAGGCGTCCCCAGAAGAATAGGTATTAATTCTTTAAATGTTTGGTAGAATTGCCCTGGGAAGCCATCCAGCCCTGGGCTCTTGTTTGTTGGGAGATTTTTGATTACTGCTTCAATTTCCTTGCTGGTTATGGATCTGTTAAGATTTTCTATTTCTTTTTGTTTCAGTTTTGATAATTTTTTTTTTTAAGATTTTATTCATTTATTCATGAGAGACACAGAGAGAGAGGGGCAGAGCATAGGCAGAGGAGAAGCAGGCTCCATGCAGGGAGCCCGATGCGGGACTCAATCCTGGGACTCCAGGATCGTGCCCTGAGCCTAAGGCAGACACTCAGTCCCTGAGCCACACAGGCATCCTGCAGTTTTGGTAGTGTATACATCTCTAGGAATGCATCCATTTCTTCCAGATTGTCTAATTTGTTGGCATATAGTTGCTCATAATATATTCTTATAATTGTCTGTGTTTCTTTGGTGTTGGTTGTGATCTCTCCTCTTTCTTATATGATTTTATTTATTTGGGTCTTTTTTTTTTTTTTCTTTTTGTAAAGTTTGGTGAGGGGTTTATCAGTCTTATTAATTCTTTCAAAGAACCAGTTCTTAGTTGTGTTGATCTGTTCTACTGTTCTTTTGGTTTCTATTTCATTGATTTCTGCTCTAATCTTTGTTATTTCTCTTCTCCTGCTGAGTTTAGGCTTTATTTGGTGTTCTTTCTCCAGCTCTTTTAGGTGTAAGGTTAGGTTGTATATTTGAGAACTTTCTTGTTTTTTGAGAAAATATGCCATAGGATTATTATAAGAGATAAATAGGCTTAAATATTTCAAAGTGCTTGCAACTCTTAACATAACAAAATGACAAAATAAATGCTCAAATGTCAGTTTTCACTTTATCATTGGTTATCATATTATAATAATCATCATTGTTATACTACCTGACTCCTGTTTTGCACAAAAATATTTTCCTTTGTGTGGGAGATAAGCTGAAGCAACCATATTTAGAAGTGAAACTTTTCAAAATTAACTTTGAATATGGTCAAACACTCAAGTTAAGTTCATAAGGCAAAATGCATAAAACATGGAAACATGACTTTGGCTGGAAGGGCAGGAGATCATTGTAGTTCACTCTGACCATAGTAGAACCTCAACGTGACTTCTGTATGATACCTAATTTTGAACAGAATTATATCCTAGTAGATTATAAAAACAAGGTAGTAGCACAATATTCCCCAGAGCTCTGAATGAGGAAACTATTACATGGTATAGTTTAGTATCATCAGACATAGACTAAACATATTTGCCAAAAATGATTTTTTTTGCCATAGTTGATATGGAGCTATCCGTTTTGATTAATCATGGCTAATAAGCTAAGTTGGCATTTTGAGAATATTCTTGAAAGATAGTAGACATTCCAGAAATCTAAAGATTGATGTCAATATACCTATTTTCTACAATACAAGTTTATACTATTCTAGCTCATTTATAAGCTCTATAATACATACTGGTATAATATGTACTAAATATATACTTACAAGTTAGAAAGGGAGATAAGGTTAAACACATATTGAAGATTAATCCGGCATGTTATCTAATAGTAAATAGTGTCAATTAGGAAAGCTCCATGAGGGCAGAGATTTTTTTTGTTTGGTATTTTGATTTACTGCTGGTCACCTTTGGCCACCAGGCTTAGTAGTTTCTACCTAGAGTAGTGCTTGGCATTTAGAAGGTCCCCAGTAAACGTGTCTTGATTGAATGATGAATGCTAATAAACAGATTTTATTTTCTTTTAGACTTCTCATCAGTTGAAGTTAGAACTCAATTCAGTTCAGGGACAAGTTGTACAGGCCCAGAATACTTTAAAACAAAAGGAAAAAGAAGAACAACAACTTCAGGGGACCATAAATGAGCTGAAGAAATTGACTGAACAGAAGAAAAAGCAAATTGAAGCACTCCAAGGAGAAGTTAAAACTGCTATTTCACAGAAGGTAAGTAATACGATATTTGTTTACTTTTTATGGGAAGAAAAACTTTGCAGTTAAGATAATAATATGATAACAGATGAGTTGCAGCAAAGAAAAATTTATATATGTTCAAATTTTTCTAAGTAATTTTTCTAAGTATTTTTTAATGTATAAAAGCTCTTAATTATGTAACTAAATATGTAAGTCTGGATTTCCATTCACTAGAACCATGTTTTTAGATAATCTTTATTTAAAATTAATCATCTGATATAAAATTACCTTTTTTTAAAAAAAAAATTCATGAGAGACATAGAGAGTGAGAGAGAGGCAGAGACACAGGCAGAGGGAAAAGCAGGCTCCACGCAGGGAGCCCGATGTGGGACTCGATCCCAGGTCTCCAGGATCCCACCCTGGGCCGAAGGTGGCGCTAAACTGCTGAGCCACCGGAGCTGCCCTAAAATTACCTTTTTATGTAATAATATAATTAACACTTAATGTTATGGAAATAATTTATATAATATTTCTAGTGCATTAGAAAATTTTAAAGGAATTTAAAAATAAATTATCCTTATTAAGGGAAGATAATCAAGAACAAAACCCATAAAATGGTACATATTAAAAAAATTCAGGAGTGTAGGTTTTATATAGTTAAAATTGTTTGATATTTCAAGTTACATCTTATTGGTCTTCATTTCTCAACTATTCTAATTCATTATTGAGCATCTATTTTTTATTCTTAAATATATTTTAGTACTTGTCTATACCAAGAGTTGACAAGATAGATTGTACTTAATAGTTGAACAAAAATAACTTTTCATTACTGTTGGTATGTGCATGCCAGTTGGTCAATGGAGAAGAGAGAAGTGAAGTCTTT
Source organism: Vulpes lagopus (assembly GCF_018345385.1). Lineage (NCBI taxonomy): Eukaryota > Metazoa > Chordata > Mammalia > Carnivora > Canidae > Vulpes > Vulpes lagopus. The sequence continues at coordinate 31,086,847 of NC_054846.1, forward strand.
TCTTCTTTTTTTTAAAGATTTATTTATTTATTAGAGACAGTATATGAGCAAGAACAGGGGAGAGGAATGGTGGGGATGAGTAGAGGGAAGGAATCTCAAGCAGACTCCGCACTGAGCATGGAGCCTGATGTGGGCTCCATCTCACAACCCTGTCTCACATGCAACCCTGAGATCATGACCTGAGCTGAAATCAAGAGTTGGATGTATAACCAACCGACAGAGTCACCCAGGCGCCCTGAGAAGTGAAATCTCTTTTATGTAGAACAAACAAAATATGTCCTGTCATTAAGAGTGGGCTATCACATTATGAGAGAAAAAAAATTAACCTTGCAAATAGGTATTTTATGTTGACAGCTGTCAACTATTTCTATTTCTCTTTACAAAAGAGTAATTTTCTAATAACACAAACAACAGTAGACAAATTTGCCTGTGCATTTTTGGTGTTATATATAATCATAAGTCAGGATATAATTATCACAATACATTCATTGTATGCTTTGGTATCTTGAGTTAATTCTTTTCCCCCAATTATTAATCTCATATTTATGTATTCCCTAGATCTTCATTTTTATAGCATACCTTCATGAATTAAAAAAAATAAAACCCAGCTATTTTTAGCACATTTTCTTAAATTATTAGTTACAATATGATTTCTTTTAGATTTATGATTAATGTATATTGCCTATACTTTGCATGGCTTTACTAGATTACACCTTAAGAATTATGAGAGCTTAAAAAAAAGAATTATGAGATTTAAAGGAAATGCTTTTATTGGTAGATGTCATAGTTTGGATTGCTATAACAAAAATATCAAGACTTGGTGGTGTAAGCGATGTGTTTATTTCTCACAATTTTGTAGGCTGGGAAGTCAAATATGACACTGGCATGTCTGGTGTCTGGTGAAGACCCATTTCTTGGTTTGTAGACAGATACTTTCTTGCTGTATCTTCATATGGCTGAAAGAGAGATGATCTTTCTTGTGTTTCTTTTTGTAAGGACACTAATCCCTAATCACTAATTCATGAGGGCTGTACTCCCATGACCTGATGACCTCCTAAAGGTCACAGTTCCAAATAACCATCACATTGTAGATCTGGGCTTCTTCAACATGAACTTTTTTTAGGGAGACACAAACATTCATCCATGGCTATATTAGTTTCTGTTAGTGTATGGATGCTAAAATAAGCACACTTTTTAACTTTGGGGTAGATGGTGGATGGCATTTTGGGGAATGTTGGGTTGATAGTCAATGTAAATTAGACTTTGAACTTAGAGTAACTAGAGAATCATTGAAAGGCAAGTATAATTTGGTTTTGTTGGGGAGCTGTGTAGCATGGAAAAAAGGCTAAATTTTAGAGTTAGGCAAGATCTGAATTTAAATTTTGTGTGACATATTAGATTTATGGTCATAAGGAAGTGAATCATCTTTCTGGGCTAAATAAAATGGAGTTGTAGAGTTGTTGTAAAGATTAAGAAGACGTATTTAAAATATGCAGGACTGTCCCCAGTGCAGTATGTAAGCAAAATAGTTCACTATTACATGGAAGTATGTCGGTGTGCATGATTGACTATGCAGTGATGGTCTGTGACAAAGTTACAACTGTCCCACAGTGAAATAGAAAAAAAAAAACAGTGTTTAAATGGATCTAGATATGTATGTGCATGCACTTATGTAATCCACACACACATACCCACACACACATTTTGGATATATATGATTGTTTGGGAGCCACTGATCAAGGATCCTGTAAGTAGGATCCTGCAAATAAGTCAAGGCCCCTATACTAAATTTATTTGAAATCTATTGTGGGAATACAGAATGAATAGGATAGCATCCTTAACTCTCAAGTAGCTTATAATTTAATAAGGGAGTAGGTATGTAAGGGAAAAACTAATTTATAAAGGAGAATGAAACAAACTTAAACAGAAATATGAGAAAAATTAGAACTTAATGGAAATTTTGACTGGCTTTCTAGGGAGCTAGCATTTTAACTGGGCCTTTGGAGATGATTATAATTTTGAAACATTAAAAAAGAGGAAATTAGATATTTCAGGGAGCTAAACAATATTAGCAATGTTTGTAAGACTTAGAAAATGTCATTAAAGAACATTAGCTTTTGGAGTACATGGTAAATGGAGAAGTGAGGGGAGGGATAAGGCAATACAATTGGATGAAGTCAGATCACAGTAGATGATATATAGTCGTTTCCGCTTTAAAATTTTAATATTGGAGGATTAATAAAGATTTTAAGAAGGATGGAATGTGATCAGATCAATTTTAGAGCAAAAACTGGTCAGTTTGTGAAGGGTAAATTGTAAATGACCGACCTTCCTGTATTCTCCTTTGGAAGTTTGGGTTTACTTCTTTTAAAGCAACTATCAAACTGTTTCACTGATGTCTTTTTTTCTTTAATTCCCCACTAATATATTTGAGTTCCTTAGGGTCAGAGAACTGTGTCTTTTGACAAATAAACCATCAATAATTATTTTAATGAATGAATGAATGAGTTTGTGAGAGTAAGGATAATGATGGCCCAAATATGAGCCCAAAAGGGCCTTTAATTAAAGGTTGTTACTGAGATTTTTGCAGAGGGCTTAGTTGAAAGCCATGAAGATTAGATTAAAGAGAAAGAAAACTAGATTTGTGGGGGGAAAAGTGTTAAAGCAAAGAAGTAGTATTCTATAAAAGAAAATGTGTAATAGCAATATAGTTCTCAAGATGAAAAAAGATGTCCAGGAATTATTCATCATAAAGAATCTAAATTGGAAGAAGTGGAAAGGAGATGACATAGGATTCTATGAGATAACATATAGGGAGATCAAACCCCCTTTCCTCCAAAGGCATTAGCACCACCTCCTGTCAGTCTGCCTCCTAGCTCTCTTGAATCCATTCTCTTTTCTTATTTCCCATGACCACAATCTTAGTCCAGGCTATTTTGTTCTCTATCCAGGCTATTAGAATAGCTTATTAATATGACTATTAATAAGGCTTTTCCACCTCTAATCTATTTGTCATTTATTCATTTAAGAAATATTACTAGGCACCTATTTTATACCATGGCACAATTCTGGGTGTTGGAGATATAACCATGAACAGACAAGGAAGCTGTTTTCATGGAGCTTACACTTTCTTGGGGAAGAAACTAAAGAGGGTGATATGAAAGACAGTGATGGGACAGAGTCCTACTAAAGACTGGGTGATCAAAGAAGAGATCAAATCTGAAGAGATTTGAGCTGATACATGAAAGACAAGAGCTGTGTATACAAAGGTCCAGGTGGACAACTAGTGCAGAGACCTTAAGCTAGAGCAAGCTTGGGATTTTCTAAAAATAGAAGACCAATATTGGTTAAATATAGTGGGAGAGTAGAAGAATGATATGAAATGAGCTCAGAGAAGTAGACAGGGGCCAAAGCATATACATGCAAATTTATAGATTATAAGACAATAATAATGATAACTTTGTTCTAAGAATAATTAGAATCAATTGGAGAATTTTGAGTGGAAAATGGTACAGTCTGACTACAGGATAAAGGTACAGGATAATGGTACAGTCTGACTACAGGATAAAGGAGCAAGCAGAGAAGGCACTGAAAAAGTGTTGGTAGTAGTCCAGACAGTTATAATGATAGCATGAACTGAAGTGTTAGGAGCGAGTGGATGATTTGGGAATATATTTTGGAAGTTGAGTCATCAGAACTTGCTGATAGATTAGATGATGAGAGATGATGGAAAGAAGAATCAACTACATTTGATGATGGAAAGAAGAATAACTACATTTGTGGCTTATACAAGTGCATAGTTGATTATATTTATTGGGGAAAAGTAGCAGCTTTTTGATGAGCAGTGTCAGGGTCAAGAGTTCTGCTTAAGATAGATATCTGTCACTCATTGAAATGGAGATGTCAGGGAAGTACTTGATCATAATGAGGCCAAAGTTTAGGCAGAGAGGTTAGGGCTAGAAACATAATTCAGAAGTCAGTTGTAAATAAATGATATTTAAAGCCATGAGTGTAGTTGAGATCTTCTAGAAAGAGACTATGTATGGAATAAAAGAAGGACAGGGACAGAACCCTAGGGTTCTACAATATTGAGAGACCAAACAAAAGAAGAACTAGTAAAAGATTTTAAGAAGGAATGATCAATAAGATAGGTGCCATGAAAACAAGCTTGAAAAATATTTCTAGGAGGGAACATCATTTGCTATTTCAGGTACAACTGGGGGGTTAAGTAAGATGTGGACAAGGAGATGAATATTGAATTTTGGAGCAGGAGGGTCATTGGTCATTGGTCAACAAAAGTTGCATTGAAGTAGTATTTTTATTTTAAAAGCCAAGTGTTTATTTTCCTAATGTGCACACAAATTTTAAGTATGTCATATTTGTACATATCTCCTGAATCTTAAAAACTAAAGATAAGTTTAGAGAAGTGTCAGACCTTTGCAAAATTTTCCCTTTCCTTCTGCCTTGTTAATAAAGATAACCTGTAAAAATTTCCCAAGTTATTCTGGAATTTCAAGGAGTGGAAATGATAGACTTCAACATAGTAATGACTCTTATTTCTCTCATATAGAAATTTCCATTAGTTCAACCTTAACTTACATCCTCTTCTAAAGCATGTAGCACTGCATCTTCTATCAGAATGTGGTTATTATTCTCAGTCTCCCGACACATTGATATCACCCAGTGAAATACTTTTTTTCTTTACTTAATGCTTTTTTATTTTTTGGTTTTTAAATTGGGGCTTGTTAGATTTTGGATTTTGTATATACTTTAAGTTTGTAATGAGTAAGTAAGTTACTCTTGATTAAATAAGAATTTTAGGACCTAAATGCTGTTTACTTTGTTCTCAGGAATCTTCTTAGTTGTGTGGATTTCATTTTATATTTGTAACTGGTTTTCGATATGCATACTGTTCTAAATAACTATTGTGTGTTCCAGACAGAACTTGAGAGTAAACTACAGCAGCAGTCCACACAAGCAGCCCAGGAACTTGCAGCAGAGAAAGAAAAAATGTCAGTGTTACAAAATACCTATGAAAAAAGTCAGGATAATCTAAAGCAGCTTCAGTCTGATTTCTATGGGAAGGAATCTGAGCTTCTTGCCACCAGGCAAGATCTTAAGGTATAGTAAAATATATCACAGAAACTCAGTAAGTTGCTTATAGACATTCATTAAATGGTTGATTTGAGCCAGATGGGCAAGGGAATGTTAGTATTTAAAGAATGTCATGCTTCTTTTCTGTTATTATTTTTGGAGTAATGTGCCTTTTTTTTTTTGTAACATGCTTTTTAAAATTTAAATTGTTTTATATTATTATAAAATGTATAGGTAAACACAGACATTTAAAAATAACATCTGTAATAATAAAATAATTTGGAAATATGTTAATTACTGCATTATTAGCTTATCTAAAGACTGCTGTCTATGGAAGAAGGTAACTTTTAAAAAGGACTGCTGTTGGAAAAATCCAAGGAGTTTTAAAATGTAAACCACTTGTGAAAATGCAAGCATTTTCCTATTGCTTGTCAGGCAGTATTGACTTTAGTTTTTTATATTGGTCAACTTCTCAAGACTACCAGAAACTCTAATGATTAAAATTAAGAGATTTAGCTCAAAGTAAACTTAACCCTAATTATCTAAACATATATGGAAACCTTGTTCTTGACAGTACTGTTTTAATCAGTACTGTACTGATTAAAATATCATGTTAAAATGAAGGATATACAAAAAGGATAGTTTTTATGTAGCATTAAGTATGAGTTCTCTAAGATAAATGGAACATTTTTGTTCTCTCCCAGAAGATTCAGCTAGTTCTCTCTATATTTTGTCATGGTGAAGTATTATGCTTTTTGTTTCTTCCCTGTTTAGTTTTTTTTTATTTGTTTAATTTAAAGTACATTATTGAAAAATTTTGTTGAAAATCACAGGATATTTATATATTATATATAAATATAGTATGTCTATATTTTATTATAGGCTGTTATAGGGAAGACTTTATGAGGGAGAAAGGACTTGAACAGGTTCTCAAGGATATATAGAATTTGAATATATAGAGTCATGAGGAAGGTCATTTCACTTAGGCACATTTGGGAAAACGTGCTGCAGGGGAAATGACCAGAGCCAGGAGGTAGTTACCAGTTGACTACCATGCTATTTTGTGTTTGGTGGTTAAGTTTAAAAAGTTCGGGATCAAATCATGAAGTATCTTAGACGCTTAGCAGAGATGATTGGACTTTATATTTGAGGGGGGAAATAAAGAGTCTCAGCAGAGGAATAAAATGAAGAAAATAGTACTTTGGACAACTTAACCTGGAAGAGGTTTATGGACTACTGGATTGGACCTGGATAAACTAGAGGTAGGGAGATTAGTTAAGAGGCTATCTTCTTTTCTCCATAAATTCCATTAATGAAGGTATGAATTGATTACACTGGGCTTAAAGTTCAAGAGGAAGGAGCAGAAGAGATGAATGAGAGAGATGGGGTGAAACAGGAGGGCTAAATACAGATAGCCCACAATGGAACCACAGGAACCAGTGGTAACTAATGATTTGACAAAGAAATAGGAAACTTGGGTCAAAGAATTTTCCTCATGCCGAGTTGTTATAAGAAAAAAATACCAAAAAAAAAAAAAAAAAAAAATACCACCTGACATTTAGAGAGTGTCTCAATTGCTCTGTTTTCTAGTAGTTTTAAATTATTGGTTTTTTTTTTTTTTTCTGTTTAACACTATTAAAAGGCAGGGAAGGTCTGTGGAAGAGTTTGGACTTTATCCTAAAGGCAGGAGGGACCACAGAAGAGATTTGCTTGGATCTGTAGGTTAGGTCAGTGACTGGCTGAGGATAAAGAATGGATTGGGGAGCAACAGGGCTGAGTTGTGGAGATTAGAGAGGACACATGGCATAATCCAGGTACATGTGATGGCAGAAACAGTAAGGATGGAGAATGTAGATGAGTTAGAAGAATGTTTAGCTGATCAAAGAGATGAAGTTTAATAATTGATTGTAGAAGTCCTATAGAAATCATACTGATTTTTTTCTCATAGAGCTGTATTATTTACCCAAGAGCATAGCATGGTGACAGGACATAGAGCTCTTAGATCAGTATTCATTCACTAAGCTAACAGCTCTTTTTATTATGCTTGAAAACTACATTGTATACTAATAATTTTATACATGAAAGAAAAATTCAAAAGATTGAAATATTTGGACAAAAAGGGAAAGTGGAGGAATAAGGCTACTGAGGAGTTTTCAACTATTAAGAGACATGGCTAGATCCTCTATTCCAAAGTCTCCTTTTTCAGATGAGGCTAAGGCCTGGAGTGCTTTGTGGCAGGCAGGCCCAGAGTTGCACAATGACAGACCCATGATTAGATCCCAGTTCTGATTCATAGCCCTTTACTCTTGTTATCATTTCGCTAGGATTTTTAAATATAAAATAGAATATTGCTGAATTCTATTAGTAATGCTTCCAAAAAGAGAAGTATCTGAACTACTTAGGAAGTTTAAAAAAAAAAAAAAAAGAATTCCTGGAGAACTTCAGATGATATTTATGGACCAGAATAAGAGATGGTTATCAGCCATTATTTTTCTTTTGCTTCAGTGATGTTATATGATCTTGTTGCTTAGAAGTGAGAAAGGGAGAGATTGAGAACTTTGTTACATGACACCTGCCTAAGTCAAGGCTGCCATCTGTGGGCTGACAGTGTACTACTTCAAGACACCAGTAGAATGGAAGACAAGCTGGCCTGATCTATGCCTTTAGCCCCATCTGCTGGATTATTTATGAAATACTTATATGCTTGTTGACTGGATATTTCAAGTTGGCTATACCCTGTGCTATTCTTTACTGTTGAAGAGAGATAGAAGTGGAATTTAACTTATATTTTGTACCCTGGTAAGTTTAGAATTAAATATAAACCATTAGCCTATACCATTCTTTATGTCATTTAACCAGACATCAAGAAAAAGCAATAACTAGAATTTTAAGTTTTATTTTGAAAGAAGAAAGGGAAAAATTGTTGGGCAGGCAAGAAACAGTAGTTACCACAGAATGCTGCAGAAATTCCTTTTTAACTGCACTGCTGTAATGTGATTGTGGTATTCAGGGTCAAGGTTGGTAGTTGATATACTCAGGGATTTGCCTGTTCCAGTGGGAGTAGGGTGGTTAAAGATAGGTCCACAAAACATTGAGTGGGAGAGGGGAGTTCCTTAAAGGAAGAGATGCTGAGCAGATGAAAATAATATGGACTGCAACAAGAAAGATACAAAGGAATATTTAAAATGTAAGGCAGTATATCACTGAATGACAGAGACAAATATTCAGAGATAAGAGCAATATGTCTAGGCATCTTCAGAAAAGAAGAGTGCAGATTTTGAGCTTGATTTTAAAGATTTAGTCACTGGGATTTTGGGAGTTTAAAATTCTATTTACAAAGCAAATTATAGACAATTAGTTTTTTCAACTGGCAGCCTAGTGAAAATGTTCAAAATAGAAAGGGAAAATGTTCAAAACAGATTATTAAAAGATTTCAGGGAAGAAAAACAAATGTTTTTTTGGATGTCATTGGATGTCATTTATACCATGGGCAGTTTGGAATTCTTGTGGGCAGAGATTGGGGGTACTGTTAACTTAGTCTTTAGCAAGCTTTGGTCGTTAGTGTTAGATCAGGACCTCTATTAGCTGATAATAATAATTGCTATAGACTGTATGGGCTAGGCTTTGTCAAATTGTATTATTTTTACTTGAAATCACTCTCACCCTTTGTGATACTTATGCCAGTTCCCACATTTACCATGAAAGCTTCTGTAAACACATTCCAGGCAAGGTTCTCTCACACACATTGTTTTTCTGTGCATTTGATGCATAGCAAATGCTCTCCTAGTGTATATAGCTTCCATTTTACATGCTGGTTCTGTTTTTCAGGTATAGAGTCAGCTTCTTTAAGTCAAGGACTCTCTTTTACCTCCCTGTTTACCTAAGGAGCACACTCAGTTAATGGTTAGCTGCTTGATTAGTAAAGGACTAGTGACTTAAGAAACCTTAGGGTTTTTTAGTATTCATTGGAAGCCATTGGAAATTGAAATTTCATTTTTATCAGAAAGACTTCTGAATTGGGTTTATTTGTAAGGAATAAACTTTCTCCTTAAGAGAGCTTGAGAAACTACTTAAAGAAGGTCTTCATTTAAATTTTTTTTATCTTTTTTTTTTTGTCATTGAATAGCCAAGCCTAGCCAGCAGGGATCTTTCCTAGATTTTATCTTCTGCCTCCTTTTCAAAGGAACTGTGTCTACAGAATAAGAAAGATGAACTTCTTCCAGATGGTAGAAGAGCATCTTAGAGTTCCTCTCCTTCCCTGATGATTCTTTACAGTTGCAACTGAGAGTGGCAAGGTTCCTGCCACCTTCCATCACCCACTTGTTGCCATAGCTACCCTGAAATGGAACATAATAGATCAGAAAGCTTGCCCTTTCCACCAGCTTTGGCTTCACAAAATATTTCAGCTTTAGAAGAGTCAGTAACTATGGGCATTGTTAACTAACAACACTACTTCTACCATATAGATTGGAAGTTAAGAGGCTGGGCTAATGGCTTTGTCTGAAATAGAGCCCCAGATGTCTGGTTGATTTTCTTTTGGTTCACTTGATCAGGTTGGTAGACGTGAAATACAGTTTTTCTTTTTATTCCCCCAAGTTAAAAACCTTTTTTTTTTTTTTATGTATTAAAGATTTCAGCATGTCAAGGGACATCATAGATCCTATAAGACATGTATGTATATGTAATGTAGATGTAGCATTTAAATACATCTCTTTTTAAATTGTTTTTCATGTCTTCCCATATCTTCTTCCTTCTTCCTTCCTTCCTTCCTTCCTTCCTTCCTTCCTTCCTTCCTTCCTTCCTTCCTTCCTCCTCCTCCTCCTCCTCCTCCTCCTCCTCCTCCTCCTTCTTCTTCTTCTTCTTCTTCTTCTTCTTCTTCTTCTTCTCTCTCTCTCTCCCTCTCTCTCTCTCTCTCTCTCTCTCCCCCCACCGCCCTGAGGGTGTTTGATATGATCCCTTCTTATTTGATATTTAATACTTATGGATTATTTCTAAAGGTTTTGGAATTGCTTCAATTTTATTAAGTGTTTTATACTAAAGTTGTTTCCTTAGGCAAAAGAGTTAACAGAGTTGTCTAGTGTTCTTTCTCTTTTGCGTGATCTTACTGAAGGGTATAAGAGGCTATCTTTTTTTTTTTAAATTTTTTTTTTTTTTTTAATTTTTATTTATTTATGATAGTCACAGAGAGAGAGAGAGAGAGGCAGAGACATAGGCAGAGGGAGAAGCAGGCTCCATGCACCGGGAGCCCGACATGGGATTCGATCCCGGGTCTCCAGGATCGCGCCCTGGGCCAAAGGCAGGCGCCAAACCGCTGCGCCACCCAGGGATCCCAAGAGGCTATCTTTTTATAGTATTTTGCTTTCTACTGTGCTTATGCTGTTGTGTTTCTGTTGAAATTCGCTAAAAACAAAAAAAGGACATATAATAATTTGGGAAAATTGTTTTTAAAAGTCTGTAGAAGAGAAGCTTTCTCTAGCACAGGAGGACTTGATTTCAAACAGAAATCAAATTGGAAACCAAAATAAATTGATTCAAGAACTGAAAACTGCCAAGGCTGCGTTGGAGCAGGATTCTGCAAAAAAAGAACAGCAGTTGAAGGAGCAGTGTAAAACACTACAAGATATTCAAAAAGAAAAGGTATTTATTTTATTTTCTGACTAAATCTAGAATCTGAGAGTTTCAGTGACTTTAGAAATCATCTAGTCAAATCTCTTACCTAATATAGGCATCACCTTTATCTTCAATAGCTCTCCTTAGATGTACTCTAAACCCTTTGTTCCTTTACTTATCAAATGAGGATTAAAAAGAGCTATTTAGTATAGATATTAAATTAGGTAATATGTAATACTATTAACTAGTGCCTTATAAAGATATTGCTAGTAATAATAGTAATAGTGATAACAGCATTAATGAGAGAATAAGAATGGTAGTTTTGGCTAAATTTTGCAGTGTTCTTATTTTGGCTAGATACTATTCATTTTATGGTATTAACAGTATTTAATGCTTATAAAGATCTTACTGTTGTTCACATTGTATAAATAAGGACATAGAGGCAAGTGAAGGTAAGTAGTTTGCTCAAGTTAACTTAAGTAGGAAGAGACAGAGACAGTGTCCTAAATAGTAGCAGTTATTTTCTTACACTGATTTTCAGTTAAGTATTTACTTTAAAATTACTTTTTAATAAATTATTTTTCTACAGTCACTGAAAGAGAAAGAACTAGCAAATGAAAAATCTAAATTGGCAGAGATAGAGGAAATTAAGTGTAGAAAGGAAAAAGAAATTGCTAAATTGAGTGAAGAATTCAAGTCCCACAAGCAAGAAAGCATAAAGGTATGTTGAGATAATCATTTTTCTTTCCTCTGTACTCTGTTGTCATTTAAATAAAAAATAAATATATTACTGAGAACTTACTGTATGCCACACATTGTTTTGTTGTTTTGACAATACTCTGCTCTCACCCTTTTGTTGAATAGTGTGTATCTATATGTATATTGAAACTATGTTACTAATGTTTTCAGATTACTGAATAAAGCAAAGTAACTCTGTACTAGATGAGACTACCTAAAAATGAAAATAAAATAAAAAAGATATTGATTTAGAAAATCATGCTTATAGATAGTAAACTTAAAAATATGTAAGAGTTTGGAATTAAGATTTTTAGGGAATACTGTTTTTTTCTTTGTTTTTCTTCCCTGAAATCTTTTAATAATCTGTTTTGAACATTTTCCCTTTCTATTTTGAACATTTTCACTAGGCTGCCAGTTGAAAAAACTAATTGTCTATAATTTGCTTTGTAAAATGTTACTAATTTTCTTAGAGAAAGGTTAAATTCTCTCTTGAGTGCTCTCATTACCTTTTATGTCTACCAATATACTTATTTTGCTTTATAATTTATCACTTTATATCATTATGTTATTGCACACTGTGACTTCCTTAAAGCAATTAATGTATATAATTCATCTTTATATATATTCTTAAAACCTAACACAGTGTGTGATGCCTAAGGTGGTGACCAGTAAACTTGCTAAGTGAAGAATGGGAAAACAGAGAGGTAGAAGTTTTTCACATATTTTAATCAAAACATGCATGTAAAGTTATTACTTTAATTTAAATGGTTGTTGAGCAGAAAGTAAATAATCTTGCATCTTTTTATCCAACTGCTTAAAATATTGAACTTTAAGAATCTCCTAAGAGATTAAAACTCAAATTATATATATTGTTATGATAACTTGTATAAATATCAGCTATGCTTGGAAATATTTACCATAAAGGATGATTTATTTTTGGCCTTTTTCAATAGGAGGTAACAAATCTCAAGGATGCCAAACAACTTTTGATTCAGCAGAAATTAGAGCTTCAAGGGAAAGTAGATTCTCTGAAGGCCACCCTTGAACAGGAGAAGAGAAACCAGCAAATGCTAAAAGAGCAGGTGAAAAAGGAAGAAGATGAGCTCAAGAAAGAATTTACTGAGAAGGAAGCTAAACTGGTCAGTAAGTTAATGGTGGGAGTGTGTTTTGTAATTGATTTTGTTAAGTCAATCCAGTAAGAGGATTTTTCTCCTTAGAAGTTAGGATTTAAATACTCTCACCTAGTATTTTAATTTTTGATTGAGAAAGGAGATCTGATTTGTTCAAAGAGCTGATATGTGATTGGAAATATTTTAGTCTGTAATTATATTTTGGTTTATATAAGTGAAAATTCAATTAAACATAATTGAAAAAAATAAAAAGACTTTTAGTGCTAGGAAAACAAATCCACAACTATGTAGATTGAGGTAAACGGCATGAATGCTAATAACGCTAAACTCATTTGTTTGGTCAAAGTGAAGGTTGATAAGGGAGAACGGAAACTTCAGTTTGGAATTTTGATGACCAAAGTCTACTTTTCCTTCCCTAAATTGTGCATGCCAACATGGGAAGCATCTGGCTTTCCTCTATTGAATTAAGTCCAAATATCCCCACATAACTTGAGTGCTGAATGTTTTAGTTGAAGATTTGCAATTTCAAGTTCACACAGTGATTTAAAGAATTTGTATTTTTGTTTTGTTTTGTGTTTTGTTTTGTTTTGGCAGGTTGATAGAGAAAAAGATGCATGTGGATTTTGAGACTGAAAATGCCGACTTTGTGTCCAGAGCACCTTGCTCTCCCTAACTATGTGTTCTTCCCCTGCTCTAGTGAGAAAGGGAAATTCTCAAATTGCTTTATGTTAATTGCTCTTGTAAGAAGCTTGCTGACCATCATTTCAGCATTATGGCCTTTGAGCCAGTTCAGAGTCACAGATACTTGTGGAATCAATTAGTGTAAAATGAAATATATCCTGCCTTCTTTTCTAAAGAAGTAATAGTATTTGTGTTGCCAATATTTTAAATTCAATAGCTAAATAAATTTATTTTGCATTACTTTTGTAATAGGTTTCTTTTCCCTCACTGTTCTTCTTTTCTCAGCATTCTGAAATAAAAGAAAAAGAAATAGGAATGAAGAAGCATGAAGAAAACGAAGCTAAACTTACCATGCAGATTACAGCATTAAATGAAAACTTAGGCACTGTAAAGAAGGAGTGGCAGTCCAGTCAACGGAGAGTCAGTGAGCTCGAGAAACAGACAGATGACTTACGGGGTGAAATTGCAGTACTAGAAGCTACAGTTCAGAATAATCAGGATGAAAGGATAGCACTATTAGAAAGGTGATTGATGTCTAGTAAAATTAGTTTGTTTCCATTCTTGGTGATGAAAAGATGGTCTTTTTCCACAATTTTTAAAATGGAAGAATCTTAAGAAAAGTATGTAAGTCCTGCAGGTGTTTATGTAGCTATTTAGAAACTAACTCTTAAAACAATCAGATGGTTGAAATTAATGTATTATATTTGAAATTACTGAAGTAGTTTATTATCTATGTTCTGGAAGGATCTTTATCATTAAAAAAATTAATGATGTCTTTGCAATCTGTTCTAGATATCTTAAAGGAGAAGGTGAAATAGAAAAACTTCAAACCAAAGTCCTAGAATTGCAAAGAAAGCTGGATAATACCACTGCAGCGGTGCAGGAACTGGGTAGAGAAAATCAGTCCCTTCAAGTAAGTCATCTGGTAATGTGATGCTGTTTTTCAGACTGGAATGAACTCTTAGTGAAAAGCATATTTTCAATCTTAAAAAAAAAAAAAAAAAAACAAACAAACTCCTGTATTTAATAAATACTTTTGAATGGTTACTGTCAATACTACCACACAGTAGGTGTTATGGATAGTTAAATAAAAGCAAAAAGAATTTGCCTGAGAGACCCTGGGATTAGTTAGAAAGCCTTGTCATTCATGAATTTTCAGTACTGGGAAAATTCAGAAACACCAAGGAATAGGTGAGTCACTATGTGTTAAAGAAGCAATCCACTTGGTGCTGAGGAAGGTTGAAAGATTAGCATGGATGGGAAATCGCTAAAGATTAGAAATTACCAATGATTTTGAGGACTAAAATTTGATTTACTTTATTTATTTATTTATTTTTATCATTCGGACTTAAGAATGTAGTAGCTTTTGACAATGGAAGCTGACCAAAGCATTTCCGATTTTTAAAATTCTATCCAGTGGTGCCTATAAGTCAAAATTATAAAGCTTGGGCACCCAATTAGAAATTATGCATCAGTCTTTAAAATGTTGAATATATAATGTATGGGCAGCTAGCTGTTTGTTTTGTTTTGTTTTTTAATAGATCAAACACACACAAGCATTAAATAGGAAATGGGCTGAAGACAATGAAGTACAAAACTGTATGGCCTGTGGGAAAGGCTTCTCAGTAACAGTGAGACGGGTAAATGATTTTGTTCATATTGCTATGGTTCTGGATTTTATTTCTCAGTATCAATTAATGTCTTAATCATCAAAATATCTTGCATTTGACAGATTAAAATGTTTTCTATTTATTGATTTACTTTGCAACTGTATAGAATCATTAAGTTTTATACAGTCTAGTTTCTGGTCAGCATATGTGCTTCAATTTTAGTTTTAAATTTAGTTGTTGCCTTCCTATTGGGTTACTTTCTGGAATAATCATTTTCTGAACCAATGGGCCAGTATTAAACTCATATGTTTTAGTCATAATTGGGTTCTTTTAAAGAAAAAGCAGATATTAAAAAAAATTAAATAATACCATGTGATATTTCAGGTTTATATTCCCCTTGACAAAATTATGCCTGAAATACTTGGCAAATAGGAATGGTTTTCACCTGATAAAATGAAGTGCTTTATCATCACTTTTTAGATGCCTCTTAAGGTACTTTTGAGAATTCCATGATAAATTTCATATAAAATATTTAACATAATATCTGATAAATAGGAAACATTCAGATAACTAAGGGATTAACTTGACATATTGAAATATTATATTATTAAATAAGACACTAATCACTTAAAAGTTAATATGCCTTCACAATGCAGTCTGCAGTATTCTTGTAGTCTCATAATGCTTTTGGTATAGTCATATGCTTGAAATTGTTTAATTTTTGTCATTTACAGCATCACTGCAGACAGTGTGGGAATATCTTCTGTGCTGAGTGTTCAGCCAAAAATGCCTTAACTCCTTCTTCCAAGAAGCCTGTTCGTGTCTGTGATGCATGTTTCAATGACTTGCAAGGATAATGGGTTATCACAACGTCAGAGTAGTATTACACTAACATTAGATTTTTAATAAATGCACTTAATAGAGGTCTTGGACTACTATTTGATTTGGACAGTGGTTGCAATATTAGACCAAATTAGAATTCATATATTTTGGAATGTTAGCAAGTAAAAACTCTTCTATTTTTGTGAGACTTGGGCTCATCTTTCATCACTTTTTTCCATTTTAACCCCTGGAACAGCTTTCATGCCAAGTTTAGAATTAGCCAATGAAATGTAAATAAACTTTGGACAGAAAATAGCAATAGCAATGTATTTTTTTAAATATAATTTCATTGTTCACAAATGACATGAATACATCTCCTTAGCTTACTTCTTTCTCCCAAATTTCATGTACAAAAATGTACATGGGCGGTATTATCACATCATATATGTTGCACAATAGCACATTAATTATATTAAATAATCTTTGTGAAGTCATGCACAGAACTATAAAGCTTTCTGTTTTTCTTATATATAGATCCATAGCTCAATTGCATTGTTACGTTATAAATTTACCACTCAAGTGTTCTAAATGCAGTTTATGTTGAAATATATATTAACCATGAATTCGAACATGGTTTTTGTTTTAACAATGTTGATTAAATTCTCTTGGGTAGAATTTCTGGAAACCTCTGTAAAATCAGTTTGCTTACTTTATGGTTATCCTGGGATTGTATTTTAAAGATTAGGGTTAATTTTTCTTTTTCTTTGTCTTATTTCTATCTCATTTTTAAACTCTCATATTCTCAATGAAGAATTCTATAAAATTTCTCACTCTCACCCCAGTTGGAGGATGAATAATAGAAATTGTATAATGGTTCTATTCTCAGTTTCTTTTAAGTGGGAAAAACTTCCATTTTAATCTGAGATTAGCCTCATACTGTCTCTCCTGCCTCTTTGGGAATCTGAGTTTGCTTTTTTAATGGATCTATTTTTTTTCCCCTTTATTTGGTTTAACCTTTCCAAGCATAGCTCAGCTTCACTATTTATAATTTTGCATCTTAAAGCCAATAACTGATACTGCTTTAGTCTTATCTGTGAAAACAAATACAAATGGTAAGGAGACATTAAATATTCTACTTTACATTTTTTTCTTACCTAACAGGAAAACATTTTTGAAAGTCGTGAACTTTAAATTTAAAATGATTCTGAATTTGGGGTTCCATACCAGCTGGTAAATCTTTTTACTTCCCAAAAATATTGCTGTGAAATTATCTTGAAGTAACAGGTGGAGAATAGAATATCACCAAAAACAAATGTATTTGGGAATCCCAAAGTTATAATCAGAACTGAAAATGGCTAATTAAAAGCTAGTTTATTTGTATCCTGAACAATGAAATTGAACTTTAATTTATCATGATCTTATTAATTTGGCAAATTGGAAAACATCTGTAGAGGTCATTAATATTGGTTTATTCTTTCTAGAGAAAAAATGTGAAGTTATCCATTTGTGCACAGTAATCATTTAGTAATAATAGCGGGGAAGGATGGGAGTTAATATTTCATTTGCAATAGTTTATAATATACACTTGCTTTCAGATATCATGGTGAAATAAAGTATTTATGCTTTATCTGTAACATCTGTGTACTAAAAGAGATTGCCATATATTCATTTAATTATTTTTAAAAAATTCATTTAAGTAAATCCTGTTGTCAGTAGTTATTAAGGACCCTGATTGAGTCCCTAGATTTGGATAAACAAATATCCTTGAGCTTATTTAAAGAGGAAATACAATGATTTTTTTAAATTAAAAATAATAGTTGAATAATATAAATTGAGCTAAAATTATTTATGCATTTTTATATACTTATAAATCCTTTCAAATAGTATTAATTCTACACTTTAACAGGTAAGAAACTTAATATGAAACTTAGAAACTTTCTGTGTTGGAAAAATAGATATAGCACTGTTTTTTTTTTTAAGATCATAAAAATTCATGAGAATTCTAGATTCAAATAATTGTTTACTTCATCTCCTAATTGGGTGCACTGAAGGAGTTTTCCCTGTCTTGTCCCCCACCCACATATTCACAAAAATATTGTGGGGAGGACAACAAATAAAACCATATGCATTTGATTGGCTAAATGAAAACTAGATCTCATTTTATAGATCCTGAATAATTTACCATTGGCTACTACACTAATAATATTAGAAATAAAACTTTTTTTTTGCATATTAACTCTGAATTTAAAGTGTTTTGGAAACAGAATTTTATTTTTCTTTTAATAAAAAGTCATCCTTTGAGTTCTTATTGGCTCTATATTTTAGATGTTTGCTGGTACTATTTGTCAGTGAGTTAAAGCTGGCATATCTGAGCTTTTGGCTCTAAACGCAAAGTCTGTTGGCATCACACGTTAGTAAATTCCAAACCCGAGCACAGAAATGTGAATTAAAGTCAAGTTTTGCTGGGTTAGTGTACAATAAACTATACCTATAGATTTCCTTTAATAGGAAGAAGACAAAAATGCTGGTATAGAATTAGTTCATTTTGAAGCAAAAAGAGGGAAACAAACACAAAGACCTCAATGCAGTGTACAAATAACATTTTGTTCAACTACCTCTTAATGTGGAATTAGCTAGTGTAATAGTTTCCTCACGGTAATGTCACATAGTAACTGCCAAATTTGTTAGTTTCCCATCTCTCTTAGAAAGGCTTTAAGATTATTTTATAGTTTTGAGAACTTTGAAGCCACTTTTTTTTAACTTTGCATTTGCATAAAAATGTTTAGCTTTTAAGTGGAGAGCAAATTATGATCATATATTTTGATATTCATGAGCTATTTGACTATAGCAATTTTTTTTAATGCACTTTGGCTATAAAACCATGGATGATTTGATCCATAAGATTTAAATGTGCCATCAATTTAGTATTCCTAGACATGAGCTTGATGAATGGTATTCTGTAATTATAATGTGCCACACATTATCGTGTTTTAATTGCCCTTTGCCTGAATTTTAATGATCAATTTGTTATTGTTGCAGATGTGAATATTGTGCATAAACTTACTAAATTTATGTAAAATTGTATAAAATAGAATTGGAAATAGGTTCTTTCTGTGTAGAAGTAATGAATTTATTGTAACATGATGCAGTTATGTATATGACATCCTGTACTTCCTTGAACTGGATCATATATTCATAGTTTCTATAGAAACTTTTGCATGAATATTTTTTCATTTAGATTTTGAACTCATTATTTGTATTGTGTTTACTACTTGTGATCATGTAGTTGTGCCTTATTTTGTGAGAGAGTTTAGCTCAGTAAATACAGTAATTTCTAAACTCAGTGGAAGGTTTATTGATAATAAATGTAACTGATAAATTACACAACAGCATTTAAAACTGTATAAAGAACAATGGAAGGATCCTTATTGAATTGTTGCTTTTTTTAATTTGTTAAAGATGATATTAAAAAACATTTCTTTCTAGTAGATGTATTCTGTGACTATAAATTATTTTGTCTATTTAAAAAAGTATAAAACAGCAACCATTTTGTATTTATTTACAGAATGTTAGAACTTTGCCCTTGGATTGTAGAGAGTGGGTAAGCTTTGATGTTCAACTTAGAATAGTAAGTTCATAATTTCAAGAGAAATTACTAAAGCCATTTTGCTTAAGACATTCATTCCCTTTCCATTCATTATTGTGGAAAATTAACAACTACAAAGAAATATTACACAATATCGAAGTAATTCCGTCTTTCATTGTTTATCTAAGTTTAGTACCCAGGTGACCATTTAAAGATACACTTCTGAAGGCTCAGGATGCCATCATTCTGTATTGTGTTTTTCCCAGGAACCAAAGTTCTGGAAGTGTTCTTTCATTTTACTCGAATGTGCTTGCCTCTGAAGAGTTTAATGTGTATATCTTTAAGAACTTACTAGATTAAAAAAAAAAGAATTTACTAGATTATATATTAGATATGTTATTTTGTGAGCTTTATAGAATTCCAGTTTACATATATAGCAGATTCTTTATAAAATTTTATTGTGGTAAGAATACCTAACATGAGAGCTATCTTCTTTGACAGCTTTTTAGTTGTATAGTACAGCAGACCTTTAGAGCTTTCTCCTCTCACTTCACTGAAACTTTATGCCATTGATTGGTAAATCCCCTTTTCCTCCTCCCTTGGAAACCACTGTCTGCTCTGATTCTATGAATCTGACTACTTTGGATACCTCATGTCAGTAGAGTCACACAGTATTTCTCTTTCTGTGACTGTCTTATTTCCCTTAGCATAATGCCCAGGTTTCTTCTGTATTGTTGTGAGTTGCAGAATTTCCTTCTTTTGAAAGCTGAAACAGTATTTCATTGTATGTATCTACCATATTTTCTTTATCTATTCATATTGATGGACATTAAGGTTTCTTCCACTTCTTGGCTATTGTGAATAGTGCTGTGATGAACACAGAAGTGCTAATATTTCTTTATATATAGTGTATTCTTAAGCTGTTTTATATCTTGATGCTTATTTACTCAGTCTTTCTCTCCCTTGGTTGAGATTTAAGGGTGAAAATAGCTATAAAAAATATATAAGTATAGATTTTTATGTATATAAATATATTTATATCTATATGTATACACACACACACTCACACACACATATATATACTTAGTGGACTCAGGGGACTTTAGGAAGGAATTCCAAGAGATTGCCTCATCCCTGTCCATTACCTTCCTTTTGGGTTGGCTTATATCTAAAAATTTCCTGTAAGATTGTTGATTTTTTTTCTAAAAAAAATATGTATATTATTTTTTGGCCAGAAATTTCTTCCTAAATCTTCTTTGCATAAATATATATTGTTTTCTCCTCATAATTGCTGTCAGTCTTATCTGGGTTCCATCTCTAGGAACTCACTTGAAATCTAGTCCCTGTTCTTTGCCCTTTTTTACCTCTCATTTATTCTTAAACATTAATGTAGTTATTGCTTTCCAGATCTTCCTCCTCTTTTTTTTTTTTTAAGATTTTATTTATTTTTTCATGAGAGATGTAGAGAGAGAGAGAGGCAGAGACACAGGCAGAGGGAGAAGCAGGCTCCATGCAGGGAGCCTGACATGGGACTCAATCCTGGGTCTTCAGGATCATGCCCTGGGCTGAAGGCAGGCACTAAACCGCTGAGCCACCAGGGCTGCCCCCTCTTATTTCCACTTACTCTAATATCTGAGATTATTATACAGAGAGTGTGACACTCTCTTCTAGCAGTGCTTCACCCTTTATGCTGCACTCATCTGTACTGCCTGGCTTACGTGATGAAATCTGTGTTTTCCTCAATTAACTGTGCACGTGACTTCCTCAGGCATCATCCTCTCTTTTTCATCCTCTAACTTAAAGCCCAAATTGATAAATTTAAAATTGCAAAAGTTAGCATTCCTGAAGTTGAAATATGTGGATTTCTTTTTTATTTAATCTGATTATATAAGAACTAGTTTTTTAAATGCAGTTAATAGTATATTGCACCATGACAATACAATTCAAGCTGCCTTTCTTCCTAAAAATACCAATGATGTTTCAAGTCCTTTCTGCCAAATAAACTTAACTATACTGTGCTAACACACACACACATACACACACACACACACACACCACTCAAAACCAGAAAGTAGTTTTATGACAAACTTCATCAATCTTCAAAAAATGAGGTTCAGAGAAGGATATCTTAACTATTTCTATGAAAAGCTCCCATGTAAAACTGCTATCTGATGAAACTGGAACAGATACTTTCTTTTTTTTTTCTTAAAATAAGGGAATTTAATCTCAGGGATTTCTGAGTTAGAGTATTATAAAATATACCTGAGATGAGGAAACTGTTGGCAAATAGGAATTTTAAGACTATTAAATATAGACCTTATTGATTGCTTAATTTGTTAGGAGAGCAAAGTATACATCAGAATTATTATTGCATGTGAAGACTCCAAAGCAGTAAGACTGATGTACAAACCATGTAGGAAATTAAGTTTCGTTCTTGACATAGACAAAGTGAGATGCTAGAGTCCATACTGAGCACAAGCAGTGGGCATTGCTTTCCTCCTGACGCTCCATTCAGCTGATCTTTCACCCTTTACAAATTTTAAATAGCACCATGCTTCCCTCAAGTCCTACTAAAACATTATAAGGTAGTCTAGGTATCAGTATATGCCTGCCAAAAAATTCCTCATAGTTCACATTTGTTGTAGTCATTATTCCTCTATACTGAGGATTTTCCTGGCTCAAATTCTCAAATTCTGGAACTCTTTTAAGATGCACAATTCCTTCTAACCCATCACTAAATGTTACAAAAGTTTGAAAGAGTGTCTTAATCCCTAATATCTAAAAAGGTGCATCACTTGTTTTAGATCCTTAAATTTCAGAGGATTCTGCAGGCAATGTAAATAAAGATAGATTCTTGGTATCCTGATTATTGATGAAACGAGATTGCTGCTGTTATTGTGCCATCCATGTTTTCTGTTAAAATATATGAATTTTTCACATATTTGGACTAATATTTACCTTTGTGTTTACTGATTTACTCTTTAAAACTGAAGACTAAGGAACATTTGCATATTTCCCATTTTCTTTCTTAAATCTAATATATCATAAATATCTCTAATCATCTATGAAAATGCAAATGGATTAAATGAGTATGGTATAGTAGTTGGAAAAACAGTTATGAGTAATCAAGGAATTGTAATAGTCAATGATGACTATTAGAAAAATGAGCGCCGAGAATATAGATAAGTTGGAAAGTTGAATTTCTTGAATTTCCATTTTGTATGGAAATAGTTCTTAACAAGTGGCATAACTTGAAAAACAGACCAAGGGAGGTGACCCAGGAAATTGAGTTATTAAGAGTAATGCAATACTGTATTAATTGTCTGGCCATGTTGTTGCTGTGATGAAAACCTTCCTGGGGAAAGACAAAAATGGAAACGTCTGAGATAGAGATATCAGAGTCAGCTGCTTTCTGTATCCCCTCCATAGCTGTATCAACATTGGCATATTTTCGAAGGTAAGTCACTATGGCAGGGGCCCCTCATATAAGCTGACATCACATTGTTTGTGTACCGGGACTTTGGAAATTGATTGGAACACCTTCAAAGCCAATCATGCAGTGTAAAAGCAGTTCTTTCCCCATTGTTCTATTTAAGCTGCAGAATTTAGAAGCAGCACTTGAACCTCTAGTCCAGGAGAACATGATGCGGCTGTGTCAACTCTGCGAGTGTAAGGAAACGGTTAACTCCTGAAATGTCTTTGCATGATATGGACTAGATGTCCACATCCTTTGCCTCTTACCGTCTGCCCTTCCCAAGAGCTGGTGAAGGAAATACACAAGATTTCCCATTTAATATTATATAAAAGGCCTGGAGTGAGATTTTTTTCTTTATGTCAAATCTGAAGAATCAAACTCTATAAAACAAATAGAACCTTTGATGTTTTCCATTTGGGCTTGTAATAAGAGTGCTGCTATCCACTGCAGATGTCTGTTTTCACGTTGTGCAAGGCAAGGATTTCTCAGCCCAAGTACTAGAAAAAGATCACAAAGACAAATCATTTAATATGAAATCCAACCGTTCCTCAGTGTAAGAACCTGGGGTATTTGTTTTTAATGAATGTGGTGGGTTTATTTATTTATTTAATTTTTAAATGGTATTGCTGGTTTTTTTTTTAAACTTTTATTTATTTATGTATTCTAGTCAGAGAGAGGCAGAGACACAGGAGACACAGGCAGAGGGAGAAGCAGGCTCCATGCACCGGGAGCCCGATGTGGGATTCGATCCCGGGTCTCCAGGATCGCGCCCTGGGCCAAAGGCAGGCGCCAAACCGCTGCGCCACCCAGGGATCCCTCCACCACTCCTTTTTAAAATGTTACTTTGTATTTAAAGTGAAATCACAGCAAAACAAGGGTTATAAACAAGTTAAGATGTAGCAAAAATACCAAATCTGAGGGCGTCACAACAGGCCAAAAAATTGACTCAAAATTCAGCCTTCCCAAACTACGTGAAATGTGAAACACAAAAAGAAGTGTTGATGTGGTTTCTGCTCTTACAAAAGAATCAGTCTGTTGGGTCGTTTCCTAGCTGGTCTCTTAGAGAAATGACAGGAGATACTGGGAAAAGCAACCCCTCCCCCCACTTGTTCTGTTTTCTTTTTGTTTTTGTTTTTTTGGTAGGAGCTTTTTTAAAATGAAAGCTTCTTCCTTGAATTATTAATACAACACAGGGAGTAAAATTCTGCAGCCTATACAGTTAGTTTAGGTGTAGGAACAAACAGAAAACCAAGCCAGGCTGGTCCTCGGGTCACATCAAGTAGCCCTCAGGGGTGGAGGAGGTGGCACCGGCCTTTATTCCGGCTGAGCCTTAAGCCGGTGCTCGGTGCTCGGTGCTCGGTGCTCGTCCGCTGTCATTATTTGTATTCGATGAAACGTGTGGGTCTGAGACTCCCTGCCAGTGGGCTGGGACACATTTCAGTATCAAAGCGAATGTAAGACTTTTCTTAATGCAAGAACTAGTCTAGTATCACAGGTACCACTCAGTGGTCTAAGCCTCCTAATTCCTAAATTCTAACACAACAAAGTCTCTTAAGGTCATGAAATTCTGTCCAGCTTCTCTGAGGTTGAGAGGACTATTAAAATGACTTTCTGGAAAAAAGATCTGACTGCGTTTGTTTTACTCCCTGATTTTCCTCCTCATAAATTCCTCGTAGCAAGTGAGGCTTCACAGATCAAGTTGTTGTTCTTGGCTGGATTTGGAGTCCATTCGCCTCAAAAACTGCAACTGTAGTTCCCAATTATTCAAAGCATCCCTCATCTGTTTGGTTTGTAATATGGGCACAGGGGACTTTATAAGCAAAGGGAACCAGTCCAGCTAGGCCTGTAAAATAAAATGAGAGGAGATATGCGGTCAAGAATTGCCCCTTTTCTTGCCTGACATTCTAATATAATAATAATTATAATAACTGACACCATTTATTAAGCCCTTACTGTGTACTGGGCACTGGGCCGTATTTTCCTCCTTTTTGTCTCATTTAAGCCACACACCAGCCGAATAGGCCCTCTAGTTCCTACTTAGGAACCAGGAAACTGATTTGGTTTTTCCAAGCTCATCCGGCTTGTAAAGGACATGGCCAGGATTTGAAACTGGGTTGTCAATCACTCCGAAGCACCATCTCTTCTTTTTTTACCCCTTATTCTTTCTCTCTCTGCTGCTAGTTTGCTTCATGCACTACGTGTCTCAACAGTTGAAATAACAGCTGAGAGGAATGGGGAAAAAAAATATATATATATATATATATATAATGAGATGGTAGTGACATCAGAAAATAAAATGGACATATAGCTTTAAAAAAAGATTGTTTTCATTATTTTTTTCAAAAAAAGAAACAAACAACAACAACAACATGCATCTCCCAAGGTAACGGTGATATGGGATAACCTGAGCCCTCACCCTAAGCCGCCACCCCTGCCCCCCGGGGTTCTGACGGCTTCCTCCCCTCAAGTCCCTGTATCATCATTTTTTTTTTTTTTTAAGATTTCATTCATTTATTCATGAGAGAGAGAAAGGGAGGGAGAGCGAGGCAGAGACACAGGCAGAGGCAGAAGCAGGCTCCATGCAGGAGCCCGACGTGGGACTCGATCCCAGGTCCCCTGGATCAGGCCGTGGGCCGAAGGTGGCGCTAGACTGCTGCGCCCGCGGGCCCCCT
This sequence comes from Vulpes lagopus, assembly GCF_018345385.1. NCBI lineage: Eukaryota > Metazoa > Chordata > Mammalia > Carnivora > Canidae > Vulpes > Vulpes lagopus. Next base: position 31,112,265 of record NC_054846.1, read on the forward strand.
CCCATCTTGTAGCTGAGGCCCCTGTAGTGCGAGGAAAGATTCGCGCCCCAGGGTCGCCTCTGCCCGTGACGCTTCCCCGCCTGGACAGTGCCTCGGAGCAGCCTCGCCCGTCTGCGTCTGCGTCTGCGTCTGCGTCGGCGTCGGCGTCTGCGCGGCTCTGCCCGGCACCAGCCCCGCGGGGAGGAGGGTCCCTCCCCGGCAGAGCCCCGCGCCCCGGGACGCCCCTTCCGGGCCTTCTGTGGGATCGCCCTCTGCCGGCGCACACGCTGCTCCCGCCCGTGCGGACGCGAGGCCTCCGGGCCTGACCACCACGCCCTTCAGCGAATCCTACTGGAGGTGGGAAGCATAGAGGGCGGAAGGCCCGTGTCGGCGCGCAGGCGCCCCCGGGGCCCTTCTCTGCGGGGGAGGCGCCTCCCTTCGCGAGGCAGCACCTGCGCCGGCGCCGTGGCCGCTCGGGCGCCCCGCTGGAGCAGCGCGGGGTGAGGCTCGCCGCCTCGGGGGCGCCTCCGCCCTCTCCCAGGGCCTATTCCCGGCGGGAGGAGCTGCTGCTTCCTTCGAACCCAGGCCGGGACCCAGCGCTCCGGAGCTGGGGTGTCTTCAAGTGCCCGGAGCCTCGGGGCTCCCACGACGGGACTTACACTGAGTTTTGATCGTTTGGAGGGTTCCCCCAAACAAGGCCTGTTCCTGGTTTGTCCTTGTGACTCCGGGGTGCCCACCGGGTGCCCGGCTGTCCGGGGACGCTCAGGGAGGCCTGAGTGCGTGGAGGTGACCCCGTGTCTCTGTCGTAGCCACGCACGTGTAGACGAGTCTGGGGCACACGTGCATTGACTGGTTTCTGGCACGTCTCCTTCCCTCGGGCTGTTGCGGCATCTCAGGCTTGCACGGCACGCTGTGGGCCATCAGTTCTCCACCAACAGCAATAGCCCTGGCCACGGTATCATAATACTGGGCGACAGGTGATCGAGTGCTTTGCAGGCCTCATTTCATTTCCTTCTCCTGACCACCCACCGAGGCCCATATTCCTGTTTTACCAAGAGAGAAGCCTGTGGCGGAGAAAACTCAGGGTCACGCAGCTAGGGAGCGGCAGAGCTGGATTATCCACGCCTTGGAAACCAAGCCCAACTTTCTCCAGAACTAATCCACAGACTGAGTGACAGCCACCTAGGAACTCAGCATTGTGTTTTATGAAGATTTAAATTGGATTCATGTCTTATTACCCCAAAAAAGGACCCTACAAAACTCTGTGATGGTAAACAGAGAAGCTGGATGATACAAAACAAAACAAAAACGAAAACCTGACATGGGGAGTAGATCAATACTTTTGTCCTCTAATCTGTCTAGTGAGATGGGCATGAACCACCCTCTTTTATTACTGTTTGCAGCTCAGGAGTAAGCAAAGGACACAGCAAACCAGTGTCGGAGCCTCCACGTTTCTGAAAGTAAAGAAGAAAGTAGTGCAATAAGTGGAAAGTAACTACTGATGCACATACCTAAAGTGCATCCTTAACCCAATCAGTTTTTAGAAATAAGTGCTTGAACTCCAGCTATTTTTTTTTCTGGTTCTTGGAAAGCATTTCCGTCCAATACCTAGCGATTTAAAGCTTTAACATACATAGTGTTCCCAATCCCCAAATTTCATTGTCTGAATAAATAATGAGTGATGCTCACAACTGGGAAACATTGAAGTCTCCATTGCATCATTGGGAAGATTTTCATTTCCAGTATCTTTCCCTTGTACTCTGTTGGTTGAGCTAGAAAGGGGAGCCTCCTTTTGGCCAACTCTGTCGGTGGAATCTAACACTAAACTCTAAGTGGATTCCATGCCTATGGTTTGTAAATAATTGAATGACTTAAGGTGCTGAATATAAGATGCTCAATTGAAAAAAAAAGAGTGTCAAAGATTGTGATTTGCATGACATATAATGTGCATCAAATAGCAAAGAGGAAACAAAATAGAGGAATTTAAAACGTAACATTCCTTTTCTTTTTTTTTTTTTTTAAGATTTTATGTATTTATTCATGAAAGACACAGAGAGAGGCAGAGACAGGCAGAGGGAGAAGTAGGCTCCCTGCAGGGAGCCCGATGTGGGACTCGATCCCAGGACCCCAGGATCACGCCCTGAGCAGGAGGAGGACGCTCAACCTCTGAGCCAACCAGGCATCCCAACATTCCTTATTTTGGAATCCAGTTGTGAAGCATGAAACCAACATATCTTATTATATGGTTACTGTGGGCTGCCAGTAATTCTCATGCTCTGATCTGTGCCACTATTTGAAGTGGAGGCAAGCCTCATGGTTTTTGAAGGGGATGATGATTTCTCAGAGCTTGACTTATTCACACACACTAGTCTAGGTAGTTTAAAACACAAGAAGGCCATCCAGCTCTCAAAACTGCAACTCCTAATTTCCTGCAGCACCCAGTTCCTTCCCCATCACCGATCAGCTATTCACAGATGGATTAATGGGTATCTATTTTACTACATAAAGATCCCTAAATTATTTAGCTCACCTGGCCAATATGCCATCTAGAAGCTCTGGTTCTTAAAAGATGTAAAATAGCTCATGATCTTACCTCTGTGTAAGGCTGAGTCATTTGGTAAAGAAGTGGGATGAACCAACAGTAGGCCCCTGAGGGCCTATGACACACTGCAGCCCCTCCTCCCTGCTCTGAGGGGCAGATGCCCTAGAGCCTTGGGGGAGTCCCCACTCCTGCGACCACTCACACATGTCATTTGGGGAGCACCCTATGAAGGGGGACATTAAACAGAAAGCCTTGAGTGGACCGCAAGACCCCACGGCCTCATGCATGGTAACAGCCACCATAACGGTAACCACTGATACTCCAGTCATGGAAGAAATGCCCGTTCTCAGGAGAGATTTTGTGGCTTTAGCCCCCAGTTGACTCATTCTGCGATGCCAGCTATACCTCAGTTGGCTTCTGCAGTTCTTACCTACAGGTAGACACTGAGAGCCCAGGGCTCTCCGATCATCATCTCTCAGGGACTGTGTGCACTTTCAAATCAAAATGAGGGTGAAGATCACCTCAGCCCAAGACAAGAGAAAGTTTAGAGACCCCCCCTCAACCCCCGCCCGCAGCTCCACTCACTGGCTGCTTTTGCTCTGGTGGGCAATCTGGAAGGCAGTGATGCTCATCACGATACCAACAATACCATCGTGGATGGTAGACAAAGGCCAACATAGGCGAAAGGAGTTTGGCTTCACTTAGGCAGGTCAGGCAAAAAGTCTAGGCTTCTGAGACTTATTTCACAAGTATACAGAGTCTTTCTAAGAATGTATTTCTATTTCTTTTATTTTTTTATTTTTATATTTTATATTTTATTTTTTTATTTATTCATGAGAGGCAGAGACGTAGGCAGAAGCAGAAGCAGACTCCATGCAGGGAGCTCGATGTGGGACTCGATCCCTTGGACCCCAGGATCATGACTTGAGCCAGAGGCAGATGCTCAATCGCTGAGCCACCCAGGTGTCCCCCTCTATTTCTTTTAGAGGGTGAAACCTATGTGATGTAGAACAATCTTTAAATTTTTAACACAGCCTATTTAGGAATATCTCTAACCTTATTAGCAGACTTATTTAGAAATAACAGCATTTTACCTTTTCGTGGTGCTTTTATAACTAAGAGGAAATTATCAGAGAGAAACAGATAAACATCTAGGAATCTTGTGCTTCCCGAGGGGGGAAATAAAAGGCGAAATTGGGGCTGGCAATAGTAAGCAGAAAGGTTTTTTTTTTTTTTTTTTCAATCAAAGAATCCCCTAGAAAACAAGACAGAGTGGGTATCAGGGCATACCAGGCTTACACCTCCGGAAGCTTTAATCATGCGGATCAGAAAACTGCATTACTGTTGCATTGATTTCTGCCGAAAGCAGAGATTTGATGTGAGCCCAGGCTTCCAAATTTAAAGACATTATACTTGTGATGCATTCCATGTGGATCTAAGATAATGTGGATGGTATTTGCGGTGGTTCCAGCTAAGCCTAGGCCACATCTATCGACTAATGGAACTTGCAGTATTTTGGCCTTTTGACTCATCTGGGCGGTCATTGGCAAAGGTACACGTGACTAGAAAAAAAGAAAAGGCATTTTGTTATTGCTGTGAACTGAATTGTGCCTCCCACCGCCCAAACTCCTGTGTTGAAACCCTGACCTCCACTGTGGCTATATTGGGAATAAGTAAGGAAGATTAAATATGAGTGGAGCCCTGATCCAATAGGATTAGAGCCATCGAAAGAGGATACACAAGAAAGGCCTCTCTCCCTGCTGCGTGGGGCCACTGAGAAGGAAGGAGGCCGTCTGCAAGCTGAGAAGAGAGCCCTCACCACAAACCTAACCAGCTGGCGACCTGATCATGGACTTCCAGCCTCCAGAATTGAGAGGAATAACGTCCTGTCCTTTATGTGGCCTCGTCTGTGGTATTTTGTTATGACAGCCGTCGCTGATTAAGACAGTCATTGGGCAGCCCGAGTGGCTCAGCGGTTTAGCATCGCCCTCAGCCAAGGGCCTGATCCTGGGACCCGGGATCGAGTCCGCATCGGCCTCCCTCTGTGGACCCTGCTTCTCTCTCTACCTGTGCCCCTGCCTCTCTCTCTCTCTCTGTTTCTCATGAATAAATAAATAAAATCTTTAACAAAAAAAGTCATTCCCAAGTTGTTTCCCAACTTCTGCAACGTGTCTGTACATGTTTAAATATTCATTGTGTAGCTTTAGATTTACAAACTTTTCTAATACCACTTTTTATAGTTACATCAGGCAAGTTGGCTTTTATACTTTTCCCCAAGAAGGGGATAGTAGTAGAAGAGAAATCGAGTATTAGAATGAGGATTAGCCTTCCCTAGTCTATTCAATTTCCTTGGAAATTAGAAATAGGAATGGTTAAATGTAAATAATTTCAGAGGAAAAGGCAATCCATTCCGAGGTAGACATAACAGATGTTTAAAGAAACTATAAGAAAAATCAGTAAAATACTTATTATTCTAGAAGCTCTTTCTATTTATTTATTTATTTATTTATTTATTTATTTATTTATTTATTTTTGCTCTTTCTCATTTACTGTAAATCCCAGGAAACTGTGGGGCTAAGGTTAAGTCATATATAAAATATTAAGGGTTCATTTCTATTTCCTCCCCTCTTGTCAGTTTAGAGGAAAGATTCCATACTTGCATGGAGAGACAGTGTACATTTTATTCAATCTTGAATTGTCCCTGAATATTTTTTTAAACTATTACTACTAGAAACTTTCATTTTCACAAATCAAGCTGCTGCAAGGACTGCTTGCTGCTTGTCCCTCAAAAACCATTCAGGCCCCTTTGTAGTAGTGGAATTTCTGAGTTTCAGTGTGTACATGTCCACTTCCAATAAATACTACACCTCCCAGCTTCCCTTGTAGCTAAATATGGCCAAGCAACTAAATCTACAGATGGATATGCACAAGTGTGTAACTTCTGGGTCACATCCTTAAACAGCAGGGCTCTGATCTCCTGTCCCCTCTTCCCCTTCCCACCTGTTAGAATGTAGACTCACTGGTGACTCATGCTGGGCCGTGCAGAAAAACCCATTCCCCAGGGATGCAGAGCCAGCCTCCGACTCACACTCCATGCAAGCACCCCGAGCCCATGTGACGGGTGAATGCACATCTGACACGGCTTTTCACTGAGAGATGGTCGTGAGCATGTTTATTCAGCTTCCACATGACTTCTCATCATGACTTCTCACCTACACTTGAATCCTAAAACTGACTCCCTGACCCACTTTCTTGTCTATCCTCAGTGTTGTTCAACCAACCTTTTAGGCACACGGATTAGAACACCTGAGGGTGTCTTCGACTCATTTCCTGTTGACTCTTTTCATCAATCATCAAGTCCTCCTGCCTTCACCTTTGAAATCTCTCTCACATTTATCTTATTCTATTTATGTGCATTTCTGACATTTTAGGATAGGATAGACATTTTAGGATACACCTCACAGGGTTGGCAGATAGAGCAAGGGGCGAATCAAAGTCTCTGATAATGCCAAGTGGAGGCCAATTTTGTAGGGAAAGGCAGTCTTAGTGCAGAGTTGTTTTGCTTCCTTATTTGATTTGGTTTTGTGATGTGGTATAATTATTTTTGAAGTGGCGAATAATTAAAAAAATCAAAATTGTCATCTTTTCAAATGGACGTGGGCAGGGCACGACTTATGGGGAAAGGAGCAGTTGAGAAGCCCAGGCCCAGGATCTTCTCGCCTCACCCTGCTTCACTGAGGAGTTTCACTCACAAAGTAAAGGTCTCTCTACTTTGGTCTCCTTCTATGCACCCTTTTGCGCTTTGCTTCTGGTAACTCTTTCTTCATCAGCATTGGAAACCTATCATTCCTGTCCAAGAACTCAACAACTTCTTGTTGTTAGCAGTTTCCTGGCTGGGCCCCTCAACTTGGCTGCCAAGCCAGTTGCTGTGATTCTGGAAGCCTACCTATGCTGAGGCGGCCTGACGCGGGCCTGGTCTCTGCTGTTTGACGTGCCAGGTGAACTTGAGCACGATTATAGCCTCAGATTCCTCATCTATACCATGGGATTAAGTGTAACTTCTCTGTATAACTCACTGGAAGGAGAAAATGCATGAAGCAGCCCCTTGATGTAGAATGCTGGACACATGTCTACCCTTCCTGGTCAGCAGTTGCCAGGTGGCCACTGTGTCCCAACCTGACATCTAGGGCAAACCCTAAAATATCACAGGTTCTCAACAATGTGCATTCAATCAGGAGTTACCACCCAGCACCTCCTCCCTGGACGAAATACTGGAAATAGGCAACCCCGTGTCCCACAAGGCTTCACACGCAGCAGGGGGCCAGTCGAGGAGTTCGTGCAGAAGTGAGTAAATGAATGACTGCAAGTCTTATTTCAGTCTGGCAGCCCTTTCTGATCATGATGGCATTAATTGAATGCTGACTCAGTGCCAGCCATGCTTTCCAGTACCTCTCCATCCGTTAGCTCATTGAATCCTCACAACAGAGGGAGGGGAGCCCAGGGCGGCAGGATTTCTGGAAGGGGCCGAGGGTCACAGAGGCAGAACGGGCACAGCCAGGAGGTGAGGCTGGCAGTCGGCCTCTGGGGCTCAGCCTCCACACCACCAGCTGCCAGGACCTACATCCTCAGGGGCTTCTCTGCCTCCAATCCTTTCCTCCAGCTTTGTTCTTTATCTGAGATGTCATCCCACCTATCCTTCCAGGGACTTCCAGCCTTCCTAAGGCCTCAGGCCTGCCTGCAGCCCCATGGACCACATGCAGCCTTGCTCAGTCAGGTACACCAGCTTCACAGACTCTTCACCTTTCTGAACTTGCACTGCAGGTCTGCTCGCTGCGGCAGAGCTTCCCCACCTCAGGGACAGGGGTGTGCAGTGCTTCCTGTCCTCCAAGGGTACTTACCTAGCACAACCTGTAGCACAACATAACGGGGCCCGACCAGCACTGACAGGATGGTTGCCCTGCCTACCGGGGGAGTAAAACCAAGATGGCAGCAGATGCCGCCCAGTGTTTGCCATGTTCCAGACCACCAGCCAAGCTCTTTTTGTCTATTATTTCATTTGATCAACAACCTATGAGATAGACATGGCTATCTCATTGCACAGAGAGAAAGTGGAGAACCTGTGGCCTTCACAATGTGGAGTCGTTGATCATACCAGAGTGGTGTGAGAGTCCCCAGGAGGCCCTGCTCCGCAGCTTCCATGGCCTTGGCCATAGGGAGGCAGATACAATTCCTCCCATGCTTCGGTTCACAATGACTGGACAAGGTACAAGGTAGCAAGCAAGGATGTTGAGTTGGTAAAGGAAGCAGTGGTTTACCTGCAGGAGTTAATTTTCCTGTGGAGAGAAAGTGTCTCTTGGTTGGTGACACGATGTTTTCTGCCACACATGTGTTCCTTAAAAATGTTTCAGGCACTTGTTAAACAAGGGAGAACAGCAGAGAGAGATTGTTGGTCATCGAAGGAGAATATATTCCAGGAGCTGGGGCAATGCATTCTAGATAGCTAGAAGGGGGGCGATGCTCAGAAATGCTGGAAGGTGGACATGAAAATGGGACAGAATGGAAACTGCTCAGAAGGGCCACCCTGAGAATGGCTGGTAATGTCAGCTTCCCTCATACAAGGTCACATGGATGAAAGCTTCACTTCTTGTTCATAAAACTTGATTTCTTATTCCAGTGGACAACTGGGGACTTTCTAAGACTCGTGTATTAATTTCTACTTAAATGACAAACTTCTAGAAAAGGACACAAGTCTTTTTTTTTTTTTTTTTTTTTTAAAGATTTTATTTATTTATTCATGAGAGACACAGAGAGAGGGAAACAGAGACACAGGCAGAGGGAGAGGGAGAAGCAGACTCCATGCACCGGGAGCCCGACGTGGGATTCGATCCCGGGTCTCCAGGATCGCGCCCTGGGCCAAAGACAGGCGCCAAACCGCTGCGCCACCCAGGGATCCCAAGGACACAAGTCTTAATTGATCTTTTTTGTACCTCTGGAATGAAAAGTGCTTTTTCTTAAAAAAAAAAAAAAAGATTTTATTTATTCATGAGAGACACGGAGAAGCAGAGACACAGGCAGAGGGAGAAGCAGACTCCATGTGAGGACCTGGATGTGGGACTTGATCCCAGGACTCCAGGATCATGGCCTGCCACCCAGGCATCCCAAAAAATCTTTTATCTCTATCCCAAAGGGGAGGCCACCCTTAATCTCCTGTAGAGGTCGACATTTTCGGAAATTGTCAAGCCTTCACCTTTCCTTCAAGATCCCCTGAAAAAAACAAGACACAATCAATATAGTCTTAAATGCATGTGACATTACAGCACAAAATTTAACCAAGATCTATAGTAATCATTTAGAGAAGCTGACTGCCCCTGGAGACAAACCGTATCTTAGGTTCATTTAACATATTGCTTGCTGTTTAAATGTCTTCGAAAAACTCACTAATTTGAAATCAGCCGCTTGCAGAGAAAAACGAAGCTTAACTATTGTAATTCAGCAAGTTGGCAATGTATTGTGCATTTTTATTTCAATAATATGAATAAAGCCCTTGGTAGCTTTATCTTATTCCCTAAACCATATAGCCTTTAATTAGAAGGGACAGAATCAGATGAACAAGGACAAACATATCTTTCTTGTATTAATTATAAAACCTACATCCACTTCATGATAAGGATAATTATTGTTTTTTGAGAAGAACTCATTTTACCTTCTGAGGATTTGTATTAATTTTCCAACATTTTAAAATAACATACTATGGGCACCTGAGTGGCTCAGTCGGTTAAGCACCTGTCTTCGGCTCAGGTTATGATCCCAGGGTCCTGAGATGGAGCCCCACACTGGGCTCCCTGCTCAGCGGGGAGTCTGCTTTTCCCTCTGCCCCTGACCCTGCTCTCTCTTACTCACTCTCTCTCTCAAATAAATAAATAAAATCTTTTTAAAAAAGTAAAAAACATATTACTATTGAAGTTTTGAAATAATTTTTGGAAAAATGAAAAAAAATCATAGATCCATAGAATCACATGGTGGGTGGTGGAATTCTAGAGAATTTGTCATCTTTAAAGTCATAGACTTACAGGAAGCTCACAGGAATCTCTTCCCTCAATGACAAGGACCCATATTTTATTGAGAAATCTCCAGAAGAGAGGCTGTTGTCTTCCTCACTAACCTATCAAAATGGTAATAATCTCCAAAATGACTTCAAAAGTTTTTTTTAAAATCTGTCTTTAACTGAGTTTTTGTCTTGTTCATCAAGAAGCTCAATTCTAGTTCCTTGGGTCATTTTAGAATTTGAACGAAAAAATTTAAAAAGAAAAGAAGCTCCCAGTTAAATGGCTATTTTACTTCAGAACTTGTAAAAAAACTTTTTGTTTCTGTAGAGCTGATAATTGTCAATTTGAGTTGTTCCTTTTGGATGCTTCCCAGGAAATCTTGGTTTACGGGCATGTGCCATGGATTTCTTTATTTGAATTTAATTATACAAAGATCCACAAATTAACTTAAGTATCGTTGGGCTTGCTTAGTTCCTATTCTCAAATTTTAGTTCTTGAGACTGCAATTAGCATAATGTTATTGGCCCTGGAGTTCAGTGACCTTAAAAAAAAAAAAGAAATATATATATATATAATGAATGTAATTTATCCTCCAGAGAGGCTCCCTGTGGTGTTTACCCACATTTACTTTGTGTGTGGGTTCAGTATGGATGTTAAAAACAAAGCGCCTTCAGTCATCTGGGAAATAGGTCTTTTCCTGCCTGAACTCACTTCTGAAGGCCTTGGAGACAGACTCACATTCTCCACAAGCTTGGTGTTCTCATAGAGGCTGCCAGGGTGTGCCTGGAGCCCACTGTTTTGTGTGTCTGAGCATACGATGCGCTCAGACTCAAATCCATGTTTCCAAGAGCCATGACCTCAAGTTAATGGAATTAGCTTCTAGGATGGAAGCGCTCCTGGTTCCCAGCAGCCACAGAGCCCTCTATCTCTTTGAGTAAGCTCACTCGGGAGCTCTGGGGCACCTGTCTCAAGGACTTACTGATGGATTTCTCCACCTTTTCCTTGATGGCATCGATCACGATTTTCTCTGTAGAGTTTCTACTGCAATAACAGAGGGTACCACATCAGCCTGTGCAGTGCAGCCACCAGCAGCTCAGCCAGTGAAGCTGGCTGCACTGTTCTTTTTGCTCTCACCGCTGCAGAAGACAAAAGCAGATATATCAGAATATCACTTCTCCTATCAAGGCACCGAGAAGCCTGGACGCAAGAAACTCTTAGGGACTTTATTCAGTAATGACATGATATACCTGTGAGCTTGGTGGGCAAGTTTATAAGCCTGTGGCCTAGACTTTGGTTTTGAAAATTCCATCTTAAACTGTCATTAGCAAGCATCTATCTATAGGTGCCAAATTCAAGGTTGAAAATGGGGTCCTTAAAAGTGGTTAAGTGTTATTGTGGGAAGAAAAAAAAAAGTATGATTGTGGGACTGACATTGTCATTTGCCAATGAAAGAAATGAAAGAATCCTTGTTCAGATGTCTTGCCTTCCCAGTAATGATGGTGAAGGCAGCCACCATCAGCACTCCACCAAGCAGGGAAATGTATCAAGATTTTGATACACGGGAAATACTTGAAATCTGTTAAATGTCCTAGAGTATGTATGTTCGGGTCAGGGACAGTGATAAGATGTATCAATATACGTGCTCCAGCTTTGTTTACCCTTTCATTTAAGACTTTAGTCTCACCCATTGGCTTCTTCCCTCTCCGTGGCCGTTGGGGGAGACTTCTAGTTTCACCAGCTCTGCTCCCATGCTCATTGTGATGCATAGTTAGGAGAACTGAGAATGAACACTGGAGGGTAGATGGGAAAGGAAGGGATTTTGTTAGTTGGGACAGTTCCTTGAGTTTCTTTTGTTGCTGAGAATCAGGGTAAGAAAGGGAAAAGGAAAACACAAGTCCAAGAGGTTAAATTGATCTACCTGATACAGAGCAGCAAGGAGAGGGGAGAGGCAAAGACAAAGACAATTTTCAATAGAGAGAGCTTGGATCAAGAGGTAGTTGCAGGGCGTGTGAGCACTGGGGAGACAGAGAGACAGTACTCTTAGTGAGTACTGCTATGGCTCATGCACTGGATTTCCATAAAAGGTATTTGAGAAACACAAGCAAACATGAGAATAGCTCTTCCATTCGTTTCATCTGCTGGACTGTTTGTTTGAACGTGACACTGTCTTGAACGGAGGGGCCCTGGCTTTTTGGTGACACATGATGCATGGAGCCAAATTTCTGGCTACTATGCACCTAGGTGCCATCAAGGACATGTGTTCTCTTCTTCCCTTCTCCCACCCACTCACGCCTGTGTTGAGCTGTAAAAGGGTCCTACCCTTAACTAAATGTTTTTCCTGCCCCAGGCTATTGCCTGTTTTCCATTTTCCAATTAAGTCCTTTGTCTCATGACCCTGGCATTTCAGGGCCAGCCTCTGGAGGGCCCAAGGCATACTGTAGAGGCTCCTCCTGCCTCCCCAAAGATAGCTGCGCCCATCTTTCTGCCCAGATGTCAACCTTCGCACTTTGGAGATCGGGGTACAATTGGCTCAATGGCCCAGGGACATCTGAAGCCCTTCTGTAGATATTCACGTACTTGCTGAGGGGCACTAAGATTCCAATGGCTTTCTCTGGCCCCTGGGATTCTGTTTGTACCCATACTGCTTCTCTCTTGAACAGCATGGGCCAAATGCCAAGTTAAGTCTTTTGGTTAGTTTCCTATGTTGGTTTCCACTGTAAACCCACTCAGGGAAAACATTTTATGAATTATGAATTATTATTTAAATTTATTTTGCTAAAGATTTTGGGTTGAGGGGAGGGGTCAAATATACAACCCACAGCCCCCCACCATTTTTCTGGTTCCATTTCCTTCTCTGAAAAGAGAGCTCTTTCTCTCTCACCGCTGAACTTACCCCTTCTCTTGCCCAGCCTCATGCTTAGCAATTTGCACCTGTCTTTCAAAGTTTGACCATATCTGTGGGGTTCTCATCTACCCACACTAGCAGCTTTATTGAAATTATTTCTTCTGAAAACATTCAGTGCTCATTCCTCACAGGAATTTGGGCAGACACAGTCTTTTCCACTTTGCCACATACAGATGGCAGGTCATGAAAGTGAGCACATGGGTGTGGGGTGGATGGTGCTCTAGGATCCAGGCTTCAAGGCTTGCTGAGGGATCACCCTCCCTTCTCCGTATCCCAGATTCCTCTTTTGGGAAATAGTGGAAGGTACTAGATCATCTCCAAGTTCTCAGCCAGGTCAAAGACGGCTGTGATTCTCATCAAGGCTGTAAGGGATAGAGAAGGAAGCAGAGACTCCAGGTGCAGAAAGGCTGGGGGTGGAACCAGTGGAAAGAAAAGACATTGGTGGTGGTGGTGGTGGGGGGGGAGGGGGGTTCACCTGTGGCCTTCGGGGCTGATTTCCACGCTGACTCACTGGCAGCTGCATTCCAGCTGAGGTGGTTGGGAGCCCCAGTAACGGATTTCCTCAAAACACAGTCCTGGGCCATTGTCCCAGATTTCCACACCTCAGGGGACAGCTCTGGCTGCCAGCACCCACTGGGATTCAGGGAGACTGTAAAAACATCTGAACCCCCCAGATAACAGTCGGGCAAGAAGCATCAGTAGTAAACAATTTAGCCAAAGATCCAGGCAGGGATAATTGGAAGCTTTTAGAATTTTGAAAGCCCTCAGAAGAGAGAATAAAGACATTTGATGATTCTGAAAGTAGCCATAAATTTTTCTTTCATCTCCCTATTGGCTTTCTTTCTTTCTTTCTTTTTTTTTTTTTTTGGTGCATTAGGGAAGAAAAGAACATCTCTGTCAAGAAAGATTGGACATAAAAGGCCTTTTCATGGATGAGTCTAGATCAATAGAGCCTGCTTTTGTTTTATAATAAGTATCGAGTGTGTTTAGGGGAACAGTGACAGGAATTCAGAGGCCCAGACAAAAACATTCTTCTCATCAATCTGTCTTGAGGGGGATGTAGCATTGGGCTAGGCAGCCTGTGCTTGTGGAATCTTTGGAAATTTACATAAGCTCCCTAGGCCTCGACTGTGAAATTCGAGTAACAGGAGTGCCTGTCTTGTCAGGTTGCTGAGGGGTCTTGAGCTCATCTACAGGAATGCCCAGAACAGTCTACAGCAGGTAGAGCTCTTAGACATTGTTTAGTTGAAGCCTATGGATAGAGCTTGCATCAAGTTTCCAGTCTCTTTCTCTGTCTCATCTCAACTGTCTAAGAAAGAGCAAGGAGACTTCAACTCCCATCAGTGTCCACCACCACCACATACAGACACCCATAAGGCTTAGTCCCACATGGTACAGAGGGTAAATCCCAGTGCATTCAGCTTCCAGGTGCATTCCCAGTTCCAGGGAGCCCATAGCATGACACAGATTTCAGTTCTCCAACCATGCTGTTTAATTTTTTTAATTTATTATTATTATTATTATTATTTTTAACCATGCTGTGTAGATCAAAGCAGAGAAGGAAAACACATGTCTGCTTCAGACAGGACTGTGTGTGAATCGTTCCTGCCCTCTTCCCAGAGTGACCCTAATTCCCAACAAGTTGCCTCATTTGTCTAAACTGGAAAATGGGGATAATGTCAGTGCTCACAGGGGAATTGTACAGACAAAGAGATGGTACATGCCCAGCATGCAGCACAGTGCCTGGCCATAGCAAGAGTTCAAGAAGGAGTCACCTTTTCACCTTTATTATTATTACTTCTTCTTCTTCTTCTTATGTATTATAATTATTCCATGTTATAAGCACTATGTGTATAATTATTGTATTTATTGTATATTTTAATACTATGATTATCAACTATCAGTGATGATCCTTTTGTTCTGTACTGTGGGGCTGTGGAGGGCAGATGCACCTCCCATTTCTCCAGAGCCTCCCCCTGATTCCTCAGCTTTGTCTCATGATGGTAACAGCTCCCCAGAAATGGGAAATTGCCTTGAGGACTAAGAAATAATTGTGGTGTAAGAAGCATTGGATTTTTTTTTTTTTCCTGGAGACCTTTATCCATGTTCTTTTTTGCCATCTACTGGCCATGTGACTTTATAGAGTCACATCATCTTTCTGAGCCTCAGGGACATATGGAGACAATGTAATCAGCTTCAGAGTTTTGTGCTAAGGATTAAGAGATGTTTGAGCGAGTGCCAGGTAAAGCCTTATGCGTTGTGAGAGTATTGTATGTTACCACTATGACATGGCCCTCCCTAGTTCTTTTCCTTAAATATCTCAGGTGCTATATACATTTCACAGATAAATGTAAGCCAGTTGATATGGGGTTTTCCACAGTTACTTGAAAGCAGTGGCTGAGCTTGGTTAAATTAATCTCTGCCCTAGCTTGGAAGGGAGAGACATGGACCTGGATTCTCGCCAGTTTGGGGCCCTGGCCAGGAATCCAATCCATCAGCTTCCAGGGAAAACTTTTGCCACAGGATTATTTATACGTTTGGAAATCTAATGAGGTTTTAGTTTGAGTAGCAAATTAAACACTGAAAGGCTGAAGCTACAAAAATGGAGCCAAGTCTCTTCCCAAAGATCATCTCTCTTATCTTGGCCAGGCCACACCCAGGCTTTCTGGCACACGTGGACCACAGCAAAGGCGCAGTGATTCACAGCGAAGTGTTTCGGGCCCGTGGCCACCTTCCCTCCCATGCCTCTGAGATGGTGCTCTGGCAGGGGCTTCTCACAGCTGCAGGGAAGAGCTATTTTCTGGAAAGGCTTGGGTCATGTTCTCTGGATCATACAGAAGGGCTCTAGCATGATACTGAAAGGATCAAAGGAACTAGGGAAGTCAGGGAAAATTCTTTCCAGTTATTTTGTTGTTGTTGTTTTTAAAGATTTTATTTATTTATTCATGAGAGACAGAGAGAGAGAGAGAGAGAAAGAGAGAGGCAGAGACACAAGCAGAGGGAGAAGCAGGCTCCACGCAGGGAGCCCGACGTGGGACTCGATCCTGGGTCTCCAGGATCATGCCCTGGACTGAAGGCGGTGCTAAACCACTGAGCCACCTGGGCTTCCCATCTTTCCAGTTATTCTTATTAGCAAATGTTTAAGTTCCCCTACAGGAATTTCTTGCTTTAGGACCCATGGCTGCCATGTTGTACAGCTCCCTGGGCAACACTAACTTTGTGCCCCGTGAGGTGTGAGGTGCTCTAGGGGTCACCATTCCCATAAACTGCAATCTAAGTGGTGCTCCGGGCTTCTGTGCAATAGGACTTTCCTGGGGCCAAATCCTACAAAAGCCAAATGTCTGGTCACAAAGCCACACAATGTACCGAATTCTTCTACAAACAAACCAAAGAACAAAGAGCACTTTTAAGCCCTACCTACCCAAATTTTAGGAAAGATGATATAATGTTTCCAGATGGGCACCACTGCCAATTCCTAAGTGTCCAGTGGACTAGTTATTTACAGGGAAAGCAGATTTGTCATTAAAAGTTATTATTGATCATTTATTTTTCTTCTTTCCCTTTTACATGGTCTGTAATAACTCTTAGAACCTGTTACATCCAAAGAGTCCTAGGGAAAACATAAAAGGAAATGGTACTTGACTTTGAAGTAAATTCCAAAGTCATCTCTTTGCCTCAGGCTCTCAAGATAAAAGATGTGGCTGAGTAATTGAGGCAATAGGTCTGGTGGCTCTCTGAGCTACTGCAAAAAGAGCAGGACAGAAGGAAATTTAGAAGCAAGGAGAGCACAGACATTCTTTCTCCCTTCACCTTTACCATTAGCTAGGGCCGGGAAATGAGAAAGTCACCACTGTCAAGAGGGAGCTGTGACTGTGGACAACAGGCAGTCTTTGTGATAAACACTTTTTAACCAAAACGGTATTCCCATAACAAACAGGTAACTCCTCAATAAGCCCCCCCCCCCCACTTCCTATACTTAAAGAAAATCTCACTTTGGACTGCTTAGTTTAATTCACCCTTTACCTCTGTTTATGCTTTGTTGAGGTCTCCACAGCCCACGTGGTTCCTGATCACAAACATTGCATTTGATTTTGGTGCTCATGTTGGTGGGTATTAAGCTGGCATGGATAGTATGTGATTTACCTCTTCATCAGCTAGTCCTCAAAAATATCCATAAACTTGATTCTCCTGCTGGCTTCCAAAAATAACAGCATTAAATTTGCCACCCCACCCCCCCGCATTGTTCTCGTGTTAAATCTGATGAAGAGTTAGATGTTGTTACTTTTATCTTGTAAAACTTTCATCGTGTCTTAAACCTGCTGCAATGACTTCACACTTGTAAGCTATCTCACATTTATTTTAGCAGAGGGCAGATGGCCCATCCGGATGTATATGTTCACATATATGAGGGTCAAATGGAGAACACCACCCAACATGCCACTCCCTCAGAGAAGTGTTTCTTTGGAATCACAGTTACCTTCTCTCGTGGCCAATGCGTCTGCCTCCTTCCTGGCAGATGCTCTCTTCAGGATTCCATAGTGCCTGCCACATTGCTAGTCCTATGTGCTCCTTGATAGATTTATTGATTAAAATAATGAGTCATGGGTCCCATTCAGGGATTTCCAACAGTGTCATAATGTGATGGAGGGAGAGAAGGGAGGGAAGTGTGCTTCCTAGTAACATCACCACTACGGTGAGTAGAGAAAGCAGACCTAGCCTATAAGGCCACTAAAGGAAGTGACAATAGTAATGACAGAGATAACAGAAGCCCACAAAATATTTTGTGGCAGGACCTCAGATGACAAAACACTCTGGAGAGAAAGGTTACGTTTCAGCTTCAGCAAGAAGTGATTTTTTTTTTTTAAAGATTTTATTTATTTGACAGAGAGAGAGAGAGCACAAGTAGGGGGAGCAGCAGGCAGAGGGAGAGAGAGAAGTAGGCTCCCCGCTGAGAAGGGAGCCTGATGTGGGGCTTGATTCCAGAACCCTGGGATCATGACCTGAGATGAAGGCAGACGCTCAACCGATTGAGCCACCCGGGTGCCCCAGCAAGAAGTAATTTGAAAGATGATGATGCGAGTTTATTTTCATGTCGGGGGCTTTGATATGGGGGCAGGAAAGACTTGGAAATAGAGAGCAGGACTTCTCAGAGGGCACTGAGAGCCTTGACAGATGCCATTACCAAGAGGCAATTGTTAAGACCATGAAGAGTTAGTTTTAGAAATCCAGTTCCACAAGCTCTGTGACCTGGGTCAGATGATCTGACCTCTCCACACCTCCTTCTTCTCAGTGACTCGCACAGATGACTCACCTGTGAATAATAAATGCCCCAGTCTGCCCCCAGTGGGCTTCTTGTGAGGCACCAGGGTATTACTCTTCACCAGTTCCCTTTGCCCGGGAGGAGTATAGGTACCGACTCCATTGAGGGGCAGCTTGGCCGTGTGACTCTCTTTGACCTTTGCCCTGTGAACAGCCATGTCATGGGTTGCTTCAGGCAGAAACTTGATGAGTCAGTGAGTGCTCTGCCCTCCTCTCTTATGTCTTTGCCATGAACACAGATAATACTCCAGATGGTGGCTGTTCCCTCCGCATGGGTCCCAGAGCGAGGACCCCTAGCCACTGAGATTTGGAGGTTGTTAATGTGGCACAAAAATGAATTTAACTTGATTGATACAGGACGATTTAAATTTGGGAAAAGCTTTTACAACCCATCTTTGCGCATTTGTAATACAATATGAAGCATTCACATGTGGGTTTTACTATAGACTTTTAGGAGAGAGCCTATTAATGCCCCATGCTTAGCAGGCCATAAGGGCTTTAATGCCATGGCCTAAATATCTGTGTCCCCTCAAATTCATATGTTAAATACAAATCCCTAATGTGACAGTGTTAGGAGGGGGGGCCTTGGGAGATTAGGTCATGAGGGTGGAGCCCTTGTGAATGGGATCAGCACTCTGATAAAAGATGCTCCAGGGAGCTCTCTAGCTCCTTCTGTCATGTGAGGATACAATGGGAAATCTGTGAACCAGAAGAGGACCTCCACCTGACCATGCTGGCACCGTAATCTTGGATTTCCACCTTCTATAACTATGAGAAATTCATTTATGTTGTTTAAAAGCTGCCCAGTCTGCGATATTTTGTTATAGCAGCCTGAGCAGACGAATACAACTTATGTGTTGTGATGAGAAGTTGATGTTTCTCCAGACTATTTACTAAAAACTAAATTTAAATATATTCTGAAGGATTGAGAAATCCTGAGATTTTTATCTAATTCCCAACACTATGTTCTTTCTCTTGTTTTTCAGAGCACTTCTTAGTCAAATCTGTTTTCAAAGTTTTACTAAGAAAGAGATGGAAAAATATTCCATGCTCATGGATTGGCAGAATTAATATTGTAAAAATGTCAATGTTACCTAGGGCAATTTATACGTTTAATGCAATCCCTATCAAAATACCATGGACTTTCTTCAGAGAGTTAGAACAAATTATTTTAAGATTTGTGTGGAATCAGAAAAGACCCCGAATAGCCAGGGGAATTTTAAAAAAGAAAACCATATCTGGGGGCATCACAATGCCAGATTTCAGGTTGTACTACAAAGCTGTGGTCATCAAGACAGTGTGGTACTGGCACAAAAACAGACACATAGATCAATGGAACAGAATAGAGAACCCAGAAGTGGACCCTGAAATGTACGGTCATCTAATATTCGATAAAGGAGGAAAGACTATCCATTGGAAGAAAGACAGTCTCTTCAATAAATGGTGCTGGGAAAATTGGACATCCACATGCAGAAGAATGAAACTGGACCACTCTCTTTCACCATACACAAAGATAAACTCAAAATGGATGAGAGATCTAAATGTGAGACAAGATTCCATCAAAATCCTAGAGGAGAACACAGGCAACATCCTTTTTGAACTTGGCCACAGTAATTTCTTGCAAGATACATCCACAAAGGCAAAAGAAACAAAAGCAAAAATGAACTATTGGGACTTCATCAAGATAAGAAGCTTTTGCACAGCAAAGGATACAGTCAACAAAACTAAAAGACAACCTACAGAATGGGAGAAGAGATTTGCAAATGACATATCAGATAAAGGGCTAGTTTCCAAGATCTATAAAGAACTTCTTAAACTCAACACCAAAGAAACAAACAATCCAATCATGAAATGGGCAAAAGACATGAAGAGAAATCTCACAGAGGAAGACATGGACATGGCCAACATGCACATGAGAAAATGCTCTGCATCACTTGCCATCAGGGAAATACAAATCAAAACCACAATGAGATACCACCTCACACCAGTCAGAATGGGGAAAATTAACAAGGCAGGAAACCACAAATGTTGGAGAGGATGCGGAGAAAAGGGAACCCTCTTACACTGTTGGTGGGAATGTGAACTGGTGCAGCCACTCTGGAAAACTGTGTGGAGGTTCCTCAAAGAGTTAAAAATAGACCTGCCCTACGACCCAGCAATTGCGCTGTTGGGGATTTACCCCAAAGATTCAGATGCAATGAAACGCAGGGACACCTGCACCCTGATGTTTCTAGCAGCAATGGCCACAATAGCCAAACTGTGGAAGGAGCCTCGGTGTTCATCGAAAGATGAATGGATAAAGAAGATGTGGTTTATGTATACGATGGAATATTACTCAGCAATTAGAAACGACAAATACCCACCATTTGCTTCAACGTGGATGGAACTGGAGGGTATTATGCTGAGTGAAATAAGTCAATCGGAGAAGGACAAACAGTGTATGTTCTCATTCATTTGGGGAATATAAATAATAGTGAAAGGGAATATAAAGGAAGGGAGAAGAAATGTTGGGAAATATCAGGAAGGGAGACAGAACATAAAGACTCCTAACTCTGGGAAACGAACTAGGGGTGGTGGAAGGGGAGGAGGGTGGGTGTTGGAGGGGAATGGGTGACGGGCCCTGAGGTGGACACTTGACAGGATGAGCACTGGGTGTTTTTCTGTATGTTGGTAAATTGAACACCAATAAAAATTAATTAAAAAAAAACAAAAAAAACAAAGTTTTACTAAGGATCTCCTTACTTTCACTTAATTTCATGCTTGTTTCACCTTATTAAATACTCCTTCGTCTCTTACCTCGAGCATCATTGCCTCCCAAAGATTTCCTATGTCACTACCTCACCATCTGCCCCAGCCTGGAAGCTTTCTTCATAATATCTCTGTTCTTTTCTCCCCAGTATTTATCTCAATTTGATTATATCATAACGTCATTATTGGATCGATTTCTCCCCCACGACTGATAACTCTCCCAAAGCAGGGAGTGTGTCTAATTTTGCAGATTAGCATGTACAGGGTCTCAGCCCCACACCTGAGCACTTAGTAAGTGCTCAATAAATATCAATCCATCTATGGTTTTTTTGAATGGCCTATAAAAATTTAAATCTTGCTCCCTGAGGATGGGACTGGATTAAAAAGGTCAAAGTAAAAAAAAAAAAATGGGGGTGGAGGTCAATATTTATTCAGGAAATAAATAGCATTTATCATACCAGAGGTACAGGTCTTTTTTCTCTTCTCCTTCCATACAGAAGTCTTATTAAGGGTGTTCACAGATGTGAAGGTTTATTTTGTTCCTTTCTGCGAGCCTGGCACTTTGTTAGAAGAATAACTGAACCATGTAATTAGCCTACACAAACTGTTGCCATGAATATTGCTTTAAGTTGAAGTAATTTAAAAAACAGACTTGGAAATGGTGTTTCCATGCATGCAGAATTTTTTTTTAATAAAACCCACACAGGAGAGGTGACAGAGGCAAACAGAAGCTGCAAGTTAGTTTTGAAAATGTTGACTGGCAGAGGAAAGGATGTCTCCTTTGTGGGAGGGTGCGCGTGGAACTTTCTCAGGCATAGTAGCACAAATCAAGCAGTAGTTCAAATCAAGCAGCTGTGAACAACCCTCCCAGGATGGGGGTCAATTTATCGCCTGGAGCTGGGACGTCCCACAAGGATTTCACCTTCGTGAGCACAGAAATGAAATGCAATGGGAATGAGGTCTCTGAAGGCTTGGCATAGTCCTTGATGATGCCAAAAAGACTGTTCACAAAACCAAAGCTTGTCTAGGGCCAGGGATAAAGAAAACAAGAAGTAGGCACACTTTCAGGGGTAAGGAATAAAAAATTGATGAGCTTCGAATATCACTCTTATAAATGTTTTCCATTTCGAATTTATCACCTGGCAAAATCCAAAGACTTCCTTTTCTCCACTCTCCAATATATATTTTCTTATAAGTGTTTCTTATAACTAGATTCTTGTTGGTATCTCCTTTTTAGAGGAAAGATATTATTTATTTATAATATATGTGAGAAAAGGACATTTATTTGAAAATAAATATTTATGAAGATGATGGAGATCTTAAGAATGTGTAACTCTTTTTTTGTATTCAGCATTATTTATTGAGGAAATTCTATATTCAGCTTTATTTATTTATTTATTTATTTATTTATTTATTTATTTATTATTTTTTATAATAAATTTATTTTTTATTGGTGTTCAATTTGCCAACATACAGAATAACACCCAGTGCTCATTCCGTCAAGTGCCCCCCTCAGTGCCCGTCACCCATTCACCCCTCCTCCCCTTCCACCACCCCTAGTTCATCTCCCAGAGTTAGGAGTCTTTATGTTATTTAGTAAGTCCTCCCAGATACCAGGCACTGTTTTAGGTCTCCTGGATACAGCAGTGAACATGATGGGTTCCTGAGTATATTATAGAAGATGTTCCAGGGATCCCTGGGTGGCGCAGTGGTTTGGCGCCTGCCTTTGGCCCAGGGCGCGATCCTGGAGACCCGGGATCGAATCCCACATCAGGCTCCCGGTGCATGGAGCCTGCTTCTCCCTCCGCCTGTGTCTCTGCCTCTCTCTCTCTCTCTGTGACTATCATAAATAAATAAAAAAATTAAAAAAAAAAAAAAAAAAAAGAAGATGTTCCAGAGTGTGTATTCTAGAAACAAATATGGAACGTTTCACAAATTTGTGTGTCATTGTTGTGCAGGGGCCTTGTTAATCTTCTCTGTATGGCTCTAGTTTTGTGCTAATGAAGCAAGCGCTATGTTTACTTTTTTAAATGGCCATGGCAAGGTGAAAAATGTTACCAAACCCCCACTAGTATCTGCAATCTATTGGAAAGACGTCAACAGACATTTAGATTTCCTGCTTATTAACCCAAACTCCTGATCATGAGGTTATATGGGGACGGAATATAGAATATAAGCCACAGGAATAGAATGAGCATACATTTTTTATGATTCTCTGGTGAATTTTAAAACATAGTTACTGGAATCTTCCCACTATGACTCACCTGACTTACTCCTGTAGGTTTGCTAAAAGTCTCCATAAATCCACATCCAGGAGATATTCATGAGTTGGTAGATATTTTAATGTATTCATGAAGATCTTTAAGAAAAATGCATATTACTTTCTATTTTCCAATTTTGAAACTTGCCCTTTGAGAGAACATTAAACATAAGGCTCCTGAGTATAACTTTACAAAACAATGTAGAAATCAGTATTTTCAAGGTTTAAGAATTTTACTAAATACAAAAGATGACATTTAAGCCCCATAGGACATATGGGAAATGAGCTGTTCTGTTCAAAGTTGCTGTTGGTCACAATTCCTGTTGAACACTGAATCTGTTCAGCAGCCAAAGAAATCTCAAAGTTTCTCTTCTTGCATTAACTTGAGACGAAAACAGCATTCAAATTGAGTTCTCATTTATTCCTTCCTCTGGAAAAGACCCAAATATCCTGTACATTCAGGAAATTAAAAATAGAGGACGAATGAGTTAATATCTGATAACTGGGAAGATGTTTAGATTTGGATAAAGCCATTAAATATTGATGAAACATTAAGGCAGTCTTTATGTTATTATTACTTGATCTGATGCTTTCATATAGTAGGAAAAGAAGAGCAAGTCAAGAAGGAATTATAATTCTCACAGATAACCTGCCCTCATTCTATAAACTAGAGATCAACTTGTTAATAATTCTTTCTTTTTATAGATTTTATTTATTTGAGAGAGAGAGAGAGAGAGAGAGATACTGAGAGAGAGCATGAACAGAGGGTTGAGAGAGAAGCAGATTCCCCACTGAGCAAGGAGCCTGATGTGAGGCTCAATCCCAGGACCCTGGGATCATGACCTGAGCAGAAGGCAGATGCTTAACTGACTGAGCCACCCAGCCACCCAAGATCAACTTATGGAAACAGGACTACTTTGTATAAATATGATGAAGTATTCAAAAGAACCAATTATTTCAAGGAATTTAGGTGCTAAAAAAAGAACTCTAGACCACCAATCTTCTCTAGTTTCCATTTCCATGTATTAATGCAGTGAATGTTTCTAGAACTTGCATCAGAACCACCTAGAAACCTTGTTAAACCAGAGATTAGTGCCAACTCCCAAAATTTCTGATTTGTAGGTCTCTGATGGGGTCTGAGAATATATATATTTTTAAGTAGGCCCCCTGCCCAACGTGGAGCCCAATGAAAGGCTTGAATTCAACCCATGATCAAGACTGGAATTGAAATCAAGAGTTGGATTCTTAACTGACTGAGCTACCCAGACACCCTGAGAATATGCATTTTTAGCAAGTTACCAAGTGACTGATGCTGCTGGTCTAGGGACCCCATTTTGAGCACCACTGACTTAGAGCTTCCTCACATCCCATGTACAGACACACCTCATAGTCTTGCACTTCATAGGTATACCAGTTTTTACAAATTGAAGGTTTGTGGCAACCCTGCATGGGGCAGGTCTTTTGGTGTGTTTTCCAAGCATTGACTCACTTCATGTCTGTGTCACATTTTCATAATTCTCATACTTCAAATGTTTTCATTATTATTTATTGGTTATGGTGATCATGATCAATCATTTTTGATGTTACTATTGTAATTGTTTTCTGGTTCCACAAACCACACCCACACAAAATGGTGAACTTAACTGATAAGCATTGTGTGTGTGTCCTGACTGCTCCACTAACCAGCTGTTTCCCATCTCTCTCCTTAGCTTTCAGGCCTCCCTATTCCTTGAGACAGAACAATAGTGAAATGAGGCCTGTGAATAATCTTACAATGACTTCTACGTGCTCAAGTGAAAGGAAGAGTCAACTGATATGACAAACTTCATTTTTGCCTTATTTTAAGAAATTGCCACAGCCACTTCAGCCTTGAGCAACCACCATCCTGGTCAGTCAGCAGCCATCCACCCTGAGGCAAGACCCACTGCCAGCAACAGGATTCTTTTTTATTTTTTATTTTTTTAGGATTTCATTTATTTTTTCATGAGAGACACACACAGAGAGAGACAGAGGCAGAGACACAGGCAGAGGAAGAAGTAGGCTCCATGCAGGGAGCCCGACGTGGGACTGGATCCCAGGACCTCAGGACCATGGTCTGAGCCAAAGGCAGATGCTCAACCACTGAGCCACCCAGGCACCCCAGGATTTTGACATACTGAAAGTTCAGATGGTGGCTAACATTTTTCAGCAATTAAGTATTTTTAAATTAAGGTACGACCATCATTTTTTAGACATACTATTGCATACTGGAAAGACTGACTATACCATAGTGTAAATGCAACTTCTATATGTAACTGGGAAAGCAAAAAATTCATTTGACTTGCTTTATTGCAATATTCACATTATTGCGATGGTCTGAAACTGCACCCACAATATCCCTGAGGTATGCCTGGAGTATTGGTTGTCTGGAAATCTGGCAATATCCAAGTATTTAAAAAACATAAAAGTAAGAAACAGAAGTCATTGCTACAGATAAATCGGGAACATTTAGAAGAAATAGTATTTTTGCTATTATATTTTTTTCCATTATAGAAAATTTTGCCACTTAAAGAGATGTTGAATCCTTTGGTATACTTATTTTACTACTTGACTTACAAAATATAAGTAACTTGGGGAACTTGTATTGACTGTGCAAAGGGAGATACATATACTCTAAATACACTGGGACATTTGAAAATAAATAAACTCAAATTGGCATTAAAAAAAAACAGAAAATGCTAGTTTGAAAAGATTATGCACTTTGCAGTGGAATTAAAAAATTCTTAGGCTGCTTATTTGGGCAAAGGAGGTAACATATAGGCCAGGGGTTAGTGCCCCATAGTGAACATCTATTGGCTACCACCCAGCTTCAGTACTCCCTTTCCCTTGTACCTTCTACTTTTCAGTTCAGTGTCTAATCTTCCCCATGCCTTGCATGTGCCATGTATCAAGATGGCCTCACTCCTAGGGATGGGTCTTGATTGCCTTAGACCAATTAGCACTTTCTTTCCTTATCAGAGTAGTTGGTTCAGGAGAGGGCATGTGACTGAAGCCAGTCTAACTGGAATGAAAATCAAGACTTTGGCTGTGATCTCTCTCTCTCTCTCGCCTCAAGGACAGCAGCCACTCTGTGACTACAACATAGGATGAGGGTGATGCCCTGGAAGGCAGGGATAAGAGATGGAAAAAAAAATTCTGTCCTTGGTTTTGAGTCCCTTGGTCGAACCAACCTTGAACTCTCTCCCATCTGTGGACTGTACACCCACATGAGCCACTAACATCCTGTATCACTTAAACTCTTTTTACATATCCTGATACGTATCATCTCTAAATCTCAATTTCCTGAGTGTCTTTGTGGTTTAAATTTTGCTGGTAAAGTACTTAACATTGTGACCGACACAATCAATATTACTTATAGAAGATATTAACTGACATTTGTATAGGACTGGTTAGATTTTGAAGAAAACCAATGTGGTCATCACAGTGATGGGACGTTATGAGATAGCTGGAGATGGGATTGTCATCCCTCTTTTATAGCTTAGCCCAGGGGTTGTTAAATGACAGCCTGTGTGATCAACCAAGACTACTACCCAAATAATATTTTAATGTAATACAGCCATGCACATTATTTATTTTTTCTTTCTTTTCTTTTCTTCTTTTCTTTCTTTTCTTTTCTCTTCTTTCTTCTCTCTCTCTCTCTCTCTTTTTTTTTTTTTTTTTTTTTTTTACTAATTATCTATTGCAGCTTCTTTGGCTCTGTGGCTGAAGAGCTAAGTAGTTGCAATAAGGACCACATGGCCTGCAAAGCCCAAAATATCTACTGTCTGGACCTTTACGGAAATGTCTGCCAACCCCTGGTTTAGGAAATGGAGGACTAGACTTTCTGAAGGTCAAAGTCATAGGCAGATCCAGAGCTTGAACCCATGTCTCCCCACACAGTGTTGTTCCTGTGTAAGAGTGTGGCCAGAGCTCAAAAGCCTTATGGGCAGAGGCATCCCTGTGGTGAGGTGGCTCCTGCTCCCTATGGCCTTGGAAGGCCACTGCTCCCTTCCCATTCTTTGCCCCGTGGTTCTTCCTGGAGGGAATTCTCTGCCCAGAACTGCCCTGGATCAGGGCTGCAGCCTCACACCACCTCAGGGGCACCAGCTCCCGGGAGATGCCAGGAATATGCTGTGTCATCCAACCCCACTGCACACCGGGAATGGTTGCCCCGGGCATCTGTGCCTGCGAGACCATGTTTTTAAAAAAGAACGAAGAACCAGCTCAGTAGTAGATAAACAAAAATGAACAATACATGCAATTTTCTTAAGATCCCCTGAAAGAAGAGACCCTTCCCCCAATTTCATTTTTTTTAAGCATGGAGGGGACCATGAATCCTCAGAGAATCAAATTAATATTTTCCATCTACTACAAAACTGAGAGCCAGCATCACAGTCTTAAGAACTAATAAATGGCCCAAGAAAGAAGTGCATTCACTTGTGAAGAGCTCTCCCACGGCCTCTTGATGCTTTCTCAAGTCTAATTGGTCGGTGGGAAGTTTTTGATGGGTTTCCAGGACTTCGTTCCAGGTTTCACCATGAATGTGGGAGGAAAGAGAGAACAAACCATGTCCACCCCGGTGAACTGGCTTGCAGAATGGCAGGAATAGGCCATTCCCAAAACCATGTCTCCCACTGCAGGCCCTTGGCATCCCTCTCACTAGTGGCTTCTCAAGCTACTCAAACGACAGAACTTACATATAAGTTAGAAATAAGTCCCTGTGCCTTTGAGATGCCAATTGTACTTGATGCCAAGCATGGGCTGCACAGTTTACATACATTGTTTTTCGTTTAAAATGAGAAGAAATCCAAATCGATGTTTTGAATGACACTTCTGAATTTCATGAGTACTTCTCAGTGTATTACAAACAAAACAAGACTATCCTCAAAGAACCCCAAACCCAGAACTGGGCAGTCTAATCCAGGTTCCACTGGCAATGCTTGTTGAAATTAACTTTTTTAATTTTTAATTTTTTATTGGGGTTCAATTTGCCAACATATAGCATAACACCCAATGCTCATCCCATCAAGTGCCCCCCTCAGTGCCTGTCACCCAGTGACCCCCGCCCCCCATCCACCTCCCTTTCTACCACCCCTTGTTCTTTCCCAGAGTTAGGAGTCTCTCATGTTCTGTCTCCCTTTTTGATATTTCCCACTCATTTTTTCTCCTTTCCCCTTTATTCCCTTTCACTATTTTTTATATTCCCCAAATGAATGAGACCATATAATATTTGTCCTTCTCTGATTGACTTATTTCACTCAGCATAATGCCCTACAGGTCTGGAGGAGGGGCAAGATGGCAGAAGAGTAGGGTCCCCAAATCACCTGTCCCCACCAAATTACCTAGATAACCTTCAAATCATCCTGAAAATCTACGAATTCGGCCTGAGATTTAAAGAGAGAACAGCTGGAACGCTACAGTGAGAAGAGTTCGCGCTTCTATCAAGGTAGGAAGACGGGGAAAAAGAAATAAAGACACAAAAGGCCTCCAAGGGGGAGGGGCCCCACGAGGAGCTGGGCTGAGGCCGGGGCGAGTGTCCCCAGGACAGGAGAGCCCCGTCCCGGAGGAGCAGGAGCTGCACCGACCTTCCCGGGCGGAAAGGCCTTGCAGGGAGTTAGAGGCAGGACCCAGGAGGGCGGGGATGCCCTCGGGCTCCCTGGGACAATTACAGGGACCTGCCCCGGGGAGATGCGCCGAGCTCCCTAAGGGCTGCAGCGCGCACGGCGGGACCCGGAGCAGCTCGGAGGGGCTCAGGCGGCGGCTCCACGGAGGGGGCTGCGGGGCGGGAGCGCGAATCCAACAGCGCAGGCCCCAGGAGCACAGGGCACCGGGACACAGCCCAGGATCCGGCCTCCCCCGGGACAGGCAGAGGCCGGGAGGGCCCAGGACAGCGAGGACGCTCCTACCCCGAGCTGAGCAGATCAGCGGCCCCACCCCGGAGCCTCCAGGCCCTGCAGACGGAGAGCCCCGGAGTTACTGCGGGGGCTGACTCCAGGGCTCCAGAGCTGCCGCCGCCACTGGGGTTGTTCCTCCTGGGGCCTCACGGGGTAAACAACCCCCACTGAGCCCTGCACCAGGCAGGGGGCAGAGCAGCTCCCCCAGGTGCTAACACCTGAAAATCAGCACAACAGGCCCCTCCCCCAGAAGACCAGCTAGACGGACCAGTTCCAGGGGAAGTCAAGGGACTTGAAGTATACAGAATCAGAAGATACTCCCCGGTGTTTTTTGTTTTTGTTTTTTTTTTCTTTTTGATTTCTGATTGCTTCTCCACCCTTTTTTCCCTTTCTTTCTTTTTCTCTTTTTCTTCTTTTTTTTCCTTTTTTCTTTTTCTCTTTTCTTTCCTTCTTTCTCTCCTCTCTTTTTCTCCTTTTCCCAATACAACTTGTTTTTGGCCACTCTGCACTGAGCAAAATGACTAGAAGGAAAACCTCACCTCAAAAGAAAGAATCAGAAACAGTCCTCGTTCCCACAGAGTTACAAAATCTGGATTACAATTCAATGTCAGAAAGCCAATTCAGAAGCACTATTATACAGCTACTGGTGGCTCTAGAAAGAAGCATAAAGGACTCAAGAGACTTCATGACTGCAGAATTTAGATCCAATCAGGCAGAAATTAAAAATCAATTGAATGAGATGCAATCCAAACTAGAAGTCCTAACGACGAGGGTTAACGAGGTGGAAGAACGAGTGAGTGACATAGAAGACAAGTTGATGGCAAAGAGGGAAACTGAGGAAAAAAGAGACAGACAATTAAAAGACCATGAGGACAGATTAAGGGAAATAAATGACAGCCTGAGGAAGAAAAACCTACCTTTAATTGGGGTTCCCGAGGGCGCCAAAAGGGCCAGAGGGCCAGAATATGTATTTGAACAAATCCTAGCTGAAACTTTCCTAATCTGGGAAGGGAAACAGGCATCCAGATCCAGGAAATAGAGAGATCCCCCCCCCGCCAAAATCAATAAAAACCGTTAAACACCTCGACATCTAGTAGTTAAGCTTGCAAATTCCAAAGATAAAGAGAAGATCCTTAAAGAAGCAAGAGACAAGAAATCCCTGACTTTTATGGGGAGGAGTATTAGGGTAACAGCAGACCTCTCCACAGAGACCTGGCAGGCCAGAAAGGGCTGGCAGGGTATATTCAGGGTCCTAAATGAGAAGAACATGCAACCAAGAATACTTTATCCAGCAAGGCTCTCATTCAAAATGGAAGGAGAGGGATCCCTGGGTGGCACAGAGGTTTGGCGCCTGCCTTTGGCCCAGGGCACGATCCTGGAGACCCTGGATCGAATCCCACATTGGGCTCCTGGGGCATGGAGCCTGCTTCTCCCACTGCCTATGTCTTTGTCTCTGTCTCTGTCTCTCTCTCTCCCTCTCTCTATCATAAATTTAAAATAAAAAAAAAAAAAGAATCAAAATGGAAGGAGAGATAAAGAGCTTCCAAGACAGGCAGGAACGGAAAGAATATGTGACCTCCAAACCAGCTCTGCAAGAAATTTTAAGGGGGACTCTTAAAATTCCCCTTTAAGAAGAAGTTTAGTGGAACAATCCACAAAAACAAGGACTGAATAGATATCATGATGACACTAAACTCATATCTTTCGATAGTAACTCTGAAAGTGAATGGGCTTAATCACCCCATCAAAAGGCGCAGGGTTTCAGACTGGATAAAAAAGCAGGACCCATCTATTTGCTGTCTACAAGAGACTCATTTTAGACAGGAGGACACCTACAACCTGAAAATAAAAGGTTGGAGACCCATTTACCATTCAAATGGTTCTCAAAAGAAAGCAGGGGTTGCCATCCTTATATCAGATAAACTAAAATTTACCCCGAAGACTGTAGTGAGAGATGAAGGGGGACACTATCTCATACTTAAAGGATCTATCCAACAAGAGGACTTAACAATCCTTAATATATATGCCCCGAATGTGGGAGCTGCCAAATATTTAAACCAATTAATAACCAAAGTGAAGAAATACTTAGATAATAATACACTTAGATAATAATACGTTTAAAGAAGAAACCATACCTATTCTACTAAAGCTATTTGGAAAGATAGAAAGAGATGGAGTACTTCCAAATTCGTTCTATGAGGCCAGCATCACCTTAATTCCAAAACCAGACAAAGACTCCACCAAAAAGGAGAATTAGAGACCAATATCCCTGATGAACATGGATGCAAAAATTCTCAACAAGATACTAGCCAATAGGATCCAACCACACATTAAGAAAATTATTCACCATGACCAAGTAGGATTTATCCCCGGGACACAAGGCTGGTTCAACACTCATAAAACAATCAGTGTGATTGTTTTATCATCATATCAGCAAGAGAAAAACCAAGAAGCATATGATCCTCTCATTAGATGCAGAGAAAGCATTTGACAAAATACAGCATCCATTCCTGATCAAAACTCTTCAGAGTGTAGGGATAGAGGGAACATTCCTCAACATCTTAAAGGCCACCTATGAAAAGCCCACAGCAAATATCCTTCTCAATGGGGAAGCACTGGGAGCCTTTCCCCTAAGATCAGGAACAAGACAGGGATGTCCACTCTCACCACTGCTATTCAACATAGTACTGGAAGTCCTAGCCTCAGCAATAAGACAACAAAAAGACATTAAAGGCATTCAAATTGGCAAAGAAGAAGTCAAACTCTCCCTCTTTGCCGATGACATGATACTCTACATAGAAAACCCAAAAGCCTCCACCCCACAATTGCTAGAACTCATACAGCAATTTGGTAGCGTGGCAGGATACAAAATCAATGCCCAGAAATCAATGGCATTTCTATACACTAACAATGAGACTGAAGAAAGAGAAATTAAGGAGTCAATCCCATTTACAATTGCACCCAAAAGCATAAGATACCTAGGAATAAACCTAACCAAAGAGGTAAAGGATCTATACCCTAAAAACTATAGAACACTTCTGAAAGAAATTGAGGAAGACACAAAGAGATGGAAAAATATTCCATGCTCATGGATTGGCAGAATTAATATTGTGAAAATGTCAATGTTACCCAGGGCAATTTACACGTTTAATGCAATCCCTATCAAAATACCATGGACTTTCTTCACAGAGTTAGAACAAATTATTTTAAGATTTGTGTGGAATCAGAAAAGACCCCGAATAGCCAGGGGAATTTTAAAAAAGAAAACCATAGCTGGGGCATCACAATGCCAGATTTCAGGTTGTACTACAAAGCTGTGGTCATCAAGACAGTGTGGTACTGGCACAAAAACAGACACATAGATCAATGGAACAGAATAGAGAACCCAGAAGTGGACCCTGAACTTTATGGTCAACTAATATTCGATAAAGGAGGAAAGACTATCCATTGGAAGAAAGACAGTCTCTTCAATAAATGGTGCTGGGAAAATTGGACATCCACATGCAGAAGAATGAAACTAAACCACTCTCTTGCACCATACACAAAGATAAACTCAAAATGGATGAAAGATCTAAATGTGAGACAAGATTCCATCAAAATCCTAGAGGAGAACACAGGCAACATCCTTTTTGAACTTGGCCACAGTAACTTCTTGCAAGATACATCCACAAAGGCAAAAGAAACAAAAGCAAAAATGAACTATTGGGACTTCATCAAGATAAGAAGCTTTTGCACAGCAAAGGATACAGTCAACAAAACTAAAAGACAACCTACAGAATGGGAGAAGATATTTGCAAATGATGTATCAGATAAAGGGCTAGTTTCCAAGATCTATAAAGAACTTATTAAACTCAACACCAAAGAAACAAACAATCCAATCATGAAATGGGCAAAAGACATGAAGAGAAATCTCACAGAGGAAGACATGGACATGGCCAAGACACACATGAGAAAATGCTCTGCATCACTTGCCATCAGGGAAATACAAATCAAAACCACAATGAGATACCACCTCACACCAGTGAGAATGGGGAAAATTAACAAGGCAGGAAACCACAAATGTTGGAGAGGATGCGGAGAAAAGGGAACCCTCTTACACTGTTGGTGGGAATGTGAACTGGTGCAGCCACTCTGGAAAACTGTGTGGAGGTTCCTCAAAGAGTTAAAAATAGACCTGCCCTACGACCCAGCAATTGCGCTGTTGGGGATTTACCCCAAAGATTCAGATGCAATGAAACGCAGGGACACCTGCACCCCAATGTTTATAGCAGCAATGTCCACAATAGCCATACTGGAAGCAGCCTCGGTGTCCATCGAAAGATGAATGGATAAAGAAGATGTGGTCTATGTATACAATGGAATATTACTCAGCCATTAGAAACTACAAATACCCACCATTTGCTTCAACGCGGATGGAACTGGAGGGTATTATGCTGAGTGAAGTAAGTCAATCGGAGAAGGACAAACGTTGTATGTTCTCATTCATTTGGGTAATATAAATAATAGTGAAAAGAAGTATAAGGGAAGGGAGAAGAAATGTGTGGGAAATATCAGAATGGGAGACAGACCATAAAGACTCTGGGAAACGAACTAGGCGTAGTCGAAGGGGAGGAGGACGGAGGGTGGGGGTCAATGGGCGACGGGCACTGAGGGGGGCACTTGACGGGATGAGCACTGGGTGTTATTTTGTATGTTGATAAATTGAACACCAATAAAAAATTAATTTATTAAAAAATACCCTACAGGTCCATCTATGTCAAAGCAAATGGTGGGTATTTGTCGTTTCTAATGGCTGAGGAATATTCCATTGTATACATAGACCACAGCTTCTTTATCCATTCGTCTTTCGATGGACACTGAAGCTCCTTCCACAGTTTGGCTATTGTGGACATTGCTGCTATAAACATCAGAATGCATGTGGCCCACTGTTTCACTGCATCTGTATCTTTGGGGTAAATCCTCAGCAGTGCAATTGTGAAATTAACTTTTGAAGAATCATGAAATATGGGTTTTAACATTTAAAGAGATCTTTAGAAGTTGTTTCATCAAAAAAGACCCAGAGAGGTGAATAATGGTAGCAACTTTTGACATTTTGCATGGGGCTTTCTGGTCCCCCAAGTGTTCTTATGGCCGTGGCTTTGTTAAGATAAAATAGCTTTCCTAGGTTTCAGTGTGCAACAGAGAGAGCCAGCCGGGTTCTGTCTCCTACATTCTGCTCGTATTATGAACAAGGCAATAATTTGACAACTTAAAATAATGACTACACCAGCAACAACAACAACAACAACAACAAAAAGAAGGCCTGCTGTGGCAGCAAACAAGGTATGAGCTACCTTGGGGCCATGGAGCTCACAGGCCCTGAGGACAGAGAGCCTTCCAGATGGGATAGTGCTTAGGATTGTCTTGGCCCTACTTAAAGATCATTAGAAACGGGTATTTCAAGCATGCACTCTTTAAGGACACAGCTTTAGCAGCCTCAGTATGTTCCACTTCATTCTCTAGGATGTATGGGAACAGACTGCATGCACATTTTGTGAAAAGCCATTTCTGAGCCATAGTTTGACCCACAGAACCACAGAGTATTAGACCCAGAGGACAGAAGCCAGGATGTCTAGTCCAAAGATCTTGTTTTACCTGAGAAAAGACACAAATCCAAGGCTCAGGACAGTCAGGTACTAACTGTGGTCTAGCACCCACCCTGGGGTGATGGAATGTCCTTCTCCATCCTAACTTTTCCAAATACTGGATCACAGCATGTTAGCATCAGAGGTGCCTCAAGTGTGTTAGCTCAAGTCCTCACTTAGCAGTCCTCACTAAATAAAGCCTTGAGTGGTAAAGGCTGCCCAACATGATAATTCTCTGCCACAGAATACCAGAATATTCTAGAAACTCTGGTTTCATTAGAATGGGACCGCTCACTTATTTTTGTTGTAATTTTTATTTTTAATAATATTAGTTTTAAAAATCTGATTACAGGGGGACCTGGGTTGCTCAGTGGTTGAGCGTCTGTCTGCCTTTGGCTCAGGGCATGATCCCCGGGTCCTGGGATGGAGCCCCACATCAGGCTCCTTACGGGGAGCCTGCTTCTCCCTCTGCCTGTTTCCCTGCCTCTCTCTCTGTGTCTCTCATGAATAAATAAATAAAATCTTAAAAAAAAATCTGATTACAAAGTTATTGCAGAAAATTTGAGAAACAAAGAAAAGCACAAAATCGAAGTTACTGATATTCTCTATGCCTAGATAACTGCTGAAAACATTTTTCTGATCGTATTTATAAGTAATTTTTAACGGCGTTGTACTTACACATCCTTTTGTAACTTGGTTTTTAAACTTAATATGGTGTGACCTTTTCACTTTTTTTTTTGACTCATTCAGTATTCTGCTGAAAGATCATGAATTGCCACTGAAAGAGCTCATTTCACCAGGAAGAAACTCTCATAACAATGTGGGAGGCTTTCTAAAGTCAACTTGGCTGCATTTCAAATACGTGTTTATCACAGATAATTTTTTAACTTGTTCTATAGCCCCAGGCCTGATGCATGGTGCTGGACAGTGGATCCAAGCAGTTTGCTGGAAGTTACTCAACTTGACAGGTTATAAGCAAGAGAAGGCATGGGTTTCCTGCTGCTGTGGTTAGATGGTTCCCTGTGTATCTGAAAGGAGACCTATATAATAGTTTTAGAATGTGCTCAAGGGCTGTGGCTGGTATTTCTGGTAGGGTTATGGCACTGGAGAAAGGAATCTGTTAGAAGCTCATTAGCTTCCACGGTAGCAAAGGAATCTTGCAGCCAGCTGGAGACCTCCTACAGCAATTGGGACATATGCTTTTTGTTGATGTCTGAAACCATAGCGAGTGCATGTTGTGGAAATTTTAAAAATCAGCAGCCAGTTAGAAAATAAAGAAGCTGAGACAATAGAAACAGTGTTGGGGCTATGGGAAAGTGGGCGCCAGCCCTCTCTCTTGAGGGGCACTCACTGTTACTTTCCACGGGTCTGACCAACCTCCTGACCAAAGTGCTCTGTGGACATACCAGTGAGGAGGGAGGGGACAGTCCTTCCAGAGGTCACATTAAGTCTTTAGAGTAAGACCCATTTTCCAAGGCCTTATTGCTTCTGCTATGGTGGCATTGGCTAGGAGACGCAATGAGAAGCATTCGAAGTATATTTGAAAGGGTATACAGGACAAAGAAAAGGAATAAGCCAAGGTTAGTTCTAGAGTCTCAAACTGAATAACTCTTAAGAGGTAGAGGGGATGGAGTTTGCAGTGGCCACTGGTGCCATGGAACTACAGCAAAATGGCCATACGTGGATATATACGTTTTGGAGTGGTTGACAAAGATGGCATTGAATTGGTGAGAACGGGGAAGACTTTTGAGAGCTCTGATGAGAGAAAGGAAAGAAGCTTGTCCGGGATGGTCATGCGGAGAAGCGGGGCAATGTCAGAACTGAGACCAGAGC
Source organism: Vulpes lagopus (assembly GCF_018345385.1). NCBI lineage: Eukaryota > Metazoa > Chordata > Mammalia > Carnivora > Canidae > Vulpes > Vulpes lagopus. The sequence continues at coordinate 31,148,433 of NC_054846.1, forward strand.
CAGACGGTGGGACCCCTGGGGACAAGGCCCCATTTTACCATATAAGAGCCATGTGACCTCAAGAAGCCAATCCACCTCTCTGAGCCTTGGCTTACCCATTTGCAAAATGGGGACAGTAGCATTACCGACCTGGATGGGTTGTTGGAATAATTAATGAATCAACATGTGTAAACCCTGACATGCACGAATAGGAATGCATGTAACAGAATCGGTGCCTGGTCATTGGAAACATCTCGTATGTGCTTGCTTTTATCCCTAATATTGTAACTGATGGTTGGGAAGAAATGAAGGAGAGAAGGAAGGATGGTAAGAAAGGAAAAATCTGTAATAGATTGGGGAAAGACATTACAATGTAGCAGCATGTTTATTATATTCCTGTGGATTATCATTTATATAGATGTGAATTAGGTGATACATAAGGCTCAAAAGATGAAGAAGCAAGTAGACAGGTTGATTTTAAAGGGAGGAAATATTGTATCCTTTTGAGAATGAGCCTTCAAGAAATGAATTTCCTTTCATTACTGAGAACATTTGCTGAAACGTTTTGTCATTCCACTAATTATTCTCCACCGCTGCCTACCCACCTCCAACACTGTGCAAGTTATTCAGCACATTTTTTCTTCTAATTTACATGCCAGTCGAACCTTCTCAATTATGAGTTGGTGATGGGCATCTTGGTGTCTTAGCACATACAGTCACCCAGCACATGTGGGACATGTTGCTTCTTTAGGAGGAATAATAGAGCTACTAAAATCTAAAAATAGATGGGTCATCTTATAAGAGTGTGCTTGTAGGGGTATCCCCTCCTTAGGTAAGTTTTTCCCTTCTGATAGCACATTCTATCTCCTTGGCAGCTCTTACAGCTTCCTTCCTCTGGAGGAAAGCTGGTGGGAGATGCCCCTTCTCCTGGGACCTCACACCTGCCTGGTAACTCTCCCTGCTCCCATTTATATGATGAAAGAGCCCAGGCAAAGCAGTCTCAGATCTGTCAGGAAAATAATCAAATCGAGTCTCTAAACAGGGACAAAATGAGAGTGACTGGTGAGCAACATCTCATGTCATTGTTGATGACGACGGTGTCACAATTGTACTGGTAGTTTATGATTTGAATCTAAACATTTGTAATGTTTAGACTGTGTCCCTACAAACTGAATGTTTGTATCCTCCCCAAATTCATATGCTAGAGCTCTAACCCCTAAATGTGATGGTATTTGGAGATGGGGCCTTTGGGAGGTAAGCACGTTTAGAGGAGATCATGGGGGTGGGGCCCCCACGTTGGGATCTAGGCCCTTATACAAAGAAGAAGAGACAGTAATGTGCTCCCTCTCAGCCATGTGAGGGTGCAGCGAGAAGGTGGCCACCTACAAGCCAGGAGGAGAGCCTTCACCATAACCCAACAATGCTGCCCCCTTGATCTTGAACTTCCCCAGCCTCCAGAAATAAGTATTTGTTATTTAGGCTTCTAGTCATTGGTAGTTTGTTACAGCAGTCCAAGCTAAGACACTTATATGAGTTTTTTTTTTTTTTATGCTTGAAAAAAATTATGTGAGAGTCACCCACGCATTCAGTTATGAGAACAAATAAAAAAAAAAAAAAAAAAAAAAAAAAAAAAAAAAAGAGAACAAATAGTTTTCCAGATCCTAATTATTTTTATTTTTTAAAAAAGATTTTATTTATTTATTCATGAGAGACACACACAGAGAGAGGCAGAGACACAGGCAGCAGGAGAAGCAGGCTCCATGCAGGGAGCCTGATGTGGGACTTGATTCCAGGACCCTGGGATCACACCCTGGGCTGAAGGTGGCACTAAACCGCTGAGTCACCCAGGGATCCCCTCCAGATCCTAATTAAAGTAATACTACCAACACTATGGTCAGGACAGATTGCCATGTTTACCGCATGTCCCACTCTGTGGCAAGCTCCACAAACATTGTTTGATTTACTCATCAGGATCCCCTTCTGAGGCTGGTCCATTACCACACCGCCCTCTAGAGGGAAGGACTCAAAGCCGAGGGAGGGTGATTCATCCGGTCAAGGTTACAGAACAGTAATTAGAGCAGCATAGACTGGAACCTCAGAGGGCTTTGGATTTAGCTACAGGACTTAAAAAAAAAAAAAAAATCAATGTGTGTGTATCCACAGATGACAAAGTGATTGGAGGCCATGTGGGCAGACTTTTGTACTAGAATTGGGCACAGCCACTACCCAGGAGGCCCTACTGCTCCGCCGGCTGCAGGTGTGTAGACAGCAGTGAAGCGTGCCCACTGGGAAGGCCGGCTGGCCGCCAACTCTTGTCCTAGGTGGTAAAGAATCAAGGATCACCGCTTTCGATTTATAACCCTTCAATAATGGATGGAACCAAGAATGAATTTTAAAAACCTACTAGGACAAGTCCAACTGGCTTTCCCAGAAATAGATGTGTATTTGTGGAATTCGCTTCCATAATATCTCATTAATTTTTCAGTGTTCCCAATGCGCACGGCACCGACTGCAAACCGGGCATACCCTTGTGCAAGTTCAACGAGTGAGCCGCCTCCTAGGCTGCTCAGGTTATAAATGTGCAGTTGTCAAGCATCACAATGCTAGCATTGCTTGTTTTTTTGCAGAGCTCATTACCCACTGGCAATCAGCACGTTCCGCTACACGCAACGGCATCATTTGGCATGTTTGGCAGCCACTGCCGTGGATGTGATGATATTGTTTAAACTCCATGTGCCATCTGCCATCACGCAAAGATAAAGTGGGATGAAGGGGCTCTTCAGCCATCTCTCACTTCCTCAGCTACTGAGGCTTTCTTAAAGCAAACATGACAATGCACAACACTCACCACCTGTCTCTTGGAGAAAGGCCATCTTGGCTTTTTGGATTCTGCTGAGTGAAATGAAAGAAAATACATGAATATTTCAAGTAACTGGTGACAGATCATTACAGGGCTTGACGCAAATGAGCCCAACAGAATTTATCTTGCTTTAGTGCTCCTCTGGAGTATCACAGAATGAATATTTATATTTATGCAGATGAGCAAATAAAGCAACATCACAACCTAAAAGTTGGCATCCCATTGCTACCTCGAGGTGATATCGTCCTGCTTCCCAATTAGAGAATTGTTTAGCTTTCTTTCCCCCATCAGTTGGAGAGAAATTTATAAAATATGATAAAGAAGTCCAGTAAATCCTTTAAGACAGAATGTCGTGGTCACACTGGGCTACCGGAAGGCAGGCCAGCATCTGCAATGACCCAACTTGATACGTGGAGATTGTGATGATAATCCCCAGGTGTGGTTAGGCAAGCCCTGGAAATAGGGGGGCCATCAACACGTGTTACCCATCTCTATTCTGGGGCTTTTCGTTGCTATTGGCTACCCTCCGAACAGTCCTTGGGAGTTTCTTTAAGTTGTGAAGAAAGTCATTATCCAGTAACACATTTCTGGGGATTCTCAGGAAGCAGAGATTAGATTAGGGCCTCTTGATTTTTTTTTTTTTTAATGGCGTTTGCATCAACTTGTAATGCTAGTCAGAAAAATCTGGGAATTGTCTCTCAGGTTTAGATGAACTGGTCTCGTGGCTCAATATATAACACGATGTCTTCTGGGTCTATCTCCTTTCTATTAAATTCATCAGGAGATTGTGCAGAGCACTCCCATCAAATGAAAGCAATTACCCAAGCAGCACTTACTACAAAGGATGTGCTCCAGGGACTTTTCCTCCTGAAACCCTGAAAGGCAACTGTCTAGCTGATTATCCCGCCGGTTCTGACCACCCTATTGATCTTTTTAAAGGGGATATTAGGTGCAATCTCCCTTAGGGACAAATCAGCTTTCACGGTGCTCAGCCCCCAAATGCCTGGTGGTAAATTATTATGTCCAATTTGAACTGCAATAATTGGGGTCTCTGGTCTTAGCAATTTCTCTCTGCTTTTCTAACTTTGGGGATAAGTTTAGGGCCTTGGGAAAGATTCGCAAGCATTCAGAAGGAGATTTAAAGTCTTTACTGAACCCACAATCTTATTATCTGTATTAAATATTCACTTTTGCTGAGTCGGAATCTCTATTCCAACAGTATCTTTAGGTGATGCATTTGCACATCAAAGCTTGGGAAGCACCGCGTGCACCATGATTTTGGGACTTGGGGAATCTGTTCAAAATCTATTCTTCAGAAGGAGATGAAGAGAGGTAAGGTGCAGGATGTTGCGCGTCTTTTACTATGTGGTATTTACCATGATGCTAGGCATGTGACAAAGAATACTTAGTAGGATTTAGAAGCACCGGGCCTGGTGCAGACTTTCCCGGGCTCCTTCCTGACATACATGCAGGCAGAGCCAATTACTGCTCAGGTCCCAGGTCCCACAGGAAGGGCACATCTCCCACCAGCTCTCTTGAGGGCTCCTCCAACGCAGGGCAGCCGTAGGACTGTAGGGGAGATAGAAATACGACCTTGTTCCTTAGCATGGGGGTTCTCAAACTTTAGTTGTCATCAGCATCACCTGGAAGGCTTGTTAAAAAAAAAAAAATTGCTGTTTTAGGGGCTCCACTCCTAAACTTTCTAATTTAAAAGGTCTGGGGTGGGCCTCAAACTTGCATTCCTGACAATTTCCCAGGTTAATACCGAAGCTCCTGCTCTGGGACCACCAGCCTTTGGGAAACATGACATTTGCTCTAAACATGTACTAACTAACTTCTATCAAGGTTATGCTGTGTTCAGAGGAAGCTCTAGTTTCTAGGGGCCTGTCCTTGAGTAGATCACTTAATTCCTCTGGGTTGGTTCACTTGGGTTATTACGTCCTAGGAGATGGTAGGTATTCATTTGGATTGTTGTATCAGTGAGACAGTGGGGGTGAAAGGGATCCCTGAAGACTGAGGAGCTAACAAATGTTAGCTGTGATTTATTCACTCGTGGCTTCCGGACCCCATACACAGAACCTGCAGCTGCCCCTGCAAGTGCCTTGCTAGCCCCGCCAGGGCTAGTGGTCAAAAGCCTAGAGTCCATTTGTCTGACTTGAACCAGTTAGCACGGTGGTTGAGTCACTTCTTTCTGAGTCTCACTTTCCCCCTTTTGTGAATGAGGAGTGCACTTGGTGGTTTCCTAGCTAGGATGCTCAGGGTCCAGGGCTTCTGGGGATGGTGAGACTGCGGGGCCTACCCCAGCTTCCACCCCCTGGATTGGATTTCCAAACAAGGACAGTTTTGCAAAAATGGCTCTGCTAAAAAAACAAAACCAGTTTAAAAATGACCAGAAGAAGGTGCCTGGGTGGTGCAGTTGACTGAGCGTCTGACTCTTGATTTAGGCTCAGGTCACCGTCTCAGGATCCTGGGATGGAGCCCCACGTCAGGCTCTACGCTCAACAGGGAGTCTGCTCTAGATTCTCTCTCCCCTTCTCCCTCTGCCCTTCTTGCTCATGCTCTCTCTCTCTCTCTTTCAAATCAATCGATCAATCTTTTTTTTTTTTTTTTTTAGTCTTTTAAAAAACTACCAGAAGGATAATCTTTAGCTTTCAAACTTCACCCTCAGAATCATGGAGGTTGTACCCAGAATAGCACAGTTATTCTTACCTTTCACGAGTGAGGTGAAGATGCAGATTTAGCCCTGGAGCTGCCTCTCTCTAATCTGCTCTAGCAGGAATCTGTTGTCACCAAGACCTCTGCCTCCACATGCCACCACCCTGAAGGCTAGGAGTCAGGTGGGGGTGATGTTACAGCAATGATGGGGGAGCTGCCCCCCAGCACAAAGAGAGCATTCTGCTCCATGATGATGACCGCCTCCAGTGGACCTGTTCCAGGTTCTAGACGTGGGGTAAATTATTTGACAAGAAGAGCTTTTGAGAGAAGGCCCATACTTTCTCCAACTCTGTGAGGTAGTGCCCAATTCCAAGACTGGTATTGAGTTGGCTCTAGTAATTCATGACTGGTGCCTGTCCCAACTGGTGAGACATTGGTTCGAGCTGGTTAGTGCACGTTTTACTAGTTACTAAATATTTTGACGACCTCCTCCCCTCCTCGTTATGATAGCTATCCTGTAGCAGGCATGCAATGCAAGAAGGCTGAGTGAATAGGACCTGAATTCAGTAGCACAAGTGGGTGGCCCAAGTAATCGGCAGCTCCCTCCAACACCACAAGGGCTCCAGGGAGCACCTCCAGCCCTGGGGAGTACCACAAAACTCCTCCTACACTCGAGGAACTGGTAGTCAAGAGGTGGAAAGTGAGATCTTAGAGCTGGCACGTAGAGGGTCCTCGGGTAGACCTCTGGGCACGGGGAAGTGACTGCTAGCAGCCTGATTAATGCCTGCTTTCTTACAAGGACGCCACGCCAGGCTCCAGGCCTAGGAGGGCTGTGAGGACACCCACACCCCTCCTCAACACCTCTTGAAACTTATTGACTGTTCATGCTATTGACTAACCCTCAAATGGGGGAGCTCACCTGGAAATGGCAACACACACATACCTGAAGTGTTCTGACCCTGAAGGATACCAGGAGAAAGTCCTTGAACACAGCAGTGTAAATTATGTTCCAGTGAGGCACACAGGGATCAGAGGTGAGTAGGATCTGTGATGCAGCCCCCAGCATCCCTTGCAATCCGAGCTGCCCAAAACGTATGTGTGACCTGGTCCCTCCTGGCTTCAAATGGCTCTTCATCTGATACCCGATGCTGATGGTTCAGTGGCTCTTCATCTGGTACCCGACAAACATGTTATTAAGATACACAGATAACCCTTTATTTTCCTGGTTATTTCTTACTTTGCAATTTATTTTCTGGAAACAGGGAATGGATCATAATCTCGACACAAAACAGCTCACACTTTGGTGGCTTAGCTGGCAATGCTTCGCCCTCCCCAAGCCTGTCTAACTCCCACCCATCTTGTGAGATTAGTGCCATGGATCATCTGGTAAGTAATTTAAAAGGGAAAATACTTAAATAAATTTAGGCTGATATTTATTTAATTATCTGCGTTCCCTTGAATTTTAAAACCCACTTTGATTTGCCCTTTCTCTGCTCTTCTCTCTCGTTATTATTTTCGCTGGAAAACTTTAGTGTAATGTTGCAGACCCTGCTGGCTGCTGACCCAATATGTGGGCTTTCCATTTTTCTGGCTATGAAAACCCTGCTTCACTCACTCACGCAGGTGCGGAATTAACACACTCATTTGCTCTGACTGCAGCTAGCAGGGGCCATGTGACTCAAATGTAGCAATGAGCTTCAAACAGGAGCTGCTGGATGTGGCTTCTGGAAACACTTTCTTGAGGGGGCCTAGTGGACTAGTTTCTTCCTTTTTGGTCTTTGCCCTCCTTGTTATCTGGAATATACCTTGATATCTGAAAGGATACCAGAGGTGTTGCAAAGATAACATCAGGACAGAAAAACTCAAGGAGCCTGTCGGGCTGCTGACATCTGCTCTGGCCTGGGCTCTGCTTATTATTACAAGAGGAATTCCCTTTTACAGGGTGCTTGGGTGGCTCAGTCGGTTAAGTGACCGACTCTTGATTTCAGCTCAGGTCATGATCTCAGGGTCCTGAGATCGAGCTCCACATTGGGCTCTGAGCATAGATCCTGCTTAATATTCTTTCTCTCTTTCCCTTTCCCTCTACCTTTCCTCCCCCAACCTCCTTGTTGTTCTCTTTCTCTCTCTCTCTTTCTCTAAAAAAAAAAAAAAAAAAAAAAAAAAAAAAGGAAATACTCTTTACTTGTTTAGGTTATTCTAGTTGAATTTTGTCATCTACAGGCAAATACTATCCTAACTCACGCAGATCTCCCCATCCTGGACTTCCTTTTGTAAGAAAAAGGTCATATTTTGGCATTCTGACATCTTGTGACTTTTCTTTTTTTTACTGCCTATTTATGATGAGGTTTCATAATAAGATCATTAGAGTGTTACAACTTCTTATAACTCTCCCCGTCTTGCTATTTGCCAACCCAATGCTTGTGGTGGTTATGAGGATAGAGAGGGCTGAATTAGGTAGGAAATGGAAAAGTTACAGTAATTTGAATGGAGATATATTCCAGTTTCATTGGGTAGAGAATATTGAGACTGACACATGAGAAATGAATTGCATGCAAATCCAGCCAGGACTTTTCACAGTCCTATTAAAAAACCATTAGATAACATAAAATACTGGGGGCCTACAAGAGGACCCCTGAAAAGAAATGTTAGTGGCTTCCCCATCAAATTTATACTTCTTTTGAGAAAGACCCTACAGGCATCTAATAAGAGAGTTGGGATTTAAGGCGATAGATGGGCCTGAATTGGATGGGGACTAGAAAAATTACAACAATACAATGAGAAATGTTAACCTCATTGGGTTCTGGGGGAAAGGTTTACCCTTGAGCTTGAACTCTAGATGTTTCACAATCTGGTAAGTGTTAGTATTTTGTAGTTTCCTGAGATTCGGTAAGCTATCTTTGTATTCCCTGGAGACCTCAGAGAGGGTACAGCTACTGGGGAAACAGAAGGACTAGTCCTCCGAGGGCACATCTAGCCTGGCTTATCTCCCGTATGTCCATAGTTCTCCGGAGTGATGGTTGAGAATGCGGAGTCAAATTGTCTGGATTATAATCTTAGCTGTGATCAATTAAGTTAATGACCTCTCCGCACCTGACGTTGCCATTTGTGAAATGTAGACAATAATGATACTTACCTATTGCATGAGGATGATCGAAGTTAATCAATAGAAAGCATTTAGATCAGTGTCTGGAATTTAGTAAGCAGTCAATAAATGCTATTACGTTGATTATTGAATATGCTATGATATAATGTTCTATTTATGTATCTGTTCACTCCACTAGATTGCCAGCTCCTTCAGTGCAAGAAACTTGTGTTATTTCTTGATGTGGTTGGTGCTCATTTGGTATTTAATCCATCGTTCTTGATGCACATAAATGAATGAAACATCCTTCTAATGTTGTCCTCTCTTGTGAGGAGTATCTTACTTTACAAGGTAGTTTTGCAGATTTGTCTCATCTCCTCCCTTACCCTAAGTTCCTAGCTCCTGTTGTAAATCCCTCTGTTTAGTAAGAGCTCAATAAACATTTGCTAAGTAGATGAAACCATAACCAAACCCTCACATGCCCAGAGTCATCACTGTCAGTTCCTGATGCGAATTCCCACAGAATGTGTCCTTTGGTGATAATAGCAAGTTGCTCACTGTTCTTTAAAAGCTACTCTGTACTTTGCGTCTCCATGCCTTGGCTCAGGTAGTTCCCATCTGCCTGCCTACCTTCACTTTGCTTGGCAAACTCCCATTCATCTCTAAATTCCAACTTGGACACTCTTCCTTCGGAAGTCTGCTCTGATTCACACAGCAAGAGCCATTTCCTCTCTCTCTCTCTCTTTCTCTCTCCCTCCCACTTCCACCCCCACCTTGTCTTTCTATTCTATAATAATTTCATTGAAGACTCATACTGTGTCTCACATAGTATAGAACCTAAGCAGCTCGCCTAGCACTAGACATAGAGCTGGTATTCGAATAAGCTTCTTATAGGAATAGGCAAGTTGACCTATAGAATGATATATGGACAGTCCTCAAATGAAGGTGCTTTTGCATTCTAAGTTGTAAATAATCACATGCATTTACAATCTAGCAACATGCAGTACCAGTCCCCCCCCTCGTTAGAGGTGGTTAAATTATTCTATCCATTTCCTTTACCCTTATCTTCTTATTTCCCTACCCCCTTATGACCTGACATGAGGCATCCATTTGAGGGGCACATAGGCCAGGTTTTGGAGTTCAATTTGTTTGTATGGAGCAGAGGGAAGACAATGGCTGGCACAAGGTTTGAGTCTTGACTTTGGCTCTGTTGCTTTCATGTTAAAAACCCAGTGATTCTCATTCCAGAAAGGTGGGCAAGGCCCTGGAAGGGCATAACAGAATCTTGTGGACATGACATTTTTATGTTCATAAGAAGGTATGGATTAATTAAAATATCAAGTATCACAGTTTTGATGATATGAAGACCCAGGGAAGCAGTAAGGAAGATCATGTGCATATAGTGACATGAAGAGACATGAATTGGTAGAGAACACCTGCCCTGCATCTCCCGTGCCTGGCAGTGGACTAGATTTCTGGGCACTCTGGAAAGAACCCCATGTCTGTGTCGCCAGGCTCATTCAGATCACTGGATTAATGACATTAATGCAAATGGTTGCAATGATTATTTCTGCTCTTCCAAATGTAATTAGTTCTTATAAAAAAATGGCATGCGTGCAGGATCCTTGTGTCTAGTTCTGGACTGATTATCTACTGGAAGCAATTACCGTAATACAGACTTTTTTTATTTCCCTTCCCTAAACAAAATGGTACATGTGAAGGGCGGTGGCATCCCGTGTGGGGGGTGGGGAGAGAAGTTTCTTATACCTATATTTCTCAGAGGGAGGTTAAGCTAGGATATGGACTAACTATAAATGCAAAAGTGTTTGGGGTGTGGCTGGCAACCCACTGTCTCTGTATAAACACAGTATAACTTCATGCTGCCTTTATTTGTTTGGAAAAGCACAACTAAACAAATATCCTTGAGAAATGCATTTTTCTTCTTTGTTTGCTGGTTTGATGCTTGGCTATTTTGCCTATTTGCTTCAGAACAAAATTCTGGACCTGAGAGGTTCTCAGTGGACAAGACCTGACCCAGATTCCGCAGCCCGCTTGGGCTTGCCAGCCTCCTCCTGCCCGTCCCTCTCCATCCCCATTCCTAAACCCAAACACAACCACACTAACCCTGAGTTGCATTGCTCCAGGCAGTCATATTTGAAGAGAGTAGTCCCATAGTTGTTGGAATAACCTTGTCTCCTCCCTGGTACCAGAATGTCTCCTTATTCTGTCCTCGCTGAAGGTCCAAATGTCCGTGGTGTGGCCTGGGACAGCAACAATGTAGAGAATCCAGAGAATTCTCCCCCCACTGCTGAGAAGGCCACACACCCGTGTGTCAACACTCAACAATGAGCTTTCTCTTCCATGTTGGTGCCAGAAACGTTTTTGGCTGGTGGAAACGTGTCTCCCCCATGGACCTCAAATGTATACACGTGGTAAGGGATAGATGGGTCTTGGTAAATATTTTATCATTTAAAATCAGCTGGCACTTACCACCAGAATACTTTAACATGCATTATCATACAGATTTTCACAAACATCCCATAAAGTGGAAATCACTGCTGTCATTACAGAGCCAAGAAAACCGCAGCAACGAGAAGGCTATATAAACAACTGACTTAAGGTTGCATGGCTGCTGAGTGACAGAGACAGAATTGCAAGTTCGAGTATGCAAGTCTGTCTCTAATAAGACATGAATAGGGAGAAAAGATACTACAGACCATGTGGGAGCACTAAGTTTGCTTGTTGTTTTAAGATTGATATAATGACAGTGACTGCTTTGGGTAGAAGAGGAAGTGGAGTGGGTTGAATGGAAGCTCCTAGAAAGATGGGTTCATGTCCTATTCCCTAGAACCTGTGCATAGGATCTTATTTGGGTAAGTCTTTTTGCAGATGTCAGTAAGTGAAAGAGCTTGAGATGACATTATTCTGGCTTACCTGGGTGCGCCCCAAATCCATTGACACCTCAGGAAGAGGCACAGAAAGTAGAGAAGGTTGTTTGAGGACAGAGGCAGAGATTAAATGCAACCACAGTGAAGGAAGACCTTGAGGAAGCAAGGGAAGGTCCTCACCTAGAAACTTTGGAATTAGTACAGCTCTGATAGTTCCTCGATTTTGGATTTCGGGCCTCTAGAACTATGAGAGCGTAAATCTCTGTGTGTTAAGCCACCTGGTTGGTGGCCATTTATTACAGCAGCCATAGGAAACTAATAAAGGGGGCAGTACAAGTGAGTGGCAGGGGCGCTCCACTTATGACCCCGATTCCCAACTCTGACCTTTATTACATTTCATCTTGGCATGTCACTTCCCTGGGACTCAATTTCCTTATGTGGAAGACAACTCCAGGTGAGACCCTTTCTGTCTTTGGTGATCTATGAATCAAGAATTTAGGAGCATTGCTATCAATTTCCCTGCCAGTGGCCAGTGGGTGGGAGCAGTAATTATATGGTGACCTTTATCTTGGCAGAAATGTTTGAAGATGAATAATTAAAGCTCCTCCTTTAGAAATATGACTAATGCATCATTTGCATTTTTTTTTTTTTTTTTTTTTTGCAGTGGGCTTAAACCAAGGCTTTTAATCCCTGGATGCACATTTTAAAGGAAAATAATGAAAAATGCTAGAGATTATGGGGGTTAGCAACTGTCCTACAGTGACATGTGTGTCTCAAAGGAGTCAAAATCTTATTGACAGTACAATAATTTGGGTAAGGCATTATCTAAGTCTTCACCCTGCTATGAATGATGCCAGGTGGTTTCCTGTCAGACAAGCTCATGAGGCCTCATTTTTCAGATGTGATAGTCCTTGCCTGACAGTCAAATTCGTGGTAAATATACCTTTTCCAGCAGGTGGCTTTCCAGCAGTTGTGAGACTAGAAAAGGTAGGGATTCTATTTTAAGAACCACAGTGTTTTAGTCTATGCAGGCGATACAGTGTAATTTGGAATGCTTGCTCGCAACTATGGGTTGGTTATATAAGAAGAGCAAACTAAGAATCAGCAACAGTCTTAAAAAAAAAAATCCCCTTTTAAAATAATCAACAGAGAAATGGCAAACTTTCCAGTTACGGAATTGTCGCCCTCTCGGTGAAATCTGGGACATATTTTTCCATTAGTAGTCTCAAAGGATTATTGGGAACTTTCTTTTGCATGTGCAACTGTAATCTTTAGTTCCACTTTCTACCAAATGTCCCATTTTCTAGAATCCAGAGAAGGCAGCAAGGATGGGGAGCCTGTAGGTCAGGGCCCAGGGCCTGCTACCTAGTGGCCCCTTCATGAATGTAAGTGAACAAACAGCAAGTTTGTTGACAAGTTTGCATCACTCATCCCTGGCAAGTCGGTTTCAACACAGAACAGAGGCAGCTTATGGAGTCTCGTTACTGTGGGGCATACCCAACGCTGTTAGTTAGTGACAGTCACCAAATACACATGGATTCTGGGTCCCAGGGCCGCTGCTGGTACTCGTCGCTCCTACTCTCACCATCTTTTTAGGCTACTGTCTTTGCTGGATGAGAATCAAAATACTGCCCAGGGGGATCAAATGATACTTGTGCAAATCCCTGCCCACCCAGAGCACATTTAAGAGACAAACATAGATCCGATTGAGAAAACGGGAGGGTTAAAAGGAGGCGGAGGGAGACAAGTAAGTAGCTGGAGAAGAAAATACACAAAATGAAGGGGGATCATATACTTTCCCCTACCAGGCTTGTCCTAACCTCACTAAGTGACCAATTGATTTCTTTTGTGCTTCAACTTTTATTGAACATCTACTATGTGCCAGGCTGTGTTCTAGGCATTAGGAATATAGAAGTGAACAAAACAGAGAAGAGCCCTGCTTCCATGGAGCTTCCACTCTAGAGGAGCTGAGGTCAATGGAAGAAGCACATTGCTGTGCTTCTTGCTGTGCAGGGTAGCTGCCCGGCCATCCTCGACCTTCCAGCCATGTCCAGCCCCATCTCCCTGAGACCACAGTCTCCTCTTCTGATGAATTAACAGCCTTCTGCCTATCCTATGAGAGGGGAAAACAGTTATAACTATGAGGGGTGATAGATGTTAACTAAATTTATTGCAGCGATCGTTTTGCAATATTCATTATACACCTTAAACTTATACCACGTTCTACGTCAATTATGTCTCAAGAACATTGGGAGAAAAATGAAAGTGATACAGTAAAATATGATGCTGTGGAGTGTGAAATGTTTCCAAAAAGCTAAAAATAAATAAATAAATAAAAACTCAACAACCAATATGTTACTTATTAGTCTCTAGTTAATACCTTCCTAACAAGCTCTCAGGCTCTACAAGAGCCTGGATGGAGTGCTCTCCCTCTCTGGTGTCACCCAGGGTTTAGAGACAGTGCTGGGTGTGTAACAGGTTTTAAATAAATAAAAGTCTGTGGAGGATATAATATCGTATTGAATCTGGTGTCCAGACACCTCAGATGAACTGCAAGCATGGGTCATCCCACCCTGGAATCAGAATAGCTTAGAAAGGGTAAGTTAGTGACTCGAATACAGGAAGTGCTTAATGAATGAATGAATGAGTACATCCTTTCTTTAAAAAAAAAAAAAAAAGCTAATATTTGAGTTGTTCTCTTGATCACATCAAAAGCCTATTAGATGGTACTATTTGCATCATCATTTCAACAGATGAAGACTTGGAGGTTTAGAGCTGTTGAGATCCGCACCTGAGACCACGTTGCCAGAGAGAAATAGAGACAGGTAAGGTTCAAGCCTAAATTCTTCACACCTCAGTAAGAAAGAACTATAAATATTTTTTTTTTCCCAGGAGGCCTATTTTGGTGATAGGAGAAATTTGGAGTGAGTGTGAGTTCCGAGGAAGAGAGAGAATGTCAGCAAGTGTGATTCCAATAGGTCTTAACACTATGCTGTACCACTTCAGATATGGTTGGGGGGAGGGTACGGGATGGGGGGGATGTCTTCCTGGCATTCAATGTTTTTGTCTCCTTTCTTCTTCTAAAGTGACTTTCAAAATACCTCTCATTTGGTTTTCATGATGTTACCCTATTTGAATATATTTAGCTTTCTTCCTACATTTTGAAGGAAGTTAGCCTTTGTTTTCCTAGACATGGGATGTACATGTCCCTTTTCAGCTTCAGGGCAGACTGAAAAAATGAAGTGAAACAGAGTTTTTTTGTTATAGATTTTAAGGGGGTGCTGGAAAGGTCTCCCTACCCACAAGATCTCCCCCGCTTGCTTCCTGATGCTTGCAGTCCCACCAACGCGGCTTCATTGTTTGGTTCCAAGTCAGTTTTCTGTCAAAATGCAAATAAATCAGGGATTGATAATGGCACTGTAAGCCAAACAGCCTGCCAGCCTGCCCCTCTCCCTTCCTCCACCCATCTTTTCCTTTAATAAATACTGTTGGAGATAGACTCTTGCTGCATAATGGGTTCTAGAGTTTTAAAGGATTTAAGTGGTCCCTGCCCTCAGGAAAGTCTTGACTCTGGAAGCAGAGGAATTTAAAAGAAATGCAATAGTGTTTGATATAAGGTGTGGGGAAAGCTAATAGGGAAAAATACTCTGTTTTACTTAGAAAGATGAGCACAGATATTTCTTTTTTTTATTTTTTTAAAGATTTTATTTATTTATTCATGATAGTCACAGAGAGAGAGACAGGGAGGCAGAGACACAGACAGAGGGAGAAGCAGGCTCCATGCAGAGAGCCCGACGTGGGATTCGATCCTGGGTCTCCAGGATCGCGCCCCGGGCCAAAGGCAGGCGCCAAACCGCTGCGCCACCCAGGGATCCCCAGCACAGATATTTCTTAAGCCTTAAGTCCTTCTCACTTCAGTAAGAAAGAACTATACAAATTCTTTTTCTTCCAGAAGGCATTTTTTGGTGATAGGATAGATTTGGAGTGAGTGTGAGTTCAGAGGAATATTACAGAGGGAGAGAGGGAATGACAGTAAGAAAAACACAAGGAGAACCTTGGAATCAAGGTCGTAACACTGAGCTGATTTCAGAACTGAGTGTCATAGATTGGGCCCTCCTCACTTACAGGAACCTGCCCCACTGTCAGGCCACGTGTTAAAACACCACAATAAAAGAAGAATCAGTATTTTTGCAAAAGGACTTGAGTCTATTCTACAAGGCAGAAAAGGTTTACTGTGACTGATCGGTAGGCACAGAGGCAAGCACTTCTCTGATATACTAGGGGGTCAGCAAACTTTTTCTGTCTACTACCAGCTAGTTAATATTTTTTTTCTTTTAAAGTTTTTATTTATTTATTCATGAGAGACACACACAGAGAGAAAGAAAGAGAGAGAGAGAGAGAGAGAGGCAGAGACACAGGCAGAGGGAGAAGCAGGCTCCATGCAGGGAGCCCGATGTGGAACTCGATCCCCGGACTCCAGGATCACGCCCTGGGCTGAAGGTGGTGCTAAACCACTGAGCCACCCGGGCTGCCCCAGCTAGTTAATATTTGAAGCTTTGTGGGTCCTACGGTCTGTAGTGACCGTGTTGCAGCTCTACCTCAGTGATGTCAGAGCCCCCAAGGCCAGTATTCAAATGAAAGGGTTGTGGCTACTTTCCAACGAAACTACTTACAAAAGCAGATGGATGTCCACAGGGCCTCATTGGCCAGCTCTTGGTTTATACCATTTAATAGACATATTAAAGGCCTGCATTAAGTAAGTGTAAGATTTAAATTAAGTTTAAATACATTTTTTTAAGGTGAGGGTCCCATCTCCTGGATGGACAGCAGGGTCTCCTGCAGAGCCCACTCCTTATGTTAGATGACTGCACAGCCTGGTGTGGAGCCACTGGAAGGAAGTTGCCCTTTGAGCAAACAGCTGCTCAAAAGTCTGCAGTGCGTGAAGAAGAGAGGGAGGGCACAGAAAGGCAAGCAGACAGTCAACAAAACTAAAAGGCAACCTAAGGAACAGGAGAAGATATTTGCAAATGTTTGATCAGACAAAGGGCTAGTATCCAAAATCTATAAACAACTTATCAACCCAACACCCAAAGCATATATAATCAAATCAAGAAATGGGCAGAAGACACGAACAGACATTTCTCCAAAGAAAACCTACACATGGCCAACAGACACATGAAAAAATGCTGCACATCCCTCAGCATCAGGGAAATCGAAATCAAAACCACTATGAGATCCCACCTCACACCAGTCAGAATGGCTAAAATTAACAAGTCAGGAAACAACAGATGTTGGCAAGGATGTGGAGAAGGGGGAACCTGCTTATGCTGCTGGTGGGAATGCAAGCTGGTGCAGCCACTCTGGAAAACAGTATAGAAGTTCCTCAGAAAATTAAAAATAGAGCTACCCTGGGACCCAAGGATTACACTACTGGGTATTTTCCCAAGGGATATAAACATCTATCACTTCAGATCACTATCTGAAGGGGCACCTGCCCCCCCTCCCCGTGTTCATGGCAGCAACATCCACAGTAGCCAAACTGTGGAAGAGCCCAGATGTCCATCAACAGATGAGTGGATAAAGATGTGGTCTATACATACAATGGAATACTACTCAGCCATCAGAAAGAGTGAAATCTTGCCATTTGCAATGATGTGGATGGAACTAGAGGGTATTATGCTAAGTGAGGTAAGTCAGTCAGAGAAAGACAAATACCACATGATCTCACTCACATGTGGAATTTAAGAAACAAGGCAGATGAACATAGGGGAAGGCAGGGGAAAATAAGGTGAGATGAAGACAGAGAGGGAGGCAAACTGTAACAGATGCTGAGCTCTAGGAAACAGGCTGAGGGTTGCTGGGGGCAGGGGGTTATAGTCATTAAGGAGGGCACTTGATGTTATGATGTGATGAACACTGAGTGTTATTTGCAACTGATGAATCACTAAATTCTACCTCTGAAACTAAAAAAAAAAAAAAAATGCAGGTAGACAGGATCTTTGTGCCACAGATGCTTAGCTGGTTACCAAAAATTCATGAATTATAAAAGTATAGAGTGAGTAGTCTATGACTGATGAAAAACTGCTACTTTTTAGTGATAATATATAAATGTTTATCGAACATGCTAATTCACAGATTATAGTTACTCAGGCCTTCATGTATTCGTTCACAAACATTGCTTGTCACACGCCAAGTATTGCAGTACGTCCTGGAGAAACAATATTGACTAATTCAGGGTCATCCCTGGACACCCAAGATGTCCAGGTTACCTCCCGTCTAACTCCCTGTTTTTGGTAATGTTCTACTATTTGGTAATATGTGATTATGATACTGGACTGCACAGAGTGTTTTTAAAGCCTCAAGCCCTTGGACCAAGTTGTGCCTTTGAATTTACCAAGACTAGTTCTGTTATAGTTGTGCAAAGATCCTGCCGGTCAGAAACAATTACCTGCATGCCATCTTCTCCAGAATGGCCTGACGCATCCCATCACTTAAGCTGTATGTCTGCTAACTCCATCCTATAATCAGAGCTGGACACAGACTTCACCTGCTCTAGAAAGCATCGCCTTATTAAAAACTCTCAGGTATGTATCCCCATCCCTGATGGCTTCTCTCATCAACTACACCCTCAAAATCTCCGTTCTGATGATCCATAGGTCCTCAAATTCAACAGGCCCAAACTTGAAGTCAAGACCTAGACCCCACCTACCCTTCCTTCTCTCCCTCACCCTCCCACACAAAGTCACCTAGATCAGTGAATAAAACTATTTGCTACCCAGTGAAGCCACCCAGAAGCTTGGAGGTCAGTCATTTTCGACACCTTCCTTCCTCTCACCCCTAATGGTCTACTATTCACAGAGTCTAGGTGATTCTATCTCCTAAATATCTCCTCAGCTGAATACTTTTTCTAACTCCAGTGTGTTCACCAGAGCCTAACCTACTAACTTCTTGTATCTGGCCATTCTAATTGTTCTGCTGGAGTCCGCTCTCACCTAAATGTCATGTCCATCCTGTATCCATCTGATCATATCCATCCATTCAGTGGTTTCAAACTGCTCTCAGGCTAAGGTACAAAATACCTTGAGTATCCTGTTAGATTTTTGCACCATCGACTCTAACCAACATCCCCATCTTTCTCTGAGGCTACTCTTTTTTTCCCTTTTTCTGACACGTCTGAATTAGGTATCATTTTTGAGCTTTACTCCGGTCTACACGTGTAGATTTGTATTAATGATTCCATTCTTCATCAACTTTTGTATCTGCACCCTTTGCCAAGTAACACTTCTGCCTGTTGGTGACACATAACTTCCTGTCCCTGGGTTAATTCATGTGATTTGCTTTGGCCAATAGAATAAGGTGCAGTACTGACCCCAGTATTGCAAGAGGCCTTCCTGGCTTCCTTGTCCTCATGAATCTCTTCCCTTACCATAATAAGAACATGCCCAGGGTAGCCCTTTGTTTCCATAAAAAAGTTGAGGAACATGCTGAGTGGAACTATCCAGCTGAGACCAGCCTCCATCAACTCACACCCAGTAGACACACATATATGAAACAATAGCTGGTTGTTGTTTTAAGCCACTGAGGTTTGGGGTAGTTTGTCAAGTAGCGACAGCTAACTGATACACTACCATAGTAATCTGCATTTTCCTGCGGCTTGGTAAATGTCCTCAGCCTTTGTTTTTGCGTTTAGGTCAATGGGGGTTAAAGTCCACAAAGACCCGTAGATGGGTCTCATTCTTCCTACTATGAACAGCAAACTTGTGCTTGAGGATTGAGGTCTGGTAATAAAATAATGGCTACTTCCTGAGATTTTCTCTGTGATTTTCCAAATGAAATTAGGGCTTTCCTACCCATCTTGCAAGTAGGGTGGATGAAACTGAGCATGGATCTTTTCCTTGCTGCCACAGAGGTTCTTCATTCCTGGGAGGGATGGCAAATCCACTGCTATAAACTGAGGACCATGCTGAAAATTCAGGCTGGTTTCGTTTCATTTCATTTTGTTTCTCTTTTCTTTTCTTTTCTTTTCTTTTCTTCTTTTCTTTTCTTTTCTTTTCTTTCTTTCTTTTCTTTTCTTTTCTTTTCTTTTCTTTTCTTTTCTTTCTTTCTTTTCTTTTCTTTCTTTTCTTCTTTTTTCTTTTCTTTTCCTTTTCTTTTTTCTTTCTTTTCTTTTCTTTTCTTTTCTTCTCTGTTCTGTTCTTCCTTTTTTATTTAAATTCAGTTTGCCAACATGTAGTATAACACCCAGTGCTCATCCCATCAAGTGTCAGGGCTGGTTTCTGAAGTGACACAATCTACCTGCTTCCTAACTAAAAGCCTGGGTGTCAGGAGAGGCCTTTTAAAAGGTTGGCCTAGATTGAAACAGCACGTCTTGTTCTTTTTATCCTTGTCCTCTGAAGTTCTCTTTGAAACTCTGTTAAATGTTTCCGGCCTTTATATTTTCTTGACCTAACAAAACCAATTACTAAGTGGATGTTAATTAAGCCACAGGGCCAAGTCATTGGCAATTCAAAATGAAAATCATGACTGCATGTGGCTGTCATACTTTGCCCCAAAAAGCCACAGCGAAATGCTGTGCTTTTCAAGGAGACTCTTGAAATTAAGACTTTCTGAGCCATAAATGTTAAGTGACTTGAGGGCTGTAAAACAAAGTGCCTTGATTAATATGCCATCAGATCTGCTATGTCAGGACAGAAACAGAGATGGAAAAGTAAACAGTGAGCAGTTTTCATGGCACCAGAGCAAATAAAGACATACACACGTGCATGGATACAATGCTTCTCCTGGAAATAAAATTTAAAAACACACGGGTTAGTTTTGCTCAAGTCCACCCAAAATTCCAAAGCAGACATCTGGAAAGGAGAGCAATTAAGCATCCTAGCTAAAATGCTTTAGATATTTCCTTTTTTGGTGGGGAGGGGGAGAAGATTAGAAATTTGAACAATTTGTTCTTTCTCTGCCTTTAAACTAGGTTGTCTTCAAATGGCATGGATTTGCACGATGGCCACCTTTGCTACCCAGTGCCTGACAGACTGTCGCTAACCTGACCTTCTCTAGAAGAAAGTGAGCTAGGCTTCCACTTCCATTCTCCTTCTTCTGCAAACTACTGTACCCTTTTACTTGGGAGCCAACATGTCCTGAAAAGTATACATCCCCTCGGCAGTGACTTCCTGTGCCATCTCCCATCATAGGACGCCCTGGCCTGAGGGGTAATATGGGAACCCAGAGATGGATCTTGCTCTGTGGTACACAGAATGAGCACAGGAGGCTCGGAGCTGTGTTCTCTGAGGACTGGGGTGGGGTCGGGGGGCTGCATGGCAGGGGTGGGTGGTCAGTGGCCTCCTTCTCTGGAAGAGAGGCCTGGAAAAGAGTCTGCTCAGTGATGGGCTTGAAGCTCAAGAAGGGGTTCAAATCAGTCAGTTGTGTTGAGGGCCCTTTTGGGGTCAGAGGCCATCTTGATTGGAGTCTCAAATGCAATAGGGAGTGTGAAGAATTCTTTGGGCTTCCAGGTGGACTCTTGGAGAGGTAACATAGAGAGCCTACAGGCTCCTTTGCTTCTAGGCTCCTTCCTGGTGGGCATATCCAAGGTCTTTTGCTGAGACAGCAAGTGTGAAGTCCCAAGACCATTGGCCCTTAATCTCCCCAAAGTGAGAGAGGTAAAGATGCATCCTGGGGCTTGTTGGTATAAGTGGAGAAGGTTCCTCTGGTTCTCACAGTGCTGCTTTGACAGACTCCTCAGGGAGACAACCTTAGGTCTGTACCTCTGGGCCAGATGGCTCCATCTTCCCTATGCAGAGAAGAGGCCCCATTACTGGACGCTTCCAGGGACATTGCTGGACTTACTCTTCTCTGGACCATACTGGGGTTGTTTACTTTCTGAATCCAAGTGCTGTTTTTCCTCTGGTATGTCTTTGTCCTTTCCCAAAGGATAGTTACAGGCAGGTTGTTGTATCTTTAGTGAGGAAGAGCAGAGTGTGCAGTCTGTTGCAAATGAGGGAGACCAGTGTGAATAAAAAAAAAAAAAGGCATCTGAAATTTCACATGAAAATCTCTAATTTGTACAGGAGATAGGTTGTCATTAGTGTCCTTTATGTTTTGAGAATAATTAACATAAGTGATTTCAGCCTTCCCAGCTGAATAGTTTGCATGTTGAAGTTTGTTTACTATTTACTTATTATACCTTCCAGGTTGAAACAAAAAATGTTTTAAAAACCTTAGTAAGGGGGCGCTTGGGTAGCTCAGTTGGTTAAGTGTCCAAATCTTGGTTTCAGCTCAGGTCATGATCTCAGGGTTGTGGGATTGAGCCCCAGATTGGGCTCCCTGGAGAGTCTGCTTGGGATTCTCTCTCTCCCTCTCCCTCTGCCCCTCCTGCTGCTCATGTGTGCTCTTTCTCTCTCAAATAAATAAATCTTTATAAAACAAACAAACAAAAAAACCCCTTAGTGACCTACAATACTTTTTGGAAGGCACAAAGCTCATCCCCTTTTGATTATTCCATTTTAAGACAATTAAATATACATTAACATTTTCTTTCTTTCTTTCTTTCTTTCTTTCTTTCTTTCTTTCTTCTTCTTCCTTCCTTCCTTCCTTCCTTCCTTCCTTCCTTCCTTCCTTCCTTCTTTCTTTCTTTCTTTCTTTCTTTCTTTCTTTCTTTCTTTCTTTCTTTCTTCTTTCTCTTTCTTTCTTCTTTCTTCTTTCCTTCCTTCCTTCCTTCCTTCCTTCCTTCCTTCCTTCCTTCCTTCCTTCCTTCCTTCCTTCCTTCTTATAGTACTTTGGTGTATTCCAGTGATATAAGGATATAAAAAGAAGAAGAACAAAGCCCCTTCCCTCAAGGTTTAAATTACAGAATGAGACATGTTTTCAGAGATACTGCTACTAAGTATTTTGCAAAAGGCATTCTAGATTTTATCCATCCTTGTGTTTTGGAGAAATAACTTGCAAATTTGAAAAGAAAAATCCAATGTCACCCACATGCCCCACTTCTCATGATTAGAAGTGTTTCCTAGGATTCACCAATGCAGAATTACCTCTCAATTAAGCTCTTTTCATGCTCAAGGTAAACTGATTCTACCATTTGACAACTTGATCTGTGGCCACATGGCAGTGACTTACGGTGACTCCATGGTTTTGGAGTTTCCCGTATGAAGAAAGTAGTTGTGTGTAGAATAGCATTGATCCTTACCCATCCTGCTACCATAAGCGTTAACCCTTAATTATTTACAGACCTGGTGTGGGGATGTGGATTAGTTGTAATAACCATCTTCCCTTGCCGTGGGCAATGTGGAAAATGGTTTCAGACTGTGTTTGGCTTGTTTACAGATGCAAACATCAGCAGTTGACCTCATATTCTGAGATCCCCGGTAATAGTTTTAGCCAGTCTGTAATTCTAGAGCAAGACTCAGCAATCTGAAATGCTTTGGGAATGAACACATTCGGGATGCCAAATTTTAAGGATCGTTAATAATTTCTCCTTTAGTGCTACATGATTTTAATTGTGCTGACAACACTTCAGGAGACCTATTTCTGCAGTGTATTATTTACTTCCTCAACCTGATAACAGAGAATACTGCCCAGCAGTAAGCCTTTTCTTGATGACCTGGCCTCCTTATGTTGATTATCACTCACTGTACTAGTTGACATGCAATGATTTTTACTATGTTTACTGCAGTTTTATGGAGAATACAATAACTGTTACAGATTTTTACAGCATATGATTATTTACCCCACATTAAATGGCCTCCCACTGATGTATTCCCGAATTCTTATTCATTATTTCTCATCATAGTTGGGATACTTGCCTATGGCAGCCACTCTCACCTTTGTTTCTTCCAGAATGCTTCAGGCATAGAAGTCCAGGAACCCTATATAGACAGGATTCATAGGCTCTTAGTTTTAATCTCACCATTAAGGAGTAGGAGTCCAATGTTATGACATGGTCATGACAATACTGTGACCCTGTATTCTCTTATATTTGCTCCCAGGTTCTCATCTGGTTTAAGATCAAATGAAAATAACAGATACCAGATTTTAGACTGGAGAGTTGCTCAAGGAGCTACTTAGATATGAATTAAAATCAATTCAACTCTTACTAACAAAAGCAATTGACAATTCTTAATATTGGGTAGCTTTAATATTTTGAGCTGAGTGGCTACAAAACTTCACATGTAGAACAAAAATGTATGATGTATCCTGATTTTGGAGGCAAGAGAAGAGCTAAGAAACTTACATTTTAGTTAAGGTGGGCCTGAACTGATTTTGGTTTTAGATTGATAATTTCTGGCTGCTTCTTTAAAGGCTGACACCAGCTTTGTTGGAGGAGAATGAAGAGGCCCATTCTGACCTTTGATGAAAACAGAGATATAAGGTCTTTTACTAGGTCCTGCATTGGAGGGGCCAGTTCCTCATTCTCCCAAGAGATAAAGGCCTGAGTTGAGGACTAGAGTTGCAGGTACTTTCACACACATACACGTGCAGGAAATTTAATTTTTTTTCTCCTTGATAACCAAGTCCAAGTTTTAAGCAGCAACTCTATTTTAGGAATTTGGTATGATTCCATAGATACTTGGAGAAAAGTTCTATCAGAATCCTTAGTACTTGGGTTTCTCCTGGTTCTTGTGACTTCTTTCTCCTCCTTTGAAGAGTTAGGGCACTGTGTTGACCTCCTTTCCAGTCATAGTGGCTGGTAGGAAGTCCTGATGTCTGATATGACTTAAGGGTTATTAATATTATTCATTGGCCAGTGTTACAAATACTGGAACTAAAGCAGTAGTAACTGCTGGCATGACTCACCACAGAATCAGAGACACTTTAAATACAGCAGGTCTCTGGGAGACAGTTTGAGGAGAAGGGAGAGCATAGCCTTGGGAGTAACCTACCTGTCGGCTGTCCCCACCTCACCACCAGCTAGCCTGTGACCTAGGATAAGTTATTGTTTTCTGGCAGCTGCTAGGCTGCATTTATGGAAGGGCATCAGAGTTCCTCTCTCACTCGCTGGGTAGTTACAGGCATTAAGTGGATAACACCCAGGTTCTGGGGCAGCCCTCCCTAAACTTTAGATTACTCCCATGGAGCTCATAAGGAATCAAAAGTTAACAGAAAAGGTAGGAAAAACTTCTCCTTTGTGTTCTTTAAAAGACAAACTCAGTAAATGATCCTTAAAAAGAAGATTGACCAGCCTTTGACCTCCTGAGCAAACACCACTCACTGTTGGGAAAGCAATCTCAGCGTCTTCGAAATTAAAATCACACATATTAATGTTTCACCATGCTTCTCAGACCTGGAGAGGCCAGCAAGACAGAACCAAGAGAAGCTGGTAGCAACAGGATCTAAAGCCAGTGGAAAGTGTGATAGGGAAACACAAGCCAGACCCAGAATGTTACGTTTAAGATCAGGGGGTGATGGTCTGCATTATCCAGATGGGTCCTGACCAGGGAGTCAGCAGATTCAGAGTGAGCTGCCAGGCTAAGGTTTGGAAGGTTCCACACCTGTTAACAGTGGACTTTCCCAGCCAAATACAGGCGAATTTGAGGCCAGTTGAAACAAGGAACTGGCCTCTCCCCTCCTTAGAGACTTTTCTAGTTGTTTCTGAAAAAGCCTAAAAGGAAGAAAGTTTGGAATCAAAGACTGCCTAAGAAAAATGATTTGTTTTTGTTGAACAATGGATGATCCAATTTGGAAATGATGCAAATGTAGCTTTTTACTTACCTTCAGGTGTTCAATAATAATCAGCAATTATTCTGTGATACAGTTCTGTTCTGTTCTAAAGTTGTGAGAATTAGTCCTTTCAACCTGACTTCGCTCACATCTTAAAGTAGTTTATGTGGATCTGTTTAATGAATGGGCTGTTTTGATAAGCATTGAATGATAGAGGAAATGATCATTATACTTGGAAACAAATTTGTGTGCATTAATTTTCAAATAATTAAAGTGGGAATGGAAAAACATTTGTAGCTACCAGCATTCTCATTTGAACAGTACCTAAGAATGTATGCAATACTAAACATACTTCTGCAGAATCTTTATAAAAACAAATTCAAACAAACTCTAATCATCTAATTTACAGAAGTTTAAATTTCTTAGACTCTTTACAGATACTTTTGTGGAGGTTTCTGTAGATCAGTGGTTCTCATAGCGAGGTCCCTGGATCAGTAGCATCAGCATCACTTAGGAACTTGTTTGAAAGGCAAATCCTCTGAATTTTTAGGGGGGATGTTTAGTTTGATAAGTTCTTTATAGATCTTGGATATTAGGTCTTTATCTGATATGTCATTGGCAAAAAACAATCTGGCCATGAAACGGGCAAAAGACATGAACAGACATTTCACCAAAGAAGACATACACATGGCCAACGAGCACATGAAATAATACTACATATTACTTGTCATCAGGGAAATAGAAATCAAAACCACAATGAGATGCCACTTTAGCCCTAGTGAGAATGACTAAAATTAACAAGACAGGAAACAACAAATGTTGGTGAGGATGCAGAAAAAGGGGAATCCTCTTACACTGATAGTGGAATGCAAGCTGCTGCAGCCACTCTGGAAAACAGTGTGGAGGTTCCTCAAAAATCTAGAACTAGAACTACCCTATGACCCAGCAATTTCACTACTAGGTATTTACCCCAAAGATACAGATGTAGTGAAACCAAGGGGCACCTGCACCCCAATGTTCCATGATAGCCAAACTGTGGAAGGAGCCAAGATGTCCTTTGATAGGTGAGTGGATAAAGAAGATATTATCTATCTATCTATCTATCTATCATCTATCTATCTATCATCTATCTATCATCTATCCACACTAGAATATTCCTCAGCCATCAGAAAGGATGAATACCTACCATTTACATTGAAGTAGATGGAACTGGAGGGTATTATGCTGAGTGAAATAAGTCAGTCGGAGAAAGACAATTATCATATGGTTTCACTCATATGTGGAATATAAGAAACAGTGCATGGAACTGTAAGGGAAGGTGGGAATGGAGGAAAATTAGAGAGGAAGATAAACCATGAGAGACTCTTAAATCTGGGAAACAAACTGAGAGTTGTCAAAGGGGAAGTGAGTGGAGGGATGGGATAACTGAGAGCCCTGAATGTTATACTATATGTTGCAAATTAAATTAAAAAAAAAAAAAGAAGAAAGGAAAATTCCACTCTTCCCCCACCTCTTGAACTGGAAATGCTGGGGTAGGGCTAGAAGTCTGTGTTTTAGCATGTTTAGCATGCTCTCCTGGGGGATTCTTACATTTGTTAGAGATTTGAGAAATGTTACCTTAGGGAAAAATGAGTCTAACTTATATAACTTGGCCTTATGATAACCTTACTGTTAGTCTTTAATCTTCCCACTTTGGCCTTATTGGGACATCATTTACTTAGAACTCTGGAAAATGACCTGACCTCCTTCCATTACAACCATTACCATCCACCACTGCCACCAAACCAAAAATGTGATATCAAAAGCCAGTATGAAATAGTCTGAGCTCTTGTCAAGGCCGAAAATGATGTGTTTCATTTTAGGAAGAAAGAAAAATGAATAGAGCATTTTTAGCTTTTGGTTTATGGAATGAAGATCGTGCTTTATCTACTAGCCTCCTCACGCATGCGTGATTGTAAAACTGTCTCTCCCCAGGGCATATGATAATGGAATATTTGATCCCCATCCCCAAATTTCCAACCTCTGGTTGTAATTTCTATAAGAAAATTAAGAGTCTACAGAAAGGTCACAAAGTCATTACCGGGGGAAAAAAAATAGCACAACCTCTAAGGAGAAGAGCAGCAGGGAGGAATTTGGGATGGGGAAGGGGGCATCCTGCAGGACGGGCATGCCCTAGATCTATCTCTCCTTCAGGACCCTCGAGGCTATTGCCTTGAAAGCAAAGGTGGTCTTTCCAGCTCAGTTGCGCCCACAAAGATTCTCTCCAACACTGCAGAGGGGGCAGCTTTCTGCATGCTTTTGCCTCCTGCCTGGCTTATTTGATCAGGATAAATTTTGGTTGTTGACAAGGTCACCTGGGATGTGCCCCATGCAAAGTCTAAAGCCCAGCAAGCTAGTCTTCTATCATAGATATCTACATCTGAGGCTGCCAGCTGCGGCATCCTGATTGGTCCTCTAGCTTAAAAAAAAAAATTAATCCAACATCAAAAATTAGAGATTTTACAGAAAAATTTGGATTGCAAGCTTTTTAAAAAATATATTTTTATTAACCAATCTGGCAACACTATGTCCATATTGGATCATTTCCATATCTATAGAAAAGGAGTAGATCTGAGGACAGGTTTTCTGTGTCAGAGGCGACAAGCAGAATCCAGTTCACCACTTTCTCTGCCAGTCCCTACAGTGCCTCTGAGGCTACCATTGGTTCCTATTTATCATTGTGTATGTAGTTTGATTTCCTCCCAAAACATTACAAATAATAGCCCCAAACTGGAAAAACTCCAATGTCAATTTAAATAGGACCTCCATCATCAACAGACAAATACCCTGATATGTTCCCCTATGAAAATAAAGGCGCAATTGTTTTTATCCCAAACATAATGTTTAATGAAAGAAGCCAGGCCCTATGATTCCATTTATATAAAGAGCAAGAGTGGGCAAAGTTCATCTAGGGTGTTCCAAGTTGGGATGGTAGTTCTTATCCTTGGGGAGAGGCTGGAGTGTGGCTTCGGGGATGTTCATATTCAATTTCCTGATCTGGGCGCTGGTAGTCAAATTGTGTGTGTGTTGTCTTTGTGGAGATTCATTCACTGGTATCCTTGTGCTATGTGCATTTTTCTGTCTATGCATGTTCTGCTTGAGTCCAAAGTGTCCTTAAAAAAGTATGTGTGTGCTGAGAGATCACATCCTGATTTACTTACTTATTTATGTGACTTACTAGCTAATATGTATCTTCAAATCAGCCAATTTCTAAAAATTTTTTTCCCCTAGTGTTTGAAAAGAGGCTAAGATTCTTAGTTGGGTTTTCTTGTAGGTCTTAGGGTTATAAAACTCCTGGAGAACCATGTTTAAAATTATTAATCTCAATGCCCCTAGATATGTCTCAATCTCTCTGAATTATTCATTTAAGGAAGTTTGCTAGGCGGTACACATTCCAAGCTGTTTCCTACCTGAGATTGTCTTTATTTTGCCATCACATATGAATCCTGGATATGGAATCCTTGCAGCGCATATTTTCCTCTAAAGAGTCTGTAGACATTTTTACATGATTTTCAGTCATTAGTATTTGAAACAGGAGATCAATGGAATATTGGCTCTTTGGAGGATATTTTATACTTTTTTGTTCTTAAATTTATTTGTGATCTTTTCAACTGATAGATTCATTTCTATGTATTTTTATTTTAAAAAGATTGATTCTTTATATTTGAAGCTAGAAATGCTTAAACAGCATATATCAAAGTAGGTTCAGTTCTGCCTAGGATCTGGTATGTACTCTCAATTAGTCAAAATACTTTTCCCAGGTAAGAAATATTTCTATATTATTTAACAATTATTCCTCTTTTTTAATTTTCTTTTTTCAAGGGAGACTTATTATCTATTGGCTGTGATATTTCATCTTCTCTGTACATTATTTTCATTGCTTTTAACTTATCCCTTGTAGTTAGGGAGAATTTCTTGACATCATTTACTATTTTTCTTATTCTATTTTTTGCAGAGTCTAAATTACTTTTAAGTACTTCTCTAATGGCTTTGGCATTAATTTCACTTTTAAGATACATAGGACTATTTCCAGTGAAATTCTTTTTTTTTTTTCTAAACATTTCCATTTTCATGGTGGTGGACTCTAGGTTTCTTGAATCACGTTGAAATACAAATTATTCAAGGTTTCCTGAACTGAGGCATGTGATGAACTCAATTGTACACTTGTGGTCTAAAAATTAAAGTCAAAGAATCACAAGTCAGATAATTTCTAATTTTTCTATTTCTTGAAATAACTCTATTTTAGAGAAAGGTAGCTCTACTGATCTTAGAAATTTTTACTTCATTCTTACAACCTGTAGACAGTTTTACTGGGTTCTATATTTATTCTATTTGCTGTTCCTATGAAGTATTTTTTACTTGCTTGCCATTGATTTGTGGCCATGGAAGAGTTGAACTAGGTTCTGATAATTGGTGGGTTTATGCCAAAATATCTCAAATAGAATTTGTTTTGAAGGAAGAAATGACAAACAAAAAAAGAAAGAAATGACATATAGTTAAATCATCAGATTGCTTGCTCACTGATTTTGAAGACTAAACAGCATGGCGAAGGAACTAGACCCACAGCTGCACTCATAACCAACATTTAGGCTTCACGCCATTGTGGGAATCAAAGACAATAGCTCCTTCTATGCCCAATACTCTGTTTGCTGAGACTTTTAGCAGGAACAAAGTCTGAGGCCTTCCCATATGCAGCCCCTATGCTACTTAAGGGCTGAGATGAGAGAGTCCTAAGTACTGGGTTTCCCAATGAGTTCCCAATGCCCTCCTCTTTTTTGAGTCTCAGGACAATGCCAACTTCACCATTTTGAGTTGGGATTGTAGTAGACATTTTTTACTAGCCTCTCTGGATCCATGTTCTATGACCCTTTCCAAAGAGTTGTGATTTACATTTTATTCTTTCAAATAAAATTTTGTGTGTTTCTATCATGTTTATTCCATGACCAACTTGAGAAGTGGAACACATGATTCAGCTAACACTAACCCCCTCCACTCCACAACCAGATCAAAGATTGTTTAGGAGATGGGTATGTGAGCTAAGCTTGTCCAATCAATGTGACTCTCAGAAATTTTGCTGAGATACTGGAACAAAGACTCCCTTTCCTGATGGATTTGAAAGAGGAGGCATGCAGTCCTGGGACCTGTTGACAGCTGTCTTGAGACCATGGGGGTGCAGGAACTAGTCTTAGGACATATTTGACACCAAGGCAGAGAGAGTGCTCTTAGAAAAACAAAATAAAATGAAACTGGGCTTTAGTGACGTCATTGAGTAGCTGAATCTGTCCTCATTAGATTCTAGGCAGATATTTCTCTATATTTACATTTTTCCAAGTCATTAAATTTCCTTTATTGTTAAGCCACGTTAAGTGATGTTTTCTTTGGATACAAATGGGTCTTCATTGGTATAGAGGTATCAGTTCTAGGTCTACTAATTCCTCTTCCTAATTTCCAGACCTTATTCTCAGGAAGAGGACAGCTTTCATCATTTTTTTTTTTTTTTTTAAATCCAGAACTGCATAGACTGTATCTGGAGAATAAAATCCTGTAGATTTCTGGTCTGTAGATGGCACCAGTCCTTGATTTAAGTGGTCATGCAGATGTTTTCCAATGTGAATATTATTTTGGTCACTGTATTAGTTTTCTATTACCACATAACAAATTGCCATAAATTTAGTGGCTCAAAACAATACGTATTTATTATCTTACAGTTTCCTGTGGGTCAGAAGTCTGAGCACAGCTTATCCGAATCTTCTCATTGTCTCACAAAGCTATAATCAAGATGGTTGGCTGCCTTCCTTTCTGGAGTTCATGGTCTTCTAATCTCACGTGGTTATTGAAAGAATTCAGAAGGCACTTGGGTGGCTCAGTTGGTTTAGCATCCACCTCTTGATTTCTGCTCAGGGTGATGAGGTGGAGCCCCGCATTGGACTCTGTGCTTAGCACGGAATCTGTCTGAGAAATCTCCCTTTCTGTCCCTCTGCTCACTCTCTCTTTCAAATAAATAACTAAAATCTTTTTTAAAAAAGAAGAATTCAGTCCCTTGTAATTGTAGAATTAAGGCTCTCCCTTCCTAGAACCCATGATTCCCTGGCACATGCTCCTTTCTACAGGCAGTTCATACCATTGCTTGCTTCTTCAGGGCCAGTAGGACAGTGTTTCCCTCCAGTTTGGTAAAGGTGGAGTCTTGTAGATTTCTTGTAACATGAACATCGTAGTGATGTTCCATGACCTTTGCCATATTCTGTAGATTAGAAGCAAAGTGTTGTTCCAACCCACTCTCTTAGGGAGGGGATTAATTAAAAGTGTGACCTGTGGGGTGGCACATTGGGCTGTGTCTACCACAGTCTTTTCAATTACTCTTTTCAAAATAATTTAACTTTTTATTTATGTAGCTATACTAGATATATCCCCAACCACTTGCACCATACTTTCCTTTTACTCTTTTTTTTTTAGAGATTTTATTTATTTATTTATGAGGGACCCAGAGAAAGGCAGAGACATAGGCAGAGGGAGAAGCAGGCTCCCTGCAGGGAAC
The DNA here is from genome assembly GCF_018345385.1 of Vulpes lagopus. Classification (NCBI taxonomy): domain Eukaryota; kingdom Metazoa; phylum Chordata; class Mammalia; order Carnivora; family Canidae; genus Vulpes; species Vulpes lagopus. The sequence continues at coordinate 31,180,121 of NC_054846.1, forward strand.
CCAATATGGGACTCGATCCTAGGACCCTGGTATCGCAACCTGAGCCACCCAGGTGCCCCCTTTATACTCTTTGACATCATATTGGTCTGAACTATGATTTTGGTGTTTCTGAGAGATAGAAGCCAGTGGGGAAAAGTGGAAATAAACCAAGCAACTACACATCACAGAAACTCAAAAAGTAGGCGCAACTATGATTTCACAATTCCTTGTTCCTTATGGCTCTGGCTCTGTACCAGCCCATCTGTGTTTGCCAACACCCGACAGAGGCACTGTGGGGTCTGTTTCTTCCACTTAATTGTAGTGTGGGCTGCTTTGAATTTTACTTTGACGTTCAACAGGGGCTTACAGTAACACTTAGACTTATATGAATGGATTTCTTCTGATGTTGATTCAGCCAGCAGCGAATTATCTACCTTGGAAAGAGTGGGGATGAGATTTAGGTGTGAAATTCATTTCTGACTGGCGCTGAAGTCCTGGTTTACCTGGCACTTTTCATCCAGTTTGACTCAACCAATTTTTAGTGATGACATTTTTAAAGTGACTGAGTTTGCCTCCCTTGTCAGAATTCTGGCTGTGAAAAAGTTAATGATTGCAATAATAACCTTAGAAATGAGTTTTAAGAGCCCACTAGGGGGGAAAATGAGTCTGTGAATTTTATTTTTAAATGTAGTAAAGCTAGAACAGATAAGTTGGTTGAAAATTATCCTGTTTTTGGTTTTTCGTTGTGATTTAGGAACCATTGTAAGATTTCATCCATGTCTCTGTGTTCTCTGTCCTCAAGTCATAATTCTAGTGTGATTATGTCAAAATTATCTCCACAGTAGCCAACTGTGGTGTTACAAACAGAGAATTAAGACTTCAGGAGGTGAATAAGCAGAAGCAGCAGGAGCTCCAGAAATGGAGAGGCATCAACCTTCTGATCTTCTGAAAATGTTCCTGAGGACAGCAAAGGAAGTGGGGGGTGGAGAGAAAAAAAACGTGGTTTATTACATAAGCCAGACTCACTTCTAAATGGAAAGAAGGTGGATCCAATTTTTCTCAAATGGCACTCATGAATCTTTCTCAAGCAAAGGGACTTTGTGAGATGGGTCATATTACCGTTGCATTCTATATGGATGGAAACATTTTTTCAAAATGCAACATGTGCATATTTTTTGTTATACAACCGATAGCCATTGTATAAAAATAAAATCATTTTTAAACTTTAATGACAAAAAGCACTTTACTTGATTCTATTTTTTATTTTCTTTGCATGCAAGAATATTTCTCAGGTTATTATTCAAGGGATTATCATAATCAGAAACTGATTTGTGCATGAAATACTGTGGTGAATACATTTATTGGGGAATGGTCAGTGTACAAGGTTGATGATAATATAGAAAGTTAAATAATCACTTATAATTATTTAGTTTGTTTCTTATTTCTTTTAGCTGAGATCACTATATTTGGTGGCTATTCATTTTGTTTTACCCTAGGAGTACCCTTTGTGCATCATTAAAAACTCATCTCACAGGGTCAATCAAATTAACTAGGAAAGATTCCAGGGGTCCACATGGCACTGTCTGAAAAAACAATGCTTTATATTCTTTTCTTCTTTTTAAAGGTTTTATTTATTTATTAGAGAGAGAGTGAATGTGCATGAGTGGGACCCGAAGGAGCAGACAGAGAGAGGTAAGCAGACTTCCCACTGAGCAGGGAGCCCGATGTGGGGCTCAATCCCAGGACCCTGAGATTATGACCTGAGCCAAAGGTAGATGCTTAACCAACTGAGCCACCCAGGTGCCCCAACAATGCTTTATATTCTTATTTTCTGCTTTTCATACATAAGGAGAATTTTTTATATGTATGCAATATACTTTAATTTTAACATGGCATCTAGCAAAGATCTTCTGAGCACGATGGGGAAAACTGGAGTTCAGGGATCTCAACAGAGATCAATTGTACCCTAAAAAAAACCTCATTCTGATGTGTGGAGAGCAGTCTATATAGAAGGCCACACGTTTTTGTATCAATCAACATTTTTATAAATGTTTTTATGATGGATTAGAAATTCTGTTCATCAGATTTGTAATGTCTCATGATAGATAGGGAGGCTGACAGAATGGACAATGATCAAAATGACATAAGACAACCCCCTTCACTGATTGAAATTCAAGAAGAGGGTATACGACCGGGATACACCCTGAAAGTGACTTAAGTTTTTCTTTATTATATTTTAATTTTAGATATTAAAAATGTTTAAAAGTCATACGAAAAAGGAAATGTGTTTCTCATGTATTCACTTTCTAACTGCAGCTTTTAATAATGTTTTATAGATTTTTGAAAAGAATGTGTGTGTACATGCTCATACACATATTTATACATTTTGAATATACATTCAAATAAATATAAATGTATATTGTATAAATATAAATGTATAAATGTATACTTATAAATGTATTATAAGTAATACAGAAACATGTTACCCTGTGAAAAAATATTATATGTGAAGTCCTGCTGTAGTCTGCATGTGTCCCCCCCAAATCCATATGTTGAATCCTAACCCTCAAATATGGTGGTAATAGGAGGTGAGGACTCAGGAAAGTGATTAGGTCATGACCTTTATAGATGGGATTAGTACTGTTCTCTCCTACCACTGGTACTATTCATACTAATTCCCTATAACCAAATATGTGAATTTTTTACATGCCGACCAATTCTCTGATACCAGCTGGGTGTCCTGCAACTCTGTGCAGCTCAGACACGGTCCCCCTGAAATGAGCATCAGGTCCCACGAGTCAAGTGCTCAGTCCCACAGGACTGTTCCCACTTCAGACACCAATAACAAGTCCTAGGTTGTACCCTGTATTTCTGATCAATTGGTTACAAATTGAGGTTCCCACAACCTTCTCCTTGGGTGAGATCTGGAAGGGTCCTGGGCACAGGAGCTTCTTCCTCTGTGGAGTTGGCGTACATCAATTTCCTGGCACATACATGGGAGCTCTCCAAGCCTCTACTTTAGGGATTTCTATGGAGGCTTTATACGTCGCCATGATAGATTATTATCACTCAATATCTGGCCCTTCTTTCCTCCTCAGAGAATAGAGGATGGAGTTGAACATTCCAGGCTCCTAATTATGGCTGGTCTTTCTGATGACCAACCCCATCCAGGAGCTATTCTGGAGCCCACCAAGAGTCACCTCATTAGAACAAAAGACATTCTTATCACCTAGAAAATTCCAAGGGATTTAGGAGTTCTCTTTCAGGAACCTGGGTCAAAGACCAAATGTTAGAACGAAAGATGTTCCAAGCGCCCCTATTGTTTGGGAAGTTACAAGGGTTCTAAGAGCTCTGTGTCAGGAACCAGGGGCAGAAACCAATATATATATTTCTTATTATTTCACACCTTAAAGCACCATTGTGCAAGCTTTTAAAAATGTAATCATGACTCTGTTGGTGTCGTTGTCACCTAACTGGTAGCAGGACATTGCTAAATGAGAGTGGTTTTCCTCTATCCCTACTTTTGGCATTTGTATCCTTTTTCTTTTTTTTTTGGAGTGGGGCTGCTTTCCTTCTCTCTTCTGCTTGACACAGAACAAAGGCTGGTCAGTCAGAACACTTTATCACTCTGGCTACATGTGATTGGTTAGTAGTTGACAAGCATTACAATCCAGGTCAATCAAGACTTTGGCTGGGATTCAAAGAAGCAGATGCTGCTTGATCTTCAGTCATATGCCATGAAGATGGCATCAACTGGGTTTTGCTCACAGCCATATTTGCAATGATTTGGAAATAGCTTCTCAAAAGGTGAAGTAAACTCAAGGAAGATAAAGCATAGGGATACATAAAGCCAGTTCTAATTCCTTATAATTTCCCAGCTATGTCATAAATTCTTCCTTTTAAAAGCCAGGTTAGCTAGGTTTCTATCACAGATATCCCAAAGAGTCATAGTTAATATAGAAATAAGGTGTAGTTAAAAGAAATGGAGATATTTAGCTTGTATAAGAGACAACTGGCAGTGTATGAGAACTCCCTCCCTGCACTTAAACAACTGTTGTGTGGTAGTAGTCTTCTTCTGAATAGCTTCATACTAGAATTAGGCTGTAATTTAGAGAGAGATACATTTTGGCTCTAAATAAATAAAAACGTCTAACACTTAGGGCTGTGTAAGAATGAAGATCTGCTTTTGCAGGCATTCGGAAAGCTACATCCTGGAGCAGTAATGTGTCAGCAAGAAACCTCTATGCCATACAAAGAATACCTGTGGGTGTGGCCTAGGTCTCAGTCCTCAGGTCATTAAGGGTGGCAATAATGGGATGAGGGAAGCACCCATTGGAAGATCGAGGTCTAATTATGTCAAGGTTTCAATTCATACAAGATTTAGCATATGTCTCCAGGGAAGAAAATAGCTAACAATCTCAGTTTACATAGAAAGGTCTTTTCATTGTTTCTAGAGTTGCAGCTAGAATGATGGCTTGTTGCTACTACTATTTACTACCTAGATGAAGGAAATATCTTGGCCCTGGTAGATCATAGCAGCTTCCTCCAACCATCTCCACTCTGAATTCATACAGGGCCCACATGTTTAAGCCCTTCTAAGTCACTGGAAACTCACAAACAGATGAATATGCAGAGGACTCTTCAGTACTTAGAAAAAATCTTCCAGGACCATGCACCTGTAGGTCATAACAACAACAATAACAAGATAAAAAACACTTTATTGTTCATGTATTATATTTTAGGTATTGTTCCAGACCTTCTCTCAAACTCCATGAGGAAGGCATTATTATATCCTTGTTGTATAGATGTAGAAGTTGAAGTTCCAAGAAGTAAAGTACATTGTCCAAATGTCACTCAACTCTCAACTAATGAATGGTAGAGCTATAATTCAAATATAAGCCTATCTGACTTCTGTTTCTCTTAATCAGTGTACTATAAACAGTCGCTAAATGAAGGACATCAGAAATTGTAAGTCAGAAGGCATAATAATGGCCTCTTTGTCATGTGTAACAAACCTATTCATACCAGAAAGCAGCTGTACCTCAATGACCACTCACTACCATATACACTTCTCATCTAAAACTGTATTTGGGAAGACCATATGAATAAAGTCTTGATATTTATCAGGACAGATCCTTCATATTATTTAGTTCTGGGATTATTTCAAGTGAACTCTTGCTATTCTCCCAAATGATTAGGTTTCAAAATGTTTAAGACCCAATATTTAAGCACCAATTTGATGTTCATCCCATTTTCTCGCCAGCTGAACCATGTATTTTTGAATTTGTTGAAAGATACACAAATAATTTTAATTCAGTGGATCCATAAAGTAAGGTTAGCTTTGCTAAGTTTGGCTAAGTTTTGGCCCTAACAGTTATCTCCTGATATTGGCATTGCCCAGAGATTTGGGAAATGGAAGCATCCTCCACTCATTGTTCCTACATGTTTTCCTTGGTTCTGAATGTGGTTTTACTTTGCTGTTTTTCAGATACAATTGTCTCATTAGAAGGTCTATGGCTGTGTTATCCTGGCTCATTATATCTATTTTTTTCTCATATTTTATTTTTTAGCTTTTAGATGCCCTTGGTCAAAACTCCCACGCGTGCTTCCTTCCTTTCCCGTGGTTTCTGCCGGCAGCAAAAACAGTCTCAGAAATTTCCAGCTGGCTGAGAACAAAGAGAAAACCACAGAAAATATGGTGATATTAGCTGCTGCTTCTGGCACAGGTTTCTCAGGGGACTTAACTTCTTAGGCCCCATAGATAGCAGAGAATCAAAAGCTGGGAAGAGAATAGAGAGTCAGCAGTTAAAAACTCCTTCATTTTTTCAGTCATGGATAGAAAGCCCAGTGAGATTAAATAATTTTCCCAAAATGATTTAGCTTCTGGGATGATGCTGGCATTAAAATCCAGGATGCTGACTCTGAGCTCAGTGCTCTCACCAAACCCCATCACTGGCCAAGCCCTCGTTATAAAGCCATTCATAGTGTCACTGAGGAGGATGACACCACCATGATGTTTTATGACTTGTTCCTTCATCAATCAGCATTTCAGGAATCCTCATTTATTCCTTTTTCAGGTAAGCCAAGACATTGGAGGAACTTATAACCACTATCTGTGATACCAGAGAACTTAATGGTAAAACTTATTCTGGCAGCTTTGTCTTTGACCATTTTTAAAGAATTTTCTATCCTGTGGAGGTCTGAGCAACAAAAGAGGGGTCATCTGCATCAGACTTAAACAACTGTCTTAGCGCGTAGACTTGTGTAAATCCACAGCACCTGTTGAGCTAAAGAAATAGTGAGACACAGTGGCTTTTGGTTTGCGAGAAACAAAATGAATGTACAGTCATAAAAAAACTCTATTTTATGGATTTATGTATTAGATCTTTATTATTAATATTTTTCATTATTTATTTCATAGATTTTTTGGATCATTTTGTATCTGACTGTGCTCCCCCATTTCTGTCTTATCTCTGAGACTCAGTTCCCATAAGCTTACTAGAGATTATTCTGCTTCTAACATTTGGTTCATCAGCCACAGTACTTTTGATCAAATTGTGCTCCTAAAATATCCCAGTAAAAGCCTATATTAAGACATTTTTGGTTTATACTTTGCCTATCTGCAGTAGCCTTTTCACTATGCTCCATGTGATGAAAGAGCTCCGGGTTGGAAGTAAATACTCATTTACTACTTCAGTTTAGCAAGCATTCCAATATTAACCAAAGCCACACCAATAGTGACAACAATTGTGGAGTTGGTACTTTGTGCCAGGTTCCAGAGGCAGAATGGTGACTAAGACGTGGTTGTTGCTAATTTGCGGGTTCCTTGAGGGCACCCCTGGGCCCCGTTTGTCTTACTGCTCCTCCCTGCCCCTGCCCTGCATCCTGCATGCAGCAGCATTGGGATTTGGCCAAGCACAGAGGATGTGGAAGGGCTTTCTGATAGAAGCAGGGTTTGAGTGTGGACAGAGGAAGGAGGTGGGCCTGAGGACAGAAGGGTTTGCTGACCCGGAAAGCTGAACTGACTTGGGCTTAGCCATGCCTCATCAGCAGCAAGGCCAGGGCGAGGCAGGGCCCTAAGGGGATGTGTGTGGGGATCCTGATGCCCAGGAGAGTACAGTAGGAGAGACCCAGACACACAGGGCACAACTCTGCAGCATCTCGCAGTGAGAAGAATAAGGTGATGCCAATGAGGATGAGAGCTTTTCTTTGGTGAGCATTTCATGTGTGCCAGACACTTTCCATACATTCTTTCTATGAGTCTGACAAAGGCTCACACATTAAATCTAGGCTACAATTGTATCTTGTCCTCACGAAGAAGTTAATTGAGCTGCTCATGGTCACATGGCTGGTAAATAGTAGAACCAGGTTTAATCTCAAATCCATCCAACTCCAAAGTGTCTGCACAAATGGTGTACAAATAGGTTATACTCTGCCCTCAGACACCTTCACAACTGGTTGCTCCTGGTCAAAGTCTATTCACAGGAGGACTGTCACCAGGGTGAGATCCTTGCTCTTTTCCAAACTGGAGGAAAACTATCACTGGAGAAATCTTTCTTAGTAGAGGATCACTGTTGACAGACAACAGTGGCAGATGTGAGAAAGTGCTCGCCTTCTGGTCATCACAGTTGAGGAGCTTCCTAAAGGGTCAAGGGACAGGTCTGGAGAAATCTGGAACCTGAATGCTGGTTTTGCTTCATTCTACATGCACATTTCTTTGCTATTGTGGAAAGTTATTTCTGTGCTGATAAATGATCTTCTCAATTTCTCATCCCCACACTGAGATTGTAAAATAATTTCCTGCTCCAAAATAGCTTCTTGCTCCCTATAGATTGAAATTGCGATCTCTCCAAACCCTTCCACACTCTGGTTCCAGAACACTTTCCCCATCTTTTTTCCCCATTTCTCTCCCTTTAATCCTGGGTCCTGGAACAAGTGTCTTTCCCAGATATAACCATGCCTCTTCTTTGCTTATGCTCTCCCCTTTTTGTGGGGATGACCTTTTGCAATCCGACCTCCTCCCTTCAGATTTCAGTATCTATAACCGGAAGTGATCCTTTCCTTTCTAGCTAAAAATTCTGTTTTATCTTCTTAAGCTTCTCAGGTCAACCTTGGACTAATACAGTTGTAGTAAGGTATTTAGTGGATTATTTTAACAGCTGGTCCTGGAATAACTCTTAGGGAGGAAAAACCACAGATGCACAGCTAAGGGACTTACAGGAAAAGATGGTGTTGCCTTCAGCAGGAGCCCAGAGAACAAAGGTGATGGTTATTCTCCTATGAAGGAGACAATGAGATGAATGCCTTGTGCTTTTGAAAAGATGATTGGAAGGAGAGAGTGGATAGAGAAGCGAGAGGGGCATGTGTACGAAGGTAGTAAGAAGGTGGCCAGATAAGCACTGTGGTTGGATTTCCTCAGGGGTAAAGTGGCCAAAATTCCTGGATACTTGGTTGGCTAAAAGGCATCTTAAGAACAGAGAAACTTAATGTCTAACCTGAAGCTGCAAGTTTAATGGAACGCACACCAGATGTTAACCTTACCTCTGTAACCCTTCAGCAAAGTCTGTTATAACCAGACATTCTTTTGGTGTGTGGTTGTGAATATGTCTGTCTGCCTGTTGCAGTGTGGAACCAAAGTGAGCTAGTGTGGGCAGCAAAGCAAGAGCCTGGATGTGACCACACCCACTGGACCTGGCAAAAATCTGGGACCGGCGTTGAACCTTGAAAGTGGCTCAAGCCAACCTCACTTAGGTTGCAGCAAATAGTTATATACTGATCTTATTTTATTTCCTAAATGACATCCTCCTGGAAGGCAAAGCTCATGTACCTTTTGTTCATCTAAAAGATCTTCTGATGCGATACTAGAAATAATGATGCCATCTGTGGAGCAATTTTACTTCATGATAGAAAGAGGCAGGACCTCAAAAGTGAAAAGATCCAGATTTGATTTCCAGATTTTGTAGTTCCTAGCTATGTTAACTTGAGGCATTTCCTCCCATGAATCTGATTTTCCATCTGCAAAATGGAAAAACACTAGCTCTAATCCCTAGCTTGTTGTGAAAATGAAATTTAGTTGTCTCACTCTACAAGGATTTATGGAGTGCCTCCTATGCGCAGAGGAACTGCAGAGCTAAGAAACCAGAGCATCACCTGGTCCCAGCCCTCGTCTCCAGCAGCTACATGTGAGCAAGCACCACTGGCAGCCACACTGCATCCCCTGGTTCTTAATAGGAACCTGGAGGGTCTGTTTTTCCATCTTATTTGCATAGATGGCTCTAATGAGACTGAAATTGCGTGAAGTCGAAGCATTATGAGGAAAGGGTCAATCTGGTGGCAGTTTTGTTCACAATGCTTGTTTTCTGGAATGTGCAAATGTGATCCCTAAAGCATGAAAGTCAGTGCCTCATTTGCCCTGTGAATCTAGATATTATACCTGTTTTCTCCTCTGGGGAAGTTGATGTTGGGCTACCTCTGGCATTACAGAGTCTATCCAGCTTTGGAAAAATCATTTGTATTTCAGGAGCTCTTGAGCATCACCATAGTAATCAATGATGCCCTGAGATCTAAATTCTTATTGCAGTTCAAATGTTAATTGGGAAAAAAAATCACTACTTCAGGGGAAGAGATTGAGTGTGTACTTGTATGTGTGTGCACGTGTGTGCATGTGGATATGACAGCAGGAATATCTTATTCTTTGTTCATGGCGGTGGTCATCCCTCTGACCCACCATGGAAGCCTTAGTTGCCTTTTCATAGTAGGGTTAATTTGCAAAGAGTCCTAATTCTCTCTTTTCCAGCGCCAAACGTGTCCATGAGCCTTTCAGAGTTTGAGAGTCGAGTTTGAACAAATGGGAGCGAGGGAACATTTGTCTGCAAAAAAATATCTCTTTATATGAAGAAAATAAAATTCATGGAGAGCTGGTTATAATGGGAAAGTCACAGATGTTGAAAATAAGTCTTACTGATTCCACTATTTGGTGATGAAATTACACTTAATGATTTCTGTTTACATATTCGGTTAGGAGATACATTGTCACGTATGATGCAAACCTGCTCCACTGCTACTTAGTAAAGTGAAGGGAATTTTCCTTCCCTTTTTTTCACTACAGCACTTACCATTTAGCACAGTGAATCTGCAGTTTCTCTGTGGATAGACTCACATCTTTATTGAGTGTATACAGTAGATTTTGATGCAGTCCTGTTCATTCATTCCTATAATTGAGCTGACAGTTTGTGTCAATATATAAGGAAAATATGTCATATATATGCTTATGTATTGATAGACTTAGAACAGAAACACACAGAAAAAAGATATTTAATAATGCAGGAGAGGTCCTTAGATAGGAAGCTGATGACATGAGACATGATTTGCTCTTCTGGAAGAGTCAGGTGCTGGGCTAGACAGAGGGGGCATATAAGGGCAGCAAAAGCTTTTTATACTTGAAATCATAAGTGCTCAGCTCACCAAGTCCCACTTCCCACTGTATCAGGGACCTACAAAAGTTCCACTGTTCCCCCACAGGTCATTATAGGGAGAAAAGCATTACAAGGTGGATCTTTTGGAAGAATTTAGGGTCACCGTTTGTGCTCAATTATGGATGTATCTCCCAATCGTAGATCAAATTATCCCACAATTAAGTGATTTCAAACAAATGTTTATTGGGACACGTGGGTGGCTCAGTCGGCTGGCTGAGCAACTGACTCTTGATGTAAGCTCGGGTCTCGATCTTGGGGTTGTGAGACAGAGCCCTGCATCAGGCTCTGTGCTCAGAGGGGTGTCTGCTAAAGATTGTCTCTCCCTCTGCCCTTCTCCACCCCTGCTTGCATGTGTGTGTGCTCTCTCTCTCTCTCTCTCTCTCTCAAATAAATAAATCTTAAACAAACAAACAGATGTTCATTATCTCACAGTTTCTGTGGGAAACTCTGGGGCAGGGTAGCCCTGGTGGCTCAGCGGTTTAGGGCTGCCTTCAGCCCAGGGTGTGATCCTGGAGACCCAAGATCGAATCCCACATCGGGTTCCCTGCAGGGAGCCTGCTTCTCCCTCTGCCTATGTCTCTGCCTCTTTCTCCCTCTGTGTCTGTCATGAATAAATAAATAAAATCTTAAAAAAAAATACCAAAACTTCTGGGGCAGCCCAGTGGGGAGCCTCTGACTCAAGCCTCTCTAGAGGCTGCCATTAAAGTGTTGGGCAGGGCTGTGATCACCTTGAGGCTCCAGTGGAAGAGTGTGTGCTTCCACCCTCACTTGCACAGTTGCTGGTGGCCTCAACTCCTTCCTGGCTCTTGGCTAGATCAGTTCCTGCTAAGTGGGCCTTTCGCTAGGCAGCTCATAACACAGCAGTTGGCTTCACTTGGAGTGAGCTGAACCAGGACGGTGGCAGGGGTGGTGGTGGTGGTGGTGAGTGTCCAAGACAGAGGTCACAGTCTTCTTGTAACCTAATCTGGGATGTAGCACCTCACCACTCTTGCTGTGTTTCTTTCTCAGAAGTGAGTTGCTAGGTCTAGCCCACCCTCAGGAAGAGGGGATTACATCAGGGCATGAGTGCTAGGAGGTTGGGTTCACCGGGGGCCACCTCAGAGCCCATCTGCTACACCTATGGATACTCCTCTTGCTTAATGTGACAAAGTGGGGAATCGTTCACCCCCACCCCAAATCACATAGCAGGGGAGCTCAAGGAGGGAGGAGAGCCCAGATAGGTTCCTCATGGGATTGGCCTCTGAGACATTCCACATGAAGCAAACGTGGGACTTCTATCCTGCTACTGCAAGTAATGTCTCCAGCCCTTGGCTCTTATTCCAACTCTGAAGGTCACGTCCTTGGTGGTTGGGGGCAGCTGGCACAGCAGGCTGTCAGGCCCTGATGCATCGCATCTCTGCTGGAAGCAGCTGGGAAGCAGCCCCACAGCTTTGCAAGGTCTCTTAACATGGGCCCGAACCACTGAAGGGCTTTCTTGACCCCTGGGAGTCAGAAGCACTCACTTCTAGATAACTCTATCTTATAGTGGATAATTCCAGACAAAGAGCATTTCTATTAGAACTGCTGATTCTTACGGAGATCAGACCTTCTGGATTTACTTCAGGGCACCATAGCCAAGGGGTTGAAAATGGTCTAGGTTCGAGATGAAGGTGAGTGCTGGCTTACTAACTGGGTAAATGACATGTTAATTAGCCTCACAAAGTCCCACTACACAAAGTCCCAGTAAAATGGGGACTGGCACCTGCACTGCCCCCTCCCCCCGAGTTGATGTGAGCTCTGTCCTTGATGTGAGCTTGGTCATAGTCTAGATAAAGGGTTGGTCCTTACTGTTGTGGTTCTCATGCTGATTATGTCTGTGGAAAATGAACATGTTGCATCTCATGACTTGGTAGAGGGATTTTTTGGGTATTTTTACCCCAATTCCCAGACATAAAAAGATCCAGAAGAAGATTTTCACTTTCTCTCTGTTCCTACACTTCCTCCTTCCTAGAAAGACTAGGGTGGCGGGGGGGTAGGGGGGTGGGGAGGGGAGAAACCCAGCACACTCATCTCCCTCTGCACATGGAGTAGTTTTTCCACTTGCTTGTTACTATACTGAAAGCTCATCTAGGCAGAGTCTGTCTTGTTCGTGGGGAGCTGTATGGTTTTGGGGGGGTAAATTCTTCTTTGCAAGGTTGGGGTGGTGGCATTTGGGGGAAGCCTAAAGTCGCATTCTTCCATCCAGCTGTTATCAGTAATAAACCTGCCAGTTTGATCTTTATTTATCTGCATTTTTTAACTAATTTCACACAGATATTAGTGTCACTTCTCAACACCCCTTGCCCCCCCTTCCCCACCCCGCCAATTATCATGATCATCATTCAGTCAGCTGCTGGGAACCAGCCCAGGTGTTTGTGAAGATAAGAATGAAGGTGCAAGCATCCATTTATGGGGTCCCAACTCTCTCTTTCTCAGGAGAGCTCTTGCACCTTTGTGGGGCGATGTGGGCCAGATTTGGAGATTAAATGATCTGTGGTTCTTTTCTCTAGAGCATATAGAGCGGGTCTGACTCCTGGAGGCAGATGGTGTTACTGCAAGCCCTGGGGACAGCGGGGGGTGGGGTGGGGGTGGGCTCCCCATCCAGGCCTGAGGGAGAGCAGCCCCAGGTGCAGGGGACTGCCTGCTGGGGACTTGAGCTTCAGGAGGGGCCTCAGCTGGGCAGGTGGTGAAAAGGGATTTTAGTATCTGATCATTAAATCTTCTAGCTCCCGGTTCTCAAATAAAAGTCCTTTGCATATTGAATCATCTCATCTTCTGTGAGCAAGCTGTCATTTCACTCCTGCTTTGTGGAAAAACAGTTTCTAAAATTAGCCATTCAACTTTGTCATAATTATAATTACAGTGTTACCAAAAAGCCACACCTCACGGGGGCAGAGGATGCTACAGAGGATGGTTTTGCTGATGGTTTTAAAATGCCCCCACCTCCCCTCCCCTCCTGCCACTTTGAAAAGAAGAAAGGAAAATAGGAAAGGAACATAAGGTAGATGAACTTAATTGCTAAGAATGTAAGGTTGTCGTTGAGTGGCTTCAGTACATCTTTGCGAAAAAGCCACATGGAAATTTATTTGCACTTGCTAAAGATCCCCTCAGTTCAGAGAGACTCTATGAAGAAAAAATGAGATATGTTAAACCCTTCGAGTCGAGCACCTGTAGCAAGTTCTGAGTAACTCAGAGTAAAAATACCCACGATGGCCATCATAATAGTGTGGTTGGGACCGTCATTTACAAATGCTGCAAGGGAAGCGGGCAGCTGAGGGCCACAAGGAAAATCCAGTGAGTCAGCCTGCCCGGAGGGAGCCCTCAGGCTCACATACGCGGCCTGGATTCTAGTGTAAGCCTAATCAGTGTTTCCTAAACTGGGGTTCCCAGGAACAACATTTTAGGAGATGATAATAGATGGCAGGAATTAAAAATAGAGTTCCAGGGTCAGATTTATGAAAATCTGCATCTTAACTCTCCCTCTCCCTAGAGATTCACCACGTGTGTTCAATTTGTAGCCTTCGGGAAGTCTCATAAGAAGGGAAGCAGATTCCCTTTGATTAAGTCCATTTTCTAGATTAGCACGACCCTCCACCCTCCATGCTTTTGCCAGAGCAACTGCTTCAGAAGACCAGTGTGCCACCAGGTCCCTGCTCAGAACCCCTCAGTGACTCCCCTTACTCTCAGGATGAAGTGAAATCTCTTCCACAAGGCTCACAAGGCTTGGTTCTGGTGGCTGGGTTCCCAGTTTTTTTGCTGTCACTTCACTCCACACTGTCCTTTGCTCTCAGTGCTGTCACTCCCTGACCACCTGAACATGAGGTGGTCCTTCCTGCCACAGGACTTTTACACAAGCTTCCCTCCCTGTGGAGAATTTCCTTGTCCCCTCCCACATCCACTTGTTATCCTACCTCACCTTCCTTCAGCTCTGTTGTCACTCTCTTGGGCTTCCTGTCATCTACCATGCCTGTCATGCACAGTGCTCAGGGCAGCTGTGTTTGCTGATGGGTTATTCACTTATGGCCCCATCTCCCATATGGTGAAATCCAGGAGGGGACCCCTCCTCCAAAATTCTGACTACTCTTTGGGAGTCACATGGGCCACTTGGAGGGCCTACCCATCAGGTGGGGTGGACCAATGAAGTACCATCTCTGTTGCTTTTGTTTTGTTTACTGTTATGAAGACTCTTCATATTTCATCTTGGAAAACACTGAAGGACAGAGGGGAATGTGCTGGAGGTCCTCTGGGGGCTCCAGAAAGAGCAGGGCTCGCACCTACACAGGAAAGGTAGATTTGGAAGCCATGATGAGAGCCCACATTTGTGAGGTACCCTCTGTGGGTCAGATACACCACCCTAAACACCTTTCAGTCTATACTCAGTTAATCCCACAACAACTCCCTGAGCTTTTACAAATGAGGAGGACAAGACAGAGGTAAGCTGTCTGATGCTATACTTCTTGTAAGTGGATGAGCTGCCATCTCAACCCGGACAGTTTGATTCCAGAGCTGCCATGTTGATGGTAGGAATGGCCTCCCAAAAGGGGTGGTCTTTACAGTGGACCTTGAAAACTCATTAAGAGTTGGATATTAGGAGAAAGTGGAGTAGTGGGAGGGGAGTTATCAAAGGTAAAGGCAAAAGCCAAACATTGGGGGGAGGAGAGCATAGGCTCCTGAGTTTGGTGGGAATGGCAGGGAAGGAAGAGAGGTAGTGAGAAAACATGGGGTGGAGGGCTGGAGGGCTGGGGCCAGAGCATTTTTTTTAAAGATTTATTTATTTATTTTAGAGAGAGCATGCATGAGCAGGGGGAGGGCCAGAGAGGGAGAGAGAATGTGTAAGAAGACTCTCGGATGACCGTAGAGCCCAATGTAGAGCTATAGTCCAGTACCCTGAGATCAAGACCTGAGCTGAAATCAAGAGTTGAACACTTAACTGACTGAACCACTGAGGTGCCCCAGGGGCCAGAGCTTTTTTTTTTCTTTTATTTCTTTTTGGGGCCAGAGCTTTGAACACTAGGTTCTTGAATGCTGTGTTAAGAAGAAGAATCCATTTGATAAGCACCAGTGAGTTAGTGCAGGTTTTCATCCAGGCTGTGCAGTACCAGAGTTCAGCCTTTGGAGGGTCAGTCTGTCAGAAGGATGTAGTAGGATCAGTGTGACCATATACCCAGGATAGACCAGGGTTATACCTGTTGTCCCGAGGCAATCATGAATACAGCCCTTTTCACTCATAAATATCCTGGATGATAAATTGAATGCTCATCCTACACTGGCAGGTTTGGTGGTAGGAAAAGATGCAGGTTGAGAAGGAGGTTGTTCAGTACCCCAGGGAAAGGTAGAGAGTTCTGTGACTGTGGGAAGGTTCACAGAGAGAGAGAGAGAGAGAGAGAGAGAGAGAGAGGTGGATTCAAAGGAGAGGATATTTCACAATTATGTGGATATTTTGGGGCAGGGGAGACTGAGGAATCACAGGTGGTTGTGTGGTTACGGATGGACGGTAATCATCGTGCTGTGTCAGGAGCACAGGCACAGGCAGGTTGAGGATGGCTCTCTGGGGCTCTGGGTGCCCTTTGCTCAGAGGGACCCAGGTAGAGATGTTGACCAGAGAGCCCAGCCAGCGGACCTGCCCATGGGACAGTCTTGGGCCTGAACACTCAGGTTTGGGGGCCTGTTCACCAGGAGAGTTAAAATCTGGAGACTGGTTGAGATCAAGGCTGATCTAGTTTCTTTACTTACGTGTTTAGTTATTTACTCCTACGACTTAGAAGAGGGGGCCTGGATGGCTTGGAACAATGACCAGCAAGCCCCCAACCATCAAACTAGAGGGAAGAGATGAATGACCAAGGGAAGGGGGACAAGGAGGGTCTGCTGAGGGTATGGTAGAAAACATGAGGGCCAGAGAATAGAGTGTGAGGAAGCTCTTCAAGTGGGGAGTCTGAGTGGGGTGGAGGATAGAAGAGAACCAAACTTCTCGAAAGCTCCTGTTACCACCACTCCCATGGGCAGGTCTCCCTAGCCCTGGAACTGCTCCCAGTTTCTCTCCTGCATTCCCCCCTGACCCAGCCTCCCGGAATGCTTGCAGGAAGTGCACTTTCCTACTATGGATCCGGAGACTCCTCTCTGCTCTGTGATTCTGATCACAGTGCCCAGGGGGAGCCGTGGAGAATGGGGACCACAGCTCCCTGAGGAGCCATAGGGGTCCAGGCACTTGGAGGGCATTACTTTCCATCTTTAGTTTCTTATTTTGTGTCTGGTTTGGGGCACTGCTTTCTCCTTTAACCACTGGCAGGCACATCCAATACCTCAGCAAGAAGCCACATCTCTAAACAGCAAGATGGTTTTATCTGCACACTTCACCTCCTCCACAGTTTCCAGAGTCTCCCCAAAGAAGAAATATGTGGCATCCTGAGAAGGTCATAATCATCTTCACGATTATGTGGTTGAGGTTTTCTGGCTAAATGTCTTTTCAGGTTCTGTTTGTGTCCTGGCCAGGGCTTATGGCACCACACTGCCCTTTGCAGGCCAATGTTGCAAGTTTTTTCTAAAATATCCCTTGGGTTTTTAGCTTTGCAAAAGAGGTTAGATCTAGTAGAGAATTGCCAGAAGGGATGGGAATGGAGTGCCAGCTCAAGTGCCAAGAGCTGGAGACTAGAGTCTCTGATTTGTAGCCGAGGAATGGGGCTCAGAATCACCCCACAGTGGTAGAGGTTCCATTTAAAAGAGTCATCAGAAGGAATATGCCAAAGGAGTCAAAGGTCAAAGCTAATTTTGATATAAAAAACCCACTCTTCCAGGAATTGTTTGTCTTCTAGAGCTAAAAAAAAAAAAGAAAAAAATCCCCGTGTTAAAGGACATTTTTTTCCTGCCCTCCTTTTTTCTTTTCCAAATTTTTATTTGGATTACTTGTTTTTAACTTAACATTCAGATCATGTTGACAAAATCAGAAGACAGTGGAGCCTTCTGAACTGCAACTGGCTGTGAAATCTCTTCCAAGTTCAACAATTCTTTATATTGAACAAGGGAATCCACAGATCAGTACCCTTCAGTTCAGTGATCAATGGAAGAAGGAAAGGCTTTTACTTCTTTCTATCACCGTAGTTCAAGTGATAGTGGGGAAAGCACAGAAGCTAATCTGAGCCAAATTAAGTTGATTTGGTAGATTCAGGGGGCAGGAACATGTGATGTCCTTTGCAACGACATCTTTCTTGAACTCCTTCTCATCCATCAGCAGCTGTCAACTGCATGCTGGCTAGGAGTTAATTTCAGCCTTGCTGTTACTTTCTAAAGGCTATCAATTCTTCTGACACTTAATAATTGCATGATGGTATGGCATCCAAGGTCAAGGCTCATCAATATCCTAAAGTATCCCACCAGGGGGTCATTAATAATAATGAAAATAATAATAGAAAAGTCCTAAAATATTCACTTGCCTTTAGTCTGGTTTCTTTTAGACGCTTTTAATATCGTTCATAATTGAAGACCCATTAACTCATGTTAATCCCAACATAAGTTGGGAGCTAACTTATATTTGCCAGAGACCTGGAATTTCAGTCCAGGGATGGGACTCTAATGATGGGCATGACTTTAAGTAAATTCTTTCACTACCATGTACTTGAGTTTCCTCATCAATATAAGGAGACATATACCCACTACCCAGGTATTAAAGATAAAAAGGTGTTTAGCAAGCATAACAAACTGCATGTAAATGTAGTTTATCTTATCTTATTTTGATGAGTTTTTGAAATTTAAAAATTCATTCCAATATCAAACACAGCAGAGACATGTTCTTACAGCAGAGGAGGAAGCACACAAATAACACAGGTCTCTCAGCCTTGAGAGTGGGGCCAGGGCTGATGGTCATTGATGATTGACAGAAAAGCAAGCACCAAAGGGAACCCCTTTTGATGGAAGGTTAACTACCATCCGTCTACAATTCTTCCCTTACATTCTTTTTTGTGACGATGCTTAGTCCATCTTAATCATTATGTCAACATATTTGCCTAATAAGTTTGGAAAAGGCATTAGTTTGGAGAAAGTGCTCAAGTTGAGCAACCTTTGGCTCCAAACCAACCCTTCCCTCCATCCTTGTCACTACAGTCATATCTCTGCCTCTGGATCATATGTAAACAGAGGGTCAGCCTGGGGATGGCTGGCAAAAAAAGCCAGTGATCTCACCCAACGAGGAGGGTCATGACACAAAATGATGTGTAACCACAGATAACAAAATTGACCAGCCTAGGGGGTTCTGGGTAGCAGATGGTTTCATGGTTCAAGTCTATTTTGTGGGGAGAGAAGATATAGATCTAGGGATGGAAGAGGGATGGTAGAGGATTGAATATACGGCTTTAATAGGAAAAGAAAAAGCCTGGGCATGCACATGAAGTCCTCCTCTGTGAGAGGAGACTGGACATGAGGGAGAGGGGGAGGCAATGATCTAAGAGATCTATCTAAGAGATAGATGAGGTGGGATGAAAAATTGTGTCTCTAAAGTTATTATTATACCTTGATTGCTATTATGGCCATGTTTGATGAGTTGTCATAGAGCAATAAAAGTCTTCAGAATCACATGTTTCATCATTGAAATCACAAGTAAACAGCATTATTCAAGACCCACAAATCTGTGTGCTTGGCCACTACCTGCTGCCGTAAGCACATTTGCACGTGTCTGATTCAATAGACACTAAAGAGGTTTTACAAATGCCTATATCATCCCAGCAATGGGGTCTTCTCTCTAGAATTGAGACAGAGCTTATTGTTTGGTGTAACAAATCTATGTTGATTCCCTCTCCCATAGGCCCTGCTCATGTTCTTTAATGAAGAGTAAATGAACGAGTGTTTGTTTTTTGCAACTACAAAGGTGATGACTATTAAAAAACTACTAAAATTCCTTAATTTATGTGAAGATATAGTGAATGCAAATTTAGATGGAAGCGGAGGGAATTGAATGTTATGCTATGTAGATATTACACTCCTATTAGCAAAATGATAATGATTACTGATGTCGCAGGAGTTGTCAAATATGTTTATCTCCTAGATCATTCTCAAGAAAGTTTCATGAGTTCTTTTGAAGTATTAATTCCCTCTGCTTCCTGTTTTACAGATAAGGAAACTAAAGCCCAGAGAGACTGTAAAATCATTGTTGCAGGGGCACACGGCATGTGGCCAAGGCAAATTTAAAGCAAGTGTGAACCCAAACACCTTGTTCTTTTTACCACATCCTTTTGCCTCTCAGGAGTGGGGATACTGAGAATACGGATGCTCTGAACAACCCCTGTCATTCAATAGATTATAACCACAGGCCCATATAATAGGCCTTGTGATTTTTGTGTGATAGAGATCTCGCATCAGTATTACTAGAAGAAAAGAAACTCATTTTTGGAAGAAAAAAATGAAATCCTAAAATGATCTTCTGGTGATACTTGTCTTGTAAATTGAATAAGTGCACCATGCTGAGTGGTATTGCCTGTGTAATTCTTGGACTTACAAAAGATTCAGGGAGCAGACATTATGCTTCAACAGTATACATCCCACTTCTCTCCAAGCTTTATAATGTTACAGATAGTATGAGAACAACTGAAGAATCCATTCTGCTTTCCTATTTCCTATTTTATTTATTTCCTACTTCCTATTTCCCATGAATTATCTCACTTCATCCTCAAACATCCACTCAGAAGCAAAGATCTAATAAAGACAATGACTCACCATTTAGAGGCACAAAAGGTTTCAGTGATTCGCTCTGAGTCTCTTGGATAGTAGGGGGGTGGAGGCAAGACTGGCCATCCATGCCTTGGAAGGGCAGATCCAGTGCTTTCTTGGGGCCTCCTCACCTTCCACCACGGCCCTGCAGTTCTACAGGAAACCATCTTGGGCTGTGCCTATGGTGTAGGATGATTTCCCAAAGCTGGAAGGAAAAGTGTTTGCTTCTCTCCCTCTTCTGTGAAGGAAGCACAGTAGTAGCCACAACAAGGGAATGGGGAGCCCCCCAAGATGGGGATTTTCTTACATTTCCAACCTTTGGGACTGATAATTAAGCGAAGTCAATTAATGGTATAAGTATCATATTTTTATTAAAAGTATATAAAGTATTTTCAGAACAAATGAGGACATAATTACTTTTTTCTAAATAATCTTTTAAAAAGTTATTTATTTATTTTAGAGAGGGAGAGAGAGTATACACTCGATGCGGGGAGAGACAGAAGGAGAGGGAGAGAGAATCTCAAGCAGACTCTCTGCTGAGTGCAAAGCCTGACACAGGGTTCCATCTCACGACCCTGAGACTATGACCTGAGCTGAAACCAAGCACGATATGCTCAACCAACTGAGCCACCCAAGTGCCCCTCTCTGAATAGTCTTAAAAAAGTGTTCTAGTTTCCAGCTCTCTTCTCTGGGCTCAATTTTGCCAATTTAGTTGGCTCTGGGGAAACATCAGGCCTTTTATATCCTTTTTCAAAAAGACTAGGGATTAGGGCAACTTTGGACACTTTTCTCAATTTTAGTTCCCAATATTTGTAAATATTTTAAAAATATGGCTCTTTTTTCGTAAAAATTTTACTATGAGTTTCTTAAAACATACTAGCCAGTTCTTGTGCATTACTACTAGTGGCATTTAGAAATTCTCCACTGAATGTTTAGTCTTGTGATTTATTTTTGTTAAACATTTACAAACTAAAACTACTGAGGGTAGTAGACAGCATAATTTTCTGGATTCCCTTAATTTTTAATCTGCATTTTCAATGCAAAAAGGAAATGAATGATTTATTTAAAGGTACAACATTCTGTGTGTGTGTGCGTATGTGTGCATGTGTGTGCATGTGTGCGCGTGTGTGTCCAGCTCTCCAAATTTAGAATATTTAGCAAGATCAAAGTCATTGACTTGATTTATGATCTTGGTTTTCATTGGGAAACATCATATGTACTATTTAGAAATCAAAAGTCACATGATGTAATCCCTGCTATTTTAATTTGCCTTGTGTTCTATGATCGCTTTGAAAACCTCCAATGCACAAATTTATTTGCCGTGAATTTTCTTTGGTAATTTTCTTCTTATAGCTTAAACATGTGGGAATATGGCTCACACAAATTATATTTCTTTTTGAAGTAACGAATCAATGGTGTTCTCCATCCACATTTCCATCTGGAAGCTTCAGATACTTTTCCAGGTCCTCTGTGTCTCATTGGCCTTGTCCAGTCAGTAGCCAACTTTTGCAAATCCTGACTGAGAAAATGTTCTCATTTCTTTCCTGACTGACAAAGACTTAGCTCAGGCTTCACCTTGTCTTGCCTGCACTATTTTCTATCACCTTCCTCTCCGGACTTCAGGTGTCTGGTATCATCTCACTCCAAATCGCCTGCTACACTCCATCAGCTTACTTACCCTTAGATATAAAGCAAGAACAGCCACAAAACCCAAAGCAGACCATTTGGTTGTTTTCTGAATCAAAAGTCCCCATTATCTATATGGTAACAGGGGAAGATAAACAAGGCTGGATACTAGGTGAGGTGGAGAGGACAGATTGCAGTCGGTATATATTACCACCACAGGGAAGACAATCCAGTGTGAAATGAATTCAAGTGTGATTTATACAGAGGTGACTGGGTGTCTTAAGGGGAGACTTAGGGAATAGGGAAGGGGTTATGGGACTCAGTAGAGTCAAGGAAATAAAAAATTACAAGTGGGGAGGGGGTTGGTCTGTGTGAAACCCACATTGTTTGGCTAATTATCATTTATTGGACTTAGGGTCCTCCCCTCCCATGGAGGCTAAGGGACAGGGAGGGGCTCTACCTTCAGGGCTTGGCTGAAAGGAACAATAAATTCTCTGGGCAGCCTTGAGTTTTCTCAGGCAGGCACCTTAAGAGGGACTAGGGTCATCCTAGGGCTGCAGCCTTGAGCTGTTGGAGATTATGTTAGTGTTTTGTTCATATTTCCATGGGCCAGATTGAGGCCTAGCTGGGAAGAGGCCTCAGAAGAGCCTGGCTAGAGTTGGTCAAGGAGAGAGTCTATGGGAAAACAAATTCAAAGTCTTGAGCTTGGTGGATAAGACCTGAGGTACTTAGACTCCCTTATAGGTTTGTTGCTGTTTGCTTACCCTGTGGCCTTTTTGCTTCCAACACATGCATTTTCTCCTTCAAATGTGCGTGGTCTCTCAGGTCGGTGCTTTTGTGTGCACTGACTCCTCTTCCTAAACATCCCTCCTACCGTAAAGCAAAGTGAAATCACCTTTCTTGGACCTTCTTCCAACTCTGGGCCATGCATGTATTCTCCTCTGGATTCTTTGAGCACCTCATTTATAATTCTAGTTTAACTCCCTCCACCTTGTTCTGTTTTCTCTATGGTTACGTGTATGTCCTTTTGCCCACAAAACTGAGCATGAAGAGGGAGGGACCATGTTATTTCAGCTTTTCCTGAGTGTCACATTTGCAATTTCTGTCATCTGGGACTCCACTGGAAGCCATTATGTTTCAACGGATGGCTGAAACTGCATATTGTGATATGCAGGAACAGTCAGGACCTATATCAGCCCTGCTAGTTATATTTGTAAGCAATGTGATGCCCGAGCATCCTGCAGTAGACAAACAAAACAACAAAAAACAGCAGACAGAATGAGGCAGAGCTGAGATGGAATATGATAGAAACAATATAGGAAAAGAGAATGTGAGAGAGACCTGTCATCACAGCGGGGGGACCTGGACCCAGTTGTGGCTACTGTAGGACTCCTGCCTTTCCAAGCATAAAGCCCACTTGTGCAGAAATTATAGTATGTTTACCAAAACCCATTTCTTCTTCCTCTAGTTCACCATAGCTAGACTATGGTTCCCAGGCCTCTTTGCAGTTGAGTATGGCCTGGAGTTCTCACCAAATGTGGTTGAAGCACATATAACCTATTTCCAGGCTTAGCCCATAAACATACCCCATGAGGGATCTTTCATTTCATGTCCCTAGTCATTGAGTAAGAGTCTGCAGCTTCAGGGAAAGGGTGGATCCTGTAGCCATCTGACTAGAACACCACCCTTGAACAGTGGCATGAGCTAAAAATAAACATTCATTGTGAGAAGACACTGATGTTTGGGGGTTTAACTACTAGGCAGCTAGTGATTAATACCTTAACTAACCTAGGTAGTGGTTAACTTTTCATTACATAAGCTAATTTAGGTTGCATTTCTTTCACTTGCAACCACAAGAGCCCTGCTTGCAACTCGTGGCCACTTTAATGTCATAAAGTGAAGGAGTGACAGTGTTGCAGTGGGGAAACATTAGACCTAAAATCAGAAGACCCAATTTCCTTGTCTTTGCCCTATTAGCTTTGTAATTTTCATTCAGTGCATTTTGGGTTTATAGTTGTAAGCTGATTTACTTTCTTGGGTCTGACTTTTACCACAGCTTTTCAGCTAATCTAACCTCCAAGTCCATTACTTGATTCCTTCTGCTTCCATAGTGACATCATGAAATGGGCTTCTCTGAGCAGTCAGGCCAGTGGTTGTAGTATATGGTCTATTCAATTCAGTGATTGCTTTCTTTCCAGGTACTTGGAAAATCCCAGGAACAACCTTAAAAATCTCTTCCCAGCTGAAATATTTTTAAAAACTATTTTGGAAATGTTCAAACATATGCAAAAGTAGAGAAAATAGTATAAGAAACTGCCATGTGGTCACCCTCAACCCTCAAACATTAACACTGTAACATTTGCCCATTTTATCTCTTCTATTCCCTGCCATCCCTCTCTTTGCTCTGCTGGAGCAAATTCCAAGCATTATGCTCTTTACCCCTAAATATTTCTATGCGTACATATGTGCATAGGTGTGAATATGTATGTATTTATTATACATATGTATATATTACACATGTGTGTATATGTATATATTTATATTCCTAAGAGATAAGGACATTTTTTTAACCTAAGCACAATGCCATTATCTCACAACATTGGCAATAATTCCTCAATACTCACTCCATTTTAATTTTCCCCATTTATCTCATTAATGTCCTTTTACATTGTCCCTTTACAAGTTTATTTCAATCATCACCCAAAAAAGAAATGATTCACCTATTACTTTGCTGTGTGTGCCTTTTGAGATTTCTCTAATCTAGAAGTGATTGTGATAGTTTTAGTCGTGAAATCACTACACAACTTAGTGGCTTAAATAAACACTCTTTCCTTTAGCAGAAGATTTTGTCATTCAGCAATTTGGACTGGGCTCAAGTGTGATTAGGTGCTGGGTCAGCAGAAGTCTGGCTGGGCTGAGGGCAGGGGGCTCAGCTGGGGTTCATCTTTACTCCGTGAAGTCAGTCTATTATCCCCCAGGAGGCTAACCTGGGTTTGTTCATGCGGTACCAGGTTTCCTAAGTGGGAATTCCTGTAAGGCCTCTTGGAGCCTTAGTCTTGCACCACACATGCCCTTTGTCAGTCTCATGGGCTATAAAAGTTGTGAGGCCAGCTCATGTTCAAGAGCTAGACGTAAACCTCACCTGTTGATGGGAGGAGTTGCAAAGTCATATTGCAAAGGACATGGCTATCCAAGGAGGGGAATAATTTGTAGCCAGTTAGCAATCTTCTTAGAGTCACCTTCCATTTATTCTTGGGCAAATATGTTTGAGCTCCCATCACTGTTACTAGCTGTCAATATGGATATATGGCCTAAAGTTTATAATTTCAGTTTAAACTAATTACTCTTAAACTGGTAGAAATTGATCACTTACAAAGTTTTAGAATACAGTGGATCAAGAGCCTTAAGATCTTTTTGTTCCTGTATAAAAATTCTGTCTCAAATTTCCTTCAGATAGCAAATTCAGTTTATAAATGTGTTTATTTCCAACACACCTTCACAATGTCCAAAATAAATTCGAGTTATACAATGAGAGCAGAGTAGAAGATTTTGAATTTTAATTTCAGCATATGAGTAAGCAGATTTTTTTCCTCCATCCTTCCAGATAGTTACCAAATGCATGGGAACCATCAAGAAGGGAATTCTGTTTCTCTGGTCCCAGGCACTAATTCAACACGAGACAAAGAAAGCTATTTATTGAAGCTATCCATAGGCCAGGGGCCTAATTTTATGTGGTGGGAAAATTTCTGCCAAATGCTTGGTAATAAAGAAAAATTATCAGCTGTTAGAGACCTTGCCAGGCCAGCTTAATTTGGTGGTAAAGGGAGGTGATGAGAAGGTTGATAAAACAACTGTAAATCTTTACTGAATATACAGTTTTAATTGTCTAGCTTTAAACTTACAGGCTTTCCTTGTGATGTGCAGGAGCCAGCCTGGACCAGCTTGTGAGAGCCAAGTGTGCTCATGTCTTTCTAATTCTGTGTTCAGAAAAGTCACATTGGTTGCTCGAAATTGGCTGGAGTGGGAGTATTTACACCAGGGCAATCAGCAAATGCTACAAATCAGGGCCTCTTTTTTGACAGATAGTTATAAAATATTTGCAGCATACTCCTGGATTTTACCCACGTAATAAACGACAGTTACCTCTGTCCAAGAATATTCAGAAGAAGTTTCTTTGGTGGTGGAGGACAGCCATAATAGAGGAGACGAGGGCATCTCTTGATATCTTTTCCATCAACCTGTGTCTCCAGAAGGCTGGCAGCCCAGTTGGGTATGAACAAAGAAAGTGCACCTTCGAGAAATGAAAAGAAGCAGGGATGAGAAAAAACAGGAAGCATGGTTGGTCCCTAGTGACTTGAACCTATATCAGACTCAAGGTAGACATGCTCTTTAGCTTGTTTTGAAGTGTTTAAATGTCATCTGAGCCTATGAGCAAAGAAGACAGAAATTGAAAGACTCTTTCTATATCAGAGAATTCTGCAATTAAGCTCCACATGAGTCCCTTACCTGCCAACACATTTCCCATTGGCAAGACAGAGATGGAACACCTGTTCCTCCCACCATGCAAGTAGTTATGGCTAATGCCATGTTGCCTCTCACTGTAGCATAGAAACAGAACAGAATGAGATTATTGAGAAGGCTCAGGGCTCTCTGTGGAGAAGAGCTGGAAGTCACCAGAGGTGATCTTACTGAAAGCATAGTTTGTGGGCTGGCACCACTGGCATCACCTGGGAGCTTGTTAGAAATGCAAGAATCTCAGGTCCCACTTAGGTCTAAATGCATCAGGATCTGCATTTTAACAATGTAATTTTTATGCACATTATAAATCTGGGAGTGAGCTCAGTGATGGTTAATTCATGGAGCAGAGAGATACTCATATAGAGTATGCATTTAAATCTTATTTCTAGCTCTTTCTCTCCACCCCCCCCCCCCAGTCTTTATTTCTCTACTTTTAGATTCCCATTTAAGTTTCATGCTCAGCAAACTGCTTGGCTTTTCCAGAAACAATATATACATAATAAGCACAGTAGAAAATGTATATTGATTTAACTAAAGTAGTGGCACACTTACCTTGGGAAAATGGGGAAGGTGAGTGTTAACTCCTCATCCGTAATAGCAGAAATCAATGGATCAGGTAAAAAATGTAAAAATCAACAAATAGCAATATTGATATATTATTAAGAGATATGAAAGCAATGACTAAGGTTTAAAAAAATAGCTGAGTGATTTAAAGTAGTTGGCTTTGGAAAGTGGGACTATTAAAATTCTGTTCAGAATATTTATTAAAAAAAGAATATTTTCTAAATTGTGTATATATAAATTATTTTGATATCAATTAAAGATGTCATGCAATCTTGTATTTTATTCATTCCACCTTCTGTATTTTATGCATTCCATTCTTATTCCATTTCATACAAACTGCCTTGGATCCTTTCTGAGGAAAAGGGAGACTATAAGCAAGCAAATATTCAAGACCAAAATCTTCCCCAGGGAGGACAAGCTGCCTATAATGTTGGCTAAAATAGGAAACATGGCAGTTTATGCAAGGAGAAAGGTGTCAAGTATCTTAACTTTGAGAGGAAATGAGCTGATCATACCAGTGATGACCATATATTGGTGAACTTCTATTTGAAGACTGAGAAGAGGAAATGTGGGGACAGGAGGAGAGACAAACAAGCCATGCAAGGTTGTAGCAGGATAATATTCATGAGAGAAGTCTGCATTCCAAGGAGAGGAACTTTTTTCAGAGAGATTTCCCTTGGTGATTTATCTGCCAGAGATGAAAGGACTGGTGTATGCTGGAATAAGCAAAACCATGAATTTTGGGAAAACAAACCACAGAATAGGAATAGACTTTAATATTGTTTAGGGCAAGAGTTTTCAAACTTCATTTTAGCTGTTGAAATTTTTTTTTCCCTCAAATACTCTGAACTCCGATGTATTAAACCAGAAGCAAGCAGAAATGCTGAGGTCGAAGTTGAGGGTGGAAGATCTGTGTGGCCAGCTTGCTCCCACAAACCTCTGTCTCCAAGATGCTCAGAGCTCTGAGGAACACAACAGAAGCTAAATGATGTGGCAACTCACAAACAGCTCTCATTTCACTAAGGGTTGGGGAGACCCATGTGATTTGCTCATGGACACATATATAAGGTCAATGGCAGAGCCTAATCTTAACCTCACATGCCTTGGCTCTGAGGCCAGTGCTCTTTCCAGTTTACTTCACTGCTGCATGACCTGGCTGCGATAGACTGTAAACTCTGTGCAGACTAGGACTGGATCAGCATCTTCACTGTTGCAGGATGCCTGGCAGGTGGTAGGACCTCAGGTAATATTTGTTGAATAAATGAAATATGCAATGTTGTAAGCTGGCTTACCTCCTTGATGCTTTTAGGGAAAGAAAGGGAGTTAAAAGATGCTAGGAGTATGGTTAATTCATCTTGTAAAATTCTCTGTCCAACAAGAGAGATTAGTTCCTTGAAGATAAATGATTTACTATTTTTGTCTCTGCAAGCCTTACATGATCCTTTTGCTAACCCTCTCCAGTCTGGTACTCTTCAGCCAGAGGGTTTTCAATTGTTTGGGATTAAGGTCTTTTTGGTCTTCCTGTCTTTGAATAGCCCAGAATGCAGGCCATTCTCTAGACCAGCTCTTTTATAAGCTTTATTTCTTTGGAGATTGACTTTGGCTGTGGGGATGCATGAGTTGTAAACTTCTCACAGACCCACAGTTGAGTTGAAGGCAACCCAGCAGTGGCTTCTCTCAGAAAAATCTTTATTCAGTTGAAACCAAGCCCTCTTCAGCTTTGCTACTGATAGGAGGGGCAGTGACTGGACATAATAACTCAGCTGTGATCACTCACTATAATTGCCTGTCAGTGGCTTGTCTTGAGAAGGGACTTGCACACAAAAAAATCTGTGTGTTGGTGTCAAAGTTTCCATTTAGCTCAGGTAAAGATGGCAGCTAGTGGCAAGCTATTTGATGGCTCCTCCCTGTGTCTTACTAGGTGTCTCTCCCTCTCGAGGACCTTGGGCAAGTGATAGTGTGAATGAACCTCAGGAGAAATGCATCAAGGAGAGAAAAGAACGAGTAAGCCATTAGCACTTCAGTTATCACAGCTACTGGTCGTAGCTCAGTTTGGCTTCCAGCACATTCTCTAGGGCCCTGGGGGTGTGTGTCCAAGTTCACTTCATTTTTTTTTTTTTTTTTTAAAGAACACGCAAAAAGTATTGGTTGGCTGACCTACCCGCTGCACTCTGGCTGAAACAGCCTGTTTAGGCCAGAGTGAAATGTTTAGTTATTCCTTTATCCCTATTAGTTATTTGACTACGCCAATGTTACCTTTCCAATGAAGCAGCTACAAAGATCATTTTATCTTCAGTGTCAAGGGGTGGCCAAGGAGAAGTCATTGCCAAATTGTGGAGTGGCTGGAGATGATGGGCTGCTAGTTTCCATGCAAGCAAATGGAACAGAGGGGGTTTTAAAAAGTTAGCATCAGGACATATTTTGTTTTTTCTTGCTTTCTTCTGACACTAATGAATGAAGCATGTTAGGCTTGTTTTCAATTATGCAACAAGTCCTCATTCATTAGAAACCAAGGCAGTGATCCCAGCTGTTCTTTGGTGACTGGATGTACAGCTCCCTGCTGGGAGCAAGGTCGGGCAGTTTCATTGTTTAGCATCTGTGCTGCCAAGTCAGGTAGCCCGGGAGTGATTAAATGTGGGCACATTCAGAACACAGAGCCAAATCTTTCCCACCTGAGTTTAGAGGGCTCAGGCCTTGTCATTTGTTTCTGGGATATGGAGAAGTGGGAGAAGCAAGAGTTCCAATCTTGTTCTGTACTCTGAAGGAAGGGACCTGTCATACTGCTGGGTGGGCGAGACCTTTGGGTGGCCCCCCTCCCTGTTTCCTCAGCATCATGGCTCCACATTGTGTGTTTGGGAATTCCTATTCTTATGACTAGGAACATTCAAGAAGTCATCAAAAATCTAGACTTCGGGGTATTGGAGTGGGTGAAAGCAGAATCCATTTATATTCTTAAGTCCTAATTTGTCATAGAATATGAGATATATCTTGATTTAACAAAATCTTTTTTTTTTTTTTTTTGAGGGAGGGAGTTGGGGACTGGAGAGAAGAAACAGAAGTATACAAGTAGCTATTGATTATAAAGTACAGTTCAATATCAGAAACATCAAAATGTGAACAAATTGCCTTTAACAATGTTTTATTGGAGCTGCATTTTTAGGCACATTATTAGAAAGTTATTTCTCTTCCAATTATTTGGTGGACCTTTGATGGTTAAGAGGAGCTTACAGATTTTGCTGCTTCTTGAAGGGCAGAGAAAGGATTGGGGAATTGGACTGCATAAAGGTAATAATGACAATAATAACAATCATGAAGAATAAAACGACTATGTGAGACACTGAACTGGATGCTTTATATATGTTATTTCCAGTTCTTTCTATAATATGGAGACATGAGTAATATTCACCCTATTTTACAGGAGAGGAAATCTGGGCTCAGACAGTTTACACAGCTTGGCAAAAGGCCATTAAACTGCTAGCCGATTAAGATGAGATTTGAAATGTGTTCTGCTTGATTCCTCCAAAGTCACGCTTCAAGGCTGGGGAAAGGTGAAATGGTTAAGCCTCACACCAAAGAATAGCAGAGTGGAAAAGGAAAGAGTGATGGGGAAGACAGAGCCTTTTTGGAGCTTTGGAGAGGTTCTCGTCTTGGCTCCACAGTAACAGCAAAACTTATCATGTGTCAGGCTCAAGGCCAAGCACTCTGCATGCATTGTCTTATTTAATTTTTATAGCAGTCCTGAGAAATTATTACTATTCCGACTATACAGACAAGAAGAAGGCCCAAAGAAGGAGTTATTTAGTGGGTAGGTTTAAACCATGGTCTGTCTGACTCCAGGTCCTGTGCCCTTGACCAGGAAATTATTTTATGACACACGACTTAACATTTTCCCTGACAAGTTAGGACATCACTTCTGTACTCTCTCCCAAACTTCCACTTCTTCAGCCCCTGTTCCAAATCTGTGGTTGCCATGACTGGCTTTGTCAAGCCCCAGCTTCATTTTTGAGCTTGTGATGAAGGAACCACAAGGTGGCAGTGTAACATTACACAGTTCGAACATGGAGGGGGGACGAGGTCTGTACCTTCCTGACTGCTTTTCACCATGTCAAGACTCAAATGTCTGATAGACAAACCATTGACAGTACAATTGGCCTTAGCAGTTCATCCAGTCGCATATGCAAACCCACGGAACTCATAGCTCTCTAGCTAATTCAAGGGGAAAGGATCCTCAGAGACCTCAGCTGAATGACAACAGTGGTCCCAATGCTATGGGGTACTGGGGTAAGTGCTCTACCAAGACCTTGAAGAACTAGGAAAAGCTATTTTATTTTTATTTAAAACATTTCTTTTGCGTCTTGACCTTCTACTCCCCCTCCCTTTTTAGGTTTTATGGCATTGATGTTTGAAATGTAGGGAAGCAGTGGAAAGGGCAAGGAGAATAAGCAAAGAAAAAGAGCCGGCTTTGCCGTCAAAGGACATGGACTCATTGGGCACCTAGGCTGGCTCCCAGATATTAACCAAGACACCCATTACTACTGGACTAATTTCTTCGTGCATGAAAGGAGAGGACACTGTTGGAAGTATTAAATAAAGCAAAGCCATGAAGGATTTTTAGGTGCTGAATCATGGAAACCATGAGCTTTCTTCAGATGTTTGTTTCCTTAGCTTAGAGATGTATGGCGACTAAGAGAAAGACCAAGATTCGCATCTAAGAAGAGAAGGGGACAGCCCAGGCTGGGTAGAAATCAATGTACAGTCTGTGGACAAAGAGAATTCTGGCTGGTATAATAACATAAGAAATATTTATGAGGCTGATGGAACAAAGGGAATTCTGTTTGCTTCTCTCTATGTCATGTTGTAGTTTGTTGTATAATAGCAATAAGAAATAATCATGTTTTTCAAGAGGAATGAGAAGATATACTTAGGGAAATATATTTCATTTCTAAAGGTTCTTAGCACCAGGGAAGTTTTTTGTTTTGTTTGTTCGTTTGTTTTGTTTTGAGAGAGAAAGAGCATGAACCCAGAGTGGCGGAAGGGGAAGGAGAGAGAGAATTTTAACCAGGCTCCAAGCTTAACATGAAGACTGATGTCGGGCTCGATCTCACAACCCTGAGATTGTGACCTGAGCTGAAATGAAGAGTCAGACACTTAACTGACTGAGCCATCCAGGTGCCCCAGGTGCCAGTGAAGTCTTATAGATATGTACCTCACAGATCATTCTTCACATGTGCCAACTGTTGCCTGAATATAGACCAGGATCAGGAGTGAGTGAGCTCTGGTTTCAAATCTAACTCTGTTGTTTACTGGCTTTCTGATTTAGAGGCACTTGCCTAACTTCAGTTTCCTCATTTAAAAAAAATAAGTGAAGGGAATCCCTGAGTGGCTTTCCCATTCCTCACCTTTTTATAGGGATGCTTCCATTTAAAATCAAACACTATTATGTTCAATAATTAAAAATTTCCTAACAAATAAAAGCCCAAGATGATATGGCTTTGCACGTGAATTCTACCAAACATTTAAAGAAGAATTAATTCCAATCCTTTTCAAACTCTTCCAAAAAAACTAAGATAAAGGAATACTTTCAAATTTGTTTTACAAGACCAGTATTACACTGACACCAAGGCAAGGATACTATAAGAAAATTACAGGCCAATATCCACGATAAACAAAATGTAAAAATTCTCATCAAAATCCCAGCAAACTGAATTTGAGAACACACTAAAAGGGCCATTCACCATAATCAAGTGGGATTCATCCTGGAATACTAGGTGGCTCTACATATGCAAATTGATAAATCAGACATACAACATTAACAGAACAAGGGATAAAATCATATGAACATTTCAGTAAGAGCTGAAAAAGCACTTGACACCATTTAGCATCTTTTCATGATAAAAACTTTTAATAGATTAGGTATAGAAGGAATGCTTCTCACCATAATACAGGCCTATTTGACAAGACCACAGTGAACATCATAATGGTGAAAAGTTAAAAACCTTTCCTCTAAAATTAGGAAAAAGACAAACATGCGTTTGTCTTTCTGTTCAGCGTAGTACTGGAAGTCCTAACCATAGCAATTAGGCAAGACAAAGAACTAAAGGGCATCCACATTAGAAAGGAAAAATAAAATTATCTCTGCAGGTGACATGATTTTATATATGTTACATCCTAAAGACTCCACCAAAAAACCTATTAGAACTAATAAATGAATTCAGTAAAGTTACAGAATACAAAATCAACATAGAAAAATCAGTTTCATTTCTATGTAAATAAGAGAAATTAAGAAAGCACTTTAATTTACAATATCATTAAAAATAATAAAATACTTTGGAATAAACTTAACCAAGGAGGTTAAAGACCTGTACAGTGAAGACTATAAGACAGTGATGAAATATATTGGAGAAGAAGACACAAATAAGTAGAAAGATATCTTATTTTCTTGGATTTAAAGTATTATTGTTGTAAAAATGTACATATAACTCAAAATGATCTACAGAGTCAGTACATCCTTATCAAAATTTCAATGGCATTTTTTTACAGAAATAGGAAAAAACTATCCTAAAATTTTTATGGAGCCACAAAAGACCCTGAATAACCAAAGCAATCCTGACAAAGAAGAACAAAACTTGAGGCATCACACTTTCTGATTTCAAGCTATATTACAGGGCTATAGTAATCAAAACAGTGTGTTAGGGGGCATAAAAGAGATACTATTGGAACAGAACAGAGAGCCCAGACATAAACTCATATGTATATGGTCAACTAATTTTTGACAATGGCACCATGAATTCACAAGGGAAAGGATGGAAAGGATAGTCTCTTCAATAAATGCTGGGAAAACTGGATATCTACATGTGAAAACATGAAACTGGACCCCTGTCTTCCACCATTCACCAATAGATCAGAAACTTAAATGTAAGACCCGAAACCATAAAACTCCTAAAAGAAAACAGGGGTAAAAGGATCTTTGACACTGGTCTTCACAATAATTTCTTAGATAAACCAAAAGCATAGGCAACAAAAGTGAAAATAAACAAGAGGGACTGCATCGAACTAGGGAGCTTCCGCATAGGAAAGAAAATAATCAATAAACTGAAAACACAAGGTATAGACTAGGAGAAAATACTTGTGAGCCATATATCTGATGAGGGCTCAATGTCCAAAATATATTTAATAAGCCTCATATAACTCAATAGCAAAAAAGCAAATAATACAGTAAAAAGTTGGTAAATGCCCCGAATAGACATTTTCCCAAGATATACAAATGGAATGCCAATCGGTAGATGAAAGATGCTTAACATCACTGATCGTCAAGCAAACCAAAACCACAATGAGGTATCACCTCACACCCGTTAGGATGGCTATTACTGAAAAGACAAGTGATAACAAATGTTGGCAAGAATGTGGGGAAAAGGGAACCTTTATACACTATTGGTGGGAAGGTAAATTAGTACAGCCAGTATAGAAAACGGTATGGCACTTCCTCAAAAAATTTAAAAGTGAACTATCATATGGTTCAGCAATCTCACTCCTGGTCATATATATTTGAAGGAACTGAAGTCCGTATCTTGAAGAGATAGCTGGACACCCATGTTCATTGCAGCATTATTCACAACCACCAATATATGGAAATGACCTAAGTGTCCTTTGAAGGATGAATGGATAAGGAAAATGTGGTGTATATACACACATATTCACACACGCACACACACACACACACACACACACACACAGTGGAATATGATCCAAACATAAAAAAAAAAAAAAAGCAGGAAATCCTGCCATTTGCAACAACATGGATGACCCAGAGGATGTTATGCTAAATGAAATAAGTCAGACAGAGAAGGACAAATAGTGTATGATATCACTTAAATGTGGAATGTAAAGACAGACATATTCATAGAAACAGCAGTGTAGTGGTTGCCAGGGATTAGGAGGGGGTGCAGAGGAGGAATGGAGTGATATAGGTCAAAGGGTATAAATTTGCAGTTATAAGAAGAATGAGTTCTGAGGATCTAACATATAGCATGATGGCTGTAGTTAATGATATATATTGTGTACTTGAAATTTCCTGAGAGTAGATCATAAGCATTCTCACCACACACACACACACACACACACACACACACATACACACACACACACAGATAGAGAGAGAAAAAAAGGAGTAAAGCACGTGAGGTGATGGATGAGTAAATTATGCTGATCTTGGTCATCATTCCACAACGTGTATGTATGTGCAATCATCACATCATACACCTTAAATACACACATTTGTGTTTGTTAATTATCCCTTAATAAAATTAAAAGACAAAACAAGACACTGTCATGTTCTTCCAACCATCTTTGTGGAGCTGAGCCTTACTACAGAAGTATCTATGTTAGACTGATCAGGTGTCTTCAAAGTACAGTCCCTAGACCAGCATCGCCATCACCTGGGAGCTTGCTAGAAATGCAAATTCTTGGGCTGCACCCCACCCTACTAATTCAGATAAAATGGTGGGGCCCACTGCCTTATGTTTTAACAAGCTTTCTGTGTGATTCTGCTGCTTACTCAAGGCTGAGAATTCCTTCCTCTTGCCTCAAAAATAGGTCACCTTTGTGCCATGGAGATGCTCTAGTACTTGTTTCTGAGACCCCAGCCATTGAGATCAGATTCATGATGTTCTTTTCAATGGTTTTGTCTCTATTTTGTCAAATCCTCCCTGTATTTTGCCTGTAGGGACAGCAACAGGATTTGGAATCCTTCTTTCAACCAAATCTAGCTGTCTTACTCCATCTGCATATACATTAAAATATTTAACTTCTTTCCCCTACTCTTTCGTGCCATGAGGTTGAAAACATTAGCTGAATATGCCCTTTCAAAAAATTAACAGTAACATGTGCTATTGTGTTTCCTAATGATTCTCTTATTTTGTGTTTTTTCCCCCTCCCTTCAGGAGACAAAATAGTGTCTCATCATCATCTTTAATTCTGAGGCTGAAAATTGAGAACTGGTTGTGGATTTTGTGGTGTGTGACAGCAGTTGTGATTGCTTCAAGTACTAATAGCACCAATGATAAAGCTAATATATTAAATCAGGCTAATGCAGCCGTATAATTTACAGATCACTGTCATAAGTATTTTCTTCTTACTCTTGCTCTATGTTTTATTCTCATTTAGAAAATAGAAAATCTGAGGTTTGGAAGGGGTTTCACTTTCATCATTGAGCATCATATGATTTTTTGGTGTGTGTGGGGTGCACCATATGATTTTAATAGAACTTTCTCTTGGAACAACAATAACAACTATAGCATAGTGGGCGCTTTCTGTGGGTCAGGTGCTGTGATAGCTGTATTCTGTTTTATTTGATGCATGAGTCAGCCCATCTAATGGAAATATTCCTATTCCCAGGAGTTCTTGAGCTAGGATTCAGATCCAGGTTGGTTTTAATTGAGCACTTGTTATTATTAGCTAATTTACAGGATCTGTGGAGATGCTGCATCTGAGGAGTCTCCTAACCTTTCAGAGATGGTTAATTCTATAAAAGGAATTTCACTCTTCAATATTTTCTATGAAAAAAGAAGCCAAGGACATTCCACCAAATACCTGATTCCTTTAATCCAAGGGACTTTGCTATTATGGGTTGGAACAAGAAACAACTTACCCCCTATTTATCCTATCATTATTGATGGTTTATTTCGTCAATGCCCACCTTTGTCCAGAAAGGATTTTATTTTATTTTATTTTATTTTTTTTTCAGAAAGGATTTTAGAAAGCTCTGGGGTTCATAAGAGAGCTCACAAAATCCCACAAATAGCTTTATCTGTCATAGGGAAGACAAGCGTCTTCTAAGAAGACAGCCCCCAAGTGGGTTATTTTAAGTTAACTGGAACATTCTGTTATCCTCACCATACAAAGGGCCCAGATACAGCCGAGCTTGAGACATCTACCTATCCATTCCACACAAAAGTACTTTGAATAAGAGCAAAAATAATTATAGATTGCTTTGCCAATATTCAAATGGTACAGAAATGCAGAAAGCAAAAATGAAACCCAAGCTTTTCTGTAATCATATTTTTACATCTGAATGCTTTCAGGAGATCAAGCATTGAACAAAGCTGATGGGAAGAAGATAATCCTCCCCTGCCCTCCCACCCCCAACCAAGCACCTCTTAGGTCCCATTGCAATAGAAACAAAGTGTACTTTCCTTTAGCCTCCTCCAGTCTCTGTTTTTCCAAAGGCTGAGCTGACATGACAGGACTCGGCACCTAGGCAAGCATATTATCAGCCACCCTCTAACTGGGGTTTGTTGATCTCTAGTTTCTGTTAAGGGCTGGTCTGTGCTTTAATAACCACTGAATGGTGTAGCAGTTCATCGTTTCTTTGGTATCAATGTGATTTTTCCTTGTTTTAAGGCTTTACTTGTGCATGAAATAGAGTTGCATGCCATAATTCTAGAAGGAAACTCAAAGTTCTGAGTTTAGACTCCATTTGTGAGTTTTTGTTCTTCAGAGAATGGCTCTTTTGGTACATAATTCAGGTAGCATATAATTTGCATACCATACACTTCACCCATTTAAAGAACGAGACACTTATTTATTTCCCTGTAGCACATGAATTGACCTTAGATTTCTCTCTTGTCTTCAATTTATCCAACAGATATTTATTGAGTACCTCCTGTGGGCCGGACATTGGGCTAAATGTTGGAGCCGGTCCCTGCTTTCATAAAGCCTTTAGTCTAGCAACAAAGATCTCAGGATTCAAGTGAGCTTAGAAATAAAATAGTTATAAATCATGACAGGTGCTACACAGGAAATACATTAATGTGTGTATCAGGATAGGAAATAAAAGAGTTGGATCTGTGGAAGGAATTTCAGGTGAGGAAGAGGATGACATGGGACTGCATGGCTGAGCTGGGAAAGACCGTGGTATATGCTGGGAACAGGATGGAGACAGGAGCTGAAGTGTATTGAACCACGGGCTGGAGAGGGAGACAGTCACTCACATATGGTTAAGAGCTCAGGCGGGTACTATTGAAAGGATGAAAATGGGAATCACCATAATCCAATTTATAATTTTCAGGGGTTTTTTTTGGTCAATGTCAGAGAGCTATGCTTCAACCTCTGACAAAGGTCAGTCTGAGACCCCCACCTTCTTCCCTTCCCTTCCTTAGTGAGATTTTTCTGGAACGTCTAGGCTTGAGAAGTCATGGTATCTTGTCATGGTATATTCTAGAACATAATGTGACTGGTGCTCTCTGGAGTCAGACAACGAAATATAGTGACTTCATGTCATCTCAAGATTGGGGTGCTCTCACAGGCCATTTCATTTCTAGCCCAGTTCAGAGGGGTCAAAGATTACCCTGCCTTGGACAAAACCTATTGTTATATAACAGTTACTGTTGCTAATTCAAACAAAAATATTTAGTTAATTCTACTTATGTGACTTAACTGGCTTGATTGAACCAAATTTAAATAAGCTAATTTCCCCAGCTACCTGATAATTCCTCTAGATCTTAACAGGTCACATAATAATGAGGGAGTTCTTGTGAAAACACACTCGTACATACACAAATGCCTAGACAACCATAAAAATCTGTTTAAACTCAACCACTAATATTTCAGAGAATGCTCAAATGAAGAAGGCACTTTTGACAGCCTAACCCAGTAGTTACCCACAATTGTATATATTAATTTTGCAGATTTGAACTGGTCATCTGAAAATGGTTCAGAAAGAAAAAAAATCCAAAGTCCTCCCAGGATTTTTTCCATCTAAAAAAGATCTGTTAGTGAGCTTTGTCCGGCATAGCCAAGATTGAAGACATTGTACACTTGTGACTGAACTGGGCCATGGATGACTTCCTCTGGACCCATGGTCCCCAGTCAAGTCAAGTTGGACTTCTCATGGCCACCTGCTGAGGATCAGCCATGGAGATGCACAGTAATAATAGCTGATGCCAGTGGAGCCCTTACTGGGTACTAAATAGGTGATAAGTTTTTTCATGTGTTATTTCATTTAGTCCTCAGAGCAACCCAATGAGAGATGTTACAATCTCCTTCCTTTTATAGAGGAGGCATTAAAAGATTTACCCAAAGTCCCATGTTTAGTAAGTGGCATATCTGGGATTTGCCCTTACACTGTGTGCTCTGTTACTCTCCACTCTCTGTTACCCTTAACTAGGGCTTGCTGGGAGAGTGGTGACTGCCTGAACTTAGAGTTGCAATCTTAGAGTAGCCCAGCCAGCAGTCAATGATGGAATGTGCTAGATACTGCTGTTTCAAAATCCGAACAGGGCTATTCACTAGGCCAATCAGGTTTCCTCCCATGGTATGAACCAAGGAAGATGGCAAGGGAATATAGAAGGAAGGGGCCAACATCCAAAACATCCCATGGATAGAACTCAAGTAAATTGAGGCCGTAGGGCCACAGAGATCTAGCAGGGTTGTAAATGAACCAAAGCAATGGTCATCTAAAAGTATTGGCAAGTAGAGGTGTAAGGTAGGGAAAAGATGTGGAGCAGGGGACAAAATGGATAGTGATGGGAAGAGACAGATTATGATGTATGTGGCAGAAAGCTTCAGTGAACTCCAATGGTCAAGGAGACAGAGCCTGTGTCAAGGGTCATATGCATATTCCCTGAGGCCCAAGGGATCTCAACAGATGCCAATGGGTTATGTAGAGAAGGAAGACACACTCAAGAGGGGGAGGTGGGTTCTGCTGATGGAAGCATACCTGAGGACCTCCAAGAACTCTTGCTGTGTCATAACTCATGTGATCCCTCCGCTTCAGAAGCCAAATGACTTTAAGGGACACTTCTCTCTCTTCTATGGCTCCTTTTTTTTTTTTTTTTTTTCATGAGATGTCCTTCTCCCTTATTGTCAAGAGTACCATTTTGATTAAACCCCATTTGCATTTCCCGAGGTTGCTTAAACCTATCTTTTTAAAAAATAAGAACAACTCAACAGCAGAGAACATTGTGTATGTGAAAAGAGGAAACAATTTCTCTATACTCCTTCAAATTTTTTCTTTTCCTCTCATGAGGGATAGGAATAAGAACATTTAATTTTCTGCCCAAAAGGGAAAGCTTTTTAA
Organism: Vulpes lagopus; assembly: GCF_018345385.1. Taxonomy (NCBI): domain Eukaryota; kingdom Metazoa; phylum Chordata; class Mammalia; order Carnivora; family Canidae; genus Vulpes; species Vulpes lagopus. The sequence continues at coordinate 31,220,069 of NC_054846.1, forward strand.
AATCAAAGCATCTAAAGCTAAGGCCTGCCTGGATTTTTTAACATCTTGTGTAACAAATTTCAAATTACCTTTCAGTGGTGAAAGATGTTTTGTTTTCTTTCCTTTGTAAAAATTCAAGATTGATCATACATTTGCATGAATAATCTAGATAATGACTTTCCATTTATTAGAATAATTTATAAAATCTATCTCACATTTTCTCCTCCATTGTCATTTATATGTCTCAAGAATAGAGCTCAAGGGCAGTTTCACAGAAAAGTTTATATCCTCTGCTGTGTTCCTTGATACCCTGTCTTGAACATGGATTTAAAGGATCAGCTAAGCACCATGTGGAGCATGCTTCATGGAGAGAACAAGATGTTGATTCAATAGTCCTGATGCCTAGTCCCATTTTGTCTCCTTTTCTGGAATAATCTCAAGCAAAACACTTAACTCCTCTGAATAACAGTTTTATCATATGTAAACTGGGGTATGTAATAGCAGATTTAATAACAGTTTAATAATAACAATTTAATAGGATTTGTGTTAAATTTTTGATTTAACAGCAATTTTCATTATGTCGGATATGTGAAAGCACTAATGTAATGATTTTAGTGATTATTTCAGATTTCTCCTTAGCATTGATTATTGGCTACAAGCTGATTCAATTTTGCTATGTGCTATTTCCCGCACACATCTTTAGTCACTAGCTGGATGGCTTCAAGCAAGTCATTTACTATCTTCATCAGCATTCTTGGGATAAAGACCAAACTCTTTAATATTCTTCACTATATGTTAACATGTCTCTCCACATGTTGACATAGTCTTTCTATCTCAAGACCACTTCCTTACCTTGCTGTCAAAGCTCTTTCCACTCTAGAGCCTTGCAAATGTTGTTTTCTCTGCTTGAAGTGCTCCTCAATTCCAACCTTGCCTCATCCTGTTTTTCTTTTAGGAAAAAGGATTAGCTCAAGTCTACCTACCTGTTCCAGGGCCTCTACCATCCTATACTTCTCGTTCTGGTACTTTTTGTGTAACAATTGCTATGTCTTCCTGGAAACAGAGACTGTGTATGTGCCACTTCCATTGGGAACCCAACAGATAGTTCACTGCCTGGCATATAGTGAACACTTGATAAATATTTGTTGACTGAATGATGGGGGAAAAGTGAGTTACATATAAATATAAAAAAGACAAGGCCAGGTAAAGAGCTAGAATAAATAGACTGGAGGGTCCTACAGAGTTAATAAAATTGAGCATCAAATGTCATTTTCAGTTGTTTGGGGCCAAAACAGAAATGAGAAAATGATCAGTTAGCTGATCGCCATTGACCTGAGGAGAAAACATTCTAGTTTCTGGGAAAAGAAAGCTGTTCATGACACTTTTTTTTTTTTTCTTTCCTACTGAAGACATTTCTTTGAAGGGGCAGGACTTGCTTTCTTCATGGGCCCTTGAGCAGCTTGGCAGCCTTCTAGACCTATAGCATTCAAAGGTCAAGGGTACTGTTCCCAGTTTCTCCTCTTTCCAACTATCCTCTCCTCTTCCCTTCCCCACCCCCAATTTTCCCTCCTTTTCTCTCTCTCTCTCTCTCTTTTAAGATTTTATTTGTTTATTCATGAGAGACACACACACACAGAGAGAGAGAGAGAGAGAGGCAGAGACACAGGCAGAGGGAGAAGCAAACTCCATGCAGGGATCCCAATGTGGGATTCGATCCCAGGACTCCAGGATCACCCCCTGGGCCGAAGGCAGATGCTCAGCCACTGAGCCACCCAGGGGTCCCTCCTTTTATTTTCTGAAAATTTCTTTCTCATTGCAATTAAAAAATAAGCTCAAAGTGTCATCTTCCCCATAGTTGGGGCAGCACCCGGGGAATGTCTACACGAGGCAGGTCCTAATCCATAGGTGTCTGTCGTAGCAGAACAATTGGCAGATGCTGCCCTGGTTCTCACTCTATCCTTTCCTGGCCTGAGACACCTGATCTCCCCAATGCTCACTTTTTAGGTCTACAGGGGGTTACTGATTTCTCCTTCAAAGGGCAGCTGACACCGTGAAGGAGGGAACACCTGGAGTAGTGCCCGGTGGATCCCGTGTTTCTCTCTTATACATTTCTTCTTCCCTCTCAGAACTGGCACAAGGGTCAATGTAGATACTAAGTATATTTGAAAAATTCTTGATATGTGTGAGCATGTGTATGTTCTAGAGCCTCAAGGGAAAGAGAGGAGGAACTCATTCTCCTGGTTTAACAAACAGAAGGGGAGTAAAAATTGCATATATTTCTTTTTCATAATGATCTCCTCCCCTGAGTATTTTTATACATATTAATTTATTTTTTACCCAAGGCACAAAACAAACAAGAAAAAGATTCATAGCCTCTCATCTTTTTGCTATAATTTATATATATAGTTTAAAATTTATATGTGTATGTTAATTTTAAAAATCTATATTTCTGCAAGTTAATATGACACTGTGTCAGTTGATCTATGCAAGTCAAAACAAAACAGGAAGTTGTGGGAACCAGCTGAACTCACAGCCAAGTGTCAGGAATGGCTTAGTTGAGCTTGAATTGGGGTTCCCCACTTTCACTGCCTTTAAGCTGGAAGATTGGGCTCCAGCTTAGCTGAACTTAATCATTGCCAGAGATGTCTCTTTCTATAAAATTCTCAGAATGTTTATTTGATCTCTTTTGCCAAATTTCTACATTAAGAAAAGTAATAACTCAACCTAGATTATAAAGTCTATGATCCCTGAGCAAACTCTTCTTGCCTTTCTAACTTACTCAAACCAGATTTTTTCATTTGGGAAGGTCATGAAGAATGTGTAGTTTCTTTAGGAGCCCCTTCAGATATGGTGGTTTCCATGGCAAAGTCTCGGGAGTGACAAACTATTTTTCCCAGTGGTCACCAGCACAGTCACCAGAGGGACATGATTATTTGTACAGTAATTTCCTCTAATTTTTTTCTCCTGACAGAAAATATCCTGGTAGCACACCAAATCTAAAATTGGATACCCTGTATGTGTCTCATTATGGTTTTGTGGACAAAGGAACTAAAAACAATAATAGTTTAAAAATAAAATTGCTTTGTTTCCTCTGGCAGTGTCAGAAATGTAGACTCTTTGACCAGGAGAAAGGGTACTAATTGTGTGGTTGTAACCTACTAGCAAAAATGTATCTAGCATTGAGCATTATAACTGGTAAAAGCTAGGTGGAATTATACACAGAAAGCCAGGATATTTTTCTCTGTTAAGAATATTTAGATTTAATAGTGTATGGATATTATTGAGAAGGATGTTAGTGGCCAGTATTCGTCCAGATGTGATATTGACTTGACTGGTAGACTGACTCCTCTGAAACATCTGGCATTTCACTGGGTTCAGCAATTTTCTATCTTTAAATTTTCTAAACTTGGAGTGGCAACCCCAAACACAGCCACTGAAGGCTTGTGGTCTGTGAAACTCTTACGCAGTCCTGCTTTGGGACTGGCAAAAGCTCTCCTGCCCTGAGAAACTAACATGCTATTTATTATAGTGTCTACATAGTACCTAGGTAACATGTAATGAAGATGAACAGGTCATGTTCCCTTCTTTGAGTACTTACTACATTTGGTACAACTTCAAGTCCTTTACCTGTATTATCTCATTTAACTCTGACTTTCTATTTTATTACAATTTTTCGGAAGAGAAACTGAGCTGCTAAAATCTTAAGTGAAAGCTGGTGTATATCATGGAAAACACATTTGAATCCAGGAGTCTCTGGCTATGGATTTGTTCCTCTGAATTGCCACGGTGTTGCTCCACAAATGTCTGGTTAATAAGTTACTGAATTATCAGCAGGACAGAAGGAGTAGATCGGTTTCTAGTCATAGCCTCCAGCTATTTCCTATGTGACCTTGGGCATGTTATTTGTTCTTTGGCCTTGGCTTCCTTATCAGTGAAATGTGGAGAGTTGAACTAGTTGTTTTTTAGGATCCCCCTTATCATCCTATTTATAAGTCTGTGATTAATGTGAATTGTTTGGACAGTTTGGATAATTTGAGAAGGCGGTGGCTGTTGTGATCTGTATCAGAGCTCTAAGGAGAGTTGCTTCACAATAACGCAGGGCAGGATGGTATAAAGGAAAGTGCACTTGACTAGACATCTGAAAACCTTCTGGAAGGAGGTCAGAAGATCTAGGCAGTCACTTCTGCTATAGACTCAGTGTTGGTGTCCTCCAAAATTCATATGTTGAAACCTAACCCTAACCTAGAGATGGTAGTAGGAGATGGGGCCTTTGGAAGACATTCAAGTCATGAAGGTGGAACGTTCACGAATGAAACTAGTAACCTTATGAAAAAGACCCCAGAGAGCTCCCATTCTTTTGCCATGTGAAGTTATAGTGAAAAGACAACCATCTATGAACCAGGAAGCAGGGTCTCATCAGGTGCTGAAACTGCTGTCACCTTGACTTTGGATTAGCTAGCCTCCAGAACTGTAAGAAAGAAAATTCTGTTGTCTATAAGCCACCCAGTCTATTTGTATTTTGTTACAACAGCTTGAAATTACCAAGACAACCTGTTGTACCACTTACTAACTACATAAGCTTTATCAGGTAACACTGCATTCTGAGTTTTGGTTTTCTCCCCTGAAACCGCAGTGTCTATCTCATACTCAATGTTTTGGGATTAAAAAAATGTATACAGAAGCCTTTGTACATCCAAGGGCATGATTATTCGTAGAATTGTTGAAAGAATATTGATAAACAGTGACAAGGAGAAGAGTAAAAAATGAATTTAGACTCACTAACTTTAAATCATGTCACAGTATTATGGGCTGAATTATGTCTTCCCAAAACCCATATGGTAAAGTCCTAACCCTTAGTACTTGAGAAAAATAGGATTATATTTGGAGATAGGGCCTTTAAACAGGTAATAAGGTAAGATAGTTTGTTATACAGGTCTGCCCTCATCCATTATGACTGATGTGCTTATAAGAAGGGAAAGCCTTGACACAGACATTTGAGTGCACACAGAGGAAGACCATGTGAGGCCACAGCGAGAAGGCGGCCATCTATAAACCAAAGGGAGAGGCCTCAGGAAAGCAAACTTGCCAACCAATCACAGACCAAGTAACCACAGAAGCATGCATAATTTAGCCAGCACTGGGATGGAAGAGGAGTTTTGCATGATTTCTGCTCCCCTGTTCAGGTTTTCAGCTTCTTCTCAGGTCTCTCCTGATTCTATTCTTATGACCCTTTTCTACAAGAGATAGATGGCCAAGTGATGGTGGAGCATTCCAGACACTCCTGGGTTGCCTCATTGGCCGTGCTGCTCTGGGGCTGATCTGCTCATTTATATAACTTGTTCTTTGAGTGCAAGCACCTAAAGTGCTCAATTCTGCCCATCATACAGCCACCACCCAGTCCTGTGCCTGCCACAGTCAGGCTCCCATGAATGCTTGCTGGAAGACTGTGGGCCCTTGCAATCTGTTTAGGCACATGACACAGAGTATATTTATGTAATAACATAAAAAATTATAATAAAAATGACAACTACAATAATAATAGCTATTGCTTATTGAGAACAAAGCACCCAGCCAACAGAGGGTTATTACTTGCATATAAACCACATTTGGATCATTATACATTTGATCCTTTAATTCCTTTTTCCAGGCCAAATTTGGACATTTGGATCTGGAATGACAAGTTGATGTTTTTAGCCTGGGAGAGCTGCCTCTCAGCTCATAGTTCAGTTCTGGTGGCATCCTCCATTTTAATCTTTATGGAAGTGCTTTATGCAATAATTTGAATTTTATTGTGCTTTTGCACATATTTTATAAAAATGCATGAAATGGAAAAAGGAAAATGTAAAGAGTGCTGGTTTTAATGATAAGTAATTTGATCTCATAAACTTAATTCAATTTAGAGAAAGATGGAAATTATCTGGTTGCCAAAAACGGAGACAGTTTATCCTTAATTAGACATTTATTGATCTTAAGCCAGTCAACTGTGGTTCAATTGTCAAAGAAAAGAACAAAATTATAGGCCATGTGCAAACCCATGGTCAAAGATTATGTTTCAAATGGGATGTAATTGAGAATTTTATATTTTTTATAGCACACTGAACATGGAGCCCCAATTGTATAACATGTAATAATGCTGTTCAATTTTTTTAAATTTGAAAAATTTCGGTAATGTCATGTATAATAAAATTAGGAACCTCATATGTTTTGGTTACCTCTTCAAACAACTCTTTTTTAAATTTATTTTTAAAATTTAAATTCAATTAATTTACATATCATGTATTATTAGTTTCAGAGGTAGAGGTCAGTGATTCATCAGTTTTATATAATACCCAGTGCTCATTATATCATCTGCCCTCCTTAATGTCCATCATCCAGTTACTTCATCACCCAAGCCCCCTCCCCTCCAGCAACCCTCAGTTTTTTTCCTATGATTGAGAGTCTCTTATGGTTTGTCTCCCTGTCTGATTTCATCTTGTTTTATTTTTACCTCTCTTCCCCTATGATCCTCTGTTTTGTTTCTTAAATTCCACATTTGAGTGAGATTATGTTATAATTGTCTTTTTCTGGTTGACTTATTTCACTTAGCATAATACCTTCTAGTTCCATCCATATAGTTGCAAATGGAAAGATTTTTTTGATGGCTGAGTAGTAGTCCATTGTATATACGTATATATGGACCACATCTTTATCTGTTCATCTGTTGATGGATATCTAGGTTCTTTCCACAGTTAGGTTACTGTGAACACTGCTGCTATAAACAGTGGGGTGCAGGTGCCCCTTCAGATCACTACATTTGTATCTTTGGGGTAAATACCCAGGAGTGCAGTTGCTGGGTCACAGGGTGGCTCTATTTTCAACTTTTTGAGGAATTTCCACAGTGTTTTCCAGAGTGGCTGCACCAGCTTGCAGTTCCATAAACAGCATAAGAAGGTTTCCCTTTCAGCCATTTTGACTGGTGCGAGGTGGTATCTCAGTGTGGTTTTGATTTGTATTTCTCTGATGCTGAGTGATGTTGAGAATTTTTTCATGTGTCTGTTGGCTATTTGTAGGTCTTCTTTGGAGAAATGTCTGTTCATGTCTTTTGCCCATTTCTTGATTCGATTATTTGTTCTCTGGGTGTTGAGTTTGATAAATTCTTTATAGATTTTGGATACTAGCCCTTTAGCTGATGAGACATTTGCAAATATCTTTTCCCATTCTTCCGGTTGTTTTTTGGTTTTGTTGACTGTTTCCTTTGCTGTGCAAAAGCTTTTTATCTTAAAGAAGTTCCAATAGTTCACTTTTGCCTTTGTCTCCCTTGCCTTTGGAGATGTATCTGGCAAGAAGTTGCTGCAGTAGAGATCTCAAACAACTCTTAAAAGTAAGAATGGTCATCACCACAATAGAGAAATCACATATCTAACAAGTGGCAAAGCTCCAGTCTTAGTTTGCCACAGTGGCTATAACAAGATCCTCTACAGACTGGGTGGGTTAAACAGAATTTTTTTTCCTTCAGAGTTGTGGAGGCTGGATGTTCAAGAGTGAGATGTTGGCAGGTTGTTTTTTCTGAGCCCTCTCTCTTTGGCTTACAGATGCTGCTTTCTTGCTGGATCCTCATATTATCTTTCTTCTGTGTGTGCTCACACTCTGTGTCATGCTCTCTCCTTCTTACCAGGACACCTGTCATATTGGATTAGGGCCCTCCCACAGTCATATTCAGAGATCCTGGGGGTTAGGACTTTACCATATGAATTTTGAGAGGACACAGTTCAGCCCACAACACTATGACATAAACTGAACTTAATGACTTTAAATTCATTTTGGGGGTCTTGGGGGGGGGAGGGAAGAAGAACTTATGTTGAGAAAATAAGACCGAGCAGAGGTTGCATAGAAGACACGCATAAGGTGCACCTGGGTGGCTCAGTGGTTGAGGTAGATACCTTGGCTCAGGTTGTGATCCTGGGGTCCTGGGATCGAGATCGAGTCCCACATCAGGCTCCCTGAAGGAAGCCTGCTTCTCCCTCTGCCTATGTCTCTGTCTCTCTCTCTGTGTTGCTCATGAATAAATAAATAAAATCTTAAAAAAAAAAAGAAGACATGCATAATTGGGAGATCCATGTGAGAAGGGCACCAGAGACAGAAATTAGCCCTGGGAAGTTAAAAATATCTTTCTTTGAAGCAGTTTTGCTTTTCCATTGTTGATAGAGTAAGACAAAACAAAAGACAAAACTAACCCAAACAAAAATAATCTTGTGGCTGTAAGTAGCTTGACCCAGTATAATGTTGATAGAAGAGGCCAGGTATGTATTCGTGTGTTGGGTCTTCATACAATGGATGCTTCATCATGAAATGGCTAAGGTGTTCAGGGAGCTTTTATTAACCTAATCAGGTCATCCTAGGACTTAAATGGGTTCTGGTTACAACTCTTCAAAAACTGAACTACTTTCTGCATCCACAGGCTAAAGGGTTATTAAATTAGTTGCATAGAGAGATGGCATTAATACCATGTGATTGAACTAGGACCGTCATATTCTAAAAAGCAATTAAAATAGTTCTGACCTTTAAAAAGTAAATCATGAAATTTTTATGTTAAATTTGAACCTGAGTAAAGGCAAATAGTGAATTTAATAAGTATGAATGAGTTATGTAACTGAAAAAAAATTTGGAGAACTTTTAGTACATAATTTTCTTTTAAAAAGTAATTTAACAATAATAAAATTCCATTTTTTACATTCCCCTTTATGTTGAAGAAGGCTAGTGCTAAAGACTTGTGAAATATCTCACTATGCATACTTCTGCACATATTCGTACCAAGAAATGCATATTCATTCATATATATATTACCCAACATTTCATTAATAGCTCATTTTCTTGAGTGTTCAGAAGTCATTTACCTTGTCATTTCAATTGCCAGCACAGTAACACTTGGAAGGAAGCAGATCGACTTCTCAGAAGTAAAACGGGATATTGAGTTCCACTTAAGTATTGAAGTATTAGAATTTAACTCCTTGAAGAGTCCCCCCCTTTTTTAAAAATTTATTTATGATAGTCACAGAGAGAGAGAGAGGCAGAGACATAGGCAGAGGAAGAAGCAGGCTCCATGCACCGGGAGCCCGACGTGAGATTCGATCCCGAGTCTCCAGGATCGCACCCTGGGCCAAAGGCAGGCGCCAAACCGCTGTGCCACCCTGGGATCCCTGGAGAGTCCCTTTGTTGTCACAGGGGACACATTTCTAACTAGCTTAATAAGCCTGACTTTGAAAATGCAAATTAGAAAAGGGCTTGACCAAAATAGATTCAAAGAAAGCACGATGGGAAGATAGAGAGAAATGACAACAGCAGGCACAGAGCTTATGGGGGGCAAAGCTAACTTCCTGAGTTTCGATAAGCTTTGATGGCATCACTGCGCAGCAATGTAGGTTCCTGTCAATGATTCGGAGTCACAAAGACAGAGTTAAATGGTACCGGTGTCACCAATTTAAAAAGGTAGATTAATGTGAAATGTAGAAAAATTTCTATCCGACGTGGTAAAATAAATTGGAGAGAAGGATAAAAATTGGCACATGGTTTCTCTGGGAAATGAAATTCTATGAGTTATTTGTTTATTTATTCATTCATTCCTAGATGACATATTAAATACCAACTATTTATTCATTAATCCACCAAAAGTTTGTTAAATGCCCAGTCCTTAGACTCTAGGAATATACTGATGAATATGACAGATACCACTGTCTGTCCTTGTCTGCTTATATTTTCTTTCATTGGAGGAAACAGACAATACAAAGCAGAGTAATATATAAGGCATCTGTAGAGAATATAGGCGGTGTTAAGGGCTGTTGGCAAAAGTAAGGCCAGGACAGAGGAAAAGCAGGGTGGGGAGAGTGGGAATGCAATTCAATGTAGGTTGGCCAGGGAAGCCCTGAGGTCGAAGGTGATGTTTGGGCAAGGTCTTGAAGGAACTAAGGGAGTGAGCCCCTTGGCTTCTAGAAGGAAGAGCACTTCTGGTGGAGGGGATGGTGGTATGACGTCCTGGAGTAGGGATAGTGCCAGGGGTAATGGAGAAACAGCATGGAGGCCAGCAGGTTTCCACTGGGAGTCTTGGGGGTGTGAGGGAGGTGGGCGGGGGGAGGAAGAGGAGGAGGAAGATTGGGTAGTGAAGAGCTGTTGCTCTGAGGGTGTGGGAAGCCATTTTAGTGCTGGCAGTGGGGCACTGACGAGATCTGACCTAGATTTTTAAAAAGATATGCTAGTCAGCGTGTGAACAGACTGAAGAGTGGAAGTTCAAAGGCAGGAGGCTGTTGGGATATTCCTGGCATGAGGCCACAGTGACTTGAAGAGGGTGTTGGTGGCAGAGGTATCCGGAAGGGGTCAGCCTCGGGTTATGCTTTGAGGGCACCATTGCTGGGATTTACTGATGCATCAGATACAGGGGGTTGAGAGAAAAAGAATGGAGTTAGGGGTGATGCCAAGGTTTTTGGCCTGAGCCAACTCATGGAGTCGCCATTTATTCAGAGAATGGAATACACAAATTTGAGGGGGTGAGTCAGGCTTAGAATCCCAGTGGGGGTAAGGAGTTTGGCAGATAGATACACAGGATGAGTTCCGGGGAGGGGGGAGAGGGCTGGCTGGAGGTATAAATTCAGAAATTGTGAGAAAAGAAGTAGTATATGCAGGCTCAAGGGACAGTCTGTGGGTTAGGATAATATTAGAAACAAATGATGAATATGTAATCTTTCCCTTTAAGCAGTGAAAACACAGAAATAAAAATAACTAAAAGAAGAGGGCGGAATGCATAAATAGTTAAAAGAAAACAAAAGGTGCCCACTGGTACGCTGGGAATTATGAAGAAGCAGTGCATGTGACCAGTGGAGCATGATGCAGGAGAACACGATCAAAATGCTTCCTAAGGAAATTAGGGAATGCTTCACACAGAAGAGGGACTTGTTTACTCAGTCTTAAAAGGGAAGAAGGAACTTTTGACAGGAGGAAATAGATGGGGAACGTAATCCAGGTCAAAAGGCCGTTGTTAGTGAAAACACTCAGAGAAGAGATCACTGATTATTTTTGGAGAGGGATGAGAATATTTTTACCAGATTCTCATCTCTAAAGGACCTTAATGTTCCATGAGAATTCATTAGCAGGCTGGGTAGTGCCATTTACTAAACTGTGTCTTAAGTTGGGGCATAACATACCCACTGAAAAAGGTGCAAATCTTAAGTGTGTAGTTCAATGAAATTTTATCCCATGAAAATACCCTTTTAACCAACATCTTTGACCCAAAACCACCAGCACCCAAAAAACCTCATTACTCTATCCCCTAAACATGGAGGAAGCCACTACTCTGACTTCTAGCACCATCCATTAATTATGTCTGATTTGAACTTTACGTAAATGGAACCATTTACGTATACTCCTTTTTTTTTTTTAAGATTTTATTTCTTTATTTGAAAGAGAGAGAGAGAGAGCACAAGCAGGGGGAACAGCAGGCAGAGGGACAGGGAGAAGCAGGCTCCTGGCTGAGCAGGGAGCCCGACAGGGAGGCTCTATCCCGGGACTTGGGGATCATGACCTGAGATGAAAGCAGATGCTAAACCGACTGAGCCACCCGGGTGTCCCTATACTCTTTTGTACCAAGCTTTTTTAAGTCAGTGTTTTGAAGTTCACATAGATTGTGGCTAGTAACAGTGGTTTGTTCCTTTTCTTTTCTGTGAATACTGCAATTTATTTCTTCAATCCACTATTGATGAGCATTTGAGTTGTTTTCAAGTTTTGGCTCTTATAATTACACTGCTATAAACATTCCTGTGTGTGTCTTTCAGCGAACGCATGCATTTCTTCTGGGCATTTGCTTGAGAACGGAGCTACTAGATCATAGGTCTTATAAAAGCACAGCTTTTGTAGATACTACTGCCAGTTTTCCAAAATGACATTTACCATTCACCATTAAACTACTTTTACGGTGCATAGTAATTCCAGTTCCTTCGCATTCTTGCCAACACTTGGAATTTGGAACTGTCAAGTATAATTTATTTCTTAGGTTGTATACATTTTAAGCCATTCTAGTGTGCATTGTGCTAAGTTATTATGATTTTAATTTGCATCTTCCTGATGACTAATGATATTTAGTACCTTTTCTTATGTTCAATTATATTTGAATGTTTGAATGGGTTGCCTGTCTTTATAATACAGATTTCTAAGTATACTTTGTATATTCTGGACACAAGTACTTTGTCAGATAAACCTTACAAGTATCTTCTTCCATGTACAGTGCATTTCACTCGCTCAGTAGTGTCTTTATTTTTAAAAATATTTTATTTATTTATTTCAGAGAGAGAGAAAGGAAGGGAAGGAGGGGGGACAGGGAGAGGGAATTTGAAGAAGACTCCGTGCTAAACACAGAGCTGGACCCGGGGCTCGATCTTACCAACGTGAGACCACTACTTGAGCCATGGATGCTTAAGCAACTGAACCACCCAGGCATCCAGTAGTGTGTCTTTTTAAAAATTTTTTTTATTTTTAAAGATTTTATTTATTTATTCATGAGAGATACAGAGAGATAGAGTCAGAGACATAGGCAGAGGGAGAAGCAGGCTCCCAGCAGGAAGCCCGATGTGGGACTGGATCCCAGCACCCCAGAATCACTCCCTGAGCTGAAGGCAGATACTCAAACGTTGAGTTACCCAGGAGTGCCCCCAGTAGTATCTTTAAATGAACATATTTTCTTTTTTATCTTAAAGAAGTCCTGATTATTGATTTTCTATAAACGTTATATTTACTGATGAAAAAAAACCCCAAATAAATAGCCAGGTAAGTAGATAGATCTAGCCAGTTCCATACATTGCATATTAGGTACACATGTGCATATGTACTTACGACACACCCACAATATTGTTTAACCCAATATTTGGGCACTTTGTGGCCCAGCTAAGTTGACATATAAAATTAATCATCACAAGTAATTATAATTAAAAAGGTTATTTTTCATCATAAAATTAATATATGTTGTGGAATTTTGGAGAGCTGAAAAAAAGGCTCATGACTCACTGCCCAATAAGGTACCTGGCACTTAATAAATTCTCTAAGATTGTACACTTAGTGAATGAATGGATAAATGAATGAAAGAATAAGAATATACCTGGGGGGGGGGGAGCGTTGTTAGTATCTTAGTGTTGGCTGCTTTTTCCCCCTATGCATCTTTTTTGTTTTATGTACTTTTGAAAATGTATGTATTTTTAAATTATGTTTTGTTTGGACTGTTTGATTTTCAGTATTGAGTCACTTGTTTGTACTAAACAAATGTGAACACTTATCATCTGGCATATTCTCATCTTCTTAATTAACATGATGTGAAGATAAAGCACGTGCTACATCAATCCGTCTTGCACCAAAGTCTCTTTATGACAAATGTAAAATACTCCTGGATGCACATATATTTTTATCTAATGGAAACTAGTTGAGTTATGTGATCAAAAACATTTTTTTGAAATCTCTATAATTATCAAGAAAACTCAGAAACTATCTGTGTAACATAAATTAGGGCAATGTGTATGTGAGTGTAAGAAACATCTATTTTAGTTTATTTGACTTTGGTCTTTAGTTCCATAGGATTTGAGTGTCCTATGATTGAGTCTAAATAAGGAGAAGCATATGAAAAAATAAGAGATCAGAATGCAAGACTTGGTGCCTTGTTGGGCAGGGGACAGAAGCCAAAAAGTGCCTCGGGCAGAAGAACAATTCATTAATTACCAGTGGAAAAAGTTGAATCTGGGACACGTCTTTCTTGATGTGACATAGAAAGGCTCGCCAGTTGGAGCATGAAAATAAAAGACAAATATGTGTGTTTGGGTATTAATTTTGTTACCAATACATTGGGTTAATAAGATATTCCATCCTTACCATAGATTCCCTACCTATGAAATGAGGAAGGCATTTCTGGGGGTTAATTTTGACAGTTTGATTGTGAAATCATAATTTTATAATGTAAAAGTTATGGAAATTAATTCACTCATAATGTGCATTGGATAGCTCTGATATGCACAGTATTCTATTTGTAGTTGTGGGATGGAAAAGAAGTATAACCCTCTTGCAATGGTTGAATATTTATGCCCCTCAAATCTCATATGCTGAAATCCTAACCCTGAGGTGACAGTGCCTGGATGTGGGTGCTTTGGGAGGTGATGAAGCCAAGAGGGTCAGAGCCCTCACAAATGGGACTAGTATCCTTATAAAAGAGGTTCTGATGGGGCTTCTGGGTGGCTCAGTCGGTTAGCATCTGCCTTCAGCTCAGGTCATGATCCTGGGGTCCTCGGTCCAGTCCCGCATCAGGCTCCGCCCTTGGTGGGGAGTCTGCTCCTCCCTCTCCCTTTGCTGCTCTTGTTGCTTATGCTCTCTGTCAAATAAATAAACACCCCCCCCCCCAACAAAAGAGGCTCCGAGGGATCCCTTGTCTCCTTCTATCTTATGAGGACTCAATGAGAAATCTGCCCTCTACAACCCAGAACAAAGGCTTCATCAGAATGTGAGCGTCACTAATGGGATTGGCACCCTCATCCAAGGGACCCCCAGAGAATTCTCTCCCCTTCCCATCAGGTGAGGATATAATGAGAAGGCGGTAGTCTGTGACTCAGAGGAGGATCCTCACTAGAGCTTGACCCTGATAGTGGAGACCCAGCTTCCAGGGCTGTGAGAAATAAATCTCTGTTGTTTATAAGCTACCCAGTCCGTGGCGGTTTGTTATAGCAACCCTAACCAAGACATCGCTCTATCTTTGTGGTACTTCAAGAAGGACTCAGCACACAGCAGGTGCTTAATAAATGCTACACTGAAGGTCGCTCCTTTGCAAAGCTGGCATCTATTTGGGGAAGATAAAAGACCCATCTGCAGCCTGTGAAACACAGCAGAAGTTGCCCAAGCCCCAAGTGAGTGTCCAGGCAAGGGTGTCACAAGAAGCTGGACGGGCCTGCCTGGGAGCTAGGATCCATAGGTGGAAAGATGAGGAAGGTGCCACAGGCAGGGCAGGGAGCTGCTGGCAATTGCACCGTTTCTGGGGGTGGAACAATCCACCTACCTTAAAGGGCTTGTTTTGGGAAGCAAGCAGAAGGTGGGAAGGTGCAGCTTCAAAGAGCCCAGCGCCTGCCATGGCCCTGGGCTATCATATGGGGACTTTGTTCTTTATCCAGTAAATAGTGCTTGCTTTTGTTCTTGAGCAGAAGAGCCTTCAAGTAGCATTTTTAGAAAGATCCACTAGGTATGAACCAAAGGAATGAACTGGAGAGGACCCCAGCTGGGAGCAGGAAGCTATTAAGAAATTTTTAGCAGGGTGTAGGTCTGAGACGGGGAGAGTCTGGCTTTGGGAAACGGGAGGAAGAGGATGGTTCAAAGGCTGTGATAGTGGGTTCCTGGGGAGCTAACAGAGTGTGGTAACCGGAGAGGGCCCCGGGAGGAAAAGGAGAGTGATGGACAATCACAGGGGACTGGGAGGATCAATGAGCCTCTGGCAGAAAGAACATAGAAGAAGGCAAGGAGGAAGCCAGGGGAAAGGGAGAAATAGATGACCGCAGTTTCATAGGGACACACCCTGCCAAAGGGGGCAGCACCTAATGCGGTGTCTACAGAACACCTTCTGGGGTGCTGGGCACTCTTCCAGGTGTGGTTTGTCATTGGTGAGGAAGCCAGAGCAGTCGCTTAGAGACCCGCAGGTGGTTGGAGGTTTGCAAACGCAGGTGGATGCAGGGAGGAGGCTGCAGAGCCAGCTCGGAAGGGCCCCCTGGAGGCCTGCGGAGCCCATGGCACAAGTGACTCCTTTTAACCCCCTGTTTACTTCTCACTTGGGTCACTTAGTCTGGAGTAGCCCATCTGGGATGGGGCGACTAACCCTCCAAGGAAACAGCGGCGGCCAGGTTCTGAAATCATTCTTCATGCCCTGTCGGCATCCCATCCTGACCATACGTTTTCTTTGAAAAAAATTTCTTTCCGCGGACCTGATTTCCACTCGCAGATGCAGCAGCATCTTGGAACAAAACCCAAATGGGATCTGCTGGTGCACGTTCCTGTCGGCCAGGGCCGGGGACAGTGATTGGCAAACAATCGTGGTGGAATGCTTAAAATTCATGAGCCGGAGAATTACTGATGTGTAATATTCAAAAAAAAAAAATGCAGTGGGTGCTAAGTATCTTTGACACGTTCCCTAAAGCTTTAACCATCGTGGGGAAAAGATGTTAGAAGTCTGTCAGGAACATATTGGGTTTTCCTAGAGCATATGGTGATGAAATAGAATGTCGTTCCATGAGAAAATATTGTCATACCGGCTTCCTGGCCTGACTTGTCACAGGCACTTTCTATTTCTGTTCTGCACTTGTCTTTCTTTTGTGCCCTTTATTTCTGGGATGAATTTCCTTCCTGGTCTTGGAAGAATGTCATTGTTTCACCGCCTCTCTCTGTTTCTCTTGGCCATTCCTTTGTTTTCATTCTCCCTTCCCAAGTCTTTTGTTCTCCACACTGAAATCTCTATACCTTGTTTCAAGACTGGGAGGTGTGCGCTTTGATCAAGTTTTTGTTTTGACGACACGAAGAGAGTTTTCATCTTCCAACCCTTTCTCCCCTACATGGTTTGTGTGCTGCTGTTTCATCCTTTTTCAGAAGGACTTGCTTTCATCCCAGACCTGGCCAGGTTGCAAGAATGGAAGTGCTTATTCTCTTGCTTGCACTAAAAAAAAAAAAAAAAAAAAAAAGAAAGAAAGAAAGAAAAAAATCCATTTTTATTTCAAGAGGATGATGAACGGAAAAAAAAAGAAAAAGTCAATGGGCCCTTTTACCACATTCTCTGTTTAGTCCCCCTTGGGCTCTTTTTTAAGCATTGAAAATGTTCCCAGAGTTGGTCTAACCCGCATCACCCAGTTGGATTGCAGGCACTATTGTGGGTTGGCCTCCCCGGGGTGGGTGGATGGTTGGTAAGTTCAATATCCAAATTCCTGGAATTGTCGTGTTAGTCTGTTTTGTCAGGCAACTAATGAGCAAGGCAGTCTTCCCTGAGGGTTTTTATTATTTTAGAGTTGTAGAGGCCAAGTGGGCATTTCCAGTTGGCTCTGAATTTCACAGTCTTTACTATCTGCTTTCAAGAATGAAGACTCGGTGAGTTTGGATGAATTATTCCTCCACATAGTTCCTCCAAATCCTCTCCCTCTCCCTGGTGAGGACAATGGAAGCCTCCCTCTAAAGGCAACTGAGATGTAGTGAGTTTTAAATTCCATACCAGAAAAGAGGCTGGGACAATGTGGCTGAAAGCTGGACCCAAACAAAGATTGGGGAGGCACTTCACCTGGGCTACGTCCTGGCTGCTGAGGTTCCCTGGGGAGCTGGTTCAGTCATCTGTAGCACTGAAGAGAGACTTACCTTTGACTTGAAGCAAGACAGAGGCTTGAGGTCACAGCAAATTCAGGGCGAGTAGGAGCAGTGTGGCCAACAAGATTCCTGGCAAGGCCACGAGCTTCCAGAGGAATGATCTGGATATAAACCTTTCAGACAAATACTATTTGGAAAGCTGTAAACCTTGTTCCTTAACAAAATCACCATTAGGTTGCCACATGGAGAAGGAGGTGTGCGGAAATAGACAGGATACGATGTTGTTCCTCCTCATACCCATTAATGACCCCTGTTGGTGATGCTATTGGATTTTTCTGGAATTGAATGAGATTTCTATCGATGCTGGAAACTTGTGGCAGAATGTCAAAGCCTCCTGATAAAACGCCTCCCCTCAAACCTCCCATCTGTTTGCTCTAATGTAGGACTGTCACCAAGAATCCAAATCCAGGACAGAAGCCCCCAAGTGTGGGGTCAGGAAGGCAGGGTCTGCAGGAATGGAACACGGTTTCTTGGAAATAAATTCATGAAATACAAGGAAAGGACTTTCTGCAGGCCATGGCAAGTGTCTGGTTTTCTTCCTTCCCCCTGTCTTTCTCATTCCTTCCTTTCTCCTTCTCCTCCCTGGCTCTCCTACTTCCTGGATTCAATCTGTTCTCTGTATTAGTCATACATATATCTCTACATTGCAGGTTATCCGTTCGGCACCCCGATTGCTCTAAAGTTACTTAGATTGGCCCATGAATGTCACTGAAATGTCTAAATCACAATACTGTTGCAAACATTGTTTTCTTTCTTAAGATTAGTTAAATAGTTAAATTCCACTATAGCTTCTCATGTCTCTGTTTAAAACCACTTTATTACCTTATTTAGATTGTACTTAGAAACCTCTGTGTTTTTGCTGAAGCCTCCTGCTGGAATATTCTTTTCCTCATTTCTTAATTATTGAGGCCCTTCTCACTGGTTAAAGCCCAACTCAAAGGCCACTTTTTCTGGAAGACTTGCTTTCAACAAATTTTTATTGAGGGCCTTCTCTATGCCAGGTCATGTTGTAAGGGCTGGGGCATAGCAGTGAAAAAGGAAAAAGTCCCTGCTCACACGGAATTTACATTCTGGGAGTTGAAAATAGCTACTGATAAATAAACAAAAAGGTAGATATGTAACATGTCAGGGAATATAGGAGGCAAGGTAATAAAGTAAGATAAAGAGAGGTAAAGGGCTAGGAAGTGATGGAGAAACCAGCAAGGAGACAATTTTGCACTCCCTTTTGCACTCCTGTAAAATATAATTATACTTTAAAAATATGATACACCTTTTTATACATGAGAAAATGACACAGATGCCTTAGATATTGTAAGCTGCTTACAGACAGAAAGTTATTTAGCTTTGTATTCACCAGTGCCTCGTATACAATCGGCACCCGACCAGTGTGCAGTGCACCTGACATTGGCAGGACAGGGGAAGTGACAACTTATCCATAACACCACTGACACATGTAGGTGTCGTGTGATCTAAGTCATGTCAAGAAATGGAGAAATATCACCTTGTCATTTGACTGGAGAACAGGAAGCGACAAGGGAGAGAGGAATCAGTCTTCTGAGGCTGGAAGTCTGTCCATGGTGAAGGTGAGAAAAAGCCAAGGAGGCAGGCATACAGCAGGACGTGTGCTGAGAAGGGTCAAGTCGGGGAGAGGGAGAGACGGGTTGCTGCAGCAGAAGGACTCATTGGTGATGCTCTTCTAGGAAAGAGTCCCTCCTTTCCCCCTGGTTTGCGAGCCTAAGAACCCCCAGTGGCTGGGATTTCAAAGAGCACTTTGCATTTCAGCATCTATATGGTACCCCTTTAAGGTAGCACTCTAGTTATACATGGGCCTTTAATATTAAATGCTGTCCTCCATTAATTAAGCATCTATCTTGGATAACCTTTTGGTAAGAGTACTAGCAAGACCAAGTCTGTTCTGTATTTCAGCTGTTTCCAGGGGTATTAGGGTTGGGATAAATAGTGAATGGAAAGAAGGCCAACAGTAAATAGTCTGTGTAGCTCATGACCAAGAAGTTCATGATAGTGTAGAACCACAGACCTGAGGACCTTTTTTTTTTTTTTTTTTTTTAAACCAAGAGGACACACGTGTCAGGCACTATGCTAAACGTTTTACTCATCACATCATGTCTTACTTTCGTATTGCTCTTCTCCATCATACAGATACTTCCAATCTCTTGACTGGATCTTTCCAACAACCTTGGGAGGTGGCCTTCACTGTGTCTGGCCTTTCGATAAGGTGAGGGGCACAGGGCTTGCCAGTGAGCTGAGCAGAGTCCCACACATTCAGAGGGCTGTGGACTCCAAACTCCTGTGCTCAGGCCACATATAGTAAATTCATGAATCTATAGATTTTAAATGGGGCCGGATATTGGCCCAAGGGTCATGCTACTTTCTAACGTTGAAATGAGCCAGCTTCCTCCAGCACATCGGCTGTCCAGTCAGATAGTGAGGCAGTGGTGTGTTTTGAAGCTGTGTTGAGAGAAGCTTTTTTTTTTTTTTTTTTCAGCTTGTCTTCCCTGGAAGCCTATTTTTTCAAATTGTGCAACACTTTTGCTAGAGAAGAGTCATCTATTTTGAAAATTTGAGAACACTGGAAAACTTTTTGTATCTGAGAGAAATCAGAGTACCTCTGTCTTCTTAGTATTGATATAGTTTGTAGTTTTTGACTACCTTTAAATATGGAAGGGCAAAAAAACTCAATATATTTTAAGTGAGTAAATAGGGCCTTAATTTAAATCTATATCTATTATTGACAATCTGAAATGCTTTTAAATGACTCAAAAATATTTTCTTTAGTCTTTTTTTCTCCCTCTCTCTATTTTGTGAGCTCTCACGAGGCACAAATGAGGCATAAGAAACCAAAGTCATTTATGCAGGTTTTATCCAGTGGGTAATAAAATTCTGAGAGTAGAGAACCCAGGCTAGGAAAAGTATCACACTCTTTTTTTCTGGTTTCTTTACTTGATGTGAATTCTCTAGTGGCTCACAAAGTTACTAGCATAACCTTTAGAAATGTTTTGCTCATGAAATGGGGTATTGATTCCTTGGTTTACCCTTTTTCTCCTTACTCAGATTCCCTTTCACATCCACAAGAGGGAAGGAAAGAAAGAAACTATTGGAACCAAATACTGAAATCATGGATAAAGATGAAGACTGTGAACGAATAAAGCTAATGCTTTAAAGTTGGTCTGATTATTAAAATTTATTTTCCCAGAAAAAAGCTAGTTGTCCTTGTATTCTGAAAATCACCATGTGTGAGTGGTTGTATATCATTAGTGACATATGATATATATATATTTTTTTTCTAAATCAAAATGACTCCTGGGCTTTGGGAAGATGGAATCATAAACTCAAATACCCACATAGGCTGAGTTGTAGGAGAGAGTGAAGTGCATGGTGTGAAAGACAATGAGATTTGCCTGGAGTATGGAGACTTTGAAGAAGTCTGAGTGTGAATTTGGGCTCTGGGCAGCTGCGTTTCCTAATATTCCAAGCTGGGCATATAGATTTATATGTGAAAGCCCCCAATTAAAAATTGGTACCCAAGTCAAGAGTGAGTATCGGGCCACCAGAACACACTAACCGACTGGCCTCAGCTTGGGAGAGGCCCTGATTTTATCTCGAACATATTGGATACCTCTGCACATTTTTATTGTTTAATTTCATTTCAAAGCCAGAAACAGCTACAATGAAGCCATAAGACATGGGAAAAACCACTGGGACATTACTGTTCCAAAGACGTCTATTCTAAATGGTTCAGAGGAACACTGTTTTAGAGGAAATTATAAGAAGGTACTTTACATTCCAAATGAACAGTGACTATGGTGTTTGGGAAGGGGAAAGGGAGTATATTATGCAAGCAAGTAGAAATAAATAAAATCTGGCTAATCTTTCAAGGCTGTCCTTAAATACCATGTATGCTGCCTTAAAACCAAATGTGACATCTGTGCTGTCCACCAGCATACTGTAGTATTTGTATCCAGGGTGATAGTCAATGAGTGACTTAACAATAGGATTGTCACGGATCATGGCATATCAGAGGGTATCCAGCATTTTAAGAAACCAGTACAGCTATGCTAATGTACACGAGCTAAATACAAACCCTGTTTATATCATACACAGTATCCCAGAACTTTGTTGCTTAAAGAGTAGACCTCAGACCAGCAGCAGCAGCAGCACCACCTGTGTGCTTATTAGAAATGCAAAATCTGGGGTGCCTGGGTGGCTCAGTTGGTTAAGAGTCCAACTCTTGATTTCAGCTCAGGTCATGATCCCATTGTGAGATCCCTGATCCCGTTGTGAGATTGAGCTCTGCACTGGGTTCTGCACTGGGCATGGAGTCTGCTTGAGATTCTGTCTCTCTACCTCTGCCCTTCCCCCGCTCATGTGTGCACGGGCTCTCTCTCTCAAAAAGAAAGAAAGAAGGCAAGAAAGGAAGAAAGAGAGAAAAGAAATACAGAAATTCAGGCCCTACCCTAGACTTACTGAATCAAAAACAGCTAACAGGATCCACGTGTGATTGGTGCACAC
This sequence comes from Vulpes lagopus, assembly GCF_018345385.1. Lineage (NCBI taxonomy): Eukaryota > Metazoa > Chordata > Mammalia > Carnivora > Canidae > Vulpes > Vulpes lagopus. The sequence continues at coordinate 31,241,957 of NC_054846.1, forward strand.
AGTGCAGTTGGAGAGCACTATCTTGGAACATTTGGTAGCCCTTTTTGCCATGTACCATACCTCCACTTGTATCAAAGTCATTTGAGGTCATCCTTGTGACTACAGGCAGACTATTACTTTGTTGAAGGCAGAGGCTCCATTAAAAAAAATCCTACTGTGAGCACTGGGTGTTATACTATATGTTGGCAAATCGAACTTAAATAAAAACAAATGAAAAAAAAATCCTACCACTGCACTTGGCATCTTGGCCATAGGAAGTTTGAAAAATTTGTATTGAATTGAAGGGAGACAGTGAAAGAAAAAAAATGTCGCAGTAATTATAATCAGAGCGACTCACATGTATTGAGTGCTCCTCTATGCAAGATGTGGGGTTCAGTATGTTACAAATCTTATTTTATTTAGTCCTCACAATTACAAAGAAGGTAGAAACCTCCTGTGCAGATGAGGGGACTGGGGATTCCCAAGGTTAAGTAATCTGTGCTGGGAACGAAGGGACAAGGAGGGGGCACCTTTGTCCTATGCCAAGCCTACCACACTGATAGCTGGCTTGGGTTGGTAGATGTGAATGAAGGACAAAAGAGAACAAGATTGGAAGAAAACTCTTTTAAGTCTGAGACGGGGAGAAGGCTGTTTTATTCTTGATGGTATTGGAGGATTCATCAATAATTGTCTCCAGGATCTGGCCCCTGAGATGAAATGCTTCCTTTTACAACTGGGAATATTTGCTGGTGAACATTCATCCTCGGCCAGAAGATGGAGCACTTTTGTCTTCATATTTTATTGATTCATCTGCCTGGAGATGAAAGGGCAAGCAAGACCGCCTTTGCCTGTGACAGCCGTTTTGCTTTTTTCTCCTAAAGAAGCAAAAGGAATTAGGAACTCAGCTAAATGTAGGAAGGATGATTGAGAGCGGGGAGAGGAAAAAAAGGGAAAATGTCTCTTGGCTTTTCAGACACTTCCAGCAGGAAGCAAAGAGCTTGATAGATTCTGTGCCACAGGAAGACCTAGTAACAATTTAATGGGTCCACTAGACAGTGCTATTATGGGGTGATAGGCAGTATATAATTATTTTTAACATGCACATGTGGTTAGGGCTTGAAATGTATCACAGTGCTGTCCAATACTACAGAAGTGCGGATGAACAATTCTCCCTGTGTACCGGGAAGGAAACCAGTCTAAGTAATCCACTGGGGGATAAAAACATGAAATGTAGAGTTTGATGAAATTAAGTCTCTGTAAGAAGAAGTGAGATTCCCTCTTAATAAGCAAGCTTTGAAATATTTTAAATTGCTCTTAGGAGGAAACGTCTTCAGTAGTTCACAAAACTCTCACTTGGAAAGAATTGTCTTAAGCTGCATTTGCATCCTGTCTGAAGAACTAGGTGGTGAGCAAGGCAGAGATTTTTGTCACCTCCCAACAATTAGCTTCAGGAGATATTTATTTAGTTAAACATCACTACAAGTGAAACAAAATATCAGAATATGTTAATAATCGCTCCGTAATCATATATGCCATTGCCACTACAACCTCAGAGAACCCCCCCACCAACGTTCTGGAAGCATATTATCTGTGGAATACAAGAATCTGTTAACATCAGGTTGATTGAAAACCATCCATGCTTTTATATGTATTGTCAAAACTTAGATGAACAGGTCTTATGAGTCATTTCTTAAATTTCAAAATTAATGTCTCATGATAATTTATTCAAAATCCATATGCAGTTACATATCTAAACTTCCATAATTATTTTTTCTGGGATAATAATAAAAATTTGGCTCCTCTTAAACTCATCCTTTTGGTTATTTAGAATCATAGTATTCTCTTATTGGATGCTTAGGTGATTCAGATAATGCTTCAAATATAGGATCTTAGCCAAAACATACGTTAAATTCTGTTTTGGAATGAAACGCAAACATTTGTAATTGGGATTCAGAACAATTTAAATTATGGGAAAATTTTTAAAGATTTTATTTATTTATTCATGAGAGACACACAGAGAGAGGCAGAGGCAGAAGCAGGCTCCTTCAGGGAGCCGATGCAGGACTCGATCCTGGGACCCCGGGGTCACAACCTGAGCCAAAGGCAGATATTCAACCACTGAGCCATGAATTGTGGTGCCCCTGAATTGTGGAAATATTTTTTAAAACCTCAGGCTCTGTATTTTATTTTATGAAAATCAAACAAAATTTATCATAACACAATGACAAGTATTTTGGCTATCTCAGTGTTTTATGCTCACAAAATACTCAAGATTAGTGAGAATCCTCTTCCTGAATCAAGAGATCTTTAAAATGGCTTTTCATTTTTTTCTATTTAAGACATGAGTTGAGAGAAAGACTCCAACTGTCTAGCTTTGAATTGAGACTGACACCAATTCCTCTACATGTCTCAGTCTCTGAATCCAGAGCATGGAAATGCCTGGAAGGAAGGACCTTCTCTTCCCAGCCAGCACTCCTGTCTCACAGGAGAGACTGCAGCTGGAGCAGTTACTAGTTGAAGCTCTGGAGATTGGCTTTAGATGTTATTTTTGTCACTTATAGTTACAGGACCTGGGATAAACCCTCTGAGTCTCATTTTCATCATTTGTAAAGGAAGGGTGATAAATAACAACACCTATGTAAAAAAATTGTGTGGACTAAATGAGATGGTGCAGATACAGGACTTGGCAGTGTTAATCCTGAAAAATGCCCCCAAACAGCTATTTTTATATTTTATTATTATCATTACTATTATTTAAAGATTTTATTTATTTATTAATGACAGAGAGAGAGAGAGAGAGAGAGAGAGAGAGAGAGAGAGGCAGAGACACAGGCAGAGAGAGAAGCAAGCTCCATGCAGGGAGCCCGACGTGGGACTCGATCCTGGGTCTCCAGGATCACGCCCTGGGCCAAAGGCAGTGCTAAACCACTGAGCCATCTGGGCTGCCCATATTTTATTATTAAACAGCTATTATTATTATTATTATTATTATTATTAAAATAGGAGAATAGAATCCTATGTCTTCATTTATTTTCTTAAGGTTAGTCTTTTTAAAACTTTTTATGTATTTTTGAGAGAGAGGTAGCTTGTGTGTGTGTGAGTGGGGTTGGGCAGAGGGAGAAGGAGAATCTTAAGCAGGCTTCATAACCAGTGTGGAGCCCGACACAGGGCTCAATCTCATAACCTTGATATCATGACCTGAGCCGAAACCAAGAGTCTGATGCCTAACCCACTGAGCCACCCAGGTACCCCTCCCTTGTCTTCATTTAGTCATTAAATAAATCAACTTGAATTGCTACCATTTAATTTTATTTTTGAAATAATATTTCATATTTATTTTATTACATAAGCAGTATACAACCATTATAATTACAAAATATAAATTCGTATAATAAAAAGAAAAAAAATCATTCCATCTTACCATCCAGAGAAGACATCTATAATGACAATAACTACACATGTGCGCGCACACACACACACACACACACACACACACATACCTTTTTTTCCATGCAGGGCTGTGTTTCTGTGATGCATAATTACATTTAAAACAAAATGGTGTAAACACTCTACACATGTTTGTTAAAAGCATATGTACTGGAGTCAAACTGCCTTGATTTAATTCCTGACTTTGCCACTCAATAATGCACATGACCTTGGGCAAATTATTGCCCTCTTTTTTTTTTTTCTTTTGCTCTTTTTCTTCTAGATAGTACAAAGGGACTACCTAGAGAATCTCCTTCAAAAGGTTGTAAGGATTAAATACAAATTTATATAAAGCATAGTATGCTTAATTACAGAAATCACTGAGTAGGATGCATCTTTTAAGGATCCCATTTTAAGGACATTTCACTGGTAAAACACCAGGATCCAGTGCAGATCTGTTCCCATTACTACTCTTCTCTTTCTGCCATGTTGATGCCTTTAATTGTTCACATTAACATCATTGAAATTCCTCTGAGTTGTGCCTTATTAATGGAGAATTCTAGTACAGTTCAGACAAAATGCTCACAATAAGATGATTTCTCCCAATTCAATTTAGGGAGTAAGAACTGGATCTTATACTTGTTCATATTCTCCAGATATCCATAAACTATGTTTTGAATTTTAAAATTTTGGTGCCCTTTGAAAGGGTACTAGAAAAATTGATTAAGTAACATTCACTAACTCAGAAAATGTCTACTCAGTATCTTACATAAGTAACTTGGATTTCTTACTTTAGAAAAGGTGATTGGGGGACCCCTGGGTGGCTCAGCGGTTTAGTGCCTGCCTTTGGCCCAGGGCGCCATCCTGGAGTCCTGGGATCGAGTCCTGCATCAGGCTCCTGGCATGGAACCTGCTTCTCCCTCCTCCTCTCTCTCTCTCTCTCTCTCTCTCTCTCTCTGACTATCATAAATAAATAAATAAATCTTAAAAAAAAAGAAAAGGTGACTGAATAAATTTTTTTAATACAATATTGCTTGAAGTGCATTAGAAAATTCTTTTGGCTTTGCTTTCAGATCCTTGTAACACTAAATATCTTTTCTTAAGTTGGCATTTACTGTTTTCTATTTGTCCAAAATGTATGGACAAATAAGGCAAAAGATGAAAGTAATGCCCTAAAAAATTGAAATTTCTCCAAAGATGACTGTAACAAAAATTACCCAGGCAACTTTATAATTAAAGCCCTTGATAAAATGCAAATAAATGTAAAGTGAGTTTTTTGGAGGAGACTCTCTTTCTGCATTCTCCTTTTAAAAGATTAATTCATTTAACTGAAACCAACCAGAGGAAGGAAATCCTATGCAGGCTTGAAATTTTGTTTGGAAACAGTTAGGTTCTGTCCTTCCCAAAATATAGATGGTGCAATTAATGGGGAACTTGGCTAGAGCAAGATTGTTGACAAGATGTAGCTAGAATATTTGAGCTATTTTTAGTTATTATGCTGTTTATACTTAATAACATTTGACATGAACAGTCACTTACATGGAAGTTATCCTTTTAACATATAATGAGGAAATAGTTGGCATTTGTTTTGGGAAAACATTCAATTTTTAGTAAAAAAAGAAAAACCAAAAAACACTCTACACACCAAAGAGATAAGTATCCTCGTTGACTTGAAGTGTGGAGAAATTGCATTAGGATACATAACACTTAACGTAGAACACTACAATTGTAAAACTTATTCTGAAGAAGTAAAAATTCTCATCTACAAAACATTTTAACACTTTTTTTTCTTTCAAGTATATCTAGTCCCTGAAAGTAGCCTGATAAAATTTTGTCTGGTAGAGAAAATTGGGGGAATTGCTTTAATACATAATAATGGTTTTTAACCAACATTGTCAGTAAAAGGGGTCCTTCTAGAGTCCTTGAAAAATACTTAAAAACAGCTTCCCGGTCTGCAATAGATTGTTTTGATTATGGCCTTTCTCTCACTATTTTGTCCTTCATAGGTAATAAAAACTAGTTTGCATTTTGTCCTTGTTAAGCACCACACGTCTCCAGCGAGTGGGGGATGAAGTAATGAGATGTAACACTTCAGCATTGCGTGAATCCTTCCCATGAGGGAATGAGTCAACCAAATCAGAGAGTAGGTGCTCCGCCTCTGGAGCTTGCTTCCCTGTGCATGGGGTTCAAGCTTCCCTCCACGTCCTGGCTTCCTCTGCAGACCCGGAGAGCTCTGGAACTCCCAAAGGATTCCCTTCACTGGGGCCCTGGTCTGTGCTCAGGATCTCATTAGACAGAGTCAACTGGGAATCCAAACGGGCAGCTCTCGTTATTTCTAATACCACAAATCCAAAAGTTGCTGGAAGCCCAACACATGACATGTCCAACAAAAGGAGAACATGTTTTTGTTCCTGCTGCCGACTTGATTGGTTTAGGAAGCCAGGCAAGTCTGGACAGTGAAATGACTCAGGAACAGAATCTGCGAGAAGGCCGGTAGGAAGCGTCATGACTGCCTCTCTCCATTCTTTTTAGTATTCGCTAGGGCTGGGTGTGTGTGTGAGTGCTTAGTTTATTCTTCTGTCAAAAAGTCACACATAGACCTAGCTTATAATCATAAAAATAACAAAGTAAAACATAAACAAGGATTATAATAAAATAAGAACAGTGCCCAGCTGTGCCTTAGCCCACCTTATTTCCCTTTTCTGGTTCTTTACCTGGGAAGTAACTGCTTACAAATCTTTCAACTCCTTATTCTGGTATTTACTTTCATATTTCTATAAAATGATTAATAAATAGTATCTGTTTTTACAGACATTTCTTGATTTTTCCAAGTTTAGATATTATCTACTGACTGCCTAGCAATCTCTCAAAAGTTGAGAGTTGAGAGTTATATCACATATTTGGTAAAATCCTTTTTAGTGCTACACACACACATACACACACATAAATATTCTTCATAGCTGAGCCACATAGTGTATGGATTCTGGGTCCTTTTCTTTGCAGTTTTTCTTCCCGTGATGTTAACATTGTCTCAGTTTTTTTTTTTTCTTCCATTGCCTCATATTCTTTCATGAACCTCTAATAGTCCCTAACATGTACTTAACAAATGTTTCATGCCCAATATTGTTGTAAATAATTTACAGATAAGAGGTTTGGAGATAGGGAGTGTTGCATATCAAGCCCTAGCATAAAGGGGTAAAGTCCAGGTTCCTTGCTGTGCAATGTAACATGTGGCTCTTGGCTCCCCACTGGCCTCATTCCTGTCTTCTCCTTCCCATTGGTTTGCAGTCCAACCCCACCGGACTTTAACTTTCCAAGCCTTTTCTGTTTCCCTGGCTGTTTCCAGCCTCCTGCTGCCAGAATCACTCCTCTGCCCCCATGATTTGCTCCTTATCCACCCTCAGATGTCAATCCTCCCCCACCCCTAAGAACTGTTAGTGTCCTGTGTTGTGCTCCTGTAGCACTGTGTAGCACTCCACCCACCACTCTTTATATTTATTACTTGATTACTGCCTGTGTTTCTCACTGAACCATAAGCTCCATGATCGTGGGTCTGAGTAGTCTTGTTCCTGAGGGAGGCTTCAGTGTTTGGCATCTGAATTTTTGGCTGCTTTATAAATGTCAGCTATTATACGATGGGGTCTCTAAGGAGAATGTCAGTGATGTAAATGCACATGAAAACATTGCAGTAACTCAGGGTGAGAAAATCCTAAGTGAGGATAATGAATTGTTTACTCACATGAAGTAATTCTGTCTCTCCTTTATAAGTTGCCTAACCTCAAACTGGCTGAGACTTGTTGAGATGATAAAGTGAGAGACACGTGGCTTTAGAGATTGGGCAACCTGAGTGTAAGAATCTACATCTTACTCTGATTTTGCAAATGATCCTGGGAGGCCTTGAAGAAATAAATTAACATCTTGGAGTGTCAGCATGGCTGGCCATGTATTCTCGAAGCTCCCATCCACCATAACACACTGGAGGGATGTGCCATGCCCAGAGCAGTGGTTCTCTGAGTAGTGAAACCAGAAAAACCGGTGGAGGCTCTGTCTTCATGGAGTTTCTAGTCTAGAAAGGACTAAACAAGCAGCAGCTCAACATACATAAATATTGACTTACAGATGGACAAGAAATGGTGTCAAGTTGGAGACTAACTAGTGATGAGGAATAAAGAGGAAGTTTTGTATAGGTGTTCCGGGAAGGAGGTGCCTGAGTGAGTATCATTTAAATAAAAAGCCAGGGAAAAGGCATTCCCAGCTGAGGAAATCAAGTTCAAAGTCTCTAGGACAGGTGGTGGTTAAGGGGTTACCTCTCTAGGACAACAGGATTATGTCTAGAACCCAAAAGGAGTGAATTGTGGCTGGATCAGAGGAAGAAGGACTCAAATTCAAGTCTGAGAGACAGGCAGGAGCCTCCTTATTTGGGGTTGGGCAGCCTGTGCTATTCAGCTTGTGGTCTGAAAGTAAGCTACTAGCCTGCCAACTGCTACCTGTCTGCGATAAGAAAAAGAGCTTGTGCAAGTGTAAATCAACTATGTCACCTGGAACACGTCTTACTGAGCTTATACACACACACACAGACACACACACACACACACACACGTAGCACGACTTGCTCAATGAAAAAAGGAGTGTGCTGCTTTGTGTTTATGTTCTGATGCACATTCCTTATCTTGTTGCAGGCCAGCACATAGAGTATACAGTGGACACACACTAAAAGATTGTTAGTGCATGTGAATGTGTGATTGGTGGTGAGGGAGTTGGAGGGGGGTGTTATGGCGTGATTAGATTCACTTTCCAAAGTGATTTCTGTGGCTACAGAATAGAGAACAGAGTGGGGAGAGGCAGAAGAGATCAGTCAGGACCAACATTCTAGCAAAGAGATGACGATGACCTGGACCCAGATGGCGGCAGTGGAGGTGGAAGGTTAGTGAACAGATCATGATATATTTGGAGACAGAATCTATGGGATGTTTTCATGAACTGGGGTAAAGGGAGTTAAAAGGGTAATTGGAACTTGGCTTCCAGATTTCTGTTCCAAACAACTGTTTGAATATTCATGCCATTGCTTGCCATAATAACAGTAGAGGATCAATGAGTTTAGAATGGGGGGAGGGTGGCATGCATGGCTATTAATATCAGTAGTTATAACAGTGGATTTTTAAATAACAGGAGCATTTATGAACTCTCCAAATTGATAAATGCTACCATAGTCCATATTTTTTCTCATAAAATGCTTTTTTTTGAAAGCAGGAGGAAGAAAAATCAAAACTTGTGTTGAGCTATAGATAGTGGGAGGGGTTAGGCTCACTCATCAGCTGAGGGATGTTTTCATTATAAGTGATTTGATTACGTGGACTAAGTAAGCCAAGTTATCTAGCTATCATGATCTTGAGGGGGTGCTTCCGAATGGCTGAAATTATAAATGTTAAATCCATGAATACCAAGGGTATGCCCAGGGTGAGGAATAAGTTTCTTCTTAACTGTCGTCTCTGATTAATTTTTAATGGATGTTCAGAGAACTCTTTTGAGGTTGCACCTGGAGTGAGTGAAAAGAATGTTGTTATCGATTTTAAGTGCATACCTGGGTTGCAGGAGTTGCTGTGGCAGCAGGCAGGCCTAGTATTTGCTGACCCTTTGCATTTTTCAGGTATAGAGAATGAGTTGGATAAATGTTCCAACACGCGGCACTGCATATAGGACTTCAAATATTGTAATGTGGAATGAGCACGAAACTTCAGAGGGAACTCTCTATGTGATTAAAACTTAGAATGGATTCCAAGAGCTAGAATACAATGTTGTTACTGTTGTTTTCTTCCACCATGATATTTGAATCAAAGCTGATTGATAACCAAAATGCCTTCTGGGACATCAATGTAGTTTTGTTCTGGGGTCTATTAGGAATGGAAAAACAGCCTGATGAAGACTGGGCAAATTCCACAGGTCTGATAGGGATAATTGCTGTGGAGTCAAATCAGATGGCAGCACCTGGTGATATGGTGGAGCATTCTCAATTTCTCACATGTTATTCTATGTGCAAAGACTGTACTGCGCTCTGTTTACTCATTTCAATTTCATTTGGCTCTGTCATCCCTCCTACTATCTCTGAACCTTTCCCAGGTTCAGAATGAGGCCTTTTGCTTTCCTACCCCAAAGAAGATTTAAGTGACCGCGTGAAGTTCAACTTTGGGTTGCCAAGGAAATTGAAGACTCAAGTCTGGATCATCAGAAAGTGGCCATGTTTTGGTGGAACAAACATTGGGAAGGAGCTGCCAACCTCTGCTCAGATTGTGGAGATAGGAAGGCTGATGTATGATATTAGAGATGATTATCCCAGGAGTCTGCCAAGCCTTCATGAATAAAAATGATAATAATTATTATCATAGTGAAGCAGAAGGGGAATAATGATTTGAGAAAGTTGACAGAACAAGTCACGTGAGTTTTAGGGTCAAAAATCGTGAACAGCCTTATTTTCCAGTGGAGAGAAGACACTGGTGATTTATATAATTTAGATATTTTGTTAAGGAGCTCCTGAATTCACTGTTGGACAAGAGGAGAAAGAGCCAACATTCAAAAGTATTACTTTTAATTCACTTTGAGCTGTTTGACATGGGAGTAAAAATGAATTCAGCTAGCAAGTATATGCCTATTTGGTCATATTCATGGGGACTCATAGAAAGAGTTGAAGATGTGTGATGTCATCCAGTTTAGGAGGATTCAAACTCTTTATTCTTTATAATAGCACAAGTTAGAAAAAATAAATGAACTTTTGTTCAACTCCAGTACCAAACAGGTAAAAACAAAGATGATCATGGAGGAAATGGAATAGAAAGTCAAGAGCGTGACCTACCCGGGTCTGTGTCCTCCTCAGCCACCTGATTTTTCCAGGAGACACCTCTGGTCTAAGGACTTAGTTTAAAACTAAGTGCAACTTTCTTAATTTATAACAGAAGCTAAGGTGACCTACACAGCACCCTTCAATTAGTTACCTGGGGTACCAGGTTCCCTATACAGTGACATTTCCACTACGTCATACTTGGAGTGTCAAGAACAATCCTCCCATTTCCTGAGCCCCCTCTAAACCTTCCTACTTTTTATGTCTAGAGGGTTCCATTCAGTATTTTTCCCATTTTAATCAATAGACATAAAAAAAATCAATAGACATGAGAATTCTCAAGACAGCTTAAAGAAATCTGACTCCACCAACCCATACTCCACATAGCCAAGAAAGCACAGTATAGACCTGCCTTCCTCAGCCCCAGACCCACTGTGACTTCTGCTCCTAAACACACCCTGTGAAGGAGGGTCCCAGTCCATGACCAGAGCTGAGTGAGAGATGGGGAAGGAAGGGGAAGTCTGTCTTGTCTTTTACTGTGTTCCCCTGTTATGTGACAGAAGAGAATAATGAGAAATTCTCTGCAGGTCTCGGGTTGGTTGAAGCCACCTCTCTTTCTCAAAAGTGACATTGTTTGGCCTTTAATGAATGACACATTTTCATAACCTGTTTTGTGAGATTTTTAATCACGTGCAGTTAAACAGTTACAAAGTGTAATAGAATCTATCACCATTTTATATGGACTTGTACTTTTAAGAATCAACAATTTTTAGAGCTAGATGTGATCATAGAGAATTTCTCATCCAATTCATTTTTCTTATAATGAGGAGGTTGACACCCAGAGGGGTGAAGAGCTGTGTCTCTGATGAATCAGATGAATCAGCTAGTTTGAGCTGTGAACTCAGTCCTCCTTGCTCAAGACCCATTGCTCATTCAACTCTTTGATTGGCTTGATTTGATTGAAAAAATATGTGTGTCCCCCAGTGTAAAATATCTGTGTGAGAGAGGGATATTTTTCTATTTTCCTGATGGAGAAGGGCAGACAATAAAGACCCTCTAAGAGCTGGAGTCCTTACCTCATCTACAAGAGATTTGCACCCTAAAAGCATTGTTTGACAGCCCCTTTTGTCATTTTTTTTAGTCTGAGAGAGCAGTGTTTTATGCTGAGAGTTTAGGTATAGTCAGCGGTCCTGGCTGCAATCTTTAGATTAATGACGGAACCTTTTATCTTTTACATTAAATAAGATACAATTTGATCCAATCATTCTAATGCTGTCAGAGCTCTGGAGTGAAATTCCTTTGAGCTAATTTGCTAAGTTGAAACTCATGGCTATTGATGTTACCATCAAATATGGGCAGCCATCAGGCACATATGGGACAGCGGATCTATCCAAGTCTATCATCTTTCTTGGAGAGATATAGTGACCCATATAAGACAATGACAAGGGGGAGGAGCCTTCATGATATTACCTTCATCCTTCAGCGAGTAAATGATTGCTATATTCCTATCTTTGAAGGCAGTCTGTTAGAGATAAAGAGTTGGCGCAGGAGCTGGGCTGAGTCTGGATCCCAGGCCTGCCTACTGGCTATGTGACCTTTGTTGAGTTAGTTAACCTCACCTCACTGTGCCCAAAGTTTTGCATCACAGAATAGGTTAATAGGAATAAATATCTCAAAGCGTTCTGAAGATTAAATGAGTGAATACATGGAGGTATTAGAACAGTGTGGCATATAGTAAGCCCTTAGTAAATATTATTTATTATTACCCTCATATAAATTAAAGGTGCCCTCTAAACTCTAGGTAAACACCAAATTTCTAATTGTTTAAAACTGTGAAATAATAAATGTTTGTTGTTTGAAGCAGTTGTATTTTGAGATTATTTGTGATGAAGCTGTGCATAACCAATACACACATTAAGCATGACTTGAAGTCACCACTAATACGGATACAGTTTGGACAGAACAGGTCTAATTCTTGTTCTTTCACATACTTACTCAATAAGCATTTACTATGTGCTAGGGCAGTGTGGACATAAAATCAGCTTTAAAAAAAGACACTGTCCTTGCATTCTTGGGAAAGGCAAGCTTGCAAAATGTGTGGCAAATCTATTTATGCAACTTTACCAACTTAAACTATGACTTGTTATAAATGCTTAAGTAATTTATTAAATGTCTTTGCTCTATTAAACAAAGAAACAAACAAAAATCCCTTCCAAATGTCAAAATGGATTCCAGCTGTCTTCTTACTTTCCACATTCAGGGAGTTCTAAGGAATCATGATAGCCTCTTCTGGGCAGACTTTTTGTGTTATTTAAAGCCAGAGTTAGGGGAAAGTCTGTTTTCTGTAACTTTATTCATTTGGCATGCATTCCTGAGTGTTACTGATGGGGCACGCCCCAGGCCAGGTGAACTAGGGGTGGAGGGAGGGTAGGTGAGGACATAAACATGATTAAGACTTGGTGTCTTCAGTTGAGCGGGTGAAAGGCGGGATGCAAAGAAGGTAGAGTAGTCCTTGCCTTCAAAGTGTTCACTGTCCTGAGAGAGATTAAGATCAGTAAACATAGAGTGACAAAGCAGTGAGAGAGGTACAAAGTGCTAAAGGAGCATGGAAGAGGAAGTGACTAAGACAGCCCCAGAGAACCCAGGGAAGCTTTAGACAGGAAATGATGTAAAAACTGGGTCAAAGGATGACTGTTGGAGAGAGGAGTGAGGGTGGGTCTTAAGGAGGGGGAAACTGCATGTGCAAAGGCACGGAGGCACAAAAGTTGGCAACACTGGGATAGCATGAGCAGTCCAGAAAGAGCATGGTGCTGTCCTGCTTCAATGACGCATCATTGGCCAATTTCCTTAGCTTAGCTGGCAGAGCCTGGCATGAGACAGTCCCTGTCCATCTTCCCAAGCCCATGTCTTGCTTCACAACCACCAGCTACATGGGCTCCTTTTTGTCTTCAGATCATCATAAGTAAGCATGATTCTACTTCAGAGCTGCTGCACTTACTACTTCTTTTCTCTGGAACATTCTCTCCTACCTGTTTGTATGGCTGACCCTTTCTTACTCTTCAGGTCTTACCTCCTCCAGGAGGCTACCCTCAGGGCCATTTTCCCAGAAGCAAATCCTCTAGTATTCTCTATCACAGCACATACCACATGTCACATGGGATGCATTGTGACCTGTCATCACACTCAGGAGTGTAGTGTGAGACCTGGGAGCAGGGGCGCTGTCTTGTTCCTGTTGTACCCGTAGTGCCCAGATCAATGTCTGACTCTATGATTGATAGAAATTTGTTGAATGAAAAAAGGAAAACATCAATGAATGAATGTAGGAATGGATGAAAAATTTGGAAAGAGACTGGTCTGGGTATCTGCCATTAGTTTCTCCAAGTTCAATCTCCATCCTTCATCCAATTCTGTGTCATGGGAGGCTGACCTGTACAAACCATATCAATATCTACCCTCTGGGTTGGATTCAACCAAAAGGGAGCAGCTAAGGGAGAGAAAGGAGTTGGTGCCTCCAGCCGGCTGCATCTCTCCCCTGATGGTCTCTGTAAGGATCTCCTCACACAGTCTCTGCTTCTAGGGAAGGGTAAGTGCTTCCTCCCTTCCTCACTTTGAGGGGAGTGACACTTCCTTTTATCCTTTCATGTCACCACCCTGTGGTTTCTCTATACCTACATCTTTGTCGGTATTAATCTTTCTTCAGCTATGTTGATCTGTTTCCTGCCATGATCTGGAAGGATACAAGAGGGCTGGGAAAGGCCTTGCACACATCTAAGGAGCTCAGACTATGTTCATTTGGAAATGGAGAACTATGAGAGATAGATCTTTATGAGGAAGTAACACATAACCCAAAGAGTTCGGCAAACACTGGTTGGGGTCAATGTAGATTATATTCTCTAAACCTTTGATAGTGGGCCCCATCAGTGAAAACTGAGCATGTCCTGCTACTAAATGCATATCTGTTTATTTGTAAATTGTATACGTCCATGCTTGTACTAGTAACTGTTGTATAGTGTAAAATATAAAAGCAGACATTAAAAAGGACAAAGATAACCTATATTTAAAAGATTTAAAATTGATTTTCAGTTTTTATCTTGCTGAAAACCATACCATTACTGTTCTGATTGCTTCATTTTTAAGTGTCTTGCTAAAATTATAGCGAATATTTTAATATACACCTAGAGTGCCATTCACTGTCAGGGAGAGTGCGTAAAAATCCGTGTTTCAAAGTATGTTCTTGATAACTTCAGCTGGGTAGAGATGGGCCAATCTCTTGTCAAATCTAATTATATTATAATTGTTTTGGACAGGGAGTATGGTGACAAAGCATTTCTATCAAGTATAATTTGTTAATTTTCTTATTCTTTTCCATATTTCTAGCACAGAAAACAAAGAAATTATAGTAATAACCATTTACTAAACACATAATTTGGCCCACATGATTAAAACAGACCAAGGACCAAAAGTTTCATATACCATTTTAATTTCATACTAAAAGAGAGACCCAGGGTGTTGGATACACTGCAGAACAATCCTGCGAAACAGGATTATTTTCTACCTTTTTGATAATGAGGAAACACTTTGCAAACATGGGAAGATTGAAGAACTTGCCCAATAGCTAGCAAGTGTCAGAGAAAGCTTTAGCCCGCCTGTGAGACAAGCCAGAGAGCTTGTCCCTAACCCACCATATAATCCAGATAAAGAAGAGGGAAATTTGTTATGTTTTTATTGGACGGACTTGATTTTCTCAATAAAATAGAAGAAGAGGCTTAGTGGATTTAAAAGGCTAGGTTCAGATAAAATTGGTTGAAATGTGCTGATTACCCAGCTGGAAGGCAGAGCACCTTTGAAATTACTATCTTTGCCCCTCCCCACATTCAAACCAAGAATATAACATTCTCTCCATACAGTTCACTCTTATACCAACCTGGTTTCTCTGTGGTTCCTTCCTCCTCAGCTAGAGGTTTTGTTTGCTTGGCACCGGTTAATGCTATAAGTGAAAAAGAGCTTGTATGGGAGAGAAACAAAGAATGCATGTTTCCTTTACTTGTTATTTTTGGTTCATTGTTCTTGGGCCCAAGCTGCAAGATGTTGAGGTGAATGTCAAGTAATGCTGAGTTCCCAGAGAGGAAATGGTGGGACACCAGTTAAGAAAACACTTAAGGGAGGCCACGATTATGAGTCACATAAACCTTGATGAGAATATCCACACTCCTAGCTGGGCAGGTGACACTAATATCACAGTTTTTATGGAGCTATGGGCACCATCATATCCGTTCAATGAGTCTTAAATCTGACCACTCCCTGTCTTCTCTTACAGAGACATAGCACTCTAAAAAGTAATAACTATTGAAAAAGGTTCAGAGATAACAGGTGTGTGTGTGTGGGCGGGGGGGGGGGGGGTGTCCCAGCACAGGTAACAGGAAGATACTAGCTAAGAGAGTAAGTGGGTAAGGCAGGAACTTGGGTGAATTTTAGAAAAGCAGCCATGAGAGTGGGGAAGAGACCAAGGAGTCAACCAGAAAGGAACAAGAGGAGCACTGAGTTACACATGAAAGAGTCCTAGCTCTTTAAACACTGAGCTTTTCACGTGGGGCTGTTATGTGCCCCTCCAGAGAAGGCTGCTGGAGAAACAAGCCACTTTAGCTCTCGAAAAATACATTTTCAAAGATTACAGTCTTGGGTGGGAGAGAAAACAAACAGGATTTTGTGCCTGCAAAGTAATTCATAGTAATCCACTGGGATGCCGTGGGAAATTCAAAGCCTTATGTTAAGAGCATGAAAAGGTAGCACTTTTCATATATTTCCTATTATTTCTAACTGAATAGGTCAAGTGGTAAACAGTGTTGAACACTGGCCCTTTATTGTGGCTTGGGAAATTTTGGAAAGCATTATGAATCTCTAATAAGCCCATAAAGTATAATGTTTCTATTGGGCCATGTTCTTGTGGGTCTACACACAATGGTACACTCTGGTGTAGTGGGGACAAAGAGCCACTGCTGTCTTCCTGCAGTGGGCCTCCCGATCTCCTGCCAGCAATCAATAGTACAATCACTCTGGGCCCTGCATTGGAGGGGCGAGTGGAGGATGGGCTGAGGTGGGAAAATCTGAGTTATTAAATGCTGTTGGAAAAACCCACTCAAATTTGAAAGCTGTCCACTCTCTCTTACACCCAGCCCTCACCAAAGTTAAGTGTTCCTTCTATTTGACTCCCACTGACTGTCTTCTGTTTCCTCAGGGGCCACTATAACACCTGTGTTTCCATCCCAACAACACTCTCCTTCCACACTGTTCATCACAAATTATTGGCTTCCTTCTCTCAAAGCACATGACCTATTCACTTGTTTTCCTGGGAAGATTTGGTTCTATTTATTTCTTTCCCTTTCAAATTCTTCATTCTTCACCCTGGTCTTCTCTTCTTCTGTCGGGTACTTTGAGTCATACTGCACTTGTCCCATCTCCATTCCTTCTGACATCCTTTCATCTAGAGGTATGCTCAGGTCTTTCCTTCTACTCAAGATACCTGTTTCCTCCTGAAATTTCAGCTTTATTGTTCCAGCTACCATCTCAGTTCATCACTAACCTTTACTGCTGAGGTTTTCCAAAAGCATATATTTTATAGTTATCTACTCTATTCCCTGACTCACTGACTCTAGGTTTTTCCATTCTTCTAGCACTCCATATAGAATGGTGGGAAGACAGAGGGGTATTTAGTTTGGAGGAGCAAAGGCTCAGATTTGCCATGCAAATGATGTTCGAATATATAAAGGGCTCTCTGATGGGGAAAGATTACTTTTCTCACCAGCCTACAATGGAGAATTTGAATTAACGAGTAAAAGCTCTGGAGAGGCAAATTTTCAATACAATATTGGGATGTATTTTATTACCAGTGAAATTATCCAGAAATGAAATGGGCTCCTGGTGAGTAGCAGCAAGTTTCCTGCTACTGGAGGTATTCAAACTCAGCTTAAGTTGTAGTAGAATAGATTTGAGAATCAAATGAGCTCTACGACTGGATGTCTGCTTCCGAATCCTGAGATTTTGTGATAATTGTGAAGTCATTTCCAAATTTTGTCTCCTCTGGTTTGTTTGCAGCCTAAGTCAACATTGTGTTTATTTTCTTGTTTTGTCGATTCACAAAAGTAATAACGATCATTACAAAAAATGTTAAGCAACACCGAGTGTACAAACGTCCAAGCCCTCCCGGCTCTGGCCCACTCCTTCCCACTCAAGTCATCCCTGCTGACAGCTTGAGTTGTTAGGTAGATAATGTGAATATCCTTCTGTCTAGCTGTATATGCATCTGCACTGAAATGGACTTGCACTCTATCTGCTGCTCTGTGGCTTACTTTTTGCTCATCATGGAATAGGAAGGGTCACCCTCCAGGTCAGTATATATAGTTCTACCTCTGTTTCGATGGTTACATATAATTTAATAGTTTAAATTAGGTGTCGGTGAACTTTTTTTTAATATTATTTATTTACATATTAGAGAGAGAGAGAGATAAAGAGAAAGAAACAGGCAGAAGGAGAAGCAGGCTCCATGCAGGGAGCCTGACCTGGGACTCGATCCCGGGTCTTCAGGATCATGTCCCGGGTGGAAGGTGGCGCTAAACCGCTAAGCCACCGGGGCTGCCCAGGTGAACTTTTTTTTTTTAAGGGATCAGAGAATAAATATTTTTGACTTTGTGGTCATTATAAGCTCTGTCTTAACAACTCAACCCAGTCATGTAGCATGAAAGCAGCCATAGACATACGTGATGCGAGTGGATGTGCCTGTGTTCCAATAAATAGTTATTTACATTAAAATTTGGATGTCATATATTTCATGCATCATGGAATATCATTCTTCTGATTTTTTTCCAACTATTTAAAAATACAAAAACCATTCTTAGCTTGGAACTGCACAAAAACACGCAGTGGGCAAGATTTGGCCCATGGGCTGTAGTTTGCCAATCCCCCATAAATGTCATTAGGGAGGATTATTCATTCTTCACATCTTGTGTGCTCTTCATGTGGAGTGAGTGCCATTAACATAAGAACCTGCCTTCTTCACCTCCCCTACTAACTGCCCCAAAGAGGGTGGAGAGATTGATATGATTGGTGAGGTTAGAAGAGAAAGTGGGGATGTCCTTTCCTCTTTCTTTCCAGCTGTCCGTAGGAGCATACATTTTTGTTTGTTCCAGGAGGAGTCCCCACCCCGCCACCTCCCCAACCAGCGCTGCACGACGCGCAGGCAGTCTTTCTAATTCTGAGCATTATATGGGAATGTCCATTTGCTTTTCTTATTCAGATAAAAGCCACTTTATCCAATACCAACTTCATCAATAATAAAGGTAATATTTTGGTCTCTAATCTTTCTTGCTTTTTTGCCTTTTTGCAATTGATTGAGACGCAGAATATACATATTACTTATTAAGTAATTTACTTAGCCATTCCTCACTCTTTCAATCCTAATGCTTTGTACTCTTTAGGTTAACTCTTCATAATCTAGTCTGTGGACTAAATCTTTATTCTTTCTTGCTTCTCATGCCATGTGAAAAAGGGACATGTTTTGTCGGCTTCTTTGAAAACTCTCATGGGTATCTCTAGACATGAGCAATGTAGTTTCCTACCCTTATCTCTTTCCTCTTCTAGATTTGTTGCCTGCTATTACCTGCTTAATATTATGATAGTATGGCATTGAGATGTCAGATACATCATGTTTGCTCAGAAACCTTTAATGAATCTCTATCAGTCATTAGATAAAGAATAAGTCCTTTGATGACATTCAAAGCCTTCAATATTTTGACCCTTATTTATTGTTCTAGTTTTAACTTTCATTATTTTAAAAAAGTGTTAATATGTATAAAATGTTTATAGTAGTGCCTGACATGTAATAAACCCTCAACACGTGTCAGCTAAATTGTTGCATTTCTCTCACACACTCCAATCACTTTCCAATCATAGTGACAACTTACTATTTCCTACACAAGTTCCTTTTATCTGCATTTCCCCTTTTATTCAAGCCATTTCTTTTAAGCCATCATCTCTGCCAGTTGAAATCTTATCTAACCTCCAAAGCCTGCCTAATGAACCTTCTTCTCTGTGCATTATAATCTTATACTTTCAGAAACCTTAATTTAGCACATGAGCTCAATAAATGGTGAATTCCTATGGAACACTGTGTGAAGGGAGCCTTACGATGACAATTATTATCATTTTTAAAGATTTTTATTTATTATATATTTGAGAGAGAGAGAGAGAGAGAGAGCAAGAACAATAGTAAGCAGAAGAAAGCCCAAGCATGGGGGAATGGCAGAGGGATGATGGAGAAGCAGGCTCCCTGCTTGATCCCACATGAGGCTTGATTCCATGACTCTGGGATCACAACCTGAGTGGAAGGCAGACACTTCACCAACTGAGCCTCCCAGGATCCCCAAGATGACAATTACATGGTAGTGACTGGCATGTGAGCAAGAAGTTGCTATAGAATATATGATGGTTAATTTTATGTGTCAATGTGACTGGGCTAAGGGAAGCCCACATAGTTTGTAAAACATTATTTCTGGGTGTGTTTGTGAGAGTGTCTCTAGAAGAAATTAACATTTGAGTAGTAGACTGAGTAAAGAAGATCAGCCTCACCAATACAAGTGGACATCTGTCTCTCAATCCACTGAGTACCTGAATAGACTATAAAGGCAGTCTAAGGGCTGCCCTAGTGGCCTAGCGGTTTAGCGCCTGGGGTGTGATCCTGGACACCCAGGATCGAGTCCCATGTCAGGCTCCCTGCATGGAGCCTGCTTCTCCCTCTGCCTGTGTCTCTGCCTCTCTCTCTCTCTGTGTCTGTCATAAATCAATCAATCAATCAATCAATCAATAAATAAATACTTAAAAAAACAGAAAGGCAGTCTAAGAGATAATTTACTGTGCTTCAGTTGAGATACTCATTTTCTCCTTCCTTCTTCACATCAGAGCTCCTACTTCTTGGGCTTTTGACTTAGACCAGGAGTTAAAGCATTAGATCCCTAATACTCAGGCTTTTGGACTCAGACTGAATTACACCGCCAGCCTTCCTGATTCTCCAGCTTGCAGATAGCAGATCATGGGACTTCTACGTCTCCATAAAAGTGTGAGCCACTTTCTATAATATATCACCTCCTATGGCTATCTTGATATATCCTATTGGTTCTGTTTCTCTGGAGAACCCTGACTAATACAAAATGTGAGATGTGAAATGATGTAAGTGATTTCAAGGTAAAATTTTGTAAGTAGCAGGGAGTGATTCACAAATTACTCTAATGAAGATTTATTGAATGCTTACTACGTGGCATGTCTTGTACCAGGAACTCCCTAGTGGTTAAAAGTAGAACTGGCCTTGTTCTCATAGGAATTTACCATCTGCAGAAGGAGACAGACATTAATCAGTTAACCTAACATATACTATAAAATTTAAACTTGGGCAAATGTACTGAGGGCAGGTACGTGATGCTATGAGAGGGTAAGATGGAGTGGAGTAGACCTGGAGGCAAATGGATGGGTTAGAGATATGTTTTAGAGGGATAGTCAGCAACATAGTAGATGTGGCTGCCCCCTTCATTACATTCCCTATCAGGGCTTTGAAGGAGGAATTGGGATTCAGCAAGTAGGTATGTGGAAAGAAGGGATTTCAGATTGAGAAAACAACTTATGCAACTGCATGGAGATAGAGTACAGCATGCTGAGTTAGGAATTGCAAGTTGTTTAGTATAGCCAAGATGGAAGGTATGGGCAGATGGTAAGGAGTGCATCAGGACGGGGAGGTAGGAATGACCAGATCGGAAAGGATCTTGTATTCTAGGGATATTCAGCTCATCTTGAAGACGGCGAGAAAACACTGAAAAACTTTAAGTAGAGGAGTTACATGGCAGTTGTGTGGAAAATGGGCAGTGGAGGGGTAGGGATGGGACAAGTTTGGAAAAAGAGAGATCACTTAGATAATTACTACAAAATGCCAGAAGGGAAATGCTAAGGGCCTGCTTGGATCCTTGGGCACTGAGATCCTGAAATGTTACCCTCATTAAATATTTTTAAAATGAAGGAATGATCCTGTTATACTTTGCCAGCTCTGGCTTTTGGGATCTAGGTTTTTAGGTTTTTCAGATGGGTGCATCCAAAGACAGGTTTCCACAATTATTTACATTTGGAACTTGCAGATACAGATCTCAGAAAGGAGTTGAATACAAGCTGCTTATTTGGGAGGTGATCCTAGGAAATGGTAGGAGAGTGACAGGAAGTAAGTAGGTGACAGAAAAGCATCCAATAAAGAATGTATTAGAGATGAGATTAGTGCTGTGGGCAATTGAGATTCAATTCCTCTAGGGATCCCTGGGAGATAGCATTGACCAGGATTCCCAGAATGATCCCATCTAAGTGTATTGGAGCTTGTGAGTTTATTCAAAACTTTATCATTACTTGAGAGGTAGCTCTTCCGGATTGCCCCTTTGCAGGTAGAGTGGGCTCCAACCTTCAGATACAGTCGTAGGGCAGTGGGAGCCAATGGTATTTCTCTAGACTTCAACCTCGATATGTGTTTTCAAGTGAGCTAAGTCTTTGAAGCGATCTGAGAAATTCCAGGCACACTGCAGGAAACTTTGGGTATCACAAGAGACTTTTTGTTTAAACGTCTGGCAATCCGTATCACGGACTCCATTGAAGTGTTTAACGTAGGGTACCACGATGGCTCATGTGACTTCTACATTGTATGGAGGTCAACAGTGAGGACATGAGTGGGAGAGATCTAAAGGCAGAACACGAGACACAGAAGGAACTCTCACAGATCATGTGTCACTTACATGCCAGGGACAGTGCTGAATAATTTCCCATACCTTGTCTAAATTTATAAATATAAGCACAGCAGCCACCTTGTGAAGAGGTCATTGTGCACTCATTTTGCAGATGAGGAAATTGAAGAAAACTAAAGCGTGCAGGGTAAAGTGATTTGCCCAGTATCACATAGTGTATCAGTTATCTTTTGCCACAATTATGCTGCATAACAAAACCCACACAACCCAGTGCCTTAAAATAGTGTTTACTTAGTTCCTTAGTCTGTGGGTTGATGATTTAGGCTAAACTCAGCTGGGAAGTTCTGCTCTGAGCTGGGCTTACTTACATGCCTGGACGTCAGCTGACTGTCAGCAGTTTGGGATTGCTTGGGCTGGGATTACTAGGAGGCCTCAGTTATGCTCCCTTTGCCTTCTGTTATCTACTAGGCTAGGCCTGGCAAGTGCTCCTGATAATGGCTGAGGGAAGGAGCACAACCCTGAAACACGCAAGCACTTCTTAACCCTCTGCTTGCTACATGTCTGATAACAACCTGTTGGCCAAAGAAGGTCATATGGTTGGGACTAAAGTCAGAACCTGGACACGGAAGAGGTGAAGAATGGAAAATTAATGTAATCAACCTACCAAATTGGCCAGTAGGTGTCACCTGAGCTTTAAACCCAGAGCCTGGCAGGCCATTTGCTGTGCACCAGGAGTCTTTGTCAAAGGAAGCCCCACATCATCTGAGATGGGCCTAGAATATGTCATTACTGGTTTCAAAGAAGGTGCATTTATTTAATCCTTTGCGCGTTTGCATTGTTTCCAACGCATCCTCCGACCTAAGATGAATTTGACTCAATTTTTAAATTTTTATCTTTTGTAAAGAGAGAACCAGTAAGGAGAAAAGAACTCCAAGGCCATTTTTTGCTCATTGGAAACTTAACTCTGTGGCCATTGGACTCGAAAACTGTCATAAAGGACCATGATGGATGCGTATCGTTTTATCTTTTCACAGTCATTTCGATAGTTCTGAGAGGAGGGAAAATGGGATGACTATGGCCAATTTGCATTTAAAAGGATTTTCTTAGAGTTCAGTTATAAAAGGTCAGAAATATTTGTCCACCAACCAAGATAGTGTAGCTAAGGAGTGCTGGGATTGTCCCCCCTGCCCTGGGAAGCCTTGATTTAGGAATGCTTTCTTCCTCTTCCTTTGAAAGAAAAGTTGTGATCAACTCTTTGTGACCTGGCAGGAGAAAAGAACAAGACTTGACCTCCTTTTGTTCCAACAATAGCCTGCAACCGCCTCATTCCATTGTCTCAACGTGCATCATCTGTCACTCATCAACTCTCCTTCCAGGACAGAGCTGCATTCACCTCCTGTTATCGTTTTGCTACGTGGTGTCCTTTTTTATCTGGTTTCGGAATTTAAAGGGGTGTGTGGGGGGAAGACCATGAAAAATGTGTAAGTTGGATGCTATTCATTCACTTATTTATAAATAAATGGAAACTGACAGGCACCTCTTCAGAAAATGTTTACTATATGGACAAGTGTTGATGACATGGGCTGAAAGACACAGTCTGGTGCCACCAGGACCAGCTGCTCCTTCACTAGTTCCCATTGTGCAGCCTCGCTTTCGTTTTGGCTTGGCACATGCATTTTCAGCCTGCCTTACATTGTGTCTCCAGGATACTTTATCTCTGGCACTGTCTGCCAGAGACAATAGATGGGCCTTTTGACCAGGCCTGAAAGCTTGGGCTTTGTGTGCTCTTGATCTCTGGTGTTACTGCTGCTTACATAATGGACCTTGCCTGATGCCAACGGATGCATCTGTTGTTGGCCCAGTAACTTTGGTTCATGGAAATGGCACTCTTTTTTTTTTTTTTTTTTTTGTCCTCATGCTGCTGTGCTGACATTTGCTAAGCTGGACAAATGTTTTTGTTTTCAGCGGAGAAGAAATGCTGCTCATTGCCTAGATAGGGGAGCAGTGGATTAAGCTGTTGGATTTATAGTAGATCTCAAACTGGCCCAAGTCACAGATCCTGGGCCATCTCTCTGCAACTCTTCTAAGGGGGGCCATGTGGAAGGCTGCTGGAGAATTGGTGGTTGGATGCCTTCAGGATGTGTGGCTCCCCTGTATGAGCTCTACATTTTACAAGCCTGTTACATAGTTACAACAAAAGAATTAAATCCTTGTCAATCAATCGATCAACCAACCAACCAACCAACTACCATCTACATATAGCTGCCTGAATGCAGGGTGCTGTATCGAATTCTGAAAATATAAAGGGACATTGGTTAAATCCTTGCTTTGGAGGTCTACAGGTTGACTCAGAAAAATTATACATATACACAAACTACACATACACATAAGGTATTATTTATCACATGGGGGGGTTTAGAAAGGGGAGCTTGTTGTGAGCGGAAATGTCTGGGGAAGACTTCCTCAGGAGAAATGAAATTTAAACCGAATGTGGAAGTCTAACTGATACATTGAGGGTTGAGTGAACCCAGATGGATAAAAACACACAGTCATAAACAGAGCTATTCTTGGACATACAATGGTTGTTTTAGAAACTAAAACACCCCATGCCTTTGAACATCACATTTTTAATCCACAGGATGCACTGTGTTTTTTGTGTTTATTGGCAGTATCCTCCAGAGGCCTCAGTAAGCCGAGGGGCGAGGGCTTACATTTATTAGCCACCTTATGTTTGCAGTGCGCCGTGCTATCCGATTTACATATATTATCTCATTTCACTATTTCACAGTCCTGGGAGCCATGCCCTCCTGCTCCTGTTTATAAATGAGGAGACTCAGGCTCAGAGAGGAGGTTCAATCACTCGCCCAGGGCTCATGATTTTCAGGTGACAGCTGTCTGCGTTATTTATACAGGGCCAATAGTTTATTTGATTTTTAAGGTAGTCAGGAGAGTGGAAAAAATACTGTATCAATGGCATTTCTAAACAAATAATTAAAATTCTGCCTATGAGGTGATCCATTGTCAATAATCACAAAAATGAATTAAGTGGGGGAAAAACAAGAAAAATAGCAGCAGAAAGAAATAAAATAGTTGATGTGTATCCTTTTGGGACCCAAAGGCCGTAGAGCATGTCATGAAGTATGTGGAAGCAGGATGTCTGCGTGTGTGTGTGTGTGTGTGTGCACGCACACGCATATGTGCACACACACACACCTCTGGTGTTCTGGATTTGGCCCATCGCACATTTTTGGTACTTACTAATGGGGTCAGTGTCTGAATATTAGAGTCCAGTCACAGAATGATGAAGAACAGTTCCACTCAGACTCTCAAGGTGACAGATGTTCTATAGCTAAAATATTGCTTTGGGGAAACCAGAATAGATCGCCGCAACTAAAATGATGAGCCAAAAATATAAGGGAAAAAAAAAGAGAAGACGGAGACGTGGGGCATTCAATGTGAGTGACAGCTCTCAGATTTTCCTCTGTGGGTTGTACTTGGCCTTGGATCGTCCATCGGTTCTTCTTCTTGTGAAGTTGTGGCCTTTTCCCACTCTTGGCCACCCAGACTCTGCTGTCTTGCGTGAACGGAGTAGTGTAGGGTCCTACACGCCAGCCCCTGGGGCGGTGACTTGGTGGGGGCAGCAGACTGGGGCACGAATGTCGTGATGTGACTTGCACAAGCAGCTGCTTTCAGACTATAATTTTGCCCGCTGTCCTTTAGCTACTCTTGGTACATTTCCAGAAGGATAATCCCTTGCAGTGAAGCCCCGTTCCCTCCCTGACCCCTGTTTGGAAACATCACCTGGTCCCATATGTCTTGCACTTGTGTTCTGGGCTTCTTTCTCACACACACCAGTCAAGGTGAGCATCTCTGGGGTCCACGTCCTGGGCCAGGGAGCAGGTGACATTACTCTCTTCTATGCCACCTTCTCAAGTATTTGTCCCTTTGGATCTTGCTGAGAAGTAACTCAACACAAGCGTTTCTCTTACCAGGACCACTTGACTCTATAATCTATGTTAGGCTGTATTTTGGTGAAAGAAATGGCCAGACCTTTTTTTTTTTTTTAAATGACCAGACTTTTGTATGAAAACTTTATCATGGATCATGGGGCGGGGGGGCACCTGGGTGGCTCAGTGGTTGAGCGTCTGCCTTCAGCTCAGGTCATGATCCCGGGTTCCTGAGATGGAGTCCCGCATGGGGTGCTTCTCCCTCTGCCTGTGTCTCTGCCTCTCTCTGTGTGTCTCTCATGAATAAATAAATAAAATCTTTAAAAAAAAAATACAACTTTATCATGGTGACACTCACAGAGAAAAGTACACCAAAAAAATTTATATCTTAGTGAATTCTACAGTGAATGCTCATATAATTGCCATGTGGGGCAGGGAATAGAACATAGCCAGCACCTCGGAAGCTTGCTGAGTGTCCCTTTCCAACACATGTACCTTTTTTCTCTCAAGATACCTCCTGCTCTGACTTAATCTGGTAATCATTTCTGTGTGTGTGTTTTTTTCAGGGAACACTACAGTTTGGAAACTGACAGGCTTTTTAGACCTTTGACCCCCTTCCATTTACCCAGGGAGACCCCACAACACAGGCTGGGAGGCTGTGCAGCAGGAGACCCTGGCCTCGACAAGGCTGGGGGAAATATATGCTTTGCCTTTTTTTTTTTGGCTGTAGGGCTTTGGCAGATCACACAGACACTCTAAAGTTCCTTTTCCTTATTTATGTAGTTGGAATAACAACTACCCACTGGGCTATTCTACTGGAAGTGAGGTGACACATGAAGCCACTTAATCGGTTGTCAAATGCTTGGCTGTGCAAGAGGAGTTATGAGACATGCCGTCTGCTCCTGCCCCCCCAGTAAGGCTTCTGCTCTCCATCTTCTGCTCCAGACAAGGCTCTCTGGGTTGTGTGGTGTGACCATCCACTCCCACCCTCCCTCGCGGCACCAGAGTGGAGGTAGACATACGCCAACTTGGGAAATAGTAGTCACGGGATGAGCATTGGCGGAATGAATGGCAAGCGAATGGGTCACCTTCTCTGGCCCTTCTCTCCGACTTTATCATTTGGTAGAGAAGGTGAGGCCTACAAAAGGGACGAGGAAAGCCTCCTGAGGAAGCAGTATGGGGCCTTACTTAAGAGTTCCCAGCCTGCTGCTCTACTTACTAGCTGAGAACTGGGGCCATGCATTCAACAGTCTCTGCTTTAGCTTCTCCACCTGTGAAATGCAGCTGAAATGGTGACTAAATTGTGGGAAAGAAATGAGAACAACAGGTAAAGTGCTTACAGAAGGGGATGGCATGTGGTAAGTCCCATCAAAGGCAACTGGTGGGGCGCCTGGGTGGCTCAGTGGGTTAAGCGTCTGCCTTTGTCTCAGGTCATGACCTTAGGTGCTGGGATCAAGCCCCACATTGGGCTCCCTGCTCTGTGGGAATCTGGTTCCCCCCCTCCCTCTGCCCCTTCCCCTTGCTTGTGCACACTCTCTCTCACTCTCAAATAAATACATAAATAAATAAATAATCTTAAAAAAATAATAAATGCGATTGCATTTATTAAGCAATCGATTGCATTTATTAAGCAATTAAGTAAGACCACCTTACTCTTATTTTCATGAGTGACAAAATGCCAGGACAATTTGCAGAAAAGATGGGGATAGAGAGACTAAATACCTGAGGGGAAATTGGCAGAGACTTTTCAGGAGAAAAGCTTATTTGCACCTGGCTTTCAGCCTGTGTAGGACTTAGATTTACCTTCTCTTCCAGCCTAGGGTCCTCAGAGGTGCTGCTCTCATGCCTGGGTTGTTCTTGCTTCACCTTCCATGCCTGAGCAACGCTTCCTTGTCACTTAATGTCATTATTATCCAAGAAGGCTTTTCCTGGTCTTCCTGACAAGGTTAAGACATCTGGTCATAAAACACTCAAAAGCACTTACATGCTTGGTTTTTAGAGCATCGACTGTCATACGTATTTATGAATTTATTAATGCAATTAAAATTTTTTTCTAACTCACCCACCACTGGATTGTCAGATTCTTGAAGAAAGTATTTGTGGCTTTATGTTTTTCCACGACTTTATTCTCCTTGCCTGTAAACACAGTGCTGAGCCTGTGGTAGAGCCCAGGAAATACTTGCTGAGTGATTTCATCCATCAATCTAGAAGTGGAGGAAGGCCTTTTAGGAAGAGGAACAAATAGAGTGAACCCCTGTGGGAGCCCTCAGGGGTTATAATAAACCCAAGGGGCAAGTTAACAAGCCCTACTATGTGATGGCAGTGAGCTCAGTGGTCTCTTCCCTCTGTGTTTTTCTTTGTATCTACACCCAAGGTATAAAATATTTCATTTCCAAGAAAACTCTTCAAATCTTTGAAAGTTGCAGGTGATCTTGCAAATCATTTTCCGTTAGTTCTGCTTGACTTTCGCTCTTCTCATCAGTCAGTCAGAGCGAGTGACTTTACTGAAAGATTTATTTGCTCCTTTTTTGGAGAAAGACCTGGCCCTCAATCTAGAGGATTTAGTCAGTCCCTGCTTCCTGTCAATTAGTTCTAATTTCCTCTCTTTTTGCCACAGTGTCATCAAATGTATGACTTTCTTTTTCAATGTCCCACAAATGTTTCCTGGAATTTTCCTTCCTTCCTTCCTTCCTTCCTTCCTTCCTTCCTTCCTTCCTTCCTTCCTTCCTTCCTTCCTTCCCCCCTTCCCAACAGAAGCAAGAATATCCTCTTTATGCAAATCCACCCACCGTTTATCTCTGGAAAGAAGCTCTAAGGGCTTGGACAATCATCTTCCTTCAATGACTCCTAATTTATATTTTTGGCATTCTAAGACTTGTGCATTCTATGCACTGTGAAAACGGTAGATAATAGATATTTCACAGGGCCCAGAGGCTAGTGGGGGGCCTGTCAGAGTGAGGGTTAGGCTGGGGATGCGGTGGATTCCTGAGAGGGAAGGAGAACTTGATGGACTCCTGACTGGTGACCTTGCCTGCTGCGCCCCACCACACCTGCTAGAGAGCACTAAGTATGCTCTCAATTCTTGCCACTCAATAAAACCATTTACTGAGCACTCACTGTGTACCAAACATGGTGCTAACCATACTTTTTGAGGGACATATTATCATTTCCTGTAACAGATGCCGTTGGTGCCCTGCCCAGATCCCCTTTACTGCTGCTCAGTCAGTCCTCTGGCTGCCCTGAGAAACGGCTCATTAACAATTTACTGACACATCCTTGGGAATGGGGAAGGGGCAGCTTCCCTTGGCCAATGAGAACCCTCCCCACCCAGACCTTGGCCAACACCTGACTGACCCAGGAGGTACAAAAGGCCAGTCCCCTTATCTCAAGGCCAGACTAACTCTGATGTAATTTATGCTTCAGACTTTCCTTGTTTTTCTTTTTCCTGCCTCATTCTGCTTCACCCACTCCCCTTCTCTGGAGAACACTCTCCCAGTAAATTGCTTGAACAAAAGTCTCCAATTGGAGTTCTACTCCCAGGGCACCTGCCCTAAAACACCTCCCATTCTACACACAAAGACATTTGAGTTTAGGGTGATTTAATTGTTTGCCCAAATCACACCGAAGAGTGGGAATACAAAGTCCAGTTCCATCCAATTCTGTTCAATTATTGTTTGATAATTCCTGCCAATGTCAGTTTTGATCGACAAGCTTCCCCCTCCAAGGGGACATGGCAGTTTCCTGTCCAGGTAAGCAGCTGGCTGGGTTCAGTTCAAGTCCAGAGCTGCAGCACTGGGAGGCAGTGATCCAGCCCCGGAGGGGACAGGTGGCCTGTGGGCGCAGTCTTTCCACAGCAATGCTTCCCCTCCCACCACCCCTGGAATCATGCTATCTCCTCACTTCCCACCAAGGCTGGGGTCAGTTTGGAAAGCAGTATCCATTTTCTCTGGTTGTCACCAAGACCGTGCCATAGTCCTTGCCTTAAGTGAGCATGGCCAGGAATGCCACAGAGTCTGCAACACAAGGGGCGTTTCTGCTCAGCAAGGAAGTGTTTTTGCACCAGTGCTCCTGTTGAGAAACACTGTGAAGTGTCCAGGGTCAAAAAGTAAGTGAGCCAAATGCAGTTATCAAGTCCAAAGGGCAAGGGGATGATGAAAAAGGGAAGACAAAGCCAAAGAGGGGATAGCCAGGCAGCTCTGGGGCTGGTGCCAGCCACGCTGAAGGAAAGGGAGCGAGAGGCTGCTGTGCTTACAGCTTGCTCTTCTCAGTGTCCACTCTGGGGGCTCCCCACCTGGGAGGAGGCCATGGCTCACGTGAGAAGCTGAACGTGCTAGATCTCAACTTTCTCTCCTCCCTTGCAGGCAGGCGTGGGTAGATGTCCTGGATTTTTAATTGGGAAGTTGTTAGCAAAGAGTGGAGTTGAGAGGACAGAACTGTCTTTTCCCTGAGGAATAGCATTCATCGGGTGCTCTTTGGGGCCTTGTTTCTAGCCACACAGATCTAGAGTCTGGAATCTTCAGGCTTCTGGGAGGTTCTGGGCATGACCCAACGTCCTTTGAATAAATTGTTTTCTTGCTTAAGTCAGCCAGAATTAGCTTCTTTGGTGGGCAGATACGAACACCTACTGGGTACCAGCTGTTGGGAAAACAAACATACATCAGACAAAGGTCCTGTGTTCTCGGTCTGGATGACAAACAGGTACCCCAGTCAGACTTGGGGAGTGCTTCTGCGTGGGTAGAACCAAGAACCGAGGAAGCCTAGGATGGAAAACAATTCATGATAACCCGCACCGGGGTCAGTTTGTTCGAGAGGCCAAGAACCAGGGAAGCTAGTGTGAGATAGTGAAAAAAAAAAGATGAAGGGAGAAACTCATGAACATTTTGTTAAGAAGAGGTAGAGAAACGAGTCACATCCAGACCAGCCTGATTTGAGGATGGTAAAGGCTGTGAGCAGGGATTACAGTGGGACAGGGTTACAGAGCACTGGTTTCCCAAGCTCAGATTCCCCCTTGATTTCCTGGGAAAAATAAAGGACAAAGAGCTGTGTACACAGTAGCCAAACTTCTGGCCCAGTTTATCAATGATCCTAAACCTCCCAAAGATTGTTTTATTTCTTCCACTATAAGTTTGCAATCCTATGATTTACAGTAGATGGTCCAGCCTGTGGTTTGTGCTATCTTGTGTAAATTAAATAGAATTTCATTTTAGGGAATTGAGGTAGGGAATGAGTCCAATGCTCGATTTCCCTTTTATTAGGTTGCTGTCGTCCATTGAGCATCTCTTCCATGCCGGTCTCTTTCCACATATTATTTGTAATCTTCAGCATAACCCTCCAAGTGGGTAATATGGGGTTAGTCGTACAGGTGAGGCCTAATGATTTGGCCCGGATCACCGAGCTGGTCGGTGACAAAACTTGGAACCTGTGTGAGTCTGGATCCAAGCTGACCTACTTTCCATGACACACACCACGGTGCCTCTTTACCAGAGATCATAAGTCAAGAAATCATGCTTAGGGATAATATGTCCATTGATCCATCTGTTTGTAACTCGCTCCCAGCTGGTTTGCCTCAGATAGATATCAAGCATTCTTAAGGGGTTGATTAAGATCAGTTATATAATCAGGAAAGACCAGTGGTGAAGAAGTCTTTCTGACTTAAAAAAAACAAAACAAAAAAAATCCTATGATTAAGACACTGCATTGTAAGCCCTCTTTCAGGCCTGATTTCTATGAATTCTGGTTAGTCTGGTTGGTGGGAGAATGCTGCTGATAGTCGGAAGAGTGTTGTCCTGAGGTCAGAGGCACCAGAGTGGGCCCTTTGGCTCAGATTTGCCAAGCCCTCACCCCTGCTCCCAGAGGACAAGAGGGCAAGCTATGTGAGCCAATGAACTGCTAGTAGGAGTGGTAATGATAACAGTTCACATTTTTGAGCACCTGCTATACGTTAGTGCTGTGATGTGCACCATCTTTAATCCTCTGCACGAACCTATGAGGTTCCACTTTTTAAAAGAGGATGTTTCCTGTACGACTAACCCCTTATGACTCTGGGAGGGTCAGCAACTAGTTAATATCACCCAGACAGCAGGTGGGCTATCTGGGGTTTAAACCCAGAGCTTTCTGCCCCCAGAGCCCGAATCTAAGGGTTCCTGTCGTATTACCATAGAGAAGCGGGTCAGCTACACCTGTGAAGAGTCTCTTTAAAGTCATGACCCATTTATTTCACAATTATCGACCAAGGCCTATTTTAAGATGAACAATGTCCTCCCGAACAAAAGAGAGAAGATGGCCTCGGCCTTCATGGTAGAGGAAAAAAAAAGAATCAAATCAGTTCACAAATACACATGTAATTATACACCATGCTATGTGCTACAATGGAAAGGCCCAGAAAGGTAAGAGAGCGTGGCCCAAGAGGACCTAATCTAATCTTCCAGATCAGGGAAGACTTTTTTGGAAGCAGTGGCGACCGAGTAAATACCAGAGGGATGAGTGTAGTTGACTAGGATGGAAAGGGAAATGGGAGAAGAGAATTATTGGCAGAATGAAGGGCTTGTGCAAAGGCCCTGAAGCAGGAGGAAAGAATTTTCAGTCTGTGGTCATTAGACACCACCGGCCTAAGGGATAAATTTAGTTTGTAGATATTTGTTTTGGCCCACAGATTCTTCTGGAAATTTTTGAGCCTCAAGGAGGAACTGTATAAATATTAGGACATGAAGCTCTTCTCAAAAAAGCCTAAGACCTGGCAACCCTTGGCCCTCAGGGCTTCAGGCAATAATGACAAATGCCAAGTGTCTGAGCAGCTGAGGTGGGGCACAAGTGGGGCACACACACTCCTCTTCCTCAGAGTTCCTTCCTGGGGGTGGCGGGGGACATCTTCCCAGCACCTGTCACCCCGCGTCAACTTGTTGGCACTGTTGTTTTTCTTGCAGTCGAGTCTTTCTCCATATCTGTCTTGATCACAAATGAAAGGTACATCGAGAAAACCCCCTGCTCTTCCTCACCCTCAGAGTCTGCTCCTCAGGGGCCCTGTCTTGGTGCCTGTGGGCATTTAAATCCCCTCAACTCCTACCTCGGAGAAAACGGAATAAAGGTCAGTAGCATGTCGAACTATTTAATGGCTTCAAACATATAGACTTTTTTTCTTTTTTTTTCTCAGTGATGACTGCAAATGCTTAGTGACAATGGGATGGGCTTTAATGCATGGCCAATCCTACCACCGCGGTAGACTCCGAGACCTGCCTAAAGGCTCCATTGCTTGGTAGTCAAAGGAATACAAAATACTGGTACTGTGCTTCTAAATGCAGTAATGCTGCACTTTCAATTTATTAGTTGTTTTTAGTTGTCTTTCATTTTATTAAGCATTTCTACTGCAGTAGGCAAAATAGACCATACAAGAGCCCTGCTCTGGAGACGTATGTTTACCCATTAGTGTTTCCTTGGTCAGATAAATTAACCTTGGCGTCTCCAAACCACTGCTCCTTACATACTAGCAAGACAGCCAAAAAATTAGTTTTGATTTTTTTTCCTGTACATTTATAAACATGTTAAGTCACGCAGACGTGTCTGGTATGGTGTAAGGACCCGGGGCTGTGATGCAAGAAACCACTTTGTTTTGCACAGTTAACACGTTCCTGAAAGACAGGGTGTAAGTCACGTCACATGTGCAGAGCGTGGGAGAAACTCACTGGGGGAACTTGTGACGAACCATTTTGTTTGCAAAGCAGAGAATTTCAATGTCGTGTGCACAGTCTTTCATTAATGCATCCTTTTTGTATTCTGTTAAAATTTAATGAAGTACATATGCATCAAATATGTGGCACGACGCCTACATATTTAGGATATATGGCCTAAAATGTCCATTTCCTTATACGTAACTAAAATTAGTTGGTTCTCATTTGTGTCTGCCTTTTACCCCCTGGTGTGTGGCTTTCACCTAGCTGTCCCTGCTCTCTTTGCCCTGCATTGTGTGACTAAGCCCTGCTACAAATCAAAGCTCCAGCTCAAACTCAACCAGCAGAGGGTACTGTTTGAGCACTTAAGGGGACTTCCCATCTTTGTCCTACCCATCCAAAGAGAACAATATCTGAATAATAGCCAGGGACGATATTCAATAGGCAAGGTGCTGGCAAGATTATACATCAATGATCATGTTTCAGCATCACTTTGCAGGAAATTCCCTTTGTTCTCTGCTGATCACAAAGGACATTCCATGCAAAATGCACCTGTAGCTCCTGGTGATAAATGCATATATGAAGGTAGATGAAGACGGGTGGTGGTGGTAGAGGGGTGGTATCTGCTTCTAAATTTACCAAGTACTTATATCCACTTTAGGTTTAAGGTTCCGAATCAAGATAGCCCCATGTGTTCTCAGCTTGCTGGTGAATGATCATGAATAATTCCTGCAGTAGCAAATGACATAATAAAATAATCAGGCAGTCTATGCACATTGTAAATGGATGAGTGCAGATGTCTCCAAATGGAGGGGATATTTAAAGACACTTTACATCTGGGTTTGGAGCGCTCGAGAGTTTGTTAGTGACAGTTTATCAGAATAAAATGAGCATCTCTCCATTCTGAAATCATGGTCAGCGTTAAAGATAATTAAATATACTGTAGAGGAATACTTTGTCACTTAATTCTTACATGAATTTGATCCATTTGTGGATAGTGGTGGATTCTACATTTCTTAATAGAATTTATACTCTTGTAAAAACTATAGAACACTTCTGAAAGAAATTGAGGAAGACACAAAGAGATGGAAAAATATTCCATGCTCATGGATTGGCAGAATTAATATTGTAAAAATGTCAATGTTACCCAGGGCAATTTACACGTTTAATGCAATCCCTATCAAAATACCATGGACTTTCTTCAGAGAGCTAGAACAAATTATTTTAAGATTTGTGTGGAATCAGAAAAGACCCCGAATAGCCAGGGGAATTTTAAAAAAGAAAACCATATCTGGGGGCATCACAATGCCAGATTTCAGGTTGTACTACAAAGCTGTGGTCATCAAGACAGTGTGGTACTGGCACAAAAACAGACACATAGATCAGTGGAACAGAATAGAGAACCCAGAAGTGGACCCTGAACTTTATGGTCAACTAATATTCGATAAAGGAGGAAAGACTATCCATTGGAAGAAAGACAGTCTCTTCAATAAATGGTGCTGGGAAAATTGGACATCCACATGCAGAAGAATGAAACTGGACCACTCTCTTTCACCATACACAAAGATAAACTCAAAATGGATGAGAGATCTAAATGTGAGACAAGAGTCCATCAAAATCATAGAAGAGAACACAGGCAACACCCTCTTTGAACTCGGCCACAGTAACTTCTTGCAAGATACATCCACAAAGGCAAAAGAAACAAAAGCAAAAATGAACTATTGGGACTTCCTCAAGATAAGAAGCTTTTGCACAGCAAAGGATACAGTCAACAAAACTAAAAGACAACCTACAGAATGGGAGAAGATATTTGCAAATGACATATCAGATAAAGGGCTAGTTTCCAAAATCTATAAAGAACTTATTAAACTCAACACCAAAGAAACAAACAATCCAATCATGAAATGGGCAAAAGACATGAAAAATCTCACAGAGGAAGACATGGACATGGCCAACATGCACATGAGAAAATGCTCTGCATCACTTGCCATCAGGGAAATACAAATCAAAACCACAATGAGATACCACCTCACCCCAGTGAGAATGGGGAAAATTAACAAGGCAGGAAACCACAAATGTTGGAGAGGATGCGGAGAAAAGGGAACCCTCTTACACTGTTGGTGGGAATGTGAACTGGTGCAGCCACTCTGGAAAACTGTGTGGAGGTTCCTCAAAGAGTTAAAAATAGATCTGCCCTACGACCCAGCAATTGCACTGTTGGGGATTTACCCCAAAGATTCAGATGCAATGAAACGTCGGGACACCTGCACCCCGATGTTTCTATCAGCAATGGCCACAATAGCCAAACTGTGGAAGGAGCCTCGGTGTCCATCGAAAGATGAATGGATAAAGAAGCTGTGGTCTATGTATACAATGGAATATTACTCAGCCATTAGAAACGACAAATACCCACCATTTGCTTCAACGTGGATGGAACTGGAGGGTATTATGCTGAGTGAAATAAGTCAATCGGAGAAGGACAAACAGTGTATGTTCTCATTCATCTGGGGAATATAAATAATAGTGAAAGGGAATATAAAGGAAGGGAAAAGAAATGTTGGGAAATATCAGGAAGGGAGACAGAACATAAAGACTCCTAACTCGGGGAAACGGACTAGGGGTGGTGGAAGGGGAAGAGGGCGGGTGTTGGAGGGGAATGGGTGACGGGCTCTGAGGTGGACACTTGACGGGATGAGCACCAGGTGTTTTTCTGTATGTTGGTAAATTGAACACCAATAAAAATTAATTTAAAAAAAAGAATTTATACTCTTGGATTTTTATATAAAGATTTTGAAAAATTTTCATCAAAGCAAAAACCGCACATAGCAATAAAAGCTAGAAGCACTTAGGCCGAAAAACAAGAGTTCTCTGTCCCGCTCCCTATCTTCAGTGTCTTCTCAGATGTGACTTTTAACTTTTATGGCATTTCTTTTTGTTATTTACCTCTGTATCTCTAAACAATATTCTTGTACTGCTAATTCTTGGGTTCTTAGTTTTGGACATTATACATTGTTTTCCTGTGCTGATAGATGAGATTGTTACTCAATTAAGTCACTCAATGGCTCCTGTTTGTCATATCTCTGCTTTAGATATTTATTGGTTACCTATGCAACATTAGATAAAATACTTCTTCCTTTAATAATTGACAATTTGAGTTCCCATCTGTTTAGTCCTTCTCTCTCACTTCTTCATCCCCCTTCTTGTAGCCTGTACCTGTACAACATTGAGGCTATTAACATTTGCCCTCTGCTCTCTAATCAAAATTCTACCATCTTTGTCTTTAGGTTGATTCTAAAATTGTAAACCAATAAATGGTGTTTATATTGGGGCTCTATATCGTTTATTGTTTTTTTTTTTCTTTTTACATAGTATATTGTTATGACACTTCCTGTACAGCTTTTAATTTTACTGAGTTTCTAGTTGCCTTTTTTCTCATACTACCTGCCTTGCTTGTGCGCTCATTTTTTTTGTCCATCCAGAGATTTTGTTAAAATTTTTCCTCTTCATCTTGCTACTCTTGTCTGTACTGGTTCTATAGACCTGCTACACAGTGATCATCTTGGTATTAGCCTTTTTTGCCCTATTTCCTCATTTCTGGAACTCAAGTCTTTTGCTTTCTTTGTTTACTTCTTTTGCTCCAGTATATACTCAACAGAATTCCTAAGAAGTTATATGTGAGATGTCACTGTTCCGATTCTTTGAATGTATGAAATTCAGCACAAACTAGTGTGATCTATGTTCACACTTGAATGATAATTTAATGAGGTATAGAAAATATAGTTTAAAAATAACTCCCCCCCCCAAAAAAAAATAAATAACTTCCCCCAGAGTTTTAAAGGCATTTTTCTGGACCTTTCTCTGGAACATCCAGTACTGCTGATGTGAGGTTTACTGCCAGGCTAGTTCTCATTCCTTGATAACCTGATTTTTCTTTTAAAAAAAATTGTTTTTAAGGTAGCTGACATACAATGTTATATTAGTTTCAAGTTACAACATATTGACCCAACAATTCTATACATTACTCAATGCTCACCACAATAAGTGTAGCTACCCAATCTGCTTTTTATTTCTGCTTTTTTCTTCCAGCAATGATCTGGAGGTCTTTTTACAGTCACTGATGGGCTATCCCAGTCTAAAGTCTTAAGTCTTTCAGCTATCCCAAATTCTCTTGTGTCATTCAAATTAACAATATCTTCCCCTCCAGTGTTGCTATTTATCATAGTTCCTACTAATTTTCAATTGGCCCCCTCATTTGATCCTTTTGTCTACTTTTTTTTTTTATTTTCCATCCTGATTTTCTTAATTTTACATTCTAAAATTTTTCTTTTTCCTTTTGGCAATCCTGTTTTTTATTTTTTATTTTTTAGTCAAGTTTCCTTCTTAATCTGTTTGTTCTTTTTTCATAGTATCCTTTTCTTGTCCAATCAATACAATGCACTCTTGGATCTTTCTAAGGATGTTAGAATTTCCACAGAAACATCCGTTTTTCATATTCTCTCTTTTTATTTTGGAATAAGTATTTCCTCTTTATCTTTGTCAGAATCTCCCATGTTAGAGACTTTCTCAAATATGTAGAAATCATTGCTTTTCTGTTCACATTTTAGAGTGAAGCAAACATCACAACTGGGGGTACGATTTACATCGTGGTGAAATCAGCTATTCCATAAACAGAGTTTTGGTTGATTTATTCCATTTTTCAGCCTAATGTGTCACTCCCACTCCTATCCACCCCTACTGTGTCTGAGTTATCAGAATTCTGAGTATCTCAGTGATTCTTCTAGGCAACTTATCTCCGTTTCTGTTACCACACCACCTCGCCTTCCTTTATTTCACTTTCAGCTAACCTTGTTGGAGCCCTTTCATCTATTAGCATGTCTACATTCACTTGTCTTCCAAAAATTTGTTGACGGTTTTTGTCAGCCAATGATCATATCATGTCTTACTCTTATTTTACCGTGTAAGTTTATACTTATTTGCATTCCTTTACTGACATTTTAATGGGCTTCTGGATGGAAGAGACTATAAATACATGTGCACAGCCTGCCATCTTTAGCTGGAAGTTCATGTTAATTTTGTAAAAAGATTTTATTTTTTTATTTGAGAGAGAGGGAGAGAGAGCCCAAGCCAGGGGTGAGGTAGAGGGAGAGGAAGAAGCAGACTACCTACTGAGCAGAGAGCATGATGCAGGGCTCCACCTCAGAATCCTGGGATCACGACCTGAGCCGAAGGCAGACACTTGACCAGCTGAGTCATCCAGGTGCCCCAGTTCATGTTAATTTTTGAAGGCACATTCGTATGACTGGAAATTTCTAGATGTGTATTCAGTACTTACTTGTAGCCCACATCATTTGTAAACCTGTATTTTCAGTGGAACTATTTAATATGTCTTTTACTATGTGTCCTTTCTTTAGCTATATTCTTAATATTAAGAAGTATAATAGCAAGTCAAACATATGTTTGATCCTTTTGAGATATAAATAACTTCAAATGTTATATTTGTTAAGATCACACTGTAAAATAGGGAATTGCTATTTCATTTCACAGATGAGAAATGAAGCTTCTGAGAGAGTCAAGTCACAAGCTTAAGATCATAGAGTTGGTGAGCACAAGCCTGGTACTTAGATCCAAACCTTCTAGTGCTTTTCCTCCTAAGCCACATCATGTCTCCTACCTACTACCTGATAAAACCCAATAAATCCAACAGCGTAAATAAATAACTTTGTCTAGAGATAAATTTCTATTTCCATAAAGTTTCATGTGAAATGTTTAGTTTTGGTATTGGTTGTACTTTTCAAATATTGTTTAAAGCTATTCATGAATATTTGTTAAGAATGTAGCATTCCTAACTTCTCAGTGAACTTAACGAGACCTTCCACTGATAAAGTGTATCAATGTTGCATAAAGGAAAAGCTGTTATTTCAAAACATCGGGAGCAGGGCTAAGGTAGAGCCAGAGTATTCCAGTTGTCTTTAACTATTATATATCTTACTACATTTTAGGTCAGATAATCTGGCTCATGACATTCAAAACTGTATTAATTATGGGATTTTATAACGAGGTTATGCAGTGTATGTTTGCCAATTGGGAAAGAAAGATAATTATGCTTGAATGTAGGTCACATTTAAGAAACTCTCTTAGGCCTAATGGGAACCATGTTTCCTTAAAAATCAAGAATTAATGACATTCAAGAGAATGGTGTCTCTCTCATCCTCTCATCCTGTGACCCAATTCTTCTGGTCAGAGATTTTTTTTTTTTTTTTTACCTTTTTTGGTGGCAGTTCTTAGGAGGAGAAACTTGTGTAATTTCCCATAAGGCATTTTGAGCCATTTAGGGTAGCCACTGCTGAATTGGATCTTGTTGGTTGTAAGGAACTGGTGAATGAGGTATTACCAATGCGGACATTGGCAGGCACATTTCTAGAGTTGATATCTTAAGCAGATCATTCTAACTCTCCTCAAAGTCTTTTATGCTGACATTTATATGAGAAGGAGATTTTTGTCTACTATGTGTTTGTCTCAGTCTTTCCCCTTGGACAATTGCTGTTGTGTTTGAACTGTCTGTGATTTTTGTTTTTTGCTTTTTTGTTTCCCCCTGAGCAGTTTTTGTTTCAGCAATACCAAATGGCAAATCTGAAGAACCCCGTTTAAAATGGGAGTGACCGCCCCTCAAAATTAACAAGTTTGTTATGAAGAATATTATAGTTACCCAGTAAGCTGATGAAATATTCCAAGGATGGATTTAATGGCCTGCATCTCTGTTTGTCTCTTTTTCATCTTTAGAGAATTAAGGTTCTTAAACAGGTTGCTTTAAGGAACTAATGATGTCATAAAATGCACTGTACTTTAAGATTATTGGGCATTTTTCAGTGAGGACATCAAGCCTTGGTAAGACATATGACACATGAAAGAATGATCCAGACAGTGGAAAGATCTAGATACTGAAATAACTCTCCTAATTGAGTTCTCCAACCTTTCCTCCCAGAAAACACTTGGCCTTGAGGGCTGATGCTTTGTTTATATATCTATTTATTTACCCATTTTTCATCCATCCCACCTCCCCATAATAATTTCCTCAAATTGGTTTAATTCTCTCCATTGGCCTCTCCATGAAATTTGCATGGTGGTTACTGAACATAGCAAAAGCTCACAGCAAGCTGTGGATGACCTGGATGCATGTCTTAGCTGCTTACTTAGACCAAAATCATCATCATCATCATCATCATCAATCATCATCATCATCATCATCATTATCTTGGAATCCAAAATTGAGAAAATGTAGTTTTTCCTGGGTCTATTCAGACTCACCTAGCTGTTAATTTCCATTTTGGAGTTCTTTTATGCATGAGTGATGTGGGAATTCCTCAGGGTTTTGAACTTTATGTGAATAAAGAACTCTGAGATCAGTGCTCACGAATAGGTGTGCTGTGCTATAGTAACCCATCTGCTGCCTGTCTTTGGGGTGTAGGATGTTTAGCTAATACTACTTAATATAATTCTAACTGGGTGGCTCTTGTTAAGTCTTTGAAGGAAAAGATGTAATATTCAGGCCAAGGGCACATGAAGAAAATACTCCAACTCCCCCTGTCTCAAAGCAAGTACTTGATTCATGCTTTTAAACAAGATTTATAAGCTACTCAGACTGATCTCCACTCCAAGGTTGTGGTTGGAACCTAACCAGGATAGTAGTAACACCGCTTTCATCAAGTGGGGCATTGTTCAAGGTTGTAATGCAGGATGAAGGAGAAGTAATGGATATGATGCTTAAAGACATGTCTAATTGCTGGGAGATCTTTCAGGTACCTACCTAATAGCTCTGCTCCAATGACTTGTGGGAAGACATTTTTAAATGCTGAAGAGTGAGACTTTTAATAGGGGAAGGATTGTGGTCAGCTAAGTCTCTGTAAATTCTTCTTAAAGCCCTGGGATGACTTGTTAGGGTGTGTACCTGACGGAATAAATGCAAGTGTTTCTGAGACTCTAAGACTTTGTAAACAGGAGGCTTTTAGGTAGATCCCAAAGAATTTGAAGTAGCAGAAATGGTGGGGGTTGGATAAAGAGTATCACACGGTGAAGGTCTAAATCCGGTG
Source organism: Vulpes lagopus (assembly GCF_018345385.1). NCBI lineage: Eukaryota > Metazoa > Chordata > Mammalia > Carnivora > Canidae > Vulpes > Vulpes lagopus. Next base: position 31,283,651 of record NC_054846.1, read on the forward strand.
AAAGTTAAAGATGCTACCTTTCCCTATTTGAATCACATTCAGTTTTGAAATTGTAATTGTGGGACCTTTGGAGAAAACCTTAGGCTCAAGAGCAAGGTGTCTGTTTTAATGCTCAACATAGCAATTTATTTTTATGAGGAGATGAGTAATTTGGGGATGATTTTTGGGTTTTAGAACAGTGTATTTGGTAACCCTATTATAAACTTCTGGATATATATTCCACTCCATAAGATAGCTACAACAATTTGGATTTTTTTTTCAATGTCCAGAGCCATTATATGCTACAGCACTTGGAGTTGACCCATAATGCTTCACAGTCCAAAGCAGTCTCTAGAGCCCAAACCTTGGCACCAATTCCAACAAAACAGTAGGTCAGCCCTGGAAGAGAGAGAGAAAAAAAAGTGTTGCCTGATTGCCATGAATGGAAACGAGAGAAGAGAAATTCATATTAGAGTAAATCAGCTCCTAGTCTTATTATTAGTAAAGGGGCAGTGAGTGGGTGGAAGGAGAAATAGGTGCAGGGCTGACATTTACCCAGCACTTACTCAATGGCTCACATGTTATTAGATGCTTTAACACATTTTATTTTTCCTCTGGTCCTCACTAAGTCCTAAAAGTTTTATTATCTTTGTTATTACTGATAAGGAAGCTGAAGAGAGGCATGAGAGAATTGCCAGAGGTCCTACAGCAAGCTCATGGTGGAGATGTTTGTGAACTCAGGTGACTGAGTCTAAAGTGCAGGCTCTTTCTACTCCACCACAGAGGGTACTATTTAGAGGAGTTGTTATTAACATCTGCTGTAGATCTAAAACTGTTTAGATCTGTATGCAATGGCCATGGGTAATCAAATCATTCTGTTTTCTAGGGCTTGAAAAAAAAATCAAGTCTAGCATTCATGGAACCTTGATTATCAGCCATACATCTTTGACTTCATTCACTCATTCAAATAAATATTTGTTGAGCTTCAACTGCATGCCATGTACTGGGCCAGGTAATGGTAGTGCAGCAAGAGAGAGTTGTAGTTCTGGTCTTCATGAGTTTACACTCTAGAAATAGTACACAAGTTAAGAGGTAAACATATTCAAGCCATGAAAACATTAGATCAGGAGTGGAGCCATAATGTTATTTCAATGTGCCAGGTTGCTACAGGAATGAGATGCACAAGAAAACAGAATGTTCTGGTTATCTACACAGACTTTGCCAAAAAGTGAATCCAGGGGTACGTGGGTGGCTCAAATGGTTAAGCATCTGTGTTTGGTTCAGGTCATGATCCTGAGGTCCTAGGATAAAGTCTTGCATCAGGCTCCCTGTTCAGCGAGGAGTCTGCTTCTCCCTCTGCCTCTCTGCCCTGCTCACTCTCTCTCTCTGGCAAAAATAAATAGATAAAATCTTTTTTTAAAAAAGTGAATCTGGCATTACTACGTGGAAAAAAACTATGGATTTTTTCACCTATGTATTAGCTGCTATACAATGGTCCTCTTCATCCTTCTGTGTATATACCATTCAGTTTGTTACTGTTTAAATTTTTATTTTCTGACCTCCCCCTTTGGGGGACTTTCCTTGATTTCATTGATTATTAAAACAATATTGGAGCACCTGGGTGGCTCAGTAGTTAAGTGTTTGACTCTTGACCTCAGCTCAGGTCTTGATCCCAGGGTCATGAATTCAAGCCCTGTGTTGGGATCCATGCTGGATGTCGAGCCTACTTAAAAGAAAAATAAATGAATGAAATGATACTAAAGCCCTTCAATATGGTTATAATATCTTTATTTTGGGGGTGGGGGTAGTTTTTCAAGAAAGGGGATGGGTTTTTCTTCTTTGAAAGGTCACGCTGTTTTGATTTAGAATGCTCTTGAAGATATTTAGATGAATTAAAAAGTAAAATTTGCAAATTTATTTTAAAAATTCTGTCAAACAATACTGCGTATTTTTAAAGGTGCATATATACGCAGAGAAACATCTAGGAGGAGACATACCAGAGCTTTAGGAGAAACTTGGGAATGTAGCTGATGGCCAAATGGAATTTTGTCTTATTCGTGCTATTTTACTTTTACCTAGAAAGTGTGGTCATATATTCTTTTTATAAGAAAAAAAATTGTGGAAAGAGGTAGATTTGATGGAGAGTGGCTAAGAAGCTGTTGCACTATTACAGAAAAGAGGTGATTCTGATCTGAAATAAAAATGGAGATGGTCTAGCCTAGTAGTTATAGAGACCAGAGAACAAAGGCTCTGATTCCAGATGATTTGGGCTTGAGTGTCTACTCTCACACTCACCAGCCATGTGCCAACTGGGTACATTACCTAAACTCTTTGTGTCATGGCCATCTCATCTGTAAATGAATATGCAAAAAAATAGCACCTACTCATAGAACTATTGTGATAATTCAATGTCTAGTACATGAAAAGTGCTTGGAACAATGGAGAGTACATAATAAGCCTTCTAGAAATCCTAGCTACTATTTTCAGGGGGTGAGCAGGATTGAGTAGGGGAAATGGGAAGAATGATGAAAAACTGAAGATGCGAGTACATTTGATACCAAATTGATGCTGAATATCTTGGCAGGTCCTGTGAATCATCATGCTTTTATGACCATCGCTTCCCACTCTATGCCCTGAGGTCACAGGGGTAGAACAGCTTATAATGACTCTCTACTAATTCTGTGGCAGGTACTGGAAGTTGTTTTTCTAATCATGAATTGCAATCTGGAATGAGCTGGTCACATCACTTAGCCTCCTGTCGAGTTCTCTAATTAGTAAGTTGGTAACCATGTCACTTATCTTTAGTGCTTAGAGATTTTTTGGTAATTAATAAGGTGACTGTACACATTTCAGTGGACATAAAAGGCCGCCTCTTCTCCCATTTCCCCTGCGTACTTTATTCCATTTTCAGTCACTGATAAATCTGCTTCTCTGGATAATGCTGTGGAAAACAAGAGAGGTCAAAGGAAAAACTTATTACCTCTCAGGGTCTGTTTGTGTGAAAACACAAAGACAAATATCACTTGGGGGGTAGCGTGTGGGTGACTCTGGCATACCGCCTAACACTGAATTATCCTAAGGATCCAATGAAGAAAAGTATGCTTGGAGAAAATATAAAGCACCATATACATTAGGATTCAGTCTATTAGCTTTCTGTTTGTCATTTTTTTGTTTCCTATTCCATGTGAAAATGCTATATAGAAAATTCTAGATGGCTTCACTCTAAATAAACAGCTTCCTCTGAGTTCATATTCCTCTTCAGTTTTGTCTACTTGTCTCATCTTTGGGTTTACGACTACTGAGAGATTGTTTAAACCTTGAAATTTTATTCCCTACAATTTTTGTCCTACGCTGGTAGGACAATTGCCAACTCTTTGGAAAGGACAGATATTTAATTTAGATGTGGTTCTACCATCTGTATAGCATCAATATACATGTTTTCTCAGTATGACACTAAATAAATCTTTGATGACATTAAGGTCTCTTCATTGGTGTTCAGGAGACTCTTGGAGCCTTTCCTGAAGGTCTTAATTTGCCTTTATTTGTCTTATTTTGGGTCAGAATCTAGCCCAATGTCTAGCCTCTTATAATAATATAATATAATTATGTTATAATTATATTATTGTAATATATTATAATTATATTATTATTGTAATATTGTAATATATTGTAATTATTGTAATATATTATAATTATATTATTGTAATATAATAATCTACAAACTATAATCAATAATTCTAGTCCTTTCCCTACGGTGGTCCCTGTTCCAGCTGGTAACATCTTCCTTCCTTCTGCCTTAAGAGTAAAAGGTCTCCTGTTCCTATTAATTTTCTTCTTCTTTGCTTACCGACAGTATTAGTTTACATATATCTGGGCCTTTCCTCATCTTGGCTTTTCTCACTTATATATCAAGAAATACCATCATATGTTATCATGAATTTGAAATTTGATTCTCAACTCAGAAGATACTGATATTTTGTAAAATTCTAAAACACGGTTTTTGAAAATACCACTTTACTGAGGTGTAATTGGCATACAATAAACTGTACACATTTGGAAAGCACAATTTAGAATCTGCTTTTTGAATAACAAACCTTGATCCATTTTCCACAGAGCTCTGATTTAGGTACCAGCTGATCTTCCTCTTAGTCTTCAAAGCTAAGCTTGTCAAGGGCATTGTCTTAACTACCTTTCCTTAATTACTCATCTTCCAGTAAAGTCCATTCTCTGTCCTCTCCAATCAGGCTTCTGTTCTTGTTCCTCAGGTGAAATTGCTGTGGCAAAGCTCAACTTCCTAATCCGATGGCAGTTTTCTAGTCTTTTCTCTGGATTCCGGGTGCCATTTGCCCCCATTGACCTTTGTCCATCATCTTGAAAAAGTCAACTTTCTTGGCACCCACCAGGATAAACTCTCTTGGTTCCTCTCTTACCACTGACATGGTTGCTTCACAGTCTCCTACTACCTGCAGCAACAGGTAGTAGGCAGCTACTTAAGTGCAGCATCACCTTAAGTGGCAGCTATACCATGGCTGTGCCCTTCATTGCTCATCTTCTTAATCTCTACGCTCTCCCCAAGTGAGCCTGTGCACTCAACTTCTGAGTCATACTGAACGTATGTTGACAAATCACAAGTACATAATTTCAGTTTAGATTTCTCTTCTGATGTCAGACCCATCTACATAAATTGCCTAATGGACATTTCTGCCTGGATCTACTATGGGAACATAAAACTTAGTATCTTAGAAACTCACTTCATTATCATTCTCTCATAAACCTCCTCTGTCTCTATTCCTTGACCTAAGACATAGGCCTTCCCTGTGGGGAACCTACCTTTTTGGTTGGTGAAACAAAATGCAACCTATATGAAGTAATCACAAACAATCTTGTGTTGTCAGTGTCAGTTTGGTGTAAAAAAGCAGCAAAGGACTCAGTGGTACTATACAACCATCAGGGAAGAGAATCTTAGCAAACAAAGCCCTGGTGATGGGGAAGAGCTGATAAATACAAAGAATATTCAGAAAAGTGAAAGTGTCAAAGTTAGATAGGGAAGGTTGGTTAAGAAGACTTCACAGAGCCAATGCAACTTTATTCTTTCATTTATTGAGCAGATGCTTGTTGAGGCTTTTCCACATGTCAAGAACTCAGGTTCTAGAGAAGTTTCAGTGGAATAGAGTCAGGCTCATTCTTGGTCTCATGGGGCTGACATTCTACAGGAAAAATAAGACAATAAACATGTAAAACATTAACAAAAGTATAACTTTATATAGAGATAAATGCTACAAAGGAGTTAATGGAGTGTAATGGACTAGAAAGTGATAGAAAGGTGGAGGGATTCCTTTAGATGCTATGATGAGGGAACTCTCTCAGAAATGTGACATTAGAGCTTTTGGCTGAATGAATAAATGTATCTTCTTTCTTTCTCAGCTCCGAAAAGGAAAAGTTTTAAAAACCAAATTGAACTACTAGAAAGAAGCCCATGGAGTGGGTGTGAGCCACTGAGTTTATTAGAATCCCTCCAAAAAATTGGGAACAATTACTTCTTTGTTCTACTTTCTTTGACATTTGAGATAAGATGCAGACTTACTGGACTTTTCTTTCTCACCCAAATATTGTGCTTGTGCTTGCGATGCAGAGAAAATAGGAAAACTCTGAGTGAGGAGACGCCTCTCTGCAGTGTCGGAAGTGAAAAATCCTTATCAGTGAGTAAATTTTGGTCTCCTATTTATTTTCAATGTTATCCCCAAATCCTAGTTTCTCCAACATAAGGGGAAAGAATATAACAGAACTGTTTTTTTTGCAAGTGGCATCCTGAATGTTTATTCAGGAAATTGAATTCAGGATGCTGGCTTCTGGGAAAATAGCAATAACTAAGACAAATTCACATAAAGGTCTTATCTTCTAGCAGGAGGAAAAAGACAGTAAAGAAGTAAACCGGTAAAAATAAAACATTTAGATAGTGATAAATACTATTAATAAGTAAAATAAAGGGGAGGCTGGTAGGTGACAGAGGAGCAATTTTAGGAGGTGTCTCCTGGGAAGTGATATTTGAGTGCAGTCCTGAAAGATGGGAAAGCACCAGGGGTGTGAGGGAGAGGCAAATCAGAAGGGCAGCAAGTCAGTTGGCTAGGAGTCTGGTTCATTCAGTGGATGGGTAATTTCTCATTTTAAGACATTGACATCTATAGCACACCATTTCTACAAACATGATATTAAGACCAGAAAGGGAAGTCCACTTGGCCTACAGATTTCTTATATTGAGAAGAATCACATTAATTTTCCCCCTAAAGTTGTCTTATCATTGTGAATGAGCTGATGTCCTCAAAAAGTGCATATTCTATTCTTCTGTTGGAAAGAGACTCATAAAGCGTTGGTGCACTGCAAATTTAGTTTTGCTATAGGAGCAGCTGGAGGATAAGAAGGGCTAAATACAACACTGGCCTTTTATGGTTTTGTTGACTTTAAATTCGATGAAACAAGATGTAAGAACATGGATGTGTACTAAGCATTGTTACATGGAGGGGAGGGGAACGTCATCCCTCAAAGTTTCATTTCCTAACTTATGTTTCTTTGCTCTGCTCTTGGAAAGCCCAAAACTCCCCTTGAGGGTTATAATTTTTTTTTTCACATGGAAAAAGGAGAAAGAGCTAAGACTTGCTACTACTAAAGTGAAACCAGAAGTCATTGGTACTTGGTTTTCATTGTTTTTGGTTTCTGTTTGAAGGTGCTTGCTTTTGGAGAACACATAATGCTGATCTGGGGAATTTCTGCTTGAGGTTTTCAAATGGTCCATATGAGCTGGCTGATGAGACAGATTTTTTTTCTTTAAAGAACATTTTAGGGAGATGATAGAATTTGAAGTCAGAGCCTAGAAGTTGAGTAAACAAGCCATACTTGTGTGGCTTTTAGTGAGTCACAGAAATCATCTTTCAGGACAAGGAGGACTCAGGAGTCTGGTGTTTGGAAGTTGCAAAACACTTTGAAAATATTAGTTATTGGCCACTGTAGTGCAGATAATCACTGTTTTTATTCTCTTGGTAGATTTCTCTCCTTTGGAGGATTCATCTTCCCCAGCAAATTTACTTACTTGAGTTTTTCCGTACCATCATGGTGGTGAAGGAGTGTATTCTACTGACTTAACTCAATACAAAGACCTAATTTGAAAAAAAAAAAAAGGAAAAAAGGAAATTACACATTAGAAGAGGCTAACAATCGAAAAAAAAAAAAAAAGAGGCTAACAAGACAAGAAAGACATTATCTTAATGTAACGTAGGCTAAGAAAAGAGCCAGGAGGAAGACGTAAGCCAAGAGTTGAAGGAACAGAACAGGGCATGAAGGATGAACTGTCACGGGGAGCCGGGGAAAGGCTCCATACAGGAGCAGCAGCGTAGAGAAAGCTCAGGTTGTGTGCACAGAGGTAAAAGAGGCTGAGAAGGGCCCTGGCCTGGAAGTAGGCCAACACCCTCTGTCCGGGCAGGCACGGGCCAGAGTGGGCAGGAAGTCCAGAGCAGCACGTACGATCGTGTCTGGTAAGCACGGCAGCAGCCAGCATGTGATTTTCCAGGACAGCTGTCAACATCAGAAGACTGAGAGCAGGAAGGAAGGGCAAGTCCTCGCAGGCCCAGTGACGGGGGCACAGGAGTGAGGGATCATAACAGCTCTTGGCAGCCAGGCAGCAGCTGATCAGGACCAGACAACCTGGCATGAGGAGCAGGATTGCAGAAAGCTTTCCCACCATCAGCCCATCACACACACACACACACACACACACACACACACACACACACACACGCCCCTGGTCTCTCTTCTATTGAAAGTTATAACTATTTATCGAGCACAGCCTCTAGAGTCGGAAGGCCTGATTTGATTCCTGGTTCCACCATCAATTGGCTGTAGGACCTTGGGCAAATTTCTCAACCCCTCTGTACCATGGTCTACTGACTGTGTGGGGAGCTCCCCAGCGCGGAGGTGCTGTGAGGAGTGTGAGATCATGTGTGGGAGGTGTGTACCACAGAGCCTGGTGCATAATAAATGCCTAATAAATAAGATGAAAGAAAATGAAACCAGTGCTGGAGCCAACACTGGGCTCGCACTATGAGATTCGAGATGATCTCGCATAGAGATGTACTTAAACCCGGAGCGGTGGGAAGTGTTAACTAATGCTACATCTCAGAGGGTGGGGTGAGTTACCTTTAGGCCTCCCCTGCCTGGCTCGAGGTGGTTCTACAGATTGGCACAGGGCTGCATTTCAGGGGGGGTGGTCAGGGGGGAGTCATACAAGGTCCAGAAACCTGGCAGGTGCACGGTATGCAGCAGGGCAGATGCACAAGGGCCGGTGGGGAAGCCGAATAACAAGGGCTGAAGGGTGAGGGGGTCACTAGGAGGTAGCATCAGTGATACAGCCATGAGGTCCTCATGTAAAGTTCCAGAAAGTTGGAGGTTGACAGAAAAGATAAGCAAGACTGAGTGAGAAGCCTTCAGGAGCTGTCTGCAAGCCTTCAGTTGACTTGCGTCAGCTGTTGATTTAAGAATAAACGGAGGAAATGAGAAAGAGAGTAAATAAATAAGAGAGAGCAAAATTGATGGGAAATGTTTCTGAAAGAGAGATCGTGACATGGTTAGGTGGAGTCACTCTTGGAATGAAGAAGGCGTTCCTGTCCAGAGCCAGGAGGGTGCCGATGTTAGAGAAAGAGTGAGATGGAATGGAAGGAAGACAAAGGGTCCTTCTTCTGGTGGCCTCTGTGTCAGAGAAGAAGGGGATGAAGTCATCAGGCAGGGGGGTGGGGGGTGGAGGGCAGAGGCTTAAGGAAATGGTGTCAAATAGTGACTGTGGGGAATTTGGTGGGGGGCCAACTGGAGGTGAATCAGTCCACCGTCCTGATTCTGGCATTCGGGAAGGCATGTCCCCAGGCTGGCCTGAATGGAAACTGAAAGTCGTCTATACTGATGGCCTGAATTAGCACAACCCAGCTCATCTTCCCCTGCTCGGCTAACACCAATTGCCCACCTACTGTGCCCACCTCCCCCGCTGACGCCCCCCTGCACGCCCACTCCAGCCGGCCGCAGGCTCTGCTCAATCGGAGGTCGTCCAGGCCATCCAGGCAACGAGCCACTGCTGCCTCCTTCCCCTTCTAAATGGATTTTTTAAATTTTTATTTATTTATGATAGTCACAGAGAGAGAGAGAGGCAGAGACACAGGCAGAGGGAGAAGCAGGCTCCATATACCGGGAGCCCGACGTGGGATTCGATCCTGGGTCTCCAGGATCGCGCCCTGGGCCAAAGGCAGGCACTAAACCGCTGTGCCACCCAGGGATCCCCCTCCTTCCCCTTCTTACTCTTCCTGCCGTCCCTGGAGAATAAATAGTCTCTCCCTGCAGCTTCCTCTCTCATCCTCTGCCCCTATGTTTGCACAACAGATTCTTTCCCGTTTTGCAGGTCTCTCTCTGAAAGTTGCCACCTCCGAGACAGGCTTTCCTGAAACCCTACTGGAAGTTTCTTTCCTACACTGTAATATGTAAAAGGAAGAAAGAGCCCTGTTGCTTTGCTCATTCAATGGCTCCCCGACTAGCCCATAAGCTCCCTGGGGCCAGAGATCCAGCATTTAACACAGAAGGAATCCCATAGCAGGTGCTCCATAAATATCTGTAGAAGGAAAGGATGGACAAATAAGTGAATGAATTGACTTTGCCTCCCCCTGCTCTCCTCCCGCCTCTTCTTGCCACCCTGTTTTCTTCTCCCTGCCTGAAAGTGGCAAAACAGACACATTCCCACATCCAAGGTCCAAGTGTAACCTTCGGGCTGTCAGTGTGCCTTCGGGCCCCTCTGGTTCCCTAGGTTGTCCTGTGCAAGCCTACCTGGTTTCCCCACCTCTGAGAACCTTCCTTCACTGGCACATCTATCACCCTTGGATCCAGAAAATTTTCGTACAACTTCAAATACTTCCTAGAATACACTCTCCAGTTTCCTGGCAGAAACCTGAAACATCACGAGGCCCGAGAGGATGACCCGATCTAGAGGCAGCCTCGAAAACTCTAGTCGTGATGCGTGGCCCAGGGAAGCAGACTTCGCTTTCGTGGCCTCGTGGGCGTGAGGCACCCAGTAAGCAGGCAGGTCACGTGGCAGAGAGTGGGTCCCTGCTCATGAGACGAGGGGTGGTTTTCTGCAGCTATCTCTGCCAGCCTCCCAGCGAGCTGATGGGGAAGCCTCTTGGAGAAACGTCTGCTCAGGAGCGTGGCCTCTGGAGTCACCTGCATAGAGGGACATGCCAGCCTCAACTCTTACAAGCAGAGTGACCTTAGTCAAGCATGAGATCTCTCTGTAGCTCAGTTTTCTCAGCTGTGCACTCGTGGCAGCAGCTGTTCCTTAAGTCCCAGGGTGGTTGTAGGTGCTAACGACTTAATGCCCAAAGCGCTCAGATCTGTGCCTGGTACATCACAAGTGCTACCAGAGGTTGGCTCTTAGTGATGGAATGGGGTGCGGTCACCACAGAGGGCTGGCGAGAGAGTCCTGGGCAGGGAGCATGCAGGTGCCCGTGAAGACAGGTGCCTGGGATCTGTGCCTCAGAACACAGACAGTGGCTTACACCCTGAGCTGCTGGTCTACACAGCCAGGTAAGGCCCAGAACATGGGTCCTCCAACCTGAGGTCCCATGGATGTTTGCATGAGTTCTCTGTACACGTTGATGAGTTTCCACGTGGCTTGTGAGGTGCACTCTCATTCCTCACCAGGGTTGGAGCTATGCCGGGACCCCTAGTGCCTCTGGCCACCTGAGTCTCCTCTTTGGTCAAGATCATATGTGTAAGGATAACATGTGAGCCTCCCTTGGACTCTGACAGAGATTGAGGGGACTGGGGGTGGCCCTGACCTTCCAGCCACTCTACTGAGGAGAAGTTAATCTTTACTGCCATCTTAATCTTCCCTGGCCTCCTCTGCTTGCACCCCTCTGGTTCTAATGAAACAGAAATTAGGGTTATTATGGAACTCTGCCGTCAGCCCACACCTGTATCTCCAGAATTTTTTCCCTATAACCATCATACCAGTATCTTAAATGTTTTCAAAACTTGTCTCTGCCACCCCCCAACAACCTGAAGAACTATGGAGTCTTTCTCTTCTGAACATTGGCTCCTACTGTTCCTTTTCCTATGCTCTCACTTATCTGGTAGTGATAGCTCATAGTGAAACTCCGTGAGGTTCGAAGCTCCCTTGTGATGTAACAGGAGCCCCCCCTCCCCCAACGTGGTTTCTGCAATGAGTGAGAGTCCCTTCTTTGGAGGTCCTACCTGCTTTTGTCGGGAGCTGTGTTTCTCAAATGTGCAAACCAATCACTTAGGGAATTTTGGTAAAAAGCGTATTATGATTCTGGAAGTTCTTTGTGGGGTCTGAGAATCTGCCCATGTTATGGGTCCTTGTGTCAACTTGTGACATTTTCTAATTTCGTTGTGTATTGATGCCATTCATTCCACTGTGTTTTGAGATAGTCGAGGGTGGCATCGGTGCTGTAATGGATCGTCACATCCTCCTAAGGGCCGGGTGCATGGTCTGGTTGCTGGTGCGCAGTGAATATCTGGAGCATTCATGACAAATGCTCCGAAGTTCTACTTCATCGCAGACTGGCCTTATAGTCAGAGCTTCCCTTCTCCCTGACTTTTCCTTTATTGGTATCCCATGTCACTTCCCCTAAAACATGTAACCTCCACCCTGGGCCCAGTCTGTCACTAGAAAGAATCTCCCTTATAGTAAAATGTTAACGAATTGAAGTATTACCTATCTTACAGATATCTGACAGAAAAAGGTCAATGTTGAACATACACGATAGCCTGTGGTCTATGCAATGTGCCCCGTGTTCCTCCAGGCAAATAATTTTATCATCTCTTGCTGAGTAACAGCTCTCCTGGGTATATGTGAACCGGGGGAGAAACTTTCCCACAGCAGAAGATTATTTAGAACTTTCATAAACTGGAGATCTTTAATTATATGGACAGCAGAATTGGACAGACACAACTTTTCTTTGCTTCTGAATAACCACTCGCCCACCTGGTCATGTGGAGTGGGTACTTTGATTCAGGTTTCTCGATTTCCTACTGTCCTGGATTTCAGTGAGCAGGCCGATTGTAGTTCTCTCTGTGGTCCCCCATGGCTTTACACGATATGCTCAGTCTTGGAAAATGGCAACAAACAAACAAAACCAAAAAATCCCAAACATTTCTAAACCTTTCCAGTGGAGTTGCTACCTCTGTTCCACCAATGCTTCTCCTGGGGGTTCGAGCTGCCTTCTGCTGCTTTTAGGAATTGATGGACCTTGTAGCCACTGCACAGCCAGCTCTCCACCCCATGGCTCCATGTCCACAGATTCAGAAGGTGCTGGGGGGGAGAGGGAGAAATCAGCTCATTTTGGACAGGAGGTGACTTACTTTCATTTTCTTTACCAGTTGAACTATGGCTTGCTGGAGAGATCTTCCGGGCCCTCTGTGATTCCTCCTTCATCTGAGTGTCCCTTTGCCTACCTCTGTCCTCCAGCCTAATGTCCTTTCTGTGGCACATGCCTCTGTGACAGTAAGGGCATAAAGGACTGGGTTCTCATGATGGGATTCCAGGACCCTTAACACTTAATCACCAAGACATATTTGAACAGAGAGGTCTTCCTAGGCCCTTGACCCCATTCCATGTGGCCAACCATTCCCTACATCTATGCCTTCTCATTGAATTAATCATTACTTTGGGATCTGCTTTGTCATAGTAACCTCATGTTGGCACACAAAAAAAATTCTGAGTATGGCTTTTCCTCAGGATACAAATAACCTCCCACCTCAAACTGCTGATGTTTAGAGCTGCATGTGATGCTGTAGCATGTAGAGCAGTTTGCCAATGGAATATCATGCATTGAGACAGAGAGGCTTTCAGAGCTCTTCTCTTTAGAGATTCCTTGCCCATTACCTCAATCATTCAGTGTCAGCCTCAGTTTTTATTCTGGCCATGTTAGTAATTATTTGCTCTCACACAAAATATATGCATCTTTGTGCATCAACATCATACCTTATTTTCTTCTGTGGGAGAGGGTGAGGCTGTCACTGGCTCATTTGAAAAGAACATGTTCAGGGTGTGGCCAAAGGTTCATCTGAAACCCTAGAAATTGTAGGTGGAGAGTATTTCACAGCATGTTTGGGGGAGGCTAACCGGGGGGAATTATTAATAGTCTGGAGCAGTAACAATCATGTAGGTTGTTTCAGAAATTAACTTAATGTGAAAACAGAGGTCATCTGACTTGCTTAAATGTCAGGATAAGGAGCATATGGGCCCAAATTTGGCTTCAATTTCCCTTTGAGGTTAATGGGTGTGTCAGGTGCTTATCTAATCATGATATTTGGACCAATATGTTTTGCACATTCAGGACTTTGTAATGAGATACAGTGTTTATTTATGTTCCATTCTTTTCCCTAAAGACTGCAAAAATACCCTTTGCTCAACCCTGTCTATTTATTGCCAGTGTCAATAGTCAAAGCTAGTGACAGAAGGTAGGTTTATGGAGCAGTAACCCTGCCCAGTTGACATAAGAGATCTATTCCCAGGGAAAAAAATGCTTTAAGCAATCATGTGAACTTCAGTCTGAATAAGAGAGCTTCAGTGGCTTGATGATTCCAAAGTAATGATCTTTTGGTCAGGTTGGTAGTGAATACAAGAGTGGGGTAGGTGGGGAAGTTTGTAGTTGATGGTTGTTAAATATGTATATTATACATGAGTCTTGTCTCTTTCAAAGTCAAACTTAAATCCCTATGTCTGGTGTCTCTGTCCACCAAAACACTCACTGGTTACTCCCTACATTAATTTTTATTAATTAAACATTCACCAAATACCTACTAAGTTCCAGGTGCTTGGGTTAGCTTTGGAGAGTCAAAGAGAAAATTATGTGGGGCCAAGCTTTAGGATCTCTGTATCTCATTCTGAATTTCTACATCACAGTTTTTCTAGAGTGTGATTCCCAAACCTAGCTACTTGTTGGAATCACCACTATAGCTTTTAAAATACTGATGCCTAGATCTTTCCCCAGATATATCAAATCTGAATCTCTGGGCCTGGGGCCCCCAAATCTATATATTTAACAAGTACTTGTGACAGTTCTCATGCAGATCAACTCTGCAAAAGTCTGCAGATCTGAGTTTGGGGACCACTCACGTCTACTGCTTGCTTGATACATCGCAATGTTACAGGTCTTTTATTAATTGTTTTATATGTCAAACTCATACAATCTGATTGAAAATTACTTGAAGAACTGTGACTTCTTATATTCCTAAAATAAATCATAGTATTGTGTGCCAGCCTTTCATAAATCAGTGGTTTTTTTTTTTTAATCTTGAGCACATATTAGAATTTTTTGGAGAGCTTTTAAGAAATGCTGACACTGGGGGTGCACCTGGATGGCTCAGTTGGTTAAGTGTCTGACTCAGGGTTTTGGCTCAGTTCATGATTTCATGGGTCAGGAGATCAAGTTCCATGTTTGGTTCTGTGCTCAGCAGAGAGTCTTCTTGAGATTCTCTCCATCTCCCTGCCCACTCCCTCAAATAAACAAACAAAACTTAAAAAAAAAAAATGCTGGTACCAGGTCCTTACTCCATGCCAACTAAATTGGAAACTCTAGACACTGAGTCTTGGCCATTGACATTACAAAACAAACAAATAATAATCTCTCCAGTTGATTCTAATATGAATCCAGAGTTGAGACCCACTGAAATAAATGTTTGCTGTTGATGAGAATAAACGTGGAATTATTATCTTTCTGGAACCAGCACACACTTTTTGATAATTCCTTATATTTTGTGGTTATTTTCAGCTTTCAGAGTGCCTTCATCTGTCTACATACAATGTTGTGAACTTCTAGAAGAGGTCTCAGAGATGGTCTATGCCAGGAGTCAGCTAGCCTTTCTGTGAAGGGCTAGAGAGCAAATATTTTAGGCTTTGTGAACCTTATGTCACAACTACTCCGCCGCTCTAGAATGAAACCAGCCATAGACAATATGTAAATGAATGGGTGCGGGTGTGTTCCAATAAGTGTTATTAACAAAACAGGTTGGAGCTGGATTTGACCCTTGGGCTGTTATTTACTAAACCCTGGTCTACACCAGCATTCTAATTTTGCAGATGAGGAAACCAAGTTCCAATTGATGATGTACTTGGACTCATATCCCATGGCTAGGCAAAGGCAATAATGGGCCTGAAGTTTAGGTACTTAGACCTAAAAACCCCCAAACACACCCAAACAAAGACCCACAGTGGGTGAATCGTGTTTTTTAAAATTAAGGCACTGGAAAGAAGTTTTTCTCCTGCTCGCCTCTGTGTTTGCCTGGCCTTAGTTGTGTTATGGTGGCTGTGTCAATGTTTATCCCTGTAACCCGCACTGCAGGCTCCTAGAGACTAGAGTCTGAAGTCGTCCAGTGTTGTCCACGGGCCTGGGGCAAAGTTGTGCCCAGTATATGTGAGTGAATCAAATATATCAGAGTCCTGAATTTGGAGCTCAGACCCAGGTGTTTATTTCAAGGCAACTCTGGCCGGCTCATTGACCCCCTTAGCTATCTGTTGTTAACATCTAGCTTACTAGGCTGGGCTTGTGCTCTTGTAACTTCAAATGATGTTTGCATAATGATAGAGAATGTTTTAGGGTTGTGGCAGTGGATAAAGCGAAGGTCAGAAGTCTAGTTATTTTGAAAAAGTTGACCCTCATGTTTCAGTAACTGTAAGAAATCAATTTGACCATTCTTCTCCACGACATTGTTCTATCTTCACTTTTTCTTCTGTCCAGGCATGTAGGACAGTACATATTCAGTATGTTCCCCTCAGATGTTACATCTAGAAACCTTCCTCCCTCTGCCCCCCAACTCTTGTGCAGACTCTCCAGTTTGACCTTGGGAGGGACTGTTTACAGGTGGGTGAACTAGGACTCTCCCTTCTTGATTCAAGCTCAGCAAACGAGCAAGAAAAACCTGCAGAACATGTTCAGCAATTTCAGACTATAAGCAAGCAATCCAAAGGGAATGGGGGGGGGGGTATTACTTTATGAATGCAATTAAAGCCTCTCTCCCTAAGTTGTCCACATACCAGGTTGAGTGCAGCCTGGGAAAAGTTGCTTATTTACCAGGCAGGTTGCTGGTTAGCCTGCAAGCAGTGTCATCCTGGCTGCAAAGTGCAGTGGGCTGTTATCCTATGTCCCTTGCTTTGTCAAAATATGTTTTTCACACACATAATGTCTCAGCATGGAAAAAGTGCCAGACGGAATATTATGGTCTTATGAGGGAAAGAACTTTTAAAGATGATTTATTCTTGGGTAAAGTGGGCCAGATGCTTGCGAAATAAATGAAGAGGAGAATTTAGCCAACAAATACAAGATATGGCTCTAATGTCACATAATTTTCATATCCATGGTGCAGAACCACAGTATTTGATTTAAAACTTTTGTACCATGATTGATAATTTGGAAGATGAAAGAAAGAAGGAAAGAAAGAAAGAAAGAAAGAAGAAAGAAAAGAAAGAAAAGAAAAAAGAAGAAAAGAAAAGAAAAGAAAAAAAGAAAAGAAAAGAAAAGAAAAGAAAAGAAAAGAAGAAAAGAAAAGAAATGGTTCCTGTCTGCTACTAGTTGACAATGATTGGAGGAGAAAGAACAATGTATATGTCATTGAATGAATGAATAACATACATGTTTTCGAAAAATGACAAAGATGCCAGATGAATAGAATGGCAACTTTTTACATGGATTCAGAGGAGAGGATGGCTGGGACAAGGTGATATTTGATTAAGTCTTGAAGGATTGATTTAGATAGCAGAGTGGAGGGTAAGACATGCCAAGCTAGAGGCCAAACCAACAGAGACAGAAGAAAAGCACGCAATCTGGCTGGGCTAGTGCAGTTTCCTGGGGCACGGCAATGCTTTGGTTGTAGCATAAGGTGGGAAAATGGCTTGTGGAAAACCAAATAATGTCATGGTAAAATCTGTGGGCTTGGATCCAAATCCCAGCTCTGTCACTCTCCATCCATGACTGAAGGAAAGTAGCTTAATCTCCCTGAACCTCAGGTTCCTTTTCTGTAAAATTAGGTAATATGAGCATCTATCTCTTTGGTTATTTTGAGGATTAGGTGAGATAATCCATGTTAAACTCTGTGTGTGCTTAGCATACAATAAACACCCAATAATAATAGCTATTGAATTATGGTAGATTTTGTAGGTCAAAGGAAATCATAATTTCCCAGACATGTTGGTGTTTATCTTTTTAAGGCATTTGCTTGTGACCTAAAAAAATCTCTTTTAAAACTAGTGCTTCCTTCCTCTCTTATCTCTATTTTAAGCAAGACTGTCTCCACCATGGAGAGCCTTGTGAAAGCACCACAGGATTCTGAGACTAAACATTGGACTGGCCATTATGAGCCAGGACTTAGGAGTTCTTTTTCTTTTCAGTCTAATATTTTAAAGAGGAAAGTTAAAGGGACTTTAAACAGAAATGGACTCAGAACAGAATTGTGAGACTTAAAGAACAAGCATTGATTACTACAGAGAAGTTGATTTAAGAGGACTTCATTCATGACACATAAATATATATGAACAATTATTGGGCTGAATATAGAGACCAGCTCTCGTCCCCCTCTTGTGAAGATAATAGAAGAGAAATCGAACTCAAGTGATAGTTATACAAATCAAAAATAAAAATTAATTTTAAAAAGATGACTGATTAAATACACCACACAATGTAATATTTTTGGTTAGATGATGTTACAAAGATGTATTTATTGGCATGATTATTTTTTAATGCTGAATTGTTTTTCAAGTAGCCATTAAGAGATGATTTCTTTTCTGAGTAATTTTCCTGTTGTTAATTTCTTAATAATGTAAATTTCCAATTTTAGGTAGGATAGCAAGCTTGCAAGATATTTTTTCTTCCAAGTTTTTATTTCCATTCAGTGTAATATTAATTTCAAGTGTAGGATTTAGTGATTCATCATTGTATATAACACTCGGTGCTCATCACAAGTGCTTTCCTTAATCGCCTCATCTATTTAACCCATTCCCCTGCCAGCAACCCTTAGTGTGTTCTCTATAGTTAAGAGTCTGTTTTCTGTTTTTCAGGTTTCTCTTTTTTATCCCCCAGCTAAGTCCATCTGTTTTGTTTCTTAAATTCCACATATGAGTGAGATCAGATGGTATTTGTCTTTCTGTGACTGATTTCACTGAAGATAACTCTAGCTCCATCCATGTTATTGCAAATGGCAAGATTTCACTCTTTTTGATGGCTGAGTTATATTCCATCTCGTGTGTGTGTGTGTGTGTGTGTGTGTGTGTGTGTGTGTGTAACGATCTTCTTTACCCATTATCAGTCAATGGACATTTGGGTCCTTTCCATAACTTGGCTATTGTTGATGATACTGCTATAAACATTGGGGTGCATGTATCCCTTCAGATTAGTATTTTTGTATCCTTTGTATAAATACCTACTAGTGCAATTGTTGGGTAATAGGGTAGCTCTATTTTTAATTTCTTGAGGAACCTCCATCCTGTTTCCAGAGTGGCTGCACCAGCTTACATTCCCACCAACACTGTAAGAGAGTTTCCCTTTCTCCATCTCCTCACCAACATCTGTTGTTTCCTGACTTGTTAATTTTAACCATTCTGACTGGTGTAAGGTGATATCTCATTGTGGTTTTGATTTACATTTTCCCAATGACGAGTGATGAGCATCTTCTCATGTGTCTATTCACCATCTGTATGTCTTCTTTGGAGAAATGTCTGCTCATGTCTGCCCATTTTTTCAACTGGATTATTTTTTTTGGGGGGGTGTTGAGTTTTATAAGCATTTTACACATTTTCATACTGACCCTTTACCAGATATGACGTTTGCAAATATCTTCTTCCATTCTGAAGGTTGTCTTTTAGTTCTGTCGATTGTTTCCTTAGCTGTGCAGACGCTTTTTATTTTGATGAAAGGACTTGGGGGTTCTAATCTCAGTGATCTAACTGACACATTCTCTGTGCCTTTGATTACCTAAATGCCCATCTATAAAATGGCCTTTGACTCTGATACAAGGAGAGAATCAACATCTTCCCACATCACCTTTTCATTCCCTGGAAGGTATAAAATTCAAAGTAAGAATATTATATCTCTTGGTATACTTTATGGCATGTGTGCTAAGCCTCAAGTAAAAATTTTAGAAGGAAAAAATAAATAACTTAGGGTAGGAGTATTCCAAAGAACCCACAAGCTGCCCCTAAAGAAAATGTTTATAGGTGAGGAAACTAAAGAGTATCACACACTCAGGGTCACACAGAGCCAATCTCTGAATGTAAATTGGAGGGCTCCTTGTCCATTGTACTAATCCTACCTGCTGATTTCTAGAAGTATAAGCCATTTTGTTTTCCCAATAATTAGGACCTCGGTTAGGACAGAGGACCCCTTATTGGCTCCAGAAAAAAATTCTGCCAAGTAAAGATTATGCATGGAACATTTGTTATGTGAAACTCTGCCCTTGGTAAATACAGAGACCCCAGGAGCTGTGTTCCCCTCCCTGGGACTGCCAGGGTGTCTGAATTGCTGGGAGCGCCTCCCACCAGCCTACATAGATGGGCTGCTCCTTTGATGGGCCTGTCATGACTGTTTGATGGCCGTGAAATATCACTTAGAAGAGAGGTTAATGTCTTTTTGTTGTTGGTCCTTAACTCCATGGAGCCTGAGCCTCTGAGGAGTCTGCTTTCATGCCATGTGCACAGAAAGGTTTTGCTCAGCCTGAGCCAGTTTGGTGTTGGTTGCCAGGGCCAGCCTGCCCCGACTGCCACTGTTTCCTGGCGGTACCAGTGGGGTCCTTTTCTTCCTAACTGCACCCCTAGCACAAGTCCTCTAGGGCCGCTTTGTGTGTGCTCCTCTGCAGGGCTGCACCCTTGGTGGCTTGGGGTCCTGTGCATCCCGCCCTCTCCCTCCCCTGGCGGCTGAGCTGTTCCAATTGGATTTCCAGGGCAATTGCAGTTTGACTGCACCCCCGGGGCATCCTCCTGATGTTACTCTGTCCTGTGCTGTTTGGACAGCCTAGAAAAGTCCCTTGGGAAGCTTCTCAGATGGGCTGGTGTCAATAGCAGGAGTCTGGTTCTCATCATCAGGTTGCCATTTATTTTCCATATCATCTTTACTGTCGGGTTTCCCTTTAAAGAAAAATTGTAAGACAAACATACTCTTTACCAAAGAAGTGTGGACTTTTATTGGGAGGGTTCAAAGGAGCCTCCCTGTGTAAACATTTCCCCTCCCACTCTCATGTGGCAACTTTGTTTGCTTTGAACCTGGGTGGGTGAGACCAGGTGGTTTGATCAGCTCCCTTCTCACCTGTGGTCTCCCTTTGGCTTCTGATCCTCAGAGAGCAGCCAGGCAGTGCTCTCAAGAATGAGTGGAGCCAGGTAAGCTTCTGAAGGCATCTGGACACCCAAAGACCCTGAGTGGGCACAATGAGCACAAAGTCATAAATGGTGTCTGAGACAGATCCCCTGGGCCTGAGGTCTGGGAAGACGTGACACAATAACAACCATTAACAAGGACCGAGTGTTGAACTGTGTGTCAGACCAGAGATGAGTGGTTTCCAAGGGTCTTGCTATTTGATGTTCACAACATTCCAAGACACTGTTTATTATTCCCATTTTACAGATGTTAATGCTCTGAAAGGCTGAGTTTCCCCAAAACACATAGTTATTGTCAGAGTCAAAATTTGACCTTCAGGGCTGCTGGACCCTGGAGCCCGTAACTTTTACCACTACGTTATAATGGTTGAGTTCTGGTGTGTAGGGAAACTTGCCACTTTTAGGAATAACCCGTATCTAGATATAAATAAAGCATAAACATGGGCATGGCTAGTTCATGAGCACATTCCTTTCAAACTCCAAAGGATAAGAGGTTACCCTCGTGACTTCGAGAAGAAACAGAAGACAGGTTGTAAAGTTTCTTGGGTAATTCTAGGTATTTGGACACCTGTTCAGTTATTCTGGGATTCTGTGGTAGGGGAAGGGGAACATGGGGAGGGTGAGGTCATTATTGTAAAAACCATTTCCTGAGGCTTCGACTTCAGGAAATGCTGGGGCATTAAAAATACCAGTTGTGTGGGAGCAGTGGTAGAAGCATGACTCATGTTCAGCAATTGTGTCTATAGGTCACAAAGGATTTGGGGAACACAGGGGATATTCATACAAGATTGTGTTTGTGGGCGGTTCATTATGAAATTTTTAGTAGGTTGAGCAGCATGATCAGATTTTGAGAAGAGTGACATTTAAAATTTTCCATGGAAATGGTGAAACTTGACTCATCCATTCATACATTGATTCGGCAACATCAATTGTCTTCCTACTAAGTGCAAGGCCTTGCTCTGGGTGCTTGGGGATGAGGCAAGGGGAATAAAGTGTGGTCCTTGCCCTTCAGTGAAGTATTTATGAATTGTTGACAATGAAGCAGGCTGCTTTCTCGAATTATTTTTTCCTTGGCCTCGTGATGCTTTGATTAAAAGAGGACTAGTTCTTTTTTTTTTTTTTTTAAAGATTTTATTTATTCATGTGAGACACAGAGAGAGAGGCAGAGACACAGGCAGAGGGAGAAGCAGGCTCCCCACGGGGATCCCCAGGTGGGACTGGATCCCAGGACCCCCAGGATCATGACCTGAGCCAAAGGCAGATGCTCAACTGCTGAGCCACCCAGGCATCCCACGAGGACTAGTTCTTAAAGAAAAGAAAAACATTTTGTGTTATTTTCCAACATAAATAATTCCCCAAATTCTGGTCTGGCAACCCCCAGGTCTTCCGAACAGAAGGCTGCGATTGTCAGGAGAAAAGAATCAGGAGCTTGGCCTGGTTTGGGTACTTTTGGTCACTATAGAAAGAGAGAATAGGGGCAGCCCGGGTGGCTCAGTAGATTAGCGCTGCCTTCAGCCCAGGGCCTGATCCTGGAGACCCGGGATCAAGTCCCACATCAGGCTCCCTGCATGGAGCCTGCTTCTCCCTCTGCCTGTGTCTCTGCCTCCCTCTCTCTCTCTCTCTGTCTCTCATGAATGAATAAATATAATCTTAAAAAATAAAAAAATAAAATAAACAAAATAAAAAACATTTAAAAAAAGAGAGAGAATAGGAATTGTTCATTGTTCATATTCTTTACCTTTGAACTGTGCCTAGAGATTTTTTTTGCTTTGTTTAGTAGTTTAAAATTACATTTTTATATAAAATTTGATACACCCTAGAGAATAGTAATATAATGATGACCCATGAAACCACCATACAACCTAAGGACCAGAAGAGTATCAATAACTTGTATCTCCCTGTGTGTTCCTCCCTTGACTCTAACAGACCCTCTTGCCTAGAGCAAGCCACCACCTTGGAATTTGTATTTACCTGATAGAGGGTAGACATTTCAAATCGGTACATCTGTGTGTGAGGGAGACAGAGAAGTAGCTTAGTGTCCAGGGCTTGCTTTGCTGCCACCAATAGATCTGTGACTGTGTTTGTTTTCAGACAAGGGTACAACCTACGCCCAGATGCAGTCCCTCCTGCAGAGGTTGCACAGCACAGGGGTATTGCCCCTACGTCTCTAGATCTGGCTTCAACTCTCGCCCCCATTGATATGAAGCAGGGGTGTGACCTCAGGCTAGTGCCTTCACCTCTCTGAGCCTCAGTCCGCGGGAGATGAAGGGAGTAGTGCTTATATCTCATAGTGATGGTAAGGATTCAAGGAGTAAGTGCACAGAAACTGCTTGGCACATGGACAGCTCTCCATGACGAGTAGTCAAAGGAAAAACTAACTCTGAATTACTACGCAGCATCCTACTGTTACTAAGGAAATACACAGATTCTAAATTTGGTAATCTATATTATTTCTCCGGTCTTTCTCTCACTTTCCCCCGCACTGGGTCTTAACATGTTGGCTAATATCATATATAGGTCATTAAGAGAAAAGTAACTGGAACACTAGCTATTTCAGGCAAAATGTGATATGATGAAATTCGAGGTGAAAAGTGTAAATGCTAGCCACGAGCAAGCGTAATGTAAATTAAATATAAGCATAAAGACTGATTTAATTCTTTCTCTGCGTTAGTAGTACCTGATTAACAAAATTCACTAATGTTTTCAAAACATTAATACAAATAAAACAATTTTTTAAAAAAAATCTCCTTATTTTTCCTTAGTAAACAAAACTTTTCTTCCTCTTAGAAAAACTTTGTCTCCGAATAATACATATATAGTGTATACATATATATATTTATATATATGTATATTTGTTAAGTTTTCAAGTTCCTTTTTTCCAGACTTGACAAAGAAAAGGGTATTTAGCTGTGAACTGCTGCTTATGAATTACCTGCAAACAAATTTTAGGATTTTTTTTCTTTCAATTAACTAAGCTCATTCATTCAATAAAATTGTCAGCAGATATTTATTGCATAATTATGAAACAAGTGTATTTTTAGGGTTTTGAAATAAGTCATAAATGCCGGGAGACATAAAACCGTAATGGTTTTCAAGTTGGATTTTAATCACAAAGTCAGTACATTTAAGAACTATCCATCTGAATATCCATTTATAATAGAAACATTGGAAATTTAGGAATATAAAAATAGATTTTCTTAATAGAAAAATAATGTACTCTGGATGGAATTAAAATGTAGTGGGTGTCATGAGTTCCGGGCACTTTACATATGATGTCTCAGTTATTCCTACGATGCTGAGAGATAAGTGTTTACATCTTTATCTTATTGATAAAGAAACTGAGGTGCAGAAAAATTGTGGGATTTGTTCTGTGTTTTAAGCTAGTAAGAAATACCATCAATAAAAAGCAAATGTCAAGTCTTATTCCAAATTGTCCTTTTTTTCTGATAGAAACTTTTTTTTTACATCAGTAAGAAAATAAAATGACCACTCTCATATGTATTCAATATTGTTTTGAAAGTTCTGGTCACTGCAAGGAGATATTTTAAAAACTAGAAGAATTAATATTTGCAAACAAAATTAAAATGTCATTTTTAGATATTGTGATTGTCTTCTAAATAAAAGGAAAAGTCTAAAAAACATATAGGCCTCAATAAAACAAAAAGATGAATGCAAAACTAATATCTATGAATTGCTAGGAGCTTTTTACCCCACATCAGAATAATGACATGATGTCTAAATGATTTAAGAATATTCTTATAGGAGAGTTACACGTCTTGTTTAATATAAACAAAAGTGTAAAACTTCACTGAATGTTAAAGATGATGAATGGAAAGGCATGACGTTTTCCTTGAAAGTAATGATAAATCAGAGAGACTTCTATTTCTTTCAATCAGTTTACAGTTTGAACATAACCCAACTCAAAAATCTTGATTGGATTTTTTTTAATTTAATGAGTATAATTTGCATGTACAGAAACAGATCCTATTTATTCAGCACTTACTATACAGCAGGTACTATGCCAAAGGCTTCACATACAGTGAATAACTCACTTAATAACTCATCACAGAAAACAGATACCTGTGTTTAGTGCCCTCATTTTACAAATAAGGAAACTGAGGCCGAGGGAGGTTAGATAACTTGGCCACATTCACATGAGAACTGAAAAATTGCTGAGCCGTGGTTCAAATCTAGGCCGTCTGTCTCCAGTGCCCATGCACTTCACAACACCATACTCAGCTAAGAACATTAACTAGCATTTTGCAAAATAGAGCATTTAAGTGGAGCTAGGTCTTCCTTGAATAAGCATGTAGATAAATGGAACAGCATAGTTCGGAAATGAGCATACAGTGTAATAGGCTGTAATAGGTAACAAGAGACATCTCAAAAGAACAGTGAAGAATTATTGAATACTCATTATTTAGGATATTTAACTAACACTTTTTGGGGAAAAAAAAGTCAGTTTAGTACCACAATGTCATACCTCCTTGTCAAAATACATTTTAAATGGCTAACATGATAGATAATGGAAAATTTAGCAGAAAATGGAAGTTATTGCCTGTCAGATACCTGAAGAAGCCATCATTATTTTTTTTTCCACTTTGAAGTGACAGAAGAAATCACAAAGGAAAAGACTGACAGATTTGGCTACATAAAGAATTGTAAACACATGTACAACAACAAGAACAAAATGACTTAGGTCAGCAGAAGGGAAAGGATCACATCAAACATGACAAGCAGAGGCTATCATCTGTACTGAAAACCCTCAAAGGAGAAGTGAAAGCAGTAGACCAGTTTTTCTCCCTGTGGGGGCTGTGGCAGCAGAAGGAGACTCGCTGCAGGAGGGTGTGGGGCCGGTGTGGTGGGGACCCGCCTGGGATCTCCCCATTGCATGTGGCCCATGCGCGAAAAAGGGGATGGACCTGATGCTTGCCTCGGTCTGCAAGGCTCTGAGGACTGACGATCTGGATGGTCCCAGGGGAGGGCAGGATGTGGTCACCCAGGCATTTTGTCTTCCACCATGGTCCTTTAGTCAGAAGGGAGAAGGAAGGGAAAACAGAGAGCATGCGGCTCTGGACGTGCCAAGTACTGGGAGAGCTGTCCGAGAAAATAAGCTCAGTGCCAAGGAGAGAAATTGGCTTGCCCAGGCCAAGAAGACGACGGGGTCTCCCAAAGACCCACTGGAACGTGGACGGTCTGCAAGCAGGAGAAACAGGATCCCGTGGCAGGTGCATTTTTCTTAGCTGTGAGTAAATTTTTTATGTGGTGGTGACAGGGCGGTGGTTTCTAAAGACAATCATCCCAGGACTCGGGAGACCACATGGGAAGTTGGAGGGAATAGAAGCTGCTGGGCATCTTATGAGACTTCACATTAAGAAGTCATGTAAAACATGGAAAAAATGACACAAATCAGCGGTTTGCACAACTGCAATGACAGGCAGCCAAGGAACATGCGATGGAACCAAGGAACATTCGTGTAACCAAGAACATGAAGCTGAAGGAATACTGGAAGGGACTTCAGGCCTAGCACACCAGCTTCCTTCCATGAAATCTAAGCTCCCTGCTGAGAATTTGGGGTTTTGTTTACATAGGAGATACCCAATGAAACTTTCTTAAATATAAACCACAGTGCCTGAGTGTCCCATTTGTGCCCAAAGCTGAATAACTCAAACATTGCTGATGGGAGGCTAAATTAGTTCAATATTTTGGGAAAACAAGAAAGCGGTGTATCATTATGCCTTTGCCACTGTTCAAGTCTTTGGAATCCATTAGTGTACCCTGGGGAATTTATTCTGGGAAAATGATTGAACATCTAAACAAGGCTATATGTATAAACTTCTATAATACTAGAAAAAAAAGTAAAAAAAGAAAAAAGAAAAAAGCTTAATAAACTACATGTATCGATAAAATACTATTTATCCATCTAAGATGATCATGAAGAAGACTCTAGACTCCACAATAAATGAATAAAGCAGGACAGGAAGGGTCCTCCCTGCTGCCTCTGATGGCAGTTATTCAGGCACAGCTACCTCTGCCCCAAATCCTGCTGTGGTGAGTGCAGACCCCGTGGACACCTGATAAGGCTTCCAGTGTCACAGTGATGCTACTGTGCCCACAAGTGTGACTGCGGCTGTTGCTGGTACTACAGGTGCTTCCTGCTAATGCCCCCCAAGTCCCACCATGTGAGCACCCACTTCAGTGCCACGTCTCCCACTCTGGTCCCCATATTGTATAATCTTGTCTTCTCAACTGGGTCAGAAAACATTAAATAGTAAGGATGTTATGTTCACCTTTCTTCCCATACAATGTGTTCCATCCAAATCATTGAACTCCTCCCTGCACTGTTTGACCAAAAGTGTGTGTCTGACTCTCACTTAAGTGACATTTTCTGAGGAGTTCTTGAAGTTCCTCATGGAAATCAACCCCCAGGGGCTGTGACTCTACTCATGCCCCAGCATGTCTGAATCCTCTGCTGTCAAGAACTACTTAGGTGCAAATTAGGACCCCTGATACGACAATAATTTTTTTTGTTAAGTCATGAGATGAGATGTGTGCTTTGGCTTGAATAATGTTCTTATATTTTATACTTATGTGTTAATGTAAAATATACAAAAGTGAAAAAGGGCTGATGTCTGTTAACTTCTTAGAGGTTCTCGAGTCACTGTTTTGTATTTTGTTCTTGCATTTTTTAGTTAATTTAAAACATTACTAATCTAAGGAAGGTTTGAAACCATCCAAAGGTTTATAGAGAAGAAGGTGAGACTCTTCCCTATTCCATCCAACCCATTTTGACTCCTCTGAAAAACAAATGCTAGTGGTTTGATGTGTGCCTCTCCTCATATTTCTTTTCTGAGTGCTTAGACAGATA
Source organism: Vulpes lagopus (assembly GCF_018345385.1). Classification (NCBI taxonomy): domain Eukaryota; kingdom Metazoa; phylum Chordata; class Mammalia; order Carnivora; family Canidae; genus Vulpes; species Vulpes lagopus. The sequence continues at coordinate 31,310,905 of NC_054846.1, forward strand.
AACCTAACTGCGTGTTCTCCTATATGGGGAGGCTGTGTGCTGATGGAATCAACCTATACACATAAATTTGACACTTGCTGTTTTTCACTTATTAATTCATCAGGACATCTCTTCTAGCCAGCTAATACAGATCCCACCAATTATATTTATAGTAGCATGATATTCTGTAGTATAAATGGTTCAGTTAATTCAACTATTTCTCTATTTTTGAACAATTCATTTTTGCAATTACTTAAAAATGCTACAATAGATATTCTTACAGGTACATATTTTAAATAAATGTACAGTTACAAACATATACATACACATATAAAATGTTGGTGTTTTTGTTTCTTTCAAGTATGGAATTGGCATTGCTTCATCATGTGTTTTACATTTTAATATATGTTGCTAGTTTCCCAAAATGAGATGGTCATTGACAACTCCATCAGCCACATGCTGAGTGGGCACATTCCTTTTCTTACTTCTTTGCTGAAATTGAACACATACCTTAATTTTTGCCAGTTTGGTGGATGAAAAATGGAATTTTACCATTATTTTATTTTATTTCTACATTTTTAAAATTTAAATTCAATTTGCCAACATATAGTATAACACTCAGTGCTTATCCCATCACCATTATTTTAATTGGCATTTCTCCAACTATTTGTTAGGTTGTATATATTTCCATTAGTTTATTGTCTTTTGAATTTTTCTTTCTGGTATATAATATTTGTTTATATGTTTATCCATTTTTCTTTTGGGGCATTAGCTCTCTGCTTATGTTTTTATAGGAGCTTTTTATCATGGGCATTACAGTGTATGGTATAGAGGAGGAAAACTTGTTTCTGTCTACCCATCTTAGGTCCATTGCCTGAGGCCCTATAAATTAAACCAACAAAAGGTAGGTTAATAAGAGTAAAACAAATAGATGTTTATGAACATGAGTGTTGCACATACACATGGGAGAACTCAGGGATGAGTAACTCAAACAGGTGGTAAGAACTTGGCCTTACATAGCACCTTAACAAAAAACAATACATTGTTCCAGAAGAGATGAGACAAAGGAAAAGGACTTTGCAGGGGTAACTGTTGGATGATAAATACATGGGGGAGCTAGTGAAAGATACAGGCTGGTCAGTAAAGTTTGTTATCTAGATTTCTCTGGTTTTGTCTCCAGGCTGATAAGGTTCTGGGGTATCCCCAGGCATTCACTTCTGTCCTTCCTGGAGGTGGGGTAGCTTTATAAATTTATGTCTTGTTTTTATACAAATAGAGGTAGAACAGAGAGCTTTTCTTATATCTGTTCTATCTCAATTGCCTTCAGCTCCAAATAATCCTTATGCCAAAGTGGCATATTTTGGGGTGGCATATTGTACTCCTCTTCAGTTGCTTACCTTTTAACTTTGTTCAATGGCATCACTTGTCATAAAAAAAAATTAAAATTCATGGACTTAAGTCAGTTGTCTTTTGTGATTTCTGAGTATCCTATTTTGCTTTTAGGAAGATCTTCCTTCCCTAGATTATTCAAATTCTTGTCTATATTTTCCTTTTTCCCCCCTTGTTTACTTTTAAAATGTTTCCTGGAAATCCAGCTTCAATTTTCTTCTTAAATTTCTATGCTCTTCTTGGATGATCTCATTTATTCCCACAACATTAACTCCTGACAATACACTGATGTCTTCCACATTCATAGTTTTTATTTAATTCCATAGCTCTTATCATATCTCCAGAGGAAGGCTGATGTATTCTCCAGGCTACAGAGCATCTTGCAGGCACCAAACTGAATCCATGATTGTACTCCCTATCCTTTCCCCTGACTTCACATTCCTGCCTGTCCAGCCATGTATCAACAACTAGCCCAAATTAAGAAACCTGGAAGGGAAACTTCAATTCTCCTTTCCATGTAACTCAAATGTTCAACAAACCTGGGGTGCCTAGGTGGCTCAGTTGGTTGAACACCCAACTCTTGACTTTAGCTCAGGTCATTATCTCAGGGTCCTGAGATCCAGCCTTGCAGTAGCCTCTGTGCTCAGCTGGGAGTCTGCTTCTCTCCTACCTGACCCTCTCCCTCTGTCCTTCCCCGGCCTGAGTGCAGGCTTTCTCTTGCTTTCTGTCTCTCAAATAAAAAAACAAAACTTAAAAAAAAAATGTTCTATTTCGTCTTTCCAGTTAATTTGTCCTGAATCAGTCTACTTCCCTGTTCTCATTTCACCTACCTGGGCTACTATCATAGACTCCCAACTGTTTTCCTTAACAAATATTTTCCCCATTTGATTCAACATTAAAATTGTCTTTAGAACTATTCTGAAATGCAAATCAGATTATACCTATATCTAAAATCCCTAAATACTTTCCTCTTTTAAGCTAAGTCTAAATTATTAGGCATGGCCTAAAAAGCCACTCACAATAATAAACTCTTTGAGAGTAAGCCCACATCCTATCTATTTTGGTATCGTAAAGTGCTTAGTACGTATTAGTGGGATAAGTGAATATATGAAAGAACACATTTCTGGAAAAAAGCTACATGTATTCCATTAGTGTCAAAAGCTAGAATTAATTTTATATACCTCTTTTATAGTAATCTGAGTAGTTTTCTATTGAATGATAAATAAGAACTAATGTTATAATGGATGTAATAAAAAAGGAGGTTCAGATTGAGGAATGAAAATAAAATATTTTTTGAACAAATGCTTAGCTATGAAATTATTATGCTGATTTTATGTCTGAAAGGCTTTGATGCATCTTTCCAAATTGCTTTTGTGAGATATTGTTCATGTTTGAAACACCTCCAGCTGTAAGTTAAAATCTTGAACCTGAAGTCATATGATGTTTGTAACCAGCTTTCAAATAGTTCAGCAAGAATTATATATATATATATATATATATATATATTTTAATTTATGTATATGCATAAACAGACATATACAGAACTCCTCTACCACCAGTGCCTCCTCCGAGATCTCCCTCCCCCCAGACTTTACTAAATCATGATATTTGTAGAAGTTCCAGGGAGAGATCCTAGTTCTTTGCCTCCAATAAAGCAATAAATATAAGAATGAGGTTTGGATACTTAATGGAAAAAGACATTACAACTTGCCTGGTGATCATCACATATGGAGAAAGAAAGAGAGGGAGGAATTCAATGTGGCAAATGTTAACAACTACTGAATATAGTTGAGAGGTGTATGGATGTTCATGATACTATACATTTAAATTTTCTGAAAATTTGAAAATTATCAAAAGAAAATATCAGGAAAAAGAGTCCTAGCAGGAGTGTTTGAAAACATGTATTTCAAACCATCTCAACAGTCATAACGTTATAATAATTAAAAACAATCTTTTCTGATGTACTAGAAGTTGTATATGATTTTATTCTTTACTTCTTTAGCTATAAAGATGAATGTTTTTCATATGTTTGTAAGAAATTTTATTTCTCATTTCATGAGTGTTCTTTCTCAATTTTCTGTAGGTGGTTTATTTCTCAAAAGCATTTTAGATGTAAGCATATTGATGCTTTGTAATATATAAACAGATAACAATGAAACATGTCATTATACAAGAATTTCACATGTTATAAAGAAAGTACCACAAACCAATGGAAAAGGAATGAATTGGAAAAGTTGGCAAATTCTCACATGCATATATGGCATTTTTACCATATCTTACCCTAGGATAAACAGCAAAATTAATGCTGTCTGAGTAAAAAGTTGATTGTTAAGAAAGTGTGAAATCTTAAAACAATTAAAACAAATATAGATAATTATTGATTGATCTTGGAAAAGAACTTTCCATAAAAACAATGGAAGAAACGACAAAGGAAATACTGGCAAAGTATTCAATTACATACAAACCTAAAAAAAAAAAATACATAGACAAACACAAGGGTTGAAATCCTTAATATAAATTCTTGAAATTGATAAAAACAATAATGTCACAATAGAGAAAAGCATTTTAAAAAGACAGGAAGAAAAAAATAAAAAATAAAAAAATAAAAAAATAAAAAAGACAGGAAGAAGAAAATTCAAGTAATGAAAGAAGAAATTCCAATGTCATAAAAGATATGAGCAGATATTTCAAGACAGAAAATGCAAAGCATTGGTCCCATTGGCTCAAGGCAGTCTGTGTGAGTGAGATTCAACTTCAGCTGATGACATCCAGAGAACTGGCAACAATGCTTTCAGAAATGCTGATTTAATACTCAACTCTCTTTTAGCAAGAGCACAGCAGGCAAGAAGGGCAGATCCTCCAGCCATACTTGGCATTGGTCAGGCCCTTATTAGAGTAATGCAATCAATGTGGGGTTCCACCCTTTAAAATGCATATGAAGAAACTAAGAGGCACTACCAAAATGATTACAGAGAAAATCAAACCAACTGGGGAAGATTAAGGGGATCGTATTTATTTAGTCTAGAGAGGAAAAAGCTAAATAGTGAATAGTTATTTTCAATTATACGAGTATTTGAAAAAAATGATTATCCTAAGGAAAGCGAGGTTACTCTATCTATATGATAGACAATAAACGAAGAGAAATATGGTTAAATTGCACCAAGAGACTTTAATTAACATCAAGCCTTGCAAAACTTCAGGGCAGGCTAGCAAAGAAACAAAGGAACCTCTGTCTTATAACTTTCTGAGCAATTTAGACAACCGCCTATCTTGTGGCTTAGTTATAGAATGGCAGGTGGCTGGGTCCTTGATTAGAATTATAGGTTTTTAGAATCTCAGAACTGAAAAATAGCCTCGGTAGATTAAAGTTTCTCATTTACATGTTTTGTAGATTTCTGTTGCCACCCACTCACCAATAGCATATACAAAGAAAAGTATAGGATATGAAGCCTTGAAGGTTACAGCTTTATCATGGTTGAGTGACTGGAGCCTTTCAAAGCATCTGCTCAAATAATGTGAACAGATCTTAGTTATCTGGTATGAAAAAACAAACTGTAAATTAAGGCTGGGTAAGACTTTCATACTAAAGGTTTCAGGGTTTTTTTTTTGTTTTTGTGTTTTGTTTTTTTGTTTTTAGTTTACAGATGAAAACTAGTCTTTTACTCAAGAAAAATGCATACAGTTACATGCACCCATCAATGGCCAAGTCCCCAGGTACAGTGGCCAAGATGGAGGTAGTATGATGTAGTGATTAAAAGCACAGCAGTTATTATTATATTTATATCTATAGTGAGCTATTCCCTTTTCACTTACTAGCCTTACAATCTTGGGAATGTTAAGTAACTTCTTTGCTTCTGTTTCCTCATTTCTAAAATGGGAATAACTTGAGCTCTTCATGCAATTTTTTAATGAACATTAATTAAAAGGAAATGAAAAAATTCTTAAATAAATGGTTTGCTGGTTAGTAGATGCTATAGAACAGTGTTTTTCCAGTTTCTAGTTGTGATCCATTGTAAGAATTTGGTAGTAAAATTGATTCAATGGATAATGATGGATGTTACAAAAAATGAAAAAGTAAAAAATATTAATTGCACTTAGTAATCGTAAGCATTGCTTTGAATAATTTTTTTTCTGGTGTACGTATGTTTGCTGTGTGAGTATTGTGGAGAACTTGTGTACTAGTAGTGATAGATATATAGCATTTCTTATTGCAGATCATGGTCAAAAGATTGTAGTCATTATAGGTTTTTGTTTCTGTTGTTTTAAATTTTATCCCTTTGTTTTATTTTTCTAGTGCTTTTGGTGGGACCATGATACACATACATCCATGCCTCAACACGGTCTAGTTTGAAATAACATGACACCACTTAGTATATAAAGCAACAATGTGTATGTTGCCTACATACAATATACCTACATTAGTACACCTCCCACAGCAATATACCTCCATCTACCCTCTCTAGCCTTGGGTCATCTACCCTCTCTAGCCATGATCCTCATGTATTTTTACTTCTACACATGTTACAAACCTTATAACATACTGCCATCATTTTTGCTTTAAATGGTCAACTTTCTACCAAATAAATTTTAAAAAGGGGTTAAAAAAAAACCCTTTCCATATTTATTATATCTGGTGCACGTCAGTGTTTCCTGTACAACTGGGCTTCTATCCTCCCCTAAATTTCCTCCCTCAACCTAAACAATCTCCTTTGGCATCTTCTGAAGTGTGAATCTGCTGGCAATAATCTCTCTCAATTTTGACAATCTGAAAACATCTCTATATCCTCCCCACAATTAAAGGGCATTGTTGGAGGTTACAAAACTTCAGACCAACAATCCTGTTTCTCAACACCTCAAAGATGTTGTTCCATTGGCATCTGGTTTACTCAGCCTTTGATGAAAAGTCGTCGTTTCTCTGTGCAATGTTTCCTCTTCACTTGTTACATATAAGAGTTTCTCTTTATTCTTGATTTTCAGCAATTTGGCCACGATGTCCCCCACCCCAGTATTGTTTGGTTTGTGTTTTTTCTGCTTGAGATTCATTGAGTTTCTGGGATCCTGGAGTGGATATTTCTAATCAAATTTGAAAATTGCTCAGCCATTAGTTTTTCAAACATATTCTCTCTTGTCTCCCTCTGAGATTTCAATTGCATGTCTAGTAAAGGCCATTTGACTTTATCTCTTAGGATACTCTCTGTTCTTTTTTCTCTCAATCTTTTTCCTCCCTGAGATTCAGATTGGAAAATCTCTATCAATTTATCTTTAATTTTACTAATGCTTTCTTCTAAAGTATACAATCCTCTTGTGTTAGTTTGGATACACTAAGAAGTAGATGCAAAGATAGGATTAGACTTCCAAAGATGTATTGGGGAAATGTCTGTGAATGATAAAAAATGAGGGAGTAGGAGCAGCAGAGAGAACATTCAGACCATGATCAAAATTTGATGCCTGTGGAGAAGAGGAGATGTGAAGGCAAGAAGGATTATACAGGAAATTTAGACTTTTGCAACAGAAGTACACAAGTTTTTCCAGGCTGATGGGAATCACTTGACCTAAAGTCACCCATTGGAGAAGTCCAACAATTTACAGAAAAGGATGTACATTAATACACCTGTCATGCCATTGGCTGGGAGCAGCCTATTGGGACCATGGCTTTGGTATGAATGGCATGATAGATCCAGAAAAACAGTATCTAGGCTATTAGTCAATTTTGCTCCCCATGGCAGGAAATTTGAACAGTAGGCATTCGTGATTAATGTATTGCTGTTAAGTCCATTTTTAAAGAATTTTAGATATTGTGTTTTTAGTTCTATAATTTTTCTCATTTGGTTCTTTTTTACTGTTTCTATTTCTGTCCTAGAAAATTCCATTTCTTCATCCATTACATCTATCTTTTCCTGTAAATTCTTTTATATACTTATATTAGTTATTTTCAAATCCTTTCCTGGTAATTTCAACAGTTTGATCATTTGCTGGTCTCATTCTTTAGACTATATTTTCTCTTCAATATGATCACATTTTCCTGGTTTTTTTTTTTTTTTTTGCAAGTCTTGTAATTTTTAAATTTGTTTTCTGGATATTGTGTATATAAGTACATTATTTTTATTTTGTTCAAAATCCAGAAAGCGTACATTCCTTCTTCTGTATTTTGGTTAGAGTGGAGAACTAATAATTCAGCTGTCTCTTAAAGCGGTGTTGAGCTGGTGCTAGATTGCAGCTTTTGCTAGATGGAAATCAACTCTGATTAACCATATTCCCAATTTCCTTCACAGACTTTTTGACCTTGTCACTATTTGAGCTGGAGAAGATCAGTCTATAGTATTACCTTTGAATCAAAATCTGAAGGATCCCTGGAATTTGAGCATTATGAGAATGTGAGAGACTATGTCATTATGTTCTTTTTTTTTTTTTTTTCAGTCTCTCCTCCACTGTTTCTTTCTCATTATAATTTGGAAGTCCAGACAAGGAGAGCACCATCAGGCTGAGTGATTTATTTTTTATCTAGGGCTCTATCAGATTCTAGTCCCTCCTTCTGGGCTTCATTGTTGAATAACATCTGGCTGTGTGTTGTCCTCTTTGAGAATCCTTTACAAAATCCTTTAGAGCAGGAGTCAGTAAACTTTTTCTGTAAAGAGCCAGAAAATAATTTAAGTTTTGTGGGCCAGTCTCTGTCATTAATATTCAATTCAGCCAGTGTAGCATGAAAGCTTCTTGGTCATTCTTGCCTTCTTGCAAGTTGTAAGATCACTATATAAATAGGGTATAAAGGAATAAACATGGCTGTGTTCCCACAAAATTTAATTTACCAAAACAGATAGTAGTTTTCTGACATGTCTTCTAGATTATTAGTAGACCTAAATAATTGTGCTTATTAAATTGTAAAGTGGTTAGTTGTTCCTCTGGGCTACTTTGAACATAGTTACTGTGCAATGTACTCTTTTCTGAGCATATATATTAGGCACACAATAATTCTTTGCAGAATAAATAAAAGAAAGAAAATGTGAGATGATTATGGAAGAGAGAAGCAAGTGAGAAAACAGTATTTGATAAATAATGCTAGCCTCTGTAACATACCCTCCCTTGCCCCCTCTGCCAAATCTCAGTGTCTTGACACAACAAAAATTTATTTCTTTGTAGTTTATGTGGTTCAATGTAGGATGGCTCTATATCGTCATTCAGGGACACCAGTCTTTCCATCTAATGGCTTCACCAGCCTACTATAGGTCCTCAGAGTCTTCTCCATTTAGTTAGGGAAAGAAAGCAAGAATCATGAATGGACAGTTCTGATATCTTGGGACTGGAAATGGCACCCATCTCTTTCATTTATGTTCTGTTGTCAAGATCTTAGTCACAGGCACTGCCCTAGGGTGACAAATGGAGGCTAAAAAATGTATTCCAACTCTGTGCCTGGAAAGAAGAGGGAATTATTGCTATTGGGGAGCACTATCAGTCTAGTTTGGGTTACATTAAAAGAAGGCAATGAGGGGATAGAGCAGTTTAGATGAGAAAGCAATCAAAATGACACTTCCCAGAAGGAGGAAACAGCATTTTCACTGATGGCATACAAGTTAATTTTCTCAGTAGAAGCTTGCAGTGCTTGTAAGTGCTATCATTTGCAAATACATAAACCATCTTAGATAAATATAATTGTGTGCCAATGTAGGAAAAATCTTCACAAAGCTGTGATTGGCCACACTCCAAGATACACTAGCACACAGTGACAGATATATGGGAATTTACCTGTCCTTGGTCTGGGAGAGGTTACAGGCATTAAGTTTAGTTATTTTAAAGCCCAGGGTACAATTATCAGTCTCTGAAAACAATTTTATCCTAATTTAATCTTAATTACATTGAGTCTCTTTCTCAGTAGCAACAATTATGTCTTTCCAAATAATCCCACTGGACATTTCTCATAGTTACAGAGAGTGCTTCCTTATCAGAGTTGGTGGGAAATAGTGGTAGGAGTGGGAAGGCAGAGATCTTCATATAAGAAGGCACTTTATAAAGTACTGCATGAATGAAAGGCATTGATAATGCAATGATGTGTGGTCATAATATTATTATCATCATCACTTCAGTTTATTTACTGCAGTTTGAATTGCTTATGGAGTTGAAATACCAGTAATGGTACCTGCCTAAAGGAGATTAGCCCATGAGACTTGTTTTTTTAAAAGTAGGGATTACAGACAAGCTATTTCCTGGTGATGAAAAAGAAAGAAAGAAGAAAGTAAGAAAGAAAGAAAGAAAGAAAGAAAGAAAGAGAAAGAAGAAAGAAAAGAAAGAAAGAGAGAAAGAAAGAGAAAGAGAGAAAGAAAGAGAAAGAAAGAAAGAAAGAAAAGAAAGAAAGAAAGAAAGAAAGAAAGAAAGAAAGAAAGAAGAAAGAAAGAAAAGAAAGGAAAGAAAGAAAGGAGAAAGAAAGAAAAAAAGAGGGAAAAAAAAAGGATTGTGGGTTCCTTTCAAAATTGCACTTCCTTTAAAAATCTGATTTCAAAGTGGACTTTCCAGGACAGTAGATAATGTGGAGATACTGCCATTTAGCATTCATTTCTAGGCCTGAAGTCCTGTTGTCCCTATAGTGGTTTATGGCACAAATGAAAAATATCTGGAGTTAGGTTCAGGCTCTTGAGCTGAGACAGCTTGAAGAAAGCCACAGAGGAGGTTGGAAGAAAACATTGCCCTTTCATTTACAAAAGGATGAGGCATCTCCACTGAAGCCGCAGTTCCTTAAATAGGCCCTCGATTTTATCCCTGACAGCTCTGGAAGTACCCAGGACTGCTCTCCCTCGGGGTCTCCAGGAAGGTCGCCAGCGCTTCACCCTTGCTGTCATGACTGTAGCTTCCTTGGCAGAGTGTACAAGCCTTCTTACTGCCATGGAGCATGGGTATATTTGGCTCAGTAACTATGCTTAGAAGTTGGGTGGAAGAAGTTGTCATGACAGGCTTCTGTTCTGTCTTTTCCCCAAGGATGTGAGTTATCTTGGTTGACACTGAAGAATGACTAGAATGCAGATGTAGTAGGTGTGAGTGCAGCCTATAAATTCATTTTCATATTTGCCATATATTCCTTTTATATATTCAAGGAATTTGTATGTGCAGGGAAGAATGTAAAATTTACCATTATAAAAAGTTAGAATGATATATGTACTGTAAACTAATGATTGTGCTAACCAAAGAAAGGAAACATCACCATTAAGTAGGTAGTTGAGATTTTATTTCACTTTGGAAAGTTGTAATTCATGGGAAGAATTAAGGGATGTATGTTTTACGTCACTGGGCTTTCAGAAATGCAGCAGCTTTCAATAGGTGATTGTCATAGTAATAATTTTAGTTAATATTGATTGAATGTTCATCACGTGCCAAGCAATGTTCCAACAACTCTGTAATGTAAGGAGTATGGTTTCCATTTTATAGATGAGGAAACTGAGGCATAGAGAATTTATGGATCTTGTCTAGGTCCACAAAGTAAGCTTAGAGCCACAATTCAATCTTAGCTAGCCTGACTCCACATCCCCACCCAATAACCTTTCCTATATTCTATTGCCCACTAACAATGAGTTCACTTTTCTGTGCCCCTTTTCTTTTTCCAGATTTTTCAGCGTGTAGTTCTAAGAGAAAGAGGACATCATCCTTTCTCATTTGATGCCCACAGTTTTTCTCTCCTGGCAGCAGCCATAGCTCCAGGTGGAAAAGGCAACCTACTCATTGAGGAAGTTCTAACCTCTGCAGTCCGGGCTCCCTGGAAGAGGTAAGAAGGCTCTAGGACAATAAGAAAGTAGAAATGAGGGGTCTTCTGCTCTCTTCCAAGTGCCCCAAAGGGCTGCAGCACAATTAGCTGGAATAGTTGTCATGGAGTAGGTTGAAAAAACTTTTTTACTGAGAATAATTAGATACAAATAATTTCCCCTCTCCACTATCCTCAGATATATACATTCACATACACAGAGGTGCATGTGTGCACACACACACGGAACATGTTTGAAATTTTATATTTCAAGCATTAATAAATTGAGATTTGTAGGCATTGTGGTTTGAAAAGAGCAGCTGAAAATCATTACAGCTCAAATGTTTCTGCCCCTTTTGCACAAGGAACAACAGAAGTAATAGTCTAAAATATATGGCAGGAACAATTTCAGCTTTGGCTTCAAATCACCTTACAGAAAAAATTTAAAGAGATACCTATGGAAGTGTAAACTATAAAAAAAAAAAAAAAGGAAGTGTAAACTATATGATGTTGTTATTCAAGTCAAAAAAAACCAATGTTCAAGTAGTGTATCAGATTGTGTTCATATTGATGAAATCAATCTCCTCTTGTAGTAGAAATTGGAAGGTCGTGAGCTTATTCCAATGTTCTTGCCATGGCTAATCCAATTTTCTTTAAATATTTTAAAGAATCTGATTAATATTCTTTCCAAGTGATATTGATTGGTAACAGACCATTGCCCTTGAAAAACAAATTATATTTATTTTTTAATAAGAGGAAATAACCAGGAGCTGAGTCTAAAGAAACGTAGGGGATACAAAAAAAAAAAAAAGAGTGATAAGGCTGTGGTGAAACCCAGGGTGTGGTTATAATAGTAAGATTAAATTTAATTGTTTAAAGTCATTGCTGTGAAGGTAATTCCAAAAAAAAAAAAAAAAGCAAATACTACGACAACAAAAATTGCACAGATGTGTGGCAGCCTTGAGTTTTTGGTGTCTGGATCTGAGTAACAGAAGTCTACTTGATCTGACAACAGTCTTTTATATGTTTGAATTCACTTGAGGGTGTTTATAAGACTCAGTTTCATATTTTATGGTCTCATGATACATATGTATAAAACATACATATATATATGTATTTGAGTAATGATTGCAGTATCATATAAATTTAATAATAGAAAAATTAATGTTTTAGCATTGTCTGACAAGAAGAAAAGTAGATTTGGTCAGCATTTCTGGTTTAGAGATAATTTTATTGTAAAGCCATGTCTTCATCTTTTGTACCTCATATATAATTCTTCACCTTTAAGGAATATTCAAAACAGGTTAAAGTAATGCAAGGTTACTCTCAGCAGAAAATTTATGGGCTTCTTTTGGGAACTTGATATATGACTAGCAGTTGTTTTATTTCTTTTATAGCATTGAGGGGAAAATGAACATACTTGAAACTTCCTTAGTAGGACTCCATTTTTATTATTGCTAGGTTTGAAAATTCCAAAGGGATATTCTCTAGTTCTGAATCCTAATAGAAGCTTCATATTTCATACTTGTTACTCTTAGGTTCAGTTTTGGGAACCAGTGTTGGTTTACCAGTGACATGGCAGAGAAGAAAGCCCTGGGCTAAAAGTTTACAGATTTGGGCAAAGTCTTTTCTCTATGTTCATTATCACTAGATTTGTGATTGTGTTGGACAAGTTAGCCTGTCTCTCTTGGCCTTCATAATGGCATGGTTAAAACGAATGGAATGAACAAGAGGTCTAAAAGTTCCATTTCAGGTTCTCACCTTCTATGACTTGGTTTCTCTATAGTCACAAATTGGATATTTTGTGGTTTTGATGGCACAGATATCCTAAGACACGGGCTTACTTGGCTCTGGCATTTTAAAGAAAGGAGCCAGATCAGCAAATCCATTTTGTCTTCCTTCAAAGTTTGAGCTGGAGTAGGGAATGACCTACCCAAGCACTAACACAATCATCATTCTTATGGTGAGGCAAGTTAACAACTAGCTTGCCTGTTTCTTGGTTGACATACCCAGAAATTATCATCATTACATGCTTCATGTATTGCTTAATTGATGGACTGTAGTATTTTTGGAGTGGTGAATTTTGCAATACTCCCTTTCTTTTGATGGTTTTAAACCATAGAGTCATTATGGAAAATCAACTCTCTTCCGTATGTATACATAATTAGCATTGAATTCTCATGCAGATCAATCTGATTATAACTATTCTACATTGAACTAGAGCAATTCAGAACAAAGAGTTCATCATATTCATGGTCACGAAATTGTAAACCGTTTACATTTTTTGTTAGGTCACAAAAATATTGTATATAAAGCCCTTTTAGAAGTCCCTCAGTTCCTAATCGGCATCCAGAGCTCTTTTCACTGTATCACGAGGCTACAAAAATAAAGCAAAATATTTGCTGACAGTAACTCAATATACTCCTCAGACTACCAGAAAACCCTTGCAAATTCAAATACCATGGCACATAAATTGAACTGCTCCTACTCCTGGTTTAAAATATGTTTCAGGGACTGAACATTGAGGCATCTAAATTGCGTATCCCTGTTCAGCTTCCAGAAAGTGACTTGAGTAATTTAATGGTAAGTTCAGCTTTGTGCACCTTCTATTGAATATTTTAAAAACTCAGCACATTTAGAGGAAGGGCAATATTGCTTGACAATAGGGAGTCATAACTGGTAACGTGCACCACAGTTGAAATTCAGAAATACTAGTGTATGTGTGTGAGTGTGTGCATGTGCATGCATGCATATTTAGGGGAACTGACCTTGAGCTTGAAAGCTCATGGCAAAAAGGCTCTTCGGTAAGATGATCCTTACTTTAAAAGTACAAGTTCTACATCAAGACAGGATTTATGATCCTAGCACTTACTCAAGAAGCTGTTCATGGTTGGACAAGCCAAGGGAAATGGGAATACACTTTAGTATACTTAAAAGAAAGTGTCAAACCCCTTCAAATATCAAGTAGTTTTTGGAAGGTTTTACAAACTTTAGAGGTTTAGGGTTAAACAAGTTCTTTTAATATTTTAGTGTTGTGGACTAAACTCTTAGAAGAGTATATTTATTTTTTGCTTCCAATAGTGAACATCTTTATATATCTATTTATATTTAGTTTCCTTGCATCTTCCAAAGATGGCCAAGAGTAGATCTGGGGTAAAGACAAGGAAGAAAGACAGGGAAGGGAAAACAGAACAGGAATGGGAGGAAGGGGAAGAAGAAGGAATATTATGCAAGAACTTAGCCATTTTGTACAAACTCTTTTTGTCTTGAATGAGTTTCTTTTATACTTCTCTATTAAAAAAAGATGTTACAATGAGCTCTGACTACTCTTGCTTTGGTATAAATCAGCAGATAAATCTCTTTTTACCCTCACTGACTTTCTTTTTTTTTTTTTTTTAAAGATTTTATTTATTTATTCATGAGAGACACAGAGAGAGAGAGAGGCAGAGACACAGGCAGAGGGAGAAGCAGGCTCCACGCAGGGAGCCTGAGGTGGGATTCTATCCCGGGTCTCCCGGCTCAGGTCCTAGGCTGAAGGCGGCACTAAACCACTGAGCCACCCAGGCTGCCCATACCCCCACTGATTTTCTTAAGCAAGAAAGGAAATCTCTGTTTGGTTGATAGTAATATATTTTTTATAGTAATCTCTTATTGCAAATTTTCCTCCACCTCTACGATGGCATCCTCTTGGCACTTCCAGCAGAGCTATGAGGCAAGGTGGCTTCCATATCTTTGAAGTCTGTGAATACAAAAGTTAGTCCACTGGCTTTACTGGTTGAGAATTCCACTTCCTCATGACTGTATTTGTGCCTTCCTGAAGCCGTGCGCTTGGATAATGCTGATGGATGACTCACCCAAGTGGGAATGACCATTTTTTCATTAGTCCAAAAGCTCCAAATTTGAGTCAAATGATATATAATTTTTGTGGAGGGAAGTGTATCCATCATCTCTTGCTGGGTTATGCCACAATAATAAATGACCCCCAAATTTCAGTTCCTTACAAGAATAAAAACTAATATTTCGCTCATGTTCCATGTTGGTTAAGGTCACCTATGGCTCCATCCCTCCTCCTCTTCACTTTGGGATCTATGTTGCTAGAAAATTCCCAACTGAGGATATGATGAGCCTTGTGTCAGAGGGAAAATGTATGGGAACCTCACATGGCTCTCAATGCTTCTACACCTGTCACTCCCACTGCCATGTCACTTGCCAGAGGAAATCACATGGCCAAATCTAATAGGAATGTAAAATCGTCCCAATGCAGACACGGTGACTATTTTGCAAAATAATAAAATCTATCAGAAGGAGTGTGAGACAAAACTGTTTAGAGTCTGAGCAAGACTTGTGGAGAAAATCTTTTGTTGGCACCCAAGGTGCCAAATATATTTCAAAAAAGAGGTATTATAAGAGACCTTTAAACTATGACCATAGGACGAGGTGCCCGAGAAAGCTTTCCTAAATTAGCCCAGAAGGCTCCTACTCACCAGCTTTCTTAAGGAGAGTCCCCTTCCGCTGTCCTTAATCCATCAGTGAGCTGTTTTCTTTGTGGCAATATAAAATAATTATGAAAATATGTCTTACTGCTTGCTTCTCTTATTGGATTAGAAGGTATCTAAGAGCACAATAAATGTCATTGCTTAACTGTAAAGTTCCTCAAAATCACAGCAAATCCTAACTTGGATATTATGTTCATTTCTCAGAATGAGAAAATAATTTGGTTCCAAGATACTTTATCACTTATTTTTTTCTTTTTCAAGATACAGAGCAAAACAGGCACTATTCATCCATCCATCTATCCAACAAATATTGAATGCCCATTATAGTCCATCCACTAAGTCAGGTACTGAATTGTGATACCAGATGCTCAGTTTTTGCCCTTGTGAATCTTACCTTTTAGTGGGAGTGACCCAGACAAATCAAATAACCACAAAAACATAATTATAAACTGTGATAAACATTAGGAGCAAAACATAAAAGCATAATTTAAGAATATATATAGAGGACTAACTTACTTGGTGTCTTTATGAAGTCTTCTCTGAGGCAATTACAAGTGAGCTGAGATCTGGAAGAAAAGTAGCAGTTACCTATATAAAATGAAGACAAAAAAATTCAAAGAAGCTGCAAAGGCATGTGCAAAGGCTCTGAGGTGGGAGGAAGGGAAGAAAAGCCAGTTGTGAGGGAGTATAAAAAGCAAAACAGCACACAATGTGAAGCAAGTGGGGCCAGTTTACTCAGTGCCTTTTATGTCTTTTTAGGTCTTTATTCACTGAAAGGTCTTTAGAAAGGACATACCAAAATCTGAGTTTTTAGGTGTCACTCTGGTTGGCATGTGAAGTAGATTGGAGAGTGGCAGATGGGTGGATGAAATCTTTTGCAGTAACAGAGATAGAAATTTCTGCTTAGTGCAAAACTAGCCCCTAAAAATTGAATAGCACACTACTGACATTCTGAATTTTTAGTTCCAATAAATATTTTTTTAAAAAATTAGACTCTGGGACACCTCAGTGGTTGAGCATCTGCATTGGGCTCAGGGTGTGATCCCAGGGTCCTGGGATTGAGTTTCATATCAGGCTCCCCATGGGGATAAAATTAACAAATAAAAAATTAGACCCAAATTTAGCAGAAATAAAATCTAATTTAAGTTAGCTCATGGTTCATGATTTACAACACTGTTCAAAATATACCTCTGAACTGAATAATCTCAATTATACCACAAGTGTAGGCCTATGACCCTCTAGGATTTCAGTGGAGAGGCTTCAGGGCATCCATGGAGCTTCCGAAATTCCATAAAAATTAGGTATCCTTATTCTTTTATGTTTTTCTAGGGAGAAGGTCTATCAATTTTATCAAATTCGTGACCCCCAAATGATTAAGAAATACTGATTCACCTTACCATTTGACCAACACATAGTTACACTATCCTGGGAAATATGTCTTGAATTGGTGGGAAAGGTTAGCTGGCCAGAAAAGGTTTGATTCTCCAGGGCAGAGGGGCTGCTGGGAAGTGGCTGCCCAGCCAGAGACTACGTACCCCTGTTCCCTGGGATCCCTCAGTGGGGAGAGGGGTATGTGACCACTTCTGACTGATAGGATGTATGTAGACATCTTACTTGATACTTGTGTGTGAAGTTGGGTATGTATCTGACATACCTTTCCCATAATTTCTCCACCTTCTCTAGTGACCATGGAGGTCACGTTTTGAAACTGACAGCATCACAAGATGGAAGAATCTTTGACTGCTGAGTCACAGAGTCAGCCAGGAGTGCTGTCCAACTCTGAACACCTGCATCGGATTTTAGTGATTAAAAAATAAATTTGTATTGTCTTATGCAATAGAGATTTAAGGTTATTGTTACAGCAGTTAATCCACTCTGGCATAAAAAAAAAAAATAACGTCTCACACAGGAAAGATACCGTAATATGGGTGTGTTGGCTGGAAAAAAGTCCTCTTTGGAGTTCTTCCTGGAATAAAGAAACAACACTATCTTAGAGGCCATAGTTACTTCATGTCTTTTTTTTGCAATATGTAAATTACTCTAAATTCCAATTTCTGGTAACCTAGGTCTTAGTTATCATAGATAGCTAATGTAAATGGCTTTAGCCACATGAAAACAGTTTTAATAAAGTAAAAGAGACATATTTTTAGTGGGTAGAGATATTCACTCATTCATTCATTTCACAAATATTTGTTTATTGAGTTTCTTTAATATATTTTAAAATGTACCTGGGATTTTGTTTTGATCAAGTTTGGTAAGATAACAGACACAGAGATAAGTGTTTCTGAAAAAAGCTTTTTGTTTACAATTCACAAGAAGATAAGACATGTTAAGCCATGTGGAGCCACACGGAGACTTACCAGAGTTGGTTGGGGGGGGGGGGTGTAGAAGGAGGGAGGGGAAAGCATGAGCAACTGGGTTTATTTTGGTTTTCACAGAAAGAAATGGGCAGGGCAGTTGAATGAGCTGAAATGAGCTCCTGAGCAGGTTTAGGATTAGTTTGAATAATTTTGACAGGCTATAGGGCTGGTCTCTAGTTGTCTAATAACTGGCCTTGGGGTGACTAAGAGCACAGGATCATGTCCCAGACCACAGTACCTGATAAAAGGAGGTGGTTGACAGTATGGACTCATGATGGGTTGGTTTGCATAAGAGAGCTGTGCTTGCAGGCAAAGTGTTTAGTATCTCCAGGAATTAGCAAATCCGGAGGAGTAGTTCCTCTTCAGTCCACAAGGTCCCCAAATATCAAAGCATCACAAAATATAAGAAATTAAAAAATGATTAATACACACTGCACCAGACATATTTTAAAAAATAAGGCACCAGGGTCTATGTAAATAAAATTAAATAATTACAAGGACACGGGCTTACTAACATTTAATAGACACAATTAGTGTCTCATTACACCATAGAAGTCACTTTGACCACTGCACATTTCTACCAAAATTATTCACTTAAATATATTTGGAGTTGTTCAAGCTTAAAATAAAATCATGGGTATTTCAAATTACTAAAAGAAGGTCCTTGAAGAATTGTCTAAGTACTGTAGGGTTTAAAGTAGACTTTACATAGATAGATACACGAACATGAAAAGTATACAGAGTTTCCATTAGTTCTGGAAGGTAAATGCAATTCTCCCTTAACAAATAATTCAAGTTCTCATCCAAGTCCCCGCTCCACACCTCCTCCTGCCCCAAGAATGGTGTTCTAGAACATAGCCCCGTGTCTAGAACTCATCAGGGGTTCCTCGTTGCCTATCGCCAACGTTTTCAAACTTCAATCATTTATAGACCACCTTCCTTCTCAGCTTTTGTATAATATTTTGTGGTTTTTTGTGTGTATTAGTATTAGTTTTTTGTATGTATTAGTATTAGTATTAGTATTTTTCTACAGACCAGCTCATCCTGGTACTATGTTCGGCCTCGTCGTAAGCAGTTGTATCTGAATAATTGTGGATTTTTTTCTGATTTGTATACAATAAACATAAAGCTACTGAAAACCTTTAAAGCGTTGCTTGTGCACCATCTCAGGACACACTGGTAACTGCCATGTTACCACTTTGCAAAGCTCCTCATCATCGAGCCCCTGACTCTCCCTCGACCATCCTTGTCAGTTGCTGGGCATTGTGGTAGCAACAACTGACCTTAATTTCCTGCCAAGGACCTTTTGTTTCCACGACGCCCTGAACACGGTCTATGCCTTTAACACTGCTCTCCCCACCCCAGATGTGCCGTCAGGCTGCCTCTAAAAATCCCCAGAGCTCTGTGCAAAGGCTTCTCTCCAGCCTCTGCCTCCTACTCAGGCCTCAACCCTGGGCTGCCTCCAGCTCCTGCTTCTCCACCGCTGGGTTTTGCCTAAAGGGCACTATGTGGGTATTTTTTCCACTAGGTTTAATTCTACCTTTCTCCCTGAAAGCTGCCTTTGGGGGCTCCTTGGTGTCAAACTCTGATCCCCATGAGCCAGTTCTATCCCATCCCACTCAGTTTTTCCTCCTGGGTTCTCAGAACCCCAATCAGGATAAGACATCGCAGACTTGTCCAGGTTCCCAGGAGGAGGACAAAGCTTTTTCCGTGGCTGTTCCCTTTGCCTGTAATGCTGTTCCTCCTCTCTTCCGTCTCCTGGTTATGCACCTACTTAGCTCACAGAACTTATTTCTGACATCACCACTTCCTAAATGCCTTTGATGCCCTCCCTGGGCAGTGTTCTTTTTTCCCTGTTGTGCTGCCTCTTAGAACTCTCTGTAATTGCTATGATTGTCAGTCTGGGTACCTGTTTCTCCTATTTATTTGAGGACATACAAGGCAGGGAATATAGTTTAGTTATCTTTAATTCTCCAGGACTTAACACAATGCTCAGTACACAGACAGTGTTTAAACGGTGTCTACTGAATACATGAATAAATTAATAAACTGGAAATATATTAATATGTACTTTGGAACAGAGTTTTGAAATTTAGCTCCTGGCTAGGACATCAGAATGGGAAGAGAAGTGTTCTTACAATAAAATAATGTCAGAAATACTTGTCATTAAGCTTCCCTCCCCTCCCCCTCTCCTGACCCTCCGAGCCCCGACTCGCAGCCCCATTCCTGAGCAGAGGAGACCCATGGGACAGTCAGAACTTTTACTTATAAGTCGGAGCAGGAAGTCTGACCCAGGGGTGAAATGTCATGTTCACGCCCAGTCCCCAGAGATCCATTAAACTAAGCCCTGTGAAGAATTTTGTTAGGACTAAATACGAGGAAAAACACTGAATATTTACACAGTACATTTTTCCCCATTTTAAGCTGAAGAAGAAGAAGAAAAAAAAAAAGTAGAAAGGGGGGAAAGCCAAAATTAAATAAGCCAGCTGGTTTAACTTCTCTTTTTACATATTTTCCATTGCAATCCTCTCTTAGTCATAAAATCTTTCTCAACCACTTTACTGCTTTTCATTTGGCTCAAGATTTTTAGTTTTTTCTACATTAAAAAAAAATACAGAATCAAAGGTTGAATGGATTTGACTTTATTCTCTTTCCCTTCTCTTCTTCCCCCTTCCACTGAGACACACACACACACACACACACACACACACACACACACACACTCCAACTGTGCTTGGTTAAAACCAGTTTCTGATAGCTGCTACCCAGAAACAGGATCTCTGCTCTTTTTGAGAAACAAAGCACATCATTTCTGAGGTGAAGAAATATTAGATGTTACTCACACTCCATCCCTGAGTCTATGCTCAAGCCCAGCTTCAGAACAGCTGCTGAGCAACAATAGCTCCTAACGGAGCCAGTAAATAGACAAGGCCTAATTTTCTTGACCTTTTCCACCTCTGCTCCATCCTCAGAATAGTGTTTGGATTCTGGACTGTGAGGGGGAGGGAGAGGAGGATGAGAGGAGGCTCCTTTCTCACTTGGTCTTTCTCTGTCCTTAAAAATAAAAGAGAGAAGTGTTCATTGGGAAATTTTGCTTAGTAATTTTGTTCCTGGTCTTAAAAAAAAAAAAAAAGTTACGTGCTGTGTGTGTGAGCGTGTGCGTGCATGTGTGTGTTTAGCAATTCCATTTGAAGAGGCTGGGTGATTTGTTCAGCGAGGAGACTCACTGGGATCATTCAGGCAGGTCACTCCACCTGGACAAGCTGGCCGATGAGGGGGGCTGTGGCTGGTGGTAGCAGCCAGGCATTTCCAAGTAGGTAAAAATCGGTTTCATAGACTCCAGTAGGAATCCGTAGGCTCTGTTCAGCTCTCAGACAAGGACCACCCAGTAATGCCTTTTGCCATGTGATAACGAGGCCTTTTCTTTCAACATAGAAAAAAGAACGTTCCCAACTCTTCTTCCCCGGTTGGGAACATTTAATCTTTATGGAGCTCAAATGAAACCCTGGCTTCCTGGCCGAGAACTGGATTCTGGAGACAGAAGTTACCCCAATCCTTGCCATACAAGCCTCCAACAGAGCAGCCTGAGGCAATGGACCCCCCCTTTTTTTAAAGTCAGCGAATGAGAAGCAAATCAAAGCTGTGAGCTTTGCCTGTGAGGCTGCCCATGTGTGCGAAGCTCAAGCGAATCACTTCTCTCCCCCTTCCTAACAAAAGACCCACTAATCCTTATTCCCTTAGACACACATATATACACACACACACAAAACCAAAGTGTAAAACCAGCCTAGGGGCTGGGAATAAGATGAAGGGGAGCAGCTCGCACATGCATGCCCCCCAAAACCCTCACTAGCACCTCACCCTGAAACCCAATCGCCCTGCCTCTGCGGGGGCTGAGGAGGGATTTCGTTTTGCTAAACTAAAGGCTGTGAAGTATATTATTAACACATCAACCCAATGCGGGCAGAGCACGTGCATCTTGAAGCCAGTCCATGCTTCATGCACCTGCTTCATGCACTCTCGGGACCCTGCCCTCTGCTGCCACCTGCCCAGGCCCGGATTCGCAAGAGCAGCCCAGAGGGGTGAGCACTCCCCACACCGCAGGTGAACCCCAGAAAGCACAGCCCTGCCCCCGCCACACACACAGTTTACCACCAAACTCTTTCCCTTTGGAGGAGCCACTGCCCAAGCCAGCCTTGGTCATTTTATTTGCATCTTCTGAAGTCTCTCCAACGGGAAGGGGGCAGGTGAGTGAGAGCACGCTAAAAGCGAGCAACGCGGAAGGTGGAAGCAAAAGAACATTCGAGAAAGAAACCCCCATCCCCTGTTCGGAGTGCTCGCCCCAGCCCGCGTGCTCCCGGCCTCCCCTAACCGAGCGCTTCCCCCAGGCTGCCCAGTGTGATCACACTTAATTCCAAGCAGCAAAGTCCATTTCAACCCATCTTTTCACACTAATGGGGTGAATCTGAGTAATAGGCGCACTGAGGCTGGTTTTTGAGTCAATAGCCCGGACGCGATGAATGTGACTTGTTCAGAAGAGAATGTGTTTAATAATAGCTCAGAACCATCCTTTTGCCAACCCTAGAATCACCTCAGGAATCCTGTCAAGTGCAGCTCTTTGAATATTCTGGTCTGGAAGGATGGTGGTCTCTCCATGTACCCCTCTTAGGTCTAGTGCTTTCTCTCTCTCTCTCTCTCTCTCTCTCTCTCTCTGTCTCTCTCTCTCCTCACTGGAAAGTTTCTCCTCAGCAGCATAAACCCCATCAGAATCCCTGGCTTTTTTTCAGTTCCCCAGGACCTTGACTTGAGAGCCTGACTTGATTTTCTTGGTCTTCCTAGCATCTGAATAACCCTTCTTGTGTTTCACTGGGCTCGCTTCCTCCTCCATTTCTCTGAATCTGAATAATTTCCCGGGGATTGGTTTCTGGTTGTATCACAGGATGCGATCCTTGTGCCCAGTTGCAGCCTGACACCCCAGGGACCCAAGATGTCAGAGCTATCCCAGGTTTCATGTGCCAGGGGAATATTGAAAAGAAAACCATAGCTGGGGGCATCACAATGCCAGATTTCAGGTTGCACTACAAAGCTGTGATCATCAAGACAGTGTGGTACTGGTACAAAAACAGACACATAGATCAATGGAACCAAGATAGAACAGCTTCCAGAGGAACACAGGAGGCCGTCTTCTCTCAGGCCTCCTTAGGAGCTTCCTGGAGAACTTCTTACATCTCCTTGGCTAGATCTGTGTCCCGTGGACATGCCTAAGGAGATGGAAGTGACCAGCATTGGCTTAGACTAATCAGGATCCACCTTCTTTGATATGAAAACAACTTCTAGTGAAGCTCATGGCTGAGGGCAGGTAGGGAGATAACTGAATGAAAATTTGGTTAAGAAGGTCAAAGTGGGGAATAGAAGTTGAAAACCCAGTGTCTGTTACCCTGCTTGTCTTTTTCTCTCCTTGCGAACTCATGGGCTCTCAAGGTTTTAATTGCCTCTGTGTGGACTGGCAAGACTCCTCCTGATTCCTAGCTACACATTCCCATGCAATGCTATTACCTCTAATGGAACCATGCGGTTGAAATTTATCTTCCCCTTCCTCTTACCCACTATCCCCCAGTTCAGTCCTTCTTTTGACTTCCCTGATTCTGTTTAGGTAGGACCATTCTCTATATCATTAGGATTCTTCTTTATTACTCCCGTCCCCCCAGGCTATGTTAAATTAGTCTCCAAGTCCTATTGATTCTTCTTTTGGAGGCTTGTCCTCATCCCTTTATTTCCATGTACCTTAAACCAGCTCTTTACAAGTCCCTCTTCTTTCAGTGTCCTCCCTCTTAAGCAGATTTCAAACAAATCTTCCAAAACAACGCTCCATCATATCATCCCTTTTCTAAGAAAGCCTTTATCCCTACTACCTAAGATTTAATAAAAACTCCTTAGGCTAATATTCAAAGTGAACTTCCTCAATCTGATTCCAACCTACCTTTGCAGATATTTCTCCTATTACTCCTACATATGAACCCTTAACTACTCACAAATTCCACAAACACATCTTGTACTTAGAGACGAAATTGGTTTGGCTTCACAGTTTGCCCCTTGCCAGCCACAAATATTTGGACAGGTTACCTTGTTTTTAGGAGGCTTGGATTAATTATCTGTAAAATAATTTTTAAATGAGGCATAAATAAGAAAAAGAATATTCTTACAATGTTTATTATTTAGGCATGTTTAATAGGAAGGATTAACTCTGTACTTCTCAAGTGTAGTAGTCAGTGTGTTATTATCTATTGCTGCATAACAAATTATCACAAAAACTTAATGGCTGAAATAATATTTATCTTACAGTTTTTGTAGGTTAAGGACCTGGAGATGCCTTAGCTGGTGATTGGGGCTCAAGGTTTCACTCAAGTTGATGACTGGGACTGAGGTCTCATCTAAAGGCCCAACTGGGGAGGGAGGATCCATTTCCAAGTTCACTCATGTGGTGTTGGCAGATCTAGATCCCTCATCACATGAGATTCTACACAGGGATGCCTCATAACCTAACAGTGGTGTTCTCCAGGGTCATTGACCCGAGAGAGAGCATGACAGACGACACCTAAGATCAAAGCCACAATTTTTTTTTTATAACCCATTCATTAGAAGTGAACCAGTAAATCCAGGCCATACTAGAAGGCAGGAGATTATATATGGGCATGAATACCAGTAGACAGGAATTAGCAGGGGCTATCTTAGAGGGTGTCTACCACAGTCAAGGACTCTTGGTTGACAGGGAGTGAACTCAAATTACTTTTAAAAATAAGACATTTATTTGTAGAACACTGAAGTATCTCATAGGATTGAAAGAGGAGATGTAGAATTAAAGGGTCCTAGGGACTGCATATAGTACATGTGTTACATCCTCTTGAACATTTTCTTCACATTAGTTCTAGAACTGTCATAACCCCCTTGACTTTTCTCCTACTCACCTACATGGTTCTTCTAAGACTTCTTTGCTAATTTTCCTTTTTCCTGATTTTTAAATGTTGAAGGACCTCAGGGATTAGTCTTCACCAAATTACTTCTTTTTTTTTTTTTTTAAGATTTATTTACTTGAGAAAGAGAGAGAGTATGTGATGTAGGGGCAGAGGTTAGTGAGAGAGAAATTCAAGCAGACTCTGCACTGAGTGCACAGAACCCAAAGTGGGGCTTGATCCCACAACCCATGACCTGAGCTGAAACCAAGGGTCAGTGTTCAATCAGCTGTGCCACTTAGACACCCCCAAATTACCCGTATTCTCTATCTAAACCTAGTGCCTATAAAATGTCTTATAACCTCATGTTTTAAATGACATTTATACATTAAGTAATTCCTTTATTAGTTAAAATAGTACTGGCCACTGTAACAAATTCCGAAATACACTCTGATTAAGCATAATGACACTTACTTGTAGCTAACAGAGAGTCCAAACTGGATTTCTTGATCAGTTGACAACATTCTTCAAAGTGGAGATGTAGCCTCCTTCCTTTTTGTGGTTCTACTGTCTTCAACGTATAGCTTCCAAGGCTATCGCATTTGTTTATAACAAGCTGAGAAAAGATTAAAAAGTATGAATGATCAGGCACAAGAGATTTCTGTGTATTCCTCCTATGGCATCCATCATGCTCATTCATATGTACTGGCTAGAATTCAGTTGTATGATTAAATTAAATTGTAAGGGTGGTTGGAAATTTTAGTCCAGATGTGAACCCAGCAAGAAAAACACATACAAAAAAAAAAAAAAACAAAAAAAAACACATACATTTGGGAATGAGTCTCTAATCACACTCATAAATTTTTACCTTTTATCTCTTGCCTCGCCTTTCTCTCTCCTTTCAACTCCTGGCTTACTTATGTACTCGCCCAGTTGTCATCTGCCCAGGTAACATCCCACAAGCAGCATGACCAGAAAGGACAAGCAATTTCTCTTTTGGAATTTCAATCTCAAACATCCCAGGGAAGAGTTTTACTGGCCCTGATTGGGTCATCTGACCACCTACTTGGATCTATCACCATGGCCAGAAAAAAATGGATGTTCTGATTGGCCTTGCCCACTCTGTGACATAGAGACTGAAACTCACCAAAGAATCAGAGATGGCCACTGGAAGAACTTTTCTAAGGTGGGAAGATGCCATGATAGGTGCCTTTTTCATGAATTCTGATGCTGATGTAAAGCACAGAAGTTGAGGTGAGGCATTGGACTTTAACTCATCAAGATCATTGGGCTTGTGTGACATCAAATAGTGAATGCTGTGTCATAAATTCTATTCATTCATTCATTCATTCATTCATTCATATCTTCATGCAGTGTTTATTAAGACTCTGATACATAGAAGGCCCTGTCTGAGATGCAGAAGTCCTTTTAATTGTGGGGAACATGGTACACCCTCAGAAACTACAACTGAATCATTGTCATATTCTTTCTTGTGACTCAGAAATTCCTTTTCTCTGGGCAAGAAATTGTCCAGCTTGACTTCACCTTAGCCTCATGACTCAGTCTAATCTGTGCCATCACTGGAATCACTCTTTGAAGGGTTTCTGCTGGTTATTCTTAGATTCCATTATTGGGAAAGAGAAAGATTCTTGTCGATATGAGAATTAAAATAAAATCATGTATTATTTACTGGCTCTTTATCAATGAAGATTGACGAGAAATCTTATTTCAAGCCTACTTCTTCTAAAAGAGTGATGAAGAAGCCACACTTATAATTGTTTGAAATAGTATCTACTATATCTCCACATTGCCAACACCCCCAAAGGAGGTGTGCTAGGAGGTGGTTGGGTTAGGACTCTGGATCTCAAATTGGTTACAGATTGATCCCCCTTCTCCATTTTCCTTTCAGCTGCAGGTGTTGAACTGATCAGATAAAGCATTCACATTCTTCTCTCCAATGATACTGTAAGGGTGTGGTTCTCAAAGTAAGGTTCCCTGGGCCAAAAATAGCAGCATTACCTGTAAACCTATGATAATGCAAATTCTTCGACCCTACCTCAGACTTGCTAACTCAGAGACTCCCGGGTGGGGTTAAGGCTCAGCAGATTGTGTTTTAACAAGTCTTCCCCACCCTACCTGCCACTGCTCCCTACATATACCCCAGGTGACAGGATGTTAGGTAAAGCTTTAAAACCACTGACTTTTCTGTTCCACAAGAGTGATTTTTCTGATGAATAAAATGGAAAATTGATCTTTTCTCAGCTCTACATTTCTGATATTTTCTTCAAGAATTACAGTGATAGTAATCCAACTGATATTCTATTTTTAATTATGACTCTCTTCCTATATGAAGAGTGAAGAAAAATGTGTGCACTTAGTGTGTGTGATTTACATTTCATTTGGCTTACTCAGTCCCAGTTGTTTTGAGTAAGAGTTAAATGGGAGGAGTAGTTTTGGTTTTTTCTTCCATTTCCTCACATGAGCACATACCTTTGGCTCTAGGAAATGCACAAAATGACTTGATAGCCTTGCAAGGCAGAAGACACAACCAGATTGAGATATGGTGATATCAGCTATAGTACATGTATGCATGTGTATAATACATTTATGCACCATTTATATATAAATGTAACATCAAAGCCAAAAACAATGCCATCCTTTCTAAATAAAGAAGGATACCATTATAATCTTAGGTCCTCTGGTAATGACTTGAATTTTCAAAATTACATTTGACTATGTATAGATATTTATGTAGGGAGGGAAAAAAAAAAAGAAAAGAAAAGAAAAGAAAGAAAAGGGTGTGACCCCAGATAACTGAAGCTGCTAAAATCTTGGCACTTAATGAGAATGGCGTCATTCCTAGGAATGTTGCTTTACAGCTGATCAAGGATCTAGATGAAGTATTTGTTTTTCACTACCATTTCAATGCTTTCTGTTTTCACAAAGCTAATGTTGTCACCAGCAGAACCTCTAAGTGATAAGATTCTAGCACTTATTCTATTTATGGATATTTTATAACCAAGAATAGAAAGCTGGTGTGCTGACTTCTTGTAATTGAACTAAATTGTTTTTTAAAAAATAATCAGGTGCAAACCTTTAAATTCTCTACTCAAGTCATGGTTAATAAACCGTAGCATTTCAATGATCACCTTTGAACAATTTCTTATTTCTAGCAGAGGCTGATCTGGTGGGTTGCTGAATTGCAGTGTAGATTGAATTCATGGCTTCATCAAATTTCCCAAGTAAAAGTAATCAATAAAAAATTATTGCAATTTTTTACCTTTTTTGGCCTCAGTTTTCAAAATATGATGTGCATTTCATACTTCTATCACAGTTCAATTCAGAGAAACCATATTCAGATGCTCAGTAGCCACATATAGCTAGTGACTGCCATATTGGAGAGCACAGGTCTGGGCCATAAAGCTGAGCAGACCATTTAGCATCCCATCAGTGAGTTGACTTGGTAACTGGTTTAAGGAGAGCTTAAAGGCTCCCCCACTTGGGTAAGTGAATGAACAGGCGACTCACACTGCCAGGGTTCCTACTCTTCCTTTTCCACCAACTCTACCTTAACCCACTCCCCAGGATTCATCAGATACTCTCTATGACAAGTTGGTTGGTGGAAAAGAAGAAAATCCCGAGTCTATTTCCAGATGACTGTGCACACTCTGGGCTGCTGGCAGCTGGGAGTGGGCTGCTATAGCCACAGGGGTTGCCCTGAAGGAAAATGCAAAAGGGAAGCTCATTGGACTGAATTGCAAGTGACACATTTGATTTCCTGCCTTCCCTGAAAGGAAACATGCCACCTGAGGACGGATAACTGGTGAAATTCAATGTAGCAGTGTGTGTTGCCTGCTCTATGAGCAAGAGATGACCTGAGGCTGGAGTTAACCAGTCTGTACCAGAGTTAAAAAGAAGTGCTGTGTTGCTCAGGTAGGTGTTCAGGCCTGAAGTCTGTGATTTAGGTCTTGTAAAATCTAGTACCTTTGCAGTTTTGTTGAGTTGGAAGTCAATGATTTCTCCCCTCTCCCCAGTCTTTTTTTTTTTTCCCCCTCACCCCAGTCTAAAGCAGTTTAGATAGTAGCCTCCTTAGCAGGAGATGGCCACACTGCACAGGTGGTGGGCTACTCCCAAGATGGGATGTAGATTGTGATCTTCCTACCTGAGACCTTGTTCAAGATACCTGCCTATCTTTGGAAGATTTTGAAATGACAGGACACAGAATCTTGTAGGTGAAAGCAAGTCTTCCAACTTAAAAACTATTTTTAGATAAAATATTTGACTGTGGTTACCTGCACAGAAACTTATTGACAGCAAATAGATGGAAAATCTCTAGTTTTTGAGAGAAATACACAGCCAAAGAAACCCCAAGCCTATCTGAAAAGTAGCTTGTGCTATAAAAATCCCTAAATAAATTTCCAGGCCCCTAACCTGTACCACCTAGAAGTGGGCCGCTGAAGCTAGCCAACCCCAAGTGTTGTGGACTGAATGTTTGTTCCTTCAAAATTCACATGTTGAAGCCCTAACATCCAATGTGATTGGTGATGGGGCCTTTGGGTGGAGATTAGATTTGGTTGAGGTCCTTAGGGTAGAGCTCTCATGGTGGATCAGTGTTCTTACAAGAAAAGGAAAAGACCAGAGCTCCTTTTCTCTCCCTATCCTCTTACCCATCTCTACCCCCACCCCTACTATATAAGAACAGAGCTAAAATGAGGCTATCTCTAAGCTAGAAAGGGCCCTTACCAGAAAATGGCCATCTTGGACTTACCAGCCCCCAGAAATGTGAGAAGTAAATGCCTGTTTTGTTTTGTTTTGTTTTTTAAGATTATTATTTATTTATTCATGAGAGACACACAGAGAAAGGCAGAGACATAGGTAGAAGGAGAGGCAGGCTCCCCATGGGGAGCCTGATGTGGGATTCAATCCTGGGCCCCTGAGATCACGCCCTGAGCCAAAGACAGGAGCCACCCAGGTGTCCCGAGAAGTAAATGCCTGTTGTTCAAACCACCCAGTCCATGGTATTTTGTTATTGTACCCCAAGCTTAGACACCAAGAAAAGAAATATTCCACAATGTCTACCTTGGCTGTGGCCACAAAAGATGATACACAAAGAAGAATTTCCTGGAGTGACCAGTGTCAAGGCCACAAGGGACAAAAGACAAGGGAAACCCTCCCAGGGATTAGAACTAGGGGCTGTCAGTGGGGTCAGCAATTAACCTTGCTCACCATTGCCATGGTCTTGTTGCTGCACTGCAGCATTTGATCATTGCTAGGGAACTGTGACTGCTCTGTGTTTCCTTTTCCTTTCTCCCAAAACAGTTTTATTGTTGTTGTTGTTGTTGTTGTTGTTGTTGTTATTCAGTTAACCTATTCCGTTTATTACGATTTTATATTTGGTTTCATGGGAATAATAACTTGTCTTCTCATCTTATAGCAGCCACGTCTGACCCTAATAGAGAGGAAAGCACACAGATTCTAGGCTTTGAGCTGCATATGGTAAATGGATGCAGTATGTTCCATGCATGGGGATGAGTACATTAATGTGTTTGAGTAGCTTAGAGGATGGAGTTCACTACTAGCTTTCCAACAGCCCCCTCTCATACCCCCGCCCCCCCACACCTTACTCCTTAGTAACCCTGGGCCACGGCCAAACTTTATGATATAGAGTAGAAATAAACCCTGTAGAAATTAGTGCATTTGCAATAGATATTCACCTACTATTGAGATCATTACTTAACTTTTTTTTTTTTTTTTCATTGAAGTGATGGCTGTGAGATTGTTCAAGGGAAAATGAATGGTTGAATGAGCCCTTAGTTAATCAGTGGTCACCAAATTTAATGAAAAATCCAGTGAGGCTTCTAAATGACCAGTAGCATCTGAACAATTGTCACACCTCTAAATGCTCTTATATTCCTGTCAACAGACTTACTACATGATGAATATTCTGCAGTTGTGAGACCTTTGGCCCCACTGTAACTCCAAGATAAAATCTGGGTATAAACTGGGGTTTTTCCAGTTAGCAGGATTTCAGAATGAATCTGTTTTTGTCTTGAGATTAGAATTCAATAAAGATTTATATTCATTTCTGTCATGGGCCCTCAAATCATGCATATTTATATGTTCAGGGAACTCTGTGAATATTCTTATCCCCATAATGTTCATGTAATATTGGCATACATTAATAGCAAATTGATGTCTTTGTCACGCTTTAAACTCATTTCAAAAACAAAGGAATATTGAGGCATAGCAGATGATTTTAAAGATGGTACTCTATCCCTCTTACTGTAAGAATTTGCTAATAATCTAAGCTAAGTAGGCATTTGTCATAAAAATGGGGTATGAAAATATCTACATAGATGGTCTGCTTTGAATGTTCTTAATTTTAAACATGAGATTTGAAGCATACTGAATAAAAAGCCCCCAGCTTCATCACAGAAGTAGAATTTCTCTTTTGTTTTTTTACATAGCCACCCACTTAAGAAGGATGTTTTTCCAAGAAGTTCCTGCAGTGGGATAGGGCTCAATCTTACACACATAGTTTCCCACATATGATCCTGAATAGGCTGCTGAATGATAAGATAAGATGGACAAAAGCAACACCAGAAGGTTGCTTTTCTTTCTTTCTCTCTTTCTCTCTCTCTTTTTTTTTAAAGGAATAATAGGCTCATTGTACAGGCTTCCAAATGACAAAATAGCTTACTAAAAATGCAGGTTCGAAGCTAGTTGATGTTTCACTGCAGTTTAAAAGCTCTTTCCAAGCTCAGATTAACACAATGATAATTGAAAACTATCTGGACACGTTATATGCTCTAGATATTAATCTGAGGCATTCATGAGTACCTATACCTTCAGACCTTCACACTAGCTAAGTGGCCCTAAATCCTTTCTGGAAGAAGGCAGGACATGAATAAATCTACTGGTTAAAACAAATTAAATGAATACACTGTCCACATTTGTTGAGACAGCTTTCAATCTCGAGAGGATCTGTTCCTCTTATCTAATCAGCCTCATTAAAGATGCAACTGCCCAAACCAGTTTTATAAAAGCGATATACCCTGAAATAATCCAAATTAAGTGATTTCTTAGGGCAGCGTCAAAGAACTTCCTGATAATCGTACAACGAAAGAAGCCAAAAGCAGTAACTTCATTTTGCTGTTGTTTTCTCCTATGTGTAAAAACGATGGAATTTGTTTTTTCTGGAGAGATGTTTACCATAAGATGCTTTGCTTACATTTATTTTCATGTGAACATAAACATCTCCCAACTGCAGGATTTCAAACAAATATCCAACAAAGGAAGGCGTTGCTGTTGAAGGGAATGTTTGTCATCACAGAAACTACCAAAACCATTGGCCATTGTGAATGGCAATGGGCTTTCTAGGACGGAGACCATTTTGGTGACCACTGAGGGTAGAGTTTGAGGACTTTCAATACCTGGCTAAACCGGAGGTCTATGATATTCCTGAACACTTAATTGAATATGGCATTTTCCTAGGTGGTTTGTTTAAAGTGTCTCCAGGGCCTGTAACCATTGGGTGCAGATCTGATATATTTATGAGCACTGATGTGTTTTTTGAGAAGATGTAACCAGACCTTGGCTTGTCTTTTTTTTTCCTACTCTGCTTCATTTTAAATCTTCCTGTGCTGGTGTTTTTAGTTCATTCCCTTGCTTTGAAATGTATATGAACCATCATCTTAGTATATGATTTTAAGGGCACCTGGTTGGCTCAATCAGTTAAGCTTACAACTCTTGATTTAGGCTCAGGTCATGATCTCAGGGTCATGAGATCCAAGCCCTGGGCCAGCTCTGCACTCAGCAGGGAGCCTGCTTGAGATTCTCTCTCCTCAAATAAATAAATCCTTAAAAAAAAAAAAAGAAAGAAAGAATATGATTTTAAATTTCAAAGAGGCACTTGGATTTGAAAACAGCCTTTTTTTTTTTTTTTAAATTCCCCCCACATTTGATCTGAGTGGTGATTGTATTAAATCTGGCTCTTATGGAAACATTATCATTACACACTTCTCATAGTCCCTCAGGACAGGCTTTAGAAACACAACACAGGCCTTTTTGATTAGGGTTATGAGAACTCCCACTTGTTTGTAATGGTTTTGTGTTTGATTTGTACCAACTCACAGCTAATGATCCTGTTTTAGAGTTATTTAAAAAAGTCCTAACTAAAATTGTAAAGGAACTAGATGAAAAACATTAAGAGCAAACATTAACCTAATAAATACATGTGTGTCCCCATTCCCGGAGGTGAACAATCTTTCAAACCCTCCTTATTTTTCTACCCTTTTCTTTGATTTGACTTCCTAAGTCCCTCTTCCCTCTCTCCTTACCCTGGGGAGCCTGGCCATTCCTCAGGTTGCTAGAATCTTGTATCTGCTTTTTTTCATTCTTTCTTCCATGATCCTCCAGGCCCTCAGTTCTGTTCTGTCCTCCCACTAATTCTTCTTGACTTTTCCATTGCCTAACCCCTCTGGGCTGCTCCTCCATCCTTTTCTTTATTTTCTTTGGCCTGAATTTTGGAGACTTTTCTTTTCTTTTTTTGCCTTCTTGTTCATTCTGCTGCTAGTCAGAAACTACCACTTCGCCTTGGAGTTTCCCATCTCCACTGAAATCTGTTCAAATCTGGACAAATCTTTCTCTAGGACTCTCAGAGCAGGAATTTCCTGACCTAGCAAAGCAAACACCAGAGCACAGCATCCAATGTTTCAGAAGGAATTGTTAAACATGGCCCTCCCTACTACAAGCTATGAAAAATAGACACATACAGAAGGCAGATTCAAGATCAAAATATTAGCTATTGATATATCTTGATATTTATTGATAAAGCTGGACTAGAGACCCCGGCTTGAACTGTGGTCAGAAACAAACTTCCATCTTTAGTTGTTCCTTCTGGTCACTGGCAGAGCAGTCAGGCAACCAAATGTTGAGAAACTTCCGTAAGTGTCTCACAGCATAGAGCAAGGACAGATGTGGGTTTGCTGAGAACTCTTGTTTTTCAACCTTGGCAATGCTCCTTGAATACCATTTCTTCTGTGAATATTATGGTGAATCCAAGTACACAGTTAATGCTGATGCAGTCCCTAATTTATCCATTAGATCAAATCTTGTGTAAGAACTAATTTGAATCTACCCATTTACCTAATACATCAATACAGTTTTATAAAATTCTGACTGAACACCTGGTAACTTTCTGAGCACCAGGGACATAAACATGAATTGGACATGGATGACTTTGGCCAATATGGTACAGGTGCAGGAAAATTAATTATATGTAATTATACGCAAAAAATATTACATAGGAGTCCTGTATGAAAAGTCCTCATGGGGGAGATACATCCTTGTTTGCTGCTTTTGTAAATCTGTCTAGGCAAAATAGATAGGTTTTATTGTAAACCGAAAGTTTATAGAATCTGAAGGTCCATTTTAGAAACTATAAAATTATGAATTTAAACTCAGTTTCAAAAGTGGGTATCTAACATGAAAATAGAACCCCCCTCCACAAATTATAAACTCTTAGAGATGCAGGTACCTTACTTTTGAGATCCATCGAGGCATTTTCTCAGAAATGCTTCATATTTCCTAACTGGTTTCTTGTTCCATCAACAGTCTATAGTTCCCAGTAGACTCCCAGAACTCACAAGGAGTGTGTAAGTGGACCTGACACTTGTGTCTGTCAGTGCCTTTAGAGTATATCCATTCTGCAGCAAATCTCCAGAGTTGGAGTGTTGACTGGACCATGCCTTCAAATAAGAGAGTTTGCAAAAAGGAGAGGGCCTTGGAAGAGTTCTATGCATGTAGTTGGACAACTTCTCATACTCTCACAGATTTTCAGGAAAAACTACAAAGATCACAGTAGGTCTGTTGTGTCTGTTTCTCATAGAAATGGGCAGTTACTTCTGCATCTTGGTTGGTGTGGGATCAAAACAGAGTGGAGGAGTAAATTGACAGGTAAGTTATCTACTTTGCAGTATCTTAAATGCCAGCATGAGAGATCTTTGTTCGAACTATATTAGCTTCTAATATATAATAGTATATACACCAAATCCTTATAAAATATAACACATGACCATATATCACAATGATTTATATCTGGTATTGGATTAATTTATGCTATGCTATATCTCAAACTGAAAATATCTAAAATCATATATTTTTTTCCTGAAGCCTTCTCATGGATTTCTAATTACCCTTAATGGCACTTATATCCATGCCATCTATCCAAACCAGAATCCAAAGCCACCAGGTCTTGTCCCTTGCACTTATGATACTTCATGCTTAAGTCTTGTTCCCTTTTTCTTGTCTTACCAATGAGTGTCCTATTAAAACCAATCATTCATTCTTAAGATATGAAGGGTATATACAGTATACTGAATAATGTCCACCCCCCCCCCAGATGCCTACATACTACCTAACCCCTGGAATCTGTAAATATGTTCCCTTACACAGCAAAAGGGACTTTACAGATGTGATTAAGGTACAGATATTGAGATGGGGAGACTATCTTGATTTTCTGTGTGAGCCCAATATAATCACAAGGGTCCTTAAGAGGGAGGCATTTAGATCAGATTAAAAAGAGAAGAAAATGTATCTCTGTAAACAAGGAGAAAGAAAGAGGGAGATTTCAGAGATGCTGTTCTACTGGTTTTAAAGGTGGAGGAAGGGGACAGCAGGCAAAGAATGTAGACAGTTTCTAAAAGCTGAAAAAAGCAACAAAACAGATTCTCCCTTAGAGTCTCCAGAAATAATGCAGCCCCAACAACACCTTAATTTTAGCCTAGTAAGATTCATTTTGGGCTTCTGACCTCCAGAACTGTAAAATAATGAATTTGTGTTGTCCTCAGTCGCTATGTTTCTGGTAATTTGTTAAGGCAGCAATAAGAAAGTATTACAATGCCAATAATTCATTCTTTGCCACTGTGACCAAAACAGTCCATTCATCAGCTTGGAGTATTAAATAATAATAATAATAAAAAAAGCTAATATTAAAAAAACAAAAAAACAAAAAACATTTAAACTGATTGCTAAAACCTTCACTTTTCTTTCCTTTGGGGCTTTCCTCTTCACCTTGTGTTGTCCCAGAATCCCAGGGACCAATCTAGAACAAAGGGGTAAGCCAGTGTTGCTTAGAGACCCAAGGTAGCAGAGAGTGGGGGACTCTGACCCAGCAGAGATGTGCTGTGGGTTTCACAACATCTCAGTGGAAAACCAGTAAACATATATCTATTGCTGTGGTGGTGGTCTGGGCCTTGGTGCTTATTCAGGTGAGGGTGATCTTAGACTCTCAAGTGGCCATTTTCCTAGTGCTATCATATCTACACTGAGAGCCACTCTGTACCACTCTGGAACCCTCAACCCTGGAGGTCAGACTTCATGTCTCTAACAGAAAGCCCCTTTCTTTGTTCATCTTACTGCAAAGAGACCTCAGTTGCTCTTGTCCCAATCCATTAAAGATGTTGAAAGTCCATTTCATAAGAAGGCAAATGGAATTCCAATCTCTTTCCTTCTAAGAAGGCCATTTGGTCCAATGAAAGATTTCTCCTCTACTCCCTCATGACCATCTCCCTACATTGGAGATCTAAGAGAAAGAAAGAAAAAAAAAAAGACACAGTTCCACCTTCCCTAGGAAATAGGGATTTATTATCCTTATTTGCCACAGTTGCTTAGAAAAAAGAAGAGTGAGTTACCAGAAAGCTAATTTTCAGTATTGTGGGAAGAAAGAATTTAACCACTGCAGGTTGTCACTGCAAGCACAGAACACAAGTGTTAGGAAGCTGAGCTGCATCTTCGGGAAGAGTGGTATATACCACATACAGCTCCCATCACTCAAGTGACTTGAAGGCTGGTCATGACTGCAGTCCCTGTGTGCCATGGCTGTGCATGTCTCCTCTGCCTCTAGAAATAATGAACTGGTGAAATCACCAGATGACAAACAATCCAATTTCTCCATAAGGAGATGACTGCCAAGGGCTATTTTTGAAATGATTTTGGCAATCTGAAAATTGAATTTTAAACTATTATTTTATTTACTGTTACCTTTTGTTTTCTTAGAAACATATCAGCTGTCTGGGGTGCCTTGATTCCAGTAAATATTCCCTCAATATTCCCTAGTATTCTGGTTTATTTTTATTTTAAAGATATTTTAAGTTTGAGCTTTAATGACAAGAAAGAACAACTCTATTTTTATATTTTCACCAACATCTACCCTTGTCCTAAATTTTCTCTCCCAGGCCTTCATCTAGGCAAAAGCAAACAAAGAGACAAATAAACAAAAGCCTTAACAATTTTAAGGAAATTTAGTGAAAACATTCTGTCTTCCAGGCACTATGCCAGGTGCCAAAAATAGAAAAATGAATTAAACTTAGTCCCTGTTCTAGAGAAGCTCCCAGTTTCATGGTAGAGCAAAGCATGTCACCACCGTAAAGTACAGCATCACTCAATCAATATTTGAATCCCTACTTTGTGCAAGTTTCTGTAGTTTCAAAAGTGAATACAATGAACATGAAGCCTACTCACATGTAGTTTTGAGTCTGGCATAGAGAGTATCCTTTGAACTAATTTTTACAAGTATGATCCATGTCTCCAAGGAAAACCAAAGCATTGTATGGAAATATTTAAAAGGGTCACCACTCCAGATTGGAAAGAGAGAACAAATGTTAGTTTGGAAATAGTGGTGGTAATTGGGGTAGTGTGGAGGAAGAGAACCAAGAGAAGAATCCCAACAGCATGTACAAAAATCCTTCAGGTTAGGAAGAGTATGAAGTATCCTGAAAACAAAAGTGCACTGCAAACAAAACAGTGGGAAGTGTCCTGAAAACAAAAGACTCCAGTCTGTTTGGGGGTGGAGTAAAAAGGGGGAGGTAAGAAAGGTTTACCTAGGTTATGTTTTAAAATCTCTAGTAGATAAAGTCTCCCAAGATTAAAGATATGTCAACCTTGAGAATTTTCTTAATAATAAAATAGTTGTATATATTCATGGGCAATGCTTCAGGTACTGATTCATTCAACAAGAGCTTACTGAGGGATGCGAGGGTGGCTCAGCGGTTGAGCATCTGCCTTCAGCTCAGGGTGTGATCCCAGAGTTCCAGGATTGAGTCCCATATTGGGCTCCCTGCAGGAAGCCTGCTTCTCCCTCTGCCTATGTCTCTGCCTCTGTGTGTGTGTGTCTCTCATGAATAAATAAGCACTTATTATTAAAAAAATAAGTGCTCACTGAATGATCATTATGTGTCAACTCCCTGGAAGAAGGGAGAGTAAAAAGGTGAATAAGGCAGGGATTCTATTCACATTGCATAGTTTGTATCAGGATGGAGGCAGATACAAGATGTGATAAAAACAGAGATGAGGAAACAATTCTATATTCACACTGTTTTCAAAGAAAGCACAATCCTTACACAGCTATTCCGGGATTCTGGCCCAAATCAAGTCTAAAAATAAAGAGGGAGTGCTAAATGGTGGTAGAACTCCAAGCTGGTTATATGCTTGATGCTGGGCAGGTTTCCCAGTTCCAAGTGCCTGAGTTCTTCTCTAGATCTAGTATATTTCAATCTCTGGAAGTGAGACCCAAGAATCTAGAATTTTTACCTTCCCCCGCCCCCCAGTGATTCTGTGTTTATTCTGCAATTGGTAGTTGGGAAATACTGAAGCCAAGTATGGTATTGGTGAGGCCATGGCTACATTTCCCCAAATGTGTGCTGCATGCTTTTAATAGATGACATTTGCAAAAGGGGTTCAGTGTTGAATAAATAGTGTCCTCACCCCTCCCATGTTCATTCACGAGTCCTGACTCCCAGCACCTCAGAATGTGGCCTTAGGTGCAGATGGGGTCTTTACAGAGGTAATCAAGTTAGGATAGGCCCCAGATCCAATATGACTGGGATTCTTATAGGCAGGGGAAATTTGGATACGGATGCAAAGGCAGAATGCCTCATGAACATGAAGACAGCCATCTACAAGCCAAGGAAAGAGCTTGGAAGTGAACCTTCCTCACAATCCTCAGAGGAAACTAAATAACACCTTCTTCTTAGACTTTTTGGCCTCCAGAACTGTGAGGCAATAAATTTTGTTTTTAAACCATACTTTGTGGGACTTTCCAAGGCAGCCGTAGCAAACTAAAATAAGCAGTTAAATAAGTTTTGGAAGTTCTAAGTTAAAAGAGTTAAACATGTTTTTTGTTTTGTTTTGTTTTGTTTTGTTTTGTTTTGTTTTCCACCGTGAGGCCCTCAGAAGCTCACATATGCTAACATGTCCCGTGGGCTTCTGAGAGGTGACAGCGTGTGTGTGCCTCTTGTCCAAAATTTGATGACAGAATGCTTTTCAATTTGTTGCAGAGTATTTCTTGAGACTAGTGTTCTGTGGTTCTGATGCAGGGAAGTGTTGGGCTTGTTTCTCTTGGAGAAGCAGTCATGCTGTGAGTCTCACAACGGCAGCAAGGTCAAGCCTTGTGGAGCTTGGCTGCTTTTAGTAAATAAGTGGTGGTGAAATTTTTTGAGTGCATTAGTTCCAATCCATCACACCTCCTGGGAAAAAAAAAATCAGCTCCATGGGAACAACCTGCTGGAAGTTATTGGAAACCATCTTTCTTGATCCATGAATCCTTTGATTCCTGTTATTTTACATCAGTGGCTCTGGAAGCAGCCTTTCAAAAGGAAACAAAGCCAAGGAGTATTTGGCTTCTTAGTGGTCTCCCTTAGCAGGAGTAGTTCAGGAAATGTAGGAGAAAAATATGCAAGAGTGATTCTATCAAATTGGACACACCACCACACATTTGTCTTCCAAGCACTCCATTTACTCCCATTGTTGTTCCTTCAGACCTTGCCAAAACGGTGATCCATCTCTCTTGAAATGGAACATTGGGAGACAAATGAACCACTGTCATTGTCAATGGTTAAAAAAGTAAGACTGCAAAATTTAACTTGGATATTTATATTATTAAACACACCCACCCACACACAGAGTGAGGAAAATGTGAACTAGATGAACCCAGGTTTTTTAAAATTTTGCAAAAGTGCAGGACTTCAACTTCTTATTTATCTGATCTGTTTTACGTTACTTAAGGCTAGATTTAAACATATGGCAGTTTTAGACTTGATTTTAGATCTACAATTGTAACGTGTGTGTGACTACCCCCCATGAAAAGTTGATGTTATGCAAACAAAACATTCATCAATCTTTGTTTCCTATTTTTCAGCCATCATTTCTTCATGCGACCCACCCTTCACAGCCCCTGCAGACTCAGTGAACTACCTCATTTAACATCTGCCTCCCTGCTCAACAGTTCCCTGTAACCAGTGCCCATCAAGCAAAACCACTGCCCACTTCAAACAGAAATGCCACTTCTTTGGTTCTACTTCTGGGGTTTCAAACTTGGGGCTAAGTTGAAAATCTGTGTCTTTAACAGGCATCCCGGTAGGGAGTCTAATGATCAGCTAATTGTGAGAATCAAAACTACTCATTTGGCATTTGGCATATCCAGTTTCAGCTGTTATTGAGACTTCCTTATCTGGGATCACCCTTGCCTTAACTGAATTACATTTTTAAAATATAAAAACTATGGAAAGTTTTTTTTTAAGACTTTATTTATTTATTCATGAGAGAGAGAGAGAGGCAGAGACATAGGCAGAGGGAGAAGCAGGCTTCCTGTAGGGAGTTTGATGCAGGACTGGATCCCATGATCCCAGGATCATGACCTGAGCCAAAGGCGGATGCTCAACCACTGAGCCACCCAGGTGCCCCATATGGAAAGTTGTTTTAATGCTCTTTTTCATCTCTGTAAGTGAGCTTTTTACTCTTTATTGAAGTGGTTATCTGTCTCCTCTGGCTGTTCTATTTTAGCAGAAGAATATCCTTCTTGGTATGTGGATCATTATTCCTCCAACTGACTCCTGAGTCTCCTTGGGGTGTTCATTATTTTCAATGTTGACCTCTGGTTCTGATTGCCTGGATTAGCGTTGCGGACCCCTGAGTCACAGGAATGGAGGGAGATCCAGCAGTGTGGATCCCTAACCGGAAAATTGCCGAAAGGAAACCATTTCCCCACAAAGTTGCAAGGTGGCTGGCCAGCCTCAAAGGCAGAGAGCACCAGAGCCTGTCTGTCTAGGTCTGTCCAAACTCCTTCAAAGCCAAGGAGACCAGCAGGGGTTCCCAAGATCATCCCCCAAGCTGGAGCACTGCCCCTTAAGGGTTCACAGATCCCCCCTCCCAGACTATACTCTCTCCAGGAAGCTTGGCACTCTGACTCTTTCCCCTAGTTCATCATTACTGGTGCATGGAAATCAGCTCACCACCAGCTTTCTGCAGCTGGACCCCCAGAGATGGGAGGTCTGGTATGCATCCTCTACGCCCCATCTAGCACCCTACCCCAAAGATGCTCCGCTTAAGTTGGAAATTGATTTGAATTAGAATGAGGGGGTAGGAGAAGAGGTGGCAGGGTGGGTGCTCAGGCCACCCTTTTTCAAGAATACTCTCATTATTATTGAGCTTTCCATCTGTGTGTGTCTGATTTCTCCAGCTAAGGGGCTTTGAATAGATCCCCTAGGCTCACGATGCCTTACGTTCCTTATTTAGAAAGCAGAGATAATAATAACCCCCACATAAAATTGGCATTTAAAGCACAACTATCACTATTGCACAATCTTTCTGTGCCAGGCACCTGGCTAAGTGTTCTATGTGCATTAAGCCAAATGAGATAATACAGCTGATGCACTTAGCACATTGCCAGGCACACGTGGGGACTCCATACATGCCAGTTGTCCTTTCTCTTACGTTGTTGCTCTTAGCTCAGACCTCAATGTGGGTAGAAGCTGTCTTGCATATTTTACAGCCCCCCTCGTCCCTCTGTACTTTATACCCCACCTTACAGAGAGGCACTCAACGTATTTGTTGGTTGACTAACTGAGTAGATCATATGCTTCCAAATGTCAATTTCCTATTTTGTCTACACTTGGTCAATTCAATTAATTTTACATGTTACTAAAAGCCCTAGCTGAAAGTTTACTTCCTTTGCAAAACTGCTCGTAATCTCTCTCCCCTGATAGAATGTCATCTACACATTTTAGAGATGATTTATCCCCAATTTTACCTTGTATGTATACAAGTTATTTATGCACGTGAACTATATCCTTTGCTAGAATACACTTCTTTTCTGCTCCAAGTCAAGAAGTATTTTATATGTGGAATTCTTCTTCTTCTTCTTCTTTTTTTTTTAAATCCGGCCCCTAAAACATGGGAGAATTACAATAGGAAACAAGAATTAGAGAAATCTTTTCTTCATTTTTGGGGAGAAGAAAAGCTGTCAAATTGGCACTGCATATTTTACAAAATCTTTTTTTTTAATAAGTGATTGTGTTTTGGAATCCAGCTTCTTATGAGCTGGAATCAGGCCCTCATTTATGACCAGCTACTACCCCAGCAATCAGTGCTGGGGTTCTGTTTAGTATAATACACATTATTTCATTGTCTGGTGTGGGTTCTGCTTTGTGCA
Organism: Vulpes lagopus; assembly: GCF_018345385.1. Taxonomy (NCBI): domain Eukaryota; kingdom Metazoa; phylum Chordata; class Mammalia; order Carnivora; family Canidae; genus Vulpes; species Vulpes lagopus. Next base: position 31,353,288 of record NC_054846.1, read on the forward strand.
ATCTTTGATCAGAAGAATGTAGAAGGTAGGAACATGGGTATGGACATTTATACAGCAGGGTTAGGGTCCTGAAATACCACGTACATACCCTCTGGATCCATAATGAGCTTGACATCAAGCTTCTGCTACATGTTAACTATTATTAATGATAAGGAAATAGGACACTTGGAAAAATTTGCTCAAGTGCAGGCTACTGGAAGCCAAGAGGCCAGTTTCATTTAGTTCAAAACGTTCCACAATGCCCAGCACAGAATCTTATCCAAGGTACTGTGGCTAGTCTCTTCCAGAGTGTGAAGTTGTCACAGGAAGGTGGCTGGCCCATTGTGAAATTCGTTTCTCAATCATCTTGCATTAGGTGTGGCTATGTGATTCGTTCACTTCAATAGCATGTGAACAGAAGGTGGTTTATAAAGGGGAGTCTCTCAAGCTTCTTTTTCCTTATCTTGGGTAAGTACAGAAGGCTCTGAGGCTCCAGAAGATGGTGGAGACACAGGATGAGGGATTCTGACTCCCTGAGTCATACGAATCACTCCCAAGGCATTGTTTCTCCCAATGAAAATTAAACCTTGATGATATCAAAATTTGGCCCTGAAATTTAGGGGCTTATTTATTACATCAACTTGCATTGCTTTAACTAATACTGCTATTCAGCCAATTTGTTGAAGAAATAAATAGGCTGTATAACTAAAACACCTCTGGTACAATGCCATTTAGTACTTAATATAGATATATGATAATCCATCAATATTACTTCATCAATCTGTGGTCTCAAATAGAAACAGTTACAGTCAAACAGAATTTGAAGTGGGGCAGTGAGATGGGGTAGCTCTGAGGCAATATCGTGGCTTTTCTTTTTTGTATTTAAAAAAATATATTAGACCCTTGAAAAAAGGAAAGAAGCAAAAGAACCAAGGAGTGAAGTGTGGGCGGGGAAGCTCTTGTCCATTGTTGGAGTGTTTCGTCTTAGAAGTCAACTAATGAATAAAATCGAAATCATTTGTATATTTTCTGTTCAATCTACAATGCATTTTTGTCTTAAAAAATATATATATGATCATATATATATATATATTTATATACAGTCAATAATCCCCTTAGTGAACTGAGAGAGAATTAGAAAAGCCTGCTAATAGCTTTTGTGTTTAGAAGTGTAATAATGTCTTCCAGTGAGTTATTTTATGGGTGAAGTGTCTGAAATTGCTTATGAATACTGGGTTATAGATTTTTTTTTCTTTCCTTTTTCTTTGTTTAACTAAGAGAACTTAAACATGATATTTAAAAAAAAAAAAGCATTTTGTCTTGTGGTAGAAATGTCAGCCACATTTCAATTCACTCTTAGGTTTCCCCTAAAAGGAATGACTTTTACGCATAACAATAGTCTTGTTTTTATAAGTGGTTGGTAATATCTGCAAATGTGTAAGGCATTCATTTTCTAGGAGATCTTTTCTCCCTGGTAACACACCAGGAAATATCAGAGTGTTGTTATTTGAATTCTTTCTTAGGCTCTGACTCCCAGATGAATTGAAATTCAACTTCACAGTCAAATGAGTAGCCATTTAAAGCTCAGGTGTATATTTCCTAAGACCCTCTCAAAGGATATATAACAGCTTATGTCTTTCCTAAAGACAGCAAACTGAATTTTAATTGGATCTTGCCTCTCCCAAGAGATCATTATCCCTATACTCCAAGGCCATATATTATAAAGCTTCAGTATGAATTGGAACATGGAGCCTGTGTTTGGGTTTAATATTTAAAGTTGAAGTTATAGCAGCTGACACCTGAGTCATTCTAGCAACTCCCCAAGCAAAATTTTATTTAATGTGAGTTCCTCAAAAAATGAACACACACACACACACACACACACACACACACACACACATAACTTGCATGTCAAAATTCCATAAACTTTCAGATTATGAAAAACAGTTTGTTTTCTCAGGAAATAAGTCCCAAATGGGACTAGTTCCAAATTTTTCTTGCTTCAACCCTACCTTGACCTTGTCAGAGGGGGAAAAAAAAAAGAAGAAGCCATGGAAAAGTTTGTAGATCTATTAAAGACCTGCTGACTCAGAACTGGACTTGGGAGAACCTCATGTGGCTTAGAAAGAATCTTTCCATCCAATGGACGGAGATGGTATGAAAGATCATCTTATGCATGAGCACTTCTAGGCCTAGTCTCATTCTGATCTTAGAACTTGGCAAGACAACATGTAAAAGGAAACCCAAAGATTTGTGGGGCTAATTCACCAATACTAAATTACACAGTCATGCTCTCCTTTGTTCTTTATAGTTTAAGAATCTGTGTAATTCTCCTGAGGTAAATCAGACTATGAAGACCAAGGTCAAAAATACTGTGAAAACACCCCAGAACATGCTGAAGAGTGGAATTCATACTTAAAACTCTTAAGGGGCACTGTTATGGTCTGGCCTTATACCATAACAAAGTGGATCTTTGTGTATTATATATACTTAAGACTAGCTTTTTTTTTTTCCCCCTCCCTGGAAAATTTAAGTGGTATCTTTCTTCCAAATGTGAATGTTTTAGAAATCTGGACTTTTTTCCCTTAAACTTGTAGGCAGAGACTTGGGTTGGCAACCGAAGTACCAGAGTAGAGAGCAATATCTCTTAGCTTTTTTTCTGAGATGTGGTTTCTTCAATTGTAACATTAGGGGGTTGAAGTAAGTGATCTGTAGATCAGTTAAAGTTACAAGATTTCATGGTTCTAAATTTCAAGTGGCTTTTTCTCTATTTATACATCTCTAGATTTCAGCATTTTTCTGCCATGATGTAAAAGAATATTTGGATTACATACTCAGAACACTCAGTACTGGAATCTTAGACAGGCTTCAGCTTGTCCATTTATTTCTACTTAATTATCTTCTACTGATAATGGACTGCTTGCTTCTCCTTCATTTTCTTTATCTGTCAGTGGTATCAACAGCTTCTCAGTTACTAGGCTCAAAATGCTGTACTTTTCCTCAATTGTTCATTCTTTTTTGTCTCGAACATTAAATCAATCACACAATTCTGCTGGGTGCACCTCTATGATGGTGAAGACTAGTTTTACAAAACAGAATTACAGAATTGTAGAATTGGAAGGGATTCCATTTACTGGTTCACAGGTTTTATAAAATTGCTTTGAGGATCTCAAGTACCACATCCCAGGAGGGGAAAATATATATGCATAGGTGTGTGTGTGTGTGTGTGTGTGTGTGTGTGTGTGTACATACAATTTTGCATATGATTTCCAGGCATTCAAAGACTTCATGATGTTCACCTGTGGATCTCAAATTAAGAATCCCTCAAGTAGGCCAAATGTTTCCAAAGGCAGAATTTCACTCAGGAACAATCTTAGTAGATGGCTGAGTAGATATGTTTGAGTATCTCCAGTGAATGAATGAGCTCAATTCATTTTGGAGCTTTCTCTTCCCTTGTTTGTAATGAAACTTTCATGACTGGAAATTTAGGGTGGGGGGGGGGGTGGTTAAAATCTGTTTGCCTATAGCTTCCAGTTGATCCTAGGTCTCCAGTATCCAAAAATATCTCCCAAATCCCTCCAAATCTTTAATTTTCCATGTTAAATATTTACCATTGCTTTCTTTTATTGCATGGCTTCCAGACTTTTTTTTAGTATAATGGTCATCTTCCTCTGGACACTCTCTAGTTTTTATTTAATTCTGTTTCCTTAAGATGAATAACATTCTTTGTATGTGATTTCAATAACCAATGTCTTGTTTATTGGAGATTTGTTTTCATTACTAGCATTCAATCATAACTGAAGTCTTGGCTCTGCCGTTTTGGCCTAGTGCTAGTTACTTAACCTCCTCCATTTTCTCCTCTGGACCAAAAAGGAACAGTTATCCTATCATTATAACTTGATTATCTTAGATATATTAGGTACTCAATAAATGATAGATATTATTTTTATTAATTCGGATTAAGATTATTTGGGATATTTTGAGGTTATATCATAATTAAGCATGTACAATAAAAATCTCCAGAACATTTTTAAAAGACTTTATTTATTTATTCATGACAGAAATACAGAGGCAGAGACATAGCAGAAGGAGAAGCAGGCTCCCCACTGGGAGCCGATGCAGGATTCAATCCCAGGACCCCAGCATCACAACCTAAGCCAAAGAAAGACGTTCAACCACTGAGCCACCCAGGCATCCCTCCAAAATATTTTTTTAAATTTATTTATTCGGCTTAGAGAGAGAGAGAGACAGGGAGGGCATGAGTGAGAGGAGCAGAGGTAGAGAGAGAGAGAATCTCAAGCAGACTCACTCCGAGTGCACAGGCCAACGTGGGGCTCTCTCTCATGACCCTGAGATCACAACCTAAGCAGAAACCAAGAGTTGGATGCTTAACCAACTGCACCACCAAGTCACCCCTCCAAAATATTTTTAACCAGTATTAAACTTTGCTGATCCTACCCCAAGGCTGATATTACATTTTTTAAAATTTAAATGCAGAATTTCATAATTAGTTAATATTGTCCAATGTTAACATATTGGGTTTGGCCCCCATGCCAGGCTCCTGAGATATTATTGAACCCTGATCCTGTCACCCAGTGTGTTACCTGTCCTTCCCAGTTTTGTGGTCTTCTCTCCATGCGGGACAGAGGACCACATATTAGCCACTTCTCCCCAAGTTGACTTAAATTCATTAAACGACTCTCTGTCAGGACCAGAGTTTGTCATGTACCTTGTTGACACCATCTTACATACACTAGGCATTTGGGATTCCCCTGATTGAACTACCAAAAAAAAAAAAATGGGGCAGGGGGGCAGAAAATGATATTACTGTGCAATAAATTGTTCTGCATGAAGTCACCATGTCTCAGTCATTTATCTGAGTTCATTCCAAGTCCCCTAAGCCATAATAAAACTATGTGAAGAAGGTGAGGAATGTCCCTAACTGTAACAGAGCCAAAAAGATCTTGAGGTGCTTCCCTCAGTGTACAACACATCATTTCTTTGACTCCAGATCAGAGTGAAGCCGGTTTCAAGGGCAAATAAAGGGAGCAGACCTCTGTCTTCAGAGCGTGGGCCAGTTCTCACAAATATGGTAGCTGTCCATGCTTCCAGAGAAATTCACGGAGCATGGAGGTACAGCTCCTTGGACTTGCTAAGGAAAAGCGGGGTAGTAGGTAGTAGCCTTCTTTTTTTTGCCAGATCTCTCTAATCCTCCCTCAAGCTCAGGGACAGGGAAAAGGAGAAACAGCAAACTAGCTATGCATCCTTTCCAAAAGGCCTGCTAAACTGAGACTCTCTGAGAAATTCTTCAACAATCCTTATGAATGAAATTTTTAAAAAGAAAAGTTTTTAAGATGGATTTTCCAAACATCTTTCATGATGAAAAAAGAGAGAGAGAGAAAGAAAACTCACTGCTTATACCCTTTGCATGAGCTCAGTCTATTTTGTTCTTTCTTGCCTCCAGCTGTTGCATGAGTTAGGGTGATATTTGGAAGGACAGCTCATTCGCTTTGGAAGGTCGAGCAGGGGAGTGTGCAAGAGGAGAGGCAGAGATGCCAGACAGGCGGGCGAGCCAGCAGACACACGTGGACAGGGCTCAGTGAGCTCCTCTTACTAGTGGAGTGTCGCTGCCTGAAATGCAATCCGAGGATCTGGCCTCGAGAGTGCAGGAGGACCATGACCTCTCTGTGAACCTGGCCATGAACTCTCCTAGAAAGTGCTTCTGCTCAAGGTCCCTGACACTCCAGAGGCCCTTTGCTTGGAGTTTAGATTAATTGAGAGCTCTGTGAATCTGATCGAATGCACCTTCCCAACCCTGCCATCCACAAATAACAGGAAATTTCAAATGTTTTCTTTTTATTAGAGTCTGTCCTAACGGTTTAAGGTATGGTGAGATGTAGGATATGAAAACGTTCACTTTTTTCAAGGAAGATGCAATGGCTGATCAATATATCTCTCTTGTTTTATCCCAAGCTTTTATTTAAAGCAAATAACAAATGTCCAAAGACATCTGGCTCTCATTTCCTGGATAAAACACAGAATGAATTAAATTCCCCAAATACATAAACTTCTCCCTACAAATTAGCACATGGAATAAGGCAATGAGCCTTTCAAGTAAGCATTCAGTATATAAAATGAATGACCCTCATAAGAACACGTAAATAGTAGCATAGGACATAGTAAGGAATTCATTTAGCTCTCCAAAATCCCTCAATACCAGGAATGCATTAAACTATGGATGAAATTGGCACTCTGCGTCTATATGGCTTCTTTAGAAAGGTGGTTCTCTTAAATCATCTATGCCATTTTTATGAAAAAAGAAAAAAAAAACAATACTTATCAAATTGTGTGGTCTAGGGCGTGCTACCTTCCATTCTAATGGCTCAGGTTCCCGACCTGAAAAATAAACGCTGTGCCTATTTCCTCGCTGGCATACTTGTATTAGAGATGCCACAGATAAGCACAGTTTCTGGTTCCGAGGGTCAACTTAGCAAATGGCCAGCTGGCTGTCCTTGTAATTCAAAGATACTTAGAAGCAATGTCTTTGCAGACACTCCGGCCTCAGAAAAATTCTATGGCAGAAACCAACTGGGGGATCCCCCAAGTGAAGCTGTCTTGTAGTGAGTACCTTTGGAACTTTATCCATAAATTCCCCTTGAGTTGATGCCCTGTTGAGCCTATCATATATGGACTTCCATTAATTTAAGAAACACCATTTACTGAATTTCAGAGATCATGGAAATTATTGATTCAAAGCGCTTTGCCTCCCAATCTATCTGGTGTTAAAGACTTCAGCCCTTCCTAAATGTCACAAAGTAGTCTCACAGTAAGTGATTCTAAAGAGACATTTCCCCCCCAAGATTTTATTTATTTAAGAGAGAGAGAGAGAGAGAGCGAGAGAGAGAGAGAGCGCATGGGATGGGGAGGGGCAGAGGAAGAAGCAGACTCCCCGCTGAGCAGGGAAACCTGTCGTGGGGCTCGATCCCAGGATGCCAAGATCATGGCCTGAGCCAAAGGCACATGCTTAACTGACTTAGCCATCCAGATGCACCTAAAGAGATCTCTGGCTCAGGAAATGCTCCCAGAGTCCAGGAGATGGTTGGAAACATAGGCCCACAGGAGTTCGTCTCAGTTTGTTTTCTTCTGAGGTGGATGCCTTTGCTGATAACATTTCCACAGACCACAGGGCAGTGAGTCATTACTGGCTTCACTTAGGAGGTAGGAACTAAATTTAAAACCCAGATATTTGAGGAAAGTCATCTCATGCTCCTTCAGGTCACACACAGCAGCAGCAACAAAAAGTGATGATAATGTGGAGAGGTAGAGAAAGAGACCTAGGAAATGATATCCTTTAACCTGGGTTTTCATTTATGGACATGAGAGGAAGAAAAAAAAAAAGATGAGGGAAACCTTTCAAATATTCACTTCTTCCCCCACTCCTGGATCTGCATCTTGGAGCTTATAAAAATCGGCAGATTCCATGGCCGGGATAAATGTTTTGAAGAAGTGACTCATTGATCATGTCCTCTCACTTGACATGTGTAACCAGACTAAATCAATACTTCTTAGAAGGGCAATGGCTTTGTAAAAAAAACCCAGCAACACCACCGGGTGACACGAAGCCTCACAGGATAAAAGATTCCTGTAGGCAAATTCCTTCTTTATCCTTACTGCATCTGTGAACATCTTTGATTCAAACTCATAGGTGTGTAGCTATCCTGAGTGCCTGAATTCATGACAGTCAGGGCACAGAGGAGTTGTTGTGGTTTTGTTTTTTCATTTCTCAGTGCATTTTACTTGCCAACCAAGTTGTCTTAAAGGACACACATGAAGACAAAGAATCTTAGTTTTAAATTGAGAAGAAAAGGTTGAAAATAGAACTATGCAAAAATCCAGAGTGTCATCCCACACCCCACACCCCACACCCTACACCCCTTTTTAAAAATAAAGAACATCTTCAGTCCCAGCATATTTAGGAAACAGTGCACCTTTAGGTCACAGCAGCACAGCATCTGCTTTCAGGCTTTATTCCTGGCAGTTCACTGACTGTGGTTATGTCAACCGGAGAACATGCAGCAAACACACAAACAAAGGGTGTTGTTGTTTGTTGTTGTTGTTGTTGTTGTTGTAATCATTTTCATCCCTTCAGAGAAAATATGGAGGGAGAATCATTTCTTCATTTTGATTGTCACCTGGATTCAAAACTGTGCAACCAAGAATGGTTTCAGACAGATGGACAGATGGGACTGGCCATTAAGAGGGATGGTGGTGGGAAAAGGAAGAAATGAATATACTGTTTTCTTGTATAAGCAAACAAAAGGGAAGGGGGCACAAAGGGAATGAGCCAGCCACAGCTGAATGGGAGAGCACCTCTAAACACACCCTGACTTTCCTATACAGGGAGATCTACTTCTCCGTGAGCCAGTTCTGCACAGATGCAGACTCCTGAACCTAAGGACGCTGCCTCTCCAAGATAAACACTGCATTTTTGAGCAGTGCACACAGAGGTGGCCAGGACAGGACCCCACTGTGTGAGATAAGCAGTGATGGACTGCTGACCCAGCCGGGGAACGTGAATCACATTCATTTCATTCGGTGTTGAGTGGCACATCTTGGACAGGGCTTGGCCAAGTGAACTGGGTGTGCAAAGTCCTTGCTTTGGTCTATGCCTGGGGGGGGGGGGGGGCGGGGACTGAGCTTGGGTACTGGGATGGTGCCCTCAGTGGGGAAAAATGCATCTCACTGCTGGCTGCCCAGTGGCCCTGGGCCCTGTTGGCTTATGTTTACTTCTTACACAAGATTGCAGCTGTCTCTTTCCGTAAAAGGAGTAGAAGAATGGAGCAACCCACCTCACATGTTCCCTTCCTCTAAATGCATGTGGAGCCCCCCAGCTGTCCTTGCCTATCCTGCCACTCAGGGATGGGGTGACTCGACAGGATCAGGAGTAGAGTGGGGAAGCTGAGATTATTGGCCGGCTGGCGGTGGCAGGTGGGAGTGAACTGTTCTCCTAACAGGCTCACATGGTGTGCTCCTCCGGGGATTGCCTCAAAAAAGAAAAAAAGAAGCATTTAAAGGAGGCGATGAAGGAAAGTTGAATACACATGTCTTGTATTTCATACTTACAGATCTGAATGGCTGTGAAGGATGAATTCACTGGCTGTTAGTGCTGGAAGGGATTTGAAAGGTCCTCTTGTCTAAGAGTTTTAGAATATTTTTAGCAGCAGATTTTTTTTTTTTTTTGGCCCAACACATCTTAGCTGAGGAGCCTCATGTCATAAATGGAAATACCTTACATGGAACAAACAGGAACATCAATGGGAAAAGTGGGATATAAGAAAAACAGCCCTAATAACAAACGGGCTCAGCTCCGGCACGCAGTGGGAGTGGTGGGGATTGTGGCAAAACTGGCAGTGCCAACTGCTCCTCCCTTCCAGCATATGGCTTCCTGTGCCAAGTGGGAACTCATTCACCCATTCGTTCTTTAGTAAATATTTATTCAATAATTACTACTGTTTCAAGCACACATAAAATGGACAAGATCCCTGCTCTCATAATGCTTATATCCTAGGGAAGAAGGCAGCTAACAAAAAAAGGAAATGCATGAAAATGTATGTATTTGTAAGTCGTGAAACATCCCAAGAAGAAAATTAAAGCAGGGTAAGGGATGAGGAATAACTGAGACACGAAGCATTAGAGAGAACTCTCTGGAATGGACTTTTAAGGGAATACATCATAGCAGGGAGTTAAAGTGACAGGAAGAAATGATCCATGTGCAGATCTGGGTGGGAGTGTGGTGGGGTGGAACCAGGGGTGGTGAACCTTCCAGGGAATAGAAAAGAGAATGTGGGCACTCCGAGGCAGGCTTTGCTTTCACCACCGCCACCCCTCCCCCCAGTAGTGGAGCACAATTTGGACTTCTGTCCTAGTTCAAATTCTCCTGTGCACCTTAGGTGAGAGACCAGAGAGGTGAAGATGCTTGTCCAAGGTCCCACAGGGAGGTGCTGGGACTGGAGCCCAGATATTTCAGCTTCCATCCAGCCCAGTGCTCCTTTTCCTAACAAGTATATGCGCACTCATCATTTTCTTCGATGCCCCAAGAGTGCGGTCGTCTTAATCGAATCGATATGACTAAGGTTTAAATGACTAATGAACAGCAACACAAAGAGTAGCAATCTCCAGTTGGTAATTCAAGGAAAATATCTAAACTTTCATAGAGCTCTATCCTAATTCACCTAGTCAATTTCTACCCTGGGGTATAATTCTCTGTTGCGTACAGCCTTCACATCTTTCTGTGCTTTTTTGCAAATATGATTAATGTTTAAGTCATTTTTTACTCTTATCTAATAGATTAAATTCCACAACAACAGAAGAGTCTGGGATACAGAAAACAAAACAAAACAAAAACAAAAACACCCGAATTACCAATAAAGAGAACAAAAAATTATCAGCTAAGTCTGACCAATTTTAAGAGGCATGCTGATTTTTTTTTAATATGCTCAAATTATCTGGTACCTCACATCCCTAATTCACTTTCCACTCAAAGTTAGGTCAGCCAAGAGATGAAATAACAGTCTTTGATTATCTCTGGGTTCAGAGAACAGAATACAACGGGTTGCTTCTGCTCAACCGACTGCTTGTTTTCCAATCACCCCGACATCAACTTCAGGTAGAAAATGAATATTGACCTATCAGAATGGCTAAAACTTCATAGCAAGTGGTGTGCGCCTCTTCCTCACCCTTCCTTCTTCGCTCAGGTTGCAGCCACAACCAGGCTATGTAGCCTCCACCTCTTTTAAAGGCACGCTCCAAGACAAAAATGCACCTTCATCTTCTGGAACAGGTGTAAAGTGTCCCCTGATAATAACAGCCTACAACTTCTCTCTTCATTTCTTAAATACAAATAAGATTTGTCTTTCATTCATATTGGATTTTTAAAAATATATACAGATTAAAGAATCACAGAAAGAATCTCACTCAAAAGAATCTCTTCTGGATTTAGTTTTTCCTTCTAGTCAGTAGATACGAAAGGCAGAATCATATCCCACTCGTCGAAATCTTTTGAAATGCCTTTAGACTTTCCCAAATCTTCTAGATAACCCTAAAGGAAATCTATAGAGATCTTCCCAGGTGAAAGGAGTTTGACTAGCTAATGTGTCACTCATTTTGTTTAACCAATTAGAAGGCAGTCAGTTGTTAAATATTGACCATGTTTCATTCTTAGGCATTTATATATGCTTCAGTGGCAGGTTTTATATAATAAATATCACTGACAATGGCAGTGCCCAAGGAGGAAAAACAAACTATAAAATTATAATGTAGGTTTCTCTTTTATTGAAAGCACAGTGGAAAATTACCTTGAGATAAGCATGGACCATATGTGGGACATGTCTCAGAAATGTTTGTGTTTTGTATCTGTGCTTTGGGGTGATATCAATTTCATTAAATCTATGAGTTATTTTATTAAGCATTTAATTTAGTGGGTATCTATAGTGAGGGTGGTAGGAAAATGTGGGTGTAATTTATATGGCTGCTTACAGTCTCCATAGAGATTGGACTAACCCATAAAATAAATGTCACCAAGTATAAAATTTGTGTTATGAAAATTATAAAGGGCTAAAATTACTGGAGAAGAGTTCATGGAAAATGAAGGTTGGATTGGGTCTGAAATCATGGGGTTAGGCTTTGGATTTGTGGAGAGAAAAGAAACCTGGCAGGCAGACAAGCAATGACAAAGCCACAAAGCAGCAGCAAGCCTGCCCTGGACGTGAAGGAGTGAAGGAGTGTGGGGGGTGGTGACAAGATAGGAACAGAGGGGATGCACGACAGATACCAATAAGGCATGCCCATATTGCAGAGAAACTTGGAGTCCAGGAAGAGAATCTTGTCTTATTCTAAGACATGCTAGAAAAACCTCACTGGAGAACTTGGAGAAGTGATATGCCATTGGTGATATGCAGACAATATCTGAGGGACATAGGCTCAAAATTGCAAAAATCACTTGGAAACTTATTTCGACATTCCTGTGTAAGCAGCCCCAAAATAGTAGTAGCTAAAAGAAAGGAGATCTAAAGAAAAAGAAGAACATGGCATGATGCTTGATTCCATCCTCCATTTATCCACAGATAGGGGTTGGATGCCTCTATGTGCTGTAGATATAAATGCCCAATACTGCTTCTCCCTCGTGGGGCATAAACACTAGGAGACTGTAATGAGGACTGGGGTGGAGACCCATATGTGGATCTTTCAGCAAAGTGTGATGTCAAATGACTCTTGAAGAAGATAAGACTGAGGCCAGGGAAATTAAAATGCTTCACAAGTGCTCAGGCTGTCCTTTTATCCTTCGAGAGCCAGGTTGTCATGTAGGAAAACAACTAAGGAGTGACATATGCTTGGTGAGCCTGCATCTCCATCGGCCTTGGCAGTGGCTGAAGGTTGACCTCTGAACTTCCCAAGCTCCACTCCCAAATCCCAGCCATTTTTTCAGTATTAAAGCTGGTGGGATAAAAGCTCTGGACCAGTACTCATAGTCTCCTGATGGGAGTCTTGACTGCCACTTGCTTGGTGGCATGATCTTGGGAAGTCACTGAGACTTTCAAAAATCTCATTCAGCTTCTTCATTTTTTTTTTTTTAAGCTTTCAGTGTTTTATTTTATTTATTTATTTATTTATTTATTTTTTAAATTTTTATTTATTTATGATAGTCACACAGAGAGAGAGAGAGAGGCAGAGACACAAGCAGAGGGAGAAGCAGGCTCCATGCACCGGGAGCCCGACGTGGGATTCGATCCCGGGTCTCCAGGATCGCGCCCTGGGCCAAAGGCAGGCGCCAAACCGCTGCGCCACCCAGGGATCCCATTTATTTATTTTTTTTTAAATTTTTATTTATTTACAGCTTCTTCATTTTTAAAACAAGACTAATACTACCTTCTTGGCAAACTCAGAGGATTGTCAGGAAGATCCCAGGAGAAATATATATTAAGGCGACTAGAGCACTATGATGGTGGTGGGCAATTGGAGGAGAATGAAGGCTGCTTGCCCTGTTGTGGTTACCAGGGTGTGATTTTTAAAAAAGATACATAAGAATGATTTTCATGCTAGGAATTTTAAGGCTTGCTCTAAAAAAAAGCCTTGATCTAAAGAAACAACTCTGGTCTAATGAAGTGTTAGTTAAATGTTATTGCTGGGGAGTGTCTTTTTTAGCTCCAAATGAAAATTTGCATAAATGTTCAATGTGTAAGACAGAGAAAACCAGGAGTCATTTTTAGTTCAAAGATTTTTAAAAATAATTTTTAATATTTACTTGTTATAAAATCAATCAGTGGGAATAATGAAGGATTTTTTCTGATTAACAAGAAATTAGAAATGGAAATCATATCCACTACAACCCCCAGTTTTATTTTTTTCTTTATTTTGGTTGCAGTGTCAAGGCAATTCTGCTTCACATAGATAAGTAGCTAAAAATGGCAATAATTAACTTTGTCAGCTTACCTTGAATTCTCTGCAGAATCTTTAAATAAACAGAACAGGAAAAGCTTTGCTTCAATGTCTGAGCACAAAAAAAGTTGACAGGACCTGTTAACACACAGAAGAAGAAAAGAGGTTAAATTTGGTACACATTGCATGAGTATAAGTTTCATTTTACTGGAGTGTTTTAAATAGTAAAATGCTTTAACAGCATTGTTTGGATCAAATATCTGTGGGACTTTTGAAAGAACTCTCTGGAACCTTAAGTGTCTACAGAATTGTGTTTGAAAGCTGTCCACATGCATTGAGCACAGGAAACTGTTCTAAGCACTATTTGTGTTTTATTTCTTAATTCTCATAACCACTGCATGAGGTAGACGAGACCCCAAGACACACAAAGTTGAGTAATTTTGCATAAAGCACACAGTTGACAAATAGCCCCAGGCAAGATCCAAACCCGAATTGTTTGACTTCTAAGCCCCTGGAGTAGGAGAATGGATTCATGGTCTGGCTATACAACTTAATAATCAAGCAGTTTCAGTTTTTACACCAAACCAATCAGTTGTGTAGCTTAGTTATGACACTATATGAAAACCTGGACATTAAAGTAGGTGTTTAATAGATGTTGGCTCAGTCTGATTTTACCCTATGGTGTTTAATAGATGTTGGCTGACTCACCCTCACAGAGCCAGCTGCATAGAAGAATCCTTTAATACAGGGCTTGGCAAACTATAGCCACAAGCCAAATCTGGCCCACAGCCTATTCTTGTAAATAAAGTTTTATTATAACACAATGATTCATGTTTGTTTGTCTATTGTCCATGTAGTTGTGACAGAGACTGTACGACTCACAAAGTCTGAAATATTCATTCTCTGGCCCTTTAGAGGAAAACTTTGTCAATCCTTTGTTTTCAACTTCTTGTAACACGGAACCATCTCAGGTAGCAATTCAGGTGTGTATAGTTGAAGGAGGAGGCAAGGGAAGGGCCTCACTAATGCACCTGCATGAAATCAGGACTGGTAAAGAGGTGGTAAGTGCCCTCTCTCTGCCCCCACCTTGTCCTTGCTCAGGCTACTAACTCATTTCAGTTTGCATCAAAAAAATTTTAGCACATCTTATACATCGTAAAACATGGCTATGTTTAGTAGGAGGGATTTAAAAACCAAACCAAACCAGACCAAACCAAACCAAACCAAACCAAACATGGGATTAAGAAATCAAGCTATCCATGGCCCAGGAATGATTTAGCACTTTAATAATGGTTTGCAAAATTCAAGAATTTTTTTTTTAAGGAAAAAGTTGGGCTATTTTCCATCATGAATGTACACCAAACAAAAGAAACAGTATTAAATTGGATATTATTGAAGTTAAATAATTATTTCTTTTGAGTTTAAATTGTCTTTTGTGGAATTTCTTTTCTGTAACTTAAGGGACACATAATTTGAAGGCGGTAGGGAAGTGATACAGGTTCTACATCTCATTCTACAAAATGGACAGGATGCTTTTGTTAAAAAAAAATTCCATATTATATTTGTTAATCGTATCATATTGACAGTTTCAAGCCTCATTCTCCATTTCTTTTTTTTTTTTAAGATTTTATTTACTTATTCATGAGAAAGAAGAGAGAGACACACAGAGACACAGACAGAGGGAGAAGCAGACTCTCTGCGGGGAGCCTTGTGCAGGACTGGATCCCAGGACCCTGGGATCACACCCTGAGCTGAAGGCAGAAGCTCAACCACTGAGCCAGCCGGGCATCCCTCATTCTTCATTTCTGTACATATTTGAAGCTTACTAGAAAGTGAACATTAGCAGAATAGATTCTAAGTTTTGAAAACCTCAGTTATCACTCACCTACTTACAGCCATAGTGACCTACGTCTGTGGCTAAAGAAGTTTCCCCTACCTATAGAAGTATATTTCTGTTTTGAATATAAGACTATAATAGTAATTTTAAGTATATAAAGCAGTATCTAAAATTTTGGGTAGAAATTCCAGTCATTCATTCATTCATTCAACAAATACACAGTGAATACCGATGGTGTACTAGCCACTGGTAATAAGTGTCATCCAACTTAGACATGTTGGCAATTCTGATGGAGCTTGGGAAGACAGACAAGAAGTAACCCTTAATTTTTTTTCAAGTTTTGATAAGCACAAAATAAAGAAAATGAACAGGATGAGGTGATAGAGAAAAACATGGTAAAAACCATATCAAGTGGACCTATGGTGGTTGTGGAGGGTGGGCAGGAAGACGGATCTGGCTGCATGTGCGAAGGCCCTGGGACCTTGGGAATGAGCTTGGGATATTCATGAACTGAAAAGATGGCAGTGTGCTTGGAGAAAGTGGAAGAAGATGAGGTCGGAGGATGCACAAATGATCTCTCAAGCTATGTCAAATGAGAACAAGTTAAGGTTTTAACATTTCTGTTAATGAAAACGTTGCTTCGTTTACTACAAAAGCGACCAATGCAAAAAAGCTTGTCTCGATGAACCTCTGATGTCTCTTTTAAGCGATGTTATTTCTCATCTATTTATCTTTGAAATCTCCAGCTAAGGGAAAGGTAGTGATTGTGTAATACGACACGCCCTTTTGTGGATAATTATATAATGCCACTAGGGTAGAAGCATTTAGAGAGAGGAGGTAATTTTACTCTTTTCAGCCCGGAATTTTTAGTAGATGAAGATAAAACATTTCAAGCTGTCTCCCATACATTGCCATCTCTGCAGAGAATCCGATTACTCTCCTTTCTCCCCTTTACAAAGATTCGTGTCTCAGCTTATCACACTAAATAAGAACATGTACGTAAACGCTGTAAATTGCATCCCTGAGAAACCACCAAAATCAAAAGAAAATAATTATGCAGGATGAATCTATATACGTGTTCTATTGAACTTTTTGCCAAGCCACACACGGTGTTGCAATGTATGGTGCTATCAAAGTGAACCTGACAGGGAATTACAACTTCTGAAATGTTAGGGTTTTGCAGGTGATAATGCATGACACTATCACTACATATAAGAATATGATGTCAGCAGGTATCACAGACCCCACTGAAATTTAGAGGATTCTGAATAAAGTGATAAAATAATGATGGTGATAATTATTAGGATGAAAGCCAGCTATCTCCGAGCAGCTGGAGAGAACAGAGAGGTCAGGATTGATGACCCTTTAGAGCCAAGAAGGAAACTTGGCACCTTCTGTGTTGTGGGTTACTCCACTTTGAAGGGCTTGGTTGTGAAATATGAGATGATAGCACGGATCCCATGAATATCGCTCACATCAAATAGGATCAATACAGAACTGGGAAAGGTAGAGTTTCAAGTTCTATAGTTTCCACCTGCAATTTCACTGGTAAATGGAAAAGCCTGGATTGATTACTTAGGAGATTAAATTGCTATTATTGCTAAGCTGTTGTGGGGAGTAGCTTAGATGTCCTTTGTAAGCGCGCTTTCCTGGGAGAACATGTGTGGTGTCTTGGAAAGAGCAAGAGCAAGAGTCAGAAGGACCTAATCTGCTCACTGCACATTAAGTATGAGCTTGGACAGGTCACTTGATCTCTTTGTCAGCTTCCTCCGGAGTAAAATGAAGCCAGAAAATATTTCTTTTTTGAAACCCACTTCACTAGAGGTTTTCAGCTGCAAGATAACATTTGGTTATTTGTGAAGCACTATACTTTAGCATGAATCATCATGTTTTGTTTTAGAGTAGGGATCGAGAGATGACTGCAATGTGGTCAATGTTTGTGCCTTGTCCCATTTTTGGGATCCAAGGGACATCTGTAACCTTAGGAGATGTCACTTCGACGGAGACGGGTTGTAGATGCACTTTATCTTTTTAGTTATACTGGGTCTCAAAAAAATAATAACTCAAACATTCTTCTTTTTGCTTAAGAGTCCAAGGTCTGATTAGGAGAATAGAACACTTACAAGGAGAACAAAGCAACAAGGTGGGCTTCGGTCGGGTGAGACCCTCTTGCACTCTCACTCAGTGGTTACAAAAATTCTAAATACAACTGCCTTTTGGACATCTCTTTTGGATGTCTCCTCCTTCTCATAACAAATAATATGATCATCCCTTTCTTTGCCAAACCCAGCAACCCAGGAGTTAATTCAGATTTTTCTTCTAGCTCAACTCCCACATCTGTACCCAACTCCAATCCTGTAAATTCCATTTTCTTAATTTATTGTACAGCCAGCCATACGTCCCATTCTACTCGTGTTACCTCTGCATTGATTCCGATCCTTATTTCTCAAAGCAGAATTACTACAGTAGCTTCCTAACTGCTCCCTTGTCTAGAACCAGCTCTTATAAACCATCCTCGTCAGTGATGGCAGACTGACTTCCTAAATTAGAGATCTGACCAAATTATTCCCTTGTTACAAATTTGGTAATGCTCCCCAGGGCTTCCAAGTCATAAATTCTTAGCAGATACGATTTTGTTTTCTGCCTGCATATGTGTCCCCAATCAAGCCTCATTATCCACACCCAGAAGTACATCCTTTGCTCTGGCCATATCATGTTGTTTCATGCTTCCAGTCTTTTACACATGATGCTAGCATAGCCTAGAAAATTATTTTCCCCATTATATGCCTGGCTAACTGTGGTTTATTCTTCAAACTTCAGCTCTATTGCCATCTCTTTCTAAAAGACTTCCTGATGCCTATTCATTTTAATGTCACTTCCCCAGGCTCTGAATGTGCCCTGTGTACATTGTTAGTGTATTCATAAATCCTAATTAATCCTAATCCTGTTTCCCTGCGTATCTGTAGATTCTAACAGTGATGGGCACATAACCTGGCATTCAATAATTCAGCTTCTTCTGAATGGTTGAATCAGCACATCTAATATGATGGCCATGCCAGGAGAGAAGATAAAAGTCATACCCTGACTGGATTGAATGAGACAAGGGGAGCCAAACTGTAAAGGCATTTCCTGTGAAGGTATTGGAGTGACAGCTTAAGGAGGAAAAAGGGAACAAACAGAAAAAGAATGAGAAGCAAGGAGACCAAAAGAAGTTCAGGTTAAAGCTTACAAAAATAATGTTCTAGCTGAGGATTGACATACCCACTAGGTTATGGGAACGTCCTCACTGTTATGAGATTGCAGCAGACACTATTGTATTTTGCATTGTTCGAGGGAGAAGGAAGAGTCAGTGAAGAGACAAGAGGGTTTAAAGAGCATACAGAAGGCTGGTTTGGCTGGGATGGAGTGAGTGAGGGTGCTTACACTGAATTGTGTCCCCTCAAATTTCATATATTGCAACCCTGACCTTCGGTACATCAGAATGTCACTGCATTTGGAGATAGAGCCTTTTAAGAAATGATTAGGTTAAAATAAGGCCATGAGGCTGGGCTCTAATCCTATCTGACTGGCATCCTGATAAAGAGAAAATTTGGACCTAAAACAAGATGCCAGAGGAAAAACCCATGTGAGGAATACTGCGAAAAGGTGGCCATCTACAAGCCAAGGAGAAACACCTCAGAGGAAACCAAACCCAGTGGCACTTAGATCTTGGATTTCCAGCTTCTAGAACTGTGAGAAAATAAATTTCTGTTGCTTCAGTCACCCGTTCTGTGGCATTCTGTTATAGCAGCCCTAGCAAATTAACAGGGAGAAGAATGATAGATCCAGTCAGCAAAATAGTAGGAGTTTGAGCAGACAGTGTGGAGGAAAATTATGTTGTGGGGCCTTACAGGTCATTGTAAGGACTTAAGGTTTCATTCTAGTGAAATGGGAAGGCTTTAGAGGATCTGGAGCAGATGAATATTATAACCCGACTTTTACCTTCATGGAGATTAGGAACTGACCGTGCAGGAGTCACATTGATAAGAAATTCAAAGTTGTCAACTGTGTAAGAGAGAAGGACATGGAGGATACTTCCTCCCTTCCATTTAACAACTGAAAAAAATAAATAAATAAATATCCAAAGTGAGAAAACAGGATCCCAGAATGACCTGCCCAAGATGATGGAGTAATTGTGTAGCTATCCTAGAAGAAGAATCAGGCATCCGGTGCTCTTGACTACTTTGTGCTTGGAGAAAGATGCAATTGGCTTCTCAAGTAGGAACTGCAAATCAGATTGCATAATATTTTGGAGAGGTTGGATGTATTTGTGTGAGATAACACTTGAGTGAGTTCTGGTAGCCATGGAATGGCTCAACTGCCCCTCCCTGTCTCTGTGACTCAAGGACACATATCTTAAAAGACTGGCAGGAGCAAGTGGAAATTATTCATGGGCTCTCATCACACACTGTGTTTCCACAGATGTCCTTCATGGTGGATCATTTCATTGGTAGAACAATTTTCAGAGATGACAATAGCAGTGGCCAATCTCTAAACAGTTCTCCAACATGTACGACAATGGGGAATTCTGATTTTAGGTTAGTAAAGATTTTGTGTGTATGTGTGTATATATACATATAAATGTACATATACACAACATATGTAATTAATTTGTGTAGTACCCATACAACATATACATATGTGTGTATATATATATCATATGTGTGCTGTATCATATATGCTATATATTTCTATATATGATAGAGAAACACCAAACTTAGAGATAATAAAATATGCTTAACAATATAAATATGCTCAATTAGGTCTGAAAGATGTTGCAGAGAGGTCTGAGTTTAAATCCCATTTCTGGCTCTTAATAACTACATGAACTTGGAAGCAATCCTGACACTTATCAAGGTTCAATTTCCTCATCTGAAAAATAGGATAATAATCATGACTAACTTATAAAGTTGTGACCAAATAGAGCAGGTACAGGGCATAAGTCTCTTAAGAAAACACCTAGGTCACAGTAATTCAATTAGGGTAGTTTAATTTTTAAATTATTATTATTTTTTTAATATAAAGATTTGATTTATTCATGAGAGACACAGAGAGACTGGAAGAGACACAGGCAGAGGGAGAAGCAGGCTCCCTGCAAGGAGCTTGATGCAGGACTCAATCCCAGGACCCCAGGAATATGACCTGAGCCAAGGGCAGATGCTCAGCCACTGAGCCACCCAGGTACCACTGGGTAGTTATATTTTTATTAATTTTTTTTCTCTTTGGCTTACCTTGGGTTTAATTTCCTCTTCTTTTTCCTCTTCTGTTTCCTAAGGTGGAAGCAAAGATCATTGATTTGATCTTTCTTCTTTTCTAAGGTAAACATTTAATGCTATAAACTTTTCCCTAAGCACTGCCTTAATTTCATTCCACAACTTTGATATATTGTTTTTATTTTCATTCAGATCAAAGCGTTTTCTAGTATTTTTTGGAATTTTTCTCTTTGATCCATGGGTCAGTTTCCAAATATTTGGAGAGTTTTACAGGTATGTATTTTCAGTATTGAGTTCTAGCTTAATTTTTTATTAATAAGAAAATGGCCATAAGAAAATGGCCAAAGAACATACTCTGTATAACATTAATACCCTTAAACTTATTAAAAATTGTTTTATGGCTCATAATAATGTCTACTTTATTTTATTGAATGCTCTATGTGCCCTTGAGAATAATATGTATCCTGATATTGTTGGATTGGGTACTCTATAAATGCTAATTAGGTCAACTGTTGTTCTAGTGGCCAACTATTCTATATCCTCACTGATCTACTGTCTACTTTTGCTATCAATTACTGAGAGTGGACTGCTGAAATTTCCAACTATAATTATTGAAACAGTAAAATGTCAGATATTAATACAGTCACTCTAGAATTTCTTTGATCAGAGTTGGCATGGTGTATCTTTTGCCTTCTTTTATTTTTGATTATTAAAATCTATTTGTTAAGTGTATTCTTTCAGGCATCATAGAGTTGTGCTTTGCCTTTTTATCCAATCCAACAATATCAGTCATCTAGTTCATGTTTAGACCTGTTATATTTAATATAGTATGGATATTCTTGGTTTTAAATCTTCCATATTGCTATTTACTATTTATCTTTTCTTATTTATTTTTCTCTCAATTATTTTGTGTTAGGTGAATATTTTCATTTTTGTTTCATTTTTCCTATAACTTTTTAAAATTTTTAGCGATTGCTGTGGAATTTACAATATATATTTTTAACTTCTCACAATTTACCATCAAGTAATGTTATACCACTTCACACATGATATAAGAACCTTACAACATTGTATATGTCCATTTCCTGTTTGATCCTTTCTGTTTTGTTGCCATACTTTTCCTTTTATTTATGACATAAAATTCAGAATTCACTGCTTTTTTTTTTCTTTGAAGAGCTGCCTATCTTTTAAAGAGGTTGGAAAATGACAGTTTTATATTGACCCAAATTTCATCTATTTCTGATGCTCTTTATTCCTTTGTATAAACCAAATTTCCACCTGTTGTCATTTTTTTATCTGCCTAGAGAATTTTCTTTAATATTTGTTGAAGTGAACATTTGCTGATAATGAATCATCTCCCTTTTTGTTTGTCTGAAAATTTTTATTTGGCTTAAGTTTGGAAAGATATTTTCACTTTTTAAAGAATTCTTGATTGATTTTTTTTTTTTTTGGTCTTTCAGTATTTTAGATGTCTCTCTAGCATCTTTTGACTTGAATAGTTTCTGATAAGAAGTAAACCTTCATCCTTTTTTTCTTCTGTATGTAATTTGTCTTTTCAAGATTTTGTCTTTATTACTGGTGTCCCTCCTCTAATCTCATTATGATTTTTAAACTTTTTTTTTAAGTTAATTTTTTTCTGCTGAAGATTCATTGAACTTCTTGGATCTTTGGGCTTATTGTTTATAGTTTAAATAAAATATTGTAATTTTTAGCCATTATTATTTCAAATATTTTGCTTCCCACTTCTCCCCTGGAACTTTAATTTCATATGTTTTATACCAATAATATTGTCTCATTGTCACTGATTTCTTGTTTATTTTCATCAGTCTTTATTTCTCTCTATGTTTATTTTAGATTTTTTTGCTCTATGTTCAAATTCACTGATATTTTCTTCTATAGTGTCTAATCTGCTATAAATCCATCTAGTGCATTTTTATATCAGATATTATATTTTTCTTTTCTAGAAGTTCCATTTGGGTATTTTTATATCTTTGAATTTTCTCTTCATCATGCTCATCTTTTCCTCTACCTTATTTAACATATAAAGAATATTTATACCAGACATTTTTACATCCTTGCCTGCTGGTTCCAGCATCCTTGTCATTTCTAGGTGTTTCTGTATTAATTGATTTGTTCCTAGATTTATGAATTGTGTTGTATTTTTAAATTAATATTAGATTTTTTTTTTTCCTGGCACATGGCTAAGTTACCTGAAAGCAGTTGGATCCTATCCTGTAAGCTCTGTTAGACAATGTTTAGTCTAGGACTAATTTACCCCATTACGCAGACAGTGCCCCCCTGAGGATTCTACCCAATGTTCACTGAATTATGAAGTGTTTTCTTTCTTGCTTTTAGGATAACAAACTAGTCTCAGTCCTATGTGAGATCTAAGGGTTTTCCCACCTACTCCTTTCTGATATTTCCTTCCCCAGTCTCAGGTAGTTGCCTCCCCTAAATGTGCAGATCAGAACTCAGCCAATAATGTAAGGAAACCCTTCTCTGTATCTCTAGAGTGCCACTTTCCTGTGCACAACTTTCTTCTTTTTGTTACTCACCCCTCAGAGTCTAACTTTGTCTCTCTAAACTACTATCTCTATTTTCTCTGTTTATTAAGTCTTGTGGGCTACATTTGGGTCCCTTCTTTCCTGTGCTAAAGCTGGAAACTTCCTATAAGAAATCAGCTGATGAAATTATGGGGCTTTTAGGATGAACAACTTTCCTGATTTAGCCAGGATTATTCCAGTTTTAGCACTAAAAATCTCCTGTTCTGAGAATCTTCTAAGTTCCATGCAACGATCATTGGTCACTCTCAGTCACATTGTTTCTTTCCTTATTTGGGGGAAATCACAGTTCTTTACTATCTTTGGGTCAATATCTGAAAATTGTGGGACACACACACACACACACACACACACACACACACATTTCAATATTCTGATTGTTTCAAGTTGTTCCTGCCTGCTCTGTTTTGGCCAGAAAAGGAAACCTTGATTTATTTTTAGGGTCATTTATTCTTCTGTGTGAAAAGTTGGAAATGACAAAAATAAAATTGGGAAGACCTGTTGAGACCTATTATTGTGGTCTTTGATGATGATGGCTTAGACCACATATGGTGATATATATGATGGCTATAGGTGGAAGGAGTTGAGATATATTCGAGAAATATGTTGAACAGGACAAGTCCTAATCTAATTGATGAAATACTTTTTCTAGACTTACTTTGATAATCCAAATAATTATGAACCCAGCTATGGTGATTCAGCATATATTCTTGGATCTTGCCCAGAAGGGTTCATGGATAAGATCTCTAGATCCAGGACCCATGCTCATTGGGCAAATAATCTGGTAGTTGGTGAGAAACTCAAAAGGAAGGAGTCAGCAATTCACAGAGGATGGAGAGAAAGAGATTACATTTCAGGGCATAGTGGCTAGGATACTTTGGGTCTATCCCTGGAATGGAAATTCCCATCAAGTTTGTAGTGACCAGAAGGGAAGAGGAAGTCACTTATGTGTTTAGGCCCAGTGGGCCACGTCCTTTGACATCTAATAGGTTCATAACTACTCAGGCACAAATTCCCTGCTAATCCTTATGCAGAAAACTGGGCTTCATCAAACTTCACCCAGGATGGAGGAAAAAAAATATTTACGTCCTCCATGTCTTCTTTCACATCACATCAAGATTCAGATGCCATAATTAACTGGATACAGACTAACTTTTTGGGAATAGGGAAGAGCCATAGTCTAAGAAACACCCAGATGAGAATATCTCTTGGGATAACACAAGATAACATATAACTCTAACCTCTGTGGAAATGATTCACAGGAAGGCCAAACAAATTCAAATGGCTGATGTCAGATCTTTTCTTAGTGACCAGAAAAAAATGTGGAGATTTGATATCTGATACAGCAGAAAGAGTCAAATCAAGGGAGAAAAGAGGGGAAAAAAGTGACTTTATCAAGGGTTTCCATCCTCAGATGAAACTGACCAAAGAGAGAGAGAAAAGATGACCAAAGCATTTTTGTCATGCTTGGCTGTGAATGCACATTTTTATTATGTTTTATAAAAATAAGTCTCTCTTACAAGGCAACTTTGTGCCTCAGTGATTTGTATATTTTTGTTAACAAATAGCTTTTCAGTGGCAGAAATCTGGAAAAATGACATAGAACAGGTCTCTCCAAAGAAAATTCTAGAAAACAAAGGACTGAAATAAGCAAACCATTAGAATATAATATCTTTTAGGGAAGGGACCATGTCTGATATATTCAATTAATCTCCAACACCCTTCCCTCATGCCTGCACATGTTAAGTGTTCAGCAAATATTTATTGAATAAAAGCCTAAAGTTTGGGAAATGGAAACATTCCCTAGACAAATGAGTCTGGAAACACTATATCCAATACCCCTGTTTTTGTAAATTCACAACACATATTTACCTGTCAAAGATTCCTAAAAGACCTACAATAAGAAAACCTATTTATATATTTTATTTTTTTAGGAAACTAGCTTTTCACCAATATCTTTGACCATGGAACTGATTTTTTTGTTATTTGTTTTTGCTTTTGTTTTTTAGGGAATACTTGTTCTGCATCCTGCAGAAATTCTGCTGTAACCCAATTGTCTTTGAGGAGGCAAAGCTGATTGTAAAGAGAAGAATTTGAAGAGATGACTGTGACATCACATCAAACCCTTGTTACATTAAATCCATACCACAAAAATACTTAATGTATTCAAGTTAAACTGGTTTATTGTCTTAGCTGGACTTGGTAGGTAGAAAGTAGAAAGCAATTTTTATTTTGCTTCCACCCCTTCCAACCTGATATTCACCTCCAACCCCCAGGTTCCATCAACCAATATAATTTAGTTTTTCTGGTTACCAACAGGTAATAAATTAAAATAAAACACACACACACACACACACACACACACACACACACTCCCTGCAAGTCCCACTTTTTTTTCAAGTCTGGTGCAGTAGAATGTCTACTTGAACATTAGCTGTCTCCTCTCACAGCTCTGTTATCACTTGTGTTGGAAGTCTAGGACTAGGAGAAGGGGACCAGGTGGATTTCCTTACTTTCTCCTCTTTATAGTGTTGCCACCTTCCCTAGCTGTGATTTTCATTCTCTCCAGAGACAGGATAAGTAGGTCAAGGGAGGGAAAGATGGAAAGGTGGAATTAACTTCACTCAGGTTATCATAATCTGTTATGATCCTCTGAATAGTAAACATTCCAGTTGACTTTACTCTCATGGAACATTGGGTGAGTCTTTTTTAAAGATACCTCCTTTTGTCTACATTGTAGGGCATCTCTCAGTAGTTGTTCCACTGACTGCAATTATGCCTTCTCAGGCTAGCCAGTTATGACTCCTTCATTCTCTCGGCTTCCAGTGATACATTCCACTAATGGGGTCATGTCACCCTTCCAGACCATCTCTTCCGAGATGACCCAATCTACCTTTCTTAAGTAGGGTCCTTATTTGTGCCACCAAATTCTGGAAGTGCTCATTATCCCCAATATATCTTGGTCCTGGACTGCAGAGAAGAGCAGTTCAGGCTACAGTCCCCTGTGTTTTTGAGTATGTGTCAGACATCAGTTCCTATGTTTTATAAAGTCCCAAAGACATATATCAAGCAGTTCCATTGACATTTTTTTTCCTATTTATACAAAATGTATTATTACATTTTGCTCAGGACTACATGCCACGAGAGATCAATTACAAGAAGCACAAACAGGGAGAAAAGGAACCAAGCTGCTGAATGTCACCAGCTTCTCTTTGGGGTTTTGTAAAAGGCTCCAGTCTTGGGGAGTGTGAAGAAGGGGGAGGTGAGGAAACAACTAGGCATAGAGGTCTTCTCGGTCCGCAGAGTAGACCTCACCCTCTTGCAAGAGAGCGAAGTTGAGGAAGTGGGAAGGTCTGTGCACCTCGTGGTAGAACTCTTTAGAATTTGCCAGCTGCAGCTCATACTTCATGTTGGGATCTTGCCGGACACCCATAAAGTTGTAGTTCCATGAGGACTGGGCAGGGACCATAAAAAAGCCAAGGAAGCGAACTGACAGCAGCATCTGGACCCTCTCATAATGTGAGGGTAGATAGCCCTTGGGATTGTTGCCCTTATCTGTGTTCCGGCGACCCCATTCATAGCCACTGGGGGTCAGCTTATAGGCTGTCAATGTGCAGGAGCCTGGTGTGAAGCTGCAGGTGATGATAATGGTCTTCTCACCATCCCAGGATGGGTCATCAGCCATGATCTTAGCATGAGTGGTTCCATTGATATCTCTCTCTTTTGGTTTGTGTTAAGGAAAAAACACATCTGTTGGCATGGAGAAAGAGGATGGGGACACTTATTAAATTGATTACTGCTTCCAAATAATCTTCAGGATCCATTTCTTTTAAGTCACACTTGATAGGCTGGAGATTGCCAATGTGATAACATGGGTAGAACCACTTGCGTAACCTCTTAGCAAGCCCCTTCATATGTAAGCTACCACCTGGCTTTGTGAGTCTCCTTGGCATCAACTTTACTGGGCCTTTTCTGGAACACCTCTATGACAGCAAATGACCCATTTAACTTCCCATTGCAGATGACTTAATATTCTCAATCCACACTAATATCTTTTATGAGAAATGAGCAAGAGGAACCAAAGTTGAAATAAGAACCAGCCAGGAGTATAACTGCCGAGACTTAATCATGTTTTTTATAATGCATAAAGCCCACAAAATAAGAAAGAAAAAAATGGAAAGTATTAGTTTTATGCACCAATTATTAGCTTCATATGGTGAGTTTTACAGCCATTTGAATGTGGACAGAGATTGAATTTCACTTGCAAAAGGCTCATTTTGCTCTATTGCCCAGTTCGTGGCCACCAGGCAACAAATTAATTTCCCCTATAAATACTTATCTATGCTGGGGCTTGCTCTTGTCCTCTGGCTTTCATTTGTGTTTGACATTTACAGCACCTTTGTTTGCCTAGACATCTCCTGTTGTCAGCACTGGTTCCAAATGAATCCAAAGATACTAAGGCCACCAGAAATTATACTAGAGTTAGGAGTCACAGTTAAAAAAAGAAAAGGCGGTTCATGTTTTTTTTTAAAGATTTTATTTATTCATTAGAGACACAGAAAGAGAGGCAGAGACACAGGCAGAGGGAGAAGCAGGCTCCATGCAAGGAGCCTGATGCGGGACTCGATCCAGGGAATCCGAGATCATGCCCTGAGCCAAAGGTAGATGCTCAACCACTGAGTCACCCAGGCGTCCCAAGACAGTTCATATTGAATGTCAACTCTCTGACCTGCATTCAAGCATCCCATCTCCAGGAAGAAGAGATATGGCAAGTATATTGGCCAGACTATGGTATGCTTGGCTTTGCCTACTCAGTGCCTCTTTATAAGTTGATTGGGTTCCATCATTTAAAAACCAAGAGTTTTTTTTTTTTCTTCAAGATTTTATTTCTTTATGAGAGACACAGGCAGAGGGAGAAGCAGGCTCCATGCAGGGAGCCTGACGTGGGACTCGATACGGGGTCTCCAGGATCGCGCCCTGGGCTGTAGGCGGCGCTAAACCACTGAGCCACCAGGACTGCCCCAAAACCAAGAGTTTGAATGACAACATTCTAACTCTAGTTTCTCTAGAAGGCTCAGCTATTTGGGCAATAACGGCCACTTCTCTCCATGGTACCATGACAGGCCGCTGGTACCAGGTAGCAGCGACCACGTTAGAGCAAGCCTATACTTTCCAATTTGCCCACCAGCCTTGCCTGTTGGTGGTCTTGCCTGGCTCCTGCAGACAGAGTTCTGGACTCCTATTATTGTCCAAGTTTGGAGACACCTTTCAAACCTTAGCCCCTTCCATTTTCAAAGGCAGTCAACTCCAACTTACCCCCAAAGAGCCTTCTTTGATCTGAATGGCTCAAACAATCCCTTAACCCCTGGATTGTTTAAAAGGTTATTCAGTTTCTCTCTTCCATTCTCTGCCAGCCCATTCTCCCCCCCAGAGAGTTTGTTCTGTTCTTTTGCTTTAAAAAGGAAAACAAAGTGTAACTACACGTCTTCTCTCCAAAGACCATAGCTCTTCGAGGCTGAGAGCCAGATGCCTGATTTGTTTTCCATCCAGAGCTGTACATACAGAAAAAGTCATCGGCACAAGGCCATTCTGCCTTTGACCTTCCTAGGGCTGAATGCACAGCTAGTCAACACTGGAGCTGAAAATAGAACCCAGGACTTTCAAATCATTGTTCTGCTTGCTGGGCCGTGCTTCCTCCCATAAGAACTTGGTTAAACAATGTCCTGTTTTGCAAAAGCAGAAATCATAATATATGTATGACAATATTCAGACTTAGAAGAAACACAGGCCTTACTCTCGGGAAAGATGGCATGGTAGTGTAAAAGGAGTGTGAATCCATTTCTAACACTGCAGCTTATAGGTGGGATGCACTCAAGAAATGTGTGTTGAATCATCAGCTTTGTAACGTGTGGCATTTTGAACAGGGAGTTCTCACTGAGTGCCAGGAATATATTTGCTTGACAACCCCCGGAAAGCAAATGTACGACGTTAGAAAGGTTATCATGGAAACGACTGAACTGGTCTATAAAGATGGTCAGGGACCTGGGGGTAACTTCTCAGCAGAGAGTAGCAGCAAGTGTCGTGGGGAGGTTTGGTAACACTGTGATTCTCAGCTCTACGTATGTGTGTGGCCCACACAGAGCACAGAAAGCAGATGTGAACAATAGGAGGTTGGAGGTAGCTGCTGTTTTTCCAGGCTCCCAGGAAGAGTGCAGAGCTCTCTCTCCCATGCCGCCCTTGTGCAGTGCGCTCGCCTGTCTTAGGGGTCATCACCCTGCTTTGGTGTTCAATGAGCTCCCTGGGCCCTGGCACACAGCCCAACTCCAGAGGCAGCAAAGCAGAGCCCAGAGCCCAACTTTCCGAGTTGGAGTCTTGACTCTACAGTCCCTCAGCTGTGAGACTTTGGACAGGTGACTTTCCTCTCCGTGTCTCTATTTTCTCATTTGTAAAACAGTAATAATAGTTCTTACCTCAAGCAGTCATAATGAAAATCAAATGAATCACCACTTGTGAAGTTGTTAGAGTGACACTCGGCACATAATAAGCATTCATGAAGTGTTAGTTATTAGAGACCAAATGTACATCATTTATGAATGCATGGCCTGGCTAGCAGCACAGGACAGTTAGAGGACACCAGGTGACCTGATCACTTGCATGGATTGCTCCGTGCAACTCTAAAAACAGGTGCACGGAACAGCCATATTACAGGTGAGGCACTGAAGCCCACGAGAGTTGACTACTTAGTCAAGGCCACACAGCTGGTGAGGGACAGAGGAAGGATTTGAAACCATAAGGTCTGATGCTGCAGCATTCTGCCCATGAAATATATGCTCCCCAGGAGCAATACAGGTAAAGCTGCTCTACGATGTTCTTATGAGGCTCAAATATAATCATTTATTGACACTTTGAAGGGAGTAAAAAAAAAAAAAAACGTGAGATGATGGCGATGACTAATAAACACATGAGAAATCCAGCTCTTATCGGCCTTATTTAGCATATCAAAAGGTGTTAAAAATAATAATTAGGCTCAGGAACTAAAAAACAAGTAAAACCAGTCATTTTGACACACCAAATGCAATTTGATATGCAAGTGTCATGTACTCTTGATAACAGCCATTGAATAAATTAACAAAAGGGCTTGTAAGGAACTGGAGCACCATGATCTTTTGCTTGTTTCTTTCCTAAAAGTTACTTAGTTATCATATATTTTACTTATTTATATTCTTTGTCTCTGAATAGTTCCCTCAGCTATAAATATGAGGAGAGATAATGAGATCATTTTTCTCTTCTCCAAAATTACTGGGGGCATTCTGGTGTCATGGAAAACAAACCAAACTTGAGGTTGAGAGATAAGGTTTCTGGCTCTGACTTCATTCTCAAGTGACTCCCTCTAGAACCTAAGCAAATCTCCCAGCCTTCCTGGGCTTCCGATTTCTCTGTCTGAAAGCAGAGCTGTGGAAGCCATCGATTGTAAAATTCCTAGTGCTTTTAACAATTGTTGGTTTTCCTCCTGGGAACTTTTATTACACAGCAGACCTTTCCCCAACTCTATCCCCATACATCTGCTTCGACCTTCTTAGAATCAGAGTATTTTACAATTAAAACACACATTAAATGGAATCTTTTCTGTTCCTCTTCTTCTCCTTTTTATTTTCTCCTCTTTTCTTTTTCTCTTCCTCATCCCACTCCTTCTTCTTTCCCTTCTCTTTCTTCTGCCCTGAAATACTGTCATTGAACTGATAGTGTATCTTAGATTTAAGGCAAAAAACAAAACCCAAACAGAAAGAACATAACATCCACCACCACAAAACAATAGCTAAAGCTGTTCCAAAGACTTGGTTGATGTGTGAATGGACTTGTGTGCTGAAAATACAGAAAGAGCACTCAAGTGTCATTACTGCTTCATTTCTTTAAAGTTCAGGCCCTCTCCCAGGGGATGCATTGTGTTTTCTCTCTAGCAGCTATGATCCCTGGGTGCCCCCATCACTGATGACAGCACCCTTTCAGAGACAAAACACTTTTAAAAACTAAAATGTCTCAGTGCAGTTGATTCTGCAATCATCTGCATGTACCAGTGACTAATCTGTGCAAAGCCAAGTCATTTCTTTGCAGTCAGCAGAGAATACCAAGGGTCCCTCCTGTACTCCAGTCATATCCAAGTGGGAGAACAGCTGTTCTTTGTTTCAGGAAAGGATGGGGCAAAGGTTAGCTCATGGGTAGAGTTTCCTGTTTGTAATGTCTGAAACCCAGGGAGGTGCCAACAGTTTGGAAGGTTTTATTAAAGGGGAGATAGTTCTTGCAAGGGTAAAGTTACGAGGAAAGTGAAATTCCTTCCCCACTTGATGTCTTAGGTACTGCACATGTGCAGAAGACTAATCATACAATCTCCCTGCTACTGTCCTTCCATGGCTCCCCTTTCCTTGCCGGATAAAGTCCAAACATTTCAGCACTCTCTTAACTCAGAATTATTTGCAGTTCTATGAACGCACCTTGTTCCTTTGTGCTTGGAATGGCTTGCCCACATGTTCACCTGGACAGCCCACCTGCTAAGATTTAGCTTGGGTGTCATTGCACCATGGAAGCTTCTGGTAGCTCATCCGTTAGGATAGGAGCCTTTTCTTTGTAGTCTCAAGCATCCCATGTGTCTGTCTCTGTCCAAGGGATTCTCAAACAGCTCACAATGGAATCACCAGAAAAGCTGTCAAATATGCCCATACCTAGGCTCTGCTCAGGGAGCTTGATTACACTGGTCCGGGTTGGGGTCAGGCTTCTCTAGTTAGTGAATCAGGTGATTTTAATGTGCAGCCAATGTTGTGAACCACGGATTTATTGTAAACTTTATGACATATTGTATTGAAAGTTTTGTTTAACTTCCTCCAGACTAAGTTTCTTGAGGACTGGACTTATTTTATAGTGGTACGTATATCCCCTGAAATTTAAAAAACATCAAGGACCAGCACTATTAAATAAGTAGTGTATGAGGAATAAAGGAACGAATAACACATACACACCCCAACATTCTACCCACCTATCCTGAGAGGCTCACTAATGCTCATGCAATTGTTTAGTGTAAGACTGTGTGGAAAACAGAAGAATCAATGTGGATCCCAGGTGTTTAGGGACAAAGGATGCAGTTTAATAGAAGTGTCTGAGAAAACAAAATAAGGCCTAAGAGAAAACCAGGGAAATTTTGAATTAATTAAGAGCAGCTGTGGAAAAAAACCAGAACCATGAAATCTGACCTGGGCAGGAACTTGAGAGAGAAACTAATGCAAGATATTTGGGAGCCGGAGATTGGGAGATGGGAATAAGCAGCTCACAAAGTAAGAGGTTGAGAAGAGATTAGCTTCTACCTACACTGGATAGAAATACAAGGGACATGGGGTCTGTCCAGAAGAGACTTAGCTTTTCCTGAAGACTCCAGGGTCTAAAGCCTTAGTCAAGGTGACCTGGTAGCCTAAGAGGAAATCGGTAGCATGGGAGTCAAGTTTGAACAGCACTAGATTCTGCTATACTGTAACTGCTGTCCTACAAATCTATATTTTGTGGGCCCTAGTATGTGCTAAGTGCCCTACATGTTATCCCATTGAATGTGCAGGCTTAGGTTTATGAAGTAGGCTTCATCATCACCAGTTTTACAGATGAAGACACTGCACTGAAGTTTAGGGGGGTTTGGTAAGAGTCCCAAGCTACCTGTACTATAAGTGGTCAGTATCATTTTCTATCACTGACCCGATGACATCCTATGGAGGAGAGATATTGGGGAAAATGGAAGGATGGGCTGGAATTCCAGGTTCTTTGGAAGGATGGGCTGGAATTCCAGGTTCTTTTTTTTTTTTTTTTTTTTAATTCCAGGTTCTTAATCCAAGAAGAGGGCTGTTCCTCTCAAGTCCTGGCAGTGGACTAGAAGACAGAAGGTGAAGGAGACTTTGGTTGATGGTTGCCTCAAGTGTTTTGATTTTAAAAAGCTCCAACTTGTTTAAGCCCAGGACCACTAAGTAGCCTTTAATAGTGAGCACACAAAGCTCTCTACTTCTGAATTCCTAGTGAATATATTTTCTGGCACATGCACTTTCTCCAAGGTGAGAAGATAGTCAAGAGCACTCAGAATTCAACAATTCTACAAGATGGAAGAATGCTGCTTGGGTGTGAAGTTTGGACTGTGGGGAGCCTGGGTGGCTTAATTAGTTGAATGTCCAACTATTGATTTCAGTTCAGGTCATGATCTCAGGGTTGAGATTGAGCCCTGAGTTTTGCACAAGAGCCTGCTTAAGATTCTCCCTTTCTCTCTGCTCCTCCCCCCTCTAAAAAAAAGTTTGGACTGTGTTGTTGGGTTTTTTTGATGAGTTATCAATGTATTACCTTCATAATATGGGGGTTGGTTATACTCCACATAATGTGTCATCAAAATTTTAGTCTTGAAATATTTGGTATGCCATTTTAAGGGGAATTCCCTCCCTCTGAATCTCCCTCTTCACTGTTGACAGTCTGGGATGAGGCAAGCTTCTCTCTTATCTTAATAAACATTAGGTTCCAAAATGAGGTCCGACTTTCACTATTAGTCTCACCAATCAGGTTAGTCTATCTGTCTCATGGTGTGATGATGACGCCTGCAGATTTGTGTTCACTAAAATCAACTTCCCTGATCAATCAACTGTGATGACTAGTCCGTCTGAATTAGTTCCTGTAGTCATAGCCTTCATGCCAAGCACGTCAGAGCCACTGGCCTTTCTCCTAACCCTGCACACAATTCCTGTCTGTGGGAACTATAATCACCCTCCTGGAAGAGATGCTTGCTTGGCAATATGCCAGGAGGAATTGGGCTATTTCCTTGACTTATTGGGAAATAACCCGGGTTTAAAACTTAGTTGAATCTCGGTTCAAAATCTCACTCTGCCATTTGCAAACACTTCTAGGGCCAAGTAGAGCTCAACAAATGTTGGTTTCTTTTCTTGTTTCCCTTTGTTGAGAAACAGTGCACTCCTCTTTCCAGGGGATCATTTCTGTGATGCAATCATATGTATGTTCAGTCCAACACACCCACACAGGAAGCACACGGTTATGGATTTTACTCTCTGCTGCCCTTGGTTTGTTTTCAAGAAGTCAGGATTTTAGAAACCACTCATGAGCCGTCTGTATGTCATGGCAATTTATTATCTCACCTTTCTCCAGAATGTGAATGTTCTATTACCCCCGGCTTTCTGACATGTAAAAAAATATATTCCTTCTTGCTCAGTCTGTGTGTTCCGATAACAAGTTCAGATGAGCATTTTCTCAATAATAAAAGAGAAGGTGACTGTCACTGGCAGTTATAAATGACCTTATTTCAGGATTCTGTTGGGCAACTCTTACCTCACTTGCCAGAGAGAGGCAGTGTGTGTCAGTGTGAGATCTCTCTACAGGGAGTCAAAACAAATGGCAGCTCCTGACCTTGGGCACGTTCACTCATCTTCTCTGATCTTGGGTGGGTTTTTCTCTGTGAAGGGCAGATTGTGCCACGTGGCATCTCAAGTCCATTCCTCTTCTAAGATATCTGAGTCTAATTCTTGCTGATTTATAAGAAAACACATTGACTTGCCTGAAGATAAAAAGACATTAAATGGCAAATATTTAACAAGAGAACTTGTCTTTCTCAACTCTCTCTCTTTTATGTCTAGGTTATAAAATTATTATAGTGATTACTTTTTCATCACCCACCTAATCCCATAAAACACCTCTCACTATATAAATGCACATGGCCTATTTTCCTGTAGCAATTACTCATTTTGTTCATGGGAATTGGGTCTTTGCTAAAGGCTGGTAAGGAAGGGTGCTAGTTTTTTGCTGGCGGACTTTGTTTTTGTCTCTGGGCAAAGGTTTACTGTGGCTGAGACCAACTCAGCATCATTATTGTCTTCCCCTAAGGGAGAATTACCAACTACCGTTTAGGGGCTCTAAACACTAGTGACATGTGCCATGAAAATGGGGGAGAAGGGAAGTAACATTTATGAGTAGGAATAAATGAGACATAGTAGATTCTCTTTATTGCACTTCTCATATATTGCTCAGTGTTAACTAGAAAATTTCACGTAGTGATCTCATTTCTTCTCTTTTACACTTATGATGATCCTTCAGAGCAAATCTTATACTTCTTTTATAACTGAGAGCATGGGGTTTCAGAGATGTTAGTAAATTTCCCACGGTCACTTAGGTCTCTGGAAAACAAAGCCTGTGCTAATTTGTATGATCTCTGCCAAGAACTCCTACATGTGTCTAAAGCAGGTAAAGAGAAAACTGTTCCAGGATGTGGAGAAACCCCAAAATGACCAGCACCACTGAAGCAATGCTGCCAAAATGGTATATTCTGTAGTTGCAAGGCTTCAAGAAGGGATCTCATGAACCTGAAAATAACTACTGAAAGAATCAACACTCCTATATCAAGCGGGTTTTAAATCCTTTTCCCCAGTAGAATCACAGAAGATGGACATAAATTCAGATGTATTCATCATGGAAATGATTGATGGAACTCATTATGTTGCTGGGTCTGTGCCAAATACCTCAGTAGCACTATTTTATTTACCTAGACAATGCCCCAGGAGATGGTAATTACTCTCCTACATAGACGTGCACACTGAGAATTATGAAGAGGTGTCACTTACCCAAGTGGCATGACTTGGGAGGGTTGGAATCCAGGTCTATATGAATCTAAAGCAAAATGATACTATTGACTAGTTGATAGTGCCTCTGCACTGAGGAGAAGAATTAGACTCAGGGAGTCCTGTTCTTTCCCTCCCCTGGGTCTGCACTTCTATATGGTAACTTTAAGAACTTGTGAGAATCACTACTGTGAACACAGAATGTCCACAACTGGCAGTAACATGCATAGGGAAGATCAGCACTGGAAGTTCCCACTATACTTGCATTCATTAAAAATAGAAATTTAAGAGGAAGAAGCCAAAGGGGAAAATCCCTGTCCCAAATGAGGTCATTTGAACAATAGAACAATCTTGCTAATTATTTAGAGGGAACATAACTGATGAGATATCAGGACTAGAACTATAAAGAGG
Source organism: Vulpes lagopus (assembly GCF_018345385.1). Classification (NCBI taxonomy): domain Eukaryota; kingdom Metazoa; phylum Chordata; class Mammalia; order Carnivora; family Canidae; genus Vulpes; species Vulpes lagopus. The sequence continues at coordinate 31,389,397 of NC_054846.1, forward strand.
CCCTCTCCAAAAGCTGCCTCCCTTAGAGCATTTCCCTGAAAGATCACTTTTTGTTTACTTGAATAGTTTTAAAAATAATAAGGGATAACAAGATCTGCCAAGCTAGATTGATTGGCAGATAAAAGATTCCCAACAATGGAATGTTTTCAGTTGATTGTAGCTTAAGGAAGCCAAATCTAGCAGGTCATCATTAAGGAAATGTATGTAAATACTGCCTTTGGATTTCACAATGACATTTAAGCAATATTGGCCTAATCCAAGTTTGTTTGTCACAGAATACTAGACTTTCATTTCACATAATGGCTTTCACTCCTTAGCTGAGAGTTGATTTTTTTTTTTTTTAAGATTGTACTTATTTATTGAGAGATTGAGAGATAGAGAGAGCATGAACAGAAGGAGGGGCAGAGGGAGAGAGAAAAGCAGACTCCCCGCTGAGCAGGAAGCCCGATGCAGGGATAAATGCTCAATCCCAGTACCCCAAGATCACCACCTGAATCAAAGGCAGATGCTTGACCCACTGAGCCACCCAGGCACCCCATTAGCTGAGAGTTGATTACGAAACAGCAGGTCTTTTCCTGGAAACTGAGTTTAAAATATATCATGACCTGATATCAGTGGATTAAGAGAGACAGGGTCAGAGATAGGAAATGAATCAGGTTTGGTAAACAACCCTGGCCACTCCTGTTGCAGCTGTGTGGGATGAAGGGTAGCCGGTGCACTCCCTGGAGTCCTGTAGAATAGACTGGCCTTGAAGCATCTGCCAGCCCTGTCTCATCTGATCGCCAGTCACATGACTTTCTCGAAATGGCAGAAACAAGAGCTTCTGTGTTTTTACCCACTTTAGAAACATCACCATCTTCAACTTCTAACCCATCGGCCCTTGGGAAGGTGATGGGGAAACAAATACATTCATTTTTTCGAATACTTAGTGAGTACCTACAAAACACCAGGCATTGTAATGGCATGTGGTATAGATGAGGAAGCAGGACAGAGCCAGTGAAAAATAAACAACGGTGCACAACTGTCCACACTAAGTACAGAAAGAGGAAGAGGCCAGGAGTGTGCACGTATGAAGCAACAGCTGACGTCAGAGGACAGCTCTCAGAGTTGCAGACCAGACACTTATACTCAGAGAAATAAAAACTCTCTTTAAAGTGGAGTGTGACAGATAGCATGGTTTTCTGAGATTAATCCAAATCTATGGGTGGTTTAGACATCAAAACAAAACAAAACAAAACAAAACTAGGCCTCTTAAAATAAAGAAAGAAAAAATAATAATTTCACCCACCTAATCCCACAAAGGAAGTACCGCAAGAGGGCTTAGAAGAATTAGTTCAAAGATATTTTCTCTTTTCTCTTTGCTTCTTAATCCAAGACCCACACAGAATTGTTTATAGGAATCAATCTAGTAGAAGTCAATATCCACTAGCCTCTATACATGTAAGAAGAAAACGAGGCTCAGAGACACCAATTAAGGTGGCCCAGGAGTAGAACAGCAAAATTCAGGTGTCTGGACTCTGTATCACCTCCCTAATCTTTGTGATGACTCTCAACTTGGCTGCTTCTGTACAAAAGTTATAGGATTTTCAGAGGAAAGATAAATAAATGTTAAATTATGTTAATAACTGAATCCTTGATTGGCTGTTATCAAAAACAGAAATAAAGAAGACATAAAGAATATGCCCTGTAACTTTCTGATCAGCAACAAGAATTTAGAGCAAGCTCCCTATTTGCATTTGTAGGCCAGGGTATGAAGATACTGATCTCTGTGCAGCAGGGAATTTCCTGCCTGCCTCCAATAAAGCACATTCTGCACAGCTGATATTCTGGGAACAAAGCGTTACACCTTGGAGTTTCCCTAAATCTGAAAAGAGAGTATCACTTTCAACCTTCCTTGTGCTAAATAACTTAGTCTAACTTCCCTAAAAAGATGGATCTATGTACATGTTAAGAATTTGATATCTTCACTTTCTCTAGATCCCCTCTACCTTTGTCTCCTAATCACATCTTCAAGTGGTTGACATCATCACCTTCTTTAAAAAAAAAAAAAAAAAAGAGTTCCATTTCTTTCTCCTGACTATCCACACAGATCAACTGCCTCACACAGGTGATGTCTCTAACATCATTGGCACAAACCAGTTCCATCATTAGAATCCTGGAATGCCTTTCCTGCTAAAATTAACTGTCCTTAAAACATTTCTCAAGTGGCAGTAACATGTCTCTAAATTCTGTGTCAGAGGGAGAAATCAAGAAGTAGATTCCATGTCCCATCCCCCTTTAAAGCCTGTTAGATTCTATAGAACGCTGGAAGGGAAATCCTTGGCGACTTCCAATCCTAGCTGGAAAAAGTCCATGCAGCCTCTGCCAGTGTCTCCTGAGGCAGTCACTCTGAGAGTTTTGCCTCCTGTAAGAAGTTCATCTATCTGGTGTCCACCACTTGGAAAGACCACATAGAGATACCAAATTGAGAAAGTGCTAAAAACTCACGCAAGGAGCTTCCTTTGTACCTAGATCTGATTTAGATGATAAGATTCTGAACCTTGAACCTAAGGCTAAGGAGACATTGAGGAGTCCAGGAAGGAGCAAATTTATGAGTGTGTTTTGCATATGAGAGAAATGTAAATAATTTGTGGCCAGTAAGTACACTTGGAATTTTAAATGATGTTCACAATTTTGTGGCATTACTCCTATCAAAAGATAGAATGTAATTCTTGTTCCCTTGAATATGGACTGGCCTTACTAACACACTTCTTAAAAACAGAATGGACCTTATGCTACTTTAATTTTAAGCTCAGGTCTTAAGTAGTGCAACTTCAACCTGGCTCCCTCTTGGAACACTTATCCTTGCAACCCCAACCTTAGTATGAGAAAGCCCAGGCCAAATGGACAGTCCCAAATGCAAATGAACAAGGCCCCAGCCACCTGCTATTGTAAATAAACTTTTTTTTCTTTTTTTTTCTTTTTGGTCTTTTTTTTTTTAAAAAGACAGACACATTCATTCATTTATGTTTTGCTATGGTTGCTCTTGCACTACACAGCAGAGCTGAGTAGTTGTGACAGAGACCATATGGTTCACAAAGCAGAAAATATCGCTATCTTGTCCTTTACAGAAAACATTTGCTGACTCCTGAGATCACTGAAGATCCGTTTCTTAAGGAATTCATAAAATATCATAAATAGGAATTATTACAACAGACAGGTATGACCTAAAACCCATCTCTATTACTAGGTGTGATCTTGGGAGAACCTCTTAACTTCTCTGAATTTTAAGTGTTATAAAAACTAGAAAGATCTTTGTCATAATTGATAAATGCCAAGATACTGACACATAAACAAAATATTATTAACATGTTAAAATTAATACCAATATTTTAAATTAGAGCCAAATTTAAGGATCATATAATTAGAGGCAGAGGAAATAAAAGACATCAAATATTTTATTTTAGCAAACATTCATAATAGAGCACATGAGATGGAAACAATAACAACTTCTGTTAGGTGGGAAACACAAATGGGAATCCATGGTCAGTGAAAATTCAGGTTGTGAATTTGCTTCTGTAGGCCAGATTTTATTTTATTTATTTTTTAATTTATGATAGTCACACAGAGAGAGAGAGAGAGAGACAGGCAGAGACACAGGCAGAGGGAGAAGCAGGCTCCATGCACCGGGAGCCCGACGTGGGATTCGATCCCGGGTCTCCAGGATCGCGCCCTGGGCCAAAGGCAGCGCCAAACCGCTGTGCCACCCAGGGATCCCTGTAGGCCAGATTTTAAAAGCAAATCCTACAGGCAGAGATGGCTTCACAGGAAACAGTTTTCCGAAACCAAGTTCTGATCGATTAAATGCCAAAATTTGAAGAAAGAACTCTTGGTTGCCTCTTGAGCTAAAAGCAGAATAATATTTTTTCCACACTATAGCTGAATATTTTTCTTTGAGAATATGAGTAAATTTAGAATCTTAAAGCAGAGCAATTTGACCTGACTAAAATTATTACTTTCTCAAGTCTACAGATAGTCCAAGCAACTGTCAGCAAGTTAGTTACTTCATCGTTCCAGCCACAATGATTTAATACTGTGGGGGTTGGAATCTTTAAAATGGATCTAAGTAGCTGAACTGTTTCAGTTCCTTGGAGAGGTGAGTAGTTCCACTACTTGAGGAAGCATGAGAACCTATTTTGGAGGGCATCGACTTCCTTTTGGTATTGTTACCGGGAGACCTGGTCCCAGTGAAAGAGCTGCGGAGTCACCGGTCACCTCAGCTCCCAGGGGATGTAGGTCACCTTTGCAGGTATTGATTGCACATCTGTCTACAGGTGTGGGCAGTGCTCTTCCCCAAGAAAGGAAGTGTGGGCCTGTGACTGGTATGGCTGTAAGGTGAGCAAAGAGATGAACCTGGGCTTGATGAGGTGGCTTAGTGGGAATCAACTGAACATCACCTCAAATTGCTGTGTGGCTTCTGGTTTTCTTCACTCAAGTTTCTTCTCTTTCCCTGTTTTCAGTAGTTGCATACATAAAGGGCAGTGAAATGCCAACCTGACCTAACTGAAAGGCCTGGAGGTATGAAACTGTAAAAGAAGATAATAGACATATGTGGAGCTGACTGGAAGCCCTTGATAGCATACTTTACGTTCCTGTTTAATCTTTTAACTAGAAAAATGCACTCATTGAGTAGAAAAGTCTGCTAGGAAAAAAGAAAAGAAGGAAGGAAGGAAGGAGGGAAGGAAGGAAGGAAGGAAGGAAGGAATTCTGTCTCAAATCCTTTGGGCATATTTTTAGTTTTGTACCATGTCAATGCATTGGTTCATTAAAGAAATCACAGACCCTGGAGGTGGAAAGTTCCTTAGAGATACTTTGTCCAGATTTGGACTCATGCAGGACTCTTCTGTGTAAGTACTAAGGTAGGTTCATTTATTCACTCAACAATATTATTTTTTAGCATCATCTATACCAGGTATTGATCTAGGCAAAGGGCTAAACATAATAGACAAACGTCTTTGTCTTCGTGGAATCTGCTAATGTTCAAGGACCTGTGCTTGGACATATCCAGTGACCAAGAGCTGTTTAGTTTCAATGGGAGAAAATTGGTTTCTGAGATATTTATTTATTAACAAACTTTTCTGGAGCAGAGTTTTAAGCACTTTATGAATATTAGCTCAGATGATGCTCTTATTAAGCCTATGAGGTCGCTATCATCATCATCATCATCATCATCATCATCATCATCATCCCTCTTATTCAGATGAGTAAATTAGGCACAAAGAGTTTAAAGGAATACCCAAGACCCCATAGCTGGTAAGCAACAGGGACAAGAATTAAACCCAGCAGTTGGGTTTAGAGTTTGGGTTCTTAACTACTAGGCTATGCTGTCAATATTTGGCTTAAATTTTTGTCTTGGTTCTGTTTTTCTTTTTTGTTTCTTTTTTTTTTTTTAAGATTTTATTTATTTATTCATGAGAGACTCAAAGAGAGAGAGGTCGAGACACACGCAGACAGAGAAACAGGCTCCATGCAGACAGCCTGATGTGGGACTTGATCCTGGGATTCCAGGATCATGCCCTGAGCCAAAGGCAGATGCTCAACCACTGAGCCACTCACGTGTCCCTGGTTCTGTTTTTCCTTATTAGTATCCCTTACTCAAAAATATTTAGCTCCTTTCTGTCTGATTCTTGGAGTCTTTAACTGTGTACTCTAATCCACTGAATACAACCAAAGACAATGCCGGACTCTTGAATTTCATGATTATATAGGATGAGTCAGCACCTCCTTAAAAGGTGGGGGTCCCCCTGGTCCTACCACTCCCACTTCCCATATAGAAAGGTGGTACCTGCACATACTAGGTGATCAGTAAGTGATAAATCTTGTTATTAATTCATAACTTTCTGGCTCACCAATGCCTGAAAGTCCCCAGTTTAGCTTCCTCCTTCTAGTGCAAGCCTATTCTCTAGGAAAGGAAGCCAATTAGGCTTTATTGGACAAGTTTTCAAAATTTTCCCTAAAAGTAGGTTTTAATAAATGGGAAAAGACTTCATAGGGCTGAGCAGAGAGACATTGTCAGCACTGACAATGGCAAAGGGGAGAAGGAAGAGGATGAGGAAGTTGGGAACATGGAAAAGCTCACATGTGGGCCATTCGAAGGCTGCCTTCCACAGGAGCTCACACAATTATGACATGTAGAAATAAAACAGCCCTGCTGTTCCATCATGGAATGAGAAGTAGGAGGAATGGGATAAAAGTTTGAATAGCGTCCTAATGCTTTTAAAGTTTTTCTGAGTCAACTCATAGGTTGGTTTAATCCTATGTGTGTGTGGTTTTTTTTTTTTTTTAAAGACTTATTTATTTATTTATGAGAGAGAGAGAGAGAGAGAGAGATTGAGAGAGAGAGAGGCAGAGACACAGGCAGAGGGAGAAGCAGGCTCCATGCTGGGAGCCAGACGAGGGACTCGATCCCAGGACTCCAGGATCACGCCCTGGGCCAAAGGCAGGTGCCAAACTGCTGAGCCACCCTGGGTCCCTAATCCTGTGTTTGAAAGGAATTTAAAGTTTGTCATGTGCCTTCTCCCTTCAAATGAAATCATCTCAAAATAACCTTAACATCAAACCCCAGTGATTTCTGGATTATCGCTCAGGATTCCTCTTTCTGTCATTAATGAGATTAATCTAGTCAATTTTCTAGTTCCCTGGTTTCAGAATTCTCTGTCAATGAGCCTCAGCCAAGATGACTTTCTTTCTCTTAACCAGTCCTCTTACCTGCAGATTTGGTCTACGGAAAGTATGATTCCTCATGCATCCCCTCTTTTGCTTCTGTCATTCCAAACAAGAGGCTGGGCCTGACATAGGATTACCTACCTCTTGTGTTCAAAGCCTCCCTTACACTTCGTCTTCTTTTGCATGACACTCCCTGGGTATTCTTCTAAACACAACTTGCAGCTGTTCCCTGATCTGCTGCTCCGGGCTACAGTCCTGCCCATAGAGCCATTATTTAAAGTAGTAAACCAGTTAACTCAATGAATATTTACATGCACAACTGTGGTCATAACTGTTAAAACCAATCTAGTTGTAATAGCCAATGTGTAAGCATCTGGGAAGCAAAAGCAAGAGCTACTCGACACAAGCATCCCAGACTGAGCTTATAAAAGAGAGTGCCCTTTAAAAATTTTTCACACTGCATGGTACTTAGTTTTTTTTTTTTTTTGGCAACCAAATCTTGGGAGAGCCATATACATCTGCAAGAAAGGTTTTTGAAATTAATAAATTGTAAATTTCTTGACATCCCCTGTGAAACGTTACTTTTTCTAAGGCAAAGTTGGTAAAAATAATTTGTGACATTTGCCACAATCTCTCAAAAAGTCTGGCTCAGAATTTGAGTCTTGGGATCAAACACAGATACTGGCAACCCAGGTGCGTTCCTGTTTCATCCAAACGAGTTTGTTTTTCTTTTTCCTGGCTGGTACTTTTAAGTGCCTGGTGGTTATTAGGGAAGAAGTGTGTCTTAGGCTATTAACTTAAATAAAAAAAAAAAAAATTTTTTTAAAGGAGGACATTTCTTTTGAATTTTCCCCAAATGCTTTGGATGGATTTCTGTTGCATTATTGGTTGAGAATATTCTTACCATGATAATCCACTTTTAGTAGCCTCATTTACATTAGCTCTCACTCTGGAGAGCCATAGTAACAGGCCACCGAATTACCCTAGAGAAATTACTCTTGAAAGTAATCATTGTGAATGAATTTTCATCACTTGCTCTCATCATTTCATGCTGTTTTGTCTCTTTCTTTTTTGCCCCTGATAAAAGTTAAGCATAAAGAGGCCTTTTGTTATTATCTCATTTTCTTTAGAAAACTTAGTCTTAATCATAGCAGCCAGTTTGTATAGACAACCAAAGGGCATCTCTCACACACACACGAACGCACAGAATTTTTGAAGTGCATTTTTATTTTCTTGTGGTGAACATTGTTTTGTTTTTAGTCTACAATATCTCATGTAAATTTGTATTTCATGTAACTCAATTGGTTCAAGGTTTATGTTTTGAGGGTAGGGGCTTTTTTAAGCCAGATAACTTTGTTTCAAGTCACCAACACCAAAAAAAAATTGAAATTTTAAACTCTTGGAGAAAAAAACAAAACAAAACTTTAGAATAAATAAAGAAGTAATAGCAATAAAAAAAATATTTAGCAAGTACTTACTTGAGACCAGGCCTTATTTTAAAAGATGCTTAAAGGAGATTTTTGTTGTTGCCATTTATTAGTGTTACATTCTTTCATTTGCTCCCAAGATGTTGGTGCTATAATTTTTGCTACTTTCCCTGTTTTCCAGATGAGGGAACAGAATTTCAAAGGGATAGGTAACTTGTCCAAACTCACACAGCTATCAAACAGTGGTTCCAGAATTATAACCTGGGAAGGGTTATAATTATAACCAGGAGGTCTGATTTCTTAATCTTTCCATTTTATTGCATTGTATTATGTGGTGACTACTAAAGAATACTGAAGTGAATGGAAAACATGATTAAAATTCTATTTAGCCACTATTTTATGTGGGATTATAAAGCAACACAGAATGACTGGCCTAGTTGTTTAACTGTTGAAAAGGTTTCTCCCAAGATATAATTTTCCATCTATTCAAAATGAAATTCTCATGATACCTAAAAGTGGGAAGATTTGGATTTTTTTGTTTGTTTGTTTATTTTTGCTTTTATTTGATAATATCTAAAGAATGGGCCAACAATGAGATAACCATTGGGGAAAATCGACATCAACAGCTGTTTTCTTTACCAAAAACACTTGTGTTCAGAGTCATATTCAGCAGCATGAAGTCAGAGTTTTGTAGGTTGAGAAACTGGTAGAGATTTCCACCAGGCTCTATCTTTTAGATTTAAATTTAAAGTAATAAAAAGTGATTGCAAATCGCATCCTTTTTAATTATTAAATTTGGTTACCAATACCGTTTCCAGATGTCCATTCTACGATTAATCCTCTCAACAGACGGCTGTTGACACCTGCTCTGTACCATGCTCTACTGAGACCCCAAGAATATGATGGTAAACAGACCAGACAACTGGCTCTCAGAGATTCTGTGCCACCGAGGAAAAGAGAAAATTGAAAAAAAAATATATAAATAAATATGTTATATAACATTAGGAAGTAGTAAATTCAATATAGGAAAAAAATAACACCGGGTAAAGGACAGAAATCTGGTAATTAGTGAAATCAGTGACATTTGAAGGTCACATAATCAATATAAAAGAGTTGTGGGACAAAGTATGAGGCACAATAGAGTTTTTTCTGTACATTTTAAATGTTTGAATGTGGGCATCTCATTTTTAATCCTCAGCCACCCCCACTCACCTTATGTTGTTCTTTTAAAACTCCAGAGTGTAAGTTAACGGTTGCTTTGTGAATGGTTGCCCCCCCCCCTTTTTTTAATGTATAGTTATTTTATTTTCTGCATCTGGAAAAAGAAACACAACTTAGCCAAATATTTGTCAATTCTTTTTCATTTTACAAATATTGTTAAAATTCCAATGTACCTTGATGCAACATTGATATTTTTACTTTTTCAAGTGTTTTTTTCATAATCCACTGGGAGGAGATCAAATTCTTCCTTCACGCTTTTCAAGGAAAAGGATACCTTGACAAATAAAATTAGTCTGACCTCAGAATTAGCAATAAAAACATTCTCTGGCCTATATTCACACTCACCTTAAGAACTAGTCATTTATAAAATTGGGTGAAGAGTCCCCAACTTCATCTTCCACCCAGGCCCGGTTTCTTGAGCCCTCATGGCATCGGCGGCTCTTCTTTCCTCAGGGATGGACACCTGACCCGGGTTAGCCCAGTGAAACATAATGCAGGCTCTGGACTGGACCATGGGTAGAGGAAATACCCAGATGGTATTGTGAGTCTGGGGCTGCCAGCAGCTGTTTTGCCACCTCCTTGGGGAGAAGCTGCCTGAAAAGGAATCCAGTGAATGGGAAGCATTTTAAAGAGGTTGGGAAGGAAGAACCAAGTTCTGTAACGTTGCCTGGTTCTAGGACCCAACACTAGTTTTACTCACAGACTTCTCAGTTCTCTGAGTTCCTAATTCCTTGCAATTTGATCTAAGCTTATGTCACTAGCTGCTGAAAGATTCCCAATTAGACAGCAAGGGAAGACCGCAGGATAGTAGTCAAGGAACCAGTCAAAGCAGAATGGAATAGAAATATCTAGGCAATCAGTGGCTTGGGAATCACGCAGCTGTGTATCTTGAGATGATCGTGCCAGGAACAAAAACACTACCTCATCTTGATCCTAACGTAGGGACTGCTTGCCCTCTGGCCTTGTATTTTCTCTGTAAGGTAGAAAACCGGTGGCTCTGAGATAACAGATGTCCTTCTAGAACTCAAGTGTAGCTGGAGAGAGTATCTACAGAGATCCATACAATCTAGTCTTGGCCAGAGCAAAATAAGAGAAATTAGGATTATTATAAGAGTCTTGCCATCCCCATCAGCTATCAGATCCATAAAAAGATTTTAGGGTAAGACAGCTTATGCTACTTATTACATGTGATCACTGATAAGACATTTTATGCTTTCTGAGCTTATTTTCCTCCTTGATGAAATAGAGGAAAATTCTACTACTTACCCCTCATAGTAGTTGTAGTGTCTTCCAAATGGAGACACTTCTGAGAATAAAGGGGTGGGGTGGGTGTTCATAATCAGGATGGTTAGCCAGCCTCAGGGAGGGCTGTTCCAGACAATCAGGGTCTATGGCTACTCTTTCCTCAGTCAGTTATCCTGGTTCTTTCCTCACTGGATTTTTCACACCTACCTTCTGCCTTCAATCATCTGTAGAAAATGAGAGCATTCTAGATGGCTCCTCTCTCTTTTTTTTTTTGCTGTGTCCACAGCTGGCTGGGTCATGGTGCTACAATAAGCAAGGCATTGCTCTGTATTCACCTCGTCTCACTGCGAGGCAGGAATGATTTGGGGATAAGGAACAGACTCAGGCCACTCCCTGAGTGGGCCTGCCATATGGAACGGAGGAGAAGCCAGAGCCTTTGCTCTTTGCATAGCACTCTGCTGTCTTTTGGTCTTTCAAGGGTCTATGTAGGCCCAGACAGCCTCATTTTCCCCTACATCATTTAAACTCTGGGGGCTTAGAATTTCCAAAGATAATATATTTTTAATAGTGCATGTAAAAATTATTTTTGCATATATTTTAATAATAGAAATGAATGCAATATACATATTTTTAAATTTGAGGTCTGCCTCCAAGTCTTTCCACTGTGGCTTTTGAAGGATGTGCTAATAAAAACTGAAGGGAGGAACACCTGAGTGGCTCAGTTGGTTGAGCATCTACCTTTGGCTCCGGTCATCATCCTGGGGTCCTGGGATTGAGTCCCACATCAGCCTCCTTGCTCAGTGGGGAGCCTGCTTCTCTCTCTTCCTCTGCTACTCCCCACTCCCCTTGTGTTCTCTTTCTCTCTGTCAAATAAATAAAGTCTTAAAAAAAAAAAACCTGAAGGATGCTCTCCCATGGGTGTCAATGTCCTGGGTTCTGCCTAGGTCTCTGCTTAGAGTCCTCTCCTGGGTTCTTCTGTGGCCAGGCTCAGACACCTGTCACAGATCCTCCGAGAAGGTGGAAATGAAAGTGAGATCCCAGGACCATCATGAGCATTCCACAGAAGCAGGAGCCTGCAGTGGGTGACACCCAGGCCGGAGCATTTCCAGGGCTCTTCTCCTCTATTCCACAAATTTACTTTCAGTAATAATCCTGTCATAACCCCAATAATGATCCTTTCCTTGATTTGTTCTTTAGTCTTAAAGCAAATGCCAAGCTTAAGAAGAAGAAAAATCATACTTTTAATGATACTATTGAAGCTTGAAAAAATAGTTCACATATTGAAATTTTGTACTTAAAAGCCAAGAACATTACAACTCGCAGCTCATACTCAGTTTCACTGTTTGATATTTTAGACAAAAAAATCCTAAGCCCTCTCACAGAATGACAGAATTGAAGCAACTCTCTTTCAATTTCTTTGTCTTTATAATTACCGTATTGTTCGCGATGATTTTGAATCTGTGACTTGAAAGCAGGAATGCAGGGTGCCACAGTATCACACAGACTAGGGTCATGAACTTGCCCCAAGCATGTTTCTGAGTCCATGTGAGTTAGAGACTGATTGTACTCAGGAGTATTGATTGTATACCTGAACTTTTTTCAAAATAATTTTCATGTTGGATTCAATGCTTAGTAAAGGTTAAGTAATGACAATGTGCTAATTTGAAGCTTATCCATGTATAATCCAACTCAGTAGTAACCACAAAAATTATTTAAAATGTAGACCAAAGAAAGATTTTTTTCAGGGTGGAGTAAATTTACTACCAATATTGTTTAGAATCATGGTGCAAAACAATGATACCAGATTGGATTATTATCGGTTTGAGATTCTCTACAGACAATGTGGTCCCTTCTTGCCTGGACCAGAGCTTCTCATGGCTCGAACTTGGAGCCCCACTGCTTGGAAGGAATGAGTATCAGTATTCAAAAGTATTTAAATAATCCTGCTTACCCCAGTTTTATTCATCAAATGTCATCTGTAATAAAGAAATGGATATTGGCAATTTTTTTTTTCACAACTACTGAGGGATCTTGAGAGCACTTTGTGATAAAATACTCTTGTTGAGCCCTTGATACCCATAGGCCAATGGGCTGGGTTTGTCCCAAATGATGCCCCATGCCCCATGAGCAAGGCATTAATTACCCGGGTTCATGTGCCTATCCTCCAACTCCACATAATCGAATGCTGAGTTTTGAACTTTATAACATAGACTGATTAGTGACCCCTTAATTCTTGATGTATTCGATAGTGAAAGCTGGTAGATGGTCTGTCTGCTTAATTTTAGCTACCCAAAGGTTTTCATCAGCACTCACAAGTTCAGTTTTATCATCCCAGCACAGCCTGAGCTTGAACTTCAGCTACAAGTACTGAGGCAATGGGTTCTTTGGGTCTTGTTCCTAAAAACTAGGAAGTGAGAATGATAGTGACTTTGTTTCCCTTGTGGGGGAATTCTCTCCTCCGTAGTCTTGCTAACAAATTTACCTCCCAAACTTTGAGATTTCAGGGGGAAAACAAAGGGCTTCCTCTGTGTACAGGAAAGCAAGTGATGGAAACATGCCAAGGAGAAGGAGTGACACACTCAGGGAGTGCCTGTAGCACCATGGTGGCGTGGGAAGAAATGGAAGGTATGTCCAAGAGAGAGCAGGTGAGGGATGTGACCTCTGGGCAAGTGGCAATACTCAGGAGAACAATCATACAAATTTGGAAATGAGAATCAGGGTATAAAGTACACAAATAAAGCCAATGAAGCCCAAAGAATGGAAACCATCCCAACAAGAGAAAGTGGAACCATGCAGATGTTTCATGTGACAACTCAGATCACCATGACGGATCAAGGCAGCTGAACAAGTGAGGGGCGGAGAAACAGCCCAGACCTGGACCTTTCTTACTGCAGTCCACACCTTGTTTCAGAAGAATGAATGACCAAAGGGAACCATCTTTGGTTTAAGCACAGAAGTAGAATGTACCTAATTTTATCTTTAGCTGCCTGTGCTTGGGGTCTTAATATTTCTGTAATCAAAACCATCATGTATTAGGTTCAAGCATTTGAAGTTGCCGACATGCATTCATTTTTTACCCACAAAAACTGCTTTTCACATGCTTCAAACTTTTAGATGCAAAAATATTCTAAGGTGTGCTTTTTCGGTTTGTCTTCAGGTCCATATTGGAGATGAGGGAAAACTGGCCGTTACTAAGATTTCTGCATTCTTCTGGAGTTGTGATCTACAAATTCGGTGCCATCTGGGGAAGTGACAATCCCTGACGTGTTCGGCCTGCCCCTACCCCTGGCATGAGAGGAAGCTAGGGAGAAAGAGAAGTCCCAGAATTACAGTGGTCGAGGGAGGTGGTGATAGCTTCTGTACATGTTTATTTCTTCTTGTTGCTTTGCTTTTGATTTCAAACTCATTTGTCTTTGGGTTCCAGATTTCTTTTCCTCATTGTAAACTAGGTTTTGAAATTATTTGGCCCATCTATGTGCTTCTCTTAAGTGAAACGTAAATTGGCTTTTGTTTTAAATTTCAGGTGTTTCAGGTTTGACTCTACTACTCATCTCCTAAGGCAGTTTAGCTATGGCAGTGAATTTATTACTGCCAAGAACAGAGAAGTCTTGCTGTTTGGAATCCTTTTCTTTAAATGAATATGCATTTTTATGCGAAAAAAATCAGTTTATGATGTTCTGATTTGCTTGCCTATGATCTTATGATTTTTCTTTTTTCTCATTCTTTTCTACCCTGTGACCCCTTTATTTATGCTATTAACACATTTCTTTTTATATCCCCTCCCTATATAAGGAGCCCAAGACGAGCCACTATCTGTTCCTTTCTCAAAGTTAAAAAAAAAGAAAAAAAGAAAAGAAAAGACAAAGTGAGACGCCTATGGGATCATGCTGATTCCTGTGGGCCCCTTGCATAAATGATCATAGTGCATTAGATAATGACCCTTCATTGGCCAATCAATAATTATTGAGTGCCTCGTTTGTGCAGACTATGGTCCATACTACAGTGTGGGTAATGATGGGAACATATTTCATGAAAGACATTGAAATATTCATGGACATGGACTTCCTTGGCAATTACGCTTTCGAGATCCATTTATAACAGACACATACTTGGAATGGAAGAAAGCTGGAGCCTCTCACAAAGGTCTGATGCAATGTCTTTTTCATGAATCTAACCACTGTGAAGTTTGGCATTTAGCTCATATCCATCACTGTGTACCTCTGGTGACGCCACACTATAGAAGGTATGCAGGTAAGAGGTAGATAGTTTTTCCCAGGTGGTAAAAGTCCTACATTGCCAAATACTCTCCCAAGTAACTCTATGTTATTGTCATACTACCAAAATGTTTTCTTCCTGGGGATTATCTTAAAGGTGACATTTCTCCATGTAGTATTTTATTACCCAGGAGAGGGTGCTTCCTATCTAGTCAAACATTCGGAAGAACAGCTGATTCTTCCTCTCTTCACATGGCAGGAAACAAGGGCCATGAGCAGTTGAGGCACATGATGACTTTACATTGACATAAAGAAGTGGTTTGGGAAAGAGCTAAGAGAAAGGTGGTCTTGTACAGGTCTAGGGAAGGAAAACAACGCTGGGTCCCTCAACAGATAGAGGTACTGAAAAGAAGGAAGAGATGCCAAAGAAGGGAACTGAAGAAACATCAACAAAGAATTCACTTTTGCTGCAATTTAGCTTTTGCTAAAAGGAAAAGGAAAGTTTTGATGAGCAGTGGGGCAACTTTGTTGGAAAGCTTGGGAAAGCTTTTATCAGCCATCTGAATGGGGAGGCTCGAGTAAGGAGACTGATGGCAGCCGGACTGTGCCTGAGCCTTTCCCAGTTTTAACACTGAATGTCCCACATCCCTCGACTCCCCTCAGCCCCAGGCTGCCCAGGAATGGTTGGTCCTCCTACCTCCCACCTCCGATACTCAGAACACCACCATCTGATTTACAAATAATTTTGCCAGGAAATCTGCATGAAAATCACTCATCATAATAGAGGCTAGGTCATAGAGGGTGGAGTAAATGCAAATCTTTGATCTCTTCTGGTATTTTCCTGAGTTTCTGGACCATCTCTGTAGGTTATACTGTTGTTTGGGTTTTGGTAGCATTAACTTTCCCTCCAGCAGAACATTACCTCACCCTTCTGCGCTCACCATAATTGTTTTGCCTTTTGATTTTAGAAACCATTTCATTCGAGGAGCATCACCTCCTAAAGTCATTATTTGGTGCCATGTGAGAAGATTCTCTGAGGGCTCTGATAGGGGCTGCGAAGCTGTGACAGAGGTGTCATTCCCACTAGAATTCAACAGTGAATTTCCACCTATTTCCACGTGGAGATAAGTGTGAAGTGTGATGGTGACTTCAGGAACGTCAGGTCCTTGGTCCTAAGAAATAAGCAGTTACTGATTTTCTCATGGGAAACCTCAAATACTCTAAGATGTGCAGCACTTATATATGCTTGTCCTTGTGTGGAGAGGTCTCTGTTTAATTTACAGTTTATGAAAGATGTTAAGCTGTGGCTATAATCCTATATGTCCTATATGCTGGTGAGAATCTGTGGCAATACCATAAAATCATTTATAGACTCCATTAACTAGAGAATGTTTTTTAAAAAGATTAAATGAAGTTAAATAACTCACTAAAAAAGGGCAGGTAGGTGAAATAAAATACATTCTATTACTTAAAGATATTTGTAATAAAATTTCATACCATTCTAATTCTTTGCTACAAAATAGTCAAGTTCTAATGCCCCTCCGCAAGTAAAATAAGAGCATTCATGAATTAGGATTTTGTTCGTAAAGTCAACTTCCCACTAATGTGATGAACAGTGGAGAGAAATGCATTGTTTTCTTCTGTTTTAAGCTGAATCACAATTAAAACAATTACAAGTTAACAAAAAGTGGTATGAAACTCAAGTCAGTTAAAAAATGCACCCAATGTTTGGGGACACAATCACTATTGAATAGAGTTCATCCAAAAGTGGAAAATTCATATAAGGGTTTAAAATTTAGGGACATTAAACATTGGAAATAAACAGCCAGAAGCTTTTGATCTGTCAAAATAGTCTACTGTTGGTGTTCCTCAGCTGAGCCGAGCCCTCAAATATTTGAATAGTAAGAATCTTAACTGAAGTTTGTTAGTTTCTGTGTGAAGTGTGTAAGGCTTACTGGTTTCTTTCCATGTAAAATTTCATTCAAATCACCCAACAGCCCTGCAAGGCAGGTACAGCTATAATCCTCTCATATTTTCATCATGAAGGTTAGGTAGCAAATACAAAGGGACATATTGTGTGGCTCATACCTTCTGAATTGGTGTCTCCAAATGTGGGCCCAGGAATCCTCATTTTTAACAAGTTCCCAAATAATTTGTATACCATAAAAATGAAATACACATCTAACAATTAACAGTCTGTTATTACCATTAATGGTATTATTACTTTCTTAGTGACCTTCAGGAACCAGGCAGTACCCTGATCTTACTTTTAGCCAGAGTAGATGCACCGATTCCCCAAATTACACTGTGGTGTAGAATAGTTTCTGAACATGAGAGGAAATTTATCTTAAAAGAACCATACAGAATTTGAATGTATCTGGGAAGCACATTAAATCTTCCTGTGCTAATACCAGTACCTTGAATATTTAAGTGACATTAAGGAAACAGTGTTTTGTCTACAGTCTTTACATTATTTTACACAATTGGAATGACCTTAGCAGGAGCTGGAGGTAAGAGAGAGAAAGTGTATGAGGGAGAGAGAGAGAGAGAGAGAGAGAGAGAGAGAGAGAGAGAGAGAGAGAGAGAGAGAGAGAGAGAGAGAGAGAGAGAGAGAGAGAGAGAGAGAGATGCTATTTTGATCCATGGAAATGCCCATAAATGCCATTCCTGGTAAAGTTTAGGAAGAAGTAGACACCAAATTGCATGAATACCTTTGTAAGAATATCATCCAGGAGGTTAATTTAAAGACCAGAAACACATGGCACTAAAGAGAGCGTAAGAGTAGAGGCAGTGGAGAAAACTGGTTACCGTAAGGTTAGAGTGTTTAGGAAAAAAAAAAAAAAAATCTGTTCCTTCATGTGGCTTGGAGAAGTAGAGCAAGTATTTTGAAACCAGGGTTTTTACAAATATTTCATAGTGTGGAATGGGTTTCTCTTCAAAAAAATTGAATTAAATGTTTACTGGCTATTTTTTTTCCATAAATGTATTTACTATCATGCAAGCCAAACTTCCAAACTTGAATTTCTGAGCATATCAGTGAGGGCTGAGTGCATATGGTTTATGGTTTAAGAATTGGCACTTCTCCCGGGGTCCTGGGTGGCTCAGTCAGTTAAGCGTCTGCCTTTGGCTCAGGTCATGATCCCAGAGTCCCAGGATTGAGTCCCACGTCAGGCTCCCTGCTCGGCAGGAGTCTGATTCTCCCCCTCCTTTCACCCCTCTCCCTGCTCCCTCTCTAAAATAAAATAAAATAAAATAAAATAAAATAAAATAAAATAAAAAAGAATTGCTACCTTTCATTACATTGTCTTCCTGAGAGCAAAACCCACTGATGACCTGCTTCTCTTCTTCCTCTGGGCAACATGTTTTTCCTCATTTTTCTCTCCTCTGGTTCATTTCTCTGAATCTTACCCTTTTTCCAGCCACACGTCAGTTCCCCATCTCTTGTTCCCAACCAGCACTAGCCCACAGAAATTTCTCCTTTTCCTGACTTCTCATATTACCAAGGGTCTATGCCAAAGGTTTTGGCTCATGGAGATTGTAACTCAGAGTGTTGTTGGATTGTATTTTATGTCTAAGTCCAGTTCCCTCAGCTAGGTCCTAAATGTTGAGACCCAGAAAGAGAACATATAGTACTTTTTCATTTCCAACAGAGTACATAAACAGTGTTCAATAAGTATACAGTATTTTGAGTCACATCAAATTTTTTTCCCTCTACTTTTCCAGTCAAATCTATCTCTTTTGTTATTCTTGGCCAGTCATGGTGATTTTCACTTATAACTCCTCTGATAGGATGAGGAAGAAAAAAGAACTAGCAATCACAATGAAGTTATTCATTTGTGGGAGGCAAAGTGTTAAAGAATATTATTATACTTCATACAAGAAATGTGAAGATGGTTGTATTTCAACTAATTTTGACAAGTCGGGTGGTAAGAGCCATCTACCAGCACATAGATCCCACCTATTACTTGGAGAAGCTACCTAAGAGTCAATATAAATTTCAGCTCTAAGAAGTAGCCATTTGAAATGTGGCTAATTTATAAAAATACTTTACCTAGTTAATTTGACCATTGGGTGTGTTTGACACAAAGACTGTTTGCATAATGTCAGACATTGCATACTGACATTGGCCATGTGTAGGATTTATCCATCTATAGTCAAGTAATTATTTTAAATAAAAGAATATTTTACCAAAGGAGAGTAAAGTCCCATAGACAATGGTAAGTGTCAAAGGACAAGTAGTCAGCAGGCTTCAGGAGATCTTACTGAGTGAGTTTGAGGTCCTTGTAGACAAGCATTCAGGAACCATTTGAAACATATGAAAGGAGACCTTTTCATGCATTCATTTCCCAGGGCCTTGAAAAGAACATAAGCCATGCAGTGGGAGAGCTTCAGTTCAAATCCCACTTCTCTACTTTCTGGCTGTGAGATCTTGGACAGGATACTCAATGCATTTAAATATTTATTTCCTCATTTGTAAAATATGCATAACAGTATTTCAGTGGGTTTTTGAAAGTAATGAGAAGAATCGATAGGTGCTTGGCAAAAGACATGGCAGGTGTTTTTAGAACGATTTCGTTCATACCTCAGTTGCCCTACATCACACAGGAAGAGACTGGCATGGACGTTATAGGACAAAGGTAATTAAAATTTACAGTGTGAGGCTCAGAGATCAAGAGACATAACTTAAAGGTTAAGAAATAATGTAAAAAATAAATTAAAAAAAGAAATAATGTATGAATCTGAAAAATTGTGCTTTTCTACGTGTGTCTGTCATCAAGGCATGTAATGTGAGCACTTTCCTCTATGAAAAATGGCCACTAATAATACACAGCCCTAGAACACAGGGCCACAATGAGGCAGGCTAGAGGCCACCAATGGCCCACGTGTGCCGCATGTGAGAATGCTTAGTGGAAAGCACAGGACCCACACTGGGCAACAAGGGCACGAAATCCTCCCTGAGACAGCCTCAGCTCTGAAGTTAGGTATCTCCTGAGCAGTGGGCTGGCCAGAGAAGAGGCTAGAATTTGCAACTCATGACATCTAGCCATGGTCCACCTTTTTCTCCAAACTTCCTGTGTGCCAGGCATTATGCTTTATCTAATTTAATCCCCTCAAGAACCACCTGAGGTAGGTGTTGCCAGTATCTTCAAATTACAGATGAGTAAACTGAGGCACAGAGACATTGTTATTGGTTTCAGGGCACAAGCCTAGGAAACTATCAGTAGGAGCTGAGCCTTGGTGGCCTGAATTCACAGGCTGCTTTCTCTGATGCTCTTGAAAGCAAAACACAGTAGATACATTTGCATGGGGACCAGTAGAGGTGCCTCATGGGATCTGGGGGAAGAGATGGCTCTACGAAAGGAAGGACACGTTGGTCAGAGAGCCAGCCCTGTGTAATTTCATCCTTTTGGCATGCTGCTTAAATGGCATGGAATCTGCTTCCAGACAGATGCTGGCTGAGAGTAGAGTCTGGGTGATAAGAAAGGCTGTATGTGCGGTGTGGCCCAGTGACAGGGTGGGTTGTCTATTTCCAGGGCCTGGGGGCTGCTCTCCCAGACTTGACCCAGATAAGTGCCAGACGTGGGAGCACAGGTGCAAGATCAACTGGTCTGCTTCTTGGGTGGAATTTTCCTGCTCAAAAAAAAAAAAAAAAGAAAAAAGAAAAAAAATGCAGGAAAAGAACAGCTTCCTATGACCTCATTCTGCTTAAAATTCCTGGATATGTCTCTACTTCCCTTCTGGTTCCAGACTTTTTCATACTTACTTTAGACTAAATTCAGCTTCTTTAAAAGGAAACAAGTGTCAACTTCATAAAGAAGTGGTGTTGATTCCTTTTCCAGAATAGTTTGAACTGCAGAGCCAACACTTCTTATTTAATTGATATCTGATTCAGTTTTTTTCCCAGATGGTCAACTCCTCCTGAGAAGGTGCTTCACAGACTTTCTGAATTAGAATGACTGGGCATGTTTATTAAATTCAGTCATTCATTTATCAAAGCTGTTTACTGGGTAGGTGCTATGTGACAAGCTTTGTATTAGATATTGATTAGCAGTCCCTTGTCACACCTTCCAAATTAGTGCCTCTGGAAGTGGGCCCAGAAATCCTCATCTTTAACAAGTTCCCAGATTAATTTTATGTTCTCAAAACTTTGAAGACCACTGATTTATATTATGAACTCTTCAAATACAGAATATGGGGTTTCGTGTAGGTTTGTTTCTAATCCCTAACAAATTGCCTGGCATGGTAGTGTTGATATGTAGTTGACAGTGATTCAATGAAAAAAAAAGCATTTCCAAACTCACTGCTAGCACTGACTTAGAAGATCAAACGTATAGTCTATTATCTTTTTTTGGAAGATTTTATTTATTTGTTTGAGGAGAGAGAGAACACAAGTGGTGAGAGGGACAGAGGGAGAAGGAGAAGCAGACTCCTCGCTGAGCAAGGAGCCCAAGGCAGGGCTCAATGTCAGGACCCTGAGATCATAACCTGAGCCAAAGGCAGCCCTGTAACTGACTGAGCCACCTAGGTGCCCCATCTATAATTTATTCTTGTTCATACTTTTTTACTTTTTAACTTATTGGTCTTGAGCCTAGCCAGTCAGACACCTATAAGTCAAGCATTGACTTGTTTATTTTCAAGTTCTGGCCTTTGTTTTGTTTTGTCCTGTCCAGGAAAATATTGGTCATTGGGTCATGCGTTTCTTTACTGGAATATTCTCAAAATCCACTTTGCTTTTTTTTATTATTATTAAAAAAAATCAGAGAATGTTAAGTTTGAGTTGACCTTAAAGATAATAAGTATTTCAATCATTCATCAAGTCCTTAGATTCTTCTCACAGTATATTCTTTGTATTGGAGCAGAGTAACTGCTTTAACAAACAACATCAAATTTTCATTTCTTCATCACAATGAAGTTCATTTTTCACTCATATCTTAGTAGGGGCCTGTGTCATTCAGGGAACCCAAGCTCCTTCTGTCTTGTGGCTCTGTTCTTTCGAAAACCAAGGTTTTCCCTTTTCAGCCAGCAGATGGGGCAAGAGTGTGAGCATCACACATTGGAGGGTGAGGGTTGGGCGTTCAAGCACTTCCTGGATGTGGCGCTTTCACTCATTTTCATCAGCCAGACTTCAGCCGCTGGCCCACACTTAGCTGCAAAGGAGCCCAATGTATATCTAAGTATCTGACTGTATGCTCTGCCTTAGCCTCCAAGTGGCTTTAGGGCTCCCCTACAATTCTTCTGGAGATAGGGGGTTCATTATTATTTTTTTTTTTTAGTAAAATAACATATCATTTTTGAACATCTTGGATAGTTTAGAGAGTTCTTTCGTTGAATTGAAATATATCTTGCTACATTGGCAAGATAGCACAGTAATAAGAATATGGGCTCTGGAGTCAGACGGCTTGAGCTTGTATCCCAACTATGAACTTTGGATTTCTTTCCTCATAAGTTAATCCATGGATTGTGCCTGACATGAAGTCACTTCTCAATAGCTGTTACTATGAAATCTGTGTGTTCTACCCCTGTCCTCACAGAGATATATCCTTATCCATGGACATCTGAAGATATCTCTGCCCCTATTCTGGGTCTTTTCCAGAATTTTCAGCTATTTCTCACAACTATTTCTGTCATTTAGGATTACCTCTCTACGTTGTTCACTCTCAGATTGTGGTCCAGTGGGTCCAGTGCCCTTTGAAGAATGCGGCACTCTTACAGAATATAAGATTCTAGCATGTTCTGACCAAGGCAGAGAGCAGCAAAACTAGAACTTCCTCATTTTGAGTTGCTGTATACATGTACTCATGCAGCCAAAGATCACATTAGCTTTTTCAGCCACCACTTCATCCAGTTGATTACATACTGACCTTATTTTGTACTAAAATTTTAATTTTTTTATACAAAAAAGTATTTTATATAAATATAATTGCTAAGCCAAGTCTCTTTCACTATTATAGGAATTTTTGGTTTCAAAAGCAGACTTTTATATCTACAGATTTCTAGTATATTCTTTTTGATCCTGTATTTTCAATCTAAAAGAAAGAGTTACTACACCCTTGAGGCTCTTCTGCTACCTAAGAGTGGTTAATACAGTTTACTCCACACACAAGGAGAGTGATTAAGACTCATCCATTAGTGTAAATTTCTTTGGGTCAAGAGTACACAAGAAAAACCTACTAACACCACTGGTATTTACTAAACTGTTTAGGATTTTTTTCTTTTCTATTTTCTAAAAGTTGAAAAATGAAAAAAAAAGACAAAACACCAGCATATCCGCCCTTGGAGACTCACACCACTTATTGTCTCAACCTGAATCTTTTTGCCCTTTTCTTATTTGTTGGCAGAAGTTTCTGTGTGTGTGTGTTAGTGAGGACATGTGCCTTTAGGGGAGGACAAGAAGGAAGACAAAATATGTGGTGGAAAAAGCAGGTGGATATCGCAGACACCACTTCAGGCCCAACAGTGGGTGAACTAGCTGACCCTGAAGGCTCCTTGCAAACCTGTGATTCTAAGACTCCATGTCATTAATAAATGGATTCCAGCTCCAGTAGTCTCAGTGTACCAACCTCAGAAATGGGAACATTCTCAATTTTGAAATACTCATTCTAAGTTCTCTCTCTTCAAATCAAAAATGACATTCTTCCCACTTAATAGTTCATCTGTGATTACTACTCCTCTGTAGTGTAAGAGCCTGATCCTGGAGCCTAATCCACTGAGACTTCTGGTCTTCTCTACTAAAGTCAGTCTTTGATGATGATTTGATGCACTGGGGTTTTCAATAATAATAGTGGCAACAATAACAGCAATACTAATAACTAATACTGATCAAGAACATACTGTGTGTCAGGAACATATGACATGGTACTATCAACCACATGGTATAGAGGAAACTGAGACAGAGAAAACTGAAGTAATTTGCCCAGGGTCCTGTAGTAGCAGAGCTAGCTAAATACACACCCTAACTATAGAGTGCAAACCCCCTTTCACCAGTTACAAAGGCCCTACCATTTCCCAGCACCAGAGGCTTTGGGCTTAGCTGCTCAACTACTAGAGTCATGTCTCAGGCCATATGTCACTCATACCATTTTGTGGACACATTTCACTAATTCACCTGACTCTGCCATATTGTGCTTCAACTTAGTGCCTATTAACCTAGCATTTGGTAAGAAGCTGAAATGGTATTTGGGTGTCATTTCAGAATGATTGGCCCAAGCCCTGGGCAACACTGGAATTAGTGGTGCTTCAAGGAAGACAAGAAGAGATACTGTAGCATGTTAACATGACAACTTAAAAAAAATTCCTTACAGAGCCGAGGCCACTAATCCTTTCAGCTGAGCTGGAGCTGAGGGTGGGGAAACCCCACGAAACAGAACAGTGCAAGCACCTCTTTCCGTAGCCCACATGCACAGCTGATTTCTGAGAACTGACTTGAACTCATTGAGGTTTCATGATGAGCTGCTGGATGACATCCGGCACTAACCCAACCGCTAATCTCAGATCTCATAGCAACACAGATCCCCTGCAACCCAAAATAGTCTTACCTCGAGCTCTTCTCACTTCTTATCACTTGAGCAAGAGCCTGTGTGAGGAAGGCATCTGTCAGCTGACAGCAGCTGGTTTGCAGAGAACCAAGTGGATGTGTGGCCCATCCCATTCAATTGGGCACCATCTATCAGCAGCCTTAACGCTTCCACGTTTCCAGCCAACTCCACCTATGCAGATTTCCTCTTATCCAAGAGTCCACTGGACTTTCTCAAATTCACTTGCACATGTGATGTTTTTCTAGGGCTTAAAATGGAATGAAATCCCCTTTAATCCCAACCCTTCTCCACTTTATTTTGTTTCTTAACATTTTCCTTTTGTAGAAACACATCGAAGGCTAATCCCCAAGACCTTGAGAGAGATACACATAAGAATAGCTTTTTTACTTTGCCAGAGGATCTTTAGCCTGCCTGAAAAGCTTGGATATCATCTGATTACAGCTCCCCGTGTCTTCATCCCTTGGCCTCAGTTAGAGACGCGGCTGCCATAAAGTGGATTACTCCTGATAAAGGGCACAGTGTCCACTATAATAACATCGCTTCCATCTATGACAGCTGTGGGACCTGCAGCCTGAGAACACTTTGTTTGAATTCGTATCTCAAGAAAACTCTCTGGGTTCGCCCAAGAGCAATTTACATCGGCAGAAGAAATCAACAAAGAAACACTAACAGAGTATATTGGGATTTCTTGTATTTTATATGATGAAAAACCAATAATAATTTTTATATTATGTATATTTCAATCACCTAAATGAGCGGTTCCTGCATTATATATACTATAAGAAATCCACATGAAAAAATCCTCATCCTTCCCCTAACCTCTGCCAAGCCCCCTTTAAGTGGTCATGTGGAACCTTCCATACTGTGTGTTGAAAGGGGTTGAGGAGCCATATTTTTTCTCTGCAAGTCCCATATGCTCTTGCTTCCAGGTCAAAACAACCAAGGATATGCCCTACTTTGTTTTTTTCAGAGTTGAATTTAAATTATACCAAAAGAGTTCTTCAAATTCTCAACAAAGGCCATTATATGAGAGTCTGCTCAGAAAGACCAAGTGAACTGCTATATTGCAGAGCCACCAAGGGTTTGATACAATTCAACTCAATTTGTGAGCAATCGTTAATTGTTTACTAAGGACAAACCATTTGTTTCATTTAAGAGGGTTCTTTCCTGCCTTTGAAGCAAATTTAAAGGAGGAGAAGGAGAGGAGGAGGATGGAAAAGAGGAGGACGGCCAGGGGAAGGGAGGAGGAGGGAAAAGGAGAAGACACTGATGACGATGATGATGACGACGTCACCACCTGCTAAGGAATCAAAAGGTGGATCTGTTGGTCCTCCCCTCCCCCTGCCTTCCAGCCACCCGATCTCAGGTGTTGTCCCCCTGTGGTGCTCACCAAGTCAGAAGAACATAAAACAGTAGGACCCTCTTAACTGCCCACCCCAGCAATATTCCCAAGTGCCATCCTCCCCAAGGATTGGAAGGGAACCCATATTTACTGGGCTCTGGCACTTTACTGCCTTAGATGCACAGTTTCATCTAATTCTCAAGCAAACTTATGACGTAGGCAGTGTTATTCTCCTTTGTATTGATAAAGATTAAGAAGTTGAGAAACTCACCCAGGGTCACAGGGCTGACAAGCCAGAAGCTGGCATTCCAATCTGCACACCTGGATTGCCACACCTAGGCTTGTCCCATCCTCTCCTGCACACTGTATCCCTGTTCTGCCAGGAGATGGGTGTAGTGTCTCCTTTCCAACCTGGCTGGAAAGCTCGGCCCATTTGGAGTTTCCAATGTGAGTCCCAAACACGTGTATTTTGCTTTCATAGGTCACTTTTCCCAAAGCAATGTGGCTGTGCACTTAGACATTTCTCACCACCTAACATAAGACCGACCATCCCTGAGGTATTAAGCACTAACCTCACAGCTACCTGGATATGCTGGCACCACACAGATCAAAGAACTCTTCATTGATAAAAGCAGATATGGGTTTCCCCTGCTATCTGAAAGCAGGGCATTCCTCTGAAACCTTTCGTAAGGCAACATGACATAGAGCAAAGAAATGATTACAATCAATCCATCAAGGAATTTTTACCATTAGTTTACATGGGAAAAAAATTTGAGCATTCCCAGACCCCCCAAAAATAACCTCTCTTAGGCTTTTCTAGAAAATACCTTAGGACGCATTTAGCTAATGGATGCATAAAGTAAATCGAGAGAAAGCACAGATGCTCACAGACGCAGCTCAAGGCTCTGGTGGCTGGATGCTGAGTGTGGTTCCAGGGCAAAGAGCTTGGCAGGGCCACTCTCCCTGCTTGCGGTGTGCGTTGCCTCTGTAAGGCTCACTGCAAAACAAATGCTGAACCCTATTTTTGCTTTCCACCTTTTCCTGTAAAAGCGAAAATCCTATTCAAATGTCTTTCAGTGAGAGAAAACAGGCAGTAACGTAGGTCTTTCGTACAAGTGAGGTGGCATAATGCAAACTACGGAAAAGATGGGAAATTGATGAAGACAGCTTTCATATGATTTGGTGATATTGGTTTAAAATATCTCTGCTTTTTGTTTCCGATCAGATCATAAAATGTTATCATGCATGTTGGCATTTTGAACTGTGAGTGTGAGGTGCCTTTTTTACGAAGTAGGAGACTCTCCCTGGGTATTCATAAACCCTTTAACTGAGATGAAAGAAAATCTCCCCAAATTGTTGACTGTGATGTGGTATTTTTTTTAGAAGGTAGGTGTCAGGGAAAGGATACACCATCACAATCCATATTAAGGAGAGGGAAAAGGGATTGGAGACAAGAGCAAGTAAACTGAGTGCTGACTGTGCCAGCCATGTATCTAGCTTGACGCTGGCTAAATTTATTTTCTTTCCACTGTTTCAACAATCCTGCAACATAAAAACATTCTACACCCCACCACGACCATCACCACCCCCACCACCATCACCACCACCACCGTGACCCCCACCACCATCACCACCCCCACCCCCACCATCACCCCCACCACCACCACCACCACCCCTACCACCACCACCACCATCACCACCACCACCATCACCCCCACCCCCACCACCACCAACACCCCCACCCCCACCATCACCACCACCACCACCACCACCATCACCACCACCACCATCACCCCCACGACCACCACCACCACCACCACCACCATCAACACCACCAAAACTCAAGGAGCAATGCTTTGTCTTGACTCCAGTGGCCACTGAGTGGTGCAGCTGGGATTTGAACAGCAATGTCTTTCTTCTTGGGCTGTTTTCACTATAGTGTACAATCTCCTAAAAAGCAGGGCTCTGTTTTGGTCCTGGGGAGTTAAAGAGTGAGAAAACATACCCCTGTTTTCATCTCAGGAGGCTTACATTTTACTTAGGAGGCAAACAGTTTTAAAAAGTCTAGAGCAAGGACACTTGGGTGACCCAGTGGTTGAGCATCTGCCTTGGGCTCAGGTAGTGATCTCAGGGCCCTGGGATCGAGTTCTGCATCAGGCTTTCCACAGGGAGCCTGCTTCTCCCTCTGCCTATGTCTCTGCCTCTCTCTCTGTGTCTCTCCTGAATAAATAAATAAAATCTTTAAAAAAAATCAAGAGCAACATATGCTTGCAATAAGCACATGGCAACAAAACTACAGGAGCTCAAGGAGCCATTGGTGACAGGGTTTTAGTAAAAGACGGAGATTTGAGTGAGCCTTGGAGGAAAGCTGATGACTTAGAAATGGAGAAGAGGCCAGCAGCTGTCCAGGAGAAGGGACCGTCTTGAGCTAAGAACACAGTTGCTGCACTCAGGGAATGAGGCAGGTGGCGGTGGTAGTTGCTGCTGTTTCCAGGAGTGCGCGCAGACGGAAGTGTCCCTTTGGAAGGTACGTGAGGCCCTTGCTCCTCAAAGTAGGGCCTAAACACCAGGGCCACCACCGCCATCTGAGAGCATGTCAAAAATGCAGAGTCGGGCCCTGCACCAGACCCATTAAATCAGAATCTGCATTTTCACAAGATTCACCGTGAAACTTGGAGGCACGTTGGAGTCTGAGAAGAACTACCCTAGAGAAGCAGATCTGGTCCTCTCGTCTTCCTTCTCTTAGATCCCAAAATAAGACCAAAGAGTACAGAAGCCTTTTTCTGCTCTCTGTCACATTCTTTCTCTTTCTATAGTGGTCCAGGTGGCTGTCGGTGACCTCAGGGACTTGAGTGATGCTTCCTTTTTACTGCTTTGCCTAAAACCCAACATCCTCTTTCTGTAACTTCTGTGCATCACTCTTCTTCCTTTGCACTGGCACGCACTGATCTGTGAATGTCACACTCGAGAATGTGGAGCAAATGCATTTTGCACACAAATATCTACAAAATGGAACAACTCAATTGCCTTCCCAGGAGGCAGCCTCAAACAACCAGCCCATTTGTAAAAGCAGCTGACCTGTGCATAATAGAATGTTCTGCGTTAGCATTGCCCATTTTAAGCAGTGGGGGTTGAAAGGGCCATGCTACCCACTGTGGGACCATTTGGAAACAGAGCACCTGGGAGACAGAGAGGCAGCCTCAAAGTTTGGGCTCTGCCTTCTGGTTTACCTGAATTGGACTCTCCAGTCCCGTGGATTTTTATCGATCTTCAGACTTGAGACCACAACTTCCATGTGGCAAGATGCTAGGTTTAGGGGAAGCTCGGCGGGGGGAAGGCGGGGTGGGGAACAGAAACATCATACACATAAATTGGGGGCACTTTTGGTTTCCAGCCTGACCTGTAAAGGCCTTGGAAGTCGTCACTCCCATCTATACAACAAGAACAAAATTGTACAAACCGGGGACTCTTCTTAGATCCTTCAGAGGTCACAGAGCAAACCACTGACCCCAAACTGGAGAGACAGGCAAATGGATACAGACTCTCAGCTCACTAGGAGCAGAAGCCTTTGAAGAATCTGGTACCAGAGTCAGAGAACTCAGACTGTCATTGACAAATTGCTAGAGACTCTATGTGGGTAAGTTTAAAAATGCAAAACTCCCAGGAGGCCCTGTCTGGGGGGTGCTCCCCACATTTTTGTGAGTTTTACCTCCAGGAGCTCCATTAGGTTCCCAGGATGGAAGCAGAGAGCTCCCTCCCTACTTCTTGCAGAGGGAGTGGAAAAGTAGGCATTTTGAGGTGCTCCCAGAGCCCTTCATTCTCTTTAACAAGCCCTGCCCACAAGGGTAACTATTTTTACCAGAGCCTGACCAACTGGGATTTTACCAAGGGCCTAGCCAACCTAGAGAAGGGAAATACCCAACTCAGGTCCAATAAGAGACCAAACCTAGTCATAAGGCTTCAGAATGCTGTTGCAAACCCCACACCTCACCAACACAGCAATAATGCCCCTGATAATAACAGAAGATCGCAGCGACAAGAACTGCAAGCCTCAGAGTCCAATGGAGGCGTCACTCAGAGATTTTAGCCTCTGACAGCCTAATTCCTCACCAGATAAACAAAACCTCACGCTAAATGCTTATTTACATAAATGGGGGGAATCTCTATTGAAGGTAGCTACTTGATCAGATGTCATTTCTGCTCACCCAGCAGAATGTTCTGGGTTTTCTGCTTAGAAATCAAACAAAAGATGGAGAGAAACAGCCACAGGGTTTTAGGATTTGGGAAGGAAGGAAAATCACCTTCCTGCAGGCTCTGCCCTCTTTGAACTTGACAGTTGCCATCTCGCCATAAGCAATGATTTATCTGTATTTCTCATCATCCCACTTCAGCTGATATTTTAGAGATTATGGAATCCAGCGGGCTTATTCGTTACAAGTCATCGAGATGTCTACGAAAGTTTTCCAGTTTAATGCGGTCATGAGTCAGTTCATTAATGCTGGATATTTATAGTGATAACTTTATCTTGGCAAATCTTACCTGTTCAAGTTTTTCTCCAGTCTCTTTGCCCAACCTGCCTGCCAATGTGTGGGTGTCATGGGAAAAGAAGTTCCTGGGAACAAAGGCCATCTATCTTCTAGTTTTGATTTTACCATACATTTGTTGTATAATCAAGGGGAAGACACATAGCCTTTCGGGGACTCAGTTTACCCAGAAGTGAAAGAGGATAATAATGGCTGACCTATTTCAGCCCCAAAGTCAAGATCAAATAAAATCGCAAGTTATCATATCAATGCACAGCTATTAATGTCCACGAGTCTATAAGGGTATATATATATATATATATATATATATATATATATATATATATATATATATCATGGTGAGAGTAAGAAAAACAAATCACTGAAGTTAAATGTAATTTAGATGCAACTTGAAGTCAGTCTTCTGAAAGTATGAATATCGTAGTAGAAATCATGCATTTCTCTGTTTCACTTTATTTTTCTGATTTCTGTACCTTATCCTGAGAGTCTCCATTCTGTCTCCTTTTGTACCCCTCTATAGAGCTCCACTTATGTTTTGAAGGTGTTTAGGGAAAAAGAGAAAAATTTGCAAACATCTTTGGGGCACTCTAGCCAGCTGAAAATGGGCTGTATGTGGATTTTCTCTAAAAGGAAACCAAATAAAACAGTCTTGACATGGCAAACAAACAGCCATCCTGAGGGCAATATTTTTAGGAGCTAAGTGTAAATGAAACAAACAAACAAAAATCCATGGTGATTTTCCCCAAAAAACATAAAAGAAGCTAAAAAACACATTTCTCATCCCAAATACAATTTGAATCGTACTAAATTGAAAACAATTGTGCAAAATATTGGAGCCATTTGAGGATCACATCAGGCATCTGCCTAAAAATCTTAACCACTTATATGTAACACACAATTACTGGGTCGCTGAGCAAGAATAAATCATTCCAGTGATCCAGGAGAGGACAAAATTGGAAAAACACAGCATTAGTCACAAATCCCCAGGCATGTGTCATGAAGGCAGACTTGTGAGAGGGAAGACACTAGGCTTAGGATTGGTTCCTGCTGTTTACATGCTGGTGGGATGAGGGAGATGTACCAGGTCTGAGGGCCCCATGTATGGTCTGGAACTTGACCTACTTGATTAAACGAAGAAAATGGATTCATGCCAGGACTATTCATGTCTTCGAAATAATGTGGGCTGAAACACAAGTTCTAACAGGGCTATGAACTGCGAATCAAATGTTAATCACTTTGCCAGTAGGTTTGGCTTTCTACACCTACTCTCTGGTAGGCAGAGAGCACAGATGTTAAGAAATTCTGGAGTCAGTGCACTTCTGAAGCCTCTCTGCCTTAATACCCTCATCTAAAAAAGTGTGGTCATGAAAATAATAGTATTCAACTCATTGGGTTGCTGTAAACATTAAAAGAGACAACCCATGCAAAACAAAATGCCTAGATTTGTGTCCTGCCCATAAGGGTTATTGTTGCACATTCGCTTCTCTCTCCATTCTACTCCAAGACCTCCAGCTATCCTCCTTCTGTCTTTGCAATCCCACCTGGCCTCAAGATAATATCCAATAGTCTATGTTCTAAGCATGTCCCAATGAAAGCCTCTTTATCGCTTCCCCCAGTTCAATTATATAAACACTTTGCTAGAGCACCACTTTCCAACTCTAATGTGCATATGAGGGTCCTGGGGGATCAAAATAAAAAGCAGACCCTGATTCAGTAGATTTGAATGTATCCCTAGGAGATTTTGCATTTCTAACAGGCTCTGATGCTGTAGGTCTCTGGGCCACACTTGGAGTAACAAACACTAGGTAATTGGCTATCCAAACTGACCAACATTTTAGGGGGTGGGCACTTGAAGATTGAGTTCTTCAGCAGGATACTAATCGTCTATAACCTACAAGCAATCAGATCCTCTTTCAGTTATGGAATCCAGTTGCCAGATGGATTCCTCACATGGCTGCATTTGTTTGCATGCAAAATTTAAAATTAATTACATTAATTCAGACTAAGGTTTTGAGGATGAATGCCCCATGTGTGACCCAGCAGGGAGAAATTTTACATCTAAAGAAGTTTGGTAAAGGATACCATGTGAGGCTAAATATTTTAGATTGATATAGGTAGGAGGAAAGATACTTTGTTGGCAGCCTGGAAATTACAAGGCAGGCATTTATAATGTCAAGCCATTCTGATGGCTAGTTGGCTAAAATGAGTGGTAAATAAAGGCAATTTTTCTTCCATCAGTATAGAAATACCGGGTTAAGTAACATCCTCCAAAATTCATGTCCACCCAGAATCTTATTTGGAAATAGGGTTTTTTCAGATGTAATTAGTTAAAATGAGGTCAAACTGAATTAGAGTGGACCATAACCCAATCACTGGTGTTTTAATAAGAAGTGACACAGAGAGATACAGAGGGACGGATGCAGAGAGAACTACAGGATGATAAGACACACGGGGAGAATGCCCCGTGACTATGGAGACAGAAACTGAAGTTATGCTTCCACGATCCGAAGAACACCAAGAACTGCCAGCTACCACCAGAAGCTAGGAGAAAGACATGGAATAGTTCTTCCCTCAGAGGCCCCAAAAGGAAGTACATCTGAAGACACTTGGATTTTGGACTTCTAGCCTCCTGAACATAAGAGGATAAATTTCTGTTGTTTAAACTATTCTGTTTGTCATCATTTATTACATTGGCCCACAAATAAACCATCTGTGGGGGACAAGGTCAGCCCAGTTGCCAAAGGAGCGTCTGGAGCTCAATGTTCAAAGGTTCTCTCCCTTTTTATCTCTGGTTGCTGAGGTGGTGATGGAAAAGTTAGGTGCATATAAGGGGATACTGCCAACGTGGGCATCCTGGCCTCCTCTGCTCTCTTGGATCAATAGTGACAGGGGAAAAAACAAGAGGTGGCCTATTCCTCCTTGGCTCAAGGATTAATCCCACTGGAGTAAAGACAATTGAATGTTTCTAAAAGTGGATTTGACTAGTTGCTCCCTTTCACATCTGGCCAAATTGCCCAAACACAAACACCTCCATGAAGTTAGCTCTGTGGTGAGGCAGGTAGCAAATGTGATCTAGTGGTGGAGGAAGCACTGAATGAAGCCTCCTGAGGATAATGCCCTTGGACATGATCTAATGGAAGGTGATGAGAGATGCTTAGGAGACAAAGGAGGACATGGTTAGTGAACAGAATGGAAGTGGTCCAATCCGTCAGTGCTATTTTAATCTTCTTGTAGGCACTTTGGCTTGGTGTTTCTTGTCTCTGCATGGATGCCGAGGCTTGCCTCCTAGGCTTTCACAACCTCAGACAACTTGGAAACTTTTGCTTTGACTAGTGAGGAGCCTGAGATCCACATTTATCTCAAGAAAACATACTCAATTAAGGAAAACATACTCCCCACCCATGATTATTCTATATTCAGTAACACTGGTTAAACATAGGCCTCTTGCCAAAAAGGCTCCTCAAGTCTTCAGTCTGTTTAAACAAAATGAGGAAAATGCCTAAAATTATTCTTTTTCCCATTTCCAGCCTGGTGCATTTATGGTTTAAGGCAATACAATGCATTCAGAAAGCATCTTTTATCTACAGAAATTAAAATATCCTATTGAGATGCTCTAAACACACTGCTAATCTGCCAAGATTGGATGCAAATTATATCACCAGGTACTTCAGGAGATTATCAACATGAATACGTGCATCTGAGGAAGTTTAAGTCCCATCTTCCGTCCAGCAACAAAACTAAACAATAGTTTCAGGTTTAGAGTTGAAAGAACTTTCTGAGTTCAAGATCTGCCAGTTACCAGGGACATTGAGAATCATTCTAAAGTCTCTGAACCTCAGCTCGTCGTACATAAATAAATTGCTCCTGAATTTGCAGAGAAGTCTTTATAACAGATTTATAAGTCATATAGTAGATCATCTAGCCAACGAATGATTCAGATTAGTTTTCTGAATGCACAGATGGTGAAGAAAGAACTTCACTTTGAGCAGCTTCAACATTTTCATTGTTTATGAAACCATTTTCTTTTCTGTGGGAAGTTCCTCTTTCTCTGATTTTTTTATGTGGCCTGAACTATATTTAATCTGGTACCAGCCTATCTCACTTTTTACCAAATATGGACTGACTCAAAACATGCTCTATAACTGTTATCTGGATCTAGTCTCATATCTCTAGAGTTCTCGGCCCACTTTTATCTCTAACCATATAGACAATTAGGACAATTGTTAAGCTTTAATTCCAGAAGATTCTAGTGTTGCTGGAGCTTGAACAAGAGTCTCAGGATGCCCTGGTGATTCAAATTCCCATGCCTTAGCCATCATCCATAAGGTGGATCATCACTCAGCAATATGATATAGAACAACAAAAACAACAAAATATTTTGATTATTATGTTAATAAAATAAGATATTCTATTTGGATAACTAAAAATTCCAAAGCGCTATACAAATGTATCAAAAATTGGAAAAAAATGAGTGCATTCTTCATTTAATAAGAACTTTTTGAGCAATGGGACCTGGCTGTGTTCTCCTATAGCATACTTTTCAACCTTCTAGACTTATCTCTATCACTTCAGCTTTATGTGAGACTCAGTATCTTCAGAGCACTGAGGATGCCTATATTTATTCCTTCAATAAGTATTTTTTTGAGCACCTATTATATAACTAGTCATCTTCTAAGCATTAGGTGTAGCACAGAGATAGACAAGAAAGTCAGAATCCTTACTCTCATGGAACCTCTAGGAGTGGAGACCAACAATGAAAAAAAAAAAACCCACCTAATATAATGTTTCTAAATTGGTTTAATACTATTAAGAAGACAAGGAACAAAAACAAACAAGAGAAGAACAACTTCAGATAGTTTGAGAAGGCATCTCCAAAGAGAGCTATTTAACCTAAGATTAAAGGATGAGAAAAAGATCTGTATGCCAAAGACCTGATAGGAAGAATGTTCTAGAAAGAGATATTTGCCTATGGTGTGAAATAGCAGCTGAATGGAAAGATATGCAGCTTCAATGAGGTGAGTGGGGGGGGGGGGGGGAAGAGGTGATTGGGAAAGTTAAAATAGGGACCAAGGGTAACATTCTACAAGGCCTTGCATGGGCCACATTTCTGGATTTTATTCCAAAGTTGATAGCAAGCCATTGGAAGAAGTGAAGACACAAGTGTGACATAATTTGATGTATATATCCAGAGAATCACTCAGAGTTCTGTGAGGAAAACGAACAAAGGGAACAAAAACAAAAACAGAGAAACAGTTATAGAACCATTGCCGTGTTCCAGGCAAAGCCAATGTATTCGCACACAAAAAATGAAGCAAAGCAAATAGAGCTGTAATCTTTTGGAGTTCACAGAACAGGACTCACTAAGCGGTTAGATGGTCGTGGAAGGAGGGATGAGAAAAGGGAGGAACTAGGACTTGTCTATTTCTGTGTCCCCAGCCCTTATCATAATGTCTAGCACATAGTAAACACTCAATAAACATGTTCAGAATTGTTTGATTTTCTCCTGTCAGAGGTAGGTGTCCCAAACTGTGATGACCACAGAAAGAATGGAAGAGTCTAGAAAATAGATAAATAAAAAGAGACTCTAGAGAATGAATCAAGGGAAAAATGGATACAAAGACTTCCTTTTAGTGAAGCTGGTAATGGCTTTACTGTCAGCAGATCAAGATTAAAATCTTCCTTTACGTCTCTCCCTGCAGGTGGCTTTCCAATAAATGTCTAAGGATGTCCTGGGCCAGTAGAGGCCGGATTGAATACTGCAATGGTGAATAAGGGATGGGACTGTATATAGAAAAGATATTTTTAAAGTTATCTTGTGATTTAGGAAATAATTTTTCATCATTTCCTTGGCTGAGTTTGAAGAGAGAGCTTAAGAATAAAGAAAAGACCATGAAGCATATAGTCTGAAAATGATAGAACCAAGTGATTTTGTCTTGGTACATTGATTCAGATGTTACAGAGGGCATCTTGTGAGCCCTGAGTAGCCCTTGGTATTATCATTGATGTCGCATTCATGCACAGACGTGTTCCTTTTCAATAAGACTAGCAAAAAATCCCCTGAGATAGGCAATGTAACCCTTGCAAAGATTTTAAATGGAAAGCACAAATAGTCCCACATTTCAGACTGATGAGCTTAAGTAAGAATAGTTGAGGGTCATCCATATTAAATACTATATAAGTGATCACAGACATCCAAACTTTGATTGGCACCCATGGTTGAATTCTCTTAAAAATTCTGACATTATTGGAAAGGGGTTTCAAGCACCCATATTCCTCCCTGGTCTGTCTTCCAAGATTCAATTTATAGGCCATTAAAAAAAAATTTTTTTTTGCTGGCTCTTCATATACTTTCAAGTGATGCCTCAAAAAAATCCCCTCTAAGTGAACTTAAAACTAAAGCGTACTTGCTTTTATGCTAATGTCATTTGGGGTCTAAAAATGTCATTGACAACTTTCGTGTTGCTCTTTCTCCTCTGGCTGCAGAACTGGTGTCTCCAGTATGTGACTGATGGATAGGCTTTGCTCCCAGAACAAGCCACATCATATACATCTCAATTCTACTCAGTAAGCACAGAGATGCGCATAGGTTCTCTTCATTCTCTGTCTCTAACTATAGCTCTTTCCCTGTTCTCTTAGCCAAATGTTATCTGAAATATTGACAGCTTCAAAAAAATATATCTATTTATTAAAGGATGGCCCAGCTATTGCTGGGCTGAGAGGACATGAGAGAAAGGCTTTGAAATGGAAAGGAAATAGAATTCCAGAGCATTGGCAAGTGGCATCAATAAACACTGCCCTAGAAACTGAAAAGTCTTTGGGAAGGTCCCTCCAATCAGGTGTCTGGCTTCTTGTTCTCTCTACTCCATGGCCAGCTCTGAAACTCCCATCTTCTCCAGAGGTGCATTGGGTTCACAGATGAGCACAGTATGGGAACAATTTCCTTGGTGGAATATATAAAAGGCCACTCACCTTTCTTGTGGCAAAATTTCTAAGAATGCCCTGGGCCTTCTTACTGTGCCTCACAACTGCCCCCTCTCCCCTAACCAGGAGTGAGAATACTGAAGGTTTTATAACAGTCCATTTATTTTATGGAAAGTCCATAACAGATATCTTATTTCTTTCTGACCTCCTACCCCTTCCCCAGGTAGAATCAATGGCTCCTTTCTTTGGATCACTTGGCACCTGTACTTACCCCTTTACCCTCCTACACACAATAGTATTTTTTTTGGCACTCAATCATATGTACTATGTTGATTGTCTTCTCCCGCTAGTCTCCTTAAGAGAGGAGACTAAGATTTATTTGTGCTTTTATTCCCAAATGCATGATATAGTTGCTATTTTGGTGTCCCACTCCAATGGAAGGATCAAGAAAGATTCTCCACTCTATTAAACCCTGTTAAATCCTGCTTCTTCGGGGTCCTGTAAAGTAGGAAAGCACAAAGCAAAAAGAGACATTCAAACACATCCATTCTTCACTGTTCCAGATCATCAAAAGGAGTGTGGAAGTTTTTATGGGACCATACATAACACATAACACTTTTATCCCGTCCATGCTGTCCCAGCCATGGAACAAAAAGGAGAAATGTAGGAGGTCTTGAGACTCCTCCATGCTGAGTTGGGGACAATCTGCTTCTGGCTGTTGAAATTCTGCAAGGTCAGACCCCCTGCCACAACCATGGAGTGATTGCTTGTCCCTTGTTGTTGTGTTTGTCAGGTAACACCTGATCTTAGCATTCCTTCCTCTGCAGCTACAGAGGACCCAGTGGCTTTCATTTATCTAATGTGAACTTTCTTGAGTTCAACCAATCCTGTGCATGAATTTTAAGCAGCAAACTCAGAAACCTAGAAGCAATGCCATCATTTCCAAAGAACAACCTCAGTCAACTAAAGTCATTACCTTTGAATGTCAAATTCCTGAAAATACAGGATTTGAACCTATACTGCAGAATAATTTATTGGATTACCAGGGCTACTAACAAAACCTTCTAATCTAATCAGCATTACAATCTTTGGTCAGAGGCAATGTAATCCTTTCAAAGTGATTTTTCTGGGATAATGACCAGTAACCTTGGTGAATGAATGAATGAATGAACGAACTAATGACTGGCATCTAAACTAGCTCAATTTTCCCTCTTCCACTTAATACTCTGCATAAATACTTCCTTTGGCATCATGCGCTACACAGTCCGCATCACAATCTGATTTTATTTCTAGAAGACAACAAACGTAAAGAAGAGACTTACTTGGCTGATGGTATCACAAAAATGCATCAGAGGAGTTTTAGATAACTCCCAAAAGATGACTTTTTGAAGTCACTACTTTTCAATCAGGAGAAGAGTTGAAGTTTTTCTTCAACCTTTCAGAAGAGTAGGGGTTGATGGTTTATAGTACCTGTCCCAGAAAAATATCAAAGTACATTTAAGGAAATTTTAACCACAAAAAACTTTTAAATATATCTTTCTCCATAATTTCAGAATCTAAATGATTCTAGAACACATCACTTTACTCATGGTGCCATGTCTTTTGTCACCTATGTGGTTAATTCCTCTCTACGGAGATCTTTTCTCTTTCTTTTCTTTTTTAAAGATTTTATTTATTTATTCATGAGAGACACACACACACACATATATATATATAGAGAGAGAGAGAGAGAAGCAGGCTCCCTGCAAGGAGCCCGATGTGGGACTCAATCCCAGAACCCCAGGATCATGCCCTGAGCCAAAGGTAGATGCTCAACCACTGAGAATGCTTGCTTGCTTGCTTGCTTGCTTGCTTTCTTCTTCTTCTTTCTTTCTTTCTTTCTCTCTCTCTCTCTTTCTCTTTCCTTCCTTCTTTTTCTCCTTCTTCTTTCCTTCTTCCTTTCTCCCTTCCTTCCTTGCTTCCTTCCTTCCTTTTTATTTCTCTTTCTCTTTATTTCCTTTCTTCTTCTCCCCTCTCCCTCTGTTCTTCTCTTTCTATTTTCCTCTCTTCCTTCCCTTTCCTCCTTCCTTCTTTTTATTAGTCACTAGACTTAGATATATTCATAACCATTTAATATAGTCCTCACAACAATGAAATATAAATAATTTATGTAGTTATTTTATAATTTGGGAAACTGAGTCTAAGAGATATTAGTAACTCGCCTAAGGTAACAATAGAGCCTAAATTCAAACCCAGGACTGAAAGAGTCAAAGATTAGTAGTTTATTTTAGTGGTTTGTTTCTAAACTACTACTGTTGAAAAACAGTAATGTCTTTTGGGGTTATTAAAAGCTATTTTAAAGCTAATGCAGAGAAAGAAAAAACCCTGAAATATATAAATCAGGAATACAGCATATTTTTATAGCCCTAAGCAAAAGATAGAGCAGAGAAAAAAGAACTGAACAAGGATTAAACGTTAGTTTCTTCAAGACTCTTCTTGATGTATTATAAAAATTGATCATGTGTCCCTAAAAGGCATAATATAATTATCTGGATGCAATCATTTGACAATGAAATGCAATTCTTCAAGTCTACTTTGATATTAGAGGACAGAAACGATGGCCTCCAGGGACAGAGAATAAAAATACAGACAGAGACGTGTGAAAGGACATCATTTACAGAGTAATCCAAGATATTTCACTGCAGGTTTCCCAGCTGACTCCTTATCAATTAGCATATGTTCCTCCAAAGATAAGAAATGGAATGTTTGGGTTTCTGTTTAGGGATTTCCAGTTGGACAGATGGTGGGTCAAGTGATTGGATGCTCCTAGGGTGGGTCCAAAATCCTTAACTAACTGGCCTAAAATGTGATCTACAGGGTCTGGGTCTCTGGTTTCCTAGGCTCATCTCCAGCACTCCTGTCTGGCTTTCCATTCTCCTCCACCACTTTCCGTGCTCCTCCACCACTTTCCATACTTTTCCACCATACCTACTGTCTTATTTCCGAGGTCCTATGCCCAGGCTCCTTCTGTTTCAGGATCTTCACCTTTTTACTGCATTTCCTTGGCTCATCCCACTCTCCCATTCCTTCTCTCCCATCTAACCTCTTGTCACCCTCTCTTATTTATTTTTCGTGTCACTGCTTATACTTTTCTTAGGTCCCCCAGATAGCACAGGCCATGGGTGGCCCCTGCCCCAGGTTGAACACTTGCTAGTTCCACATACTGTTGCAAATGCTTTACATGTGCTATCTCATTACAACAACCTTTGGAGGGAATTACTCCTATAGTTCCATGGCATAACTGGGAAGACTGAGGCATGAGCGATTAAACAATTGGCCCTCTATAGCAGGGCTGGTACAGGGAAGAACAAGACTTGAGCCTCCTTGGGGATCCCTGGGTGGCGCAGCGGTTTAGCGCCTGTCTTTGGCCCAGGGCGCGATCCTGGAGACCCGGGATCGAATCCCACGTCGAGCTCCCGGTGCATGGAGCCTGCTTCTCCCTCTGCCTGTGTCTCTGCCTCTCTCTTTCTCTATGTGTGACTATCATAAATAAATGAAAAAAAAAAAGAAGACTTGAGCCTCCTTGTTGGATTCCAGAGCTCATCATTCTCAACCACTCAGCTAAACTTCCTCTCTTAGGAAACCCTACATGCTCACTCCTGGCACTTATCCTCATAATTATTTGTGAAATTATTTGGTTTCCTTGTCCATCTTTTGTACTATATCTTCTGTAAGAGCAAGATCTAAATTTCAATGGTAGCACCTACATCTAACATTGTGCCTGGAACATCGGAGGTAGTCAATAAATATCTGAAGAGTAAACAAATAAATAGATCATTAAATGGAGGGGCAGATGGATGGCAAGATGAATGACTTTGGCGACTTATGTCTCTAAAAACATGGTACCTATGAATTTTGGATTTTAAGCTTTACACGTAAACAAAAACCCTGTCCCTGCAATAGCCACGTTATCATCTTACACAAAGTGCAGGATACTTGGGGCTACATATTTTGGACAGACTAGGTCTTGGTTCACCTCAACTTTATTTTTCCAGTGGGAAGCACTGGTGTAGGAGGCCCGGAACCAGCCAAACATTTGAGAGGTCAACACGTTACAAAACTGGCGTGGGGCAGACAAGGGGTAAAATAAAATGGTAGGGTATTTCTATGCTAAAAGAAACCATAAAGACCACCAAATTCAACTTCTCCATGTTATAGTAGTTGATGTAGCAACAATTCTTAGGTGCTGGGGCCAGATTTCTTCAACCATATCTCTGTCTGTTTTTAGCATAGGTGAAGGAATTCAGAAGTGGTCAGCCAGTGCCCTCCTGTCTGGCATGCTCCGCTGCTGTCAAAGATAACACATGGTGCATTTTAGAAAAGCCACGGGACTGTGATATGACTCTTTCATCCAGCTGTGGAAGACACAGTGACTGATAATAACTTCAGAAACATCACCTACTTACAAAATGTCTGAATTCACACAAATCAACAGTCTTAAGGCATAAAGCAATTATTTTATAGAAGTACGAGGTCGAACAACGGCTTCCAAGGAAAGAGCGTTTTGCAAAGGCT
Organism: Vulpes lagopus; assembly: GCF_018345385.1. NCBI lineage: Eukaryota > Metazoa > Chordata > Mammalia > Carnivora > Canidae > Vulpes > Vulpes lagopus. Next base: position 31,431,106 of record NC_054846.1, read on the forward strand.
TTCTATTTGAAAATAGTATGGCTTTTTTTGTTAAGATCAAAGGCTGATTTCAAAGGAAGGACCCCTCCGAGTATCTTTCCTTATTTGGTGTCCGACTTGCATGGAAATACAACTCCAATCCCCATGGTTGTATAGGAAAATATTGCACGGAGCTCAGGACTTGGAGCTGGAAAACTGTCTTCTTTCTAGCTGTGACCTTGGGCAAGCCACTTGACCTCCCTGAGTCTCAGTGTTTTCATCTGCAAAATGGAGCTAGTGCTTCAACAAACACTTGTACAAAGTCTTCCAGGGGTGAAGTTTATGAATGATGGGGAGCGCTACCATTCATCAAGTACATGCCATGTAGTAGGTATTTTACCTGCATTACCTCACTCTACACACAGCAGAATCCTGTGAAGAGACATCTTCTCTCTCTCTCTTTTTCTTTCTCTCTTTCTCTTTCCTTCCTTCTTTTTCTCCTTCTTTCCTTCTTCTTCTCTCCCTTCCTTCCTTGCAACAACACAGATGAAACTGAAGCTTGATGGCTAACATCAGTGGGCAGAAAAGCAAGGGTCCAAACCCAAGTCCACTGACACCACCATCTTTGCTTCTTTGGCTCAGCTTCACATACAGACTTGCGTGCAGGAAGGTGCTTTGAAAACTGTGGAGGGCGAGATCTGTGTGTCGTTGTCTCTGCTGGATTTATGCTCTCCTCTTAAATTCTTTTTTATTCTCCATTGTTAGCTTGAAGTGAAATCCTTAGGGAAACTTCCATCATCCTCTGAAATTCCCTGGAAAAGAAATACAATGGAGCTTGCAGTAGCTTTTCCTGCCTGCCTGTCTTGTGTCTCTGCCCAACTTCCACATTTTACAGGCAAGAAGAGTCGCTGTGTGGAGCTCTCCAGAGACCCCACAGCTGGGACAAGGAGCCAAGCCCTCCCTCTCTTCCTCTCTTCCTCTCTTCCCAAGTATCAGAGTCTTTTAAAGCAGGATCCCCTCATTTTCCAGCACAGTCCTACACTTCACGGGGTACTTATTCTCTTGAAGATAATCTGCCATAAAAATCTTGAATGTTTGGTGTTGATTATTTTATTTTATTTTATTATGTATTTTCCCTAGCTTTGTTGAGGTATATTGAAAGATACAACTGTGTATATTTAAATGTACAACATGATGATTTGCTGTAAGTATACATGGTGAAAGTATTGCCATGATCAAGTTAATTAACATATTCATCACCTTACATGGTTACTTTTTTTCTGGTAAGAATGCATAACATCTATTTCCTTAGCAATTTTCCAGGATATAATATAGTATTATTAACTGTAATCACCATGTGTACCTTAGATACCCAGAACTTATTCATCTTATAACTGGAAGTTTGTGCATTTTGATCAATATCTTCCCATTCCCCCCATGTGCCAGCCCTTGGTGACCACCATTCTCCTGTTTGTTAGGAGTTTGACTTTTTTTTAAGACTTCATATTTAAATAGTGAGATCATACAGTATTTGTCTTTCTCTCTGTCTGACTTATTTCATTTAGCATAATTCCCTTTTGTTTCATCTGTGTTGTTGCGAATGACAGGACTTCCTTCTTTTTATGGCTGAATAATATTCATATATATATATATATATGCTATATATAACATTTTCTTTATCTATTCATCCATCCACAGACACTTAGGCTGCTTCTTTTAAGTGTTGGTGACTTTAAATCCTGTTGTCTCACACTTCCTTGTCACTCCTGTGGCTGCCAATAGGTTTGAAGGGGGAGTCCACACCCAACAGCAACAGCCAGCATTGTGTTGATACCTGGTTGTCAGGAGATTCTTTGGGTCACTCTCTGTACTGCTATGTAGTGAACTCAGATTGGCTCCGTGTCTCCACAGTGCTGATACCAGGTGGTGATAACACAAATTCCAGAACCACTGAGGACAAAATAGAATGATGGCAAACACAGGAGAATGCATTGTTTAGTGGTGAAAATTGAATGAAGAGACAGATAAAAGGCTAAATTACTAAACCATCAACTTTTTCCCCTCACTCTCAGGATGGATTTTCCTCCCTAGATGGAAACATGTGCTATAGCACTACATGGTAGTATTGCCTGGGTGACCACAGAATTTATTGACCAAGCCAAATAGCCTATTGGAGGCTTCTGGGAGGACAGTAGGCATATCCCAACAGCCTTGGGTGGGTCAGGATGTATGGTCTCCCCAGTATCACCCATTATATCCACCTTGGACTCCAGGATCTATCTCATCTGAGGTATGCTTCTAACTGAGACATGGTGTGTTCTGGCCACACAGCTAATAGGTAGTTGCTGCTCATCAAGTGCATAGTTCTCATTTTACTCTTCTGTTCTGCTCCCTACCAAGCTTCAGTTTCTCAAATGTGGAGATCAAGAAGTGGACTCTTTGATCAGACTTGAGTTTCAAATCTAGCCCTGCCAATTACGGGCTGTGGGACTTAGTCAAGATCCTTTCACATCACCAATTCCCCAATTTCTCACCCTTGAGGTGAGGATAATAATAGCACCTGCCTCCTGCTGTCATTATGAGGATAAAATGAGCTAGGTGAAGTGATTGACATGCCTGGCACATAATGAGTGTTCAATACACACTTGCCAAAATCACTAGCTATTATTTAATGTTGGCAAAAAGACAAAGATTATAAAATTCCTAAAGGCTAATAAATACCTAAGACAATATCCTTCTGGCCTCCTGGTAAAATTAACTCCTTTTCCTGTTGGACTCACATTCTCACACTCCTACGATAGTATCTATAGTCCAATATGCCCAACTAGATTTGTATTTGAATCTATTTCCTTCCACTCATTTCTTCTTCCTATTACCAGTTACCTGGCACTGCCTTGCTCATCATGGTACATGTTCAATAAATATTTGCAGAATTCATTTGAGAGATTGGTTTAGAAAAGACTGTCCAAATTCTTTTTCAATTCAGTAAATAAATGCATTACTTTGCATCGTATCTTTGAAACCACCCTGTTTGCTCTTTCTGACTGGGAAGTGTGTAGTTTAAGTTAAAGGCCCCTAGAATAGAAATCCAATCTTGGGTTGAGGTCTGGGATCTGGGCCAGCAGACTCCTGGTTTGTTGTGCTAGTCCTGGGAGGGCAGCAACCAGGGGAACTAGAGTGGAAACAATGGGAGTGGGAGAGATAATCTTGGATTCTGTCTTGGTCCTGCCATGAGCTTTGTGGTTTGGGCTCTGTATCCCTCATTGAACCTCACTCCCTCACTGAGAAGTGGAAATAATAACATCTATATTTGTAGTTAATCTAGGATAAGAGATGATATATATAAATTGTGTTCCATGTAACTGGGAGTTCAATAATGGTGGTTAATGGTCTCCTGGACATAGGTCTACTTATCCAGGTAAGAATTCCCAGCCAGACTAAGATCAACTTAGATGATCAACCATAAGACAACGGAGGGGTGCCTGGGGGGTTCAGTCAGTTAAGTGTCTGCTCTCAGCTCAGAAGGTTTTCCAAGACCTGCCTCAGGCTCTCTGCTCAGCAGGGAGCCTGCTTCTCCCTCTGCCCCTCCCTCTGCTCATTCTCTCTCTCTGTCTCTGTCTCTCTCTGTCTCTGTCTCTCTCTCTCTCTCTCATTTTTTCTCTCTAAAACAAAAAAAAATCTTTTTTAAAAAATAAGACAAATGAGCAGGAGTCATCAACAAACTGGAGTTAGAAAACAGAAAAGAGGATTTGTCTTAAAGGGTGACCAGGCTCCGTGTGCCTGGCTCAGTCCGTTAAGCATCTGCCTTCATCTCAGGTCATGATCCTGGGATTCTGGAATCAAGCCCCACATCGGGCCTGTCACTGAGGAGTCTGCTTCTCCTCCCTCTGACACTCCTCCTGCTTGTGTTCTCTCTCTCAAATAAATAAATAAATTCTTTTGTAAAAAGATGGGTGACCAGGCTCAAAGCAAGGGGCAGACTTCTGTTGTAAAAATAGGCCCAAATTCCCAGTCCAGTGTGGGCACCCATATCAAGTTAAACAAGGTATTTTGCTTGTACAGCAATTCTAGGGTAAATGCTGCTTTGTAAGCCCCAGCCTTGTTACTCAAGTGTAATTCAAGGGCCAGCAGCATCAAAACCACCCGGAAACTACCTGGAAATGCAGGTCCTCCAGCCCCACACCAGACCCCTAAATCAGAGCCTGAATTGTATTAAGATTCTCCAGTGATTTACATGGGCATGAAACTTTGAGGAACACTGACCTGCCAGAGGCCTGGACATACCTCGTTAACTTTTTTAAAAGCAAAATCTGCATGAATCTGACAGGGAAGGACTCTGAACTCCCACTTGGCTTGCCAGGTGGTTCACAACTCTCCAGGTTGCTGATTAGGTAGTGCCACATCAGCCCTCATGGTGAATAAGGATCTTTTTCTGGGATCCTCTTCCTTTGGAAACCTAGAGGCCTTGGAGCAGACCATCTAGTTCCAATCTGCTGATGAGGTGAAAAACAAAACCAACCAACCAACCAAATAAAAAGCAATGTTCACTCCTCACCTCTGACCAAATCCAAATATTTACACCCAGGCGTGGGTATTTTTTAAAGCTTACAAGTTATTCCAATGTGTGGTCAAGAATGAGAACCACTGCTTTCAGCCTTTAGTGTTTTCTTCACTTCGAAACTGTCTATAGTTTTGCAATACACACTGGGACTTAAGTATACGTTAATGTCTAGTTAACCCCAGTGGTGCTGGAGTAGGCTCAGAATGGCTTATACACAAGGGGAATTCATAAGGGTGAGAATGCCAAGAGGTGGGGATAATTGAAGCCCACTTTCAAGTCTGGGTCCACATAGGCCTGCCTTAGGAAGCACTTAAGCAGTGCCTGGCACATAGCAATATTTCAACCAACAGCATGGTTATTATTTGGGATCCCACACATACCAGAGACGGATAAACCTTGAGCCTCGGAGGTCTCATGAAATCGGTTTTAGCTGAGGGGGAGAAGACAGAGATGAACACATCCTTCAATAAACCTAAAGGGGCTAAGTTCTCAGTTTGCCAAGAACAAAACATAGCACTGAGAACTCTGGCCATGCTGGGGTGGGTGGGGGAGAATTAGACAAATGGCTGAAAAAAGTAGAGTCAAGAGACAATATGTAGGTATTGACATTTTTCAGCACATTATTGGCTGTCCTGACACCACCCTTTCTTAGTTCACCTCTTCCTTCTCTGCCTAAAAATGTGTTCTACTCTTTTGCTGAGGCATTCTAGTTTCATTCTGGAATGAACTTCTTCCTTCCCTACAAGGTTGATAACACTCCCTCCTCCCAGCAGCAGTTCCTTTCTCTGTTTACAGTGCAACCTTTGAACCTGTGTCCTACAGCTTATTTTATTGGTTGCCTCAATGGCTTCTTGTTTATCTCTATCTTTGACACTATTTCTTGAGCTTCCTGGTCACAGGGATTCTTTCATTTTCATGCTTTCTGAAGTGCTGAAGAGCACACAGTAGGTGCTCTACCACTGTTGTTTGAAATTGAACAGCAGGTGACTGAGATTTGAATTGTAGGTCCTCTAGGCCAAAATGTACAAAGCTTTTCTTTCTATAAACCACTGAATTAGTCAGTCTCCAGTAGAAAACAATAACTACCCCCTCCACAGACACATACACACACACACACACACACACACACACACACACTCTATTCCCTTTATGGAGCTCGTGACTGTGTAGGCATAAGTCAGGGAGTATTCATGACTTTGGCTGTGATGGTGATAATTGATGTTGAAATGAAAGAGAACACAGAGCAATAGATTACCCGAGATCAAAAAGAGAATATCTCAGACAACTGTAGGCAATTCCAGAGCTGAATCAAACATTTCATGTAGTTTTGCTTACAGATTCCAGTTCCTGCACTTTTTCTATTCATGCATCAGAAGAATTATCCTTATAATACTCCCTAGCATCCTGTTCATCGCTGTGCCTCCTGGTCATTCTTTAATTAAAAATCTGCTCTTCCCCCAAGCAGCCTCCAGAGATGGTTCGCTACTCGCTGGACCCGCTACTTGCTGGACTTACAAAATCATGCAAGTCAAGAGGTTCAAATCTTAGTGTTGACTTTAAGAACATGTGTGAAACTGCCCAGGCCATCAAGGGTATGCATATCTGAAAAGAAACCAAGTATCTGAAAGATGTCACTTTGCAGAAGCGGTGTGTTTCATTCCATCGCTACAATGGTGGAGTTGGTAGGTGTGCGCAGGCCAAACAGTGGGGCTGGACACAGGGTCGGTGGCCCAAGAAGAGCACTGAATTTTTACTGCACTTGCTTAAAAATGCAGAGATTAATGCTGAACTTAAGGCTTTAGATGTAGATTCTCTGGTCATTGAGCACATCCAGGTGAACAAAGCCCCCAAGATGTGTGACATAGAACCTACAGGACTCATGGCTGGATTAACCCATACATGAGCTCTCCCTGCCACATCGAGATGATTCGTACTGAAAAAGAGCAGATTGTTCCTAAACCAGAAGAGGAGGTTGCACAGAAAAAAAGATATCCCAGGAGAAACTGAAGAAACAAAAACTTATGGCCTGGGAATAAATTCTGCATAGAATAAATGCAAATAAAAAAAATCCATCATAATCCCAAACTGTTTTTTTTCCCCCAGAAAGGAGTTCTTACCTGTAGTAATGAATTTATTTTTATATCCTTGCATTTTGGTAATGCAGTGTCATTATCTTCTCCAAGGACCTTCTGAGTCCTGAATCCTTTTGTTAGGTTTGGGTCGGATCATGCACAGGTATCACTAGGCATGGCTTCAAGGGCTTCAAGGATTTTTCAGGTTGGAAAAAAGAACCATAATGATCTTACCTGGAAGCACAAGTAGGTTAAGTGTCCCAGTATGGTCCCTGTCAATAGAACAGCATTCAGTATGTGTTGTCCCTAACTGCCCCATCACTGAAGTCTTTGTTATGGAACTCAAATCCAGCCCAATTTGTGAGTCAATCTTGACCCAGACTGCAAGTAGGGGAGCCCCACCCATGGGTGGACTCCTGGAATTAATTAATCCTGGCTGCCAATCCCGCCATACCTACACATGTGCCCTGAGTCAAGGCCTTTCCTCACAACCTGCAGGGCATTTTACAAAGGCATCATTCAACATGAGTAAGGGGCTGAGTATGAGGATGGGACTTTGTGCTCCTATTCTCCCACTTAGTCCTTTAGTTGGGTCCTGGGGAGTGTGAAAAAGGCAACGTGATATATGTAATAGAAAGACCTTGGGATCCCTGGGTGGCGCAGCGGTTTGGCGCCTGCCTTTGGCCCAGGGCGCGATCCTGGAGACCTGGGATCGAATCCCACATCAGGCTCCCGGTGCATGGAGCCTGCTTCTCCCTCCGCCTGTGTCTCTGCCCCTCTCTCTCTCTGTGACTATCATAAATAAATAAAAAAAAAAAAAAAATTAAAAAAAAAAAAAAAAAAAAGAAAGACCTTAAAATCTGGAGTCCAGTTAATTTAGATTCTTCTTCCCTTCTATCTTTTGGAAAAATAACTGTTTAGTTTTGGACAAACTGTATAACTTCATTTCTCATTTGGGAAGTAGGAGGGATATTACTTTCATAGCAGAGGTATGTGACGGTCCTAGCATGTAGAAAGTGCCCCATAATATTACTTTTATTTCTGGATTCCTTCAGGCTGGAGTCCTGTCCTACCAGCCCAACGAATCCATGGAGAATATCACCCCAGATTCTATACTCTGCTGCAAAGTCCACCTAGTAGCTCCCTTCCATAACTCCTTGACTTCCACCTGAGTCCACTTCCATTACTCCTTAGAAGTGACAGCAGCCCAAATAAACACAAAGGGATTCGGTTTGTTATGCTGGATTGGTGGTTGCTTCCTTGGGGCATACTTTTACACTTGGTTCAGTTATCTCCATCTTGGCCTCACCTAGACCCAGACCCTCCCATCCCTCTGCCCAGTGCCAGTAAGACATGATGGGCAAGCAAAGTGTAATAGTCTTTCAGTATACAGGCTTTGGAGTTGCACAGTCCAAGTTTAAATCCCATTGCTCTTGCTTCCACACTGTGTGACCTTAGGCAAGCTCCTTAACTCCTCTAAAGCCTAGGTCCTCAATCTTGAAAAGGAGCTTCATGAGAACTACCTACCTTGGAGACCATGGCAGGGGGGTGGGGGGTGCAGGGTAGTGGGGATCACTTGAGATAATACATAAAAAGCTTTTAGCAAAGTACTTGGCAGGTAATGAATGTTCTATTAATATTGGCTATTACTTTCTGCTCTGCTGCTGAACCCAGTTATGTAATAATGGTAAGCACTAATCACGAAGCGATTCTTCTGTCTTGACTACTGCTCACCTGTCAGTAGTTGGAATCAGTACACTACCGTTCCTGCCACGTTAGCTCCTGTTTCTTCATGATGAATTTTGGGAGAGGAATATTAGCCACACACACATTTGAGTGAGCTTTTATTTCTTTGCTTTATCTCCCCCATTCACAAGTGGCCTCAGACTTCAGGTTTAAAATAAGGAAAAAGTAGTCAGTCAATCAGGATTCTTGCTCATCTGTGTCAGAGAAGTATGTTTATGACCACAAAGAAATGTTTGAGTCTAGAAGACAAGTCATCTGTAGGCAGTCTACTACAGTATTCTCAGTGAAAATCTTGAAAGGCCTGAATGAAGCAGAGGTATATGAGAGTAAAAAAATAATAATAATAATGAATAATAGCTAGCTAACTAAATAAATGAAAGTTTTTTTAAAAATTTAAAAAAGCATCAATTCTGGGCTTAAGAGTGGCCCCCATGTCAAAAATACAGGAAAACTACATTTATTAGAAAGCACGTGGTGGCCTCTGTGACCTGGAATCCTGTTCTCAGGGCCACCACAACATGATTGAAATCCTAGAGCATCCAACCCCAAGGCTAACAGTCATCAGGCTCCAGGGAAAGACTGCCCCAAACCAGTTGACCTGTCTTTGGAAGAAAAGACAACATCATCGCCCAGCCTTGAAGCTTGGTGGGTTAGGCTGCCGCTGACATGGGGATCAGAAATGGCGTAGGAAGGATCAAAGCATTTGGGTGACAGCAGCATTTAAAGAAAATAAAAGCACATTATTTACCTTCAATTCTCCCTGTATGAAGTATGTGTGAAGCGAGATATTGGTTCCTTACACTGGTAACTAAAGGTAGAATTGTGAATAGTTTGTTTTATAAAAGCATTTAATGATACTTAATGACTTTTTTAGAAAATAAAGTTTTATTTAATAATTGTGATTTATGTTCTTGATAGTTCTTAATCATAAATCGTATTTTTCTTTTAATTTAAATAATTTGGATGTTTGAGAAAAAAACTTAAAAAACACAAGAAAAATAATTTCTTCTGTTTTAGCTTTGCTTTATTTTATATTTTTGATTAAAATACATTCACATTTTGTGTATTTTGGACATGATTACATTTCCATTTTTAATGCCTTAGATCATTATTATCAGTAGACTCAAACTCAGTAAAAATCCTGCTAAAAGTAATTTAATTAGTAATTTTGCACAAAAGGAAAGTAAAAATGAATTTTATGAAATAAATATGTAATAATTTTTTTAATGAAGTATGCTTTTACTTGCCCACTCAAACTCTGAAAACCCATCAAATGAATATCCCAGACATGTGCAATATTAATTAAGTTCAGTCATCCCTGTTATTTTATAAGCCTTCAATTCTATAATAACAATAGCTTTACATATTTAAAAATACTTTATCATTAGGGAGATATACTTGTTAATGTAGGGGATAGAATGTATTTCATTAAGCAGTCTCTCTGCTTGAGTTACAACTTTTAAATGTTTAGACATAAGGTAGATAGGCTTCCATTTGTACTCCTGACATGAGTGTCGGGTTGGGTACATATGTACCTGCTGGTGTGTAAGTCCTCTCATTCCAGATTGGTGAGACACAGACAGGAAAAATGAAGGCAGGGGTGCCAATTTGAAAACCAAGTAATCAACCAACCAGCCAATCAACTAACCAAAGATAAAGAACAGACACCAATAGAAGGAGCCACTGAATCGGTTTCTGCCTGCTTACACCATGGATTTACATCCAAAACATAGTCACTATGAACTCTGAAGGCATAGCCCATAATTTTAGACAAACTTATCTTTTTAAAAGTTTTATTTAAAAAAAATTTTTTTTTTGAACACATGACCCTGAGATCAAGACCTGAGCTGAGATCAAGAGATGGATGCTTAACTAACTGAACCACTCAGGTGGCCTTCAAATTTTATGTTTTGAAAAGAAAGTCAGAAACAGTCTACATTATCTTTCATTCCTGACTTGATCATGTTCAATCCGTTGACCACCTAATGAAGTGGAAATCAATCATGATATACTTAATTCAGAAAGTTGATATCCAGAAATTTTGACATTTTTAGAATCATAGACAATGACTAGAGGTGATCAGGGACAGAGAACTGCAATTGAGAGAGACTGACCAGGGACTCAGAAGAACATATTTCTTATCTTGTGAGTAATTGAAAAATTACTAATTGAAAAATGTTACCTGGATGCGACTCAAATGTCAAATGGTATCATCTTATGTTCAATAAGCAAGATACACAGACACACATAAACAGACACAAACACACACGAACATATATGCACACACCCAAACAAAAGAGACCACATCATCAGCTCTGGGTTTTGAGTTTAGAAAGGGTTATGTCAACACACTTTGTGTTGGATTTTTTTTTTTTTCATGTTCTACAGATCAATGAATAGACGGCAATTTTATTCTTCTGAGAGGAGGTATTTAAGAAATTAGCAAGGATTAGGAAACCCTTTTTCAAACATCTCTTTGGATTTACTCTTTAAGGTTATATGAAACAATGAGTTTATTGTTCTTCATCAGTGTCTAATCTCCTTGGGAGTAACATTTTGCTATCTGGTTCCATTGCTTTGTAGCCGAGTGTGTGTCAAGTCTGAGATCTACATATAGCCACAGGGACAAATGGGTTCCTCACTGCCACAGTGTAAATTTGTAATCAGACAATCAATATGGCTAACACGTGCCAACTTCACTGGAGGAGGGTGAGCCTGTTTGAGATTCATGATACTAGAGAAATTAGGTGAAGACGCTGTATGAATGGGCTTATTGTTTGCCTCTATTTTAAATGTTCTCATTTTTCGCAACATTTTACAGTGAGCTCTTAAAAGGCCTTTATTGATAGAGATACTCATTAAGTGTCAGTTTAAAAAGAGGTGTTGTTGATGTAATGTAACATAATCTGCTTTTGCATAAGCCTTTTTATCCCAGCGTATTAGGAGTACTTTGCCAAGTTTATCCTATCACCAAAATCCAAGATGTCATTCATAGAAACCAAGAAAATGGCCTTCTAGATTGAAATTCAGATGCTTGGAATATTTGTGAGATCCAGTGCTCCCAAAAGATTGGCATGAGTTTGGCATATGACTCTGTTTCTCTGAGATAACCAGATGCTGAATATTTACTCCTTCACTCACCATTTATTGAGCATCTACAATATCCCAGGTACAGTGCTGAGTGGGGAGCTAGGGAAGCTATTGTCCTTGCCTCCTCATGACAGAATAGAACGTGAACACTGGGGTGACCACGAGGTGTGAGAACTGCAATGTAAGTGCAATCTATGGCGTGCGAGTATACGGGCGATGCAGGGAACCTGCACCAGTTGCAAGTCTGAATAGAGCATCGATTCAAAACACAGTCTCAGAACCAGTAGAATCAGCATGACCTAGGAAGTGATTAGAAATGCAAATTCTCAGGCCTGGAACCACTGAATTCTGACCCCGGGGGCGGACCCTTGCAACCTGTGCTTCCACAAGCCCTCCAGCTGATTCTGATGCTTGCTCGAGTTTGAAAACCTCTAGCCTAGAGCAGTCATTCTCAAACTCGGGTGCACGTGAGTTTCACCTGGGGAGTGCTTAAGACTCCCAAAGCTCAGGCCACAACCCAGCAATTAAAATCAGAGTCACGAGGGGGAGATGAAATGATGTCTGTGTCAGGTTTTAAAAGTCAAATAAGGTATTTCCAGGAAGACATGGTGAGAAGGCATTTCAAGCGGAGAGAAGATTCCACAAAGGCTCAGAAGCATGAACAGCTCTGTATATTAAGAGGTGAAAGCAGCATTGTTGCTGAAGCATAAAGTTTGAAAGGAAAAGTAACGGAAGAATGAACTGGAGCAGTAGAGGGAGCAGGAGTCAGGCTGCAGGGAGCTATGGCCTGGAGAATGAATGGAATCTTGGTCCAATTTTTGGTGCTGGTGGTCTTTACTGGGCAATTAGTCCAGATCCCATTTTACTGCCTACCATTCTTGCTTCCTGGGCTTGGCTTTCCCAGCAGAACCATTCCTCTCCACTAAGGCTGGTGATAATCAAGATCAGTGATTCTTCAGCGCTCAGCAAAACCCAGCCCCATGCAGCTCTGAACAGAAGGGCGGGGAGCTGGTGGCCCACAGGTCAGAAAAGAGGATCTGAGAGAAAGTGAAGGAACTTCAGAACAGGAAAGGCATGCTTTAGACTTTTGGTTGTTTGGGTTTTGTTTTTTGTTTTTATTTTTGTTTCCCAGCTGAATCAGGGAGGGACCCTGGAATCGGTGCATCTGCCCTCTGAGAAATCAATGCCAGATCCAGGAAGGGGATGGAAAGAGCCTTTCCAAGGGGCGCCAGCTGCCGCGGTCCCTTCTGTCTGCTGTGGGCCCAGCAGCTGCACAGACCCCTCTTGTTGGGAGATGAGATGGGATCCTTTCAGTCCCGTGACCTCAACCTCCTCCCCAGTGGCAGAGAAGAGAGAAGCTGAAATTCTTCTGACTGAGCACGGAGAATGTGACAGTTATTTGGGGTGACAGGTTCCCTGGCCATCGGGGCTACCGTGTGGAATGCGCACACATGTGCCTGTGCCAGAGGAAGGAGAAGGAGGACAAGGAGACAGGAGTGGCCCATTCTTTGATCAGTGTAATATCAATGTTTCCAGGAGACAGAGATGGGCCACAACTGTCCGTCATCTCAGCAGAGGGGGCTGAATAAAGCCTCCAGCACCCCTAACCCACCCCTCCTCTCTTCCAGCTCCCGTTGGAGATTTTCAGGGTATCAGACACTCTATCAGGATCTGCTCTTTGACTTGGATTCAAGTTCAAGCCTCACTAGGTACTCAGCCTTCACAGCCTGCTGACAAGATCAGAGCAACTCTGAATCTGCTGGAGGCTGTTCACACCCGAGCCTGCACTAACTTCATTAGGCTCAAATCTCTACCTTTGAAATATGCAAAGGAAAGGGAACAAATGCAATGGAAGGAGGTGGGCATGAGTACGCTATGGACAGGATGCATCCACTAACCGAGCCTGAGATGGTGGTAGGCCACGTAGGCTCATTTGAATGGGAGTAAAGCTCATCATGTGATTCCCCACTGGACTCCACCAGCCATTTCGGCATCATCTCTCATCTCCATACATCACACCACACGATATGTTTGGGAGAAAGGGCCAAACCTGTTTCCTGCTGGCAGGTGATTTGGTTTTTCTTCTCCATGAATTTTAATGGACCTTGTTTGGTGGACTCTTTATTATATATCAAAGCCTTCTTCTGTGCCAAGGTAGGATAAGCACTTTATACAGCAACGTGATAGCCTAGTTCTTAAACCACAGGCTTTGGAATCATTCGCCAGCTTTGATCCCTTGGGACAAGTCACCTATTCTAGTCTAGCCTAGGACTTTACAGCAGAATACTACTAATAGCACTTGCCTCATTGGATGAATATGAGAATTAATGAACGTATCTATGTAATATGCTTGCTTTAGTGACTTAGTGACTGGCATGTAGAAAGTGCTTGAGAAACGCTGCATGTCGCTGTGAGCCATTATTGCCACTAAGTATGTGTACACCTTTCTCTTTGCAAAGTGCAAGGGGACAAGAGATTTTTGACTTTACTTTCCAATCCAAAGTCACACAACCTGTTAAATGGGAGATGTGGAGTTCTGGGGGTGGTGTAGGGTCTGTGCTGTTCAACACTATGCTAGACAGCCTCTACCAAACAGTTATTTTATTTATTATTTTATTTTATTTTTTATTATTTTATTTTATTATTTTATTGTTGTTATTATTATTATTTGACCATTTAAATCTACCTCTCCTCTCCCTCACAAAACCATTACCACTTCATCCAATGCATAATTTATTCCCAAATCTGCCCCTGTTTTATTCCCTTCTCAGTTTGCAATTCTACTGTTGCATTTCCGTATTGTACTCACCGTTTTTAATGCCATCTGTTATAAGCTAGTCATTTTGCTTCCACACATTCCTAAAGATAAGACTGTTTCTTAAGAAAAAGTAGAAGAAAGCAGGAACAGATTCTCAGATGTAATCATCATGATGTGCAATGAATATCTGAGCACTTGCAGGGTCATTACACTTTCAAATATTCCTTTTCTTGTCTGCATGGCAAAGACTCAGTAACACTCTTCTAAAGACAGCTGGCTATTGTAGTCTGGGTGAAAAGCTTCACCAATAGATCTGTGCTCAGTTTTACAATGAGAGAACAAAGATGGTGTAAGCTTCAGATATATGTGTGCATGTGGATATAAATTACATATATGTATATATTCATGTGCGTGTATACGTACATATACACACACACGTCTCTAATCATTTTGGACTATTAAAAATATATAGTTGGACTTTCATGGGCAACATTCACAAGTCACCACCATAAACTGAAGACAAACAATTCAGTCTCCTACCAACCTCTTGAATTGAAACAACTGAAATCAGGTGGTTTTTCTGGGACTTCGAAGTATAGATAATTTGAGAAGTCAGTTATTAGAAGTCAATTGCTATGACATGTATGTGATACCAAATAAGGTCATTTTAGATCTAGATTATCAAATAGGGTCTTCACAATAATAACAAGACATGGTTATATAATGTCCAGCCCAGCAGCAGCAATAAATACAATGTATTTGTATAGATGTTGTCAATTGGCATGTTTTTCTGTTTTGTTTTGTTTTGTTGCTTTCTTCCTGTTGGCCACATACCTTTGGTTTCTTGGGGACAAGAGCTGTACCTTGCTCATCATACCTTTCACACTCCCTCCAGGGGTATAGTACTTGGTATATGGTTTTTACTCAGTGAAGAAGCATATTTAAGTCAAACTCTCAGTTTTTAACTTCTTTTTTAATTGGGCAAGAAGTTACAAGTGTAAAAAAAATGCCATTTTTTCCCCTAAATCTTTTAAAACGGGTTCAGCATTTATTGAGCACTCCTTGTGTCCAAGATGTGCTTTGGGGGAATGTAAAAAAAGTGCTGGGCAGGGACGAGGTAAGCCCATCTCTACCTTCAGGTAGCTTCCAGACTAATTGCATTATAAGCCTCTATCTAAATAATTATCAAGCTACAGATCTTACCTCTGGGCGCTAAAAGTCTAGCCATATTCTTGAGACAGACATAGCATCACTTCCTGTATTAGGCTTCACAAACAGAAAGCATTGCATACGCCGTGCCCTTCACTTTTTTTAATGCTAGCTCTTTAGGTTGCAGAACTCAGGAAAACCACTTAAGAGGAAGTTCAACTCTCTCCCTCTTTTTTTTTTTTTGGTTTCCAATGTATAAACATACTCGATAACGTGAATTATTAAGAAACAGCTCCCTGTTGACGCAGGCTCGGGGCCACTTGCTCATTCTTTCTCTAGTGACCCTTCTGACCTTTATGCCCTACGTGTTGGGATGATGCTTACAAAGTCAGGAGGTACCAGGAAGGGCCTGTCCACTTACGACTGTACCAGGGGCGTTCAGTAATCATAGCTGTGCCCCTGTGATAGTTCCTAGACGATAAATGGGGGGAAATGGAGATTTTAGGTAACCTAGAGCTCTCAAACACTTCAAAATGGTCATTTTCTTTCTTTTTTTAAAGATTTTATTTATTTATTTGAGAGAGAGAAAATGAGAGTGATTTTTTTTAAAGATTTGATTTGAGAGAGAGAAAATGAGTGTGAGAGAGGATGAGTGGTAGGGGGGTGCAGGAGAGGGAACAGGAGAAGCAGACTCCCCTCTGGGCAGGGAGCCCACAAGAGACTCCATCCCAGGACCCTGAGATCATGACCTGAGCCGAAGGTAGATGCTTCACCGATTGAGCCCCGCCCCCCACTCAGGCGCCCCTCACAATCGTCATTTTCTGTGTACCACCTCATTGGAATATTTCATTCGGGATCCATCTCTTCTGCTATGTATTCTACACATATTTCCTTCACTCTGCTCGGTTTTGTTTACGTGCTAGGGACCCATGCGTGCAAAGATATAGATCCTGTCCATAAGGAATTTATACGTCTGGCTAGACGGCTTGAAGGGCACAGATGTTTTGTTCCCCACTCCTAACCCTTCTGAAGGAACAACTGTTAGCTTCTGAAACTTTATATACAGTATTTTCTTTAAGAGGAGCCCAGCAGGAAGTCCCAAAATACACTGCAGAGCATGAATAGGTTGTGAGTGATGTTACACTGTAGCTGAACACATACTGTAGCCAAGGGCAAGATAGCTCATAACTAATTATATTCATTTTGCACTTAAGAGAGACATTCAAAGTATATACCTTAAAATGTGGAAGTTGAACTTCTGTTAAAATTACACTCTCCCTAAGGGAAATCATTCCCTTTTCTGGCTATACTTTGGGCTCTACTCATAGGCTGCCAAAACACTTCATTTAATTGGGGGGCGGGGGGGAGAGTCCATCCAACTGTTGTCAGGGATCATGTAACAACCAGTTGTTTTGCTGATTTTTTTTTAAACCTTGTAACTGTACATTTGCCTTCTGGTGACCCAGCCTGAGGCCACTTGAGAGAGACAGAATTGAAAGAGTTGATTCAAGCAGGCAACGAAAAGAAGAATGTGCATCATCACAGGCTTTTGCAAGTCTATGAAACTTCCACATACATTATCTCATGTAAGTCTGCCAGAGTCTCTGCCCATGGAGGTAGTATTACTGTCCCTGATTTTCAGATGAAATATGATTGCAAAAGTGACAGGAGTAGGACTCAAGCCTAGGTAGTCTGCTTCTAAATCCTGGTGTTTTCCCACATCACATTTCTAAAACCCAGCATGCGCTAGGATAAATCTTTGCCAGAATCATGTTTCCAATCTGGCTGTTGATACCCAAATGCCAATGTTGCTTAGTTCTCTCTTAACGTTTCATGCGCCTAAGTCAGATTCGAAGCCTGGAGTCCTCTAAAAGGAACCTCATATCAATAGGGAGCTTTAGGAACCAGGGGAACAGTATGGCATTAATTAGTAGCCTTGACTGTCTTTTAATTAAGTACAGAAGTAAGAAATACCTTCAGTTCTAGACTTGACCTGGAATCTGTCTTATACTAGGTCACTGAAGACAACCAGTGGTGGTAGACAAAGGAATGGAACTGGGGCTTTTTTTGTTTTTTTTAAGATTCTTATATATTTATTTATTTATGAGAGACATGGGGGGGGGCAGAGACATAGGCAGAGGGAGAAGCAGGCTCCCTGCGGGGAGCCCAATGTGGGACTCAATCCCAAGACCCCGGGATCACACCCTGAGCCGGAGGCAAATGCTCAACCACTAAGCCACCCAGATACCCCTGGAACTGGGGCTTTAAGTTCAAAATACTTTCTGTAGGACATTCTTATAGTTGCTAGAATATGCAGGACATGGTGCAGATATTAAGGGAGGTGGGGAATACATCCTGTTTTACCCAGACCGGTCCTGATTTATGCCAGTCGTGTCCTGTCTGCTTAGAGCCACTGACCCCTTTGCTCTCAACAATTACACGGTCAACCTAGTTAGAATAGATTTAAAGTCAAGAAAAACCTCAGAACTATCCTCAAAATTATGACAGAGGCATGAGAAAAGTAGACCTGATAGAAGTAGACCAGAATGTTCCCAAAGTTCTTTTAAAACAATGTCAAGGGGCACCTGGGTGGCTCAGTCTTTTAAGCATCTGCCTTTGGGTCAGGTCATGATCCCAGAGTTTCAGGATCCAGCTCCATGTCTGGCTCCCTGCTCCTCAGGGAATCTGCTTCTCCCTCTGCCCCTCATCCTGCGCATGGTGTCTCTCTCTCTCACTCACTTTCTCTCTCTCAAATAAATAAATAAAGTCTTCTAAATTTTTTTTAAAAATAAAACAAACGTCAAACAAAGTGCTTTGGGAGTTTAGAAATATGTATTATTTGGGGTTAATGAGGGAGGAAAGTATCACTCTATGTCATTTTCCACAGCAACAGTGAACTGTCAAAAATGTTGGAATGGAGCAAAATGTATGCTAGTGTTGAGACCGTGGCTCAGGTGTCATTCTCCGTTGAGGAAGATCTATTTTGTTCTAGGTCCTTCAGCTGAGCCACACCAGACAATCTGAAACATTCTGTCAGTAAGGGTGCTAGCTGCGGGGAATTCATGATGTCCGGGCCATGAATCTACACTTCGAATTCTGTTCCTATTTCCTCCCGCTCAGACTGATGCAGATGTCAGTGTGATTGTCTGGAAGTGTGACGCTTCTGAAACAAGAGTGCACTCTACAAAAATGCCCATTAAAAACCTTTTTCCTTCTCTACTCTCGAAAGGAAAAGTGCCTGTTTGAACCTCCCCGCTTTTGGTGGTAAGAATATAAATTCTAGGCTGGTTGCTATTGTGAACACTCTTTATCTGATTGTCTAAAGCCTTCTACTTTGTGGTTCCTTCCTATATTGAACTATTAAATCTCCCACCGGTAAGGACCCGTCTCCATCTTCCACCTATTTCACAGCTGTTGTAGGAGAAAGCATTTGCTGCCTCAGTAAGGTATTTATTTTCAAGACTTTTATGTCTGTTTGTACATGAATTACCCTAGGTCCTGTGGGTGATAAGAAATAGAACCAGTAAATAATGGCTTTTGACCTTAATAGAAGACCACACATGATAATTTCCTTGGACAGATAGAGGAGGGGCAAGATGCCGGAAGAATAGGGTCCCCAGGTCACCTGTCCCCAACAAATTACCTAGAAAACCTTCAAATCATCCTGAAAATCTACGAATTCGGCCTGAGATTTAAAGAGAGAACAGCTGGAATGCTACAGTGAGAAGAGTTCACGCTTCTATCAAGGTAGGAAGACGGGGAAAAAGAAAGAAAGACACAAAAGGCCTCCAGGGGGAGGGGCCCCACGAGGAGCCGGGCTGAGGCTGGGGCGAGTGTCCCCAGGACAGGAGAGCCCCGTCTCAGAGAAGCAGGAGCTGCACCAACCTTCCCGGGCGGAAAGGCGCTTTCAGGGAGTTGGAGCAGGACCCCAGGAGGGCGGGGATGCCCTGAGGCTACCTGGGACACTAACAGACACCTGCGCGCCCAGGAGAGTGCGCCGAGCTCCCTAACGGCTGCAGCGCGCACAGCGGGATCTGGAGCAGCTCGGAGGGGCTCGGGCGGCGGCTCCGCGGAGGGGGCTGCGGGGCGGGAGCGCGAATCTAACAGCGCAGGCTCCGGAGCACAGGGCGCCAGGACACAGCCCAGGATCCGGCCTCCCCCCAGGACAGGCAGAGGCCGGGAGGGCCCAGGACAGCAAGGACGCTCCTGCCCCGAGCTGAGCAGATCAGCGGCCCCGCCTGGGAGCCTCCAGGCCCTACAGACAGAGAGCCCCGGAGTTACTGCGGGGGCTGACTCCAGGGCTCCAGAGCTGGCCGCTGCCACTGCGGTTGTTCCTCCTGGGGCCTCACGGCGTAAACAACCCCCACTGAGCCCTGCACCAGGCAGTGCTAACACCTGAAAATCAGCACAGCAGGCCCCTCCCCCAGAAGACCAGCTAGACGGACCAGTTCCAGGGGAAGTCAAGGGACTTGAAGTATACAGAATCCGAAGATAATCCGAAGATACATGGTATTTTTTTTTCTTTTTGATTTCTGTTTGCTTCCCCCATCCTTTTCTTTTTCCTTTCTTTCTTTTTCTTTCTCTTTTTCTTCTCTTTTTTCTTTTTTCTTTTTTCTGTTTTTTCCCTCTTTCTCTCCTCTCTTTTTCTCCTTTTCCCAATACAACTTGTTTTTGGCCACTCTGCACTGAGCAAAATGACTAGAAGGAAAATCTCACCTCAAAAGAAAGAATCAGAAACAGTCCTCTCTCCCACAGAGTTACAAAATCTGGATTACAATTCAATGTCAGAAAGCCAATTCAGAAGCACCATTATATAGCTACTGGTGGCTCTAGAAAAAAGCATAAAGGACTCAAGAGACTTCATGACTGCAGAATTTAGATCCAATCAGGCAGAAATTAAAAATCAATTGAATGAGATGCAATCCAAACTAGAAGTCCTAACGATGAGGGTTAACGAGGTGGAAGAACGAGTGAGTGACATAGAAGACAAGTTGATGGCAAAGAGGGAAACTGAGGAAAAAAGAGACAGACAATTAAAAGACCACGAAGACAGATTAAAGTAAATAAACAACAGCCTGAGGAAGAAAAACCTACGTTTAATTGGGGTTCACGAGGGCGCCGAAAGGGACAGAGGGGCAGAATATGTATTTGAACAAATCCTAGCTGAAAACTTTCCTAATCTGGGAAGGGAAACAGGCATCCAGATCCAGGAAATAGAGAGATCCCCCCCCCCCCAAAATCAATAAAAACCATTCAACACCTCGACATTTAATAGTTAAGCTTGCAAATTCCAAAGATAAAGAGAAGATCCTTAAAGAAGCAAGAGACAAGAAATCCCTGACTTTTATGGGGAGGAGTCTTAGGGTAACAGCAGACCTCTCCACAGATACCTGGCAGGCCAGAAAGGGCTGGCAGGATATATTCATGGTCCTAAATGAGAAGAACATGCAACCAAGAATACTTTATCCAGCAAGGCTCTCATTCAAAATGGAAGGAGAGATAAAGAGCTTCCAAGACAGGCAGGAACTGAAAGAATATGTGACCTCCAAACCAGCTCTGCAAAAAATTTTAAGGGGGACTCTTAAAGTTCCCCTTTAAGAAGAAGTTCAGTGGTACAATCCACAAAAACAAGGACTGAATAGAATCATGGTGACACTAAACTCATATCTTTCTATAGTAACTCTGAACATGAACGGGCTTAATGACCCCGTCAAAAGGCACAGGGTTTCAGACTGGATAAAAAAGCAGGACCCATCTATTTGCTGTCTACAAGAGACTCATTTTAGACAGAAGGACACCTACAACCTGAAAATAAAAGGTTGGAGAACCATTTACCATTCAAATGGTCCTCAAAAGAAAGCAGGGGTAGCCATCCTTATATCAGATAAACTAAAATCTACCCCGAAGACTGTAGTGAAAGATGAAGGGGGACACTATCTCATACTTAAAGGATCTATCCAACAAGAAGACTTAACAATCCTCAATATAAATGCCCCGAATGTGGATTTATACCCTAAAAACTATAGAACACTTCTGAAAGAAATTGAGGAAGACACAAAGAGACGGAAAAATATTCCATGCTCACGGATTGGCAGAATTAATATTGTGAAAATGTCAATGTTACCCAGGGCAATTTACACGTTTAATGCAATCCCTATCAAAATACCATGGACTTTCTTCAGAGAGTTAGAACAAATTATTTTAAGATTTGTGTGGAATCAGAAAAGACCCCGAATAGCCAGGGGAATTTTAAAAAAGAAAACCATAGCTGGGGGCATCACAATGCCAGATTTCAGGTTGTACTACAAAGCTGTGGTCATCAAGACAGTGTGGTACTGGCACAAAAACAGACACATAGATCAATGGAACAGAATAGAGAACGCAGAAGTGGACCCTGAACTTTATGGTCAACTAATATTCGATAAAAGAGGAAAGACTGTCCAGTGGAAGAAAGACAGTCTCTTCAATAGATGGTGCTGGGAAAATTGGACATCCACATGCAGAAGAATGAAACTAGACCACTCTCTTTCACCATACACAAAGCTCAACTCAAAATGGATGAAAGATCTAAATGTGAGAAGATTCCATCAAAATCCTAGAGGAGAACACAGGCAACACCCTTTTTGAACTTGGCCACAGTAACTTCTTGCAAGATACATCCACAAAGGCAAAAGAAACAAAAGCAAAAATGAACTATTGGGACTTCCTCAAGATAAGAAGCTTTTGCACAGCAAAGGATACAGTCAACAAAACTAAAAGACAACCTACAGAATGGGAGAAGATATTTGCAAATGATGTATCAGATAAAGGGCTAGTTTCCAAGATCTATAAAGAACTTATTAAACTCAACACCAAAGAAACAAACAATCCAATCATGAAGTGGGCAAAAGACATGAAGAGAAATCTCACAGAGGAAGACATGGACATGGCCAACATGCACATGAGAAAATGCTCTGCATCACTTGCCATCAGGGAAATACAAATCAAAACCACAATGAGATACCACCTCACACCAGTGAGAATGGGGAAAATTAACAAGGCAGGAAACCACAAATGTTGGAGAGGATGAGGAGAAAAGGGAACCCTCTTACACTGTTGGTGGGAATGTGAACTGTTGCAGCCACTCTGGAAAACTGTGTGGAGGTTCCTCAAGAGTTAAAAATAGACCTGCCCTACGACCCAGCAATTGCACTGTTGGGGATTTACCCCAAAGATTCAGATGCAATGAAACGCCGGGACACCTGCACCCCGATGTTTCTATCAGCAATGGCCACAATAGCCAAACTGTGGAAGGAGCCTCGGTGTCCATCGAAAGATGAATGGATAAAGAAGATGTGGTCTATGTATACAATGGAATATTACTCAGCCATTAGAAACGACAAATACCCACCATTTGCTTCAACGTGGATGGAACTGGAGGGTATTATGCTGAGTGAAGTAAGTCAATTGGAGAAGGACAAACAGTGTATGTTCTCATTCATTTGGGGAATATAAACAATAGTGACAGGGAATATAAGGGAAGGGAGAAGAAATGTGTGGGAAATATCAGAAAGGGAGACAGTACATAAAGACTCCTAACTCTGGGAAACGAACTATGGGTGGTGGAAGGGGAGGAGGGAGAGGGGTGGGGGGGAATGGGGGTGACGGGCACTGAGGTGGGCACTTGACGGGATGAGCACTGGGTGTTATTCTATATGTTGGTAAATTGAACACCAATAAAAAAATAAATTTATTTAAAAAATAATAATAATTTGCTTGGATAGCTCAGGTTTGTGCCAGGTTTCCTGATGTAATTATTAATAATATCTCTTTTCACTCTCAAAGTGTCCCAATTTATATAATAGATGATATGGTCCCCTAGACCTTAGAGTCCTTAAATCCCATTAGGGAGATGGGAGACACAAACAGAAATAGACAACTAATACAACCAAGCACTGCGTGATGAATGGCAACTACACGATCTATGCTGTCATGAATGGAACCACGTTTTAGGGGGAGAAGCTGCCGAGGACTTCAGCCATCTGGTAGACTGCCTCAATTTAAACAGGTGGCAAAGAAAGGAAGATCATGCAATAAATCCTTCTCTGGAGACTGCTAAAATCAAAGCCTAAGTTTTTCAATGTGAATAAGTCCTTGTAGAAATGATTTCCTCTCCTTTTCTAAGCAAGACAATGTTACAGGCAAACCAGCTTGGCAGCTTGAGCAGAAAACCCATTTTGGTCTCTTTAAATACATGATTGTTTTCTAAATGTTCGCTTTGGTTCCCCACCATGCTAACGAGCCATTCGCCTGCTGACAACATCACCATTCCGTGGCTGTGGAGGGACCAGAGTGCTTTGCCTAGTCAAGGAATCCCCAGAGGGCAGTTTGGGCTTCCTGATGGTTCCAAGATGTGGAGCTGCAAGCATCGCCCATCTCCTACTAGGCTGCCTTTTCAACCACCCTCTTGGTCCATTTGAGCACAGGGACACCAATGAGAAGGAATTGCTGAATGGGGATACATGCATAAGGCTGCACACTCAGTTTTCAAAGGCCTTTTATCAAAGTGATAAAAAAAAGAGTGTCCATCAGTTTTACTTATTAATCAGAGTGTCCACAATAAATAGAGTGAGTTGAGTTTAATGCTTTTAGGGTGTGAATGTCACAACCACCCTGGCTTCTTTGAGCATCATTCCATTAAATTAAATATATGTGGCTGTTCTCTTCTTAGAGCTTAATTACATCAATGGTTTTTAGATTTACTCTTCTTTAAGAATTGAAGCCTTTTATTCAAGCAAAGTCTTAGAGAAAAATGATCATTTGTATGAGACAGAGCCTGCTTGTTATCAACCCAGTACACACTCTCTCCTTCTTTCTTGTTAAGGAAGCTCCAGTTTTTAATTGGGGCAGCAATATACCCAGATTAAAACAATAAACTCCAGATTCCCTAGCTTTCCTTTTATCTGAAGGTGGCACAGGTCTAGCCAAAGGAACATACAGTATGAGGTGTTCAAGAAAACCCATCTAAAGGACTAAATCATTTGGCATGTACCTTTTTGCTCTTTCCCTTTCCCTCTATCCTGTCTGAGCTACAGACGTAATGGCTGGAGCTCTGGCAGTCTTCTTGAGGACATGAAAATGGGGCCATAGCCTAAAGAAGTGGGAACAGAAAGCCATAAGGAACTTGGTTACCTAATGATATCATGGAACTACCACACCAACCACTAAACTGCCTACTTGTAGACTAATTTATGTGACACACACACAAAAAATTCTCTATGTCCTTTATTTCTTTATATAACTTACTTAAAGATTCCTGCATTAGCAGAAAAAGGGCAATTGAACGTTAAACTGTTAAATGTTAACCTGTTCAATGTTAAGTTGACAAATAATAGGACACTTCTCTGGTTGAAGTAAAGGTAAATGGAGACTAGAGTGTCACCTACCCTAAATTTGAATTATAAGCTATTTACCAAACAACTTTGGGTTAATATAGCATTTCTGGAGGTGCTAATAATGAAATAGAGGACCATCTCTTAATTATTTAATCTTAGAGTCAAACCCTCTGTATTGGCTGTAGAATGCCCTTGATTGAGATAAACATATTGGAGGGAACTATCACTTCCTTTTTTGTTACTTCAGAGCCAGTGCTAGTAAAGAGTGCTATAATCCAGACCTTAACCACTATTGAATAATGTGCCTTTTCCCAATTTAAGCGGGAAAATGCAGGTAAAAAAGAACAGAGAAAGAGGAACATATCTATGAATTGTGGGTCATTTTATCTATATTATAACATGCAGTCATCACTACAAATCTGTAAGGGAGGGAGATCCAAATGTTGCCTGACTCCAGTAAGCACCATTCATGTTGAATACAATGAAGAGAGTGCCCACAGCAGCCATGCAATGCAGCACTCCAATAACTTTATAACTGCTTTATTTATCTCTTGCACCTTTCTTTGCAGAACCAGCCTCCACTCCACAGCAATCTTCCACAACCATATCCTTCAGTGGGCCCATTTTCCTTGCCCCATTTTGGTCATTTGCCCCAAACTCTGTCCCTCTGATATTCCATCTCATACCCGCAGTGAATTCAAGGACATTCCTAATCAAAAACAGACCAATGAGAGGACCAGTGGGACTTTTCCCAGAGCAAAGAGGAAAGATCTCTTCTACCTCTTGGATCCTGATGGTAAGAAGCATGTGAGCCTTTAAGATTCTAGTGGGCATCTCACTGTTATGTGTCATATGACCCAGAGCTTGTCTGCAAATGGAACTATAACGTTATTTGAGAACACAGATGCAGTCATTTTATAGACACTGGACTTTCTTATTTACATGAATCCATTAATACCTTTTTCTTAAAAAGCTAGTTTGATTTATATTCCTGTCATCTGCTAGAGTTTCAACCAATGCAGATAGCTGTTGCCATCTCTATGAGTCTCTGAGAAATTAAGTAACTTGGCCAAGCCTAGTCGGTATTGACGGAAACAGGATTCTGATATAGAACCATCTGGTACTCACATCCATCTTCTTTTCATTACACTATGCGGCCTCCCCAAGCTGATAAAATCAACCACAATTTATGAAAATCATGTGAATGTATCATTAGGCTTTCTAAAATATATTATTTCTACAAATACAGTTTCCCTGTCCCAAATTTTATGCTAATTCTATCTGGTAAAATTTTCAAAGCAGAGCTATTATTGTTTGTTATGGAAATATTTCCATATTTACAAAGCTATGGAGAATGTTTTAGTGGGACCTGTCAATAAATCCTTTTTGAACACCTACTATAAACATGGCATTGGATTTGTTGTTAACAAGGAGATAAAAGAATGAAACAAATGGAAATGACAGTCTACAGCATAGTATATTTTTAAGTCACTATATATTCCAAGATGGAAAGTGGTAAGTGCCATAACACAAACACAGATAAAATGCTATTGCAAAAAGCAGTGGGTTGATAGGGGAGATATTATTTGAGCTAGACAATGATGATCCTGTAGGACTAAGTGTGAGGCGATGTGAGTAGGCCATGTTAGGCCAGTGTTGACAGACAGAATTTTCTCCAATAATGAAAATGTTCCCTAGTCCAAAATGAATATCTTCCCTGTGTAACATGGTAGATACTGGCCACATATGACTATTAGGCACTTAAAATGCAGCTAATTCAACAACCATAGGGCTAACGTCTGCCATTTTGGCCAGTGCAGTTCTAGAGAAATAGTTATGCACATAGCACAAGCAATGTATTGGATGGGAAGAATGGAAAGCTCCAGGTTTACAAGAAGATAAAGCAAATCACCTATTTCAAGCTCATAAGGAAGTGAAGTAAGAAATAATATTCAATAAAGTGGACTGGGTCTAGATGGTGAAAGATTTCTACCTTGGGCTGATACCAGCTCCTGAGCTAAGAAGTGCTAAGGCCAGCCCAGCACTGTGGGAAGACTGACCCAGCAGCTAGGGGTGTGTAGAACTAGACAGGATACAGCAGAGAAGTAGCGATGCACTTAGGAGGCCACAGTGAGAGTCCAAACGAGCTCATGAAAGACATTGAGTGACAAAGGAGATTTCAAAAAGACAGGCATGGAATACACTGTGAAAGTAGAAACGAGAGAACCACATCCATTGGAAGGTTTGGAAGGTGAGGAAGAGGAGTGCATTTTGGAGAACAAAGCACGGGAGAAAAATTATAGGAGAAACAGATTTGGTGGCACAGCCATCTGATTACAGAGATGCTCTGAGTTTTATTTTAGACCTTTTGAGTATCAGGTAATAGTGTTAGAAATTTCATTACAGAATGTTTTTTAAGATTTTATTTATTTACTCACAAGAGACACAGAAAGAAAGAGGCAGAGACATAGACAGACGAAGGAGAAGTAGGCTCCATGCGGAGAGCCACATGTGGGACTCAACCCCAGGATTCTGGGGTCACACCCTGAACCAAAGGCGGATGCTCAACCACTAAGCCACCCAGGCATCCCCATAATCACACCATTAAAAAAAGTATTTAAAAATGCAGTAGAAACTTGTGATTTATCTCCATATAGATCTGGGATCAGCAAACTACAGCCCTCAGGCCAAATCTGGCCTTCCACCTGTTTTGTAAGTACAATTTGATGGGAATACAGCTGTTCTCATTTGTTTCCATATCATCCATAGCTGCTTTGCGGTATAAAATAGTTTCAACAAACTGTTATGAAGTTGAAATTATTTACTACCTAGCCCTTTACAAAACACATTTGCTGACCCTGATATAGACGATAAAAATCACTGGAATCCACGAGAACCTAGTAATTTTACTATAGGAAATCAACAGAATTCAGTATAATGTTCTATTATATATTACTATGATAGCGATACATCTATAATATACTAATATTCAGAATGAAAATACAGAGATCTTCCATGATCCTAAAAGTTTTCCTGGATTACCAAGAAAAGATAAATTATTTCCCATGTAAAAATCTATTAAATGTGTTGTATTTTTGTCTAGATATTTAGAAATGGGTTCTCCTTTGGTGATTTATATTTGGTTATCTATTAACCATAGTATTTTGTTAGGCAGAACACTTCATTCTCTGTCTACGCCAAATGATAGATATTTTAAACCATATGAAATTCTCACTTCATTAAAGTCTCATCAATTAATGGAAACTAAATATGATCTCAAGTGTAAGTTTCAGGTTCAAATTTGTGTGATCAAAGGAGTAGGGACAACTATTTGCCTCTTAGAGGGATAATATATTTATGTTTCAGTATAATAAAAAAAAAAAAGGAACGAAGGAGGTTGGGAGGGAAGAAAGAAGGAAAGAGGGAGAAATATAGGAAGAAACAAAGAAAAAAACAGATGGAATAAATGTGGTCTTTCAACCCAAACTGATTTAGGCTGGAAACTTGGTTCTACCGCTAAACTATATGTGACCTCGAGCATGATATTTAATCACTTGAATGTTAATTTTGTCACTTTTTAACTGTAAACATCAACTACTTTATAAATTTGTTCTGAGCCTAGGGAGATAAGATAAAATAACATCACATCCAGGTAAATTTGAACTTTAGGAAGACGGAACATAATTTTTTTAGCACAGATATATCCTATGCATATTTGTTACCTGAAATTCAAGTTCAACGGAGTGTGGTGGGCTTGGTAATGGCCCCTACATATGTCTACATCCTAGTGCTCAGAAGCTGTAAACGTTCTTTTATGTGGCAAAAAGGATATTGCAATTGTGGTTAAGAATCTTGAGGTGGGGAGATTGTCCTGGATTTCTGATGGGCCCAGAGTAATCACATGGGTCCTTTGGAGAAGGATGAAGCAGGAAGAGTCAGAGAAGACAATGTCAAGATGGGAGCAGAGGTTGGAGAGATGTGTTCGGAAGATAGAGGAAGAGGCCACAAACTGAGAAGAGATGGCCTCTAGCAGCTGAAAGGGTAAATCAACAAATTCTCCCCTGAGAGCCTGAAGAAACCAGCATTGTTAACATCTGGACTTGAGCCCCATGAAACTGACTTTGGACTTCTAACCTCCAG
This sequence comes from Vulpes lagopus, assembly GCF_018345385.1. Lineage (NCBI taxonomy): Eukaryota > Metazoa > Chordata > Mammalia > Carnivora > Canidae > Vulpes > Vulpes lagopus. Next base: position 31,459,954 of record NC_054846.1, read on the forward strand.
AAGTATAACAGAATAAATCTGTGTGTTGTTTTTAAGGCACTGGGTTTGTCAAAATTTGTTACAGCAACCATAGGAAACTATTACATTGAGCATCCCGTATTTTTACTTGCTGCGTCTAGCAACCCTACGGATGATTACATGTGGTAGGTCTGGGATAAACTCCCTGTTGTACCTGGCAGAGTTAACACCTGCGTTTATCTCTGCTTCCTCCAAAATTCTCCTAAAATTAAATTAAGAATAGATAACATAAATCCATAAAGATAGAAATGGGCAGAAGTGGGGGACATCAGCAAACTATAAATGTCAACCCAATTTTGGAAACTGAAAGAATGGTGATTAATTTAGCCAGAGAATGTGATACTAATTTAAACAAGCATGCAACCTAAAGTGATAGAGGATGGATCGGAAAAGAAGCAGCCCATTTGCACGGCAGAGCTCTGAAAGGCTCAGACGTTGAAGGCATCGCAGGCCAATGCAGGCAAAACAGGTTTATTAAAAGTCTGCTTAAGAAGTCATTAGTTACCAGAACCCTTCTCCTATCTCCAAACACTTCAGCTGACATCTCTTACCCACTCTGCAGGAGATCTGATGCTTATTTTTTGAGTACATTAAGAGATACTCTGGAGTCAGAGAGATCAGGCCCAGAGGAGGGTGGGCCTCATAGAATTTGTACTAAAAATAGCACATTACATAATTGTTGGCATACTGAAGAGTAAAAACCCTAACCTCCTTCCCTGATAAGATTTCAGGATGCTGGACATCAAGATTTTACTGCCCAGGCAGGAAATTTCATCTTGCAATTCTATTATTGTGTTTTGAAACATCTCAGCTCTTAAGAAAAATCTTTTCACAGACTCCCCCTTTAAAATGGACCATTTATGCTATAGAGTTGGAAAAGAATAAAAGTAATCATTAATCATTGTGTTATATTAACCATTAATCATTTATGTTAGAGCATTAGAATGGGATAAAATTAACACCCATGATGATGCAACACCAAAATTTGGCAAAAGATCAAAATAAATGCAAAAATAGAGAAAGCCTACTTTATGTGTTTTGTCTCCTAAAAATACTTGAAAAAAAAAAAGCACTCTGGGAGAAAAATATAAGACAGTACCTTCAAAATAATTAGAATAAAATATTCGTACAATTCAGTAAACCCCCTAAAGAATATCCTTCATTGAGCAGAATTTACTCTGCAATTACAAAATATCTCAGCAGCTTTAGAGAGAGTGTTTACTCAGTAAAAAATTTATGGTCAACATAGAAAAGTCAGTTAAGGTTGTCAACGTGTCAAATTTATTAACCACTGAAGAATGAACTTTAAAGAAGACTGGCAATGTTATGGGAAAAGTTAAAATAATAAGACCATTAAAAATACACTCTTCAGAAAATCTCCAGTGTCATATTAGATTCAGATATGACTTTAAATGATTAAATTATATAAATAAGTACCAAGAATAATTATTCTCATGTTATTTTTAATATTCAGATAATCATAAATAAGGATTTTTTTAAACTTTACATGAATATGTATTATTTTGAATTTTTATATAAAATTTTGAAAATATTTTTTGAATATCATTATTTTATAGGCCAACCAATATGTAATAATAGCATAAGCACGGCATGCTGTCACAGCCCCAGTGCCCATCACCATCACCAAAGACACTCGACAGTGGTGACCTCAGTCCTGCTCTGTCTGTCCTGGAAGAGTCTGGACAAAGTGTGGATGGCTAAGACCCTGAGCACAGGCTACATTTCACAGGGAACAGAGAGAGATGGGAGAAGCAGTTGTCCATATTATTAGAGCTTGATGCTGTGATGTATGCATTGCATTGTGCACAATGCAAACATTGCGATATTAGCTGCATTGATAGTAATAATTTTAAGTAAAGATAACTAGCCAAAAAAATTTTTTCTTCAAGTTTTCAATATGGATCAGCCTTTGTGGCCTGTTCTACTAATTTAACTAGAAATTTGGATATAATCACATTAGGCCTATGAAGGAAAGGGTTGCGATAGGAGAGTTAATTCCCATTTTCCTTAGAGGAAGTTATTAGTATGATAGACAATGTCCAAAAGTTTTTCAAATAATCAAGAAATAAGGACACCTGGGTGGCTCAGTGGTTGAGTGTCTGTTTCGGCTCAGGGCGAGATCCCGGGGCCCCGGATCGAGTCCCACATCGGGCTCCTTAGGAGAGGCCTTCTTCTCCCTCTGTCTGTGTCTCTGCCTCTTTCTCTGTGTCTCCCATGAATAAATAAAACCTTTAAAAAAAAATCAAGAAGTAGCGCTAGAAATGTCCTATGTATAAATATGGAAGAAAACAGCAGAAGAAACCACTAAACTGGTTGAAAGTGGAAATGGACTTGGGATGAGGTGAGAAGAGTTGGTGCTTAAAGTTTATGTTATTGTATTTGAGTTTTAAGATTTTGAACATGTGTTGGTTTTTAAAAAACTAAGTTAAATTTTTTTTAAAAAGGGCCTGATCTACATAGCAAGACACACAGTTTTCCTGTTCCTGCCATTTCCCATTTTCCCAAGCCTCTCTTTATACATCTGATTTCCGCCTGTTTTCTGACAATTTTGGCATCAGAAATTACTAATTCACCACAATCTTGAGGCCATGCAGACTGACCTAGATCATCTTGGAATTGCTAAACTGTCAGGAAGGGCTTTCTGTTAGCTCAGTTTCAATCCCTTCAGAAGGCGAAATTTTGCGAACTCAGAGCATTTTTACAAACATAGTTGATTGGAATCTGGAAAAGTGATGAGCTTCTTTATATTTTTGCATGGCATTCCCAATGTCACACACTAGAATTCATTTGAACGATTACCTACTTGTCCCAAATATCCTCATCATATTAAAGGAAGACAGAGATGACCCTCTTCTGGTTTCCCATGATGGAGATGAGAGCTATAAATGTGTTATTATAAATCATAATCAATGGTGGGTGGAAATTCTGGGATCGAATAAAGGAAGTTACACCCCAGATGAAGCTTACTAATGAAGCATTTTTTTTGTTTAATGCATCATTGACTTCTCCTTCCTTGTGTTTCTGGGTAAACAAATCAAGAATGCTGAGAGTTGTGGGCTGGCCTTGGGTTTCCCCCCGCAATGCATTTCCTGGGCTCTATCACTGAAATGCATGTCATTGTCTGTACATCAGTCCAGAGGACCTCAGGTGCTGTTGTGACTAGTTCATTCATGGTGTTCAAATCATCTAGTTGTTGTGGCAACACTTTGAGGTCAAGTCTCTGATCATGACCCTCCAGGCTCACTCTGTTATTGGCAGTGGGTTCTTTTTCACAGTGCTGAGACCTCAGATCAACATCTGCTCAAAACAGACTTGATCAGCAATGAGAAGTAGGGTACTCCACATTGAAATTGTCAAGTGAATCAGTAGAGGGTCACTTTAGACTTTGGATAGTTTCACAGCTTGTTGAAAATGGTATTGGGTAAAAAAGTTTGAGTTAATATTGAGGGCAATTATCCATTACCAGCCTGTTCCAGCCTCCCTTTTAAGAGTAAGGAAGTAACTGATCATAATCAGAGCTATATTCCCTGGGGCTTACAGAGCTCAGGATAGGCATGGTTTTTGTTGTTGTTGTTTTGTTTTGCCTTTTTAAAGAATTTATTTATTTATTTATTTATTTATTTATTTATTTATTTGAGAGAGAGAAAGCATGCACGAGTAGGAGGAGGAGCAGAGAGAGAGAGGGAGGGGGAAGTCATCTCAAGCAGACTCCATGCTGAGCACTGGAGGCAGGGCTCCATCCCACCACCCCAAGATCATGACCTAAGCTGAAACCAAGAGTCAGATGCTAACCGACTGAGCCACCCAGGCTCCCCAGGCAAGATTTTAAGTACTTTTTCTGTCTTATCTCATTTAGTCCTCATCACATCCATAGGTGGTTTTTCTCCTTCATAGAGTTAAATAAAAGAATGTCATACATGCTTAACAAAATGCCTGACTACACATAAAGAAATGTTAGCCCACTATCATCACTAATCATTGATAAAGAATCATCAATGTGTTGTAGTTATAAAGCAGAGTCTCCCAGAATCCTACCAGTTCAAGGTAGACTCCTCCCTTGGGGGAAGAATGCAAAGAGTAGAATAGTAAACTTTTATGCAAGTTCATATTCATATATTTTAGTGGCTAGTAATGTCAACAAGCAAGGGCAAGACGAAAGAAATTTCCCAACACAAGTCATAGTGACTCAAGTACATCCAGTGTCCAGATGTTACCTGTGACTTTCCTGGGCCAGCTCCTCCCCAGTTTAATACCAGCCTTTTAGCTCAGTGACCAGAGATTCAGTCTCACAGCCTCAATTTCCCAGGAGGGAATAGGATGCTGGGCAGACAGTGGGAACACTTTGTAAAGCTTGTCAGCAAAGATGCCGTAGAGGAAATTAAAGCAACAGTTTAGTGTCGCGTCTCACTCTGAGAATGTACAATGCCAAGGACCCATGTTGATAACACTTTTTAAGGGATTAAAGTAAAGGCTTCATCACTGTATTGCTAAGTTTACATTTTGGAAACAAAACTTAATGAGACCTTATTTTTAGTGAAAACTTTTAACTACAAAAAAAAAAAAGCTTTAAGAAAGGATATTAAAAAGTTAAACATTAGAATCCTAGGTGGGCCACGGTTGGGGTGGGCAAGGGGCATGATGTAAGGATGTGGTTAAATCAGGAACTTTGGCATCAGATGGATAGGACTAGGATTAAAATGACACTGAGCCTAACTAGCTCCGGGACCTTGGGAAAGAGGTCATGTAGTCTCTTACATGCATGGTTCTGCATCTGTAGAATAAGATACCTTAAAGAATCTTTATAAGGATTCTATGAGGGTACACCTACAAAGTACTTGGTATGTAGTAGGTGCTTGGTAAGTGACAGTTATAACAGTAACAATGAAAAGAAGATCAAAGAGAACCAAGAAGTACCTTTGAGTTCTGCACAGCAGAGGGATCATTTTCAAGTCATTCACCATAAATGATTCACCCATCTTGCCCCAAACTTGGGCATATCAACCCCTCCTAACCTCACAAACCAGTTCAGAGAGTTGCAGTCATTCTCTCAGTGTTCCTGTCTCCCTGCCTGCACCCTCCGGGGGTGGGATGGTCACCCTTACCATGCTCTCTACCACCCCAATGCAGACACCCAGACTAACACCTGTTTGGATGACTGGTCCGCCCTTTAGGATGTCAGGACCATCCTGCTGTCCATCCAGAGCCTGCTAGAAGAACCAAACATCAATAGCCCTTTGAACACACATGCTGCCGAGCTCTGGAAAACCCCCATAGCCTTGAATAAATATCTGCAAGAAAACTGCTCAAAGCAGGTCTCCAGCCAAGAACCCTGTCTGGCCTCTCTCCTTGCACTATTTTCTCCTTAGATGGTCTGTCCTTTCCTTCATTTCTGTCCAGGACTCTGTATCTTAAGTTGTGGTGTCATTTTTGTTTTATTTCTGTGTTTTAGATTAAATCTCTGTTTGAGCCCTGCTGATGAATATATTAAATATATAGATTTTTGGGGGTTTTTTGGTAACAACGAGAAAAAAACATACACACACACACACAAAACCACTCAGAAAAATGCAAGTCTGGACAGGAAAGGCTAGAGAGGCAGATTATGTGTTTCTCACAGGTAATAATACCTCAGGTGATGCATATTTTCATCCAGTGGGTACCAAACAAACTTTCACACACGGCAGACATTCAATAAATAGAACCAAGCAGAACAGGAAGCACGTTTAGCAGAAACACCACTTCCTGTAGGAAATAGCCAGCATTTCAGAGTCTCCCAAAGGACAGCAGATATGTTGAACTCACCAATGCAAACTCCATGGAATACAGAAATTATCTGTAGTTAAACTGCAAATGACCAGATAGAGGGAACCAACAATTCCGACCAGGGTGGATGATTACAGGAAACATGGAGGGCAAACACTGAGAGATACAAAATCAGGACATGGACAGATAAGGAGTTTTGGCTCCTAAAAGGCAGAGAAATTACCATCTCTCCAAAGAGGAAGAGCCCACATTATTATTATTTATTACAGAATTAGCTTGTAGTGCATTCTTGTTCTTATCCAGTCATATATTCATTCATTCTCAATTATTTCTTTCATTTAGAAAGAAACCTTTTAGTTGTTAATGACACCTGGAATAACTGAGACCCCAATTGGCAATGTTAATAGTGGTTTTAGGATGGATAGTCCAAGCTCAATAGATACCCCTGCAAAGTGGTGTTTTCATGAAGTTTAATCCTATATAATAAATTTGTCATTATTCCTTCGATCTCAACACTGCCTTTGTAAGTAGATGAGGGAAGTATTATCAGACCCATTTCACAGATGACAGGACTGAGCTCCTTGCCATGTTAATTTCCCAAACCTACAGAGTTTATGTGAGAAGTGAGTGTAAAATCCAGGCCAAGTTAAGTAAAACAAAATCCAGGACCTCTGCTCTTTACCATATTGCCTGAGAAATATTTTTGTGAATAAATTGGTGTTTCTATTTGCTTCTGGTTCCAAAATGTTACATTTTCTAATCCGACTGTGATTTCAGTCTACTCTATGTTGAATATGTAATCTCTGAACTGTGAAAAACCTTGTGATATTTCTAAGGATCCAAGAGCTATATACAGTCGAGAGGAACATCAGTTATAATGGAAATAATGGATGCATTGAATGGGTCGGATCTTTAAAATATTCATTTCACACAAGGAAATGCTTTAGAATTAGACTCCATGCTAACACACTACAAAAAAAATATCAATAACCTTTGGGATGGAATTAAGGCTGAAATTTAAACCCAGCCTGGCCCTAGAATTGCTATGTTTAACATTTACTGAAGGAGCCATACTCGGTCACATTCTGAAGATTGAGGCTTGTTTTGTTAAATCCATATGTATATATCTTCAGACAGGCTAAGAAATGTAAATGTAATATAGTTTTCACATGTTATGTGTGAAAATGTTCTCCTTTTGGTTGATTGGTTATGGAGATTCTGAATTCACAGACCCTGACACCTGCAGATATATGCACATTTGCAAATGGTAATTAGACCCTCATCCTGTCACCCCGTTCAATGCTCCCACCTCCAATATCTTCTATTTATCTTGTTTAGATTTTGGTTATCTTTGCAGAACTCACAAGGAAGGAAGAAGAGGCTGCTGCTCTGGCACATTCCAAGGACTGAATTTGTCATCACTGATGTTTTGAACCAGCTGCATTTGGGTTATTGTAATAATTGGTTCAGAAAGGTTAGAGAGGTCTTATCTCATTCCCTACCCAAAGATGTTGGGATGATGTCAACCCCAAAGGAGTATACTGGGTAGTCTGGAATCAGTCGGTCATATTGTGTAAGGAAGGGTAGGTGCACATCAGCAGGCCAAGGTCTTTGACATCCTTTATCAATCCCCCTTTTCTGAGTTGCCTTTTAATGATGCCGGTGGAACCAACACTTTAAATGACTTATTGAATTTTCCAGCTGGGAGAGATGTTAGGGATTATCAAATGCCATTTCCATCATTTTATGGAAATGAAAGCACAGAGAGATGACATGCTTTTCCCAAGGCGACATAACTAGTAGTGACAACTGGAACTAGAAACTGGGTTTACCAACACCCTTTTGCTTCACACTCTGCCTTCCATGCCCAGTCAAATAAATGAGTTAAAGGAGATGGTCACTGAATTAAGCAGTTGTTTTGATTGAACTGGTGTAATAAATTCAAGTTCTAGCAACGAGGATTTTTTTTTTTTTTTAGGTTGAGCCGCAGTGCTGATGAGCAGACTTAAAGCTGATTAAGCATTTCAGATTCAATTCTTTCTGGATTCCTTGGGCCATGCTCTCATCTGGCTCAACCTCAAAATAAAGAACTCCGGAACATTTTATTCCTTAAGAAATGCAATTAGGTATGCCATTGTAAAATGTATTGTGTGATTATAGGAATTTTGCCATTATATCCTCTCAGCCAAAGATGATTTTATTATGTAGAATTGAAGTCATGTAAATGGAAAACACTATTTTTTAAAACACCAAGAAAGAACAACATTGCAGAGATGTGATAACATCTACATCACATAAATGTTGGGTTTTGACTAGTACTTAATGTTGTTTGGAACACAGAATAATGGAATCCATGAAGGAAATAACCAGCACCACCTTTAAATTTCTCAAGTAGATCTGGGGGGGGGGGGGGGGGAATGCAGCATTTAACAGGCACTGGAAACCATCATTGAATATCTAAAGGCTTTCTTTCAGTTGTAGGACAAAGGGACTGGTGTCAAAAAAAGAGGGGGGAGGGAATCAGATGTAATGATTGATATTTCTTCTGTAGCTCCTGGCCTGGTGTTTTTAAAAGCCATGAAGTACCCTCATCATTTGTGGCCATAACAAGAAATAGTGGAATCATTCATGAAATCAGTTAAATGGGGGCATTTATGAAAGCATGTGAAATTGATATAAAGAAAGAAAGTTAGGTCATCAACATGTTTACCATTAAAATCTATTGCATCTGTGTGCATGTGTTTTGGGTATAGTTGCATCGATTGCTATTTTCAGCAGCAAGTTCATTCCTTGTTTCAAGCCAAGTTCCTTTTAGGATTTCCACGTGACTTGCATTAGCATTTTTGGCTTCAAAACTCTCTCTGATGAACCATTGGCAGTTTGAGTTTTTTTTTTTTTTTAAGAGTGCTTAAAAAAATTAGGCTGTGACAGTTATCCAAAACATAATTTGATACACCATTTAATTATTTAATAGGCTGTTTAAAAATTGAAGTGTGGCTTCTGGTTGGTTGGTTGATATAATACTATTAAGGTGGATCAGAAGCCCCTTCACTACTATGATTATCAGCACAGTCTTTCATGGCCTAACCTTATGAATTAGATTGTGTTCTAATAAAATGCTAATTCAAAAATGTTGATATTGATGATGTTTTTAAACGTATGTCTTCAGAATATTACTAAACACATATCTTTAAAATAAGAATTACTAAGCTGAGGAAATTGAGTGAGGTATTTTTTAAAGTGAAAGTACTCTTATTATATTTATGTACACTCTCATTTGTATCTCATTTTCAAATTCTAAAAACAAAAAAAAAAACAAAAACAAAAAACCCAGGATTCTATTCTACAAAAGTATCTGTTGATCATTATTAGCGTGGTTTAGATCTTCATGAAATATCTGGCCTTGAGGCAAGCTCTAAGATAGTGATGGGTTTCTTGTAACAAATGACTATTGGACATCACATAAACCTTAGAATTCTTTTTATAGGAGGAAAATGAAAGTGAGTGACAGACTTTTCTGCACCATATTATCAAATTGTGCCTCTTTTTGTGAAATACAGTAGTAGTGCTTTTTTTTTCAGGAGTAATATAAATAGAAATGGAAATATAATGTGGCTTAGATAAATATTTCTTGAACAGTACTCTGAAGACCTCTGTATTAGAATCACTTGGTACTGTGGTACTTGTTTAAAATGCAAATTCTTTGGAGACCTGGGGGGCTCAGACAGTTAAATGTCCCACTCTTGATTTCAGCTCAGGTCATGATCTCAGGGTGTGGGGATAGAGTCCCACTTTGGGCTCTGTGCTCAGTAGGGGAGTCTGCTTGAGACTTTTCTCTTCTTCTCCCTCTGCCCCTCCTCTCATTTAAAAAAAATACAATGAAAATTCTTGGCTAGCCTCAGACCTACAGAATCTGAGGGTTCTTTAAAATTTGAAAACCACTGATTAAGATGCTTAACTATTCCTTGTTTCAAAGGAGTTCCTGATCCACCTCAAAACCAGATTTGTTAGTTTTTCCCATATTCTTTCTTCAAATTACCCTTACATTATAATTACTGCTTGAAGACAGGGGCAGTGTTTTCTTGTCCATTGTATTCTCGGGATTTAGCACAGTAACTGAGATGTGGTAAACCTGTTTAGTAACTATTTGTTGAATTAAATGAACAACTAATTAGTGTAACATGGAACTTCGGCCATGATGAAGCAGAAGTGTTGATGATAATCCAATCTCCCAAATCACAAACTAAGGTGACTTTATCTTTTTTTTAAGATTTTGTTTATTTATTAGAGAGAGCACAAACTAGGGGAGGGAGACAGAGAGAGGGAGAGGGAGAAGCAGACTCCCCACTCAGCAGGGAGCCGGATGTGGGGCTTGATCCCAGGACCTTGGGATCATGACCTGAGCCAAAGGCAGATGCCTAACTGAGTGAGCCACCCAGGTACCGCTAAAGTGACTTTAAATAAAGGATCAGTCCTTCCCTCTGCCACCACCCAACAGGCTGCCACCACCGCAGAGAACAATCTACAAACTTTAGAACTGAACTATCACCTCAGTAATGATATTCAAGTATGTCTACAACTCTAATTATTCAGGCCAGATCTTTTGCTCATCCAAATTTAGAACTGGAAGCACTCTGTACCCTTGGCATTGGGATCAAGAATGCTCTTAAGAGAAGTCAAAAATGCAAGATGAGCAAAGTTCAATGCAGTGAGGTGGTTGACTAAGAATTGAGGGAAATTGGAGAAGCCAGAGACACCAGAAACTTTATAATTCTTTGAGGTTAAGTCTGGAAATCCGTTGGAAAAGTATAGCTAGAGGGTTTTCAAAATTTTGGTTAAGCATTCAGGATTAAGGGGAGTACCTTATTTACTTGAATGTAGGGTGCAATTTGTGTTAGAAACATCACCCCTTAAAGAGAGTATGGGGGGCTGATCTGGGAAAACCACCCCAGTGTACCTGCTCTTATATTTATCTCAGTAAACCACTCTTCCGGGTAGAAAGGAGCAAAAAGAGGGAGCCGCCTAAGACATTTCTTAGTTTGAAAAATGATACATTCAGTAACAATATTCTAGGCTTCAGAAGGCACTAGAGTTTGACTGTTTTGAGGACCTCGATCATGGCCTCTTTACCTTTGCACCCTCACGCTCCTGAAAGAGCTCTGGCTCACGGCACAAGTTACTTGGTCAATGCTTGTTGAATGTTGAATCAAAACAAAAGGAAAACTCACACTAAGCAAGAATAGAGAGTTTTAAGTAATTGGGTTTCTCTCTATCAAAATTTTTCTGTTGAGTATTATACTAAAGCATAGACCTCCACTGAAAGTATAGACTCAGAGTATGAAAGGTAAATATGGACAGGACTAGAGCCAAAACCAGAATGTGGGATGAGAGCTTGGCCACTGGTAAGACAAGTACAGTTATTGAGACCAAAAAGAAGCTGATTAGATTCTGAACAGCTACGATCATGGCCTGAGGCTTCTCTTCCTCAGCTTCTCAAGGACTGGTTGAGTCGAAGATCTTTGAGCAGAATTTGGACACCTGGCAAAAGAAGGGGGTGACGGCTAAGGTTATGAAGAGATTTAGGAAGCTTTCGTGAACAGTTTGGCTTACAGACCCTCCCTCCTTTGGCACACCTATTAACATCTCCCAGACATGGCCAGACTTGTAGGCGTACAACCTGTGTAGTCAGAGGGACTCTTGGGCTGCCATCTTGAAATTCTTAAGAATTTTATTTTAGAGCTTGTGTTTTGTAAGTGAGATTCCATGAAGCAGCAGAGCATGTGTAGGAGCAGAGAAGATATGCACCATAAGAGTGTCTGTCCTTTCTTGCCTCCTTGCTCACATACAGTGTGATGCCCCAAGGGCACAGATTCCAGGTGGGTCCATGATGTGGGCAAGTTCAACAAGCCTAAGGAAGTACAAGTAACATTTAAAACTGAGTCATCTGGGCCTACTGACAGCCCCAAGCATCTATACATTCAATCTGAACCAGAGTGTGCTTGGAACAGAGGGAGAAAGCAGTGGGATTTTGAGGAACATCAACCTAATTTAGGAATCCTGTCATTTTTACTGCTGTTTTTCGCCAAATGGGCCAAATATATTTGCTGAAAATGATGCTGTAGTAGGAAAGGGGGAGAGATAGGGTCAACCCAATGTTCCTTCTCCTTCTAGTTCTTCCTTACTCCTCAGTAAGATAGAGATAGAGAGTGTTGGTGGAATGTGTGTATATCAGGAAAGAAAAGAACGTTTCACAGCATTTCCACTCTTGTGGTAAGCACAAAATATATATGCATGTGTGAGCTACAGACTATGACTTGTGCCATTTCGTGATTCTGCATCTGCTCTTACATTTGCATTTAAAACTGACATTGTACAGTATAAACATGAACAGTAAAATTCACGCTAACGATTTAAAATTTTAATTTTTGTCTATTTAGAATGACATTTAATAATAAACAAAACACTATGACACGTCAAGAGAGAGACCACAGAACAAACGAAAAAGTTTATCTTTTAATATCTTTCCTGGCACTTCCCCCACCCCCACTTCTGCTTTCTCAACAGGGAACTGTGTGTTTTTATTTTGCTCTAAACTCTGCATGTTAAATAGCCAGTCTTGCTCTCAGGCAAGTATTCCAAGGACCATCTTCTTGGAAAATGCTGGAAAGGAGGCATGCACAGCAGAGAAGTGAAACCTGAAAGAGTATTTAACCTCCTTCCCAGACAATGGGGCAATCGAAGGGCATTGTCAGGAACTTCTGTTGAAGTAGGCTGATCTAGGTTTTGCTCTTTAGCCGTGTGGCCTTATAAGTATTGCCTAACCTTTCTGAGCCTCAGTTTCCCCATCTGTGAAAGTGGATTAGTAACATGCATGGGTTTTGAGAGAGATAGACACTACTCATACAAAGTGTCCACCACATAGTGAGCTCTCAGTCTATAATAGCTATTAATACTGCTGTAATCAAAGGTCCAGTTATTTCTAGGACCCATAGGACTGCCCTTATCTCTGGTGGGCTATGGTGGACTAAGGTTTGCTTTCATGAAAGGATTTGAAGACATACTGACTTTTTTTTTTTTCCCTGAGGCCTAAAACTCCTCCAGAAATCCACTCCAGATTATTCTATTTTTCCTTTTCATAGGCCTACCAGGAAAGAGGTATGATACAAATCCCGAGCATTTCATTGTGAATGTAACAACAAATACAGGCCATATCTGCAAGACCAGTGGATGCCTGGAAGGGGGGGTGAAGTATGTTTCTAAAAGAAAGAAGTTCTCCAGAATGAGAGTATGAAGGAAGGGGAGAAGGAAGAACAGGAATGAATTCTATCTTCTTAAAAGCTGCAAGTAAGACTCACCATCATCAACCTGAACAAACCTGAACAAGCCAAATGTCTTATAATCCATTGGTCTCGGTTTCATATAAAATAAGGGGTTGATTATGTGAAACTACCATCACAATCAAAGATTTAGAAATTCAAAAAGTATTTATCAGAGACCTGTTCCAGATATGACACAGTTCTAGGCATTGGGGAGATATGAAAAGAATAAGGAAGGATCCTTGCCCTCAGGGAGGTCACAATTTGGAAAGAAGGATTAGATCAACATATCCAACACTCACCATATATAATACAGAGAAGAATAAAGGTTATAGGAAGAACAGAGACTGAAAACAGAGACCTTATTTTGATCTGATAAGAGCCTTTCTTTACTCTTCCTGTCACGTACTAACCTATGTGAACTTTTTTTGTTTTTTGTAATAAGAACCACATTTTTTTTTTTTTTGGCACATGCAATCTGTGTCAAACATTGTTCCAGAAACATTCACCTATGCCATATTAGTTAAACCATGTGAATACTTCTAGGATGAGAGAATGGACTAATAGAAGCTCAAGACTTGTTCAAGGTCATGTGGCTAATGAGTAACATAATTAATGAGTCAGGATTTGAACCTAGGTTAAACCGACTCCAAAGCCCATTTTCTTTCCATTTTGCTTTCATAAGGGCCTACTGGAGTTTCTCCAAAGAGACCACACTGCTATGTTCCTCCAGCTTTGTATATGTTATTCCTCTATCTGGAATGATCTTGACCCCTGGTCTCCATGATAAGCTCCTATATATTATTACTAACCCACCTCTGCTATTAAACACCTTCCCCTACCACTTTACTCTTCCATCAAAGAAAATCAATCGATTGATTAATTAATTCAATGCTTCCAGTTATCGACTATATGTGTTATAATTTTACACATCATGTCATAGAGAAATAACTCATTTATAGTTTTGTTATAACTTTAAGGCAGTAAGCTCCTTGAGGGACAGTTCATATCTTTTCTGTTTTTGTATACTTAGCACATGGTAAGGCCTCAATAAGTTTTTCCTAAAACACATTGAATTGGACATTCAGTGAGGGGAATTAGTAATGGTTAATGTTATATTGCAAGGCTCTGCAGACATTTTCTGTGAAGGACTAGAAAGTAAGTATTTTAGGCTTCACAGACCTAAGGGGTCTCTGCTGCAATTACTTACCACAGGTATTTCAGTAAAAAAGCAGCCATCGAAAATATACTTAAATGAGCAGGTGTGACTGTGTTTCAATAGAATTTATCTACAAAAAATAGACTGGTGGGCCAGATTTGGCCTTCAGAGTGTAGTTTACCAACTCTTAATGTAGTGTATCCCAACAAACTGATATTAAGAATGGGAATAGGGGTGTCTGGGTTGGTTGAGTGTCTGACTCCTGGTTTACAGCTCAGGTTGTGGTCTCCAGATTATGAGATCAAAGCCCAACTAGGGCTTCATGCTCAGCAGGGAGTCTGGTTGAGATTATCTCCCTCCTGTCCCCCACCCTGGCTCACACACTCTCTCTCTAAAATAAATAGATAGATAGATAGATAGATAGATAGATAGATAGATAGATAAGTAAATAAATAAATGAATCTTAAACCAAAAAAAGGGATGGGAATAAAGAAGGCCTGCCAAGCTGCAGAAACAGCATTTGCAAATGTCCTGTGGTAGTATTTGTTCAGGGAAAAACACAAACCAGCAAGGCTGTTTTATGATATACAAAGCAAGAGAGTAATAATAGACACATTTGGAGAAGTGGGGCAAGAATATGGAGGGAGGGGATCCCTGGGTGGCACAGTGGTTTGGCACCTGCCTTTGCCCCAGGGCACGATCCTGAAGACCCGGGATCAAATCCCACGTCGGGCTCCTGGTGCATGGAGCCTGCTTCTCCCTCTGCCTGTGTCTCTGCCTCTCTCTCTCTCTCTCTCTATCATAAATAAATAAAAATTAAAAAAAAAGAATATGGAGGGACTGAAATGCTAGAGTAAAGAATCTATTCTAAATCCAGCAGGTATGGGAATACCATTGAAGTTCTTGAGCATACTGATGACCTGCAGTGACTGTACATAGAATAAGAGGTTCATAAAATAACCTAATCAAGGGGGCAAACATGAGAATGATTGAGGCAAAACTGGCAGGAACTGGCATGGACAGAATAAAAGATGACACTGACCTCTCTATCCTGGTGTTGGGGAACATGCAGACCCACGAATAAAACCAGGAAAGGCAAGAGGAGAGACTGGCTTCAGAAAAAAAAAAAAAAAATGACGAATGTGTTTCAGACATGTTAAGTCTGATTTTCATACTTGTTTTGCCTGGTTAAAGCCTAAGTTTAAAATACTGTGACTTATAACAGCATTCCTTTCCAAAACTGGATTAAAATGCTTCTGCCATTTGGCAGGGAAAAGACTTTTAAATTCTTTTCCCAAATATACCTTTCTGTGATGTTTGATCTCTGTTTAATTTTTCTTTTAAGTTCCACTTGTCCTAACAACTAAAAACACTTAGGAAGTTCCCTCTCCTTTTCCATGTTTTTACATTTTTTAGTCACATGTTATGTAATTCTGGACCAATTTCTTTAGGTTCACATTTCCTTCATAAAATGGGACAAATTAATCGTCAGTGCAGGGAATTTGGGTCATTCCTTATGAACTGTGATTACTGAGGTAGAGTTAGGGTACAGCCCAATGATAAGGACACAAAACCTCAATGTCAAGCTAGAGAAACAACTGAAATTGAATTCTAATCATAAGATGTGTCTCAAAGGAAAATTGATGTGGCACATAGAAATTGAGGTCAGGAACTTGCAAGTTCTGAGTCAGGTTGCCAAATCTTGGTAAGAAACATCTGAGAGCAGAGCCCAAAAGACTAAATCAAGTCATATGGTTGAGACTCACATACAGGAACCAGGTGCAACTGAGGATGCAGAGTGTTAGTGGAAGGGAGAGTGTGTGGGTCTTATCTGATTGTGACCAACCATGAAATGTAAACTCACCCCAAACCCAGCGATATTTGGAGCCTGTCTGATATTTGTCAGACAAGGGCAGAGCTGGTTAAGTATAAAACTTACAGTTGAAAGCCACACTCAACTCCTTGGGGCATAAAACAACAGATCTACCATTACACACCTATTAGAATTGCCAAAACACAGAATACTGACAATACCAAATGCCAACAACAGAAACTCTCAACCATTGTTGATAAGAGTGTTGACTTTGGAAGACAGTTCAGCAGTTCCTTACAAAACTAAACACAGTCCCACCATACCTTGATCCTTGGTGCAATCATGATCCTTGGTGTTTGCCCAAAGGTGTCGAAAACTTAACATTCACACAGAAACCTGCACATGGATGTTGACAACAACTGTCATCATAATTGCCAAAATTTAGAAGCAATCAAGATGTCTCTTAGTAGTAGAATGAGTGAAAAAGCTGCGGTACATCCAGACAAGGGAATATTATTCAGAGCTTAAAGGAAATGAGCTATCAAACTATAAAAAGACATGGAGCAACCTTAAATGCATATTTACTTTTCTTGAAAGTGAAAGAAGCCAATCTTAAAAAGCTATATACTGTGTGATGCCAAATATATGACATTCTGGAAAACAAAAAGCTATGGAGACTGTAAAAAAAAAACAAAAAACAGACAGGGGTTGCTAGGGATGGGCTGGGAGTGAGTGTTAGGGGATGAGCATGTGGAGCATTGAGGAATATTATGGCAGTGAAACTATTCTGTATGATACTATAATGGATACAGGTCATTTATACATTTGTCTAATCCCATAGAAGGTACACCACCAAGAGTGAACCCTATGTAAATTATGGACTTTGGGTGACAATGATGTCACTATAGCTTCATCAGTTGTAACAAAGGTACTACTCTGGTGGGAGGTGCTGATAATAGGGGAGGCTGTACATATGTGGGGACAGAGAGTAAAAGGGATATCTCTGTACCTTCCTCTCAGTTTTGCTGTCAACCTAAAATTGCTCTTACAATAAAGCCTTAATAATTTTTTTAAATCATTCACTAAAAAAAAAAAAAAAAAAAAAAAAAATCCTATAAAGGATGATGAAATTGGAAGATACAAGAAAAATTTGCAAGGAAAAATTGTACCACAATCTGAATAAAGTCTGCAGTTTAGTAAATAGTACTGTACCAAAGATAGTTTCTTAGTTCCAACAAATGTAGCATGATTATGTAAGACGTTAACATTAGAAGAGGGATGAAGGATAGATAGGAACTCTTTGTACTATCTTTGCGACTTCTCTATGAAATCTAAATTTATTCTGAAATAAAGAGGCTAAAATAAAAACAAAATCTCCACATGCTTCCTGGTTCTACAATTTACCTAGTTGAAAGATTAGTCACGGCTTAGATTGGCTTTTCTGCAAAAAAGTCCTTACTGCAAATAACTCAATTGCTCAGGGCACATATGCCGAAACTCAAGGATTCTGGTTTCAAGCCTGATTCTGTTTTACTAGTTGTGTGACTTGGAGCAGGTTTACTTCACTTCTGTAGGTCTCTATTTACTTCACATACCAAGTGAGTACACTAACAATACTTACCCTTCACAAAATCATCCGCGAGCTTTGCACATTGCCACTGATACATGGATAGTACTCAATAGATGTGATTGGTATCAGTAGTATCGATTGATATCTGTATATTGTCTGTGTGTAAAAATTTAACTTGTCCACGGGCAGAGCTGAATATGCAGCCCTCAGTCATATCTCATCGCTGCCCGAATGAAATGCTAGACTTGTTTTGCTGTGCTTTGGGTTCACAAACAGAAGACTTATTCCAGCCTTCTCTCAGAAGTATGATTTTCAACTTAGGCAGTCTTTTATATTAAAGCAAGCACTGTGAGCAGATGGTCCCTGTTCTGGAGTTCCAGAATGACATTAAAAATGAGTGGGCAGAGGGATTTTATTAGTCATTTGTTGGCTTCACAGCAGCCATTTCCATGAAATTATAGGACAATGACAAAATTAAGGCAGCTTATGTTGGGCTTTGGAAAGCTGGTCCCTATATCTGCAAATATTCATAGGTCAGGAATGTAGAACACGGGCAATAAATCGGAGAATTACTGCCTGATGATCTCAGGTCCTTCTGGCTGAAAAGCCAAGACCTCTCAGGAGCTAGGCCCAGAGGAAAATTAAGCTCATAACAGGAAATATTGTGATGCTGAAGAAGGCCTATAATGCCTCAGCTTTCTGGTTAGCACTGTGCTGCCAATGGAAGGGAGGTATTTCCTAACGGGCTGCTGGAAATTGCCCGTGAACTGGATCTAACAGGTGAAGAGAAACTGGGATCACACCTGGGACTTTAAACCAACCCATCCAAGCAGGACTTCTTTTCAAGTCTTCCCTGGCCTGCCAGGGCCCTGCTTACCCCTTTATCACCTCATAGTCACCCCCTCTTTCCCCAACCATTCCTCTGCCAGACTGTCTTCTCACTATTCATTGCCATCTCCACCAGCCTACCTCCCAGCTCAAGTTCTCAGAAGCTGGTGACAGATGATGTGGAACAAAGGAGCATGAAGCTTAGAGGCTCAGACTTAAGTTCTGGTGCTACCTCCACTACTTGCTTGCATGTGAGAGTCTGAACATCTCCTATCATCTCTGTTTTCTCATGTTCAAGAGCTTCCTTTGCATGAAAAACAACATCAAATCCCCTCCTTGATCTGCAAAAGCCACATGGAGTTGTTGTGAGGTTTAAATGGAACATATATTAAAAGTAACCAGTACCTTGTAGCCACTCCATAGACATTAGTTACCCTCCCCTTATTACCCATTGGAGGACTTTATTTTAAAATTTTTTAAATATTAAAATACATATTTTTTAAGTAAGTTCTTTGTTCTACACCCAACATGGGGCCTGAACTCATGACCCTGAGATCAAGAGTCATATGCTCTACTGACTGAGCCTGCCAGGCACTCCTGGAGAACTTTAATATCCACTGCCATTGGCCTGAATTTTGGTCTTGCTCATAGGACAGTGAAAAATAAAATATCTTAGAATTTCAGGAAATATTGCCTTTTGAGATTTCAAAGCCACATGAATATCTAATGGAGTGTCTGCTCTGAGCTCAGCTATCTCTGACAGCAACGGATTTTGATTGTTACACAAAGTATATATAGGAAGTAATTAGTTAATTAGATGACCTTCTTTTTTAACACTCATGTGATATTTGCTTGAATAAATTTGCCCACTCTTTCCATCGATATTTTCACTCTAAATCCAGTGAGAAGAGAACAGGGAAAGCACTCTGATCCAGGTCTTGTGTCTCATTAAAAGTTTCATGGATATCTCCAATATATCTATCCTCTATCCTCTTTTCCCTAGGAAGTGACTGGAATCGACATTTTGCCAAAATGTTATCCATTTCTTTCAGCAGTTCCTAGAATTTCTAAAAGTGACAGAAAGGCTGCTTTTGTATTTTTTGGAGGATGACAGGGAAAGAAAGATCATTTACAAGTGACTGAAAGGTTATATTAACTTTTCAAATTGCCCTTCCTTTAAAATCTCAAGTTTGATACTGGGCACCTTTGGTTCTAAAGCTGAAAAGAATTGGTCAGCTGCTGTGACTCACAGGGACAGCAAGTTAGTTTTGTCAGAGTAACTTTCAGAGTAACTGTTAGAGTAAATGCCAGAGTAACTGTCACAGTAACTGTATGAGAAAGAGTATGTGTCAGAGTATGTATCAGCTCTTGTGCAATGATTTCAGCATGGTGCTCCTATCTGTGCACCTCAACTTCAGAAATCAGTAACGACTGATTGGATGTGAATTAGACTTACTGTGGTGGGCATTTCACAACGTATACAAATATCAAATGTTTTATGTTTCACAGCTGTAATTAATATAATGTTATATGTCAATTATACTTAAAAAAATTTTATAATGTATTTTTCCCCCTCTGCCTTATATTGTTCTCTGTCTTCTATTCAATTTAGAGAATAAGTTGTATCTTAATGTACTTACTTTCAAAACTTTTATTAGAATGATGATTAGATATTTTGTGGAAAATAAACATATTGAAATGAAAAAAAGCAAACATTTGGAAGAGCTGGTAAAGAGGTGTAGCAGGTCAGAGTTAAATTCAATGTGTGACTAAAAGGAAATTGTTTTAGGATGAAGAGAAAGAATAGAAGAATGCCATAAAAGCAAAGTAGAAGAAATGATTATGACACCAAAGAGGCAGGATAATGCAGCAGTTAGGAGCATAGATGTTCTAGTTTCTCAACCCAGATCCACTCATGTTAGCTTTGTGATTGTCTTAACTTTTTTGCCTGTACCAGAGATGATGTGCTAACGGGAACTGTCTAATAATGTTGCTAAAAGGATTAAATGAGTTAGTGTCTATCACATAGAAAACACCATAAAAATCTCTGTTAAATACAAATAACAATGGCATAGTAGAAACATGACATGATGCCTTTGTTGAAATCCATGGAAATGTATGGCACAAAAAGTGAACCTTAATGTATGCAAATTTTTAAAAGATCATTTAGGAC
The DNA here is from genome assembly GCF_018345385.1 of Vulpes lagopus. NCBI lineage: Eukaryota > Metazoa > Chordata > Mammalia > Carnivora > Canidae > Vulpes > Vulpes lagopus. The sequence goes on from NC_054846.1 coordinate 31,480,615, forward strand.
ATTGGGTGGAAAGCAGAATATGAGAAAACAATCTAGCTATATGACAATTGGATGAACCAAGCTCCCTGAAGATGGTGGAGGGAAAGAGACCAACCTAAATAACTTTGGGAAAGAGTGGAGTCTATGAGACTAAAGGCAAAAGAAACAGCACATGAGGTCCGTATTGCAAATGACAGAGTTAAATATTGGTTAGAGTCTCTGATAACACTTTTCTTAACAATTAAATAAATGGATGGCAGGTGTTGGAGCCAAGCTTCTCATTTGCTGGAGTGGGAGGTTACAGGAGAGTGAGGGTAAGAGGCAAGAATGACTGGTATGGTATGGTATGGTAATGGACTACAGTTGGATACTTCAGTATGAATTGATGTTAAGCTTAATATATAGAGAGTTATATATATATGGACAGTTATATAGAGAGAGTTATATATAGACATATTTACAGATGTGTGTACATACATAAGCTGGTCTACACATATGCATTTTCTTACTCTATCGGTCGAGAAGGCCTAGAAGCAATAACACTCAGTAGCAATGAGTACATCTAGCACCCAGATCTTGGCTTCTAATGCCATCCCATAAAAGAGTCAGGATTCCTGGAAGAAATGGATAACTGTGGGACTGAGAAGGGAAATGTAACAGCTGAAATGGGAGCATCTTGCAGTGCCAAAGAGTAAGGAACTGCTCAGAAAAACTAACAACAACAACAACAACAAAAAACATTCCCATGACAAAAAAACAAGTTCACATCAATGGGAGTATTTCAAAGGGACCCAAGAGTTGATAGAAAGCGCTCCCAATGACCAAAGCTGGAATAATTTGAGCAATAAAATAAAACAGCATTGGTTTATAAACCAAAATATAAAATGAATATCCATTGGTCTATATTGACATAAAGAATTGAATAAATAAAATTATTGGGGGGTGAGGAAAGGAAATAGACAAAATTCCCAAGCATACTTCCCAATAATGTATGTAGATAGGAAGCAGACATACCCCTCCACACACACACACTCCTTAAACATGGGCTGTGCATAATGACTTCTTTCTAAAGAGTACAGTTTGGAAGAAGGAGGGGAAAGTACCTTTATAGCGAAAAAAACTGCCACACGTTACCTTAGCTAAGTAACCAAGGTGAACATCAACAGTGATAAGTCATGTTGATAGCATATATTCTCAGAATGATGTGATAAAAATGGAACGTGACCTATGTGGTGTTCCTCTGCAAAACACATAATCCCAGTGTCATCATGAGAAAAACATCAGACATATCCCAGGGGAGGGACATCCTACAAAACATCTGACCAGTACTCCCCAAAACTGTCAAGGTCATTAAAATCTAGGAAAGTCTGAGAAACTGTCACAGCCAAGAATAGCCTGAAGAGACATGGCTTCTAAATTTAATAACGTGGTATCCTGAGTGGGATCCAGGAACATAAAAGGTCATTAAGTAAAAACTATGAAAATCTCAGTGAAGTGTGGACCTTATATAATAATAATAATGTATCAACAATGGTTCATTAGTTTTAACAAGCATACCATACAATGTACCATACAAATGCAAGATGTTATTAGGGGAAACTGAATGTGGGGCATATAGGACATCCATACTATCTTCACAACTTTTCTGCATATCTAAAACTGTTATAAAATAAAAAACAGAAAAAAAAATGACTAACATCTATGAAGCACTCATTATATGGTAGATACTTCTATGCATTAACTTTATAACCCCAAAATAATTGATACCACTTATAATAAATCAACCAAAAATAAGATTTTAAGTTAGTTTCATAGTAAGTATTGGGGGAAAAAATAAGTTTGATTGGATACCCATTTTGAAAAAGAAGACTAGGGCACCTGGGTGGCTTAGTTGGTTAAGCGTCTGCATTTGGCTCAGGTCATGATCCCAGAACCCTGGGATCAAGTCCTGCATCAGGCTCCCCACAGGGAGCCTGCTTCTCCCTCTGCCTATGTCTCTGCCTCCCTCTCTGTGTGTCTCATGAATAAATAAATAACATCTTAAAAAAAAAAAAAAAGAAAGACTAAAATCATGAAACTAACCTTATTTTTTAATATTTTTATTTTTTGGTTTCAATAAAATTTTTTTTGCCTTTCTTTTTAAAAAATATTTTATTTAAATTCAATTTGCCAACATATAGTATAACACCGAGGGCTCATCACATCACATATCCTCCCTAATGCCTGTCACCCAGTTACCCCATCCCCTCATTCATCTCCCCTTCAACCCTCACTTTATTTCCTAGATTTAAGAGTCTCTCGTGGTTTGTCTTCCTTGCTAATTTTTCCGTTTGGTTTCCCCTCCTTCCCTTATGGCCCTTTATGCTAGTCCTCGTATTCCACATATGAGTGAAACCATATGATAATTGTCTTTCTCCAACTGACTTATTTCACTCAGCATAATACCCTCCAGTTCTATCCATGTCAAGGTAAATGGTAGGTATTCATCCTTTCTGATGGCTGAGGAATATTCCATTGTATATATTTGCATAGCACATCTTCTTTATCTATTTATCCACAGATTGGCTATTGTGGACATTGCTGCTGTGAACATTGGGGTACAATTTCTACTTCACAACATTCTTGTTTTCTTTCTCATAAACCTGACCTTCCCCCTCCAGGCACGGCTGTCAGGCCATTGGCATTTTTCTAGTCTTCCCAGAGAACGCCAATACCTCTGCTTCCTATTGCACAGCAGGGTTGGTTTAGAATTTCCTCTCTTCCCAATAAAGTAGGTTTGTCAGTACATTTTAACCTGCGTGGTAGCTATAGTCTATTGACCTCTGACCTCTGAGGTGCAGTGTTGAGAACAATTCTGATATTAGGTCCAGAAACAGTGGAAGAGGCCCCCATGACAGGCTAGAAATATCCGTCATGACTTTAGGATCCAGGAACTGATGATATATAATCTATGATCTCAAAAATGTAGCGACCAGCAATTTCTCAGCCCCTGTATGTGTATGCTGTTCCTCACCTCAAGAAGTAGAGTTGACGTCCCCTCTCCCTAAATCTGGGCTGAGCTCCTTAGACAAACAGAATTTGGAAGAAGCAATTTAGGACTCCTGAGGCTATCTATGCCTTAAAAGATTAGTAGCTTTCCTTCCTCTCTTTTAAAGCCAGGTGGCATTCAAGAAGTCAACTAACAAGACCACCATAAAGAAGCCCAGGCTGGCCATATGGAGAGAGAGGCATCTTCTGGAAGATCACTGAGGTGCCAGTCACATGAATCAAGCCTTATTGGACCGTTGGAGTCCAAAGGTCTCCAGCCTGAATGGCTCTCGGTGACATTATGTGGTGCTCTGAAGGGTCAGCCAGGTTAGTCCTGCCCAAATTTCTGACCCACAGAATCACCAAAAACAGCAATCATTGTTTTAAGGCATTGGCTATTAGAATCATTTATTATACAGCAGTAGATATACAAAACATAGTAATGAGACAGGGTTTTGCCATTTCTAATTTAAAGAGAAGCAGTTAGCATCCAGGCCCCAATTCCAGGTAATCTGATCCAATGGGTCAGAGATTGGTATGTTTTAAAAGCTCTCCTTTAGAGACTCTGGCCTAGAGCTATGGTTCAGAATCACTGGTCCAGCTGGGATCATAATAAGTACTACACACAAAGTTAGAAAGTTAAACTGAGCTGTAGCACAGGGATAAGACTTTAGCAAGTCATTAAAATCTGGGATTAGCCAGAGAAAGTAAAACAAAACAAAAACTCTTCCTTGTCATCAATGATATGACACACTAGGCCAGGTAAGTTGCAGAGGGGCAAATAAAGAAAACAGGAATCAGAAATGTATAACCAACCTGGCAAATAAAACTCCTCTTGTTTGTTTGTTTTTTTGTTTTTTGTTTTTTGTTTTTTTTTTCTGAGAAATGTAAGATTTTCCTTTCTGCTTTCTCTATCTCAGCCTTTTCTGTGTGTCCATACTAAATAAAACTTGGCCTGGAGTTGGGTGACCAAGGTCTGCATTTAACATCACCTTGAGTGGATTTTGCAGTGTGTTGGTGGATCTATTAGGTCCTCACCCCCAAATTCTGGCCCAGTGTTACCTCAGTTGCAACATACTTAGCCGTACAATCAAAGGAAAATTCTGATTTTTTTTTTTTTTTTGGCTAAGATTTTTGGAATTGTATTTTGTGCTTCATGTCCTATTCTCAATAGAAATTTGGATAATAAAAAGGGTTGACAATTTTTGGTGAAAATGAGAGAAACGAGTTTAGGAGCCTCAGATGTGTGGAGCACTGTTAGATATTTTCATCTTTCCCTGGAAAGTCATTAAGGAAATACGTATGCCAAGCCACACCACCAATTTCCAGATATTGACTCTAACAGAGATGTCGACATTCTAGTCACATCAGTAGAGTTTAACCTCAACTAATGTCTACTGACACCTGACACTTTCCTTGCCCTTTAAACCGTTTATATCTTTGCTTTAGGCAAAATGCATTCGGGTCTCTATTGATATGTAATTGTCAAGTACTTGAATCTAAAATTGTAGACTTCAACGAACCAAAAAAAGAAAAGAGGAAAGAAAAGAAAAGAAAGAAAAAAAGGAAAAGAAAAGAAAGAGTGCTGGTTTTCATTGGAGGCATGTCTGCTTTGAAGCTTCATATTTCAGAAGCTGAAATAAGAGTCTCCAGTGGTTTTGATTATAATCGTTGCTACGTGGTCCTCCTGTTTTCCAGGGCACCTAATATAAGACCACGTGTGCAATTGGCTGAATAGCGCTGATTAGTGAATGAATATGACACAGAAAAGCCTAGAGGTCTTTCAGCCCCCAGCCACTTTCCAGGAGGGGAAAGAACATCCTCTGGGCCAGGCACATTCAGCCTTTGGATGTGTTCATATAAAATACTTTCAGCGCTCCAATTTCCACTCCTGTGGATTTTTCCTGGCTCCAACTCAGTGACCTGATTCTCTAATTTTTCCCCCTCTGAGAACATACTTTTTCTTAAGTTATTTTTTTCTCTGAAATCCACACCGCCTCCCCTCCCTTTTCTTTTGATTTCTTATTCAGCCTAGAAACTACCTCACCAGTTGTAATTAGCCCGAATACTTGAGGGAGGGAGGAGGGCTCTCCTCAGGAAATAGCCAGAATAAAGCAGGATTCCTTCTTCTCAGAGTAGGGAAGAGAAACCCAAGCCCATGTAAGCTGATTAAATCTCTTCTTGCTTTTTCATCTATTGTGAAGCACCGAACTCTGATGAGGGCCTGTTCTTTGTGTTATTTTATAACCTTAATTGACCCATACCACACATTGTCAGCTTGTTAGGCCAAATACACTTTCTAATATGCTTTCTTGGACCAAGGGAAGAGCAAAAATATACAATTTTAAGTGTCAAGTTCGCAGCTTTCTATGTTTTTTTCTATCTCAGCCTTTTCTTTGTGTCTGTACTAAATGAAACTTGCCTAGAGTTGGGTGACAAAGGTCTGCATTTTATTCCTATTAATGTCAGCTTGAGCAAATTTTGCAGTGTGTTAGCTAGTCCATTAGGTCCTCACAAATATTATTTCTGTGAAAGGATTATAATGTTTCCTATGTTTTCTACAAAGTCAATTTGTCTGGTTTTTCCGGTTATAGTAACTACGAGCCATGCGTGCTGTACATTGGTCAGCCTTTTAACGATATAATCTCGAGTGAATATAATACCCCTCTAAAATAACCCTGAAAGTAGTTATTGATACCCCCATTTTGCAGATGGAAAATCTGAAGCTTGGCATTAGATATAATAACTGGCCCAAGGGGGCACAGTTAGTGTCAGACCTGAGATTCAAACTCAGGGCTCCTTAGCACCAAGCCTTTATATTAACCACTATATTAAACTGTCTTTCGGGGATCCCTGGGTGGCTCAGCGGTTTAGCGCCTGCCTTTGGCCCAGGGCGTGATCCTGGAGTCCTGGGATTGAGTACCGCATCGGGCTCCCGGCATGGAGCCTGCTTCTCCCTCCTCCTGTGTCTCTGCCTCTCTCTCTCTCTCTATCATAAATAAGTAAATAAATCTTTAAAAAATAAAAAAATAAAAATAAAATAAATGTTAAAAAAATTAAAAAAATAAACTTTCAAAAACATGTACTGCCAGCTTGAAAAATCATTGAAGAGGGAGAGAACAAGAGAGAAATTAAAAAAAAAAAAAAAAAAAAGAGGAAAGAGAGACAAAAGAAAAAATTTTCTTTTGTGAGTATCCCATAGGTGATGGTGGGGGAATCCACCAACTGCATAGCTGGTCAGAAGCATTAAAACCTGAGAAAGGCAGGTGCTTGTCAGAGAATACCCTGATTTGCAGAGAACTAAAGTAATAAAAGAAAGCTTGTTACCTGGTTGCAGTGTTTCCAAGAACGCTTACAGGTATTGCTATGTTTCAAAATTAGTTGTTGGGGCTCCTGAGTGGCTCAGGTGTTAAGCATCCGACTCTTGATTTCAGCTCAGGTCATGGTCTCAGAGTCCTGAGATGGAGCCCTGCATCAGGGCTCTGTGCTCAGAGAGGAGTCTGCTTGAGATTCTCTCCCTCTCCCTTTGCCCCTCCCCCACTCCCATGCCCATACACTCTCGCTCGACCCCCCTCAAATTAATAAATTAATCTTTAAAAATTTTTTAAAAATAAAAATTCGTTGTTGAACTTGATGTACACTCTGTCTCTAGTCATCAAGAAGTCACTGGGCTGAGATATAATCCTCTTTATCAATTAGTGGTTGTTACTGATTCGGAGAAGATGTAGACTTTCTTTTCAGTAAAGAAAGCATAACATGCTACTCTCCCAATAAAATTTCATAAACTTTCTCTCTCAATAAAAACAAGTGGTGCCTCGGTGTCGCAGTTGGTTGAGCATCTGACTCTTGGTTTTGGCTCGGGTGGGGATCTCAGGGTCATGAGATAGAGCCCCATGTCAGGCTTGGCACTCAGTGTGGATCCTGCTTAAGATTCTCCCTCCCTCGCCCTCTCCCACTGTCCCTCCTGATCATGTACTCTCTGTCTCCCTAAAATTAATAAATAAATCTTAAAAAAAAACAGTAAGTATAAAAATGAGAAGAAATGTAAACACAGAAGCTTACATCATCATGTTTGCATACCCCCTACTGTGTGCTAAAACCATTTTATTCCTTTTCATGTATTTTTCAAATTCTGAAGTGAATATCTATGTAATTATAATATTTAAATTCTAGTTCTTAAATATCTGTTGATTTCTATTTGCCAAAATTGATTATGAAAACTAGTACTTGCACATGTGATTGCTTTATTGATAGATACTATGTTTAGGCCAGAGACTCCTGATTCAACTGCCTGTTACACTGGCACCCACACCACCAGGAAACTACTCCCTGACCTACACAAAGTCATTATTTGATGTGCCCGAAAGATAACTGTGGTTACAACTGCTTGGCTGTACCCTTGATAAAACTCCTGATATGACCCAGAACGAGTTTCCAGAGCTACTGTAGCTGACAGTTGGCTGACTGACTGGAACAGAATCCTAAGAGAGACATAGGTGAAATCTTGGGGACCATGGTCACTGGACAATGAACACTGGGAAATCTACGGGAAATGTAATTTCATTTTACCTTTGAAGTTCATGGTGAGAAGATCATTCACATTTGTGACCATGGCACTGAGACATTTTTGCAATTTCCCATAGCTTAGGGGCTTTTCATGGTGCATTAAGTATCTATGGTGTTTAAACAGCATTACAACCTATTAAATCCACGACCCACAAAATAGAAAGCCTGATAGGCACAAAAAAGTAATTCACAAGAACAGTTTTCTAGGAGGTTATTTCTCTGTAAACTATATATTATATCCTTTTTGTAAAGAGTAGGTATTTGGGTCCTTGGGGTCATCGATAAGTGGAAGATAAAGTGGAAACAAATTCACCTGCTTCTACCTACTTTTCTCTGTCACATGTTTTGTTTCTTACAGTAAATGGGTATAGATGAGTCTGTAGCATTGCATAGTCAAGACATTAGGAGTCATTGCCTTAGAATTCATAATTCTACTTACTTTCTATGCCAAAGTTTGACCACACCTGTGTATCCAAAACTGAGAGAGAGACCTACTCATTGCAATAAAAATATCTTCAACCAGGGGCTGCTCTAATTTAGCTTGGCTTTGGTCTTATGAAATGACTCACCCAACACTTACAAAAACTTCTCCCATATTGAATAAATAAAATATAACTGAATCTGTAATTTGCAGGAACCAACTGAACTACTTACTAATCCTTACTCACTTGGAGATAGAAGGACCGCAACATTGTATCCTCTGAAATGAAACTTTTTTTTTTTTAATAGACCCTTGGAAAATAACCATTTGACTTCTGAACACAGTGTTTCAAACTTCAGTGTTAATTTCATTAAGCAGTATAATCAGAAAGTCACTTGAATCATCATGTAATCATTTTTGCTTCTGGACCTTAATAGTCGTGGCTCTAAGGCCTGAATGCTCAAATAGTCATTCCAACCAAGAGGGAATTAATCAACCCAATGCTATTCAGACCCCAAAGTAACTCCTTGTAGCAATTCTCATTTTTAAAAATGTAATCTTAAAAAAAAGAATAGGGTACTAGGGATTTGGGGAGGTTTCTTACAACAGAGGTGTATTTGCAACTTTGGAAACACAAAAGGAGAGGCACACATCTTATGGAATCTTGATACCAAGTACACACAGTCTACAGGGTGAGGGCACATTTCCTATCTTCTTTAGCAAAATTGAACTAGTTATATTGAGTGATCTCACCATAAACTATGGAGAAAAACTTATGTGTAATTTCAAGACAAAAAGAGTAGAATGTTCAGGGAGAAATCCAAATATCTCTAGTGTCATAATATCATACAATAACATGTAGTACCCATTCTCTCTCTTTTTAAGTTCTGCTTATTAGTATTAGTTTTTGTAGTTTAAATGGTGTCCATATTCATTTATGTGAAAACTTTCCTTAGATTACAACTTCATATTCATTCCGCAAACATTTATTGAGTATCTGTGCCTGTGTTGTGTTGTAGAGAGGATGAATGAAACATCGCTCAGCATTCAGATTGCTCAGAGATTAGTTGAAGAGAGAGAGATAGAAGCCAACATTATGATTGTAAAAATGTTATAAGAGTGTAAGTTACTGTAGGGTCCCAGGGGAAAGAAGGTACTCTTTGGACCTCCCCCATTCTCTGTCATACACACTTTGTATAGACTTTCATCCTCACTACTCTTCAAGCAAAATATGGCTCCTATGTTGCCAAATTTGGGTCATGCCTTAGCCTTCATCTTGCTCAATATGTTAACGATATTTCACATAGTTGTTCATTTCCTCCTTCTTGAAAGGCTTTCTTCACTTGGCTCCTGGGAAGTGATTCTTACTTCACTTCCTGTCTCATTGGTCACTCATTTTAAGTCCTTTGTTGGCTCCTCTTCCTCTTCCCAACCTCCAAATGTTGGAGTGCTCTAAAACCTAGCCTCTGACCTCTATTCTCTTCTCATTTCTCCCTAACTGATCCTACATCATTTCTAGGTTTTAAACATCATCCATCGCAGATAACCCCCAAATAGCTATCTCTGCCCATGTTATTTCCACTGAACTCGAAAGCTATTATTCAGCAACTAGTTAACCTTTCCACTTAGAGATCCAATAGGCATCTTGAACATAACATAATTTTAAAAAAATACTGATTACCCCCACCTCCATCTGTTCTTCCTACAGTTTTTGCTATCTCAACAAATCAGATTTCATCATTCCAGTTGCTCAGGTCAAAACTCTTGATGTTATCCTGGAGTATTTCCTTCACACCCTAACTTTCAGCTTTGCCTTCAAACTATATTCAGAATCTGACAACTCACACCACGTCTACTGTGATCACCCTAAACAGCATTTGTCACCTGGATTATCGCACTAGCCTCCTTAGCAGGTCTCTCTGCTTTCATTCTCACCTCCCTACACTCAGTGTGGATCCTGCTCTGTGCTCATGTGTCCTACATGGGACCATCAGAGTGATCCTATTAAAATATAAGGCAGATCACACCACATTCTGCTCTCTACCTTTCAGTGGTTTCTATTCTTAATTACAGTAACTGTGGAAGAAGCCAAGATGTCCTTCAACAGAAGAATGGGTAAAGAAGATGTGCTCCACATACACAATGGAATATTCCTCAGCCAATAGAAAGGATGAATACCTACCATTCACATCAATGTGGATGGAACTGGAGGGTATTATGCTAAGTGAAATAAGTCAATTGGAGAAAGACAATTAGATGGTTTCACTCACATGTGGAATATAAGGAATAATGCAAGGGATCATAAGGGAAGGAGGGGAAACCAAACGGGGAAAAATTAGCAAGGCAGACAAACCACGAGAGACTCTTAAATCTGGGAAATAAACTGAGAGCTGCTGAAGGGGAGGTGGGGGGGGGTAATTGGGTGACGGGCATCAGACAGGACATATGACATGATGAGCACTGGATGTTATATGTTGGCAAATTGAATTGAAATTTTAAAAAATAATAAGTAAAAAGAAATAAAGCCTAACCATCAACTTTTAAAAGAAAAGAAGAAGAAGAAGAAAACTCAAAGTCCTTTCCATGGCCCATAAGGCTCTAAAAAACCTTGCCTACAGCTACTTCTCTGATCTCATCCCTCTCTCCTTCACTCCACTCCAACCACACTGGCTTCCTTTTACTTCCTCCAGTATACCAAGAATACTCTGCCTTGGGCACTTTGCACTTGCTATTCCCTGGGCCTGGAATGCTTCCCCACGCCTCTTTCCTCATCCACACTGACTGAACTCAGACTTTATTTTCATCTTTGTTCTCCATCTCCTGGTCCAAGGTTACCTCTTTCTTTTTTTAAGATTTATTTGTTTATTTATTTATTTGAGAGAGAAAGAGAGAGAGAGTGCGAGAGAGAGAGCATGAACTGGGAGAGAGGCAGATGGAGAGGGAGACAAAGACTCTCAGCTGAGCAGGGAGCTCAATGCGGGGCTCGATCCCAGGACCCCGGGATCATGACCTGTGCCTAAAGCAGACGCTTCACTGACTGAGCCACCCAGGTACCCATTCTATCTAAAGTAACATTCTCAGCCCCTGTCTTTGCTATATTTTCTCCATTTTAGTTCCAGCTGGCATTATGCTCTTGTTTGCTACTTATTTGCTGTCTATTTGCTTCCACTAGAATCTGAATTCTTTTTTTTTTTTTTTAAGATTTATTTATTTATTCATGAGAGACACACACAGAGAGAGGTAGAGACATAGGCAGAGGGAGAAGCAGGCTCCATGCAGGGAGCCTGATGTGGGACTCAATCCTGGGACTCCAGGATCACGCCCTCAGCCAAAGGCAGAGACACTCAACCGCTGAGCCACCCAGGGATCCCTAGAATCTGAATTCTATACAGTAGAAAACGTTGCCCTTTTCACTGCTGCATCTCTAGATCCCGGGATAGATTCCGACACATAATAGTCTTCCAAAAATTAATAAATTAATTTATTTGAGGTGTGTGTGGGGGTTGCGGGGGAGGACAAAAACTCCAAGGCAGAAGAAACCAGCTCCTACAAAGGAATACATTGGTCTAAAACAAGGCTTGGCAAACTACAATCTGGAGGCCAAATCTTGCCTGCTACTTGTTTGTTTGTTTGTTTGTTTGTTTAGTGAAATTTTTTTGAAACGTAGCCATGCTTATTCATTTATGTCTTAATGATGATTGTTTTTGTGCTACAACAGAGGAATTGAATGGTTGTGCCGGAAGACCACATGGCCTGCAAGCCTAAAAATATTTACTGTGTGACTATTTACAGAAAAAGTTTGCCACCCCTTGGTCTGGAGGGTAGAATGCATGGCAGAGAGAGTGGGAAAAGGGAAGGGTAGGTGAGCGCAAGCTGGAAACGATTTAGACAAGTTTGGATGTCAGATGTAAGCCAAGAGAGAATGAGACAATGGATGCTTTTAGGCAAGGGAGCCCCTGAAAGGCAGGACTATGTCTAATATTATTTGTGCATAAAAGAGCGCTTCATATTCAAACGAGTCATCCCAGTGGCAGCTGCTGACAGGACTCCAGCCTTAATGTCACGGCCATGTCTGGAATTAGCTGTTGCTGCAGGAACCAAAAAATGGTGAGAAGTCATTTGCTTTTCCCACCCCATCCATACTAGAGGTTGGTTTGGAGCCGATCTATCTCTTGTGGTAAGTCTGGTATAGACAGCTCCAACAGAATCCATTGGAACCTCTGGATATCTGGCCTGGGCTAATTTCAAAAGTTCCAGAAACATGAGATTGGTTCTAGGGTCACCTAGAGACTTGTATTTTTGGCCTTATTGGTCCTGCTTTAGGAAGCTTCTGCAATTTAAGAAACTTCTGAATCATTTCTATATACAGTGACAAGCCAAACTCTAACATTTCAGTGGTTTGACAGCTCATCAGACCTTTTCCTAATTATCTAAACCATGTGGATCAGTTATACTTTACTAGTAGGCAAGGTCAAAAGATTGCTTGATCCTCTTGCTTTTACTCAGATTGGATTTCACAATAAAGCAGCCTTTCTGCTGGTATCTTTTGGCTCTTCGTATTTTTGTTCCAGGCAGACTGTAAGGAAGGGCAGAAGTACATTTTGAAGGCAAAAAAAAAAAAAAGAGAGAAAGAAAAAAAGAAAAAAAAGAAAGAACAAATGTGTTCTGAATTTCACAGAACAAAGTGGAGCTCTGGATTGTGGTTGAGCCTGGGCACAGTGGCCCCCCCAGCGCTCTTCCCTCTGAGAACACAGTGGTGAAATCTGGTCTGCTCCAGTGAAGCTGTGGCATTTGGGTTTAATTTGATAAATCCCAGTGTTGCCTACTTCGGTTTGGGACTTGGTTCTGGCCAGACATTTTTTTTTTGCCCATCTCTCAAGTGTATATAAGCAGAGCAAGCCAAGTTTCCACTTGTATCTACTGAATCACTCAACTGGTCTGCTGCCTTCACATCAGTTTGTGTTGTTTATTGGCTTCTGTCTTTAAAAATTCTGAGTATGGGTTAACTGAAAATTGATAGGTTATCATTTCAAGGAGGAAGCGGAAAGCTCCAAACAGACAACAGTCTAGCCTTAAGCAAAAGAAACAAAAACTTTGATTTCTACTGTAGATTTGGGGACCCACCCTTTCTCTTGGCTTTGCAACAGATCAGAGTGCTTTTTTCTTTTCTTTTTTTTTTTTTTTTTTTGGTTTAATTTAATACTTCGATTTTCGGGAAGGAACCAGATCAAGCTTTTTAGGCATTATCTGCCTGGGACGTGCTGAATTAATTGCAGGCTTCATTTTGTAGGAGTCAGTATCAATGGATGGGGTGCTAGCTCAGCCCTTTTGAAAGCAACAGACGGAGGTGGCTCCAATAATTACATTAAGACCGTGGATACACACTTGCCTTGGGGATTTGGAGTTGGGTTTAATCAAATCTGGATTTGACATTTCACAGCCCACATCAAGGATTTCTACAAAGGAACATCAGAGCATTGCCAGCTATGATCTTGCTCTTACTGCCTCCTCCTGAGTAACTGAACAGGCCTTGTGCTAATCTTGTTGATGCTTTGGCTACATCTCTACCCTGCTGCATAGCACTCAGAGCATCTGTAGGCTATAGTTTCTTTCAGTGAAAAGGCATTCATTTAGTGCCCATTATGGCCCAGGCCCTGGGCTGGGATCTAGGAGAGACATGATGGTGAGTAAGACTGACCAGATCCTGAGCTACCATCATACTTACATGGAGAAGGGACCACAAAAGCCCAACCCATGCCTCTAAAGTAAGTAACCATTTGTCTGCATTCATACACCTACCATGTACTAGGAGGTGGTACTTGCCCTTGAGTCCAGTGGTTATCAAACGTGAGTCCCCTAAGAAGCCCCGGGGATGCCTATTTAAAATGGGAGTGATGTATTTGTGCTTTTCATAGGCAGACATTCTGGAGGCAGTTGTTCTTTGAGCCATATTCTGAGAAATAATGATAAAAGTAGAAGTGATGCCAACAAACATTTGCTAACGTGGTATAATGAAAGCTGCCCCTGTCACAGTGAAGGCTTAGAGGGGAAAGAGCTTCATTGGGGAGGCCAGGGAAGGTTCCTGAGATGAAGATCTAGCTCTTGCAGGATAACAAAGAGTTTCACAGCTGACCATACCACAGGCAGAACGCTGGACGGGAGGGAGAAGTCCAGGTGGAGAAGACAGCAGGTAGAGGACACCGAGGTGTAGCAAGTGTATGTGTTTGGGTGCCCTGTGAGTGTAGAGCTGAGAGGGAGAGCCCCAGACACCCCAGAGGCAAAGCAGGCTGGAGGCAGGGCATGGAGGATCTCGAAAGCCAATCGTGTTCAGAATTAGAGCTGAACTGCCAGCCTCAGGAGGAGCAGGGCTGCCAGCTTCACCCGGGAGCGCTGCCCTTAGGATTAGGCCGGCATCCTCCCTTCACCTGCTCCCCACCTTACTCTCCATTCACTGGCTTCGCAATTCTCTTGGATCCACCTCACATCTTCTGGCTCCAAATTTCTACTCCTTTAGGAACAAGTAAAAAAAAGATGCAGCTCAAACACCTTAACATAATGCACTAAGTTTTAGAAAGGATGCCCAAGAGCATATTAAGCCTAGGCGAAGTCATTTCACTTAGAGGGTGGCCTTGAACAAGACCTTCTATATATTAGTGATCCACTTATTAGTGGATCCTAAGTTTCTTTAAACCATGACAGTCATTGGCTGTTTAAAAAAAAAAAAGGATCTTTTTTACTAATTCATCACTAAGAGTGATGAATTAATACCAAATCAATGATTTGGGGAGCCACAGCTGGAAAGGAATACAAAGATGCATAAATGTGGGCTATTTCTCTGGCAAGACATCATCAATTCACGATGATTGGAAGAAAACAACTACTAGCATAAATATATGAATATTTTGAATTGTGGACCATCACAAAGCATTCAGTCTTATTTTCGAGTGTAAGAATTCAAACTGAGTTCCTATTGGATTTGGATCCTCAAGGCCTGCTGAAATAAATTATTTAGAGTGATTTGTAATGGAACATATCAATTTCTTTTTCTGTAAACAGTCCTTCCACATTTTTTAAATGGTCCATGATTCTATACAACTTTAACATTCTCCTTGAAAAGGTGAATGCATCATTCATTTCTTTAGCAAACCTATTGCTACACGAAGTGCAAGATAAATTTTAAACTCAGCCCCAGCATCAACTGTTACAGATTAAAAATCTGTCTCACTCTCTAAGAGTAAGAGAAACATATTTCGGCAACCAAAATTCATAAAAAAAAAAAAAAAGTCAGAAGTAGTGAGGTGTTTCTGTGTTAGCCCCAGCTTCTTTCCACAGGTTATTATTCTTGTCTCTAAGACTCTAGGTCAGCTGTGGAATCAGGTTTCAAAAGCCTTTAGTTCTGCAAACATCCAAAAGTCATGAAAAATTCTCATTAAGCCCATTGGCAGTGTTCCTCATAAACAGCAACTGCCCCTCCTTCCCACAATGCTGGGCTAAGAGCACTGGGGCAGCTGCCTGCAGCAAGTACTCACCCAGAGTTCTCACCATACACACGTTTCCATGAAAAACAAGCACCAATGGGGCTGGCAGGAGGGGCAGACACAGAGTGCCCATCCATCCCAGTGCTGCTCGGGCCCATTCCTGATTGCTTTAAGGCTAGCAGCTGATTTGCAAGCATTGGAAGGAATTCTGTATGAAGGTTTTTGCCAATCAGCAGGGAGGCCAAGACTACCCTTCTTGGCTGCTCCGCGTGGAGCTGGTCTCCCTGTGGTTCGGGAGGTTCTCTCCCTCTCCATCACAGCTTCCAGAGTGGTGGGTCTGGTCTCTGCAGCTGACACAGAGGCAGAGGGATGGGGTGTGTGTCCGGTCAGGACCCTACATTCATTCCAGTTCTGCTAGCACTGTGTCTGACACGCTTCAAGGGAGGCCTCATTGCTGTGGTGAGCATCAGTTTAGGTGGATAAATTCACATCCTTCGGGATTTTATAAACTTTTAACCAGAGGCCCTCGTAATGTGGATCCCTCAAGGCCTAAGAGGCATAATTATTCTATTCTGTCCTCACAGGACTCTCTTTTCATCTGTTCCATTGATTTTGCCACCCTTTGCTGGACTTTGCAGCTCTGTTCTGTGTCTTTTGAGAATTCTGTTGAGAGAGTGATTTGGTATAATGGGTAACCCCACGATCCTTTTAGTTTGTAAGCCCAGAGATGAAGCAGAGGCTCTGCTGTGAAACTGCACTGTGACCTGGGACAAAGTGCTTAACTTTCCTGAGCCTCTTTACTGACCACTAAAATGTAAAGACCAACAGTATGCTCTTTATCAGGTTGTTATAAGGATTAAATAAATTATCACATGTGCCCTATTAGAACAGCACCTGGTCCATATAAATGTAAGTGTGATAATTTGGAAACACTGATAGAACGAGATAACTGAATTTTTCCTTTCTTCATATGAATATTCGACATACTACAATCTATGCATTTGCTAAGAATACAATTCCAGAAGTTTTCTGAGCAACGACGAGTTGCAGTTGAATCCATCGAGCTTTAAAGTGGTAGCTGCTGGAACGGTGTTGACTTTGCCCGTGCCATGTACAGGAGCACACTATGCACTTTACTTAAGGCCATATTTAGTATTTATCTTTTATTCCATGCTTACTCTCATGTAGGTGCTGCATTAGGCAGTGATGTCTGAAAGAACAAATCGAAGCCTACCCTTAGAAACCTTTCAGTGTGCTCACAGTGTGCGCATAATTACCGTAAGCTTTGTTCCTCTGTATTAGTCAGTGTTTATGCAGTGGAACAAACAGTCTTGATGTCTCAGTGACTCAATAAAGTCTTGCATTTATTCACGTTATATTAGCTATCTATTGCTGTGTAGCGAATGGCCTGAAAACTTGGCAGTTTAAAACGACAAATATTTATTATCTCTCTCAGTCTCTGAGAATCAAAAATCCAGGAGCAGCTTAGCTGAGTGATTTGAGCTCAGTTTGTCACCCAAATCATATTGAGACTGCTGGAGTTGTAGGTTAGCAACTCCCTGAACTAGCAGGCCTCAACTCCTTGCTGGCTGTCTGAGGGAAGCCTCCATTCCTTACCATGTGGGCATGTCCTTGGGCTGCCTAGGTAAGCCCAAGACAGGACAAATGACTTCCCTGAGAAAGAGTGGTGACAGAGGAGAGAGAGACAATGAGCGTGCGAGCTCCAACACAGAAGCTATGGTCTTTAGTGACTTAACCTTACAAGTGACATACCATCACTTCTGCCGTATGCTATGTGACCCTGGTACCTTTTGGGAGGTAAATACACAGGATATGAAAATCAGATGTGATGCTTGGACTGTCGACCACACAATGAACATGTGTCATAGTCTACTGTGAGTCATTGGTCAGGAGAGACAGAAAAAGGCAGACTCTGTGTGTTCACACAGTTTTATTCCAAGACCCAAGTTCCTTCCATCCAGAGGCTCCTCCTTATGCTCTTGGCATTCTTCACCTTCACTCTGCACCTTGCCAGGAGATCAGGAGCCTAGCGTAGAGGATGAATGTAGGAGTTGCCCAGTAGATTCTAGTAGCCAGACTGGAACATTGTATACGTTACTTTGGCCCACATTCCATGGGCTAGAAACCACCTAATTGCAGGGGTGGCAGGGAAGTGTGTTCTATCTGTGACTTGGGATTTAAAAGGAATGGGATTTGGCGAATCTCTTTTCTACTTGAAAAGAAACTGTACATTTAAACAGCTTATTTTTTTTTTTTAAAAAAAAGCAGTCTGTTCAGTTTTAATACAACAACAAAAAAATATGATTGCCTGCCACTACGCGACAAAGCGACTGATTGATTGCATATTTTCACCTTTTCAATGCATTGTAAATGCAGCCCCTATTTAAGGGGCCCATAAGCAGGTGGTGGAGAGCAGATCCTGAACCATTAAGTTTGCTGCTTTTTCAGGAATACTATTAGGATGCTGGCAGGAACAAGTCTTGCCTTGTTTCCCAAGTGGAGAAAGAAGAAAGTCTTTGTTCCCAAGCAAATGAAAATACAAATCACAAGACTAAAATTATGAATGCAAAACAATATATTAAAATGTGGCTTGTGTGTATTTGCATGCATTTTAATATGCATCTGTCATTCCTTTTGCTAAATTCAGTAGGCGCTGAAAATATTAAACAACTGAGTACAATTAATAATTAGAGGAATTGTTTTAAGATATATTTCAACCTATGTTTCT
This sequence comes from Vulpes lagopus, assembly GCF_018345385.1. NCBI lineage: Eukaryota > Metazoa > Chordata > Mammalia > Carnivora > Canidae > Vulpes > Vulpes lagopus. The sequence goes on from NC_054846.1 coordinate 31,498,835, forward strand.
ATTGCCAAACCTCTTGGTCTTTCAGGGCTCTAAGATGTCAAAACAGATCATTTTATTGGTCAGATTTCAGATCTTTGTGGCTTGAGAACAAGTCATGAAAATATTTTTTTACAAATTGATGTGATAACACTCGAAAGATTAGAACATGACTGAAACCATTTCTAGGATAGAAAAATCACATCCAAATTTGAAAGATGGAAAAGGCTTCGGAGATACTTTGGATTAGATATTTTCATCTCTCCTATTTATCCTATTTATTCTCAAGTCTGGCTGTCTTTATTCTCCATCCAATGAATGAATGTCTCATCCAACGGACCCATGAGAAATTTAAGACCCCTTTTTCCAAAACCCCAATTCGCTAAGCCTTCTGCTCCAGTTATCTTTGCAGTCAAAGTTTTCAGTCACAATTGCCTCTTCCTGGGGACCGTTTACCTGGCTTTCAAAAGCAAACCCCCTAAAGAGAAATCACTTTTAGGGCAGTAGCAGAAATGAACCTAAATTTCAGCCAGACTTCGAATCCTTGCTCTCTGCACCTCAAGGCTCCTGGCCCAGGGAAGAATCTATTTCATGAGAACCTAGCTCTAAGTCATAAACTTGAAATACATCAAGCTCTTTGTTGTTAATTGGCGCTTACCTCACCTGAGGGCCTTTGCCAAGGAGAGCAGAGGGGTTAATGGGGAAGGAAGAAAGGAAAGAGCCTGGAGCTCTGGAAAACAGTCCCAGCCACGTGTGATTTTTCAGCTGGGGGCTTCCCACCCCTCAGTATGCTAGAGCAACAAAGTAGCCTATGTCCTTTCTCAAACCTCGGCTGTTTGTTTGGGGGGTAATGCTCAGACTGGGGCTCGAGTGATAACTGCTTCATGTAATTATGAAGACAGCTTGAACACTATGCCCCTCTTTGTTTCGGCCTCCAGATGACGGCTGTCTAACCGCTGTTTGTGCCAGTTTTATTTCAAAGCACTTTTCTTTCCATATTTCAAAGGTCAGTGTGTTTACTGGTGGCCAAAAAGAGCCTGTGTGTAAGAGAAAGAAACACATGTGGTTGAGTGGCAGAACTGGATGAGGAGTCGGGAGTACTGGACTTGAATCCTAGATTGGCTTCTAGATACGTGAAAGAGCTGAGAATATTTGCCCTATCCTTTTTCATTACATAGAAAGGAGGGGAGGTAAGTATCAATGGCCTCTTTTAGAGAAAAAAAAAAAATGTAGAAATCTGGTTTAGGAAGAAGAAATGTGGGTATTTCCAGTAAAGAAACATTATCAAATATGCAGCCAAGAAAACGTCCACTTCATCTTCTCAAAATGGAAATATTTCCCCCTTCAAAGAAAGCAGGCTGGATATTCTGGCCACCTTTAGAAACCTTGAGATTGTTTTTGGTCAAGGAATATTAGCACAGGGAAATAAAGCAAACCACAAACACTTTCTCAGGAGGCTCAGTTGGCTTTCTGACATCATTACTTCAAACATCAAGGCTGATCAGACCGTTACCTGCCCATATATAAAACATTAGTGTTTCTATTATGAATATTTGAAAACAGAATCAGATTTCAATTACATAAGCTTAATAACTATTTCAAATGTTCTTCATGATTCATTTTCTTCTGATCTGTGTTTTCCCCATCTATCTTCCTTGAATTCCCTGTGTGTTGAGCTCCCAGGGAAAAGAGATGCATACAACCGTTGAAATGGTACAGAGCACCTATTCTCAAACTAGATTTGCCGGCGTTCAGGTCTTGATCCGACCACTTATTAGCTGTGTGACCTTGCATCAGTCGCTTAAACTCTCTGTGCCTCTGTACCCTGCCTACGAATAATACAGGTGTTGCGCGAATGAAATGGGTTGACACGCGTGAGGTAGACAGAAGAGTGCCGGGCAGTTAGCAAGCATCCAAACTTGAGCTAATCATGAAATGAATTCTACTTTTGAAATGAATTCTACTTTTGGAAAAAAAAAAAAAAATCTTCTCTTTTGTGCTAGTATTTTTCTTCTTGAATCAATCCACCTACACCTGTAGAAATAAAAAAAGGTAAATTTGCAAATGCCAAGGAAACGGTGCCTACACCTTAAAAGGCGGGAGAAAGTGAAATAGAAAAAGAGATCTGACATGCCTGCGACTTAATCTTCCAGGTCCTGTGATAAGTCAGGGTACTTTCTGCTCGGAGTCTGCGCAAGACCAGCAATTCTTGGCGATTCTTGGCTGTGCCTCTGGCAGGGATACAAGTGGCAGAAAAGCGAAGGCGAGGAAGCCCGAAGTGCACTGCGCACGTCGTCTAAGCCTTGCATTTCTATCTTCTTGAATCCGCGGCTTGGCTATCATTACCCGCATTTCACAGTCAAAGAAAACGCGGTTCGGTGAAGCGCAGAGACTTTTCAAAGTCTGTTGAGCCGGCCAGGGACGCGGCTGGGAGGCGAAGCACTCCTTGCTGGATGCCGGAGTCGTCGGTCGCCTTCCTCCGTCACCTGCTCCGGAAGGACGCAGCCCAGGGCCCAGGTGCGGTCCGGGCTCCCGGGGACCGGCCGCCACACAGACAGCGCCAGCGGGAGCCGCCTGCATTGGTCTCTAAGCCATTCCTACCCCCTGTTCAGATGAAGTAGCCTCATGGGGCGGTTTGCCGCGAACCGTGTAATTCTAGGCACTTTGGAAAGTAACGTCCTTTTCGCTGCTGAACCCAGGACCGCGCGCCCGTCCCCAGCCCTTCCGGATCTCCGCAGAAGCAGAGGTTCATGGGAGACGGTGCCGCACATGCGCAGAGCCTCGAGGCCCGCCTCCTCCTCCCGCGCGGCCCACCCTCTGAGGGGCCGACGACGCGCACCGAGGCGCCTGCCTGAGGGCCCGGCACCCGCCGGAAGTCACGGCTGCGGAGCCGGCCTGCGTCAGGTTAGGAAGGTTCCAGAAGCCGAGGGGCCCGGCAGGCGTGGCCCCGGGGGCAGCGGCAAACCTCAGCTCCCGGGCGGGATGTGCTGGGGGGGATGAGGCCCTGAGCGCGGCGGGGTGTCCGGTGGCAACGATGGCGTGAGCTGCCCGCAGAAGCTTCTAACATCTTCTCTTCAGGTTTATGAGGTAATACCATTCCCCCCCCACCCCCCCGCGCTTTTTATTTTATTTTTTTCCCTAATCACTGCACTGTTTGGAAGTCAAGGTTGGAGGCGCCTCAGTGGGTTCCTGCTGCGAGGAAATCGAGCGCATCCCCCTCCTTCACTTGCAGGACATCTAGGGCTCCACTTTGAACGTTTTCCTTCAGTTTACAAGGGGAAACCGGAACGATGCCACATGGACCCCACTCTGGGTGGTGTGGGAAAGCACAAAACCTCTTCATGGAAATAAAGAGAGCTTGGGCATATGCATTTCTTCATGGCAGGACCTTGTTGTCCACTCCCCTCTTCATTGCCTTGGAACAAGTACAGCCCGTGTTGATAGGAACCTGGCAGAAAAGAAAGAAAAAAGAAAAGAAAAGAAAAGAAAAGAAAAGAAAAGAAAAGAAAAGAGAAAAGAGAGAGAGGAAGAAAGAAAAGAAAAGAAAGAAAGGAGGGAGGGAGGGAGGGAAAATGAAAAACAAAACAAAAAAAAAGCCAAAAAAACTGTTATTTTCCTCATACCTAATTATTTCATTGAATTCAACCAGGTTTTCTAAACCTGTTTGTATTTAGACATACGGCATGAGTAATTTGTGAGCATTTACCGAGAACTCTTATCCAAATTTCTTTTAAGAAAGATGCCAGGACCTTATTCTCAATTCTGTTACTGAAGCTGTGATTTTCCCATTTTAGAGTTGAGATGCTACAGCTAAACAGGAATATGGATTTCACTTTCAATAAAATCACGGGCTGGTAAAGCCCAAATTAAAACAGAGCATTGGAAATCAAGCTGCCTTTTTCTATTAGAACTAACAAGAGCTGTTTCATTTTCCAAGTCAAAAGTTCTAGATACTGAAATCCTATTTGCAGGCAATGCTCAAGCATTATTAAAAATGCAGATAGTCATCACGAGCTGGCATGTCTTCTCGTGGTTGCCAGGATGTCTTAACGATAAAGCCGAGGACAGGTGCACATAACACATCAACGTTTTAATCGAAGAATAAAGACAGAAGACACGAAATTCTCCAAAGCAAAGGAGAGATAATGCCTCCTCTTGAGAATCAACAGTGACCTTGTTGTTTAGAAAAAAATAAAAATGCTACTCTCCATCTCTTTTCTATATTTCTCTTCTGTCTGCATTTTTCAATCTTAAAATCACAACAATAAGAGGAATAATGGCAGCAATGAGAACTTTGTTTGTCTTGGTGCCCCCGTTAGTCCCTGTTTAGAAAAGGGATTCTTAACCTGGCCTCCATACAAAACTTTACATACATATCTCTAATGGTATTTTTTTTTCTGAGAATTGGGTCCAAAGCTTTCATAAACATGCCAAGAACTTATGGCTGTCCAAAAGAAGTTAAGCCAAACACACAAACACTGAAAAAATATGTGACACCCCTTTAGTCCATCTTTCCTGTACTGCTATTTTGTTTCCTCAGGGTTTTTGATAAAAGCTAATGAGTAGTCAATTCAAGGTTAATTTTTCTGGTCAGAGTAGATATGGTGCTGCTATGACTGTGAATATTGTAAAGAGATGGAATCATTCGGACATCCTACCACCTACTTCAGTTCAAACCCATCTTTTCCTCCAAAACCATTTCCCTTCTACTATGGTATCATCCTGTCCATTCCCTTAGGCTTGAGATCTGAGTTGTCTTGGAGTCTTCCCTGACCTTTATCTCTCCTGTGTAATCAATCAGCAGTCCTTTTAGGTCACCCTCACAGGTTTCTTACCACTCTCCCGTTCATCATTAAAAGCCAGCATAGGCTACCACTGGTGGTTTTATAACTGGCTGAACATTAGGATTACATGGGGAGCTTTTTATATTACACTAAAGCTTACATCCTAGACTCAGAAAGTTTCATAAAACTTCCGGGGTAAAGCCTGGGCATTTGAATTTTTTAAAGCTTGTAGGGGGCAGCGAGTGCTGACAGTTACTTGCCTACCCTAGCTGTTGGAATATGTATATATATATGTTAAAATATATATATATTTTACTTTAAGAGCCTTCTAGTAGGTGATCTAGTATCCAGTGTTGCTATTCTTTATCTTATTCCATATTTACTGTATATATAGTATACCAAATATAGTATATACTGTAAACATATATATTTATATTTAACTATATATATTTGACTCTATAGTGTTTACCATATATATTTTTGTGTAAGAGCCTTCTTGTTGGTGATATTGTATCCAATCTTGCTACTCTCTCTATAACATATATATGTTTATATATATATTTTGTTGTTTTGTTTTATATTGTTTTTACTATAGGTGCCTTCTAGTTGGTAAACTTGTATCCAGACTTTCTACTCCCTATCTTCTTCCATATTTTCTCTCCCCCAGATTAATCTTCTCAGTATCTTAATTTTCTCATGGCTTTCTTTGATTAGGAAACCCCATTGTTATTTATTGTCTGTAGAGGCACCTAAATTACTCCGTGGGACTTTAAGGGTGCCCCAGAACCCCACTGGGAACTCTGACTGAGGAAGGATGAAGAGATGAAGGGGCAATGCTCTAGAGCATCTCTCCCCTAGTTTTGCAAATAGAACCCTCCAAGATAAAGGGGTTTGACTCGCTTAAAGACACAATCTGTTAGTGACAGAGATGGATCTAGAACTAAATCTTCTTACTCTTGACCCCCTTTCTGATTCGGAATGCTGCATATCCCAGGGCCATTAATAATTGGTGATGGAAGTCAGTGCTGGGCCTTTGCCACATTTCTCCATTTGTTAGCTTTATTCTGCTTTCCTCTGTTTGGAACATCTTCAGCAGGTGTATCTACATCATTAGGAAAATCTGATGTGACTGAGAGATTTGGCTAGTCCAATTTGTCAGACTTGTTGACAGCAGCCCTGGGAGCTGTGGGACCAGTAACACAGAGGCCTTGATGCCATGCCTGTCAACCTAATATCATGGTGTTTAAGCACAGAGAGTTCTGCTTTAGCCTCAAACTCTGTCCATGATACTTTGTATTAAATAACTTTAGGACCAGCTCTTCGGTTATCCAAATAGCAGCTTATCTGTGATTCAAGGAAGATGGAATGCTCTACCTACCCCTAAATATCATCCTTACCCACTTTCTACATTACATGAAGTTCTTAATTCTGGTTTTCTTCCTGGTGACAAGACAATCTTTATTTTGTAAAATGCAAATGTGAAATCCCAAAAGCATAACATTAACCGATCAGCATCCATTAATACCTTAGATTAGATTTTTCTTTCTTTCCTTTTTTTTTTTTTTTTTAACATTTTCACTGGTTCAGTGCAAAGTCCTGACGGAACAGAACAGAATTAGTGTGGGTAGAAGGTGATTGAGGAAGGGTAAATATGGAGGGGAGCATAGAAAAAAATCTGAAGGTTGGGTGCAGTATTCTAGGAGGAACCTAGAGAAAGTAAAACGGACAGAGGGTGTCAAAGGCTTAGCTTTGCCTGATTCCCAGTCTTGCCAAATTCTACATTTATCCTGAGTTCTCCTTGGTTAGCTCTCTTTCTTTATTGATTTTGCCTGGCATTGGTTAAAATACTGAAAATTTTGGGGAATAAATACTACCAATCTCTGTAGCTAACATTAATTGAGCACTCACTCTGTGCCAGACATTGATCAAAGCATTCTACATGCATCAACTTATTTTATCCTCCCTGTAACATTTGGAGATTAGATGCCATTAATATCCCTCATTTCATAGATGATGAAACTGAGGCCCAGAGGTTTAAAGAACTTCCCTAAACTCATCCAGCAAGGAAATGGTGAAATCAGGGTTCCAACCCAAGTGGTCTGGTTCCAACGCCTAAATTCTTAACCCCTGTGATCTACTGTCTCTCAAGATCACAATATCTGTAAGCAAATGATGGGGTTCATCTTCAAATCCAGACAGTCTGATTCCAGATCATCCCACTATAATGCTTCCTAGGCTGCAGTGAATCTTTCAAGTACATCATGACTTTTACAGTCATAGAGACTGTAGTGGTCCAGAAAAAGTGTCTTGGTTTAGGATCTTTCTAAAGTGATCATAGTCTGATGTCTTAATAACAGTGCTCTATTGATTTATTATCAAATGCCACCCTGACAAAGGCAGTCAAGTGCAAACCTCACAAAATGTGGGACACAATCCCTGTCCAGCTGTTATTGTCCCACACTGAAATGGAGAATCCAAATAAAATTACTTCTGGTCTCTGTAAAAGACCAGCTGAAATAAAAATTGTTTAATATCTCTTTTTCTTCTATATAACCAAACATCCTAGCACCCAGGGAACATCAAAGATAAATCTGAAATCTTGGATTTAGGAAATCACTGTACCACCTTTAGTTGTTATTTTGCAAGGGCCTCCAAAGGGCATTCGGGATATTATCTAACGAATCCTCATTGACATTCAGCCAGGTTTTCGCCCCCAGAGTGCTACCTTCCTGCTAAGAAGAACTTCCCTGGAAATAAAGCAGATGACAGGTGTCAGATTAATATAAAAATGTAGCTGTAGTTTGGAGAAAGGCTTGCTCAATGCATCCCCTTCCCCGTAATGATGGAATGAATTCTAGTAAGATGGTCCATTTGGGGGCTGGAGAGAAGAATAAAATGTCTTTTAGGCCAGTGCTACTGGAACTCAACTTCTTGATGATTCTCTGGGAGCTGAGGAGGGAAAGAGAATGGCTGAGGGAAAGGAGGAGGGAAAGGCTGAGAGAAGGAACAGGAAAGTTATACTTTGTGTAAACTATAAGGGCTCCATCTTGGAAATCCCTTCCTTTTTTCTTCTAATAATTAGCTATTTTCATACCCAAATTAAATCATTTCCCCCTAATTTCAGTAAATAAATATGAAACAAAACCAACCAAACAAAATGATACCCTTGTTTCATCAGAAAATAACCTTTTCTATTATTCTGCACTTTTCAGGAGGCAAATGCCTCATCCTCTCTCAATAGATTTGACCTATCTTTGCTTGGGAACATCTTTCATTTCCATGGAAGCCTTAAAGAAATAGCAAGACTTTGCAGCAGAAATTCCCAATCTTTTTGTCAAGAGAAGCTGCTTTTCATTTCCCCTAAAGCTGTAAGGTCAGGGGTGGGGGTGGGGAGTTTCCAGCAGATGTTTCATTCCTCCCTGGGGAAGCTGTCAATCCCCAGGCTACTCAGTGGAGCATTATCAGATCAAGCTTTGAGCGCTACCAGCAGACTCTTAGCAACTGGTTGAGGACTGGTATAAAAGGATTCCTCCATTTGATGAGCAATGGAAAAACTTAAAAATAACAGAAAGATAAGGAGGGAGAGGATGGAGAGACAAGGAAGGGAAGGGAAGGGAGGAAGGGAGGAAGGAAGGAAGGAAGGAAGGGAAAGAAGAGAGAGAGGGAGAAAGAAAGAAGAAAGAAAGAAAGAAAGAAGAAAGAAAGAAAGAAAGAGAGAGAGAGAGAGAGAGAGAAAGAAAGAAAGAAAGAAAAAGAAAGAAAGAAAGAAAGAAAGAAAGAAAGAAAGAAAGGGAAAGGCAATTACTTGCTTTTTCACTTCCCGAGAACATGTTCTGAGTACCAGCTAAACTCGTTTGCCACCAAAGTTGATCAAACAGTGAAATTGATGGAGTTTAGCCTCTGGAATTTTTTCTTCTTAGCTTTGTATCATCCTTGTACACATCCCAGGCCACTTTTCATGTAAATGCCCTTGTTGCCCTGGCAAGTTTCCAGGCTTGCAGGTCCTGACTGAGTGGGACATTCAGCTAGCTTTCCCTCTTTGGAGTACCATTCTTGCTGGGCTGAGAACTCCCCTGGAAATAAAGCTGTAACTAAGGTACTCACCATCCCACTATTTATTCTTATGCCATTCATATTCCTTGAGTTTTCAGGATACAAACTATGCTTCTGGTTCGAGTTGGAAGATGTAATATGGAGATGGAGAAACTGAACTTTCCAGGTAGCCATGCTAGGAATAACTTATAGAAGAGTATATGGACATCAGAATTCAACTACAGAAAAGTAAACTGCAAAGCTTAGAGTTCGAAGAAATTTCAGTGGATCATTTGATCCAGTTCAAACATCTTGGGTAGAACGATCCCATTTTACAGATGACACAGATGACACAAATGACACAATAGAAGCTCAGAGACTAAAGACCATATCTAAAGTTATCTGGTCATCTTTAAGACTGAGAGGGAAGCTGAGGGCCCTTATCTTTTACCTCCTACTTTATGCTATTTTACAAATATTTCAAGGAATGTATGATGCCAAAACATAATGACTTATGCAAATGTGGTATCTACCAGGGAGAGAAAAAGAATGGGATACTGAATAATGCAGCATAGGAAGTCCTGTGATAGCAATCCCTTCTGGTTACTAGCATACTTTGGCTTCTTTAAGAATCTGACCCAAACTCAAAGTTAATTAAAATTAATGGTTTAGATTCCTGACTTTATAACATAGCATGTTATTTCTTATGCCATTTTTGTCAATTTTATTCTATACATGGTCTTCTGTTAGAATCTCCTCCTATCCTCCTCCTCTTTGCCTCATGACTTGCCATCTCAACTTGGTTGTTTTGGTACTGTTGAGATCTTTCCCAAATGGCTGAGTGACTGCTCAGAAGATCAGATAGGTAACACTATTGCTGGGTCAACCAGGTTCCCAGGCCTTATCTCCTATATGCTGCTTGTAGATGGCCTCAGTCAGTATACACTAGACATGGGTGAGTGAGAAAGAATGTTTCTGGTAATAGTTATGATTATAAACCCCAGAGCTATGTATAAATCATTTTTATCATCACTGTAATAAGGATAGGCAGAGTTTAGAAAGAGAGAGAGAAGACAACAGATAGTGGGGGTTCGTTTGAGGTGTTTCCATTTGGTGTGTATCTTTGCGACAACCCAGTAGTATCTGGAGTTCTAGATATAAAGTTGAAATACGGATTCTATACTTGAACTATGAATTTTGAATTACTACAGATAGAGACAAAGAACATTTCTGCAGTTGATATAAAAATACCCATTCCCACACGAATGTGGGAAAGGGGACCATATGGAACATGAGAGGAAAGGGCCATATTTTAAAGAACCAAATGAATGCAAGGAAGAGATACAAAATAGGATCGGAACATAGATGTTTTTCTTAACCTCAGTGGTTAACATTTTCCAATTGTCATGTAGGAAAAAGTAGGTTTTTAAAAATAAATATTATCTAAAATTATTATTAATTTATATTATTCAATATGATTGTGAATTTGTGTATATATACTCATGCCGTGTTCAATATCCATTACCCTGTAATGAGTTATCCCAAGATTTAGTGGCTTAAAACAAGTGGCTTAAAACAATAAAACATTTATTATCTCACAGTTTCCAAGAGTCAGAAATCCCAGAGTGGGGATTTTAAGTAGATGTTCTGGCTCAGAGTCTCTTGTGAGCTTCCAGTCAAGATATCAGCTAGGGCTGCATCATCTGAAGCCTTGGATGTGCCTGGAGGATCTAGATCCAAGGATCCCTAAGTAGGGTTGTCCAGAAGTCTCAGTTCTTTGCCACATGGACATCTCCATACAGCCACCTATGTGGCTTCAACACATGGTAGTGGGCTTTTCTCAGAGTAAGGGGTCCAAGATACAGAAACAGAGACATACAACACTTAACATGGAAGCTGCAATCCTTTTTTTTTTTTTTTTTTTGGACTTTTATTTATTTGAGAGTGAGAGAACACAGGAGTAGGGGGAGGGGCTGACGGAGAGGGAGAAGCAGACCCCCTGCTGAGCAGGAAGCCTGGTGCAGGCTGTATCCTGGAACTCTGAGATTGTGACCTGAGCTGAAGGCAGCCACTTAACCCACGGAGCCACCCAGGTACCCCTAACTTTATCATTTTAACCAATTCTCAAGTGTAGATTTCAGTGGCATTAATTATGTTCACATTGTTGTGTGACCATCACCACAATTCATTTCCATCATCCCAAACAGAAGCTCTATATCCATGTAGCAAAAATTCCCCATCCTCCTACTTCCAACCCCTGGTATTCTCTATTCTACTTTATGTCTCTGTGAATCTGCCTACCCTGAATACCTCATGTAAGTGGAATCATAATATTTATCCCTTTGTGTCTGGCTTATTTCACTTAGCATAGTGTTTGTAAGATTCATCCAGGTTGTAGCATGTATCAGAATTTCATTCCTTTTTATGACTGAATAACATTCCATTGCATGTATATACACATTTTATCCATTCGTTTGTCAATGGACATTTGGATTGTTCCCACCTTTGCTGCAGTCTTTTTATAGCCTAATCTGGAAGTGTAATCTATTCACTGGAAGCAAGTCATTAAATTGAGCCCACGCTCAAGGGAAGAAGAGGGAGAGAAATATCAGAGAATTTGTGGATATGTTTCTAAAAGAGTAGAAGATACTTAAGTTGGTTTTACCAGCTGCACATGGTGCTTTACATGGGGCTCAGTCATGGTCCTTAATTCCTGTAGATTTTATAAAACCCTGAGTTTAAGAATCTTTTTGACTGCACTTGGAATAGCCCCAACAAGAGCACATGATGAAAACGGGCAAACCAGAAAAATGACATACCTGGTGAATATTGCTCTAACAAGGCTGATTTTGGTACATGAGGCATTATGGGTATAACCTAATTTCTCTGCTGCTCTCAGTCATGGGTTTACCAGCAGAAGGAATGAAAGTAGACCTGCCTTGTGTTTCATTCTACTGCATATGAGTGGGTACATTTTTCATGACCGTAGTAGCTGAGGCATAGGTATTCAGAGCATATTCAGAGTTATTCCTGTTGGTGTCTGTCTTTGTATGTAGTAGCAAGAAGGCTTAAACTATACTGACAAAAATAACAACAAGAAGAAACAACCCCCCACCCTCACTCTTACCCCTTTTATTAATCCTGTAAATGTTCTTCCTTCTTTTAAGATGGGCACCATAAAGCTGAGCTCTTTTGCCTTTTTAATTTATTATGCTACTTCAATTTTCAATTTTGTGATGAATGTAAGGAATTTGGAAGTAGTTTGCAAAGATGAAGGCAGGTAGGATAAAAAAGCAATTACCTCATGCCAGTTATACCAGGAAATAGTGGAGGTGCCATTCCTGCACATTTTCTGTCTATTTTTCTTCATTACTGTAATGGTGGCTGCTCTCCTCATTACCCAGCACATTTCTCTTCATTACCAGCTGTGGTGATGGGGGTGATGATGAGTGCTATTTACAGCTGGAATTCTGTGAAAGGCCCAACAGATGAATAATAATTATTCAAACAGATATGTGGAAGCCAAAAAGACAAATGGTTAATGTGAAGCTATTGTGTCCCAGAAAGGCAGGGAAGTAATTTCTTTCTTTCTTTTTTTTTTTTTAACATTTTATTTAGAGAGAGAGAGATCATGGGGAGGAGCAGAGAGAGAGGGACAAGCAAACTCTGTACTGAGTGCAGAGCCAAATACGGGGCTCGGTCCCACGACTCCAAAATCATGACCTGAGCCAAAATCAAGAGTAGGATGCTTAACCAACTGAGCCACCCAGGTGCCCCAAGATAATTTCTTTTGAAGGGAGAGGGGGCATGTATTCCTCATTCATGGACTATCCTGCAGTGTTGGGTGGAATGGCTTCTTTAAGTTACTTAGTTTGTTATTATAAGAACTGACTGAAAAATAATGATTCACTTAAAACTATCAAACAAATGCCGAGGCACACTGTAACCCTTGCCAGAAAGAAAGCAGGGCTTTCCTTGGGTCTACACTAAAAAGCTATCTCACCACAAACTTCCTCACACCCTCCACCCTTGTATCAAGCTATCCACCTACCCTACCTGGGACAATCTTGTTAGGACAATATTTATAAGGTGTATTAACTATCATCTATCCATGTGTGTGTGTATGTATGTGTGTGTGTGTGTGTGTGTGTGTGTGTAGCTGTCTATCTGTATTAGTCTTGAGTTCTCCAAAGAAACAGAACCAACAAAAAGTGTGAGAAGAGAGAAAGAAAGAGATAGAGATTTTAAGGAATTGGCTCACCTGATTATGGAGGCTTAGAGAGTCCAAAAATCGGATGGGGTAAACCAGCAAGTTGCCGATTCAGAAAAGAGTTGCAGTCCTAGTTTAAAATTTTTTGTTTTTGTTTTTTATTTATGATAGTCACACAGAGAGAGAGAGAGGCAGAGACACAGGCAGAGGGAGAAGCAGGCTCCATGCGCACCAGGAGCCCGACGTGGGATTCGATCCCGGGTCTCCAGGATCGCGCACTGGGCCAAAAGCAGGCGCCAAACTGCTGTGCCACCCAGGGATCCATGCAGTCCTAGTTTAAAAGCAGTTTGGTAAGAGAATTCCTTTTCGTTTGGGGAAGGTCAGTCTTTGGTCCATTAAGACCTCCAACTGATTGGATGAGGCACACTCACATTATGAAGGGTAAGTTGCCTTACTCAGAATCCACTGATTTAAATGTTAATCTCATCCAAAAAACACTTTCCCAGAAACATCCAGAAAAATGTTTGACAAAATATCTGGCCACCGTGGCCCAGCCAATCTGAATTTGTGACCTGCTAATAACAGTACTAAACTGAGTTTTTACCTAGTGATTAGTCTTTGACTTGGACTATTAAGATTCTTCAGGGAATGTGGGAGAATCCATCCAGCAGCTCTAACAAGGAGTTGAGTCCTGCCTTCCATCCTGACTCCTTCCAGGCACTTGAATTGAGGGGAATAATTGCCCCAGCGGCAGAAGGGGATCTATAGGTGAGTTTGGAGGAGAGCCAGAAAGTACGTATGATTGGGAACTGTGGTAAATTGTTTATTAAAGAACACCTTCCAATTTAATTATCTAATTGCTAGTCTTGCTTTGACTTTCTCACTAGCAGTGGTCCTCACAGCTATCCCATAGCAATCTTGCCCAACTCAAAAAGGTGTTGAAACAGGCTGTAGAAGTTCCAAGCCAGGCAAGTAGGAGCAAGTCAGCTTCCCAGAGATGGGCTCATGAGCAGGCCTCTAGTTAACCCCTGCTAGACCGGAGCATCTGGGAATAAGGCCCTGGGAAAAGATTTCCACGAGAAGGGCATTGCCATTTGCCAAACTCTGACGGTGTGTGCAGCCTGTTAAGAATGATAGAGGCGGTGTTCCAGCACAGCAGGCTTTCAATATGAGACAGAGGGATGAAAGGAGTACAATATGAAAACAGCAGGTGAGAATGGATGTATCACACAGGGAAAAGATGTTAGAGGACTACTGAGGTATATTAATTCTCCCCAGGCCCCCTCAAATTCAGTAGCTTCAGTGAGAGCAAAAATATGCTCTTGAATTAGGCTGGGCTCCTAACAAGTGCCAAAGCACCATCTGCTTCATAGCGAAAGGCATAGGAGGTGGGAAAGGCAGACCTGCATGGCAATCGATCATGATACTGCCTTCAATAACCTCGATTACCTCAGGGTATCTCACAAGGTGTCCTGTGTGGACAAGCTTAGGGAATTTGATATCTCCAATATGACTCTTCCCCAGACTTAGGCTACTCCCGCAAGCAAGAGGGCATTTACCTCATGGCTTTGGGATAATTTTCATTTTTATAAAGGCTTGAAACAAGCAGCAGAAGCAGCAACTATTTGGCACCTGGAGAATCCCTCCAAATGATCTGGGTCTGGAGATGCTTCTCAAGGTAGTGTTTGTGGGCAGGTCGTCAGGCCCTGTCTGTGACAAATTGTTCACACCATTGAAAAGGACACGATCCTGTACCTTCACACCCATCTCATTGTAACTTCAGGATAACAAAGGCAAACCAAAGGTAAGTGTCCTGTAGGTGTGTGAATCAACTACATTCCTGAGAGAGCTCAGAGAGTTCCTTAAGTAACTAGTTTCAGTCTTTTGGCTTAGGCCTTTAGATTTATTTTCCCTAGTGCTTGGGCCACTTGCCATTTCCCTAAACCAATTTCCTGAGCCCCTGAACAGGAAGCATGCGATGACAGTCTCCCCGATCTAGACCCAAATAGCTTAAGTCCATAGTGACTTTGTTCTGTCTTGGCACCAGACATCCATTTGGAGAATTTGGATGAAGCAAATTTCATCATGCCTCTCCTCACTGTCCCTGGGTAACCTCCAATCTCATGGATTCAGCCACCACCAGTAGTCTTGATGACCTCCAAATCCATCTCTCTCATCGGAGCCCAAAACTTTCTTCAGAGCTTAAGCCTGGACTTCTCAACCTGAATATAAAATGGACACCTCAAAAAATATGTTCACAATGGAACTCACCCCAAACATGTTCTCTTTTATTTCCTAGCCCTGTTAGTGGCACCCTGCCTCACCACTCACTGGAACTAGTTACCTTTTACTTCTCCACTTCTGATTTTCACACACATCGAATTTATCACCAAATTATGTGGATTTAACATTCTGAAGAGGTTTTTTTTTTAAAGAAAAATGTATCTCTTTCCATTCCTGAAATTATTACAGTAATCCAGGCTCTTAGAGTTATCCTAATTTGCTTACAACCAGTCTTCTTCTACCTAAATTCGTTTTAGATTGCATACAACAGTTTAAATAATTGATCTCAAATACTTTAAATCTTTAAAAGCTCCCCACCATTTACTAAGCACCAAACTAAGCAGTAAACTACTTATCCAGCCCTCTGACTTCCCTCTCCAGTATTATCTCCCAATAATGCCCCCTGTCCCTTTCCACTTTTGAAATATCCTTTTAATTCCACACATGGACCTTGCAGCTTCCTGCTCCATACCTCTGCGGGAGTTATTCCTTCAATCTGGAACACTCATCCCACCCTTCTTCATAGGCTAATTATGCCTAACTCATCTTTAATACTCAGCTAAAGCATTAGCTCTTCCAGGAAACCTCTTGTGAACTCAGAATGGAACAAGTACCTTTCCTCTCTATTATAATTTCCCATAATACTCTGTAGATAAATATCTCTTTTATTATCCCACATGTCCATTTCTCTTACTGAATTTTTAGGATCCTTTTTAAAAAATCTTTACTCTCAGATTTCCTAGAATAGAATGACAGTGGAAATGGGAAAAATTCATTTTGCACATAAGTCCTATATCTTTGTGGTTTTAGATTCCACTGAGCAAATGTTATTAATTCTACCAACAAATTCCTTCAATTCACTAAAACGTCATATCAGTTTATTGTACATGGAACATCCCTGTTTAAAGATCTCCAAAGATCTTTAATATCTCCACACTTGGAAGCCACACATATTCTCTTTAACCTACAACATCTAATTCTCCAATACCACTGACCTCGTTGAAAAGTGATTTTTGGATTAAGTGCCTTCTGTGATGTATGTTTCCAATATGGCTGACATTTCCAAGTGACTAACATGACTTACTCTCTTGGCTGCAATTTTGGGGTTCCACAAACAGTCATCAGAACATCAAACAAGCAAAGCAAACTGGCAAAATCCCATCTTAGATTATGTTAGGGATCCAACACAGACATTGCTAGAACATAAGGAAATCTCTAGAGAATACCTAAGAATAGGAAGGGACTCTCTGCCAGCTTACCTAGTTGGAAATGAATATCTGGCATTTCATTATCTCAATTAAATCTTTGTGTTCGTCGCACTATAAATATAACTGGAGTTAAGAAATCAATCCTCATCTATGAGAGGCTTGGAATTTAAAGATGCAAATATTGTTAGATGCATGATACAAATACTTATAGATCATATTATGTTTTTGCTTTAAAATTCTTCTTAACTCCTTGATTACATTCAGGATCAAACTCCTTATGATACAACATCTCTGAGAGACATTATGGCATGGAAAACAGAAGTGTGTGTCCCAGCACCAGAGCAGATTGATATCCTATGCCAAATACTTGCTAAGAATATAACTATCCATATTTCAGTTTCTTCATCTGCAAAATGGGAATAATAAAATAAGAATAGTGCCTACTTATGAAGTATTGTGGCAATAAAAGATATGACAAGAACCTGGAAGAGTGTCTGTCACATAATAATTATTAAATAAAATTTAACTACTGTTAGGTAACATATGACTTGTCCATTTCTCCATTGCATTTGTCATTGTACTCCAGCCATATTGAACTTGAAATTCCCCTGTTGCATTATTCTCATATTGCTTTGCACCTGCTACCAGGAATGTTTCCGCCTCCTTCTTATGGTTAAATCCTACAAATTTCCCTACCAGTCTCTGTTAATGGACCGATTTGTGTACTCTCATAGACCCCTGTGCTTCCTGCTCCCACTGTCCTGATGCTCCTTCACATGTCCATCTCCCACACTATACTCTAAAGCCCTCAGTGGGAGGGAGTGTTTTCTTTTCCTTTCATCTCCCAATTTATACACAGTAACTGCCCTATAAAAGATGCTTAACAATATCTATGAAATGAACTGAAGACTAAATATCCCCCCAAACACATGTGGAAAGTTAAAATAAACATCTAATTCAAAAGAATGAGAAGATAATCCACAGATTGAGCAAAGAATATTTGCAAATGACACATCTGATAAAAAGAAAATTATCCAGAATACACAAAAAAATTCTTAAAAACAATAAAATCAACAAACCAATTTAAAAATGGCTGAAAGACCTTAGTGGACACCTCCCCTGTAAAAACATACAGATGGCAAATAAACATATGAAAAGATGCCCCCTATCATATGTCACAAGGGAAATGAAAATTAAAACAGTGAGATGCTTTGGTGCCTGGTAGCTCAGTTGGTAGAGCATGCAGCTCTTAATCTCAAGGTCATGAGTTCAAGCCCCATGTTGGGCACAGAGACTACTTAAAATAAAAATTAACAAAGTAAAACAGATACCACTGCACATCTACTAGAATGGTCATGATCCAGAACCCTGATAGCACCAAATGCTGACAAGGATGTGTAACAACAGAAACTCTCATTCGTGACTGGTTTGGTCTTAAGTGTGTTGGAGGACATGAAATATATATGGTTGAGTATCAGTGTACAGGCTCTGAGAAATGCCTCTCAAACTGCAATATGTAGAAGAGTGACCCTGAGATCTTGTTAAAATGCAGATTCTGATTTCATAGGTCTGAAATTCCATGTTTCTAACGTGTAGCCAGGTAAATAACAATACTGCTGGTCTGTGAACCATATACTGATGGAAGGCTCTAGAGTCAGGCCCTCTGGGCTCAAATCCCAGTCCTGCTAAGGGCAAGCCATTTAACCTCCTGGGGTTCAGTTTTTTCCCATCTGAAAATTGAGAATGACAACAGCCCTGACCTAGGGTTTTGTGAGGATTAATTTAGGGAATATATATATATCAGGCATTTAGAGCAGTACTCTGAATCTGATAATCAGTGTTTGCCATTATTACCCCCTTGGAATTTAATTCATCCAGACTTGAGCTCATACGATTGTGAGGTGCTTTCTTATCATATGCTCACCTATTTTGGGCTTTCATTCTCTCTTAAACTGAAATATGAATCTCCATATTTTCCAGTTTACTGCTTTTTGATAGTAAAAATGAAAGCACGTAGGAATTGGGAAATTTCACTTGTTTTTCATGTACCATCTACCCTGTGTAGTCAGCTTATCCTTTTCATGTTTTTCTTCTCATTCCAGGTGTACTTTGAAATATTCTATTTAACATTTTTGGCATTTCGTTAAACTTAATTCATCCTGATGCTATTCAATGTCAGAAGTCTGTTTAAAAACAGTAACAGAGTCATTTACATTAGCTATTGTAAATAGCTAAATGATTCATTCAAATTATTTTGTGTGGCCTAAATGAAAAAAAGCTTCTCACACTCAGGCTCTTGCTACCCGGGTGAGGAAGCCAGATAATAATAGGTCAGTTTTCCCTTATGACTGATACAGGACAGATAGGACAGATTATGTAGTTCATTATCAGTCCTCCAAGCAGTCACCACACCCTTGTTTTAAGACAATTTAGAAAATTGGGGTTGTAATGAAGGGGATCATTGCTGGGTACAAATTATTTTAGTTTTTACAGAGTTGTTGCCAAATCCTACTTTACTTGGATAAAAGGCAACTTAGAGTTTTAATGTCACAAACATGCCTCATAAATCATGACTATGCTAAGTATTATGAAAATTAAAATGATAAGGCTGCAGTTCTCACAAAGAAGCAATCATTAGATTAAATGATAAATTGGAAATCATCCATACCTAAGCCGGTGGCTGAGAACAGGCAGGTCCCAAGACACACCATTCTGTGTGAACCCTGAATAATAAGGACAACTTAACTTGAATTCGGTTTAAGAGATTATAAAATCTTCCCACGTATATTATTTTATTTGATCTTCCCAGCGGAATCTCAAGGAATTCCACAGAAACATTTCTTTCTGCCACTTCTGGAATGGTAGTCAGTAGTTTGGATTCTTAAATCAGATTGCCTGATTTTGTTAGTTTAGGTCCTCCAGAAAACAGATGCCAAAATGGGATTAAATATGCAAGAATTTTCTTAAGAGAAACGCCTGTTGGAGACAATGCAGGAGAGAGCTGGGATAAGGTGGGTTATCAGTGGAGCTTGTCTGGGCCTAAGTAAAGGAGGGAGGGTTGGGTGGAAGCGTCCTAGACTGTTGTGAAGTCTAACAGAGATTTGGGAAAGATCTTTACACATACTTAAGGCAAAGTGAGCTGTCAGAGAACCTGTATCATCCAGAAATGGACCTGTCACAGCATCCCTACAATGGATTTCAGTGAGCTGCAGCTGAGCACCTTGGTCAGTAATGCATCCTGTAGTTGAAGATCATAGGTGCCCCATGGTTAAAATCCTAGTTCCACCATTAATTAGCTGCTATTTTAGCAAATTACTCTGCTTCTTTCTAAGCCTCATCTCCCTCATTTATAAAATGGTAATCATAGTGATGCCTCTTCTATTGTGTGCATTAAATGAAATGCACATAAAAATATTATTTTTCTCTGAGGCTTGTGGGCCCGCAGGTACCAACTTCTTCCATAAAATAAGAGATCCAGGTCCATCCTGCTGGTTGGCTTGTGATAGAGGGAAAGTCGGGGCTGAAATTCACAGATTTCCTAGGCTAATGGGCACTGCTTTCTAATCTCACTCATCAAGAAGCACACCCAAAATTTTGCCTTTTGACTTTTGAATATGTTTCTCTTTTAAAAAATGAAAGAAATATGGGAGCCTGGGTGGCTTAGTTATTAGTTAAGCATCTGACTCTTGATTTCAGCTCAGGTCATGATCTCAGAGTCCTGAGATCTAACCCCACATTGCACTCCACACTGCTTAAGAGTCTATCTCTGTCAAGAAGGAAGAACATGATAAGCAAAAGTAAGGTTAAATACAATTGACTTTAACTCTCTTTAGTTTTCTAAATTATATTTGGTGGTTGAAGCCAAAAGTGTAACACTATCTTATGTAGTTCTAGATGTACATTCAGGAAATATGTAAGCAAATTAAATTTTAAGCAGGTAATTAGGGCACCCAAATCAGAAAGGAAGAATACAACTTTCCCTATTTCTAAATGATGATTTTCTGTGTAGAAAGCCCTATGAAGTAAAAGGAAAAACAAAATAAAATCTTCTAGAACTAGTAATTGAGTTTATCAAGGTTGCAAAGTACAAAAACAAAACAAAACAAAAAAAACAAAAAATCAACTATTTCTATATACTAAAAATAAATTACCCAAATAAAAAATGCAGTACCATTTACAACCAATAAAAAATTATGCATTAACAGAATATGTGTAGGACTTGTGTGCTGAAAACTTCAAATGCAGATGAAAGAAATCAAAGACCAATTTAAATGGTGAGACATACTACATTCATGCATTGAAAGATTTGACATAGTAAAGATACCATTTCTCTCCAAATCAATATACGGGTTTAACTCAATTCCTATCAAAATCCCAGCAAGAGTTTTGTAGATAAAAACAAAACTATTTCTCGAATTTATATGGAAAGGCATAGAAACTAAGACAAACCAATTTTGAAAAAGGAGAATAAAGTGGGAGGAATCTTCTCTCTCATTTCAAGACATCATAAAGTGTTAATAATCACAAATATATGGTATTGGCAGAGGGATAGACACATACATCAATGAAACAGAATAGAAAAGCCAGAAACTGACCTACACAAATATGCCCAACTGATTTTTGAGTAAAGTGCAATAGCAACTTAATGAAGGAAAGATAGCATTTTCAACAAATGGTACTGCAGCAGTTGGATATCCATAGGCAAAAATTGAAACTCGGCCAAAAACATATAACTTATACAAAAATTAACGCAAGATGAATTATAGACTTAAATATAAAATATAAAACTTAAAAAGTTTTAGAAAAACATATAGGAGGACCTTTAGAATCTAGAGCTAGGCAAAGAGTTCTTAGATTTGAAATCAAAAGCAAGATTCATAAAAAAATTGGTAAGTTAAATTTAGACTTAATCAAAATGGTACCTCTTGCTTTGTGAAAAATCCTGCTGAGTGTGAAAAGACAAGCTACCCATTGGCAGAAAATGTTGTAACCCACTTCTTCAAAGGACTAATATCTAGAATATATAAATAATTTTCAAAAATCAACAGTACTATTAGCTTAATATAGAGACCAAAGTATGGAGAATTATAAAACAATATCATAAAAGACAAAATCTTGGGCCATCCCTGGGCTCTATGCTATTTTGCCACATAGTTTTCTGTGAATTATCTTATTTTACTCTCATAACCTTTTGCAGTAGTAATGTAGAAAACACATAATCATTATTTCCTGGTAAATAATTAAATAATTAGATTATTGAATAGGTGAATGAATAATGTATGAGTGAATGGATGGTGCTATAGACTAAATGCCTGTGTTTCCTCCAAAAATTCATACACTGAAACCTAATCCCCACTGCGATGGTATATGCAAGTAAGCCTTTGGAAGATGCTCAGGTCATGAGAATGAAGTCCTCATGAATGGGATTTGTGCCCATATAAAAGACATCACAGAGCTCCCTCAGTGATTTACCCTGTGAGTACACATCAAGAGAATGGTCATCTTTGAGCCAGGGAACAGCCTTCACCAGACCTGGACTGTGTTGGTACTTTGATCTTGGAATTCTCAGCCCCCAGGAATGTGAGAAATAA
This sequence comes from Vulpes lagopus, assembly GCF_018345385.1. NCBI lineage: Eukaryota > Metazoa > Chordata > Mammalia > Carnivora > Canidae > Vulpes > Vulpes lagopus. Next base: position 31,520,919 of record NC_054846.1, read on the forward strand.
ATGTCTGTTGTTCAACCCTCCCAGTCTGTGGTATTCTATTGCATATTCTATTATAGCAGTCCAAATGGACTAAGACAAATGGATAGAAGGATGGATGGATGGATGTTTGGAATTGGATGAAGTGTGGAACATGTAAAAATTGTTAAAGCATAGGGCATTTATAAGCATGAAGTTAAGTAGTTTATTTTAAGTGAATTTTGGTCACAAAACCAATTTAAAGGCCTTGGGCCCAGACAGAAGGATGCAGGAAGTTCAAAGAAAAACAAAACTGAATCACACCCTGTAACTATAAGCAAGAACTCCTTACATACTAGGCATTTTTGGAAATAGTGTATAATTTTTTGCAGTAAGTACAAGATAAAGACTTTAGAACTTTTCCTGTTACCTGCTGCATGTTCTGATCATCTGCAAAGCTGTGTATCTTTTATCGCTCAGACTTGTGGCTGACCACGCCTAGGAAATCAGCTACTCATTTTTAATGTAGCAGGAAATGCAGTGGCAAGCTTTCTGATACGAAAGACCACCAATGGAGCAACACATGTGCTTGAATTACCATTTGCCTGCCTTTGACCCTTGACATGACTTGACCTCCAGCTTCTGAGCATTCTCTTTCCTAGCTTTGGTTCAGAGGTCACTGCACTTGACCTCTGGCTTCTTGACCTTTGGTTCAGAGGTCACCACACTTGACCTCTGACTCCTAACTTGGTTTGGGTTGTAGTGCACAATCTGTAGTCCCTCAAGGTCCAGAAAAGCCTTTTTACTAGTTCCCACCAGCTGTTGTCTGCTTTGTTCTTGCTCTCCAGGTGTGGCCAATTGAAATATGCAGCCACTAACAATTGTGAGGCCCATTCAAGTTGCCTTGTGCCTCGTGTACTGCCTTTGATTGAATGCTGCTAATTATTACCGTGAATGCCCATTTCCTAAAATTCTAACCATGCTACTACATTCTCCATCTCATATAACATTTAGGAATCCCATGAGAAGGATACCAGTTAGCCCTTCTTTTTAAAGATTAGGAGACTGAGGCTCAGCAAAATTGAAGGTAGCTGATCTAAGTTCGCACTGCCAGAAAGTGTCAGATTTAGGACGTGTAATTTGTACTCCAAATCAATTTCTCATGCTTCTATTTATTAAGCATTCGCACCATAGACCATCCCAGTGTTGGTCTGGATATTGAATATACACATGTTTAAAAAAAACTAGGTTTGAGGCACCTGGGTGGCTCAGTGATTGAGCATCTGCCTTTGGCTCGGGTCGTGATCCTGGGGTCCTAGGATCGAATCCCGCATCGGGCTTCCCGGAGGGAGCCTGCTTCTCCCTCTGCCTCTCTCTCTGTGTCTCTCATGAATAAATAGATAAACCTTTAAAAAACAAAACTAGGTGTGGGTTTTAAAAGATGCTATATCCTGCAATGTTCCATGAAGCTTTGACCACCTGTAGCAGGTGCAAGATAGCCATACCTCACCTCAAATCTCTGATACTGAGCTTAGGATATTCATAGGAAGCCTCGTGACTCATGCTTGCACAATCCAGAAATACCAGGGAGCTAATGCCCTGGAGTTCACCCTTGACTAATGTGGGTAGGAGCCAACGAACCACTTCCCCTTCACGTCACCCAGCGGACATTTCCCAAAGGCATTTGCTGGCCGTCTTCAGAAAAGTCTATAGAAATGAGCTCCCATTAACCACAGCAATGATCCACTGGACAAGCCATCCTTGTATCTGGTTCCTTTCTTCCTTGTTTCACTTCCCTTGTCCATCACTCCTTTTCTTGGGATCCATTTCTGAAGTAACTATGCACACACTAGATTGACTAGCCCTTGCTTCTGGAGAAACCCAGGCTGACTCTACCTATCAGTGAGTCTGAATTAGTACATTTACTGAATTTTATCATAGTTTTACGTCTTACATGTATCATCGTGTACAAGGATTAATCAAGTTTATTTGGTTTCTTGATCAGTTGATTTGGCTCCAGCAGTGGTTTTATAACACTTGTGAATAGACAGCCCTCTGGAATAAATTATCAACATATTTGTGTGAAGTTACTTGTTTCTCATTCATAAGGGAACTTTAATTAGCTGCTAAGTAAGATGAGTTGAGTCAGAAGTCTCCTGACTGACTGTTAATGGTTCTTATGTGAATAGTAACTGAAATCTTTCTTTGATGATAAAAATCTATAGTAACAAATCCATAGCTGTTCTTTCACATTCTTGAACTTCCCTCTGCCCCCTGTAAACACCATCCCTCACAAGATGTGTAATGTCTATCCCTGAATTGGTTAAGCCCTATATTCTCTGTGAGAACATACTGGCCACTTTAGCTCATTTGACCACTGAGTTCACGACTGCTTGAGGTGAGGAGGTAGATAAATAGGGATGCACATTTTGGAAAAGTTTCCTGGTGATTCTGATGCTCAGTCACCCCTGACCTCTCCTTTACCCTCTGCCCCTTTACACACACAGGATCTCACACCTGGGTTTAGGGAAAGCCTAGATGCAAACCGTGCAATAGGACAATAAAATCATTTCTACAGAACATTGCCTTTAGAATCTCCATGGATAGAAAAGTAAAACCAGATGAGCAAAGTGGGTGGAGGGAACAAAACAAAATTGAATGTCTTTCTTTCATTTTATTCATCCTTAAGAGGCCCAGAATTAAATTGCTTTTCATGAAATCTCCTTAGCAAGTAAATTTGTATAAAAGCAGATAAGCTTAGAAATTCTCACATCTTTCAGAGAAAAATATTCCAGGTAATTATAATCTAGGGATCTGGGGAATTAATGGTTGTGGTTTATTCTGAATGTCAAGCAATAAAATTATAGAAATATAGATCATATATAGATCATATACCGTGGTTGATTTTGTTTTTTATTTGTCCTTTACATTCAAAAGCAGTCATCTAAGCTGTATGAATTAACTATTGCAGTCAGCACAGAGTTGCATTATTTGACAGAATAGCAAAATTCATCACATCAAAATAGAAAGGATTGCATTAGCTTTTTCACTGTCCTCTGTGTCTGATACAAAACCTAGCATCAGTGATCTTGCAGGAGTTAAGACAATGGACACCAAGCATCAAGAAAGACTATCTGAGTCATCTGATATAAAAATTCAATTATAAAAGTGGAAAAATACGTGTGAATGTACACATGCGTACAGGAATAGCAAGGTGATTCCATAATCGCTAAATCTATATTTTTTAATATTTACCAAAAGCATTTATTAAATATCAGCCTCTATGTGACACTTTTCAGGATGATACAGATTTCTCCCCCTCATACTTTTTCCCGATCTCTGCTATAACATTTATGACACTTTATTATAGTTTGTTACATATTATATATCTCCCTAAACAGAATAAGGGCACAGAAGACAGGCCTGTCCAGGCTGCCCTAGCATGCATGTGGCCCATGGGAAACAGCAAATCATGTTTTTGGATTCACTAATCCACGTGAATGGATTAGTGAATAATTAAAAATTATTTGGTAGTTGGATCTAGACTAATAACGTCTGAGCTTTCTTTTTGGTCTGAAGACATGGGCAGGCTCGTCTCGTCACTGGGAAGGCAGAAGTTCCGTCTCTATTATGGCTCTCCTTGCATGTCATACGTAAGCTATTAGCTTAATACAGAAACCAAACTATAAAAGATTTTATAAAACACACAGCATGCCATAAAAGACAAGTGCATGGGCCATTCCTGGGCCCTGGCTGGAATGTGTATTATTTGCCAGAGATTTTATGTCCTTTATCTCATTTTACCCCTACAGCCCTGTGAGGCCGTTATGCCTTCCATTTCCAGATCAGGAAATGGAGGTTCAGAAATCTCAAGTAATTTGCTTCGAGAGACAAAGCCAGGCACACAACCCAGGCTTTCAGAATCAAGGTCCAGGGTTCATTCTGTTGGAGTTTGGCTGCTTTCTTCCTTTAAGAGTATTTTAGACAAATATTCCGAGGAGAAAAATATCCAAACTGCTTGTCATTGTATCAGTTCAACACGAAACAACCTGGTGATGAGCTGAATTATTCACTCTTCACTTGATTATTTTGTCATCTTGTACACACAAGCATACTCTGGTTAAGAATGAAAAATGTCTTTCATAAGACCATCGTGAGCTCTGCCCCTGGCATGTTCCGTTCAGTAGAGTGTTGTTATTTTTCTTTTAAATCTTCAGACTTCTTCCAAATGCAAAAATGACCTAATCTCCTTTGTGTTTTCCCTCCATAATTTATTCCTGGAGTTATTCCTCATGTTGTATTTAAAATTTTTGGCATTTGCTTTTAAATGCACTTGTGATTCTTGTGGAAGCTTTAATATGGGAGATCAATATTTTTCCCCTGAAAAACATACTTTTAATTTTACACACATCAACAGACTACTATGATTTGCCCTATAGAAATCAACCTTCTAGGCAACTTTTTTTAAAAAAAATATGCTATTCTGCAAAATGCAGCACCTGTTCAGACAAGAAGGAAAGGAGCAAAGAGAAAAATTCATTACATGGCACCATGAATTCTTTGATCGGTTGTCTCTTTTCTCAGAGCCATTTCCCCCCATCACTACATTTCTCAGACTCCAAATGGAGAATTATAATTCTGGAAGGTGATGGAATGAGCTGAGAGCTCCACAGATGCTGAGGCAGCCAGTTTACTATTAGATTTCAAAGGCAACAACCCCAAACTGATGCCTGAGGAGATTTGTTTTTATTTGGATAACAGAGAACTCAAGATGAATAAAACGATAGCTTTACAAGTGCTATTCAGAACTACTATGTAAATAAGTAGCTTACACAGCCAGACATAGGGATAAACAAAGGAATGTCAACTGACATTCAAATCTCATTACTGCATTAATGTAATCTTCCTGGGTATGGGGTGAAATAATTCATATGAATGTGTATAGAGAAACAGAAAAATAAATTAACCAAATACAATTTTTCAACAATTTATCACCCAGCAATATAATCCTCTACAATAAATGCCCACAATACCTGATTCTTCTTGCAACGTTTCACCCGTTTCCTTTATTTGAGCAACTAGAGGATCTCTAATGACCTCCTCATCGCATCAGACTGAAATGGGACTGACCTCATTCAGCACAACCAATTGTTCATAATTGGGTTTTGTGAACTGTGCTGAGTATTAGGTGCTTTCTATCGAAAGTGTCTTCTACGTGATTCCTCACGAGCCCCATCCATTTCAGCTTTTCATTTCTTCCAGTAAATGTGGTCATGCTCAGAGCTTCAGAATCTTTACAATGTGAAAAAGGATGGAGTGTTGCCATTATCATATATAAGAGCACGTCTCAATTCTGCGAGGGGATCTCTCTGCTCTGAGATGCAGGGGTTAAAATGGCCTCCCTGGCTAAGGATTTAGTGTTTGTGTATTTAAATTACATTCAATAGTTCAATTATTTAAAGCTGTGGGTTCCATGTACCAGTTCCCACACTGATTCTACTCTGGGACCAAATTCTTACCCATCCACTGAAATAAGAAAAACAAAAACATTAAGGTTGGGAGGTTTTAATACATCCATGTTCTTATGTTTTAATTCTGAAATTCTATGGTATAGCATAAGTTGTATGAAATTATGTAGTGGATAATACAATATTGGTTTTGAATACTCTCCTTAGATCAACTAAGGCTTGACAACTCTGTTGAATTCACAGTTTTTTAGACTTTGCTGACCTATAAAATCCAAAATTTGCTACCAGGAATTTTATTCAAAAATGGTTGAGAAAACTAGCTATTCTTTGGATAAAAAGACCAAAGTCATTTAACAAAGTTTCACAGATATTTCACAGATAAACCCCAGACTGAGTAAATATGTAATCACAAAAGACAGAACAAAGAGAACCGATGGAAAAAGTAAATAGGAAGATATGATCATCAGGCTGGGCAAAACTTCTGAGGAACACATGGAAACCCAGAAACCATAATGGAGAAAAGTTATGAAAGAACAGATGTTCTCTTAAGGGTCCCATTTCCCAGAGTATTCATTATCCAAATCCCTCCGGTTCCTGTAAGAAAGCTCAGTTGTTCTAATATAAAAATGCCCACTAATAAACATGAACACCTCTACTTCTTTTATGATTAATACTAATATCTATTTCCACCCATTGTGTCAGTGGCATGGTGATTGTCTAATATTGCTAGTAATGAATAAACAATTTAAATTCCATTTGAGTTGACAAATCTTAGAAATGTTTCAGAATTTTGTGAAGTTGATCACAGTGATGTGGGAGAATTGGCCAAATCATAAGCAAAGTTAGTGACAAATGAAGATCCAAAAGAGTTGAACAAGTTAAAAACTACCACAGAGATCCTTAGGCAAGAGGATAAAGTCCTCTAATAGTTTTGCAAGGTAAGTCCTCTTTGTAATCACCCTGAGAAAGCACTGATATTGTGGAGGGCTTTTCAAAATGCTAGAATACAAGTTTGACTTACACTGTATTCACGATCAAAATAAAACAATTATGTTTTTTAAATGTGCTGCCAAAGTGAGCACTAAAATAATTGTGTTTGAATGTTTGAAGAATTAATGTTTAGAATTATAGTTAATATAAGATAAAATTAAATCATTATCTTCATTTTATTTAAAGATAAAGACTAGGGATCCCTGGGTGACTTAGCAGTTTAGCGCCTGCCTTTGGCCCAGGGCATAATCCTAGAGTCCCAGGATCGAGTCCCACGTCGGGCTTCCTGCATGGAGCCTGCTTCTCCTTCTGCCTGTGTCTCTGCCTCTCTCTCTCTCTCTCTCTCTGTCTCTCATGAATAAATATATAAAATCTTAAAAAAAAAAAAAAAGATAAAGACTAAATCAACTTAAAAATATTTACTAGGACATTTTGGTCCATTTTTAAAGTGGAGTCACTAAAAGTAAACTTCTTATGTAAACTCTCCTTGGAAAACACCTATTCATAAATATATATGTATTATATCTACATGTATGTGTGTGTGTGTGTATATATATATATATATATATATACACACAATAAGAGATAAGATTATGAAGAGAGATTATGAATTCAGAAGAAGAAATATAATTGATGTGTAAAGCTATGAAGAGATGCCTAACTTCACTAGTATTTAAGAAAAGTAGGGGGATCCCTGGGTGGCTCAGCAGTTTAGTGCCTACCTTTGGCCCAGGGTGTGATCCTGCAGTCCCAGGATCGAGTCCCACATCCCTGCTTCTCCCTCTGCCTGTGTCTCTGCCTCTCTCCCTGCTTCTCCCTCTGCCTGTGTCTCTGCCTCTCTCTGTGTCTTTCATGAATAAATAAATAAAATCTTAAAAAAAAAAAAATAAAGTAAATTAAAGCAGTAAACTAACAGTTTCACCCATCATATTGGCAAAAATATATGTATGTTTTGGCAAGAGTCTGAGGAAATGGGCACTCTCATTGGAGTGTAAAAATTGGGTTCCTTTTTGCTAAGTAATCTGTCATCTATATTAAAATCTAAAATAAACATACTCTTTGACCTGACAGTTCCATACCTGGGTCTATTTTGTACAATACTACCAAGGATATGTAAAAATACAGGTACAGGATGCTTACTATAGCATTAATTGTAGTAGCAAATAAAGAAACTTATTAGAAAACTTCAGTAAATGTGGTGCATTCACATAATGGAATATTAAATAGTCATAAAAAATGAAATGTGATCTGAAAAATAATGTCTAAAATACAGTATCATATGAAAAACCCAGGAGCAAACAAATTTGTTCACTATCATTCCACTGTGAATATATATATTTTGCACTCCCTCCCCTCGCTCAGCTATCACACACGTACACACGGCAGCTTGCTGAAAATCAGGTATGATATTTTCCAAATTCTTCACAGTGATTATCTTGGGGTGGTAGGATTGGTAGAGAAGGAGGTGATTCTCACTTCTTGCTTTATGTATTTTTTTTAATATTTTTTTTAATTTTTTTTTATTTATTTATGATAGTCACACACACACACACACACACACACACACACACACAGAGGCAGAGACAGAAGCAGGCTCCATACACCAGAAGCCCGACATGGGATTCGATCCCGGGTCTCCAGGATCGCGCCCTGGGCCAAAGGCAGGCGCCAAACTGCTGCGCCACCCAGGGATCCCTGTATTTTTTTTAAATGGTGGAACAAAACAGTATTTTTTTTCCAGGATTTTCAAATTAAAAACAAAAAACAAACAAACAAAAAATAATGCTAGTGACAGTTTATAGGCCTAGGATCTTACTTGAGGCTACAGATGATATCCAAGGGAGCACCATGGCTGAGAATGTACTTGTAGCCAAAATGCACACGCATGCCATCCCAAACTCATAATCTAGTTCAGGCCCCTTCACCTGGGACTCAGAGACCTGCAAAGAACTGTCTGTAGAATTCAGGGAGTCACAGTAATAAAGAAGCACATCTAGGGGTGCCTCGGTGGCTCAGTTAACATCTGCCTTTAGCTCAGGTCATGATTTCAGGGTCCCAGGATTGAGCCCCACATCGGGCCACCAGCTCAGTGGAGAGTTTACTTCTCCCTCTCCCTTTGCTCCTCCCCCCTGCTCATGCTCACTAGCTCTTTCTCTAAAATAAAATCTTAAAAAAAAAACCACATCTATTACTGTATCACAGATTTGAAGTTTCTAAGTATTTTGATAATTGTATATAAGCATAATTGCCTTCCTTTGTAATTCTTTTTTTTTCTAATTTTGTGCATTTAAACAATTTTCAGAAAAGGGGTCCCTGGGATTCATTAGATTTCCCCAGTGGGGCCATGGCACAAATACAAGGTTAAGAAGTCCTTTAAGTGTATTGGGGTTTGGGAGAAAGACACTGGAATGCAGTAAACATGATGCTAGATTATAATTTAGAGGTCTGTCACTCTTTACATCCTGCCTAAAGATAGCCTTGAACTCTTTTGAAAGCTTCTAATCTGTAGCAGGCACTTTTCCAGGTGCTGAAAAGATGATGTGCACTGAACAAGCAATGAACAATTCAATGAGCTCTCATGGAGCTTACATCTAGAGGGATTAGGTGGGGAGAGGGGAGATGGAAAAGAAATAGGAGACTAAATAATTACAGATTGAAGTAAATTCTATGAAGAAAATAAAAGAGCACAAACAGGCATTTGGATGCACTTTTCTAAATGCACCGGAAAACCATGGAATGTCTTAAGCAGGGTGCAAAACTGATTGGAGGAGAACAAGATGTATGATGGTTTGGAATACGGAGGTAGAAGTGGAAACAGAGAAACATGGAAGGAAATGAATTATATTTGATTGCTTTTCAATAGACTCCTCATTCCACTTAAGAGATAGAACATCCATTCTAGAAATTATCCCCCAAGTCACTAGCATATTCTGTAGATTAGACTAGATGATACCTATACAATACCATGAAAACATACATCATACTTGTCCATCTCGTGGTATAGAGAGGCAACAGTAGGCTGGATATTAGCTCAGGCTGATAGAAGTTCTACAGAAAGAAGATTGAGGCACATGTTGTCTGCAGACACAAGGAAAACCAATTCAGATTTTGTGTAAAGAATATGTTAACAGAACATACCACTGCAAACCACCTGAAAAAATTAGGAATCCCAGCATATTCAGAAGATAAAGGACAGTGTTTTCAGCAAGAGACATGCATGACCACGCTTGCAAGATGGAAGCCTGCTAGCCAGCTCCTAGCCACGCTGAGAATCTTTCATAACAAGGAGCCTCTCCTCGAGGACACACAGCTCTCAGCAGCAACAGCTGTGTGATCATTGTTAAAGCCTGGCAGCTTCAACAGCTTTGGCAAAGAGCCTTGTGTAGCAATATTGCCAGAAGTATCTACCAGGGATATGATACAACACAATCATATTTCTGCTTCTGTTCTTGCTCTTGTCATTGCTATAACTATCATTTATTGAGTGCCTACTCTGCACTCTTGCAGTTGACTAGGAACTTTCTGTATATTACTTCATTTAAACCCCAGGCAAGCACATAAGTTTAAGTACCAGTATATGATGAATTCAAAGAGTTTAAGTACCCAGCCCAGCATTGTCAAGTAGAACTTTCTACAGTAATGAAAATGTTCTATATCTATGCTGTCCAATAGGGTAACCACTAGCCACCTCAGTTGTTGAACTCTTGAAGTGTGACAAGAACAAATAAAGAACTGATTTTTAAACTTTATTTTTAGTTTATGCAAGTATAAATTTAAAATAGCCACATGTAGTTGGTTGGCTAGCATGTTGGACAGTACAAAGACCAAGTTCACATGACTAGCAAATACCAGAAGTAGGGATTCACTCCAGGGATTATCTCGCTCCAGAGTTATGCTTTACAAATTAGTACTAGTTGAAACACCCTAAGGGATGTCGTCATGTTGGCACAATTACCACCTTTCAGTTAGTGCTTATAGCTACTTTTTTGTCTACAAGCCTAGAAGAGCACTAAATTTGGGTGCCTTGAGCAATCTCTCATTGCAAATTCTACGTGTATAGGCAGTGCCACCTACTATGAATAAGTGGTATCAGGATTTCCTGGTTATGTCCACCAAGCTAACCAAATGTGAAGGTAGGAAACAAGACTAATAATGAAATTATTGGTGCTAGATATTTAATGTTTGTCCCTTAATATCTACTCCTTGCTGTTCTCTGCTCTGTTCTCAGAGTCCTGATAATCTATGGGCTGCTTATTAGGGTTCCCTTGCCTCGCAGCTTCTGGTTGTATCTAGCCAATGGAAGCCTCTGGTTGGAACCTAAAGGATAAAAGGAGAAAGAGGTGCAAGTCTTTATCCCTCCCAGCTCTTTCTCTGCCTGGCGATTGTTTAGCTGAGGCTACAAAATTCTATTTGAGAACACAGCTCCTAGTGGGAGGCTTTCCCCTCAGCCTGCAGGTTTTACCAGGTTCCAGTAAATATTCCTTCCCATTCCCCTTCAGCTAAGTCTGATAACAGCTTCCCACGGTTGCCAGCCTGGGATACTTCCCTGACTCTTGTTAGCTTCCCTTACTCCTGTCCACACTTTCATTAAAAAAATTCCTTGAGTAAACTTCCTCTGCTTCTCCTTTTGAATGTGTCATCTCTTTCTTGCTGGGGACACTGATGGATATACCATTCGATGAATTTAAAGAATAAGAACTAGTAGCTCACCGATGAACTTACAATAAAGAAGTAATATGGTTTTTCATAAGGTAGTTATATATCCTTAGCCACACACACACAAAAATGCAGCACATAGCAAATTATATATAGGAAAGCTGTGCCAATAAGTGATGTCTGATGACCTGAATGTTGATATTGAAAGGATCCAAAGAAAATATATAAGAAGGAACATTCATTGCAACATTATTTTCAATATAAAAAAGTTGGAGCAAGTCATATGTCATAGGTCCATCAGAAAAAAGTGTGGCAAAATTATAAGTACATTTTATAAGGAAAACTATATAGTCATCAAAAGAAAAACGAGGAATATTTTAAAATACCAAAATGGAAAGATGTCTATGACATAGCTTTGAGTAGAAAAAAGAAAGTTATCAAACTGCACATATAATATATTCCAGTATTTCTAAGGTAAATGTTTAACAAGTACAGAGCACCTACTATGTGTCAAGCATTGTTCTAGGCTCTGGGGATTCAGCAGGAATCAGAACAGAGAAAAAAGTATCCCTATCCTTATGAAACTTGCATTCCACTGGAGGGTGGCAGATAATAAATGAAATTAGTCAATTATATAATATGCCAAAAGGTGAAATATGCAGAAACAGTTTTGGACAAGGGGTACAGTGTTTCATAGGATGGTCAAAGAAAGCCTCACTGGGAAAGTGACAATTGAGTAAAGACCTAATGGAGAGAGTAAGGCAGGTGCATACCTGGGAAAGAAACATTCTAGGTGGAGGAAATAGGAAATGCTAAGGCCCCTGAGGTTGAAATTTGCCTGATATGGTAGAGAAGGCTGTGAGGTAGTAGGGTGGGTTGGACCAGTGAGTGAGGAAAATAAGTATGGAAGGAGCATGTGAAGAGGTATTTAACTCTATGTATTTGTATGTGAATTTTTTAAAGTTTAGAAAAATACCCATCAAGCTATTCGGTTTTAATTTTATACACTAATACAATGTTTAAATGTTGAAAATAGATGGGTATGGCTTACAACATTTTAAATAAGTTTGTTTTTTCAAAGAAGAATCAGAAAACCAAAGACCACGTGGAGGTCTAGTAGATGCCAAGAAATGAAAAATAACTCTCCCCAAACACCCGCATTTTTACAGAAAGTAACTCAAGAAATTTCTGGTCAAAACTACTTATTGATGTTACAGAATTTTCCTGAGTGCTAAAGCTAATCAAAATGGCCCCAGGGCCATGAGTTCCATTTTTTGTGCCTGCTATGACAATGACCGCCCCATACCAGTTATTTACATCACATGTCTTGCCAGACACTATAGCTTGTGACAGCGGACTTTCATTTATTCCTTCTATTGAACTTAGGGAATTTGTCACCGAGTATATTATGAGACATCATCTTTGGGCAAACTCTCAGTCTTAATAGAAGCTAAGGATGCCTTGAAGCAATTTGTTAGAAGAAACTGGCCAGTAACAGTTGTTAGATTCTTCATTTAACGTGTGATTGCATACTCAACCAAAGTTCTTCTGGGTGCCCCATGACATCGCAAAGTTTACTTGGAGTGACTTCTGTAAGATTGAGTTGTGATTTCATTCCGCCTGGCTCACTCTGCTCATTTTTAAAAGAGTCTTTTCAAGAACCATGGGACCTGTCTCTTCCTTCCCCATTTGCTTCCTCCTATTTCCCCAGTTACTTCCCAGCTTATGCCCCTATTTACCCTCATTTTTCCTCTGCAGGTGAAATCATACCCTTCTCACCCCTCCTCAGATTCTGGCTGGCATCTCCCTCACCTTTGGTCCTGCTCCTGCCACCCGCCCCCAATTCCCCTTTCTCCCATGTACCTTGTTTTCTGATTGAAACCAAATGTTCACAGCATGGATTTGAAATTCATTTCAATAGACTTTTTACTGTTTTACTTTCTTTATTTGAAAAGAAAATAAAAAATAGGAAAACAGTGTAAATATACAAATAAGGCACTTTTTACTTTTTTTCCCCTTCCAATTATTAAAAACAAACAAACAAAAAGCACACCTGGGTGGCTCAGTGGCTTAGTGTCTGCCTTTGGCTCAGGTCGTGATCCCAGGGTCCTGGGACTGAATCCCTCATTGGGCTTCCCGCAGGAAGACTGTTTCTCCCTCTGCCTATGTCTCTGCCTCTGGCTCTATGTCTTTTATAAAAAAATAAAAAAATAAATTGTTTAAAAAAGAAAAAGAAAGGAATATGCAGGTTTGCCAGGTGAATTCCTACCACTGTAAGAGATCAAGATGTGTACAAAGACTGGACTATAGGTAGCTGGATGAGGTATTGTTCTGGTGACCAACAGTAAGGAACTCATTAAAAGAGAACTTTTAGAAAGAGCAATAAATACAGGGTATGTGTGGTGCTGGTCTCCATTCCTGTCTCCCTAAGAGACGTTGCCAGCCGGTCACCACCCTGCCCCACATATGCTGATGGCAGCTTCAGGACCCTTCTCCACATAGTACTCCCAGGCAGCCACTGTTATTCATGGACATTAAGGGTAAAATGAATCCTCCTTGTGGTTCTCTTCTAGAGTCATTTCTTCTAGAGTCGTTGGATATTTTGGCTGGGTGGTCCCACTTTGCCAGGACCACAAGCTCAAGACAGAAACAGTGTTAGGGAAGTCCCTCAGAGCGTGAACATGGATGAGCTGGTCGGGGCTTTGCTCCAAGGCACCAGCGCTGAATACGGCAAAATTTTAATGATTTTTAAAAATTCTATCATTTTTCCTCTGTCATCACTGCCCCTCCAGCTGTCGGGTTGAGATTCCCCAGGCTAGACAGAAACAGACTCTTCAGTAGTTGATGACTATGGAAGGACCTGAGGACCAGAGATGGAGAGCAGACTGCCTGCGGCCCTGGGTCCCTGTCTCCTCTCCCGCCTCCCCTCTTGGGTCCTGCAGCCTGCCTTGGCATACTCCTATTAACTCCAGACCGTAGTTGGGCGTGTTGTCCTGATCACAGTGATTCCTAAATGTACCTCTAGAATATTGCTTTTTTAAAAAAGAATACTGGCTAATGGAACCAATCTCACTACATAGTGCCTCCCTCTCGGTGTGAATTAGAGAAGTCTTACAGCTAAAGCACAATTAGAAATATAAGTCAGATACCTTAAAATTACCTGTCTTACTAACCTAGTGATTCCAATCCTATAATAAATTAAAGAAGTAAATATTTAACCACACACACACACACACACACACACGCACACACACACACTGTTCATCTAAGTGTTTCTATCAAAGAAAAGAGGAACAACTGAAATCTCCAACAATAAGAAACAAAAATTCTGCATAGGATATGATGCAAAAACTTAACTCAATGATTTAGTTATTGTACTTATATTGTTAAGCTTTAGAGTAAAATTGCAAAGAGAATAAACTCTATCATCCATTTTTAAAAATACTGTAGGTGAAGTAACCAAAAATATCTGTAAAGGAGACCACAATATTATCAATGCTTATCTCTGCAGGGCAAGCTCATGGATTACTTTTGTTTTCTCCTTTTTGCTTGTCAGTAGGTTCTATGTGCTCCAAAGCAAAATCTATAAAATGTTTTAAATATCAAAATACATTAAGAGTTTTGTTCATTTTAATGAGGACCTTCTTTTCATTAATGGTTCTACTAAATAGGGAAGAGCACTGAGAATGCTCAAGGTGTCCTGATGCAGTATTAAGACACTCATTCTAGGGCAGCCCTGGTGGCGCAGCGGTTTGGCGCTGCCTGCGGCCTAGGGTGTGATCCTGGAGACCTGGGATCAAGTCCCACATCGGGCTCCCTGCATGGAGCCTGCTTCTCCCTCTGCCTGTGTCTCTGCCTCTCTCTCTGTGTGTCTATGAATAAATAAATAAAATCTTTTTTTAAAAAAAAAGACACTCATTCTAGCTTTTGAGTTTCTGATGTTCTGGCCACAGTGGTTTCTGAAAGGGGAGGCATCCTGGAGCTGAACTGGAGTTGCCTGATGTTAATAAATAAAGGGCTATGTGTTTCAACCCTGTTTATTCCGTGATTGATTTGTGGGGTGGGGATGACTTTTGTTTATTCTTCTTGCTACTAAATATAACAATATTGCAACACAAACTGAACAGGTGGTCCTGAAGAACAAATAGATCCTAAATGAGGAAGTCCTTTTCAGACAGTACAATTCTTTACAAAGGCACAGTGTTGGTCAAGCGTTCTCTTCTCATCCAAATTCTTCACTGTTTAAATTTTTAAACCAGTCTTTTTGTAATCATGGAGGCACAGCTTATAGGTGAGTAAGGAATAGAACAGCCCCATCAGATGCACTTTTCTGACCATGTCTGGTGTCCAGTGTCTCCTCGCGAACTTAAATTAGTTTGTTCAGTTGACTTCCTTCATATTGTAAAGACTGTCTAAAAATGGTTTCTCCCGAGTAAAAACAGCACACAGTCAAAACAGTTAAGAATAAAAACCAGGAGGGAAAAAGAATAAAAACTGGAACACTAACAAATCCCAAAAGATCAGTAAGTTTAGAGCCCTGGTTTCCAGTGCGCACTTCCGGTTAGCAGCAGCCACATCACTCAGGGCCATATCCTGACTCTGGTGGGCCAGAGCCACTTGTGCCTTCATGTGTCCCTTCCTTTATTAAAAAAATAAAAATAAATTAATATTAATATTTTTAGACTGCACTGTTCTAAAGATGAACAGGTTGGACTCATCATTATACATTCACTATTACTATGTTAACTATTCTGATTTTAAGAAATTAAAATCAAGCCATTTTCATGGGCCACTAAAAGTAAAGTATGCCATGGATGCTTGTACCTACTGTGCTTAATGAATATGTTGGTCCTGGCATTGCCTGGGAACTTGAAATGCAAATTCTTGGGTCCTACCCTAGACTTAATGAACCAGAATTTCACCAATGTGTGTTTTGACAAAACCTCCAGGTGATTCCAAACCACATTCAAGTTTGAGAAAAATTGGTTTAGACAATTCAAATCTAGATAGATAGAACCTTACTCTTAAAAAAACTAAAAATTCTTCAACAACTCTAGTTTTTACTATCATGGGTCTGTTTTTAGAGGTCAGGAAGAGTGGTCATCCTTTTGACTATTTGTCAAAGTGGCTTTATCACTTAGAAGATATTTGAAGCCTTGGAAAACAACACCAACCACTTAGACTTTAAACAATTTTAGACTAGTAAATTATCTTGGGGGAAAAAAGTCATATACATTCTAGTTACAGTCTACATGTATGTATATAATATTTACGTGTGTTTTAAAAATCACTGCACTATGCAAAGCCTTACAATAAAAACTGCAGGCCTTACGATTTTGGCGTGTCAGTGAGACATTTAAAAAAGAGAGAGAAGGGCAGCCCCAGTGGCTCAGTGGGCCTTCGGCCTGGGCGTGATCCTGGAGACCCGGGATCGGGTCCCACGTCGGGCTCCCTGCATGGAGCCTGCTTCTCCCCTCTGCCTGTGTGTCTCTGCCTGTCTATCTCTCTGTCTCTCATGAATAAATAAATTAAAAATCTTTAAAAAAAAAAAAAAAAAAAAGAGGGATCCCTGGGTGGCGCAGCGGTTTGGCGCCTGCCTTTGGCCCAGTGCGCGATCCTGGAGACCCGGGATCGAATCCCACATCGGGCTCCCGGTGCATGGAGCCTGCTTCTTCCTCTGCCTGTGTCTCTTCCTCTCTCTCTCTCTCTCTCTCTCTCTGTGACTATCATAAATAAATAAAAAAGAAAGAAACCTAATAAAAACAAATATGCCTTTCCCCATATTAAATGGTTAATAAATGCACAAATACTACAACAATCATGGCATTTTATCTTGAAAGGGATCTGAAGTTCGCTTGTGGACGTGGGCATCAGGACTATAGCTTCTGAGTCCCTGTGAAGTGAGAGAGTTACCTGAAACATGACAAAATGCTGTAACATTAGGCGTGGATGAATGTTACTCATGACACATGTGAAATAACATAGCTGGTAGATGTTTGAGATGTGTGCACGGTGAGTTTTGTGTATTCGTTTGCAGCTTAGTTCGTCTGGGTGCAGTTTTCTGCATTCACGTACTATTTCTCTCTTGTGAAATTATGCATAAGCAAATGCAAAATTTGTATTATGCTCAAATTGTTCCCTAATGGGAAACTCTATACAAACTAGCATTATCACAGAGCTGACTCTCTTTATGTGTGTGTGTGTATAATGTTATAGTTGCATATAAAAATTCCAAAAATAAGTGTTATTCCTATGTTTGAAAGCTGATCTTTGTATATCCTGTGAGTTCAATAGCATTGTTTTATATAGAACATTAAGCATAAATGGACAACTGAGAGACTGTACATGTGCATGTATTTATGCTAATGTACAATAAGCCCTATTAGGAGAAATAGTACACTTACATGTCAATCCAAACATTTCAATTGTAAGTTTCATCAATATCTATATTTGTTAATTCTAAGGAGTTACTGGCAATTAGGTTAGTTTTTAATCTTTCACACTGGAAAAAAATCAAGGATGAAATCAAATTTTTTTAAAATTTTTATTTATTTATGATAGTCACAGAGAGAGAGAGAGAGGCAGAGACACAGGCAGAGGGAGAAGCAGGCTCCATGCACTGGGAGCCCGATGTGGGATTCGATCCCGGGTCTCCAGGATCGCGCCCTGGGCCAAACATAGGCACCAAACCGCTGCGCCACCCAGGGATCCCTGAAATCACATTTTTATTGAAGATTTAAAATTGACACACAAGCTCTGCTGTTACACAAAAATAAGTGTTTCTAGGTTCTCCTATTGTGATAGGAGTCACGGCAGTTCTGATCTTCACCCCAACAGTTGTTTTAAGGAATCAAATGCAGGCAAGTCTTGCTTTCCATGGCTCTAACATGCACAAATTTCAGTTGCCATGGTTTAGTTAAGTAACTCCAGTCCCCCAACAACACAGTTCAAATTTCAGTTACCCTGGTATATTAGCAATTGCATAAAGTCCAAACTTTGCTGCTGGCTCTTCAAGTCCCCAAATCATTATGTCAATAACAGATTTGCTTCATGATCAGGGACTAATCACATCGCTTCTTTCAAAGCTTTTTCTTGGTCACCACATGTCTGTTTTTCAGTTCATGTCTAGACAGCAGCACATGTAGTTGGGTTGCCTCCTTGTCTCCCACTGACAGATTCATGCAGCATTTTGCAAAAACAGATCATTGAAAGAGGGAACCGGCTAAGAAATGTGGAAAAGTAGCAAAGAAACAAAAGTTGGAGCACTGGAAGTGATCCTTGACTGGAATGTAAATGGATTTATAGAAGAAATTGGCTGCCCATGGGAAGGTTGACACTGTTGCAGGTGGGGAGACTCTAGACATGTAGACATGTAGACACTTAGTGAAGCTAATGTCAGACATGAGACTGATTTGACCACAAGGATGAAGATGCCCCAGAGGCAGAGACGCTGGCAAAAATCTTCGCAATGAAGGAACCATCAGAGATATTTCATGACATTGAAAGTGAGAAAGATAAAATGTTGGAGTTAACCAGTTAGAAAGATGGGTGACGGTTAGCAGGGGCACAGAAACAGTGGTTGCTCTGCATCACTAAGTTGTATGATGAGAACAAGACCAGTACCGTTCAAACTACTCTTGATGAGTTGTTTTTACAAACAAATAGAACCTTACTTCTCAGGTTTATAATGTTTTAAATTACAGTCTACTAAATAATGGTCAGTGTCACTGCTTTTAAATTTTTCCTTACGCGTTTATAACAAATGGTAAGATAAATGGTACAGAAGCAGTAACATTAACAATGATGTTAATGTTTTGACCAAAGATTTTAAAGGTCAAGAACAGTCATAATTTTCCCATTGATTATTAAGATAGCTTTACCTGTTTCAGCTTGAAGAGTTATTTATACCTGTCTGCACTATGCAAGGCGAGGAGGACCTGTATAACCCACAGGAACCATGCATGTACCGTTATCTTGGTATCAACGGTAATAATAAATGAGCTAAGAAGACACTCAGTTTTTAGCAAATTAGGTTAATTTTGTGTTCTGTATTGCCAAAAATCCATCCAAAATCATTGGTCTCATGGGACACCTGGGTGGCTCAGTGGTTAAGCATTTGCCCTTGGGTCAGGGCGTGATCCCGGGATTCCGGGATCGAGTTACACATCTGGCCCCCTGCATGGAGCCTGCTTCTCCCTCTGCCTGTGTCTTTGCCTCTCTTTCTGTATCTCTCATGAATAAATAAATAAAATATCAAAAAACAAACAAAAATCACTGGTCTCATTTTAGTATAATTATTTGTTTAAACAATACCTGAAATACCCATTTCACATGAATTTCAATCCCATCTGAAAACTCCTCTAAAACAATGAGTTATTTTGGTGAAACAGAACAGGGCAGCACAGGGTCTGTGAGGAAAGCTGTCTGGTCGTTGAAAAGAACTCTGTCCCATAAACTGCATGAAGTCTTAGAGTCAAGCTCACCAACGTTAATTGATTTGTCAGTTAAAAATATTTAGTTCAAATAAATATTTCGGTAACATTATACAATTTATAGATAGTTCTTGCTACCTGTGAAGAATGGCTGATGTAAACAAGGCAGACATTTTTAACATTTCCTTAGCAATAAGATACTTTATCATTATTCTAGAAAGGAAAAAGAATAAAACAAAATAGTTTTAGAATAATAATTCTTTTCAGATGTTTTGAAAATCTACCCTGGGCTGAGCTTGTTTCATGAAAGTACCACCAACTAGTGCTTTAGGCATTACCTTTTAAACAATTACCTCTTCTGCCTATTTATATAATTTAGAGATCTAGTGGTTCCCTTTGATCAAATGATCAGCCTCATCTTTAACCAGTTGTGGAGGAAGGATTTTCAATAGGTTATTAATTAGATTTACACACAACTGCCATCCTCTGTATTTCACACTGAAGGCTAGGTGCTGGCTTTTACTTGGAAGTCAAGTTCAATTGGAAAATAATAAACCTTTGGAGTACAAGCTCTATGCCTCCCACCTCATGTTTACAGTTAGTATGCGATTCAGCACATGTATTGACTACATCAAGATTATGAGAATTTCTCTTTTTAATGTCATTTACTATAAGTAAATATATTCTCTATGATTGTACTTATGTTTACACAATAAGTAATCTGGAGAAAAGCAAAATATTTCATTAATCAGTTGTTTTCTCTGTACAAAACTCAATAATCAGTTTTTTTCTCCTCCCTTTTCCATCTTAAAAAATAACAATTTTTACTGAAAAGATTGAAACACTACATGTTTTGACATTGTGTAGACAGACATCCCTTCAGTCAACATTAGGCCAAATGTTATAAGCAACCTAAATCTCAGACGAATTATTCAAGGGGCTCTAACCACATTTTTATAGTATGAATGATTGATTGAAATTTGTTGGGATTCCAGAAAAACTAAAACCATCTCAATGAAAGCAGCGCATGATTTGAATATGTATAAGGTAATTGGCAATTCTAGCAATATGTTTACTTTAGCAGAAGCAATTAAATATAAAATAACAAAAATAGAGAATTGTACGCGGGTGTGGAAAGAATAGGTTAAGGAAAAATAAAAGTGGAGTATATTAAATCACACTGCTGTTTGTTTATGTTTCTATAATATCATCATCAGAGATGATTAACATAGAATTTTCAGAGTGTTCCATGTATAAATCGCACTTGCATGATATTTTTATGTTTTCCACATTCAGAAATCTAACTCTGATTTTGAAGAACCAGAAGGAAATTATGACTGTAACTATGTAAAGCAGCATACTTAGGCTGGATACTCTCAGGAAACATTAGATGCTAATGTTTATAATTAGCCTTCCTGTCCTGTGTGGGGCCATTTTGATACCAATGGGAATGTTTAGTGGCAAACTGTAATGTGCATAGCATAGTTGAGCAAGCCAAGTGGCTGCTTCCTCTGAGTTGTCAGATGTAGAACACCCTGCCATGAGGGACAGAAAGAGAATGGCATTCTCTTTAGTGCCTATGATGTGCCAAATTCTCTGCCACTTACAGTCTATATGTTGTTTCATTTAATATCTTCACAACAACCTTACACAATATGTCTACAACACTCATTTTATAAATGAAGAAACTAAGACTCACAGAGGTTGTATGATAAATGAATCTCCTAACCAAAAAAATTGAAGGAAAAAAAAAAAAAAAAACAAGTTATGTAGGATACCCACAGGGTAATATAGTCTATGTACTTGTTTTCAAAACATGGTACACAATAGTACATATTGCCTGACATTAATACATAGGTGGTGAGCGTTAAGGATTTGGCAGGATGACAAACATCAAATTGGAAATGATTCTCTCTTGGTGGAGGATTTTTGGGGTCAGACAGTGCACAGAGGGGGCTTTCACTCCATTTCTATGTTGGATTTTTTTTTTTTTTAAGATTTTATTCATTGATTTGAGAGAGAGAAAGCCCAGGGGGAGGGAGAGAGGAGAGGAAGAGAGAGAGAGTCTCAAGCAGACTCTAAGCTTAGTGCAGAGCTTGACATGGGGCTCTGTCTCATGACCCTGAGATCATTACCTGAGCCAAAAGCAAGAATTGGGTGTTTAACTGACTGTGCCCCAGGCACCCCATGTTTGATTTTTAAGCTGGGATTTGAGCATATGGGTAATCATTTTTCCCTACTTTTTTTTTTTTTTTGGCTGAAGTATTTTGTAAGGATTTAAAAAGTAAAAGAGAGGGATGCCTGAGTGGCTCAGCAGTTGAGCATCTGCTTTGGCTCAGGGCATGATCCTGGAGTCCCAAGATTGAGTCCTGTATCGGGCTCCCTGCATGAAGCCTGCTTCTTCCTCTGCCCATGTCTCTACCTCTCTCTGTGTCTCTCATGAATAAATAAATAAAATCTTAAAAAAAAAAAAAAAGTAAAAGAGAAGTTCAGCAACTGGTTAAAAGTCACACAGCATGAAAGAAAAGGTGGAGCTGGGCTCAACCCCAAGTCTGCTGTTATTAGAGACTGCATACTTAAACTTTGTACCAGCTGGACAATACAGAGGCCTTCTTGGAGAAACACAGTTTGGCTGGGAAAGAAGGGGTTGACCGTGAATCTCCCCATGACTATACTGTGCACCGTTGCATACTGTGGTAGAGAGGGTAGGACCAAGGGGGCCTGTGTTTTGTAGGGAAGGAAGCCATGCCACTTAGAGGAATGATAAAAGAGGCTCACCAGAGTCCCTTTCCCTGCTCCTGGTGCTGCTGCTCCGTTCAAGCTCCCCCAGACAATGGAACAAGATGTTATTTAAAAAAAAAAAAAAAAAGCTTATTAACCACTTCGATATAGTAATGAAGCTAAGCAAATAAGCTGTAAAATTCCATCACAAGCATAATTTCTCATAGGGATAATGTCGAGGAATAACTGGATGCTGGCTACAAAATTAATTTGTGATACACTCTTAAAGTGCTGTTGTATTAAAGTTCTTAAAATTGACTTCACAGAATGTTCCTCTTCTCCCTCTTCCTCCCCATTCCTCCTGACCACAGAGATCTATTGTTCCCAGTTGAGCCTGGGAAACCTATATCTTTATATGTTGTACTGTACATTATAGATTTATTATCTCTAACTCGACTTAGCACCTAGCATCCTGGCATGTGGTGGGCAGTGAATGGGATATGTGAAATGTTATCTGTTGTTTGCATTATTTATTTTTTTATGGGAGGCATGGAGTCTAGGGACTGAGCCTTTGCAAGGAGTCAGTGGTTGGGAAGAAGGCCAACAGAGTGGTTCCACCTCTCTAGAAACCTAGCTCATCAATGCTTTGGACAAACTACTCAACCTCTATACATCTCAGCTTCAGAAAAATTGGGATAATACGAATACCTCTCCCTTAAGGTTGTTGTGAGAATGAAATGAGATAATACCTCTAAAATGCCAAAGTAGTGCTAGGTACATAGTAAGTGCTCATTAAATGTTAGCTATTATTGAGATCGTTTTGGTTCCCACTGTATAATCTTTGTTTTTTTGAGAGAAATATACACTGTTTGTCTCATTGCTTTCTGAATGGGTTCATTTAAAAAAAAAAAAAAAGCCTATGGAGCTACCCATCTCTTTTATTTATTTATTTATTTATTTATTTATTTATTTTCCTTATCAAAATCACTCTTTCTTGGGCAGTCTGGGTGGCTCAGCAATTTAACGCCGCCTTCGGCCCAAGGTGTGATCCTGGGGAGCCTGCTTCTCCCTCTGCCTGTGTCTCTGCCTCTCTCTCTCTCTCTGTCTCTCATGAATAAATAAATAAAACCTTTTAAAAAAAGAAAAATCACTCTTAACAGCAAAGTCACCATTCACCTACCATTACAGAAGAAAAATGACTTTAATCTCAAAGGCAACATTAAAAATAGGATGAAAGAAAACAAATCAATAAAGGCAAAGGTCATAAGAAACAGATGATTCGAACATACAGCAATATCTCTGAGCACTGAGTTATACACGTGAATTTGAAAAGAAACACGCTAATAAGCAGAACATCTGGAAGAGAAATTACATAATTTGGATACCAACATCCAAGCAATTTTGTATGTCAAACTTTTTAAAGAAGCCATGTAACTTTATTTCAAAAACCTTGAAAAAAAAAAAAAACAAAACAACAACCACAACTATGTCCAAAGATTTCACTTTCCAGCAATGTGATTTCCTTTCCTCAGAAGCCAGGTTTCCTTTCCTTAGAAGCCACACACACATACACTCACAGTCTCACACAGTCACATACACGCCCGCACTCACACACACAGACACACACACCATGTCCAGAATCACTTATA
Source organism: Vulpes lagopus (assembly GCF_018345385.1). Taxonomy (NCBI): domain Eukaryota; kingdom Metazoa; phylum Chordata; class Mammalia; order Carnivora; family Canidae; genus Vulpes; species Vulpes lagopus. The sequence continues at coordinate 31,544,790 of NC_054846.1, forward strand.
TTCTCTACCATGGAAAGATTTAGAGGTTGCTTTAAGAAAAAATAATAAGATACCAAGGCTGAGGTTCAGATAAGCATGCTATTTCTTCTTGTTCTAGCTCATCATCAGACATGGCCAGTGTGTCATTAAAAAATAGTTGTTTTAATCATCATCAGGATTTTTTAAGTGATTGTTCTATGCATAGGAAGAAGCTATGGAAATTGATCACTCAGGGGATCCCTGGGTGGCTCAGCGGTTTAGCGCCTGCCTTTGGCCCAGGGCACTATTCTGGAGTCCCGGGATTGAGTCCCGCGTCAGGCTCCCGGCATGGAGCCTGCTTCTCCCTCCTCCTGTGTCTCTGCCTCTCTCTCTTTATGTCTATCATAAATAAATAAATAAATCTTAAAAAAAAAAAAAAGAAAGAAAGAAATTGATCACTCAGGGCAGCAGCTTTGAAACATTTTTTACCATGGTCCCCAATAAGGAATTCATTTCATTCAACCCAAATATTCTATCGTATTTCATTTTTCAAATATTAGCCCTGACTCACTAAATTTATTTTCACAATCCACTGATCGGTCATGACCCACTGTTTGGAAAACAGCGTCTTTGGATGTTCTATCTCAACTGTTCTACTGAAGTAGTAGAGAAAAGGGAAAACTTGGGGGGTGGGTGATTGGGAGAGAAGGTTGAGAGAAGGACTATGAGGGTCTTGCCGAAGTGCAAAACTTCTTTGAAGTTTCTTTATTCACCTCTAAGATTTATCCCACTTTGGCATTAGACATCAAACAAGACCATTAGTTTTCTATAAAAGGTTTTAAATCTCCCAGTATAATAAAACAGATGCTCCAGGGATGCATGCTGTGTTATCCCAGGGCTACCTCTCTTGCTAAGGATATGCCCGTTGCAGTCTGCAAAGCAGGCTGTCTTGAATTATAAATTTACCCCTCAATAGACATGAATTTACCCAAGGCTCGGGGCCTTTTGACTGTCTGACAATCATTCAGCACAGGTCACGTGGATAATCTCACCAAGAAGATGAGGACACCTCCCTTGCATTGACAGACGCACATCTGAGTGTGGCCCTTTGCCTCTCTCTCTAGCACTTGTAGGCCTGGCAGCTTGAAAGGGGAGGGCCTAACTCCATGACTCAGACCTCATTAGCCCACACCACACACACAGAGCCTCCCGGCTGCCACGGTGGCAGGAAGGGCACGGGCCATGCTAACGAGGTCACCCTGCAATGGGCTAAGCAGAGTTGGTCATGATGAGCCAGATGATGAATGTGGAACCATGGAATCAATCATTTTGAAGGGAGGACATGTTAATTCTTCTTTTTCCGTGCAATTGGCTTGACAGCGGTTTGACATCATCCCTGCCCTGAGTCAGCCACCACCAAGATCACCATGTGCTAGAAGGAAAATGGAGAAAAGAAGTAAATAAACCAAGGGAAGGAGAGCTTCTGGCATTTTTAAAAGTGCTTCCTTTTCTCACTTGGTATCCAAAGATCCCAGTAGCTGTTTGGGATCCAAAGACAAGATGAAATGATGTGGATACTCTGTTGTTTCAAAGAGAAACTCTCTGAAAGCTCAAACTTTTCCATTGCGAAATGAAATCTGGTTTTAGACATTTACATAAATTACCAAAAAGAAAAGAAAAAAAATAACAAAAACCTCAGTGGAAATCTAAGAAACATCCCTTTGACTAAACTATACCCATCTATATAGATACAGATATAAATATATATAAGCAACGAGGCTTAAGCAAAATAAGTTTTGTGAACGCAGTGCGGAAAATCGCTGCAATAAACCATTTAAATGTGAGTATAAACTTGAAGTCTATCTCTGTCTCTCTTTTTCTTCTACTATGCTGGCTCTTATTCCCAACCATAAACCAGGTCCTGGAACTAAGGTAGATTTCAGCAGAATACCTTATTGTAGTAATAAAAAGGACCCCACAATTTGAAAAGCCAAGCCTCTTCTGCTTAAAAGTACAAAGGGTTTTATTTTTTTTTCATCATTAAAAGAATAAAGCACATGTGTGGAAATCCGGACTTTCGGGAACTCGAACACTGTATTTCTCAAACTGAAGACATAGCAATGAATTCCAAGTTGAAGAACTTATTTCAGGCAGAAGTAGCCACTATAATAATATTTAATTACCCTCAAGAAAAAAAACAAAAAACAAAAAACAAAAAACTGATTGGCTGCGGAATTTGAACACGAAGTTATAAAATATAGGGACATGAATTTTCTTGCCTTCTGGGACATTTCTGTCCACCAGACATGTTAAACTGCTGGATTCAAACTGTATAATCGAAAATGTTTCATCTGAGAGGTTGTTTTTGTTGTTGTTTTTTTTAACATATAAAATTAAAAAGTCAAATAAGATGGCAAAACTTTCTGGTGAAAAGATTAAAAAGATTATCAGATGGCCTCTAAGTGTGCTTTTGGATGATTTCTAAAAGGTAGTTACATGACAGGAAAATACCAAAGCTCAGAAAGTGCAGGTTCGCTTCTTTTCAGGCAGCGTGCTACAGGTGTGGAGAGGGAGAGGTTAACATGCCTGGCTTTCCTCCCAGCTCCCTTCCTTTGTGGGGCCTCCCCTCTGACCAGAATGCCCCAGAACCATACCAGCCGCATGCCCAGATTGCGAATATCTCAGAAAGTAAGGGAGGCCTGGACAGATGACCCGTGTGTGGTGGTCCCTTGCAAAGCAGATTATCAGGGACATTAGCATGCTCTTGAGATCACTGCACTAGTTTCAAAAAAATGTAATTGTTACCTTGGTAGAGCCTTTTCTGATATAATCACTTTTTTTTTTAAAATCTCTGCACAATTAAATGAAGCCAATAAATAGCATTTCCATACTTTAAAGGAAGAGATGGAGAGGCAGGCTTGATTTGTTCTCCAGGCAAGGTGATGTCCTCTTTTATAAATTTTCACAGCACTCTGAACATTTCCTCTCCGGTGTTTACTGCAGTCACAATTAATACTGTTGGCTCTGAACTTCCTGAGAACAGGGATCCTTGGCCGCCTTGTTTATCACTAAATATCGAGCACCTTGCACAATGCCCGGCCACAGGTGTGCTCAAAAAAGACTGGACAACTGAATATATGTAGGACTAACATTTTCCCAAGTCTCACAGGAAATGATGGGCGGAACCGAGATTTGAACCCAGGTTGTCTATTGGAAATTCCTCGTTCCTTCTGCTTTATCAGCATCAGGGCACATATTCCTAAGCCTTCTGGGGCTCAGGTGCTGGAGCTGCGGCTAAGTAAAGGGAAGCCAGACTACATGGGAAGAGAGCACTAGAGAGGACATCCTTGCACAAAGTCCCTGGAAAGCTCGGATTATCCTTGCAGGGCTTTGTCCTCTGGGTTTGCAGCTCACCACCCTCCGCACAGAAGAGGGCATGTAAACCCTTCACAACATGGTTTTTCCCTCTTGCTGGCAGCGTGTGAAAATCAGTATTTGAATTTGGCTCAAGTGTGTCCCGAGAATGACCTGACTCGGAAACACATTTGTACTTCTTAACCCCCAGGTCTCCTGAGCCATCCGGGCCGGGCCGGAGCCAGCGTAGTGGTGGTGGGAAGTGGAGCTGCTGGCCCGGGGCGGGGGGCTGGATCGGGGCTCGACTGCGCCTCGGCCCGCGGGAGCCAACAAGGCCCCGGGCTCCAGCCACCACTGCTCAAATCCACCCTGGGGAGAACGGGGCCCAATCAACTGCCCTGCTGCCTTTTTGGCAAAGTTAACTCAATTCGGGGGTCAATCCGGTTTAAGTGAATGAACCAGCAGACAGAGAAGGAGGACTCCTTTTATTTTCTCCTGCCTTCCTCCATCCCAACCTGCCCTCACTCACCAGGCCCTCAGCTGGTGCCTGCAGGATTGGCTGCCAGCGCCCCAGAGTCGCCTCCCAGGGCCCCTGGGCTCTCCCTGGGGTGGCTTCAGATCTCTCTCCAATCACGCTCAAATATTGTGCCTTGTACTTCTTTGTCTTCCACGGAAAGGATATTGAACATACAATAGGTACACAATAACATCTTGATTATTCCTCGGGTAACGTAGCATCGTTCTCTCCAAGGCTTACGGTGTAAAGAGGCATATTTAAGGGCCTCGGCTCGTGATTTGCTCTGTGAAGATTCAAACCCCATGCGTCCCCCTTAGAGCACTACGCCTCTCCACCAAGCTTATTGACTTATTTAATTGTTTCATTTGCAAAGGTGATGATCATAATAATATCTAGCTTAGAATGTCGTTATGAGGATTAAATGAAACGTGCTGCAAAGCACAGCACCTGAAATTTAATAAGAGTTTAATCGATGCTAGATTTTTATTATGCAATGGTTGTTGGTAACGTTATAAAAGTATTATTGTTAAGAATTTTAAATCGTTATTAACATATTTAAATTACTATTATTATTATTTTTCAAGAATAGATTGCTATTGCTTCATTCAGTCTAGCTTCGTGGTGGAGAGTGAGGTTCTAGAGTCAGGCTGCCTGAGATGCTGGATCTGCAACATACCAGCTCCATGACTTGAGCGGTTACTCAGTTAGTCCTTGCCTTACATTCCTGTCTGAAAAATGGGGGTAATAATAGCACCTACCCCAGGAGGTGTGAGACTTGCATCAATATACATCAGAGCACTTAGAACATGCTCTGCAATACTTTCCAACTACCTTTCAAATATTTAGCTTCTGGACTCCAGCGTGCCAGGCGGAGCTTTCCAAGCTACATCTGTCTTGCTTCCTAAATTCCAAGAGCAACAGAGGAGGGTGAAAAGAGCCAACAAGTGCACTCATAACAAGACAGGAACTGAACACTCTCTGGATTCTAACTCCCCTCTTAATCCACCCATGTGTGCTACCCACATGGTCCTGTTGGGAGTTATCTTCTGGCTCGGACTTGTTTCCTAAGACTTGGCAGAGAAAGTTGCCCTCGCCAGAGACCCTGACCACATGCATTCCACAGTTTCTGTTTTCTGGGAATCATGGGACACAAATGAGAAATGGAGACACCACCTTCTGAAGGACATGACAGGCGCCGATTGCAACTGTGAGAGTGGCCCGGGCTGGAATCCAGACTCCTCCAGTGATCAGCTCTGGAATCTTCGGTGAGTCCCTTAACTTCTGTGAAAATGGGTTTCCTGATCTACAAAACAATTTTTTTAAGTTTTTTGTTTTTATGATAGTCACAGAGAGAGAAAGAGAGAGGGGCAGAAACATAGGCAGAGGGAGAAGCAGGCTCCATGCACCAGGAGCCCAATGTGGGATTCGATCCCGGGTCTCCAGGATCGCGCCCTGGGCCAAAGGCAGGTGCTAAACCGCTGCGCCACCCAGGGATCCCTCTACAAAACTATTTTATTTAATATGTACTTCATGGAATGATTGCAAACATTTGATTAGTTAGTTAAGCTATTTGAAAACTCGTTGCAAGAGGTCTGGCCCTCAATAAACCTTAGTTGCATTTGAATCTAAATTTAAACCTTTGAGGGCACCTGAGTGGCTCAGTGGTTGAGCGTCTGCTTTCAGCTCAGGTCATGATCCTGGGGTCCTGGGATGGAGTCCTGCTTCAGACTCCCTGCAGGGAGCCTGCTACTCCCTCTGCCTATGTCTCTGCCTCTCTCTCTGTTTCTCTCATAAATAAATCAATAAAACCTAAAATAAATAAATAAATATATATATATAAATAAATAAATATAAACCTTTGAAAGCCAACCTCTAGAAAGCTCTCCATTTGACGTGTGGCAACACTTCTAGGAGAGGAATGTTGTGTGTTGGCCGCAAACATGCCCTCATCTGCCAGGGTGGATTTGGATATACATTTGCGTTTTCATTCTGTTTAATCGCTTCTTCTTCTATCTATTTGGGGTGTTGCCTCTAAGTGTACAGCTTCTGCTAGCCCCACCATGCACATCTGTATTTTCAGCCAAGACCTCTACTCTTTCTCACCTGCCCTCATGTCTCACCAGCCCTCTAACTGTTCCTTTCTTACTTTGGAGAAGAAGATAAGCTTGTTCTATTATAAACAAACTCCATTATCGAGGCACTATTGAAATGTATAATAAGTAAAAGGTACCATTGTTGCCTACTGCAACTGTCTAACCTTTTTTACTGTCCTCAATCCCTGATCTCACGATTCCCAGTCTTGGCACATTACCACATCTCTTAGTCTGCTATATGATGTATAATTATTTCTATGTAATTTTCCACAAACACATTTTAGCTATCCCCAAAGGAAAAAAACTTATTTTTCCTGACCCACAGAAATGTACTTGGAAATCAGTATATAATGCTTTTAACTATGAATTTTTCTGCTAGAAAGCTGGTGGTAAATAGTTGGAAGGTTACAGTTAAGTCTATGAAAACTTGGCGTGCAGATAAAAGATTCAATAGCAAGCAGGTTTGAGGATTATTCATGGGCTCCTTGGCTAGTATTTAGAATAAGAATGGACTTTCTTCTCCTATGCAAGGCCATTTACTTTCTTCTTTTAGCTGTGGAAATAGTGGCTTCCTTTAGCTAGGTAAATAACTTCAGAAAAAAATGTAAAGGGATATTTCAAATTGTGTAGTTGAATATCTTCCAATAGCATGTGAGTATAATCATTTAAAACAGAATTAAATGTCGAATAATATATAAATCCACCTCCTGGAGACTATTATATGATTTTTTTGATGTTTCACAAAAGTGAAATTATAATTTCTGATAGCCTGAGATACTCCCTTCATGGTGTTACAAATAATAGAGTTTGGTTTGGCAGAAAGCTCTTCATGCATGTCTTATTCTTTTATTTCAACTTTTCTTATGGAGGAATCTGCCCAGTTCTCTTTTCTTACACGTGGAAAAAATCTGTGTTGTTAGTTAATACATACAGAAGGTGTGGTGTTTTGGGTCCTGAGTAGACAAGTCTCATGCATGACATTCCCTCCTGTAAATGCTGGCATGCTAAGATGATCTTTAGCACTGTAAGTGCTGAAAATTATGTCAAGCCTAGACTTGGCATCTGGCATAACTGGTCTCTCTCCACTCTGGAATCACTATTGATACTGCTTCTAGAGCTGTCTTTTAAAGCCAAAGATCATGTCACTGTGTCATTTAAAATCCTTTAGCACCACCAGTGCAGAGCACATATCCATCAGCACACCACCCACAAAACTTCCAAGCACCTGCTGACCCGTCTTTACCTTTCCAGTTTCTTCTCTCCCAGCTTCCACTTCAAAGGTGACATCCCAGCCTAACCAGATATTTGTGATTCTCTGAATGCACCAAGTCCTTTGGTTTTCATATCTTTTCATCTTGGTCATCGAATGTTCCCCCTTGATCATATATCCACCACTATTCCCCTTCTTCTGATTAGTACTTGACTGTGGTTCAATTAAGGAGCAGCTTCTACCTTTAAGAGAAAGCACCTCTCCTCGGAATCCTTTTTGATTCTTCACTCCTTGAGTAGATTATGTCTTTCCCTCTCCTCTCCCCTTCATGCTACCCTAGTGCTTTAGGGCTTTGTATCTAGCTCTAGTACAGCACTTCACACATTGTACTTTAATTATTTGTCTGCCCTACTTCCTGACTTGTCTCTTATAAATTTGAGTAAAAGTCTGTGCCTAGTCATCATTGTCTCCCAGTGAGAGACCAACCAGCACTGAATAGTCATTCATAAACTATTTGATGGTCTATATTTTCACCATCAAGGCTAAGAAATTAGGAACATTTTTATAAAGCTGGAGCTGGAGCAACCTGACATATAAAGCAGCAAATGAATGAAAACAAATGCTCCAAGGGCAACCAACTTCTTCTCTGTTAAAAGAGGACTGCCAATTAATTACTCATTTTCACTAGGAATTATGTTCAAGCTTTATGAATGTTTGAAAATAATGACATTTCTTGTCTAGATTCAAATTGATGTTACTGTTTAGTAAGACTTCAAGAACATTACATAAAAGATCTCAATAAAGTTGTGAAAAAAAAAAAAAAGACTTCAAGAACAAAAACACAATCTTTTAGAAGCCTACCAGCATATCATGTACTACATTAACAGGAAGAACAACTGTGCTCCATGTGTGAAAACTTAGAATTGACCTCCACCAAGAAATAATAATGAGTCAGAAACAAACTATTTAAATGTAGGTAGGCCCATTGTTTATTAGTTGTTATTGACTCTTAATTAAGCATGGAGCCAAGTGCTTTCATGTACAGGAGGAGCTATAGTATCATGTCTAAGACCTTAGACTCGGGAGTCAGCCTACCCAGTTCAAAATGCAGCTCTGCCATCCTGAAATCTTGGATGAGGTAATCAACCATCCAATCAGGTATACAATCTAATGTATTCCTCATGTTCTTCATCAGTCTCAATTTCCTCATCAGTAAAATGGAGCTAATAATAGTATGTACCTACTTCACAAGGTTAATGTGACAATCAAATTGGAAAACCCACCTAAAGAACTTAGCAAGCAGTCCGTTTTCAGTAAATATCAGATGTTGTTGTAATTTCTTCAGTTAAAAGAGACAAGGGGATGAGTTTCATTAAACAAAGGAAGATGTAGAATGGCTCAATCCACTAAAAATACAGTGCAATAAAGCCAACACAGCTGAGACATGGTTCTCAGAACCTGGTTAAAATTTTAGTTCTTAAAGAAGGGTGGGAAGGAAAGGAATAGAATTCCTCTAGAATTCCAAGATGACCTAGCTAATTGCCCCCATATGGTATAGGAGGAACCACAGCAAGCAGCTGTAGAGCGAACACAAGACTGATGCTGCATTAGCTCCAGCAATAGTTGCTCCTAGTTGGGTACTTTCTTTCTCTTATACAGAAAAAGGGAGGAAAATTGTGGTGGTTGCCAGAGGCAAAGGTGGAAGATGGGGAAAAATGGGTGAAGATGGTCAAAAAGTCCAACTTCCAATTATAAAATAAAGAAGTCCTGAGGATGTAGTGTATAGCATGATGACTAGAGTTAATAAGACTGTATTGTATATCTGAAAGTTGCTGAGAGAGTAGATCTTAAAAGTTCTCATCACACCCACAAAACCATGACTATGTGTGGTGATGGATACTAACTAGACTTATGGTGGTGATCATTTTATAATATATACAAATATCAACTCATGATATTGCATACATGAAGTGAATACAATGTTATATGTTGATTATATTTCAACTTTTAAAAATTGGAAAATAAGAACTATAAAAGATTTCTAACATTAACAGTAATAACCACAAAACGTTTGTCTGTTGCATGTAAGTGGTTTCTTCTCAAATATTAGACAATTCAGGAGTTCAAGTCATATTGACATTTTCAAAGTGGAAGTTTTATCTTTTTCTTTTTTAAATAAAAAACACTTAACTATTTTTCTACTATTGCATATGTTTGATAATTTGTATAATATATATTTTAAAGTCAGTGTCAAGTGTGAATAGTCAAGTGTGAATAGCACCACAACTGATTTTTTTTTTTTGAATTTTTTTTTTTTTTATACAAAATGTTTCTACTTCTGGACTTTGCTTGAAGTCAGATAGAATAAGTTTACTTGGATTTTCCTCCTGGAAAATCTTCCTCTATGATTTCTGCTTGACTGATGGGTCTTTCCATTTTAATTTCACTTTGGTAGCTAGTTCTTGCACTTAGGTTAAGTTTCCTTTATCCACTTGTTGCTTGTCTTCTGCCAATTTTATTATTGTTGTTGCTGCTACTTCTGGGAAGATGGAACCCCCAGGGTCTCACCATCAGCTCTTCTCCAGAGGGAGCTGATTCTGAAAAGGCCTCATCTCCCCTGCAGGCCACTTCTAGAGGTTTAGAGGCTAGTGATGTGGGCAACTTCTCTTTCTGTTCTTCCTGAGGAACAACAACAACAAAAAAATGGTCTCAAGTTCTTTCTCCCATAAGAATACCAGGTGGTGAAAGTTGAAACCTTATCAAATGATTGATAGTGGATCCAAAAAATAAGGCCCAATAGCAAACAGCAAATGGAGAATCCATGGCAGGACTCCAGTAGCAAAAAAACAAAACAAAAAAATCCAGAAAGAGAAGAGTCATAACAAAAATAATCAGGGATGAGCGAGTGGAGAGACACAGAAGATATCAAGTGTACAATGGTTCATGTTTTTTCCTCTTTTTATTCACAAAAGGGTTTCAATCCCTTGATTTCATAAGCTTGCTGCCATAGTTAGCTCAAAACCCTCTCTGGGGTTTACCTAAGAGCTCCTTAATTCCCTAACACATTCAAATTAAAGTTAAGACAAAATAACAACAAAAACCAAAAGTGGGTAAAAAAAATTAATTCAAATTTCCTTGGACAATAGAATAGAGCAGAGAGTCCTCTCTATTTGCACAACTGTTTTTATAGACCTAGAGGAAGAGTACTATTTTAATAAAAATTCAGTGTTGGGGGATGCCTGGGTGGCTCAGTGGTTGAGGTCTGCCTTCAGCCCAAGGCGAGATCCTGGGGTCCCAGGATCGAGTCCCCACATCAGGCTCCCTGCACGGACCCTGCTTCTCCTTCTGCCTGTGTGTCTCTCATGAATAAATAAATAAATAAATTTTTAAAAATAAAACCAAAAAAAACAAAAAAACAACTCAGTGTTGGAATGGGCCATAAATGTATTATACGTAGAGAATTGAGCGAGCAAAGACAAACAACTTCTTTGCTTTTATAGAAATAGATCAGATCTTCATGAACCCTAATTCCAGAGGGAGATGAAGAAGCAGGTTTTAAATGTGCCAAATAACTGGGTCCCAATATGTTTCCACTTAAATAGTCTCTTTTGAAAGACTCACTGCTTTTCAGGTAGTTTCACAGTCTCTTAGATTTTTCTTTCCTTCTTCTTGCTCATCTTCAAGATGTCATCTGTGTATGGGGGAGTGACAGCTCCCAGCTTGATAGACTTTGTGGGGGGCCTCAGATCTGCGGACTGTCAGAAGGTCCTCCTGGCTTCTGCCATCAAATAGCTAATCTGACCTTGTTTCTGGACTATAATTTGCTGAGCTACGCCTGGTTTGTGTGGGTTAATAACTTAGAACTCACATCTAAATTCTGGGCTTGCAGCATCTAGTAGCAAAGTCCCTGCGAAGCCTCATGCTTCAACTTGAGGACTCTGCTGAGCCACCATGGTCTCGGTGCTTTGTCACCCGAGGGCTCTGAGCCTCACTGTAGCCTAAGTGGTAGAAGAGGCATCTGTCCTGCTTTCCGAAAATAAGGTCATTTTTATTGTTATTTTACTTTCTTCCTTCTCTTTCTTTTCTCTCCCTTTATCCTTTCTTCTTTAAATTTGTTACCTCAGAGAGTACCACTTCATTGTGGTGTATTTTGTTCACTAAACGTATGTACCATGTGTGGATATGTGTTACATTCTGGGAAAGGACAATATTCACCACAGCTGAATTCAAATTCCTGTCCTCACATGTTCCCTTGATTTACGTCACCAAGCCTCTATTTCTTCATCCTAAAAGTGAGGATAACAATATTTATATGATAAGAGAGTCATGAAGATCACATTACGCATCTCAATCTTAACTTGTCCAAAATTATACTCTTGATTTTCCACCCTACAGAACTATTCCTCCTCCATTTTTTTAAAGTAATCTCTACACCTAATGTAGGGCTTAAACTCATGACCCCAAGATCAAGAGTCATGTGCTTTACCAACTAAGCCAGCCAGGTGCCCCTGCTCCTCAAATCTTTCCATCTCAATAAATGGCAATTCCCTCCTACAAATGTTCAAGGCAAAAAACATTCAGATGGTACTTTGCATTTATTTTTCTTACTTTCTTACCACATCCAAATCCTCAAAAAATCCTGTCACTGTTCTATTTAGGTAGAATTTGGTTACTCCTCATCATCTTCGCTGCTGGCACCCTGGTGTAAGGAAGAAGGACCCATCACTTTTGAGGTTAGGTAATATTAGATGCTGCTTCACAATATCTCAATGGTTTAACAGCAGAGAAGGTTGTTCTGTGCTCTTGATCAATGGTCAGCTGTCGCCTCTCTCAGCAGTGAGCCTGGGAACACCCTGTTTCATCCTTGTGGCCCTATACTTCCAACAATGGCATCAAAACTGCAGAAGCAGGAGAGCATGGAGGCAACACATGGGAGATTTGGGAGCCAGGCCCAGAAGTGGTGTGCATCACTTTATTTACATTCTAGAAATCAGAAAGCAGTTAGATGGCTATACCTAACTGCAAAGGAGCTGGGAAAAAGTCTGGCTGTGTGCTTAGGAGAAGAGAAAATGGGTTTGGTAAATAGCTAGGAAGTTTCAACCACTCTTAACCTAGACATTAATTGCAAACATTCTCTAATTGGCTTTCCCATGTTTACCTTTGTGCTTTCCCAATTCTTCTTCTCAACACATCAACCTAATGATCCTTCAAAATGTCATTAAGATCATCTCCCTCCTTTGCTCAACACATTCCAATGGCTTTTTACGTCTTCTGTGTATTCCAAAGTTCTTATCGTGACTGCAAGGTTTTATATGATCTACCTTTCACCCACTTTCTTGATTCCTTTCTTAGCCTTCTCCCGGCTTACTCACTCCACTACAGCTACCCTGACAGCCATAGTCTCCCTCAAATATGCCAAGCACATCACATTTCCTCTTTACTCTGCCCAGAACACTCTTCCCCCTAGATACTCTCAGAGATCACTTTCATCTTGCCTTCAGATCTATGTTCAGATTCCAGCTTATTAAGCAGCCTTTGTTGGAGAGCCAAACCAAGAAGACTCTCTCTCTTCACTCCCTTTTGTATTCCACTTAACATATTATATATGTGTTTCTATGCTTAATGTCTCTCTTCCAAGATTAGAGCATCTTCCTCATAGGAGGAGGGACTTTGTTTTATCCCCAGTTCCTTGGTTCTATGTGCACAGAGAAGGGGCTTAACAAATATTCTTTTTAATTATTGAAAAAGTGAATGAATTAGTAAGTGACTTAATTGTTCAGCACACAGCCTGGCCAAAAGTAATCAATAAATGGTAGCATTTCTGTAATACTAAGTTTTTCTCTTAGATTGAAAAAGATGTTCTCTTTTTTCTGTTTTATTCATATTTGGGTTTTTATGCTTTTCCAAAAAAATGTACAAATACAAAATTAATTTCTTCCTCAGGTCCTCATCACTCTTAACATGACTTTCTCTGTTCTTTTAACTGCTCATCTGTGCACCTTTGCTTCAATACACTGATTTGTCCTACATCTATCGAATGAGGTGGGAGTGAGATCATAGAGAAGAAAGGAGAGGAATAATTTATAGTTCAACATACTGCTAAAAGTGAAAAATGAAGTCAATGACCACATCTTGTGCTGAAAAAGGAATAATGAGATGTAAAAATCATAACCAAAGGTGACCATTTCTACTTAATTAAGTGAATTTAAAATTGCTGTATGTTATATAGTCAAGGACTCAATTTCTTAAACTAAAGCAATGACAATCTCTATGACTAGAAATAAGATGAGATAAATATAATTATTCTTTTTCTTTTACCTTATATATATTAAAAAAAAAGACCCCAAAGCATTTGCAAAATATCTCAGACTTTTGTTAGCACAGTATTTGTAGTTTGTATATAGTATTTGTAGTAGTTTGTATATAGGGAAAAAGAAATCACATGCTGAGAATAGCCTAATCAGGGGTCAAAGGTAGCTCTGGAGTAGAAATTCTAAACTGTAAAAAAGCTATCAAAATGTGACTTTCAATTAGCTTAGAAATGAACTTTAACACTCTCTGTGACTATGTCTTCAGAAATGAGTCCTTTTATTCCTCCAATAAATAAAAAGTGAGTTAGTAAAAGGTAATTTGAAGTTACTCAAAAGATTCGGTGTCTGATTTTGTTACCTTTCAACTAATTACTGGTACATAATGAAAAATTACTAGATATCTGACTGGATTCTTGACAGGTTAAAAAAAAACATTCTGAAGAAATTGTGGTATTAAGCCTTATAATTCATAATTATAAGCATAATTCATTTTGTGCTTTCTTTCTTCAGCCACACCATAATCCCTTCTAACCAGTGAGGTTTTCATTTGCGTGTGTAGAGGTGTGTAGGTGGGGATGGAAGACAGTTGAGAAAACTTGGAAAGTCTGTCGTTATATTAGTAAATATATATTGTAAGGTAGGATATGAATAACACTGATTTTCAAAACACTTTGTACCCGCTACTTCTAGTGCAAAGTACTTTCAAAGAAAGAGGCCATATGTTCAAAAACCACAATGACCTTAGATGACTTGTGGACTAGATATCCCATTGCTCCATCAACTGTGCTTCAACAGCAATAGTAGGAACTACTTACCCCATTCAGTAGTCCTCTCCAGTTGTTCCAACTCAGTGGTGGTCAAGCCCCACCTAAGAGATGAATCCAGGTCACAGCCAGGCTGAACTTTCAGAGCACCAAGGTGCAGTCAAGAGGGAGTGATAACAGATATGCAAGGGGGAGAAATTATAATCACCCAAAGGAATTTCATTAATAAGTTATTAGTAAGAGAGTTATTAATCAGTTAGGAACAGGGACACCTGAGTGGCTCAGTGGTTGATTCTTTGGCTCAGGTCGTGATCCTGGGGTCCAGGGTTCAAATCCCACATCAGGCTTCTTGCAAGGAGCCTACTTCTCCTTCTGCCTATGTCTCTGCCTCTCTTTGTGTGTTTCTCAGGAATATGTAAATGAAATATTTAAAAAATAATAATAGGTTAGGAACAACAGTCAAGCTGCAGTCATTCAGACAAGTTGGAAAGCAAACTTGGATGTAAAGACTTTAGTTCAGAGGCCCTGGAGTCAGAGAGGATGCAAGGCGGGGAGGCAGAGTTTCACTTATGTGGGGAATGAGGAGAGGGAGGAGGGGAAGGAGGAACAATGGGGCCAGTGGACTTGAACATATGGTGAACACATGAACTGGCTAACCATTTGCCTCCAAGTGTGGCCCTTCTGCACCATTTGCATCAGAATCCTATGTTTCCGGACATAGGTTCCCAGGCCCCACCCTAGATTTCCCGAATCACATGGCTGGAAGTGGAGCCTAGGCATTTAGACTTTTAGGGTCTCTCCGGCACACTTCACATTTGCATGCTGAATTCCTTACCTGTACCAAGCCTCCAACAGCTCTGTGTAGCTTGTGTACTAGTATTAGCCCCTCCTCAAACAGGAAACGGATTCAGAGCAGCAGACAAACTCAAGACCCAAAGTTTATACATGGCAAAGCCAGAATGCAAACTCAGACGTTAATCATTATAGGCCGAGGGTAATCAAACCTTTTCTGTAAAATGGCCAGATAATTATCATTTATGATATTGTCTGCTCTGTGGTCTCTACTGCAACTACTGGACCCTGCCGTAGACAATCCATAAACAAGTGGAAACGGCCGGGTGTTCCAATATAACTTTACGAAAACAGGTGCCTGTCTGATGACCCCTGCTCTAAAATCAGAATTGCTTTTCAAGGTGTGGTATTCAGAATAGTAGCATATTTAGAGCTTATTAGAAATGTGGAAGGTCAGTCTGCTCCAGACTTGCTGAATCAGAATCTGCATTTAACAAGGTCCCCAGGTGATTTTTATGCGCTTTAAAGTATGAGACCCCTACTCTAGGCCATTTTCAAAGGACTTCTCCCAAAACTGTCTTTATTGCTTGTGCTCTCCCTAAAGTGCATGAACTCGGCTTCTGACAGTGAGTATGCTGATTGCCTCCTCAAAAAAGGTTTAGGAGTAAATAATAAAAATCTTTAATCAGGGGGAAAAAAAAACTCTTTCAACTAAATTCTAATCAGTTACTCTTACCACTTCTTTTGCTGTCTTTATTGGCAGCACAATGTTCATCTCCAAAAGGTGGGAACAGAGTGAGAGTGGGATTAGTATTTACCCATTTATTTGGTACAAACTTAGAGAAAAGTTGCAAGGGTAATGTAAAGCACTCTCCTATCCTCAGATTAATCAATGTTTTTCTTACATCATTTGCCTTATTATTATATATATGTCTAAATAGATAGAAAGATAAATGATTGATACTTAACTTCTTTTTTCCCTTTCTCAAAGCCATTTGAGAGTAGATTGCAGAAATTGTGTCTCTTTACCTCTAAATACTTCAGTATGGATGTTCTTAAGAATAAGATCATTTTTTTAAGATTTTTTTTTTTATTGAGATACACAGAGAGAGAGAGAGAGAGAGAAAGAGAGAGAGAGAGGCAGAGACCCAAGCAGAGGGAGAAGCAGGCTCCATGCAAGGAGCCTGATGTGGGACTCGATCCCGGGTCTCCAGGATCACACCCCAAGCTGCAGACAGCACTAAACCGCTGTGCCACCGGGGCTGCCTGATCATTTTTTTATATATATATAACTACAGTCCAATGATCAAAAGCAGGAAATTTAATATTAAGACATTACTAGTACCTATCCACAGCCTATATTCAGACTCTGGTCTATAAGGGAGTCTCCGGATTTAGTTAGGACCTATGTTAGTTGTCCACAGCCAGCATTCTCCAGATTGCTATATTACCATAGGAGTCATATGTCTACACTGAGTTTCTCAACCACTGGTGGCATTAGGGACAAGGTTATTTTTTGTTGCTGGAGACTTCCCTGTGCATTTTAGGACATGGAGCAGCATCTTTATCCCCCACACGTCAATACCTTCACTCACCCAAGTAGTAACAAACAAAAGTGTTTCCATGTAGAATTGATGCTGAAGGATAAAATCACCCTTGATTGAGAGCCAATTGCATTACGTTGAATAATGACCCTTCAAAAGATAATTTCACCAAGAACTGACCTGTAAATGTGACCTTATTTAGAAAAATGGTCTTCATGGATGTGGGTAAGGCTCTTCAAATGAGATAATTCTGTATATATGTGGAACCTGAATCCAATGACCGGTGGCTTTATAAGAGAGAGGCAGAGGAGTTTGGGGAGATAGACTCAGAGCAATGCTGCCACAAGCCAAGGACACCTCAGCCACCAGAAGCAGAAAGAGGCAAGGAAAGACTCTCTCTTCAAGAATTGGGAGAAAGTGTGGCTCTGCCAGTGCCTTGATTTTAGACTTCTGGCCACTAGAACTTTGAGAGAATAAATTTCTGGTTTTAAGCCACCAAGTTTATAGTCATTTGTCATTGAAGCCTTAGGAAACTAATGCACCACTGGTCTAAGAGGAATAGAAACTTTTAGTTCATATTATGTGCATGTGCAATCAGCTGTAATTGTTACTTATTACAGATGAGAGAAATACAGCTTGCACTAGCAACAGAGGGTATCCATAGTTGGAATCAAGGTTGTTGAAATAATCAAGTAAGGGCTGACCAATGAAACTTTGCAAAAGTCAGGGATTCATTTAAGCTTTAGAAAAAAGTTGGAAATAAGTGTTTATACCTTGTCCACTCTCCTTTTATTCATCTATTATTCTCTCTATCTTTGCTTCTCTCCATATGATGGCATCCTCCTCATCCTAGAAACTGAGGCTACTTAGAGTTCCCAAGGCTTTCCCCTAGAGGATCCCACTGGCAATGAGAGTCTGGCTTTCCTGCCCTTGATTCAGTTTTTAAGTTCCAGGAAAAGAAAGCACTGACTTCACGTTGGTCAGATGCTCATTCCTAGAACAGTCAACTATGGCAGCGGTGGGCATGGTTCTGTAAAAACTTTGTATTCCTTAATCCAGACCTATGGACAGGATTAGAAGGACAGTAGTTTCTAGGAGAAAGAAAAGATTTTGAGCATCCAAACCCACAAATATCTACCACTGTACATAAATCAACATGATTAGCTTTAACGTGTAATTTTCACATCCTAACGTTTTTTGGAAAGCATGGTGGCAAACAAGTTAATATTTCCTCCACTCTGAACCTAGTCATTCAGTTAAATGCTTGGATAGGCACAAAGGTAGCCTATATGGAAGATATGAAAATGTAACTAAAACCACCCAATGGCTTTTAATGTCATAGCAGTTCAGTAAGTGAAGGATTAATTGAGTCTTCAACAAAGCCCTGGGTGTGAAAATCCCACAACAGGACTTTTTAGAGAGAATGCCCCATCATTGGGGCCCAAACAAAGCCTGTAAAGAATCATTCAGGGGTCCTTAAAAGAGACCTATTTCCAAATTGATTAGAATGATCAAGTATATTGTCATCCTATCTTGAATGAATTAGAAAATAAGGTAGGGTGGAATTTTAAATACGCCTCTATTTCTCTCTTTTTCATTAATCTGCTAGTCCTGAAAGGCCCTGAAATTCCTGCCTGAGAAGTTTTAGTACACCAGGTCCTTTCCCAGCCTCTGCTGACGAGACAGGCCTTTGTCTCGGTGTCCTATTGGATTACGAAGATTGCTGGACACGTCTCCTCTGATCAGTCTGTCTAGGAATTTAAAATGCACCATTCTAAAATGGAGATGACGGGATTTAGCACCTTGTTCAGGCAATAGGAGTGAGACTATCATTGGTAACATTTCACTACCATTTTGTGCTGCCAGGAATATTTCCCTTGTACTAGACTATGACTGAAGACTTTTTCCCAAATCATAGGAGTCAGCAAATAAGTCTGAGATTAAGGGAGGAAAAGGAGTGACACTGTAGAAATATGTTCTTAAGATGTTTTGCACGGTTGTCTCCTCCGTTGCATAAAGAACCGTTTTGCTCAATATTCGGTTACTCCAATGCTGGTCTGAAAGACATATGGTGGAATCAGAGTGCTAGACACCTGCTTCGGGACCCAGGGACTTATCTTTCCCAACTCTGGAGGTGCCGGATGCTGCCTCTGACACCTGAGTCCCGTTCCAAGACTGCCCTTGGCCCAAGGGGACTGACTGCCTGGCCTCGGATGCCGGATGCCGAGTGACGTCCTATGTGGGAGTAGCCTGCAAGCCAGGGTGAATCATCGATGCAGGGGCACGCAGGCCCAGTTGCCTGGCCTCCCTGGGGTAGCTCCGAAGGGCCACCCTAGCTCAAGACCTCCCCGTGTGAGGGACACACTGAGGCCCCCATGGCACCTGACTGACAGGCCACACTCTCCCTCTTCCCGCTCCTGCAGCTCACTCACCCACACAGGTGGTTTCCCACGAGCCCACCCCCTGGTGACTACTGGTATGTACACTTCTACCTCTGAACCCTCGAGGACCCCAACTGAGACAGAAGGGCCTAGCGGAAACCCCAGAAGCAGTGGATCTGAAACAACTGGCGTAGAGCATGTGCTCAGAAGGGATTCTGTGCTAACCTCTAGCTACTTCCTAGTAACCAAATGAGTGAAGACTGGAATTGCTCCACGATTTCTGGTTCTCCAAAAGGGAAATAAACTGCAAAGGAAAGAGAAAAGCCAGAGAGGGGGAAAAGGAAGAGGGTAGGAAGCAAAGGGGAAAAAAAGCCGAATGTACCCCATCTTCTTTGCAATTTTACACTTTTGAGAGTTCTTAAGTCTTGCAATTGCTGTTTTTAGAGGAGAGTTACCATTCTTTGGCTGCCTATGATAATCTTTGCTAACTACATGGGCTGTCTCCAAACCTCAGAACAATACTGCAGGGGAGATAATATTATCAGAGAGGTTAAGTGATTTGCCCAAAGGCACAGAGCTAGTAAAAGACAAAACAGGAATTAAAAAACAAAACAAAACAAAACAAAACAACAACCTTGGCTCTAAATCCTGCTTTCTTTTCTCTGAGTCAGGTGCTGCTTCTCTTCGCATCGCAGCGAGGAACACAAACCTACCCACACCAGGAGCAAAGTTTAACTTTATTTTGAAAGACAGCTGCCATAGGACTTGGGACTCTTTTCTCAGCAAGGGACAGAGACTCATTTCAAACCAGCTGAAACATAGAAGATAATTTATTATGAATGAGAATACTGAGATGTTTCATGGAAACTAAGAAAAGAACATTACTTGATCTCAGAAAAAAAGGAAAAAATTGGAACCAAGGACAACAAAACTTGTTAGGATTCACTTTCTCTTTGCCACATGTGGAAAACATTACAGCCAACATCTCTGGAACTTTACAGCTCTGAATAGCAAGATTGGCCTATATCCTTTGTCCCAAGGGGGGAAAAAAAGAAAAAAAGAAAAAAAATACCACTTCATTAGCCAACCCTGAACCAATCACCCCTGACCTGGGATCAGAATTACAATAGAATACATTTGTCTTTACTCTACCCTGTGGATAGAAGCAGCAAGAAGAGAGTGAGGATTTTTAAAAAGAGGAAGCGAGGCAGGGGTGTCACTCTGTACCACCGCACAGACTCAGCATGGGTACTGGCAATTCATGAACTTGATAAATGTGTACACCCAGCAGCATTCTGATTTTTTTCAGTTATCTCTCAAACATATTACTATAAAATTTGCCAATCCAGTGAGAGATGGCAGGCAGGGTTAGCTGAGAAAGCCGCCCCCAGATTGCACCTGTATTATTACAGGGTTGTTGGCTTTGGGGGCTCCAAAAGAAAGGAGGTTGAAAAGACAGAGCGGGGAGTAAAGTCTGGTCCATTTGGGAAGCTCCAACTTTCCTCATCGAAACAGGAAATTTATTTCTTCCTCCTCGTGATGGCTGAAGGAGATTGGCCAGAAAGAACAGGTGAGGAAAGGCTTAAGATGCATTTTTCTGACAGCACCGCTCGTGCGGTCCTCCGAGCAACTGCGCAGAGTGTGCACCCTTGCCCATGGAAGCGAGTTAATAATCAGATATATACTTATTAACATGCTTCACAAACGCTTCCCCTCCAGACCGGGCAGAAAGGGCCCCCCACTCTCACCCCCACCCCCCCATGGAGCCAGGGTTTCTCTCCAGGCCCTACTAAGACCTCCTTGCAGACTCACCTTCAAAGTACACAAAAGGACAAAAGGGCCTTTCATTCTACCCTCCCTAGAAGAACTTGAGTTTGAAAATGGCTATTTGTTCCCTTCGCCACATATACGTCTGATAATATGCATGGGCATGCGTAATTGACTGCCTGCATTATGTATGAATTAGACCCCACTCTTGTTTGGCAACAGCTGGAGGGTTGTTTTTTTTTTTCTCTTCCAGATGCCCAGCTGCAGAAGGGCCCCTCCCCCTCTTCACCATGTGCCTGTACCACCCCTCCCCCCCACCTCACCCCCACATGGGCACTGGGGACAATTGTCCTAATTTACCAGAACCCAAGGACCATTATAGCCAGGGCAATGTGTTTTTGTTTGAGTTGCTTTTCTTTTATTAAAATTTGTTTTTCTTCCACATTTCACTGCCACCCTGCTACTAATGGAACAAAGACTCTGGCCGAACAAGCACCCTAGCAATCACCTTCGTTCCTTCTCACAGCCAAAGGCTTCTAAAAGCCCTGTGTTTTCAAGCTGTTGGCTGGATGGTCTCCCTGGGGAAATGCTTGCCACTTTTAAAGATGTTTCGAGCCAAGAGAAACTAGGATAAAGGCACCATTGGGCAGTTTTTCTTGTTGTTTCTTTGTTTGTTATCCATTATCACCAAGTTCCTGATCTCCTTTGCTGAAACCAAGGCATTGCAGGGGGGATTTAAAAAAAAAAAAAGTAACAAATATAATATTACTTATGCAAGACTACATTGAAGTACCATCTAAATGACATTGTTTTTAGGAAGAAAGCGGCAGAGCCCAGATAATTATCTGGTCATTTGCAAGATATTTTAATGAAAAGAAATATCTTCAAGCATTTGGGGATTGGAGGGTCTGAGTCATTGCCTAAATTTTGCAATTCCCCCTGGATGTTCGCCATCCTACAATGTAGCTTGTATGTCAAAGAAAGAAACATTATATGTTAGAAAATGTTATGGGGAGTGATGTAAGTTGGCTTCACTCTATTTAACAGAAGGGAATGTGTTTGTAGGCCCATAAACAACTTAATCTATGGGCTGAAAATATCCTGCCAAAAGTGACCTCTGCTACCTTCGCCCCCCAAGAAAACCTCCTAGAATAAGCTCCTCTTAAAATGCTTCCCAAAAAGAGGGGTCTTTATATAGTGGCCTCCTGAAGACCCAGATGAAAACATAACAGTCTTTGATCAACTTGGCTGTCTAGTGGAGAAAGCGATATGAAGACTCTAATGACCATTTTCTTGCTGAAATGTCCTCTATAGCGGAGGTCAATCATCCAGCCACTTTCCCCATCAAACAGCTCACAAGAATAAGGACACACAGCCAATCTCCTTCTGTCTCTCACCAAATTTCTGAGGTCAAAGCATTTATGCAGTGAGGTCTTTCAATACCATTAACCGTGAAAATATCCAATATCACAATAATTCTGAATTTCAAAACCAATTTGAGTTTTAATCTGAGTATTTAGGGTATTTACCCTTGATATTGATGCATCCAGCCACTAGTTCACCTCAAATTGGTCAAATTGATGAGGTCAGTGACGTTAAATAAAAGACTGCAATGTATTGTCACCATTGTTTATGTGACTGTTTTTTTTTTTTTTTTTTTTTGCTTCTCTCATTATTCCCTCAGTACAGAACTTTGAGACAGGACATTGGTATATATTACAAAACAAGGAGACTTCCAGCTCTTATTGCTCACTGCTTTCCTCCCTTTCATCAATGGTGTAGGAGTAGTGGAGGGGGTGAGGATGTTGGAGAGATACAAGGAGAAAGAGCAGTATCTAGTATAAAGTAGAACATGAAATGGCATCTCGTCCTGTTGAGCATGATCATCCTGGGAATTAGAAAGACATGAGTTTTCATTTCTAGCTTCACTACTTTTTGACTGTTCTCTTTGAGCCTCATTCCTAAACGGAGATAATAGCATCTACCTTTTAGAGTATTAAATGTGATGTTGGAAGGGGAGCACCTAGCTTGGGGCTCAGTAAATCTAAGTTACTTGTTTCTTCTGTTCCAACTCTCTGCTGACACTGTCCTGAACCCCAGCCTATGTGTCTCGGGCCCTATGCCTAGCTCTAGGGTCTACACCATATTCTTGCACTTATAGATGGATCAATCCCACAGAAACAAGCTGTCATTTTAAGAATCAACCTGGGGGGTACCCCGAAGGTGGGGGGACTCAGTCAGTTAAGCATCTGACTCTTTGATTTCAGCTTAGGTCATGCTCTCTTAGGCTTCTGGGACTGAATCCCACATCGAGATCCAGGCTCAGCAGGCAGTCTGCTTCTTTCCTTCTCCCTCTGCTTCCCTCAACATCCATGCTCTCTCTCTCTCTCTCTCTCTCTCTCTCTCCCTCTCTCTCTCAATCTCTCTCTGTCTAAAATAAATTAATTAAAAAATAAATAATCAACCTGGAAGACACTATTGGTTGCCCCCCACCATAGCCATCCATATCCCCCTTCCTTCTTGCCAGTACAACTCCAATTTCTTCAGATATCAGATAATGAGGTATTCAAGAAAGACAGTCTTCCCCAAAGTTCCGGGCAACTAATCAGCTCAACTGGACTATGGTTAATCCATTCTCCTTTGCTAGTGGATAGTTGAAGAATGGGCCTGGGCCCCAGTTCTGATCAATCAGGTGTAAGAGGAAATCTGATAACTGGTATGGGAAATATTTTTCTTCCCAAATAGAGAAAGAGCGAAAGAGATAGGGGAACAGAGCTGCATTTCCTCCTCATCTCATCTGATCTTCTGCTCTACTCTTAGACTTTGTCATATGAGGATTTAGTGTTTGGATTTGGCAATACAGCATATTGCCACCCACTGTGAGGGTCACACCTAGAGAAAACACAAAGAAGCAGGCCCATAACTGTTGACATGATTGAGCTGTTAAATTAAACAATCTTGCAAGAATTCTACCAGACTCAAGAATTCTCATTTTGTGAGATGCTCAATCTCATGTAATTAGGTTTTCTATTTCTTACAACTGGGAACATCATAACTGACACACATCCTGCATTCTGTGCTCTTCTTGTGATATTTGCTAACCAACAGGGCCTCCCTAGATTTGATGGTGGTAAAGTATGGCAGCCTGTATCTAACCCAGCTGCACTTTCCTCCCTGTTTCAAGGAGACACTGGGAGACTGCCTTGACCACCTTACAAACTTGAATCACACGGTCACTCCCACAAGTCCTAACTAGGTTTATGACCAACTCTTTTGCGTTCTTCAAAATACTTGATGTGCTCTTTTAGGAATCCATCGTGTTTTTGAGGCTATGTAGAAAGTTTTCTTAATTCTCTTTTCAATAAATCCTCAATAGTCTGGTGTATTTGTCCAGTTGTATAGGCGATACATCAAGACTAAAGGAGACTTTAAGTTTGGCGAAGCATGTAACATAAAGCAGTAAAACCGATCTCCAGTAAAAGAAGTGAGGAGAGGGAATTGTTAAAAATATTGGCATCCAACTTAATTAGTACTGTTAGGTTTATACGATTCAGATACCATGATATCTGTGATTAACTAAAATGGTGGCAAAATCTTTGGCAGTTATTTTTGATCTATAGAATGTATATAACTTCTGAGACTGGGCCATATAGATCTATAGCTTCTTCCTTTACACTTCCTCCAACCTAGAAACCCAGCTTTAATATTTTAAAAAATGCAAGCCATAGGAGGGACCATGCCAAGGAGAACCTAGGTGCTTTTATAGGCAGTGCCAGGTGAGCACCCAGTCAATAGTTCATACCAACTGCTAACCATGAAAAGCTATATTGGATATTCCTGTTCCGTGAAGCCTCTGGATGACTGCAGTCTTAGCTGATACCACACTGGAGTAGAGAACCAGTATTGCACACTGGAGTAGAGAACTATAGCTGAGACTGATGACTGCACAGAATGTAGTAAATGGTAGCTGTTATTTTAAGCTGCTAAATTTTGGGGTGTTTTTGTTACATAGTGATAGATTGCTGGAACTAAACCCAAGCATACAAAATGAGTCTCCAGTGATGTCCCAGTCAACCAGTGCTGAGCAGAGGGTGGGGTTGGAACTAGCCCACTTACATGTTACGAATACCCCTGCCATGGCTGATTTCAAGCCACCATCACCATGTCAGCTGGCTCACGTAATTCCTGAAACCTTAACAATCAGCTGTCACAAGCCAGTACAAACCAGCTTGAGCCAGTTTCACCCCATCACTGACATTCTCCTGAAATAAATCATATCTATTTTATCATATTGATGCCCCAGACCTTTTCTGCCATGTAATTCAAAAAACATAATGTATCTCATTTGCTTAGCCCTTTATGTTTTATAAACCATCTATTTTATATATCCTCTATTTTAATTTTCACAGGAACCAAGAGAAATTGTTATTCTCTCACTATAATGAAATAAGGATGCTGGAAACTTAAAGAATAACTGCCAAATCTACACCCAGATCTTTTCTCTCCAGAGTTGGGATTCCTTGGAACTGCACAAATCTTACATCTCTGCAATTCTACTCACCATTATAACCCTTTCCTTCCACATTTCCTAATACTGAGTGCATAATGCCTTTGAATACAAAAGGATAAAAGGCTACAGTTCATTGCATATATTGTTTGAAGGTCTTTTGGGATAACCGTCCAAGGACCAGTTAAATTCTTTTACTAGTCTATTTGGGGCCAGCTTCTTAGCCATTCTCAAGCTTAAAACATATTGTATTCTGAGCCCATGCTTTGAAGAAATCTAGTAATAAAGAGAGCTGTCTGTGGGAGGTCTGTTCCTTGTTGTTTCCAAATAATCATTAAGTGGACATATGGCAAATTGAATACATACCAACATTTCTGAACCTATTCAATTTTTTTAAAAAAACATTGAACTAGAGGGTAACCAATTTGTAAGCATTTTCAGAACTTTCCCATTGAAATTAGGTTTTAATTATCCCAATTCTCATCATAAGAATTAAGAGTCGAGGACAATAGAAAATGGATCTTTGCCAAAAGATAGCCAAATCCTACTTGCCAGGCATAGGGTTTGGGATTATGTGTGTTGCTCCTAAATTAAATGCTTTCAGTGGTGATCTATCATTAAAAATTACAATTTGGGGGGCATCTGGGTGGCTCAGTTGGTTAAGCTTCAGACTCTTGATTTCGGCTCAGGTCGTGATCTCAGAGTCATGGGATTAAGCCCTGTGTCAGGCTCTGCACTCAACAGGGAGTCGGCTTGGGATTTCTCTCTCTCTCTCTCTCTCTCTCTCTCTCTCTCTCTCTCTCAAATTTCTTTTTAAAAAAAATACAGTTTCATGTGGCTTTTCAGCATTTGCAAATCACAAACATGACTTGTGGAAAACAATCTACTTCAGTGGCTGGGCTCTCCAACCGCCCGTAATTCAATTATAAATTTAGAATATCCTTTTGTGGTGGAAGGTATGTGAGGAGAAAGTGGAGTAGGTAGGAAAGAAGGTGGGGACCATGGTACATCTTTCCTGAGGAACCAAGTGACAAAGGTGAGCAGTGCCTGTTTACATTGACTTCGTCAGCATTTCAAAGCCTATATATCAAGGGGGGAATTTCCACCATCTTGATAACATTAGTCTCAGTAAATACTATTCCCTGTGTGCCCCAGAGGAAAAGATCAAATTACCCCAACAAACTTAGACAGTTGAAAGATTTTAGTAATTTTTCCCATCTTATTTTCTCTCTCTTTCTCTCTGTCTCTGTCTCTCTGTCTCTTCCACACACAGTATAAATTGCTCATAAGGGGAGTTTAATGTGATAAAATTAGGTTATACTTCAATAACAAATGATTATTCAAATCTTTTGGAGACATACTATTCCAGTGTACACAATACTAGAATCTTCTTTGTGTTTCTGGAGAAGAGAAAAGGGGCTTCTAAAAAAACCATGGATTCCAGCCGTTAATGGGCTTTGAAAAATACCAGACTTGAGGGTAGTAAGTTGATGCCATTAGGAAAATTCAATAATATTCTTATTTTCCTATTATCATAGAGGCATCTGCTGCTTGGGGAGAAATAATGAGATGAAGTTTTCTTTCCTACACATCAGCACCATTCTGAGATCTTTTGGAAAACTGTTTCTGCAAGTAAAGAGCAAGCTTCAGGTCAAGGGCAGATTGAGTCCTGTGTAACCAGACAGACCGACTCCTGCCTGCCTAATCTTGAAGTGGAAAGTTGACACTTGGTTCTCTGACACAAGTTCTGACTTGACAAAGCAGTATAATCTTCACAAATAGGGCCAGGATGGCTAGAAATTTTCAGCTATTTACTACTGAGCTGATCTTCAGAGCCAAAGGGCTCTGTTTATTTTCTATCAATAACCTTCCGCTCGTTCTGGAAAATAAGAAAAACAAACAAACAAACAAACAAACAAACCTGAAGGATCTCTGAAATTTTTCCACATTAAGAACACCCTTCTGATCTTGTTTTCTGATTTGCAGAGCACACTACAAGTCACAAATGCCTATCTTTTACAAATATCATCTCAATCTAACCAGAATTCACTGTTTTCAATTATAATTCCTAACGCATCTCTTTCCTGGGGGATCAGGTTTTAGAAAACAAAATAAATTAATGGCAGATACCAGTAAAAATCATGTGTTCCTCCAGGATCCCAGTTTCCATAAAGTCCTCTTGGGGAAGGAGTTAAACACACATCCGTATCCCTATGGTGGAAGGGACCTATCAGTCCAAAAAAAAAAAAAAAAAAAAAAACCTGCTAAGGGCATTTCTTTAATATATGTTTGGAATTGCAAGAGGGAGAGGATTTTCTCTTCAAACTCCAGCCTCACATACCTTGGAGCTGATGAATTCTGCACGTCCCTGGGATTTGCGGGAGGTTACAGAACAAGATTACACACCCTGGTGATATATTTACTGCAAGGACAAGCCGGGCACAGCTACAGCTTGAAACCAGAAATGTGTAGAAAGGCTGTAACCATGAAATACTTAAGGCTATTATTTCAATGGAGCATCCTTGTGTACCTGGGAAATGAAGCCAATCAATTTTGCTTTGCTTTTTCATTGTTGTTGGCTTAATGTAATTTAGTCAAAGAGGATGAAAACTGGTACCTGACTTTATTATTTTCTCATGTAAAATCAGGGCCCAGAGAAAAACTGTGCCCAGTGATAGGGATTTTATGCAGTTAACTGATTTGCAAAGAATTATACGAAGGCGAAGCTCTTGGGTTATGCAAAAATGGAAGGTTGGGGTTTTCCTGTCCTTTTAGGACTAAGCTGCAAATGTCATTTAACATTGAATGGCTCTAGAAATGATATCACATCGAATTTCTCAAGTGTCTTCCCCAGACTTTTTTTTTTTTCTTTCCTCCCAGTTCCTAAATAATTATGCTGAGGGCCTTGTGGACGGAGCAGTTAGCCAAGCAGACAAAGCCCTCATGGAGTCCATAACCTTGTTAGGAAAAGGACATTAAAAGAAGAAGTAAAGGGACAGACATAATAACAGAGTTATGAGCCTTCATAAAGCTAGCACAAAGCACTCCAAGAGAGACACTTAGGAGCCTCACGTTTTCTGTTTATTTGCCCGCTTTCTCTATCAATCAGTCTGTGAGATTTGTGATTGAAGCAATGTGTTGTTTAAACTATTTTTTCAAAAACCTCCACATCTTCTCATTTGGTTCCCAGAGCCTTGCACAGTGCCTGGCACATGGTAGACACTTAAGGATCTTTGTTAGTGATGTTGGTTGAGTAAAATGACAGTTGTTGGAATGACTTGTGCAATCCTTACAAAAATTGTATGAGCTCACTTTGACTGGTATTTATGTCCTCTCTTTACTGATAGGAAAACAGGAAAAATTAAATGGTTTGCTCAAACCCTCTCAACTAGTAAGAAAGGACTGAAATGGGTCTTTGGACTCTGAAGCCAGTGTTCTCTCACCGAGCAACATTGCCTCCAGAAAAAAACCAGATAATGTGAAGGCTGAAAATAATCCTGATGAAGCTAACGGACTGCATGTGATTGCCTGGGGAAGGGCGGCGGGGGGAAAAACCAAGGAGGAAAGCTTCAGAGTTAGGCCTGAGTTAAAATGCATCCAACTCACCCTAAATGAAAATGCTATGGGATAAAAGCCAAAAACTTCCTTAGACTTTTGTGTCTCCAGCAACCTATATTTAAGCAGATGTATTTCTTTTTAAAGAACTCTCCTATTCAAGCTTTTGAAAGGGAAGATTTGCCTTTTCATGGGAGATCTTCATTCCATCGTGAAGATAAAACACAACCTCACAAGTTTGGTTATTTACTCTCAATTTTAGCAGACTTTTTTTTGCCCTTCAACTACTACATTTAGCGTATGAAAAAAGATAGTGTCTACAATATATTCGTCACACAGACTGGAAACATCCATGGGAGATAACTTAGCTTGGGCTTGCCATGACAAAGTACCACAGACTGGGTGGCTTAAACAACAGAAATTCATTTCTCACAGTTCTGGAGGCAAGGAAGTTCAAGATCAAGGTGTTGGCTGGTGAGAGTTCTCTTCCTCGTTTGCAAAAATAGCCTCCTTCTTACTGTGTCTTCACGGGGCAGAGAAAGAACTGTATCTCTTTCTCCTGCTTCTTCTAAGGCCACTAATACAGTCATGAGGGCCTTACCCTCCTGACCCACTCTAATCTCAATTACCTACCAAAGGCTGCATCTCCAAGTATTATCACAGTGGGGGTTATGGCTTTACCATGTAAATTTTGGAAGATGTAAACATTCAGTCCATAACAGAAAATGTAACTAGAAAGTATTTTTAAGAAATGAAATGAATTCCAGGGCACATACATGCTCACACACACAGGCACACACACGAGGCCTTAAGCCCCGCTTTGAAGCTTTTCAGGAGGACCAGGTGTAAAGTTATGCCTAATCTTGAGGCACTGAATCGAAATAAGAAAAATTAGAGTGACAATCCACAACAAAAGGACAAATAAAGATAATCAGGAATGGTTTGTGCATTTGCCATTGTCGCTGAAGAAATTGGAGATAGACACACACACGTCAGCAGGCAAGTCCAATAGTGATCTTCCTGGTCCAGATGAGCCTTTTGAATTTAACTTGAGCATCTTAAAGCCGTAGGACCTGAAACGTCGTTGTTTTAAAAGGGTGCAATGTCCATGGAATCCATTTATTAGACATTTAAAAGTATTCTATTGACAATGGCTTCACATTTATCACCAAAGTGGAAGAAAATGAGCACATTTTTTTTTTTATTTTGCTATGTTCTAGCCAATGAGCAAAAACAAAACAAAGAAAGGATGAATTGTAATGCTGTTATACTTCAATCCTTGTGAAAGAAGCGTTAATGACCAACATAACCACCAGCTAATCAAAAACTTGTCTTAATTAACTGTCATATTAAGAATGGTCGTATTTATTTTGATTTGTGTCCTACCTACTTTCAAATAGAATTTTTGGTGGTAAAAATATAAATTATTATTTGTTAACCCATATTGGATTGCAAGGTCCAGAAAACCCCAACTACAATGGTTTACATACAAAAGGGAATTTATCAGCCCCCATAGTGGAAGTCCTGAGATAGAACTCATATCTAACACAACTACATCCAAAGATTCAAAGTGGTCGTAAGGCATCAATTTCCCTATCTTCACATCTCAGGTCTGCTTTCCTTTGGGTTGGCTCCATTGTCAGAGACTGTCTCCTGTGGAGCAAAATGGCAGCTGGAAGCTCTGGTTTTGCATCCCATATTCTTGGGCATTCTAGTGGAAAATTAACACCCTCTTCACAGTCATGTTAGTGAAAGCATTTAAATGTGCTTTGATAGGCCTGACTTATGTCATATCATAGGCTCATTCCTGATCCAATTACTGTGATCAGAGCAATAGAGGACACTGACTGGCCTGGCCTGTGTCATGATCCCACCCTTGGCTCTGAAAGACCAGGATTAATCCCCTCTGACCCACACAGACTGAGAATGGGGAAAGGAAGTAATCAAGAAATAGTGACATTCTATTACCACAAAAGGCGTAAATAGACTTCAGGTAATTGAACACTACAGATGCCTACCACAGTCACAGTACAATAAAATTAAATCACTGACAAATATTGAAAAGCAAAAGCCTCATATAAAAGGGTTGGGGGGCGGGGCACGTGATTAAGCATCTGCCTTTGGCTCAGATCGTGATCCTGGGGTTCTGGGATCAAGTCCCACGTCAGGCTCCCCAGAGGGAGCCTGCTTCTCCCTCTGCCTATGTCTCTGCCTTTCTCTCTGTGTCTCTCATGAATAAATAAATGAAATCTTATGCAAGGGGTAGTGATCTTCCAGGGTGTGGAAGGAAGGTAGGGGAACGGTACATCACAGAAAACTGGACTGAGAATGCTAGAATGATCAAGTACAAAACTTTGTTCTGAGTTTCCTAGAAGCCAGGGCAAGGAGAGACATTCAATGGATCATGTGACTCTCCTAATAATCTAATGAAAGGAGGCTCGCAGCTTGTTGGTTGGTATAGATCCTTTCCTGGCTCTGAATTCTGAGAATAATTTGTCTCCAAAGCCTTCAAATAAGAAATACTCTACAGCATCATGGTTTCAAAAAGTGAGATTTCAAGTAAAGCAAGATTTTATTTTGCTCAATGAAAGCCAAGGAGGACATAGTGTTATCCCATAGCTCTGTAAAGTAAATTATTCAGAAGGCTAGTGTGACAGGGTCCAACTGTGTAACTTGACAAAGGACTCAAAGGTAGAAAACCTACAGTGAAATGCTAGCCCTGCCACTTATTAGCTGAGGCACCTTAGCTAAGTCCTTCTCATTCTCTAAGCTTGTTTTTTAATTAAAAAGGAGTAATAATATCTATATTCTGGACTATATGTGAGAATTAAATGCAGCAACATGAAAGTACTTTTAACTCTTAAGCATGTATTTATGGATACAGAAAGTATTTTCATCACGTGAATGATACTCTAGGGTCTTCTAGATAAAGTCAGATGGCATTATATACATTTTATAATTGATTACATAAAATGTTCAGCTGATGAGCCATTAAATAGTAAAAGCCAATTTTCAGTTTTCATGGAAGCTTTAATAAAACGCTTTTTTTTACTGCCCTTTTCATTATTTTGCTCCTAAACTTCCTATGTTTCAAATAAGTGAGATGTCACTAACGAAAGAAACAGCTGTTTTTATTTATGAAGAATTTTAAGGTAGTGACCATAACACTGAATAAAGTTTTGTAGACATTATTATTTCCAATACAATCATTCCTCTGCCATTACCTCTACCAATCACTACAATTTATTGAGCATTTAGTATTGGCCAGACAAGAAACAAAACACTTTTGCATACATTCAAAACACAATCCCTGGACTAGGAATGAGGAGAAGGGGGATTTTTCAAACACCCCTCAAGAGTGTTAACACCTTAGCCTTGCCACTCATCTCTGACTCTGTTTCTCCAGGCATAGAGGGGTATGACTGCCCATCGTAATGGCTTTCTTCCAGACTTCAGTATTCTATTCTTACTTTGCCAGGGTTGATTTAATGGTGAAAAGGTTGCTTTTCACATTTGTGGTATACTCTAAGCACTGTTACCCTGGTTATGAATTGGTACTTTTCTTATAGTGTTCTCTTTGGCAGTTTATCAGAAGCGGCACCATTTTCCCCTCCCAGGAACCCTATGCGCAGTTCTTCCAGAAGAGAGAAGAGCATGTATTCTACAATTAGTGGAAATTTGTGGAATGTGCTTTCCTTTAGCATAATAGTAAAGATCCAACAAATTTGTGTTACTGTCTTAAACTAGTGAGTGGTACTGTGTTTCCAAGGGAAAATTCATCTTTTAAAAACAATTTTAATTAATTATTTTAATTATTTTTAATTAATTGTATTCAATTCTTACAATGAAATTAAAATTTTATTAAAAAATTGTATTGAAGTATAATGGATGTAATGTTATTTCATAAGTTCCCTAATAAATAGTTCTTCAGCTTTCATCAGTTAAGATCATAGTTAATATACCAACATGGCATCTAGGAGTGGCTTTCAGTTTTAGACACACTGGAGAGCTTTAAAAAATATCGATACCTGAAAAAATTGGCCCAGGGGGCAGCCTGGAAATTGTTTTTTGTTTTTTTTTTGTTTTTTTTCCTAAAGTTCTCCCAGATGATTCTAAGGTGTAGTCAACATTGAGATTTACTGGCCCATCTGGTGTTATCAGTGAGGCAGAGCTTCACATACCTGAAGACAAAATGTGCCAATCAGGGTGAGGTGGTGAATGCACTATTGGAAAAAAGCAGTAGGATTGACCTGTCAGGCCCCAATCAACATTTACAAGGTATGTGAAACCCATAGTATTCAAAATGGCGGCTTGTGAGAAGGATTTTTTACTTATGTATGTTATTTGGAGGACTTGTCAACTGAGAAGAAACAGAAATGTATGTCTTCAATGGAAAAAATCTGTGTGAGTCTTTCTTTTCTTTTTAAATTGTCAAAATCTAGAGCAGACACCTGGGAAAGATGATCAAATACATATATGCCTTCCTACCCCCTTTGGGTGGCACTACATTTTCTCATTTAGAAGTTTTCTGGACATGATTTATAATATTATTGTGTCCTGCAGGGACTATTTTAATTGACAGAACCAATAGACGCAAGAAATCTTTACCAAAATGAGAAACCAATTTTGGGGCAATCCTTTGGGAATTTCTTTGCTTTCTTAGATAAACTCTAATGCATGGTCCTGTCCTGGCATGTTTGGGAAATTATGCCCATTATGTCTCTTTGTTGGCTTTTTTAAACCAGCTTTTTTGATTTCTTGCAAATTTTTCTGTGCAAGGCTAAATTGATTCTGCACAGCAAAGATAAACTCCAATCCAGAAACAGAAAAGGAAATGTTTATGTGGTTGAGGTGCATATTTATAGAATTCCTGGTTGGCGGGGGGGCGGGGGGGAGGTGAGACCCAGAGGAGCATCGGTTCAGCTTCTGGTGGATACAATAGCCCTTTTTCAGTTCTATGAGATGAGAGGTTTACATCTTCACCATGAAGCTTGACAGGCCTGGTCTACAGATGGCTGACATTTGTGCTCTTTCTTATATATGCTTGTGACTTCTTAGATGAAATTTTGAGGTTAAATGTACAAATAATATGGAAGGAAGTAAATGCTTGAGGTTAATGTTTGCAGAAAAAAACAGGGAGGGGACTTTTTGCTAAAGGTTTTTTTGAAAAGGTATTCTACTTCCTACAGATTGATATAATAACCCAAGATAAGGGGTTTTCACTAACTTTTTTCAATTTTATAGTGACCACAAAAATATATTTCATACTCTGAAAAAGAGAGAAATACTCAAACTAGTCATAGTGTCATATTATTTTGTTTGTTTCCCTTTCTATTTCACAATATGATGAAAGAAACTAAGATGTTTGGAAAACTAATAGCATAGTAAAATAAATTTCCTCCACAATAGCATTTTTAGAGGTTAAAAACAAATAGGAAAGGCTACTAATCATTATATGATTCACTGATTACCTGAAGATTTCAGAGATTTTTATTTTCTGGTATTGATTTTCCTGTTGGTAAGAATCCTTAATATATATTTTTTCTCATATCTCAGCCTTTATCACTGTTAAATAATCTATGAGGCTATGTGGGGGGGTGCAATTTAGAAATGTAGTAATAGGTTTTCTCATAATACAATTACCTCTTGGTTTGAAAGGTGAATTTTATTAAACTATAGGATACATGTAAGGAATTCTGGCTGTCAATAATAGAAACCAATTTTGGCTAGTTTCAGCAAAAATCAAGCTTCATTGCAGGGATATTGGGGGGTATTTCGCAGTACCTAAAGGCTGACAGATGTCAGTATATTTGGCTGCTTTTAAAATGGCCCTCAATGACCCCTGATTCCTGATATTTATTCCCTCTATTATCCCCTCACCATGAACGTTGGCTGGATCTAGTAACCTCTAACAAACAGAACTCAGCAAAAGTGATGGGATGTCTCTTCCAAGATGAAGTTAAGAAAGACTGTGGCTTCCACCCTGTTCTTCTTCTTTCCACTCTGATGAAGGCAGATGCCATGTGGTGAGCTGCCCTGTGATGAGCTTACATGGCAAGGAATTGAGGGCAGCAGTCTCTTGCCAGGAGCTCCAGAGGAACTGAGGTTCTTGATGTAACTCTTGGCAAGAACAGTATCCTGCCAACAGCTGTGAGAGCCTGGAAAACATCCTGCCCTAGTTGAGACATCAGATAAGGCTATGGCTCGGGTCAGCGCCTGGACCATAATTTTGTGAGAGACCTGGGGACAGAGGATCCAGTTAAGGCGTGTCTAGATTCCTCACTTGCAGGAATTGTGGGAAAGGAAATGCTCTTCATTAATTTAGTTTTGAGTTGATTTGTTACACAACAATAGATAACTAAGTTAATCAGCAAGAACCTGCCAAAGCACTCAGGGAATCCATCCAATGCTTTTTTTCTGCTCCTTGATTCCCATTTACTTTGGGTGTCTGCCTCGTTCATCACTCTTATTACCAAGCCATGTCACCTGCTCCTCGGTACCAAGGATACCAATAGCTCCTATACTTACCAGGAAGTTAATGTATGTGTAGTTACATATCCAAACCTCAAATGCCAGGAATCGGGTTGGCTGAGTCTGGACCAGAGGCCCACGTTTGAGCCAATTGTCTATGTTCAGGAGGGAAACAAAAGGAAGAGACTGTGATTGACCTTGCTGGATCAAGTATAATAACAGCAGTATTCAGAGTCATTAGGAAGATGTTGGAGAAGGTAGTTAGATTTGCAATTTGTCTTAATATTTTGGTCACTTTGGTCTATTGCTTATACAATTTGAATTACCAATATATATTAACAATGTATTTGAATTACTAACCTAGTATATGCCATCACTCTAAAAAGTAAATGTAGAAAAAATGTAAGGTCTCTAAGAAGACTTTCCACCTAGAAAATGCATCATATGAAACTTGAGATTTGTGCAAGGTACATGCCAACAAGTAGAAAGTAATAGACACTCACATTCTTGATTATTCAGGAAGGATATGGTTTGACATTTAAGGCCAACTGAAGCTTCTTACCCCAATCATATCACAAGCTCCTCTGGGCTTCCACTCTCTACTTATTGTCCTACATGTGTGGAAAAACTGATACAATTTTGGCAAAAGGCGGGGAACCCCACTAAGATCGGTCAGTTGTACCAGGATAACGAGTGTTTATCAAGCTACAGTATTTACCAAGCTGCACTTGTTTAACCGTGACAACTGACAGGGTCCTCTCAGAACTGCCTATGGGTAGAAGAGCACAACATTGACTGTAATCAAAGAATGCAGACAAAAATGGAGTGGCTTTGCCACGTCTCACTGGGATCCAAACTGAACAAATGGTGGAGGATTATGTTCTGTCTTGACCATCAAACTGGCTTAATATTTCAAAAGTGTTTTGTAAAACTTTGCTCTGGAATCAGAGAAAATAAGCATACTTTACTGCTATTTTGGTGAGGTAGGAGTATCGGTGATGGAGTGAAAGCAAGCATCCCGTGGGAAAGGACCAAGATGATAAAATCATGCAGGCTGTTAATGGGCGGTTAGCATGTACGTGGGTTGTACCTTGGAATCAGAGACAGGAATGGTGCGAGTGAGGGCACACACTACCCAAATACAATATGGCAAGTTTCTTAAGCACATGGGCTTTCGAATCACACCACTCAGATTCAAATCCTGTTTTTGCCAAGCACTAGAGATGTTGAGCACATAATGTATACTCTGTGCCTTCGTTTCTTCATCTTTGAAATAGGGAAAAATTTAAGAGCACCTACCTTTCTAGTCGTGTTGTAAGGATGAGATAAGATAATTCATGTAAAGACATTGGCACAGTGCCTAGCACACAGTGAGCACTCAAATGGTTATTATTATTATGTACTTTTAAAAACATTTATTTATTATTTATTTTTAAGTAACTCTACACCCAACATGGGGCTCAAACTCATGAGCCTGAGATCATGAGTCGCATGCTCTTCTGACTGAGCCAGTCAGGCAACCCTACTACATACTTTTTGACACCAGTTATTTACTCTTTCAACCTCAATGTCCTCATTTATTAAATAGAGAAGTGACTTTAGCAATGACACATAATCAAGTTTGTGTATGACCCAGCACATGGCATTACCTATGCACTCAATCTAATACATTTCTTCATAATCCTTTGGGAATGAGAAGGGGAAGTAAGCTGGTTGTCACTTTGTTATCATCTAGGATCACCCCGCAGACACATTCTGGTGCATTAGTTTCTTAGGGCTGCCCTAACAAATTGCCACGAACTTGATGGCTTAAAACAATGGAAATCTATTCTCAGATTTGGAGGCCAGAAATCCAAAGTCAGGGTGTCAGCAGGACATGCTCCCTCTAAGGACCCTTGGGGAACATTTTTCCTTGACTCCCTCGGCTTCTGGTGGTTCCTGGTGCCCCATGGTCTGTGACAGCAGAAACCCCAATGTCTTCTTCTGTCTTCACATGACCTTCCTTCTCCCCAAGAGCATGCCTGACTCTCAGCTTCTCGTTCCTGTCTCTTGGGAGGACACCCATTATTGGATTCAAGTTCGCCCTACATCCAGAATGATTTCATCTGAGGATCATAAACTAACTACATCTGAAAAGACTCTATTTTCACAGAAAGTCACACTCCAAGGTGCTGGATGTTGAGATGGGGCGGGGGGGGCACTATTCCACTCACTATAGCGGTGTTGTTTCCAGATGCCTTCACCTCCTTCATACCATTTACCTGATTCTTATTTCAATCTATTCACTCAACTCACATTTTGGGAGTAGCCACTGATGATCATCAGATCCTGGCACACAAAGTTGGTTCCTTGAAAAGGCTCACAATATTTTGAGAAAGATGCACACTGAACAGGTTCTCCAGAACTATAGCAACAGAGAGAAAAATGGTGTTTTATCCATAAGTGGTTGGAGTGGGATCCCTGAAGAGTGAGCTCCCTGAAGGAAGTAAAACCTGCAATTTTACTCATCTACTCAAAGCACAGGTGCCAAATGAAGGTATTCAGGCAGAAAGAAGGATGGGCAGGGCCAGACAGACCATTCTTGCCCTGGGGATTAAACAGAGCTAGGCAACTTCCTTGAGTACCCAGCTAACTTGCTTCAAATAGGATTGCATCCAACATTCAAGGCAGATGAATATCGAGGTCTAACAAATGAGAACGCTGGATTGTAACATTAATTTAAAATAAAACATTTACCTTGAGTCTTCTATCTGTGAGAAATAGTTTTATTTAAAATGGGTAAAGTGTACTACAAAATGTATATATTCATGATCCTTAATTCACTGGAACAAAATAGCACTTATTTCTAAATTATTTAATTGGTTACAGTGCTTGTCAGATGTGGTGATGGTCAAGCTCCCTTTATAGGTATGTTTCTTTTAAAGGGATGTTTTTTCTAAATCTAATTTCATAAATATAATAGTTTAAAATACTTCCCTGCAGCTAAGTGGCAACTGAAAGCTCGATGTTAACTTGTCATTGCACCTTGTTTTGTGAAAATAACTCTGCAGGTGCAAGAACACTTATTTTCAGCACTTGGAATGTGACAAATGTGTTACCTCTAGACTTCGTGAAGTTCACCTCCACCTCCCTCCATCCCACCTAAATTCTTGGTGAGTGTAGGTGTTATGTTTTCTATGACAGAGGCTTTGTCCTCAAACAGAAAATCACATGTGCAAGGTGTGTCACAAGGTTTCAATGGTATTTCGACAACTACTTCTTCTGGTAGGGGCTGGCTTAAGCTACATCACCCCGGAATAAGGCTCCAAGCTATACTGAAGACGCTTTGGCTTTTAGAAAACCCTGGTATCTATTTAAAAAATGATTATTAATTTGAGGTAGTTAAACAGAGAGGGGACTCACTTGAATGAAATTGTGAAGTAGGTAAACATTTCCATTATCCTCTTACTCCTCTTCGCTAGACACTCAGTGTCTGAATAGACAAATAGAACACAAAGATTTTTGAAGTGGTTCAATAAGCCTCGATATATTTAAAACTTGAGTTAACATTTGACTGCTTTAAGGATTAGGAAGGGGCATGGAACCAATGTGGAAATGCCATGTGCTGGCTGCCGTGGAAAGAAAGGCAACCGTGATGTCTCACATCTCCCCGTTTCCAAGAGCAAGCAGGGTTTTCTACAACTGTCCCTCACAGCCCAGTTTTACCTATCCCACCTTTGGTCATAGCCATCTTTAAATTCTTTCAAATGTGATCAAAGAAATGGACTCTTCCCTCAAAAGAATGCATAATATGATTTACAAACATTTTCAGTGCATTTTTAGTGGTCACATCTCCCTTCCCTAGGAACCAGGCCCAGTCTCCTGCTGTCTTTCGGCTCAGGCTCACTCTTTCTCGGGTTGGAATGGAATAGCAGCTGGACTGGCCATTATCCTTCTCCCCTTCCCTACCAGGCGAGCTACTGAATGGCTTCTTCCATGCTGTCACTCTGCAGACAGACCCACTGATCCTTCTTATTTTCCGGGCTTGTCTGTCAATCACTGTGAGAAAACACTACCGGGGAAACAATGGCAGGGGATTACAAAAATAACAATAGGGCCCTTACAAAGCTTAACTCTTAAGGCCCTCATGCCCTTGCTGAGAAGGTTATAGGGACCCATCCTTCAATGGCTGCAGCCTGATTTTTTTTCTTTCAAGTTGGATCTCTCCTGATTAAGTTGTTGGTTGAATTCTTTCTCTTCTCTAGGAAAATCTCAAGAGTGTTTTGAAAGTTATCCTGGGAGTGGATTTATCTCAAGTAGGTAATTTGCATCCTTGAGCTCCTGTGGCCTGAGTGACAACCCAAACTTGGGTATTTTCTCTCTACACAGATCCGTGAATCTTTTCCCTAAGAAACAGATAAGGGCCAGGGATTTCGTATGCAAGGAAATCAATAATTTCTAAGAATCTCCGAAGGGCATTGGAAAAGGGAATATCATTAAGGAGGGGGTTCGTTCATTCAAAAAACACTTAATGCTAACCTACTACAAGTGAGAGATTGCAGAGTAAGGAGACACAGATGATTACAAAGAAAACTGCCGTTTTCTCTTTGCTCACAACCAGGATTTTCATTGTTTTCCCATCTTTTCTGTCCTACATTATTCTCTCACCCACCTTCATTGCATTGCAGTCCAAATATGTCTTCAGCTTTTGGGGATTATTTGGGATTCTTAAAAAAGGTGCTCACCACTCTGAATTTCATAGCTTTTCTCATCACTGCTTACACTCTTTTCCTCCATAACTTACCTACCCAGGGTGGCCAGATTTAGCAACAAAAAGAATTTTGAGTCTGAATTTCAGATAAACAGCAAATGATTTTTTTTAGTGTGAGTATGTTCCAAATGTTACTAAAAAAAAATGTTTATCTAATTCTGATTTAACTGGACATCCTGGTTATTGTCTTGCAACTCTACCCTAACTCCAGCCCATCTCTCTAAAATGTTAGCCCTGGAATTTAGCGGCATCCACAGATTTAGAGAGTATCTTCTTTATTCTAGAATTGTAATCCTAGAGACAAATGCTACAAGCACCCCAGGAAACCACTCTCTGCCAGGCAGCACTTAACTTGCTCCCTTCCGACATTGACCCTTTCATTTCAGCTGACGGGGACACCTCAGCCACAGCTAACCTCATTTAATACATGTCACGTCTGGAGAATGTTTGTTTTGTTCCCGATGTCTCACCGATTTGAATTTTTGATTTTTTTTCTTTTTTCCTCCAGGAAAACAAATCCTATGGGCCTAGTTTGTCTATCACCTGTCCTGGCTCTGGGTTTGTCCTTTGTTTCTGAGACAAAAGTAAATGAGGATCATGTGAGTAATATCAAGCACAGATTCTCTAGGATCATCCAATGCAGGAAAAACTAAAGTCTACGAGTAAATTAAACCTGAATTTTCACCTTCTCAAAAAAGCAAAGAAGAAAAGCAAGGGTGAACAACCGATCATTCCATTGTTTCACCTGCTCATAGTCTGGCAGAATTTAGAATGGATGTGGCCTGGAGAAACGGATTTCAGGTTAGCTCCTCTCTGACTGAGAGTTGGCTGCTCTGAGCTCACGAGATACCAGAGTTATCATGAGACTGGTAAACACCAAATGTGTAAATTTACTTAATGCAAGACTTTTATAGGTATACGATCATGCCCACTGATATCATTTTTTAACCTCAGCCTAACCGAATTGGAATATGTTGTCACTAATACCCGAAATCAGCAATTTCTAAAATAGTTTAATATGCAGCTGCTTTAAAATGTGCTTACAGATTAGCAAAATGTCAGAGCCTACTTTCAAAGAAAGCTGTCTTCGGGGACACCATCTATTCTCACTCATAACTTTAATACGATTACCTCCCACTGAAGCAGACTTGTTTTCTATAACATTCTAAAGAGAAGTTAACCACAGAAAAGGCTGTAATATTTCCAGTTAGCACGGCCACCTCTAAGACAGGTAACAGACCCTGAGACTTCCGTGACACCCACCTCCCGTGCCCATTGCTAAATTAATTAAACAAGGAGGCCGTTAGGCTGAGGTAGTTCTAATACCTTAGCAGCCTACGCAAGCGTATCAAAGCCTAAGCCTATAAATGCTTCAAGGGTAAGAAACCAAAATCTAAGAACAACCAATCACAGCCAACTAGGCTTTTCCCAATTTACACAATGGCTTAAGCTATAGCCAACTTAATAATTTTTTGTGTGTTTTGCTTCCATTTCTTTTCTTTATTACTATTATCTTTTAAAGATTTTATTTATTTATTTGGGGGCAAGGGGAGGGCAGAAGGAGAAAGAATCTGAAGCTGACTCCACACTGAGCACATAGCTCGATCCCATGTGGGGGATCGATCCCATGACCCAGAGATCTTGACCTGAACCAAAACCAAGAATCAGATGCCTTTTTTAAAAAAATAAAAACAGAAACAGGTTTTATTTCAATCCTGTTAGGGAGTAAGAGGGATGGAAAACAAAAAATGAAGGGAGGGGTCTCTTCATACACACATGACATCAAGATCAACTACAAGGAATAATACCCATT
Organism: Vulpes lagopus; assembly: GCF_018345385.1. NCBI lineage: Eukaryota > Metazoa > Chordata > Mammalia > Carnivora > Canidae > Vulpes > Vulpes lagopus. Next base: position 31,586,577 of record NC_054846.1, read on the forward strand.
TTCATCCCTCGCCCAACTCCTACGTGGGGTCCAAGGCCAGCTGAGAATAGACGGAACAGGAATTAAGACACTATTGGCACAGCAACAGGGCCAACACACCAGAAGAAGGAGAGAGAGGAGAATTCCTCAGGGAGCAAGGCCCTGTGCCTCAGCTGCTTCCCCAGTGGAGGGGGAATGAGAAAACTTTGGCTCAGCAGGAAGGCAGTTGACAAAAATCAGAGATCCCTTAGCTGGACGCCCCAGATCACTAACTAACTAGCTGACTGAGTCAATCAGACTCCCCTGGCCTCTTCTCTTTGAAAGTCTAGCCTCTTGGGCACCTGAGTGGCTCAGTGGTAGAGAGTCTGCCTTTGGCCCAGGGCATGATCCCTGGGTCCTGGGATCGAGTCTCACATCGGGCTCCTTACAGGAAGCCTGCTTCTCCCTCTGCCTGTGTCTCTGCCTCTCTCTCTGTATGTCTCATGGATAAATAAACAAAAATCTTTGGTAAAGAAAAAAAAAAGCCTACCCTCTGGCTTCGGAATAGTCCTAACCACTTCAGGTCTGGTGCTGCCCGATTTGAATTGATTTTTGTTCAAATAAACTCTTAACATTTTTAACACACCTCAGTTTATGTTTTAACACTATAAAGAAATCATTTATAGACCTAAAATTTGTCTGCACAGAGATTTGGATGTAGACCAGATTATTATTCCCCCAAGAGCTGAATCTAAAACAGGATGGCTGTTTGTACCACTGGTGTATAAAGCTCACTTTTCAGGGAAACACACAAATGTTTCTGGAATCTGCATGTGACTCCTTGGGGGGAGGGGTCAAGGGAGAGTGCAGAGGACTTGCAAACAGCCTATGAGCCTTTTCAGGCCCATTGGTAAATCAGAGTACACGAGCCTTTAGGGAGGGGGCCCTCAGGCGTGACTTGAGGCCTCAGGACTTCACTTTAGATAACCCTGGTTACGAAAGGCCTGGGTGGGGGCACCTGGGTGGTTCAGTGGTTGAGCGTCTGCCTTCGGCTCAGGGCGTGAGTGATCCTGAGGTCCTGGGATCGAGTCCCCACAGGGAGCCTGCTTCTCCTTCTGCCTGTGTCTCTGCCTCTCTCTCTCTGTGTCTCTCATGAATAAATACATAAAATCTTAAAAAAAAAAAATGTCCCTGTCTGCTGTCCCCTGCCTGCAGGTCCTACTGGCTACTCGGGAGCAGTCACACTGCCTTCAGTAAGCCCTGATTTCGGCCTGGCTGGGGGTGGTTCTGCACTGTTTTGGTTATATCTGCTGGTTCTGAGGATCTCATTACTTTGTTAATTAAATTTTTAGATTATTTTAATCTCCTTTTAATAGTTCACTTTTAACGGTTGGGGAAGAGGAAGTAGCACCTCAGAGACTAGTGCCTGCCCCAAAGGTAGCTAGCTCCATGGCCTGCCTTCCTGCACCTCAGATCCTACTCTCTGGCCAGGCCTTCCAGACAAGGAACCTCAAAGACCCGTGTTAAAAATATTCATCCAGGTGGTTTAGGAAGACCACAGGTGAAATTACTCCCCCGGGGAGAAATGCAAATAGCCCTCTGGCCTCTGGGAAATGTCAGAAAAAAACAAAACAAACAAAAAGAGTCCCAGAGGCTTGCTCCAAAGGGAAGGGCTCTCACCCCAAAAGTCTTGCGTGTGTGTGTGTGTGTGTGTGTGTGTGTGTGTGTGTTAAAGTGTTTTTTCCCCCAGTGTTTATCACTTGGGCTACAATAATCCCCTCTGTGTCTCTCTGGGCACAGAACAGACACCGGAAGGAGTCTTTTCGGATGTGGTTGACCAAGGTCACCATCCTTACTCCTCCGTCCACACGGTGTGAATGCGGGTCTGTGCCCCAGGACGCTGGCTCTTGCAGGTAAGTGGACAACTCAGAAAATGCCAGCTGTTTGCTTATTCTCTATCGTCCAGTCCCTTAAGGATCTTGGCTCCGTTAAACGTTGGCAGATGTTTTTGCCTAGTGGTCATTAGTAGGTGGTCTTTCTTTCTTTCTTTTATTTTTTCCTTTGGGGTTTTGGCTAGAGGTTTCAAATTTTCATGCCATCACATCTATGCTCCTTATTAGGATATATTTCCACAGCAGAGTTTCTGGCACTTTTGCTTTAAAACAATCCATTATGAAGACAAAGTTTTAAAGATCCAACTAAGAATATAAACAGCGTCAAGAGCTCTCAGAGCCCAGATCAGTGCGGCATCTCATGATGTACAGCAGTACGATTGCGGGCTGACAGTCAGAGACACGCTCGTTTGATCTCCACCAAATGCCACCAATGCACACTTGATGCTCTGTGGGAAACCCTAAGAATCCTCCTTTTTCTCTTCTGCCTCTTTCCTAAGAAGTTCAGTCCTAGAGAGGTGAAGTCTAATGGAGCAAAGTAGATGATGAGCTTCAGCACAGGGGTGTGGGGATGGGGAGGCTGGAAGGCCAGAGCTCAAGTGAAGTGACAAGGACACATATCTACCTTCACTGTCTACTTATAATTATTAGATCATGGTCTACAGGCGGGGTAGTATATTTCATATTCTTACCAAGAAGTTAACTACTGAATAAGAAGCCTTTCTACAGAGACACCTGGGTGGCTCAGGCATCTGCCTTTGGCTCAGGGCGTGATGATGGGTTCCTGGGATCGAGTCCCGCATCAGGCTCTCTGCATGGAGCCTGCTTCTCCCTCTGCCTGTGTCCCTGTCTCTCATTCTGTGTCTCTTATGAATAAATAAATAAAATCTTTTTTTTAAAAAAGAAGTCTTTCTTATTTAGGATGCTATTGGTTCTAAGGGATAATAACAAGTTAAACCATCTTAAGCAGAAAAAAAAGGGGGGGTTGGGGAATTTACTGAAAGCTTTTGAGGTTTCTCACAGAATCTTAGGAGAAGGTGAATGACCAAGTCACAAGAAGGGCCAGGATGCAGCTGAGCCCCCATGAACCACTCAATTCAGGAACCTAAATGTCCCCAGGATGTTCTCGATGCCTTTCACTTCTGTTTCTTTTTGTGTTTTCTCTTTCTCTAGAATGGTATTCTTCACAGAGTTGGAGAAAACGGACTGCTAGTGGTTTCAAGATTTGACTTGTAGCACATACAACTACAGGAAAGAAAGCACCTTGATTTCCAATGTTTCTAAGTCCAAAAATCCCAGTCAATGGACTCATAGGCCAAGCCTTATGCACCTAGTCATGGCTCCTCCCACACCCTTGAAAGTGGGAGAATAAGGACATGAGGCAGTATTTGAGGGATATCCCAGAACAGGGATGCTGTGCATAACCCCTAAGTATCTAGGATGTTCACCTTCCTACTTACCTCAGTCTCTTAGGGGCACAGGTGAGCAGTTGTTTTCTGTAATAACTTGACACTCAACTATGATGGTTAACTCAAGAAAATGACATTTATAAGAAGTGAGAGCTCCTCAGTTAGCATGTTGCCTTCTGAGTTACATGGACTCTGTGAGTTATATCTGTCAGAAGTGGGATGTCAACATGTAAGCAGATTTTTAATGAATAAATTTGGCCAGTTAGTTTCCAAGAAGATTGTAGCTAATTGTACTTCCGTAAACAAAGCATCAGAAGTGCCATTTCCCTAAATGTATGAGAATAGACATCACTCATCTTTTTAATATTCATTGGATAGGTAGTAAATGGCATATGGGTTTATTTTTGCATTTTCCTGACTATTAATAAGACTGCATATCTTTTATAGTTGTTATCCACCTTCCTTTGTTCTCAAGGAAATTGCCTGTTCCTATAGTTTTCCTATTTTTCTCTTGTTTGCTTGTTTTCAACGTGTAGGTCTTTGTGTGAAGGTATTAATTTAACTGATTATATTTTGATTTTTGTTCACTATACTTAATATCAACCTCTTATTTGTCACGAGTCACTATAACTTTTTTAACCCCTCATTCATATCAGCTTTGTTTATGAAGCTTCTTATACAGAAACAACATTTATATATAGTCATATATATTAATCTTTTTCTTTATGGATGCTTATTTTCCTAACTTACTTAAGAAAGTTTTTCTACCCATTCTTACTCTTGTAGATCTGCACATTTCCTAACCTTTCTTTTTTTTTTTTTAAGAGGCAGAGACACATGCAGAGGGAGAAGCAGACTCCCTGTGGGGATCCTTATGCGGAGCTTGATCCCAGGACCCCGGGATCACACCCTGGGCCAGAGGCAGATGCTCTACCACTGAGCCACGCAGGTGCTCCTCCTAACTTTGCTTCTACTGGTTTTTATTTTTGCAATGCAGTCCAAATGGATTTGATTTTGTATATGATGCAGCAGTCTAACTTTTAGCTGGAAAGCCAGTACTCAGGATATATAAAATAAATAAATCCCCACCTTTCCAAACATAACCTTAGGGGAGTCCACATTTGGTGCTAACCTTGGACTTTTCCCTATGCACATACAATTCTTTGAGATGTGCATGTGTATGGGTGTTTACATGTACACACACACACACATGCATGCACAGATAAACACTGTATGTAGAGCATGATCCATTTTTATTTTATTTGCTTTCTTTGCTTAAAATTCTGGGAAGGAACTCAAAACCAGTGGTGTGTGTGGCTCTAGCTCATTCTTTCAGAAGACACAATAGCATGGTCTCTGAAGAATGGATAAACCTGATGCAGCAAGGCATTACCAATTAATTAGCTTCTTCCAGCCAAAGTCCCCAGGGTAAAATCTTCAGCTGCCCCAGCTCTCCAAGTCCTGCTCTGAATAGTCAAGTCTCCACAAAGTTCTGTGCTCAACTCTCCTAAGACAGAGTCCCAGTATCCAGCTCTGTCTTCGAAAAGGGTAACCTTCACCTGCGCCTCCTTCAACCAGTCTCCTCCACTGACGCTCCACATTCTGAGCTAGCTTTCCTCTTAATGAATTGCAGGTCTGGCTTCTCCATTTAATATTGTGCATGGAAAAGGAGTGTGGAAAGCACCACTGGTCTCCTGCTGACCCTTTTAATACTTTTTAATCTATGGGGGTTTTGACCGTGGATATAGTTAAAAATAACTGAAGACTCTTGCAATATTTATTGATCTCTCATCAATCTTTGATTCCATAGGCAGGTACCACTTAGCCGAGCCATATGATTTTGATATTGATTCAAGGTTTTTCATCTTCCCTCAGAGCTTTTACTGCCACAGAATCTCAATCAGGGTTTATTTATTCCTCAAATATGTATTGATGTCACACTTTACCAAACACGGTATTAAGTGCTGTGGATACACTGGCGAGCACAATAGTCACAATGCTGGGTAGTTACGGACTTCTTTGAGCAAAGTCTCATCTTGGATGTCATTAAAAACATTCTTTGTCCCCGATTCTCCTTTGAAGCATCTATCCAAATACTTGATGCAGATTTAGCCTTCCTTATGCTCTCCTACCATAAGAAATAAGCTCGGCATCTTTTGCTATCTAGAAGAGAAGGTGTTTTATGCCATCGGTGCCACCGTGACGCTTTTCAAACAATTTTTTTCTGGATGGTTTAGAGTCTTTTTAACAAGACCAATGTTTAAAAAAAAAAAAAAAAAAAGACCAATGTTGTTGCTATGGGTTAACAATCACTTGGTTTTCAAGAAATAGTTTTGGAGCGCCTATTATATGTAAGACACACAATGATATAGATCCAAAATCAAGATCCAGAGGTTGTTTTTTGTACCATGGACTCCTTTTACAGTCTAAAATAAATGAAATCTTTCTGAGAACAATATTTTTATAAACACATAAATTAAGATACATTGGATTACAAAGGAAACCAACTGACCTATACCGTGGTTAACAATTCATTTCTAAAAGCCCTGGTGTTCAGTGAAGTCTTTAAAAAATAAAAATCTCCATTAATGGGAAAAAAATTACTATGTATTACATCTTAACCTAAAACACCCAAACCATTTGCAAAGATTTTTTAAAAAATGTATGTGTGTGTGTATATATAATTATTTATACATACACACACACAAGTCCATTCATATATGTATATATTCACACATACACCTGTAAGAAAAGTAAGTTTGCATAAAAAATAATCCAGAATTTGACTTTTTTTTATTTTTCTATTTATGTATGATAGTCACAGAGAGAGAGAGAGAGAGGCAGAGACACAGGCAGAGGGAGAAGCAGGCTCCATGCACCGGGAGCCCGATGTGGGATTCGATCCCTGGTCTCCAGGATCGCGCCCTGGGCCAAAGGCAGGCGCCAAACTGCTGCGCCACCCAGGGATCCCCTAATCCAGAATTTGAAAGGAAGCAAGCATACTAATCCAGTGAAGGTTTATCGTACTCACCAAAGAAAAGATGACCTGATAAAGAAACTGCTTAAAAGCACCAAGTTGAACAAAAATCAAAATAGCTGCATTAATGCTTCAGTGAAGCTCAATTTTATTTATATTTTTAAGACATGTTTTCTTTTTATTATTTGAAGATTTTATTTATTTATTCATGAGAGAGAGAGAGAGGTAGAGGCAGGCTCCTTGCAGTGCAGGAAGCCTGTTGTGGACTCGATCTCAGGACCCCGGGATCATGACCTGAGCTGAAGGCAGATGCTTAACCCACTGAGCCACCCAGGCGCCCCAAAGCTGGGTTTTAAAAGTGACCGGCTTCCTGTCTTCCCTAAAACTCCCCTCCTCCTTTCTTAGTCTTTTTTTTTCAAGAGCCTTGAAAAGGACCTGAGGCTGGCAGCAGTACATAATTCCTGCCCAAACCAGCTACATCCTGCATTTCTCTGAAACCACGCCCCCCCCAGCTCCCTGGGGGGTAAGGGAGGGACTCGCGGTTTTTGAAGGCCAGAGCCTGCTGCAGCTCCCTTTGCCCACTGAAGCAGTACAGCTATTGTTCTTCTTTATCCCAAACTCTGTCTTCCCTTATGTTTTGGCTCCAAAGCACAGAGGACAGTTTTGGACAACTGTGGGTGATGTATGGACAGGTTAGGAGTGAGGGAATTTGACATCGGAAAGCTTATTATTCTTTCTGCATAATTTTTTTTCACAGATTTTTTTTATCCTTTTGGGGAAGCTCATTAGTGTGGAGGTCAAATTTTGCTTAAAATAAGCTTGAAAACTTATCACTAGGGCCAAAATAAAAGCAAACAATGCAAACTACATGGAGGTGGCACATGCACCCAACAGGCCAAAGTGTTGTAAGAAATGGAGATGTTTCGTCTCCATCTCTTACTTGGTGTCCACAGGCAACACAAGCATGTTTGGGTTCATCCAAACAGGACATCTAATTTGAATCTGCTCCCTGTGGTACCTTGACCACAAAACTCTGCTGAGTGAATTGGTGAGTGTTTTTGTTTGAAATGATCATGTTGACGCAATGTCTTACAGGTATTTAGTGTGTTCTGGGTGCAATTTTTCTTCATACTGTTAAAAAGGAAAACGCAGGTCCAAAATGGAGTCACTTAGGCCAAGTCACCAAATGGACTTAATACCTAACCTAGGAGCAAATTCCACCCTCCTCCAGACCTGTAGTCTAAACCTGTCAATCACGAATTTTCTAAGCCCCTCCAATGAGGTCACATGGGTCCTCTCCAAGCCTCTACCCCACCAAAGGAAGGTGAGGTAATCCGCCTAATAAAGACAGCCTGCTTTTCCCCCTAAGGGAAAGTGACTTTGCTGGAAACAATCTTTTCTTTTGCTAATAACGTCTTGCCCCACCCTCCTTCTATAAAAACCTTCCATTTTGCACAACTCCTAGGAGCCTCTCCCTACTTGTTTCTGGTTCGTGAATCGTTTAATAAAGCCAATTAGATCTACTGGGTTGAATTTTGTTTAACAATACTGGGAATAAAAAGTTTCCCAATAGTCATATGACTTTTGAAGGGTTTTATTGCTAAAAAGTCATTAACTGAATGTTCATCTTGTGAGTTACATCTGTGAGCATATTATACTCTAGGCAAAACTCAGCTAGGGGGTTAAAACAAAACAAAACTGAACAGAACAGACATCACTCCCTGCCTCTAAGGAGCTTATTTTCTTCACAGTCTACATGGATGATAATTTTGTTCACAAGATTAACTCACTCCACTCACAGAGGTGCGTTTTGTCCCTGATATTTAGTCCTATCACAACACAGTCCTCATAAAGCCCCAATAGAGTACAGTTAGCCCATTAAAGCTTGGTTTGCTGGATGGTTACCATTTCCTCCAAAATCTCCATCAAGATCACTTCTTGAATGCTTCTTGATCTAGGTCAGAGATAGGCAAAGTATTGCGAAGAAGAGCCCAGTCGAGGACCTCTGGCTTTGTAAATAAAGTTTTATTGGAACACAGCCATGCCCGTTTTGTCGATGGCTGCTTTTGTGCAGAGAGACGGAATTGGGAAAAGTATCTTCTTGCTCAAAAAGTAAAAAATATGTATTATCAAGCTCTTTATAAAAATATTTGCCCATCACTGATCTAAATTTCTGGAGCTTCAAGTATAGTATTATCCAACTTTTGACCAGATCTAAGAAGCTTCTTAAGAGAGGGATAGAACTTCATAGAAATGGATCTTCACTTTCTAATTTTCACCAGAATACCAGAATATCCATTTCTGTGGTGCTTAATGGGTGGAACTCTTACTATGCAAATCTGTCTGTCACTGCCTAAAACTCTACTTATTCTTTGGATAAGATTAATGTTTTTAAATGCAATCTACAAGGTACCTCAGACCCTAACCTCACATACTTTCCCAGCCTTATCTTTGGTCTCTCCCTACTAGGACCCCAAGGTTCTGCTTTGGGCACACCTCTCTGTCCTTTGTAAACTCACTTCCTTAGTCTATGGAGCAACTCTAATAATGCCCCCAGGTTCCACTCAGCTTAATTCCTACTCCTCCTCAGGCTTCTGATTAAAGACACTGTTGTAGGAAAGTTTTCTTTGATTGTCTCAACAACTAGATTTGACTTTCATAAGTCCTATATTTTTCTTTCGTAGTGATTTTCAGAGTAGCCAATATGTACTTGCTTTCACTACTTACTTAATTTCAGTTTTCTGACCAGATTCTGTAGAGTGTGAGGCAGCTCTTTTCTCTTTGTGGATCTATTTCCAGTGCTTACCCATTACCTTATTAGTGAATTGAATTTGTGGAATGAATTGATGAATGCCATAGAACACATACATGAGACATTTAGTAGTGAACTTGTTCTCAGTCCTCGCTGGGAGAGTCAGATCAAGAATGCCTGACCTGTTGGGGTGCCTGGGTGGCTGAGTAGGTTAAGCGTCTGACTCTTGGTTTTGGCTCAGATCGTGATCTCAGGGTTGTGGGATCCAGCTCCCGCGTCCAGGTCCACTGAGCATGGAGTCCCTTTGGGATTCTCTCCCTTTCCCCCCCTCTCTGCTCCTCGACCCTTCTCCACACTCTTTTTTGCTCTCTCTCAAATAAGCAAAATCTTAAAAAATGCACTACCCGAAGCATGTTTCCCCGAATGTTTTAGAAAATTATGCAAAACTGTTTTGTATCATAAGTTGATACATCTATCAGAGTTTAACACTAATGAATGCTATTTCTTTTCTTTTTCCTTTTTGTTAGCAAAAGCAATGCAAACTTTTGCTGTGTTTTTTTTTCCTGGATGCCAAGAAGCTCAAATGTAAATGCATTGCTTATTGAGAGCTTAGGAGCAACGTTCTCCAAACCCAGATTCCTGGTAAAAATTCTTCCTACTTTCTTAACATGGCTTATGAGGACTTTTATTTATTTTTTAAAAACTCTGTTAAGTATTTGCTTCATGTCAAGTTGCTTCAACTTTGCGTGATTGTATCTCGATCTTATTTCAGACTCATGACTTTTCTCATCGGAGTAAATTTAGAAAATTATATAAACAGTGCCTCTTTGGCCATAGCTGAACAATGGGTAGGAATGGAAGCTACAATCGGACGCAGGAGGCTCTAAGCATCCTGACTAAAACTATATGACTGCCTTGGGCCAGAGGAGAGGGGATGGAGGAGGAGTGGATCAATAAATCAATTAAAAAAAAAAAAAAGGCAGCGAAATAAACTGGAGTAGGGTGTCCAGTACTCATGAAATTCAAACAGCATATTCATACATGGTATCAGCACCGAGGCTGAACTGGGCTACCTGTACAACCAGTGCAGGACGCAGCCAAACATGTCTACAGTTTGAAAATGAAGACCTCCCAGGTCACTTCTTGCTTCACTGGCAGGCAGATTTTCAGGTTGCCTCTGCTTCCCTAAGTCTGATTGGGGGGCGGGGGGAGACAGGGGGCAGGAGGTGACTTAAAAGATCTCATCTGTTTTGGAGTTTGGGGCACTTAATCATAAGTTTGCACTTACTTCAGAAGATTAAACAATGAGTGTTTATGAAATCAAGAGAAATGTGTTTTCCCCCCAGAAATTTCCTTTTCAAAGACGTCTCTGTGCACTCTGGCTAATTTAAAAAGAGCCCCATAGGGTGCTTATTTTTTTACACATATATTGCCAAAGTAGTTCCTGTTTTGGTTTTAATGTGTTCCTTCTTTTTAGTGAGATGAAAGAGAACTTTCTTTAAAAAAGACTTGTCTGCTGATCATGTTTGTTAGAATGAGCCTAAATAAAGCTTCTGTTAAGAGTTTAACTGTTTAGCTAAATCCTCTGGGCGAAATTATCTGGCAGATTTTCGGCTTTAGTTGGACTATGTAATCAGAGTGCTCTTTTTACCCTCTTTCTAACTTGAAATTTCTGCCTCCCCCAGGACTTCTCTGAAGTGAAGGTCTCTAGGAAGGGGCTCTTTCTCTCTATCCAGTTGACTTAACTTTTTTTTTTTTTTTTTTGCATAAAGATACAAGTGCTCTTGACTCATAGTCCCTACCCCCTACATATTGCACAGACAGCTTTGTTTCCACAAGGCAGAAAGCCATGAAAAGAACCATTCCTTGAGTGCTTCAAGGTTGTGCCTCTGACTACTCTTTTATACAGTTTGAAATGGACAGACATTAAAAACAACACGGAGACCATTCTTGGAGTTTGAAGGTCAGCATCACAGTCAAAACTCACAACTGATTTCCAGAAGATGGAAATGCTTTCCTGCAGGGTGCTGGAGGAAAAGACTTGAAGGTGAGGCCCCTACTACAAAATATGCAAATATGGAATGCTTTCAACAACAAGCTCCAATGCCAATAAAGGATCCTTGGCTTTCAGATTCAATTAATTCAACTAAATCAAAGCAGTAAATATTATCTAAGCTGAAGATTGCTTCTGCTTCATTTAGGGAAAACAAGTATTTACTAAACAAATGGATAAGAACACAAGATAATGAGAAGCCTCTATGTTATCTCCTTCAGAAAATAAATACAATTTGACATGCAAATCGTAACCTTTCTTGTTTTTTTTTCTAGAGAACTTTTTTCTTGGCTAGAATAGGCTTTTTAGGAACTTGGATCAGTCTAGCTTGTTATCCGGCAAAAATGAGTATGTTCTAAGTTCCATTTTCCAGTGGGGCTCCGACCCTTTCATTCCAGCTGAGGTACATCCAAATCCACGATAGTTTTCACAATCATGGTGGGCATCTCTGTGTGGGACCTCTATATTAATTTCTTTATTGCACTTCCTCTAGCCACTTGAATGTTCCTTTGTTTTAGTTGATGATCTTGTGTCAAATGAATGATGTGACGTCACTTAGTGCATGTAAATGCTAATCTACTTTGAGATTTTAAATTCAAGTCCCTTAAAAAGGTCAAGTTGCTGCTTTCCTTAGAAGTGAAAATAAAACCACGGACTGTGCCAACATTTGGTTAGATGATTATTTTACTGAGCTTCCTGAGTATTATCTTCTCTCTTGAGAGTAACATGTGGACATCATTATCCGTTCTGACTTGCCGAATGTCTCAGAAGCTGGGAAGGATGCATTTTACCCAGACTATAGGACTTGAGGGAAGCAAATAACAACTCACTGAAAACTTCGTTGTTACTTACCGGCTGCTTTTACACGTTAAGTTGATGGGTTAACTTTTTTCTTTTAGGAGAAAAGATTTCTAACTTGAGATAGCATGTGCCTGGATAAAAGTTTCGTTGGTTTCAAGTTATAGAATTTTGCCACTACTTTTCGAGATTTTTATTTGTAAGTAATCTCTATACCCAACGTGGGGTGCGAACTCAAGATCTGGAGATTGTCACTACTTTTTAAAACCAGTTTTTCTGAAACATCAGTTTCTAGGTAGACACCACCTCTGGAGAGAGACACTCTATCTCTGGAGTTTTTGATTTAGGGGGCCTAGAGCCAAAAGTTTGCATTTCTGTCAATTTCCTGGGGTGATGCTGGGGTGGAAACCACTGAGAAGTCCCCAACTCCTGTCCTGTTAGTTTGAAGGGAAGGCGAGATCCATATTCAGTAAGTTAAAAAAATGCCATAGGCTGGGGTAAAAACTTGTTAAGAACTTTGTAATGATTCTTTAAAGTTCCCAATTTTCCGAACTTGATTCTTATCATCTGTCTCTTTCCTCATGACTACTGTTAAGCTTTAACCCTGAAAGAGGTCTTTGGCAGCTGGGGAGATGCAGATAAACATCCACTAAGCCTGAACCCTGGAGGAGACAGGGTATATGGTGGTAACTTTACAAAGAGCAAAGTAAATGGAATCCCAGGGTTCTGCAAAAAGGAAGGAAACCAGGTCCTGGAGGGGAGGCCTGGCTTGGAGAAGTGGCCCTGGCTCTTAACAATAGAAAGTTCAAGGAGAATTCCTGGAGGGCAAGTGATCAAGTTCCAAAAGCCCTGCTGAGATAGACATAAAACCAGCCCTTCAGCTGCCCTCCTGCTTCTTCCACCTGCCGCCCAGTGGGCTCCCCTCAGTTGCTGGGGCAGGGGCAGTGTGGGCTGGCCCCTTCCTCCTGCCAGTGTAGGCCAAAGGAGAAGCGTGGTGCTTTTCAGTCAGACATTGAAGGCATTTTCGCTGCTTTCTCTTAAGGGCCCCTAGGGATAATTTTCATTCCAGCAAAATTATTTTATTTGGCAGGTTAATGTTTTAATAGGTCCTTTGATTCATTTTTCAGGGAGCCTTTTAATGAATGTAGCTGTATTTTCCTGAGTATGTCAGCCATGTGAGGTCTCTTCAGTTGCCTCAAGTTTTGTTTGTTTTCTCTTTCTCCTGTCCCTGCTCATCCCGAAATGGTCTTCTAACTCCACAAGGTTTTATGTCTCGCAGGCGCCTTTGGAAAAGGTAGTATCAGGAGCAGGCCTCCAAGTTTCGGAGTCTGTGACTGGAGAGCTCAAATCTGGTTGCAAGACCCTGGGTAAATTCCTCGTTTTCTTCAGGACTGAAATCTCTAATGGTTCACTGCCAGTTATACCTCCCTGGTGGCGCTTGGAGAAGGACACAGGAACGCCCCTGCTGCACTCAGCCCGGTGGGCCCTGCACCGTGATATGAGACCACTGCTCTTGCTGCTGGTAGGCAACATTGTCATCCCCTTTCCTCCCATTCTCCCCAACCCCAAGAAACAGGGTTGGCCCCAAATCTGTGTGTCACCCTCGGATTCCCTGTCTTCTTGTGTCTTCTGAACCCCAGTAGATCTAAACCTGGTAGAAATTGCCTTAGTTTGTTCCCTCGGATTCATACCTAAGCAAAGCAAGGCAGGGTGCCAGACGGGGAGGCTGCAAAAAGTGGTCTCCTTCCTGTGGGTAACCAACAAAAGAATAAATGAAAGACACAGGTCTCTGTTGAAGAGATAACCCCATGTGCAAGCTAAATTGTTTAAAGATTTAAGTGAGAACTGGAGACGAAAATAGCAGTCACTTCAACATTACCTCTTTCCAATCCATCATCCTCAGGGCTTTCGAAAAAACAGATCTGATCCTATCACTTCCCTGTCAAAAATAGCCCCCCTCCGAACATCCTATGCTCCCCCCACCAATTTTTTCAAAAACATTTATTTTCCTTCTATTGGTTTAAATCTTCAAAATATTCCAAGGTCAGGCCCCTCCTCTTCTTCCTCCCAAAGAGAACTAATTATGGGGCAGCTTCACTGGTTTAGAAGAGATTATTCAGTTTGGGGGCTTCTTTCTCTCCTCCTGCAGCCAAACACACTCAAAAATAAATGCCTTGTCTCTATTTGCTATTAACACCGTAGAGAGCTCTCCCACTCCACCCTGTACTTTTTGGCTTCAGCTGTTGAGTATTCTAAAGCAAGCACCAGGGACACATAACTCTCTATCTGGAAGTAAGTTCCAGACAAATACAATTTTAGTGAATGCGGCTAGCTGAATGGCAACAATGAAGCCACTTTCAGCTCAGCCAGGGAAGTCTGGGAATCCTAAATGTGCCTTCAGGGGAGGGGATGGTCCAGATGGGGAACAAGGTGGGAACACCGTATACCTGGGAAAGGTGGGCAAAGGCCTTCCAGACAAACTTGTGAACTGTGACGACAGAGCCATTACAAAAATTCTGGAACCTTCCTGGCAATAATCCAGGAATCCTGGATCTCATGAGTAAATTGAGACATGGGAGCTTAGGAAGGACACTTTCTCAGCGATGTCAGGATAGAAGCGCAGCAGCGTGAAAGAGTGGCACATAAGCAAATGACACCATGGCTCACCGGATGTAAAAATACTAAAACGTGTCTACGTGGTATAAGGGGAAACAAAGCAAAAAAACCTTTGGCAATGTGGATGTTACCACAATATTCCTGAGTAACAAATCTTACTTTGGCCTCCATTTCATTTGCTCTATAAATGCGGTCTATCCTAAAACAATGTTTACTTACAAAAGAAAAGCACTTTCTGCAATAATCTAACAGGGCAGCCAGGAAGAAAAGTGCCATGGAGTGGAGTTACTTATCTTGTCCTCTCAAATATTGATTGTCTGATGTTAAGCCGCAAAAACTCTCTATATTATTTTTCACCTGGTAAATTGCAAGTGATGGTTTTGATTGGACTCATTTGTATTTTGATATGTCTATTTAGCATCATTCAAGAGCCTTTACTGTGCGTTGGGCATTAGGCATTGGGGGTAGAATAGTGAATTACATAGGATGCCTGTCCCCCAAAATTTACAGACTAGAGAGACTAGCAAACACAGTAAATCTGTGTTTGCTAAGTCCCAGAGCCAGCAGAAAGCAAAGCAGAATACCGTAGACATTTACGCAAGTGCAGAGAGTCAGGAAAGCTTCTTGGAGGACGAGCAGAAATTAGCTGGTGAGAGGGGAAAGGGAGAGGCTATCTCAGGCAGTGGGACTAGCATATAAAACGAACAGCATAATAGCTTCATTTAGAGCTATCATCTTCATAGATTAATAGTTTAGATGAGTTCCCCAATGCAGGGCCATGATGACATGCGAAAAGTGGCATTTAGTGACTTTAAAATTATTCAATTAGAAGACCATGCTTTATTCTAATATGGATACCTTCCCTACTTTGGGGATGTTAAAATGTCATCCTTTTCCCCAAATGATAGTGATAGCAGATGGTAATGTGATTAAAAAAAAAATTTCTGGCAAAATAAAACATTTTCAACCTTGTGTTCATCCTTAAATTTTACTAGTCTATGAAATAGAGAAAGAAGTTTATTCCCCTGCCCTATGTAAGTGTTTATTATTTTTTTTCCGCTTTCTCATTTTGGTTGCAAAACACAATACTCAACAAGTGTACAGGTTGCTCTGATTTGTTAAGCCAGAGCAAACAGTTTTAGTTACAGTTGAGCTGAGGGATGGGACTATAAATCCCCAGGCCTTTGAAATTCTAGTTAGTTGTCCAATAGTTACCTCTATAGAAAGGGCTTTCTGAACTCCTGAATGCTCTTTCCAAAGACATTTGTGTTTTTACTTGCAAACTGATTTTGAAACCCAGGTTCATTTCCTGGATTTGCTTTGATAGGCTTCCTAAGTTTTGTTTGTTTGTTTTTAATGTAAATTTTTCTAGGTTTGGGAAATAAATCCAATATTATCAAATTGCCTGATGACAATATAAACCAGTGGATGCTTATTTAGTGCCGGAGATAGTGCTAAATTAGTCTCTATAATTATTCCACTTAGTCCTCACAATAACCTTGAAGCTTCTGAAGAAAATAGTATGCAGAGAAGCAACTAACTTGCCTCTTACAGTCAAGGGTTGGGTTTGTAAAGACAGGTGACCCATCAATAACACGGGTTCGAGCTACTGACATGAGGCCTTTTTGATAAATGTTATACTATATTGTAAATGTATTTTTTCTTGTGATTTTAATAACATTTTCTTTTCTCAGCGTTACTTTATTATAAGAATACAGTGTCTAACATATATAATATACAAAATACGCCTTAACTGACCATTTATGCTATTGGTAAGGCTTCTGGTCCACAATGGGCTATAAGTAGTTAAGTTTTGGGGGAGTCAAAAGTAATAGGTGGATTTGACTGCTTGTGGTTCCTTACCCCTAATCCCTGCATTTTTCAAGAGTCAACTGTAGTTGACACTGCCTGCTGTAGTTTTTAACCTAACAGCAAAATGAGAAAGTGCCTTTATAATTCAAAAGCTGTCAAGACACACTAGCTTGTTTTTTTTAGATGAGAAGACCTCTGGAAAAATATTACTAAACATATGTATGTCCAGAATTGAAAATTGTCAGTAATTGACATTGTGCACTATGGAAAGCTTGCATTTAGGACCAATATTCATTTCCAGTTCTTTCCCAGTGCTCTCCCTAGATTCTCCAAGTAGAAGAGTAATTTCTTAGGTCCATTTGTCTCTTTAAAAGGACGATTTAAAGAAGGAAACATATACATGCAATAAAGAACAGTGTGGAGGTGAGTTTAACTTTCTGGTAACCCTATTCAACTGATTTTGAAGGCTTTCAGAAGGGGTCCAGCTGCTGCCTGGGAAGGCACTTAAAAGTGGAGAGAACATGCACTTTTGAGGGACGAGGCTGAGTTCAAATCCTAGCAGTTTGTTACCTTCATAAATTGTTTTGCAGAGGAGTCAAATGAAGCTCAGAATTATCAGGAGTCCAAGTTGGAGACCAGGCTTGGAGGAGAAAAACCTTCATTTGATTGCTCATCTCATGCTCAAATGACGGATAAAGTGAGGGAAATGAACGGAGCACACGACTGAGGGCGGTTGGGGTTGGCAGGGAGATCAGAAGACCTTGTGCTGGGGCTCTGGTCACGCCAGGAATTTACTTCTGTTTCCCTACCTCCCTTTTGCGTAGTATAAGGGGTTTCACGTCCTCAGTGAATGACCATTATCTTTATTTTTAAGCACAGTTCTATCTGAAAAGTCCTGGAAGGACACAGAGGTACTTCATTCACCATTATTTTTGATGCATTCGTCCAAAGAAAATTAGGACGTTCCCATGTAACTAATTACTGTGTATGGATGAATAAACAATCTCAAGGGTGTTCCTTCAAACCCAGTTTTACGTGTTCCATTTAAACAATAAATGTCTTCTCCCTCCGCTTTGCAACATCCTCCTTTTGCTTCATTTCTATACCCGCTGGCTCAGTACTTAAAAACACACACACACACACACACAACTACAAGTGGTGTGTTTTGCAATATTGATGACCAACTCAACTCAGGATATTTATTTCCATCTGGTGGAGTCCAACTTCTGCCTCTTGTTTGCTTCCTCCATCTGCCGGGACTCACCATCTCCCTTTTTCTGCCCCCTCCTCCTTAACCGAGTCAGGCTTAACCCTCTCCTGGGCTTAATCGTTTTAGCAGGCTCAAGCCTTAGTACAACAGTCCTTTTTTCCCCCTTTTTTTTCTAGTTTCGCCAGTAGGGTTTCCAGTAAACTCAGATGCCTACGACTAATACTGTGACAAGCTCCAAATTTACTATTTATTTTTTTCTGTTTTTCTAATGAGCAGCAGAACTCTAAGGGCCCCACAGTTATTTGGACTGGATGGGGGGTGGGGGGAGAAGAGCAGCCAATCTTTGGTTAGGGTATAAACGGTGTAAAAGGCATCATACTGCCGCCCCACCCCCCAATTCGGCTTAAACTTTACGGGCGCCGCGTCTACACGGATCTGGGGTGCCGGGCTCTCCCGGCGGCGCGGGGCCGGATTCCCCGAGGTCCGCGCTCGCCTCCTCTGCGCCCAGAAGTTACGGCGGCCGCAGCCCGACGCTGCCCTTCTCTGTTTTTTGCAGTCAGACCTCTACGGAGCCTTCGCTCCGCGCCTCCCCTCCGCCTCCGCGAGCCCGTGGGCGCCCGGCCCCGACCCGGGCGGCCGCCGCTCCTCCGGGTCCGCACCTCCGGCGCCCGCGCGCGCGGACCGGCCGAGCCCCAGCGCCCCCCGCGCCCCGCGTCCCGCGGCGCGCACCCGCGCTCGGCCCCCCGCCCCCCGCGTCCCGGCCCAGCCCGCCGTCCGCCGCCGCCGCCGCCGCCGCCGCCGCCGCTCGGGAGTTTATTTGTTTACAAGCGGATTACGTCAGCCCCTCCCTCTCGGCCGGGCCCCGGCCCCCGCCCCCTGCTCCCTTTGCCCGCCCCCTCCGGCTCCGAATCCGCGGCGTCACAATGGTGCGATCTCCGGATTGGCTGCGGCCGGCCGTCCCCCCCCCCGGCTACGCCACTTCCTTTCCGCGGCGCTATAAAAGCTACCGCACGGCGCCTGCATCTCTTCGCCCCTCCGAGCTGGAAATGCAACTGTCAGGAGCTTCGGAGGCTGCGGAGCTGGACGCGGAGGCGGCTGGGGAAGTCCGAGCGATGTGACCAGGCCGCCGTCGCTCGTCTCTTCCTCTCGCCTGCCGCCTCCTGTCGTGAAAATAACTTTTTTTTACTATAAAGGAGAGAGAAAAAAAAAAGTAGCTGTCCGCCCCTCCCGCCCTCTGTTCCTCTCAGCCCTGTGAGCCGCGAGGGAGCCCGGGGTGGCCGCTCCGCCGTCGGGGCCGCGCCGCCGAGCCCCGGCCGCCCCGGGCCGCCCCCGCCCGCCGCCCCCATGCATCCCTTCTACACCCGGGCCGCCACCATGATAGGCGAGATCGCCGCCGCCGTGTCCTTCATCTCCAAGTTCCTCCGCACCAAGGGGCTCACGAGCGAGCGACAGCTGCAGACCTTCAGCCAGAGCCTGCAGGAGCTGCTGGCAGGTGAGGCGGCCGCGCCGGGCGGGCGGGCGCGGGCGGGAGCGGCCCGGGCCGTCGGGGCGGCGGGAGTCGCGGCGCGCTGGGCGGCCGCTAACGGCGGGTCCCGGCGAGGCCCCCGCGGCCCCCCGCGGCCGGCCCTCGGAGGGGAGAAGGACGGGCGCGCAACAAAGAAACTACGGCCCCCGGGCGGGAGCTGCGGCCCTCGGACGGGACAAAGGAGCTGCGGGGCTGGGGTTGCTCCGGGCCCCCCCCCCCGCCCGTCGTGCGCTCGGCGGCCCGGCCCGGGGTCTCCCCGCGCCTCCTCCCCGGCCCATTAATCACCGGGTTAGTCCCCGGCCGGGTTACAGCCCTGCCCGGCGCGGGGCTTAGGGCTGCTGGTTTTCCTCCCCTTCGGGGTGAACAGCCCGGCGGCGCCTCCGCCGAAGCCGTCAGGCCCATTGTACGCGGCCGGGCCGGGCCCCCGGCTCCTGGGCCCGGAGGAGGTAGAGGCTCCGCCGGGGCCGCCCCGCCGCCTCGACCGGCCGGTTCCTGGGAATGGGTTTGTCCCGCGCCCCGCCGGGTGCCCTCTCCAGCCCCCGCGCACGCACGGCCCCGCGAGGGCAACGCTGGGCATTTTTTTTTTTTTTTTTAAAGTTGGTGGCTTAATTTTCACTTCTCAGAGGAGCCGGCGGAAGCGGGAAGAGGCTGCGGCGGGATGTGTAACAGTAACGATCTAAGCGTTGTTTCTCTGTTCTTTTTTTCCTCCTCCTCCTCCTCCTCCTCTGTCTTGCTATAGAACATTATAAACATCACTGGTTCCCAGAAAAGCCGTGCAAGGGATCAGGTTACCGTTGTATTCGCATCAACCATAAAATGGATCCTCTGATTGGACAGGCAGCGCAGCGGATTGGACTGAGCAGTCAGGAGCTGTTCAGGCTGCTCCCAAGTGAACTCACACTCTGGGTTGACCCCTACGAAGTGTCCTACCGAATCGGAGAGGATGGCTCCATCTGCGTGCTGTACGAAGCCTCGCCAGCAGGAGGTAGCACTCAAAACAGCAGCAACGTGCAAATGGTAGACAGCAGAATCAGCTGTAAGGAGGAACTGCTCTTGGGCCGAACAAGCCCTTCCAAAAACTACAATATGATGACTGTATCAGGTTAAGATATAGTCTATGGATGGATCATCTTATAATGGATGGATAAATTTGATTTTTGCTTTGGGTGGGCTCCTCTTGGGGATGGATTATGGAATTTAAACCATGTCACAGCTGTGAAGATCTGGCACAAGATAGTGGTAAAAAAAATTTTTTTTTAAAGTGACAGTGCCATAGTTTGGACAGTACCTTTCAATGATTTAATAGCCTGTGAGTCCAAGTAAACGATCACTTTATTTGCTAGGGAGTGAAGTCCTAGGGTGGTTTCAGTTTCTCCCAGATGTTATACCGAAACATTTTTCCCATCAACCCCTTTAAGGCAAATTTGTATTTCAAA
Organism: Vulpes lagopus; assembly: GCF_018345385.1. NCBI lineage: Eukaryota > Metazoa > Chordata > Mammalia > Carnivora > Canidae > Vulpes > Vulpes lagopus. Next base: position 31,607,015 of record NC_054846.1, read on the forward strand.
GAACCTTTCTCTGCAGTAGATCTTGCAGAGGAAATTTGCACTATTACACTTGAAAATTGTTAACTTTTTTGGCAGCTCAATAGGAAAGCTCGACATTTTAAACATGGTAGTACTGGAAATTTCGACAAGACTTTTACCTAGCACTTAAATATGTATAAATGTACATAAGACAAACCTAGTAAGCATGACCTGGGGAAATGGTCAGACCTTGTATTGTGTTTTTGGCCTTGAGAGTAGCAAGTGACCAGAATCTGCCATGGCAACAGGCTTTTAAAAAGACCCTTCAAAAGACACTGTCTCAACTGTGGTGTTAGCACCAGCCAGCTCTCTGTACATTTGCTAGCTTGTAGTTTTCTAAGACTGAGTAAACTTCTTATTTTTAGAAAGTGGAGGTCTGGTTTGTAACTTTCCTTGTACTTAATTGGGTAAAAGTCTTTTCCACAAACCACCATCTATTTTGTGAACTTTGTTAGTCATCTTTTATTTGGTAAATTATGAACTGGTGTAAATTTGTACAGTTCATGTATATTGATTGTGGCAAAGTTGTACAGATTTCTATATTTTGGATGAGAAATTTTTCTTCTCTCTATAATAAATTGTTTCTTATCTTGGCATTTTAATCAATCTCTTGTCATGATTATAGAGGTTCAGCTATGAAAGCTGTGTTTCCCAGAAGACTTAGGTTCTATAAGCTATGTGAATGTCAGTTGCACACTGGTCGTGCCGAGAAACATTTGATAGAAGTGAAAGTGATCTGTGCATGCATATTTAGGTGTTAGAGGAAACACGGGGTAACTTTTTTTTTTTAATCTCTAAAGTCAAAACATGGACACATTCCCAGGCTAATCTCATGAAATGAGGATAAAAGACAAAGCTAACACCTACCAGACAAAGTGATACTCAAAAGGATTGCATGTCCTTGCTTCCCTGTTGAAGTGAAGATCTAAATGTTCCATTCTGGCCCACCTTTGAAAAACAATTATTTTGCCCCCACGGAATCCTTGTTCAGTTAGAAAATCCTGGGGTAGATGACCCATAGTCTAAAAAGAAGCAGGCTAATCACTGCAGAGATTGGTTGCTTTTTGCCTTTCATCAGCTGCAAGATGTACATAAAAATCACTTAAGCTGGAATTCAACAAAAGGTACGTTTATGAATTTTTATTCTCAAAAGTTGAAATGTGAGTTCTCGGTTCCTTGTTTTCAGACTTCTGTTTTCAGCTAAGTTCAAAACCTAAATGAAACGTGAGTGCTGCAGTGTAAGATCCTTCCACGACCCCATATGGTGCAAACTTGTTGGCAGTTCTTGGGTTGTAGGGGGTAACATGGTTCTTCAGCGGAAATTGCTGTGGGAATTTGGAGTTTTACCTCTCTCCACAGTTAGTAGCTTACCGTATAGTGGCTCTTTTTGAGGTATTTATGTAAACATGTTCACACTGGAAATAGTACTCAATTTAGGTTACTTGAAATCAGTAGAGGCAGATTTGGGGATTTATTAAGGACTCTGATCTTGCAGTAAGTAGACTACACGGGAAAACCCAACTGAATACGCAGGTATTTAGAATACAGATCATGTCTGTGTACTTTGTAGGCCGTTCTTGGGCATTTGCGTTAAAAACAGCACATAGGAACCCCTTGCCGATTATGGTTTTATTTTTCAGGGTGTCCTTTGAGAAAACCGCCCAGTTTTTCAAACTTGACTGTGTAGTAAAACAACATGTAGTATATATAGTCTTTACACCCGTCTCACCCCCGTTCTGACTGCGAGTGTTTGCCACCTGCATCTTACCAGCTAACTTTGAAGCCAGGTGGTTGATAAAATTCTGCACACTGAATCATTGGAACCGAAGGCAGGGTATCCAGAGAGTTGGATATATTCTGGTATCCAAAACTTGTGTCACAGAACCTATTCTCAGATGGAAAATTATCTTTGAAGATTTTTGCCTTCGGACTTTTAGGTGCTTAAAAAGAAATTCGGCAGGAAGAGAACTTAAGACATTTTAGAGTTTAGGTGATACCTGGCATGTAAAGAGCTGTTAAGTTCCTCTTTAAAAAGGCTTGCAAACGTCACTGAGATCTAGCATCGGGCTGTTTCCTGGGACTTTAACCTTACATTTCCCAGACACTTGTACGGTGCAGGAGGTGTTGGAAATTTCTCAGTCATTGCTTCCGGGGGCGTGTTTTGCCTCGCTGTTTTGATGAAAAACATGACTGTCTGTTGGATGCACGTGCAGGTGTGTACCAGTCATTTCTGTGTGCCTTTTAAAGAAAACGTATTAGTGGCATAATAAGAAAGGCTCTCACACTGCCTGAGTGAAAGGGCAGTTTCTCAGAAATCCTTTCAAAAAAGGATGACTGCTTTCAAAATCGTTAATTGCCATTAGCAGCGAGAGTTCATAATCATTGGCAACCTGTTCAGGAATGTTACTTTTCCAAATTTTAAGGGATAGTTTTGAAAATACTTCCTTTTCTCCAAATGTACTGCCTTGCGCTGTAATGCTAAGCAAGGCTTACCCTAGTGTATGCAGGATCGTGTGGCCGTCTCCTCGGTCTGCGATGGGAGTCAAATGTCCATCCGTGGCCTTAATTTGCAATATTTCTGTATCAATAGATTGGAAAGGCCACTAGAAAATTGCTTACCAGCACTGTTGCACAAATGGTTTCCTTAAATCACTGTTCCTCAACAGTTGCAAGTAATTCTGTTTTGTGTAGGTGTCGCAGATCGTGGAATTGGCCCTCAGGTTAAAAGGAAGCAGTATTCCTGACTATTCTGGGGTTTAATAACGAAAGGTCAAAACAGTATATTGTATATCAAAGTTGAAAGATCGTTCCTCTCCCCTTGGCTCCCTCCTCCCCCTTGGCTCCCAGGTTTCAGCTAATGTGATAAGGTGCTGTTGATAAACTATGGGGAGAATTTATCAATAGTTTCATTTCGGGTTGTCTGAAACAATAGATCTTCTTTACCTGAAGGGATAGGGACTGCAGATGGTCTAGTCCCGTGTCAAGTCTGCAGCTGAACTTTTGTACGTGGCTGCTGCTAAGGTACAACCACACTTGATTTTTTGTGTTTGGAACACAACTGTGAAAAACTTTTGGAGTGAAACAGTTTGTCCTACTAACTGAACTAAGCTGCTTCCTGAAGTCAGGTGTAGGCCAGAGGAATTGATATGTGATAAGTAATAGTTTCTGGCTATTTCTAGAAACTATAATTTTTTTTTTTTTTTTGTAGTTTTAAGATGCTCCAAACAAGTAAGCCTTAGGTTGTACCAGTAGTGAGGATTGACCCCATTTATTTCCTCAACAATTAATTTGTGGACTAGCATGGACACCGGTCTTTGACTGCACCTGTACCTTGGCTAACCGATTCCTTTTGGTATCGCTCAATGTGTCAAATGGCGGAAAAATGAGAAGGCTTCCAGTTAAGGATTTTCAATTTTTGTGTTTTCAGTTGTTGAATAATCTCACAAGGAACATTCTGGAGTTCAACTCAGACTTTAAGGGAAGCCTTTTCATATTTACCATTTCAGTGTTGATGAATATCGAGAGGTTTGCGTGGCAGAGAGTTTGGGAAATACGACTGTAGGGATTCTGTGATTCATGAATGTGGGACAAAGTCTGCACTCCCGTTTGAACATGCAGGTCAAAGTGGTAGTAAGCTTTATGGCCCACGGAGTGGGAATCAGGCTTGGGGGAGGAGGGCTGAGAAGTCTAAGGAAGCATGCCGCTGGAGGCATTTTTAAAGAAATTCAAGTATAGCACTTAATGTCTTGGTCTAGGTATTTTATAAAGGGAGAATATTTTTGCAAGCTGTTATACACTACCTGCTTGTTGGCCTCTTTCCTTGTACCTTTAAGTCGGGAGGCCGTTTGTAACCCCACTCCTGAAGCTAGAAGGGTGATTAAGTGTAGGCCTGACACCTAACATCCCGGTAGAGACCACCAGGCAGGAAACAACGGTGGAGTTAACTGCGTTCCTGTATTTGGAGACTCTCATGTCAGACACTAATTACTGTTTCGAATCCTAACAAGACGTGGTCACCTATGGGCACATTTAGTTTTAATAATTCTCTAGATAGGTGATCCCCAGAGTACCTTTAGGTCATTCTTTCACAGTATTTGTGCACCTGTGTCCCTGTGTGTATGTACAGGCACATGGTATATTTTATAAACAAATACACATATTGGGGAGGTACTAAAAACCCTGTGGTTAGGGGTGGGTGAACCAAAAATATTTAGAGACTGTTTCTCTAGATCATCACGGAAGTTAGGTGGGTGCTCGCTTAACGACTAGTGATTAAGTGCCAAGTCTTAAAATGAGAAGCTGTTGTAGCATTTTAAAGAGGTTATCTTGTCTGATTTTAGCTTATCTGCTTAAGTCCTTATTTGTAAAATTAAGAGCTCTTTTACAGCCAACAGAAACCCCAAATTAAATGTTCCATTAATTCAAAGACTGGGCTCCAATGTGTCTGTTAAAATTGTGTACTGCTATGTATTGAAATCCACATTTTATGTTAGAAATTTTTTTAAGCGTCAGGGCTCTTATTACATTATTTGCATGCATGGTTGTAAAAGAACCGAGTTAATGTAGTTGCACATCAGTGATGTTATCTTTAGCCATTATGGGTTAGTCAGAAGTCTCCTGTATCTTTTCTCTCTGGTTCTGAGCAATCTCTAAATTTGTAGGAAGGAAAGATGACGGCAAATTGGACTTTGAGAAAATCCTATAAATGGGCATAAACCTAAGATGATAGGATTTGCCAATCGCACTATAAACAGGCTTGGATACACCCTTCAGTCTTGAATTATGGCAGGTCAGTAGATCCCCTCGAGTCAATAGACTAAATGGAATTGTATTTCCTATAAATTACACTGTGAGCCCTCGAGTTACCAACATACATTCGTTCTTGATCTCCCAACAACTGGATGAGGTTGGCTGGGAGGTAGGTCAGTATTTTTTTATTCTTCGTGTTGTGGATGGGAAGCTGAGGTTCAGGGAGTTTAAGCAGTTTGCCCCATAGTCAAACAGCTAATAAATAACTCATTCATAATATGAACTTGGGCCATTTTGGCCCCAGAACCCGAGCTCTTAACTATTGGTATGTTGAGATGTGTGACCTACTGTTTCACATTGTTGGAGCGTGTAGTTAGCTTCTAATTTCTCATTGCTGGCTAGCCATCTTGGGTCATTTTCAGCTTCGAAGGCCTTTTGCTCTCCATGCTCACAAGGCATAGAACTGTCTTACAACTAGGCTCCTTAGTTCAGGAGGCGTTTGGGGCTTAGGATAAAGAACACTACTAGTTGGACTCAGAAGAATGATCCCGAATGCAGGCCTGAACCAGCCTCTAGTTTGATCCCTTGGACAACTTGCTTAGCCTCTCTGAGCCCACCACTCCGTATGTCAGACGGAATAAAAATAAGTGCTAAAACATGAAAACATCTAGCAAAGAATGGTTGGATTCTTGGGAGTTGAATACTGTCTATACCATGGAGGCAGATTGAGCAGGTCGTTTTCGTGGTTTCTTGAAAATTTGATGTCACTCTAATTGTTGAGTTACTTGAAAGTCAGCTTTAGCCAATGGCTGCGAGCAACGTACTTGGGTTTTGAGATACAGTGGGAAGGAAAATGGGACTCCTCTTTAAAAGTGGAACGGCAGTTAACCCAGATGTTGCATGTTAAATTCACAGCTTTGCCAGAGCTGGGTCCTTACCACACTAAGTACCTTTCGGAGCTATTGTCCCCGGGGTAGGACACAAAAGAGGGGATCCCTTCAGCTCCTCCATCTGGAGAGATGGGACTACACTCCCAAGTGGGTGTAGCCAGGCAGCCTGGTGGGGCGCATGGTGGTGTGCATTATCTCCTTTAATCCTTGCCTCTCTTTGCCGTGTAAAGTAAGTTGACTGTTCCCAGGGTGTGCAGTCCTTCGAGTCATTTGTATTTGGTCAAGCTTTTGTTTCAAAACGGTGGTTTTCAAATAACTCCCGTGGTTCTCAATCTCTTCCTAATGTAGAATAGTGTAAGTACTTCCTCGACTGCAGCGAAAAGCAGCCCTTTCTTCAATTCATCAATTAGGGTTCCAGCTCCATGTGGTGTCACCTGATGCTGCATCTGCTCCAATCATGAGTAATGTAGTTCTTCTAGTCCTAAATGAGTCAGTGACCACGTGTTTATAGTTTCAACTCCAGTCCCTTTTTCTGTGTGAAGATCCCGTCGTGGACTCGCTCACTGCTGGGTCGCATAGCATGACTGCAGACTTCGATGAAGTAGGTTCTCAACCAGCAGAGCTTCTTGCTAATTGATTTTGCAAGAATATGGGAAACCAAGGGCCCCAAAAGAACCTCAAGAGACTTCTTGGCAGAATTCCTCTGGCCCTTTCAGAAATCTTGCATCTTAAAGTCCCCGTGTGGTTCAGGCCAGCTTGGAGTTGTGCATAGCGTGATCAGTTAGTGTGTTCCTCTAAGACGTTTGGAGCTAATTAAAACATGGGGGGGAGGTGGCCAGTCTATGTCAGAACAGGTATCCCTTGAGACGGTGGTTACAGTTAGAGTTAGGGACGGAGCGTGAGGTGATACTGAAGCATTAGATACAAGCTCTTCTCCTAACTCCCAAATTCTTGCATTTCCCCCATTACGCTGTCCTGTATGTCTCCTGGGAGCTTTTCTTTTCTTTTTTTCTTTTTTAAGATTTATTTATTTTAAAGAGAGAGCATGCACGCAGGGTCGGGGAGGAGCAGAAGGAGAAGGAGAGGGTCTCAAGCAGACTCTACACTGAGCGTGGAGCCTGGTGTGGGGCCGGACCTCTGACCCTGAGATCACAACCTGAGCCAAAATGAAGAGGTGGATGCCTAACCTTCTGTGCCACTCAGGCACTTCTCCTGGAATCTTTTCTAATGGTTAGAATATGATTGGTCTTTTGTCTTGTATCTGCCACATTTATTAACTACTTATGAGGTCCCTCTGTGTGTTGCCTACTGTGCCAACCTCAGGATTCACAAACCGTCACCGTCTCTGCCCTCAAGGGGCTTCCAGCCTAGTGGCAGAGAGAAGTTTAAAAAAAAAAAAAAACATAGAAAACTGGGGGCTGGGACACCTGGGTGGCTCAGTGGTTGAGCCTCTGCCTTTGGCTCAGGGCAGGATCCTGGGGTCCTGGGATCCAGTCCCGCATCAGGCTCCCCACAGGGAGCCTGCTTCTCCCTCTGCCTGTGTCTCTGCCTCCCTCTCTATGTCTCCATGAATAAATAAAATCTTGAAAGAAAAAAAGAAAGAAAGAAAAAAAGAAAGAAAGAAAGAAAACCTGGGCCTGACACACACTAAAGGAAGGGGGAGCGGTGAAGTGGTGTCCCGGGAGCCATAGTGGACATGACGACTAACTTCCAGAGGCTTCCCAGGGGAAGGGACATGAGCTGCGTCTGCAGGATGAGTGGGGTTTGGTGAAGAAGGAGGGATAGGGAACTGCACAGTCTGGCTGGAGAGTCTGCCGTGCTGGGGTGGGAGGTGTGCAGTGGATTCAGGAAGCGAGGCCGCATCATGTGGGGCTTTGGAGGCAGCAACCAGTGTAATTTGATGAATACGTTTATCAGCTGAACTGTGACTCGAGAGGGTAAAAACAGGGTGTTATTAATCATTAAGCCCAGACTATAAGCAGCTTGGTCAGTCTCCCCACTTTTATAGGCCATGTTAAAGTATTATCTCTTTGGATAAGGGCCCGGCCACCAGCAACGAGTCTGCTTCCTAGTAAGTGCGTCAAGGAGTTAGAACACCTTTTCCAGTCCAAAGGGAACCCAAACAGAGCTAAAAATGTTCTTCAGAACAGCTAGGTTGTTAATGATTTGTTTTGGTACAGACAGTAATGACTTTCATGTTCTAAAGGTTTAGCATGGGAAGTTGGTTTTTAGTGTGACCTCCCAGGTGAGGGGCACTTGCATGGCATATGCAACAGCACAATTCAAATTCAAACATACCTTTGATACTTTTCCACCGTTTCTTGTTGTCCTTGCCATTTTTGCAGTGTCTGTTAAGTAGAATTAAAAAAAGAAAAAGCAGTTTAGTTCTAGGTTTGCATTTTGAGTCGAAGTGCCTCCTCGACATAACTTGCAGGGTGTGGGCTACCTAGATTTTTTTCTTTTTAATTGGTGTAAACACGTAATAAAGTGTAAAGAGGTCAGGAGATTTTGTGCACCTGTGAAATCCACACTTGGATCAAGAGAACATCTCTACCACCCCAGACACCTCCCTTCTGGGGCACTTAAAATTTGATTAAGAAATATGTCTGTGGAGCCAGGCCTCAAATTAGAAATGAGTCGTTTTCCCTCTCCTCTCCTTACTACTTTATTTTTGCTTCCCAAACATGCGGTAATGGTTACTTTCAACACGAAGCAAATTGTCGCCAGAAGAAACCGTTGCCTTTCAACTAGTTATGATTTAGTGGTTACTAATAGTGTACATCCCTGCCCAATTTGCTATGTGGCTTTCAGTCTTTGAGAGTGAGTAGTAAAATTTGAGTCATATCCCTGACTCACCAGCTTACTAAGGATTGCCTGGTGTTTGTTATTAGGCTGGAAAATTGGAATCTTGATCAGTTTTTCAAAAAAGATTGTGATAGTGCCAAATTTATCTAATCCCACCCTTTTCGTTGAGCCTGGTTATGCCACTACAGTAGATTTTACAGATAAGAAGAGACTAGTGTTGGACCTGTATATATAGCTGAGACCTCACCTTGAGCACTTTCTCCCATCTCAAAAATCTCAACTCTCCGTTGCCCAAAGAGCAGTTGGAATATTCACCCAAATTCCAGAACAGTCAGTTGTGGAAACCCATTGAAACGGCAGAGAGCTGTGTGTCACTGTCTTTAAAGATTCTTGAATGCGGGGGTGAGAAGCCATCCCAAAGAGACTGTTAATAGTTGGGAATGTACTGAGGGAAGAGGGAAAGGAAAAGAATTCACTAGTGCTCGAAAAGGAGATTCACTCCTTGTTTTCCCTGTCGACGTAGCGTTCTCATTTGGAACCCGATCTGGAACCAGACCTTGAATTAACTTTTTCTGAGAAGGACAGTATGTTCTGCTTAGCAAAACCTCTGTTGCCAAAGCAGTGGTGGGTTGTGATGGGGAAGGTGGCAAGAACAATGCCTCATATTTCAATGCCAGTGGGACTCCTTCCCCTGCCAATCCAATTTGGAGAGGATGGCAGCTCACTCAGTGCAGACCCAAGGGACGTTAAAGCCGGGTTGGGTTACTGGAAAACTCGTCAGGAACCCATTTCCGATTGGAGAGGCCTCTACCCCAAAAAGGCATTCATTTCACTAGTAGACCCAGTCTTCATTTTTTAAAAGCTTCATGCATTAAACACAGGAAAATTCCATATGGCACTAAGCTGTGTGCATAAAGAGGGTTTCCATTGATTTCAGCCTCTGCCCTCTTACTGACAAGCTTTCCCAGTGGCACCGGACGACCTTAGACCCCTTGCTCAGCTGACCTGTTGCTCTGCTTCTGTGAAGTTCTGACCCAAAGCTGCAGACACTTCCTATAGGTTTTCTGGGTGTCAGCACATGGGTGCATTTCTTCCCTGGCTTCTCATCACAAACCCGCAAGAGTAGACATTTGCTACTCTGGTCATCTCTGAGTCAAAGAGGTGTGGTCCAGAGAAATCAAACCACTTGCTCAAGGTCGTAGAGCTATGGGACAGTTCAAGGCTAGAATCCAGGTGTGTCCGAGGCCAGGCATCGGCCCCTAACCATTACCTCATCCCAGCGTACTGCTTTCTGATCCCAGGGTATCACAGTTGTTGGCATTCATGTCTGTCTGATTTTCCCTTTGGATGGGAAGCCCTTAAAGTTGGAAACTCTTGGACCAGAGCTTTAGAAGATGCTAATATTAATCTGTCCATAAGTATTTGCTGAGCATCTACTATATGCCCAGCATTGTTCTGGGCACTTGGAGATGCAGCTGTGAACCAGACAAAAATACCTGCCATTGTGGTGTAGCCAGTAGAAGGTGTGGACCTGATGGTGCTGGTGCTAAGGAGCAGGGCTGCTGCGTTGGTGCTGTGAACGTTGTACGGGTTGTGCAACACTGACGGGCCCAGCAGGGAAGAGTGAGAGGGAGTGCTGGGAGGGCAGGGCACAGGTTGCTATTTTACATAAAATAGGGAAGGCCTTCTGAGCAGAAACCTGAAGGAGGCCAGAGAAGAGCCTAGGAAGTATGTTGGAAAAGAACATTCCATTCAAATAATTGAGTGAATTATTTGAATCCTTCCAGGCTCATTTCTCCCCAATGTCGTGATTGCAACTCGCCGTTCTTGGACACTGATACCATGTCAGCAAAACCTGGTTTCTGGCCCTGGTTTCCCTGACCGCTTCTTTACTTAGTTTTCCTGGTCGTTGTGTGCCCTAGGGCTCAGCAGCATTTTGATGACCAGAGAATTCAGCTGGATTGGTTGGTTGGTTGGTTGGTTGGTTGGTTTCTCCTCTTCATTTTGGAGAGAACCGCAAATCAGAATAAACAGGCTGATGAGAAGACCTGATTTTTTTTTTTTTAAAGTTTTGATTTCTTTAAAGTCCCTAACTACAATGTGGACACCGAGCTGTGAAATGAGAGATGAGAATTGGTGCAGGCCCGGCCAGATGCTCAATATTTTGGTAGGAGGTACAGCGAGGCAAGCTGACGACCGGCCCTGGAGACGGAGAGGCTGTTCTTGCTGACGTTTAGATACCTGGAAAATCCAGTTAGCTGAAATGCCGATTCTTTACAAAATCTGAAATCATAGTACAAGACCTGTTATCATTCAGAGCCCGTGGCCTTTTCTCTTTATGGAGGCGCTAAGAGTAGGAGTGACATTTACCTGCCTCATACCCTCCCTCAGAAAGCACGGAATACTTGCTCTTTTAAGGTGATGGCAGGTAGAGTTCTTGGTGTCAGGACCTAAGGATGGAGATTTCTCTGGTTCCACTTGCCTCCTCAGAGAGGGATGCAAATGTGCTTTCTCAGATGTATTTCCCCCGCAAAATTCTACTCCACCCATGCTCCCAGCCCAAGGAGGAAGACCTGCTCCATCCAAGCAGTTTGAAACTAGCTCTTCCCGTCCAGGTTGGATCGCCTTCTGTTGACTGTATAAAATTTGGCATTTCGAGGTTGGGTCCAAATCACTCAGCTATGATTCTCCGTCATCTGAGAGTTCAAGCAAAACTAGACAGGAGGCAGAAATCTCCGCTTCTGGGTTGAAGAAAGACTCCCTCTCAAAGCTCCCAGGTAATTCTGGCCATTTGACTACAATTGGCAGGGTGAGGTGATGGGAAGAGGGTAAGAGAATGGGAAGAAAAAAGGGAAAAAACACTCTGAAAAGTTATTACAGGGCATTTCATGCAGAAGTGGAAACGTTATCCGAAGCCAACATTCACCAAAGGCACCATGGGACTTTTTGTGGGGTCAAATAAGTAGACTCTTAAACCCTCAGACCTCTTTTGTACATGCGGACCATCCGACACTGCCTAATTATTCTGGAATCACATATATATATTTTCCTAATGATGACAGGCCCACAGCCAGATTCCCTAATGTTAAATTTGGGAACCCAAGTAGAATAACCACGTTAATTTGAAACCCGGTATCATGGAAACAGATAGTGATTATAGCCTTGTGAGTCTGCTAATAATATTTATGGCAATAATCTGTGGCATCTCTCCCAGAAGATTTCTCAGATTCATCTGTGTGGATTAGAGTTCATTCTTTTATCAGAATTCGGGCCCTGTTCCCTGGCTCCGAAAGGTGTGTTTTTGCCCTCCTGTTTTCCTGAGGCAAGTCCTGCCTCCACTTCTTAATGAGTGTCCTTTTGTTTTTCTTCCTTCCTCCTACTCACGCTGAACTTGTCAACCTAGATAGGAAAACACTCCACTGTGTAGAACAAAATAAAAACAGTTCAGTGTGTGGTTGGACAAACTTATTTTTAAACTTAGTCATTTGGTCTAACGCTGCGTTAGGCGATAATTAAAATTCTGATAAAGCTAATTGAAACGGAGTTATTTGACTTTTTCATCGTTAGAAGTTTTTAGGGTGTTATTAAAGTGGAAAGATATTTCGGTATCTTGGGTACGACTTTGGCTTAATATAGTTTTTTTTTTTGTTTTTTTTTTTTTTTTGGTGAAAACTTTCCTTTCACTAGAAATTTATTTCAGGGGAACAAAACAGACTTGTGTTGCTGTGTGGGTGGATGGGTGGGTGGGTGTGTTACTGGGAGATTAGGATGGGTAGAGTTAGCCCCGAAAACATTACAGGGTAAGATTGAACAAATGGTAAGAAAGGGGGCAGCCCTGGTGGTTCAGCAGTTTAGTGCCTGCCTTCAGCCCAGGGCCTGGTCCTGAGGACCCGGGATCGAGTCCCATGTCCGGCTCCCTGCATGGAGCCTGCTTCTCCCTCTGCCTGTGTCTCTGCCTCTCTCTCTCTCTCTGTGTCTCTCTCTCTCTGTGTTGCTCATGAATAAATAAATAAAATCTTAAAAAAAAATAAAAAGGGACAAAGTAGCGAAATCGAGCCTCACCTTAAGAAAAGGACAGGTGGTAGTAAAAATCCCACTTTTTTTTTAAGATTTTATTTATTCTTTAGAGAGGGGCAGAGACACAGGCGGGGGGGGGGGCCCTCAGTCCCCGTCCCGGGATCACGCCCTGAGCCGAGCCGCAGGCAGCCCCCAACCGCGGAGACCCCAGGCGCCCCCGAAGGGCCGGGGTGTCCCCCCCCCCCCCCCCCCGCCTGCGGCCCCTGGGGAGGCCACACCCCGCGGCGGGTGGCCGGTGCCTGGAGATCCGCGTTGCCCCCCTCCCCCGGCCTCTGCCCTGGAACCCCTCCCTGCCCCCCCGCCCCAGCCTCGGCTCCATGGGGACAGACGGCGGCCTTGGTCCTGCCCCGACGTCACCCGGGGGTGCGGGCAGGAGCCACAGTGCCCCCGGGCAGCAGGCCGGCTCCATGCTCAGGATGGTTTTTAAGGATCAGGATCACTTGGGATCCCAGGCTCCAGGGCCTCCCTGCTCCCCTCCCTGCCGCGGTCCCCTCTTCTCCCTCCCCGTCCTCAGCGCCTTCTCAGGAGCAAGACCCCCGCTTCCTAAAGGGTTAGGGGACCAGGGCTGCTGCGGCCTCTTTCTGCTCCCTTTGGCGGCACAACAGCACCTTCTTTTCTTACCTTTCCTCTAGACCCTTTTCCGGCTGAGGTTGCAGAGAAAGGCCGCTAATGAGGGACAGAGAGGACAGGTTGGGTCCTCAGGACAAGCGCTGGCTGCAGAGGCCTGATTGCTGAGAATCCAGGGGAAGCCGGGTAGAGGGGAGAGGGGGTGACATGGGCTCTGGAGTCCAGGGTGTCCTGCTTGAGTGTGGCCCAAGCTCTGCTGCCCGGTGCCCAGCGGCAATGCACTTTATCCTCTTCCAGTTCCATGTTCTGGAAGTGAGATCTAAGGGCTGAAGAGAGGCCCAGTCTTTTCTTTTTCTTTTCTTTTTTTTTTTAAGATTTTATTTATTCATGTGAGACAGAGAGAGAGAGGCAGAAACAGAGGAAGAGGGAGAAGCAGGCCCCATGCAGGAGCCTGATGTGGGACTCGACCCCAGGACCTCAGGATCATGCCCTAGGCCAAAGGCGGCGCTAAACCAGTCAGCCACCCAGGGATCCCCGAGGCCCAGTCTTCAACTCCAGACCTCCACCTCTCAAAAACAGGGTTTGGGTGGCTTTTGTTGTTTCCTTTTGTTTTGTTTTTTTCAATCTAGGTTTGGCAGAAACCCTCCTGGCAGTAAGACTCGACCCGGAGAAGGGGCCTTCCTCCTGTGTCTGTGTCTGTCCCCATGTTTTGCTGCAGGGGCATCAACGGGGTTGAGGGCCAGGCACTGCCAAAGGGGGTCCGGACCATGCTGCACACTCTCCACCTGGACTCTGCCCACCTGGGAACTGCTGGTTTGCAGAAGTGCAAGTGGCCCTGAGTGTTTGGGTGAAGGTAACCCACCTCAGAGGCAGTTTGGGATCCTAAATGGAGTCGATGGCACCTGGGGGGTAAGCTAGGCCCGGGAGCAGGAGTAACCAATCACCCCGCAGGGGCAGGCCCTTGCTACTACCCCGCTGTGGGCGTGAATGGGAGCAAGTGTGTACGCGTGTATGCCTGGCTCCAGGGCTCGCTATAGGGGAAGTTCACAAGCGCCTGGAGTTGGCACACGGGCCTATTTTCTATCTGTTGTTCAGGTCTGTCTTTTTTTTTTTTTTTAAAGATTTTATTTTATTTAATCATGAGTGACACACACAGAGTGGGGGGGCAGAGGGAGAAGCAGGCCCCATGCAGGGAGCCCGACGTGGGACTCGATCCCAGGTCTCCAGGATCAGGCCCTGAGCTGAAGGTGGTGCTAAACTGCTGGGCCACCCGGGCTGCCCTTTCATGTCTATCTTGGGTGTTGAATTTGCTTCAATGGTCTTCTTAGACGCCTTCTCGACGCCTTCTGACTCCAGTCTTACCTGAGGCAAAAGAGTATTTTCTTCCTTGCTGGCACCGAAATGTAGTTCTCCCCCGTGATGATCACGGGGAACCAGAGAGCTGCCCCTGGCGAAGCCACAAGGGGTGGTTAGTGGCCAAGAGATGCTAACTGTGAATCAGTCCTTCGGTAAAGCTCTCAGGACATTTGCTCAGGGGTTGGCTGCTAAGGACTTCTCAACAGGGACAACTTAGCGCAGGAGACGCATAATGAACACATGTGACGTAAAACTTTGGCTCTCAATATAAGGTGATTTGGGGAGGGGATGCGTGGTGGTCTTTTCTTAGGTGTTTTCTCCCTTTTAAGGCCTACTGTCTGAAGTAGGTAAAATTCTCTTTCCTACGTATAAAACTAGGATGGGTCTAGGCCAGAAGAGTTTGACTGAAATAAAAAAAATACAAACTTTTCTCCCATAGTGATGAGACAGTCACAAAACATCACTCTTTGTAAGAAATCTTGATGTTTAATTAAAAAAAAAAAAATGCTGGCAGCAAGCTGTGGATTCATTTTGCCTGGCTGTGCCAGTTTCCCAAATCTAGCTGAATGGAGATGATGTTTTGAGTATGCACTCCATGAAATAATTTAAATCACTGGAAATTTGTTCTTGTTGTTGTGTTTTGTTTCACTGTTGAGTTTCTGGATTCTTGGAACCTAGATCTGAATTTCTGCGGGGTGTTCATTAAAAAAAAAAATGAGTAAAATAAATCATTCAAAGGGAAAAGGAGGCGCAAACAGAACCCTGAGAACCTAAAGTTTTAATAACATTTTATGTTTACTTCGTAAACTCCACTACAAGTCATTTCTTCCTGACAGTTATTTTAGAGGCCAAAGAAATAAATTTGTCTTGTGCACAATTGCTATGAATTTTTTATAGAATCCACATTTTTTTTCCTCTTATTGTCATGGCTTTCTGGGGTCTCTTTCCAGCACCACACACACAGCCCCTCTTCCTCAACCATGTTATCTCAAGGCAGACATAGAGAATTTGTATAAAATGAAAGCTTTCCCAATTGAGGGGTTAGGGGAAAAGAAAGAAACCACAAAAGCTGTCTCCTCATCCTGTAACAGAAGACTACAAGTAGCCACCTTATTCCTGGCCTTCTGGAAGGGCGCTCAGGGCCCATGGAAGCCTCTTGAGAATAAACCAATAATCCCTGGCAGTCAGCACTGCATTTATTCCGTTCTCCAGGCGTGAAGTCTGAACTTGCCCTCAAAAATATAGAATTTACCTATTTTTGCTTTTTTAAATCTCTTTCCAAATTTCCAATTTTTTTTTAGAAAAATCATTTTGTTTGTTCAGTAATAGTTTTTATTTTGATTTTAATTCAAAGGTAAACCTAGCCCCCCAGTGCCTACAAAGTTCCCGAAGAACAAGGAAAAGCATGGCTTGTTCTGGAGCGGTATGTTCAGTAAAAGAAGTTAGGATCTGGAGAGATCTTACATATCAAAGGATCTAGAAGATCTCATGAAAGGAGGCTTTGAGGTTTGTAAAACTTTGTTGTAAGCCAGTTTTGAGTCTATTTTAGCCAATCCAGGTACGTTCATTGTGTCTAAACCTCTTTTCCTTTTCTTTCTTTTTATGCATTTAATATCTGCTTTTACGAGCATCAGCCACGGTGCAGGATTCAGCTCAGCTCTAATGAGAAGACAAAGGTCATGAAGCCATAGTCCTAACCACCCGGAGTTTATAATCTGATGCAGAAAAGGGACTGGTAACATCTAACAGCAAGACAGAGTGTCTGGTGTCATGATGAAGACACAGAGTGAAATGTTTAATTTAGGGAAGCCTTTATAAGAAGAGCGGTGTTTTAATGAACCCATGATGGGTTGAGGGTGCCAGTAATGGACAGGGAATGATGTTGAGACCGTAGAGCGGAAGTTCAATGCCTAGAGCATTCCAAGGTACCTAGAGTTCAAACTGTGCACTGAAGCTAAAGCTTTGTCCTAAAAATTAAAAATAAATTAAAAAAAAAAAAAGACAGTCTAGAAAGAGAGAAATGCACATAAACAAATGAACGAGGGTAAGTTTTCACACACAAAGGCCTCTGGGACGGAGAGGAAGAAACCCGAACTGGGTGGTCTGTGAGGGCTGGTTAGAAAGCATCACAAGATTCTGAATCTTGAAGCAGCAGAACTTTGCCCATGGAATTAAGAGGAAAGTACAAGTTCCCCTTATCCTTTCGACTTGTAGGGATACAACTTTTCTGGGGCTTTCTAAGGAAATTTTATTTCAAGATTCTGCGAGGTGCGAGTTCTTTCTCTAAATTGAAGTGTGAGGATGCCAAGTTCTGTCTTTTCTCACCGATTTCTCTTGTTTCCTCTCTCACTGCTCTCATTTTCCTTCCCTTGGTAGGGCCCTGTCTCTTCTTTCTCCACCTGGGAGGAAGCACACAGGCTGTCTGACATGTCAGAGGAAACTCCTAGGCCATCTTCCCCTACATCTCTTCCCTTTTACTAAGCAAAAGCCCAGTCAGTGATCATAATCATGGGGGGACCCTTGCTTTCTGTGGCCTAGCGGGGGAACAGAGGGCCCAGGTTTGCACTGGGAGATAGGATGGTCCAAGTTGAGACCCTGAAGTCAGATTGCTCAGTTCTGCCCCCTTGCTAGCTGTTTAATCTCAAATAAGTCATCGAGTCTGGGCCTCAATTGCCTCACCCATAAAATAGAAATAAAATAGTCGCTACCCCATGATAGGGAGATGAGGTGCACCCTGGAGACCATTCAGTGCGGTGGCTGGAGTGTAGTCAACATTTTAATAAATATTCGCTGTTTCTAGTATTTCGGCCAGCCCGTTAGCACCTTCTTGCTTCACAGGCTGCATGATTACAGCCTGTGCTGGTTCATTTCATGTATCCACTCGCCTGGACCATGGGGGACCCAAATATCTGGCTAAACATTTCTTGGTGCAGTGTAAGAGGGATTCTGGAAAATATTAGCATTTGAATTGGTGGACTGCCTAAAGCAGATGGCCTTCAACAATGCGTGTGGGCATCATCCAATCGGGTAGGAGCCTCAGTGGAACAGAAAGGCTGAGGTAGGTTGAATTCTCCTTCTGTTGGATTGCATGAGTCGAGACATCAGTCTTCTCCTGCTCTCCGTGTTCCTGGTTCCCAGGCCCTCAGGCTGGAACAGGAATCTATACCATGGGCTCTCAGGCTAACGGGCCTTGGACCACACCACAGGATCCCCTGGATCTCCAGCTTGCAGGCTGCAGTTTGTGGGACCTCTTAGCCTCCGTAACTGCGGGAGCCAATTCCTCAGAATACACTTCGGGATAGATAGCCTGTTGGCTCTGGTTCCTGGAGAACCCGGACTTTCTAGTCAGTGTGGTTTGCAGCCAGCAACTTGAGCATCCTCTGGGAGCTAATTGGGAATGCAGATTCCCAGTCCCCACCCCTGCAGTTTTAGTAAGATCCCCAGGTGCTGCACACGACACCAGAGTACACAGTCTCCTTGCTCCCCACGAAAACGCCAGGTTCTATCAATGCTCCATCAGCTAGGGGACCAGCCTCGGCCTCATACCACAGGCTCTGAACAACTATCCTCTAAAGGACAGTTCCAGCAAAGACAGTGTTAACATAGATCCAGCTTCATTTCAGTTGGTACAGTTATTGGGAAATAAAATCGGGGGTTTTAAAGGCCTATCTTACTATGCTAAGAGGGATGAGGACTGGAGGGATGGGTCCCTGCTCTGAGCTCACCTCCACACCACAGAGGAATAAGAAGTGGAGGGGAAGAAAGATCTTGTAGCCAGAGGCAGTATTCTTTACCTGTTCCTTTTTTTTTTTTTTTTTTTTTAAGATTTTATTTATTTATTCATGAGAGACACACAGAGAGAGGCAGAGACACAGGCAGAGGGAGAAGCAGGCTCCCTGCGGGAAGCCCGATGTAGGACTCGATCCTGGAACTCCCGGATCACTCCCTGAGCCAAAGGCAGACACTCAACTGCTGAGCCGCCCAGGTGCCTCTTTACCTTGTTCTTAAAAAGGGGCAACCTAGGGATCCCTGGGTGGCTCAGCGGTTTGGCGCCTGCCTTTGGCCCAGGGCACCATCCTGGAGTCCCGGGATGGAGTCCCGGGATCGAGTCCCATGTCAGGCTCCCCGCAGGGAGTCTGCTTCTCCCTCTGCCTGTGTCTCTGCCTCTCTCTGTGTGTCTCTCATGAATAAATAAATAAAATCTAAAAAAAAAAAAAAAACCAAGAAGACAATTAGGAGAAGGCAGGAGAGAGTACCTGAAAGTCAAACATCTACTGAGAAAAGTTGACTAAATGAGATAAATAAGAAGTAACCACTAATAAAAGGTCTTTGAGCCAAGGGCTCCCACGCTGACCTGGTTTCCTATGGGGTTAAGTTTTCACCATGAAGAGGAAGAGTGGTGGGAATTTGAGAGGTATTTTTCTTAATGGGATTGGCTGGGATGAGAATGCAGACATAGGTCTGGAGAGTGCCTGTAGATAACGTACCCACACTTGAGTCTTAGCTACTCACCACCTATGCCTTCCTTCTCTTCCCTCCTCAGTTTTCTGAACGACTTGAAAAAATATTACAATTTCTCAAATGTCCATATTTCCAGCCTGAGTCCCAAGAGATCCACTCAAGGGGACCAGGTAAACACTGAACAGATGTGATGGTAATCTACCAATATACTATTGGGCAAATAGCAGGACCAGATGAAGTTGTGCTCAATAAAGTTGAGTAAGAAGCAGGAAAAATGGGATTTCCTTACAAAAAAAAATGGAAAAGGAATGTGACATGTAAAAGAAAGCTGCATTATGTGCGTTAGAATAATAATTACTTCAGGAAATAAAAACAATAGACTAAATTTCCTCCATCCTCTCAAAGGGCTGAAAGCCATGGTGAGTGGAAAGGAGAACTGGCATACTTAAGAAAGAAATTAAAGGGGAAAATATGATCGGTTTCAAAATGAAAAGTGCTTGAGAATCAAAAAGCAGAATAGAATCAACATAGAACAAAGATCAGAGATGGGGAAGGTGGGCATGAGAAAAACCACACAAGGGCAGTGGAAAAATATCAGGCAATGAAAGACATTAACTGGGAGCTCACAGATGTGCGGACCCAACACAGGGATGATCCATGTACTGGAAGATGAAAAACTAGAATGAGCTGACACTAAATGATGCATCAACATCTTGTAAGCATACCATTTTCCAAAATAAAATGAACAAATGGCAGAGGAATGCATGCAGGTTTTTATTATTTATGTAAAGCTTAAAAACGTTAACATTTCTATATGTATAACATGTTATGAGAATATAAAGCAATGGGTGAGAATGGTAAATTCCTAATTCAGAAGAGTGGCTACCTCGAGGGAGGGATGGAGGCATGGAATCTCCAATGTATTCAGTGAGTTTTACCTGTGTTATGTTTGATTTTTCTTTTTTCTTCCTTTTTTTTTTTTTTTTTTTTTTTTTTTTTAGATAAGGTAGTGAGAGGATGGGTTTTCATTATATTATTACTTATGGCTCTTTTTTCTGTGCTGGATAGGTCTTCTCAGAGCTTATAAATGAAGTATCAATTCTATTATTTCTGGAACTTAGTGAGCAATTAAAAACTTCATTTTGGGGAATTTCTTTATTCAGGATATTTTTCTTCCATTATATCCTAAAATTTTATGTTATGAAATATTTAATGGATACAACCAGGTTTAAAGGAAACCTTTTGGAGTTCTTATTTTTGTCGTATTAAATTTATGTTCTGATTTGTAAGGATGAGCATTTTAGGGATATTAAGTCTTTCCATCTAGGAAAATTTCATCTTTACATTCATTCATGTCTCCATTTCTTTACATATTCTTCTCATATGTTATTTTTCTTGTTAAATATATATCTAGGTCTTTTATATTCCATATCTCTACTGTATATGCGATAATTACATATATCATTTCTAACTCCATAATATAATATAAATGCTTTGACAAGTTACCTATTAGTCTTTTTTAAAAAAGATTTTAGGTTTTTTTAATTTTTTTTTTGAGAGAGAGAGAGAGAGAGAGAGAGAGAGAGAGAACAAGCGGGGGGAGGGGAAGAGGGCTCAGTCTCACAACCCTGAGATCATGACCTGAGCCGAAACCAAGAGTTGGATGGACACTCAGCTGACTGAGCCACTCAGGCACCCCAAGTTTTCCTATTAGTCTTGATAATTTTTAGTTATATGTCTTGGGATCTTTAAACATATAATATAAAATTTGCAAATAAACAATTTATCTTTGCATATGTGTATAAATAGGTATATATATGTGTACACACACATACTCACACTGTTTTTTTTGCCTTATTGCATTATTCAGATCATCCAAAATAAATTTGAAAAAATTATAATGCTAAAAGGAATTGCTAATTTTATTCTGATTTTTAAAAAGACTTTATTTATTTATTCATGAGAGACACAGAGAGAGACAGAGACATAGGCAGAGGAAGAAGCTGGCTCCCCATGGGGAGCCCGATGTAGGACTTGATCCCAGGACCTTGGGATCATGACCTGAGCTGAAGGCAAGGCCACCCAGGTGCCCCGATTCTGATTTTAATGGCAATGATTTAAAAATTTTTATCATTTATAAAATATTTGTTATTTATTAAAACTTCTTTAATATATTGTCATGTTTCTTAAAAGAAATATAAGAATAAAAGAAAATATGAAAGTATATTTAGATAAATTAAAGATGATACTGTGATCTTATTCAGAATTTTTATTAGGAATTTTTTGTGATACTTATATAAATGTTTCTGCATCCATAGATATAATATTTTTCTCTTTCTACAATAATTGTAGTTTTCTAAAATATATCTACATGGTCATGCTATATTATTCTTTGTTACTGGATGTATTCAACATACTAATATTTTGAGAACATTTGCTTTCATAAGAATTTTTTTTCCTTTTAGAATTATTAACTTGGGGTGTTCCTATTTTAGCTTCATAGACATCTTGATAGTGTTCAATCATTTTTGGGAGTACAGAATATTTTGAATAAGATAAAGAAAATAAGAATTGCAAATAGTCCCTCAAAATTCAAATTTGTTTGGTACCTGTGTTCAGAAAACAAAAGTTTTGACAAAGATACCACAAAATCTGATATTTGGTCTCTGAGGTTTGGATGGTGAGTACCAAGAGCTCAGAAACCAAAGGATCTGTCGAAACTTTCTGAATATATTCAGCTTCTAGGTTGAATAGTAGAATTGAGATAGAGAGGAATACTTTCTAAATTTTTATTTGTTCTTTTGAAGGTTAGACTCTGCAGTAAGACTAACTCTGCCTAGACCCTTTCTAATGGTAGGTCATTCATGATATTCCAATTTCTTATTTGGTAAGGAAAAGAGGGAGAATGTTACTTTTTTTTCTACATTGTCTTTTTTTTTTTTTCTGTATTATTTATATTCTCTATGTCCTTGCTTGTTTGTATCTGCTTGAACCATCAAATTCTGATGCAAAATTCTCCACTATGTCTGTGATTTTTATGATGGTTATACCTCTTTGTCAGAGTTTGGTTTTATGGGTTTTGCTGTTGTAGTTTGTGATGTACAGGAATTCATTAGCTGTACTTATAGATGTTATAATATGCTCCTTTTCCCTGCTTAATGGCCTGAATCTTGAATTTTTCCTATCTGATTTTGATTCTGCCATTCTTGCTTTCTGTTTGCATGCATTTGCCTGGTGTAATTTTCCACATGCCTTATTTTCAAACTTTCTTTGTTGTTCTGTTTTAGGTGTGTTTCTTGAATACAGCATTGAGCCGGTGTATCCATTAGGATAATTTGAGTTGCAAATAATGCTCACTGGCTTAAAAAAAATGCTCTTCTAAAGTTGCAGGATAGGTTTTGTTTCAAGCATGGTTTGTTTTAGTGTTGCTGCTTGATTTCTCTCAGGTCTTTCAACTCTGTGTTCCTTTGTGTGTTGGGCTGCTTCTCTCATGGGAGCAAAATAGCCACAGAGGCCCCAGGCCTCCCATGCATTTCTCCCTCACAGTCCAGAAGAAGAGAGAGCTCTTCTTCTGAAAACCTTGGAAATCTTGGATTACATGTCAACCCCTAAAAAAAAAAGTCACTGTGACTGGTGCCATGCCCCATTGAGTCTGGGCCAGTGTTACTCATCCTTGAACCAATTGCTTTGGTAAGAAGATTAGTATTATGATAAATGGTCAGTTTGGGTGAATTAAGGGTCAAGCTTAAAACTGAAGTTTAAGTTCATTCCACCCAATGGGTGTGTCATTATTCAAGAGAACAGAGTAAGAAGCATAAGTATTGTAAAGAAGTTAGTAGAATTCTCACTACTACATAGTAATATAATTCTGTATCTTCAAAAACCAAATGAATTAACTGAGAAAACACACCAGGAATAATTAAAAATAATAATACAGTTGTTATAATATTAATATTAATAATAGAGAAAAATCACTAGTTTTTCTATTACAATAGCCAAATATGACTGAAAAAATATTTCATTTATAAAAAGAAGAAAATATATTAGAACAAGTTGATTAAGAAACATATAGTGTATAAAAGCATGAAGTTAAACTGAGAGATTTAGGATGTTTCCAGCTGGGTAAACTCAATACTATAAAGGTGTTGATCCTTTTTAAAATACTCTCTGATCACTGTAATACTAATGAAAATCACAATGGAACTTGTCTTTTGGGTGTGTATTGGGGAAGGGAAGTTTGGTAATTGAGAAAAAAATATTTTAAAATCTAGTTGATAAAATTATTCATGCTAGACTAATAAAAAAATTAAAACAAAACAAAACAAAACAAAAAACTGCAAGTGTAATGGGCCCATGTAGAAGAAGGAAGCCTTTTCTCAGCAGAAACCTAAAGCTAGGGATCCCTGGGTGGCGCAGCGGTTTGGCGCCTGCCTTTGGCCCAGGGCGCGATCCTGGAGACCCGGGATCGAATCCCACATCAGGCTCCCGGTGCATGGAGCCTGCTTCTCCCTCTGCCTGTGTCTCTGCCTCTCCCTCTCTCTGTCTCTGTGACTATCGTAGATAAAAAAAAAAAAAAAAAAAAAAAAAAGAAACTAAAGCTAGAGAAGGCAGGAGAGAGTACCTGAAAGTCAAACATCTACTGAGAAAAGTTGACTAAATGAGATAAATAAGAAGTAACCACTAATAAAAGGTCTTTGAGCCAAGGGCTCCCACGCTGACCTGGTTTCCTATGGGGTTAAGTTTTCACCATGAAGAGGAAGAGTGGTGGGAATTTGAGAGGTATTTTTCTTAATGGGATTGGCTGGGATGAGAATGCAGACATAGGTCTGGAGAGTGCCTGTAGATAACGTACCCACACTTGAGTCTTAGCTACTCACCACCTATGCCTTCCTTCTCTTCCCTCCTCAGTTTTCTGAACGACTTGAAAAAATATTACAATTTCTCAAATGTCCATATTTCCAGCCTGAGTCCCAAGAGATCCACTCAAGGGGACCAGGTAAACACTGAACAGATGTGATGGTAATCTACCAATATACTATTGGGCAAATAGCAGGACCAGATGAAGTTGTGCTCAATAAAGTTGAGTAAGAAGCAGGAAAAATGGGATTTCCTTACAAAAAAAAATGGAAAAGGAATGTGACATGTAAAAGAAAGCTGCATTATGTGCGTTAGAATAATAATTACTTCAGGAAATAAAAACAATAGACTAAATTTCCTCCATCCTCTCAAAGGGCTGAAAGCCATGGTGAGTGGAAAGGAGAACTGGCATACTTAAGAAAGAAATTAAAGGGGAAAATATGATCGGTTTCAAAATGAAAAGTGCTTGAGAATCAAAAAGCAGAATAGAATCAACATAGAACAAAGATCAGAGATGGGGAAGGTGGGCATGAGAAAAACCACACAAGGGCAGTGGAAAAATATCAGGCAATGAAAGACATTAACTGGGAGCTCACAGATGTGCGGACCCAACACAGGGATGATCCATGTACTGGAAGATGAAAAACTAGAATGAGCTGACACTAAATGATGCATCAACATCTTGTAAGCATACCATTTTCCAAAATAAAATGAACAAATGGCAGAGGAATGCATGCAGGTTTTTATTATTTATGTAAAGCTTAAAAACGTTAACATTTCTATATGTATAACATGTTATGAGAATATAAAGCAATGGGTGAGAATGGTAAATTCCTAATTCAGAAGAGTGGCTACCTCGAGGGAGGGATGGAGGCATGGAATCTCCAATGTATTCAGTGAGTTTTACCTGTGTTATGTTTGATTTTTCTTTTTTCTTCCTTTTTTTTTTTTTTTTTTTTTTTTTTTTTTAGATAAGGTAGTGAGAGGATGGGTTTTCATTATATTATTACTTATGGCTCTTTTTTCTGTGCTGGATAGGTCTTCTCAGAGCTTATAAATGAAGTATCAATTCTATTATTTCTGGAACTTAGTGAGCAATTAAAAACTTCATTTTGGGGAATTTCTTTATTCAGGATATTTTTCTTCCATTATATCCTAAAATTTTATGTTATGAAATATTTAATGGATACAACCAGGTTTAAAGGAAACCTTTTGGAGTTCTTATTTTTGTCGTATTAAATTTATGTTCTGATTTGTAAGGATGAGCATTTTAGGGATATTAAGTCTTTCCATCTAGGAAAATTTCATCTTTACATTCATTCATGTCTCCATTTCTTTACATATTCTTCTCATATGTTATTTTTCTTGTTAAATATATATCTAGGTCTTTTATATTCCATATCTCTACTGTATATGCGATAATTACATATATCATTTCTAACTCCATAATATAATATAAATGCTTTGACAAGTTACCTATTAGTCTTTTTTAAAAAAGATTTTAGGTTTTTTTAATTTTTTTTTTGAGAGAGAGAGAGAGAGAGAGAGAGAGAGAACAAGCGGGGGGAGGGGAAGAGGGCTCAGTCTCACAACCCTGAGATCATGACCTGAGCCGAAACCAAGAGTTGGATGGACACTCAGCTGACTGAGCCACTCAGGCACCCCAAGTTTTCCTATTAGTCTTGATAATTTTTAGTTATATGTCTTGGGATCTTTAAACATATAATATAAAATTTGCAAATAAACAATTTATCTTTGCATATGTGTATAAATAGGTATATATATGTGTACACACACATACTCACACTGTTTTTTTTGCCTTATTGCATTATTCAGATCATCCAAAATAAATTTGAAAAAATTATAATGCTAAAAGGAATTGCTAATTTTATTCTGATTTTTAAAAAGACTTTATTTATTTATTCATGAGAGACACAGAGAGAGACAGAGACATAGGCAGAGGAAGAAGCTGGCTCCCCATGGGGAGCCCGATGTAGGACTTGATCCCAGGACCTTGGGATCATGACCTGAGCTGAAGGCAAGGCCACCCAGGTGCCCCGATTCTGATTTTAATGGCAATGATTTAAAAATTTTTATCATTTATAAAATATTTGTTATTTATTAAAACTTCTTTAATATATTGTCATGTTTCTTAAAAGAAATATAAGAATAAAAGAAAATATGAAAGTATATTTAGATAAATTAAAGATGATACTGTGATCTTATTCAGAATTTTTATTAGGAATTTTTTGTGATACTTATATAAATGTTTCTGCATCCATAGATATAATATTTTTCTCTTTCTACAATAATTGTAGTTTTCTAAAATATATCTACATGGTCATGCTATATTATTCTTTGTTACTGGATGTATTCAACATACTAATATTTTGAGAACATTTGCTTTCATAAGAATTTTTTTTCCTTTTAGAATTATTAACTTGGGGTGTTCCTATTTTAGCTTCATAGACATCTTGATAGTGTTCAATCATTTTTGGGAGTACAGAATATTTTGAATAAGATAAAGAAAATAAGAATTGCAAATAGTCCCTCAAAATTCAAATTTGTTTGGTACCTGTGTTCAGAAAACAAAAGTTTTGACAAAGATACCACAAAATCTGATATTTGGTCTCTGAGGTTTGGATGGTGAGTACCAAGAGCTCAGAAACCAAAGGATCTGTCGAAACTTTCTGAATATATTCAGCTTCTAGGTTGAATAGTAGAATTGAGATAGAGAGGAATACTTTCTAAATTTTTATTTGTTCTTTTGAAGGTTAGACTCTGCAGTAAGACTAACTCTGCCTAGACCCTTTCTAATGGTAGGTCATTCATGATATTCCAATTTCTTATTTGGTAAGGAAAAGAGGGAGAATGTTACTTTTTTTTCTACATTGTCTTTTTTTTTTTTTCTGTATTATTTATATTCTCTATGTCCTTGCTTGTTTGTATCTGCTTGAACCATCAAATTCTGATGCAAAATTCTCCACTATGTCTGTGATTTTTATGATGGTTATACCTCTTTGTCAGAGTTTGGTTTTATGGGTTTTGCTGTTGTAGTTTGTGATGTACAGGAATTCATTAGCTGTACTTATAGATGTTATAATATGCTCCTTTTCCCTGCTTAATGGCCTGAATCTTGAATTTTTCCTATCTGATTTTGATTCTGCCATTCTTGCTTTCTGTTTGCATGCATTTGCCTGGTGTAATTTTCCACATGCCTTATTTTCAAACTTTCTTTGTTGTTCTGTTTTAGGTGTGTTTCTTGAATACAGCATTGAGCCGGTGTATCCATTAGGATAATTTGAGTTGCAAATAATGCTCACTGGCTTAAAAAAAATGCTCTTCTAAAGTTGCAGGATAGGTTTTGTTTCAAGCATGGTTTGTTTTAGTGTTGCTGCTTGATTTCTCTCAGGTCTTTCAACTCTGTGTTCCTTTGTGTGTTGGGCTGCTTCTCTCATGGGAGCAAAATAGCCACAGAGGCCCCAGGCCTCCCATGCATTTCTCCCTCACAGTCCAGAAGAAGAGAGAGCTCTTCTTCTGAAAACCTTGGAAATCTTGGATTACATGTCAACCCCTAAAAAAAAAGTCACTGTGACTGGTGCCATGCCCCATTGAGTCTGGGCCAGTGTTACTCATCCTTGAACCAATTGCTTTGGTAAGAAGATTAGTATTATGATAAATGGTCAGTTTGGGTGAATTAAGGGTCAAGCTTAAAACTGAAGTTTAAGTTCATTCCACCCAATGGGTGTGTCATTATTCAAGAGAACAGAGTAAGAAGCATAAGTATTGTAAAGAAGTTAGTAGAATTCTCACTACTACATAGTAATATAATTCTGTATCTTCAAAAACCAAATGAATTAACTGAGAAAACACACCAGGAATAATTAAAAATAATAATACAGTTGTTATAATATTAATATTAATAATAGAGAAAAATCACTAGTTTTTCTATTACAATAGCCAAATATGACTGAAAAAATATTTCATTTATAAAAAGAAGAAAATATATTAGAACAAGTTGATTAAGAAACATATAGTGTATAAAAGCATGAAGTTAAACTGAGAGATTTAGGATGTTTCCAGCTGGGTAAACTCAATACTATAAAGGTGTTGATCCTTTTTAAAATACTCTCTGATCACTGTAATACTAATGAAAATCACAATGGAACTTGTCTTTTGGGTGTGTATTGGGGAAGGGAAGTTTGGTAATTGAGAAAAAAATATTTTAAAATCTAGTTGATAAAATTATTCATGCTAGACTAATAAAAAAATTAAAACAAAACAAAACAAAACAAAAAACTGCAAGTGTAATGGGCCCATGTAGAAGAAGGAAGCCTTTTCTCAGCAGAAACCTAAAGCTAGGGATCCCTGGGTGGCGCAGCGGTTTGGCGCCTGCCTTTGGCCCAGGGCGCGATCCTGGAGACCCGGGATCGAATCCCACATCAGGCTCCCGGTGCATGGAGCCTGCTTCTCCCTCTGCCTGTGTCTCTGCCTCTCCCTCTCTCTGTCTCTGTGACTATCGTAGATAAAAAAAAAAAAAAAAAAAAAAAAAAAAAGAAACCTAAAGCTACAGTAATTAAAAAAAAGTGAAGTACTGATAGAACAGAATAGAAAATCCCAGAAAAACCCAACGTAATATAAAGGTGGCTTAGCACATTAATGGAGTGTGTGTGTGTGTGTGTGTGTGTGTGTGTGTGTATGTGTTTGTGTGTATAAAATTCAAGAGAGTACATGAGCTATTCAATATACAGTTAGACAATACTTAGTTATTTGGGAAAAAAGTGAGCCAAACCCTTATCTCACAGTTCATACTAAAGTCAATACCAGATAGAATTTAGCTATAACTTAAAGTAGAATAGGCCTTTTCATGAATGATAGGGGAAAAGCAATTAAGAAATATGACTATGTAAATATTTAATTTTTTTTATGTGAAAACAAACATATTAGCAAATAGTTCTTTTCCTTCTGCTAAGGAAACTACAAAATCTGGACAAAATTTTAAGAGGAAAACAAAACAAAACAATTAAGGCACCAGAGAAGTCTAGGAAAAGAAGACAACCCAGAGAAGTCAGTTTTGCATTTGGTACTGCTTTTCCTTAGAGGCAACTGCCAATTTTGGAAGTTAGATGAGAGACTGAGAAGGTGAGCTGATCCTTTGAATGACTGTTGGATTTAGGGAAGGGAAAGGAGGTCAGTGCTGCCATGGAGGAATGCATTGGTAAGTTCACATGTTTTAGGCTAGGACTCTAAACCTAAGGGCTACAATCCATGAATAAGTGTGGGCCTGAAAACGATCTTCCCCAGAAGGGACTGAAGCCCAGCTGTTTCTTCTTCTTCTTCTTCTTCTTCTTCTTCTTCTTCTTCTTCTTCTTCTTCTTCTTCTTCTTCTTTTCTTCTTCTTCTTCTTTCTTCTTCTTCTTTCTTCTTTTCTTCTTCAAGATTTTATTTATTTATTCATGAGAGACATACAGAGAGAGACATAGGCAGAGGGAGAAGCAGGCTCCATGCAGGGAGCCCGAAGTGGGACTCAATCCTGGGACTCAGGATCATGCCCTGGGCCAAAGGCAGCTGCTAGCCAGGTGTCCCTGAAGCCCAGCTTCTAATCATATTATTTTGTGATTGAATTTAGAGAATTCAGGGATGCTATTATTTCTAGCCACTTGTCAGAAGCAAACAAAATCCTTTCTGAAGGAAGGTTACATCCTAGTCTCAAATTTTCTTTACCATTTTTCATATACAGTGTCTGACACTTGGTCAAGAAAAGATAGACATGTAAGGAATCAAGATAGGGTACTGGAAAATCAAGAGAAGAAACAGACAGTATAAGAAACCTATCAGGAATCTTGAAAATGAAGTTTTCGTACATGGATTTTAAAGTGAGTATGATTAATATATTAGAGATAATAAAATATGAGTTTTATAACTTCAATAGATAATAGTAAACTATGAAAAAATACAAAATGGAAATTCTAGAACAGAAAAAATATGTAACAAATCAGTAACCCAGTGGACGGGTTTTGTTTGTTTGTTTTTTTTAAAAGATTATTTATTCATGAGAGACACAGAGACAGAGGCAGAGACATAGGGAGAGGAAGAAGCAGGCACCCTGCAAGAAAACCTGATGTGGGACTCAATCCCAGACCCTGGGATCTCACCCTGAACCCAAGGCAGACGCTCAACCGCTGAGCCACCCAGGTGTCCTGTGGACAGGTTTATTATGAGGCTAGACACATTGAAGGGAGAATTAAGATAAATATGAAAAATATACAGAATAAATCACACAAATATGAAAAGATTAAAACAGAGAAAGGAAAAAAAATAAAAAATAAAACAGAGAAAGAAAGACAGGGACACAGAGAACAATGTAAGAGACATAGGGGAACTAGTGAAAAGATCTAACCTATCTATTGACAGAGTCTACAAAAGGAAAAGAGAAAGACATTGGAGAGAAACAATCTTTGAGAAGACAATGGATGATAATTTTCTTAAAAATAAAAAAAAAAATCTGTGAACACACATGATAAATAACACATTCTCCAGTAAACAGCAAAGGAACTTCTGCACCCATAGACTGATACAAAAGAAAACACTGACATGTACTATTCTGGGACAAGAAAATTATTCCAGATGAAAACTTAAAGATACAGGACAGATTAAAGAGCCTCAGAAATGATAAATATTTTAATGTTGATATAAAACTGTAATAATATCTTCTAGGGCTAATGTATTACAAATATCATGTTAGGATAAAAACATTTAAAGGGTTCTAAGTTTCTTGCATTTTCTAGGAAGAGGTAAATATACTCATTTATCTTAGACTACAATAACTCATCTATACATGTTGTAATCTCTAGTGTATCAAAGCATAGTAAGAGAATGCATGGCTACTGACTTAGTAGAAGGAGGAAATAGAACTATAAAAACAATTGACCAAAAGACCAAAAGTAGAAGGAGGAAATAGAACTATAAAAACAATTGACAGAGGGATCCTTGGGTGGCACAGCAGTTTGGTGCCTGCCTTTGGCCCAGGGTGTGATCCTGGAGACCCAGGATCGAATCCCACATCAGGCTCCCAGTGCATGGAGCCTGCTTCTCCCTCTGCCTATGTCTCTGCCTCTCTCTCTCTCTCTCTCTCTCTCTGTGACTATCATAAAAAAAAAAAAATTTTAAAAACAATTGACAGAGAAATAATACAGAACAGCTAGTACAGATAAAAAGCAGATGGAAAATGGTAGAACTAAACCCAATCATATAAATAATTACATTAAATGTAAATGAACTAAATATTGCAATTAAAAGACCAGTATTAT
This sequence comes from Vulpes lagopus, assembly GCF_018345385.1. NCBI lineage: Eukaryota > Metazoa > Chordata > Mammalia > Carnivora > Canidae > Vulpes > Vulpes lagopus. The sequence continues at coordinate 31,638,105 of NC_054846.1, forward strand.
CAGATGTGTGTGTGTGGTTTTTTTTTAAGATTTTATTTATCTATTCATGAGAGACACAGAGAGAGAGAGGTAGAGACACAGGCAGAGGGAGAAGCAGGGTCCATGCAGTGGCCTGATGTGGGACTCAGTCCTGGGACCCCAGGATCACACCCTGGGTCGAAGGCAGGCGCTAAACCTCTGAGTCACCCAGAGATCCCCCTCTACCGTAAGGTTTAAAGTCTCCTTAATCAACCACAGATAGCATGGTGGTGATGGTGGTTATGAACTCTGGCTCTGTAGAATTTTCCTGGGCTCAAAATTCTGTCTTCATATTGTGCATCCACCGCTTTCTCATTGTATGACCAAGGGCAGAGACTCTTAATCTCTCTTTGTCTTTCTCTCTTTTTAAACATAAAATAAAGGGATACCTGGGTGGCTCAGCGGTTGAGTGTCTGCTTTCAGCTCAGGCCATGATTCTGGGATCTGGGGATCAAGTGCTGCATCAGGCTCCCTGTGAGGCACAGGCTCCTCTATCTGTGTCTCTGCCTCTCTCTATGTCTCTCCTGAAAAAATAAATGAAATCTTTTATATATATCTATATCTATATAGATATATATATAGAAAAATGATAGGGGATCCCTGGGTGGCGCAGCAGTTTGGCGCCTGCCTTTGGCCCAGGGCATGATCCTGGAGACCCGGGATCAAGTCCCACGTCGGGCTCCCGGTGCATGGAGCCTGCTTCTCTCTCTGCCTGTGTCTCTGCCCCTCTCTCTCTCTCTCTCTCTGTGTGTGACTATCATAAATAATAAATAAAAATTAAAAAAAAAAAGAAAAATGATAGAAAGTGAAAATCATAGATTTGTGAGAATTAAATGAGTAATGCACATGAAATATGAGAACAGTGGCTGGAGCACAGTAAATACTTACCAAATAGCTGTTATTTTTATTATTATAATTATGACTTTTGTGTGGGATATTGTTTTGGTATCTAAATTAAATGCTACTTAGATAAGTCTAAGGATAAGAAGTCTAGTCTTTTTTTCTGGTCTTGCTCTGTCCTCAACTCTTTCCCATTATTATTGCTATGTCATGGGTCTGGTCTTTTGGGCCTCAAATTGGCAAACTATGAAGAATAGAGTCCTTCCTATGTGTGGATTCTATGAAGAATGGATCCTTCCTCTGGTTGGCACTGGGAATATTCTCCAGTAAGACTGGGCTGTACCCTTGAAGGAGCTCTCAGACGTGTGAATAAAGGATTCCCATGCAGAAGGATATGACTAATAGGAAGAAGGGTGTATCCCAGCACGTAGGATGAAGAATGTGCTTTGGAAGCAGGAAAGGGGGATATTTTTTTGGCTGGGGAAGAAGAGGAAGGCTTCATAATAAACTTGGAGGGAGAGGCTGGAGAGGTTGTTCTAGGCACCAAGAGGCAGAATGGCAGGGAAGTACAAGGCATGTTTGGTACAAGGGTGTGGCTAATTGCCCATTGTCCCAGGTATGTCAGGTGGACAGAATGGGACAGCATTTGCAAAAGCTGGAGAAGTAGACCAGAGTTGGGTTGTGACTGCTTTTCTGTGCAATTTAGAATTCTTCAGAATTATTTCAGAGGCAAATCTGGTATAGAAAGCCTCCACATGAAGTCACACTGAAGGTACAGTTGTGCTTTTTAGTTTATAAAAGAAATTCCAGGATGAGTGTTCCCTAAATGGCCAAAGAAGTATCAAAAGGAATTTAGGATCTAGAAAGAAAATCGTTCTTTCCCAAACTAAATTATATATATTATGACCAACTAAATGTGAACTGGTACTTGTTCAACTGTTTAGTAATGGTTATACCGGCTATGACTATAATAACAGTGGTAAAGACAATAGCACGCATACTAATAGTACCACCAGCTAACACTTCTTGAAAACGTTTCATGGGCCAGGAACTACTATGGAATCTCTTAATTCATGAGTATATTGACTATATAATCCTCATAGGACCTCTTTGGGGCAATGCTATTATTATGTATATCAGAAAACATATTGTAAACTAGGAAAAGCACCATGCCGATGATAGTAGTAGGCTATATGGTTTTATTTATGTGTGCCCTAGGCCTCGCCTGCCTCTTATTTTCCTTACATGTTCATCTTTTCTCTAGTTTTATGCTATAGGCTGGAGGAAGAGACAAATAAGGGGCGGGGGTTGCAGAGAAACACGAAAGAGGAAGATCTTTAGAAATTATTACTCCCAAAGAATTGCAGTTGGAGTTTTGGAGTTTTGTTTTTAAAACTCATTTAGAGAGAAAAAATAAAGACAATGCTGTCATGTAAAATATTATCCCATTTTGCTATCATGTAAAATATTATTCCATCTTGCATAGCTGGAGATGAGTGGCTCCTGAATTAGAGATTCTGGGGGCTACACTGGGTTTCAAGCAGCCTGGGAGTTTGTCTTCTGTATCTGTCTATCAAGTCAGACTCAACTGTAAGCCTCACAATATGAGATCATTCCCTCCCACTCACTACATTTGTACAAGATCAGTACCAACTCAAGAGTGTCGCTTACTCTCCATCTAGGAATATTCCCTGGTTGTGGGAAGGAGAGGGTAAACATTGGGGAATCTCAAAGTACCATCGGGAAGATGTCAATGGACAGCCGGTTAAGATCGGAATTATTCCACAGGGAAATTATGTCGGAGTAATCAATTTAGAAATTTAAAACTTGGATCAAGATTCAAAAATTTGGTGAAAAAAACAAAAACAAACCCAAAAGCTCTGGCAGAAGCACAGATCTGCTTAACGTTTTTTCAATCCCTGACAATTGTGGGCCTAAGATTTTTGCGAAATGAGAGGAAAGAAATTATGTGCAATTTTCACATCGGAACTAGTCTCTTTTTGCCTATTCCTTTCCAAATTTTGGCTACTTAGCATGTCGGCCAAATCTAACAGTGAACGTCACTTTAGAACAATCTGAATGGGAAAACCACAGAGCCCCGCTTCTTTAAAATTATGCACGAACAAATCCAGAATAATCAGAGGAAGCATAAAACAGATTACGTTTTACCTAAAGTGGAATTTAAGACATGCCACAAGTAATTGATTCTCTTTCTAGGATAATTTAAGAACAAAGGCTTGTTTGACTTCTCCCTTTTCTTTTTTTTTTAAGATTTTATTTAAGAGCAAGAGAGCAGGAGCAGGAGCAGACGCTCTGCTAAGCAGGGGGCCCATGCGGAGCTGGAACCCAGGACCCTGATATTTTGACCTGAGCCAAAGTCAGACGCTTAACAACAGAGCTGCCCAGGTGCCCCTATTGGACATCTTAAGCACAGTAGCAGGTCACCGTTCTGCAAAGCCAGGACAATGATGATCTTTTCTGATATAACTGATCTACTTTTAATTTTTGCCACCTTTGTGCTGCTTCCTCTATTTTAGTATCTGTTACTCTTTCTTGTGATTCCTCGTTTATGCCTGTCTCCACTGTTAGGAGTTCCTTGAGAGTAGAAATCTGTTATTTACTCTTCAAAAAGGTATTCTCGATTTTTGCCACTGCATCATGCGTGGGAAGCAGTGAGCCACTGTTTGTTGAGCTCATGAATGAAAGTATGCTTGCCGTGGTAAAGGCCACACATTCGTTAAGAGACATCAATAATTTAAAAAAAAAAAAAAAGAGCCATCAATAGTTACAAGTCTGAGATTTTGAGCTCTGCCATTAATTAAGTTATTTTGAACTCCTGATGTAATGTTTCTTCATTTGTAAAAGATGATTTTGAAAAATTCGTCTGGCGAACGTTCATTTCTAGAACAAGAGAGTCCTAGTGTTTTTTATAAAGTTGAAGCATATGTTATCAATGAATAATTCAAGTTTTGACATCTGACCACCAGCTTCGGGAAACCAGGCTACCCTGTCCTCTCATCTCACTTTGCCAAAAATTTCAATTATACTCCATTCTGGTTTGTGTTGTCTCTTTTCTGCTGATTCCTCTGGGGAGAAAAGAGGTGAGTAAAACAGTCGTTGTATAGAGGATATTCGAGGTCAGAGAACTTCGTTCCTAGTGCTGGCTGCCAGGGGCTTCGCTTCTCTGGCCTCCGTTTTCCATGCCAGCCTCAAATAGCCTCCTAGGCCCTTCAGGGTGTTATAATTCATTCTACCACAATTTATGACAGGGAAGAAAAAAAAAACAGTGGAAGAAGATGAATCAAGTTGGATTCTCTGAGGAGATTTTTGAACTGGAGGTTGGTCTTTGGGTAACATCTACTTATTTTTAAAATCGTTGAGAGTCTTGCAACTGTGTATGGGCCACAGGTCCTCTAGAAATTTTCCATGCTTTTGAAAAGCTTACATAATTGCTTATGTGGCAATTGCAAAATCAGCCCTTGACGTGAACATGGGCCAGAGAAGAACTGTCCTGCTCAGAATTTCAGGCTTTCCCTCCTGCAGAGATGGAAGGGGGAGAGGGGCTTTAGCAGGAACCTAGGAAGAGGGCGGAGTTTGTGTAACGGGTGGGAAAAATCATTGAAGGGTTTATAAACAGTTGCAGTGCATGGAGGCAACCACATTTGAGACTGGAAAAAAAGAAAAATACCGTAGAGCCCATCATTTGCCCTCATTTCAGCAGAGAGGGAGGTTGTCCGTCTTGTGTTTCGTTCCTTCTATGTTTTGGAGATTGATGTCAAAGTAAAAACAATGAGATGCTCACAGTATTTTCTTTCCTAATTTGTCAATTGAAAATCAACTACCCAGAAAAGCAGGAAGTGGACTGCGGATGAGTTTATTAAGATCCTCTCTTAGCTGTCATTTGAGAGAGGGTTCCCCACCCTTCCTTAATTGTAAGACAGCAAGAAAGGCCTGTGAGAAGTTTGTTACCAGAAATCAGTCTCTGATTTGGTGGGGGGGAAGAGTTGGTGGTTTATGTTCTAAAATCCAAGGCCAGAGACAGTGTCCTAAATCATTGCAAGCAACTTGTTGGAGGAGAAGGTATTAAGCTGTGAGAAGAGAGTCTGATGGGGGGCGGGGGGGGTGTTCAAAGCCAGCTACACAAACAAAAAGACCAATAAGGCCCCCCTCTCCCTCCAGGCTCCTGGATATTTCTCCCCCCAGGCCATATCCTGTGCAGCCTCACTTGTGCAGGTTCAGGGCAGCCTGGCCCGTGTCAGACAATAGATACGCATGATAACAACAGGGCAGTTGCTCTGAGGCCTTGGCCTTTATCAGGATTAACTGTTACATCAATAAGCAAAACAGGGCGGCAGGGTTTTTCCATCGCTGGCCTTTGCTGTTCCTGGGTGCCAGATGGCATTTATATCCATGAAAACAAAATGCTGCAAGTTATAATGTTGACTAGGCACTGTTACTTCCACTTGATCACACTGTTTGGGGCTCTCTTTGATGTACAAAACACTCCTAAGATAATGAAATGCGTTGGCAGCTGGCTAATGGCTGGGAAAGTGCAAACCCGACACTGAACCCTTCCACGAGGCTATTCAACGGCAAGGTGGTGTGAGGCCCGGGCCCAGAGGGCGCAGGGAGGCTCGTTGCCAGGCAGGCCCGGGACTCCGGGGCAGCGGCAGACGAGGGGCCCGGGGTTTTGTCCCTTCAATAGAAGTGGTCTGTGCCTGCCACAGAGGAGAAATAAATCCATCAAGGCCCAGCTCAGGCTTATTCTGAACTGGCTGCTGGAATTTGCATAAGAGCCTCTGCACACACAGGTAAACAAAGACCGTCCACCCAAGTGGAGGTGATCGGAGGCTTGGTCGTTTTCGTGCTCCCCGAGGAGGGCCTCATCTTTATGCAAGGAGGGGAGGAAGAGGGTCTTAGGAATTAAATTTGACTTTGCTGCTGCTAATCTCCTCCCTGGCCTGATGCACTGGGAAAGTAGAGCGTGCATAATGGGGGGGGGCTTTGCACCCCCCCCCATTCCTTGAGGCTACAGCCCACTCCCTGGAGGTTTGGCCGGTACTGGCCCCCATGGGAGGTCCCCTGTGCCCCCCTCCACTTGTGCCCCCCAGCCCCAGCCCCAAGCCCCCTGGACTTGCTGGCCACCGAAAGTTCTGCCCCTGCCTCAACTCCCCCAGTCTGAGCAGAAACTCTCCATTTAAAATGCCTCCCGATTCTCTATGTTGTGAGATTGTAAACTCAGGGCAGAGACTGCTTTTGGACCAAAGGTCAGGTACCTCTGGGCCAGCCCCTGGACCACAGCCAGCCTGCCATCTGTTTCAAAGCTAAGAAGAGGTGTTTTTTTTTTTTTTTTTAAGTGATTGAAAAAAAATCAAAAGAATATTTTGCATCACATGATAATTCTAGGACATTCAAACATGGATGTCGGAAAGTAAGGTTTCGTGGCGCTGCCACTCGGGGCCATCCACGCCCGGCCAGGCTGGTCCTGCGGTACCATCGAGTCCTTGCTTCAGAGCCTTCGGGATAGTCTGCAAAGCCTAAAATATTTGCCATCTGGCTCCTTGCAGAAACGTTCCTGAAACGTTTGCAGATCACAGAGGAGGTCCGACTGCCCCTCTCGGGCCACTGCTGAAGTCCGGGGATGAGGCGAGCTGGGCGGGAAGTTCTCCACCATCCGGTGTCTCCATCACCTTTACCTGGAAACGTCATCGGTGCCAACATCAGAGATGCTTTTCCTTCTCTCCTTGCTGAAAAGGGAACCAGCTTTTGACGTGCTTGTGAAAGCTCCCTTTCTGTGCTTTGGGTCCCCAGGGTCGACTCCAACGATGGTATTTGAACAAATGCCTTTGGTTCAAAACATCCCAAAGGTGTTTGTTGAGCTGGAGTGGAAATCCAAGGGGAAACAATGAGGTGGGGGGAGTCTGGTGATGATGCTGCTTCCCCTGGCATTTCGCCTCTGCCACCACGAGATCACAGTTCAAGGCTGTGAGCTTATCAGAGCCAACAGAACTAGGTCTGCCCATCCCATAGCTGATGTCTGTGTGTCTGCTTGGAGCTCTGCCTTTGTTGTTTCAAACAGTGTGTTGTTGTTGTTGTTGTTGTTTAAAGTCATTGACCACATTTTCGTTTCCTCCTCATCCTGTTTGTGTGTGTGTGGCGGGGGGGGGGGGGGGGGGGGCCTGGGTATGAGGTCTCTAACTTCATACCACTCCACTTCTTTCTGAACTCTGGCTTTCACGAGATTGTTGGCCACAGCCATTCTGGGTCTTTGTTCGACATGGAATCTTTCTTCTCCAAAGGTTACAGCAGTGGGGCTCTACATGAGAATAAATTATGGGTGACCGTTTCTTTCTTTGTACTTTTCTGTGTTTCCCATGGGGAGCAGGTATTTCTTTTATATCAAAGAGAAAAAAAAAAAGTAAATAAAAATCGTAAAAGTACCAGTATAGTGTTCATCTCTACTTACTGGTGTGTCTCAATTTCTTCCTTTCCTCCATCTCTTCTTCTTCTTCTTCTTTTTTTTTCTTTAAGATTTTGTTTATTTATTCATGAGAGACAGAGAGAGAGGCAGAGGCATAGGCAGAGGGAGAAGCAGGCTCCATGCAGGGAGCCCAGTGTGTGACTCGATCCTGGAACCCCGGGATCACACCCTGAGCCAAAGACAGATGCTCAACTGCTGAGCCACCCAGGGGTCCCACTTCCATCTCTTCTTGAAGAGCATCCAGACAGTATTTAAATCCATGAAACTAGATAAATCAACTCAGCTCTTGTAAATTATGACTTCATCAAAAAATATGAGAGATAATGTCTGAGTGTGTGTGTGTGTGTGTGTGTGTGTGTGTGTAAAACCCAACTAGACTTCTGGTTTCCAGGTCCAGGATGTAAGGACAATAAGAAAAAGATGAACAAACTGGAAAAAAGACCTGGAATGATATTCACTGAATTATCAAGAGTAGTTCTCTCTGTAAGTAGATTTAAGGGGTAATGAGTGCTTTTACTTTATGCTACACTTGTTGGATCATTTTACATTTTTAATTATGATGGTGTATTATATTGGTAATGATGAAAATACTTGAAAAGAATGAAAAACTCCAATCCCACATATCTATTTCCACAGACCTTTGAATATCCATTGTCCGCACTACATCTGTTATTAATCAGCCCCTTCTTTACCCACCCACTCCTATGGCAAGATGCCTATATCACCCTTCATGGAACATTTGAAAAATGCTACTGTTCTAGTTCATCTGGGACAGGTAAAGGGAGTCAAACTTACTTTATGAGTTCAGATTTTTGGGTTATGCATAGAAAGAATTTTTTTGCTCCAATCTTTTACATGTAGGATGTTTTGACCCCACCATTATGTAATCAACACAAATTAAAGCTGACAGTTACAAGTGCACATGGTAAAGTAAGTTATTAACTACCCGCTTCCAGAAAGATAAATCTTCTTGACAAATTTATATCTGCAGTATTTGACTTGGGAAAAATTTGACTTGATGAAAACAATGGTCATAGGAGAAAACTAAGAGCAGCAGAAGCTCTTTAATTGGTAAGATTTGATAAGGATAAAACAACTTGCAATTATAAGATTTACATTAACAAAAAACTTGGTCTCAGTGAACAGAATTTTTGATATGGAAATGATGATAATTAGGGAAATATTTTCATTATGCTATCTAGCAAATTGGTCAAGGGGAAGTAACAATAGTTTAATTCTAGAATATTTCTCAAGGAAAATTCATCAGTGTTGGTAAAATTATGATATTAAAAATTGCTTGAATTGATAAAATCAGAGTGAAAAGGTTCTTGGGGCCAAATCAGTGAAGTGAAGATTATCCTTTTCTTTGGAGATCATGCTTTATTTTCTAAATGAGCTGCTTAGTATTCTGACACCATGTATGTAGGCAAGTGATCAATTCTCACAACTGGTCTGAAATGTACTTTTTTCATTTACTGAAATCTCATACTTGGGTCTATGTCTGGATTTTATTTCTTTTATGTGCTTACTTAATCTGCACTGTTTTTAATTATGGTAGATTTAAAGTAACCTTGATGTCTAGTTAAGTAACCTTTTGCCCCCCATTAGAGTGATTTTTTAAAAACATTTTCTTAGTTCTCTCACATTTACTCTTTCAGGGAACTACAGTATAAGCTAGTTAAATAGACCAAATTTTAAATAAAAAGCTGGGTGATTAAAAAAAAAAAAGCTGGGTGATTATAGACATTTTAGTTGTAGTCTCCTGCTTAATTTTGTAATATCTTGGCTCAATTTTTATATTTATATCCATCTAATCTTTATACATCTATATCTGTACTTATAGAGATATATATGTAGATATCTGCGTGTATGTATTTATTTGGTTTTTAGCCTTTAAATTAATTGAATTTACTTATTTTATTTTTGTTTTCAGATTTTTTTCTTATTTTTGAGACCTTAAAGATCCTTTGCTGTTCATTCCTTTTGAAGATAATTTCAGTTACTATATTATACTTTGTCCATTTTCTGCTTATTTCCGACAATGATAAGACCCAAGAGCCCTAGCGTTCCTGCAGCTCCAGCACACAAGATGATTTTGGCACCTATTTGGAAGTAAAATGGCAAGGGTTTATTTTTTTCCTGGAATTCAGTATATACTCTGAGTGTTGATGAAGGGCCAAGATGTTGAAGTGTCCTTCCTAGTGGGATTTCCTTGTACCTCCTTTCTCTTTCCCAAAGAATAAGAATCTATTATTTATCCTGCCCTTTGCCTTGTCCTCTAAATTCTTGGATGAAATTCAGAAGGGGCTTTTAAAGTCTACCTCCCCTTTGATGAGAGTTGGTGATTTGAATTTGCATTGTAATGCTCTCCCTAAGAGGAGAGCCTTAACCTTCACAATGCTATATTTTGTAAATTCAATACCAGATAATGGGCTATTCTTTGAAATGCTGTCTCATTCATCTGCCACTTGTTTATAGTTTGTTTTGGGGGTCAGTCATGTGACCTTTGGGGTGTTTTTGTGTGTGTGTTTTGTTTTATGTGTTTTTTTTTTTGTGTGTGTGTGTGCAAAATACCTTTTTTATACATGTCCTATTCCATGAAGGAAGAAATTAGATCGATCTCTAATTCTATTTTTAGTGTATAAAATGATGCCTGGCACATTGCAGGCACCCAGTAGATATTGTTGATTGACTGACTTGCGTACCTTTATTTCCAAACACCACCTTTGAAGAATGCTAGGTCATCAGAATTAGCTATTCGTCTGCCCCAGAGGTCATTCCAGCATATCTGAAACAAATCTGACGTCCCAAAGCTTCTGACTCCTCTTATTCCCAAACTTTGATCTCCGTGTCCTTCGTGTCCTTCTCAAAATGTTTAGGCTGAACCCACTTTTCTGTCATTTAAGAACTTCTTCCCTTGTCTCTCTTCTCCAATCCCGTTCACATCCACATGTAATTAGCCCCTAGATTCTTTCATCCTATTTCACAATGTCTCCATACCCTTCAGTTCTTCTGGTTCCCACCACCCTAGTTCCCACTCCCCTTGCTCCCCCTCGCTTGGCTGTTGCAATTCCCCCCTAATTGTTATCCCTTCCTTCAGGGACTCTCCCCACTCAGTCACTTCACCAAAATCCACGTTAACATTGCCTCTAGAACGTTCATCCTTCCACAAGTCTGACCCCATCACTATGTGGCTGGGCTTTCTTGTTACCTATAGAATACAGCTGAAATGCTCTAACCGCTTTGCATATCCTTCCAGAATGTGAAGGGCCTCAATCACTATTTCCAGTTTAATTTGCTTCATGCTCTGCACCCTTTGCTCCTGCCAGGGTGGTGTCTTGTCTTTCCCTGGATGAATCCTGCCATCTCTTTGCTGCTGGTCTTTATCCCATCTCTCTGTGCTCTTTTCACTGGATGGCCCTCCATGGCCTCTCCTGCTCAGGCTTCCCCTAAGGTACCTTGCCTGCTTGTCTGCCAGCTGCACGAGGTTGTGTGACTGCCCCTCACTCTCCAGATCTCCCTCCAAAATCGCTTCTCAGGGAAGCCTTCCACAGTCCCTTCTCTGGGAGCCTTCCCTGCTCCCATATCTTAGGTCACACTAAATGCCTTCAGCTCTGGTACTCACTAAAAGGTGCAGTGTGTAGTTATACACATATTTGGGGGTCATCTGATAAAGACTGTCTCCCCCAGTTTATTCTAAACTCTGTGAATGAGGAGATCTGGCCTACCTTGTTCACCACTGGGTCCCCTGCAACCAGCACTGGAGCACTCTAAATACTTAATGAATGAATGCATCAATTTCTACAAAAGACTCAGCCATGCTCCTTACCCCATCTTCTCTCAGAAACTGCCCAGGACCCCATTTTGAATCTATCTCTCTCTTTCCTTTAATCCCTGAACACTTACATCTTCTCTCATAGGTGGTAGCTCCTAGGGAGTAGTCTTTTGTCATCTACACCATAGCTCCCCCTAGGAACCCAGGAGGATGATCTGGTTTACTTTTGATTTTGGCTCTGTTCATGATCTCAGGATCCTGAGATCAAGCCCTGTGTAGGGCTCCACCCCCCCACCATGTGAACTGGAGCCTGCTTAAGATTCTCTCTCTCCCCTTCCCTCTGCCCCACCACTCCCTCGCCTCCCCCAAACACACTTTCTCCCCTCCAAAATAGTTACTGTTTTTGTTTTATTCCTTTGTTCATAGGAGTAACAGAGGTTTGCAAAAGCTGAAATGGTTAAAATCTGAAATGTTTGGAGTATTATGTCATACTTCTAACACACCAGAATTTCGGTCAGAAGCTCATCTAAACTAATGTCTTCCGATTATGCCTTAATTTTAACCAATCAATTCATAGATGTGCCAGATGTTAGTTAGGGAGGCTGGGATAGGATAAGGGATGAGTTCAGTGGGAATTTATACCTACTGGTGGAAATCCATGCTCTAGTGCTGGTGTGCTAATAATATCTTCTTACATTCTTATTTGGTCTTCTTTTGCACACTTCACTCAGTAATCTCATTAATAAACTCTATTAGATAATGATAATAAGGAAATAATGGTAAACTAATCTGTGTTTATCCTGTTACCTGCACCTTAGCTGAGGATATAAACCCACATGGAAAAATTTGGCCTTTGTCTATTTACATCTGTTACAAAAGGAAAGTAGTGCTTGACTTTACCAAGGCTGTAGGTTTATTGCTCTTAATTCTATTCACAACAAAATGAGTTGTCCTTCAACCTTGTTTTGCCAAGCATTTCATTTGGATTAATAAATGGTCTATTTCAAAGAAAACATCAAAAAGTGTTCAAAAAGTGATATAGCACAATTAGCTCTGGACTGCCTCAGAGGGCTTGGAGAGTTTCTGGGGGCATATATGTTAATTCGAAGTCACAGGAAAGAACATGGGAAGGAACAGGAAAAGCTGTGGTTATACCCTGTAATGGAGCTACCAAGGAGGAAGATATTAATAGCATCTTATAGGGGTGCATTCTGGGTATTTTCTTATCTTGGCCATTGGAAAGGTGGGGAGAAGTGTAGTTTTAATAACAGAAAATCTACTCATTTTTCTTTCTCGCTTTTGAAGATTGTGAGAAAGTTCCTAAGTGATATTTTTGGAAGAGTCAGGAAGGTATCATTCTGATCTCTGTGGGTGCTCAGAGATGTAAATGACTCAATTTGGATAACTCAGCACCCAGTGTGTCTCTTAATTGTTCCTTTGATAAAAAGAGGACTTTCCTGAAAGATATGAACCAGAAGGAGGAGAAGCCCAGTTACAGGGCTCTGGAAGAAAAAGCTGAGGTCTTTGGGATTTCTGGTAACCTGCTCAGTTGGGGAATCAATATCTATAGAGAGTCAGTGATATCACTGTCAGGTTCTGAGACTTTTGTAACTTGTATGTATTTGTCACTGTGGTCATTGCCTGTCCCCATTTTGACTGCCAACAAAATGCTTGAAATGAAAGTCATTTCTGGACAATGTCTTAGATATGGTGAATTAAATCATTCACTCAACCAGTTTTTATGGAGTGCTTACTCTATGCCAGGGTCTCCTCCAGAACCTGAAAATACAGCAGTAGGCAGAGCAGACATCTGTGCCTTCACTGAGCTAACATTCTAGGGAAAAGACGACAATGAAAGAAGTAAATAAAATCTATAAAGTATTAGACACTGATAGGTGCTATGGAGGGGGAAAAAAGGGAAAGAGGATAGAAGATATTGAAGTTGGGGGTTGCCATTTTAAATATGGTAGTCAAGAAATATTTAATTGAGAAGGTGACATATGTAAAGATCTGAAAGAGGAGACACAGCTAACTGTGGTTATCTGGGGGAAGGGTGTTCCAGGAAGAGGAATACAAAGTTTAAAGGTGATTTCTGAAACTAGTTTGTTAAAGGATTTTATTGGCTCAATATCTCTGAAAACTCAAGGGTTGAGGCTGGCCTCAGACGCAGCTTGATAAAGGGATTAGAAAAACATATGCGTGTTTTTCTATACACACACATATATTTTTTTTTTCTATACACACACACATATATATATTTTTTTCTATACACACATATATATATATATATATATTTTTTTTTCCCTGTTCTCTCTAAATGTTGGTTTCATTCTTACATAGTTTGGCCTTTTGTGGCTGTTGGAAAGCTATGGTGTTTCCAGTTCTGACATTCTTGTACTTCATCTCCGTAGGAAGAGTAAAGGCCTTTGTCTCATTTTGTCTCAGTATTATCAGCAAAATTCTCATTTTGTCTCTTTTGGTCGGAGTGGGTCCCTGCCCATTTCAGAACCAATTATTGTGATCAGAGCAATTACTGTGTACTGATTGCTTTATGTTTGTGTCTCTTGCTACAGCAGAATGGCACAGACTGAGAAAGTAGGCATGTTCCTGGTTTTATTCTGGTTTTTGGTTTTTGGGTTTTTTTTGGGCGAGGGGACATTCCCCTGAAGAAAATTGGGGAACCAAGAGAAGGATTAATGGGTTTGAGATAGCAGATGCAGCAAATGTCCTTTATACCATGTCTTTTTTGCTTAAGTCAGATCCCTGTTAGAGTTACAGCCATCACAAACTTGATGGGGAAAGTCACTTCATCTCTACTGAATCCAGTTTCTTTTGCTCTAAAATGAGATTGGACTCATGAACTTTAAGGTCACATTGTAATTTATGCTCTATGACCAAGTATATTTTCTGAAGTCTTAGATTAAAAATGTTATATTATACTATGATATTACAAATATAATCTGCTGAAGGACAGTAAGAGAGAGTACTTAGCTTCTATTCTGGTGATTGCTATTTGGTGTAAGGGCCAGGATGAATCCTTGAGGCTAGACTCTAAAATGCAAGATTTTTAAAAGCTGGTATGATCAGTCCTAGATGCCTTTGTCCTGTGATTTACTGTTTCCTCTATTTGATGAGCTATAGGAAGAGAGAGACAAAGGAAGAGAGTGGATCAGGATTCTCTGCTGGGTCAATTTCTAGCCTGGGGTTGGATGACCCAGTTGAAAGTCCAGCTCAGGGAGTGTATTTAACACCAATTTCTATATTTGAAACAGAGTGGAGAATCTATGCACCTTTCTATATTGGCCTCTGTGACATTAAGACCAAATGACATTAGAATAAGGATTGCCTTAAAGGTGGAAGACCCACTGGGAATTCATTTCCTGGACTTTCAGGACTGCATAGTCCTTCTTTAGTGCTGGATTGAGGAGAGTGGCTGAAGGAAATGGCCTTTCCTATAGGCAGCATCTTAAGACTTTGTTTCTCCCAATAATAAGAAGGGACTTCTGTGAGTGTTTTGCCTGTGCTCCATATCAGAGTTCCACATTTTATATTAAATTTGTGACTATGTGGGTCTGACAGCTGGCATTGCATAAGAGAAACAAGAATCTCCTCAAGCTTCCTGCATGATTCAGACAATACCTAAAATCCCTTCATGGATGGTTTCCATGTGTCAGGAATAATGCATTCAGGTAGCCAGACCTGTCTCTGTGAATATTCTCTTGGAAATTTCCATGCTCTTTAGTGCAGTGCACAAAGGCCACATCAGACCCAGAATTTCTCCCTTCTTTGATGACAGATTCAGGGATTTATGTTCTCTTGGCTTCCCCAAATCACGAAAAATCCCTATCCAGTCTCAAGAGGTCTTTACAGTGTGATGAAGGCCATTTTCCTTTTTTTTTTTTTTTCCTTTTCTTATGCTTTCTTTACTGAAGTATAAAGAGCCCATTTGCTTTTCTCCCGTCACCCTTTCTTTGAAGTTGTAAGGGCATACTTCATGACGATGTGGCGTTCCTGAAACCCCTACCCCACCCATCCGAAATACTCTCCTTATTGTGGATTTTACATGGTTGGTTCACCACAATACTTGTCTCTGAAATATTTTCCTAAAATAAAATATATGTAATAATCTATTTCAGTGCACTGTCATCCACATATTGTTCCCATACTCCGAGTGTTATCATATGATCTCAGCCAGTAAGAGCTGACCCAGCAAACTATACTATACGCGTTTGATCAGTGACACTGTTCTGCACTTCCTGAGTTGAGTGCATCTGCAGTGTTTGTTGTTTCTTTCCCTGTGCTCTCTTTTTCTGCCATTTTTTGTGTTCTTTTCAAGGCTTCCAGAAAGAGCAATAGTAGTAGACTTGCTGCAAAGAAAGAAAGATACTTACAATGAGTATTAAAATGTAAGTTTTAGCTAGAGAATGAGAAGACAAGCCACGGGACTGGGAGATAATATTTGCAAGGTACATATTTGATAAAGGACTGTTGCTTTAAATGTGCAAAGAGGGGATCTCTGGGTGGCTTAGTGGTTTAGTGCCTGCCTTTGGCCCAGGGTGTGATCTTGGAGACCTGGGATCGAGTCCCACGTCCGGCTCCCTGCATGGAGCCTGCTTCTCCCTCTGCCTGTGTCTCTGCCTCTCTCTCTCTCTCTGTGTGTCTGTGAATAATAATAAATAAATAAATCTTTTAAAAAATGTGCAAAGAGCTCTTAAAACTCGACAGCAAAATAAACAACCTAATTTAAAAGATGGGCAAAACCCAAAAAGACACCACACCGAAGAAGATAAACAGATGGTAAATACACATATGAAAGAATGCTCCTCATCATATATCATTAGGAAATTGCAAATGAAAACAACAATGAGATAGCACCACATTCCTATATTCTAAGCCATTCTAGGCCGAGACATGGAACACCAACAACAGCAAATGCTGTGAGGACATGGAACGATAGGATTGGTTGTTGGTGGAAATGCAAAGTGGTTCAGTCACTTTGGAAGACGGTTTGGCAGTTTCTTACAGAACTAAACATGCTCTTACAGTATGATCCGGCACTTGCACTCCTTGGTATTTACCCACATGAGCTGAGAAGTTATGTCCACACAAAGCTTGCATGTGGGTATTTATAGAAGTTCTACTCATAATTGCCAAAACTTGTAAACAACCAAGATGTCCTTCGGTAGGTGAATGGATAAGTAAACTAATATGCCCAAACAATAAAGTTTTATTCAGCACTAAAAAGAAATGAGCTATCAAGCTATAGAAAGACATGGAGAAAACTTAAGTGCACATGCTTAAATGAAAAGTCAAACTGAAAAGGCTACATACTGTATGGTTCCAACTATAGGACATTCTGAAGGAAAAGGCAAAGCCATGGAAGCAATAAAAAGATAGGGGTTGGCAGGAGGGAGGGATAAATAGAGCACCAAGGATTTTGGGGAGTAGTGAAACTATTTTGGGTGATACTGGAATCGTGGATACATGTCATCTTATGTTTGTTCAAACCCATAGAATGTACACCAAGAGTGACCCCAATATAAACTACTGGCTTTGAGTGATAATGATGTCTCAGTGTAGGTCCATGGATTAGAGCAAAGGCACCATTCTCTAGGGACATGTTTATGGTGGAGGAGTCTGTGCCTGTGGCTGGGGGGAGGGGAGATGAGGGGATATGTGGAAAATCTCTGTACTTTTCATGCAAGTTTGCTTTGGCCCTCAAACTGCTCTAAAAATTAAGTCTTTAGAAAATACAAGTAGCATAGGTTTTTGAGGTGACCTTGTGTGGAAGTTCTTTGACATTATAAAAGACATCATCACCACATCCTGAGAAGACTAACATTCAGTTTCATAGAAGAGGGAGGCAAGAACCCTTGGTGGTGAGGCCCAACTCCAGTGGCCATGACGAGCCTTTGCCAAAGCCTCGCCGTAAGAACCGTGCCTTATCAGCCTGTTCAGAGCTGTTGAGTTAGCAGGTAAGCTTTCCCGGCCCTGCCCTAGGCCTGTGCCTCTTCCACCAACAAGACCAAAGAAGGAAAGTGGAGAGGGATACTGCTCACTCTGAGTTTCTAAAAGGCCTTCCTGGGAGATGATCCCCCTCCCTTGTCAGAGCTGGATGGTATCAAGCCCAGCCTATCTGGGAGGACAGCTGGGCGCAGCTGAGACTGTGTTTACCAGTCCAGCTGCTGAAGCAGCAAGAGTCTCTCCCCTGCTGCTCCCCTGGCTGCCCCTTGCTGGCTAGACAAGGAGAAGGCTAGATTGAGTGACTTTGGCCAATAAGTATGCTAATGGCTGACATACAATGACAGCACCTATTGTGCCAGCCGGAACACTCCGTGTTTTACATGGATTGTCTCCATCCTCAAGATTAACAGCCAGTAGCACTTCATATATACCAGGCATATTGTCCGAGCTTTAGATATATTACCCTGATCTAATCCTGATGAGAGGCTAATGAGGCGGTACCATTACCTTTCCTGTTTAACAGGTGAGGAAACTAAGAGAAACTGAATGACTTGCCCAATGTCGCACAGCTGCTGGGTGGTATCATCGGTAATCAATCTGAAGGAAAGCATGAGTCCAGAACAGTGTGATAATCAGAGTTGTGCAGTTGTGTGTGTCTTTTATCATTTTATTGATCCCTAAAATATTTTCTAAAAATAAAATGTATATGAAAATCCATTATGGGGCAACGTGAATACATGTCTTTCCCCCACACCCCCGTGTTCTTAGTGTACCATATGTTCTGGGATACTGAGTGTTAGCATAACAGACAGTACCACATGCTCTTAATAATATGAGGGGATTGTATCCCTTGATTGTGATTGCTAACATTAAAAAAAAAATAGAAAAGAAAGCACAACGCGAATTTGGAGAAGTGGCAGGAGGGTTGGGGTGACTATCCAAAGACACTTGGTTGGTTACCATAATCTTGGAGAGTTTGCTTTTTCTAGAAACTAGCCTACAAGTTTGCAGAAACCTGATCTGGTCAGTCCCATGAGAGGTTTAGCCTCCCTGGAACGGACTCCTGGAGACTACAATAAAAATGAGAACACCAATTTATCAGTATGCAATGAGAATTATAATTGTCAGGGCACCAAACCCTTTCATCTCACCAGACCTCACAACATACCGTCCTTATAGATGTGCTGGACAGAAAGTCAAATTGTAGTTAAGTTGTTAGATTAGTATAGGATCGGACTGAGGGAGTTTTTCTACAAAACAAATATTTCAAGGTTATGAGAGCTGGGTGCATTCAACTCCATGGCACCGAGAGATCTCTCACCCAGGAGCAGCTAGCTTGAAGCTCTGTGTTCAAGTCCGAAATTGCCTTTGTGTCAGAGATGCACATTCTCTTTACGTCTTGTTACTTTGCTCTGCACAGCCTCGACCTGATAGTCCAAGATAGTGGAGTTTGAATTTCAGAAGGAAGCCAGAGAACAGGCTAGGGAAATAGCGAAGAGCACTCACACATGCTTCTCTTAAAACCAGCCCCTGGAAGATGCCACGTGGCACTTTTGCTCATATCCCATGGTCCAGTATTTAAGCTTATGGCTGCCCCACCTACAAAGAAGTCTGGAAGATGTAGTCTCTACCCTGCATGGCCAAATGATCTTCCAAAAATCAGAGTGTCCATCGGCGTGCAGGAAGTAGAGAGGGAATATCGGAATGAGAGGTGAGTAGACCCCAGCCCTCACCATGGGGGGAGAGCCAAGTGCTCCCCCACCTACAAACCCAGGTGCAGCTCATCCTGGCAACCGTTGAACATCATACAGCTGCAGTTGCAAGGTGAGGGCCCCAGCTGCCGGTCACTTTAGAAAGGGATCCGGGGACTTCCTTTTCCCAAACCCCTAAAGCTGGGAGAGGACAGTCCTGGTGGCCAGTTTATTCTGTTCCTGTTTTTTTTTTTTTTAATAGACTTTCTAATAAGATTTATATTCTTGGAATTTTTTTTTTTGAAAGACAAAACCAAAATTAGATACATGACTAGGATTCCCATTAGTGAACTAAGTGTGTTTTAAATCTATGTCTGCCTCATCTTTCATATTTATCCCTCCTAGTTGTTTTGGTGCCATTTTAAATTCATTCTTATTTGCTTTCTCCTTTGTCAGTTCTCTTTTCATGTTCTGATTGATCTAGTTTGGGACTTGTGGCCTCTAATGTTAGGCCTCCACTCCTCCCTCCCAAATCACATTCCACACAATTGTCAGAATGTTCCTTCTGAAGTACTAGAGCATTCTGGATAGTAGTCTTCATGGTCTGACCCAGGTTTTCCCTTCCAGCTGGGCCTCCTATCACTCCCCGACCTGTCCTCTAAGACTAGCATTCCAAATGGCTTGCCATCCCCCAAACTCATCATTCCCATCTTTGCCCCATTGCACAGACTTTCCCTCTGTCTAGAGCACTCTTGAACCCAGACGGGACTCTTTTTCATCTCAATCCTTTTTTTTTTTTTCTTTTTTTAATTTTTATTTATTTATGGTAGTCACAGAGAGAGAGAGAGAGGCAGAGACACAGGCAGAGGGAGAAGCAGGCTCCATGCACCGGGAGCCCGATGTGGGATTCGGGTCTCCAGGATCACGCCCTGGGCCAAAGGCAGGTGCCAAACTGCTGCACCACCCAGGGATCCCTCATCTCAATCCTAAAGTCAAGCTTCCCTATTCTGATTTCTCTTGACTCTTCTTTTTGGAATCATGGGACCCTAGACATACCTTGATTTTCATACAATAAATATACATATCAGCTCATGTAAGTTTTTTCTATCAACCAATTTAGTTTACATTGTGAACCCTCATTCTGCCTCTTATTGGATACCTACACTCAGATATAGCGGGATACTTC
This sequence comes from Vulpes lagopus, assembly GCF_018345385.1. Taxonomy (NCBI): domain Eukaryota; kingdom Metazoa; phylum Chordata; class Mammalia; order Carnivora; family Canidae; genus Vulpes; species Vulpes lagopus. Next base: position 31,658,060 of record NC_054846.1, read on the forward strand.
TCCTATCTCTTCTCTGGGCTTATGTCTAAACCCATGTGACTTACATGGCTCATATAGACCCAAATTATTTGGGTTAGGGAATGTCTTCTTGGCCATGATCTATTCTTGCTAGCCTCCACTTGATGCCCATTATCTTCACCATTTATTTGGCTGTCAGTACAGACAGGTGGCTATGACATCACTCATTCTCACCTTTCAAGGCAGATTTAACAAAATTTCCTGCTTTGGTGTCCTTCCTGGATGCACAGAAATACACGTTCCCAGGCCACTGTGGGGAATGGGAAAGTTTAGGGTGCTAAGGCCTGTCTGTCTCTGGATCACTCTCTGTAATGTGAGAACATTCTGTTAACTCAATGAGATAGCCTGAGCCCAGTCCTCCCATATCTAGCATGCTGATACCTCTCTGATACCTGAACGCACCTCCAGGGCTCTACGAGAGACTGAAGCACAAGTTCCTCCATCACTGGAGCTCTGAATTTCACCTGGGAGTCCCGCCATCCCCTCTTTCCCTTCTTGTACACTCAGCTGCATGGAGTTTTCCTGTTTGTTCCGACTCTTCTTTCTTCTTACCCTCTGAGGAAATGTGATTCAGTAGTTGGTGAGATGGGTGGAGGGTGGGAGGAGGCATGTGGGAAAGCTAGCTCTAACCCCATCCTGTTGTCTCTGTGCCCTGACTTCCCTTGGGCCTAGGCTTCTGCAATTCAGAATGTTTACTGTGTTTTTTTGCTGTAATAGCCTTTTGGCATTGAATCCGGTAATCCTAAAATGGGCCAAAACCAAGGGGTTCCAAAGATGAGGTATTAATAACACAAAATATCATTATCCTACCATAATTGTATTTACCATATATATATATTTTAAAGATCATAGGTTTTTCTCCTCCACTAGACTTGAGCTTATAACTTTGCACTATATTACCTTCTAATTCAAGGCATAACCCCAGAGAAAGGGTGAAGGAAGGACCCTGATTTGGCCGAGCTTAGGTATCTACAAATAGGTGGAACGAGGGTTCAAAGTATAAATTAAATTGAGCGATAAAAAAAGGGATATGTGAGCTGTAATGTGTACCTTTTGCACAAAGATCAAGATATGTCTTAGAGTTCCATCAAGGCAGAGTGCTGGGGAAAGAGTAGGAACTTAGTGTCTGATAAATGAATTAAGGAATTACGTGGCTGATGCTAAGAGCTTTTATTGCTCCAGTGCTTGCTCTGTGTGGAGCCAGTCTTGTTAATGATCTTATAAGGAAGGCAGTATTTTTCTCATTTATCCTTGAGAAAAGCAATCAAGGATCAGAGAAGTAACCTCCTTTGTCCCAAATCAGACAGCTTGTGAGTAGCCAATACAGAATTCCTTTTTTTTTTTTTTTGAAAGATCATTTATTTATTTATTTGAGAGAGACAGAGACAGAGAGATCACAAGCAGGGGGAGGAGGCAGAGGGAGAGGGAGGCACAGACTCCCTGCTGAGCCGGGAGCCCAATGCAGGGCTTGATCCCAGGACCCTGAGATCATGACCTGAGCTGAAGGCAGATGTTTGACTGAGCCCCCCAGGTGCCCCACAAATACAGAATTCTGACTCAGGTCTGTTTGATCCCAAATCCTGAATGTTTTCCACAGTTATCCTATGTCATCAGTTGTATTGAACTTATGAGGTACTTAGAGATTATAGAGTCCCAGGTGAGATAAATGTGTATGTGTAGATGCACATGCATATATGATGAGGTCTCTTGCTTTCTAGGGAATTTGAGACATTTTCCAACCACTAGAAAGGATCATTTAAATATACTCTCTGGCTCTGCTATTCTTAGAAATTTGATGCTGTTATTCTGTGGTTATTTCTGTGAGCCTTATTGATCCATCTAATGTTTACTGCCTTATCAATAAAAGCAGGATACAATGTTAGCATGTGACCCTTGGAGTCTTAACATTTGCAGTTATGGTGTATTTCAGCCAGATGATGCATTTGCCATTCAAGTGATTTAGGCATCGGTGGAGAGGAAGAAAAAAATGTCTGTTGTGAGTTACACGGGGATAAACGTTTCCTTTTTGCATTGCCTGGCAAGATGGTGGCAGTATTTTTTACAAATAGGATATGCGATTGTGTGTATATTCCAAGCGCTTGTTTATATTTTCCCTTAGGGTTTGACTTTCTTAGATGTCTAAAACACTCTGGGGGGGTGTGGTGGGGAGAGGGAATGCCATAAACTTTTACAAACAGACATTGTCCTTGTTTCCTAGGCAAATTCAATGCACCTTCTGTTGGGTAATTGGAATCCAAGAAGTAACATGGAGTGTTTTAGCCAACTGTGAATGAGCTGTATTTATAATGGAATGGCAGAGATTTGGAAATCCAAGCTATTCCATGTGAGAGAAAGTGATTAAAAAGACAAAAATGAGAGATCAGAGTGTGTTGACTCAGTTGTAGCATTTGGCATTTAACGCAGTAAACACAGGTAAATGTGAGTAAATATTTCCAGAATGGCCTACACCCCTTCTACTTCTGAGATAGGATCCCACTGCATTTTGCTGGCAAATGCAGTCTCTTCTTTTAAGGGGTAAACTGAATCATTTATTTTTTTTTTTTTAAGATTTTATTTATTTATTCATGAGGGACACACACACACAGAGAGGCAGAGACACAGGCAGAGGAAGAAGCAGCCTCCATGAATGGGGGGATGCCTGATGTAGGACTCGATCCCAGGACCCTGGGATCAGGACCTGAGCCAAAGGCAGACACTCAGCCACTGAGCCACCCATTGTCCGAAACCGCACCATATAAAATGAGCTGTAAAAACAGTCCATCTCAGAGTGGTATTATCTCTTTTTTTCCTTCCATTTTGGATTAATTTGATAGAAAAGAGAGATTGGGGGAGTTGTAAGCCCCATATTACTTTTTTGTGTCTAAATAGCTTCTTTTACAAAAGGCTGTGTGTGTGTGTGTGTGTGTGTGTGTGTGTGTGTGTGTGTAAATGTGTCTTTAGAACATCTGAGCTCCTGGGGCTTTGTAAATGCAGTACCTTCCCAAGAGGTCAAGGATGGAGGGCAAAGGCCACAGGCCTTGTTGCTAGGACGGGGCTGCTGGTTGGGCTGGCCAGGCAGTAAGAGGAAGAGAAAAACACAGCTGGTGATTTAAACAGCTCTGTAAGCTCTTCATTTCCTCTCATTCATTTTTAAAACACCATTTAACGAACATTTACTCATGTGAATATACAAATACACCCCTGCCCTCTCCTCTTCCCAGCCATTCATTCCAATTTACCATTTTATTGGTGGCTTGTTGTATCTCTCAGAACTCCCAGGTCCCTTTTTCTTCCATGTGAGAACAGTGGTTTTCAATCATTTTGGAGTCATATACTTCTGTGATTTCTTTTTTTTTTTTTAATTTTATTTATTTATTTATTTATGATAGTCACACAGAGAGAGAGAGAGAGAGAGAGAGAGAGAGAGGCAGAGACACAGGCAGAGGGAGAAGCAGGCTCCATGCACTGGGAGCCTGACGTGGGATTTGATCCCGGGTCTCCAGGATCGCGCCCTGGGCCAAAGGCAGGCGCCAAACCGCGGCGCCACCCAGGGATCCCTACTTCTGTGATTTCTATGAATGGTTTGAGATGTCTCCTAAGAAAAACTCACAAGGCCTCAGAACGTTAGGAGTTCAGAGCTCCCCAGAAGTTCTTCAGTGGACTCTTGGTTAAGAATCATCACTGTCTCTGGTCTCCTTTATCCATGTATTTCTAATGCCATCCTACTGCTTCTTTTCCTTACAACATTTTTCACTTGCAACTTAGCCAACTGCTCTGTTTCTAACTTTGATCAAAGATGTGCCGTTTCTTTTATGCCATAACATGGTGGACAAACGAGAACAGGCAGTGTGAGTTCCACCAGCCCCACCATCCCTTACTAGGAGTCTTCCTCCCATGTTATTCTGGAACAGGTGTCTATGGATTCTTCTTTCCACCTGGTGAGGATGAAACTGAAATCCAATAGTGGAAAATGATTATTGAGTTTTTCTAGGAATGGCGATAAGTTTGGTATGATACTATCGCTACGCCTTAATACGCACCCTCTTGGACTGAGGTATATATCAGTAAGACGGCATCCCCATCAGATGGAGTGTTCGGTGGTAGAGCTGAACGAAGCTAACTGGTTCCCACAGGAATCCTATCTCTGATTAAACAACAGGTCTAGAACTGATGGGAAAAGCTCAATGCCTGTGCTTCTCAAAGAAATATCATAAAAATATTGAAGATATTCAGGACTGTGTGTTTGGCTACTCTAATTTGGAAGAATCTGATTTATGAAGCTAAACTCTTATTCCCAGAAACTGCTTTTCAATCGCCAATTATAAATGAAAAAGGAGTTCTTATGTAGGCAAAATATTGGCTCCCCAAGGCTTCCCTCTCCTAACCTCCTGAACCTGCTATTATGTTACCTCACACCGACCAGAGGGATTTTGTAGAGGTGATTAAGTTTAAGGACCTCAAAACAGGGAGATGATCCCGCTTGACCCAACCTAATTACCTGAATCCCTAGACTTGGAGAACCTTTCCACGCTATTGTCGGAGAAGAGATGTGATAACAGAAGCAGGGGCAGAGAGATGCCCTGTCACTGGCTCTGAAGGTGGAAGAAAGACAAAGGATGTGGATGACATCTTGGAGCTGAAAGGCAGGAAGATGGATTCACCCCTAGAGCCCTAGAAAGGAGTCCAGCCTGGTTGACACCTTGACTTTAGCCCAATGAAACACTGTCAGACTTCTGACCTCCCGAACTAGACGATAATAAATGTGTGTGTTATTTCAACCTGCTAGGTTTATGGTAATCTGTTACAGCAGCAATGGAGAATGAATACAGTTGTTAAAACTGTAGGGCAGGCTGGGTGGCTCAGTGGTTTAGCGCTGCCTTCAGCCCAGGGTGTGATCCTGGAGACCCGGGATCAAGTCCCGTGTTGGGCTCCCTGCATGGAGCCTGCTTCTCCCTCTGCCTATGTCTCTGCCTCTCTTTCTCTCTCTCTGTGTCTCTCATGAATAAATGAATAAAATCTTTTAAAAAAACCCGGGTAAAACAGTTTAAACGTACATCATTAATATTACTATGCAAAAATTTTTAAGTTTTATATAATTCATCACCCGTGAAAAGGTGCCCATGGATCCTTCAAGGGCCCTTGGGTCCCAGAGGGAGAAATGCTGCTATATTTAAATATTTGACAAGATGTAAACTGGGAGACCCATAGATTCTTTTCATCTGTGCTTTCGTTGGGTTGATTTGTAAATTCTTAATTCATTGCTTCAAATGTGTTGGTCTCATTTTACGAAACAGATATCTTTATGTGTTGAGCCACTTTCTCTTACATTGTTTAGATTTCTCATCTCTCAGCACTCAGGTTACCAACAGTAGCTTATAAATGATGCATCATGTCTTTTAGTAATGCCATCTACCATCGCCAGAAGCTGTGCATTAATTTTTTGCATAGTTCAAAATTGCCCTGTTTCGTATTAAAATAGCAGATTGGCTTATCTGCAGTGAGATTCTTTCATCTGATAAAAATATAGCTAGTTTTTCTTAGTAATGCCTTGAACTGTAACCATGTTATCTCTTAGAATATTTCATTTGTAGTATGTGGGGAAAATGTGCATCTCATTCAGAAAATATATTTGTCTTCTTTCTTTTTAAGTTTATTGATAAATTTATTAGGAGAGAGAGAGAGAGAGAGAGAGAGAGAGAGAATATAATAGGTTAAGAAAGGATCTGGAGAGGTCATCTCTTTCTTTAGGCAGGGCTGTATCTGAATGATTCCGAACAGATAAGTATCTATCCTAGGGAATGGAAATGGAATTTCCTCCCTCAAGGGAGCCCTAAATGTATTTCAGTCAGCTCATTTGCATGAGTCATTTACATTGATTTACATGAACCATTCCTCCATCTCTATTCCTCATATAACCCTTGACTTAGCAAAACCTCTCTCTCTTTCCCTCTCTCCTCCCCCTATTTATTATTCATTCAATTCATATTTGAAAACCTATTCTGAGAATGTCCTGTGCAAGGCATGATGAGAATCTCTGAGAAATAAAGTGCAGTCTTACCTCAAAGAATTTGCAATCTCCTGGAGAAGCCTGAGTGTGGGCCTAAGGAAAGGTTAGAGGACTCCTCAGAGATGTTTAGAAAGCATCATATGGTGAGGTGCAAATGCAGGATACTAATCAGGTAAGTGTGGGCAGTGGGGAGAACAGACTGAGCTACTGTGGAGTACCTACTGGATGGGAAGGCCATTCTGAACGTAACCTTTTTTCTTTTTATCCTCAACAAACTTTTGAAGGAGAGACTTTCATCTTCCTTTATGTAATTAGAGAATATTGCACTCAGTTTTCCGATGGATTCTGATTTATCTAAGTCTAAATATTCATGCTTATTTCACTGGGCTACATTACCTTTGATGCACAATTATAGGAGGAAGGCTCTCAGTGGATTAAAATGTTCCCGGAGGATGTGGTGATTGCTAGATTAATTTATCAATCATCTACGATGTGCTGGGCGCTTGCTGGCTCTAATCTCCCACTTCAAGCCTGAGGAACCTGACACATAGGTTAAGTACCTTGCCCCACGGTGCCTAGTAAGTCAGTGGGAGAGTCGGGAGAGGAGCCCAAGGTGCTGGATTCCCCACACAGCGCTGCCCCCTGGGTGCTCCACTGGAGTTGGGAGATTCCATGTTGAGTGGGACAGAGTCTTTTCATCTTATCAGAATAACATGGAAAGAAGCCAGTTCAGCAGCTGACACCACAAAGTGTGGTACCTGTTTTGACAGGGGAAGTAGAATGCTGGGAGGACAACAAGAAAGGGTTTCAAACCTAGACACTAGGAAGAGGAATGCTGTCTCTAGGCAATCAGTGCCAGGCCCAGACCTGGGGCATGAACAGAAGAGAGCCAGGTGAGCACAAGAGCACCTGCTCATGGCCGGGCCTTAACTCTGGGGCTGATTCAGAAACAAGCCAATTGCCTGTACGAGCCTCTTTCCCCAGATGTCCAGTTGGTTCACCCCTTAATTTCATTCAGGTCCTGAGCCACGTGTCGCCTGCTCGTTGAAGTCTTCCCAACCCCCCCTATGGTGGGGGTTATACCCTGCCCCCAACCTTCCTGATTTCTTTCCATGGTGTCTATTTTTTCCCCACCACATCTGTCTAACTTCCTACATTACTGCTTTTAATCACAGATTTCCTCCCACTAGAATATGTGTTCCGTGAAGCCACCGTGGTGGTGGTTGTTTTCCTGCTGTGTTCGCTGCTGTATTTCAAGATCCTAGAATGGTACTTATAAAATGGTGAGCTCTCAATTAATGAATGTGAAGATCTGCAAGCATTCCCGATTTCATGGCCACCATCTCATGAGAATCAGAGATATTTTCACTCAGGTGCTCTCCGTGGAAACTTCCTGAGGACCTAATATGTCATGCTCTAGGCTGGCTCCTCTGGAAGCCACCAGTCACGTGGTAGGCAAGTCCTTTATCTCTCTATAGTCTGCAAATCCACACAATCCAATTTTGTGTGGAGTGGAAGATCTTAGTTTTGGTGTGGGCCCATCATTTCCATTTTCCTTTCCATTTTCTGCCTTTGCAGAGACTTGTTTCTAGGGCTCTCCACCTCATCAGGCCTCTGAAGCTCCTCCCTGGGATGTATTCCTGGGTCGTGATGCTTGTTACACAAAAACTGAACAATGCCCTTTCTAATTTTTCATCTGAAACTAGTAAGGCCTTTGGCTTTGGCTGAGTAAAATGTTTAAACCTAAAAGGTTACTATTAGAAATATTTGGCGGAGCAGAGCTACCAAATACACCCTATTTTGTCTAAATTTACAGCTTCTATTTTTTTTTTTCAGATAATCTTTACAAATATGTACTGACAGTGTGTACTTCACCTGTCCTTTTGTATCTGGGTAGAGGGATTGAAGCAGAGAACCCAAAGCCTGTGTGTAAAGAGCTCGTGACTGCAAAGGAAGCCACAGGCCTTACAGACAAGAATAATTCGCTTAATGAGAGAGAGAAAGAGGGTAGGGGTGGGACTATGGGAGAGCTGAATATAATGAGTGTATTAGTTGCCTGACCAGGAACCTACAGAACACTTTGCGAACTCGTTTACCTTTCCTATGTGGAGTATTCAAAGACATTTGAAATTTTGTTCCCCTGGTGATATACTACTGATGTGAAAATATTTTGGTTGTGGTTACTGTGTGACCTTTGGAAATGGTTTGTAGAATCACGGGTTAACTAGGCTAACTCCATCCGTACGGTATCATTATGGTCATTATGGCAGCAGAGAATAGCATACTAGAAATCCAAACTGGAAAGAAAACTATGAGGTCACATTTGGTCCCCGCCTGGTGTGATCTGAGCTTCTGTACAGTGGTAGCTGTACCTAGAATAGCCTGAGAAGGCTGAGGTCAGAATAGCAACCTGTTTCCTGCTATGACTTCCCTGTTAACCTCACTCCAGTCCTTGGATACAAATCAAGCTTGATTTAGAATTTTCCCAGCTGCGGAGGCATCGAGTCAAAGCTCCTTTTAGGTGGTCTGTTCCTTGTTTCTCCACTATATATTTAGAAGAAAGCAGAAGATCCATTTATGAGTCTTTTAATGAACCAATTAGATGTTTTCCTTGGTATTTGAACAGACAATTCACATAAATTCCCAAAGGCCAAATACGTAATTCTGAACAAAACATTGAACAGTTTCAGGTTTCATAAACTGTTGAATTTGGAAATAATAGTTTCCATGTGTTTCCACTGATGAATCAACCTATAGTCATTTCATAGTTACATTAAAGACATTTTTTTACTTTTCACAGTTTGGTTTTTCTATTACATATGTGTTTCTCCTCATCCCACACAAAATCTATTCCCCAACAGAACTCATGAATGAGAGAGAAGAGAGGACAAAGCAGTGAAATGTTGAGCAGAGAGTCAGTTGGGCCAACTCCCATGACTCTTCACACATGAAGGAATAACAAGGGTGGAGTACACGCGTAGTAGGAGCAAATAGTGGCTGACTCATATAGGGACTTATGTTCCACACTGGGACCAGAAGGTCTTGGCAGACTGGTGAAGGTTTGTCTGCAAGTCTCTTCTGAGATCACTGGATGCATAAACCACTCCCTCCGGGCATACAATAAATAATATGACAGTCAGCCACTCAACTTTTAATACTCTTCCTTTGACTCATGTGCCCCACTGCCTCATAAAGATCATTTCTTGAACTGTTTATAGTTCAGAAAAAGACATGTAAGAAGTTTAAATAATACAAGATAGCTTCTAGGGTTACTCAATTCAACACATATGTGTGGAATACCCATTAGGTACTGGTCATGTTCTTTTTCTAGGAATTGGGAGGTATGGGGTCGGGTTCCTTGGAACTTACATTTTAGTGGTTGGATGAAGAGTGATACAGGCAGACATTCTGCAGGTAAACCAATAGACAAGTATGACGATTTCCAATGATTATGTTTTACCAAGAAATAGACCTGGGAATTATGATTGAGAGTGACAAGGCTGAGGTCAGGGGAACATTCCAGGCAGAAGGAACAGAACATGCAAAAACAGAGTGGTAGACAAGTGGTCCAGCCTTTTTCATCAGCATCAAAGGGTTTCTGGGAATATTGGCAGAAGCTCTGAAATCACCAGGGGGCAGGGCCCTCCAGTCAGTTGGTATTTCAAATCCGGGGAAATATGAAGCCCTGAGCATACACGACGGGGCCTAAGGACGAAGCGGGTCATGGAGCAGAATGGTAATATACCTTGTGTCCTCTTTGCTGTTTAGCTACTTTACTGCCTCCCCTCAGCTTCAGTACACTTGAGAAAAATCTCATCTTTCGGGGCAGCTGGATACACACTGCCCGGAGAAATGATGAATAAAAGTTTATGAGAAACTCCCACAAGGAACCCTGAGAAGGAATCCTATAATTACACTGGGTTTAGATATAAGTGCTACATTATGAGCTTTAGTGCAGTAAGCCATCAGTTCTCCACTGAGGTGGTCCTTCCTTATCCCAAAGGGGACACTTGGCAAAGTTTCAGGTAATTTTGATGGTCACAATTTAGGAGATGGAGCATCTCGAGAGCAGAGAGGCCAGGGATGCCACTAAACACGCCACAGTGCATGGGTCACTCCCCGCTACCAAAGAATTGTCTGATCCTGCATTAAATGCTGAATCAAAACCCTGGTAGCTCTCTCACTAGCATGAGCTTAATCCTTCGCACCAGGCTCCAGGGTTGTCAGGGTGCAGAGCAGGTTAGGAGTTTCTGGAGGCTGCTAATCTTGCTCCATTACTGGGGCTCAAATCCTAGCTCTACAGCTTACTGGATATGTGATGACGTGTGTGTAAACGACCTGGGGCAAACTGTTTCATGTTCTGTGTCTTCATTTCCTTGTCTGTAAAATGGAGACGACACAAGCCCCTCCCTCAAGTTATTTTGAGGTCTGGCATACAGCGATCACTCAGTAAATGTTAGATGTTGGTTTTTCGGCTGTGGTAGCCTGGTTTTGGGGAATGTGATTGGCAAATATCAGAAGAGCAGGGTGGAGACCGCTTGCATCAACATACCCTCTCCCACAAATTCAATGCCGCCCGCCCATGCTTAGCTGCTCCATGCCAGGCATTCTGCTGAGGACGTGGAGAAGGATGACAAATACAGAGGGGATAGACCCCTAAATGCTTTCTTCTTGGTGCAGCAGCGTGATGACCCCCCAACAAAATTGGTAGATGCATTTGTCTTTCACTTGAAAATAGAACTGATGTTTTTAAAGCCTCATTAAAGCATCTTGTCTGTCTGATATGTGCATGTGCCATTGCACCACTGGCCACTGAAGCTGACCTGTAAGCATTATTCAAACTGAATTTGGATTATCTTTGGTATCTGCTCGAAGGTTATTAGACACCTACTGGGGACAAATCTCTAAATGAATATATCATCAGGGTTCTTCAGAAAAAAAAAAACAAAAACAAAAGCAAACCAGAACAAACAGGATGTGTATATATCTATAGAAAGAGATTTATTTTAAGGAATTGGTTCAAGCGATCATAGGGGTTAGCAACTCTAAAATCTGCAAAGTGGGGCAGCCCCAGTGGCTCAGTAGTTTAGTGCCGCCTTCGGCCCAGGGTATGATCCTGGAGACCCAGAATTGAGTCCCACGTCGGGATCCCTGCATGGAGCCTGCTTCTCCCTCTGCCTGTGTCTCTGCCTCTCTCTCTCTCTCTCTCTCTCTATCTGTGTGTCTACCATGAATAAATAAATAAAATCTTTAAAAAATTTTTTTAAAAAATCCGCAAAGTGGGCTGGCAGCCTGAAGAACCTGGAAGAGCTAATGTTGCAGATGAAATGCAAAGGCCATCTGTTGGCCGAATTGCCTCTTGTTCAGAAGAGGTTTGTCTTTTGTTCTATTCGGGCCTTCAACAGATTGGATGAGGCTCACTAACATTATGAAGAGCAATCTGTTTTACTTAAAAGCCACCAATTTAAATATTCATCTCATCCAAAGACACACTCACAGAACTATCCAGACTAATGTTTGACCATATATTTGGGCATCATGGCCCAGGCAAGTTGACAGATTAACTATCACAGTGAGTGAGGAAGTGTGGCCTATTACTGACAAAGGACAAATGTTTGAAACTGGTTTGGCTCAGAAGCAGTGGTGCCTCTAAAGTGTGCTTGTCAGAGGTCTACTTACCGTGACCAGCCAAGTGGCAAAACTTGTCTTTTAATTGCATGTGTTATCTGGCAGAGGAAACCATCACCACAAAGAGCAACAGCCTCCTCTTTCTAAAACAGTTGAGAGACTTTGGTTTTCTTACTGGGAGATCAAGATCCTACCCTTTTATTAAATCATTTGATGTGACATTTCCACCCCGCCCCCCATGATTTTGCCATAGCTAGAAGGACTAAATCTTCTCCATGTTTGGATGTTTATCTTAGACTCCTGCCATTTTTTCTGAAGCTCATTGATATGGATAAGCCAATTGTCATATTTGAACCTCCTACACCCTTAGAGTTGTTATTTAAGAGGTTCAGCTCTTCCTGGAAAATTCTCTGAGGAAATTGAGTAGAGATATGAAAAGTAAATTGTCATTTGTTTATAATCAAATTCATTCCTCTTTAATAAATTTTGTATTAGAAGCTGCCAAAGCTAGTCACAGCTTCCTGTTCTTCTGCAACCTAGATACAAAAGCATTTCATTCAACCACCCCTTCTAGTGACTGACTCCTTGCCAGGAACTCCCAGCATGCACTGCCATCTGTTCACCTCTTGGCTGCTTGAACCCACTCCCCTTTCTAAATTAATACTAAAATTTATTTTCCAAATGCCAGTCCTTTGGCTAGTCCCTCAGCTAATACCAACCTAATTCCAAGTATCAGGATCCAACCACTCTCCTCCAGGAGGAAACAACAGCAGCAAAGCAAGGAAACTAAGCCTGTCTAAATGTATGATCCAAATCAGCTGCTTAAAAAGAGTGCCGCAATCTTGACGTGGTTCCCAAACAGAATGTCTGAATCTAATTAGATTACTTGGTATCAGATTCAAACTAAAGGACCCTTTAGGAGCAAATTCTTTTTCTTCTCCCCTCTCCTTCAACCGCTGTTGGATCTTCCAAGAACAAGAGCCCTCAGCTCAAGTCTTTTGGGAAGGCAATTTCCCAGGTTAATAATTTTTTTCTTGATTTTTTCTTACCATTTGGCCCCTGGGTAGAATTTGCCACTTATTGTTATCCTGGAGGTTTCTTATGAACGCTTCTTTGGAAATTAGGCTTCAAAGGTGAAGAATAAGATGAGATTCAAGGATTTCAGGATGAGAGGAAAATAGAGAGGAAGCCCAGGTCTCCTCAAATACTTTCTCCTTTGGAGATGCTGTGCAGATAAAGGGGCAAGAGGAAAGCTGTGTGGTGACTCAAGGTGACCTTGAGAAAACCTAATGTGTTCATTTGCTCAGGCTGCCATAGCAAAGTACCAGTAACTGGTCGAATTACAGAGCAAAAATATATCATGTCACAGATCTGGAGGCTAGAAGTCCAGGATGAAGGTATCTTTGGGATTTGTTGCTTCTAAGGCCTGTGAAGGAAGAATTTTTTCCCTTCCTGTTTCCTTGCTTCTGAGGATGTGCTGGCAATCTTTGGCACTCCTTGACTTGTAGAGATATCCCCCCGATTTCTGTCTTCATGTTCACATGACTTCTCCCTGTATGCATGTCTGCCTCTGTGTCCAAGTCCTCCCACCTCTATTATAAGGACACAGCATTATTGGGTTAAGGCCCACCGTGATGGCCTCATTTAACTCAATCATCTGCAAAGATCTTATTTCTAAATAAGGTCATGTCACAGGTCCTGGAGTTGAGGACATCAACATCTTTTGAGGAGAGATAACTCATCATACCAGGGTTGGCTGGAGCTGGAAAAGCCCATTTTCTTCTTCTCTATCAAATTTGAATACAGAAGTTTCAGCCTGTTTAGTTGTATAGATTGCAGCATGAATGTTTTTTATTGCTTAGCATTACCATCAAAGCGTCAGCACATAGGCTGCTCTTTCCTGCATGCCTTGCACTTAATTGTTTTCTTATATAAGATTTTTTTTATTACTTTGTTGCTGTTGGTATAATTTTCTCTAAGAGAATGACTTACATATGGTTTTGTTAAAAATTAACAAAATGTAACTTTCCATTTCTCCCGTGAGAAACTGACCCAACCTTATGGTACTTAGGAATGGGTCCAATGGGAATTGGTCCTCACTGGCTATCTATCCAGGATCCTTTCACTCACAGTGTCTCAACCCCCTTCCATGCACACATCCACACAATCCTGGAGTATACACACGCACACACACTCACACACACATTTAACTTGGACTTATACAAGTCTACCTAAACAAAGTATTGGTTTTAATTCCTCTTATGGGGGAGTACTCCCTTCAAGTTCCTCTTTTTATTTAAAATAAAAAAAAATTTTATTGCTTTCCCCTGGATGACTGTCTATGAGATGCCCAGCCAGCTGTATGCCAGCAGCAGAGTGGAAAGATAAACTGCTAACTGGTTTTCCGCAGAGAAAGCCTACTTTATCTCAAGGAGCTGAACTGCCAGGTGGAGTTGAGTAAACTTTGGGGGTTGCAATACAGTTGAGGCACAAAGTTTATCACCAACGTAAAACAACCAACCCAGTTCTGCTTTTTAATGTGCTCTAAACTGATGGAACAGAGCAATGTAAACAAAGGTGAAGCAATAGTTTAGGAGGAAAAGGACTATGCTATATGGACAAATAATGAGTGAACTGTTATTTTAGCTTATCTTTATGTGCAGAATATAATTTTATTTGCCCTCAGAGCTTGCTGGGACATCGAGGCTGAGAAGCGAAAAATTATGGAAATCATATGGAAATTATAAGAGAGGAATTGTTTATGGCCGGCCAGGTCACCTGATTCATGGACTTACAGACTTAGAAAGACCTTTCTGAGAGCAATGAGTTAACCTTCTTGCTTTCTTAGGTAAGGAACCCAAAAGTTGGGTAAATTAAATGTCATGAGGCTGTATGGGTTAATGTGAAGTTTAAGGACCTTGGGTTCAAGTCTCTAACTTTGTTAAGTAGAGCTCCTCATGTAGATGTTAGAGGTTGTTATGGGGACTAAGCCAGAGATCTTTGCTTTGAGTTGGTAATGTGTTCTGAGTTACCTTCCCTCCTTTGACCGGTGTCACGGAACTAATTAGTCCTGGAGAAGGGAGGAGACATCATCTCTCAGTTTGTTGCTCCACCTCTGTTCATGTTATCTCAGCCTTTGGAGGATGGGATTCCTGAAATCTCCAAATGAATGATCTCTATGGTTACACTAAAAAAGAGGTTAAACTTCTTTTGGATGGTTGTTTGCGATGCTCTACCAACAACTTTTACCAGAGTTGCTAACAGTTAACCAAAGGGAGTGACTAGATGGAAAATTTTCCAGGCCTCTCTAGAGCGTACCTTGCCAAAAACCGTGTGAGAGGCAGCCAAAGTCAGGACGAGAAGGGAGAGCCAGGGGCCTGCAAAACACACATGCGTGATTGAAAGTCTTGGCTCTCAGACAGACGGAGCTGTGAGACACCAGAGCTCTTTCTTCTTTTGTATATTTACAGATTCGGGATCTCATTTAGGATCCAGATTCAGAGGCCTGGACCAATTCTCAGGGCTTTCTCAGTGGTGCTTACTTCCTCAGTAAATTCATTAGTGACTTTCTGCAGCCTTACCTGAATCACAGTCTCTTGACCTTATGCGGGGGGCGGGGGGAGGCGGGGTTGCACACAGGGGGTTTTGGAAGGGAATGGAGACACATGGAGTGGGGAGTAGTGGTGTTTCAACCTAAAGCACATTGCTGTTGGTGCTCTGGTGCCTAGTGTTTCTTCATCAAGACTGGAGAGGGGCACCTGGGTGGCTCAGTCGGTTGAGAGTCTGCCTTGGGCTCAGGTCATGATCTTGGGGCCCTGGGATCAAGCCCCGTGTCTTGCTCCCTGCTTAGCAGGGAGTCAGCCTCTCCCTCTCCTTCTCTGTCTCCCTCTATTCCTCCCCACTGCTCTTGTTCTTTCTCTCTCCAAATAATAATAAAAAAGACTGGAGATGAGAGAA
The DNA here is from genome assembly GCF_018345385.1 of Vulpes lagopus. Classification (NCBI taxonomy): domain Eukaryota; kingdom Metazoa; phylum Chordata; class Mammalia; order Carnivora; family Canidae; genus Vulpes; species Vulpes lagopus. The sequence goes on from NC_054846.1 coordinate 31,673,670, forward strand.
TGCTTAAATTAGATATGAAGGTAGAAGGAAAAACTAGCAAGCCTTGCCTTCTCTCTGTAACACTAGTGAAGACATTATTTGTCGAGTGCCAGTGGTGGGCTGCAGAGCAAGCCACTGTTCACTTTTGCTGTCCAGTCCCATGGGTCAGTGAGGATCAGATGGAATTTCTATGTCTCTGGAAACTGTCCCTTTCTCAGGAAGGATCAGAATCTTGCCCCGTGCTGTTGTCAGAGTAAGGCCAGGAAATTTTTCTTGCCCGGTTTCAGAGTGAGAGGTCAAAATGCACTAGGACACCACCCCAGCTATCAAACAGTTAGAGGCTGTCATGGCCACCAATGAATCCTGAAGGCATAGACCAGGCCGGAATTGTTCAGGGTTTCCTTGTGGAACAAAGGAGCAATGCAAGTGGCTAATTATGAAGACAGTTACCCTTGATTTCGATGACTCAACCCAACATTAGCTTGCTTGTTGGGCAATATTGATTTACTTATGGTACCCTGTTAAATTCCATCTTTTAGATGCAGACACTAAAAAAACAAACCAAGATCACTAAGGAAGCAAATGAGATGATTGCTTTCATTTGAATTTTTTAATTGTTCCTGTTCTAAAGTTATAGAGGAGTAATTTGAACTCTTTTATTGAAAACGAAGATACTAATATCTCCATTGTAAGGTTGTTGTGAGGATTAATAAGTCAAACATGCTTAGGACAGTACCTGTCAATAGTGACAGTTCAATAAATATTCCATTTTTAGTATTATGAATATTACTATGTTTTGAGCTTGCTTTTGAAATAGCTTCTCATTCTTTTTTATAATTTTTCATATATAAGGTGTATATATGTAATTTTGCATAAATACCTAGACATTATCTCACACAGGTACTTATCTGTTATTTAAAGTCTTATTTTTTCCTTCATGTTTACGTTCAATGTCCCTTTCCTTTCTCCTTTGAATCCCCTCTGCACCCCTCTCCACCATGTAGCTGTTGTAGGGTATGTACTTATACATTTCCACCCTCGCTCATATGATCATCATCTACACATTCCACATTTCTGCTTATCTGTGGGAGAGGTGTGGTTATGGCCCATCTTATGAGCATTGCATCATGCACATTTTCTGTGTCTTACTATTATTTTTTTCACTTCAAGTGTAACCGTATAGGAATTCTTCAAAAGTGGCCTTTCTACTGTAACTCATTTTTTGGAATGGCTGCATGATAATCCGTGGTGTGAGTGAGCTGTAATCTATGTAAACATTCTTGCTGATCCTCACGTACTTTGATCCCTGTTCCCCTTTCCTTTTCTTGCTACTATAAACACTCTGACATTAAGTGGCCTTTTACAAATGCCCTTGTGCACTGGTGATCTGAGAGGTGTCAAGGCAATTGCAGCATTGAATGGCACATATATGTTTAATTTTTTTTTTTTTGTATATGCTGCTAAATGGCTTGTCACAGCAGTTTTAACCACTAGATCTTTCTCAGCGATACGTGACACCCATTTCTCCACATACCTGCCACCAATAGAGGTTACTGATCGTTTCAATTTTTACTAGCCTCACAGATATAAAAAGAGACATTCTTGTTACTTTAATTTGCATTTCCCTGAGTATGATTTATTGCAAACATATTTTCATTTGCTTGTTGGTCTTTTGGGTTTGCTCCTCTGTGGATTTCCTATTCTAATTTTTTATTCATTTTTCTATGAGTTCATTTGTCTATCTTTGTTGATTTGTTAAAAAAAAAAAGATTGTCATCTATGGTACAAATATTTCTGAACCTATCATTTGTCTACTGAACTTGTTATGGAATCTTTCTTTTGCCAAACAAAGTTTTAAATTCGTATATGATAATGTCTATCTTTTCTTTATAGCTTCTACATTTGATTAAAAAATGCATTGGTCAAGACAGTTCTCCTCCACCTGCAGATTGTGCATACCACATGCATATAGTATGTTGGGTTTTCTTGAAAGTATTTATTTTTTTTTTAGTTACCTTTAATCCAAAAATCATTTATATTTGTAGATGGCATAAGAATGGGGTTAAATTTAAAAAAAAAATTCAGTTGAATCACGGTGTCATAATCAGTTAAATACATATATAAATGTGTGTACACATATATGTTCATATGTGTATGTGTATATATATCTCCACATATATGTGTGTACATATATCCATATATGTAGGGGTGTGTGTATACACATATACACATATGTATTATATACACATGTCTACACATCCATATATATGTGTACATAGACCCTATAGCCGTATGTATGTATCTATATAATAATTGATTATATAGTTTCACTGACTTCTTCTATGACCTGCAGGCCTCATCAACCATTTGACTCAGGAGCCAAGGAGAAATTTGAATTAATTGCAGAAGACAAGAAAGCTATGTTGAAGTCCACATTGATGCCAAACCTTCCCTTTCAAACATTTTGATCCTGTGACACCGTAACCCACACTTTCTTCTCAAAATGAATCACTCTTTTCTCGTGGATGTTTCTCTTGTACTCATCACTATTACCAGTAGAGAAGTTTCTTCATGTACAGATGGATTCTAAAGATCTCACACATCTCCTGCCTACTTACTTTTTCTAAGTTAAGTAGCCAGAGAAGCAGCAGGCGCCAAGTTGGTTTGTCAGAGAGGAGAGGAAAGAGTTAATATATCCGTCTCTCTTTTTTCCTTAATTTCTTTTACTCACATATCCTGTTTTGGCATCTGGGTACCGGAGACCTAATGTTAACTTATAGTCCCATTAAAATTCGAATACCAGTTGTAGAGATTTACCAGCAACAATTATGATAGTAAAATTTCAGCGTTAACATCTAAGCCTTCAGAAAAGCACAATTAGAAACATTTCCGAATAATCCAGACTTGTTCTTCCAACTTGAGTTATATTTAGAGTCATGGGGGAAAAAAAGCAAGACAGTTCAATGATTTAATCTAAAATGTGACGTGATCATGATTCCCCTTTATCCTAGGTCAATGTCTCAAACTGGTAAGTGACTAAAGAGTGGTGGTTCTTTATGGGTTTTCCTTTTGGTGACCTTTACAAAGAGGCTAACGTAACAACCTAGGTCAGTTCATTTCTCCTTTCCTCACTGGCTCGAAGAGGTATTGGAGAAGTCTCATTTCTACAAATCCAGTCCTGACTCAATGTCAAAAAATTTTAAGGAACAAGATTTTAAACATAGGTTGCCTAACCCAAGAAAGAAAGGACTTTCTTTCTTTCCTTTCCTTTCTTTCTTTCTTTCTTTCTTTCTTTCTTTCTTTCTTTCTTTCTTTCTTTCTTTCTTTCTTTCTTTCTTTCTTTCTTTCTTTCTTTCTTTCTTTCTTTCTTTCTTTCTTTCTTTCTTTCTTCTTTCTTTCTTTCTTTCTGATGTTCGCTGTGAAATTTTATTATATAAAGCATATCCTTCTGCCTTTCTTTTCTGTAAATAAGAACATAGATTTTCTTCTCATCATCACAGAAACTTACAGAATCATAGGACCTTAGAATTGTCAGGGACATTATAAACCAGTCAATGTTAGAAATCAGCTTCTTTAAACTCTTGTGAAATGCTCTTTTTTTTTTTTTTTTTTTTTAAAGCTGCCAGTTGATTTTAAGGGAAGGCCAGATTCTGTGAATGCCTGAACTCTGTTCCATGTCCTACTTCTGTGTTCCTCTGAACTTTATTTAAATGGCTTTGCCTGGAGGACTTTCCAGGGGTGGGGTTTTGTACTTGAACGCGTGTGAGAATCCACTTGTGCCCTGCATTCTTAGGAGAGGTGATTTCGGCAGGGGATTTTTGCTTCAGGAAGGGAGGTTGTGTGAGTGCACTTTTTTTTTTTTTTTCTACTCAGCACAGCTGGTAGTTCCCTACTGACTGGTGTTTGTTTCAAAGTCATGTGGCAAAGGGGGTTTCTGCCAATGTGTACTCATTACACATTCAAATATGACACCCTGACGCCCATTCACAGGATAACTTCAGTGTCGTTATTCAATTTTCCTGCCAGAAATGGGAAGTTTATTCCCAGAGTGCAAGTTGCTTTCTTTGCAAATGCAGGTTTCATACTCAACAGGCATATTTTAGAATTATTGCTTTTCTTAATATTAAATTCATTTAATTATTTAATTTTTCCTTTTTTTTTAGATGATTACTTGGATGATCATATCTGAAATATTTCTTAATCAGAAGCACATTTGTTAAAGAATACTTCATGGAACAAGGCAGGGAGGCTTAACACTACTTTATACATTACTATCCTAATATAAACTGAGATGTTGTTATTCTTATTTGGGGGCCCCCCTCCGGTGGAAGGTAACACATCTCTGCTATATTGTATGTGGATAAGGCCACATGGTTTGCTTTGGCCAATGAACTGAGTGTGACAGTTACTATCAGAGGCTTCTAGAGCCAATGTGGGGTCCACCACTCCACCACTCTTCCTTTTTCTTCTGCTGCATGAGTGGATGAGTTCCAAGTAGGGCAGCCCTGTCAGCTGGATCCTGCTATAAATACAAAGTAGATCAAAGCCACAGTGGTCACGGAATATGGGTAAGAAATCAAGCTTTATTATGGTGAACCCCTGAGATCTGAGGGCCGTTTGTTATTGCAACATAACCTAACTCATCCTGACCAAGACAGATGGCATACCGGAAGGACTGGAAAGAACTTAAGTTCAAATCCTGGGTCTGCCATTAAATAGACACAGAAACTTGGACATTTTAAGGCACTGGTAACCTTTAGAACTTGAACCTCAGTTTCCTTGGGAATGGGTACAATAGCCATCACCTTCTAGAGCCTACAGGCTTGTATGAAGCCAATATGGCAGCATTTATGTTACAGTGCATTGAAAAGGGTCCTGCCCTATACAAGGATAAAACGCTGTTATAATTGGATTTTCTCTCTTTTAGTGAGTAGTATGCACCAATCTTTGGCTCTTTTCAAATTTCTAATAAATAAATGTCTTGAAGTGTATCATTCTCATAAAGTTTTATAAGCAATCAAGCACAGATACTCACATACATTTTTCTGAGAATGGCACTTCTGACTGTAGAGGACCACACTTTTTAAGCATCCAGCTTTGAGAAGGATACAGGTGGAGTAGTGCAAAGGTATGTGGACACCTACCTGGCCAGGCCAATCAGCCTGATTACCTTTTTGGAGCGTCGTTCTGGCCAAACTACTTTCACTTTTTGACTGAATATTACAAATGATAGGGATGCCTATTATTTTACTTATCTTATTTGGAAGATTTAGGTGGTAGGAAGACCATTAGCTTTCGAATCATGGAGACCTGGCATGTAGTCGCCCCTCAACAAATATTTATCAAATCTACAGACAAATCAGCTCAAATCTCATCAATAATTCTAGCTGTGTGACTTTGTGCAAGATACGTAACCTTTCTGGGCTTCAGTTTGCTCACGTGCAACACACAAAATAATAATCTCTACCTTCATAGGGCTTTTAAAGAAAGGATTAATGAAGTGGTAGATGTAGAAGATCTCTCAGAGTGTTTTCTAAAGGTTTCATAAGGGTGGAAGTTCATTAACTATGTTATTTCTGGAATGGGTGGTCAGCTTATAGGAAAAAAAGGAGTGGGCTTTTTTTTTTTTTTTTTTTTTTTTAGAGTAGGCTTTTGAGCTTGTTTGCAAGGTTCTATTCTGGATGTCTCTGAACAATATCAATTAGTATTTTGATAAGCCCACACTTTCTTTGCCACAGAAGGAATCCCATATGAGCGCACCTGTGGCAAGCATTAAAATGCTTTTGACACACAAAAGTTTCAAGGGGGTTGGAAAAGCTTCCCTAACAAAAGGAACTGCACCACCTCCCTCTAATTGCCTGGTTTCTGGATTGCTTTTCCAACTCCTCTCAGCTATCTTGGGGACCCTTTCTCGGCACATCTCCCCAACCCAGTCAGTTCCCAGATGTCCTCCTGAGGGATAAAGGCCGGGAGCAGAGATCAAGGCCCAGCTTTTGTCCCAACAGGACTGAATTACCTGAAGTGATTTTCTATGATCAATCTGAGATGATGAGATGGGACTAAAATTTACTTTGTTTTTTTTTCCTGCTTCCAGCAGTGTGGGGTCTCTTGAGGAGGAACAGAGAAGTTGGAGACTAAATAAAGAGCAGTTTCAGAACAAATGTTCTCCGCATAGCTGAGTATTGCGTTGGCAATTTTATGACCCACTATGCGAGCACTTAAACAACTATAACACAAGGTAGAAAGTGATAAACACAGAGTACATAAGTGCTGTGGGGATTCGGGGGAATTATTTCAGCTAATTTGGGAAAGGCTTTGTGAAAGTGATGGAGCTGGAGCTGTTTTTGTCTCCAACATCTGATTTTGAAAGATTTCAAGCATACGGAAAAATGGAAAGACTCATACAATGAACACCCGCATACACTTCGATGAGATTCAATGTTTAGCAATATCTTGGAATATTTGTTTTCCCTCTATGTATAAGAATATATGCATACATGGATATGTGTATATATAACATACATAGTATGTGATTTCGAGAAGCATTTGAGGGTAAGTTATGAATATCACGACACTCCATTCCTACATACTTCAGGATGCATCTCTTAAAAATAAGGGCCTATGTAACCCTACATCCTATCACTGAGAAGAAAATGAGAACTAGGGGATCCCTGGGTGGCGCAGCGGTTTAGCGCCTGCCTTTGGCCCAGGGCGCGATCCTGGAGACCCAGGATCGAATTCCACGTCGGGCTCCGGGGGCATGGAGCCTGTTTCTCCTCTGCCTGTGTCTCTGCCTCTCTCTCTCTCTCTCTCTCTCTCTGTGACTATCATAAATAAATTTAAAAAAATTAAAAAAAATGAGAACTAGTGAGTGATCTGGGGTTTGGAGGAAAGCTGGAGTTTGGGTTTTTGACGACCTATGACAGGGCCCCTTGGACAGAGGTCTCGGAGGGAGATCAAGCCCAGATGCAGTGACTTATTTGGATCCCTTCATTGGATAGGGAAAGTGCTCCTAGACCAGAGAGTTGCCACAAAGGCAGATTTGGAAAGATCTGTGACCAGAAGCTATATTTCTGATCCCTTTTGCATTGTCCCCACGCTTCTCTTCCTGCCACCGGGCTAAATTTAGAACCCGACACTCTTGGTTTCTACACAGGGGTACCTTTGACTCAGCCTCAGTTAGAAAAGCTTATTGGATGGCACCTTTATGTGTGCATTTCCAAGGTGTTGCCAATCTGAATCCCACCAGTTCTCCTGGAAGATCAAGGTTTAAACAGGTGGAGGAAGAGAAATAGGAATGATGAGCTGCACACCCAGGGGGATTGCTGGGCTGTGCATCAGGACACTGAGGGCTGTCCCGCTTCCCCTTCTGATTAGCAGCGTGACTTTACACAATGGTTCTCAGTAAGAGGTGGTTTTGTCTCCCAGGGAAGGTTTGGTTGTTCTGGAGATGTTTTTGGTTGTCACAGTGGTGAGGATGCTGATGGCATCCAGTTGAAAGAGGCCAGGGATGCCCTTCGACATCCTGTGAGGCACAGGGAGGTCCCTCAGGTCAGTAGTGCTGAAGTAAGACCCTCTGTTTTTGAAAATCACTCATTTTCTCAGGCCTTAATATCTTCCCTTTGAAAGGGGGACATCTAGGCTAGCTCAGTGGCTCTCGATCTTGAGGGTGTTTAAGAATTCCCCAAGATGCTTGTTAAATGAGGCAGTTTTCTAGCCCCGTCTTTAGGGATGCTGTACTTGGTCCACACGGCACACCTTGAGAAATGCTGCACTGGTCAGTTTCTAAGCTCTATCTTGGCCGTTCCATTTTCCAATTTTAAAAATGTGGATGAGCAACAAATGTACTTAGCGTTCCTGCCAAAGCACAGGATAAATATGGAAATAGGAAATGGTAATCCTCCTTAAAATCTCCTCACCTAGGTTGTTCTGGAACAACTGATGTGATGGAACAGCAGGAGACAACACATACACTTCTTTGAATTCAAGCTTTGACCCCCCCCCCCCAAGCATCTTCTTTTCAACAGAGACTCTTTGTGGCATAGGCCTATGTTTATTTGTTTATTGTGGGGTTTGAATCATAGGTTATTTTAGGGAAAGGGCAGGATTGGGTGTGCTGCTACTGTTGGCAAAGCATGACTCCGAGTGTACTCATAGCCACCAATTACTGCACTTTTTCTTTGTGTCAGATACTTATGTGAAATCATTTAGCTTTCCCATTCCAAGGAAGAAATTACTGGAGTCATTTCTCAGATGAGGAGACTAAGGTTCACCGGCATTTGGTAACTTGCTTTGTTAACGAGTGGTAGAGTCCATTGATCAACCTAGGACTGTTTGATTCCCAAACTCATCCTCTGTCTTTATCACTTACTGCTTCTGGTGGGGACTAGGGTGACCCAGAGGGGCAGAGACAGGGAAGCACGAGGCCAGCGGGTGCAAACACCCTTGCACATGGCCTGACCTCAGACACCTCCATCAGCATGTTCTTGGGCTTGCTTTTGCTTGGGATTTATCTACTTACACTGGAGTGAGATGCTTATTTACGTCATCATTCCTTGAGGATCCAAACTTCTCCCCCAACATTAGTATCTTCAAGGAAGATGTTTTTAAATATTATTTATTTATTTATTTATTTATTTATTTATTTATTTATTTTTTAATTATAGTCACAGACAGAGAGAGAGAGAGAGAGAGAGAGAGAGAGGCAGAGACACAGGCAGAGGGAGAAGCAGGCTCCATGCACCGGGAGCCCAATGTGGGACTCGATCCCGGGTCTCCAGGATCGCGCCCTGGGCCAAAGGCAGGCGCCAAACCACTGTGCCACCCAGGGATCCCCCAAGGAAGATGTTTTTAAACAAATGTTTGTTTTTTCTTTTATAGAGATGCACTTATTTTTCTAAAGCCTCACATCAGAAATACTGATTTAGAATATCTGGGAGAAAGGTTTGGGCAGTTTTTTTGGTTTGGTTTGGTCTATCAGTATCAAAAATTTCACTAGTGAGATCACTATTCTTTCTTTTGGTTAAGACCTTTCCTCCAGAAGGCCTCAGGTCAAATGCACGTGTTACCTGAACGCAGTGACACACTGAGTCATTACGGCAGCCGACATGCTGGGAGGGGCGGGGTAAGAGAAAAAGAAACCTGCAATTGGTGAATGGATGTGAAGATATATTTGGGAGAAGTCTATCCATCCTACACATAGCATGGTGGTGAGACAGACTTTGGGTAGATTCTTCAATGGGAGGTGCAAGGTAATTCTTTAGGGCCCTTGGTACTGAGAAAATAGGATATGGATTTTGGAAAAGCTAAGGTAAATACTAAAGGGGTTGATTAGAGGGAGGTGCCACAAGTGAATTTCTGTTATTTTATTAAAGCAAAGACACTACAATGTATTTTAAAGGGAATTAACACAAAAAATATAATTATTACATTGACAGTTTATTAGATGCACTAAAAAAAAGGAATAGAAATTATAGCTGATAACATGGTTTTGCCACAAAAGGATAATGGCATGCTTCCCATGTTTTCTCATTGGAATGATCACCCTTTTTGCAAAATAAGTGTGTGTTCACAGTTGCAATAGTGTACTTTTCAGCTGAAACAGTAAGTCCTGGGTTTTTGTGATTTTCCTTCTAATCATCTAGAATCTTTTAACTGATAGTTCATCTCTATCCTGGAAGATGGCACTTTGCCCATATCTCTAAAGTAGCATTTACCATGTTTCATTGCAATTTATCCACTATGCATTGCTTCATGGTGCAGAAAGAAGTACCTAAGGAGCTGAAACTGTGTACCATTCATTTTTGTATATCTACTTGATGGCATGGAGAAAGTATTCTGTACACGTATCAAATAAAAAAAATGAACAAATATATTTTCTTTCCATATAATCCAAGTCTTGCTTTCATTGACCATAAACTTATTAGAAATAGAAATAAAAATTATTTTCTGCTTGTATAGGAAGAGAATACTATTGATCTGCTGTCACTTTGAAATGAGGACATGGAGTAGGTGATTTACTAGGAGCAGTGATGGAGCAGGAGAGGCCAAACCCCACATTTAACCCAGGTTTATTATAGTCAAACGTATTTCAGACTGGTACCTTGTACTGTTTTTATCGTTACTAGATCTTTAACTTTCATTTACCTCTATTTTTGAGTAATAAAGACAAAAGGTGTTAATTGTAGAAAACAGAACATATAGACATGTGTCTTTGGTCATAAGTATCAGAAACCACTAAGAGCTAATTTGGCCAAGAAAAGATAATTTGTTGAAAGGATATGAGGAAGCTTCCAGAATGGACAAGAGGCTAGAGAATCCCTTTAGAAATAGAACAAGTAGGGCAGCTCTAGGAATTCATGTAGGTAGAAATTGATTGTGTAGTTCTGGTGCCACTATAGGATTGAATGGGATCTGACATTTTTCTCTGCCAGTGTAACTCAGCTAAAATGTCTTATTGGCTCATTGTGGCCAATGTGCAAGGTTCTTGGCTTATGCTGTTCAGGTGAGGGAAAGGATCTGGCTGAGGAACCTTGATTATTTTCCCATCAAGATACACACGTAAAAAAAAAAAAGATACCCACAGGAAGAAGAGGTGATTTTCCAAAAGGAAATCGGGGACACTAATGGAGGGCAGGAATGAATGCTGGTAGAGGAAAAAAAAAAGACAGTTATTTAAACCATAATCATGCCAGCACATGAAGATAGCAGCTGGGATTTTATGTTTCCTTTCTAGACTTCATTCTAATCCTAATTATAAGATGAGGACCTTACTATATATAGTTTGATGTTTCACTTTTTCCCACCATTAACCATATTTCTAAGGCATTTTTTCTAATAGTGGCATAAAATTTCATCTTTTGATCATTCTGTAATATATTGAACTACTCTCTATTTGGGCTGTCTTCAGCTTTCTGCTGCTGTAACACAATGACAAAGTGATGTGGAACGATCTGGGCTTTAATGTCCAGGAGAATTGAGTTTAAATTCCAGCTTTACCATTCTCTAGTCAGGTGCTCCTAGGCACGCCGTCACACTTCTGAGTCTCCATTTCCTTAGTACAAAGTGGGGGAACTAAGATACCTTACAAACTTGGGCAGGCTGAGTTTGAAGGGATTGTGGGCTACCCAAGTAGAGTTGGGAAAAGAGCTACAGACTGGAGGTGCAGATTTTGCAAAAATCTGTTTTTAGGAGGTGGTTGAAGTCTGAAGAGGAGATGAAATCAGCCAGAAGGAGAAGGTAGAGAGTCAGAAAGACAGGGAGCCAAGGATTCAAAGTGACCTGGGGAATACTCTTATTTAGTGGAAGGGGGAGGGAGAGTGCAAAAGCCACATGATAAGGAACAGATGGTGGAAGGATGAAAGAAGAGGCATGGAAATAGTGTGGAGGAGCCAAAGAAATTGTTTTAGAAAGAGAACAGAGAGGAAATGGTCAGGGAGTCCCAGCAGAAAGAAGAAACAGTTGGGAGTCAAGAACAGAAGGAGACCTGGATGTGGCCAAGTGGTGCACTAATGCAAGGCCTGGTTTGGCAACTGGGAGCTGGACCAATCTCCATGGAGTGGAGGTTCAGAAGCTTTAGAAGGATATACAACGATAGTCCAGTGTTTTTATAAAAAAACAAAAAAACATTTCTATCAACAAGGAAGAGGAAAGAATGGAGAGAAGTTATAGGAGATGAAGGGAGGATTTTTTCTTTTTGAAGGGTGTAAGAGACTTCAAGTTTCTAGGCTGGTGGAAAGAAGACAGTCAAGAGGGAGGGGATTCAGGCACGGGAAAGAAGGGGAAGTCACTCATTTACGTACTTCTTCATGTATTCATTCACCAAATTAGAATAGCGTAGCTGCTATGCCCTGAGATCCGTTCCATGCACTGAGAGTACAGCAACGATCGAGGCAGTGTAGGCCGCTGCTTTCAGTGGGGGTGTATTCTGTGAGGAGAAAACAGTTAACCATGATGACAGCCCAATAGCAACACCACAGGAGTAACTCAGAAAGAAAATATTAGGGAGTAAAAATATATATATACAGAGCATCAAAATAGATCTACTGTTTTGTAATGAGTGGCTGCTTTAGATCAGATGTTCAGATGTGAGGCTAAGGAGGTGATATTTAATTTAATAATTAAGTTAAATGAATATTTAAAGAAGAGCTTTGTACCTCCAGGAAACAAGGGGATTAAAGGAAGGGATGGAAATGTGATCTGAAAGGAAGGTGTAGCCTAGATATTGAAGGGCATTGTAAGTCAAAGCTGTCTTCTTCTTCTTCTTCTTCTTCTTCTTCTTCTTCTTCTTCTTCTTCTTCTTCTTCTTCTTCTTCTTCTTCTTCTTTTCTTCTCTTCTTCTTTTCTTCTTCTTTCTTCTTTCTCTTCTTCTTCTTCTTCTTCTTTTCTTCTTCTTCTTCTTCTTCTTCTTCTTCTTCTTCTTCTTCTTCTTCTTCTTCTTCTTCTTCTTCTTCTTCTTCTTCTTCTTCTTCTTCTTCTTCTTCTTCTAGATTTACTTATTTGAGAGAGAGAGAGAGAGAGAGAGCACCTACATGGCACACAGTGGGGTGGGAGGCACAGAGGAAGAGAGACTGGGAGAGAATTCCAAGCAGATTTGCTACTGAATGTGGAGCCTGATGCTGGGCTAAATATCATGACCCTGAGATCATGATCTGAGCTGAAATATTTAACTGGGCCATCCAGGCACCCAAGCCACAGTGTTATTCTAAGTGGGATGAGAAGCCACTGGGAGGGAGTAGTATGACTATATTCATGTCTCAAAAGGACCTCTCTGGCTATGGTGAGAATTTAAGAAAATTTAAGAGGAAGGAGCAGAAGATGGGAGCCAGTTAAGAAGTTATTGCTATAGTCAAAATAAGAGATGATATGGCTTGGACTATGGTGAAGATGTCAGGCAATGGTGGGAATAAGGCTGTATATAGGAATAGAGTCCAGGGACATGATGGTGGATTGGACATGGAGAAGGGCTCATGGCTACAGCACTTGAGTGGATAGTGGATGATTTTATTGAGATGGAGAAGACTGGGGGCTATGTGCAAATCAAATTAGTTATATGTAAAAGCTGAAATTAAAAAACAACAACAACAACAACAATGAGCTCTGGACATGATAAGGGAATGATTGATGGGGAAATCACTTGGAGGAACATTTACTGGCTGCCTACCTCTAGCTCTGTGATTGCAGTAGGAGCTCCAGTGCTCCAGTTACTGAAAGCATGTATGGTTTGGAGTAGCCACTCTGGCTGAACTCACTGCTCTCTGTGCTCCTTTGCCCATCATTTTGTTCCCCAGTTCCATACTGTGACTTCTGAGCCACCTGCCTGGTTCTGGAAAATCAAATATCCTTTTTCTGATTTATCATTCAGCTCCCCATCTGAATCTCTGCTCTGCATACTTCCATGATCTCATCGTTAGCCTCAGCTTCAAGATACCCTGTCAGATAGTATCATGATTTCCTTAACCTTGTTTTACCATTCCACAGAACTAGACCAAAAGACCTTTGCTATCTAGCATCTCCTGCTGTATGACATCTGGGAAGAGAATTCAGCTGTTTGTAATCTGTTAAACTACTAGGCAAATTCAGCCAATGGTTTACATATTCTGCTATTGTTACTCTTTTTTTTTTTTTTTTTTAGAGAGAGAGAGTGTGTGAAGTGGGAGGGGCAGAGGGAGAGGGAGAGAGAGAATCTTAAGCAGGCTCCATGCTCAGCACATGAGCCTGACGTGGGGCTTGGTCTCATGACCCTGAGATTGTGACCTGGGCTGAAATCAAGAGTCGAAAGCTTAACCGAATGAATCACCCAGGTGCCCCTGTTATGTTATTCTTAAGAAAATTCTTCTTTGTTACAAGTACCAGTTTAACTAATTTCTTGTTAGGATTTTTTCAGAAATGTCTGGATAGAAGTGTTTATTAAACCAGCAGGCTGAAAAAAAATCAAACCAAACCAAACCAAAAACCGGCAGGCTGACCTCACTGTATTCTAAGCTACCATCTTCTGTTACTTGAACTTCTGAAAAATCTTCTAACTGATCTTTCTCTGTCCAATTCATTCTCATCCAATTCATTCTCCACAATATTGTTGGGAAAATTTCTACAAGAAAAACTTGATCCTAGCAGTCTCCTGCTTACTAGGCTTTAGTAGCTCTCCATTATCTTTAGGACAAAGCCTGGTAATCCTTGACAGAGATATTGGGGATCCCCAAATGGCCCAGGTGTGTCCTATGTTTTCCAGTGTCCCTTGCAGTTATTTGGGTCTTTGTGACTAGTTCTGGACAGCAGTGAATGAATGTGTCTCTTTTGGGCCAAAGTATTTAGGAGCCACTGCCATACATACTCATCACCTCTTGTGGTGACCCTGAAAACCACATCTTGAGATGGCAATATCAAAAGATAATGGGATCCCTGGTGTCTGAATTATTCCATGGAGAACTGCCCTGAAATGTCATCTGAACTGCTTTGGAATTTACTTGACAGAGAGATAAATTGGTTGAGCCACTGGGCATTAGGTTTCTATTTCTGCAGCACAGCCTAGGCTATGGGATGGCACACCTGGCGAGCATAGCCCTGCAGACTCCGACTCCAGCCCATTCCTCCAGCTTGTTCAACTGTCCAGGCAGGGAGGGAACCTTTCACTTCCCCCAAGGTACCATGCTTCCTTCTGCCTTTGGTCACTTCCCACTTGCAAGGTAATTTCTCCTTTCCCCCTCCTTCTTCCAACAGATAGACTTTGGTTAAATCTTACTCATCCTTCAGGTCACAAGCTAACCAGCACTTCCTTAGGGAAGCCCCTGTAGCTTCCCCTTGTCTTGCTCCTTACACATCATTTCAATTACTTGTGTTTAAACAAACCTGCCAGTCAATGCTGCTAGACTCTAAGCTTGGCCCCTTAGACCTTGTCCTTCTTAGGCACCACTCATCGCTGGCCCCTACACAGAATCTGGCGTTCTAGTAAGGGCTCCATAAATATTTGTTGAATGATGGAATGATTGAATGAATCAGCAGAAGATAAATAAAGGTGAATAAGATGAAGATTACAATGGGAAAAAAAAGGGAGATGTAACACGCAGGCTTTAGCCTGGACCAAAACTAGGCTTGGCCCTGGTAAGCCATCCTAAGAAGCCATGTAAAGTATCGATTCTAACTGAAACTTCTCTATCCTCTGTGATTCCACCTGAAGTATTTGAGTATAAAGGAAGTCTTTCCTTGTTAGGAATCTCTGGCACCGGGATCCCTGGGTGGCGCAGTGGTTTGGCGCCTGCCTTTGGCCCAGGGCGCGATCCTGGAGACCCCGGATCGAATCCCACATCGGGCTCCCGGTACATGGAGCCTGCTTCTCCCTCTGCCTGTGTCTCTGCCTGTTTCTCTCTCTCTGTATGACTATCACAAATAAATAAAAATTAAAAAAAATATTTAGGAATCTCTGGCACCTTTTTCTTGCATGTGGGGTAAGGCCCAACTACCTCAGCAGGGTGTATGAGTCAACTGACTGGGCCCTACTTTGCCTCATCTCCTCCCACCTCCTCCATCCATCCGCGGGCACCCTCTGCTTCAATCAAAGCAAATGCCTCATCCTCCCCGAAATACGTGTGAAGCTCCCCCCTTGCCACCTAGCCAACTCGTACTTGTATTTTAAGACTCAGCTTAAATGTCGCCTCCTCTGTAAAGACAGTTTTAAATCCCCTAGTCTTAGGCACTCGGCATTTTGGACTTCAATAACGCTGTGTCTTTACATAGAAGGTAGAGTGTAATTGTTGGTTTCTGTGTGTGTCACTCTCATTACGAGGGGAGATCCTCTGAGTAGGGGCGATGTGTAACTCATTTTTAGTTCCCATTACAGTGCCTGGCCAAGAGGGAGGCCCCCTGAATGCCTACCGAGTGAACAAATGAACAAAAGAACAGAAACAAGGCTGGGATATTGCAGTGGACGAGATTTCTACTTTCACTCTTTGTTTTATTTATTTTTATTTTTTTAATTTTTATTTATTTATGATAGTCACAGAGAGAGAAAGAGAGGGAGGCAGAGGGAGAAGCAGGCTCCATGCACCGGGAGCCTGATGTGGGATTCGATCCCTGGGTCTCCAGGATCACGCCCTGGGCCAAAGGCAGGCGCCAAACCGCTGCGCCACCCAGGGATCCCCACTCTTTGTTTTAAAATGTTTTCTTGAGTGAGTACACAGGGATGGGAGTGGAAGTGGCATAGGGGAAGAATAGCTTCTTTTAAAAATCTATTTTCCACTTTTACGTTTTCTCCTAGGACCAACTAGTTTTCAAAGTGCAACATAATTTGGATGGCAGATTTCAGACTCCACGCGTGTTTATGAATTTATTAACTGGTAGCAAAATCTTTATCCGGAATGTACATACCTTTGATTTTTGATGAATAGAAACTAGTTTTTTTCTAATTACCTGAAAATTAATGTTCTGCATACCTTTAGAAATCCGGGCTTTTCTTTGAAAATTTTTTTCCTTTATGGCACATGTAGGCTTAACACTTTTTCTATGTTGAGAGTGGGGAGGAGGGAGTTTTATTTGCTTTCTCTTCTCTTCTAAGTGTTTTTTGGATTGCTTTACTTTTTTATTTTTATATTTTAATTTTTTGCAAGCATTCAGCCTTGAGCCCTGGAAAATCCCATTTCCCCTTCCCATTCGAGGATATTATTGCAAAAGGGTGTTAGGTCTTGACAACTCTCCAAGATTGTGTCACTGGCCCAGTATACTAGATCAATTAAAAAAAAAATCCACATATCCTAGTGGATTGACTAGTTGAGGACCTATTGAAATTCTTGCCTTAACACCGGGCACTGGGTCTGCTTTGCTCATACCTCATACCCTTATTGGCTATAGATGAACTACTCCCTGACCCTACCCCACACCAGAGGAACTGGGAAGGGTTTGAAAACTAGTTGCTTTGGAAAATTAGAGCAGACTATCTAGGAGCAAATAATGCTTCAAGGCCCACCATATAGCTCAGAATCTCCACAAAGAGTGGCAGGGGCCTGAGGATTTTTGAAGGAGAGAGATTCTTAATCCATTCAGATTGAGCAAGATCACAAGGAAACAAGACATAAAGATGTCAGTAGGCACGGAGGTGGCTGGTTTCAGTTATGTGTGGTCTGGAGCTGTCAAACCAGAGATATACCACTTGAACCTGGCTGAAAGATTCCTAACGTCATCTCCGGGACTGTCAAGAACAACGTGTGTGTGCGTCTATGTGTGTGTGTGTGTGTGTGTGTGTGTGTGTGTGTGTATACACGTGGTTTTGTACATATGCACCCTCGTCTGCAGGGACGATCATGTTTTGGCCCACAGGAATCAAGTCCTGCTTCCTCTGTCAGGTGACCATGAGTTTCGTGGTACTCAGCAGGCTTTTTGTCTAATGCATTGACACCTTAATGAAAAACAAAAGGTACATTCATCAAAAGAGACAAGATTACTCGAATCATAAATGGAGAACATCAGGGAGGCCAGCAACAATAATAATAATAAATTGCGGCTATTGTCCACAGAAACTTGCTTTTCTAAGGTACTTTTGATAATTGCCTGTCAATGTTTCAGGTTCCATACCCGCTCCTTGAATTGATGGGGTCTATTTATATCACATAAAATTCTTGTATTTGCCTCGTGAAGTGCCTTCCATTCTCAGGCCTGAGTAGGCCGGAGGTTATTTTGTTTTTCCAGAAAGGGAAAGTGGCCTTGTTGCATGTGATAACTGTAAGCAGTGCTTTCTGGTCGAAGGCAAGCCAAACAAAGACACAAATAAACATCAGCCTTAATGGGGAGGCAAAAGGAGCGGACCATAGCTTGGATGGTTCGGGGGCAAGCACGGTGGTGCTCGGCTCCTAACTCGTCTCCGGCAGGTGATGTGTGGCAGCTTAAATGCAACCTCAGCATGAGGAGCAGCAGAAGGGACTGGAAAAATGGAGATCGTGACAATTGATGTCAGGCATATAGGAGCCTCAGGGGTATAGTCTGTCTTTATTTAAAGAATGTCCTAATATGAGGGACCGGATTTCATAAAACCTCATGCATTGAAAGATTCTGAAAGGTCCCATTGGTTCAGTTCTTCTTTAAGTCCTCTCTCCATAGACATAGAAGTGGGGGCATTGGCTGCGCAGGACAATGAGGTGGGGAACCCACCATTGTATTTCCATTGAGGGAGAAAGCACCCATTCCAGACATTTGGGTCCTGGTGGTGTTTGTGTTGCTGTGTGACTGGGGACAGCTAGTTTGTCTGCTGGGGACCTCGGATTCCTCATGTATTCCATAAGAAAGTTGGGCCAGGTCCTATCCGGCTTGAATATGTATTGTTTCCAATCTTGGAGTCCTTCAGCTTTTGTAGCATCTGATCTCACAGTGGGGATCAGCTGGTGTTGACTAAATGAATAAGCCAACCATCGAGCCTTTCTCTGGGACATAATTTGCCTGTGCAGCAATCTCATTTCAGTGTGTTTGGTGACAGTCTGTCAGAATGACAAGGGTTACCCAGGAGAGTTAGCACCTTGCACAAACACATACCTTCCTCCTTCTTACTAGGTGTGGGAGGCAGCCTCTAAGATGGGCTCCCATGACCGCGGCCTCCTGGTATTCACGTCCTCATGCAATCCCTTCCTCTTGAGTATGGACTGGACGCATTGACTCACTTCTAATGGGTAGGAAATAGCAGAAGTGATGCGTTGTCACTTCTGAGATTGGGTTGCTAAAGCCTGTGATTTTGTTTTCTTCTCTTTCCCCTTCAGAGCCTTTGCTCTGGAGGAAGCCAGCTGCCATGTTCTGAGCTCCTTCTGGAGAGGCCCACAAAGCACAGAACTGGCGTCTCCAGACAACAGCCAACAGAGACCTGCGGCTGCAGCTGCCCATAGTCATATGAGTGAGCTTGGGGGTGGATCCTTTGCTTGTTCAGCCTTAACAGGACTGCTGCCCTGGTGGACGCCTCAGGGGTAGCCTCCTGGGACACTCTGAGCCATTCCCAGATTTCTGACTCACAGGAATTATGAGAAAATAAATGTTTGCTGTTTTAAACTGGTCAGTTTTGGGGTCTTTTGTCACATGGTATATTAGATGACCAATTATGTTACAAAAAAGCATCTAAGTCCACCAGATAATTTAAAATACATGTAATCTAAATAAAAGATATGACCAATAACGTTATGGACAGTTGGAATAGTAACAATAACCAACTCCCACCTGGAACTTATAATGTGCTCAAACTGATAGGTAGGTATAGACACAAACACATATATATCTATATTATACTATTACATACCTACATCCATATTAATCCATTCATTCCTCACAAGCACGCTGTAAAGTATATGACGTGACTCCTCCCATTTTACAGATGAAGAAGTAGATTCACAGGAATGTTAAATAAATTGCCCAGGGTCAACACAGCTAGTAAAGGCAGGAAATGGTAGATCAAAAGTTTAAACTCAATTTTCCAGATGGCTTGCTTGTTACTGCCATGCTATACTGTACCCATAAAGGAGATTAGGGGGGTACCACAAAATGATGAGGTATGATTACAACCAATATAAAGAATGGGATTTTATAGGGAGCGTGAATTGTGATATGGGAGGTATTAGACACCGTGAGATAGAAGCACGATACAAACGGTTCCCTGCTGCCGTGGGTTGAAATGTCTATGTTCTTTCAAAATCCATTTTACATTTTGCTAATATTTTGCTAATTGTATGCAATCATCGTTAAAATTGCCGCCGACATTCATTCACACCTTTGATAATCGTCTCGTTACTTACTTGTAAGTCCAGCAAGGTGGACACACTGCATTCTATTCAGTTCAATCTGCCCCCCCCCCCCCGCCCAGGTATGGAAGTCAGGCTGCAGGGTGAGAGTAGGCTGCAAGGTGTGGGCGGCCTCCTAGAGAGGTTTCCAGGCTCCTATTCCACAACTTGGAATCCCAGGAGTTCAACTCAAATGCAGAGTCTCATTTTCAGAGGTGTTACATTTGCATAATTATACCACTGGCAATAGCTGCAGCTCAGGTAAGTCCAATAAGTTGGTGCCTCTGCACAAATATATACTTGCTCCCTTTTCCCCAGGCCCCCATCATCCTCTTATAACCATTCCGTGGCTTCTGGATCTTTCTCAGGTCTCCTCCCCCCTTGTATCTCTTGCTCGGAAATAACTGGCTCTGTGGTCATTTCACTCTGTCCTACCAGTGTGTGCCTTCTGCGGGGACAGAAGGCTGGGCTCGGGTGGTGGAGAAGGGCAGGAGCCTCAGCTGTAGGTGACCTGTTTCTGTCCCATTGGAAGCAAGCAACTGCCACTCCGGCCTCATCTCCCTGCCTTCTTCCTTGCCTCCAATTTTTCTCTCTGTACAGTGGACAGTGTATTCACTGAAAACAATTAACTTGGTATTTTTTAAATCTCAAAACAAGGTAAGAATAGGTTAAAAAAACAAACAAACCAAAAAAAAAAAAAAAAGAAGAAGAAGAAGACAAGCTCAACAGTGCATGCAATGAAAAGTCTCTGTATTTGATCAGCCCTCTGGTTTCCAAGAACCTCTTCCTATAAGCAGCCACATTTACTGGTTTATTGTATATTTTTCAGACATACTCTATGTATATATATGGATGTATCAGATGTACACACATATTTTCGATGAAATTTTTCTTGTACAAAGATGTTTTGAATACATAAGTTTGATCACCACATACAATTTGGAGCATGACCTTTGGAGCATGCTTTCTGTGACTTTCTTTCTTTCTGTGACTATGAACGAATAAATTGTCATCAGTAGACATAGTCATGATAGAAACTAAGTGACTGACACCAACACTGAAAATTTGGTAGAACAGTGAGACTCTTAGAGATACGAAAACAAGAGTCTTGATCAAACTGTGCCTGAAGCTACCAGTAAATATTTTTTAATGTTTTAAGCAAATTTGCATTAGGTTTTCTTGAACTTGCAGACAAGTTAAAACATCCTGATATACCCCCCTCTTTTCCTGCACTGATCTTTTTATATCTGGCTTACTCTTAGCTAATCTCCAAGCCTCTTAACTGTTTTCTCTTCAGAGAGGCTTTTTCTGACTCTCCCAGACTAGGTTGGATCTTCCTTTTATCTGTTTTCCTTGCATTGAGGCCTTTTCCTTCTGCATGCTTGTCACAATGGTAATGAAAGATGATTTTTAAATATCTCTCTCCCCCAGAGGACTGTAAATTAAATGAAGTCAGGGCTCTATCTGTGTGGTTCACTGCTCTAGCCTCAGGTTCTAGCATGCACCTCACACTTATTAACCACTCAATAATGATTTGTTGGTTGTAAAACTGAATGAATGGTAGAATTTATTATAGATAAGTTGTTCATTCCCAACGATTTTTAGATCAAAGTTAACAGTATTCTCAGAGACGGAACTACAGCTTTTTATCTCTGGTCAAACTTGGGCAAAATATTCTGAGTCCCCAGGATATTTTACCAGCTGTAATCCAATTTCATTACTGCATCTCTTGGACAGGTTGCATGGGTGGTGGTTAAGAGCCCCATTCCACTGCAGGTTGGATTAGAAACCTGGATCTCTCACGTACTGGGTTTCTGGTATCGGACAGGTTAAAGAACCTCTTTCAGCCACAGTTTATCTGTAAAATGAGGATTTTAATGTATGTACCTCCCAGGGTCACTGTGAGGATTAAGTGATGTAATGCCGTAATGCGTGCAATGCACCTATTTCAATAATACCTACTGGCATACAGTATTTTCCATCACATAGTAAAGATGTTTACATATTACATGACACATGGAGCTACTCGCTATTATTGCTATTAGTTAGAGGTGGACCTCAATTTCTAGGGCTGCAAATTGCGATTTCTCTTTACTCCAGCGCTTTGAAGGGCCTTACTTATGAATGATTTAACAGACACAGGATTGACCCAATGCTGGATTTTTTATGACTGGTGCTTGATTCAGATTCTTGCTTAACCCCGTGATTTTGAACAGCTATTGTTCTTCGAGAAAGAAAATGGATTTGAAGGAGTATTTATATTGATTTATTGTTGGTTGTCTGTTGAAATGTAAATAGCCCTGAATGTGCCACTCACTGGGACAGGACAGTGTTTTCATAACGGACAAAATAGCCTTGTTTCACTTTAATAACCTGCTTGTGGTCAAACCAGTCATGGGATTCTTTAAACCACAGCAGAATGCCTGCTATTGTCATTTGCATATCAATAAGCAGACAACTCTCTGCTGTCCCTATTACAGGGCACTGCCATTTCCTTAACTTGGGGACAGTACTGAGAAGTTGGTTTGCACACGCGATGGCCTATCTCTCCCGTACAGACACATGTGCACTGAGCCAGCACAACAGCTGCTGAGACAGTGACGCAACTTATCTATGGTGTATTTGTACAAGTTGTGGGGTTAGAATAGGTCGCCCACCCCCAGTATCTCATAGACATACAGGTGTCTACTTCCTTTACAGAAGTTGAGCTGTGAATAGTCATTTTGGGTTGTCAAAGCTGGATGCTCTAGATGAGGGAAGCTTCCATAAGAATAATAAAGGAAATAAGAACATCAGTTCACAGGAAATCAACTCTCAAATTCAGAGAGCATAAACCCCACCCGTTTCCCTTGCTTGTCACCCCCTTCCCACTTCTGCATTTCCTCAGAGTTGGAAAGAGCCCGTCCATTTTACGGATTTGGAAATAAATGGGCATGTTAATCTCTTGCCTTAAAGGGTCACTGAGGGCGTTGAGGTTGGGCATGGTTTGTGATTCTAGATTGATGCCTGGCGGCCCCCGGGAAGTGAGGACCGCTAACTCAGGGACTGTGTCTTGCCCTAGGCATCAAATCCTACAGGCTTTTCATAAGCATTTTAGGTGACCTCGAAGGCCACCACTGCAGCATTGAGCAGTGGCTTTCCTGTGGAAGCCTGTTGGGCAGGGATTTATCACTCATACCAGTTCAGAGGGAACTCAGAGCCAGGGCACCCACATCTCCATAACCTTTCCCACTTGTCATGGCTGTCCTCCACCCTGTGGGAGACTCAAGTATGGCACATATCCACGTGGTAGTAGATTTCATTTTTAATTGAAAATTGGTTATCAATGTTGTACTCATCCCTTGAAAAATGTGAGGAACACACACACACACACACACACACACACACACAGACACACACACACAGAGGAAATGTCAGTGATCCTACTTTTTATCTGCTTGACACTGTTCCAGACCCTATTTAGGGATGAATTCATCTAATTCCTTTCCTCGGCAACATGAGACAGATACTACTATTATCCATTTCTTTCACTGAGCAACTGAGGTAGGAGGAGGCCAGGACTTTGCCCATTCAATAAGGACTATAAGTGCAAACGCACAGTGCTATCTCTTTCATGCGCACATACCGACTGAAGGCAACAGGTGCTGAGGCCGTTAGCCAACTCACCGGCCATTCATTTGTAGAAGCTGTAATGGTAAAAAGCAAATTGTATCCTACTCTACAGATACTATCTAGTATATGGTGGAGATATTACCAATAATAATAATAACTCCCATGAACTCAGGGCTTCCGAGGCCAGGCAGGCCAATCTTTTAAGGGCTTTAGAGGTATTATCTTACTTTATCCTTCCAACAGCCCAAGAAGAGAGTTATTTTTTTTATTATTATCTTTTTAAAGAAGAGAGTTATTATGCTCATTTTAGAGCAACACAGGCTGTATACTTCACCCTAAATCCTACATCTAGGAAGCAGGAGAACAGGGGTTTGAACTCCTGAACTTGTGTGAAAATTATTAAAAGGTGTGGTGTATCTTGATGGGAAAACTCTAGGAGAGTCCCCAGGAGAATGCTGTGGGCATCTGAGAAGTATTGGCTACGCAGACGTTGAACTTGTCTATTAGATTTCCTCTCCCTCTACCAAAGCTCAGCCTCCTTCTAAGCCCCTCATCCCCACAGCCCATTGCCACAGCTGCTTGTTTTCCTCTCTAATGTCCCACTTCTTTAAGCACTAGCTGGGGCTGGTTAGCAGATGGCCAATCTGAAGAGGGGCTTCACAACCACGTACAGTGGGAGCAAATGAGTTAATATGTTCCAGATACTTTCATATTTTTGGCCTAGACTCTAACCAATATAATCACAGTTTATTATCCTTCTTAGGTAACAATCATTCTTTTATTCGTTCAATAAGCAATGAGTGGCTCTGATGGCCTGAGCTCTGTGCTAGGCCTACATTAGTATCTGTGACAGGAGCATTTTTGGAACTGCAATGCCCCATTCATTGGCGTGACTTTAATGGTGGGAGCCTTAGGCACCTTGGCAGGCAGGCTTTTTGGCTCTTCTGAAGTCACATTAACTCAATGGCCATTGACTCTGCTTATCTGAAGGGCTGGTCTCACTGGCACCACATTTGAAAAAAGTGACAGAGTTTGATTCCATTGTGGGAAAAAAAAAAAAGGAAAAGGAAAGAAAATGGCTTGTTTCGGGTTAGATGAATTCTTTTAGATATGGAAGGTGCCATTTTCTGACCTGGGACATAAAACAATATGAAATGTAACTTAGCTGACATGAAATCCAGCTTCAAAAGAGAAGTTTACATTAGTTTCCATGATGGGATTGGGATAATGTCTTCATAATTTTCTTTTTTTTTTCTTTTTTTCTTTTTTTTGGTCAGTTTGCTTAAATAACTAGGTTATCTTTTGCCCATTTCTAGGCCATTCTAGAAATCTTTTCTTTGATGAGACCTTGCCACTGCTGCACTACGTTGTTATAATTAATTAGTTTTTTTTCTAATAAAACTGTTTATTTTAAAAATTTTTAAATTTCATACACAATGACCATCATCTGTAACCACTTTGTTGGGAGCCCTTCCTGACTCTCGAACAGCCAATTTGGGGTGACGTGAACAGGTCAGGGGACCCAGAGCTCCAACGGGCAGGATTTTTAGATCTAATGAAGACTCTGTCAGGCCTGATTTGGATTTAGATAATGAGGGTCTGATTGAATTTGCCATCTTCATAGCATCACAAGGTCTTTGGGGTCAGTAAACGATTCCCTTTATTTTTCTGCACAGAGACAAGGAGGAGGTTGAGTTGTCAGAGCATTTGTGTGTCACGCGTTGTCAGGAGTCACGCTGACTTGCGAGGTCATCTTAGATAGGCTGTTTAATCTTTTTGTGTTTTCGTTTCTCCATCTGTGAAGGCGTGATAACACATGCTGGGCTTCTAAGAAAAGTGCTATTAGGAAGGTTAGGGTAGGTGTGCTACTTGAGAGGCTTTGGCAAAAACCTTTGCATCACTGTTTGCTAGAGAGATTGTAATCTGGAGGCGGTCTAGCAACTTGACAGCAAGGGACCTTGAGTCAAAGTCCCCACCAGGGAAATATCAGACCTAAGGGAAGAGAAGGTCATCCCTGGTATTTCATGCATCTGCAGGTGACTTCTGGTATGGATGGTGCTGGAGTTTCTCCACGGGAAAAACTGAAATTCTGAGAATGTCATTCAAAAGTCCAAATTAAACGTACAATTTTTAAAAAGGCAAGTTCTTATGAGCTCAGCTCCACATTATAAATCACCAATAACACGTTGGCAGCTGCAATCTGCTGCTTTGGGGGGACGTTGGTGCTGGAAACAGCCCCAGAGCAGCTTTGCATACATGACTCCAACAATGGCCAGAGTGTTGTTAGTCCTTGAAAATATGGAGGTTGGCATGCTTTGGTTTTTGAGGTTCTCTGTGATGATCTCGGTTGCCCTACATTTCCCAGACCAGGTATGCTTTTATAAACATACACAGACCCAATAGTATTTATTTTTGAAATGTTAAAGCTGTTTTAGTAAACACCTTCATAAGCCCCCTGGATGAAAATACATCTGAATTTAGAGAACACCTTTGTTTCCATAACTTCCAGTTCCTCTACTTTAAAACACCAGTGTGAGTCTCTTCGGACATATGAGCCAAACTCAGGGGAACCTCTTATTTATTGCCATGTTCTTACTTACTTCTTCTCCTGCCCCCTCCCCCCTGCTGAAACTCCTGGATTGAGACCTGTTGCTTTCATCTGCGTGGATTTCCCACTGGCAGGCCCCCAACACTCAGATCATCCTAATTCCCCTAAGGGAATCACCAGATGCTCAGTGTGTGATCAATGTGCAGTGGGCTGTTGGGCTCTGCCCCGGCCTGCCCACGTGGCCTGGCAAAAATGTAAACAAGAGACGCTGCGACTCTGCCCCAGACAAAGGCAGGAAGTGTTGCTCCTTCCCCACGCAGCTGGTGCTTGTAGGAGGTGGACTCTCTCACCCAACGGTTCCAGGGCGTCAAGCTGTGGTGTCTGAACCATGAGGGTTCTGCTGGGTGAAAAACCACCTTCTAAGGGCTTGGCCATTTGTCACTCTGGGTTACTCCACAGACTTTAAAAATTCTCAGCAACTTCACATTCTGCAGCATCATGGGGAAATAGTTATGTGGTCAAACTTTAAAGCAATAGTTACAGATGAGAGCGGGTGCTTTCAGGGTGGTCTTGGCCAGAGACTGACTGACCTCTGCCTCTGAAACCAATAATATATGATGTTAATTAATTGAATTTAAATAATAAATAAATAAATACAAATTAAAAAAATAAAACCATGAGTAACTGAAAAAAAACCTTAAAAAACAAAAGTTGTATATATAATGCTGATAATTCTGAAGACATGTCCAGTTTAATTAAAATAATCTCATATTAGGTTTAAGATCAAATATTCCCCTGGATGGCTCACTGAGTTAAATGGCCGACTCTTGATTTTGGCTTAGGTCATGATCTCCAGGTCCTGGGATCAAGCCCTTCAACCTTGGATTCCACACTCAGGAGGGAGTCTGCTTAGGACTCTCTCTCTCTCTCTGCCCACCCCCACTTCCCCCCATAGTAAGTAAATAAATCTTTAAAAAAAAAGACAAATCAGGGGCCTGGGTGGCTCAGTCAGTTGAGCATCTGCCTTTGGCTCAGGTCATGATCCCAGGGTTCTGGGATCGAGCCCCTCCTTGGGGTCCCTGCTCATCAAGGAGCCTGCTTCTCCCTCTGCCCTTCTCCCTGCTTCTGCTCTCTGGTTTTCCCTATCTCTCTGTTAAATAGATAAATAAAATAATAAAATATTTAAAAGAAAAAAAAAAGCAACAGTTACATTCATTGGGCATTATTTGTAACAGCCAAAACCTAAAATGGATCTAAATGTCCAATAAGGAGGCTTTGGTTAAGTAAATCATGATCTGAATTTGTATGTCTCTTTTTCTGCCAGATGTATCTATTTCCACAATTTTAAATTAGGGTCACTTATTTTAGATTGTAGATATTCTGGAGAGCTTGATGGAAACTATCAGCCATCTCCCCAGAAAAATACTTACACGCTCAATCAACATTTTCATATAATACAGGGGATTTCAACATAAACTTGTCTACCACTTATTTAAAGGTTAAGGACACTTAATAAACAGGAGAAATAGTATTTAACAATTCTGATATAGGGGATAGTGGAATAAGCAGGTAATAAAAGACTAAAATCTCATTTTTGTTTAAACTTTTGTTTTGTTTTGTTTGTTCTGTTTTGTTTGGGAAGGATAAGGCTTTTTTTTGACCCTCTTAGGATCCCTGGCTCGGTCTGAAAATTAAATCAACATAGACAGATTACCAAGAGAAAAGCTCACACGTTTATTTAATGTAAGTTTTATGTGGCATGAGAGACTTCTAAGGGAAATGAAGATCCAAAGAAACAATTAGACCTGAGTATTTTATGCTAAGGGTGATGAAGAGTGTGCAGTTGCAGAGTAATGTGCTAAGTTAAGAAGTATGAGGTCAGATCAGTGTAGTAAACTGGGGAAAACGTAGCAAGGCCTGTTTGTTTGGATTCTTCTTGATGTCCCTTTGCCTCCTCAGATAAGGCACTCCTCTCCTCTGGGTGTAGGGAGGCTACCTCTCACGTGAGGATTTTATGACCTGTTTCAGGCCAAAAAAAGTGAAGGGGAAAAGGTCAGAGTGACCTTCCTGCTTCTGCTGTTTTCTCAAACTTCTTTAGCTTAAAATATTTAATTTGCCAAGATGCCATATTTTGGGGTAAAATGTTTGGATCCCCATCACAGGTAACTGAACTTGAGGATGCTGACAATAGCTTCTCTAGGGGAAGATATCATAGTCTCTCTGTGTGCTTATTTGTATCTTTCAACTCTTCTAGAACTATACACAGATTGTTTTTATAAGAAGAAATATGCCATCCGAGTTTATTAAAAAGAAAAAAAAGCAGTAATTAGTTTTGGCAAGTATGTTAGGAACCTAAAGACATTTTTAGCAAACCTCTTTATTTACTAAATGATGAAATGCTAGGATGAAGAGATGTTTGGATGAAGGGACACTATTTCTGAGTGAGATTTCATTAGGGCCAAAAAAAAAAGGTACCATATTGACAAACTTCTTTTCAATATGAAGTACACATTTTAAGATTCAAGTGAAACAGAGCCAATTAAAAGAATGCCAGGACCACACTCTGGGACCAAGAAAAGTCAGGCCATAGGTAACCTTTAGCTTGACATCAACAGCATTTCCACTCCTGGGATGGCCTTTAGGATACCTCTGGTAACTCTGTGTCCTGAGAAACTATGAGTCTGATATTCCTAATTCTTTCATTGTAGGAGGCAGACTAGTTCTTTGCAGACCTAACTTTCTCAATTTGAAGGTAAAGTTTGCATATCTTTTTTTCTTAGATTTTATTTATTTATTTGAGAGAGAAAGAGAGAGAGAGAGCACAAGGTGGAGGGAATGACAGAGGGAGAGAGAGAAGCAGGCTCCCTGCTGAGCAGGGAGTCCAGTGAGGCTGGATCCTAGGACCCTGAGATCATGACCTGAGCCAAAGGCAGGAAGGCAGATGGCTAACCGACTGAGCCATCCAGGTGCCCAGAAGTTTGTATGTCTTCTATTGGCAAATATCTTTAAGGAAAGAGAAGTTAATCAGGGGGCTGCAGAGATATCCACTTGGCATCCATGTCCCCTTTCTTGGGTAACACCACCATCTCTGTGTGGGGAAGCCCCTTCTTCTACTCCCCATTGCCATGGCTTTTGTGAGGCAGGCATCACCCTACCATCCCCATGATGAACATGTGACTCAGACCTGATCAATTTAGAGTGTTCTCTCTTTATCTGAGGCCACACAGAATGGTCCCATAATGGGCATAAGGATTGTATCAGTGAGAGGCAAAGAGGAAGGTGTTGAGAGAGATTTCTCCAAACAAGACCTTTCAGCTGGAAGAATGTAAGCCTGGAACTGTCGTGGAAGAAGCCTGTAGAAGAATGAAGACAAACAGCACAGCAGAGCCCCAAGATGGGAGAAAGCAGAAGGGGTGGGGGTCAGGGATCATCAAAGCCTGAGGCTTCAGCTGAGCCCCCAGATTCATGTGAGCCTGAACCCAACTTGCCATTGGAGTTTTCAACTGGGTGTGGCAATAATTTTCCTTTTTTGTTTAAGCCAGTTTGTGTTGGGTTTGCCTTATAACCAGTTGGGTCCTGATTAATATACTCATTTAATAATAACGCCTGTTGAGTACTTCTCAAGTCACAGACCTTGGGTAATCCTTTATGTGCATTCTCTAATTCCTGCATTAGTTCTTTTTAAGAAGGGAAACTGAGACTCAGAAAGGGCAAGTAACCCGCACAAGACCCTCAGCAAGTATAATAAATCTATATTCAAACCCAGATATTTCTATTTTTTTTAAATTTTTTAAAGTTTATTTATGATAGTCACACAGAGAGAGAGAGAGAGAGGCAGAGACACAGGCAGAGGGAGAAGCAGGCTCCAGGCACCGGGAGCCCGACGTGGGATTTGATCCCGGGTCTCCAGGATCGTGCCCTGGGCCAAAGGCAGGCGCCAAACCACTGCGCCACCCAGGGATCCCAAACCCAGATATTTCTAAAACCCTATGCTCTTCCTTAGCATACTACCCACTGAGCAGTGGTACTTGAAGAAAGTTAGGCCTGATGGCTGCTGGACGTTTTTTTTTTTTTTTTTTAAGATTTATTTATTTATTCATGAGAGACACATACACATACACTCACACACAGAGGCAGAGACAGAGGCAGATGGAGAAGCAGGCTCCATGCAGGGAGCCCAACGCGGGACTCGATCCCAGCACCCCAGGATCACAACCTGAGCCAAAAGCAGACACTCAACCCCTGAGCCACCCAGGCATCCCTGGATGGTTCATTTTTAATTACAACTTACAAAGGGAAACCCTGAGGATAATAAATGAGTACTTAGGAAGTGTGGCCAAATTTAGAGGTTATACTTTCTTCACCTTTGGTTTCCTTGTCGGTGGCCCCTGTTATCATTTTGTTTTGTTTTCTGACTCCCCAGCAGTGCTTAACAGAAGAATCTCAACCGTGTTCGTTTTATAGTTGAAGAGTCTGGGGGAGACCAGTTGACCCTGTGCATACACAACGACTGCTCCAGGGCTTGCTTCAGCTACAAATGAGCAGATGTGGAGAAAAGCCATGAGTCCTTTGAAAACCGAGGAGGAGCCACAGGCCACTTTGGGTTATGTTGTTATAAACTAGGGTGGGCTCTTTTCTCATGAATAAAATAAAAATAAGGAGATTTATCAGTTCTGCATTGCTCCATTCTCAGGAGAGTTCTTTCTTCAAGTTTGAAGAAAACAAGGTAAACACAGGCCTGGGAAGCCCCGAGCATGGTTTGGACACTGGCTCTGAAGTTCACGCTGTACTCATAACATCCTGTTCTTCTCTGCTGGCTTGTGATGTGGTAGATAGAGGTCCCTCCACAGGCTGTTAACAGCTGAGCTCATTTTTCGTAAAAGATACTGCTCTGTGAGACTGCGGAAATGGGCCACTCCTGCCCCCCTTGTCACTCTTACGGTTAAGGATGGGTACTCCCAGTTGCTCTGAGAATACACTTTCCCTCTGCTCTAAAATTAGGTCTTTCATTCCTTGGGGATATTTGGCCAACTTAAATTTACTTGAAGCCCAGAGGGTATTAGTGAGTGGGAAAAAAAAAAGTCTCAAAAGAAAAAAAGTCGTTTATTTATTGTAGGAGAAATATGCTCTGTTGAACTTTGCAGCTATGGTCAGGAAAGGAAGCTTAGCTGTTGGAGAAAGGTGTGATGATAACCTGCTATTGAGGAAAAAGAGTGTGAGTGAAGTCTTCTGCGATCCTAGGGACTGGGATTTATGACTTCTCATCCCCGTTTTCTGTAGGAGGCTGGAGGGCCGAGAGATGACTTCTTGTGGGATATGTTTATCAGCTTCCAAGGAATTTGTGTTTAAAAATCACACCTACAGTGAAGACACAAATGGAATTAAAAAAAATAATATGTCACTTCTGTGGTCAGGGAGCTGAACCCAAAGAAGCTCATTGCACTTGGAGATTCGAAAGGCATAACTAAAATAGCAGTAACTTCTGCTGGTTGACTACAAAGAAAGGTGTTTCCCTTCTGTCTTCTCCACTGAGTTGCAGAGTCACTGATTTGCCATCCGGGAGACAGACAACAGTGGGCTGCGTGTTTTGAATGGCTTTCGTTAGAGAGCATAACGTACATTCTGTGATGGTGCTTCTCTTGGGCCAGTTCCACAACCTGCCTAGTCACAGGAATCGCGAAGGTGCTTTACAAAGGATAGATGGGTCCTTTGGCAAACTCAGAACTACTAAATAAAAATGCATAAGATCAAGCCCTGGCCACCTATAATTTTATCTAAGTGATTCTTATAATCGACCAGGGACCCACCCCTCCCGTCTTCCTTCAGTGAGACAAATTCATCAGATTAGCAATGCGCCATTTGAGATCCCTAGACATGACTGGCAGGACAGCTCAGCCTTCAGCTGGGGGCAGAGACCAGGGACAGAAGGTGGAGATTAGCAGAACGTGGCAGAAGCAAGACCAGGATGGCAGGTGGCAAGAAGGTGTCCTATAGGAAACGCCAGTGTGGGCTGAAGAGGATTCTTGGTATGGTTGTCTGCATGCTTTCGAAGATTGCTTTGTTAAAAGAATGGAGAGTGGCAAAGCCCTCTTGGCCTCTTTCAAGTGAAAACACAAATCTTGCATCTGTTTATAGTGTTCACCACTTTTGTGCTGTTCTTCAAAGTAAGAAATCAGAAGTATCTATTAAAACCTCATTCCTTTCAAACAGAGCCATGAGAGGAAATCTAAACACACACGCTTCAATGTAACAGGCATATATATGGTTTGAGTTTGGCCTCCCTTTCTGCTTAGGAGAGCACATCCCATGCTCACTTACTCATTCGATCATTTAATTAGCCATCAGTTATTGAGCGAAGGCAATAGGTTGAACAAAGGCAAAATGGCCTGGTGGGTCCGTAGAAGTCTATGCAATTTGCTATCATAACGTGAGAGGGAGAGGTAGTGGAACGCAATGTGGTGTTGGCAGCACCCAAATCA
This sequence comes from Vulpes lagopus, assembly GCF_018345385.1. Taxonomy (NCBI): domain Eukaryota; kingdom Metazoa; phylum Chordata; class Mammalia; order Carnivora; family Canidae; genus Vulpes; species Vulpes lagopus. Next base: position 31,706,027 of record NC_054846.1, read on the forward strand.
TACAGGGTCTTAAACGTTTCTACGTCTGTTCTAAGGAAAAGAACCTGGCACAACCCCAACACCTGAATTTAGAAGCACATGGCAGAAGAGAACAGAGGCTGCTCGAAGGCTTGGATGAGTATGCATCAACTCTTGCTCTCCTTACCTCCCTTCCTTGGGCTTGGGGTTGTAGGAATCTACCTCTCGGATAATCTGGGCATATTGACCTGGCAACTCACAACTTTTAGAGAACTGCTAGATTTTTTTTTCCACAGCTGCAGAATATGTTTTGTTTTGTTTTTTTAAATGAAAACCACTTCCAGCTTCAATTTTAAAATGCCTTAATTTGAGAGACCATTAGTCATGAAGGTGTTTCCATAGCAAATGCCTGTGGGATGTCCTAGCTTCGTTGGCAATAGTTCAAGGGAACTTATATCATTAAATTGGGACAAGGCCTGGCATGATGGCAAGGAAATTCATGGCTCCGTTCCCATAGCATGAGGCCTCCATTTAAGGGCAAGGTAGAGGAAAGGCAAAGAGCACGAAGAGAAGTGCTGGAATGAAAACAAGTAACAAAAAGGAAAGATAAAAATGCAAATCCCAGTTCAGAGTGAATAATAGGAATGCAAATGGTGCTGCTAAAATAGGAAGGAACATTACTTTTCAAAAAGGCAAAGCAAAAGAAAATTGTAGTAGCTAAAGCATTTTGCAGGGTAAAATTGTACACTGTGTATGCCTCTCAGAAGCAAAGCCACCTACTCTAATTTTTCCCAGCACGATGCTGTGAATTTGGTGAGTCATTTTATGAAGGTTTACTACAAAGCTCCAATCTGCTTTTTTTTTTTTTTTTTTTATAATACATTAGGATTAAATCCTTCTTTTGCCAGCGACTGCTTACTAATGCTCCCATTTTATAGCCAAATTTCTCACCTGGGCTACAAAAACACACTTTTCGAAAAATTAATAAGTTTACAGAATGATCTCCAGAACTTGTTAAGTCAAAAAAATATTGTGATGTAAAGAAGTGCTATGGCATCCTCCTCTTTATCTAAGAAGGTCATCTGAATATAAATTTGGTTATATTAAAAAAAAAATAACCTCTCAGGAAAAAGTTTTTTATGGTGGAGTGTGAAAATGAGGTGGAGAGGATAGAATTCCAAATTGGATGTCATTGAATGAATTCTGTTTTTGAATTCAAAAACATGTAAATATTTAATGTGATTATAAAACAAAATTAATCATGAGACAAAACAATCTCTCAAAATTGAGAGCAAAATGACACAAGGGAACCTGAGCCTCAAATGAGAGGCCTAATTATAGAGAGGAATTATTTTAGGTGACAAAGTAATTTATCTATAGGTATACACTAAGAAAAAGAAATTGCCAAAGAATTTGTCAGCGGTTTTTCTTAATTTTATTGTTGGTGATAGTAGTGTTACTGTTTTGGCTTCTTTATTTTCCTTCCTTCTTCTTTTCTTCCTTCCTTCTTTCCTTCTATTCATTTTTTTTTTTTTTTGAGACTGATGTATGTACTATGGGATAAAACAAATGAGAAATTATGTTCATGTTGGGAGTTAGGATTTGGGGAATGGAAGAAGGTAATTCAAATATAAGATCAAGGATGTTAAGAAAAAACTCTGTAGTCTTGACTTTATAATTGTCAACTGAAATGTGTTATAAGAAAGTACAGGTTTTCTAGGTCTACTCACTGCAAACACCTGGAAACAGTGACAAGCTCAGTAAAAATGAACATGTTCATTAACCAGGCTCAAAACCCAGACTGTGGTCTCTCAATACCATTCCCTCCTGAAAAGAAACAGAGTTCCTCGGGAGAGAACTGATTCTAGATCTGGGGCAGGAAATGTGTAACAAGGAGCCTGGAATAATTTATCCTATGGAAGAGCAGGGAAGCTATTTTGAGGTTATGTCTAAAACACTCTGGAGCCAACTAGGAAAGGCTTTCTGTCACCAAAGATAGGACAATTTGAGCATCAATAAAATAATCACTGCAGTGACTTAAAACACATCTATTATGCTTAATCCTACAGAGATTCTAAAACGTACACACACAGAGCAAAAAAAATCCCCCCAAACCCCAAAACCATTGGTTGTCTTTGGAGGACACTAGGTAACCAACTCAAAAATTTGAAAGCTAATAAATGAAGAGAAAGAATCAAACATTTATCCTGTCTTTTCTGTACATACCATGCCACGGGGTAACCAATGGGAAAATAGTTTCTGATTCAAATCAGCAAAATGAAAATGAAACTATTAAACAATTGGAGAAACGTGAACACTGATTTGGTTAGTTAGTATTATACTTACTGTAATTATATTTATTATGATAATGAATAGTCATTATGTTTATGACAAAGTTTTTATTCCGAAAATACATAGTATATATTTCACATATATGCATATCTAATGATATATTATGTATAATATATACATTATATAGTTACAGATGAAATGTTATGATGTCTCGGTTTGGTTATGAAATAATCCACTGGGTATGAGGCCAAAGAGAATTGGATGTGGGTTTAAATAAGATTGATCACGAGTTGAAAATTGTTAAAGCTTCTTACATGGGGCTTTATCATATAATTCTTTATGCTTTTGCATATATTTGAGATTTTCCACATGAAAATTTTAGACAAAATCAATTGCTTTGCTCATCTCTCTTTTCCTGTAACCTGATTATTCTGCTTCCGATGTGGTTTTAGGCTCACAAGGCGAGTACTCAAGGAATGTTTGGTAAGAATCGTGCTGCTCTTGGTGAAGGTGTGTCCCCCTAGCATCGTTCAAAATTCTCATTCCAGATGAAACTTGGACAATTACAGAAACAAATTCTAGGCATTATTCAGGCCAGTTAGTGGGTAATTGCTTTCAGTCATAAGTTTTCAGACATAAACATTTGATGTTCTACAAGTGGTCTTAGAGTGAAAGATATTGGTTCTCTTATCTAGAAGAAATATTTTCTTAAACCACAAGAAAACAGTTTTAGTTTTTCCAACTCAATTGCTCATGAAACATTGACATGATGTGGTCTCATGACTGATTAAATCCTCAACTGTAGGAAGACTCATCGTTAATTACTTTACCATAAAACAACTGAACTCTGTTCATCTCTGTGCAGTAAGGGTCCGTAGTTCTTTAGAAGCAAAATCCATGTTTCCACATACTGTGTTGTTACTCTAGGATATTGGTTGTCACTCTGAGGGTTTTAACCTGCATCATTTTTCAATCATGGTAATTTATTTATTTATTTATTTATTTATTTATTTATTTATTTATTATTTTTCCATTTTCTTATATTAGTGTACTGATATTTTTTCCTTTCAGTTTATTTTTTTTTCCCTGAAACATTAATTCAGATCTCTGGCCTTCTGGAATGATCCCTTAATTGGCCACCCACTCTCCCCACTTCTGTTCTATTTTCCTTTTCTATTATTTTTATTTATTTATTTATTTTAAGGATTTTATTTATTTATGAGAGACACACAGAGGGAGGCAGAGATACAGGCAGAGGGAGAAGCAGGCTCCATGCAGGGAGCCTAATGTGGGACTCCATCCCGGGACTCCAGGATCACGCCCTGAGACAAAGGCAAACTCTCAACCACTGAGCCACCCAGGCATCCCCATCTCTATTATTTTGATCTAGTTTCTACTTTATGTTTCTGACCTTTCTATTTACTTACAATTTTTCTGCTCATAAAGAAAGAATCCTCTTATATTTGCTGTTTCTTTAAAAAAATACCATCCTATTCTTGTTTCATTCCTAACTACAAAAATCTTTTTATATTTATTTGAAAGTATAACTTTTTTTGAAGTTTTCTTCAAAACTTCAGAACTGAATTCTCTGTTTCCTCCAAGTTCTTTTTATTATCATTATTTTGTCTTTGGTATTCCCTTTGGGGTCTTCCTCAAATATCTGGTGCCCCTTGGCTGGATATTCACATTTAAGAAAGAGGCTGTAAATAGCAAGAGGTTCGGTCTTATTGACTGCCGGGCTTCCTGATAACTTAGAGTAGAACCAACAATTTACTGGGAGATTCCAAGGGTTAGTACACACACACACACACACACACACACACATGTGCTGTGTGTGTATATATATATGCTGTATTTATATATAATTGGTTTTATCCATGTATATATTATTTATATACTTATTTGTTTAACATAATATAACTGCTAATCAGCTCATCTACCATTGTTATGCTGTTTCAAAAATAATTTTTTATTTTTTCTTCCTTCCTTTGGTCTTGTCCTTTGTTTTTGTTTGTTTTAGATCTGCTTATCCTTTTTGTTGTTGTTGTTATTATTGGTTAGCATAATCTAACCTGAAGGTAAAAGTCTATCTTTCGTTAGTCAGCTACAGATAAAAACCATCAATAAAATCTTAACTCCGATATTTATTTACTATGTATACTCTACCAAGTGGCAAAGAATGCATTTCCAGTATAGACACCCCACTGGTACTAAGGTCATCTGTAAAGACACTGATATGAAAAAGAGCCAGAAACTTACAATGGAAGCAGTGTTGTCCCAAACAGTTTTCTTTAAGTGTACTTGTCTTGAAAAGACTCTGTATGTTCCTTCAGGGAAATGATGCTTTCTCTTCCCACATTTCAAATTGGTAATCATCTCTATGTTCTGTTCTAGAACTACATTTAAGAAAAAAACATTTTTTTTGTTTTATATTTGGATCAAGGCAAAGAATAATGAGTACTCTATGAGGAAGTTATTGTTTTTTATTTAAAAAATATTTCTAAACATACATGTCTGTATGTTTTAGAGTAAAGTGTTCTCATTTATTGGTGCCAATTATTGCTTTCATCATGGAATTCCATTTTTGAAATTATAGTGCCAAATCTTAGAATGAAAGCTGATTCATATAATTTCATTTTAGGCATTTTTAGCATCAGAGTTGAGGTTGGGGTATCATTGTATTATATGTAATATATGTATGTTATAAAGTGGCTGACTTAATGCAATGCTTTTCCAACTCATCTCTAACACGTTCACAATTCCAATATTATCATTCATGTAAATTCAGGAAAATTGATCAGTATATAAACAAGAGTAGTCTGTTGAAAAAGAAAAGAAAAGAAAAAGATTTATTTAATGATTTTCACAACTCAAAGTCTGTACTTTGAGAGTATGGTTGTACCAACCTCTCAAGATATATCAGATTTCTGGGCTCTCAGACCATTTTTCTCTTTTTTTTTTTTAAATTTTTTTTGACCATTTTTCTCTTAATGCATATGATTTGTGTATTATGGCCCATGTGTGATTCATATGTACTTTTAGATTTTACCTGGACTCTCTTTTGCTATGTGGATTATATTTTTGCCAAATCTCTCTGTCCCTGGGACATGTGTTGTCTTATTTAGATTTGAGGGCAAATAATAAAAATGAGAACCAAAAGGAACAGGGTATTTTGCTTTTGCAAGGGACTGATCAGCTAATTTCTTCCAGATTTTTCATTGTTTACATGAGAAAACTTAGACCTAGAAAAACAAGTGCCTGGTTAAATTTTCACAACTGGCTAGCACTAATGAGAAGGGATGTACAGTGGTAGGTGGAGTAGGTTTTCTGGCATCTCATTCCTGTCCTTGCTTCAAGCCAGATGATTCAAGTTAAGATGATGCCAAATTTCAGATCTAAAAGTGTTTTTAGTTCTAGAATATAGATAATACATATCAAATTTGTGCCTTGCTTTTGAAGAAATTTACTCTTAAAATTAATGTCCTTGCATTGTCTTTTTTTCTTAGTCACCTGAGGTTATGCTATTTGAGTCAACGAACTACAATAAGTTGCTAAGGTAGATTCTGAATAACACACTATGGAATGTGACATGAATGTCACCTTGGAAAAAAGTGTTTCTTGCCAGAGACTAAGTATAATAACATAATATTTATTTTGAGTCCTTGAAAGAGTTCCGGTCTGTTCAGCTTAGGCTTTTATGTTGAAATGCTAAACGGTTTTCTGTATAAAATCAAACAAACCCACAAGTAGACAGCAAAGCATCTAGAGTAACCGACCAGGCTTTGTCTAAAAGCCTCTTTTAGGGGCAGAGTGAACAATGAATGCACATTTTTTCTGTTTGCTATGTAACACTAGTAGTGGAAAGCCAGGTTACTATTTAGTTGATAGCTTTTGCATTAAGCTCATCCTTTTATTGGTGTGTGTGTGTGTGTGTGTGTGTGTGTGTGTGTGTGAGAGAGAGAGAGAGAGAGAGGGAGGGAGGGAGGGAGGTGGAGAGAGAGAGAGAGGGAGAGAGAGAGAATTTTTAAAAACAAATGACGACCTCTCTTTGGTAATTAGCACCCTTACACAAAAAGTAAAGGGCTTATTGCATCTTGGTTTGGGGTCAAGAACACTGAATGAGGAAACCCAAATTTCACTTCCAGCTCTGATGTACCTCTGTGTGTGATGTTGAGCAAGTTACTTGCTTTCTCTGGGTCTTGATTTCTTCATCTGTGAAATGAGGGAGAATAAAATTTAACTTCAAACCACCCGACTTGAAAGTTTCATAGTTCTCTGAAATAAAATGAGTAGTGTGGGCTTACTTCACTGATCCTCACAAAGCAAATAGATGATACAACATAGGCATAAGTGTCCAAATGCTTTGCTGTATCGCTTTCTTCTTGGAAAGAAATGCATGAGAAAGTTGCCTGCCTTAGAAGACATTGCCTATATTTAGAATTTTTTTTCTTCATTATCCTAGCAGGCTTTATTTTTTGGAACTTATTGGTAATGTTGTGTTTAGTGTAGACAACATTTCAATTAGACTTCTTTACTAAAATGTCTTCATTATATAATCAGAAAATAATTTATTGTCTCTCATGGGAATGTTAGGGTTTATACTCACCTGTATTTTCTGTGATTATTTGATTATCTGTTTTCACACCAGAGTATACATAGAATCCATGAGGGCAGAGATCATTACCAAACGTTTGGTTCACAATTTAATTCTAGAATTTTGTGTAGTGCCTGGCACCTAGTATCTAATCTATGGAGGAAGAGATATGTTTGAGTGGTGTGGCCAGGATGGTTCTGCCTCAGATGCCATATATCATCTTAGACTCATCCATAGAAGCTTCCATAAAGAAAACATGAGACTCATATATACTCTTTCTGAGTTCCCTGGGTTATAACACTGATGGAGATGCATTTTCTTAGTTATTGGTTTCCTTTTTTTGGAAAGTAGACATGATGTTGATCTGGCTTGATAAACCTCCTACAGCCACCAAGTGTTAGAAAGTATTTGGATGCTATCTATTTTTTTCTGTTTGTTGTCTGTACAGAAAGGCTGTTTGCAAACCAAGTTTAAGTAGCTCATTGATTATGCCTCCTCCCCTACTTCCATGCAAACTTTTATGACTCTTCATATAGAGCCATAACTTGAGTTTGCTAAAATACTTGGCTAAGCATTTTGTCTCACCATCTTCTGCAAGGGTGGTGTGATTCACTCTAGCAAGCTGGAGCAAGGATGAAACCAATTGGCTTCATTCTGATTCTGGGTGCTGGATGCACCCACTGAGGACAGGAGGCACCCCAGCCTGCCAATTCTGGGTGCTGGATGCACCTACTGAGGACAGGAGGTGCCTCAGCCTGCCGATTCTGGATGCTGGATTCTGGATGCACCTACTGAGGACAGGAGGCGCCCTGGCCTGCCAATTCTGGATGCTGGGTGAACCTACTGAGGACCCTTGTGGCAAGAGGAGCTGGTGGGCAGAGCTTCAGTCTCTACGTGCTTGTCACGTCTCAGCAATGTCACAGCTCAATTAGGTCAGAGATTTGGATCATTTTTATAATTTTCCTTCATCAATCATACCTATAATAGTTGGTGCCTGGATGCTTTACAAAAAGCAACACCAATAATACTTGTTCGAAGAAACATGCCAAGATTACAGTTATGTAGGGTTAAAAGAAAAATCGTCTCAATCCCCCTTCCTTTCTTTCTTTGTAAATTCTCCTTCCCTCTCTCCCTCCTCCCTTCCTTCCTCCCTTTCTTCCTTCTGTTTCAGAGAGGTCAAAGGCTATAGGGAAAGAGCTTGGATTTTGGAATTAGGCAGTATTACTTAGCATCTCGGCTTTACCATTTCCTGTTTAGTCAGTGTAACTTCTCTGAGGCTCCATCCTCTCAGGTGTAATTACTTACATCATGGGGTTGTAGTGAGGCTTAAGTTATATAATAACTTCAGCTACTATTTATGAAACATCAAATACGTGCATTATCTAATTTAACATCGCAGTAATGTTGCAAGCAAAAATATTTGGTACATGGTGGGCGACTAATAAATAATGAGCTAGGGGAAGTATTGGATGCTCCATAACACGTTTTTGGAGTAAGTGCTTATTTATTTGATTCGCAGGTGTCATTATCCACATCATTATCCTCTACAGCCCCTGGTACCAAAGTGAAACTGGCTATTCATTCATTCAAAAGATGTTCTTTGAGTATCTGCTATGGTTGAGGGAGGAATGGGGAGCAAAGAATAAGGCAGTTCCTAACTTCAAAGGGGTTATATTTAGTAGAGGCTATAGATGAATAAAAAGACAATTATAACTAAGTGGGATGAGCCCACTGACAGCAGGGAAATGCAGAGTGGATGTTTAGAAGGGACCCCCAAATTCCAATTTAGGGGTTCAGGAGGGTTCCTTGGAAGAAATTACATCTGTGCTGAGACCCAAGGGGGAAATTAAATGTGGATTAGAGGTTGGAGTATCTGTAAAGGCACTGAGAGGAGAGGAAATTGATGTGTTTGGAAAACTGAGAGCAGATCATTCTGGAATGTGAAGGGATCACGGTGAGAGGAGGCTGGGGTGAGTAGGGCTGCTAGTCATGGAAGGGCATGATGCGCATCCTGCAGAGACTGTCTGATCTCTCAGGCTGTCTTTCAGCTGTGACTGGGTTCTCGTTCTCCTCCTCCTCAGCTCGGCTGTGTGGTAATATTGCTAAACCCTTATCCTTGTGTCATCGTTGAAGCTGAGTTCTTAGTCCTGAGAAAGAAAGGCTTATCTTACTAGTACCAAGGTAGGACATACTTGGCCAGTTGGCTATGTCTAAATATCACCCCTGCCCTAATCTGAGGGGTATTGGGCTATGGGGCAACGAGGATCTTATCAAGGGTCTCTTCTGGTCAGCATTTTGCAGTCCGGGGCACTTTTAGCAGGCCTGAGAATCTGAGGCCAAGCTGACAGAGAGTCAACTCTCTTTCCACTGGGCTTCCCTGAATCTAAATGCCTTCTGGAAGACCTGAGCAAGCCAGACTCTGTGGCATGGTAACCTAATTACCGTTTCACTTTTCCTGGGAGCTAAGAGATAAACGATATGTGGATCTGTAAGCTAGGTGGACAATGGATTCATTTATTGACCCACAGATTGTTTACCTTTGAGTTGGGGCCACAGAAAGTGCTATCCCAGGAGCCAGGCCTGCCACAGTGCTGAGAGAAGTCTGAGGTGTGCTCAGGGCACAGGGGAAAACAGACAGCCAGTTCTCAAGCTTCACCTTTCCTTCGTGGGACCAGTCAGATGCACCTTAACTCTGAGTAAGACAACCATACACTTCATTGTCCAATTCTGGCCCTTTTGAAAGTGAAAGAGGCTGCTAGTAACTACAGTCCTGGGACAGCCGGTGTAGGCTGGGATGTTTCAGGAAAAAGCCAGACGTAGGGTTTGCTACAGAGGGAGCTCTCTCTGTTTGTCTGATGACAGCTCCCTAGTTCATGGTGTCGGGGCCTAGGTGGAGAACCCAGAGCCAGGTCATTTCTGGGTCTTTTATGGTATTACTCTTCCTGTTGCCAAAAGCAATTTTTGAAACATTTCCCACTTTATGAGATCCTCATGTTCCTGAAAAGTCATTTTAATACAAGACAGTTGATTTTTATTCAAAACAAAGAAATGGGGGTAGTAAAAAATGGAAAACCAATGAGAAGATAATCCTGAAGAGCAAAACTGCAGCTGTATCTTCTGCTCTTTTATAATCCTTTATCAATTAGAATGGGGAAGTAGAGACATCATTCTCTCTAAAGTGGTGGCCCTTAGTTATTAGTTTTGATGATATCAGGCTAGATGGGTAGGGATAGTTATTTGAGTTATTATTGTTTGTCCAGAGAGGTGACAAGGGAGAAAATATCTCACATACAGCTATCAGAGGAGAGGCCGAGGAGGCACCTTCTTTATTTATGCATTGTTTTCTTGTAAACATGTTTCTTGGCAAAATCATAAGGAAAATGTCAGTGCATTGTGAAGCCGACAGTAGCTCAATTTTCTCCACTTCAGATTAAGCAAGTTTTGGGAGAATTTGGTGACCAAGCATGACTTTCATTTTTAATTTCTTCCTCCATTATAATGAATGATATTAAAAACTATGACTTTTAGCTCTTTCTCCTGAAGCAGAAGTTCTTGACCCAGAGAGATTTTGCCTTTCAGAGGATATTTAGCAATATTTGGACATATTTTTGCTGGTCACCACCAGGGGTGGGGTGTTCTTGGCTTCTCCTGCTTAGAGGCGAGAATGCTGCTAAACATCCTACAAAACACAGCACAGCCTCCGTCCTCAAACAAATCAATGATCTGCATCCAAATATCAATAGTGTCAAAGTTGAGAAGCTGTCCCACAGCATCGTAATCATCCATTCATCTCCTCACTCAACAATTATTTATTGAGCACTTACTATGTGCTCGTCACCATACTACTGAGGGTATGATATTGAACAAACTAGGAAAGATCCCCATTCTTCTCTAGTTTCTGTTTCAGTAGGAGGGATGGATCACAAACAAGAGACACAGAGAGTTACAAACATGATAGAGAAAAATAAATCTGGGAAGAGGATAGGCAATGTCAGTAGGGAGCAGTGAGACCGAACCCTTGCCTCACTTGTGGAGGCATACAATATATAATATATTATATAGGTATATAATCATGATATATTTGTCATGATTATGGTTGAGGAACTGGGTCTATAAAGGGAAGTAGTGTCCAGGGAGGACACTGCTTCTAAGAGATACAGCTGGGATTTGACATTGGATATGTCTGATACTTTACGGAGAAATGTCCACTCGTGCTATGCTATCTATCATCACCAGAAACTAGGGTTGTCCTTGTTTCATTTTGATGGAATTCCCCTTTCTCTAACTTGCTGATAACCACCTCCTGCCCTGCCCATTCACTTTTAGCATCTATATTTCTGTTAGTTAGAACATTCCCTGATTACACCCTTTGCTCAGACTTGTTATCCTCATTACTTAAACACAATCCAAGCAAGCTGCCCACTATCGAAGAAATAAAGTGAATGGAGTCTCTTCCTTTATTCTACATGCCCCTTTCCCTAGCCTCTCCCTCTCCTCCTTTCATAGCTAAACATGCTGTCTCTCTTTACACTCCTCCAGTTTACTTATAATAGGGCCTCCCTACCTTACCCCACACAAACTGGTTTTCAAGGTCCACCAATGACTCCATAATCTTCATTTTTATAGACTTTTTCTCTTTGGCCTTTCTTATGTGGCCTCCTCCCAACATTTGGTGCTCATGGCCTTCCTTTTCCTGTGTCTGGCATACTTCTCTTGACTTCTGTTTGTTGGCTCAGGATTCCCTTCTTCTTCCTCTTTGATTATTCCTTCTAAGTAGCCTTCCTGAGTTTCTCTTCTCTTCATCACTTTATAAAGTGGTGTCCTTCAGGATCTTGTCCTTAATTATTTTTTCCTTTTAACCATGGCTTCTACGGATTTGTCATGTAGAGTAGTCCCAAAGGTATATAACATACTCTGCAATATGCTGAGATATGAATGTGATTTAAATATGGTGAGGGGCGCTTGGGTGGCTCAATAATAAGGCTTAAGCATCTGCCTTCGGCTCAGGTCATGATCCCAGGATCCTCGGATCGAGCCCCATATCAGGCTCCCTGCTCAGCAAGGAGTCTGCTTCTCCCTCTCCCTCCACACTCCTGCTCGTACTCTCTCTCTCTCAATTTCTCTCTCTCTCTCACTCACCCTCTCTCAAATAAATAAATAAAACCAATAAATAAATAAATAAATAAATAAATAAATAAATAAATGTGGTAAGAGTATGATTGGAAGAGTGAGGGCCATCTCTAATCAGTGATCCTGGCCAGCCACCAAGAATCCACATTGCTGCACTCAGCTGAATGAGTTTTACAATATGGACTACTCCCCCACCCCAACACCTTGATGACTACAGGAGGTTCCTGATTGGTCTCTCTGTTCTTAGTTTTAGCTCCATCCTTTACTCTCACCATATTCATCTTTCCAAATGCAAATCTGATCAGGATCTAGTGTATACTCACTGTATCAGTCCATTTGGGCTACTATTACAAAATAACACAGACTGGCTGGCTTAAAACAGCAGAAATTTACTACTTCCCTCAGTCCTAAAGTCCAAGATCAAGGCACCAATGTGATTGGGTGGCATCCTCTTCCTGGTTCATAGATGTCTGGTTGTCTTCTTGCTGTGTCCTCACATGGTGGAAGGAGTGAGGGACCTCTCCGGAGTCTTTTTTATTAGGGCACTAAGGACCTGATCACCTCCCCAATTCCTCACTTTCAGATACCATCATAATGGAGATTAGGTTTTAACATATGAACCTGGAGACATAAACATCCAGTCTGCAAGACCCCTTCATTTCCACAGCATAATTCATCTCCAGGCATGTTTTTTGTGCTGCTACACAGCTGTCCCATTGGCCTGGAATGCCTTCCCTCCCACTCTGACTCCACAGTGCTGATGTTGGGAAGTCCTACTCATTCTGCACAGCTCACCTAAGTACCCCTTCCCAGCTTTCTGAAGAGAGTACTTTCTTAAATATGCCCCAATTTCCTCCACTTCCAGTTAGATTGTGGATTCCTTTAGGGTTGGGAGAGGAAAACTCAACAGCAAAGTTCCTGTTCTCAAGCAAGCTATTGTACTTATGATCTATCGGTATCTCATTGTAAAGTTACCCTACTCTGGCCATTACAGATTATTGAATTTCTGTTGCTAATTTGCTGTGTGATCCTGTGTATTTCACTTAAGTCCTCTGAGCTGTCATTTTATCAACTTAAATTCTGTCCAATAATGTTCTTATTATAACTCAAAGAAATGTATCAAATTCTCTGAGATCTCCAGGGGAAATGATGTCATAAACCAAAGATGAAATAAATTATCATTCATTAAAACAATATTTTTGTTATCAAATATTTTATTCAAAACTCAACAAGGTGAAACTATTTCCAAGGAAAAATAACTCCTCCTTATATATCTTTAAAGCTTGACACCACTTAGGGGCACCTGGGTGGCTCAGTGGTTTGGCATCTGCCTTTGGTTTAGGTAGTGATCCCCGAATTCTGGGATTGAATCCCACATCAGGCTCCTCCTCACAGGAAGCCTGCTTCTCCGTCTGCTTGTGTCTCTGCCTCTCTCTGGGTCTCTCATGAATAAATAAACAAAATCTTTAAAAAAAAATTAAAGCTTGACATGACATAATATAACAAAGCTTTATCATTTATTTTTTTCCTTATGCACAACATCATTTGTCCCCTCACCATTTCTCCTTGCATTTTTGAAAAATTTAAGATTCATCCTTGCTATTTTGTAGAGCTCTTCCTGACCTCCACCCCCACCCCCAAATGAAAGTTTCATGTCAGAGAAATGAGGAGATAAAAATTTACAATTATAAGTCCTTGATCGTGATCCAAACTTTTCTCATGCCATCAGCAGCACTTACTGTTCTAACCTGGGGAGAAGTGAAGCATTGAAGAAGGAGAGATTAGACGAAAAGAAGTGGAGATATGAATGCCAGGTACCTTTATTCATTTTATTACTTCAAGTTTTAGAATTAAAATCATCTTTGAAAAATCACATCTTGGTGATATGAGTGAACGTGAGCCCATGAATAATTGTAAGAGAAAATAATACAAGAGGAAAATTTCCCTCTCAACACTTTTGTATCCCATTGACACTTCCGTGGAATATCTCCATGCAGGGGAAACCGATGTTTAGATATTAAGGATGAGGTGAATATGGAGAGAGAAAACTAGAATTTATTGATTATAATCCTTGTGCTATGTGTTTACACAATTTCATGTAAACTTTCCCAAAACTCTGTTTAGTATATTTACCTACTTTTGAGATAAACAGACTGGATGGAACTCACCATACAGTTAGCAGTATGTAGAGCCAAAGTGGAAACCTAGGGTTTTCTAACTCGAACACCATATCACACTGATGCCCTGTTATATAGAAAATAAACGTCCTGGCTTCAAGCAGTTTATATCCAGAAAATAAATGCAAATGCCTCTGTAAAAAGCAGAATTGATAGAAAACATATGTGTCCTATTTTAAGTACTATAAAAATAACTCCATGATTATGAAGTTTCAGCCTCCTCACTAATAGAGCACCTACTTTTGAGTTGTTGTTGTTTTTTTTTCCTTGACAGTAATGAAGAAACATAGAGATACTATTTGTGGACATTTTTTAAATTATTTTTTTATTTCAACAGATGACGTAACATGTCACACAAGGAAAAATAACTCCTCCTTATATATCTTTAAAGCTTGACACCACTTAGGGGCACCTGGGTGGTGCCCCTAATGCCTTCACTTGTTATGTGATTTTGGCAAGATATTTAATCTCAGTTAGACTCAGTTTCTGCTTATTAAATTGGAAGATGGTACCTATTTCATAGAGTTGCTATAAGTATCAAGAGATGCTTGATTCATGAGTAATTCTCAGAAATGATGGTTGTGATGATTTGTGGCAGCCAATATTGTTGGCTTGTGGATTTTTCTTGTTGCTGTCTTGTGTGTGTGTGTGTGTGTGTGAGAGAGAGAGAGAGCGAGAAAGAGAGAGCAGGAGCATGGTCAGGAGGAGGAAGCCTGCAAGGGGGAGGAGCAGAAGGAGAAGGAGAAGAGAAGCAGGTTCCCCGATAAGCAGGGAGCCCAACCTGGGGCTCTGTCCCAGGATTCAGAGATCATGACCTGAGCCAAAGGCAGACGCCTAAGTCATGAGCTATCCAGGAGCCCTGGGCTTGTGTTTTGATACATTTTGATGCATTCTGGAGTTCTTTGGTGGTAGGTGGGGCCAAGACCCCACATGGAGCCTCTGGACAGTGCTGGTCAACTGATATGTGCTTCAAAGTGCTGAGTATCAGGCAGGCAGAGGGGAGATGCTAGGGTCAGGGAGATCCTGGAAAGAAGGAATCAAGGGTTTTGCTAAAAGAATTCTTAGCTCTGGGAAACAAACTGAGGGTTGCTGAAGGGGAGGTGAGTGGGGGGATGGGGTAACTGAGTGACAGGCATTAAGAAGGGCATGTGATGTGATGAGCACTGGGTGTTATACTATATGTTGGCAAGTTGAACTTAAATAAAGAAAAAAAACACATTTAAAAAAAATACTTTTCAAAGTCCAGTCAAGGAAATGGCAAGGATATATAGGAAGAAAGAAGGTAAGAATGGGATAAGGAATGAATGTCTGTTTCTCCCAATTGAAAATCTCCAAGAAGACCCTTCTTGGACGAATGGTCACAAAATTTTCCTCTTAATAAGGAATTCTCTTTTGAAGGATTAACCTTACAAAACACAAAACCACAAAGTGATGGCACATGTTTTCCTCCCTTATTTCATCCTTTAATGTAATACATTTAAAAAAGAAGTTGTTTCCCATAAACCTGATTAACTCTGAAGAGAGTCATAATCCATCTAAACCGATCCAAATGAAGGTAAAAGGAATAATCAGGCTCCCATTATGCAAAATGGTGCTCAGTTAATTTATTGCACTGCACTGAATAATAAGCTGTTAGGCTCCACATTACTTTCTTCACGTTAGATCAAATAGCTTATTGCTGCTGGAGCTTATTTCATATCGCATAAAATTTGGATATATTACAATAGACTAGATATTAGTCCATTATAAGAGACAGACTTAAGTACTTCATTTATAGGATCTCTCCATTTGGAAAATGGCAAGGGAGAAGAAGAAATGCAAACAAGGTAATGGACAGAGGGGGATTTATGTGTACTGCCCACCAACCAGCTCTGCTGTGGGTGGCTGCTGGTTACGGCATGGGTGTCTTGGAGAAATGCAGCATTTCCAGTGGAAGAAAATCCAAAAAGAGTTTATGTTCCTTTTCAGGGAAGTGTTGACATTTTAATTACTTTCTGTTTTCTTTGGAGCTACATTTAAGAATTGGAAGCAAGTTAAAAAATAAGAATTGGCTTTATTAGAAATCAGATGAATTGACATGCAGCCATGAGCTGGAGAAAGTCCAGATTCAACTCTTGAATAACTCAAGTCTCCAGCAGGATCCAGAGAGCCAAAAAACCCCCAGCCATTGGACAGCTAACCAGAAGAATTCCTACTCAGGTCTTATCGTCTCTGAGAGCAGACCGTGCCTCTGCACAATCTAATCTTTTCCGGCCATGGGGCCCCTGTGCTTCACTTTGGTGGTTTTTTTTTTTTTTTTTCCTTTAAACTTAGGTCTCATAGGGGTCTGTGAGGATAAGTAGAACAAGGATGCAAAGTAAAAAGAGAATGATCATGGAGAGTTGGAATGAGTTGGGGACGTTGGTGGGTTGAAAATGATTGAGTTTTGAAGATAATCTGACACTTTTGGTATTTAATAAAAGAAAACCGCCTGAGGAAGTAAGGGTGGGACCAGAGTCAACAGCTTAGGGAGATGTGATATATTCGCACCCTCTCTCCTTGCACCAGGAGCTGCCTCGAGTTGAATAAATATTTAGCAAACCCAGGGTACCTACATGTGTTCCAGGATCAGCAGATTTAAAAATAGTAACTTGGTACAAGAGTGAAAAAAAAAAAACAACACAAAATACACAACTCCAACCAGCATGTTTGTGGTGCCCTAAAGGGTGGCGCCTGAGGACAGAAGCTCTCTGTGTCCCTTCCTCACCCTCCCCAGACCAATCAATTCAGGAATAAATGGATCAAACCAAGTTCCTAAAAAATGATCTAATATCTGCTGTGTACCGGGTGCTTTAAATACACTATTTGAATTTACTAAAAAGCCTATAAGGAGATATTACCTCTACTACAGATACTGTTATTTCTGTTTTGCAAGTGAAAACTGAAGCTTGAGCGGGTTCAGCAAATTCATAAGCTATACAAACTTTTACTATAAAACATTTCAAATATATGCATGAGAAGATCAAATGGCATAATGAACCTCTAGGTTTATTTTATTTCACCCACTCAGGGTCAGTCTTTTTTGTCAACATCTACTGCACCCCCATTATCTTGAAGCAAATCCCAGACATCATGTCCTCTCCTCTGTATATCTTTCAGTATGTGTCTCTAAGTGATAAGGATTCTTTAAAACAAAATAACCATGATACCTTTATCACTCACACCCTGAAAACATTAACAAGAATTCCTAATAGCAAGAAATACACGATGTTCACTGATCCCCAAAAGTCTTGTAATATAATTTTTTGAAGTGTGTTTGAATCTAGATCCAAACACGATCCACACACTGTGATTGCTTGATGAATCTCTCACGCCTCTTTAAATCTGTAGTTTCCCTCTTCTCTAATTTTTTTCTTGGACTTTTTGGTTAAACAAATGTGTGTGTTTTTTGTTTGTTTGTTTGTTTGTTGGTTTGTTTTTCCCCTGAGGATTTCTAACAGTCTGAATTTTCTTAATTCCATTCCCTGAGGTGATCTCAAATATATTTATCATCTGGTACTTTGCACTTCAGAGCTAGAAATTTTATCAGTTTCTGATTCCACATTTTTAGTAAGCCTAGGTCATAAGTAGTGGCATAATTTCCATGAGTGGGGATGTACATGAGTATGTGTAACGTTATCAACTATTGAGGATTTTTTTTGGTCTGGATTCCGTATTTTGTTAGCTATTGTAAAGTTGCCATATTCTAGTTTTATGATGTAAAAAAAATAGAATTCATTTTTAGAGCAGTTTTAAATTCACTGCAAAACCGAGTGGAAAGTACACAGAGTTCCCAAATATCCCCACCCCTCTACCTTTAGCCTCTTCCACTATCAACATCCAGCACCATAGTACTGCATTGTTATGATGAGCTATCCTACACTGACACAGCCTTATCACTCAAAGTCCATAGTTTACATCAAGGTTCACACTTGGTGTTGAACATTCAGTGGGTTTTGACAAATACATACAGATGACTTATTTTTCATTTGCTAACCAGAATACTTCTCTAAAGAGAGACATCCCCCTCATTACCTAGTGGATTATATGAAGTGAAGTTCGTATAAAAAAACCCAGGGTAAATGCTTTTTCTTTCCCTTTATGTACCAGTTTGCAGAATAATGAGTTGGTTCTCTCTGGTATCCTCAAAGTGAACATAAATTCCTATCTGGATTTATACTGTTAGTTTCACTAAAAAGTCATGGATTTAAACATTGTTGATGTGCTTCAATGTTCTATTATATTTGCACACAATATATCTAATATATATATATTACATATATATGTAATATATATATTACATATATATGTAATGTATATATTACATATACATATATATACACACACACGCACATACACACACCTAAGCTAATAACTCAGTGGTAAAGTTCTAGATCAATGTCTATAAATCTACATTATTTTGCTGCCTAGATTTTAAAAAAGTAATTCTTAAAGTAGTTTAAAATTTTATCTTAAAACACTGTTCCATCTACTGACTCTTATAAGGATTCCCCTGAGTCTTTGAGGATGATAGAAAACCTTGCTTTGTTGCTAGAAAAACAGAAGCAGCTATTGAGATATAAAAGCAGGAATGAAAGAAGGAAGGAGGGTGGAAAAAGGAGGAAGAAAAGAAAAACAGAGCAAATAAATGAGTATAAGAGATAAGCCAAGCAATTAATAGGCTATTGCGTAGTCTGGGAAAATCATTGCAGGGAATTTATTTCTATAGCGGCATGTGATGTTGTTGTGAAATAGTTAAGCAAAGAGGCCTTAAGATTTGGGCTGCTTGGGTCAAATCTCCAGTTCTGATACCTCCTGGTTGGGTTGGCTTTGTGCCTCAACTTTCTCATCAATGTACCAGGGCCAAGTCAGCACAGGCCTATAAGGATAACATAAACGAACACAGAGTGCTTAGATTGCTCACGGCAAATGCTCAACAAATGCTGATTAATGTTTGTCCTCTTTATGATGGTGATGATGACAATGGTGATGATGATGACAATGATGTGTAAATATGTGGGTGGCAAAGTAGCGAAGAGCAAGACAGATTTGCTGAGTCACTACTAGGGGCGGGTACTGAACTAGCATCTGTATTAATAATAATTACATATATATATATATATATAATTTGTTACCAACTTTAGTATATTTTTAAATCCCTCATCACTATTCATTCTTTATTTTGGCACAGTAAAAGGCATAGGGAAGGAATACAATCTACTCTTTTTTGTGAACTGAGGAATGCTGTCAGGTCTTGCTAACATTTGCCCAGAACTTTTACAAGACAAAAGAGGATATAGTGCTAGTGAGGAACAGAACTTCAATATTCTCTAAGTAGAGCTTTATAGGCAAACCCCAGCAAGTATGTTCAAGCACTAAAGTGGGCCATGAGGCACTAGTGAATCACACAATTCTAGTATTGCCCATGGCGAATCAGTATCAATGTTCACCGAAGTTTTGTCCCCACACAGGAAAAGAAAGAAAGAAAAGAAGAACAATTTTCGAATCACTCCTCCAACCACAGAAATGATTTTAATTACCAATTCATCTGTTGGCAGACTCTTCTGGCAGATGTACCTGCAACTTGGAAAGATAACAAATGAACTGATTCCTTACTCCAGAGTTGACACTGAGTGTGCTTGCTGAATTTGTTCTCAGAAAAGAATCCCGGGCAACAATACATCTGGCACTCTGCTCGAGGAATTTGTCATGTCGTTGACATGTTCAGCCTCCATTGTCCACACCACCCCGACAGCAGGTCCTTTATATTTCAAAGAAATTGCAGTCTGAATTAATATAATTAGAATGTAACTGCTATTCACTGCACAAACTCCTCATTTCCAGGAGTACAGATCTGATAGCGTGTCTGTGCGCAAAATCTTCCCAATGATGGCTGGAGGGGAGCGAACAGATAATACAATGACAGAATAGACACCATTTCATCAGCCTTTGTAAGCACCAACTAATGGAAATATAGGAAGAGGAGAAAACTGTCCTATCTTTGGCATGTCTTAAATAGAGGTATCATTCAAGTTTACCAGCCTGTACAGATTTTTCATAAAATATGTAGAACAGAGTGTCTGAAGCAAGAAAGAAGATGCAATAGGAAAGATGGTGTATCTTCCAAAAGACAGCTCTAGGAAGTAGAGTGGATAGTTCACGGATAGGGTTACAGAATTAAAAGGTGGTGGGAGGACTTCATTTATTCTTTACTGCTTCACTGTAAAGGGCTGATGTCACTCACCAAGTAAACAACTTGGGTGTTAGATTCTTGAATTTCACTGTTTGTTATTGTTGTGTTACTACAAACACTTGATAACTGATATGGTGGAAGCCTACATTAGCATTTTTTTTTTTTTTTTGAAATAAGATTGATCTATATTCTTTCAAATGTGGCATCTGTACCTTGAAGGACTCATTTTAGGGGAATAATGACCTGGCATATCCATGTGTAGGCTGGTACTCATGGTCTCTCCTCTGAAGATTATAAATGGGTATGTTGAACCCCTAACCCCCAATGTTATGGTAGTTGGACGCAGAATCTTTGGGAGGTAATTAGTTTTGAGGAGATTATGAGGTTGAGGTCCTATGATGGGATTAGGGCCCACCTAAGAGGGAGACATACAGAGTATGCTCTATCTTGCTCTCCTCCATGTAAGGACACAAGATGTTTCTGCCATCTGCATGCCAGAAAGAGAACTCTTACCAAGAACCAATCTTGGGCTTCCCAGCCTGTAGAACTATGAAGAATAAATAACCATTGTTTAAGTCACCCAGGCTGTGGTATTTTGTGACAGTGGACTGACCTGACTCACAGTGGATGGGAGCTTATTGGGTTCATGAGCACTGAGGAAGGATAATGGTTTCCATTTTCTTGTTTTTCTTAGAAGTGCGTATTGATCTTCACCTGAATTTCTGTGTCAGAAATTGCAATAATAGAAATATGGAGAATGAGTAATATAGTATAAAATAGGGCCAAGGTTTGTGAGTGACAGATGATTTCCAGGGGAATACCAATGTCCCTTTTAATTTTAAATGAAATACATTTTATAAACAAATGCATTGTGGTAACGAGCTATGTGGCTTTTAGGTTTTCTTTCTAACATCTGGACACATCTTTCCAATCAACATCTTAGAAAAGTCGAGAGTGATTCGTGGCCTCCAAGTTCTCCTGTGGAATATCTTCCTTGCTTCCTCTGACCTGAAGGGATTGCCTATTATTTTCCATTAGCTAACAGGTTTTCAGAAATAGGTGGGCTTCAGAATCACATATATGTATATGTGTGTGTGGTGGGGGCCATTGAAGGGGGTATGCTATACCTAGATCCCCCAAATACACTGAATCAGAATTGCCAGCTGGGGTGCCCAAATTGTATAAGTTGACAACCATTCCAGTGCTTCTGGTACCAAACTTGGTACCCAGAGACCAGTGTTCTTTCTCACTGATACAAATATCCAGATTTACCATTTAGGTGGATCTTTCTATAGATGATACATATGATTTTTTTTTAATGGAAACATTTAATTTTATGAATGGAAATCCACTTAGGATATTTTCGGCCAGTGGTTTGTAAAGGGGCTTATCAGAACACCTGTCAGAACTTTTCCCCGTTTGTGTGTGTTCCCTTTCTGCTCTTCCATAGTCACTTATGTTTAGTTTCCCAATCTGTCTGTCTTGTTTGGGCTAGAAAAAGAAAAAAAAAAAAGGCATTTCACAGTACTACGCAATTTCTTTGCAAACAAATACAACAGAAATTTATATTTTGAATGTGAAAAGTCCTTTATTAGAATAAATGAATGTTCCTTCCTCCAATGCATTTGTCTTATGACTTTGGATGTTTAATAATAGGATTGTGTGTTATAAACACCTTTGGACATCTAAGTACATGCATAGATGGAGAATATCGAGCTTGGAGGAAAGGGTCATCTTCCCAACATGGACACTCAGTGGAGTTGGTCTCTGTTTTCTCTGTGGAATATGAAAGTCAGACTTGAGTGTGGGAGGTTTAGGGAATTCCTGTCCCAAGCCTCCTAGTTTTTAGCAGCCACTGGCTCTGACATTGTCATTTTGATTTTTAGTGGCCTTACAAGAATTCTCTGTAGGGTGAGTGGGAAGTGGTGTGAGGAGAGGGGCTTCCTATCCTTGTTTGACCAGTGGATTGTGGGATAGACTTGCCATATGGAAAACAACTTGATCTATCCAAGGGAGGTAATAGTGACTCCTAGGACCCAGCCTGTTCTATAACACCCCAGAGGGCTTTATTCTGAGGTTTCAGAATAAACTGGCGAACAGCTGCATGAGTGAGTACATAACAACTATTTATCGAAAAAAAATTTTTTTTAATTGTGAAAGAAGTACACATCCATGGAAGACACCACACAGGGGGCTGGGGGGTTGGGGGGAGTAATATAGGAAAATAAAAGGAGAAAGTCTGAGCTAGAGTGCTAATTGTAGAATCAGAGATGTGGATTACAATCCACTCTTACTAGTCGTGTGCCCTTCATGGAGTCACTTCATGCCTCTGGGCTGGTCTTCTTATAAATTCTATGGGACTAATTCTCATACATTCTATAGGAATAATACTTGTCTCACACGGTTGTTGTAGGGATTTGCTAAAAGCAAATTGTTGTGTTCTGTAAGAGACTTAGTGAAATTCTGGGAATAAAGGAGTTTTTAACATCATACATAAGAGCTAAGAGCACTGTATTACATGGTGGTGGTTATTAGCACATGCTTGCCAGGAAAGCCGACTTTGAGTCCTTTTTGACTTTAGGCAGAACTACAGATATTGGCATCCCTAGCACTATGGCTAAATAACACTTAAATTAATTTATTGAGATCTGTTAAATTACTACCATTATTGTCAGAAAATAGATTTCATTCATGTTTATTTTTCTGACTCATGAACTGAAATTCCCTAATTCTTGCCTTAAGCTTACAAGCATTTTGTTTGTAAGAATTATTTTTTTAAGAACCCTCAGAAAAAAACTGATGTTCATAAGAAAGTAAGGAGTCTTTACAACAATATGTCATTTTATTATTATATTTTCTTTTTCCTGGAAAACCAATGAAGAATGGCAGTTTTATATGTAAAACAGTAGTTAGCCTTTATATGGATGACATTTTCGTAAAAGCCTAGAAGTATTTCACATTTTGCAGAAAAACACCCTGTTCCTAAGTTGGATCTGATTAAAATTCAAATCTATATTACCATCTCATTACTTTCTGAAAAAGCGAATGCCACACTTAATGGAAAATGCTCAGGGTCCACGAGCTCCGTTTCGTGGGTTCCTTAGCAAGGGCGTCTTAGGACCCAGGAGGGCTGGGTCACAGCCACATCCTTGTTAAAACAGTCACCTGGCATGAATGCTAGCCCTTAGTTTTCCTTCCGTTCCCCTCTCCCATCCCTACATTGTTTCAGCTGCCAGCCCCCTAATATTTTCTCTAAAGGAAGGGAAAGGAAAGGGCAAAAATGACTTTGAAAGAATAACATTTCTTTCTATGGACTTAAATAGAACACTCAACACAAAACATCCTGTGTTTTCTTTTAATTGATGGCACTCCAACTGTAGTGATCGGAGAACTTGACCAGGACTTACTTTTCAAATAGGCATGGTTTTGATCGCAGACTAAGCTATCAAAGGAAAGTTGTTGCACTATCTAAAATTACACGCTCCAGGTCTCCTTATCTTGCTGTGCCTATGTGCCCCCCTCCATTGTACTTGTTGCCTTCTAGCTTGTGTTTATTGTGTCTTTTTGTTTATTCTCTGACTCCTCTGGCCATCATGGAAGCCATGACAGCAAGCATCTTCGTCTACTTTGCTCACCTTTGGTTTCTCTGTTCTTAAAAACAGTTCCCTGGCAAAAGTAAGAACTCAGTAAATACTTGCAACATGAATGAATGGACTGGTTTTCGTAAGTTTCCTTTCCCGTACAATTATGGGGAAAAAAACTGGTAAAAATATGATCTCAATGTCCTTTAAGTACGTTTATACCTAGTAGATATATTTGAGAGTATAGTTTTGTTTGGAGTTTACATGTCTTAGTTGGCAAAGAAAAGATATAAGGGTTGGGTAAGAAAGAAATATCTCCTTGCTACCCTCTATCCTCTTACATTGCTTTATTTTTCTCCAAAGTGTGACTCCCCTACCCTACATGCCCTCTAACACGATATATATTTCTTTGCTTATTGTCTACCTCCTTTACTAGACTTACTAGACATAAGCTTTCTAAGGGCAGGAACTTGTGTATTTTGCTGTTATAGCCCTACTTCTTAGAATAGTGTCTGACACAGAGTAAGCACTCAATACATATTTGTTGAATAAGTGAATTTTTGGATGAATATATGTTTTATAGACTATCCATGCCTGGTCCTGATGCCTGTGAATTCCACAGCATGCTCAGACGTTAGTACCTTGGTACTGCTGAGGTGGATGTTGGGTAGGGAGATGAAAAAGGCAAAAAGATGACCACCATGGCACTAATATTATACATTTGCCATGCATAGTGAAAAAGAGGTCCCATTCATTTTATATATGTGGTATAATATGAACTTAGGGACTGTTGTTTGAATCCTGGCCCATCTACCAATTTTCAGAATAAACAGAACTAATTTCTTGATTTCTTGATGTCACATTTTCATTGTCTGTAAACTTAAAACAAGACTACCTAATCTATGGGACAGTGGAGGATAGAAAGGGCTTGACACATAATAGCTGGTCAGTAAATGTTAGCTATCTCTATTATCATCATCAGTATCATCTTCCTCCTCATCCAGAAATTGATAGACTATAGCTTGTGGGCCACATCTAGCCTGCAGCCTGCTTTTAGAAACACAATTTTACTGGAATACAGCCATGCCCATTCTTTTTTTTACTGTCCTGCTTTCTTACTGGCTGCTCTCTCACTACAATAGCAGAATGAAATAGTAACAGGAGACTGTTTCCTACAACACCTAAAATTTTACCCTCTGTTCCTTTGCAAGGTAAGTTTGTGTACCTTGATCTAGAATATAGTTTATCAGTAATAAAATAGCTTGGACCAGTGTGACATGGTAAGTGCAGAAAGTAAGAGGTAAGTGTCTAAAAATGTTTATAAAATTTTGATATGCTGTTGACATTTAGGGGCATGATTTTGGTTTATGCAAAAGTGTTGATTTGTGATAGATTGAAAATGAAAAACCAAAACCACAACCAAAAACAAACCTCTGGTCCTTCCCACTGGGAAAGAATCTGGTCTTTTGTAATGGGATTTTGGTGTATTAGTAACTTAGTAAGATATACTTGGTGTGGTTTCAGATGGGAACATCTGGGGGCTCATCCGGTGGGAGTGACAAACAGGTCCTGAGATTGCAAGTGACCTGGGAAGGTTGATGGTGAGCCCATTAATAACGTCATGCAAATGGATTTTATATGCAGATGGATGGGCCAGCCACAGTTCACTTATCAGCTAATACAGTTGTAATGTGTTGTTTCGTATCTGAGAGAAGGCGGCCACCTCAGGATATTGTGTGTGTCTCATGTATGTATATAAATGAATTCCTTAAATGTATTTTAAGTTGATAATTCATCTTCTCTGAATAGTAAGCCAACAACTTTCCTGGAAATCTAGCAAAACAACAGTTCTATGACCAGCCTTATGTTTTGTTGCCTGTGTGCTTAAAAAAAAAAGCAGACTGACTCTTTCCTTTTCTGTCTTAGAATCAGTTCCAAACAGTAAGGCGTGCCAGAAAAAACAGACAAACTCTCAGGAACAACAATGCCCATTATGCGTGGGGTAGGAGCTGCCAAACTTTGATTACTGGCCAGACGTTAACCCCTTTGGTGTCTTGTGGGGGAAATGCCAAGTCTGGATGGAGACACTTCCAGGATTTTGCAGTCACTCGTGGTGTGAGAACAGGCGATTTATAATGACTTGCGCAAAAAAGGCCCATCCTCTCAGGATGGTGAGGAAGTGCGAGTTCAAGGCCACATCTCCTTATTTCATGAATTTTACCCTAAGTAACTCTGGCCAGTGGACATAGACTCCATTACCTCTGTTTGTCCCTTTGCAGGCCTGCTGGTTGTGGGTGAGAAACATGCCTCCCTTGCTACCTGGGTTTGCAGCTTGATGTCACAAGGAGAGGGGCAAGTTTGACCTTCACGGAGGCCAACCTGGGGGTTCCTTGAGCTACGGTAAAGCTGCTAGAAAGCATTCCTGCAAACTCTTTTATGATCAATTTCTTCCTCTCTGTATATATCCCATAGGTGGATGGCTGTATAGCATTGTGAGGACTACAAGAAGCAGAGAGCAACGCAGCTTATAGCGGGAGAGTAAGAGCATGTGTGTACTATGTGCGTGCATTTTTGCATTTCATTTGTTCTTTCACTTTGCTCTTTACTTTTTTTTCCAAGATTTTATTTATTTGAGAGTGTGTGTGTGCAAGTGCGCACATGCAAGTGCATGGGGGGAGGGGCAGAGGGAGAGAGAGAATCTCAAGCAAATTTCCTGCTGAGTGTAGAGCTGGAAGCGGGGCTCGATCGCAGGACACTGAGATTATGATCTGAGCCAAAGGCGGACACTTAACTGACTGAGCCACCCAGGCGCCCCTCGACTCTTTAATAAATAATTATTGATAGTCTACCATGGGGTGGCTGAGGATACCAAGTTAGTTACAGTCATAGCAATTGCTACCATTTCTTATTTACTTCTGCATGTCAGTATTATGTCAAACATTTTGCACACACATACTTTAATTCACTTCATCCTAAAAAAATAAAATTTTATAAAATAGCCCCATTTTATATACTAGTAAATTGAGTTCCAGAAAACTCAAGGGCACAGGGCCAACGAATGTCAGAGCTAGGATTTACATACAGATGTGTCTGATACAAAACCCATTCCCTTACTCATTTTGCTGAATTGCTTTCCTAAAGGTGAACTAAAAAAAAAAAAAAAAAAGATATTTCCTTAATGTCTTGGAATTCACATTCTGGTTGGCAAGAGGCATGTCATTCTGAATGAAAAGGGCTGTAACATAGCTATGTACGGAATACCATGATTAACTGATTGTGCTGGAAGGCAGGAGAAGGTGGAAGAGGGTAGAAGAAAGCCCCACAGAGAAAGCAGTACTTGAGCTACACCTCTGTGGAATGGGATATTCACAGGGCAGGGCGGGTAGAAAAAGAGAGAGAGGGAGAGATTCAGTTCAGTGTACTTTGTGTAGGAAGAAACCTGGATTTATTCAGGAGCACAGAGAGGTCTGGTTTATATAGTGATTCTGTGATACAAGACAGAGGACTTGGCAGTGGGAAATTCTTTAAGGTTGCTCCTCCACTTACCATGTTCATACTTTTGTCTTCTTTATTCTCCATGACTTTGCCATGTCTTACTAGGAGGGGACACAGGGAGAAACTACATGCAGCTTGAATAAATTAGGGGTGATGATGACGGTTAATGGAAACAACAGGAAAAAGACAAAGCTAATCCTGTGCCTTCTGCTTGTTGCAATGGTGGGACCCTTATGGGACAACTTTTCAGGGAGGAAGTTATCTACCAGCCTTGGAAGTGAAGATGCAGGCCTTGGCCTTGTCTGTACCACAAGGAGGAAAAAAAATGAATCAATATATTTGGTTCTCTTCAGTTGTATTGTTTCACCCTATAGGGCATGGGTGCCTAATTCTTTCACCAGAGATGAAGGACAGATAAAGAGAGGAAAGTAGCAACCACAGACAACCCTCCATGAAGATGACTGTGGTAAACAGAATGCCCTATCTGAATATTTGGGAATAAAGTCATCCCCTTCAGTCCAGCAAGGGGACCAATCCTGCTCAAAACAAAGGAGAACAGTGACATTATAGCTGGGATGTTTCTGAACCTTGGGTTGTTCTCTTCGGAACAAATGAAAAGCAGTTAACATAGATGCAACTGGCATTGCTGACAAGCCCAACATCACAACTCTGGGGTTTCACTTTGAGAAACTGAGACTTATTTTTGAAATTTGGGAGGTTAAGAACAGAACATAATGATCCCTGGAATGTTCACTTGCAGCAATCCTGGGTTTTGTGCATATTTAAAAAGGGATACTGGGCTTTCCTATATTCATTACAAAGTCTTCTCGGCCTCCAAATCTTCCTGTAAAATGCCTCTGTTTCATCTTTAGATACATTCTGTGACTGAATATGATTATGGGATATTACATGCATCCTTGTCTATTCAAAAGATCATGAAAAAAATGCCCATCATTAAAGCCCCAAAGTGATTGGATTGGCATGAGGAACGGGGATGGGGCTGGCATGAGAGAGAGGATCTGACTCTGGGATTTCATGAAATCCAAAACAATAGGACAGCTGCTTTTCTATAAACAGATTATTATTATTATTTCTACCTAGACAGCTTGATAGCAGCCATTATCTTCTTTCTGGGTGTCTTATCAAGTTCCGGCTGTGTGCAGCATGGGTGATAAGGAATGAGAAATGTCACCCATGGGATTGCCAAAGATTATTTCCATGCACTGCTGTTCAGCAAAAGCCAATCCCTTAGAACTGAAAAGTAGTCCTATTGTTCACACTGGGCAGTTGCTATTCTGACTACACCAAGAGAGCAGAAAGAGGATGTAGTTGCCATTGTGTGAAAGATTGAAATTTCATTACTCTGAGCTAAAGTTCAAGCAGTCTTGATTTTGAAAAGCAGAATCATCATGGAATATCTTTGAAGAGGGAGAAGACAAGGCAGGGAAAGAAGAATGAAATGAGCTCAGAGCTTTTCAGGACTATGAGGGAGCATAAAAAGAGAGAGAGAGAGAGAAGAGAGAGAGAAAAGGTATAATACTTTCAATCACTGGAACTTAAAATGCCAGGTATCCAAGCCTTGAACAAATTGAGCTTCACTGCATAATCATAACTTGTGATCAGATTGCTTAATGTAAAGATTCCATTCTACATATTATTCATCAGAAAATAGTTAATTTGCTGAATTTTTATTTAGTTGTCTTTGGTTCACATTAAGTTCTTGAATGAAATTAATCTGTTGATATTGAAAAGTATTCTTTTGTTTCTCAATGAAAAAATGTTTTATTACAGATGTAGATGTGTTGCTCTAAATATTTGAGGGAAAAAACAAAATCTTATTTTATTTTTATTCTAGTATCTCAGCATCTCAGCCTTTTCTCTTCCTAGAGAAAACACTGTGTTAGGAAAAAACCAGACCAAACCAAACCAAACCAAAACAAAACAAAAGCAAAAACTGAAGCATATGATTAATTTGTACTATATTCATATGGAATTTCCTCCCAAAGTATTCAGAGTTCTTTAATCTCCTTTAGACACAGTTTTAGAGTCATGCTGATATTATAATATAAGCTCCTTGGAAGGGAGCCAAATAAAATTTTTCCAACATTTTAAATCACTATTCTGAAATTGGAATTTCAGAATAATAAAATACTTTGCTCTTAAACCAACAACTTCTGAAATTAGATTTCAATCACAGATTCATAAAAAATGAGGAATGGGAGGAGGTTGGGAAGGTAAAGAGCAAAGAGAGTGCACTAAGAAAGAAGGAGAACATGGGAAAAGAGGAAGGGACTTTGATATCCTTTTTATTTTTTTATTTTTTATTTTTTCAAATTATTTATTTACTGAGAGAGAGAGAGGCAGAGACACAGGCAGAGGGAGAAGCAGACTCCATGCAGGGAGCCCGATGTGGGACTCGATCCCGGGTCTCCAGGATCACACCCTGAGCTGCAGGCGGCGCTAAACCGCTGCGCCACCAGGGCTGCCCTGATGTCCTTTTAGAATGTGATCTCTGGAGAGGGGTGGGGGGCAAGACCTGTTCTTGATGTTTCTATAACACCTCAAACAGAGTAAGTATTCAGGAAGTATTTGTTAAATGAATTAGTGCAAGATGTGTAGAAAATACGGTTTCAGTGTTAATATATCCAAAGGAATATCCTTCTAACTAAACAAGTTTTTTGAAGTTCTTTTTTCCCCCCTGCTGTCTAGAACTTCACCAACTTTAATACATATATGAATTATCTGGGGATCTTATTAAAATCCAGATTCTAATTCAGTAGACCTGGGATAGGGGTCTGAGATCCTGCGTTTCTACCAAGGTCCTATGGAATGCTGATGCTACTGGCCTATGGAATATACTCTTAAGTAGCAATGTGCTAGAGTTAAGACATGGGGGGCTGGGCTGGCAGTCATGAACTCTGAGTTCTTGTCTCTGACATTAGCCATCTGGGTTTTTAAGCCAAGTGATTTGTTTTCTTAGCTCCAGTCTCCCCATCTGTATAATGAGTGGGTTCTTACAGCCTTAATATTTCAGGGTGAAAGAAAGAAAAAAGAAAAGGAAGGAAAAAAGGAAGCAAGAAAAACATTTAGAGAATGCCTAGCCTGTCTCTAGAAATCCTAAGGAGGCTGAATTAATCCCTTCCAAAGTCGCACAGGTAATTTGGCATAGCTGAATTGTGATTCAGTTGATTTCTAATTTCTAACAGAGTAATTTTCCACTATCATTTCTTTTATCGTTATTAATTATTTTTGTGGGTTGCGTACAATTTGCTTGATGCAATACTAAGTGTTGGGAATACAAAGATGAGTAAATTATCATATTTTATTATCAAAGCTCTTGCCTGATTAACTGAGAGTTTTCCATGCTTCAAGGTGACAAGCAACTCATCAGTGCAAATGTCTAATATGTGTGTTAATATGCTAGTCCTTCCTTCTCAGTGATAGAACATATTAATGGTTACAATAGAATGTCCACAAAGATGGCCCCAATTCTCCAACTATTTCCTATCCATTACCTTTGCTGTGAGATTTTCCAGTTTATCATATCAAAAGGTGAGATTGTTTTCCCCCACTTCCTCTTTTGGGGCTGGTTTGCTGTGAAAAATAGGAAGGGATGAAGGGCCAGTTCTAAGTCGTGGCTACAAGAGCTCTTGTCCATCTTGTTTCTTGGACTACTTGGACTACTGCCGCTATCACTAGACAAGCCTGGGACAGACTCTTGGAGGATGAAGGATCACAAAGAGTGATCAACTGTCCCAGCTGAGGCCAATCTAGACCAGTCTACAGTGAGCCCTTGCACAGATATCTGTGAAAGCCCAACCAAGAGCAGCACATTTGCTTACTGAGTCCACTGTTGACCACAGATACACCACTAAGTCAGCTGAAACCAGAACTGATAGGGTATGTCCAGTTTATGCCCATTCATAAATTCCTGAGCAATAATAAATGCTTTTTAAAGCCAATTATTTTGGGGTGCTTTGTTATGTAGCATAGTTAAACAGTAGGATGGCTTTCTGAGCACGAAGCTTTCGTTTCGATAAATGGTTTTAGTTTGGATTCTCTCTGGAAGATAATAGGTGAGAATTTATGGGGGTGGCATGGGCTTTACTAACTTTCATATTTTTTCAGCTCCTTCTCACCTTACAAAAAATGGGGGCATTTAGTTTGTATTGTTTTTCCTTTTACTGATAACAGAAGAAAGGTGTGCAAGGATGACAGGAAATGCTGTTTGGAGATTGAAGCCGAAGGTAACATACATGCATATTCCTGTTCCAAAGGAAGCAAAAAAGACAGTCAAGATCTGAAATCACAAAAGAAAATGTATGTTTGAGTTGTGGTTTTGCCATGTAGGTAGGCTATCTTGAGCTTTGGTTTTCTTCTTGGTAATCAGGTATAACAATAGCTGCCTGTCTTCCTTCAAATGTTGTCATGAGAATGGACAGATGTAGTAATACAAAAATGCTCTGTCAAAGGTATTTGCAAAAGACATATCTGATAAAGAGCTAGTATGCAAAATCTATGAAGAGCTTATCAAACTCAACATCCAAAAAACAATCTAGTTAAAAGTGGGCAGAAGTCATGAATGGCCGTTTTTCCAAAGAAGACATCCAGGTGACTAACAGACACATGAAAAGATGCTCAACATCACTCGCTGTCAGGGAAATAGAAATCGAAGCTATAATGGGATATCACCTCACACCTGTCAGAATGTCTAAAATTAGCAACACAAGAAACAACAGATGTTAATGAGGATGCAGAGAAAGGGGAACCCTCTCGTACTGTCAGTGGGAATGCAAGCGGATACAGCCACCCTGGAAAACAGTATGGATGTTCTTCAAAAAATTAAAAATAGAAATACCTATGATCCAGCAATTGCACTGCAAGGTGTTTACCCAATGAATACAAAAATACTGATGTGAAGGGACACATGCACCCTGATGTTTATAGCAGTGCTAACAACAACAGCCAAGTTATGGGAAGAGTCCAAATGTCCATTGACTGGATAAAGATGTTGTAGTGTGTGTGTATGTGTGTGTGTGTGTGTGTGTGTGTGTGTAATGGAATACTACTCAGGCATCAAAAAGAATGAAATCTTGCCATTTGCAACAATGTAGATAGAACTACAGGATATTATGCTAAGCTAAATAAGTCAGTCAGAGAAAGGCAAATACTGTATGATTTTCATCATATGTGGAATTTAAGAAACAAAATAGATGAATATAAGGAAAATAAAAGAAGAGAGAGGCAAATCATAAAACAGACTCTTGATGATAGAGAACAAACTGAGGATTACTGGAAGAGAAGTGGGCAGGAGGCTGGGCTAAATGGGTGATGGGCATTAAGGAGGACACGAAAAAAAAAAGAGGACACCTGATATGATGAGCACTGAGTGTTATAAGTGATGAATCACTAAATTCTACTTGTGAAACTAATATTATACTGTATGTTAACTAACTGGAATTTAAATAAAAACTTGAAACAAACAAAACAAACTAAACAAAAAACAACCAGTCTCATTTTAGGACAAAATTACTTCCATTTCCCTCCACAAAATTGTATTTCCATTCCTCATACTTTTTTTTACCAAAAGCACATCTCTTACTTTTCTTGCAGAGTTATTTCCTTTAGGATTTCCAGAAGTTTTAATTATATTCATTAGAATTTTTAATTCTTAGAGATGCCTGGGTGGCTCAGCGGTTGAGTGTTTGCCTTCAGCTCAGGGCGTGATCCTGTGTCTGGGCATTGAGTCCCACATTGTGCTCCGTGTGAGAAGCCTTCTTCTCCCTCTGCCTATGTCTCTGCCTCTCTCTCTGTCTCTCATGAATAAATAAATAAAATCTTTAAAAATATTCTTAATGCTTAGAAACCTTAATTTCTAAGTAAAAACCAAGTAGTAAGCAATTGTCTGTCATATCAGCATTTTTTAATTTGCAAATTTATGGATAAATCTAAGAATTTTTAGAAATGTTTTTTTTTTGCAGTACAATCTTTTAATATAGCATAAAACATGTTTACTAACATGTTTACCCAGATTTATCTTTAGTTTCTCTATAATAAGACACAAGTACATAAACCTATTTTTTATAATGAAAAATGCTTTGTCAAAGAGTAAGTGGTTTACAAATGTTACTTGTTCTAAACATTATACTCAATTCATTATACTTTCACATAATAGCATCTAGTTATTATTGAGAAGTCATTATTCCCTTTATATGTATAAAAGAACAACTACTTTATATACATTATATGGTTTTCAAATACCTTTTATTTATCACATTCTGATTCTCCAGGGATGCTCAGAAATATATATCTTTATATTCTCATTTTGCAGATGGGAAATCTCTGCTGTTTTCTGAAAGATGGTATCTCTAAAGCAAGATCATGGACAGATTTGCTAAGATAGGAACCCCAACATTTTGGAAGGTTTTTTTTTTTTTTTAAGATTTATTTATTTGAGAGAGACAGAGAGAGAGAGAAGGTGTGCCACTCATGTGAGAATAAGGGGAGGGGTAGAGGGGGAGAGAGAGAGAATCTCAAGCAGACTCCCTGCTGAGTGTGGAGTCCATTGCAGGGCTCGATCTCAGGACCCTGAGATCAGGACCTGAGTGGAAACCAAGAGTCGGATGCTTAACTGACTAAGCCACCCAGGTGCCCCATGGAGGTTTTAGTTTTAGTTTTAGTTTTTTTTTAGAGTCACATTAGGTGAATAAATCAGATCTGTGGCTTTTATTACCTGGTAGAAGCCTCACCTAGCATTACAATTTTTTTCAAAACAGTGTCTATAAGGTGCTATTCTTTTTTCCCCAAGGCATTTTTAAAATGACAAAAAGATAATGGTTCCTCTGAAATTGCATCTCAACCTGGTATTTATATTCTTAAGTCATCGGATTATCTATTTGATGATGTTAATGGACTAAACATACAATTAAATTATTATCCTCAGAGCTCGAGCAGTGAATTTTAATTTTTAATTATGTAGTTGTTTTGGCTGATAATGTGGGCACTGGCTCAGGCAATCTCTATCCCAAATATGTACAAGGGCCCAAGGATAACGCTAAGCTTATTTTGACCATATTTTATCATTGTTCTAGTCGTGTTATATTTTGAGAGGATGATGGACAGTTGTTATTGCGACATTATAATAGCTGCCATTAATAACAGCTGACTGTGTTAGCACTCATTTGGTTCTCACAACAGCCCATTGGATGAGATCTGTCATTATTCCCATTTTATAGACGAGGGAACTGAGGCACAGACAGATTGAGTAAATGGCCTGAAGACACACAGCTGGTAACTGACAGGACTGGATTTTTAGCTTAGGCCATGGCAATAGAAAATTCCTATATTACACACCTCTGTTTTTTGTACTATAAGCTTTTCTTTAAGACGGACACCAAGAAAAATGCTATATGTTCACAAGCACTATAAACTCCCCTGCAGAAATCTTCTAGCACTCAGTTCCTTGTTGGAAGTTTCCCACGTGCTGGATGCATGGAAGATGTAAAGGAAGTAGAAGAAATGTTCCCTCCTAATGGACCTGAAGATTTGTGGGTGGTGATGATCTTTCTGGAAGGTTGGGAGAGCAAAGCTGGTGCTAGAAATTTTGAAGGTTATAGTGGGGTGGCAATTGATAGTAACCCACGAAATCACTTCATTTCAAGGCACGGCTGTCCAGGTTCCATTTGGGTCTGTTAGTCCTTGAAACACGGCAGGCTTACGTCTATCCTCGATTCTTCAAATTGAGAAAGCACTAGGCTGCTCTCAAATTTCTTCTCACAGTCCTTTTGTCCACATCTCATGGTTTCTACTTACTTCCATGTCAGCTCAGACATGGATGGTAAACCCTTTGCAAATTTCTATGTGAAAGCCAACCTATGCCAGGTATGGATTGAACTCCGTACTGCAAAAATTTGTATGTTGAAATTCTAACCCCTGACGCCTCAGAATGTGATCTTATTTGGAGATAGAATAGTTGCAAATGCAGTTAAATTAAGATGAGGTCATACAGGGAGGGAGTGGGCCCCTAACTTAGAGGTGTCCTTATAAAAAGAGGAAATTTGAACATAAATACAGATGCAGGGAGAACACTTGTGAAGATAAGACAGAGATCAGGGTGATGCTTCTATACATCAAGAAACACCAAGGATGGCCAGCAAACCACCAGAAGCTAGCAAAAAAGTCATGAGATGGAAGGACCCTCAGAAGGACCCTCCGAAGGAGCCAACCCTGCTGACACCTGGATCTCAGATGTCTATCTAGCCACCAGTACTGTGACAATAAATTTCTTCTCTGGTTTTTGGTGCTTTGTTATGGCAGCCCAAGCAAATGAAGACACTATCGAACATTTCCTCAGTTGAGTAGATTTTACTGAAGATATTTGGGGATGAGGAGGTACATCACAGGGAGAGGTCAAATCACAAAGCCCACAACATCCCCCATTAAATTGCCCTATCTCTCTCTCCCCCTACTCTCTCTCCTCATCTTCTCCATCCCAGGTTAATCTCTAAATATCCACTTTCAAATTTGTCTCACTATTTTGTCAGCATTTTCCCTTCCTTTGAAGTTGAGGCTACAACCAACATCTAGGTCCTGGGGCTCAGCTGTTAGCCCAACCATTCATCAAAGTACATGTAAAACACAAACGGTCCATTCACTTAGAGAAATTCCTATGCCAAATGTTACAGTAAGAACATTTTTCTAGATGGCCTGGTTTCAAATCTTGGCTCTGCTACTTACCAGCTATGTGAACTTGAGCAAGTTACTTCACCTCTCTGAAATGAGGAAAATAAAAATAGTAGTAATTGCAGTGCAGACTCTCTGCCTCAGATTTGGTGTCTCCTCCCACCAATATAGACTGAGGCAGATATTTGCATAGAGATGGTGCATTGGACAAGGCTCTCAGGAATAGCACTGTAAGGGAGTGGGATGAATAGTAGGGATAGCGAGAGAGTTCACTTGGGATGTAGGTATGAGTAGGTAGGTCCTCAGCCCTTTCCATGGGAAGCTGTCCTTCAGAGCAGTCTCATTTTAAGGTAAGTGGGCCTTGCCTTCATCCAGTCTCACTCACAACTCGTTATTGGAAGCAGGCTACACCCAGCAAGGGTTCACCACCTTTGGGAAGGCAGTTCCCTTAGGCTGAAAGCAGTTTTTTGAGAGCAACATAGCTCTGCGCATTTGGTTACCAACAGCATCCTGATATCTGGGGAATGCAGGTCTTGGCCACCTGTCAAGTTTCCAGGCAGGCAGGAAAGTTTCCAGGTGACACCTCACAGCATTTACTACAGGGTTCTTGTGAGCATGAAACAAGTTACTATATAAAATATGCTTGGAACAGTGGCTGGTGTGTGGTCAGCCCTGCATACATGAGAACCATCTTGTACTCAGGGTCTGCATGAGCAAGTTGTAGCTTTCTGTAGTTACACACAGTTTACAAAATAATTTCACATGATTTTGATTCTTACAGAGGGCCCAGAGGTGAGTGAAGTAGTAGATACCTCATTTCAAATACTTTCTAAGGAAACATGTTCAGAGCAGTCAAATACTTTGTCCAATGACACTCAGGTGGTAGGAACTTATCCTCTCTGTTTTTAATTTCCTCCTCCTGACTTGTAAACATGGCTAATTTTGGAAGCCACAAGTACCCATGTGCAGGCTCAGTCTCACCAATCCTAATCTTAGGACAGATGGTTTTAAGGATTTACAATGCCCCAGTCCAAAACCAGGATTCCGCCTCCATGGTCTCATGGCTGGCCCGGCCCTACCCTGAGCCATGCTGAAGTCACAAAGACAGCTGATGGGGATGCAGGCATTTCAGCAGGGAAGGTTGACCAGCTGGTTGTAAGAGCCCTTGTGTGATAGCCTTGACCTTAATGGTTTCTATGTGTTGTTGGGTACATCTGGCCTGCCACCTCAAAGACCTGGTTTTGTGTTGTCTGAGAAGAGAGAAGGCTTTCAGGGGGACAGTACACTAAACAAATACAGAAAAGACTGGTATTTAAGCCAGAATTCTACTTTTTAAAATTACTCCAAATATTTGAATCCCCAGAGCAATACAGTTTTTTCCCCTACAGGCAAACTAATCAAACATTTGCTTGGTGAACTTAACATCAGGGCAAAGGGAATTGTTTGGTCTTAAGAAATATACCTCAACTAAGATGCTGGGAGCCTCTTTTCTCTTGTATAGCAGTGTCAGCCTCAAATGCCTTAATGCCTTTTTCTGGATACCAGAGGCCCCACACCCTTGGTTAGGGTTGTACACGCACTGCTGGTCTTTGTCTCTGGGACCCTCATTTTATTATGTTCCATGGTTGACCAACTTGCCTTTTGAGACCATCACATTAATAACTCTAATGAGTTTACAGGCAAGGCCTACTCTAGCCAGATGGTCACTCTGACTCCTTAGAGAGATTTTGCACATTTCTGTGCTGACTTCACGACTTACCTCTCAGAGGGCAGTGCTATGCTCTTTATTTAGAGAGACAGCAGAGTAAGCAGAGTGTTTAGAGCTCACACTCTGAAATTAGATTGCCCGGGCTTACATCAGCTTGGTTTTGCTAACAGTGTGACCTGTGACTGGTTATTTTCATTTGATGTGACTCACTTCCTTTAGCCACACAGTGGAGGTGATAGTAGTACAGACTTTATAGGGTTGCTTAAAGATTTAGTAAAGTGATTGGTTTAAAGCACTTGGAAAAGTGGCCAGATAAAAAGCAATGCCTAATAAATCTTAATTAATGAGATACATCTTATGGATGATTGCTTACAAACTAATAATCAGAAAGACTATTCACTGAGTGCTGCTATATCTGTGCCCTATTATAAGACTTTTACCTGAATATCACTTAAACTTTTCAAAACTCCCAGTGGGTCAGAAAATATTTTGAGTTTATTTTATGGGCAAGGAAATAGAGACAGGAAGGCTAGAAACCATAGCCAAGAGGTGGAGCTGGTAATCTAGGGAATCAAGATTATCATCTCTATAAATCACGTACATGTTCCAAACCTGCAAATTAATTTGAATGCTGCTGTCTATGCTGGGGTCCTTTCCTTGATAACATTGTGCCTTACCCTCATGCCCTACAGTGTTTTTCCTAATTCCAGAAAGACAAAAACTAGATTTTTCATGTCACCAGGAAGCTGGAGCTCTATTACTTACCGATTTATATTCCTGTTTCTCCAGCTTGCTTATCCCCCCTATCTAAGCACTACTGTATTCCAAGTCCCCCTTATCCTAGGCCACCCAACTGCCAGGGCTCTTTTGACACTGTGCTGAAGTCTCCCGATAGCAACTGCTACATAAATCTTCACCAGCTCCCTGTTGCAGCTCCTTAGGGTAACGTATCCTACCAGCCCAACTGTACTTCCTTCAAACATAGGCAATCGGGTCCTGCCCTGCCACATCCAAATGGAGAACAGTCATAGGTCTTGGGGTCCTTTGCGTTGCCTACTGGGTAGTTCTTAACCAGGGAAAATCCATACTTTTAAGACCATACCAGTCTTAAAATATAATTATAAAAGAACTGGAATTGAACCCTTGTCTCCTGATTCTACATTTGTCCCTGCAGGTGAGGTTGAAAGATGGTGGCTGGGGACTAGTTGTTTGGGTGTAGACTACATGGATAGAGGTAGGGCCTGGAGTCTGAGACCCAAGGCTCCAGCAAGACACTTCTACCAACATAGTAGAGGATCCTGGGAGCTAACAGACTATGCCATGATATGATTAAAACAGAGGCAGCCCAAACCCCAAGGGAGACCACATGGTCAGAGAAGCAAGAGGTAAGGATGGAGACTGAATCACATGGAGAGAATGAGCAAAAAGAATTTCCAGATGACTCTCTCAATTACCATTGCTCTTTGTAACTCACATATTTCAGATGTGTGTGCATGGGGTGGAGACATCCCTGAAAGGTCCTGGGATTAGTGGGACAGGCTCAGATCCTTTCTGTTTTACCACCCACCACCTCATCATCTTAAGTCTGAGGAGCAGGTATAGTGTTTAGTTATAGAAAAGACTCTTCAACAGCTTCTAGCCTGTTAAATAGTGTTGAGTCCTATTGTTGGAAAGAGAAGGTGGAGTTTCCTTTTTGTGATTGATGAAAGTATGTCATGAGGCTCAGGTACTGTCAGGATTTTGATATTGCTCTTGGGCAGCTTTAGATGACTGGGCACACCGTATCGCTGCCTCAGGCCCTGCAATCATCCTTAAAAAGCATGGGATTATTTCATGTCCATGTACTTTTGTCCATGCCATCCCTTCTACCAGCTGTACCACTTCTCCTCTCTTTGTGACACAGCTGAAGCAAGCATCCTCTGATTGGGTACTTCCTCTGTTGTGTGCATGCTTCTGTTGTAATAATAGCGCCTGATATTTACTGTACACTAACTATGCATCATGCACAATCAATTTATGAATCAAGTATTATTATCTTCATATAATGGATAAAAACTGAGGCTTTAGGTAAATTCATAATTCTCCCAAGATAATCTGTATCAACAAAATTCAAACCCAGATGCCTGACTTTGGAACCTGAGTTTTAACCACTATGAAAGCCATCTGCAGGCCATGCATACCTTCATTCATCCATCTTTCAAATACTCATTGAGGACTTCCTATATACAAAGAGCCTCTTGGCTCTGGAATACAACAATGAGCAAAACAGATAAAATCCTTACCTTCATGGAGTTTGCATTTCACTGGGGGAGGCTGACAGTACACAGATATGTACATATGTAATGTAATGCCAGGAAATTGTAAATGCAGTGAAAAAAAAATAACATAGGAGAAGAGAACAGAGGACACCAGAGAGTTGCTCTTTTAAGTGATGAGTGATGGAAGATTGCTCTGAGGAGGGGATGTACTGGCAAAAATCTGACAAAATGGCATTATTTCCTACATCACAAGAAAAAGTGATCTCTCTTCTAAAGGCAGAGCTAGGTTTATTTATGTCTCCCCAACAAGATTCCAGGTTTACTGTACCCCAAAGATGATTGTATGATGAAAAGAAGAATATGATTATGAATGTTAAACAATGGGTAGAAAGTCATGTCTGAAGTAGCAAGTGATTTACGAGAGCATATTCCTAGGGGTTTAATTGGAGGAGAATGCAGTAAGCAAATGTTTCTCTCAACTTCTTGCATTTCAAGACCCAATGACTTTCCAGCCAAGAAATATGTGCTATCCCCTCTCCCCAGTGTTTTCTGTGGCTTGCATTTTCATTGACTAAATATATTTCAACCCACAATCCATGGTAGGGAGACTTGGTCAGCTTCCTTTTTTTCTTTTTTTCCTTTTTCTTATAGGAACTTTACAAAGAGGAATGATTGTATCTGTCTACTGGATATTCCTATAACTACCTACAGCACCAAAGTTCTTGAAAGCTGACATGATCAAAGGGGATTGAGTTCTGAAACTATACTTGTCAAGGTAGCACATTTGATACTTAAGTCAGCTACACCTTAATGATTTCATCATCTCACACCAACTCCTAGAAAGAATCTGCTTTTATTCATGAATGCCAAATAATGGGGAAACAGAAGCCCTTGCAGTTTCTTGGTAATTGGGAGGGAAAGGAAGGCTTGGATATTCATTCAGCCTTTCATTTATTTATTTTATTAATTTATTTATGATAGTCACACACAGAGAGAGAGAGGGGCAGAGACACAGGCAGAGGGAGAAGCAGGCTCCATGCACCAGGAGCCTGACGTGGGACTTGATCCCGCGTCTCCAGGATCGCGCCCTGGGCCAAAGGCAGGCGCCAAACCGCTGTGCCACCCAGGGATCCCCATTCAGCCTTTCATTCATATCTTTGTCTCCTAGGTGTTGAGATGCTATAAACCAATAACCAACTCTGTCCAAACCGGTAAGAAAGCTAGAGGCTAACTCTGGAAATGTAAGCTGTTTCAGAACAATAAATCAAAATTGGACAGCCCTCATGAAATGACTCTAGGAGAAAAGTAAGAGAGTTATTTGCAATTTTCATTTAATTAACCTGTGTGGATTTCCCTATTAATGTATGAACTTCATGCTGAGCCTCTGCAGATTCAAGGGTCACAAGGGAAATAGAAAGAGAGAGAGAGAGAGAGATAGTCCAGGGACTAAAGGCAAGGATGAAGGTAGGCATGGAGGAGTGACAGGCTAAACACTTGGACTGGTCAGATGTGTTGAATGTTTTTTTTTTTTTTTTTTTTTTAAGATGTGTTGAATGTTGATGTCCATGCAGCATCCACATCAGATATTGCCAACATTTATGAGCACACTCTAAATATCCTGATCAGTTCCAGAATACAGTCTTTTCTTTTTTTCTCTTTCCAACGTCTCTGTTTTACTGCCCCATAGTCCCAAGCACACCCCGTCAGATGCCAGATGGGGGCTGTCTCAGGCTCTAAAATTACCCAACATGCCATTGATTAAGACCATCACTCGGAGCTCATCCAGAAGTCTACCTCAGGGAGTTAGAAATAAGTATGTGATTCTCTTTATAGACTGACATGTAAATTATGAATTTGCCTTTTAATGAAAGACATTTTAATATTTTATTTCTTAGTCTGGCAAGATATAGTACCTTCAGGAAAAGAAATGTCACTCCCCACCCCTGAAGCCATGATAGACATTGTTAATCAATCTCCACACTCTCTTTGGTCCTGGTCTGGGCCTCAGAATAATTTGCAAAACAGTGCTCCAGGTAGCAACTATTACCTGGTCAGGGTAGGATTGCAATTGAAATCTCCTTGTCATCTTTGTGGTACATGGTGTTCTGTTTTACTTACTTTTTACTTGATATAAATCAATATCTGTATCTATCTATCTATCTATCTATCATCTATCTATCTATCTATCATCTATCTCAGCAGAATCCTCACATGTAGTCCTATGGTATGCCTTAAAGAATTAATATATTTAAAATTAATAAAAACCTTAAGTCTGCATGATTAAATAAGAGTGCATAGTTATCATTGCTTGAATTAAAAGCATTACAATGCACCATTTAATTTACACCAGAAATCTCTGTATTGTAATAGATATCAAGAAGACCTCTTTAATGTTGAGGTCTACCATTTTAAAATTTCAGAAATGTTGACTAACCAGATTTGGAGTTTGGCAAGGGCAATGGGTAGCCCTAAGATACAAGTGTTAAATAAACTTACACATAACTGTAAAAAAAGAAAGAAAAGTATGAAGTGTGTGTGTATTTGGAAAGTGTAGAGAAAGTCCCCTTCTTTCTCTCTCTCTCCCCAACACAGACACATACACATACACACATAATCCTATTTAGTATTTATGGCCATAAGATATGCCTTGCACATGAGGAGAGTCTTCATTCATCAGTTTTATTTGTGTCAAATTGTTTTGAAGTTTTACTGAAAAAGTCAAAATGGGAAAGTTGAAAGGCTATAGGAATCAAAGGTCTTTTGTGTGAATCTTGGTGTGCCATTTGATGCTTGCCTGTAGAAATTTGGGGAAATTATTTACCATATCAAAGTCTCGGTTTCTTTTGGAAAACGGCTGGCAGGGTAATAATATTTACCTTTCAGGGTTTTTTATGAGGATTAGATGAGACGAACTTTTCTGGCAACACTTTGAAATTAAGGTGCTAATATGGGATACTTTTGACGAATGGAGTACTTTTTAAAACATAAAACACATAATATCTATTGCTATACATCAGCATATGACCATTTTTAATTTTGAATTAAAGTTTTAAAATAGAGAGTTTTCTATGTAATATGTTTCTAATAGAAGCAGTATCATTGAACTTAGGTAATGCTTTATAATATTTCTATTTCCTTTTAATTTCCTGGGATTTGATGACCTTATATATGAATCAGTGTAGATCCACAGCAGCTTCTATTAGACCTTTACCCACAGGTATGAGAAGCCCTAGGGTCACCATTGGTTTGCTTGTGTGTGCAATAGTTACAGGCGACACTCAGTGAATTTCAGGAAATTAAGCAGTGTTATGTCTTCCCATTTGTCTCAAATTAAATTTGGATTTCAACTCAGTGCCGTTGTGGTTTAGCAATAGCCAAATAAACTGCCATCAGTTTATTTAAGGCTCAGTCTATGGTGGTGAGCTGAATTGACGAAACATTCAAGATCCTCCTACAGAAAAACTTGAGTCCCTCACTGTGCTCTTTCTCAATTACTTTTTCCTTTAAGAGATTTGTTAACACAACTAGTTTTCACTTTCCATACTAATGAAAGCAGGGATTAGTGCAGGTTACCAAAGTGAATGAGATCAGCTGTGAAAAGTGACTTTACGGTACAAAGCATTGGAATTGAGCTTTCTCAGCCCTTTACAAGGATCTTCACCAAAATACT
Source organism: Vulpes lagopus (assembly GCF_018345385.1). Lineage (NCBI taxonomy): Eukaryota > Metazoa > Chordata > Mammalia > Carnivora > Canidae > Vulpes > Vulpes lagopus. The sequence continues at coordinate 31,749,783 of NC_054846.1, forward strand.
CTTTCCCCAAGAACTGAGCAGGACTCTCTCTTAAATCTCCACCTCTGTCTTCAATTTTCTTTTTGCTGATGGATTCACATGTATCACTGATACCAACAGTGATAATCTTGTGATTTTTGTAGTCTGCCTGTTAACACCCTGCCTGCACTTCTTAACCACACTGGGCCATTTTCTGACTGGCTTTCTACTGTGCTTCCCAGGAATGACCCCTGAGGCTTCTGGCGGTCACAGTCTACCAAGTCCCAGAATGTGGCCAGAGGGTATAACAGCATTCATGAGGATTGTGCTCATACCAGAAGTAAAGGAAGCACTTCGAGTCTTTGTTTTCCTATGAAGAATTCTCCTGGAAGGGAACCTAGGATGACTAGAAATAGCTGGTGTGAGAGAAGTCACTGATTGCAATCAGAATTATATTCAAGGCTTAGGGTCACTAGTTAGAGAGGGCCACTGTCCATAGCTGACCCATGATGATTGCCTTCTGCTCTTCCAGTGCTGGCCCTGGGCTCATTTCATTGCACCCTACTCTGTGGACCTAAATTAACAGAGAATGCCCAAGATAATATAAGTGCTATGATACAGTGTGCTTTTGGATTTGTGTTTTCTATCCTTAAGACAGGAGAAAATCAGAATGAGGAAATGTGGCGGAACTGTGCACTTCCTTCTTCCATCCTCACATTCAGCTTCTTCTCTGCTCCCAAGGTCATGGCAGGAATATAGAAAACATTATTTCCCATGTTGACCAAAAATGGCACCTTCAAGTTCAGCAGTTTCTCTTCACACTATTAATTATATCTTTCTTAGTCAAAAAGGCAACTGATTTAGACCAGTATCTACTTATTTTTATTTTATTGTAATAAGTGTTTACTATTTACTTACAAAGTATACATAGATAAGTCACTTCATCCTGACACCAAAGCCATCAGCTAAACATGGCAATAGCAATAGGAATTTGACAAAAAGATTTGTGTTCATGTGGAAAATCTGAGTACAAATAATGGAGAAGTAGAGTTCAACATTCTGAACAATTGGTAAATTGCATATGTCATCACACGTCATACAAATAACTGGCAATGCTCTAAATCTTGAAAACAATACAATATATACATATTTTTTTTTAGTTTAAAATCCAATTTTAATTTAGATTATATTTATCCAAACTCCTACAACAAACACCTCACCCCAACAACTTAGGTCAGTACAATTCTCAACGTTGCCCTATCCCCACCACTGGGGTCAGGCAGGTCCATTGATGTCACTGTACATGAGCCAGCATGTCAGAGCCAGCCTCTCTTCTCACCTGACTATGCTGATGGGGCGGTTCCCGTGCTTGCAGCTGTGATCCAGAGGGTGTCTGTGCTGAATGCAGAAACTGCCATGACACTGGTCACAACCCCAGAGGCCTTGCTAATCCTAAAATGGACCAATCAGACTTCTGCACTGGGGCCTCTTTCCAACCCTTCCCTTGACCTGCGGTACTTTGCATCCAGCTATTTTTGTACCTAACTCCTTCTTTCTCTTTTTTTAAGGTTTCAGTTCACATGTTATGTTTGTGGATCAGCTGCTACTCAGGATCCTGTATGCAATGGCATCCTAACATCCCTAACCATTCTCTTTGCTTCTTACTCTGTTTATTTTTCTTCTTGATACAGATTGCCATCTAACATATTACACATGTATTGGCATGTTGATTTGTTGTCCCCCACTCTACAGTGCAACTCTTCTTCTTTGCTGAATTCTAAGAGTCTAGGACAGTGCCTGGCACATCAAGGCACTGAGTAATATTTTTTGGATGAATGAACAAATGCAGTCTGGAGGCATTATCTCACAACCTCACAAAACAAGACTTATCTATGGCACAGTTCCAGGTTTGCCATGTTATTTTGAAGAAATTAATAGTAGCAATAGTTATAATTTATTGAGGGCCTTCCATTTTCTGGTCATTTAAGAAATATGTCATTTTATCTTTATAAGAATCCTATGATAGGAATTTTGTCCCCATTTGAGAGATGAGTAAGAGGTAGCTCAGAAACCTGGCCAAGGCCACACAGCTAGTAGGAGGGGAAGCCACGACACCAAATCACATCCTATGATTCCAAAGCCAAGACATATGCCATTTCACCAGGCTAGCTCACAGAATGAGAGCAAGCAGGGCTAGATGTTGCATTAATTACTGAGCAAAGCTCAGCTAGATGAGCACTAGCTAAATGCTAGTTTAGCTACCTAGCTAATTAGTTAGCACAGACCTGGTTTTGAATTCTAGTTCCTACCCTGAAAAGAGTAAGGCATTAAGTCAGCTCTTTCTTTTTAAAATCAATTTTACTTAGGTATAATTAATATACAATAAAATATACCCATTTTAAGTGTACTGTTTTAATGACTTTTGATAAATGTATATGCTATGTAACTACCAGCACAATTAAAACATAAAATATTCTATAAAAAATACAAAATACTTCAAGGACCACCACCGCCCCACCCCCGCCCCCGCAATTCCCTTGTGCATCTTCATGGTCAAACCCTTGCACATCTAGCCCCCTTGTATGCCCCAGGCAACTACATGCCTTGCATCTCTAGAGATTAGTTTGTGTTTTCTACAACTTCAGATAAATAGAATCAGGCAATATGTACTCTTTAGTGTTGCTTTTTCTGCTCAGTATGATAATTTTAGATTCATCCACATTGTGTGTACTAGGAGTTCATTTCTTTTTTTGTTGCTGAATATATTCTATTATATGAAATTTATTTATCATTCTCCTGTTGATGGACATTTGATTGTTTCTGGTTTGGGCTGTTATGAATAAAGCTGCTGTGAACACTTATGTACAAGCCTTTGTGTAGACATGAGTCTTTATTTCTCGTGGGTAAACACTTAGGAATGGAATTGCTAGGCAGCCCACATTAAGTCCATGCTGAACTTTATTAAAAAAAACAAACAAAACTGTCAAAATGTTTTCAAAAGTAACTACACCAACTGAGACATTTCTTAGTATTGGGTTGCTCATCTGTAAAACAAAGGTGTTTGACTAGATGATCTCTAAAGTCCTTTCCAATGTTGTTTTGACCCTAGGAGCCTACTGTACAAGATTTCTGACCCTTGACTGGCTTGAGGTACTAGGCTTTCTTATTCCCCCTTTCTTTTCATATCTTAATTTCTATACATTTATCTTGTTCCTGTAAGTGTTGATGATGATGGTAATGGGTAAAAACTATAATTATTTTTGATAAATTATATGTGTCAGGCACAATCATCAGTGTTTAACTCAAATTTTCTCACTTAATCCTCACAACAAACATTTGCAATGGATAGTATTTTTATAATTATTTTGTGATGAAGAAACTGAAGCTCAGGAACCTTAAATAACTTCCCTCAAGTTAAGGAAGCTATTAAGGGGTAGAGCTGGGAAGTAAAATCGGGCCTGATCACTTCCAAATTACTAATTTCTTAGCCCTTGCTCTGATTTTCTGGTTCCTACTTCTCCATCTTTTATTTGACCCTCCGATATGCCTGGCTGTATTCTGGACCTCCTTCACCTTCTCAGCGTTGTTTACTAGTTTTTTCTTGCACACTCTGGCATGACATCAGTGTTCAATGACCCAGCAACTTTCCAGAAGGCAACAAACAAAAAAGCAATTTAGAGAGTGAGGCAGGCTTAAGATCATCTTACTTATGTCAGCTCCATTAAGTTTTCATTAACAGTCAGAATGGGACTTCTTGAATCAGCATAATGCCAGTAAGCATTGCTTTGAAAAAAGAAATGCTTAACTAATAAGATGTCTTGTCTACATTTTATCTGAATCGAGAGGGCCCAGGCATTTCAAAGCATCTTAGAGGTCATTGCCAATTTTGCACTGGACAATTAGCATCTCCTTTCTCATCAAGTGGTGAAATTACCATGTTAGCTCTTTGCAGGAATCAGAACATATTATTGGCTCTTCATGCTTTTCTATGCAGTCATCATTAGGCATAACACGGACTCAGATATTGAGTATTATCATTTAGATTAGTAAAGTATTGTGTGAATATCTAAGCATTTTCCATTCCAATATATCTCAGTATTGTCTCATGGAGCAAAAGCCAAGACTGCAACAATATCATACTTCATGTACCCATGTAACATCTATACCACGTTATGTGGCTTGTAAGCCATTTCTTGCCCCCACATTATTTATAGTGCTAATCAAACAATACCATTAAAGAAGGATTGACCTTAAAGAATCCTGATGGGAGTTTTGAAATTGTTTTTCCTGAAATGACCTCTGCTCTACTCTACATCTAGAGACTTGAGGAGTTAACTCAAATCCCAATACCCTCATGAGCCTATTCTGACTACAGTATTTCTACTCCTCTCATTCTTTGAATCTCTAGATCATTTATAGCCACCGCTGGACATTTTATTTTTATTTTATTTTTTTCCCCTGGACATTTTAAAATTTAATTATATGTTATATATTAACACTTGTGTTTCACTTATAGAGGGACATTGTAGCATATAATAAAAGAGTATGAAGACTGAATTCAGACAAATACCATCTTGGACAATTAAAAACGATGTAACTGGGGAAGTTTTATATCTTCTGTAGGACTCCATTTCCTCATCTTAAAAAGGAAATAGTAGTGTTCACAAATTACGGTAATAATAGTTGTCTCACGAGATCCTTGCAAACAATAAATGATATAATGTGTGAAAATGAGAATGTGCTAAATGCTAAACAAATGGCAGTCCCTCATCCGTCTTCACTCTACAGACTTTAGATTCCCTGAGGCTGAGCCATGTCTTATGCTTCTAAATATACTGCATCCACTCAATCATTTAATAAAAATTAATTTAGCACCTTACTATGTACTAAGCAATGTACTCAGTACTGTGAGTAGAGTCAAACAAACTATCCTTTCCTTGTGGGCTTATGGTCTAGCAAAGAACGTAAACGTATTGTAAAATAAAAACACAATTACATGTTTTCACAGACATTTGGAACATTAAGGACACCTCCATACTATTAAAAAAATCAAGTATTCAAAGCAATTCATTCCTAAGTTCTTTTTAGGGAATAGAAAAAATATATATTTACAGTGATGCCTCCTCATGCTCACTGACCTTCATAATTTTATTTCTTTTGCATTTGCTTCATAAATATTTTGGAATTGAATAAATAGAGGCATATTACAGACAGAATCTGGATTTTCTCTTTTTTTCCCCCCAATCATGTTACAATCATAATTGTTTCAAAGTATTCTATGGTAAGAAATAACATTTTAAAGTGTCACTGTTTCAGAGTTTTTACATTTACTTGGCCATTGTTGTGAACTGAGTTGAGTGCCTGATGTTGTCATGACTGTCTTTATAATCATTATCAAACAATACTTGAGTCTACCATGGGTTAAGCACTGCTTTAGATACCTAGAATGATTTTGCACTGAAGAAATATAATTTAGATTTGGAATTGGCATATACATTTAATTGAAAAGTTTAATTGTAATGTACGGCAAGTCTATTTCTACTGAGAGAGAGAAGGCTAAAAACAACTAAAATTACTAGATAAAATGCAAAATCTTTTCATAGAAGCATTGAAGACCTAACATGGAATGTGTAAGAAATTATTTAAGAGCTAGGATTTAGAGAGGTGAGCAAATCACCACTCAGCCCTGAGGACATTTACCAATCTATTTTAAATTAAGCTATCAACACAGCTGGGGGCTTGAAGAGCTTGGTACAAAGGGGAACAAAGTGGAAGTTCAGAGCTTGCCCAAACTTGCCAAATCCACAGTAAACATGGTACTTTCTGTTCCCTCTCCTAGGGCACTGGTTCTGGTCACCAGCACACACAATGCTGGGCAGGTGGGTCAATAGAAGCCAAGTGAGGTGAGGTCAGAGACCTAGAATGCAGCCTAAATTGAGTATCAACGTGCTTGTTTCAGGGAGAGAAGGAAATCTGAGGGTAAAGCAGTAGGATTTTTTTTTTTTTTTAAGATTTATTTATTCATGATAGACATAGAGAGAGAGAGAGATTGAGAGAGAGAGAGAGGCAGAGACACAGGCAGAGGGAGAAGCAGGCTCAATGCCGGAACCCGACGCGGGACTCGATTCCAGGAATGCAGGATTGCGCCCTGGGCCAAGGCAGGCCCTAAAGCGCTGAGCCACCCAGGGATCCCCTAAAGCAGTAGGATTAGACCAGGTGCTCAGACCAGAGGAAGCAGGGTCAGAATGGAGAGTGAGAAGCAGAACCTAGATATTTAGAGTTTGGGGTTTGGGCAACTGAATCATTTAAGTCCAATGGGCCAGGCTGAACATACAATATGAATCAACGATGAAGGGAAAGATTATTCAATATGCAGAACTTGTATTGTAAGCAATATTTGATGAAAAATTAAAAATTTTGTCCCCACTTCATCCCCCTCCTTCAACTTCAGCTGTACTAAAGAGTTAAATGTGGAATGTTTAACTATTACCACAAATAAAAAAGAGAAAAGAAGAAGAAAAAACTTCAAATAAGCATACAGTGCCGTGTATTTCTGGAACACGGAAGATTTTCTCCACATAAAAGCTATGGTAAATATCAAGAGGAAAAGATTAAAAGAAATAATTCTATCAGAAGGCAAACAAAAATTTCTTATGTTGAAGCAAAAGAATAAAATATTGGGAATGTATTTGCAGCAAATATAACCAAGTTATATTAATTAATGTAAGCTTATATTTTAATACACAGAGTTAATATTTTAATACACAAAGAACATATTAAATCTGAATTAAAATGCTAAGATTCCAATAGGGATTAAATATGGAAAAATATTTATAAAAATGAACATAACTAGATAATAAAGTAAAGGGATGTGATAATATAATACAATACTTACTAAACATATACTACATGCTAGTCACCATCTATGTACTGTGCACATATTATTTCACTTAGTCCCCACAATCCATAAACTAGGCTCTATTAAAAACTCTAGTTTATAGATGAATAAATAGGCAGAGAGAGACCAGGTGGCCTTGGGTCTGAACTTTCTTAATGTCTTTTGTATTCATTGAACTTAGGCTTGTTGTTATATATCGTTATCAAGGCAAGAGTCAATAAATATTTATTGTTCATGATAATATATAAGAACAGCTTCAGACTCATTTCACTTACACAGTATTATTACCCTTAGCAGACTCTAGCTTAGCAGAGATAATATGAACAAGTAAAAAGATATTTAAAATCACTGAATTAGAATATAATATTATAAAAATATCAAGCTTTTCTATGTAACTTACAGGATCTGATAAAAAGTAGGGGATCCCTGGGTGGCTCAGTGGTTTAGCACCTGCTTTGGGCCTGGGGTGTGATCCTGGAGTCCCAGGATCAAGTCCCACATGGAGCCTGCTTCTCCTTCTACCTGCCCCCCATCATGAATACATAAATAAAATCTTAAAAAAAAAAAAATCCTATAAGATCTTAGGACCCAAATCTTAAACTTTAGGCAAAAATGTTAGAAAATAATTTTAGAGAGGTTGAAACAAGAGAAAATTCTTTTCTTACTTATGTGTGTGTATGTGTGTGTTGTTTTTTCTTTTCTTTCTTCCTTTTTTTTTTTTTCTCGGTATCCTTCCCTGCAGTTTGTAAAGGCTTCCTCACTCCCTTTTTAAAAAATTACCTTTCTTTTTAGTTCCTAAAGGCCAAGAGTTTGTTTTTCAATTAACTTTACAGAGGTCTATACGCGTTGCAAGGATTTGGTAAATGTATTTGACAGAAGATAATTTAAGAAGATTTTGTTTATTGAAGCTGACAAAAAAAAAAATAAGACTTGCAAACCAATTGATTCCAACATCTGTCATGTTTGGACAGAGTGTTTAAACCGCAGTTTGAATACAAATTGAGTTTTGGCTGGAGAACAGGTTCATATTTCAGAAATGGTTTACCTCAAGAACATTTTGAGGATAAATGTTTTTTACCTTTTCCAAACATTTATGCTAATTCAAGCACAGGCAAGTTTAAAAGCTGAGAGGAGAAAGCTCTTGGAAAGGATGGGGGTGGGGAATGAAGATACTGGTGAGAAAATTGCACCTCTATTATCCCAGCATGAAGCCTCACATATCTGATTTCTTTTTTCCCTCCAACACTTTTTATCAAATCAGCCATCTAGTCTTAGAAATATTTTCTCCACCGTGCCCCCTACATTGTTCCTGGTTTTTTTCCATTTGCATTGCTAGCATCCTCATTTAGCCCCTTGGCCCCCTTACTCCTAAACTATTCTAATGATTTAATATTTCATTTCCTTGTTTCTGATCTCTCTTACATTCAGCCTGTCTCAAATAAGCCACCAGATAGACTTTTGTAAAGGACTACCTTCTCCATATCAGTCTCTTGCACAGATTTTTTTTTTAATTCCAATATAGTTAACATATGGTGTTATGTTAGTTTCTGGTGTACAATACAATGATTCAACAATTCCATACATTACATTGTGCTCATCAAGGAAAATTTACTCTTAATTCCCTTCACTAATTTCACCCATCCCCCCACCTACCTCTCCTCTGGTAACCAACCATCAGTTTGTTCTCTATAGTTAAGAGTCTGGTTTTTTGTTAGTCTCTTTTTCTCTTTTTTTCATTTGTTTTGTTTCTTAAATTCCACATGTGAGTGAAATCATAAGTATTTGTCTTTCTCTGACTTATTTTACTTAGTATTGTACTTTCTAGATCCACCCATGTTGTTGCAAATGGCAAGATTTAATTCTTTTTTATGGCCGAGTGATACTCCATTGCGTATATATATTTTATTTTTTATTCATCTACCAATGAACACTTGGGCTGCTTCTATAATTTGGCTATTGTAAAATAATGCTGCAATGAAACTAGATGGGCATTTATCTTTTTGAATTAGTGTTTTTATATTCTTTGGGTAAATGTCCAGCTGTGGGATTATGGATTATATGGTAATTCTATTTTTGGTTTTTCAAGGAACCTGCATACTGTTTTCCACAATGGCTCCATCAGTTTGCATTCCCAGCAATAGAGCATGAGGGTCCCTTTTTCTCCACATCCTCACCAACACTTATTGTTTCTTGTGTTTTTGATTTTAGCTGTTCTGACAGGTGTGTGAGGTGATATCTCTTGTCTTTGATTTGCATTTCCCTCATAATTGTTGAGCATCTTTTCACGAGTCTGTTAGGCATCTGGATGTCTTCTGTGGAGGAATGTCTGCTCATGTCTTCTGTCATTTTTTAATTGGACTACTTTTGTTGAGTTGAATAAGTTGTTCATATATTTTGGATTCTAACCCTTTATCGAATATGTCATTTGCAAATATCTCCTCCCATTCAGTAGGTTGTCTTTTTGTGTTGTCGATTATTTGCTGTGCAGAAGCTTTTTATTTTGAATTAGTCCCGTTGAACCTCACTTTCAATTGGGGAAAAAATTTAGAGATTTTGCTTGAGTCATCAGTAAATACAGGTAGAATAATTAGGATCATATTTGACATTAGCACATGATAGGGATTAATTTTATCATCAAGAGAATAATGTGACGAAAATAACAAGGCTGGACACATTATTTCTGGTTCTGACTTCTGAGAGATTTTAAGTGATTTCTGCTACCTTTCTGGCCTTCAGTTTCCCCAACTCTAAAATGAAGGAATTGGAATAGATCAGCTACTTACACATTTTTATAGCAACCAAACCCTTTGTGTAAATAAAAACTTAAAAAAATGATCTTAGACATAAGGTCAATGTTTGCAGGTGATAAATGTGGAGCTTGTGGGGTTGAACTAAGGGAGAAGAACAGGAGCCAACCCCTCAAGCTCCCTCTTACCATCTTCCAGGGTTACTTGGCACCTCCTGGGATGTCCCAGATTCAGCAGAACATAAGAATAGATGACTACTAAGATGCCTTGGAATAAGACTTTCCATTCTACTGATGTTTGTACAATGAATCAGCCAGATGATTTTTATGAAACCAATTGTTTATTGGGTCTTTCTCAGGATGGGTCCAAATTTAATCTTTATAATAAAAGCAATAGACTAACACCATTGTCTTAATGATTAAAGAAATGTGTTGACCCAGACCATTGCTCAGAACTGACCATACTAAAGATTGAATCAATATACCATTACATCTCCATATATGTATATATATTATCATATATACCCCTTCTAGTCAGTTCTTAAAGAGCCATGGTTGTCATAACTAGTAATGTTAGTAATAAGCATTTTTTTTTAACCTGTCATTTAATTTCCATCCAAAAGCTGTTATCAGCTTCCATACAGGTCAATGCAGAGTCCCCAAAGTGAATAAGGTTAATGAAAGCTAAACATTTGTGGAATATTCTCAATTCTAGATAAGATTTAGTTAACTGTATACTAGGCTCTACTCTCATTTTTTCTTCAAATAGCCCATTGGAGAAGGTATCATTATTGTCATTTTATATCTGCAGAACATGTAACTCATCTTTAAGGAACTTGTGTGATGTCACATTGGCCATTAAATGGCAAGGCCAATATGTGGGCCCAGTTTCTTGATTCCATATTCAGTCCTCTTTTTACTAAGCCATAGAGTCAGTGAAAATTTGGACAGAATAATGCACAAGCTTTTTTTTTTGTTGAAAATATGTTCTTACTGTTCTGCTTGAGAATTCTCAGTAGTTCAGAGAAGCTCTCTGAATCATCTGATAACACACAGTTCATAAGTATTCAGGACATCGTGGATTTTTCAAAGGCATGATGGGTAAATATTCTTCATGTTTCAAATTATAGTGTGAATATTGTTTTCTGATTTTAATATTTATTGATTTTTTTGAGGTTCACTGCATAATTTTCATGATAATTCCTAAATCTTCAGGAAAAGCTTGCATTCTTAAGTAACAAATCTTGTTTTTATCCACATCTGTTCTCATTTTCTATAGGCTTAAAAATTCTCTATTTATTATGGGAGCCAAAAGAAACAGCTACTCACTGGAGTCTCTATTGAATTCTGGCTCATTTTCTCACTTAATTCTTTACTTGAGAATGAAATGCTTATCCAAAATAAATAAGGGACCTACTAAACTGCAGTGATTAACAGGCAATGAGGTTCAGATTCCATTTACTTATGGAAATCGAGTAAAATCCAACACTTTAGTAATACTGTTGTGATGTCAGCTGCCCGATTAGGCTGTTGTAACTGCAGGAGTTACTACTTTAATATTGCATTAGCACATCATTAACTTGAACCATGCCAAAGCAGTATGAAAATGAGCAATTCTCATTTTTTAGAATAGACAATATGAACTTTTCCTGCTGCTTAAATTTGTTTTATGTGGTATGCTGCAGTGGGGGTGGTAATAGAGGATATGTAGAGTGGAGTTATATTTTAAATTAATAACAAGTTGCTTTTGCAAAAGGCTGTGTATAATTAGAAATCAAAGCTAATGTATATTTTTTAAAATAAAAAAATAAGATAAATCCTTTTATATTGTTTTTGTTTGTTTGCTTATTTATTTTTTTGTATACTCTTGTTAGCTGCCTGAAAATCTTTTTTGGAACAAGATGGGTTAGAAATAAGCAAACAGGGGCACCTGGATGGCTCAGCTGGTTAAGTGTCTGCCTTCAGCTCGGGTCATGATCTCAGGGTCCTGGGATCAAGCCCTGACTTGGGCTCCCTGCTCAGCGGGGAGCCTGCTTCTCCCTTTCCTTTTGCCCTTCCCTCCCACTTGTGCTTGAACTCTCTCTCTTTGTCTCAAATAAAAATAATAGAATAAAAATAAATAAGCAAGCAAACAAATGAATAAATAAGTGAAAGACTGCTACTTTATACAAATCTCCAAGTTATAATTACTTACTGAAGCCATATTAAAATATATTTTGAATAGATGAATGGCTATCGTCTATTAGCTATGTGGCTAAATTCCTTTCTAAAAATCTGGCACACATATTGTTTTATTTTTATTATCATTTCAAATTGCAGAATGCAGGGGCACCTGGGTGGTTCAGTCAATTAAGCCTCTGTCTTCATCTCAGGTCATGATTTCAGGCCCACATCAGGCTCCCTGCTCAGTGTAGAGCCTGCTTCTCCCTCTCTCCTCTGCCTGCCCCTCTGCCTGCTTGTGCTCTCTCTCTCTCTTTCTGTCAAATAAATAAAATTTAAAAAAAAATTCAGGATGCTTGCCAATTTCTAAAGCACTTTAATACGTATCGGCCTTATTTCATCCTCACATAATCTTATAATGTGGTCAGAGCAAACATCTGTATCTTCATTGCATAGATGAAAAAATTGACTTTTAAACACTTTTTGACTCTATAACACTAAATGACTTTCCCTAGGTCACACAAACTCTTTTTTCATTGTTTGCTATCTATATCATGTTGGAAAAATTACTATATTATGCCTTAGTTTCAACATCTGTAAAATGAGTATAACAAGGAGATATACCTTGCAAGATTGTTGTAAGAAATAAATGAGATAATCCATTAAAAATCAGTACAGTACCTGGAACATGGCAAGCATCTATAAATATTAATTGTTGCTATTTGTATTGCTTTTGAAAAAAAAAACCTAGTAATTGCATTATAGAAATGTATTGGAAGTGCTATAAACTAAATAACACGAACACATGCATGATATTAAATGTCAACATATTTGCTTTAGAATGAATTATTGACTTATAATTGCTTCTTGTTCCATTTGCTCATGGAATTCATTTTCTTTCTTGATAACGTGTATTCTTCAGTTGCTCTTTCATGATGGCCTGTGAATAGTCAAGCTGTTGATCTTTTGTGCATCTGAGAAACTCTATTTTTGCCTGTATTCCTAAATGATTGTTTAGATGGGGGGAGACTTTGGTTGTTGCCAGTGAGAAAACTGATGTCCACCTGATTGTTGGCCATCTGTCTTCTCTCTAGGGTGGCTTTCAGGGACACAGAAAGGATTCTCTCTTTATCTATGCTGCTCTATATTTTTACTATCATGCATTCTTACAGGGGCTTACATATATTTATTGTTTGATGTTAGGCAACCACTTTGAATTGGATACACATATATAGTGAAGTTAATAGTGCTCAAAATATTGTCTCCCACCATTTGCTCCATTACCTTCTTCTGGAACTATCCAGTTTGTGTTTAAAAAAACTCTTTTTCTATACTTCCTGTCTCTTGAATTTTCAATAATATTTCTTCATCAGTTCATTTTTCAGTGAAATATTTCACCTGCATTCTGGATAGTTTTCTCAAATCTATTTTTATGTATTCTCTTTTTAGGTGTGCATACTCTGATTTTTATTTCTAGAATTTCTGTATAGTTCTTTTAAAAAACTATCATTTTTAAGACTTTTTAAAAATCTTATTATTTATTTATTTATTTATTTATTTATTTATTTATTTATTTATATAAAGAGTTATTTCTTTATTTGAGAGAGAAAGAGAGAGCATGCCTCAGAGCTGGGTGTGGGGCAGTGGGAGAGGGAGAGGGAAAATCTCAAGTAGACTCCCCACTGAGCATGGAGCTTGATGCAGGGCTTGATCTCACAGCCCTGGGATCATGACCTGAGCCAAAATCAAGAGTCAGACACTTAACTGACACACCCAGGCACCTCTATCTCCTTGAATTTTTAAGCACTCACTTTAAAAGCTGCATTGTTTGCTCTATTCAAAAGTTCCTTGGGTACAATTTCTCTATATATGAGTATAATTGCTGCTTCTTCTGGTTTTGTTCCATTTCATTTCCTTTTGGCACAGTCAGTTTTGTCTGTGAGCACATTTTGTCAAGGGTAATGCTATATGGGCATCCTATGGGTGCCCTAAGTTGTACAGTTTCTGTAGTGGCAATGTCACAGTTGCCTTCCTGGAGATTTCTATACCTTTTAGGTCATGTAGGAATTCAGGTCTCAGGAATGATACAGGCTCAAGGCTGCAGAGTCTGGTGGTATATTATGTTTTTTCCCATGGTCTTAAATGGGCCTTGGCCCTGCTTGCTATGGGGAAGCTTGCTGAATATGGCATCTTGAATCAACGTTAGTATAGTACTTTACACAAAATAGGTGCCAAATAAATGCTTGTTGAATGAAAGTTTGCAGAATTAGGCTTCATAAACACAACTTTACAGGCCAGAATCCTTGAACTTACTAGCTTTAGTTGTATCTTATGATTATTTATATTCTATGCATCCTTTAAAATACTGTTTTTGTTTATAGGAAAGCTTCTTGGTAATGTGATTATATCCTTTGTGAAGTTATTTTCAAATAAAAAAAAATTGAAGCTGAAACATAACACTCTAGAAATTAAAGTCCAAAGACCCCTCTGGCAGTTCTTTTTCTCCCCCATCCCCACCTCTTCGAAAACAATTTACAAATTTTCAGAACCATGATGTTTGCTGTTTTTAAAATACATGGCTATACAATTCAAATATGTAGCATTGTTTTATACCAAATCACTGAAAATCAGGACTGATCCTATATTAGAAAATAAAATAAATTAGTCTCAAAAAATAGCCTGAATATCTTGACCAATTTTTAATAATCATTTGCTGAAAATTATGGACAGAATAAAGAAGTTGGTTTTGCAGAGAAAAAATATACACAGAACCTTATTTTCACTGAGGGCCACCTTTGTGTTTCAACATAATTATGACTGCTGTACAAGGGATAAGTAAAAAGTGGAAAAGAAAAAAGCCAGTATAACTACAGAAAATTTAATTAGTGTAATAAGTGCAGCTGTCTCAATGCTCTCTTTAAGCTTGCAGCATTTGCATTCTGATATAAAAGCACAGTAACCAAATAAGCAAATAGTTTTGAATTCTACTCTTGGAAGTATAAAAATATAACAGCCCTTGTTCTAAAAGAGTGTAATGAAATTTTGATTAGCTGTGTCATTATTAAATAAATGGAATTAGCAATGTGCCATTAACTATTTATTTTCATCGGGTTCTGGTAGGTACAGATCGTCAAACCTATACCAAACAGCCAAGGGGTGAGGGGGATATATGGAACTCGGCTATATCAGAATCAAATTCCTGTCTCAGTTTTAAAGGTTAGAAGCTGTAAGCGTCCTTTACTTCTTCTCCTGAAAAATGGAGATAATAGGGCCTCCCCCACAGAGTGAAGGTAAGATTCAATGAGACAAAACCTGGGAAGATGCTTCGCCAACTCTAAAGCAGCGGATCACAAAATGAAGCCCCTGGATCGGCAGCAGGAGCATCACCTGGGGACTTGTTAGAAATGCAAATTGTTGACCTACTCCAGTTCCTGTTTCCACTTCCTTCTTGAAGCCCTACTTCTTAGGACATACTTGCATCCGCGTAATAAATTCCCTCTCTCCCACTCAAGCTGGGTTCAATGGTTTTCAGTGGGTTGCAACCAATCATTTCTTTGGTTGATAGAAAACATCTGCAGGCAACTCAGCAAGTCTCACAGAAGACTGTTGTACTCAACAGTCTTTCTCTGGCTCAGGAGGATCCTTTTGTATCCTGTCAACTGCATGTCCTCATCCTTTCCTCTGCAAGTAAACTTGTTTGGATGCTCGATTAGGTATTTGCTTAGTCACCCCTCTCTCTCCTTCTCTATACACCTCCACTCTTCCCCACTCCATCCATGCACACTGTGCAGGTCTTATTAAGAGGTTGTCTTCGTTTGTTTTTTTGTTTTTGTTTTTTTTTGTTGTTGTTGTTTGTTTGTTTTTTACATTTGGCAAAGTTCTGGATCCTGACAAACTTCCAGCCTTCCCTCCTTTATCACCTTTGCTACGAGCTGGCATTCATTGCTCTGAAGCAGTATATTACCTTTTTAGTGGGTCAAGCATTTAAACCAAATGTAAAATTCAATGCCAAGTCCATATAGTATAAACATTAAACATTCCAGTTTTATCTGCTTTCCTGTTCCGAAGCATTCAACATCCTATTGGACACTAAGAATGATATGCTCTAAACCTCATTTCATAACCTCTCACCAATGGGTAAATGATGCTTAAAAACTGTTATAGAAACTTAATGTTGGAAGATATCCACAGTTTTCCAAATGCAGGGCTCCTGCTACAAACTTCCTGCTTTTGGTCATCTAACTCTTCACATTTTCAGTGATGAATTGGGTGGCTTTATTAATTAATGAGTATTTCCTTCTCTTAAAATCAAATCTACCTCTTTGTTATATCCAGCTTCTGCTCCATGGAGCACTTTGGAGCAAATATACTTCCTGTGCTCTATGATAGTTTCATCTCTAAATTTTCCTTTCTTAGGGTAAATGTCAACCTCCTTTACCTGATTTTTGTTAAGTAGGTTTATAGAGCTACAGCCATTTAATTTCCTTCTAAACATGATCTTATTTCATAATGTTTTTCTTTAATATGATCCTCCAAAATTCAACATAATTGGAATATGACCTCAATGTTTGTTTCTATGGACGTATACTGGCACCCTGGTTATTTTGGTAGCACTACTGTCATCTCGTTGGCTCCTAGGATCTTTTTCACATGTCATATTGTCAAGTCAGGACTCCTGAATCCTGTATTAATATGGTTTAGATAACAAAGACTTCCCAAAGAAATGTAGGACTTAAGAACTACCACCACAACAGTAATATATCATTGAGAAAATTGGCCAACTTTGACTTTCCACGGAGCCCTAGACATTGGCTTGATCACAACTTGCCTTCATCTCCCCTTCAATCCCCATCTTTTACAGGATAGGAAAACCCTCTTTTCATCAAAACTAACCTTTCCACCCATGTAATTCATTCTTTTCTTTTCCCTGGGACTTTGTCCTCTCTCTCTCTTTTCTTCCCCTCCTTTTCTCTTTCATTGGCTTTACATTTGCTTTGAAACTGTTTCGAATCTCTTCCATTGCAAATGAAATAGAATCTCTCTTGTAACTACCTTACCTGTATCCTTTCTTTTATTACCAGGCTTCTTAAAGAAAGTACATGCTACACTTACTCATCTTTCATTTATTATTCTTTTTTAAATATACTTTAATATGTCTTCCATGTCAACTTTTCTACTGAAATTGTTCCCATTAAGTCTAACAATTGGTTTGACTGTGAAATTTGAAGGTCATTTTACAGTCCTTCTTTTATGGGTGGCATTTAATACTGTCAGTCATTTTTTTTTTTTCCTTTTTACAACTCTCTATTCCTATGGCTTCCATGACCCAGGACTCTAGAAGTTTTCTTTGTATCTCTTGGATCATCTTTTCCTGTTCTTCTATGAATTTCAGATTGTCTTTCTGGACCTTAGAGCCTACAGCACCCACAGTAACAGAACTGTAAAGTCTTTAACTCCTCTGACCTGGATCTGTGCCTTTAGTCTTCTCTCTTTCCTCTGTCCCTCTTTCCTTCCCACCACAGTCATCCTCCATAATACTTCCTGCATAATCCACACGAAATACAGTCTGAACATGTGAATCCTGGGTTATATCTGCTTTAGCTCTTTGTTCCAATGCGACAGAGTCCTGCTTCTTTGCATGACTTAGTGTTTTCATGGCTTTCTCTGCTTCTCTGGTAACACCTCTCACAGTTTCCTGCTCTCCATTTTAGTGCTTAAAATTTTCTGCATGCGCTATACTAGCTTTCATCTGTGTCTTCTTTACATTGGGTCTCTGGCTGGAATAAAACCCTTCTCAGCTCAAGAGCTTATTTCACTGGCCTTTATCCCTTCTCTCTTCACTGGATGAGTTTGATGTTCCTTTTTTGTACTTGCATGAATATACCCATCACTGCACTTTTCTTTTTATGGTTCTGTCTCCTCAATTAGACTGAATACATATTGTGAGGATCGTATCTGTATCCCCTATCAAAGGACCTGGATGAATGATTAACTATTGTGTGGCACTTTTGCTATTTACATCATTCTAGACTTTTATAAATATCATTCAACATTTATCTTTTATTATAGCAAGTTTAGTCCAGCATTCCAGCCTGTCCTGCTCTTTTTAATTCTCCAGTTAATCATCAGTGCTATTCATTACCTTGCCATTCTTTGTGGTCCTGGCAGATTAGACATGCATGCCACCTTCGTCTCTACCCAAATCATCAACGGGAGATGGTAAATAGATCCTATGCTAGAATTTAGAGCTGCTGAGGGGTATCCTAGCACCTAATGCCGCCGCCGCCGCCTCCTCCTCCTCCTCCTCCTCTTCTTCTTCTTCTTCTTCTTCTTCTTCTTCTTCTTCTTCTTCCCTCATGAATTGCCAAAATAAAGTTATCTTTGCCAAATATCTCAGTTGCAGATGGCACTTAGACATTGGATTCCAGGTACTGTCTTATAGCTCCTCCCTCACAAATGCTTTTCATGATGTATTTATGAAAGATAATGTGAAGTAAATCTCTAAGGTTACAGCACCACTTTCATTCTTTCCTTATTGAACATTCAGTCAAAAACTATCAAGAGAAGGGGTTAAACCATTAAATACAGTTTATATTTTAATGAAGAAGTGAAGAACATCGCTACTTTCTATTGGTTACACACCAGAGCCTCTGTATTAATAATTATGAAGCAAAATTTCTGATTATCATTACTATAAGGAAACTATTTCATGGTGTGTAGTGAGGAAAAATCACATTATTTGTAATGAAGGGTAGTCAGAAGAAAGGCAGGCTGGGACAAGCATCCCCAACCCCATCCCGAGTCCTAAGAGGAAAGCACCCTTAAAAAGATTTTACACCACTCTGGAGCCCTCTACCCTTTCCCATGTGAACAACTACCTGACAGGTAAAGGAGTGTGTAGACAAAAACCTGATTGGGTGACAGGTGCATGGAGGGATAATCAGATTGAAACAGCCCACCCAGAACTTCTTAAACTCAGCACCAAAGAAACAATCCAATCATGAAATGGGCAAAAGACATGAAGAGAAATCTCACAGAGGAAGACATAGACACGGCCAACAAGCACATGAGAAAATGCTCCACATCACTGGCCATCAGGGAAATACAAATCAAAACCACAATGAGATCCCACCTCACACCAGTGAGAATGGGGAAAATTAACAAGGCAGGAAACAACAAATGTTGAAGAAGATGTGGAGAAAGGGGAACCCTCTGGCAGTGTTGGTGGGAATGTGAACTGGTACAGCCACTCTGGAAAACTGTGTGGAGGTTCCTCAAAGAGTTAAAAATAGATCTGCCCTACGATCCAGCAATTGAACTGCTGGGGATTTACCCCAAAGATATGGATGCAGTGAAACGCTGGGACACCTGCACCCCAATGTTTATAGCAGCGATGTCCACGATAGCCAAACTGTGGAAGGAGCCTTGGTGTCCATCAAAAGATGAATGGATAAAGAAGCTGTGGTCTATATATACAATGGAATATTACTCAGCCATTAGAAACGACAAATACCCACCATTTGCTTCGACGTGGATGGACATGGAGAGAATTATGCTGAGTGAAATAAGTCAATCGGAAAAGGACAAACATTATATGGTCTCATTCATTTGGGGAATATAAAAGTTAGTGAAAGGGAATAAAGAGAAAGGAGAGAAAATGAGTGAAAATATCAGTGAGGGTGACAAAACATGAGAGACACCTAAGTCTGGGAAATGAACAAGGGGTAGTGGAAGGGGAGGTGGGCGGGGGGTTGGGGTGACTGGGTGATGGGCACTGAGAGGGGCACTTGGTGGGATGAGCACTGGCTGTTATGCTATATGTTGGCAAATTGAACTCCAATTAAAAAAATTAAAAAAAGAAAAAGAAACAGCCCACCAGCATTATCATAAAAACCCTTAGACTCAGAAACTCCAGTGGCAAACCTCTCAGGACCCCTCCCTCTTAAGGAGCTTTGTACTATTGCTTAAACCGTGCCTTGCTGCCCACCATTCTTTGTCTGGTCTACCTCTTCCTTCTTTGAAGTGGTTTGACCAAGAACTGCAGGCACTAAAGGAAAAGGAATCCTGAAACATTTGGAATCTCACAAAACATGATTTTAATGTTGATTATAGAAAACTAAAAATTGGTAATATTATTAATTTAGTTCTTACAGATGTCAGATACTTTTCTATTAGATGATTTATATATACTAATTTATTCCTCAGAACAACTCTATCCAGGAGGTATTATTTATTTATATATTCTACAGAAAAGATGCAGAATCAGAGAGGTAGGTAAAGTGTAGGGTTATACAGTTAGTAAATTATAAGACTAATTTAGCTTGGTTCTAGAAAATTCTGAAGTATATACTTGTTGCCACAAATTCTAATCATCACTGTCCTAACATTTAGTCATATCATGCTTAGAAAGGATCATCATCTCTTTCAACACAATACACCCAGTTGTCTTTGTGTGTACTATCTGTGAGTGGGTGGGTAGAGTCCCTGGGCTTAGAATAAACATGATAGAGAGTAAACCAGGGTGGAGGAGCAAGAACTAGTGCTCTCTGCCCATCTTCCTGGAATCTAATTTATTTCTGATAGGTCTAGAAGGGAATTGGGGTTGGAAAAAGGCTTATTATTATCTTCTTTATTGTAGTCATCATCATCTTTATTGTAGTAGGAAATGTTCTATTCTTTTCCCAGTATTTCTCCCTTGGACCCAAATGGGAATTTGGCCTTCTTGGGTATTAGGAAGATAACATGGGTGTTTCCCTCCACTACCACCCACCCCTTGCCAGAGAGGAATGAATCATGCCTGGAGGATGGGTGGACCCAATGGAGAATTCTATGAGACCTGCTGTTCTTTAGTTTGAGATCTTGTCTATTCTCCTAATCTTGTTGCCATGTAATAGGTGAATTAATTAGCCAGGGAGTCTCCATCCTGCTCCTGAACAGGTAAAGTTGTTTTAGGATGAGAAGAATATAGATTTCTTTTTGTTCAGAATTCTAAGCTGAATTTAGAAATTCGAAGTCAAAAGTGGCACTATGACCCATTTCCTTCTTGTTTCAGCAATGACTACTGCGTACCTGCTATGAGTCATACACTAGTCTAGGTGCTAGGGATTCCCCAGTGAATAAAACTGCCTCCAAGGAGCTTGCATTCTAGTCAGAGAGGATGAACAAAAAAGTATAGCATGACAGGTAGTGATAAAGGATTGAAAGAAAAATAGTATAAATAAAGGGGAATAGAGAGTGCACAGCATAGGTAGGATGGTGATAATTCATATGGAGTGGTCAAAAAAAAAAAGCCTCTCTAATCCTGTGACATTTGAGCAGAGAGTGAGAAAGTGAGACAAGTGGTTGCGTGGGGTAAGAGTTTCTATGCAGAGGGAAAAACAAATTCAAAGACCTTGAGGTAGGAAGGTAGGATGAAGCTTTTCTTTTCCTTTTTCTTTATTTTCTTCCCCTCCCCTCTCCTCCTCTCTCTCTTTTTTTTTTTTTTTTTTTTCTTTGAGATACCTGGAAGCCAGTGTGGCTGGAGCAGAGAGAGAAAGGGTAGAATGGAGGAGCTAAGTTCAGGAAGGCAGCTAGAAACAAGGTCATTTCCATCCTCAAAAGCCAACGTAAAGAATTTGAAGTTTACTTTGTAAGAGATGGGAAATCAGAGGGTTTTGAGCAGTGAAATACCATGACCTAACTGCGTATTTTAAAAAGATAGTTCTGGGAATCCTGGGTAGCTTAGTCATTTAAGCATCTGACTCTTGGTTCAGCTCAGGTCACAATCTCATGGATCATGGGATGGTGCCCCACATTTCACAAATTTTCTTATAAAATCTATTTTTATTTTGAAAATTTAAATATACACCTAATTTGAAAGCATAGTAAATTGAGCTCCTACATAACCCTTACCCAGATTCCACATTTATCAATCAATTTTGATCAATTGTATCAATCAATTGATCAATTGTATCAATTTTGACACATTTGCTTCAATTATCCCCTTTTTAATCATTTTCATATTTGATGAATTATTTCAAAGCAATCTATGATATCTATATCATATCATGTCACCCATGTATAGTTTGGTATATATCTCTAAATATTATGAACATGTTCTTACATAATGCTAGCATCATACTTTAATAAAATTAATAGGAAAAATTTCTTGGTATCAACTAAACAAAGACGATATTTAAATTTTCCTGAATTTTCTTTTCCTTAATGAAATAAAGTTTACTTGGAGTGAAACACATCAATCATAAGGGCACTATACAATGACTTTTAAAAAATAATATAAACCTGTAAAATCAATAACCTAATTAAAATATAAAATACTTTCACAACTCTAAAAATTGCATACCCTTCTAGTCAAATCCTGTTTCTACAAGCAACCACTGTTCTGATTTCTATCAATATAGATTAACTTTTACTGCTTATGAATTTCATAGAAATGAAATTATATGATATATATTCCTTCATGTTTGGCTTCTTTCTTCAATGTAATATTTTTGAGATTAATTAACATAGTTTACATGTATCACTAATTAATCTTATTTTTATTTCTGGTATTAACCCATTTTATGAATATAAAATAGAAACTATTTTTGGCAAATTGAATTTAAATTTTAAAAAACGCAAAAAAAAAAGAGAAACTATTAAAAATCTTTCCATACTCAACATTATTTTCCATGTTTCTCCAATAAGACATGTACCATACTTTTGAGAATCATTGCTCAGTATTGCCTCTCATTGGACCACCTTAATGCTGGACAATATCCAGAAATGTCACATATGGAAATAGCCATAGAAATTATTTGTTGAGTGTCGCCATATTGGGTATGAAAAATACAGAGACAAGTGGAATATGATTTCACACTTATGTACTGTGAAGAAACAAATATGTCAGTAATCACTTGTGTGTAATGACAAAAAGCAGAAGTAAATCTAGTATTTTGTGCAGGCACAGAAGTGATGAATTCTGGCTGTGGGTGGAGTATAGGGCAGGAAAACAGGTAGTGGGATGTGATCTAAGCTTTGAAAGAGGGCTGGACTGGGGTGCCTGAGTGGTTCAGTCAGTTGAGAGTGGAAATCTTGATTTTGGCTAAGGTCATGATCTCAGAGTTGTGAGTGATCCCCACGATGGGCTCATCATTGGGCATGGAGACTACTTAAGATTTTCTCTGTCTCTTTCCCTCTGCCCCTCCCCCTCTACATGAGAGCACACTCATGCACATACTCTCTCTTGAATAAATAAATAAATAAATAAGTACAATCTTAAGAAAAAAGAGGACTATGCTATCTACAGGAGGTACATGAGGAATGGATAGTTCAGGCTGAAAGAAGCACTTTACAAACTCACAAAGGTATGATGGTGTCTGACCTTTGTCCATCCAATCAATGGGGTGAGAACCCTTGGGGATTATCTTTTAATAACTCCTCACCTCCCCCTCGCTCCTATGATATCTGTCACCGAATCCTATTGATAAGACTTTTATAGTCTCTTAAACAAATACCCTCTTCTGTTCTCATTGCTACTTCCTCAGTTCAAGCCCATGTTACCTCTTTTACCAAACAATTACCACTGACTTCTCATTGGTTTGTCTGCTCTCAGTCTTCATTCTAACTGCTCCTAAACACTGCCACTAGAACTATCTTTGCCAGACCCCAAACTGATTGTGCCATTTCCCTGCTTAAGAGTACTGATTACAGACTGGAGTTTATGCTCCTCCTCCAATCCTCAAGGCTCTTCAACCTCTTCTCTTAAATACCCTCATGCTCTGAGTCTCCATGAGTTTTACCCACAATACACGATTTTGCTCCCTAACTATGACTTACTTTTTTCCTGACTCTGTATCACTGTTGAAATTACCAATACCAGTCTTCAGGGTTTTTTCCCTTCTCTCTGCTTAATTGATCCTTTGAGGCCAAATTCAATGTTACTTCCTTCTGGGAAGCTTTCCTCAACCCCTACTCCTGTCAAAATTAATCACTCTTTAGACATTGCTTTTGCCACGTAGACACAGGCTTTGTATCGTAATGATTTATATTCATCCCCATTCCTCCACTGGACTGTAACTTCCTTGGAAAAAAAAAGGCCATGTTTTTGGTTACTGTTGGCCTAGCAGAGTGCCCTTTCCATTTCTGGCTCTCATTAATATTGCATAAAGTCATTCTCTTTTACTTATAAGGTACACTGTTTTCTAAAGCAAACTTTAATAAATTTTAAACTATCCTTGTCATGACGTATAGTCTGACATGGTGCTGAAAGGCACTGAACATGGCTAATTATATGATGAGTTATAAAAATGAGATCCTAACATGCCCCAGCAGGTAAACCAGTTTATCATTTAGGAGATTCATAGCCTTGACTTACTTGTAGACATGTGGAATTTTTTTTTCCTCCTTTTTACTACACCTATTTTTGAAAATGTTTTCCTTTGTAACTTGAGGGAAGCATGCCATACCTAAGAATAAATTATCTGACTCAGGCAAAAATATGAGATTAGGCTAAAGATATTTTCAGTATGCAGAAATAGGACACACTGAGGTCTTGGGAACCGTAACATCACATTGGGATGGGGATATATGAAATAGACTAAATGTAATGTCTTATGATTGAGTGCATATTAGTATCTGGTCCTATGAAGTGTTCAGCCTAGACTAAGATTCTCATTATAGCTTAACTGAAATAATGAACTGAATGTTGAATTAGAAATAGGTGAGTAAATCATCATGTCCCCAGTTTCAGCGTGATTCAGTCAGCTCCTAGGAGATTTTTTTCCTCTTTACTCTTAAGAGAAAACAATAATCGAGCATTATATATATGAGCAATGAGACTAATAATAAAATCATTAGCTTGATTTCAGTCATATGACTTCATGCTGTGAATGACTTTTTAAAACACACTCTGTTGTAACTCATGATGTGAAATGTGTAAAATATTTAAATGAGCATTGAAACTGACATCAGATGCTGGTTTGTACCTTAACAGATAAAAATTCTAAATCTTTTTCCACATTTATGTTATCAAGAAATTCTTATACAGTTTTCATGTATACCTTCATCCCTTGTCCCAATTCCATCCCTGAGACTTCACCAGTCACATGCTTCACAGAAGACATTAAAAAATATAGAAGATATATTTAATGCCTGGAAGGAATATGCATACATATTCAGAGTACACAGCTTCAATTGTTAAAAGTTAACTTTGAACAAATAAATACTTAAAGGCACAAAAGTATATTTGTATAGATGCTTTATTCAAAATTCAAATTTACTTTTTTTCAGAAAAAACCTGAAACAGTAGCACAAAGCATAGTTTACTTTTTATAATAAAAGTATAAATTGTGAGAGAAACACAAATACAGTATGATCTCACTTATATGGGGGAATCTAACCGTTGAAAACAAAAACAAATCCGTAAGAACCCGAAACTCATAGATACAGAGAACAAATTGGTGGTTGCCAAAGGCAGGGGGGTGAGTGGGGCAAACTGAGTGAAAGAGGTTAAAAGGTACAAACTTCTATTTATAAAATAAATAAGTCCTGAGGACGTTATGTACACAGCACAGCATGGTGACTACAGTTAACAATATTGTATTGGCTTTTTGAAAATTGCTAAGACACTAGATTTTAAAAGTTCTCATCACAAGAAAAAAATAATTTGTAACTGTATGGTGATAGACATTAACTAGATTTATTGTGGCTTTCATTTCACATTGTATACAAATATCAAATCATGTCATATATCTGAAACTAACAGAATGTTACAGGCCCATATATATCAATAAAAAAAAAGTATAAAAAGTATTTCAGATATCACAATCAGGATGTATTTATATGCAAAAAAGGAATTAAGTGGTAATCCATTACACAGGCATTCTTAATTCATAAAGTGATGCTCTTAGGGGTGTTTTCTATCCCAATTTTTCTGAATTTTCGCTTATGTAAATGCAATTAAATTTTTCCATCTCTGGTTTCTGAAACAATAGTCATGTAAATTCTTTTATGGAAATCTTTTTGGAAAAAATATACATTAATGTATAACATGGAAAGTAAAAGGCAAGGAAATTTTTTTGCTTTAATGGTTAAGTTACACTGTGTGCAAATGGAAATTTCTAGAAACCCTGTCAGATAAAGACCACATAAAGGAACTGGGAATTTTGTCCCGAGAAAATGAAGTTTAAAGAGAGAAAGAAAAGCTTCAAATATTTAAAGGCTTCTCAGGGAAAGGACAAAGGGGGCTATTTGGGATTACTCAGACTGGCTCCCCATTATCCCTGCTGACTTGGGGATGTACTGTAAATCCAGGAGAAACCAAGCCTGGGGGAGGATGAGGGAGTGATCAGGAAGGTGGCTGAGGACTGTGAAATCACATCAGGAGTATGAATGATGGCTTTGCCCTCTACTCCAGTGTTTCTACGGAATCTTATTAACAGCCGTGATGGTAATAATAACAGGATGTAATCACTTCATTCTTCTAAGTTCTTTATAGTCCATGTGTATTTTAAAATAAATGTACTGAGGCAATAAGCCTGCAGCCATTCTTAGATTACTTTTCTTAGCCATTCAAAAATATTTTACCTACAAACACAAATATATTTTTATATATATATTAAAAAAGTGGTGACATAACCGGAATGATTCACAGTCTTTGAAACAGAGGTATGATTCCAGAGAATATACTGAGACAGGTATTAATTGAGTCTCACAAATAAGTTGAGATTTTAATGGGCTTCTTTATTGTTCAACTGAAATTAAAAATCTGAGCAGTTCTTTAAATCCTTTATCATTTCTCCCTGTTTTGTCATGCTCTTCAGAGCTGCTCTTTTGCTGTGCCGTACTCCCTTCTGAGGCTGATACATGAAGCTGAATACATTCTTGATTGAATTTTGATTGAGAAAATGCAAGAAGAGTTATTAAAGAAATATACATATATAAAATAATAACTATGCATTTAACAAATACTAATAATAAATATATATTTAATGTAACATAAGTTACATAAATACATACATAATTTTTAGAGCAAAATATTAAACAATGGCAATGAGAGTGAAATTATTTACAATACTGAGCTCATAGATTTTTCTATAAATAGAAGTATATTGGATATCTTTTAGGGGAAGATTATATTGTTGCAACTGATTCTCCAGAGAGTTACTTATGAATGTTCTTAGTTTGTACCAAAAGAAAAACTTGTAAAGCTTACATAATAAGCTTACATAATAATTTTTTGAGAAGGGCTTTGTAGTTGCTAATGCAAAGATCCTGTCCAATTTTGCAGATACATCCTTACTGGAGAGTTATTACTAATTGTATAAATGTATATTGATACATTTATTAAAATTTATTTGCATTTGATCTATCTCTACCTCTCTATTCTACTACCCTTCTCCCTATCCTACAAGCAAGCAGCAGATCCTTTTTCTTCTTCCTTTCCTTCTTTTTTTCTTCAATACCTTGGTATGGAATTACATTTTTGAGATCAATTATTTATTGACGTTTTACTATGGATGAATACTCTGCTGCATGGCTTAGGAGATTCAGTGAAGAAAAAGGCGTGGTCAAGGAACAAGCACATCATGGGAGGTTGGTTACAAAGGATGGTTATAGATGGCTGGTTATGAAGCCTGGTTATGATGTGTATGTATGTACATACATGTACATACTTGATCATAATACAATGTTTAACATGATATAAGGAAAGTGCTCTAAGAGTTAGATACGGTAGCATTTTTTTCTATAGGGGTGGTAAGGAAAGGCTTCATGAAGAAGGTTATATTTGAGCTCAGCCTTGAAGTATGGGTAATCTGTCAAAAGGAAATGATAGGGAGGAGAAAACTTTAGGTGAAAATAATGAGATTTTTTTTTCTAGCTCTATAGTTTCAGTTTTCATCTAGAGTTGTATGGTCCATTGCAAATAAATTTTTGCATGTGGTGTGATGTGTATTTTTTCCATTTATTTATCAAGTCATTTAGAACAAGTTGCTCAATAGACTTTCTCCTATCCTTTAAATTGTCTTGGCTCCCTTATCAAAAATCAACTGACCAGATACATGTGGGTATACTTCACAACCTCATGCTCTTCCACTGATCTATTAGTCATTCCATACATAAATTCATGATACCGTGTTGATTACTATTGTTTGGTAGGAAAATCCTGAAATTAGGTAGTTTTTGTCCTACAGTTTTACTTTTCATTTTTTAGATAATTTTTTGATATTCTAAATCCTTTCTATTTTCATGTAACTTTTAGAATCGGCTTATTAATTTCTATAAAAAACATCAGAATTTATATAAGTAGGTAAAGATTTCTTATATTCCACAAAGCACTACCATTAAATGAAAAAATATGATAAACTGGACTTTGTCTCATGAAAAATTTCTGCTAATCATAAGATGTGCTTAGAAAATGAAAAGGTAAAATTCAGACTGAGAGAAAATACTTGTAATACATACATCCTATAAAATATTTGTATCTAGAATACATAAAGAGCCACTACAAATCAATAATAAAAAGACATAAACTCAATAAAAACTAGAAAAAAAATTTGAAGAACATTCACAAATTAAGATCTACAAATTGGTAATAAGCATATGTCATAAACATCATTAGTCATCAGGGAAATGAATATTAAATCACTCCGAGTTACCACCTCACACAATTAGAATGCCTAAAATTCAAAAGACTTACAAAAACAAATATGAGAGAATGTGGAGAAAATAGAACTCTCATACATTAATGGTAGGAGTGTAAAGTGACAAAACCATTTGGGAACACTATGTAACAATCTCTTATAAAGTTAAGCATATAAATATGGTAGAACCTCAAAATTCCATTTCTGAGTTTTTGTACAAAAGAAACGAAAACATGTTTCCACAGAGAGACTTGTATGTGAATATTCATAGCAACTTTATTCATAATAGTTTCAAACTGGAAACCATCCAAATGTTTATCAATAGGAAACTGAATAAACAAATTGTGGTATATTCACATCATGGTATTCTACTCGGCAATAAAAAAGGAACAGACCACTGGCACATGAAAAAACAGGGATGAATTCTATAGATATTATGTTTAGCTAAAGAAACCAGACCAGAAAAATTATATTATATATGATTCTATTTATAGAGAATTCAAGAAAAGGCAAAACTAATCTATGTTGATAGACATCAGAACAGCATTTGCCTGTGGCTGGGATTAGAGTTGATTGGAAAGGAGCACAAGGGAAATTTTGGGTCCTGAAAATATTCTATATCTTAATTGTGTAGTATTGGTTTCATGAGTGTATACATTTGTCAAAACTGATCAAACTGTATGCATAAGCTTTTTTCCAACTTAATGTAAATAAATTATATCTTAATAAAAAAAGATATATTCAGTAAAGTGATAAGACACAAAAAGCTGGAGGAAAGCCAAATATGCAAGTGCTTTCATAGAGAGTTGGATGGAGAGCAGTGACTAACGAGAGGTATGGTTTGAGGGTCATCAATGTTGGATGAAGAGTTGGGATTTTTCTTTACTTCCCATTGTGCTACCAAAGATGGTTTTTAAGGGAGGAAATGAGATGATCAGAGCTGTGTTTTTGGGTGATTCATCTTGCACAGGTGAGAAGAATAAGAAATGTTGTGATGCTATGGATGAGATGTAAATTATCTGCTGGGGGGAGTAGGCATTATGAGGGCAGCATAATGAACAAAAACAAGAAAGGAGGTAATAACTTTGAGAGGATATCACAAAGAGACAATTCACAAGATTTAATAACAGAATAATTACAGGGAAAGAATTCAGGGAGCAAAAACTTTAGGGCCCAGGACAGTGCCTGGCAAATAGCAGATGCTCTATAAATATTTGTTGAAAAAAATGAAGAAATGAATGAGGAAAGCAATAGAAACTGAATTTCTGAGAAATTCAGTTGAGTTTGGTACTACAAATAAAAATAGGAAATAAAGAAAAGTTGGCTGGAGGAAATTAGTGGCTGTGATTTAATGTTAGGCATGTTTTAATGAAGGTGTCTGCTGGACATAGAGATGAAAATGCAGAGTAGGCAGTGGGAACCATTGGCTTGAACATCTGGAAAGAGGTCATGGTTAGCTATAGAGATTTTAATAATTAATGTAGAGGAAATTGCTGAATTATATACATAGAAGAGATCATCCAGGAACACCACAGAAAGAAGAGAAGAGGGCTGAGAACAGAAGCTTGGAAAAGTGGGCGTGAGGCTGGGGCAGAATATTGGAGAAACAGAGGCAACAGAATTGTCAGGGAAGTAAGAGGAGGGCAATGTTAGGGAGACAAAGGGCATCCAAAGGATTGGTAGTCAGAGCTCACAAACCAATAAGAAAAGAAAGAACAGGGATCCCTGGGTGGCGCAGCGGCTTAGCGCCTGCCTTTGGCTCAGGGCGCGATCCTGGAGACCCGGGATCGAATCCCACATCAGGCTCCCGGTGCATGGAGCCTGCTTCTCCCTCTGCCTGTGTCTCTGCCTCTCTCTCTCTCTGTGACTATCATAAATAAATAAAAATTAAAAAAAAAAAACGCTTTAAAAAAATATTTAAAAAAAAATAAAAAAAAAGAAAAGAAAGAACAGATGATTAATAAATATGAGACACAAATGACGAATAATTACAAGAACAAATGTTTTACCTCATTATTAATTTAGAAAATACATTTTCATTTTCATTTCTCATACTACAAAGTTTTAGAAAAAAATGCATCACATTGACTCTATTGGGCTGTCCAACCTTGTAGGAATGAAGAGGCAAATGCACACTAGATTTTTCATTGGGTGGACACTGGCTTTGCCTAGGGCAACAAAATGTCCATGTGCTACAGCCTTTCTCTTGATGTAGAAGTCAACCTTGACTCCCCTCTTTCTGTTCCCTTTCCATACATTCTATTCTACCAGCATGTTTTATAGATGCTACCCCCAAAGACGTTCTGAATCCACTCACCAGTCTAGACCTCCACTGTTACTCCCTTGGTCCAAGCCATTAACATCTGATCTTCCGTCCTAGCAACTATTCTTGCCTCTGCTCTCAGATTCCTGCAATCCACCCATCCTCCACACAACAACCAGAGTGACCTTTTATTAATATAAATTATATGA
Source organism: Vulpes lagopus (assembly GCF_018345385.1). Taxonomy (NCBI): domain Eukaryota; kingdom Metazoa; phylum Chordata; class Mammalia; order Carnivora; family Canidae; genus Vulpes; species Vulpes lagopus. The sequence goes on from NC_054846.1 coordinate 31,780,639, forward strand.
TGTTGATTATTCTGCTTAAAACTCTGCAATATTTTTTTAATTGGGCTTAGAAGAAATCCCAGACTTCAAAGTTTACATTATCTGGCTCCTGGCTACCTCTCCAATACTTATATGTTTGGTTTTGTTTTTTCCTGCTGACTGCTGGCCTGGTTCTAACTTAAAAACTAGTGCTCTTAACCATCATTTTGGGGGTAGAGGAAGCTACAGTTTCCTTTGCTACCCACAGGTCGGTTTTTGTAGGTTTATGTTATGGCAAACTGTCCTGGCCAGTTGTCACCAGATGGACCAGCATCTTTTGTCTGGAATTCCAGAAGTTTTGGATTCTTTAATCAATTCCCTGGCACTTGTACAGATGGCTACTTGAGAGATTTCCTTACCCAAATGACTCTGCTTTCAGAGAAGCCACTATTTTGTCAATTTTGAAATTCGGAACAAGCCCTAATTCTAGGTCTCTGCCTTGTGTTCGTGGAACACCTCAAGCTAAATTTATATTTTCATGACTTCTCTTCCTTTTCTGGACTCTGTCTCGTCTCCAAATTGTTAGTGGTTTTCTCTGTTCTCATTTGAGTGGCCACATGATTATGGGAACCTACAAACTGGGAAAAGAACTAGTTATTAAGATGGGGCATGTAGAGTTCTGAACAACTTATTAACTGCTGGGTGTGGCCCACACGAACCTGGCAAGCTCAGACTCCTAGTGCTTCTCCCTGAATTTACCCTGGGGAAGAGGCTTAGCTAGCAGTTCTTTAGAAAGCCCAGGATTTGGTGCCAGGTGTTTTCCTTGTAAAACAGCTGACCGACTTCACTTAGTGCAGTCAGAGTCTTGGGTTGCCTCCCACAAGGAAAAACTGGTGACCCATTTCAGTCAGTACTTCAGAAAGCTTTCCTTGAGACCTAAAATGGTTTGGGGAGAACAAGAAAAGTACCTATTGCCTATTGATTGAGTTTTGGAGATTGTTTTTGTTTTTGTTTTTTTAAATGTGGTGAAGTATACATAACAAATTTTACCATTTAAATCATTTTAAAGTGGACAATTCAAGGGTATTAAATGCATCCATGATGCTGTGTGACCATCACCACTATCTAATTCCAGAATATTCTCATTTCCCTAGAAGAAATCCCATACCCATCAGGAGTCAACCCTAATTTTTCCCCCTCCTGTAGCCCCTGGAAACCACAATTCTGTTTCTGTCTCTATGGATTTGTCTACTGTAGATATTTCAAATAAAGGAAATCATATAATATGTGACCTTTTGTGCCTGTTTTTTTTTTCACTTAGCGTGTTTTCACAATGTTGTGGTGTGTATTTTAGCACTTCACTCATTTTTTATGGCTGAATAATATCCCATTGTATAGTTATACCTCATTTTATGTACCCATTCTTCTGTTGATGGACATGTGGGTTGTTCCCAGCATTAGGCTATTGTGAGTGGTGCTACTATGACATTTGCATACAAAGTATTTGTTTGAATACATGTTTTTAATTCTTCTGGGTATACCTAAGAGTGGAAATGCTGCATTATATCGCAATCCTATGTTTACCTTACTGAGAACTGTGAAACTATCTTCCACAGTGGCTCAACAGTTTTGCATTCCCACTGGAAACATATGAGAATGAGTTCTGATGAATTTTAGGAGTGTTTTGTAAAGGTGCCTGCCTATAAGTGAATCATTAAATGGCATTTGGGTGGTGGCAAAAACCAAAAAAACAGATTCATATTTTTAAAATGAGATGCATTTCTTTCTTCTTATTTAAAATCTCCCTCCCCTAGGGATGAGAATGGATCATGATGGCTAATCCAGAGTTGGTTCCCAGGAAGTTCTGAAAGCTGCTTGTCAGGGCACCTACATGTAAGATTACACATATAGTGCTTTGAAATCATCACAACTTAGCCATGCAGAAGTGCAACCTCACCTATTCTGTTACTGAGCTCAACTTAGCTCTGCTGTCCCCATTTCTGCTGATGTTAAAAGCCTTCTAATCTTGCCACTGAAAAGCATTATGGTCTCTTCTGGTTTAAATATAAGTGACAAGTAATTAAAACTTACTAATTCCACTCAGGATTTAAACTCATTAATTCAAAGGTCAAACTGCCTGCTAGGACTGTTCTGGGCCTGGCTCTCCCCACTGTGTCTCTCCATCTCAGGAAATTACAAACACCATGACTCTGGGGGGGCTGTGGTTGGTCCACACATCCTTTTGAGTTTCCTACTACCTCTGCTTGGTCTTTTGGCACGAACTTTGTCCTTATAACATGTCTGAACTACACTGGCAAGGCCTTGGGGATGTACCAGAATTTTCTACTGATATCCACAGCCTTACCTGTACCCTGTGATACATAATATGGACCCAGTGAACATTCTTTTCTCAGACCCTAGGCCTCCTCCAACCCCCTGAATTACTTACTCAGCATTTATATCACCCTCTTAGGCTGGTAGCCTATGGGTGATATGTTATAAATCCAGTGGGTCCCATATTTGTCCATCATACCATAGTGTTTTTCATCGGGTGGGTTCCTTGTTCTGATGTGATATCATGTGAGAAATACATTTGGGTGGCCAAAACTCTGTAAGACCTCAAATAATGGTGCTGATTGAGGCCCAGTTCATAAGTCAGACTCACACCTAAAATGCATTGTGAAGTCAAAATAAATCTTGGTTCCTTCCAGGATAGAAGGGGTGCAATGGAGGCAACTTACACACTAATGAATTGTTGGTGTCCTTGAAGTATTTTCCTTTTTTTTTTTTTTTATAAGCATTAGTCAATGTGGCAGGTTGGATATTTAGCAGCAACCCTGATGAGTAGAAACACATGACTGTGGGCCCATAGATAACCTCTTTCCCTTTCACCATGCTCTACACATATAAACCCATTGTGCCAGCACTGATGACAGAGGCTGACCAATGTCAGCAGGCCAAATCATTCTCTCTGGTTGGTTGCTTAGTGTCTCTTCCTTAGAAAATACTAAATGGTAGTGGTAATGTATGATACAGGTACAAAGATCTCTCATCAAGCCTGAAAGTCTATCCACATAGTTCAATTCTAGACCTTTGTCCCTGATCTTCTAATATTTTTCTTCTATGCCTCTGACTAAACAGCTAAACTATTTGTTGAGTCCATACACATTTAGTCCACATAAAGAGGATCAGGTATGTTTCTCAAAGATAGTCCCACTGGAGGAATTTCACCTAACAGACCTCACCTTCAGAACTATCACTGAATAGGAATGCATTGTGGCCAAAGTCCATTTTTGTCTCTGCTCGTGTACTGACTCATATTCAAAGTCATGAGATGGCCCTGTGAACCAAAATTAACTTCCTTTCTCTTCCATCAGCTTGTCACTAAGATCATGATGGGTGACAAGTGTCCACCTCTTTGTGCCTCACATTTGCACTTCTGGATGTGCTTTGGCTTTGATCCCAGTATTTCACTTCTAGTTGCGATTGATCACTTCTTGGCCTGCCCAGTTTGGTGTATTGGGCAGAACCTGGCTTCTGCTGGGAACTTTTGGGTTTGTGGTCACTTTGTTGTCATGCACTTAGTCTTTGCCAGGGCCCAGTAGCACATTTAAGCAGGTTTGGAAAGGTGTATAATTTTCTGCCTTGTTTCAGAACTCTTATGGTGATTCTTCTATTTTGGTTTACCTTAAACTTCACAATGTACTTTTTTTTTTTTTTTAACCTTTGATGCATCTACTAACTTGAGGTCTGCTGAGTCAAATGGCCCAAATGGCAGGACCACTTGTCCCACAGCCACTTCCTGATGTGGCCCTCATTCAACTCTGGCAGTCTTTCATGTCACCTTGTTTAGAGGCTGGGGGAGTATTCAGATATAGACAGCTTCTAAAAGTGGGACATGAACTTAATTGAGGTGGGTCTGCTCAATGAGAGCAATTTCCAGTAAGGTTGAGAGCCACAAGCTGTCAGCTGGTAGCATCTGAGACTAAAATCCCTTATAGCCCCAAAAGGGATTTTGGCAGCAAAGAACAGAGTCCACTATGGTTCAGATCAGTGAGGCTAACAGCTGATTTATCAATAGCCACAATGGAAGTCAGAAGCAGTGGGATAATAGCACAAAAGTGCTGAAAACATAATTGCAAATGATTCTGTATCCATCCATTTGTTTCATGAATGAATGTGAAATGAAAACATTTTCAGGCAAAAGCAGAAAAAGAAAGAAAAAAGAGAATTTCCCCCAGCAATTGAGATAATTAATTCTAAAGAATGTATTCTGGCAAAAGGAAATGGTCTGAGATGCATGTAAGAAGAAATGAAGAACAAAGAATATGATTAATATGTGGGTAAATCCAAGTGAACACTGGCTATATAAAATATAAATAATAATGTCTTATGGGTTTTATTTAAAAACCTCTAGAATTATTGCTAATATATGAAGTATATATAACACTTAGAAATATAATTTGACTTCTTCGATACCAAGAGTAACATGGGCATAAATTTAGGCAAAAACCATGCTTTAGACACATATAGTGCTTCCTCTTTAAGAAAACAAAAATAAAAACAAAACCAAGGATACACAAACAAAACCTGCCAAATGACATGAAAATAAACATCTTTAAATATGGACGACTGCATAGAATATCACATCCCAACATGTGGTTTTGTGGTAGTTATTTAATAACAGATGCTAAAAAAATAAATAAGACACCATGGTTAAATTGCATTTTTTTTGTTATTTTTTTTCTTCCCTAAAGAGATAATTCTCAACCACTCTGTCTAGTATATATTGATTGAAAACCATTTGAAAATTACTCCATCTGTCAATGAAATGCAAACACCTCTGGAGTGAAATCAAACAGCTGTTTAAATGCTCAGAGCTTCACTAACAAAGAAATCTTCCTTAACGCTGGTTCTGTTTACACTATTCCAAGGCAATGACTCATTCAGGGTAAAATCCAGTATTTCTAGGTTGTGTAAACACAACCATTATTTATAAGGAGATTTATAAAAAGACTAACTGCTTCCCAGCTGAAGAACTGCTGAGTACTAGAGTTAGTAGTTAGACTCGTTTGTGTGTGTGTGTGCCTTTTTGGAGAACTCAGAATTATTAGTACTTATGACCCACACTTGAAATTCACAATAGCTCTGGATCCCTTTATAGCACAAAACCAACTAACAGGTTTGGAATAAATAGAAGTCTTATAAGCTATAATTTATAATTAATTATAATTATAATTAATATACAATTTATAATTCAAAGAGCCCATTTGTGCCACACAGAAATTAGCAAATAGTTTTCATTTAAATAAAGACACACCTTTGTCATTTCTTCTTCATTACCTTCTCATCAACTAAGGAGGAAATTGAGTAGCATGTAGATTCTGGACTGTGACAGCTTGGGTTTGAATCCCAGCTCCCTCAGTGGCTGCCTGCATGGAACCGGGCACAGCATTTCTCCTTAAGCCTCAGTCTCCACACCTGTCAAAACAGCAAAAATAATAGATCTCACACGATAACTGTGAGGACTCAATTTAAATTTTGTAAAAGTGGATTTGTAGAATTAAAAAATGTAAATCTTCTGATGCAATGCTTGTTACACAGCACTTCATACAAGTCACTTATTCTTTTAAACCACAAGCATTTTACTGGGCTTAATAATGGCCCTCAATTCGTTAATATTCAGGTCTTGTAGCTTTTGGCAACGAATGATTATTCAAATAGATCTTCTAGAAAGGAAAACTGTGGCTGGTCACTAAATTTCATTCTGATAACAACTAGGTAATTCAATTAGTCAATTATTTTTAATTGCTCAGGACTATATGGTTAATGTACAGCTGCAGGAAGTCTGGAAGCCTAAGCTGTTTAAAACCAGACACTCTCGGCAGCCCCAGGTGGCCCAGCAGTTGAGTGCTTGCCTTTGGCTCAAGGCGTGATCCTGGAGACCCAGATTGAGTCCCAAGTCGGGCTCCCGCATGGAGCCTGCTTCTCCCTCTGCCTGTGTCTCTCATGCATAAATGAATAAAATCTTTAAAAAAAGGGAAAAATGACAATCAAGTGCATGGAGTTGATAAATGTGGGAGAGCAGCTACCTCTTGTGGGTGGAGGGGAGGGCACGGCCCCGGATCCTGGGGTGGGTAGCTGCAAGGGAGGCCCTCTGGAATTAGGCATAGCTGATGCCAGGATCTGGATCAGCACCCTGGCCTCACTCTTTGGCCCCTTCCTGGGGCCTCCACTCGGCCAGACCTCCTATGAGAAGGCCGAGGTCAGGGGAGCCTGCCGCTCAAGTACATGCAGGTCAGTCTTGTGGAGCACAGAATGTTGTGCCCAAGATTGCGAATCCGAGAAACCTCCAAGGAACTGACACTGATGCAAACACACGAGGGTTTATTTACAAGCTTGAGCTTGGGTCCAAGTGTACCCGACACAGCGGAGCAGGGACTTGGACCTCAAAGTGGGTTACAGCTGGGTATTTTATAGGCTGGTCTAGGGGATTTTCAGAAGGGGTGGAGGAATTTCTCAAGTTATGTTTACATTCTGATGTGGGGGGATCCCTGGGTGGCGCAGCGGTTTAGCGCCTGCCTTTGGCCCAGGGCGCGATCCTGGAGACCCGGGATCGAATCCCACGTCGGGCTCCCAGGTGCATGGAGCCTGCTTCTCTCTCTCTCTGTGCGTGACTATCATAAATAAAAAAAATAATAAAAAAACATATTTACGGGCTTTCAAGGGCATTGAGCTGTGTTCTCATTCTAATATGGGACTTTCTACCACGGCGGTGGGCTCTGTTGTCTTTCTGATATGGGATTCCCTGCCGAGGACATTGTGCAGTTTTTCCCATAAAGCTCAGCTCTTATTCCCAGGGGCCTAAGATGGCTGTACTGGTGCTAATGCTAACCTTGAGGAGGGATGGCCTTCATTTTTCTTGGCCTCCACAGGAACACTCGGGCGGATTTGGAAAAGCCAACAGACAGCGGCCAGCACGCCGGGTCCTGAGTCCGCCCACAGCCCAGGAGGCCCCGTGGGAACGCCGCAAGCCCAGCCTGCCTCTCTGCTCGACTCGACGGCATCCCGGGCATTTCCGGCGGCGGGCCTGCGCGCACAGCGGCTCCTCTGGCCTCCGCGCACAGCGGCTCCTCTAGGGCACTCCCGGCTCTGCCGCGGGGCGTGTCCGCGCAGAGCCACCGCGGGCTTCCGCCCGGCGCAAACACCACGAGGCTCCGCGAGCCTCACACCGCCAAGGGCCTCGTAGAAGGGCGAGGCGCTCCCACGCCAGGCATTTCCTGTTTAGGCCGGAAATAAGCAGCCGATCACCTTGGGGGTCCGCACAGCTCGCCTGCGCGAACGACCTGCGGTGGTGGCACCGGAACGGCTTATTTTCGGATTTCCCTCGGTCGGTGAACGCACGCACCAGGGCGACCCTTCACGGACGCGCAGAGGCGGGAGACACGCTCTCGGGGAGCTTCCGGAGGACGCGCTGCGCTTTACGACAGTGCCGCTTCCGGAAGGTTTCCTAGCAACGCTCTGCTTTGGGAGAGCGCGACACGCCTGCGCCGCTTTGCGCCCGGCGGAGCTCCAGGGCCCCGGCTGTCGTGGCGTGGTGGTGGTGCTCGCGTCGGGGCTGCCGAGCGATGGTGCCCCGCGGCCTGTGCCTCCGGAGCTCGGTGCGGTGATAATGTTTGTGGTCACGCAGTAATGAACAGGCCCTGTGACAAAAGACACTTATGTGGAAGGCCAGGGCCAGGCATGGACGAGCGACCGAGGGGAGATTTAAAACAGAGTGAGCATGCACATAAGGGAAGGAGGCAGAGGTGGCCGGACAGTGAAGCCTTAGCTGACGCGGACGGCCGGAGTCAGGCCTGCCTGAGTGTACGTCCAGGTGAAATGCAGGTCCCCAGAGCGAGAGAGCAGGGGGTGGGGTGCGGGGGATGGGAGGATGGGGGGAGGGATGGGAGGATGGGGGGGAAATGTCACATGTCACTTCCCGGACATTGCCTCTCTTTGTTATTTATCCTTTGCGGAAAGTCGGAGGTCCTGGGATGTCGACTGCCAGCTTTGTTTTCTAGTGGAAGTCCGTCAGGGTCAAAGGGAGAAGCACCTGCTCGGAACCGCATAGACAGGGGGCGCCCAGGTGGCTCAGGGGATGAGCATCTGCCTTTGGCGCAGTGCGTGATTCCGGGACCACGGGATCGAGTCCCACATCGGGCCTCGCCCTCTGCCTTTGCCTCTGCCTCTCTCCGTAGCTCTCATGAATGGATAAAAAAAAATAATATATATAAAATTTTTTTAAAAATCGCGCAGATAGATGATAGAGCTTGCACTAGGACCCAAGCCGGTTCTGATTCCGAGGTTCTCTTTCTGTGGCTCTGTGTGCTGGAATAAAGAAAAGGACTATTGAATAAGGCTCATTTTGGGAGATGAAATAAGATTACAAAAAGAAAGAAAAGAAAAAAAAAAACTCAGGGGATAATGCTTCAGTCTTCTGGAAGAGGGGAGAGGGGGTTAGAAACTGCCTGTAGTGCGATGAAAACAAAATGCGGCCAAAGCATACGGCTGCCTGAAGGAGAAAGCTGGCCTTGGTAGAGAACAGAAGATATTTGGGGTATAATAGAGCTTAGAGCGAAGCAAGCCCCATCTGTGGTCCTCTCTTCAAGGCCAGATCTAAATATGCAGAATATGGGTGGCTCTACCCTTTTGCAGAGTGTTGCTTCCCACCCACCCCTAAGGGATACACCAGGGGAAAAGCACAACACCTGTAATGAATGACATGTAAACAGATGAACCCAGTGGAGGCCACACGCCCTGGACTAGAGCAGAGAGAGAGGGGAGCAAGTGTCTTGGAAAGTCCTCTAAGGATAAAGGAGCATTTTGCCAAGAATGTGCTTCTATTTGAGTGTTTGGTAACATTGTCCCCCTGACATAAAAGCCACACTGAGTACAGCTTTGGGGGGAGGAAGTATTCTCGTTTTGCAGAGGGCATCAAATGAGGATGTGGTGGGAAGTAGATTTGGGGACCTTACTTTTCCAAGTAAATGTTTAAGCTATGTGATAGCATGGGTGAAGTGGTTAAGCTGGAGCCGCGGAGCTAACTCTGCTAGAAGAGCGGTGGAGTCTTACGTAGGGAGGGTCGCGACTCCACATGTGGCCCAGAGGCTAATCTGTTTCAGGCTCCAGTAGAAGTGGAATAGCCCTATTACCCCTCCCCTCCCCAGGCATGTCAGCTTCTCTTACTTGAGAGGAACAGAAAGCATAGAGAGAAAAACCAGAGCACGCTTCTTCGAGAGATGCAGTGCACACTCTAGCAAAGCCTAGCTGTTCTTGCTGTAATGTGTAAGCCCAAGCACTCAGCAACTTTGCTTAGCGCGTTGTTTGGCCTCAGTGATCCTACCTTAACCCGAGAAAGCAGAGTCTGAGACTCGTCTTTTATGAAGGGAGTTTACTAAAGATGTCATTTCAGGGGCCATGACTGAATGGGAAAAGAGAAATGGGGAAGGATTGCCAAAGTAAGGATGTGTCTTTGAGCTGGTTATAGCTGTGGGAAACTGAGGCTTGGTCCCAGTGGGGCACTCTGAGGGCATGTAGGATACATGGCTGACTTGTCAGTGGGGCTGAAAAGCGGACATTTAGCCAGTGCCTCCCAACTCTGCGTTGACCTAAAGAGCATCCCACAGGATGCCAGTCTACCAAATTTACGCATGCATTGATACCAATCAGGTTTCCATAGACATCCGATGTCAAGTGTTAGGGAAGTCTCACGGAAGGAAATAAGAGAAGTGGGTAGAGCTGAGGCAGGGGCAAGTTGTGGCAGCCATGGGTAGAGTAAAATATTTGAGGTGCAGTTCAAAAGGCACTTGATACAAATAGCATCTTACAAATTTGCTTAAACAAACATGGAAAAATTGAAAAACAATACCGAAGCTTTAGGTCAAGAAAACACCATCCTGCTTGTATAGGACAGAGATGCAGGGCATACAAAATAACAAGCAGAATATGAAAAGTGACATTTTAATAATAGAAGAATTATTTATTTAATATTTTTTTTCATTTATTTGACAGAGCAGGCACTGGGGGAGAGAGAAGCAGACCCCCTGCTGAAGTTGAAGGCTCCCTCCTGAGCTGAAGGCAGACACTTACGAGCCAACTGAGCCACCCACGGGCCCCTAATGACAGCATTTTTTAAAATCATTATTGTCATAGTTTTACTAGTTCTTCCTTAGGGATGAAAGTGAAATTCTAAAAAGCAAATCTTTCATTGTGCACCTTCCATTTACCAGTTACCTTAAATACATATTACTCAAATCTCCCACAAGCACACGAAGGAGGTATTATTATCTCCATTTTTAAAGAAGAGAAAATTGAGACCAAATGAGTGGAGTTGCTGAAGTTCTCATAATCAGATACAGGCAGAGCCAGGGTTTCAATCCAGAAGTTCGGTTCTTTCACTTACACTTAGGACCTTATCAGAGGCATTCTTCTGATCTTCCTGGAAATCCTACCAAATCCACTGCACCTCACCTTCTTATGTAATAACCTGCAGAGTAGAGAGAGCCATCTGTTTCTAGAGCAACATATTTGAGTCCATAAGCAAATAGGTTGGCAGAGAACAGAAGGATTATGACATTGCCATTTGGCATTCCTGACTTACTCTGCATTTATAAAATAAAAATGCATGGTCCAACATGTTGATTTCACAAGCTTATCATTATCATTCTTTCTGAAATAAGCATAGTCAGGGACATCATGTACAAAATAAGGGATCCTTGTTTTGGAGGATGAAGTCAGGTAGGAGGAGTTTTTGTTTAACTCCTATCTTGTAAAGCACGAGCTTACAAGTGACTTTGTGAAATATGCTTCAACATTGAGGTCAATGAGAAAATGAACTAAGGGAGAAAAACTTGGGATTTATTTTAAGAGCACAATATACAAGATTACTTAAAAAAGCACGGGTTCCAAAACAAGGTTGATTATCCAAATTCGCCTGAAGAACTTTATATGGATACCTGAATGCACCTTCAGGGAGAGTATCTAGGAATAAGACTCTGGAATGTGTGTGTTAAAAATATCCTGTGGTCATTCTGATGATAAGCCTCAGTTTATAACCACTACTTAAAAGTGTTCATAAGCTAATTTGTGAAGAGCCTACTTATATATTTTAATTTGTACGTGTAATCTTGGAGAATCAACTTATAATTTCTGTGAATCCTAAGTGCTCAAAACAGTTCTGATATTCAGTAGACTTTCAATTCTGATCAATAACCATTTAGAAATCCCTTCACTGTTAATAAGTCAATGAGTAGAGACAAAGCGAAACAAATGTCAGTTTTTTTTAATACCTTGCACGTTGTACAATGGGAACATTTTGGAAAATGGAGACAGTATAAGCTAAAAGAAAGTATAGGACAAAGATAATATAAAGGGAAGAGCAGAAACATGTTAAATAGGACAGAACATTTGATGGAGAGGACTAACAAAACAATTTTGATTCTTTGAGAAAACTAAAAATTTTAGCTAAAGTTTGAGTAAAAAAAGAGGAAGGAGAAACTGCTATAAATGAAAACCATGTGACTAAAGATGTAGCAAAATAACTAATAAAAATATGAACAACTCTATGTCAATAAGTTTAGAGACTTTTAACAGGTATATAATGGAAAAATATAATTATTTAAGCTGACACATAACAATATAGAAACAAGAGTTCTCCTAAGAGATCAATGAAATTGAAATAGTAGTTACAAATATTCTCAGACACAAAAAGACTTCAAAGCAAGCTCTCGGTTCGGACCCTTAAAGAAAAGAGAATAATCTTTGTTTGCTTGTTTTGTTTTTTGTGTTTTATCTTTAAACATTCCATACATACCTGTTTTATATTCTTTACCTAATAATTCTAGTATTAACAACCCTTAAAGGGGCAGGTGTCCTTGACTCTCGTATATTGGGTACTTGGTGTCCTTTGGTTTTGAACTGTTTGATTTCAGTAGGTGTGATGCCCACGCACTTAAATTAAGGCATCTTTCTCCATAGAGGATTTGCTTTTATTTCTAGTTCTGTTTTTACAAGTATCTAGGAAACACCACTGACTTGGGACCATTTCTGACTTATGGTTTTAGGCTCAGCATTAGAGACTCATACTTGGCTTCCCCACCAGTGCTGGCCTCAGGCTCAGTGTCCCACTTGTGGTGTTATAGGATCCATGCCTAGGGCAAGCTGCCTCACTTGCCTCCCAGATGTGCCAGTCTGAGCTTCCATCTAATTCTGTCCTAGCTAACCTTTTTTGAAGCAAGTCACAAAGATCTCCCTTCATATTGAAAATCAATAATACCTGAAATAATATGTCCTGGATAAAGTTTAGTTGTGAACACTGGGGGCAGAGAAAACGGGCTTAGGGATGGAGAAGAGACTCAAACCTGTGGTTAAGTTTTATTTTTTAAGCTGAGTGGTGGGTACAGGAGGCTTGCTTTATTTATTCAATTTATTAGTATTATTTAAGAATATGTATTTTTGTATGTATCATCTATTTTATGAGAAGCTAAAAACAACAACAACAACAACCCAAACCAATAGCAATTTTCAGTAAAACATCTCTGTGACATTGTGAGAGAACTAATACCAACAGCAAAATTGTGCACAAGTCTATACCAACTGAAAACAGTGCCTTTCAGCACAGACACGAGTGCTGAGAGAACAGCGTTGGCCCAACAGAAGACATGCCCAGATTGAGCTGGGTAGACAGGAGGGAAATGATAAATTGACATATGGTAGTCTTGTGGGTTTGTTCATAGAGTACTTCTCTATGACTCCTGTGGACTCCCAGATGAATTTGAGAAGAATTTGGGGTGAAGTTCTCACAGATATAGAGGGAAGAGGTCAGAGAAAGACTGTATATTGTGAGTCTACAGTCTCCTGTGTCCCTGGGTTCATGGGTTATGCAAATTGCATGTAAATAAGAGCCCCAATTCCCCTCTAGTCTTGAGAGCAACTTTAAAATCTTTGCTTTCATGTAATGTCGACTCCAGTTGTCTTTTTCCTTGTGTTTCAATTTTACATACTTCTTTTTGGTTGCCCAGTAACATACCATGGAGAAGCAATTTGAAAAATGGAGCTATGGTACTTAGAAACCTTAATTCCACTCTTATGAGGAACAATTTATTCCCAGGGTGTGTTTTTTTTTTCTTTTTTTTTTTTTTCATCATAGGATCAGACCCATTGAGATAGCAACATAGCAAAGATATCTGTTAAATTCTTACCTATGGGTCAGGATATTAAAATGCCATGTAATTGGAGCTCCTGTTTAGAAATATTAATAAGTATTGCACTGAAAACCAACCTAGTAGTAAATGAGAAAACAGCAAGCCAGGAGGGTTTGTATAATTTCACTCAATTCTGTGTTCTACCCAATTTACCAGGCAAAAAAGTAAATTATGTTTGAAAATCAGTCATGCAAGGTTTCTGGCCACTTTTCATAAAAATGGATTATCTGTCACAGTTCTGTGAAGCTTTAACCCCGTGTGACATAGTAACGTTTTAGGACAGTGCTGTGAGGCATTAGCCAGTCGGGCATGATGTGAGGGGCCCCTAGGGCTGCCCACCTCAAAATACTAAACTCTACCTACTGTCTTCCTGTTTTGTCTGAAAGTTGGATTCATGACCCAAATATCTTAGGGAATTGAAGCTTTTTTTTTTTTTTTTTGTCGTTTGCTTTTCAATAATCTATTCTTTCTTGTTATCAGTGAGGAATGTGGAGTTTAAAAGCAGAAGGATGTTTTCTGGTTAAGTATCACTTGTTAACATGTAGCAAACAGTGTAATTCTGAGTGACTTTGCTAAGTGAAAGAGTAATCATAGTGGCAGGGGTGGTTGCTATTGTTGCTTGAATTGAGATACAACCTGTGTAAAGTGAAACAGTGTTCAGTGTTTGAATGAATAATTTTTACATGAGTCTATACCCAAGTAACCACCACCCAGGGGCTCCTTCCTGTCCCTTCTGAGTCAATACCAGCTCTGTCTTCCCTCCCACACACACCAAAAAGGCAAACACTATTCTGACTTTTATCGCCACATCTTGTTTTTTCCTATTTTAGTACCTTGTATAAATAGAATCATTCAGTATGTACCCTTTGGTGTCTGGCTTTTTCAGCTTCACATTATATTGATGAAAATCATTCTGCTATTGTGTTTATCAGGGGCTTGTTCTTTTTCATTGCTTATACTCTTCTATAGATATACCACAGTTTATCTGTTCTACTGTTCGTAGACAATTGGGTTGCTTCTAGTTTTTGATTATGATAAACAAAGCTGCTGTGACCACCCCTGTACATGTAGCTTGGTGGACATACACACTCATTTCTCTTAGATATATACTAAGGAGTGGAATTGCTGTGCCATAGGGTATGCATATTTTAGCTTTGGTAGAAAATGCCCAAACTGTTTACTGGGAGGGTGGTTTTGATGGGAGGTGCACTGGCAATTCTCTGCCTCTCTAGATCTATTTTCTGTTGTTCTCTGTCCTACTGTGTGCCCTGAATCATCCTAGTTCCCGGTTTCCTTATACTGTGGTTCCTGGTTAGATTCAGTCAATGGACAGCCCAGCAGTTGATTGGAGATAGGGGAGTTGGAGAGAGAATTGGACAGCCCCTCTTCTAAGGCTCTAACTCTCCCTGGTTCCATGAACACCATCCTTCTTCCTCTCCTTAGGCTCAGCAAGTGATCACAGATACCTGTTGGTACTAGTTCCTGGGCACTTCCCCATCTAACATAGTGCTTTTAGGCCTACTCACATCCCTGAAAACATAATTATTCTATAGAAATCTAAAACCTTTGAGTATGCTATTTTTGTCATAGAGATTTTGAATTATACAGGAAGAAATAAAGGGCATTTTGAGAGAAACCAGAGTGTGTTGGAACACATAGGGGTTTCTGCTCAGCATGAGAGAATTGGCACAGGAAAGAGATTGGACTGAAAGTAGTTGTTTAGGGCAATTCATGTCAACAAATATACTGGATGTGTACTGGAACTTGGAGCAATATAAATATGAGTTTCCTATCCTCAAGTGCTTTTTTTGTTGTTGTTTTTGATAAATTTTTCCTTTCACTATTTAATTTATTTTATTTTTAAAATTTAAATTCAGTTTGCCAACATATAGTACATCATTAGTTTCAGATGTGGTTTTCAATCCTCAAGTAGTTTTGTTGACAAGTAGACCTTGACTTTGATCCTGGCTGCACATGACTCTACGAAGCTTCTCTCTCTCTCTCTCTCTCTTTTCATCTATAATATGGAAATAATGATCATACCTATTTTAGGTTGACTAGTAGTTCGATCACTATCACACCTCTGAAGTAGTCAGTTAGTGAAGGAAAATCAAGCTAACCACACACTGAAGATGAGATAGAGGTTTTGTGATTTCATTAAAGGAATTCACCTAGCAGTGGTAGGGTTTCCTAGGAGGACTTCTTGAACTACTCAGAATCTTGGAGGCATAGTCTCCTATATTCTATAATTTCAAGGGGGCTACAAAAATCTAAGGATAGTGAGGCTTGCTTTAAGGGTGGCAGTATAGAAGAATGGTTAAGACAAGGCAAAGGTTTGGGAGTAGGTTCCAAGTATGAATCTAGACTTTGTCTCTTATTGACTGTGCCCTTGATCTAGAGATTAAAATGTCTTAGTTCTGTCCTCTGTAAAATGGGGATAATCATTCTTATGCCTTTTATGGTAACTTATTTTTTTATGGTAACTGTTATTAATGCATCCTTTCCTCCCACAAAAAGATATGTACACATAGTTATGAACACAGTCACTCATACCCCAGCTAAATGCTGGTATAATCTGTCAGGAAACACAAGGTTGCAAGAACAGGTTGATGCTACTGGTAACACTGTTGTGAGGGTAAGATTGAGAGTGGGTATATTGGAGGGAGGGAGTGAGATGCTTGGGAAGGTATTAAACACATGAAGTCTGGGAATGCTGGTGTGAGGATGCCATGTGCGTATTTTGAATTAGATTCTGATTTTGGGTTAGAAAATTAGCATCTGCTAGGCAAATTAGAAGATCTGAGAGGGAGAATATTAAAGTGTGTAAGTACATTGAATCAATCTGCAGGGATTTTTTTGGTTTTGAGCAATGGTTACTTGAATAAGTTCTCCTTTTGCAAGTCCAGCACTCTAGTACTTATGTCTTCATGTACCTCTTAGAGATATGAAGTCAAAGTCAACCAGTCTCTCCCTGGTTCTGTCTTTCTCTGTATTTGTCTTTCTTACACACACACACCCACAGGATGACATATTCTCAGTAACTATATATTTCAAAGCAAGTCCTGACATTAATTAGCAAGAATATAAGCAAGGACTCCTAAAGGGATTTTTTTGAGAAAACAAATTCTAGTTTGTGGGCAGGCATGCCAAAGCACAAAAGTTTTCGAAGGTAGCGAAGGCTTTGGGCAAATTTTCATAATGCTGAAGGATGAGGAAATAGTCAAGGAAGCAAACAATGTGCTTCTGGCACCCTGCTGGTGATTCAGAAAATTCTGATTCAAAAACAGGAATTATTTTCAAAGGTCTTTTGACAGAGCCGACAGCTCCTCAGCTGTCAGCCACTCTCCAGAGACCCTAATGAGCTCTTCCTTGTCAGGTCTTTCTGTCTAAACAAGAAATTGCTAGTCTCTGTATCCGCCACCCCACAGTGAATGCACCTACCTTTGCGTATGCATGGTATAAATTATTATTTAATGCAAACACTTGTTCAGGTTGATCAGTAAGTTGTTTCTGTCAACCTACATCAGTGTGGTCTTTAATGTGTCAATGACTCAACAGCAGAGTATGTGTGTAAACAGGTGGTCAGAAATGTTTTGTGTGTGTGTGTGTGTGTGTGTGTGTGTGTGTGTGTGTGTTTTTATTGGTAAACTAATAGATACTCCTAAAGAAGTTACTGCAGTTACCTATGGGGCTCATTGCTGAGGCTTTTGTAGATGGTCAGAGTACTTTACCTTATTTTTCACAATAATAGCAGATCATAATAAGGGGCAACAGAGATGACATTCAAGAGAAAAAATTCTTCTTTAAATATATTTAATACATCTCATTATTCCTTCTCTATGATACTCAAGAACCTTGCCTAATTCTATATAAAGAGACTGTCATTTCAAGTTTAGAATTCAGAAACCCCCTTCTAAGTTGGTATCTGTTAGTAGATGACACAGCACTATTTTCTAAAATAATCTTTTTTGCTGATTGCTTCATGTTCTTGAAAAAATTCTGCACTGGCTCCCTCTCTCCCCTCCATGCTAAATGGTGTTTTCTCATCTTTTAATATTCTTCCTCAGTATAGCATGGGGGAGTCAAGGGCATCAGCCTTAGAGTAGTTCACACCTGGGAACTGGCCAAATTCTTCTTGGTCCTTTTTTCCTATGTTGATCACCTCTCTGTTATCTGGTGTGTCATCAATGTATTTAGAACTACCTCCTGCTTCACTGAAGTGAAATTTTCCTCTCTTTCATTAAAATCTCTCCAGACACTCAATTCTCTTAGTAATTTGCCTCCAATGTCTGAGAAGAGAAGCTATCCACTTTATAAAAAATAAATGAAAACAACTAAAATACAATAAAAACAATGAAAGCTAAAGTAACAATAAAAATTAAAAAAAATATGTTCTTCAAAGCTTCTTTCTTTCTTTTTTTTTTTTCTTAAGATTTTATGAGAGTGAGAGAGAGAGAGCCAGCAAGAGGGGCAGAGGGAGAAGGAGAAGCAGACTCCCCACTGAGCAGGAAGCCTGACTCAGGGCTCCATCCCAGGACCCCAGGATCATGACCTGAGGTGAAGACATTTAACTGACTGAGGCAGCCAGGCACACCCAAAGCTTATTTCTATAATCAAAGCAATAAAAAGAAGAAAAGGAAGAAAGAAATAACAAAATCAATCAGTGTCTACATTTCATAAACTCGAGATTGATTTCTAGTATGGCTAAGTAACGTCTTATAGATAATTATAACTCCAGGTAAACCAAACAAAACAAAACCCCCCAAAAACAGCACTGGTGAGTGAAGAAAATTCTGTCCATTCTGGGCCAAAGTTGACACTTGACTGGATAAAATGGCATCTGTGAATATCTTATTTTTTAGGTGGCATTGCTCTTTCTGGCCAGAAAAATGAGAAGACAGAGATGAGAGAGATCATAATTGCTGGGAAAATGAAGAAGGAATCCAGAAGAGGAGAGAGTCAGAGATGAGAGGCTCCAAATTCTGTATATAAGTTCTGCCCAAGTCTTAGCCCAACTCCTGGACTGTATATTTGTGGATCAGAGTTAAAGCAATCCAACTGAGGATAAAATAATACAACTTATATTTTAGTCGTCACTCAAAAGACAGGGTTTTTTTTTCTTGAGAGCAACAAAATTAATTGCTTGCTAAAATAAGAGCAACAGATTATTCTTAAGTCATCCACTATGTTCAGTACACAATTAAAAATTACTTGATGTACAAGGATTTGGGAAATTGTGAGAAAAGGTAATCAACTAAGACCAACCCAAGGAATAATTAGCAGACTAAGGAGTTTAAAACAACAAATACAATGAAACACAATAAAATAAAGGAAAATATGTTCACAAGAAATGAAAATAGAAAATTCAGCAGAGAAATTGAAACAATATCAAAGAAACATGTAAATTGTATAACTATAACCTTCAAATGTGAATTTTCTTTTTCAAATGTGAAATTTAACACACTGGATAGGCTTATAGTAGAGTAGAGACGATAGAGAAATAAATTAGTAAACTTTAATATTTGTGATCTGATGAATAATTTTAAAAAATAGCATCCTGGGGACTTGTGGAACAATATCAAAAGGTGTAGCATACGTGTAATTGAAAATATAGAAAGTGAAGGGAGAAAGAATTAGGCAGTAAGCATATCCTAAGAACTAAAGACCAAAATTTCACCAATTTGGCAAAAAACAGAAAAATTCAGATGTAAGAAGCTCAGTGATTCCAAAAAGGGCAAATATAAAGAAAACCATACTTGTGCACATCAAAGGTAATCTGTTGAATATCCTAGTTGAGAAAAAAGTGGCTAAAGAACACATTATAGGGCACCTCGGTGGCTCAGTCAGTTAAGCTTCTGCCTTCCGCTAAGGTCATGATCCTAAGGTCCTAAGATAGAGCTCCCTGCTCTCTGTCAAATAAATAAATTCTCAGAAAACAAACAAACACAGAAAACCCCACATTATATATAGTGGAACAGTGATCAAATTCTACTAAGTTCTCAACAAAAACTGTAAAATCCAGAAGACAGTAAAACAATTTGCTTACAGTGCTATAAGAAGGAAATTTCAACCCAGAATTCTATACTCCCCTCCCTCCCAATCCAAATATCCTTTAAGAAATAGAGTGAAATAAAGACATTTGCAGATGAAAGAAAATGAAGAGAACTAATTACCAGCAGGCCTGTACTACCAAAAAAAAAAAAAAAAATATACTGAAAGAAAATTTTCAGAATTAGGGGAAATGATAGCAGAAACTCAGGTCCTTAAGTAGGAATTAAGAGCATTAGAAATGATGTACATAAGCAGACTTTTTTTAATTCTTAATTTCTTGAAAAAACATATGACTGTTGAAAGGAACATATATAATATTGTACCATATGAAGATGTAAGGAACATAACAATTGTAATAGAAGGGACAGGGGAAAACAGTAAATGGGCCTATTTGGTTGACAATGCTTGCATTTTATGTGGAATAGCATGATACTTATTAACTCTCCAGAGATTGAAAAGTTTAAGTTGCCTATTGTAATTCAGAAGCAATCACCAAAATATATTGTGAAGAAGCACAGCTAGAAAGCCAATAAATATACTCGCTCAGGTTTTTTTTTTTTTTTTTTTTTTTTCAAATTTGGGTTCTCAAATACTTGAAAATATTTGATGCAGTACAATTTAATTATGCTTTCTAGTTCTGAAGCTATACATCAGCCTAAAAAGAGATACACATTTGAGCAAGGATGAGGATGAGTGCTGTTTACTTTAAGACTAGATACTCCTGATAAAGACTTCTATGATAGAGTTAAAAGCATTTGTGGTCCAAGATTTTGGTTTTAACTACTAAAACCCGAACCATCTGCTCTTTCCCATGAAAATCTCTTTGACCCTTTTTCCCTTTCCCCATATTTTATGTGCCCCTGGGAGAAGGTTTCTGTCTCCCATTCATTCCTATTCACACAGTAGGAACAAATCTGGAAGCTTCTGTGAAGGAAGTGTATCACTGGGAAAGTAAACAAATGGCCTGAAATTCCTAGAATAGCCATTTATTAATTTTTTTTGTTGAAATAGATGAAAAATAAATTATAATCATTATTTTAAACAAAGTATGATAATTTCACTGAGATCTTACCTGTAAGATATCTGCCTGTCTCATTTAGATGAAAGTATGAAAAATATCTAAATTCCTTTTTGTTTAGGATATTTTTTTATATATCTTTTTGTTTATATATCCGTATTTATTACACAGACTAAGGAGAAATATGCCGATTTCTATTCAAAATAAAGCAAAAGGAAGTTGTAATATGATTTCACCATGGATGGAAGTCATAACTGGATTTTACCGTAAGTGGCTAGAGGTTGTAAGCACATTTCCATCTGGGCTTATAATCTATCTAGAACACTCTTCCCCTGTTATGGAATAAGAGAGGAAGAGAGGTCAAGAAATGTCTTCCCTTCTTATGGAATAGTTCCTTGGTGTTTCCTGCAGAGAATTAATTATAGTCTTGGCATAACTCTTTATCAGGTTCTCCCTGCTGCTTTTCTCCCTATCCGTGAATGAGAAATTCCAGCATTAGAGCTTAGAACAATTGACACAGCTGAAATGCAAGTAATATCTAAAGGCTGTTTGTGCATAATATTAACCAGGAAATAGACACACATAAAACCTTTTCACTGTTTTGTTTTGGGGATTTTGTGAACTGGCTTTAATTCTATCTGTATCCTGCATCATTTTTCCTATGTCCGTTTCCACATCTCATGTTTAAAAGAATCTAGGAATGAGTTAGTTCAAGGAGAGGAATTTTAGGGCCATTGCTCTTATGATCTGTTGGGTCTGCCTCGAACTTAATTCTCACTATGAAGGACACAGTAAAGTATAAGTTAAAATCTATAGAAGAATGATTAGAGTCATGGTACATGGGATGAAATTTCAGTTCCACCCTACTCCTAGCTCCTGTGACCTTGAGTAGTTCTTCAAGCCTTGACTTTCTAACCTTTAAAATGGTTGATGATAGTATTCATGCCATTGGTCAATATAAGTATTAAATCAAATAAATCATTTAAAGCACTCAACATAATGCATAGCACATCATAAGCAATCTATAAGTGTTAGTTATTATCATCATATTTCTGTCTGTTTGACTTTTTCCATCTCAAGAAATTTCCTGTTGGTCTTTTTGCAAAGAAACCAGAGTGACCGTTAGCTCATCCCATCAAGCATCCATTAATAATGCAGATAGACAGGTTCATGTTTCATAGCCAGAGGCCCAAATTACCCACAGCCATCTTGTCCAAAAGAGAGGATAAAAGTCAGCAGGTTGAATTTTTTCCAGACTTCAGGTTGTAGCCTAGAGCATCTTGGATCCTCAGCTGCTTCAGCAGAAACTCAAGTTTTGCTAATTAAAAAAAAAAAAAAAAAAAAGATGTTCTTCATTCAATGATGAAAGAAGAAAGTAAAAAATGTATTATGAAGTGAGTTTTTATGCTGCTCTTGATTTATAAATGTATAAGAAGTAACAAATGTGAAAATATTCATAGGTTGAATTCACATATTTCCTAATTCTCATGTAACTATATACTATATGCATAAATATTTTGAAAACAAATTACTTATAAAATTTAATGAGATCAATATAATATGATTTCCAAAATATAATTAATTTGAAATGTGTATTTGACAGAACTTAATCAGAGTTCATTTGGGACCATGAGCAGAAAGATGATCCACTGAATTATGAATTATTCTTTTGTGATATTGGCTTCAAATCTTTCTTCCATTTGATTGAAAGTCATCATTTCTCATCTTTCCTTTGCATCTTATCCTGATGTCCTTTCAGTTATTCATCTTTCAGTAAAGTTTCACTCCCTACTCATCCCTTGCTCTCTGACCCAGTTGTCAGAAGATACCTTTTGGTTACCTACCCAATTCACAATTCATTTTTCTGTGGGAACTAGCCCTCCATTTCTAGGAAATTTACTCAGGAACCATGCTTTTCCAGTGTCAACCTGTCCTGGCCAAGGCCAATTGAATCTTAGGTGGACACTTGATTTAAGCTGAATCAGATCATCCCAGAGATTTGGAACTGGGAACAGGACATTATAAATTATAACATACTGATATGTTAAGAAGATTTAAACTCAGGAACACTAGGACACCCAAGAGAATAGAGCAGCAGAGAAAGCCAGTTAATGGAGGAGAAAAATAAAGTGAAAATAAAGGCAGAGCAAAGGTATAGCTTGAGTTCTTGGCAACTTTCTAATACATGATTCCAGTCTCCTTGATAACCAGCTACATTTCTGCTCTACTTATTTACTTATTTGGTAAGTCATTCATATACATTTTTTGAATGTCTAGCCAACCTTATGCTAAACATTTTTCATATTCTCTCACTGAATTTTTTAATTATAGTCTAAACCACAACCATCCAACCAAATAGCAAAAACAATGGTGAGCATTTAATGTACTCTGACAATGTCTCAGAAAACTTGGAGACTTGATTTTGGTTATCATTGTAAATTTTCAAGTGAAATCCCAATTGTATAATGACTACTCTCAGCTAAGTGAGCTGAAATAAAAGTTCCTTTTTATAAAATGTAGTATTACCTTCCAAGACTGCCATGGCTAGCAGATGATACTCTCTGGCCACTATTATGACATATAATCACATAATAATCAACAGAGAATTTTGATATGGAGAAAAGAGCACAAATATGATTTTTAGCTTTCACTTATAAAATATCATTGAATAGGATATAAGACTAGGGATACCTGATGCCTGATGGCAAAACTAAACAAAAACCAACCCTGACCTACTGTTTCCTAACTTTCTATGTCTATATATTAAAATAGTGCATGTCCATAAATATCAGTCTTCAGGGAAAACATATTTTCAGATAATCCTAAATATAAGATGTGGAGAAATTATCATTTGTTCTATGAGTAGTCAACTTTACTAGAGAAAAGAATTGTGCATATTTAGGTAATGGATGTAAGTCATTTGTCAGCCTACTGCTATTCCCCTTCCCCTGAGGAAGCAAAATTGTTGTATTAGTTCAAGACATTAAACTTGTATTTAGTTTCTCATATTAAACATCAGCTAGCATTACGTGGGTTGTTGTTAGAGCGAAAACATTAATGGTTTCATCACCTATACTCTGAGTCCAAGTTCTTACTACTCATTTAGTTTTTAATCCACTGCATGTCTGGCTTACATTGTTACATCTCTATCAAAACCGTTGAAGTCTTTTTTTATTGTTGGATTCCATAACCACCTCCTACCAACTCATTTAGAGTAAAATTCTAATTCTGTCCCATAACTTGAAGACTATATATGATCTTGGCCTAACCTTTCTCTCTAGTCTTACTTTTTGCCACTCTTCCCCATTAGCCTCTAATAGCTGCTCAAACTTGAATTAGGGAAAATTGGTTGTATTGTTTATTAGAGCTACCATAACAAAATATCATAGACTGAGAAGGTTAAACAATAAGGATTTATTTTTCACAGTTCTGAAAGCTAGAAGTCTGAGATCAAGGTATTGGCAGGATTTCTTCTCAGGCCTATCTCCTTGGCTTGTAGATGGCTGTCTTATCTCTGCCTTCAAATGGGCTTCCCTCTGTCCACGTCTGTCCTAATCTCATCTTCTCATAAGGACACCAGCCATGTTGAATTAGGGCCCATCCCATGACCTCATTTATCTTAATTTTAAAGATGTTATCTCCAAGTGCAGTCATGTTTTGAGATACTGGGGATTAGGGTTTCAATTTTAAGGAAATTTTTAGGGAATACAATTCATCCCATAATAATAATGACATATTGATGAATATGCTCTGGGAAGTTTGGACAGGTCATGTTAGAGTCACAAGGTACTTGAGGAAAAGTAACAGAAGTACAAACCCAGTGACTCTAGAAGCTTTGGGTATGACATAATCTTGTCCACTTGTGCTCTTGGATGCAGAGACTTGAATGTGAGGCCTCATGACCACTTTTTTCCCCCAGAAGTCTTCAGGGAGTCAGTGTGAGAGCACCTGAACAGAGGAAGACAGAGACCAGTATATAAGATCAGTGGTCTGCGGAGGCAGCTCCACATCTCTTCAGAAAGTTGGGACCAACTGAAGGAGTCTCAGGAGGAAACCATCACTGATGTTGTTTCTCTGGTGAGAAAGCGAGTCTTGTGAAAAATGGCAGTGTAAGAAAACCATTTCACTTCCATTTATCATAAACAATCCAATGAAATGACTATGCAAATAGCAAGCAACATGATGGATTAGGATAATATTATTAAGGAGTTTAAAAACTTTTTAAAGTGATTCTTGCAAAATGTTTTTGAATAAATAAATGTCATATTGCCTAGCTCAGGCAAAGACCCACAGGATTTATCATATTATTGAAAGAAAAGATAAAAGATGGAGAATTTAAAGTCCGGGAAACTTAATGAGGTCACCCCAAATATACCAATAGAAGCTCATTTTAAAATGAACTATTTCCTCATGTGAGAAAACAGTAAACAAAGACAAGGATTAACAAAAACAGTGAATTTTGAAAATAACATAACAACCAGATTATGGATTCTCCCGGGTGGCGATTAAAGTCTCTCCATTCAGGGATCCCTGGGTGCCGCAGCGGTTTAGCGCCTGCCTTTGGCCCAGGGCGCGATCCTGGAGACCCGGGATTGAATTCCACGTCAGGCTCCCAGTGCATGGAGCCTGCTTCTCCCTCTGCCTATGTCTCTGCCTCTCTCTCTCTCTCTCTCTCTCTCTCTGTGACTATCATAAATAAATAAAAATTTTTAAAAAAGTCTCTCCATTCAAAGAGGGGGAAACTATAAGTACCTACTGCTTAAAGATGGAATCTAGCTTTATTTACATTGTTCATGGAGGATTTTGGAAATTTCCTTAGGACCAGTCTTTTCTCTGAAAAAACAAGAGGCACCAGCAGATGAAGGTATTTCCTGTACTTTTAGAATGGCTGATTCATACTCGTTAAGGCACTTACTAGAGACTGACTTTCAGATCTCTATGTACATCTAATGGTGCTTTGCTTGTGTCATGAAGTTTTCATTCTTTCGTGTGTTATGGCCCTTAGTCCTAGCTCAAGCTATGTTTGGATTAAGGACATTTGTTTTAAAGAATTTATTAATTTATTTGGCACGTGAGTGGTGGAAGGGTGGGGGGCACTGGAAGAGGGAGAGAGAATCTCAGGTAGACTCTGCTCTGAGCATGGAGCCCAACCCAGGGCTTGATCCCAGGACTGGGACTGAGGGCATGACCTGAGCCAAAACCAAGAACTGAGCCACCTAGGCATCCCAAGGACGTATTTGATGGAAGATATAGCCCAAGGAACTAGGGTTAGAGTCTTTCCTCTTAATTCTATACTTTTCCCATTAGTTAGCTAGGAGTGTGCCAATGGCACAGGCTTCATGGAGCAGATATCTGGGATTTTGAAGCTGGGACTACTACAGGGGAAGTTGTAGAATTTTGCCTGAAAATAGTCAATAGCAGCTTCTGGCTCTCAGACTCCCTTAAAGGGAAAGCTGAACAATTGTGATTTTTTTTTTAGCTGTGCAACAATGATATATATATGGGTGATGGGGAGGGATGTCTTTACCTTAGCAGTGTGAATTCAAATTCTTCATTGATTAAAAGGTTGAGATACAGATATCATTTCTGAATGGAAAATAGGTTCTTAAAAATATTCATAATACTTAGGAATGACCTGGAATTTGTTTGCAGAACAATTCAAAATTTAAAGTCTTGTGTATAAATCCCTGTGGGAATTTAATACATTTTTTGGTGGTTTCCTGGATTTAAACACAAGGGGATGATTTTAAAAATTCCTTCCTGACCTAATTTATTCTGCACCATAACCAGAGATAGGTTTTTATAATGTCCTTTTATTAAGACATTTAAATCTGCTGTTGAGCCTTCCTATCAATGCATTTGATGGGGCTGATGAGTTATGATGCAAGCAATTAGGGCAATTAAATTCTTCAAGACACAGTGTTCTGAGAAATTATGTACTTACTATGAAGGCAGCATGAGATCTATTTTTTTTAAATGTTGGACTGACATGAGCAAGTGTCATCAATAATGCTATTTTTTAAGCAATGTATGTCTTAGAATCAAAGAATAACTTTGCTTTTTAAAATTTTAATAACAAGTTTGTGCTTAATTTCACTCTCTAGGTTATTTATTACCATGCATCCTACATAAGCAATTAAAATCTTGTCAATAACAGATCATCTAACCTGCATGCAGATGACCTTTGGCAAGTCATTCATCCTCTCTGCTACTCAGTGTCCTTATCTTTCTGATAAGGGTCAGATAAGGGCCTCAGTTGTTGCTATGTATCCAAAATAGACTTGGTTTCTGTGGGTCTGAGGACAGCCCAAGCATGTTTATGCTTTCTAACCTCCTTGGGCTATTCTGTTGTGTAGAAGAGGTTGAGAACCACCTAACTGGATTTTAACCTTCTGGTTCTACTATTTTAAGATTCCAACAGTGTTTTTCATGGAATGGTAGATCTTCACCCTTTATTGGAGATGACGTTTGTAGGGTTTTGCCATTGGTGAGAATTTGGAAGTGAGGACAGGAATTTCACCCTGGTTTCTGTATAAGTCCCTGAAGCTTATATGTGATGCTGGTAAAGGGACCTGTAGTGAAGGAAAGAAGCAGGGATAGGGGGGCTGAATTGAGAGGATGTTTTGGATTCTAGGGATTCTTGGGAACCCGGAGTAAAAAAAAGCAATCACTAAGAGAAAGTGGCAAGATCAGAGCTGAATGATAAACCTTATGCTTTTTGGATATGATATTCCCTTGGGGGAATCTGTAAATCCCAGGATTTTCCTGAAAAAAGAAAGCTAAATAAAATATCTGAAAAAATACATTGACATTTTTTGAGTTATGCAATACAACCCTGTAAAAAAGGAGAAAATGATATAGTGAGGTAAGAAGAGAAACAAAACCTGCCCCTTTCTAGAAGTAGCCACTGCTTACATTTTATTATGAATTCTTCCAGATACTGGCTTTGGATAACAATCCTATAAAATATTCATGAAACTTATCCATTGTGTGTTTTTAAAAATAAGTTAAGTATCATTATATTATTATGCTGTTCTTCCCTCCCCCATCTAATATAGTCAAAGGTTGTAAGATACCATGATATATGTATGTAAATGCTATGTAAATGTAGCTTGTTCCTTTAATGACTATTTAGGATTTTGTTGAAAGGATGTGCCATAACCTTACAAATCAGTTCTCTCACAATAGACATTTTAATCATTTCCAGTTCTTTACACCTAAGAAATATTCAGTAGTGAACATCTTTGTCTGACCGGTTGGGCAACTATCCCTGTGGAGTAGATCCAATGATGGAAAATTTTTGGGACAAAAAGATTTAGAGTGTAGGTAAATTACTAATTTTTTTTTTAAGATTTATTTATTTATTTATGAGAGACATAGAGAGAGAGGCAGAGGGAGAAGCAGGCTCCCTGCAGGAGCCCGATGCGGGACTTGATACTGGAGCTCCAGGATCACACCCTGAGCCAAAGACAGACGCTCAACTGCTGAGCCACCCAGGTGTCCCTCTAAATTTTTTCTTTCCAAACTTTTATGTCAATTAATAAGGCCCTCAAGATTGTATGGTGCTTTTGTTTTTCACAGCTATACCAACCCAGGTAATGATCCGTGTTTTGAATCTTTACCATTTTTATAGGTGAATTGTTATTCTATAGCTTTACTTTGCATTTCTTTAATTATCAGTACAATTTTCTAAAATAAGGTAATTTCCAAAGAGACTCCCACTCACCTACTGACAAAAAAATGACATTAGTTTCCTAGCTAGGTGGTAATGAAAGAAAACAACTAAAAGGATATATTGGAGGAATTTAGACAGAATGCAGGCATTAATTTGCATTTTCTAATCAGAAATGCATTTATTTTTCTCTTTGTCCTCTGTGGCTCTCCAATTTGAATATTCAGCAGGAGAAGAAGGCTGACTGAATACTTAGATTTAACAACAATAGTTAAACATATTCCTTTCTTATGATTCTGCTCCATCTTTCTAAGGTGAAACATTTCAAACAAAGTAAATCTTAATTTTGAATTCAGATGGCTCACTGCTGAAATCATTATGAACACAGTAGAAATGGGAAACTTTTCAGAATATTTTACCTCTGTAGACAAATTGGCACTTTCAGAGAACATTAGCATGATGTAGGCCCTGTGCATCATTTCCATCTCTTCCCTTCCCCCTCCCCTAGCCTTGTCAAAGCCAAGGTTAATGGATGCCCTAGATTGAGGATGGCCCTCAACATGAACTTCCTGGGCTGGCTGGCAGGCACTGTGTTTTCCAAAATGATCTGTCCTGGAACATTTGCTCTCTCACCAGGCTCTCCTTTTCCCTTCTTCCTGTCCTCCCCTCTCTCAACCTTCTATGCCTCTCCTCAGCCCTTCTGCACACCCTCCCTTGCTCCCTTGCAACCTTGCTCAGCCAGCACTCACACTTCTGTCTCTTGGGACACTCATCCTGGGGAGCCTTCCACTTACCAAAGCCTCACTCCCTTCTCCGTCCCAGCCACAGGGACTATGCTAAGCAGGCTCTTCCCCTTTGTCCTACATTAGTTTATCAAAAATCGGGTCCCTTTAGTCAACCGTGAATGTCCAAGAGTATGCACTTGGATTAGGCCACTGTTCTTGGCGCCAAGCAGAGTGGTATGCATGATGAATTATGAAACCCTTTTCCGGACAAGTTTAGAATCTCTGGTTCTGCCAGGGCATTGGACCAATGAATGGGAACATGTGTGACAAATCAGAAAATCCTTCTTGGGAAATGCTTGGGAGGAGAAATCTGCAGTCAGCTACTGTGACAAACTGAAGACTCGATGAAGGCCCTTCAGGGGTGACCTGAAAACAAGCCACTTCTCACTTATGTTTTAAATTTGGGGATTGCATAAGATTTAGCTAATATGGTCCAGGTTTGATTTTTAAAACGCCCACAACAAACTCTTTCTTTGTATTTAGTTTTATACATTATCTCTGTATATGTATTAAATATCTGCTACTACCGTGAAGTTTGATGAAAAGATTAATGCTGTCATCTATTCACACAGCAAATACCATGCTTCCTCTTACGTGTCTCTTCTCTAAGGACTGGCTGTACAGGACTCCCTGTTATGCTGTTAGGTTTCCATTCTACCCATGTGAACACTCTGGATCTAGATTTTATAGATACGTGACAAGTTCAACAACCACCTCCAGATTTTCTCCCTCCCATTCCCTTTTCTTATTATCACAAGACTAAGAGCCCCAATTTGTTAGGCCAGGCATTTTTAGTGGAGATATATACATGTACACATGAGCGCTCCTTACATTTCTCAAGACTCATGAATTATTCAACTTGGTTTTTTTCTCCTGTGCACTAGGTACAGATTCTTTCTTTCTCCCTTCTACCAGAAAGGAGGAAAGAATCTTCTTGTTCTTCCTTTCAAAAAATATGACTCCTTTTTATCATTATTTTTTAAAAGTGGAATATTAACATTTTTTTTTGAGAGAGGCAGCGAGAGGGGGGTAAGGGAAGGAGAGAGTACAATCAATGAGGGTGGGGGTGGGGGTGAAGCAGGGGCACAGAGGGTGTGAGAGAGAATCTTAAGCAGACTCCACACTAGCCCAGAGCCCGATCTCAGTGTCACAACCCTGAGATCATGGCCTGAGCTGAAATCAAGAGTTGGATACTTAAACTGAGCCACTCAGGTGCCCCCATCATTTTAAAATAGCATGATATATACATCTCAGATTAGAGATGGTTTTGTCCTAATATTTAAAGTCCATCTCCTGTATCCATCATTACCTTATGTTGCCTTGTTAGTAAGATTAAAAAAAAAAAAACACTCTAAATCCATTGGACATGTCTCTTTGGCCGTCTCTTGATGCACCATGTAGGGAGAGAATAATTTTACAGAATTTGGCTTTATTCATAGTTCCTACTTCAACTTATTACATGTTTGCTGAGTTTAACTGGAAGTCCTGTATTTTGTTTGGTAACCCTAACTGATACCCTATTCTATGCCTGTTACTACTTATAATCCTTATCTGTGCTCTCTAACAAATAGAGGGGAAAAAAAAGGTTGACAGGGACCATTACAATAAAACCTGAGAAAATTGTAAGCTTTTGAAACAAAAGACTAGTGACTCTGTTCCCTGTTGTAATCTCAGAGCCCCGCACCCTGGAACCATGAGTGTTTGTCAAATGAACTAAAACATGATGAATATTGAGGCCACTGTTTCCCATGTATGTCTCTACTTTACCTTGGTTCAAGTCAACTGTTTATCTTTCTACAAGTCCAGATAGTGAATATTTTAGACTTTGTGGACCACATGATCTCTGTTGCAGTTGTTCAACTTTCCCAGCAAGGTAGCAGCCACAGATGATATGCAACCAAATGAGTATGACTGTGTTGCAATAAAGCTTCATTTACAAAAACAGGTGATTGGCTCGATTTGGCCTAAGGGTCAACATTCACTAATATTTGTTGCCTTAGATCCAAGTCCTCTCCCCACATGTGAATATGAGGCTGATCTATCTCTGCTGCTTCTGGGTGAATGGTGGTGGGGAGAGTAGAGCTGTGATAATGATCACAGACCTTGTCCCTTCACAGCTCACTACCCACCAACAATCCCAGGAGAATATGCATATCTTCCTTTTAATCACATACTTGTGAACAGTTTCAAGGAACCTTAAGTGTTGTTTAAGTATCAAAAATAACCAATAGCAAATAGTGTCAGAAAGGAGTATTTTTTAGTTTTTATTTTGGTTGTTGTTAAAAAACTTTAAATGGAGATGACAAGATGGGGACCTCATCTGGTGCCTTGCTTCCAGAAAAGACAGTCCCTCGGGGGAATGGATCAATGACCCTCACATGCTTGTCTCTCTTGGGGCCATACAGTGAGTTGTTCTTTTCTGAACATCACCCAGGGACCCTGGGATTCCAAGTAAGAGATATCTAGATGCCAGAAACTGGAACCTTATGAGACATCTGGAATTAGAAGGAGGTGAGTAATGGGTCTGTAGGTTCTGATTCGTATTTAAATCTAAGGGAAATCAAAAGAAGTTTCTCTCTGTAATTTGAAAAGGTCATGTGAGAGAAGTCCTTGTCTAGCCTCAGTCTTAGGAGTAATGGGAGAGGAATTCCCAGGGCTGGTGAAAGGAAAAGCTTGGATATGCAGGAGTGCTGGTAGCTAGTGAGATCTGAAAGAGCCAGCCTAGTATGTCTGCTATCAGAGATTCACTGGTGCAACCTGTCTGGCCAGAAAGGGAAGTTTCTATCATTACAGTTGCTAACCTGTCTTATACAGATGCAATAAAACACAAAGGTAGAGGCAGAAGAAAAGGAAAGAAAAGGTTCTTGGTGGAAAGGATTTATTTGGTATCTCCAGCCACTCATTTTTTTTTTTCTTTTTTAATCAGTAATTTTTCATTACTCCCTTTAACTCAGCCTGTCAGGCATAGAGTGTTTTCTTGTTTTATCAGTGTCTCTTTCCCTTCACCCTGGGACAGTTTCTGATTTTCAAAATATTAATATAAATGCTATAAATATCAATACATATATATTTTTTCCTCTGTTCTTTGATTTATGCTGCCTTTTCTCCATGAACCCCAGCTATACCTTCCCCAACTACTCTTTGTCCTTAATGGTGTAGCTCAGATACCACTTCTTCTACTACAGAGTCTTTCAAGACTTTGGAAACCTCTCCAGGCCTATTCTTACTCTTTGCATACGTCTGTCACTGCATTCATGGAATTATATAAATATATGATAATTATCTACTCATGTGAGTTCTTTTGGTTGATTTATCTTTGTCACTCTCCCCAAGCATCATGCCTTCTACATGGTTAGCCCTCTGTAGAACAATATGATTGGAAAGTAAGGCCCATTGAGGTTAAATGTGACCAATGCTAGAGAGGTAGAAAGTGGCAGATGGAGGATTCTGGCCTGAATGCTTTCCAGTTCCCCAAACCACTGCCTCTTCAGATTAACCTACTTTAAAAGTTCAGGAATGCCTGGCCATCTGTGGCAGACAATTCAATAAGAACAAAATTCAGCCCTTTCTACTGAGGTTTTCATCTTTTTCCTTATTTTCACTCTCTCAGCCAAGGCAACGATCTGGTTCCTTAAAGAAAATTGCCAGGTGGAGCTGAGGGGACATATTCCCTGGGTGTTTTCTAGACCCTCCTGGCTTTTTTGCATGGCTTCTCTCCTGGGGAAGGCTCATCTCCTCATTGCTGCCTCAACTACTCCATCTCCAAAGGCTAATTCCTCTTATTTGTTCTCCCTATCCACAAACCCAACCAAACTAAAAATGTTCTGTTCAGCCCCCCTTTTTATCTATTACAGAGCTCCGTTCATATTAATCATTCATTGCTAAAATCGTCTTGAGGGTTGACTGATATTAACATGGAGATTTGGGTCTCTTCCCACATCAAATGAAGCCACACAAATAGTCTGTGTTTATGACTTGTTGGTTTTCCTATCATTTGGGGGGAGAATAGAATCATGGTTTGTTTTACACACACACACACACACACACACACACACACACACACACACATGGTGCCACTCACCCTTGAGGACAACTTTGTAGAGCTAGAGTTGCTTTAGAAAGAAGCAGGCGGACATGGATAACAACCGCTACACTTTAGACCAGCACCATCCAATAGTACTTTCTGCAATGATAGAAATGTTCTTTATCCGTGGTGCCCAATACAATAGTCACTAGCCCTTGTGGCTATAGAGCCCTTGAAATGTGGTTTAGTATGACTGATGAACTGCCATTTTTATGTTATTTAACTTATTAAAATTAATTTAAATTTTAATAGCCATGCATGGTTAGTGGCTCCTACATTGCACAAAACAGATTTAGAACATCTGCTCTCATTATTTTAATATGGGGGCTTGTACTACTCTGGCTATTTGATTTTTGACTGATAACAGACAGAAGATGTAAACTTAATTTTGTTTTATTAGAACACATCTCCATAAGTGTTCCATTTGAGAATAACCTTGTCAGTAATTCTTGGGTTCAGTGAAATCTTGGTAAGCTTTATGAGAGGGTACAATGACTTAATTGCTGAAAAAAGGAAAGGAATTCCCAAGAATAATCCATATATTCCAAATACTTTTCAGAAACCTTCAAAGGTTGTGTTCTATGTATAAGGAGAGAGGGTTTATATGGAACTCTTATGTAGAAGCTCATTAGAGGTTTAGAAGAAGATAGATCCTGAGTACCTGTGCCAGCAGAGCCTGTGACCCTGGGAAAGTCACTTAACCTCTCCAAATTTTTGGTTCATCTGTACGTTTGGAATGCTATTGAAACTATCCCGAAGGGTTTCTGGGACTAACTGAGATAAGATAGAAGCAAACAATTTGTAAGACACCATACAGATGATAGTTGCTATTGAGATTTTAATTAATATAATCTGTAATTCTTCCAAAGTAATTGAGTG
This sequence comes from Vulpes lagopus, assembly GCF_018345385.1. Classification (NCBI taxonomy): domain Eukaryota; kingdom Metazoa; phylum Chordata; class Mammalia; order Carnivora; family Canidae; genus Vulpes; species Vulpes lagopus. Next base: position 31,814,330 of record NC_054846.1, read on the forward strand.
TGAGCATCAGCAACAAGTGGCAGGAACCACTCTGTCTACACTTTTTATTGTAAAGTAATTCTGAAAAAAGAAATTAAACTTCTAAGCATGGTAGAGTTTGCTTTCATATTAATTTGCAGAAATTTTGTGTGTGTTGCTAGACTCTGCAGTTATACAAAGTAATCCTGTTTTGAAAACTAAATCTTAATATATATGCCTTTCTTTATTGACTAAGGCTTTTCAGATTGAAGATTTCCCTCCTCTGTTTTCATAATGAAAGGATATCTCAGAAAAACCCTGATAAGCTTTTTCCTTTGTTTCTTATGACTCACTCAGTATCCTGTTTTATAATCTCTTGTCCTTTGGCCAAAAGTTCCAGGGAAAGTGACATCTCCAATCTAGGGAAGTTAAAGATTTGGGGAAAAGGAGAAAATCACCACATTTAGTCAAGATGTCTTACCCACAGTAAGCATTATTGTTCTCATTTATGGGTGAAGTAATAATTTCAAATGCTTAACTGTTCCTTTTTTTTTTTTTTTTCTCTGCCACTGGGTAAATGTGTCTATCAAGTCATCCGCAAATGACAGCAAATTATTCCAAAGGGTAGGGGGATATACCCCAGGCCCTTTTATTGTTTGTATTTTGAGGATATCTAAGGGAATTTTGTTTCTTTCATTCAACCTAAAGCATGTTTTTTAAAAAGAAAGAATTGTTTTTTTATTATGGTCACCTATTAAAGTTTTTTTTTTTTTTTTAAAGACTTTATTTAGGGATCCCTGGGTGGCGCAGCGGTTTGGCGCCTGCCTTTGGCCCAGGGCGCGATCCTGGAGACCCGGGATCGAATCCCACGTCGGGCTCCCGGTGCATGGAGCCTGCTTCTCCCTCTGCCTGTGCCTCTGCCTCTCTCTCTATCTCTCTGTGACTATCATAAATAAATAAAAATTAAAAAAAAAAAAAAAAAAAGACTTTATTTATTTATTCATGAGACACACACAGAGAGAGAGAGAGAGAGAAAGAGAGAGAGAGGCAGAGACACAAGCAGGCTCCATGCAAGCAGCCCGACGTGGGACTCAATCCCGGGTCTCCAGGATCACACCCTGGGCTGCAGGCGGCGCTAAACCACTGCGTCACTGGGGCTGCCCACCTACTAAAGTTTTAAATTTAAATTTCCCACTCTTAGAAATTACATTTGATTTGTATTTACCAATTTCTAGGCTGAATTCTAAATACTCCTTTGATTGAAAAATAAATGTAGGAATTTTCAAAACAGTTCATTTTGGTTTATATACTTAAATGCATGTGAAACAATTGACATAAGGCCTGTTATGTTTGTAAGCATTTAATTATGAAAGTGCCCTTTTGTCCTAAGGAATGAATCAGAGAATGGCTTTGAGATTATGTATTTCATACCTTAACATTTTAGCCAAGCCTAGAGTCTAGATATTTTATGAATTTATTTATAAATATATATATATTTTAGATATTATGTCATTCTATAAAATATACCACAAATACTTGTAACAGAAAACCTTTCTCCAAAGTTCTCTGAAATATAATACCACAGATGAATGAATATTCTAATATGGGCTAATATCAGATGAAGCCATCTTTGTGTTACATGAATCATGAAGGCAAGTTTTAAGTTTTAATCTTTAAGATGTGTCATCAGTTGATCTGAGTTCAAACATGCATGAGATTGTGAGAGCACAAGCTGAACATTATGCTTCCTTTATAACTTGAGAGGACATCTAGGACTTAAAAAAAAAGAAGGCTAAAAAAAAATAAAATAAAATTACCATGAGAGTACAGCTAAGCTGAATTCAAAGAAAAAAAAATAGCTGCTTTGATTATGTTTAGGCATTCCCACAATTATTCTTTGGAAGCAAATATAATGTTTCAGACAGCCAGCAGCTGCTACTTCTGGATTTGATACTGTTACAGCTTATTGGGGGCCTGGTAGGTACCTAGCGCTATCTGTCTTAAGCTACCATCTTCAGACACCCTCTCATGAGGTGGGTTACAATCCCTAGTTAATACATGGGGAGGCTGGAACTTACAGGTTTGATCGAATCAGAAGACAAATCATCTTTAGTTTTAACAATCGGACCCAAGATTAGATTTTTTTCCCTGAGTGACACATGGAGCATGAGAAATAAAGCAATGGTGTTAGGCTACCATTTAAAGGGTGCTTGTGGGCACACTCTCTCACTTTCCTGCCTAGGCATGTCTTCCCTCCCTTCCATCTTTCCTTGTTAACATGCTACTAGTTCTCCAATCTCAGTCCAAAATGTTACCTCCATCCTGATCTTCCAGGACATGACATGCATCTCACTTTTCTTATGTTCTTTAGTGTGTTGCTTATACTTCTGTCAGAACACTGGCAATAATGGATTCATTAAAAGAACGTTTATTGATAGTGCCCTTTTGTACCCAGTACAATGGTTAATTGTGGTAAGTCTAGCTTTCCTTGACTTACTCAGCTATATGTGTCTCATAGCACCTACCAGAGAGACTTCCTCATAGGAACTTAATAGAGATTTGAATATTATTCCACTCTGGCCACTCATTGAGCCGCATCCAACCTCACCAATGACTTTCTTTTTAATAAAATAGATTACAAATAGACGACACACTTAGGATACTGTCCTGTATATTGAAGAGTTGATAATGGGGATCTCCACAATTAGAGACTTAGTTATGCTTCAGTGGCTTTCACAAACTGCTTTGGCATCCTGCCCATGTTCATTGTGGAGGTTTTTCTTTCTTTAAGAGTTTCCTTTCGGTTCATCTAAGAGGGAAAACCTTTGTTAAATACTGCTGTCTTTCACACCTGTAGTTTTTGTGAGAGAAAGCTTTTCAGAGTTCTTGTGGCTGTAATGGCTGAAGATAAGAATGGAGTTGGAACACTAAGAACAGAAATAATTAGGATTGGGATGAATCAAAATTATATAAGGTTTTCTGGATCCTGCAAGCTTGGCTATAACCTAGCATTTTATATATCTTATATATTATAGTATGAAGTGATTCACTTATCAGGAATAGCAAGAGGGTCTTGTGTGTGTGTGTGTGTGTGTGTGTATATATATATAACATACATTCAGAGTTTACATATTACATTTATTCAGACCAAAAAGCATAGTAAGGATCTTATGAAAGTCATCCTTGAAGATCAACACCAATCGTGGTCCATAGCAGGAGATGTACCAATGATTAGAAATAGGTACAAATGGGCGCCTGTGTTGCTCAGTTGGTTAAGTGTCTTTGGCTTAGGTCATGATCCCAGCGTCCTGGGACTGAGCCCTACGTTGGGCTCCCTGCTCAGTGGGGAGTCTGATTGTCCCTTACCCTCTACCCACCATCCCTCATGTTCTCTATCTCAAATAAATAAAATCTTAAAAAAAGAATTGCGAAGTGTAGAATTATGGTTTCTGAAATGTAGACTGATATGGAATTGCTCATGGCTGTTCTAATCAAGGTAGAACATTTCATTTAAAAGCAAAAGATGAATAATATTGGCAATAGATATTGAAACTATATTCCCAGCCTTAACATTATTAATACTTCTCAGCTAAGAACATTCTTCTCTGTTGCTATTAATTTTTAGTTATTAAGCAGAGGCTGTAAATAATAATAATCTCTTACATTTGAATAGAGCTTATAAATTCTTCAAACTATTTTCATCTAGATTTTCTCAGCAGTATAAATATATTAACATACGTTTAGAGTGCCAATGGTATTGGGGGCATTATATGTTATATCATTTATTCACAAAACAACTCTTTGAGATAGCCCCTGTTATCTCCATGGTAAAAATGAGAAAGCAAACAGATACACTTTGAACTTGTTTAAGTTTGCCCAGCTAATCTAAGGCAGAGATGAGATTCAAATTTAGGCTTTTCTGCTTTCAAAGCCTTTATAATTTTTCCTTGAAAACTGAAGAAAAGGAAGTTCACTAACTTGCCCAGGGTCATATTTCATGGCAGGCTAGAACTCAGAATTCCCATCTTTTACTTATTACCATATTCTCTATTGCCTTATGCTTTATGCATATACATTAGAAAGCCAAGATTAATTTTTATTATTTAAAGATTTCCCTTTTCTTGTGAAGGTTAAATTTGGTTCTGATAGGAAATATGCTGCCAGGGACAGCTTATCGAACTAGAAATTCCATAGAAAGCCTGAGGCTAGTATCTGAGTAATAAGCCTGGGTGATGTAAATACTCTTTTTCTTATAGTCATGCTGTATACAGTTAAAGTTATCTTACGCATAGTTTTACCAGTTGGGAAGTATTCCTCTGAAAATCTTTCCCACTTGAAGTCCCCTGAGATTGCATAAAGTGCAACCTTTGGACTCCAGTGACACCCTGATAATAGCTGTCACATGGGATTAAGTTGTTTCCAATTAAATTGTCACCTCCTTAAGAAACAGGGAGGGTGTCTTTTTTGCATTGATTATCTGCAACTCAGATATTATGCAAACACGACAATATGCATTATGCATATCTGTAGAAATTTGTTGGGAGAAAACTCTAGAGCCCAGCAGTCAAACCATAGCCCATTCTCTGGACTGATAAATGGCAAAACTTTGAGGATACCAATCCTGTTCAAGCAAGTTTTAAAGGTAGCTATATTATGATCAGAGAAGAGTTAAAAGTAGCAAATTACCTTTGGCATACCTAGTTCCTTTTGTACATACACTCAGCTCCAGGAACATAGCCCCATACATTTGTTCTTTGGAATTAAGTAAAATCAGGGTGTTATCTGCTGCGTCCCCTGGGGTAATGGGAATTAAAGTTAGGTAGAAATCTTTGGAAAATTTGAATTTCAACTCTCAAAGAAGACTGAATACAGACTTTTTGATTGTAAAGACCACGTGTTTCCCCTTCCCAGGGTCAATGAAATCAAAGACGGAAATAGGGGATGTTTACTTCAAAAGCACAGACCTAGGTGGCATTTAGTGGATTGAAATGGTACTTTAGTGTTTAGTCAATGTGCCCCTGAAAATTTCTCGCACCCAGGGACTGGATGGGCCAGGCCAAGTAAACATTAGCAATATCAGATGATTTTAAAAAATAACCCAGTTCTCCACAATCTCATCAATAGTCCAGGCTAAGAATTCTCGGAGGGATTGGCTCACTGGTCTGCCTGGTTCTTGAGGAAGTGCTTGTGTATCAGTCCTACATACTGAGAGAATGATCTGTCTTACGTTCTTAAGGGCACCCAATAGATAGGTATTCCTTTTATGCCATGGATGCCTTCCGGGGGACATCTAGAGTTTAAGCTATATAATTACTCATTTATGTCTTGCTTGTTTGAAGCTGGGGTGCGTTATTTAAAGGTCTTAGTTTTATAATGGATTTCTTCTGATATTATTTCCCCATTTACCTATTATTTCAGATGATAGCTCAAAAAAAAAAAGTTAAGCTTTAACTGCCGTCTTGATGTTTCAACATTCCAAATGTTAGGAATGTAATTTGAAAAAAGAAAAAAAAAAGAGGAGGGGTATGCAATTAAGTTCAAAGAAACTTGACTTTCTATCAAGATGAGATTGCCATGAGATAAGTGCAGAAATGCAAATATTGTTCTGATGAGTGAAAGGTTTTAATACAGGCATGACCAGTTTGACCAAAGCCCTCATTCTAGAAACCTTTCATAAAGGAAGTCTGTCTGTCATTATGTGAATTCCAAAACATCTGCTCCGTGGAACAATGGAGTGGTGCCTGAGGTCTGTGCTGTACCAGGGTAAATTTTGTTTTGATTAAAATGAAAATAGCATGGGAATCTTAGAATTTAGGCTCTAGAAACAAAGCCTCATTCCTGCAAATATCTTGCTAACCTACATGAAACGATTTGTTAGGAATGGGTATAATGTGGTGGGCACTTCTAGGACTTAGTATGTTTCTAAGAAATTTCTCAGCTCTTGGCCAAGATTTAAACATTATATTCTCTTTTCAGAAATTGAGGTATTAAAACATACATTCAGATATGGTCCTAATCAGAACATTCTTAATTAAGTTTTAAATATATTCTAGAAGCAGGATTTTTTTTTTCAAGGAACAGGATTTAAATGTTTCTATAGTTTCTCCTTTTGAACAGATTTGTGTAAGTTATGCTTTTCTAAAAGTATAATTGCTCATTATTAGGATTTAGAAAAGAATGGACTTTTAAAAATCTATAAAAGCATTAGATAAAAATTACAAAACAGTCTCATCAGCTAATCTAACACTTAGAAGTAAACAGCAAGGCTTTGATTAAATTCTTTTTGATTTGCTTTGTGTATGTGTGTGTGCATGTGTGAACATTAATGGTTTTATTTTTTAAAAAATATCTTTTCCCTTCATAATGATTTTTTTTAATGGTAAGACAAACAAACAAACAAACAAACAAACAAGTACCCAATGACTTTAGTAAGACTAACAGTGTATAGTGAGATGTTTGACACAGAGGAGATACATGCTTACAAAAAAAGAGAAAGGAATGGGTCCAGGGACGTGGTGGATGGTGCTACACTTGTCATTAGGAAAGAAGCACACATGCCATGTCATATATTTCATGGCAAGCTGGTCAAAGACATTATTTTAAAATGATGTGTGGTTCACTGGGAATCATTTTACTTCTATTCTTATTCTCAAATTAGGTTAATTTTTCTTTTAGTCTTCTCAAAGGGGGAAAATACCCCATCTCTTTACAGACCTCCAGGGAAAGGCATGGAGGTTTGAGGCAAGAGAAATCTAAACAGCCAAATTATGTCATAGGCACAGATCCCATTATTCAGTGGCAGCTCTTCATCAAGCTTTCTATGGAAAGTCAGTCCTTACCACCATACTGTCTGCTCAGTTGTTCAGGACTGATTGAAAAACATGTTCAGTCAGGAGATTTCCTTTTAGACACAGTGAGAGCCATGATCGTTTCTGAATGCAGAGCTTCCTATTTGAGGGCAATCATTTATTTATATCATGGATGGACTTTTTTCTTTAAAGCACAATTTTGAGGTTTACTATTCTCAGGAAACCTATCAAAGTATGTGTTTGAAAGGCTAAATGTCAGGATTCCTGCTTGCTTTGCCACAACTGTTTTTCAGCCTCTCCAAAATCACAGATGGGTGTTAATGTTTCAGTGAATGAGATGTTCCATTGTCTGAAATAATGAGCTTCTAGCTTTCATGTTACAACACAATTCCAGGGTCAAACAATTTCTTCTTAATAATAATGATATAGGCGTGATTACTGTAATAGTTATGGGATAGATGCCACCATTAAACAAGTTATGTATGTTCTTGAGGCCCTTTTTCCCACCTGTATGATGAGGATCATAATGCCCTCCTACATATTGTTATGAGGACTAAATGAGAAAATGCATGTAATTATAGGTCCACCTACCATAGTAGGTGCTCAGTAAAGAGTAGTTATTCTCTTCAGTAATGGCTTTACATTACATAGGATATCTGTTACTTCAAGATAGGTGCATATATGATTAAATAGGACTCTCCCCCCTGGGAGGCAAGCCTCCAAAGAAATAAACAATACTGCTCATGGAATGAGTCTCCATTAGGATGGTAATAAATACAGCTCTGCTGTTCTTGGTGAAATAGCCCCAATGATTACTATGCTCTTATTTTTCTCTGTCAGAAGAAGTAAGATTATAGCCCTGGGTCAGTTTGACTTAAACCCAGTTTCTGGTCATCTGACCCCAACACTAGCTACCTTTTAAAAATAAGAATTCTGTAAAAGATGGAACTTTTAATAAGCTATTTTCATCTACTATTTTAAGTCATAAAATTGTGAAAGTATTGGCTATTATGTAATTTAATTAGTATTTTTCCCCTCCCCTGTTTTTAAAATTTATGCCAGGGGATAGTATTGAGAAAGGCATTATTTTAAAAATTGAAGAAATAAATAACCTGACACAAATGATTCATCTTTTCCTGGATTGTGATATTTAGAACAAAATTGAAAAGGTAGACTTTTAATATTGTGATTAGACTATTTCTCCTATTTTTGCTATATGCTTCATATACTGTGCTAGTCAAATCCCTATCCTCTGAAGTTTTAAAGTGAAACCAATCTTTATCTCAGTAAATTTTTGAGGGCTGTGTTTTATTGTAATACAGAAATTTCCAGAATGAATTGACCAAAATATAAGTTAGATTATTTGAGATGAAGGCTAATAATACTCCTTTGGATGTCATCAACTATTGGGTTATTATAGCTGTTGTTCACAATATACAAGGTTCAACAAGTCACACTAGCCAGGGTTCAGTAGTTCATCACAGATATGCATCTGCAGTTAGAGGTGCTTTTGAAACTTGTCAGGGAAATCTTAAAAGCATTGTCTCATTAATTTTCATATTATTTCTCATTATATCTGTGATGGCAGATAAGTATGAAAAGGCCTCAAAACAGCATATCCATTAAAAAAGACTCATTTATTAATCTCAGCATGGAGTAGAAATTCTTCAAGTTGATTACGTCTTGCTTCATGGTCCACATAAAGCAAGGATTTGAGCTCAGTACTGACTCCAAATTTCACACTGAACTTCTCAGCTTTGGCTATGCCTTCTAGAATGATACAGGGAAAGAAAACAAACCAAGAAATAAAGTCTTTACCTCTGCAAGATTCTGTGTCTTTTCTTACCTGTATTCTCTATCAATATCCTTCATGTTCTTTTCTCCATCAGCCCCACAATTTGTCTCTGTAACATTCCCATCTCAAGGCTTTTAATCTTCCTATTTGTGTCTGACATCCCACTCAGGTTAACAATTTCCTAAGTATTATTCTAACTTCCATCTCTCTTCAGAGAAAAAACATTGACATCAGTGGTAGGAGAGATGTCTTGTATCTAGTATTTTGTGGTGTGAGCTTCGGATTTACTTTGCCTCAGTGTCATCTTCTGCAGAATGAGCCAGTGTCAGTTATCTAATGTTAACAATCCTTCGAGTCCTAACCATGAAGATGGGAGAAATTAGTGCCTAGACTCCTATAGCCCAAATGCCTGGATTTGAAGCCTGTTTCTAGCACCTGCTGTTGCTGTGATCTTGTTCAGTTGCTGTATGTTTATCAATCTCAGTTTCCTTATCTGTGGTATGGGCCTAATAGTGATTTCTGAGTATTGTTATGAGAATTAAATGAAACACACACACACACACACACACACACACACACACACACACACACACATGAGTCCTTAAAAAGAATCTGGAATATACCAAGTACTCAATAAATATTAGCTCCTATTACTAACCACTTCCACTAGCCTATAAGTTAGGTTTATAAAAAGCTTTCAGTTACAGTATTTCAATTAACTTTAGCAAGGATCCCAATACTAGGATGAACACTGAGGCCCAAAAGGGTCAAATGACTTATTCAAGATCAGCAGTTGGCAGCAGGTCCAGAACTGGAGCCTGCATGTCAGTCTCCTAGCTCAGGGCTCTTTAAGCTACACAAACATAATAATACATTTGCAACATGGTAAGTCTCTAATGGCTCACACCCAGATGTTGTGATCTTTATAAAATTTTCTAGGAGTCTCTGTTATTAATATAGTCACTGTTGTTATTTTATACTACATGGCTACTAAAAATAATCATGATTTGTTATCTCAATTACCTAATCTAGGAGTAATATTCATTATAGTAAACTTGAGTAAGGTCTAGAGTTAAAACAGTTTTTTACTCTGATTCATAGTTTTCTTGAGGCTGTAGGTTGGGATAGGGAATGAATTGTTGCAGAATTAACTTGAGGACTGGCATTGCAAACAAAAGCCACTACTTACGCTCTGCAGAAATGTGCCACCCCTCGGATGTTCTGTAACAGTAGTATGGACTGTGGGTTGTATAAGTGTGTATTTGTGGGTCTAATTGTATGGAAATGGAGAGAGTAGTCCACTTTTGAAAGCATTGATACATTTCTGTTCAAATATATTAATCAGTATTCCTATCTCAACTATTCATTGGGGGAGAACAAGTTTAAATGCAGAACTAGTCGACTTACTTGGCTTCTTTACTGAGAAAGTGTGATCCATTTTGTGCCTACAAGGATAAAGTGCAGGAAGCTTTTCCTTTCCTTTATTATCCTTGTAATATCTATTGATCTATACCTGGGAATTGTAGGTAACAAAAATGTACAGAAGAGAATAGCAGTGACCAGACAGACAAGAGAGAAAAAGTACAGGAAGACAAACTGGGTGGGAAGTGCATTTTACAAAGTAGTAAGTGGATTAATTTATTTTAACAAAAACAAGGCATCACTTAGAAGAAATATGATGTGAGATGGGTCAGGCGCTAACCAAGGCAGAGTCATCAGCAAATCTTGTGGGCTTGTTTTCTTCTAACCAAAACAAGACTTCTTGTTTTGTTTTTACCAGGAAAAGCAGCTAGCTGGTTATTGAATTCATAGTGGATGACACGTACAATTCTAAACACGTCAGCTGTATCATTTCATTTTCTCCTTACAATAATCCTAACAAACCTCTGCTGTGGGTATCTTGATTCCTGTTTTACACATAAGGTTTGGGAAATTTACAGAGTTTTCATAGAGCTGATAAATTGAAGAGTGAGATAAATTGAAATACATTTCTGCCAGGCTCTGAAACTTGTAATCTTCACCACTGCACTTGTCAACATCTGTTGAGGATGATATTCATGGAAAGTGTGATGGTTAATTTTATGTCTCAACATGACTAGGACCCGGTACCCAGATATTTGGTCAAACATTTTTTTTTCTAGATATTGTCATGAAGGTATTTTTTCGATGAGATTAACACATAAATCAGTGGATATTGAGTAAAGCAGATTACTCTCCATAATGTAAGTGGGGTCCATCCAATTGGTTGACAGCCTTAACAGAACAAAAACTGGAATCCTGGAAGAAGCAATTCTTCCAGCATACGGCCTTCTGACTTGAACGATGGCATCAACTCTTCCCTGTCTCCAGCTTGCTGGCCTGCTCTGCAGGTTTGAGATTTGCCAGCCTCCATAATCATGAGAGCCAATTTTTAAAAATGCATCTCTCTTTTTTCTATAAATGCATCCTATTGATTCTGTTTCTCTGGAGAACCCTGACTAATACAGAATGCTTCCTCTTCTTCATTCAAATGAGTTAGCTGAGTGATGAGCGCAGAGCATGTTTGCCTGGTGCATCTCTGTAGATCACACCCAGATGGGCATGAAGGACCTCCATGAGCTTTCTCAAGGGTGCTGGCATGGCAATAAGAGCAGATGAAGCTTCTTTTCTCCAATGCATTGACTATACTCTTTATTTCCTAGCTTACCAGCATAAGTTGGGCCACATTATTTAGTTTATAGTAGATACATTCCAGTTTTTCTTAGGCATATATTCAGAAATTAGCCACAGTTAGTACATATGTGATATACAGCTTTTTATATAAAATTAACATCTCGTGAAAGCTGATTACATACCAGGTACCTTTCCATATCCAAAAAGATATGTTATCTTTCATTCCGTGTAAACAACTCTAAACATAAACAACACAAACACCAAACTTTTTCAGGAAACTAAGATGAGGAAACTAAGATTCAAGAAGAATTAGTAACTTCCATTAGGTAAGTAGAGGAGTGGAGATATTAACCCAGATCTGTCTGGCTTTGAACACCATCTTCCAAACAACTACAGTTAATAATGGTTTTTTGGTACATTACGTACTTCTGAAAATGAGCACAACAATCTAAAGTATGAACACTGAATACAAACTAGTTTATTTTCAGAGAATAAACTAAATATTATGATATTCTTAAGTAAATATCTGCCACTAGAATAATCTTTGGTGATCTACTTCCAGTACATTATGCTATTCTTTAATTCTGTACTTTAACAGTTGAATGAATAGTTGGCCTGATTTAATACAATAATTACTCAATGTTATTTTATCATTATATTTTATCTGTTTCAATCATATTGGATTTACAGCATTTATAATTCATAACATTCTTTTCATTTATTTACTTTCACTCATTTAATAAAATTATAAGAACAGAATGTGATACATTCAGCTATACAGGTAAAAATAAGCATTTCTAAACCTGAACTGTTGACAAGTGGATAACTACCACCATTGGAGAATTCAAAATACCTATTTATCAGTTGGTGTATATATTTGCAAAAGGTTTGTTAAGATATAATGAATGCAAGTGTTTTGGCATTTTTTTCAGAGAGAGATTAACTTGTGAAACTTGTTATGTTTTTCATAATATGTCTATTGTTTGTCCTGTGTCCCATCACAAATTAACTTCAGACTCCTGGAATTTAATTTGGCTAGTCCATGAGTCAATACAAAAGCCTACTAAGAAAAGCTAAAACCAGTTAATCAACAGAAATAAAATGTAGATCATTTAGTAAGCACTCCCTTGATACCCTCTGAGTTATGAGCATATTTTTAAACTCATGTTCCACGTGACCTTTTGTGAGAAAGCAAATGGCAACCTCATAAGCATTTACCAACTTAAGTGGAGACGACCAGGTTTGGAAATGAATGGTTTAACACAGTATTATCTCTAATATTTAGCTTCAACTCCAGAAGGCAATATTATCTCTTTATCCTAGCAAATTAATATGGTTGACCAAACTAAATCTGGACAAAATTAGATGAGGTTTAAAGAAGTCAGACTGTGGTGGGCAGATAACTTTAGTACAAGTCTTAAATAGAATCAAGAACATTGGAGCTCTTCTACTTCTGAACATGGAGATATTTTGCCAAGACATGTGTCATCATCACTACAATGAGTGCATTAGAGACTGGGAAAAGTGTTGGAAAGTCCCACAGTGAGGTGGCTGCCAAGGGAGGTGCTTCTCTGTGACCCTTACTGAGGTAACCAGGGTACTATCAAATTTAGCCCATAAATGATTCAAAGAAGTATTAACAGAGGGAATATTCCAACTAAAAAAAAAAAAAAAAACAAAGTTTCTCCACTCAGTTTATTACCAATAAATCTTGAACTCTTTTTCTCTCCTATCCTCCTCTCCAAAGCTAAAAATGTTCAGTTCAAAATAAAGAGCTCAATAGGAGTACTTGGGTTGATCCAATGATCTGATGATTATTTCAGCCTAGTTAATTAACTGGATAAGGCTCAAGGGCATGGAACCGAGTTAAACATAATCATAACTTTTTATCTACAACATTTTGTAAGCTCAGAGAAGCGAGTGGATCAAAATGTTTAACTGGTTTATCATTTAAGTGGATTTTAATATTATAGACACTCCATGTAATTCTCTGTGAGTTTATTTGATAGAAACTCAGTAGAGGAGCATTTTTGAAGGAAGGGAAGAGAGTCTTTAATTGATACCAAAAGATTAAGTGTGCTGAGTTACCATTTGGTGTGTGACACAAGCTATAAAGCATTAGAGAGGAAATAAACCTGGCTCACATTTGGTGGACTTTAAGCAGGATTCAAACACATGTCTCTTCTCTGCTGAAAAATGAAGGCTTCTATGGAGGGGAGGAGGCATATCCTTTTTGATATATCATGTAAAGCACAACTAGGGTGATTGCAAGGCAACAGGATGTGGGTGTCTGATGCTATGCATGTTGACATCAGCAGCTGTGGGGACATTTTCCTTGGGTTTCACACCACTAGCAATTGAACCAGCTGCTGTGAGTAGCACCACATACAACATCAAGCAAGACTTTGTGGCTCAGCGTCTCTCATGGCCCTGCTGTCCGCAGGGTCTTAGAGGGAAGTTGACTTTGCTCAACAGTTCTTACCCCTCTGTGACCTGACTTTGCCTCTGGCTGTTTTCACAGCTGTGTGCATGCTCCAGTCTGCTCACAGAGGACTGTGGATTGCTGGGAAAGGCATGCTCACCAGCCAGCCACCTGAAAGATAAGAACAGTCATTTTTCTTTCGTTCTTGTCCCTGCCTCCTTGGTAATGATGACAAAATGGGGTTCCCTGAAATACATAGATGCAGCTGGAGACGTATGTATGCTCCTTTCCATTCCTTGGACCTTTCTTCTCCCTCTGTGAGAACTCCCACAGACCAGTGTCACTTATGTGACACACATCATGTTCTTCCTCTCATAATTATTGTTGGTGTGCAAAGCTTACGCCTCCTGTTTGGAACAGGAAACATGACCTTCTAATCTTTTTATTTTTCACAGCATCTGAAAGAGGACTTGAAAAGCAGTATTTGTTAGATTGATTAAATGTCAGAAGCATTTGAATGAAAAAACAATAGGTGTATTAATTCTTTAGCTATTTACTGAGTGGCTACTAGGTTCTAAGCACTATCCTAGTTCTAAGTGGATGATATAAGTTCTTGCTGTTGGTTAAGTTTTGTAAGAGAGAGAGAGAGAGAGAGAGAGAGAGAGAGAGAGAGAGAGAATAAGATGTGATAGGAGTACAGAGCAAGGAGGAATGGATTCTGTTTGGGGAAGTCAAGGCTTCCAGGAGAGGATGAGTTGATCTGGATCCTGAAGGATGGGTAGCATTCAGTAGGCAGAAAAGAGAAAAAGGGCATTTTAGACAAAGTGAACATTTCTTGCAAAACCACAGTCATTGCAAGTGACATTTTAATTAGGAAACTAAGAAAAGTTCAGAGTGACTGGAGCATTGAGAGGAATACGTGGAGAAGGGAGAAAAGAGGATTTATTCATTTTCTATTCCTGCATAACAAATGACCAGAAACTTGGTTGCTTCAAATAATACATTTATTATTTCAAAGTTTCTGTGTGTTAACCGAGTCCTTTGCTCAGGGTCTCACCAAGCTGATGTTATGGAGTTGGCTGGGGCTGTATCATACCTGAGGCTTGAGGGTCTCTTCCTTTTTTTTTTTTTTTTTTTTTGAGGGTCTCTTCCAAGCTCACATAGTTGTTGGCAGAATTCAGTTCTTTGGGGTTTATGTGGTTAAAAATCTTTCTCTTGCTTGTTGTTGATTTGACACCATTATAAGTGACTAAAGATCACCTTCAGGCCTTTGCTACGTGGCCCCTCAGTAGGCCCCGTGACAGACAACATTGCCAGTTTACTTCGTCTTTGAGGCTGACAGGAGAACATCTGACACTTCCCCTTCTCTGAAGACACTCATTTGACTAGATCAGGCACACTCAGGACATTCTCCCTTTTGATTAACTCAAAGTCATGTGATTATGCCATCATATTCACTGGTCCTGCCCATACTCAGGAGAAAGGTATTATAACAGGGCAAAATGCAGGGGATTAGAAATCTTGCTAGCTATCTTATAATTCTTCCTACCACAGAGGAACTTGAATAAATGGTATAGAAAAAACTGAAGGAAGAGTCTAAAGTCCTAATTTTCTCTAGGCCCTGCTGCTTATTATTCATCCTTTTTGAGTTCCTTCATTAATATAAATTATTTTACCTATAAAACCCTCATAGAGATAGTCTAAGTAATAAATAAAGTAAAATATTACAGGAAACTGCACATTGCTCTAGGTTTCTATGTTTGGTATAAAGGATCTTATAAGCCATGTTGGGGAACTCACACTCTCTTCTTTAGGGCAGAGGGTGGAAAACTCATCAAAGTCTCTCAGAAGGGAAAAAAACATGATCAGACTTGCTTTATGTACTGGGCCCTGATGTTCAGTAACCTGGCTTCAAACCAACCACTCATTTGTATTTTCTTTCTCCTAACACATACTAAGAATTTGGTAATCATTTTTGGAAGTTTTTTTTTATTATGGAAAATTTCAGACATATACAAAGTAAATAGAATAGCATAACGTTTCCCTGTGTATTTATCATTAAGCTTCAATAGTATCAACACTCTGCCATGCTTGTTTCATTTATATCTCACCCCTCTTCCCATCTCTTTCGGCTTTTGTATTATTTCTTTATATAGTTATTTTTAGGGTTAGACTTACATATGTTAAAATGCACTGGTCTTACCTATGTGATTTTGACTGATATAAGATATGATCTTATCTTCACACCCCATCAAGATATAAAATGTTGTTGTCACCTCAGAAAGTTCTCCCATGCTTCTTGTGAGCCAGCCCCTCTCATCTACCTCAGAGACAGCCGTTGCTTGATTTTTTACCCATAAGTTAGTTTTGGCAGTTTTAGGACTCAGTGCAGATGGAATCACACAGCCTGTATGCTTTTGTGTCTGGTTGGTTTTTGTTTTTATTTCTTATTTTCTTCTTTTTTTTAAATTATTTATTAGAGAGAGAGAGAGAGAGAGAGAGATAGGGAGGGAGGGGCAGAGGCAGAGGCAGTGAAAGATAATCTCAAGAAGACTCCCTGCTGAGCACGGTGATGACTTAAGCCAAAATCTAGAGTTGGACACTGAGCCACCCAGGTGTCCCTGTTTTTGTTTTGTTTTTTTTCTGAAGCATAATGTCTATGAGAAGCATCCATGTTAGCACTTAGTTCCTTTGTAGTATCTATTAAAAAAAACACCATTTTTTTTTTCATTTTTCATATACCTGGGCTGTTCCCAGTTTAGGACTACTACAAATAAAGTGGCTATGTACATTTTTATAGTGTCCATCGGTATATGGACATGTATTTTCATTTTTCTTTGATAAATATATAGGAGTAGGATGGCTAAGTCAAAGGCAGGCATAAATTTAAATCTATTATAAACTGGCAAACTTTCTTCCAAAGTGCTGATGGCATTTTTATTCTCCAATGAGCAGTGTTTGTGGATTATGATTGCTCTATATCCTCTCCAGTGTTTGGTGTGGCCTACCTTAATTTCAATCCTTTTGATGGGTGTATGCTAGTGTCTTATTGTGGTTTTAATTTGTATTTCCCTATGACTAATGATATTGGGTCATCACGTTCAGATGAATAGCATTGCGTAAGAGCATGGGTTTTAATGTCAGACTGACCCTGGTTCAATTCCTTGCTCTGCTTCTTGCCAAGCAAGATGCTTGACTTCTTTGCAAAAGGAATATACTTCTAGTATCTTCGTCATGGAGTTGTTGTCAAGATAAGTGAGACAATACATATCAAGTTCTTAGCAGATTTCATGGTGCAATAAAGAAGGGTTTTACTACTCATGAAGAATACTTAATGACATACACTTATTGATACACAAGTTGTCAAATGGGTGATTTATTGTTATTTGTTTCAATAAAACATTTTTTAAACATTTTGAGACTATTTTAAACTTACAGAAAAATTGCAAGAAGAATATGAAGAATTGCCATATATCCTTCATCGAAGAGACTCTATTCAACATTTGCCAGTTGCCCAGTAATATTTTTCTATAGGAAAATGCCTGATTCATATATGCTTTTAGTGGTCATGTCTCTCTTGTCTGCTTGAATCTGAAAAGTAAAGTCTTCCCTGACTTTCATGATAGCTGTATTTTAAAGATCAGAAACCAGTCATTTTGTAAAATATTATTCAATTTGGGTTTTTCTAATGTTTCCTTATGACCAGACCCGGGTTGTGTATTTTTCTCTGGAACATTACAGAAGCAATGAGTCTGTGTTGTCATATTGTATCTATAGCTATTTTTAAATGGAGGGAACTTAAGTGGCGGGGGGTTGGGGGGATCATGTGTACACACAAAGGCCACAATCCCAAACTCTCCTTTCTTACCTCTACATATGGCATAAGCAAGCCTCTCTCTGCCCTTGATGACTTCCTCCCTGAGCATCCTGGACTGCTTGGATTTGGCTGCACATCACAGGCCTTTCCCCCCATAATGAACACACACCGGTTCCAAGGCTGCAGCTTCCTTTATATCATTTCCCCTTGTTGCTCTATAGAAGCACACAATACCCGAACCAGTGACTTCTCTCTTTCTCTTCCCCACCTCTAGTTCTTTTTTTTTTTTTTTTTTTTTTTTTACTAATTTCAATATATGCCGTTTAAAAGATTTTAAGGATTTGTGGAAAGGCAGGCAAAAGTGAATTTTTTTTTTTTTTTTGGAGGTGAGAGTGCTGGAGGTATAACCTTAAAAAAGAAAGAAGAATGAATTCTTCCTTCTCAAATATATATTTTGATAAATTCACTAAGGTAGGGGGTAACATAATTCTTCCTGGATCTACTCCCCAACAAGGTGTGTATCAGAACAACCATGAGCTTGGAAGAGGGCATGAGTGGTTTTAAAAATCTTCCAGGTGATTCTAGTGTTTTCCTGTCTATACCTCCTGTATTTCAGTGAGACTCCCTTGTTAGAATCAGGAGAGAAGAGGGTGAAGGAGGGAGCCTAGAGCTGTTCAGAATGCAGGGGGTGGCTGACACCTAAGAGGGCTGAGGGCATGTGGCTACCAAAATAGGAGCAAAGCCAGGAATAGGAAGCTCCTATGCTTTGAAAAGGAAGGGGTGTGTCAACATCATGAAAAGCTTCAGAAAAGTGAAGTAGGATAAAGAATAAAAGACAATCACTGGAACTCGAAGTGAAGAGGTCATTGGCGAGGTTTCTGTTTGTGTGTATTGTTGGAGGTGGGAGGACAGAATGGAAGCCACATTTTACTGGGTCAAAGAGTAAATGGGAGGTAAGTAAATTTGGGTCTCTCCTTCAAGAAACGGTTTAAGAAGTGGAACAGAGAAGGAAACAAAAAGAGAAGCGGGGAATGGGCAAGTTATTTCTCTGGGCCTCAGTTTCTTCCTCCATAAGATGGGGTAATGATAGTACGTATCCCATGAGATTTTGTGAGACTTCAACAGATTAACAGATCTCATCCTCACATGGTTTTGGGAACGTGGAAAGTAGTCAAAAAAGTCATCTGTGTATTATTTATCAAAGGAGAAACTAACTCCTTTTTTCTTATCCCAAAGTTTCAAGGATCATTACATTTGCCCATTTCCATTGTAAGTACCTACTCTTCCATGTAGGTCATGGCCTCCTCCAGATGCCAGACACATGATACATCTAATTCAACTTCCAGTTGCTCCTCAGCTCTGCAGTACCATGGCAAAACTCTCTAGTCTTTGAAAAG
Source organism: Vulpes lagopus (assembly GCF_018345385.1). Classification (NCBI taxonomy): domain Eukaryota; kingdom Metazoa; phylum Chordata; class Mammalia; order Carnivora; family Canidae; genus Vulpes; species Vulpes lagopus. Next base: position 31,833,180 of record NC_054846.1, read on the forward strand.
ACCCATCCCTGCTGCCTCCCCACCCCCCTCCAACATCAAGTACCTAAAAGACTAGGATAACAACAGCAACAACAACAACAACAACGAAAACACAACCAGTGGAAACTTACAAGAAATCTGAAGAAAAATGGTTGACCTTCCTTTCAGAATGAATTAGTACCAGCCTTCAGTGCTTCAAGCATCATTCTTTCTCTCCCTTTCATCCCTTCTCTCTCCACTATCATTTCCGTCCTGTGTCACAAGGTTCCCAGCTAACTAGACATTTTTTTCCCTTAAATTTGGGAGCCTTTCTTCAGTACTCTTTGCTCCGCTTACCCTTTTAAAATACTGCCTCCATCATCTGCTTGCCCTTGCATTTGATGTGGGGTACTCAGGGGAATGAGAGAAGAATAAATAAATACAAGTATTCTAATAGAAGAAAACAGGGTGGCAACATGAATGAAACATTGGCTTTCATATCAGGAGGATTTAAACCTCGGGTACAACACTCACTGGACAGTGATATCACTTCGGTTCTCTGTGCTTTAGTTTGTTCATTATTAAATATTATTAAAAGGTACCAAGGATCTAAAAATGTGACCACATCATGGAGTTTGGGGAAGCATAAATGAAATCATGTGAAAGAGCCCCTGGCAGTAAAAGATCTACCCAGACACATCAACCACTTTCCCCACCTGGGCTTTCAAAAAGGCTAAATATGTGTAATTTATAAAGTGGGGAATAACTTGGCTGCATCCACCCCAAGTGGCTCTTGCTTCATGAAGGAAAAAGAACATATTCGCGTTTTTTTTTTTTTTTTTCCCTGACAGAAGTCATTGAAGGGGAATAAATCTATTTCGGATAACCGTGAATGGAACCTTTGAGACTGCTATAACATCCTGTTGCAAAGCGTGCATTTATATAAATGGAAATAGAGTTTGCGGGTACTAAAACCTAAATGAGACGTAAAGGAAGCACATGCTCACCTAAGAATGTAAGGCCAGGGCAGGGGTGCTGGATCCTAACTGGTAGTTCCCTTGAGTTCACACATTTTGTGAGTTCTGTGTAATGTATGTTTGGAGTGGGATTTTTTTTTCATATTTCTTAGAAGGCCATAACATGGACCAGTTAACTGGTTTTATTTTGAGTCACCCTGAGTGTACAGAAGCTGTAATGTGGATAATAAACCAGGAGTTTTGCTGCACCAATGTTGTATCAACACTCTTGCTCTGATGACTGCTCTCTGCTTGCCTCAGACGCAGGGCTTTCAGGCCTGTTGGAAAACAGAGTGGGGGAGAAGTTTCCTGAGAAGATTTACTTCATACAGCTGCCCCAGTTGGTCTTCCTACCATGACTCAAGTCTACCTGAAGACTTGTGTACTGTGCCTTTCTAACAATGGAATTTTCAAAATGGGGAATAGTAGGGTTGGATGTGCCATTTGACCTTAGTTCCCTCAGTCCTTTGCAGCCACTAATTCTAAAAAGTCGTGGTCACATCAGTTGTGGACAAATACCTATGCCCGACTTTATCAGGAAAGCTTTTTTTTCCCCCTTGTAATACATTTGCTTATTCATTCAAGCCTTTATTAGTGTATATAACGTGCATCACACAATACACAGCGCCAGTAATTCAGCCTGGTGCTTTTAGATAGGTCAGGTTCCCTGCAGCCAGAAGGAGGGAGTGTAGAGGATTGGGAGGGGAGAACTCCTGTCTCATAGATGCAGCAGGTTCCAGTTCATCAACCTGGTCCAGAGAGGGAGATGAAGAGTGTGTTCATGGGCGCATCAGCCCATCCTTCTGGGGTGCAGCAAATCCCCTTGCTATGGGGTTTTTATCCCCCTTTGTTATTGCAGCCCATGTCAATCCACTTGAGTCTCTATATCCTTCTGTTCCTAAAGCTTGTGACAGGCAACTAGTGTCAGTCTCTGCTGGGCCTATGGCACATATCTTTCCTTGAGTGTCTCTATCTCCTGTGCCTGTATCTGAGATGAGACCTCCCACTCTCTGCATCTGTATCCCATGTTCAAGTGTGTCTATCTCTGGTGCTTCAGGCCATACCAGCTCATATTTGTCCACAGTCTGTGCACCTCCAGTCCATCCAGAGTTCATTTATTGTTCTTCTACCCTGTGTCTGAACTCATGTATTTCCTTACCCTGTGCCTGTGGTGCATGTATGCCTCAGATGTCTCCACCTGGTATGCCTCATTTGGTTGTTGACCTATTAAAGGATAGCTTGGTTCCTTCCAGGTTTTGCCCTTTGTTAATAATCCACTTTATATATGTTCTTAGTGATTTTTATGTAGATCTATGTTTTCACTCCAGTTAGGTAAATATACTGGGCCCAGTTGCTGCACCATATGGTGACAGTAGGCTTAGCTTCCCAAGAGTCTGACAAGATGCCTTCTAAAGAGGTGGTACCAGTTATATTCCCATCAGCAGTGAATGAGACTTTCTATTGTCCCACATCCTCACTAGAAATTTTTTTTTTTTCAGTTTTTAGTATTCAGCCACTGTAATAGATGGGTAGGGTATCTCATTGGTATTTTAATTTGCTTTTCCTTAGTGTACAATGTGTATTGTTTTCCAGTAATTCCCCAGTGTTGAGCATTATTCATGCTTCTGCCCATCTATATATATTATTTGATAAGGTATCTATTCATATTGCCCTATTTAATTCAGGGATTTTGTTTGTTTCTTTGTTTTTAAAAGATTTTATTTATTCATTCATAAGAAAGACAATGAGAGAGGCAGAGACATAGGCAGAGGGAGAAGCAGGCTCCCTGTGGGGAGCCCGATGTGGGACTCAATCCTGGGACTCCAGGATCACGACCTGAGCCAAAGGCAGATTCTCAGCCACTGAGCCAACCAGGTGCTCCAGGGATTTTGTTTCTTACTGTGGAGTTTTTTTTACTAGTCCTTTGAATATTTTGCTTCCAAATCTTTATATATAACTATAAATGTATAACGTAACATATAATATATATATTTATATTTTTTCCTACTTAGGGGTTGTCTTTCCATTCTTTCAACATTGTTTTTCAGAGAGTGGATGTTTTAAATTTAATGAAGTCCGCGTTGTCAATTTTTTCCTTTCATGGATCATACTTGCTATTGTATATGAAAACAAGTCATCAAGGAACTTGGAAATCTTCTCATGTTTCACATTATATTTCTTAGTTTTGGATTTCATATTTAAAGAAGTTAGTGATTTTAAGTGAATTTATGCTAAGATGCAAAGTTTGTATGTCTTCATTTATTTCCTTATAATGATCCATTTATACTTTTATTATTTGTTGATGATTACTGATGACCAAAAGACTATCCTTTTTTTAAATTAATATGTCTTTACTCCTTTGACCAATGTCAAATTGTCCATATTTGCATTGGCCTGTTCATGGACTCTCCATTTTGTTCCATTTATCTATGTGTCTGTTTCAAAATATCATGCTCTCTTGATTAATGTAGCTTTGTAATAAACCTTGAAATTTGGAAGTGTGAGTTCACTGACTTGCTCTTCATCAACATTGTCTAGACTATTCAGTGTTTAAAACAAATTTGCCAGTATCTGCAAAATAGCTTGCTGAGATTTTTATTGAAATTGCAGTGGATCTTTAAATCAATTTAAGGAAAATTGACACCTTAATAATATTGTGCCTTTGATCTAAAACAATGACTATATCTCAATTGATTTACTTTTATTATTTCCAAAAGCATTTCTTATATTTTTCTTTTTTAAAAATATTATTCAATTTATTAAAAAAAAGAAAAAAATATTTCACCCATTTTTCCTAACCCCTACTCCTGCCTCCTGCAATTACCAATCCTTCCCTGTATTTATGTATTTTGTTTTGTTTTTTGAATTTCACATATAACAGGGACAATATGGTATTTGTCTTTTTCTGACTTATTTCACTTAGCATAATGCCCTCAAGGTCTATCCATGTTAATGCAAATGGTAAGATTTTATTCATTTTTATGGCTGAGTAATAACCCATTATGTGTGTGTAGGTGTGTGTGTGTGTGTGTGTGTGTGTGTGTGTGTGTACACACTTGTTTCCATATCTTGGCTATTGCAAATGATGCTGCAATGAGCATGGGTGATACATACATTTTTTTGAATTAGTGTTTTTTTTTTTTCCCTTTGGATAAGTACCCAGAAGTGGAATTGCTGGATCCTATGGTAGTTCTATTTTTAATTTTTTGAGGAACTTCCATACTGTTTTCCTTAGTAGCTGCAACAATTTACATTCCCACCAACAGTGTGCAAGATTACCTTTATCTCCATATCCTCTGCAACACTTATTATATCTTGTCTTTTGGTAATCACCATTCTAACAGATGTGAGTTAATATCTCATGGTGATTTTGACTTGCATTTCCCTGATGATTAGTAATATTAAACATTTTTTCATGTGGTTGTCGGCCATTTATATGTCTTCTTTGGAAAAATGTCTATTCAGATCTTCTGCCCATTGTTTAATGAGAATGTTTCTTTACTATTGGGGCGTACAAGTTCATCGTCTCCTTTGGATATTTTTCTTGCATCAGTAGATTGCATTTTCATTTTGTTAATCGTTTCCTTTGCGGCTCAGAAGCTTTTTAGTTTGATGTAGTTTTGCTTTTGTTGCTTTTGCTTTTGGTGTCACATTCAAAAAATCATCACCAAGACCTATATCAAGGATATTACTGATGATGTTCCTTTCTAGGAGTTTTATTGTTTCAGATCTTATGTTCAAGTCTTTAATCCATTTTGAGTTAATTTTTGTGCATGGTGTAAGATGATGATCCATATTCCTTCTTTTGCATGTGGCTCTCCAATTTTCCAATTGAAGAGACTGTCCTTTCCATTGTATATTCTTGGTTCCTTTGTCATAAATTAATTAATCATATATGTAATGGCTTATTTCTGGGCTGTCTATTCTGTTCCATTTACCTATGTGTCTGTTTTTATGCCAACATCATATTCTTTTATTTACTACAACTTTGAAATGTAATTTGAAATCAGGGTGCATGATGCTTCTAGCTTTGTTCTTCTTTCCCAAGATTGCTTCAACTATTCAGGATCTATTGTGGTTCTATGCAAAGTGTAGGATTGTTTATTATATTTCTGTGAAAAATACCATTAGAGTTTTGATAGAGATTGCATTGAATCCATAAGTTGCTTTTGGTAATATGGACATTTTTCACATTTCACAGTATTAACTCTTCTAATCCATAAGCATGGAATGTCTTTCCATTTATTTGTGTCTTCTTCAATTTCTTTCATTAATGTCTTATAGTTTTCAATATACAGGTCTTTCACCTTCTGGGTTAAATTTATTCCTAGATATTTTACTCTTTGTGATGCTATTATAGACAGGATTGTTTTCTTAATTTATCTTTCTGATAGTTTGTTATTAGTATATAGAAACATAACATATTTTTGTATTGATTTTGTATCCTGCAACTTTACTGAATTCATATATTAGTTTTAACAGGTTTTTTTTGGTGAGTCTTTTGGATTTTTGATATATATTATCATGTCATCTGCTAATAGTATCGATTTTGCTTCTTTCTTTCCAATTTGGATTCTTTTCTTTTCTTTTCTTTTCTTTTCTCTTTTTTTCTTTTCTTTTCTTTTCTTTTCTTTTCTTTTCCTTTTCTTTTCTTTCTTTTCCTTTTCTTTTCTTTTCTTTTCTTTTCTTTTCTTTTCTTTTCTTTTCTTTTCTTTTCTTTTCTCTTTTCTCTTTTCTTTTTTGCTTAATTGCTCTGGCTAGGACTTCTGATACTATTTTGACCAGGTGACATCCTTGTCTTATTTCTGATCCTAAAGGAAAGGCTTTCAGCTTTTCAGCATGGAGTATGGTATTAGCTGTGACATTGCTATATATGACCTTTAATGTGTTAAAGTATGTTTCTATACTCACTTTGTTGAGAGTTTTGTCATAAATGGATATTTAATTTTGTTAAATGCTTTTTTCTGCATCTATTGAGATGATCACATGATTTTTTATTCTTCATTTTGTTAATGTAGTGTATCGCTGACTGATTTGCAGATGTTGAACCATCCTCACATCCCTAGAATGAATCCTATTTGATCATGGTATAGGGTACTTTTAATGTTTTGTGAAGTCAGTTTGCTAACATTTTGTTGAGAATTTTTACATTTATGTTCATCAGAGATATTGGCCTGTAATTTTTTTGTGGCACCCTTGTTTTGTTTTGGCGTTTTGGCATTTTGTTTTGGCATTAAGATAATGTTGGTCTGGGCAGCCCAGGTAGCTCAGTGGTTTGGCGCCTCCTTCAGCCCAGGTCGTGATCCTGGAGACCTGAGATCGAGTCCCACGTCTGGCTCCCTGCATGGAGCCTGCTTCTCCCTCTGCCTGTGTCTCTGCCTCTCTCTGTTTCTCTCATGAATAAATAAATACAATCTTAAAACAAAGAGTTAATATTGGCCTGGAAAAATGTGTTTTCAAGATTTCCCCTCTCTTCTACTTTTGGAAGAGTTTGAGAAGGATTGGTTATTAATTTTTCTTTGGATATTTGGTAGGATTCACAAGTAGAGCTGTCTGGCCCTAGACTTTGGTTTGTTGGAAGGTTTTTGATTACTGGTTCAATGTCATTGCTAACAATTGCCTATTCAGACTTTGTTTCATCATAATCCTGTCTTGGTATGTATGTTTTAAAAACATATGTATGTTTTTAGGAATGTATTCCCATTCTAGTTTGTCCAATTTGTAGGCATATAATTATTATTAGTAGTCTTTTATGAGCCTTTGTATTAACCTGTTGTATTACAGAGATCCTTTGTTTCTATAATAAGAGAAAAAGAAGAGTGTTACATAATGATAAAGGGGTCAAACAAAACAATATAACATTTGTCAATATTTATGCACTCAACCTAGAAGCATCTATTTTTTTTAAGATATTTTATTTATTTGTTTGTTTATTTGAGAGAGAGCACCCAAGAGAGAGCACAAATGGGAGAGGGAGAAGGTGACTCCAGGCTGAGCAGGGAGTCCAATGTGGGGCTAGATCCCAAGACCCTGGGATCATGACCTAAGGAGAAGACAGACACTTAATCAACTGATCCACCAAAGCACCCAAACTTAAAAGCATCTAAATATGTGAGGAAAATAGTAGCAGACCTAATGGTGGAAATAGTAGAGCAATGAACAATGAACATTGTTCAGTGTATTTCAGTGTGGAAGTTTCAATCTTCTTAATGGTTTTAAAATTCTCTTAAATTTAATAGCCAATCTTTTCTTGCCCAACAATATAAGACTATAATATTCATCTGTACCTGGGATGATTGCTGAGAATAATAAGTTGGAAATTTCCCAGTATGAATGGTCTAAAGTGGTTTCACATCTTCTCCAGTGAAAATTCTCTTTAGAATTTCTCTAAGACTATATATATATATATATCTATATATATATATATAAAGTTTATATATATAAATGTGTGTGTGTGTAAGGTTCCAAAAGTCTTATATAGAATAGATTTTTAGGACTCAGAATATATTAGTAGTTAGGTTTTTAGTCAGCTCTTAGTTAAGACAAACCCCTAATTCCTGTGGTAAGGTAATCATACTGTGAACTAATCATTGAAACTAACCACACATTTCAGTGTGTTTCTTTCCCTTTCTTTGTGCTTACCTCTCCCCATCTAGGCCTTAGTGGATGCCTTCCAGAGGCCTCTGGGTTCCCAGTCCAAAATCAGCATTTAAAAAGAGATTCTGTGCTGGAGTGGTATTTGGGATGTTGCAAATCCAGTTATAGAGCTGAATCAGGCCCACCGATCTTCCTTCTTCAGGCTAATAGCTTTCCTTATAGGGATAGCTCAAGGGAGCCATGGTGGCTGTTTCCCCAGGGGCTGTAAGTCTATTTCTAGACCCCATGGAGCACTATTGGTCCTGGAAACTCAGAGGCACTGACATTCATATGATACATAAATAGTTTTTCACTGTACTTTTATGACTTTTATTTTAAAAATTGGTCTTTCCTTGTTCTGTATATGGAACAGAAAAGATGCATCAAGATGTTCTTCAGTTTTTTTTAATATTTTATTTATTTATTCATGAGAGACAGAGAGAGAGAGGCAGAGACACAGGCAGAGGGAGAAGCAGGCTCCAGGCAGGGAGCCTGACACGGAACTCCATCCCAGGACCCCAGGATCAGGCCCCGGGCTGAAGGCGGGCGGCGCTAAACCACTGAGCCACCAGGGCTGCCCTGTTCTTCAGTTTCTATGGAAAGGTGAATTCATCCCCTCTTTCATCTTAAGTACCAGGACACATCTGTCTTCAAGAGCACATACCAGTACTGAGGAGGCCATGACTGAGTTTAAATCTTGGATCTGGCACTTAATCTAGAATTATTTTACCCTCACTACTTCTTTTCCCCAATCAGTAACACCTGTACACTCAGGTTATTTTGAATTGCTAATGAAATGAAATATTAGGAAGTGCCCTAAATGGTATTTGGTTTATAATTAGTCCCCTTTATCTCCCCATCCTAGTTTCCATTACTTCCTGGCCCTCCTAACCCTGAGATGTTGGACAATGGGAAGTAGTTATTCCTCACATGCAAGCTTTTTGGGACATGGTTCTGAGGCTGGCCACAATAGTGAAACATTGTGAGACGTATGATTAGTTTCTGCGTTCTAATACCTTTCACTAAGACATTATGGTTGGTACTAGGCATCTCAGTAGGGAATTATGGGTATTTAATTCCAGCAGATATTAGTGTGGGGAATACAAAGCAATGAAGCCAATGGGAAGCTAGGTCTGTCCTACCAACCCTCCTTCCCAAGACAACAGCTTCCTATCAACTGTAGCTACAGAGAGGAGAGGGCAGTAGTTTCCCCATGGCTTGGTGAGCTGGTAAAGGTGTAACCAGGTAGTGGATTGTAAATTCCTCAGTTCTTGTCTTCCCCAAAGGAAGAATTCAGTCAAGAGACTCGATAGTAAAACAGCAGAGGTTTTATTTAGCAAAGAGGAAATAAACCAGAGACACAGGTGTGGGCTAACATAAGGGTGGGTAGCAGCCCACTGAATTCTGCATTGTTCTTTTTCTTTTATTATTTTTTAAATGGAGGTCTATTTCATCTCCTCCATCCCATCTTGTCATTCTCATATAACCATATAACCCAGGTTCTGCCCTGGTTTCCTCCCCTCTAAACTTTTGCACATGTTCATGTCCTCCATCTTCCCATGAGTGCCTAAATGAAAACCACGGAGCTGGAGCCAAACTGCAATGCAAATGGTATTAAGATAATAGAACAGCCATGGGGCTACCAGTGGACAAGGTTTTCCTTAAATGCATATACTCCAAAGTTGGGAGAGTCCTTGCTGCAGTATGTTTTCACATCAGACTGTAATAAAGCACAAAAGAGACTGGTCAAAGGGAGATAAGGTGCCTTCTGGGTGGAGCCTGGTGTGGGCCTTGGCAATTTTCGCGTCTGTCGTCCTCCTGCTCGTGTCCATCTAACTGCCTACTCTAGCCCGGTTCCAGCCAGGATTCATGTAGTGTGCAGTTAGACTGACGTTAAGACCAAAGGAGATTCAAGAATGTATGGGACAGAACAGTCTCCATCTGCAGCTAAAGCCTTTTTACTATTTCTGTTTTCTAATGAAACTTTCACTCAGTGAATCATGAGCTTCCTGTTTTCTGCTTTCCAGCTTTGGTCTCCTTTACAGTTAAGATGAACTGTGTGACCTAATTCTAACCAGTTCTACCTAAGAGCAGGGGAAGATTATTTCCTGTGGTCATTCAAGTGGCTCCTCTTATATATGGGGGTTGAGCAAAGCTAAATCAATATTTTATAAGTATAATGTATAGAGCGAGGAACCTGAAAATTTAGGTTTCAAAATCAGACTTCATTGCTTTCTTGTAGAATCTTGGGCAAGTGTCTTCACCTCTCCAATCACATAACACCCTATACTTCCTCCACTGGAGCACTTAGCCCACTGCATTCTAGCTGTATGGCTACTTCATTTGATGTCCTTGTGAGACTGAAAATGCCTTGAGAGAAGATGCTGTGTCTACAGCAAGTAGCACAGCACTGGAACATGATCAGGCATGGCAGAAATAATTCGAATAAACAAATTAGAGGAGATCAATGCCTGTGCCTTTTATATTATTATTACTTTAAGATTTTGTTTATTTACTCATGAGAGACACAGAGAGAGAGGCAGAGACATAGGCAGAAGGAGAAGCAGGCTCCCTGTGGGCAGACTGACGTGGGACTCGATCCCAGGACTCCGGGATCACCCCCTGAGCCGAAGGTAGATGCTCAACTGCTAAGCCACCCAGGCATCCCAGCCTTTTATATTATTTTTATTTCTGGTAAAGTAACTGACAATTGTGGTATGCTATTGGATGGCAATCTGGACTGCTCTTCATTAATGAGGATAGCATGAAGTTAACATAGAGGAATCTGACACATACTAAGACTTCATTGAGAAGGGGGGAAAAGATGATAGCAACATGCTTCACATTATATAATCAGAAGTGGGAGGATCTAGGGAATTTATTGTGGGTTTACAGAGATTCATCACCCTCTAGAGAACCTCTATGAACACTTCAGAAACCTTTCCTTTGCAAAGGATGAATTCTCATAATTTAATCCAGGGCAAAATTCTCTTTGTTTTAAAATTGAAACTACACTTTAAATACTGAAACCAGGGATCCCTGGGTGGCGCAGCGGTTTGGCGCCCGCCTTTGGCCCAGGGTGCGATCCTGGAGACCCGGGATCGAATCCCACATCGGGCTTCCGGTGCATGGAGCCTGCTTCTCCCTCTGCCTGTGTCTCTGCCTCTCTCTCTCTCTCCCTGTGTGACTATCATAAATAAATAAAAATTAAAAAAAAATAAATAAATACTGAAACCATTTCATTTATAGAGAGGTATGACTTCATCCTAGCCAAGTACAGCTACAATCCATGATATTTCTGGAAACTTGACATATCCAGTAAGGTGCTTCCTCCTCACTGGTTATTATATGCAATCTCAGTCTCATAGCACATGAAGCTAAAATCTTTTCATATTTTATAGTAGATTCCAGCTTAGAGTCTGATACAATATATTGTACAAACCACCAAGAGGGATAGGTGTAATTTAACTTTGCAAACTAAAATTCGGATACAACTGGGTGTCCTTATACAAATGTGTAGGAGGGAATATCAAATCATATTTTCAGGTTCCTCATCATGGTCTTAAGAACACATTTCTTAGAATGGATCAAGAGCTAATGCCATGAGAGATAAAGGGGAAAGTTGACATTTCTAATAGAGTTGGAATTATTTTCCTGTGAACCAATAGGGAAATGGGGGAGATGACCAAGAGGAATTGAGAGAAGGACCGAGGAGGCCCTGTCTGCAAAGCTGACAGCTCCTTTGCCTGCATGCTACAATTTGAATTATTTCATTTCCTTATTAGTATTATTATTATTTTTTATTTTTAGCAGGCTTTGTTCAGTGCCCTAAAACCTTATAATGACTCTCTATTCTTTTTCAACAAAAGGCACATTTCCTCACCTGGTTCTATTCTTTCCTCCCTCCTGGAGAAATTAATGGAGCAAACAACACTTTTATCAAACAATATGCCAATTTTCAAAAGCACATACCATCCACCAAACCTTATGAATAACAAAGACTTCTGTTGAATAGTTTGCACTGTCATTCTCTTGCCTCCATGCTGCACAGAACACTCTGATGGAGGCCCTGACAACTGGATGCTGATGATCACTAGAGAATGTTATTCAGTGTATGCAAATTCGCTTTCCAGTATTCTTAGTAAAGCCCGTTGGGAAGGCGGTGCTGTGACAAAGCATATTTGAAAGAGGAGGGTCAACCATGGATATTATGGTGCACATATGGCCACACAAGTCTTGAATACATAATGCTTATCCTGAAAAATAAGTTGGCAGCTATATAAAACCTGTCATTAATATTTGACGCAGGGAGGTGCTGTTATCTGATCTGGAATGAGTGGGAAGTGATTCTGGGCATATTTTTGTTTTTTTTTTTTCTTTTTGCTGGCTATTGTCCTGTTGGTAACCACTGCAGCACTGACATTCAGGAGATGGAGCGGTGGAGAGTCAGCAGTAGCAGCCAGGAGAAGCTTGGTCCATTCTTCACTGACTGCACAGCAAACATTATTAAAGGCAGGGGAAGCCATTTGTTCATGAATATACATTTGATACATATAAATGCTTTGTGCCATGAATATTTATCTCTTTCATGGATTGCAGCTGTTGTGTATTGAAAACTATTAACAGGTTGGAAACCATCCTTTAGAAACCTATGCCTGTCATTTGTGTGCAAAACTATCCCTGGAAAGTTCTTCCCCCCCCCCCCCTCTTTTGTGGAAAAGATAGAATGCTCCAGGGGGGTTTTATAATGAGGTTAGTCTCTTAGTAGATAGAGAAGAGAATTTGGTAAAATAGAAGATGAATTTCTTGTGGCATAACTATATATTTTTATTTACCTAAAGTATTTTTTTTTACTTAAATTATTTAAGTGATTTTATAGCTAAGGCAGTGTTCTGTCTACCAATTGGTATTCATTCAGGTTTTGAGGAAAATTCCATTGTTAACAAAGGTGAAAATATCAGATACTAAATACTATACAAAATTGTGGGGATGAGGAGTGTTATCTGATTTCTATCACTAAAGAAGGCATTCTCAGGCCTGTAGATATTCTAGTTCTATAGAATTGAATGGATAGTTTTACAGACTTCAATCTTATGCTCTCTCCTGTTTTCTCCAATCTGACCACTCTTGACTCTTCTTTGTTGCTCAAACAAGCCATTCTCTCCAGCCTCATGGCATTTGTTAATTCCATTTCCTCCGTCTGAAATAATTTTCTCTCCAATAATTCTTACTTCTCCTCCATGTTCTCTTCTTAACCTCTTGCTCTTTCAGAATCAGCTCAAACCTCTGTGTCTTGTGAGGTCTTCTATGACGTACCCTATAATTAGACACCACTCCCCTCCTTTGAACAGTTCTTAAATAGACCTTTAAACAAAACGGTATGCCACTTAAATGAGTAGACAAATATATCACATATTAGGTATAAAGCTTTTTAAGTATCCAGTACACTACCCAGGTAACATTGTGTTGCATCCCAGGAATGAGGTCTGTGTCAATATTTAATTTTGTTTAAAATGTGTAGAGTGTTAACATAACTGCTTGGGAATATTCTTTTGTTAAGTGGTGGTTCAGATCTCTACCTGTTCTGGACTCACTTTCCACTCTGTAGGCTAAAGATAAAGCCCTTTTGGAAAACTCATTTGTACTAGGTTAACTAATTCCCTTACTACTTGGGGGCTGAACGATTAAATCAGGTCTAGGCTTATATCTTTCCTTAGCTGTTTCTGTTTAGCCTTGAAATGTCTTTACTCAGTTCCTCAGTCAAGGTTACTGCTCTTGTTTGGGTTTTATCCAAGATTGCTGTACTCTTTCTAACAACAGAGTTCACATTCAAATTGGGAATTTTAAATGATGTTTGAGGGAAATTCTTAATGCCAGCCCATCAGTTTTAATCAGTAAAATCAAAGGTATTATCCACTTATATTAAATATATTAAGAGCTGCTAACAAGATTTGTTAGACATTTGTATCTTTTTTTGTATCTATCTCTATAGACAGATATCTAAAGAAATATGAACATAGTTGTATCATATATATCTTTGTCTAGACTACAGATATTTATGTACATTTGCATGTTGTTTACATCTATCTGTTATCAACATCATCATCTGTCTTCATCCATTTACTATACTATACCAAAAATACCATACTGGGTGGCTTATATACAACATTTATTTCTCATGGTTTCAGAGACTGGAAATCTAAGATAATGATGCCAGCCAAGTCAGTGTCTGATGAGGATTTGATTTTTGGTTCATAGACAGCCACTTCTTGCTGTGTTCTCACAGGGATCTCTGTGGGGTCTTTTTTTTTTAAATTTTTTTAAGATTTTATTTGTTTATTCATGAGAGACACAGAGAGAGAGGCAGAGACAGGCAGAGAGAGAAGCAGGCTCCCTGTGGGGGATCCCAGGACCCCGGGATCATGACCTGAGCCGAAGGCAGACGTTCAACCACTGAGCCCCTCCAGGTGCCCCTCTCTGTTTTTTTTTTTTTTTTTAAAGGGCCCCAATCCCATTCGTGTGGGTGGAACCTTCATGACCTAATCACTTCCCAAAGGCTCTACCACCTAATATTGTCATCTTGGGGATAGGGTTGAATTTACCACGTATGAATCTGGTGTGTGGCGAGGGAACAAACATTGAATCTATAACATCATCTTTTTCTCTCTATTCAGTTTGTGTATAAATGAATCTATTTACTTATGGCTATTGATATTAAGAAGAAATGAGGAAAGTCTAGGCAGCTCTTTACTTAGAGACCAATTATTCATTCCTTTTATTTTTCTAGTCTTTTCGTTTTCATGTCTATATTTTAGCTATTTCACTATTCGTTAAAATGTCTTTTGGGGGAAAGAAGATGAACAGTTAGCATCTAGTGCAATGTGTAGTGCTCTAGGGATACTCATTAAGTGTCTGTTGACAATGCTGCTGCTGATGGTAAAATTCAAATCAGTTAATTGGCTCTGCACCTGTTAGTAATATCAATGGAACTTTGCATTGGGTATAGATTAAAACAACTGGAGAACTTTCTGTGAAGAGAGCCACTCCTCTTATGGATAGAAATACGCAAGTACAGGGTTTCTATCTCTCAAGTTCTCTCAGCTTGAGATGGAATAATTGAGCAAGGCTAGACTGAGGTGCAGGCAGGGTAACAAATGTATTTGTGGTGACTGTTGGGTTATAAGTAGGCATTATCTGCTCAGACTTTTCCTGTACCCACAAAGGCTAAACCTATAGTTTATCCTTTGGCTTAAGACATGCCTTCTATTCTTCCCTGTTTGAGTATGCATAGGAAACTGAAGAAACATGGAGAAGAATCTCTAATGTAGAGAAAGGAACATTCCAGCTATTTTTTTAATTTTATGATTGTTTCATGTTTTTTTTTTAATTCAAGTAGAACTAGCATACAGTATTATATTTGTTTCAGATGCACAATATAGTGCTTCAACATTTCTATCCATTACTCAGTGCTCATCATGATAAGTGTACTCTTAATCCCCATCATCTTGTTTCACCTATCCCCTACCTACCTCCCATCTGATTACCATCAGTTTGTTCTCCATATTTGAGTCAGATTTTTTGTCTCTTTTTGTTGTTGTTGTTGTTCATTTGTTTTGTTTCTTAAATTCAGCAAATGAGTAAAATAATATGGTATTTGTCTTTCTCTGACTGGTTTATTTCACGTAGCATTATACCCTCTGGATCCATTTATGTTGTTGCAAATGGGAATATTTTATTCTTTTTTATAGCTGAGTAATATTCTATTGTATGTTTCAGCTAATTATTTAAGTGTGTGTAGAAGTAAGCTAAACGGACTCAGGTACTTGGGGAAAACTGAGTAGGGATGTTTTCTTCCTCTTGTCTTAGCCAAGATAGGCCAAGTTCAAAATCTTGAAAAAGTGGCATGAAACTATAAAGTGCCTAAAAAGAATCAAAGAAAGAAAAAACTGAGAGACAAACTTTATCTACTTTACAGTTTCCTCTGGGGCCACTCCATGTATTCAGGGAAGCACTCTTTATTTTCATATTTCAGAGGTTTTCTCAATTTTTTCTCAAAGATTTCTAAATTTTTTTCCTGCAATTAGTTTCAGTAACACTGTTTTGATATTTATTTGATGTTGATGGCAAATACAAGCATAAGTAGAAATGTAATCCTCAGGGTACATGCATTTCCCTTTTATATATTTTCCATTACATTATTGAATAAATCCAATATGGTCTGGGAATACAGGAAAACCTACCAGTCTGTTTGCAAAATACTACTACTAATAATAATGCCCGTTTTGTTTAAAAGTTAAGTCTCATGAGGTTCAAACCAATTTTTCAAATCTGAGATCATTTTCATTAAAAAATATATGGGTGTGTTCTGAGATATTAAGAGGAAATGCACTTAAGAAAATGTTGTTTATTTTACATCACCCAGAGACTACATGTTAAAATATGTCTTATTTGTTTCAAATGTCTTTACTGCATGAAATAAGCCTGTTCCTGGTGAACATATGTCTCTCTGCCCTATCTACTTCCACTTTTCTCTTAGAATTTTGTATTCTAAAAACTTAAAGAAACCTATGGTTTTTAATATCTGCCAAATTTTTAGAATACTAACTGCATCCTAAATTCTTACATTTCCTTTGCCTGAATATAAAGAGAACACACAGACACACACAAACACAAACACACACCATAAACAAAAATTCCACAAGTTTCCATGGAAGGAAATAGAGGGAAAAGAGAGCTAGAGGGTTTATGTTGGAATTTTAGCAGTTAATACATAACATTCCTCTCTTCCTTGCCTGAGTTTGGAACCATCTAAGAAATGGGAGTCAGGATGGTCATCAAAATATCAGCTTTATTTTGGACAAAGGCCCATGAGAAAATATCGCTTACATAGGTGTCAAATGGATTTACTAATTCTATAGCCCAGAGTGGGACAGATTCATCATTGTGTTCACCAGGCAGAGGTAGACAAACCAATGTTACTGATATGGAAATAGTGACAGATAGGTATGTGCTTCTGTAAATTTTATAGCAATAAGAACCTCAGCCTCTTCCTTGAGGAAAAATTGGCTTCCAAAGAGAATCAGAGGAGGGAGCTGAGAAGATCATGCCCACTTCCTTCTTCCAATTTACCAATCATATAAAGAGGAGTAAGGAGGGCATGGATAAGATAGGACTTTGTCTAGAAGTGCTTCATCCATAGGGGAATGTTAAGCCATTCTTAACTGTCTGAATTTAATTAGGTCACTTTGAGTTTCTTTAGGCCTTTGACAAATTTCATGACTACTCTGAACTATACTTGGTTTCCTTTTGCCTTTCACCACAATCCTTAGGATTGTCCTGAGGGCCTGGCTTTTGGGAAAGAGTACATTTTGTTCCAAATTTGTTTTTGCTAAGCCAGAATGGAGCCAGATCTGGGTGCTTTCAAATAGAGCCTCTATATTAGTCACAAAAATTAGAGGCAACAAAACTTATCAGATCATCTGTTCCTTCCCCATACCAAGCCCAGGGAATATGGGCTGCTTATTCTCTTGAATTAACACTGTTTATCAGAAGGGCAACTAAAATCAGGCTTCCTCTGAAATAGATACAGAATGGGTTATTATGTGCCAGCATACACACTCTCAGGAATACCTCCAGGGCAAATGGAGAGGAATGTACTCAGACAAAAAGTAATCAGTACTGAGATTTTTTCCCTTTGAGATAATTTAACTTGATGAATTTCTTACCTAGCACTCAAATCTCCCCCAATTTCTTTATTTTTAAATATTTTATTTATTTATTCATGAGAGACACACACACAGAGAGGCAGAAACACACACACACACACAGAGAAAGAGGGAGGCAGAGACACAGGCAGAGGGAGAAGCAGGCTCCATGCAGGGAGCCCAATGTGGGACTCCATCTCGGAACTCCAGGACCATGCCCTGGGCAGGCGCCAAACCGCTGAGCTATCAAGGGATCCCCTCTCCCCCAATTTCTTAATGTTTATATTTATCTTGCTGAAATTGTTCTCATCAGAATTATTATTTTCCATGTAAAATTTTCAATGAAAATGAAATCTTTCTCATCAAGTTTTTTATTTGTATTAACAATTATAGCTACTAGATTGGAAGTTTTGTTTTATGGACAATATATCTACCAAGTCCATTTATTCTATATCAAAGTTTGCATATAGCAATTTTATTGAAAAGTTTTGCTTCTGTCAGTTTTTAGTCCATAACAAACTTGACTATGGGCAATTTTTGTCTTATTTTGTATAGTTATTCTTACCATTAATATTCATTATCAATTGAATAGAAGAAAACAGGTCATATCTATTTCTTAGCCAGTTAATGAGAACACAGTAAGCAACTCACTTCTGCTGTTCCAGGAGAGGTGTAATATGGGGGATTGGACTACTATATTGCTAACCTAGTTCTTTTGAACATTTTTTCATCACTTGAGTATTGAATTTTTAAATACCCTTTTTGCTGGTGGAGCAGAGCATACATCTTGTTTTGCTCCATATTTATCAGTATTTGGGAGAAAGAAATAGGCATGGTAAAAGAAAAAAAAGCACAGAACTCTGTTCTTTTTTTCTCCTTCTGTTTTTCCTACTTTCCTCTCTTTTCTCTAAGCTTTCCAGCCTTATCAAAGTTTCTATGACATATCCTTTTATTTTTCTGTCACTATTCTATCTTCATTGACTCCTGTCCCAGTACTCTTTCTGCCTGCTGCTGGCTTTCTCCTCTTTTCCCTGCTTCTTCTAAATCTCACTCACTGTCTTGAACGCTCTCCTCTGAAGCATGTAGGTGTTCTCTTTTTCTTCTATTGTCATACCACCATCTCTGACAGGAGGTGCTTATTGGAGTGCTCAATGTCATGATCCTAAATGCTCAGAGAAGAAACTCTTACCCCTACTACTCAGCATCCTACCCAGATCAAATAACCATAACTGAAAGAGGTGTAAACTGTGGAGATTTTGTTGTTTTTATTGTTTGGCTAATGAAGCAGCACTGAAAATGCCCCACTTATTTGGGTCTGATTTTATGGGGCAGAAGGATGAATTTTGTGATCTCAGGAGGATCTTGCCAGATCAAGGAATTTGGAGTCATCAATTTACATTTACTGGACACTCCTGGGTGTCTGGAACTGTATTAGATGATTTCACTTCATACATTTTACATTTTCACAAGCAATATATGAAGGTTGCATTTTATTCCCATCTTCATTAACACTTGTTATTGTCATTTTTAGCCATTCTAATAGGTGTAAAGTGATATCTCATAGTTTTCATTTATATTTTTCTAGTGACTAATGATATAGAACATCTTTTCATGAGATTGTTGGCCACTATATATCTTATTTGGAGGAATGTCTATTAAAATCCACTGTCCATTTTTAAATTGGGTTATGTCTCATTCAGCTAAGGCTGCTATAACAAAAATACCATAGATTGGGTGGCTTATACACAACAGAAATTTATTTCTTACAGCT
Organism: Vulpes lagopus; assembly: GCF_018345385.1. Taxonomy (NCBI): domain Eukaryota; kingdom Metazoa; phylum Chordata; class Mammalia; order Carnivora; family Canidae; genus Vulpes; species Vulpes lagopus. The sequence continues at coordinate 31,852,265 of NC_054846.1, forward strand.
TTGGAGACTAGGAAGTCAAAGACCAAGGTGCTGGTAGGTTCTGTGTCTAGTGAGGGCCTTCTCCTGGTTCACAGAAAGCTGTCTTTTTGCTATACATCCCATGGTGGAATGAGTGAGGAGCTTTCTGGAGTCTTTTTATAAGGGCACTAATCCCATTCATTAAGGCTCTATCCTCATGATCCAATCACCTCCAAGATCCCCATCTCCAAATACCATCATCACATTGGACAGTAGGATTTAACATATGAATTGGAGGAGGATAGATAAACATTCAATCTATAGCATTCTGCCTTTAGTCTCCCCCAAATTCATGGTCTTATCATGTGAAGAATACATCCATTACATCCCAACAACCACAAAAATCTTAACTCATTCAGCATCAACTTTAAGTTCAAGGTCCCATATAAATATCATCTAAGTCAGGTTTGGATGAGCCTCAAGGATAATTCATCCTGGGGCAAATATTTGTCCAGCTGTGAACCTATGATAGGAGGTGCAGCCTTGGTGATATCTGAATTGGCTTTAGGGTCATTCTTCTATTGTGCAATTACATGTTCTTTTCCATCAGAAACTCATCAAAATGACCTTTACTGTCCAGTTTTGGGAAGGTTTCCCATTTGAAAATGGGAAGTTCTAATCCTCCAACTTTATCCCTCCAGATTGTTTGGCTATTTCTGACTCCTTAAAATTCTATATGAATTTTAGAATCACTTCGTCAATTACTGCAAGAAAATCAGCTGAAATCTGATAAAGATTGCATTGAATTTGTAGACCAGCTTGCAGAGTATTACATCTTAATAGTGTTGTCTTATCCATAAATGTTGGATGTTGTTTTATTTATTTAAATGTTTCATTTCTTTCAGTAATGGTTTATAGTTTTCAGTGTACAAGTATAGCACTTTAATATTTTATTCCTAGGCATTTTATATATTTTGCTATTATTATAAGTGGATTGTTTTCTTAATTTTCATATTATTCATGTGTTGTATTTAGAAATACAATTCATTTTTGTATTTAAGTGTGTATTCAGGCATAATATTGAACTTAGTTGTTAGTTCTAATAGTTTGTTAATGGATTACTTTGGATTTTCTATTACAGGACTATGTCACCTGCAGGTGGGAATAGTTTTATTTCTTCCTTTCCAATCTGTAGGCTTTTGAGTTACTTTTCTTATCTAATTACTCTGGTCATAAATTCTAGTACAACATTGAGTGAAAATGGCAAGAATGGACATTCTTGTCTTGTTTCTTAGTGGTTTCTCAATAAGTATATTAGCTGTGAGTTTTTCATAGATGCCTTTTATGTGGTTAAATAAGTTGTTTTTAGTCTTAAGTTTTTATTATTTTTGGCAAAAATAGGTGTTAGATTTTGTCAAATTTTTTTTCTTCCTTATTGAGACAATTGTGATTTTTGTCCTTTACGGCGGTGGAGGTTATGCCACACGCAACCTTCCTTTTTTTATTTTTAAAATTTTATTTATTCACAAGAGACACACACACACACACACACACACACACACACACACACACACAGGCAGAGACACAGGCAGAGGGAGAAGCAGGCTCCATGCAAGGAGCCCGACGTGGGACTCGATCCGCGGTCTCCAGGATCACACCCTGGGCTGCAAGCGGCCGCTAAACCGCTGTACCACCGGGGCTGCCCAGATTTTTGTCCTTTATTCTGTTAGCTTGGTGTATTACATTGCCTGATTTTCAGATGTTAAACCAGTCTTACATTCCTGTAATGAATTCCTTTTAGTTATGGAATATAATCCTTTGTATATATTGCTTGGTTTGGTTTGCTAATATTTTATTGAGGTTTAAAAAAATATTTACTTATTTGGGAGGGGGTATGAATGGGGGTAGGGAAATGGGAGAGGGAAAAAAAAGCAGACTCACTACTGAGCCCATATGGGGCTTAATCTTACAACCCTGAGATCATGCCCTGAGCTGAAATCAAGAGTTGGATGCTTAACCCACTGAGCCACCCAGACATCCTTATAGAGGGTTTTGGCATTCATAGAGATTCTGGGCTATGGTTTTCTGTAATGCCTTTATCAGGTCTAGATATAAGTGTAATACTGATAGAATGAGTTGAGGGCACCAGTGTGGCTCAGTCTGTTAAGCAGCTGACTCTTTATTTCAGCTCAGGACATGTTCTCAGAGTCTTAGAATCCGGCCCTGTGTGGGACTCTTTGCTCAGCTTGGAATCTGCTTGGGATTCTGTCTCCCTCTGCTCCCCCCTCTCTCTCACATGCATGCTCTCTCATTTTCTAAGATAAGTAAATAAATCTTGAGAAAAAAAATTTTAAAAAGAAAGAGTTGTGATATTTTCTGTCTTTTTTTTCTTTTTTTCTGGAAGAGTTTCTGGTGTTAATTCTTAAATATTTGATTTAATTTACCCATGAAGCCATCTAGACCTGAGCTTTTATTTGTGAGAAATTATTTGATTACTAACTTAATTTCTTTATTTGTTATGTGTCTATTTATATTCTCCATGTCTTCTTAAGTTGGTTTTACTAGCTTGGATATTTTTGAGGTTTTGTACATTTTTTTTAGAAAATCTAATTTACCTTATAATCCTACTTATTTCTGTAAGATTGGTAGTAATGTCCCTCTTTTATTCCTCATGTAGTAGTAATGACAGAAATCAATGGTTAGTAGTTCGTTATATTAATAAGTAAAAAGGAAAGGAAAAGCGTATTATGAGAGATTATACTTAGACCTTATATAGTGAAGAGAGTCAAGAAAAAACTTTTCAGAGGTAGTGACATTTCAATTGTGCTTTAGAGGAGGAGTAGAGTTAATAATGCAAAATATGAACAGAGGGTTAGAGGGCACAGTAGAGAAGTAGGAGAGGTAAGAAGAGCTTCCCAGATAGAATGAATGGCCCCTATGTAAACATCTTAAGGTGGTTAAAGAGCTTGTCATGCTTTAGGAATGGAGAAAAGACCTATATGACTATTGTATAACAAATAAGGGAGAAAATAAAACACAATGAGACTAGAGAGGAAGGTCTAGATGGTCCAGAATAATAAATAGGCCATATGAAAGATGTTGGATTTTTGTCTCTAGTGCAGTGGGAAGTTGTCATTGAGTTTTAAGCAGGGAAATGACAGAACCTGATTGTGGTTTATAAAAATCATCCTGACTGCATTCTAAAATAGTGAATTTGGATAGTCAAAATTGGAAGTGAAGGGGACTTTATTATTCAGTATTCTAAACAGGGCAAGATGGTGGCTTAGAGGCCATGGTGACTGTAGTATCATAGAGAAGTGGATATATTTAAGATACATTTGTGTATAGAATAAACATAAACTGGCAGATAAAATGTTTTTAAGAGTGACATACTGGCTTTTGGATCATGAAACAAAGAGAATGGAGAAGCATATTAGATAGAATAGAAGGAATAAAGTTATGTTTGACATTGCAGTTGGATACATAGGTCTAGACATAGAACAGAAGTCTAGAAAAGGCATGAATTTGGGATCTGTTGATATTGAGACATTATTTAAAAATTATGAGAGTAGAAGTAGTCAAGAAGATAGCAAATGAAGAATGAGAAGAAAGAATCTCCAGGGTGGAGCCATGGAGAGTTCTAATAACTGGTGGTTAAATAGGGAACAATGAGCCAAAAAAAGGATCTTGAGAAAGAGGAGCTAAAAAATGGGAGAAAAACTAGAAGAAGGTAGACTCCTAAATGCCAGGAGGAAAGATTCAAAGAACAAGGATGATCAATTGTGTCGAATACTGTGGAGAGCTCTAAATGACCTGAGAATTCTCTATTATGTTAGCCACAGATTTGTCATTGTGATCTTGGCAAGAGAAGTTTTAGTAGTGTTCTGAGAGAAGTCATAATGGGAGAGAGGAAGAAGACAACTTTTACAGTCATGTGGGTATGAAAGGTAGTAAGAGAAATGATGGTAATTGGAGGAGTTATCAGATCATAGGATTTCTCCTTCTTTTCCTCCCCTTCTTCTTCTTTCTCCACCTCTCCTACTTTTTCTTTAAGGTTACTAGAGTTGTAGCACCTATGACTGCTAATAAAAAATATCTAGTAGGAAAAAAGAGAAATGGTCTGAAGAATCAAGCATAAGAGGTTATTACCAAAGAAAAGAAGTCCTTGAAAGAGTGAGGGGGGAATGGTATCTACAACACAGGTAGAGAAATGAGTCTTATAAAGAGAAAGGGTACTGGATCCATAGTTACAGGAGGGGGAACAAAAGGGAAAGGATGAAAACAAACATGATAGTTTGTGAATTTGGTGGGGGAAGGTAAGAATCTCTATCTGAAGGCTACAACTTGTAGAGGGTGTGGATACAAGCTAATTGGGGAGATATGGATAGATTGCTACGTGGTGCTGAAAGTGCTGTTGAAACTGGAAATCATGAATTTTTAATTATGTCAATGATCTTACTTATATAAATTTTCTGCTAAGATCAAACACCTTAACATAATGGTTCCTAACTGGAGGTTTTCTTCTGAATTACATGGAAGCTCTTTCCTGACCCTTAACTCAGACCTAATGATTTAAAATTTCTACAAGGTCTGCCATGTGTTGTTTCGCAACTTCCACACGTTTTTCTTTGTTTATGATTCACAGAATCCCTCTTTTGGCATAGCCTACAATGATCCTCATGACTAGGTGTCTTTCTACCTGTTCATCTTCACCTCCCATATGCCAATCATAAAAAAACTTCCTGTTGTGAGGGCCCCTGATTACATCATACTTTCCCATCATTTACTACTGACCTTGAATGGACAACCAACAAGTACCACATCATATCATAGAGAAGAATTAATTCTGCAACAGTAGTTACAAAGCACAGACCCATTTCTACATTCTTTTCTATATCTCTCCTTGGCCAGGCGTCTGGCCTGTATTATTCAGATGTCTTTGTGGGAGGCAGGAGTTCAGAACATAACACTTGTGATAGAAGAAACTTCAATATATTGGCAGCTCTGGTACAAGTACAGATGTACTTGTACTATGTATTCTGGAACCAGGGCACCAGTCAAACCAAGGCAAGAGAAGAAAATCAAGCCAAATAAAAGCCAAAAAGACTTGACATCTGTGAAGGTACAAAGTACCAAGAGGCATAGCATTTCAGAGATATATAGAGAAAGAAATTTTAGAATAGGGAGAGACTTATCAAATAGATCAAATTATTTAAGACAGTTATGTCAGATAAGAACTGGGAATTTTTTAAAAAAAGAACTGGGAATTATCCATTGTCTTTAGAAATACAAAAGTCCTCGGTGACCCCTGTAGGAACAGTTCCAGTGGAGTTAGGGAACAAAAGTCAGATCACAGCAGGGTGAGGAATAAATTGCTTATTAGGAAGTAGAGAAAGTAAATAGCAGGACATTCTTCAAGGAGTTTGACATTAAAAAAGTAGAGGTAGAGGGGGTTATGGGTTCATAGAGAGACATTTTTTTTTATTCAGAGTTAGACTTAACTCTATTATATACAAAAATGTATATTAATTTTAAGGAAAGACCTAAGAGAGAGACCTAAGAGGAAAAGAAAGGGGGTGAAAGAGAGGATGATAAGGGGAAGAGAGAGAGAGAGGAAGATGACATGGGGTGGCGAGGTAGAGCAAGAAGGAGAAAGGGAACTTGTGAAACAAGGTCCCTGAGGACCTTGGCATTGGAAGTCACAGGATAGAGTGCTTTAAAGAGGAAAAGGAAATCCTTTTTCACTGAGAAAGGAGGAAATTCTGAGAGGTTACAGGCAGACAAAATACACTGTAGGCATGAGGGGACAAAGCTGGAAAGACCTGCTATTTTATGGTCTCACCTTCTTGATCAAGTAGAAGAGTGTCCATAAGTAAGGATGAGGGAGGAGGCATGAAGTCTGGGTTTTGAGGAGAAACGAACTTGTGTAACATAGCCTCTGAGGGGAAAAGTGAGAGGGAGCTGGTGGTAAACAAGGAAGTTTTGCCTGGTTATAGGTGGAGACCTGGTTGGAGATCACAGGTGGAGACCTGGTTGGAGACCACAAATCTGAAATATCTCTGATTATGTGATTTTACTCCAGCAGCTCTCAGCATCAAAGATTCCACCTGTGTGTTATGGATATTTGCATGACATTGTTCTCTTAATTTCAGTAATATATGGCAATATTATATCATTGGATAGAGCCTTTTTCTGAATCGTAATAAATGCCAATTTTGATTCCACGAAGGGCACTGCTAGCAGGATTTATTATGAACCCCACATATAAAATGAGCGCGAAATATGTCATCTAAGAAATCTTGCAAATTGCTCTGCCAAGCAGATGGCACAGCTCTGCAATATAAGCAGCAATGCCCTCACCAGCTGTTGATTTTGTTTGTAAAATTTAAATCACTGCTGGTGCTGATGAGAAGTGTGTCTAAAATAATCCCACAAGTTCCATGAAGGATGAAATGTCCTAGCTTTAGGAGAGGTTGGGGTAAATAGGTGCAAATATGTATTTGAGCAGCAGAGACTTTCAAAAAATAGAAACTCTTAACACTTGTGTTCAGGTTTGCTTTAAAGTAGGGGAAAGAAAGCTCCTCTTAAACACATAGATTCAGTCCGACCTTATAAATGTCTCCATTTTGCCTTAAAGCCTGTCTTCACTTTGGCATCAATGATACTTTATTGTCTCTGAATACTCTAGCTCTGTTTTCTTCTTGGATTTTTCTTTCTTCTACTATCCCTGAAATTTAGAGGCTCTCCAAAGATATAACTTTGATATTTTGTTTCTGTGCCAACTCTTCTCTTGCCTTCCCCCTCAACTATTGCCTGTATGCTGTCATCCAGAGTGAGAAGCCACAGAAAGTTGAGAATATAGATCTGAAATTTAGGAGAAAGGTGGAAGGTATAATGACACACCGAATTAAGGACATTAATGTTCAGATAGAAGCTATGCTCTTTTGTCTGTTCTCCACCTGACACTCCTGCATAACCATGTTGATCCAACTCTAATAATACCAGTAAAATGGTAATTAATAATTAAAGAGTTTTTCTATATGTCAAGTACTGCTTGAGTATTATATTTTTATTTTTGATTTCATTTTATAATGCATTATTGTATTTTCTATTTTTTACTTTTATATAGTTTTATTGAGATATAATTGACATATAACACTAATATAAGCTTAAGGTATACAGCGTAATGATTTGTCTTATATATATTACAGAAAGATTACCACAGTAAGTTTAATTAATGCTCATATCATATAGACACACAAAAGAAAGAAAACATTTTAAAAAGTTTGTTTTCCTTATGATGATAATTCTTAGGTTCTACTCTCTTAACAACTTTCCATTATACCATACAGTAGAATTAACTAGAGTCATTATGTTATACACGACATCCTTAGTACTTATTTATCTTATAACTGGAAGTCTGTGTCTTTTGACCACTTTCATTCAATTTCTCCTCTCTCCATTCTCACTTCTGTGTTCTGATTGTATATTTAAAACACTCAGAACTCATTTTATCCAACCCCAAACTCAGTACTTTCCTTACCATTACTTGTATAAATATATTTAACTTCCCTAATAGACTCTAAATTCTTTTTCTTAATTTTTAAAAAAATTAAGAAAAATTTAAAGATTTTTATTTATGAGAGAGAGAGAGAGAGAGAGAGAGAGAGAGAGAGAGAGAGAGATAACAGGCAGAGGGAGAAGCAGGCTCCATGCAAGGAGCCCTATGTAGGACTCAATCCAGGCTTTCTGGGATCACTGAGCCAAAGGCAGACGCCCAACCACTGAGCCACCCAGGTATCCCTAAAGGGAAGGGAGTGGGAGAGGGAGAAGCAGACTCCCCGCTGGGCAGGGAGCCCAATGCAGGGTTTGATCCCAGGACCCCGAGATCATGAGTTGAAGGTAGATGCTTAATAACTGAGCCACCCAGTCACCCCTAGACTCTGAACTCTTTTAAGAAGAGAGGAATTGTATCATTTATGTTTTTATTCTCTACAGCTTCTTGGTACTTTCTGTATTAAGTATGTAATAAATATATTTGTTGAATGACTAAATGAAAAAGAAAAGGATGCACAAAGCAGAGAAAAATCTATTAATTATATACTTACAAGTCTTTTTAAAAATGTAAGTTGTGTCTTTTGAGGATCGGATTTGTTTGTTTGTTTCCCTCAAAGGGAAACTCATGGTAGATACTCAATAAATATTCATTACTCAATTGATGAAAACCTGCCAGAGCACTGTTTTATCCTGGAGACTGCAAAGTTAAGGGATATCCTCTAACTCAGAGTCAGAATTCACTGCGTACATTCTTCATACTTCCCCACATACTATGTGTCAAGACTTTGATTCTTCCGATGTGATTTTATTATGGGTGATTTGAAGAATGATTGTGGGGTACCAAGCCATTGAAAAGTTCCATTTGTAGCTGTAACTAACTCCTTAGCTCCAATCTGTTTCTTTTCTGTTCTAGTCATTTATCACTCAGGCACCATTTGGGGTATTCTTTGCATCTATTAAAGACAACTTGTTATATGTATATTTATTGCACATTAGTAGTGGATACTTTAAAAACATATTCTATAATCAATTTGTGGAAATTATTTAATTTACCGAAGGGCTAGTTTCTCTTTATGACTGGCAATGAACTTATATGAGAAGTAATCACAAAAATCTACATTGGTTAAAAATGGAGAAATTAAGATATTCAACTACATGGTTTAAATTGACTTATTTTTGTTTGGCTGTTGTAAAACCATACAGTGAAAGATATAAGAAATATAAGAATTACTTATCGTGTGAACTGATTTGAACTAAATTTGTGCAGTGATATCATTTATAACTGAAATACTATTTTTTCCAGAAAAGCAACCAAGCCATCCTGTGCTGATTAGTACATAGCAAATACATTTGAAATGAGTTCCAAAAACAAATTAATATTTAATTTTTGTCAAAAATAATAGCAAGTTCTAATTATGAAAAGGAAAGGATCTTTATTTTGAGAGACTAAGTAACTGAGTTTTGATCACACAATTTCTACATTTCTTCCCAGTGAGGGTATATCATCACCCAGGTTATGAATATATAATCATTTTACCTGGATAGGTGCCACAAACTCTCAAGTGAGATAGCATCCCTAGACTTTGGACTGAAGACAATTTGTCTCCCATGATTCTGTGATTCTGGCTTTTATTTTTTTTGGGGATTTTTTTTTTTTTTTATGATAGTCACACACACACACACAGAGAGAGAGAGAGAGAGGCAGAGATATAGGCAGAGGGAGAAGCAGGCTCCATGCACCGGGAGCCCGACGTGGGATTCGATCCCGGGTCTCCAGGATCGCGCCCTGGGCCAAAGGCAGGCGCCAAACCACTGCGCCACCCAGGGATCCCTGTGATTCTGGCTTTTAAACTCTCAACTTCTTGCTCTCCCTTTTCTGATTGCGAGGATGAAAAACTTTGTTGATGTTAGATATCTAGGGAAGAAAAATACTATAACATATCAGACTATTCCTTGCAACCCTTTGGACAGGGTGAGAAATAATTGGTATTTCCATAATAGAGTACATGAAATGGATTGCAAATGTTTCCTGATACTTCTAAGTATGACAATATCAGCAGAACAGGGATATATAGCTTCCTAAGGAGAAACACCTTACATTATTTTATAAATTGTATCTTCTAGGAATTAAATAAAGTCCTATGTAATAGGAAAGAACATGAAAATTATTTTTTATGATCTTTAATGTTGATCTGAATATTTTAGTCCTCAAAGAAATCTAGAGATATTTGAAGACATAGAAAAAAAGTCTACACCCACCAAAGAACAGATCCTATATCTAACATGATTCAACTCCATAATTCACATAAACCTCCAAAGGTTGAAACTAATTTCCACAGAATAACATAAAAATGAGCAACATTTAGAAAACATCCTTTGCCTTTTAAATTCACCAGCTTTCATTCTGGAGGTTTTTTTTGTTTTTTGTTTTTTTGACTTACTAGGTGGTAAAACTATAAGTACACAGCAGAGGCAAATAGATTAGCTACACAGTTTGAACAATATGGATAAAATGCCCGAAAAGTAATTGATTATGAAAAAGCTAATATTCTAGAAACCAAGTTAGAGAATATTGAGCTAGAAACACTTTTCTGTCCAGAATCAATTACTCCCTATTAGACTGCTTAGTACAGTTGTCTAACAAACCAATTGGAAAGTGATTAGACAACAAGCATGTGAAGATTTAGCTAACTTAATTAGTAATCAGATTACTATGAATCATCACTGCAAGGAAATGTCACTTTATATTTACTCGATTGAAACAAAAGTTTGATAATACTAATTTTTGAAGAGATATGAGTCAGTGAAGTCTGATATAGATCAAAGCGGTTGTACCATTTTGTTCTCCTATATTGTTGGTAACTAGTTTGGAAAATAGTTTGTGTTGTCTTGTGAGAGACATACATAAGAATGTTTATATAGAAGCACTGTCATAAGAACAAAAATAAAGTAAAAAAAAATCTCTGTAAAATGCAAATAACCATCAAGTGGAGAATATATAAGAAGAATCATTAAAATCATGACATTACACAGTAGTGAAAATGATTGAACCACAACACTATACAATATGAATGAATTACCTAGTTTTGGGTAACAAGAAAACCTTAGAAGTTATATATAACATAGTAGCCTTTTCCTAAAAAAGTGAAAAAACAGCTCAGCAAAGAACACATTGCTTAAGCATATGTTATATGTAATACTACTATTATTGAAAAATAGGGGAATGAAATGGAAAAGGTGGCGTGATGGGTAACTTGGGTTTACACTGTGAGCAGAAGACAGGATGGGATGAGTGCAGAGATACGTGTAAGCACTTGTTGGTGTTCTAGTTCTTGACCTGGATGTTGGGTTCATATATGCTTATCAGTTATTGAGTTGAATGAATAAATAAGTAAATAAAATAAAAGAGGGTCATGCATGGGTCTGTGTTGATCATGTATCATGACCTATGAATTAATTTAAATCCCTTTTCTACAAGTTCATTTAAAAATCAAGCAAGACAACAAAGAAAAAGAAAAAAAAAAGCTATTGTTGATTTTTACTATTTATTTTAAAAAATTTTTCCAGCTGAAGAAACAAAAAGTACAATATTTATGATATAAAAAATGACATTTGAATGGTTGTGTTTAGAGGATTTATAACCTAATGTCATTAACCAGTCACAGAGTATGTGGCACACAGCTAGGCACCTGACTTTTCTAAAGCCAGATTTTACTAGGATTTTGTTTGGGATGAGAAGATAAGAATGTCCCCTCTACAAGTTGACATTTCATGAACAAAACATCTATAGATCATTCTGTCAATAGAGATTCGTTCTGCCATTGGTACTGTTAGGTTTGTATCTCTTAATGATGATTTTGTTTCTTATACCTTCAGGTCAGCTCCACTGCAGTTCTTTTTTTTTTCTGTATATTTTTCTTTCAGCCTGTTAACAGAATTAGCACAGTCGGCATGAAGGTGGCATTGTAATTATTACTGATATTAAGCAATACCGGTGGCTACCTGGACTAAATGAAATAAAAAACTGGCCAGTCCTTCACTTTATGTAATTTATGTCATCTTGATATAGATAATTTAAGCTTCTAAACTGAAGCTTAAAGCTATATTTCAATAGGTAGTTGTGTTCTTCTTCAATATAATTCAGATCCTCTAATCTCCCATCTCAAATGGTGAGAAAGACCAGGGCAGTCAAAACTTATGGTTAGAACAGACTTCATGTGAAGGGTCATGGAAATTAGGGTCTGGTATGTATGTGTATGCTTGGGGTGGGAGGAGGCAGGTGGGAGCAGCACTCTACAGATACAGATCAGAATAGTAATATTTGTATACACTTTGTCCAAGTAACTATATCATTAGAAACAGAACGGCACTTTTTTGTTTCCTTCAGGCTCTTATTATAAATTATAGGGTTTTTAAAAAGTCTCTCTATCTCTCTCTTTTTTGGTTAGTATACTATATAAAAATAATGGAACCCCAAGGCAGATTTTTTTTCTCCCCATTGTACTGCATATATTGCCATGTCAGCTCCAAAACCAGGAGTAAATATTTGTTGAATGAATGACTCGGCCCCCATTAAGCAGTGAGATTGTTTTAGCAATCAGTCTCCTTAAATGGCATTATTTACTTGCTGAAAACATGCTTTCTACATTGGCTTAGAGTTTTAATTTACATAGGCCCACTGCCCTTCTGCTGTGACACAGATCACTTTCTGAGTGATCTATAGCTTTTTTGAACTCCTTCTCACATCAAGGCAGGTTGAAAAATGCATCCCTTTTAATTCAACAGTACTGCCTGACCCTACCTGTCTTCCTAAATTGCAAATCTTTGATTCTTTACTATAGATCTAACATGTCCCAGCCTGGTGTGTGAGTTCATAAGTCCTTAGCTTTAGATTATAAATAGGTTTGCAACTCAAGTGGAGTCTTGTCTGCCTGTTTACTGGACTGCTATAGAGACCCACAGCCAGGGGAGAGATGGAAACTTAATTTGTTTCAGGCTTCATTGCCTGGAGGCATAGCAGATTCTCAGTTTGCCATGTGCAGGCTACTAAATACTATCAACCTCGGTAAGCAGCAAACACTGCACAGGCCATAGAGAGATTTTCCAAGTACAGACTGTACTCACATGACAGAGTTACCTGTCAAACACTGAATGAGACCCACCTATCCAGGGAGTTGAGCAATTCGTTGCTTGCTCAATACTTTAATCCTCAACTCAGTTAAACAGAGGCCTCAGCACACATAACAAAATACAGCAAACACTCCATGTGCCAACATGATGGGGCTTTTGCTTGCTCTCCTTGGCCCTCACCTTCACAAATCCCTACTGGAATAACGAGTTTTTAAAAGTTCTTTCTGTTTTCCTGGAAGCTGTTACTGTTGAGACAAAAAAAAAAAAAAAAAAAAAAAAAAAAAGCTAGGATAAGAGTTAATACAATTGTTACATAAGATTGAAGCCAGTTGTTTAGAAGAATGAATTTTAGGCAACAGTTAAGTTTGAAATTTAAGTGTTAAGTGACTTAATACAAATGAATTACTGTTTTGTTGACCATAGTAAAAGGAAAAATGGTAAACTTAGTGTATCTCAGATGATTCAGTTTAATTCAGTTCAGCAATGATTTATAAACACCAGTCATCAAGGCTTGAAACAGACTATACGTTAGACGTTGAATGTCATTCCTCTCCTTAAGAAGCCCATAGTTTGGAGGTTGACTGATTTGCATAGACCAATGATTAATACAGAAACCAGCTTGTAATAGGCATTTAATACATTGTGTGCCATCGTGTTATTACTGTGCTGTTATTATTATATTACTGATACATGTCAAGTATTATAGGAAGGCCTGAATATTTTCATTATTCTTAAGAAAGGATTGTTAGAGAAAGCAATATATGAGCTTATTCTTGAATAGTGATCTTGCCAGTAGGAAGCAGCAAAAGATATTGAGACAGAAGAAATGGCATGTACAGAGCATCCATGGCATAAAATAAGTTACCCAGTTCAGTGGCAAGAAGTGTCCCAATCCTTCTTGGTAGACGAGGACACATTTGGCAGGAGAATTGTCCATAGTAGTCCAGTCTAGGTCTCATGGTCCTTCCTCAGGTCTAGACCAAGCCAGGATAGCTTAGGGCAGTGTAGCCAGAGGGTGGATTTGAATCACTATAAGATAATGCAGCCAAAGTAGGCAGAAATCAATGCTTGTGGTGAAGTTTGAAGAGCCAGCTGAAGCTGTGGGTGGGATAATGAGTAATGTAGTAAAAAATCAATAGGAATTGGAAGCAGGTCCAGATGCAGATCTAGAACTAGTTTGGGGAGGGGCAGATTTCATATGTTTATTGGCACACTATTGAAAATGGATGAGACACAAGAAGGAAAAGGACCAGTTAGAAAGCATTACAAAATCCAAGTGGAAATAAAAACTTGAAATAAGGCAGTGTTATTGAAGTCAAGTGTGAGAAAATTTAGGAGACAAAAATGTGTCACACTTGATAAACAATGGCACATGACACTGAGAAGATTGATGCGGAAAATGCTGCAGCTCAGGGACCGCATCTTACAGAGTGTAGCTAAAGGCTGAACCTATAGCTACATGTTGACCCAGGAGTGAGAACACACGAGTCTGGGAACTGAAGGGTGCAAGTAGCACTAACCTCTCATCACCATTCTTCATGACTAACCCACGTGTGGATTGATGTTTCTCACACCTCAGATTCTGTCAAATTAGGAGTCTAAATTCTCAATGGTGGAGTATTTCCATCCGGGGACTTGAAGATACCACATCACTTTATAGTCCTCTTTCTAGTGCCTGTGAAGGCAAAAGTTCAGGGGAAGATGACTCTGATAATAAATAAAACTGGAAAGTGATTAGTTCCAAAAATAAAAATATCAAAGAATGTCATGGAAATCTAGAAGATGGAGAAATTGGTGAGATTCAGAAATGTAAAAATGCATAGACAGAAGGCTAAAAACGGACAACGCATCAAAGGGTGATAAAAACGATAATGTCAGAAAGCTCCATATTATCTTATTGAATGAAAATAGTCAAAGATACCCTTTTGGAAGTGTCCCTGTTGCATAAATAAAGGTGCATCTGTATATAACTAGATAGTATAGTTACTTGGTGATATTGCCTAATCATAATTTTTAATAACAATGAAGGAAATTAGGAAATATATAACCTCTGATAATGAAACTCTTAACACTTTTCTTCTACTGCCATGTAGAGAATATTTTTTCTTGCATATTTATACCTTATTATTTAGAGATGTGCTATCATAAGTATTCAAACATTTTAATGTAATAATCAAAACGTAATAAACTTCAGAGGGTCAGATAGATTCAACTTGATTGTCTTGACCTTGTAGTGATTTCCCCCACATTCTACCCAGATTCAGATTCATATGATAAACTAGTACAAAGCTCAGCTTAACTGGAGTTTTCCAATTTCTTCTAGACAGTCGATATTTCTACTTCCATTCTCCAGTGGAGGGAATAATTTTGTCTGAGTGGTGTTGTGCTGACAGTATAGTATTATAACTAAGGGCATGAGTTCTGGAGTTAGATGCAACCGGATATTAAGATCTAGGCAAGATACCTACTATATTACCATACGCAAGTGAATTAACCTCTCTGCGTCAGGTTCTTCCTACGTAAAAGAGAGTTAATAATAAGATTACCTATTATGATTTTTGTGAAGATTAATGAGTAAGTGTAAGTAAAATATTGGCCTAATTGTAGAATATTGTGAACTTCTGCCAACATAAAACCTTTAGTTTATTCAGTACTATTAATACCTCTGGCAGTAGAAATCGCAGTAGTAATAGTAGTAGTAGTGATAATTACAAAAGATATTTTTGAAAAATGGTAAATCACAACTTTTATGCATATATAAAAAGGAACATGTATTAAGTTTAATTTATTAATCATTGAAGGAACCAAGTGTATGCTATACCCAGTTCAAAAGGGAACCCAAAGAACATATATATACATACATATATATATATATATATATGTATATATATGAGAAAAAATGTGTCACACTTGATAAACAATGGAACATGACATTGAGAATATATGACATATATATATGTCATATATTCTCAATATATATATAAGGGATATCAAAATGAATGTGAAAAGGGAACAAAACTGGCTTTTTCCACAGTGGAGGAGGAAGAATAATTGAACGGCCACTCAATAGAGCTTACATGTCTACAGAAGACAAGATCTTCTGACACTGTTGTCAGTTATTTACAGCTTACAGAATTATAAAACAGCTTCCATGGAATCAAGTTTTTTTAAAATGGAGAGGGATGTGCTATAGACAGTGTATACTTTTCCATTGAAGTACAGTTTTCTTCTACATGGTAGTAATAGTGGTAGTATTTCTGGGTCGCAAGTAACATGTACAATATAAACATCTCTAAACACAGATAAATCCGGAAAAGCGTGAAAAAGAACAGAGTATGTAAATTATTCCAAAAGTTCTGGTGGCAAGAATGCTGGTCCCAGCATCAAGCAAGCCTGGATTCTAGTCCTACCTTTTCACCATTTATCACATGATTGACCTTGAGCAAGTCATTTAATCTGTTTGAGTCTTATTTTCCTCATCATGTAATTAGGCACTGGAGGTTTTAAACAGTCCCTGTGGATTCACATCTGTAGCCAAGAAACAATGACCATCGCTGTGAATTTTAATGCAATGTCTCATGGATCATCTACTGATGGATAATTGAGACTTGGCTACAAATCTACAATGCCATCACAGTTACTGACCTAAACAATTCCAGCAAATGACAGGTCATTAGGGCCTTTGAAATGTCTCCCATTTTACTGTGTATATTTAATGAAATGCTAATGTAATTTTGCTAAACATGCAGTACTTATCATTACACATGATGGATTGGAGATATGAGTTTCCAATGGTAGTAAACTGTCATAGAAATAGTGATTAAGCACTACAATTATGGGAACACCTACCTTTTATATTAAAAAGTCATTGTTTCCCAGCTTGTGTCAGTTAAAGTGGTAAGAGACTGTGAATGTGAGGCAAAGGATGTGTGCTGAAAGTATGGCTTAAGAACATTTATTTCAAACTCTGCTTGCATGGTGTCATCTGAGGGGGTAGGACCTGCCTTCCATACCATGGCCACTATACATGACTTTTGTATGTCATTCCACAATTCTGTGTGTGAGATAACCTGAGTTATTTGGACAAATGTTAGACTATAAATGGTTTATAAAAATAATTATTCATTATAAAAAATTTTACTAAAATATTTATTATGAAATATACAGGAAATGGAATAAAACACATGTAGAGCTTAATAGGTTCCCATGATGCATCTATTACAAATTTTTGATACTTACTCAAGTGATACTCTAGGTATCCTCCTCTTCCTACTTAAGAGAAACCTCTGTCTGGTACTTTGATCACTTTCTTTTATTTTTTCACATTTTTTCTACCCAAGTACGCATTCATAAGCACTTTATTTTGCCTGCTTTTTATTAATGTGCTATTTAAATCTTTTTTACCTAAGTGTTCCTTCTACATCTTTATTCCTTTTGAAAATGTTTTCTAAACATGGGACATTTGATCCATAGAGATTTTCATTGTCTGGATTTTGAGAAAATTGGTAGTTGGATAGAGACTTGATTAGACTCAAGGTTTTTGTTTTTGTTTTTGTAGGGGGAAGGAGGCACAAATACAGGTGGGTAATGTGTTCTCCAGTTGGAGGCATACACCGTGCATGATATTTATTTTTTTAATATTTTATTTATTTATTCATGAGAGAGAGAGAGAGAGAGAGAGAGAAGAGAGGCAGAGACACAGGCAGAGGGAGAAGCAGGCTCCTTGCAGGGAGCCCGATGTGGGACTCAATCCTCGGTCTCCAGCATCACACCCTGGGCCGAAGGCAGCGCTAAACCGCTGAGCCACCCGGGCTGCCGCACCATGCATGATCATCTCTATTTTTGTAATGTTGCCAACCATTGAAACTCCATGTTCAGATCCATAAGTCTATGAGTAGTGTTTTGGGCTTGATTTCCTATGTGAGGGACTATTTAAAATGCATGTATAAATCATTAATGTATTGACTACTGGTTCTTGTTATGCTATTATGTTGATATTACTGAGGTTTGGGATCATTATTTCTTTAACATTAAGTACAATAGGTTAGTTAACCTTGTTATTTCCACTCCTCAGTGTAACTCTATAAAGGCTCTGTGTTATCTCAAAGATACTGAGAAAGTTCAATTTAAAACTGCTGAAAAATTGGTCTCTGAATTGACCTCCCATATTTATAAATGGCTAGGGTCATTCATAGTAAGTCTTCCTAACAAAATCTCTTTCAACAGGTCTAATGAGGGCAATGAAATTTGAGCCACGTTCTGAAGCAAAGATCAAGTTTCCTATTGTAAAGAGTATGATCTGAATTAAACTCAACATATTTGATGAGCACTTACTTTGTGTAAGGAAAAGGCCAAAATTAACTGCACTAGTATTTTTGAGGTAAGAATCTTCCAGTTGAAGGTTCTAGATACCACAAATATAAATGTCAGGAGAAATGTTTACCATGAGCTATTTTCTATAGGATTTTCATTGATTCAGGTCTGATTCACTAGCAGATAGTATTCTATTTTATACTTACTGAGGGAAAAAAATGAATTATTTTAGTTTTCTGATCTCAAATATGAAAGTATTATGTAGAATTAAGACTTTTTCTAGGTCTGAAATAACATGACTCTAAGAGGGGATTTCTTAACTTTGGTGCTGCTGATAATTTGGGCTAGATAATTCTGTATTGTGGGGGCTGTCCTGTACATTGTAGGATATTTTACAGCCTACGTTCCCCCCCACCCAGAAGTCAGTTGTGACAACTACAGATGTTGCCAAATGTGACCAAATATTTCCTAGGTGAAATGGTCTTCCCTGATTGAAAACTGCTATTCTAAGAAGTTCTTAAGGCATGAATACTTTTGGGGCAAAGAAGGAATCTGCCTGTAGTTTGCAAATAAAACATCGAATCCATTGCTAAATCGAATCCATTGCTAAATCCCAGCAGTGGTTTGACATAACTACATTCTATAATATACCAGAGAGAAGTGGATGTAGCTATATGTATAAATATCATCTTTATACAATTTTCAATGTCTCCAAATACTTGTAATTTTTGAATACTTGGTATTTATAGTGCCTTCCTGATTATATTACTCATACATATTTGCTATGTAAAATGCAGAAAAAAGTCAAAGAAGATAAAAATTATCTGTAATCCCATCCTAAAAATCCTGGCTTTTATTTACAGTTGAGGTTTATCATAAGCTTTTCTCTCTATCCATCTACCTATATCATTTAAATATAAAATTATAGGAGCTCCTGGGTGGCTCAGTCAGTTAAACGACTGACTCTTGATTTTGAACCAGTCATGATCTCAGGGTCCTCGGATTGAACTCTGTGCTCAGTGGGGAGTCTGCTTCAGGATTCTCTCTCTCCCTTTGCTCCTCCCTCCTCTCTGGGCTTGATTTCCTGTCTCTCTATATAGCTAAAATAAATAGTAGCAATAAAAATAAATCGTTAAACCATTGCTATAAAAATTATATCACATGGATATACATGTAGTGTGTAAAATATTTTGCATTGTGTAGATCATTATATAATGCACATGCTACATTTCTTTAATTTATTTTCCCATATACTTCTTCCTTTTTGAAATATTTCAAAGCAAATCCTGGATACCATTTCACTTTGATCCATAAATAGTTAAAATATATTTCTAAAGGCTAAGGGCTTAAAAAAATCCACAATACCATTTATCTCATCAAAAATTAATAATTCCTATTCCAATGTATGTGCAAACATACAATGATAAATTCTATACATTTACTGTTGTATTATGTACCTTATAAATCATGCAAATGCAAAAAATAATAATTCCTTAAAATTATAAATTATCCAGTCACTCTGAAGAGAAATGACAATTTGAATTCAGTGTGTGATTGAAAATGTACTGAATCTAAATTTTTGTGCTACACTAATATTTTACTAACAGATTGACTTTCTGTAGCTATAGTACTGTCATTTAAGGAAAGCTTCTGGCTACCAAAAGGCAATATTTTTCATATTCTAGTAATCTATGCAATTGTTTTCTTGACAGAATGAGGCGGATATCTTAGAGGTTTGTTCCAGGCTTGTCCATTCTCATCACGGCCCCCTGGTGGTCAGAAAGACTTGGCAAATGTTTCTTGGCCGAGTGTGTAAAAAAGGTGTGCGTGTGTGTGTGTGTGTGTGTGTGTGATGTGTGGGATTTTGATAGGAGAGGAGGGAAGAGACTTTAGAAGAGTATAGCGTAGTAAATTCTAATGTATTTCTTTCCCCACATAAATACTCTTGAGGTCCACTGAAAGCTGTTGTATTAGCTATAATCTTGGCTATAGTGAAGCCTGGGATCTTAGTCAAATGCAGCCAGGTATAGAAACCAGAAGATCCTGGCCTAAGTCCTTGATAGTCAACTCTCTAGGTCAATTAGGGTTTTAATTTCCTATTTTATAAACCTATAAATAATAATAAATGAACTGCCAGGACACTTACAATCCTCTTGATTGGACAGTTCTATAAAATAGTAACTCTTCCATCAGTAGCTCCCTCAGAAGGCAAATGTTTACATAAATATTCCTTAAAGTATTCTGAATTTGAAATGCTTGGAGAAGAAATGAGTAAGTTCTGCTTTCTTCTGGTGAATTTCTTGCAGTATTGTTTTTTAAAAATTAAATTTATATTTTTTTCTTCAAAAACATGTTACTGACAGTCTACAATAGACCAGGTACTCTGCTAGATATTGGAGTAGGGATCAGAAGAGAAAAAAGTACATGTGATCAGCCTTAAAAGAGTTCAAAATTTGTCAATGAAAAGATTAAAGTGACCGACTTTGAAAAAAAAGAAAAAAAAATTGAATTTGACAAAATAAATACATTGTGGAATAGTTATTTGAACCATAACAGAAATGTGAGGGTCATGCTTTCACAGGGTTAACCTGTATAAAACAAGATATTTAAATGCACACACGCACACACACTCAGACTCATCATCATGTGCAATCTGAGCTTTAATTGTGAGTACAAATTAATAGTATTAGTTATATTGACTGAGCTAGTTTACTTTTGGGATGTCTCTTGGTTTGGCTATTGTGACTCAGATCAAGAATCACTGTTTAGAGGCAAGTGCTTGTCAGAAAAGATTACATTTTTACTTTCTTTAGTCCCAAGGTACTAAAATAGCAAGACACTAAAAATATTTCCATTCTTTCAAGATTTTTTTGAGGAAGTGCTAAATATGAGAAGTTTATAAGCAGATTAATGATAGCAATAGATTAATGATAATTACTTTTTGTGTGTAGTAAAGACAAATGAAACCAAATTTTTAAGTGTACAATCTAGTAGTGTTAACTCTATGCACATTGTCATAGAGCAGTTCTCTGATCCGTTTTCCATCTTGCGTGACTGAAACCCTGTACCCATTTGAACAGCAGCTCCCATTTCCCCCTTCCCGGCCCCTGGCAACCATCAGTCTAGTTTCTGTATCTATGAGTTTGATTACTTGAGGTCTCAAATAAATGGAATCAGGTAGTATTGTCCTTCTGTGACTGGCTTACTTCACTTAACATAATGTTCTCAAGCTTCACCATGTTGTAGCAGATAGCAGAATTTCCTTCTTTTTCAAAGGCTGAATAATACTCCAGTGCATGTATGTAGTATATTTTCTTTATCCATCTATCTGTCAGTGGACATTGAGACTGTTTCCATTTCTTGGCTAGTGTATAGAATGCTGCAATGGACGTCAAAGTACAAATATCTCTTGGAGATCTTGTTTCCAATTCTTTTGAATAAATACCCCAAAGTGGGATTGCTGGCATCATATGATAGTTCTATTTTTAATTTTTAAGAAACTTCCATACTGTTTTCCATAGTGGCTGCACCATTTTATAGTCTCCCAAATGGTGCACGAGGGTTCCAATTTCTCTATATCCTTGCCAACACTTGTTATTTTGTTTCTTCTTCTTGTCTTTTCCTGTCTTTCTGTCTTCCTTTCTTCCTTCCTTCAATAGCCATCTTAACAAGTGACCTCATTATGCTTTTGATTTGCATTTCCCTGATGATTAGTGATGTTGAACATCTTTTTATATAACTTTTGGCCATTTGTATATCTTCTTTGGATAAAATATCTATATTAATTATTATTTCCTTTGCCTTTTGAAGCACAGTTC
Organism: Vulpes lagopus; assembly: GCF_018345385.1. NCBI lineage: Eukaryota > Metazoa > Chordata > Mammalia > Carnivora > Canidae > Vulpes > Vulpes lagopus. The sequence goes on from NC_054846.1 coordinate 31,874,041, forward strand.
ATTCCTTTACCATGAATAAAAAATAATTTAATTCCTTATAAAGAGCATGCACTGAATACATAAAAGATATACTGAGCCTGCAAGGATGCACATCTCCCTTTCCTGAAAGGCAGTTTGCATCAGAGAAGAAAAAACAAATTATGTCTATGCAAAGCTGACTATAAGATAAAGCCTAAAATGTGTTAATGATGGTACTGGTTATAGTGTGGATATGGTGAGGAGACAGGAGCCAACATTTATTAACCAGGGGCGATCACATCAAAATTTGATTGGATAAGGATCATCATCTAAGCTATCTGAGGCTCAGAGAAGTTAAATTATGTGCCCAGGGTCACCAGCAAGTAGATCAAAGAATCAGCATTTGAACTGGATCCAAAATCCGTGATCTTTTCTTCTTTGGGAATCGAGCTTAACTTCAGAGAAATTTGACTTTGGAACTGAATCTCAAAGAATGGATCAATGCCAGTGTTAGAGGGTAAACAGTTTGACTAGTCTGCTGTCTCTGTGATCTGTCTCAGAAATGAAGTGAAAAGCTTAGAGATAACACAGAATCTGAGGAGAACACGGTGGGGGGGGGGCAGGCAGTCTCTGAAGTATGGGTTAAAAGTCCCATTCACCCCAGGGGCACTGTTGAGCTTACAAGGGCCTCCTTATTTGAGAGACTGAGGTTTCTAATTAGCGAGTCAAACATAACCCTTTGTCTGATTGTTCTGACCTATTCCCTCTTCCTAGGGACCTTAGACCCTCATTTCCACCCTGAGTAATTGCCCTAAAGTGAGCTTCTCATAACTCTGAGCTTTTTTCTCTGGAGCATCATCTATTTAATAATTGTCAAATGCAAATGTAATGTGTTGATTCTGAGGGCAATTCTTGGGGCTGCACAGTTATTAGACAAATCAGAATTATGAATTCAGATCCAAAGGCAAGATCTTTAACATAACCAAGGACTCAACAACTAAGGATAAGTTGTAATCAAGATTTAGGAGCTCTGAAAAGAAACCATCCTTGCCTAAGGGAGGCTGGCCTAGCATGGTGGAGGGGCTCTGTGGACCCTTGTGGGCTCCTCAGTGTTTATTTCCATCTGAAATTGTTGGCGGAGATGTGTTTCTCATTAGAGTCAACTGTGGGAATTCAGGAGTTTTATAATGTCTCCATTTATTCATTTAGAGCCAACAAATATTTACAGGTTGCAGAACATTATGAAGGACTGCATGAAGTTGTACTATATCCAGTTATATTCAGAAGGGAGAGAAGATCAGGATTATGTGGTCACCCTTGGATCTGCTGCCAGGCCACTTACTTAGTCACTGAGAGAGGCCTCAGAACTGACCACATCCTGAGGATGGCTCATCTTACCTGAAACAGGGAAAAGAATTAGGCAGGTGGATGCCACTGTGGAAATGCCCAAACTTTGGCCTAACAGTTCGTTGTCATCTTTTAATAAACTGAATGTTAAATTGACAGATTGTTACCACCTATCACTTCATGAGCTGTTCTTCTGGAAGTAGTGTTACATGGTGGGAGGCACAGATAGGAGACAGATCTTTCTGACCTCCGATTCTCTCACTAGTTGTGTGATTTGGGGCAGGTGACTTTACTTACTCCTTGGATCTTCATTTGTAACTTGGGCATATTAATACATGGGTTATGTAAACAGGAAATTAGATCCGTTTTATGAATGTTTCTATTACATTATTACTATTATTTCTATTAATTGATATGTGTCTAGTAAGTAGCATTTCCCCTTTCCATATTGGACAAGAACAAAGGAAATCTTAGGTAGCATGTGTATACATTGAAGTAAAAAATGAAGTATTTCCTTCAAATGAAGATAAACCAATATATACTGAAGTAGTGTTGAAAAATGTATAATGCAATTGGGATTATTGTCAGCAAGTAATAATATTCTGCATACTTGGAAAGGAAGTGGAATTTAAAAATTTACCAGTGCACTCATTCAGCAAATATTCTTGGAATTCTTATTATGTTTCTATAACTAAACTGAACTGGAAACTAGGTGGTGTGGGTGATTAAGGTAACAGAAGAAAATGATTAAGGTAATACAACATGAACTAAGAGAAGTATGCAGACAAAACAGAATTGGGGGTTTTAAGGAAGAAGAAATTAGCCGAATTTAGAATTTAGATAAACCCTATGGGGGAAGAAAGAGTTTCTAAGCCAGTATTTAAAGTACAAATTGAGTTTCAAAGGGCAGAAATGGGGAATGAGGCATTCCAAAGAGGACCTGAGAAAAAAAGGGGAGTTTCAGATACGCAGGAGGCTAGCGGATGAGCTGGTTTGCTTGGAGGCCAGTCCAGGTTCCAGGGCCATGTGACTTGGCAGCTCCACAGGGCCCTACACTTGGTTTATTGCCCTGTGGCCATTTTGAAATTCTTAATAAATTTTGAAATTCGTAATAAATTTTGAATAAGGGATCCTACGTTTTCATTTTTCACTGGCTCTCAAACTTACACAGCTAGTCTTGACTAGAGAAAATGATTAAAATAAAAATCCTGAAATCCTGCAGGATCTTAAACATCAGTATAAATAATCTAAATTTTCTTCTGTCAGGGAATGAGGAGAGCTTTGAGTAAAGGAGTGACATGAGCAGGATTATGTATTAACCATGCAAACCGTATGCATATTGAGTAGCAAAGGAGAGAGGCCAGAGGTGGGGAAGGAAGTGGTTTTTGCTGGGATCACCATACTTCTCTGTTTGCTTAGGGCTGCCCTGGTTTATGGCAGCTATCCCAGTGTAATTATTAATAGTGCCCTCTTTCACTCTCAAAAGTATCCTAGTTTAGATGATAAATTATATGGTCACTCAAGTTATTTTGACAGTCAAGGTAAATTAAGCCCTGAATTTGAATGGAGACAGGAGGTGTGGACCAAGAAGAATCAAAAATGGCAAAAATTACCAAACTTTGAGTCTGAATTTCCTTTTTAACATCAATAAATTCTGCAAATGCCTGTGTGCTGGTAGGTCAACTTTTGGTATTTGTTGCTTGAGAAAATCCATGATGACATAATATTACTCTGAATCCAGTGTAGTCTCATATAAATAGTTTTTAATTAATCACTAGACATTTGAACATGTGTATTACATGTTTAAAGGAGATACTAGTTATCCTGTCTAAAGTCACTGCTTTGTGTGCTTCTAGATTGGTGGACCTCTTACAAAATTCATTATTCATCTGTGGCCCTAGAGGGCAGACTCACTGATTTGTTACATTAAACTTCAAGTTATTTAACATTATATTCAAGACCATATGATATATGGGCAGAATCTAAAATAGAGCCTGTGTATTATGGTTTGAAGAATCTGCCAACAAGATAACTGAGTATCCAACTATGGGAATAGGTGATGATGTGTATGTATGGGAAGGAAGGGGGATGGAGTAAGTGGATGTGATTTTATGGAAGTTATACTCCCATATAATTTCATTTCAATAAAAGAAATATTTGATGTTATCGAATTTATGTACTGGTTTTCCACATGATACCTCTTGAGATATTTGTGAAATCCATAAATGTGGAAGAAAAAAAACATTGTGAAATTTCAGATTTAAATCTCAGCCTTCCAACTTACCAGTTCTTGAATTTAAGCAAGTCCTTGAAGGTTTTTAAGCCCGTCTTCCTTCATTTATAAAATGAGGTTAATGATGCTGCTCTGCAGGCTGTCATAATGGTAAAGTAGATACAGTGTGTGAAATGCTTAAAAAAGTCTAACTAAAAAAAAAAGAAAGAAAAAAGAAAGAAAGAAAGAAAGAAAGAAGAAAGAAAGAAAGAAAGAAAGAAAGAAAAAGAAAGAAAGAAAGAAAGAAAGAAAGAAAGAAAGAAAGAAAGAAGCCCCTCTAGCTCAGTGGTTCTCAAACCTTAGCATACATTAGAATCACTTAGAAGGCTTATTAAAGCAGATTGCTGAGCTCCAGCCTCCAAAGTTTCTGTTTTGGTAGAATCTGCATTCTGGCAAGCGTCCATGTTTATGGATTTGATGTTTGTGTGTCCCCCTAAAATTCAGATGTTGCAATCCACAGGAGGGAGAACCTGTGGGAGGTAAATAGATGACAGGGTGGAGCCCTCATGGATGGGATTAGTGCCCTTACAAAAGAAACCCCTGGGAGCTCTGTAGCCCTCTTTCCACATTGCAGGAGTGCAGTGAGAAGTTAGTCTGCAGCCTGGGAAAGAGTCCTCACCTGATCATTTTGACCATTCTAACACCTTGATCGCAGTCTTCTGCTATCCGAACTGTAACAAATAAATTTTTTGTTGTTTATAAGCCACCAGTCTATGGTATTCTGTTATAGCAGACTGAAAAGGCTAAGACCCCATGTGATTTTAATGCTGCTTCTCTGGGTACCATACTTTGAGAACCACTGCTCTTAGAAAATATATATCTTAGCAGAGTTAGAAGAATAGCTCTCATCTGCCTAGAAGATAGGTATTTCGGGGAAGGTTGTACTACAAAATAAAAGAGACATTGACAAGGAAATGCACATGACTCAATATTTTCCTCGAGAAGGAAAATCTCGGCTGTGTGAAGAAAATAATAAAGATTGCTATGAATCATCTATTGGTCTCATGCAAACTAAAACCAAAGATTATACATCCAGCTTAATTTCAACTTTATAATGATTTCCTTTAATTACTGTGTAAGACCAAACATGAAGATGCAGTAGTGTGAAATTAATACTGACAACACCGGGCTTGCCTGGGCTCTGCAGATTAACCAGCATTTTACTGCATCAATAAAGGAATGAGGAAATAAAATTAAAAACTGATAGTGAATGGAATTACTTATTTGAAGCTAGTGATTATGTCAAGCTGTCACTCCCACAGATGGATTAAGCACAGAAAGACAACCAGATAAATTATAAATCACTCTACGAAACCCGTATCCATCTAGTCCACAAGCTTGGTAACAATGGAAATCTGAAATCGACTTGGTCATGGCAGATTTGGGTTGCGTGTTCAGCATGTCATAGACTCCTAGCATCTTGAAGAGCAGAGATCAAAAAGACCTTAGAGGTCATGTGAGATTAGATTCCACTTTTTGAAGCATTACACTGAATTATTTAATCCAAAATGGAAAAACTAAAGAGGTTTCTTTCCATTTTTAAAATCACTGACGTACAATTTAGAGAAAAGCGAATAGTGCCAAACAGCATACCTAAAGCATATGAAACAGAAGTTACATTAAAATACAGCAAAGGTAGTTCTCTCTCTGCACGTTTGAGTAGGTTGTGTTTTTATTCGGGCCATAGATTTTATTTTAGTTTCCTTTTCTTTGTCTTAATTTTCCTTTCCAACTTTGTTCTTTTTACCAGTATTCCTTTATAACCTAGACTTAGATCACCCAAAAGTCTTAAAATTCACAGGAATACTGATTCCTTATTTGCCAGCTGCTCTTTGGGCAAACTGTGCTTTGTTATACTGGGTCCTGGATTTAGCAGAAACAAGGCCGCATTTCTCTGTGTAAATGAAAATAATTATAGAATCATGAAATGTTAGGGTCAAGCATGATCTTAGAGAAGCTCTCCTAATTCTCAAATTACGGCAGGACACGGTTCTATCTTGCCTATGCTTACATCCTCACTGTTGCAATGGGGAGTCTTTTTTCTTTTTTTTTCTTTTTTAAATCATCCTCAAACATTAGGATCTTGCTAAATGAAGTACTCAATACTAGCATCATCAATGAGATGTTGTTTGTTTTGTAGCCAATCCTCTCCGAAGAACATAAATATCTAACATACTTCTTTTAGGATGGAACTTGAATCACAAGTACTGACGTGAGATGGAATCTGGACTCTGAAGAAGTAGAAAAGGAAAAAGAGGGCTTCAGGCATCCAACTGAAGATTGATTCTTCGTGGCCTGACAAGTTGAGGATAGACATTAATTTCTTTCAGATAATGAACAGAGTCTGACCACCCTTCCAGCCACTGGGGACATAATGGCTAGATTTTTAACAAACATGGTAAAACTAAAAATCTTACTAAATGCATTTCTATACCTGCTTTCATAGAGCCAACTCCTGTTTGGCTAGGATTCCCGGTGCAGGGGAGAAAAACATAACAACTGGAATTCTTCTTTAAGGATTTGTTATCAAATAATTCCCACTGTGTATGAATTTATCCTAGGAGTCCTCTGACCACCTCCCCTCCAACAATCTCAAAGCATGGGGACAATCATTACATCTTCCAGTTAAAAGGGTTCCCTGATCATCCAGGAAATGGCTGATCTGATGTGAGGTTTATCTCTTCATTGTCCATGACAAAGATCCATTCAGGTTTCTTTGAAGACTTAGGGTGATGAAGCTCTGAATGTGTTCCATTTTTTTGCACAGTTTTATTGTTGGGGCATACTTTCAAGTGAAAGCAAACAAACAAAAAAACAAAAAAACAACAACAACCTGCAGCTCTGAGGAGTGGAGTTAACCCCAGACACTGACAGATCAAGTCTGGCTTTTCTACATGCTGTATATTTATCTTATATGGTAGCTAATGCACCTCAGTATTTACTGTTGAATAACTTCATGCCAAACCCTCACAATAATGCAACGGACTATTATTATACCCATTAATAGCTACGGGAATCAAGGTATAGAAATATTAAGTATATTGCCCAAGGTCACAAGGGATTTAAATGAAAGAGCTGGTATTCAAAACCAAATGGTCTTATTGCCAGAGCCTATGACCTTAACCACTAGGCAAATGACCTTTGATATGCTGATGGAAAATGCTTTTCTGTATCCTCTCTATCCTCTGGATATTTCTACTCTTCTAATAGAAAAGCATCGCTGGCTTTCCCATTGGACCCAGGACCTACCCAGGACCTTTCATACATGAAAAAGATCATCTCTATCTCTCTTTTTAAAAATTGAAGTATAATCAACATAGTGTTATATTAGTTAGGTATACAATATAATGATCTATAATTCCATCCATTACTCAGTGCTTATCAAGGTAAATATAGTCTTAATCCTCTTTATTTAACCCATCTTCACACCTACTGACCCCTGGCAACTCTCAGTGTGTTTTGTGTATATTTTTTTAATTACATTTAAATTCTAGTATAGTATAGTTTCATGTTAGTTTCCAGTGTACTATATCATGTTTCAGCAATTCCATATATTACTCAGTGCTCATCAAAATAAGTACTCCTAATCTCCTTCACCTGTTTCACTTATTGCCCCACTAACCTCCCTTCTGGTAACTACCTATTTTTTCCCCATAGTTAAAAGTCTGTTTTTTGTTTTGTCTTTCTTTCTTTCTTTCTTTCTTTCTTTCTTTCTTTCTTTCTTTCTTTCTTTCTTTCTTTCTTTCTTCTTTGTTTTGTTATGTTTTTTTTTTAAATTCTACATATGAGTGAAATCATCTGGTATTTTTCTTTCTCTGGCTGGCTTATTTTGTTTAGCATTATATTCTTTTGATCCATCCATGTTGTTGCAAATGGTAAGATTTTATCCTTTTTGATGGCTGAATAATTTTCCAATATTATATATATATATATATATATATATATATATATATATATCACTTTATCCATTCATCTATTGATAGACACTTGGGTTGTTTCTATAACTTGGCTATTATAAATAATGCTCCAATAAACATAAGGGTGCACACATCCCTTCGAATTAGTATTTTTATACTTTTTGGATGAATACCCAGTAGTGTGATTACTGGATCATAGGGTAGTTCTAATTTTAATTTTTTGAGGAACCATCATACTGTTTCCCATAGTGGCGGCACCAGTTTGCATTCCCATTGACGATGCACAAGTGTTCCTTTTTCTCTACATCCTCACCAACACTTGTTATTTCTTGAGCTTTTGGTTTTAGCCATTCTGACAGGTGTGGTAACATCCTATTGTGGTTTTGATTTGCATTTCCCTGACGATGAGTGATGTTGAGCATCTTTTCCTGTGTCTGTTTTGTATTTGTGTTTCTTCTTTGGATTAATGTCTGTTCATGTCTTCTTACCTTTTTTTAATTGGATTATTATTATTGAGGGGTTTTTTTTTGGTGTTGGGTTGTATAAGTTGTTTATATATATTTTGGATATTAACTCTTTATTAGATATGTCATTTGCAAATGTTTTCTCACATTCAGTAGGTTGTCTTTTTCTTTTGTTGATGGTATCCTTTGCCATGCAAAACTTTTTATTAATCCCACTAATTAATTTCACTTATGTTTCCTTTGTCTCAGGAAACAGATGTAGAAAAATGTTTCTATACCTAATGTCAAAGAAATTACTCTATGTTTTCTTTTAGGATTTTTATGGTTTCAAGTTTCACATTTAGGTCTGTAATCCATTTTGAGTTTATTTTTGTGTATGGTGTAAGAAATGGTCCAGTTTCATTCTTTCATAATACTGTTTGATTTTCCCAGCACCATTTGTTGAAGAGACTATGTTTTCCCCATTGTATTTTCTTGCCCTCTTTGCCATAGATTAATTGACTACATGAGAATTAGTTTGTTTCTGGACTCTCTGCTCTGTTTCACCTATCTATGTGTCAGTTTTTTTGTGCCAGTGCCATACTGTTTTGATTACTGTAGTTTTGTAGTATATCTTAAAATCTGGGATGATGATGCCTCTAGCTTTGTTCTTCTTTCTCAAAATTTCTTTGACTCTTCAGGGTGATTTGTGGTTCTATATACTTTAGGATTATTTGTTCAAGTTCTGTGAAAACTGTTGTTGGTATTTTGATAAAGATTGCATCAAATCTGTAGATTGCTTTGGGGATTATGGATGTTTTAGCAAAACCCTAAAGACTCCAATTCTACTGGAATTGATAAATAAATTCAGTAAATTCACAGGATACAAAATTAATATACATAAATCTATTACATTTATATATACTAATAATTAAGTAGCAGAAATATAAACTAAGAAAACAGTCCTATTTACAACTGTAACAAAAATAATAAGATACTTTGAATAAGCTTAACCAAGCATGTGAAATACCTGTGCTGTGAAAACATTGTTGAGAGAAATTGAAGTTGATACAAACAAATGGAAATATATTTCATACTCATGGATTGAAAGAACTAAAAAGGCAACTTAATATTTAGGCATATTTCATAATGTCATTCAATGAATTAATTTTAATATAACTAAATACTCTTCCAATGAGGTAAAAGATAAATGGAAGTCAATGGGAGTATACTTTGTAAAACAGGCAGCTTTAAAGCTTACAAGTGATGCATTAGCAGGTTTTTGTTCAATGTCATTATAAGAAATTGATCTCAGACACTAGAAAATGGAACTGCTTATGGAATTCTCAGATGCATCCATACCAAGCATATGTTTTCACAGTTCTTTCCAGCTGGCCTCCCACTTACTGTCAGAGCAATAAGAAAACATGCAAATAGAGAAGAAATGTTGTAAGCTCTTCGAAAAGCATTCAAACTCAACTGAGGGAGACAGGTTTTTTTTATTTTTTAAAAGCTTTTAACCTGTACTTTCTGGGTGATCTAATGATAAACTAAGAAAACCAAAAGAATTTCATATCCAGGGGACTTGCTCTCTGCTTATAGCTAGCACTTCCTTTCTCTCTCACTCTCTCTGTAAGGTCTGTAATTCATTTTATTATCCATGGCTGTTCCTAAGACTTTTAAAATTCTTTAAAGGAAGTAATTAGTGAAATATTTTTAAAAATTCAGTAAAAAATGAAAGCAGAGGCAGCAATCAGATGAAATACACTAGGCAGCAAATCCTTAAAAACAATAACAATTATAATTTCTGTTCAAAGCTAAAGGAATCACAATAGTAAAAGTAATACCTGAGCCCTGAAAGTATTTTTTAAAGCCCAGTTAGTTTTTTGAATATTTAAAGTAAATATATGTATGTCTTGGGGCACCTGGGTGGCGTGGGTAGGTTAAGCACCCAACTCTTGGTTTCTGCTCAGGTTGTGATCTCAAAGTCCTCAGATTCAGCCCGGTGTTGAGCACTATGCTCAGCACAGAGCCTTCTTAAGATTTTCTCTTGCTCTTCTTCTGCCCCTCCATCCTCACTCTCTTTCTCTCTCTCTTTCAAATAAATATGTAAATCTTTAAAAAAATAAATACATATGTGTCTTAAACTCAAGAATTTGTTGAGAAACTAAACAATAAATAGAGGGAAATACATTTGTTCCTTTTTTATATATTCAGCAGAAGTCCACTGGGTAAGAGATGAGAAAGAAAAAGTGGAGTGTGGTGAGAATGCATGCAATTTCCCTTGCAAAGAGATGTCAATTTAGGTGGCACACACAACAGTTTCTGTCTTGGGGCTGCTGCTGGACTTGTAGAAATGTTTGAGGATTACTCTATATTTCCACAGTGATGGAATAACATCTCTAAGACAAAAATCTAAGACACACACACAAAAATAAGACAAAATCTCTGAGATTCTAAAAGAAAATAATACCTTTAAATATTTAGCCAAAATATAGATCATTCCAAATACAAAAAGCAAAAGCACAATTCAGAGTTTAATTGTTTACCATCTAGTAATCTTTACCATAAACTCTAGTGAAGATAAAGTATGCCAAATCCGTGTTGGTGTGTTTGGCTCATTATGAGTAATTCACTATTCATTGGAAATTAGAGATTGATACCTAATGTCACTATTGAATGTAAACATCATATCAGATACATTAATGCTAGGTTTTTATGGAAGATATTTTTCAGAGGGAGGGGTAAATAAATGAGAGCTCACAACATGAAATTGAGAAGACATCTGTCACAGGGGCCAAACCTCCAGTAGGCTGGATAATGATTATGAATCTATTACTGTTGATATATTACATAAAGCTGTGGGAATAGAAAGCTTTTCAAATTACACAGAGAATAATCAACAGCCAACAGCAGTAGCCCCATGCTCTCACACCTGCTGCATGCCTCCCATGGGATTATGTGGATCTCCAAGCCTGGAATTATTGGCTAGATAGGAGTTTTCTTTCACCTTTAGTTTGGCTTTCAAATTATAAAATAAAACATTGGTTAGTCAGTCCCACAATAAGGATGATGGGAACCATGCTGTTCAAGCACTATTAATAGAAGCATCCTCTGCCTTCTTTCCTCAACATCTCAAGCTCAATTACCGAAGCTTTCTTGTGATCTCTTTCTTTGGTCTCTCTCTACTGCAAAAATCATATATTTTAAGGTAATTCAAAGAATTTCAAAAAACTCACAATTTACCTCAAGGAGAGGCGGAGGGGAGGAAAAAACATGGGAGAGGGTTCTTTAGGATTTTGAATAAAATTCTAAGAAACATTTTTTAAATTATAAGAACAGAAATTCTAGTTATTGTGAATCAGATGGTAAGTTCAGAATCTATTTAACCAAAATTGTAAGCTATCAAGCTGTAGTTACTACAGTTAGATGGATAACTTGGTGGTGCATTGATTGAAGACAAAAAATGAAATGTCCGATTTCATGCCTAGCACATAATATATTGTCTATTCCTCAAAAGCAGAGTTGTTAACATTGATCAGAGGTTAAGATAACTGGGCTATACTCTTTAGTAGCATTTGCATTCTACCCCCAAAATGATAATTGGTACCACTGCAGCCTGTATATCAAATTTATGTGAATTTGAAAAAGACACCTCATCTTCAAGATATGTTATCATCTGCCAGAAATTGTATGTAAATATATTATGACTAGCATGATATGCCTTCTAGATCTGTGCAATACACCATTTGTACAATCAAATGCAACTATTTTGGCAGGTGGTACATGATTGCTTCCCCATTATTTCAGCTGATGGGTTCTTGGCCATCCTGCACTGTGCTGTATTTGCTTAGGCACATCTTGATTTTTAAATTTTTATCCAGTTTGACACCACCAGACATACTAGTTTTCCCATTAGATGATTCTTATGCCCACAGTATTCATGGCAGACTTCCTGGACCACCTCAACTTATTCTTACAGTCGTACTTTGGTTCTGATCCCATCTACTTTCTGATTCTTGACTATACCTCTTACTTAGGTCTTTGTTTACAGGATGTTCTTGATACACCAAAATCAAGCTGTATTTCTTGTCACACACACATAAATGAAAGGTCACTCTCTGATGGAAAATTAATAAAAATCAGAAGAAGATGAAAGCATCCCTGTGAAGGATAATATATGTCAAGAGATATTTGCAAATATTTTGTTGAGACAGCCAAGGAAATACTCCAATAGGCTCACAATGGCATCCTTAGGTCTGGGATGTAACTAAAGCAACTGTTACTCAGAGAAGGCAGACTGCATAAAAAGGGAGAAGAACAAGAATTTTCAGTGTTTATACTATATTACTTAGTGGACACTGCCCCCTTGTCCAGAAGGAGAGGTCTGCCCTGCTTATGTAGACAAAAATGTCCTTTTCTTAGAGAAAGGACAATTCACTGCTAATGATTATTTGATGTAATTGTGCCTTTTTTTATCAAGCAGTTGATCTATAACTTTGTGTCCTGAGAATTCTTACATCCAAGATCAGTCATGATCTTTAATTCAGGCCTATTTGTCATTGTATTAAATTGAGGCTAAGATTTTATTTTATTTTACTTTTATTTTATATTTTATTTTAATTTGTTCAGCTGTCTCCTATAAGTTAGCTTAATGCCAATTCCCTAGAATCTGAATTACTACCTATAGATGAGCTGATCAAGTGTAGTTTCTAAAACCTGACCGTCTGTTTCTGTGCATTAAAATGATCTCCCAACACTAGAGAGCAACATAGTAGAACCTGTTGAGAGCAACTAGCAAGACGCTTCTTTGAATATTTGGCATGATAGGTGTGTGATTCTTGAGATAGGTGCCTACCAAGGTCTCTACCTGAAATCTTGGAAACTTATTCCATATAGTTGCAGAGGGGCTTTCAGCAGCCACCTCGATTCTGCATGGTGTACAGTCATAGAGGAGATAGCAGCGGCACAAAGTACATAGAATCCACACAGCAGCACACTGTGGATTGGAGCAAGAATGATCATCTGACTCAATCTGAACGGTTAAAGCTTCTCCTCCAGGAACTTGAAATTTGAACTGAAGAAATTTTCATTGCTTTTTGTGACCAGATTTGTAACAAATTGAGTTGAATATTACTCAGCCTTTAGAAAGGATGAATACCCGCCATTTGCTTCAACGTGGATGGAACTGATCCTGGATGAAGTAAGTCAATCAGAGGACAATCATCATGTGGTTTCACTCATATGACTTTCTAGTTGGACATTTTATCTCTTTTCAATGAAAATTTGCTTTGGACCTATGAACCTGCTGATTTAACACATGCATTTGGCTTAACTTTTAGTATGGTGGGGAAAATTTATTTCTAAACAAAGCAAAATTTTAAGTTGTCAGTATTAGCTGGACTTAGTATTTGGTCATATGGGACTTAGTATTTGGTCATCTTATCTCTTACTATAAGAGTTGCCATCAATCTAAAAGCTGCTGGTTTACAGGGAATATAAGAAATAGTGGAAGGGACTATAAGGGAAAGGAGGGGAACTGAGGGGAAAAATTAGAGAAGGAGACAAACCATGACAGATTCCTAACTCTGGGAAATGAACAAAGGGTTGCAGAAGGGGAGGTGGGTGGGGGGTTGGGGTAACTGGATAACGGGCACTGAGGAGGGTACATGATGGGATGAGCACTGGGTGTTATACTATATGTTGGCAAATAGAACTTCAATAAAAACAAAAGAAAAAAAAGCCATTGATGGTCATGTGAACTGGGGAACACAGAGAAAAAGAAGGTAACAGCCAAGCACTAAGGAGATTTCAAGAAAAAGGAAAAATCCTGTGATGTTCTTGGCAGTTTTCCTATTATTGATTCTGGTTTTCTCATAGGGCTGGCCATCATCCTACCCTTGGGTCTCCAGGACAATCCAGGAGAAACACCGGTTTTGTTTTTCTTAAGTTAATTCATGCTTCTGGTACTTATTTAAAAAGTCTTAACTTCTACAAGTCTGTAATACTGAATTTTCTTTTTTTTTTTAAAGAATTTATTTTATTTATTTGACACACAGAGAGAGAGTGCACAAGTGCTCAAGCAGGGGGGAAAGGCAGAGGGAGAGGGAGAAGTGGGCTCCCCACCAATCAGGGAGCCCAATGTGGGGCTTGATCCCAGGACCCTGGGATCATGACCTGCGCTAAAAGCAGATGTTAACTGACTAAGCCTACCCAAGTGTCCCTATAATACTGGATTTTCACCAGTACACTTGATCTTCTTACTCATTAGCTCAAGCAGGGGGATTTTTATTTTAATTCATCCCAAATCATGTGTATCCTAGGGCAAGTCACTTAAGATTCTTAGTCTATAAAATGGTATACAACACTTCGCAGATTTGTTGTAAAAGTGGAGTGAGTTTATATATAAAATCTGAATAACAGTACCAGGCACACATAGAAAGGACCAAATACGTTTAAATTATAATTATTTACACGAATATGATTAACTATATTCTTTTTATGATCTTCCAATATGAAAAAGCATATTAGGAATGTTCTTTGTGTTTTAGCTTAGCATATTTCCAAAATGGAGTTTTAATTAGTCCTTACAAACACTCCACAGATGTATTCATTCATTAATTACTACACTCATTCAAGAAACAAGTTATTGGACACTTCAGATGTTCATGTGTATTTGTTTCTAGAAGAATCATTATTAAGCTATTGGTTAGAAACAATCTTCTTCTGTTCAATTTAGGGTTTTAATTAATAAGATATTTTCTCTTATCTGCATTAATCATCCTTTAGCTTCGGAAAAAAAAAGAAGAACCAAGAAAACATGTTCTTTGGAGATAATTCTGTATTATACACTTAGATGTCAGTGTTTGTTTAATAAATAAAAGAAATACAAAGGTGAGTGTATTTTAAGCTTTGTGATTATGCAGGTGATTGAATTATTAAAAAGATGGACAGGATTCCATTAGGAATGGTTACCTATGCCTTCAACTTGATCATTCTCTAAAAAGAGGATTCTTTGATGCCCATGAACATTTGTTTTAATTGGTCCACTGAATATTTAAAGCTTATTTAAAAGGTCACATTTTTGGGCAAGACTTCAGTCATATAGCCCACATGGGCTAAAATACAAAGTAATGTAAATATGTCAAAGTTTGAGCTGTTAATACTAGGATTTCTGGACTGATTGACTCAGATGTCGCTCTAATTTTAAGAAATTCCATTTGGAAATGTCATGAATAATTTTCCAGAGATTGAAGTGGATATAAAGTCACCATTGTCACCAACAGCACATAACAAAAGCCTGGCACAGCAAATATATTTGAGAAGATTCTCACTGAATAGTTTGAAATGGTACTCCAGAAACTATTGGAGCTATCACTGAGATCAACATTTGCTTCCCTGGTTCACTGAGAGGGTGGAGAAATCTGAGCATTACAATTTTATATCAGGAGTTTCACACCCCTGAGTTGCCATCAGGACACTTTTTGGATGTTTTCTAGTTTAGGAGTTTCTAAGATTCAATCTTATGCTTTTCTATGCTAATGTCTTCTTCACTTCTTACCCTGTAGGTCTGCTTTATTAGGTAAAAAATAGTTTTATAATAAATATTTTGTAATATGCTCCTTACCTCTCTGGAATGAAATTAATAGATGACAAAACTACCAACAACGCAATTTAAAAAAAAATCAATGTAATAACCTAATTTTGAAAATTTTAAGAAGTACAAGGGAAGTAATTTTATCAAAATAATGTACAAAACCAGAGTAGAACATAAATGATTCCGTGTGATACCTGCATCTGAATGTCTTCGAAGATATTTAAAAGTTGAATGGGACAACTCTGTCCTGCATTTACGAGACACTTAGCCTTTATTGTTCTCACTCACTAAAGGCCTTACAACACTCATTTTTGATATAACTCAAAAATGCCCTCCAAAAAATTCTGAAATTACCCCTAGTATCCAGTACTACTCTTGTTGCTAACCATTACCTTTCCCATTTCTAAAAGGAAATTAAAACATAATTCCAACTGACAACAGTTTAGTTTATAATAAAATTATCAATAGTCCTTTCTATTGTTTTTAATATCATATCACCATTTAAAAAAATTCTATCAGTAATTCCTAGCTTTCCAAAATACAGAGACAATTGTTTCTAAAAAGTTACTTATTTGTTATTTTTTATTTGAACATTTGACAGTGGTTTCAGGCACAAGAACAACGTAATAGAAGTGCTGTTTTTTTAGGAAATGCTGAACTCTGCTACAAGACTTTGGGAGATTATATGTCTTGATGCACCATTACAAGTTACAGATATTTTTTGTTAAAGATTTTATTTTTAGGTAGTCTTTCCACCAATGCAGAGCTCGAACTCACAACCCCAAGAACAAGAGTCTCATACTGAGCCAGCCACGTGCCCGAAGTAACAGAGATTTTTTTAAAGGGCAAGAAGTCTTAAGTGGAGACATTAGTTTCTGTGAGTTTCCATGCAATGGCCTCATTCTGTTTCCAGATAACCCTGATGATAAGAGCACCAGAGCAGCCCACACATGAAGAAAAGTAATCCTGATGGAATGTAGAATCAGAAGATTCGTAAAAAGAGACTTGTTCCAGGTGTCCAAGCAGTTGCTTTGCTTTATAACCTGACATAATGGAGCATAATGAGCAATTTTAAGATTGGGAGATGTGCATTGAAATTAAGACTGTTTTCAGACTCTGATTTGGTTATGATTGCAAAAAAGCAATTTCCTGTCTTCTAGTTTAGGTAGTTGAACTAATGTCTGTGTTTATATCCATATCTCTACCTGTATTTATAACTGTTTGTTTATTATTTTGTGGCAGCACATGGGATATTTTAGTGCCTGAAATAAACAAAAATGACCAGCTTCAATCATGCAGCTTCCATATCCTTTCAAACAATATAGTTTTTTAACTGAAAGTTTGGTCAAAAGTCAGATGAAGTTTTTAAGTAAATTATGTACCTAGTTTTAGCCTTAGTTTTTGTATAAAATGATGCAATAGTAGTAACTCCTGCATAAATGTTATAGAACAGTAAGGAGATACACATATAAAGTGCTTATTAGTTAATGCCTAATACAGGATAAACACTCAGTAAATATATCTTTTTAAGTTTTAAAATTCCAGTTAATTAAAATAGAGTGTAATGTTAGTTTCAGCTGTACAATATAGTGATGCAGCACTTCCATACAACACCCAGTGCTCATCAGAGCAAATACACTCCTTAATCCCCATCATCTATTTCTCCCATCCCCCCACCCCATAACCATCAGATTCTTCTCTATAGTTAGTCTGTTTCTGGATTTGCTTCTCAATCTCTGTTTTCTTTTCTTTATTTGTTTTGTTTCTTAAATTCCACATATGAGTGGAATCATATAATATTTGTTTTCTCCGACATATTTTGCTTAGCATAATATTCTCTAGTTATATCCATGTTGTTGGAAATGGCAAGATTCCATTCATTTTTATGACTAATATTCCATTGTGTGTATATGTATGTGTATATATATATGTCTTCTTTTTATTTATTTTTATATATGTCTTTATCCATTCATCAATTGATGGACACTTGGGCTCTTTCCATAATTTGGCTATTGTAGGTGCTTCTGCTATAAACATCAGACCGTATATATTCCCTTTGAATTAGTATTTTTTTTTCCTTTGGGCAAATACCTAATATTGTGATTGCTGGATCTTAGGGTAGATCTATTTTTAACTTTGTGGGGATCCTCATACTGTTTTCCAGAGTGGCTGCACCATTTTGCATTCCCACCAAGAGGGTGAGAGGGTTCCCCTTTCTCCACATCTTCACCAACATCTATTGTTTTTTCTGTTGCTGACTTTAGCCATTCTTACAGGTGTGAGGTGATAGCTCACTGTAATTTTGATTTACATTTCCTTGGTGATAAGTGATGTTGAGCTTCTTTTCATGTTTCTGTTGGCCATCCGTAGGTCTTCTTTGGAAAAATGTCTATTCATGTCTTCTGCCCACTTTTTAATTGGATTATTCATATTTTGGGTGTTAAATTTTGTAAGTTCTTTATATATTTTGCATACTAACCCTTTATCAGATATACCATTTGCAAATATCTTCTCCCATTCTATAGATTGCCTTTTAGTTTTGTTAACTGTTTCTTCACGGTGCAGAAGCTTTTTATTTTGATGCAGTTTCAATACTTTATTTTTGCTTTTGTTTTTCTTGTCTCAGGAGGTGTATCTAGAAAGAAGGTGCTACAGCTGATGTCAAAGAAGTTACTGCCTGTGTTCTCTTCTAGGATTTTTATGGTTTCAGGTCTCACATATAGGTCTTTCATTCATTTTGAATTTATTTTTGTATATGGTGTAAGAAAGTGGTACAATTTCATTTTTTTCATTTTGTTGTCCAGTTTTACTCTACATCATTTGTCTTCCCATATTCTTTCCTGTTTTGTCGAAGACTAATTGACCAGATAGTTGTAGGTTTACTTATGGGTTTTTCATTATGTTCCATTGATCTATGTGTCTATTTTTATGCCAGTATCATAGTCTTTTGATTGTTACAGCTTTGTAATATAAGTTAAAGTCTGGAATGGTGATGACTCCAGCTTTGTTTTTCTCTCTTTCTTTCTCTCTCTCTCTCTCTCTTTTTTTTTAAGATTTTATTTATTTATTCATGAGAGATACAGAGAGAGAGAGAGAGAAGCAGAGACATAGGCAGAGGGAGAAGCAGGCTCCATGCAGGGAGCCCGATGTGGGACTCAATCCCAGGACTCCAGGGTCACGCTCTGGGCCAAAGGCAGGCGCTAAACCACTGAGCCACCCAGGGATCCCCCCCCGTCTTTCTTTTTAAAGATTTTTTATTTGAGAGAGAGAGAGTGAGAGGGCACAGATGGGAGGAAGAGATAAAGAGAGAAGCAGGCTCCCCACCAAGCAGGGAACCTGCTGCAGGGCTTGATCTCAGGAACCCGAGATCATGACCCAAGCCTAAGGCAGACGCTTAACCTACTGAGCCACCCAGGTGCTCCTATTTTTCTTTTTCAAGATTACTTTGGCTATTCAGGATCTTTTGTGGTTCCATACAAATTTTAGGATCATTTGCTCTAGCTCTGTGAAAAATGTTATTGATATTTTGATGGGGCTTGCTTTAAATATGTAGATTGTTTTGTGTAGTACAGACACTTTAACAATATTTGTTCTTCCAATCCAAAAGCATGGAGTATCTTTCCATTTCTTTGTGTTATCTTCAATTTTTTCATTAGTGTTTTATAGTTTTCAGGGTACTGGTCTTTCATCTCTGTAGTTAGGTTTATTCCTCAGTATCTGGTTGTTTTTGGTGCAATTGTAATTGGGGTTGATTTCTTAATTTCTCTTTCTGTTGCTTCATTATTGGTGTATAGAAACACAACAAGGGCACCTGGGTAGCTCAGTTGGTTAAGCACCTGCCTTCAGCTCAAGTCATGATCCCAGGGTTCTGGGATCGAGCCTCACATTGGTCTCCTTGCTCAGCAGGGAGCCTGCTTCTCCCCCTCCCTCTGCCTGCCACTGCCTCTGCTTGTGTTCTCTTTTTCTGTCAAATAAGTAAATAAATAAAATCTTTTTTTTTAAAGAAATTCAACATATTTCTGTACATTGATTTTGTTTCCTGCGACTTTACAGCAGGATATCAATTTATCAGTTCTAGCAGTTTTTTGATGCAGTCTTTTGGGTTTTCTATATATAGTATTATGTTACCTGCAAATAGTGAAAGTTTTACTTCTTCCCTGCTGATTTGGAAGGCTATTGTTTCTTTTTATGTCTCGCTACTGTGGCTAGAACTTCCAGTACTATGTTGAATAAAAATGGTGAGTGGACATCCCAGTCTTTTTCCAGTACTCAGCAGATATTAATTAATGTTATTAATTGACTCCTCAGTTTCATCAGGTTTTATTTTTAGATAAAATCCTGGAGGACAAAAAGGTTATGGTCTGAATGGAATGCCCTTTAGGCCAGTTTGTGATCACTCTGGTTGGGGTACCATATGATTGATTGTGTAACCTGTGTCTATTTAAGACTTTGCATCAACATGGCACACAAGTGTGAAATGGGGTAAAGTGGATCTAACGGGTGGTTTCTCTGTTGGTAAATCTCTTTTCAGAAAGATTCAACCATCCCTCTAATGATTTGTGATAAGACTAAAATCTAATGGACTATTTCTGAGTTAGTCTTAAGAAACAAATACAGACCAAATCTACGATCATGAGGTAAAAAGAGCTCACCCGTCCAAGATTTCATCACCTATAGCTTTGCTTTCCTGATCTATAATCCCATGTTCCATGTAGCTACCTGGTAAATAAATGCTAGTTGAAAAACATGTGCCTGCAAATGAATTATTCTAAAACAAGACAGAGATCAAACAAAGCAGCTCATCTAGATTGATATAATAAAAGATGAACAACTTTAAGTTGCATCTAACTTAAAGTGTATCATTCTTTATCACTGCATTCCTTTAGTGGTGAATTTTATGGATTCTCTTTGGAGAAATTAGTTATTTATTGTTGGTCATGGAATTATATGAAGTCGACACAAAAATAAATAGCAAAAATATTTTACGTTTGAACTTCCACCAAATGAGTTTAATTTGCATGCAACCAAAGTCCCAGAGACCGTGTATTGCATACAGCAGCTTTGCCCCACTTCAAAGACACTCTAGAGATCAAAACAAAATCAAGTTCTGAGGAAGGAATTCTCTTACTCTCCTTCTTAGTATACATGTTTTTGTTTTCTTCCTGGGTATGGGTCAATGTAAGGCAATATAAAAATCTGTGGACACCATTGACATTTGAGTGACTTCATCTTAACCTGAGAAGTAGGAGTGGTAGCTAATGACAATATGGAAAGTCTGAGGAAGAGTCTGCAATTGGAATCTGAAACCCTGAAGCTGTGCTGAGAATGAAGGACCTTTGTACTATTTCAGCCTCTCTCTTGCAGAGGGGTGCGATTGCTGTCACAGGATTGGATTTATGTGGCGACATTTCCCCTTCCCTTTCAATTTTTTTTGTATGAGATCAACATGAAGATCATTGATTGTCCTTGTTAAGCCTGCCAGAGCCAAAGGACAATGACCTTTCCCGTGTTCTATCATCTGTGGGGTGGGTTTGTTCCAGTCTTCTTGCTTTGTTTTCTCAGGGAAGGAAAATCCAGAGCCAATCAAACAGTAAGATCCTGACTGGGTTAAAGCCAGGCTAGGGTTACTTAAGCAGTGCTAACACTTTCATAGATCATTCCTGTGACAAAGATTGAAAGGAGAATAGAAAATAGCACAACAGGATTCGATTCACGTGGCAAAAGGAAATTGTGCAAAGTTTAATCCATTCCTATCACAGTCTCAAGATTCTAATCTCCTTGGATGCTGAGCCTAGGAAAGACTTTTTTTCTACAATATGCATCATCATGTTGCTTTAGAAGCAGTGCTGCGGGCTGGAGCGAGGCGACACAAGTTATATAACATGCAATTTAAGATAATGGCCTTTGAAAAGGAGAAATTAATATAAACAGACGAGGCCAACAAAGCTTCAGTCATCTAGAAGGTAGTTTCCATCACCACTGACGTTAAACAATATCACCCCCACTGAGCTTACACCATGTTTATTATCATTTAATTTCTTGTCCAAATCGGCACTTTCTTATCACGATGTCGCAGGGAGTGCAAGCTCTGTTATGACTACAATTGGTAGAGAAATGCATTCATCTACATGAGTAACAAGATCCAAAAATTGAACTCTCTATCTTAACCTTTTGTGGCTTTAAACATTCTACTAAAACATTAGCAAAAATGGAAGCTATAGCGTTTCCATAATTATCCCAGCACTGGCTTTGTTCTTATAATGATAGAATCCATACTTTCAATTTGGAGTGCTTAATAATAGCAGCTGTCTTGTCTGTTCAACTGTGGGGTTTTAGGGCTCCCATAATTATTCATTTTCACTCACTTGACAGTGGGTGTTTCCTTGTAATATTTCAGGCCACATCAGAAGGTAGGGTTTTAAAATCCTTTTAAGTGTTCTGCTATACATAACAATATTGAATTATGCATTAATAAACCAAATTTAATTGACTTGGAGGTGCATAAGCCCTAATTAACACTATACCTCAGAACTAAAAACGGATTGCCACAAATCAGCAAATAACACACAAATGCAATCGTAATGATTATACCGTTAATGTATGAAGGCCCGATGTTTCTTTGTCCTTAAAACCACACATTTTTTTTCCTTCACCTTCTCCCTTGCTCATTCCATCCTGATATACTTGCTGCTGGTTTTCCTTCTCTTTCTCTTGTTTTTCAAAACATTTCATCTTGGAATAGTTTTACATATACAGAAGAGTTGCATGGATAGAACAAGAATTCCGCCTTTCACTGAGCCCTCCTATTTTTCCTGAAGTTCATTAATGAGTAACTGAAAGATAAAGGGGAAAAACAGAAACCTACCCACAGAAAATACAAATGGCACTCCCATCTTTCTGATATGCATGGGGCTAATTATGATAATAAATAAAATATGAATATTGGGAATAAACTGGGTATATCATTTTTCATTATTATGTAGTCTAAATGAACGGGATGTTTTGTAGTGAGAGAATATAACATACATGCATATGTGTACTGCTACCAACAGCAGCGTGCTTTATAATGATGGGTGAAAATTATATGTTTCTGAGTGTATTTACATGTGCTGAGAGAGTGATTCCAGGGATGAGGAAGGTAGTTTTATGAGCAAGGCTGCTGAGATGCTGGAGAGGATAATTGAGAGAGGGAGATTTTTATGATATAATAAGGTGCAGAGTGTGTGTGAGAGAGTAGGGGCAGGGTGAGTGAGTGGGGGATGGGCAGCAGTTACAGGATGCTTTCAGGACCTTTATACTGGCATTGGTAGACTCTTTAATGGTCTCTCATATGAAGGAACAGCTTCCAGGGTTGTGCAGAGGTAAAACAGAGGTAAAACTTCCCATTTTGTATGACAGTCTGCATTTAGTCAAATAATTCATCCTGTTTTTTAAAAACACAGTTATATATATATATATACACACACACACATATATATAGTGTGTGTACAGTTACAAAGTATACATTTAAATTTTATAATTGAAAATGACTAAAATAAGCTTTATTAAATCTTTTAGTCTTTTCATTATATAAAATTTTGAAAATTTATAAGAGTAGGAGGAAGAAATGAACTATCATAGATAGCCACTCTGAATAATTTAGTACATTTTATTTTCAATATTTATTCATTTTTTTCTAAATTGTATCTTATAATTATTCTAAATTCTCTTTTGTTGTTTTTATTTTTTTTTAAGTAAGATTTGTTTATCACATCTAGTCATGAGACAGGGGCTTTGAATAGCCCACATACAGTGTCATATCTTTCTTAAATCATATAAAAATATTCTAGAAAATGCCTCTCACTATGCAGAGGCAAACATGTAGATATAACCACTGGAAAGCATTAAAGAGACAGTTCCAAAGATAGAAGATTTCTATGACTCCCAAATACACGCTCTGCTTTGTTCCCTACTGAAGGACAGGTATTGTTTTATAAGTACAATTTAAGAACTCTTGATGCTAAATGTAAACTTTCTTCTCATCCACACCTTTTCACTTGGAGTTAGAGCATTTCTTTTTTCATAATATCTATACCCATACTTCTCAGACTTTATCCATCTTTACCCTACAGGTACAACACCTAATACCATGATCATTTATTTATTATTTATTTATCATTTATTTATTGGTTGAATAAATAAGTTTATTTATAGGGAGGATGTATTAGTCAGTGTTATCTGTAGAAACAGAACCAATGGGAGGGAGGCGAGAGAGAGAGAATATATGAATATGAATGAGCACAAATGGTTTATTTATTTATTTTTTAAATCTTTTTTTAATTTATTTATGATAGTCACAGAGAGAGAGAGGCAGAGACATAGGCAGAGGGAGAAGCAGGCTCCATGCACTGGGAGCCCGACGTGGGATTCGATCCCAGGTCTCCAGGATCACGCCCTGGGCCAAAGGCAGGTGCTAAACCGCTGCGCCACCCAGGGATCCCCACAAATGGTTTATTATGAAGGATTGGCTCATGTGATTACGGAGGCTGAAAAGTCCTGCAGTCTGCCCTCTGCAAGCTGGAGGCCCAGGGTAGCTTGTGGTATAGTTTTACTCCAAATCTAAAGGATTGATAACCTGGGAGCCAATAATAAAATCACCACTCTGGATTAGAAGACCCAAAAACCAAAAGAGCCAATGTCATGGGACAGAAGAAGATTAATGTACTAGTTCCAGTAAAAAGAGTAAGTTCTTCCTCTACCTTTCTGTTCTATTCAAGCCCTCAATGGATTGGATAATGCCCACCTACACCAGGAAGGGTGAGCCCCTCTATTCATTTTACCAGTTCAAATGCTAATCTTTTCTGGAAACACCTTCATAGTCAAAGCTAGAAATAATGTTCTACCAGCTATCTGGGTATCTCTCAGTCCAGTCAAGGTGGGCTAAAAAAATTTAAACCATCACAGGGGTTCAATATTAAAAATTGTCCAGAGAAACTGAAGCAGGGTGACAGACTATTCAAAGATGCCAGAAATACTAAACTATTCTAAGAGCAAAGACTGATCAGGAAGTCAGCCATGATTCCGCTTCATAGCAGTGCCATTAAAACATTTAAGAAACATCAATTAATTGAGTTATGCTACACAGTTCTCTGTCTGTCTTCAGAGAGTCACCTAGGACATAACAAAACCTACTTTCCCTGGATATTAGAATCAGAGTGGCAATCAAGAATCTGCCTCAAGTTTACTAGATGCTTGGCAGCATTCCAGTGGACATCTCAGTCATCTGAGTATAGCTGTAGTGAATAGGCATGTCCATATAAATTTATTGAAATGTAAACGAGAAACAAACATCACACAGTATTTTTAGGGAGAGATGAGCATATCATGGAATGACACCAAATAGAACTGTGTGTTGCAGTTCCCCAAATCTGGAAAACTTTGGCTTTAGCTGGTAAACAATATTGTGATCTCAAACAGGCACAAAAATCGAATCAAATTAAATTAAACTAAAGAATAAAACAAAAACATAAACTAAAGTAACATAAAACGAAACGATTTACATGACCTAATGTAACTCTTTAAGGTCAAAAGCACAATAATTTACTGAGAATCTGTGGCTCTCTTAGTCTAAAAGCCATAAGAACATTTCTCTAAACCAGCGGTTCAAAATATTCCTTTCAATTTAATAAGTATCCATTTAGTACTTATGGTGTGCCAAGTACCATATGGAATGTTGGAACTAAAGTATTGACTAGGACAACAGAGCATACAGGTCTATGCTTATCCTTCAGCAGCAATATGAACTCATTCAACACAATTACAACGGAAGGTAACTGTAGCTATGATAGAAGAGATTAAGGATTAAGGAGAGAAACAGAGCACAGGTGTGCTCTGTTTAGGAAAATCTTCCCAGGCAAAGTGACAGCCACGCTCCGACCTAGACTACAGGTAAGGTTTAGCCCATTAAAGCTGGGGCAGCAGTAGGAGAGAGGGGAGCAAACAAAACAAAACAAAATCCAGCTTAAAAGAACAGCATATGGAAAAATTGTGAAGATGGAGTGATGTGTGTCTGTGACCTCTTTTTTAAGAGACATAACAGTAAGAGAGGAGACTGGAGAGCTAATCAGGCCTTATTCTCCATATATTCTGTGGGAAGTTAATAGGTGGCGTAAAACATCAAATAGATTGAGGAAACGTGCCATCCCCACAGGACTTCTCAGAGCCTTTACTGTGTTAATATGCACCATAAATCTCCAATTTTTAGAGCTCCTGAAATAAATCACAATCTTCCCATTGTTGGACTTTTTTTAGCTATCTATAAGCAGTTAGAGCTGTGACCACCTCCCACTTTCTCTTTAATCTGGAGAAAAAAAAAAGGTGAAATGAATTTCAAGTGAAATTTAGGTAGCCATCCATGATTTCTTGCTATATTTCCACTGGACCGTACCTCTGGTGCGTTTCACCCACTCTGCAATCCTGATTCATTCCAAAATCTTCATTTTTTAAAAAAGTGAGTTATTGTTATACATATTCATCTCCATGCAAAGTTCACACTAGATAGAAAGCGTCTACCCGCCATGTCGAGTTTTACCTCATTCCCAAAGGAGTGTTTCCCTATATTGAGTGCACATTTTAAAGATTTTGATATATTCTA
Source organism: Vulpes lagopus (assembly GCF_018345385.1). NCBI lineage: Eukaryota > Metazoa > Chordata > Mammalia > Carnivora > Canidae > Vulpes > Vulpes lagopus. Next base: position 31,900,208 of record NC_054846.1, read on the forward strand.
CTTCTCCAGAAGCTTATTTTATTTGGCAGCCACAGCTACCCCACCATGAAATGAATGAATGAGTTAATAAATATATAAATAAATAAGAATATAGGCAGCAAGTTCCAAAAGCTGTGCATCTTCTTGATAGAAAGTCAATATACAGTGGGCCTGGAAATCGAGACCATTGAGCTAAATTTTTGTTTACCTTCCAGATAACTCCAGTTTCTGCTGTCATCAGGGTGGTAAAAAGAGAGCTTCCCCACTTTCCCATCTCATAATATCCTTTATAGGTCATGACAAGCCATTTACAATTATGTTCATTCAAGTCTAAATTCTGCCCAAATGCAGTTGACAGACCGCAGACAGCTAAGTGATGGAAATGGTACAAATAAATTCTGTATGATAATTATTTATTGATCTGCATAGTGCATTCTGTTTGGACTGATACTAAAACAAAGGCATGAATATGTTGAAAGCTCGTAATAATAATCATATTGAGAACATGGACAAGAGCTTCTCCTTAGCATGTGTCATAGTATAAATGTTCTTGCTAGAAAAGTAAGATTTCCTTCTGTTTCAATTCCTTTTAATACATGGATGTTTAAAGATTAGCAGTTTCTGTTTTCATATCCAAATCTAGATTCAGGAACATCCTTTGAAAACATATATTACCCCTTCAGCCACTGTATCCCAACCCCATATTGTGTGATGGTGTTGTGTAAAATGTATACATTTATTATAAATTGATATTAGAAATTTATAGTAACTTAAAAATCAATGTTTCTTTAATATAAATTAGCAAAAGTCCGTGACAATGAAAAGCTGTTCAGATCTGACACTTATTTTAGAATGGCAGTATGATTCATGTTTTAAGCAAAGTTGTCTTTGTGTGGTCATTGCAATAGTCCTGCCCAAGGACACATAGCTGCATGGTGCCATTATCGTCCAGTCTCTTAAGCAGAACTCCAGTGCGTGTCTCATAATTCTCATAGGGCAGGTATAACCCTGTCTTTAAATCCATCCATAGCTATAAATAAAAAAAAAATCTATGTGCCCAATTTACCATTATATTAGTCCCAAATATGAAGGTGTCCAAGACTTATTTGACAAGCTTGCTCTATTCTCTTCTAATAAGTCTGAATTAGGTTCCAGGAATATTTTTATTTTTAGCATCATTTCAGGTGGTTCTAATGCAAGTGCTCCTTTCGCTTAGAGCTGTTCACCTTTTCATCTCTGTACCCAGCACAGTGCCTAATATTTCTCAGGTGGGTTTTGGCTTAGAATTAGCACAGGTTAGTTTATGCTCAGTCCATTGGCCAGGACTAGCATGTGACCTTACAAAACTGCAGGGTGGCTGGATCGGTGACATTCCTGGGAGAAGAGAACTCTTAGTGATGAAAATTAGGAATCATTATCCCTGGGAGTAACATATAAGTGCCATTTTTTTCATGTGTTTTTAAATGACTTTTTAGGTAATGCTTAAATATCATTCATAGACTGCTCTACTCCAGCTCCCGTCACGGCCTCCAATATAACTCAACCAATACATCTGTATTGCTTTTATGGAAGAGTCAGTGAATGACAAGACCACACCATAGGCACAATATCTCTGTAGAAAACTCCACAAACACTTACATTAGTAAAGCATGATATAGTATTTAATGCTTTTCTCAAATAATACTCGAGTACTAAGGCCAGAATTTTAGAGTGACTAAGTATAGTGAACTGAGAACATAGGAGAAAAGTCTGTAAGAGCATATTGTTGATGCTTACATACTGACCAAAAACACGTGTATATTTAACTCAAATAACTATTAATTCTTCCAGGATTAATATCAGTATTTTGTATGTCAGATAACACTATGGATTGGGAAACTATTTGATATGTCTGAGACATACTCAAGAGAGAGAGGAAGAAGGTTCATGTGTAATCATTGCTACATGAGAATGGAATAAAAAGCCAGTGGGCAGTTTTAAAAACTATCTTCAATACAAGACAATAATTAAACTGGCTATTTAAGATAAGTAAAAAAATTGATTTTTTAAAGAAACTGAAACCTATAGTTGTTTTGTTACATGTCTGCAGACAATAACCACTAGTTATACATTTCACTTAAAAGCAATATGTTTTCACTCCGGAGTTTTAAGCAAATGGTTAAAAATATGTAGTATTACAAAAGTTATATATGCTTTTAAATAAAATTCAAACAAAATAAAAGGAAAAATGAAAATCTCTTTTTACTTCTTCCTTTCCAAATCCCAAATATTAAAGTTTTGTTTCTTATATCCTTCCAAACTTTATATATATATATATATATGCAAATATACCCCTGTAAGCAAGCACTGGCACCTATTTTTATCAACATGTTATGAATACATATTGATCTCATCTAGACCTCAAGTAAAATGAAAATAAAGGAGGGTCAGTAGTAGTTCCTCAGCTTTATCCTTAGTACCAAACACAGTATTTTTGTGCACTGTAGATCATTAGTTGATCATCTAATGAGTGACTCTTTTTCCTTTTTCTATTTCTTTTTTTTGAAAGACTCTTATTTTTTTTTTTTTAAGATTTATTTATTTATTTATGATAGACATAGAGGGAGAGAGAGGCAGAGACACAGGCAGAGGAACAAGCAGGCTCCATGCACTGGGAGCCCGATGTGGGATTCGATCCCGGGTCTCCAGTATCGTGCCCTGGGCCAAAGGCAGGCGCCAAACCGCTGCGCCACCCAGGGATCCCTTGAAAGACTCTTAAATTAACAATACATCTTAGAGTTTTCCATGTAAGCCTTATTATTTTTAATGGCAGTGTAGTATTTCATAGTGCAAATGTGCTATAATATTTTAAAGAATTTTTTATTGATGAGTGTTTAGCTTCTTCCTATTCTTTCACTGTTACAAATAATTCATGAAAAAATTGTGCAACATATTTGTTCAATAAGGTGGATATTTATGTAGAATACATCCCAGAAATGAAGTGTTTAGCTCAGTCATGAATGTTTTCAATTTTAATAGACGTTAATAGACATTTAATAGATATTTTCAATTTTAATAGGTTCTTCACTTTTTTCAGAGAATCACAGAGCCATTTGACAATCTGATGAAAATCAGTGTACTCTCAGTAAATGACACAAATGTCTGATATAATTTCAGAAGTGTCGAGGCATAACTCCTATGTTAAGAACATCTCCTTGAGAGTGTTACATTAACTACTAAGGTTAATTTTGTCATAAATGATCTAGACTTTTCGTTGCAACATGGTCTGCCAGCTTTCCTTCAGAACACAGATGTTCTCCAAAAAGAGACTTATACGATCTTGAGATATTAGATCTCATTTGTCTCATGCAAATTTTTAAGGTCAGTTTTCCCAATTTCAAAGGAAATGCTTCAGTGTCAATGCAGCAGTGTGACTATAAGAACTCCTACACTCTTGTCACATTAAAATCTTAGGTTAAGCCTAGGATTTCATTTCCTGCTATAAGTTCTTTAACTGCTCCAGTCACAATGATGCTACCAAAATTTTTAAGAAAAGGGGGAACAGTCTGTTTCCAGCTAGATTGCCATCTGGTTGAATTAAGTAGGAACTTTAATTTTGCAAACTTGACAGTCACACTGAGTCATAAAAGATAGTTACTAATAGTGAGGAGAACGCTTGGTCAGCAGACACACAGAACCTGACTTCCTGGGGAGCAATGCAGAGCTCATACCTGCACAATACAGGCCATTTGGGTGAAAGCAATTATTGTTTTATAATTCTGAGCCGAAATCAAAATGAACTCTAAGGTGCCTTAGACATCAACTCTCCTTCACATACACACCTCAATTCTTCAGTTCTCTAAGCTCCTTCATTTTTCTCTTGAAGGAACAATAACAAAATTAACTAGTCCTCCTGTCCATTTTCAGAGAAAACAAAGTGTGAGCTAGAGGAAGAGATGGAAGTTTCAGCTGCCCTCCAAAGGAAGGATATTATTTTATTTAGGGACTGCAACTGATATACATGAGAAAAAAGTACTCTAGGTTTACTCAGCTACAAATGATAGAGAGGCCTTATCTCAATTTACTTCTGAAAGGGGAACATTTGAATATTGCCAAGAACTGACTTTGACATCTTTAGAAAGTGGAATCACTTGGCTGGGCTCATTTCCTGGCTCCTGTGTTTTCATAGCACAGAGTTTCAAAGACAGTGTAAAGCCAACACACATTTAAAATTCTTGGTCTCTATCAAAACAAATCTGCCATTTCCTGCTTCACTTTTTTTAGTGAGGCTCATTATAGTCCTAAATTTGAACCTCATTAGAGAATAAAATCTACACCTGTCTTTAGAACATTCCTAAAAACTACCACTCTCCTATTTTGTAGTAAATGCTACTGTATGCAAACTTGAGATCCATAATTAATATCACTGAATAAAAATGTTACCAAACTTGAGTTTTAAACTATGAAAGGAAAAAAAAGTATAAGTTCTCTCTTCACTGCCCTTTAAGAAATCAAATTGAAGATCAATTTAGGGGGAAACTGGTTAATTCCAACACATTTTAATCTTGACCCTTATTACACAAAGGATGCTTTCTGCATCAGTAGCATCAGTATCACCTGCGAGCTGATTAGAAATGCAGAATCTAGAGGGATGCCTGGGGGTGCTCAGTGGGTTGAGCATCTGACTTGATTTCTGCTCCAGTTATGATTTAACGGTCATGTGTGTGGAGGAGGAGCCCCCACTGGAGCTCTGCCTCTGGCTCTGTGCTCAGGGCAGTCTGCTTGTCTCCCTCACGCTACTCTTCCCTTACACGCATGCGCTTTCTCTCTCTCTCTCTCTCTCTCAAATAAATAAATAAAATCTTAAAAAAATAAAAAAGAAAAAAAGAAATGCGGAACCTAGAGCCCTACCCTAGATCTACCTATTCTTAGAAGGTATTTTTACAGGATCCCCAGGTAATTTGCATATACATTAAAGTTTAAGAAATTTTGATCTGGGCCACTGTTGTAAAGCTACCTAGAGATAAAAGGTATTTATCCCTTAAACCATTGTGTGACTAATGCCAACTACCACAAGTACAGCATTTTGGCCTTATGTGCAGTTTTGCTTCCCATGAATTCAGTTACCACTGGTACCTGTGATCTGGAAGCAGATGATCCTCCGGACACAGCATCAGAGGTCAGTAGTAGCCTAAGGCCTGTGTCATGTACCTCGTTTCATCTGTCCATTCTGCATTTTATCATCTCACATCACAAGGAGAAGAGTGAATACAGTACAAAAAGGTACTTTGAGAGAGATAATACTCTCTGAGGTTTCAGGCATGCACTCTGGGTCTTAGAAAGTATCCCCCAAAGATAAAGGGGGAACCACTGGATTTATAGTCCTCAGGATTACGGCACTCGACATTAGTTATCCGAGCAGGTCAGATATGAAATAGTGTGCCCTTGAGGAAATCTAATCAAGGAAGGAAAGTCAAATACACACCCAAGTTCTTCGAAGCTATGGTAAGATCCATGTGCAGAAAACATTACTGCAGAATCTCCAAATCAAGACAAGACTATGAATAAACTAAAACCAGAAGTTTTAGTTGCAAAAAAAAAAAAAAAGGACACAAAATGATAAAAGCAGGTTCCATTAATTTTAGCTAATTTAATTTATTATCAATTAAAATTACCTTTGTGGAGCTTACATTCTTGTGGGGAAACATAGGCAATGGATGCCCCTCAAAAGTAAAAAAATAAAAAGTAAATTATGTAGTGGATTGGAAGTGATGGGTACCATGAAGAGTGGGCACAGGGTTGCAATTTTAAACAGGATTATCAGTTGTATAAGTACCATCTGAACAAAACTTGAAGGAAATGAGAAACAGGAGAAAGTAGAGGAAGACCCAATTATCTTGGCCAGTGGGTAATAAATGTCAATCTCTTCTGTGTATTCACTATTCTGCATTTAAGAAAGAACAAGGGAAGAAAGTGTTCTTCTCCTAACTTGTAATATGATCAATGATCCACTGCTTTTACAGTAAAGGAAAACTCTAGTCTATAATTGTATATATCGTTCTTTCTGGTGAGCCATATATTCAGCCAGGGGTGAACCCAGAATTTATTTTTCAGTTGCATCGGAATGCATAAAAATGATGTTCTTACTTTAAATATAGTTATGTCTATGTTTATGTGCTTACTATGTACATTTTTTTTTTCTGATCTTGGAAGGGAAGTATTGTTCTCCTTATATCCTTATATTAGAGATGAGAAAATGCAGGGTCTGACATGATGAGTCACACCCCAAGGTTAGAGAGCTAGGTTAGTGATTCAGGCAAAAATTAAACTTAGTTCTCTTAGAAGCCAAAGTCACAATTTTTTTACTAAGCCATGAACCATGATTTGTTCTCAATGCAGTGTGTTAGACACCTGTAATCTGTAATTTCATTGCAAGTTTACTTAGAGGACAGACTACACTAATTTCTTACTACAGACTTGATTCAGTACCAACAAACACAAATAGTTGCCACACACACAGCTAAATAATCATTTCATGGCAGCTCAATACTTAAATAAAACTTGAAGGTCCTAAAATAGTCTTTACAATAATACTTTTTACCAATCTTTTCTAGCTATAACTGCTCTTGTGTTCCACACATATAGTTGTTTCCATTGAGTTTTTCTTATGAGTTAAGAGTTGCTCTGTGTATTCCCAATATGTAATTGCATTTAATTAGAATAACATTAGGTTAGAGATGAGAAACAAAATTCCAGACAGGCGAAGAAGGACCCTAAGTTCCATGGTGAATGGTGTGTCCTGGCCTCTTGTCGGAGCTCTAAAAGTGTCTAGGTAAGGGACTCCTTAAGCCACTTGGTGCAGGGAAGTTAAATAATAGCCCATCAGAATGTGATTAAGTCTAAGGGTTGGGTAAGGACTGAGTACCCTGGAGTCTGAGAGGCAGGAAAGCAGTACAAAATACCAATCCTCCTTCTAGAAAGAGGGCTGGAGACATGCATACTTGGCATGTGAGTAAAAGCTGCCATTTCTGGCTCCCAAGTCCCAGCAAAGGACCTGGTTTGTCTAGGTAACATATCTGTATAAATCTATTTTGTTGGGAGGTGAGGGACAAAAAACGTACTCTCTCAGGGTCTGAAAGACCTGAGTGTCCCTGGTCATCATAAGCAGCTGGCAAACTGAGATGAAAAAGGACCAAAAAAAAAAAAAAAAAAGGAAAAAATCAAACAGCACTGTGTGTAGCTCTAAGTACAATAAGCTATTGATAACGGAGACCCAGAGTCATCAAGAATACATTTAAGGAAACAGAGATGTGTGCAGCATATGATGAAAGCTTTTCATTTAAAATTGTTAAACTGAAAGTCTAGGCACTTGATCTGGCAAGTTTTATGAGCCCTACTGGAGAATGCACTTTATGTGGAATTCTCATTTCCTGAGAATCCTGGATAGATCAGGCATTGCTGTGATAATGTTCATCTCTGTGCATTATAATGAAGCTGCCATGGTAACTCGAGAAGTCACTTTAAAAATGTGCAATTTTAAAAGTTCATTTCTTAGAAAAAGATTAGCACAGCTGTAACACTCATAATAATCTAATGAGATTTGAAAAGAACACTCGGGCAAAAAATAGGTAGAGAGAGACTGCTCAGATTTCATGATCGCACGGTCCTTCTCAGAATGGCGTGGTCTACCGTGGACCCTAATCGATGAAACAAGGGGGAGATTAGGTCAGAAGCTTAATTAAATTTTGATGTGTATAACCCAGCAGCAGAACTCATTCAGCTGCTACTTAGCCCAGGATGCTTGTGAAGTAAATCACAGAAGCTCTTGCATAGAAAATTTTATGTACTTGTCATTTTCATAATATAAGGAGCTAGGTGTAATAAATGTTCCCAGCATTAGTTATTTAGGAAACGTTGACTGTACCCCTTATGACTGGTCACAGAAATTCAGACTGGGAAGGAAACAGATGTGACGCATGGGAATTGGGTACATTTCCAAAATAAAGCCCTCCATCCTCACCCCCACTCACCCCCATAAATTTTTTGAAGAAAAAGGCATAAATCAGTGTCCAAGGTCTCTGTACCTTGTTATGGAAAACATTTATCTTTCTTTCTAAGGGAAATTGTAACTTTTTCAAAGTTAATTGTTTTTTGGAGACTGAACCCATATATGACCGATATAGAGATAACAGCATGTTCAAGTAGCTCCTGTTATCTCTGGGACCTCATGAGCACCAGAAGCATGCATTCCTGGAGGTGTGATGTGATGAATTTTTGAAGTGGTATATTTAGTTAGAATATATTTTCCAGTGTTTTTCTTGGAGGCTTATAATTTAGGGTCAGGGCCCTGGCTACAAATTCAAATAAGTCAGATTTAATAAGTCTTCATTAACAGAAAGCTCTTAGGGCCATCTTCTAATAAAAGAAGAACCTTAATCTATAGTTAGCATTCCACATTCCCGAGAAAACTGTCCTACAAAGTTTAAGTAGCTTTTAGCTTCACAATTGCCTTTTAAAGAAACGAAGGTACATGATTCAGGGGTCATAGAATTCTATTTCCTCACTTAGCTTCACCTTCCAGGACACCCAGTAGTGATTTGATCATTAATTTCAACCCCTTAGCTAAAGAAAAGGGCTATGAAAGTGTTCGATGGATTCCTCTTCTACGCCCCACCCCTGACACAATTCCTGCCATAGTCAGTTGAGTTGGTTGTTTGACATTGTGGATAAAACAATAGAAATATTTTAAGTCATCTGTTTTGACTTCATGTCAAATCAGCCTTGCCATCACAACGTTATTTTGACCCTCTCAACAATTTCTAGATATGCTGCTAGTGGTGGAATAAGATAGAGGTGGACAAGTTTCTTTGAGACTGATTATGTTACATACCGTGGAAAAGAAGTGGAAAATCAAATTAGGCCAGTCATCCTGTTTAGTAGACTTAGCAGACAAGTTTGGTTGTCAGAGTACCAAGGAATGCTAGCTCAGCCTTCTGCCCTGAGAACAGTGACAGGGCTCATTCTTCCTCACGAGTTTGATTTGCATCTTTCGTAGGCATCATGCCATTTCTTGGGGGTGCTTGATGACTCCCACAACATAAAGATTTAGTGCCTAAAAGAAGTTCTCTTTAGCAGATAGGAGCAAGAACCAGTAAATTCAGAGTCATTGCCACTTCTGCGTCCTATTTTAGCCGTAAGCTGATAATGGTGAGAGAACCTCTACCCAAAGCTTGTATAAACTAATAGCAACTACCTTGTTCTAGATTGTGTTTTAAGCATTGGACCACAGGGGTGAAAAAGACAGAATTGCTGCTTTGAGGGAGCTTGTATGGGGGTGAACAAATCACTGTCACAGTGGGAGGAATAGACCCTCTTTCCACTCAGACATTGACATCCACCCATCCCCAGGCACTTCACTTCCCCATTCTCCCTGAAGGTTTTCCAAATTTTACACTCATTTGCCTTCAACTGAACCAACCAGCAGCAATCTTATCAGAATATCTTACGACTTATTTTATCCACTGAAAGAAATAGACAAGCAGAATCAGATTTCTCCAAAATTCATCTTAGACTAACTGCACTCGGTTCCTTTCTTTAGATACGATTCTTATCCTTTTGCAAGGCTATTACTCATTTTTTAAAAAGGATTTTGTTTATTTATTTATTTATTTATTTATTTATTTATTTATTCATGTGAGAAAGAGACAGAGAGAGAGAGAGAGAGAGAGAGAGAGGCAGAGACATAGGCAGAGGGAGAAGCAGGCTCCATGCAGGGAGCCCAATGTGGGACTCAATCCCGGGTCTCCAGGATCAGGCCCTGAGCCAATGGCAGGCACTAAACCGCTGAGCCACCCAGGGATCCCCTATTACTCATTTTAAACATTAACTCACTCACACTTATGCTCCAGACTCCTTGTGATCCATGGACAAAGCTGTGTGTTTCATACTCCAGTCCATCTGAACTCTTCCACTCGGACTAGAACATTCTTCTACATTTGTCCTGCAGGGGCGCTATTACTCAACTATTATAAGGTATCTTCTTTTTATACCCTTTTTCCCCCTTGTATCACTGATTTCTCTTTCTCACCTGAGTCTGTAAACTTAGCCTTCAAATATGTGTAAGTTCTCCTAAAGAAATGACAATACTTAAATCGTTTTTCTTGAATGTTACTCATCAAATTACTCAAATCCTTTCTCCTTATCCATGAAAGATATACATTCACCAACCATACTTTCTTTAAAAATATATTACTTAGAGACACCTGGGTGGCTTAGCAGTTGAGTGCCTGCTGTTGGCTCGGGTTGTGATCTCGGGGTGTTGGGATCAAGTTCCACATCGGGCTCCCCTCAAGGAGCCTGCTTCTCCTGCCTCTGCTTCTGCCTCTCTCTCTGTGTCTTTCATGAATAAATATATCTATATATTTATTTTATATATATATATAACTTAGATATTTTAAAATTATGAAATTAATATAGAAAATTGGGGGAAAATGTTTAGGAGTTATAATGAGAGAAATAAACACCACATATAATCCCACCACTTACCGGACAATACTGGGATGATGGACAGAGATATACCATTGGTTTAAGTGAGCCAGCCTCCAGAGTTAGACTCAAGGTTTGAATCCTGACTCTGTCACACATCAGATGTGTGACTAGGGTCAAGTAACATCATAGCTCTGTGCCTTTGTTTCCCCTTGTGCAAAACAGAACAGCAGCCCTTTAAAGGAATAGCTGTGAAATTAAGCAGGTTGATGTAAGTGCATGTGAAACATTTATAATAATTGGCACTAGTAAAAAAATGTGATAACCATGTTGCTATTTATTTTTGTAGCTGATGTGTGTGTTTCTGGTCTTTTACTTGCACATGTACTTCAGCAGATTTTTATTTGGGATCTGTACAGATTGCCTAACAACTTGATTTCTCATCTAACCGTATTGTTTGTATCCATTTCCTAAGTGTTCCCCTTTATCTTACTGCAGCACCCAGCACCAGTGCCACATTGTAAAACCAACGCTACAGACCAGCCACGTCGTCCCAGGTGCACTGATGATCTTTCATAATATGCAGTGAGATCACCCCCAGTTCTCCTTGCTGAAGCTTTTATTACTACTGACCTTCCCTTATTGATATTACTTTCTTTTTAAAAAGATTTTATTTATTTTTTTGACAGAGAGTGAGCAAAAGCAAGCACACAAGCAGGGGGAGCAGCAGGCAGAGGAGAGGGAGAAGCAGGCTCCTTGCTGAGCAAGGACCCCGATGCAGGACTCAATCCCAGGACCCTAGGATCATGACCTGAGCTGAAGGCAGACGCTTAACCGACTGAGCCACCCAGGCGCCCTATTGGTACTCCTTTCTTAACTTCACTGACATTATTCTCATTGTTCCCTTCCACATATTCTTAGTTTCCTATGAGATGTATGCCTTCTGCTGTTAAGCTGCTAAACATTGTCCATTCTTTTCCAGAGCACCCAAGGTATATGTCCTACTTCATGCTCTACCTCTTCCCTTGCTTATACCACACACCCTTCAAAATTAAGATTTTCAAAACCAACCCTGTTTTCTTTAAAAACAAAACAAAAAACTTTATTCCATTGTACATCCAACCACCTGAATGGCATTACCACCTGCCCAGCCATCTAAGTCATTCTCAAACATTTTCTTTTCCCTTGAAGATATCTTCACTTAAAGCATTTTACACTGTGTAAAGCTGAACTTTCCTACATCCTCCATACCTCAGGACCCATCTCTCAAATCTCTTATTAGATGTATCCCAACCAGTGGCACCCAAATCCATCTGGTTTTCCTAGCTAGAAAAACTGGGATTTTCCTCGGTTCATAACTTCACCTCTTCCTCCACTTCCATCATGACTTCCTGTCGCTGTGACCTCCTTCCTACCTATCTCTGACCTTTATCGCAGGTCCTCACAATCCCCTGTCTGTGCTATTGCAATGGCCCCACTGAACTCAGTTCAGTGTGACATAGTTGGTTGTATATATTACCTGTCTGTTTCTCCCTCCTCGACACGCCTAGATTATAAGAACCTTGAAACATAGGACCTTCCTTGTATACCTTATAGGCAATAGAGTCCAGATATGCTCAGTGTTGTTTCAAAGTTGACTCTTTCCTAATATATAGTATTTCACAAAAATGCATGCCTTCCTGGAACCTCAAAATGTGCCTTTATTTGGAAATAGAATCTTTACAAGTGCACTGGGAGTAGGATCCAGGTGAGATCATACTGGATGAGGGGGACATTATCCTATACGAAATAGAAAAAAAGAGACAGAAAAAGATAGACACACTCAGGGAAGAGGCCATGTGAAGATGGAGGCAGAGATCAGAGTGATGCTGTCACAAGCTAAGGAATACCAGGGGCCACCAGAAGCTGGGAGAAGCAGAGAAGATTCTCTTCTAAAGCCTGCAGAAGGGGCATGGCCCTGTTCACATGTGATTGCATTTCCGTTACTTTAGATCATAGATTTTGTGGCAATTTGTTATGGCAGTTTGGGAAACTAATATACCTCCTTACCCATTTTCTTCATTAATCCATCCTCTGTGCTTTTGTCAAAACTTGTATCGTACTCTGTCTCTGATCACTGTCTTTCAATAAAATGCAACCAAGGCTCCTCCCAGCCTATCCTGATATGCTTTTCTTAGGCTCCTCCTGCGCACTTTATAATCTTGACCACCTCTAGCTTCTTAACCAAGGTTTTGTCTACACCCAAGTACCTTTCTGAATCCCCCCTCTTTGCTTGGAATCCCCTTAGCAGTCTTATCTTTCTCACATGTTAGTTATTTATCACAACCCAGCCCAGGCATCACCTCCTCTATGTGGTTCTCTTGACCCTTCTTTGTCATCTTCATTTCTTGCTTTTATTCTATTATTATGTTTATCACACATTATAATTGTTTATATTCTCTTAATCTTTACAGTCCAATATTTTCGTCAGAGAGCCAAGAGCATAGTAGATTTCCAATATGTTTGTTGAATAAAATAATTTATCTTCTTATAAATTACATATAATTAAATGTAAGTCTGTTTTAATTCAAAAAGTAATTTTTGAGTCTTTTTCCCCAATTTACTCTTTCGTCTTGCTTTGCTGTCTTGGTTCAAGAGTTCATCCATTTCTTCTAAGTGGTTTTCCTGCTTTCCATTATTGTCTTTCAAGTTTGTTTCTTCTTTTGTCATTAATAGAATCTTTCTGAAATCTATCTGTGATCATGTCATTCCTTCTGCTGGAAGCTCCAACAATTTCCCAACAGATTTAGTATAAATCACAAACTTTATGCCATAACTTAGAGTTATTACAATCTCTGTTCATCATGAATTCTGTGCTCCAATTTCACTAGATTTCCTACAAATCCCTAAACCCCATTTATTGTTTGTGTCTTCATATCTTTATACCTCAGCTTTTTCCACTTGGTGGAGTCCTCTTCTTCTTTAATGGGGTTCAAGTGTCCCCCTCCTCTTTGAGATTCTTCTCAGCTCTGGGGTGGCCATGCAGTCGGTACCTTACTGTTTCTCCTATCTTCCTGTGGAGCTCTGTCCCAGTGTCCTCATGAAAACTCAGTTCAGTGTGACATAGTTGGTTGTATATATTACTTGTCTGTTTCTCCCTCCTCGACACACTTAGATTATAAGAACCTTGAAACATAGGACCTTCCTTGTATACCTGATAGGCAATAGAGTCCGGATATGCTCAGTGTTGTTTCAAAGTTGACTCCTTCCCAGTTAGGAAGTTTGCTAATTTGTTTTCAGACATAATGTACAAACATGCAAACATATACATGTGTGTAGTTGTAACAGTTAATTTTATTTATCAACTTGACCAGGCCATAATATCCAGATATTTGGTCAAACCAGATGTCTCTGTGAAGGTATTTTCTTTCTGTCAGATTAACATTTAGATTGATAGACTTTGACTAAAGTAGATTGTACTTCATAATGTGGGTGGGTCTCATCCAATCAGTTGGAGATCTCTTTTTTTTAAGATTTTTATTTATTTATTAATGAAAGAGAGAGAGAGAGACAGAGACAGACACAGAGAGAGAGACAGAGAGAGAGAGAGGCAGAGGGAGAAGCAGGCTCCATGCAGGGAGCCTGATGTGGGACTCAATCCCAGGTCTCCAGGATCACACCCTGGGTTGAAGGCGGCGCTAAACCACTGAGCCACCCGGGCCTCCCCAGTTGGAGGTCTTTTTTTTTTTTTTTAATTATTTTTTATTTATTTATGATAGTCAGAGAGAGAGAGAGAGAGAGAGGCAGAGACACAGGCAGAGGGAGAAGCAGGCTCCATGCACCGGGAGCCCAATGTGGGATTCGATCCCGGGTCTCCAGGATCGCGCCCTGGGCCAAAGGCAAGCGCCAAACCGCTGCGCCACCCAGGGATCCCCCCAGTTGGAGGTCTTAATTGGAAAAAGACTGACCTTAAGGAAGAGAAAATTCTGCCAGAAGAAGCCTTTGTACATAAACTACAACCCTTGTCTGGATCCTCAGCCTGCTGGGCTAATCTGAAGATTTTTGGATTTGGTAGCTTCCACCACGTGAACCAATTCCTTAAAATAGATCTCTCTCTCTCTCTCTCTCTCTGTCTGTCTCTGTGCATATCCTGTTGGTTCTATATCTCTGTAGAACCCTGAGGAATACAACAGTTAATGCATATCTCTTTTCACCTGAAACATTTCACTGATTCAATCTCCACACATGGTTTCTAACACACAACAACACGAAACAAGTAATAAACACAATCCATGGGCTTAGATTTGGGAATATTTGTGAAGGTATGTTTGTGGTATGGCCCAGGAACCCTGGAGTTTGAATTCTGGTTCTAGCAGCCAGGTCACCAGGGTCAGGTTACTTAGGCTCCAGGTTTTCTGTGACTTCTGCTTACCTTATATGATTGCTGTTGAGTGCATTAATGACTTATAATGAAAAGATGTAAAGTGCTTAAAACTGCCTGGCAAATAGTAAATACTCAATGAATCTTGCCTGTGATATTTATGAAGCCTCTCTCTCTGTTTGCCTAATTGCTTCGGTTCACTTACTTCCCTTTATCAGTTTATTATGAAGAAAAGAGGGATTATATTTGTCTGCAGCTCCTCTAGTCTACAAATTGATATGTAATAATGTATTCATTACTATAAAATTTAATTATTAAATTTTTTGATTAGCTTATGTTGCTTGATGTAGTGGTATTATATGTAGTGATATTATATTCCCAGGGTGATATGTTTTTGGTTGCTTATTGTTTAAACAATAGTGTCTACTTTGATTCTAGGTTATAAGGAATGTGGTAAGTTTAAATATACTGGTAAAAATGAAAGATATTTTCATTAAAGCCATAATCAAGACAGAAGGCATTAGCTGAGTAATTACTTAAGGGAATAAAAATGTTGTTTTTGAATTTGCGAGCTATTTTTTTCCTGCTGAGGGGTTGCTTGAGTTTTGTCTGTAGCTATAACATATGCAAATACATGCATAATTATAGCCAACTTTGGGTTTCCCTTACTCGTAAAAGAAAACAGTGGTTCAAAAGAGAAATAAATCTCAAAATATATTTTGTTCAGTCTTAGAATTGCACCACATGATTGAGGGGGGGAATTAGTGGATTTATTTTGTGAGCATGGGTGTATGTTTTAACCCTTCACCTAAAACAAGGCTAAAATTAATCTTTATGTCTTAGGGCATTCCTGCTTATCATTTAAAAAGGTGTTTTAGAATCATGCTAATCAGGTAGGGGAGTCAATCAGAAAGAGAAGAGCGTGTGTGTGTGTGTGTGTGTGTGTGTGTATTTGTATGTGTGTGTTTCACACACGAATCCCGTAAGACATTGCTTTTTCCTCATTACTTTCTGTTTTCCACTGATGATATTGAATTCCTCTTGCCCTTTCTTGATAAAGCATCATGTCCCTAAGGCTTATACTAATGTTGAAAGAAAACATTCATTTTTCCCCCCTTTGAGTATGTGAAAGATTGATTATGAAGACACTCTCCATCTTCTCTCATGCAGTCTTCTCTTTACATCATTACTAATAATTTGGAAATCAAATGCACTTGAAAAATGTAGATGAAATAGTCTTTATTCTTTTTATCAGGGGCAACAGCATTTCTGATTTACAAGTGAATCAAGAAACATATACATACTTCTCAGAAATATATTAATAACTATCTAAAAGATATATAAGTATAAATGATACACTGAGCATAAAGCAGTATAAACTAAAAGGCCTATATTCCTGAAGTCATTTAAATCATCATCTGTCTTCCAATCAGGCTTCATTAAGTCAAAAAACAGATTGATGAGTGTTTATCTCTTCCCTGTAAATTTCCAGGAAGGAAGATGCCTCATTTAAGGGGTAATCATTACCTATATATGTACATATATGCATATATATTTAGACATAAAACATATGCTATTCAAGAAAATTTGAGTCGTTTTAACTTGATTTGACCTTGCATTAAATATTTGCTCCTTTTTAACTTCTTCTCATAGTCCAGTGTAAACAGATTTATCCCTATTTTATAGAAAGAAAAAAAAAAAAGCACAAACTTGCCTACAT
This sequence comes from Vulpes lagopus, assembly GCF_018345385.1. Taxonomy (NCBI): domain Eukaryota; kingdom Metazoa; phylum Chordata; class Mammalia; order Carnivora; family Canidae; genus Vulpes; species Vulpes lagopus. The sequence continues at coordinate 31,916,731 of NC_054846.1, forward strand.
TCCACAGTTAATAAAACATTTTTCAAAAATAAAAAAAAAGACTTTTGCTTTTTGTTTTATTTCATGCTAGAGTTCTTTCCATCAGTCTAGCTTATTATTATTATTTTTTTTAATGTCAAAATCGTCTCTTACAAAATTGTCATCAATGGAGGGAAATCCTCAGGTGGTATAATTTTTCTCTCTTATACCTTATTTTTTTCCACCAAAAATCTTCCTTAATATTTTAATAAAAAATGCTTAGACTCACACTCCATTGATCAAATATGGTAACCACAGGTTATCCTTGGCTCTCATTGTCCATATTTCTGTATATAAAAATCAGTTTTGTGTGAAATCTTTGTGCTTGGGTATTTATTAGTCTTGCTCACTAATGTAGATCTGTCTGGTGATTTTCACAGCTTCCAAAGGACTTGAGAAACAAACCCAAAAACCCTTTGAAAGTCGAGCGCACTAGATCTCTCAGTAGTTGTTGATATCCAGGGGTCAGTTTAGTTTGGCAGCTTTCCAGAGCCTGGAATGAGAAACAGTCCCTGAGACCTCCATCAAACCCTTCTTGGAAATGACCCACATCTTGTCTTTAATTGGGCTCTTCCTCCTTCATATTCCTGTGTTCTGTCCCCACCCTGACCTCACCCCATCTTTTCTCTCTTCTGACGTAATAGGAACACCGGGGGGTTTGAAATGGCATCATTTTATCAAACCCATTTCCCTTTGTCTGATGGGTGGAAGCTTACTTTTGTGTTTCTTCATTCCTAATTTTCAGCCAGGCCTTCCTTCGAATCTCTCTTATACTCCAGGTTCTCCTCCAGGGCAAAAGAGTATTCCCTTAATGTGTTTGACAGATGCTGCCTCTCATTGCCATCTTTTCTTGAGTACCGAAAAGTGCTCTATTGTGGAGCCTAGCATATATGCTTAAATATACAAACACAGCACTACTTCTTTTCTTTATTGACTTTCACTGAAATCTGTGCCTCTACTAAATAAGACACTTCGCCATCCCAGTATCAGGGCGCCCATGTGTGGAGACATTTGTGTCTCCTTAAAATACATCAGAACTTCCCAGTTTTGCCTCCAACAATATTTTAACAGATAACTCACTGCCAAAACCCAATCAAACACTTTCCAAATCTTCTCGACAGCACTATTGATGACAGATGGTTAGCCTCCACATTTCACCAAACCGTAGGACCATATTAGAAATCACACTGCCTCTATATGATCATGTACGCAAACAGCATATGTAATCTCTGTTCAACTCTTGACCCCCACAAGAACATAAACATTTAAAGGAGTTCCAAAATACCAGAAGGGCTATAATTGCACACAGTTTTATGTGAACTGTTTACTTACTGGTCCCCTTAGCTGAAGGGGAGTTGTTTTTCTTTTCATTGGAATCGTGTCATTCTGCTATATTTATAATGTCCATTCTCAGAGGTTGCCAAAGAAAGGCAGCTAATTTTCCATGAGTGAAAATGCTCTGAAAATAGATTACTCAAGGCTTGAAAATGCAATTTCTCAGGAGTCTGATGTTTTCAGTTAGGAGTTTTTTGACCAGAAATAAAATGATATATGGTTTTTCCTAGTTGTTATTTATGTTTTATTTCCTAATTAGTATTTTTTTTTTTTGGTTCTTTGTGAAAGCTAATCCTTAATCTCTAAATGTCAGGAAGGCAATTAATATTATGGAGAATGTGTTATTAGTATAGCTGCTCATATAAAAAAACTAAAGTTTGTAGGATAGTTATGCATTTGAATAAATGTCTTGGACATAAAAATATGCTCTCATAATAAATAGCTTGCCATGGATGCTTGGAATGGTTGTCATGTTCCTAGCTTCCTTAGTTCTCTTATATATCCATATATTTCCTTCCTAGATTATAAGCTCTCTGAAGGTGAACATTACGTCTGTCCTGTTCACTTTTGTATTCTCAGCAGTAAGTATGGAATCTGTCGCCATAATAGGTGCTCAATAAATTTGTGATGACTATCTGGATGAATAAATAGATGGATAAATCGATGGGTAGGTTTATATCATGTTAAATCATATTACCATGTTTACTTTTTCTTAAAGAATAACATCGTGAGAATAAGTGTATGTTATGGGTAAAAACCCAGCTTTAGCTCTGGTCACACTTACTAGCCTTATGAAAGTAGAAAGTTTTAAAACCTAGTGCTTCAATGTTCTCATTTTTAAAATGGGAGGAGTAATATTTCCTACAACATAAGATTATAGAGGTAGTGTTTCAATGGTGCTGAGCACATTGGCTCTGGGAATGAATTTCCTATATTTGAATTCATGTGCTATCCTTACTAGTTATATGACCTTGCTGAAGGTTTTCCTGAGAGTTTGGTAAGCTGATATTTGTAAAGTTATAGTACCTAGGGCTTAGTAAGCACTCAAAAAACAAATGTTAGTTATTTTTATTGTGTGATATTATTTTTTCATTCTTGAAGCAAATGAGGTTGTTTTGTTTTTCTCTCATTAGTTAAAAGAAGAGAAAATCGGTCATTGTAATTCAAGAGCTATAAAATATGAAGCCATCAGTCAAATTGCAAATGTGAAAAAAAGTGCTTTAGGGCACGGAGTGGAGATGGAAAACTAAACCTTCACTATAATAGAACTTTGCAGGAAAAGGTTATTTTCTCTATCCATCTATTTACTTCATTTATTAATTCGCTCACTCATTCATTCATTCATTCATTCAACAATATATGTTGAGTTCTGTCTCTGTGATAGGCACTACTCTAGGTGCCGTAAATATAGACAGTAGTTAGCAAATAAACAGAAATAATAGCCTTCAACAGCACTTAGAACCATGTATGTTTTTTAGTGTTGTTTGTGTGTGTGTGTGTGTATAGAAAAAAGTGATAAGCAAAACAAATATATAGTAGGTTAAACTCATGTAGTAATTTACATTTAGGAGAACATAGCTCAGAGAGAGATAATTTGGCACTTGGCAGTACAATTTTCCCAGAGTGGACAGGAGAACCCTCATTTATGTGATGGACTTAGGATAAAGATCAAGCAGAGAGGAGAGAGTGAAGCATGCTCGTGTCTTTGGAAAGGACAGCCAGTCAGAGTGAGAAACGTTTGGAAAGACACTGATGAGGAACACTAACTAGTACATTCCAGTAACCTCAAGGAGGCCAGTCTTTTTGCAAGCAAGCTCTACAAGGAGGGAAATCATAGGAGATGAAGTCAGAGAGGCTGGTGGGAGAGGACTAGATCATGTGGGGCCTTAGAGGCCAATGGAATGATTTCACTTTCACTTGTAAATCTGAAATTTTTTAGCAGGTGGATGAAATTATCTGATCTAGATTGTAACAGGATTATTTTAATTACTTTATTGAGACTATACAGTAGGGAGGACAAAGGTGGAAATAGAGTTTGGAGATTTACAATACCCAAGTAAGATATGATGTGCTCTTGGACCGAGGTATGACACTGAGGACTGAAAAGTTGACAAATCCTGAAGTTATTTTGAAGTTAATTAGATGTGAGGAAGGAAAGTACAGAGAGACACTTTTTAAAAAATCGGAAGCTACCAGAAAGAGTTATTGTTAACTATTTAGGAAGGCTTAAGGAGGTAAATGGGAATTAGGTGACCTGTTTCAGACTAGTGGGATTTTTGAGTAGGCAGCCATATCTATGTATCTCAAGTTCAGGACAGAAGCCTAGATTGGTGATTCACATTTGGAAGTCATCATTGTAGTGAGAACTTGAAAATGCACCCCAAAAATAGTTTTAGAAGCTTTTTGCTTAAAAGAAAACTAGAATTCAATAAACAAAATACAATTATTAGTTACAAATTGGTAAAAAAAATTTCAGTGTATATCATGAAAGTTAAAACCCTAATATATAATTTCTTTAAAAGGAAGAGAAAAATACTTAAAACTGGCAACTCAACAAAATGCAGATAGCCCCAAAAACATGAGTAAGATGCTTATACTCATTTACAATGACAAATTTTAGGTGCAAATCACAGTGAGATAATACATCAAGGACTTTGACTATAAATGTTTTGGCAAGACTCTGGGGAAGCAGGCACTTTCATTTATTGCTGGGTGGGAATGCAAAATGCCATTTGAGGGGAATTGGGAAATACACAGTGAAATATATGTCTTTATTCTTTTATCTAGCAATTCCTTCTAGTAATCTACCTGAATATACCTTTGCAAATATACAAAATGATGTATGTACAAGGATATTGATTTTGACAATATTTAAAATAGCAAAAGCCTAGAAACCACCTATATGTCCATCTCTAGTGAACTGGTTTAAAATAAATTATATTTCCCCATAATACAGCACCAATCCTCTGTAAAATGTAATGAGGAAGACCTCTATAGACTGCTATGAGGTGACTCCAGAGTATTTGTTTAAGTGATGAAAAAAATGCAGGAAATTCTCCCCACCTATAAAGTGGGAGAAAGGAGAAAAGAAGAAGGAAGTAGGATAGGAGCAAAGACTTCTCTGGCTATACATTGCATTATGTTTTTATTTTGAAATCAATTTAATATTTTTCATTAAAACAAACCAATTTAAATAAAAATAATTGCTAAATATAATAAAGATTAAGCAAATGATTCAAATTTTATATTGTGTGTTGAATAATCACATAAAAGAGATTACTTTATGTTATTTAAAATGCAGTATGTTGGGATGCCTGGGTGGCTCAGTGGTTGAGCGTATGCCTTCGGCTCAGGGCATGATCCTGGAGTCTCAGGATCGAGTCCCACATTGGGCTTCCTGCGTGGAACCTGCTTCTCCCTCTGCCTATGTCTCTGCCTCTCTCTCTGTGTCTTTCATGAATAACGAAATAAAATCTTTAAAAATAATTATTTATTTTTATAAATTTTTATAAATTTTTATAAATTTTTATAATTATTTATTTATATAAATAAATAAATATGCAGTATGTCTACTGTATAACTCTAATAAATATTTTAAAGACAAACATCTATTTAAAAATAATTGAATTCAGTAGACTTGTTTTTAGTAGTTCTATTATTTACTTATTTATTTTTAAATTTTTTTAGAGGAGAGAGAGAGCGTGTGTGTATGAATGGGAGGGAGGGGCAGAGGCAGAGGAAGGGAGAGAGAATCCAAACCAGGCCCCATTGTGAAGCTTGATCTCATGACTCTAAGATCATGACCTGAGCCAAAATCAAGAGTCAGACACTTATTCAACTGTGCCACCAAGGCACCCCAGTAGTTCTATTATTATTATTTTAAATATATTGTTGGTTTTATAGAAATCAGTATTTTCAGTACATGAAAAAAATATCAAATCAATTTAAAACCTGTAATTTGAAATGTAAACTATAACATCACTATAAGATCGTCACTAATTTTCATGTTTGTCCAACACAATATATTTTTAGCTCTGTCCATAAAAAGTTCTAGAAGCAATGAAAACAATAGTTATGGGTACACCAATACCAGATTGTAGTCTTTAAATACTATTTTTTTAAAGAAAATGTTTCATTAAAGAGATCAACCTTATGTTTGTGATAGAAATCGCAAATTTTGTTTTCTATTTTATTTACCATTGTCTTGCACAGGTATTTTTGTCATGCAAATTTTATTTTTACATACTTAAGGTTTATGAGTTTTTATTCACAAATAAATAAGCTTTTCTTCCTCTAACATTATAAAGGAATTTATTCGTGTTTTAGTCAATTACTTCTTTGGTTTTACTTCTTGTATTTTATTTTTATACCTTTAGAAAGTGTTCTGGTGTTTGATTAGAGCTATAGATCCAATTTGTCTTTTTTTTCAGATGGCTGTGCAATTCCCTTGATACCATGTATTTTTTATTCTTCTATTTGAAAATGCTGTGTCATATGCTAAATTTCCATACAGATTTCTGGACTATTTCTGGACTCCATATTCTGTTCTATTGATCTTTCTGTCTATTAGTAAATCTACTGTTTATTAAAAACGCTTTGTAATGTGCTTCAGTATCTAATAGGGGTAGTACCAATAATTTTTCTATCTTTTTTTTCATAGTTCTCCAAAATACTTTATTTTTAAAATTTTCTCATAGGTGTTTTAGAATTACCTTTCTTAGTTCCCAAACAGAACAACAGGAATAATAAACAATCCCTTCCTCCCCCTAAAGAAACAAAACAAAACAAAACAAAACAAGCTTGTCAAGTATACTCTTGTGTCTTTAGAATTGTTTTAGAATTTTTCCTAACAAAGGATTTGGATTTTTCTTATTAAGCATTTCCAATAGTTATTTATATTGCAGAACCTCTCAAGCCTAGGGGTGTGAAACAATCATTTTGTTATGCTCATACATTCTGTGGGTCAGAAATTTGGAAAGGAAAGAATAGTGACTGTGATCACGCTTCTCCCTGACATCAGCTGAAAAGAGTTGAGGGCTGGAGGTAAATCAGTGGCTGGGGGTAGGAATCATTTGGAGGCACTTTCATTCACATGGCTAGCTATTTATACAGATTGTTCTCAGGAATCTCAGCTGGAGCTGCCACCAAGATACTTATATATGGCCTGTCTAGATTGCCTGGGCTGCCTCATAGCATGGCAGCCTTGGACATGGTACCTAGAACTCAGGATTCTAAAGGCAAGTAGCCCAAGAGAACCAGATGGGAGCTCTATCACCTTTGATAACTTAGCTCCAGAAGTCACATGGCATCATGTCTGCTATAGTCACAGCCCATTCATTTTCAAGGGCAGAGACATAAATCTCACTTCTTGATGGAAGTGTCTAGGCACATCTTAAGAATATATGGGATGAAAGATAATGCTAAAGTCATTTAAAAAATATCCAATGTGCCAGAGCATTTGTTTCTCTTTGACATTATTTCTTTTCCTACTGACTTTCCAGATTGAGTCTTTTCCTTCATTTTATATCCTAACTAGGTGTTTATTACTCAATTGATGTTACCGATTTCTATATATTATATACGCCACAGTCTTATTTAATTACATCATTTTCTTTTTTTTTCTGTTTGATTCTCTTCCATTACCAGTTATACAATCAGATAATTAGAAAAAATGAATTTTACCTCTTTGCTTCCAATATTTGAGACTTTATTTAAACTCTCACTTTTACTTTTGCATAATTTTGTTGGCTATGAGCCTCCTATAACATAAATGTAATGGTGATGGTGGCTGCTTATGCATTTCTTTTTTCTGACTGCCGCAAAAATGCCTGCATTTCCATTAATTAAAATTGGGCAATTGAAAAGAGAATATATCCTCCAAAGTCTCCACTTTTTAAAAATTACACTATGGTACTTGATGTATAGATAACCATTACTATTATATTTTCATTGTGAATTCCAGTCTTAACCATTACATTAGTGTCTACCACATTTTTGCTCTAGTTCTTTGTCTTCCCTTCCCTTCTCTCTTCTTTCAAATGCCTTTTGGTCTAATCTCTACCTGATCTGATATTAAGATTACCAACCTTGATTCTCCTTTATAGCTCATACTTTCTTTCCTTAAACATCTTGTAAGTGTTTTTCCACTGTCTTCTGACATTAAAAAGTTGGGAAAAGTTGGACATTGTCTAAGCCTATTCAAGCTGCTATAATAAAATACCAGAGACTGGGTTGCTTATAAGCAACAGAAATTGATTTCTCACAGTTCTAGAGACTGGAAATTTGAGATCAGGGTGTCAGCATAGTTGGGTGAGTGCCCTTTTCTGGGTTATAGACTTCCTTGTTGTATCCTCATGGGGAGGGAGAGAGGAATCTCTCAGGAGCCACTCTGTTAAGGGCAATAGTCTCATTTATGGGGCTCCATCATCATGACCTAGTTATTTCCCAAAGTTTCCACTTCTTAATACCATCATATTGAGCATTAGGATTTAACATATGAATTTTAGGGGAACACAAACATTCAGCCCATAACAGATATTAATCTTATTTTCCTTCCTTATAAGAGTGTTGATATTTTTGCCTATTCAGTGAATTGTTTTCTTTATTCTTAAAGCCCAATAGTTTTATTATGATACATCTTGGGGCCAATTTGTCTTGGTACACAGATTCAGTGTATAGATTTATTTCTTCTTTTAGCCCAATTTCTTTTTTTTAATTTTTAAAAAAGATTTTATTTATTTGAGAAAGAGGGAAGGAGGGGAGAGAGAGCATGAGCAGGAGGAGGGGCAGAGGGAGAAGCAGACTGCCTGCTGAGCAGGGAACCAATGCAAGGCTGTCTTCCAGGCCCTTAGGCCCCCTTCAACCTGAGTTGAAAGCAGATGCTTAACCAATTGAACCACCCAAGTGCCCCTAGTTAAAATAATCTCTTAAAATGATATTTTAAAATGATAATTCTCTCTTACTGCTTTTCTTTCTTGGAATCTTCAATTACCACATATACTGCAATTTCTTAACTTGTCTTCTATATCCATCATTTAATATTTATTTATTTCCGTCTCCTTATTTGTTTCCTGTGTTTACGTCTAGTTGTCAGACCCTTTGTTGTAGTCTTCAGGTCATCTTTTTCTTTCAGTTTTAAAATAATTTTGTCGTCTTTCCCCTGAGTTCTGTCAATCCTTTTTTTTTTAACCTTTGCTGGTTTTCTGGTCATCACCTCCTACTGTCTGTGTTAGCTTAGAACTCTTGTATTTCTGCTTTGTGATCTTCCTTCATAGCTGCAAATAATTTGTTATTTTTAAAATTCTTATTGGAATAGTTGGTTGAAATTTTTATTTTTATTTTATTTTTTTTTCTTTTGGTTGAAATTTTTACATGGCATTTTGTTAGATATTTTTAGTGAGTGTTCCTTTCTATTGGAAAATTTCTCTCAATTTTCACATTTTAGTTCTGACACCATTTTAATTTTGTGTGTATGTCTTTACTCTTTCCTTTTTTGGTACTCATAAATGAGAACAATATGTTCCCAAATATGAGTATGAGGTGGAGTAGAGTGGACAGGAATAGCTTCCCTGATTCCCAATGCAAGCCAGAAAGAATCGTATAGGCACTGATATGGTATGGAAACTAACCAATTTAAAACAGACATCTCATCCAACCATTATAGGCTTAGAGAAAAAAAATAATAAAGCATTTGGGAACAACTTTCTGTTGAAAATCAATCCTGGGTTAAAAAAAAATCTTTTGTTATACTGTGGCACTTCTAGGTAGGTATCCTTCCTTTGCCTCTTGGAATGTAACTTGGCTCTGCAGAAGTTCCTCGTCCAGTCCTATATCACCTCTGCTTATTCTATTGTCTGTGGCTACTCAGCGACTCAGGTCTTGCTTTCCAATGTAATCCACTTACTTTTAGAAAATGGATTTTCACTGACATTCTCAAAAATATATTCTCCTCTGCCCTTGTCTGGACAATTTTTAAGTCTTCCTTCTATCCCCAGTTGCTCATGCCCAACTGTCTTTCAACACCAGGCAAAGAAGCTTGCCCACAATTTGGGACCCTCATCTTTTGGAGAATAGATATTCATTTTGCTATTGGTTTCTGCAATTAGCCTCTGCAGTGTCAGCACTCCCTAATCTCCCCTACCACTGCAGCATGGCTGCTCTGGGGCCTTCCTGCCAGGCTTTGCTGGTTTCAGTTGCTTTTGGCAGCATGAACACATAATTTGAAGTTTGTGGGTTTTCTTTGTCTCCTATTTTAAGTGAAAATGGAGTTTGTGATTTTTTTTTCTTTTCATTATCTTGTTGCTCTATTTCTAGCAGAAGCAGACAGATTCAGAATTAAGCAGCCATCATGTTCTTCCAGAATCATAATTAATATAATTATTTTTGTCATAGTGAAAATATGAAGGATATTTTCTCATTTAGGTCGGGTAAATAAAGAACGGACTTTTTGTGTGGAAATAGGAGACTCTAAAAAATGGATCCCTTGGCAAAATATATTCCCCACTGGTGAGTTTTCAAGATGTGCTCTGGACATAATTGAGAGAGGGCAGCTCGATGAGCTTGTTAGATAAGCAAATCTATGCAGAGAGTCTGTCACTCCCTGAGAAATGAAACTGGGTAGAGGAAAAAGAATCAGATTTACATGTTACAAAATGCTGTTCTTTATTTTAATCGACAGAATTGGATTAGACTCCAGCATCAGCATGCATTTCCCATTGTTTTCTTTTTATATTAACTACAGGAGACTCATTAGAATTTCATGGATGTAATTGTTTCTGGGTTACATCCTCAATTAATGACTATAATTGAAAGATCGGATAGGACTGGGATGACGTGACTGTAATTTAAGTGTAAGACGTCTGGGCCTCTATTTACAATGCATTTGTTATTTTTTCTTCTACTGTGGAGGAGTATTTACGAGAGGCAGAAATAAATGCATTTCAAACAGCAATGTCTCAATCAAAACAATGTGCATATTGTGTGCTGAGTGTTGTTTTTCTGGGCTGTTTTGTGACTCTGTAGCCCTCAGCAGGATACATGTGCATAAAAAGAGCTTGTGCTCAGATCTTCTGGGAGGACTTGGGGGAGGAGAACATGCCTCAACAAAGGAGAGGTGGACCAGAAGGCTATCTGCCTTTTTTTTTTTTTTTAGGGGATGTGTTATAACAGCGGTTCAAAACCCAGCACCTCAGCCTGCACATGCCAAGGATTCCTTAATTAGTTTTAGATTATGTCATGGGGAAAGAAAAGAAGCCCCCCTCCCCAATCTCCTAATTATGACTCTTCTGCTTTCCTCTTCTTATATTTTCCCCTAAAAGTAGATATTAACCTTATTAGCGTTTGAGCAGTGCATCAGTGATTATCTACACACAGGCTTTGAGAGCAGCTGCAAGGGGCAGCTGAACAATTATCTGGGGTTAGCCAGATTTGCTCCAGATTCTGGGATCAGAGAAGCCTGTAGACTGGAGCTCTTAAGTTCAGGGATGTCTGCTATTTCTCCATCCAAGGTCAGGTGTGGACTGCATAGCTCATTATGTCTCTTTTTCAATAGTAGTGACCTTTCTTTCTCTTGTGGGTCTATTGATCTGGAGGGATGGCAAAGACAGCCAGGATGGATGGTATTATAGATGAGCTGGAGAGGCCAAGATGTGTGGCTGGACTAACCTACCATGGAAAGAAAAAGAAAAGTGAGACAGTTCACAGGCAGGAATAGAAAGTTAGGAGACAGAGAGGATGAGAAGGGAGGGGCTGCTGGTTCAGAGGTGACTTCATAATAAAGACTTGACAACTGTGTACCTCTTTTTATAGCTTTCATGCTGATACTGTAAACTGAGGAGTATTTCTTAATATGTCACCTCTGCTTCCAGAAACACAAGGGTGCTTGCTAGAATGCAGATTATCATATCTTACTCAGATTTGTAGTAATCAAAATTTCTGGGCATGGTCCCAGGAAGCTGCTCGTATTCTGATAGACATTGGAGTTTGAGAATGACTGGGGAGGAGGAAGTAGAAAGTAAAAGGAATGGAATGGTAGTGACTGACCAGGGAAGGAAGCTGGGAGAGAGTAGACTGAGGTCAGATTCACAGATAAGGGACTTGAATCAGAGCAGTGAAGTATCTTTCTGTAAGTTATGCATCTAGTAAGTGTCGGAGCCATGGTTTACACTTTTAAGTTTAAGCCTTTTTGTACCAAGTTTAAGTGAATAGGAATAGGAAAGTGCTAGAATTCGGATGGCAGGTTACAGGAAGAATGCAACATGGCTTGGGAGCCATGCCTTGAATATGCTATGTGTTGAGATAGGAACACTTTTCAAGAGTATGATATGAAAAGGACAATATGTTCAATTTTCTTTAAACTTATATTCTAAACTCATATTTTATTTGCCTCCTCCATGAATATTTTGTACATGGTTGTGAATTTTTTTTAAATATTTTATTTATTTATGAGAGACACACAGAGAGAGACAGAGACACAGGCAGAGGGAGAAGCAGGCTCCATGCAAGGAGCATGATGTGGGACTCAATCCTGGATCCCAGGATCACACCCTGAGCAGACACTAAACCGTTGAGCCACCCAGATGTCCCCATGATTGTGTATTAACTAAAATCATCCATGCAACTTTTTGGGGGTTAAATTGATATATATTTTTAAATTTAGCAGGTTCTAACTCATAATCTGAGATGTTAATTAAGGCATTCTAGCATACACTAGTTAATGGTCAACTAATAATTTCTTAAGAAATTCATCTGTATACTACTTAAAATCATCTTGCCAATGATACTACATATACTGATAATTTTGGATATAATGTTTTCGTCAAATTTGTCTTCTCCTCAAGACTGATGCCTCTTTCCATTTTCTCTCTTGTACCTCATTGTCCAGAACCCATTTGCATAACCTCAAACCGTCATTTTTACTGCATTTTTACTGCATTTGCTTTCCTAATGGTGTAGCCTGGGTTACCCTCTTTCTTTGGTATCTCCATTTGTCCTTTGCAATTTGTTTATGAGCTTCTCCTCCAACCCTCATTTCTATCTTAATTTTATCCATGGAGTTTGGATCTCTCTGCCTTTAGTGGTCCTAACAAACTCCCCTCCTTCCTCACTTATTAAACGTGACTACCTTATGAATAGCCTTCACTGATAATTCCCCTTATTGGCATGGTGTTAGCAAAGTGTTTGATTGATAAATCAATTCATAAATCGTTTCAGACCCTGAGTAATATTTTTAGATGACTGTAAGTACTCAAATGGTTGGCATTAAAAGTGAACAAATAAATATGATACTGATACTGATTCATTCTATGGAGAAACTAAAACAGAAGTGTTAGAGAGTGATAAGAAGGTTCTTGCTCTATCTGTAGGATGCACAGGGATGATCTCTGTGAGAGAGGATGACTTGCATAATGAGAAGGAGCCAACAATGAGATGATCTCATTTCAATGGTATGTGTACAAGGGAGAGGTGTACAAGAGACCCTCAGATGGGGATGAATGTGAAGCTCTGGGGGGACAGACATGAAGCTCAAAAAAGCTCATTCAGAACAAGAATTCCCCCTTGTTCTAGGGGGGTCAGTCTTTTGTTCTATTCAGCCCTTCAACTGATTGGATGAAGCCCACCCACATTAGGGATATTAGGGACAGCAATGTACTTTACTCCAAGTCCACTGGTTTAAGTGTTAATCTCATCCAAAACATCCTTCCAGAAACATCCAGAATAACACTTAACTACATAACTGGATACCATGGCCCAGCCATTCTGACACATTAAAATTAACCATCATACTTTTCTTATAAAACAAGGGAAGAAAACCAATTTCCCCATTTTAAGTAATAGTTCTGTATTTCATCACAGGTAGATTTAGAGATATGCACTTTTCATGCTGCCAATAAATCAGTAACCATGGAATTAAGAATCCCCTTCCAATAATGGTCGTGCTTATCAAAGATTTTCCTGAAAAAAATGTCAGAAGTGTAGTAATTGGACTATAAGAATGAAGTGAAAAAGAACAAGGATAGGAACACTGACTAGGTTAGGCTAAAAGTTAAAAAAAAAAAAGAAAAAGATTGATTAATAAATATCTCCTGAAGAAATTCACTAGTAAAGGGAGTAGAGACAGTTAGGAGTAACCTAAGCTTTGTTGCTACAGGATAGGATGATGATTTTTTTTTTTTTAAGAGAGCTTTAATTGATCAGCACTTCATGTAAATGAATAATGTAGGTGAACCTTATCAGCATGCTAGAAGCTTACAATTATTCAAATTACACAAAGCCATCAAATATGTGGAAATCAAAACAACAGAAAGAGCCATTAATTCCTCTTCTGTCCCCCAGCATTCTAGGGTTTTACCCACATTTGTGATGAGAAGACACTTCAACCTTGAAATTAAACAGAGAACATGGTGTGGCAATTTACTCACACATTCACCGTTTAATTGTTTTAAAGGTGACCCAGGCAGATGTACAACACTGAAGTATGCACATTTTTAGTGTGCAGTCCAATTCTGTTCGTGTCTCGCATGATGGATTCGGAATTTCAGATCATTCTAGTTAATAGAAAATGTGTTAATTAAGATCAGTTTAATAGTGGTGTTTTTGGAGGATTAAAAGAATGTTTCATTTGAGCACCACATTTCCATTCTGAGAAGCTAGAGTGCTTAGAGAGTGAATATATTGGACATGAAATATCTCCTAAACAACTCATCCTTCACAAACTGGAATTCTGTATTTTCTGAGGTAGAATCCTTTTGTAATTCTCATAAGACTGTTCCCTTTCTTGCATCCCAGAATTCCCCTGTCTCTGCCTACACCTGTGGTACCAATAGCTTTGGACAGTGGCTGCCAACCAGAATCCTTGAGTATCACTGGGGAGAGAGTCCCTGTAGAACGTGGGCTCTTTGCTGAGTTGTGGGGAAAGTCACAACAGAAGGGTCCATCTGCCAGTTCCCAATGAGCCAAATTCCAATTATAGTATGGCCAAAGGGACTACCTTCTATGGGTCTTAGCGATGCCTCATTTAAAGATGTCAGAGAAATGGCCTGATGGTAAATACACACAAAACAATATTTGGCTAAGGAGATCTGATGGTCTGGAAAATCCACTGCCACTAGCAAGCTAGCTATATGATCTAGGGCAAGTTATCATTTTCTGTGCCCATATTCTTTCATCTGTAAAATGGATAAAACTATAATGTACTGAGATTGTATTATGTGCTATGCCCTTTTCATACTTAATCTCTCTTAATCTTCAAGATGACATAATGAATTGGGCAGCATTATACGCCCACTCATTCTTTTGCAGAAGGGATAGCTGATGCTTAGGGATATTGAATATTGCCCAGGGTTACACAAGCATGCCCGCAAGATTTGAAAGCAAGTTTCCCATAATCCTTGACTTTAATTACAGAACAGATTTTCACTAGGCTAATTAGTACCTACCTCGTTGGGTTGTTCCTGGGAAAAATTCATGTAATGTATGTAAAACACATAACACAAATATCTGAAAGTCAGTGCTAGCTTTCGCACCTGGATATAGCAACAGCAACAAACAAAGTCTTCTTAGGTAATTTTCTTTATTAGTCTCCTTCTAGTATTCCCCTCACCTCTCTTCAGTGTTAATGCATTCAGAGTCAGTACCATTTAACAGGTATCTCTCCATGTAATCGAAACCTTTCAATTGTTCACTAATTATTTCATGAATGAATATGTTGTTTCCATCGAATCACTTGTTTTATGCAGGGAGAGCCATGGACCAACAGGCTCTTGCTTAGAAAATCAGCATGAATTCTTAGCTCCTCCACTGGACTTTAAAGGAAAAAAACCTCAGAAGTTCAGCTCTCTCATTTCTGAAAAGGGAATAATGATGCTTATTCTTCACCTCTGTCAGCACTAGAAAAAGACTGGAATGAAAGCAAGCATATGAAAGGCTTTCTAAACACCAATGTGCCATAGAAATGTAAAGGTGGTATTAGCAAGGGTTATGACATCTTCTGCTTTCTTTCCATTCATCCATTTTTATGTGTCTATCAACATAAAAAGCAATAATTTTTGACTTGCAAATTTTACTGTTAGCCTCAACTCTTGAATGACACAATGAAAGGAGGATGCATTCACATTTTATTTTTATGTGAATAAATTAAGGGCAACTGTTTTTCTCTTTTACTTCCACCCCCATCCCATGGCAAATGAGCTCCTCTTATTCATATTGAGACCAAAGTTTCAGATTTCTTTCTAGAAAGTATTTAGGATCTAAAAGCCCATTTGAGCTAATTAATTTGTATGAAGTTGGTTGAATTACTTCAGATGGTGTTATAAGTTGGGTTCCTCCTGAAGAAGATTGAGATAGTGATTTGAATATAAAAATGCTGTTAGAGAGTGCTCTTAAGGTCAACATCTCTGGGGGAAGATAAAGAAATAGGATGGGGCAGAGGGGAAATGTCCTCTTAATCTAACTCAGGAAAGTTCTTGTCTGATTCCACAGAGAAATCAAAAGTGAGATGATCCTTCAGAGTTGTCCTGAATTGTGAAGAAAAGACTGAAGTTTTTTTTTTTACTCCCTACAATAGCCAGTCTTGGATGTTCACTGTTCCTAGAAGAGGGCATGGCTTTAGGTGAATTAGCTTCCTTCAGATACAAGAGCAATTTCCAGGATGGACTGATAGCCAGATGGACTTGCAGTCAGTGAGGAATTATGCCCCTCAGTTCTGAAAGGGGCTTTGGGCACCATGTTATAGGATCCACTATACATGGCAATGCACTTGCTTTACCAGATCTAGATATGAATCTCATCTACAGCCTCTGGGGGAATGATCATACAAAATCAGGCAAATCATTACTTCATGACTATTTCTGTCTACATTTAGAAAGAAACATCTCATGTTATTCTGAACCTTGTATTAGGCTGAAATCTGACTTCAGATTCCTTAATCGTTGAGAAAATTCTGAGGAGACACTGCTAAAGAGCCCAACTCGGCTTTGGAATAAAGAGAATAAAGTACAATATTTGGCTATAGCACCAGCCTTTACTCATGGTTATAGTTTCCAGCCCCTGAAATGGCTAATACTTTTTGAATATTCACTACATATTAGACACTGTTCTGAAGTCACTACATAAGTTAACTATGTTAATATCACAACTCTATAGGATGGGCATTATAAACCACATTTTATAAATGAGAAAACAGGCTCAGAGAAGTAAAAATATATACCCATGTTTACATGTGTAGTAAATAATGAAAACTCTTACATTTCATAATGGAATGATAGTAAATTGGCACATCACATTTTAATCCTTCTTACCTTCCTCACCGTTTTTTTTTTTTTTCTCTTTGCTACATGTACTATTTTCCTAGGGCTGCCCTAAAAAAGTATCAAAAACTACATGGCTTAAAACAACAGAAATTTATTCTCTCGCTCTTGTGGAGGCCAGGAGTCAAAAATCAAGGTGGTGGGGCAAGGCTGGTTACTTCTGGAGATCTCTGAGGGAGAGTCTGTTTCATGCCTTTCTCTTAGCGTCTGGTGTTACCAGCAATCCTTGGCTTGCAGACACATCACTCTAATCTCTGCCTTTATGATCACATGATGTTGTTCCTTTGCATCTGTCTCTGTATCTCTTCTGCTTTTGTAGGGACACTAGTCATACTGGGTTAAGGGTTAGCTTCATAGAGAATGACTTCATATTAACTTGATTGAATCTGCAAAGACATTGTTTCTATATAAGATCACACCCACAGGTTACTAGATTTTAGGAATTCAGCATGTTTTTGGGAGGCATAATTCAAGCCAGAACCTAGCATATTGTCAAGAAGTTATTCTCAGAGAAAATACTAATTCAATCAATGAATATTCTTAGGTATCTAAAATGTATCTGGTGTTATGCTAGCCACTGGAGGAAGAGTGGTTGACAAGACAAACTCTACTGCTCAGTCAAAATATTTATTAAACATCTATATATTAGGCACAGGTCCAAGAACTGAGAACACAGTAATGAATGGGATAAAGTCTCTGTTCTTAAGGAGTTTGTCTTTGAGTTGTCTATTTATTATGGACAATAAATACTCGAACAGATATGATGGTTTCTGATACTAAACTGTGCTCTGGGAGGCATAGGAAGATGGTGGAGGAGCAGAAGACCCTAGTTTTGTCTGGTCCCTGGAATTCTGCTAGATAGCTGTCAAATCATTCTGAACACCTGCAAACTCAGTCTGCGATCTAAGAAAAGAATTCATGCAATCCTACAAATAGAAAAGCAACCACATTCTGTAAGGTAGGAGGTGTGGGGAAGTGAATCCGAGGCAATATATCTGAGGATAAACATTGGGGCGGGGGAGGGTACCTCCATTAAGCTGGGTATCAGGAAGTGATAGAGCAGCAGAGTGCAGAACCAGAACTTTTATAAGTCTGCTCTGGTGAGGGATGTCCCTTCCTGAAAGGCAGTCTCAGGCAGTTGTGGGACAGCATCCCAGGTGGGACAGTGTGCCCTCAGGATCCCAGGATCACAGGAAGGCCAGGGGTGCCTGAATGCCTCGGAGTTCCCAGGCATCAGAGCGGGGAAGCCAGCTGCAATGAGTGAGCCCAGGAGTGGGCTCTCAGCTGGGGGTGCCATAAAGCATAAACTGGAGCACAGTCCACGGGACTGCTCCCTGAGCTGGGGCCCAGCAAGTGACAGAGCCCCATGGAGACTCCCCTTTCCTCCCCTGGGAGGAGTGGTGTGGATTCGTGCAGCTAGAGTCTGCAGGGCTTGGGGATTCCAGATGGGGTCCCATGCCAGAGATAGAAACACTCCATCACCGGTTGGGTGAGCATGGAAAACGGATGGAGACCCGGGAGACAGGAGTGACTGACTGCTTTTCCCTGAGGGTACACTAAAGAGTGGGGGGTGCAATATTTTAGCTCTGGGGCTGCAGATTAGAAAGCTGCCATTTTCATTCTTATTCTCTAAAGTGGTAAGGAAAGCCTTCAAGGAATAAAACTCATAGAGCAATTCTGGGTTGCTTACACTGGGGCCAGCCCCCTGACAAGGTGGTGCAATTCTGCCCAGGGCAAAGACACCTGAAAATCAGTGCAACAGGCACCTCCCCCAGAAGATCAGTGAGGACATCCTGCTAAGACCAAGTTTACACAGAACTGCAAAACTCCAGGGATCCTGGGGTTTAGCAGTTTAGTGCCTGCCTTTGGCCCAGGGTGTGATCCTGGAGTCCCAAGATCGAGTCTCACATCAGGGTCCCGGCATGGAACCTACTTCTCCTTCTGCCTGCCAATCTCTCTCTCTCTCTCTCTCTCTCTCTCTCTCTCCCTGTGTCTTTCATGAATGAATAATAATAAAAAAAATCTTTAAAAAAAACCTGCAAAACTCCAGTGCTAGGGAAAATGGTATATAGAATTCATGTTTTTTCTCATGATATCAATATTATTTTTTCCTTTTCAACTAATTTCTTATTTTATCAACTCTTTTAAAGACTTTTTTAATGTTCATTTTTACAGTTACATGCTATCCTTTCATTGTATTTGATTTCATTTTTTATATGTAGATAAGTTTTTCTTCCTTTACAATTTTGGGATGTAGTTTCTTTTAACAAACAATTGAAAATATACCCAGTATCTATTGTATTGCTCTGTTCTTTTCACCTATCAGATTATATTATCTCTCTCTCTCTCTCTCTCTTTTTAATTTTCTTTTTTATTTCAGGTCTCTTCTGATTTGTTTGGTATATATTTCTCTGGTGTCATTGTTGCTATTTTAATATTTTGTTCTCTTGTTTATCTGTTCTTCTCTGGGCAGAATGACAGGGTGGAAAAACTGACCTAAAAAAAAAAAAAGAAAAAGAGAACAAGAAGCAGTACTCACTGCTGGAAACCTAATCATCATGGATATAAGTAAGATGTCAGAACTGGAGTTCAGAATAACAATTTTAAAGATACTAGTTAGGCTTGAAAAATGCATGGAAGACACTAGAAAATCCCTTTCTGTAGAAATAAAAGAACTAAAATTTAATCAGGTCAAAATCAAAAGACTACTATTGAGATGCAATAAAAGATAGAGGCTCTAACAACTAGGATAGGTGGAGAAGAAGAGAGAATTAGTGGTATAGAAGACAAAATGTGGAGAATAAAGAAGCTGAGAGAGAGAGAGATAACTACTGGATTATGAGGGGAGAATTTGAGAGTTAAATGATACCATAAAGCAAAACAATATTAAATTATTGGATCCCAGAAGAAGAAGAAAGAGGGGTGCAGGAGGTATACAGGAGCAAATTATAGCTGAGAACTTCCCTAATCTGGAGAAAGAAATAGGCATTCAAGTACAGGAGGCATAGAGAATCTTCCTCAAAGTCATAAAATTAGGTCAACATCTTGACATATAATAGTGAAGCTTGGGAATCTCAGAGACAAAGAGAAAATCCTGAAAGGAGCTTAGGACAAAAGGTCCTTAACCTACAAGGGTAAAAACATTAGACTGGCAGCAGAGCTGCCCACAGAGACCTGGCAGGCCGGAAATAACTGGCATCATATATTCAGGGTGCTAAATGAGACAAATATGCAGCCAAGAATATTTTATTTAGCAAGTATGTCATTCAGAATAGGAAAGATAAAGAGCTTCCTGGACAAACAGAAACTAAAAGAATTTGTGATCACTAAAACAGCCCTACAAGAAATATTAAAGGGGTTCCTTTAAGTGAAGAGAGAGTCCAAAAGTAACATAGACAGAAAGGAACAGACACAATATACAGAAACAGTGACTTTACAGGTAATACAATGACACTAAATTCATATCTTTCAGTAGTGACTCTGAATGTAAATGGGCTAAATGCCCCAATCAAAAGACAAGGGTATCAGATTGGATAAAGAAGCAAACCTATTAATATGCTATCTACAAGAGATTCATTTTAGACCCAATGACACCTTCAGATCAAAAGTGAAGGGATGGAAAACAATTTAACATGCTAATCGGCATCAAAAGAAAGATTGGGTAAAAATCCTTATATCAGACAAATTAGATTTTAAACCAAAGCCTCTAATAAGAGATGAGGAAGGACATTATATCATAATTAAAAGGTCTGTCCAACAATATCTAACAATTATAAATATTTATGCCCCTAACATGAGAGCAGCCAATTATATAAACCAATTAATAACAAAATTAAAGAAACACATTGATAATAATACAATAATAGCAGAGAACTTTAATACCCCATTCACTGCAATGGACAGATCATCTAAGCAGATCAACAAGGAAACAAGTGCTTTGAGTGACACACTGGACCAGAGGGACTTCCCAGATATTTTCAGAGCATTCCTTCCTAAAGCAGCAGAATGCACATTCTCCTGGAATGCACATGGAACATTCTCCAGAATGGATCACATACTGGGTTACAAATCGGGTCTCAACTGGTACCAAAAGAGTGGAATCATTGCCTGCATATTTTCAGATCACAATACTTTGAAACTTGAACTCAATCACAAGAGGAAATTTGAAAAGAACTCAGATACATGGAGGCTAAAGAAAATCCTATTGAAGAATGAATGACTCCACTAGAAAATTAAAGGAGAATTTAAAAGTTTATGGAAACAAATGAAAATGAAAACAAAACTGTTCAAAACCTTTGGGATGCAGCAAAGATTGTCCTAAGAGGGAAATATATAGCAATACAAGCCTTTCTCAAGATACAAGAAAGGTCTCAAATACACAACCTAACCCTACAACTAAAGGAAGTAGAGAAAGAACAGTAAATCAAGTCTAAACCCAGCAGGAGAAAAGAATTAATAAGGATTAGAGACAAAAGCAATGAAATAGAAACCAAAAGTACAGTGAAACGGATCAAGAAAACTAGGAGCTGGTTCTTTGAAAGAATTAATAAGATAAATAAACCCCTGGCCAGACTTACCATCTTTGAAAGAATTAATAAGATAAATAAACCCCTGGCCAGACTTACCAAAAAGAAAAGAGAAAAGACCCAAATAAATTATAAATTAAAGGGCAGAGATCACAACCAACACCAAATAAACATAAATAGTTATAAGAACATATTATGAGCAACCATATGCCAACAAATTAGGCAATCAGGAAGAAATGGATGCATTCCTAGAGTGGTGTGGACTATCAAAACTCAAAACAGAAAGAAATAGAAAACCTGAACAGACCCATAGCCAGTAAGGAAATTGAAGCAGTAATCAAAAATCTTCCAATAAACAAGAATCCAGGGCTGATGGCTTCTCAGGGGAGTTCTACCAAACATTTAAAGAAGAATTAATATCAATTATTCTGAAGCTGTTTCAAAAAATAGAAATGGAAAGAAAATTTCCAAACTCTTTCTATGAGCCCAGCATTACTTTGATCCCAAAACCAGACAAAGACCCCACAAAAAAGAATTACAAACCAATATCCCAGATGAACATGGATGCCGAGCTTTTCACCAAGATACTAGCCAGTGGAATCCATTAAAAGGATACGATACATTAAAAACATTATTCACCATGGCCAAGTAGGATTTATTCCTGGGCTGCAAGGGTGGTTCAACATCTGCAAATCAATCAATGTGATACACTACTTTAATAAAGAAAGCACAAGAGCCTTATGATCCTCTCAATAGATACAGAAAACACATTTGACAAAGTACAACATCCTTTCTTAATTAAAACTCTTCACAGTGTAGGGACAGAGTGAACATACCTCAATATCCTAAAAGACATCTACGAAATGCCCACAGTGAATATCATTCTCAGTGGGGAAAAACTAAGAGCTTTTCTCCTAAGGTCAAGAAGATGACAGGGCCCGTCCACTCTCACCACTGTTGTTCAACAAAGTACTAGAAGTTTTAGCTTCAGCAATCAGACAACAATAAGAAAGGGCAGAAATAATTGGCAAAGAAGTCAAAGTCTCACTTTCCACATGATACTCTATGTGGAAAACTCAAAAGTCCCCACCTCAAAATTTCTAATATTCATACAGGAATTCAGCATCATGGCAGGATATAAAATCAATGCACAAAATTCAGTTGCATTCCTATACACTAACAATGAGACATTAAAAAAAGAGAAATTAAGGAGTTGATCCCATTTATAACTGCACCAAAAACCATAAGATACCTGGGAATAAACCTAACCAAAGAAGCAAAGGATCTGTACTCAGAAAACTATAGAACACTCATGAAAGAAATTGAGGAAGACACAAAGAAATGGAAAAATGATCCATGCTCGTGGATTGGAAGAACAAATATTGTTAAAATGTGTATGCTATCTAGAGTGATCTATACATTCAATGCAATCCCTATCAAAATACCATCAACTTATTAGAGCTGAAACAAATAATCCTAAAATTAGTATGGAATCAGAAAAGACCCCAGATAGCCAAAGGAATGTTGGGGAAAAAAACAAAACAAAACAAACAAAGCTGGTTGGCATCACAATTCCAGACTTCAAGCTCTATTACAAAGCTATAATCATCAAGACAGTTTGGTACTGGCACAAAAACAGACAGATCAGCCACATGCAGAAGAATGAAACTGAAACATTTTCTTACATCATACACAAAAATAGACTCAAAATGGATGAAAGACCTAAATGTTAGACACAAATCCATCAAAATTCTAGAGGAGAACACAGTCAGCAACCTCTGTGACCTCAGCCACAGCAACTTCTTGACAAAGGCAAGGGGAACAAAAATAAAAATGAACCATTGGGACTTCATTGAGATAAAAAGGTTTTGCACAGTGAAGGAAACACTTGACAAAACCAATAGACGACTGACAGAATAGGAGAAGATATTTGCAAATCTGTTATTAGATAGAGGGTAAGTGTCCAAAATCTATCAAGAACTTAACAAACTCAACACCCAAAGAACAAATAATGAAATAGAGAAATGGGCAGAAGACATGAACAGACATTTCTGTAAAGAAGACCTACACATGGCCAACAGACACATGAATAAATGCTCCACATCCCTAAGCATCAGGGAAATACAAATCAAAATCACAATGAGAATCACCTCACACTGGTCAGAATGGCTTAAATTAACAAATCAAGAAATGACATGTTGGTGAGGATGCAGAGTAAGATCCCCTCTTACACTGTTGGTGGGAATGCAAGCTGGTGCAGCTACACTGGAAAACAGTATGGAGGTTCCTCAAAAAGTTGGGAATAGAACTATCCTACGATCTGGCAATTGCTCTACTAGATACAAATGTAGTGGTCCAAAGGGGTACCTGTACCCCAACGTTCATAGCAACAATGTCCACAATAGCCAAACTATAGAAAGAGCCCAGATGTCAACAGATGAATGGATAAAGAAGATGTGACATATATCAGAAAATGAAATCTTGCCATTTGCAACTACATGGTTGGAACTAGAGGGTTTTGTGCTAAGCAAAATATGTCAATCAGAGGAAGACAATTATCATATTATTTTCCTCATATGTGGAATTTATTTATTTTTTTTTAAAGATTTTATTTATTTATTCTTGAGAGGTAGAAGGAGAGACAGAGCCAGAGACACAGGCAGAGACAGAGCCAGAGACACAGGCAGAGGGAGAAGCAGGCTCCATGCACCGGGAGCCCGACGTGGGATTCGATCCCGGGTCTCCAGGATCGCGCCCTGGGCCAAAGGCAGGCGCCAAACCGCTGCGCCACCCAGGGATCCCCTCATATGTGGAATTTAAAAAAACAAAACAGAAGAGCATAAGGAAAGGGAGGTAAAAATAAAATTAGATGAAATCAGAGAGGGAGATAAGCCAAAAGAGACTCTTATTTCTAAGAAACAAACTGTGGGTTGCTGGAGGGGGGTGGGCTGGGGGAATGAGGTAACTGGGTGATGGACATTAAGGAGGGCATGTAATGTAATGAGCACTGGGTGTTATGTAAGACTGATGAATCAGGGAATTCTACCTCTGAAACTAACAATACACTGTATGTTAATTAATTGAATTTAAATAAAGAAATAGAAAATTACAGCAGGAAATAAAATGTGCTGTGAAAAAGATGATGTAGGGAAAGATGAGAATGAGTGACAGGGGCAGGGTAGGCACCTTTGTCTAAAGTCAAGGAAGATCTCTCTGGAAGGGCAACATTTGAGTTGAGATCTGAGTGACTAGAAGGGGGCGGCCATGTGAAGACCTTGAGCAGAGAGTCCAAGCATAAAGGCGCTCCAAGGCAAAGACCCTGGTTGGGGATAAATGTGCAAAGTCCATAAAGGGAGTGGAAGACAGTATCCCTAAAGTATATAAACTAAGGGGAAAATGATTTTGAAAGAAACATGTTAAAGAAATAAGTGGGTAAAGGGATTAGCTCTTATCGCCCTCTCCATTGGAAATTACTTGAGGGGGTTATTAAGGACAATGATTTGGCTGTAAGTTTTAGAAGTATCCCTCTGGCTGCATTCTGTAGGGCAGACTGTAGAAGGATAAGAACAGAATCAGGAAGACCACTTTGGTGACAACTGTACGACTCCAAACAAAAAATGAGACCGTGGGGTAGGATTGTAGTATTGAAGTTGGTGAGAAGGAATTGGGACAGAGATATATTTCAGTAGTACAGAGGATGGAACCTTGTCATTCATTTTCCTATAAAGCATCATCTATATCAGTTCATTACAAAACTATTGGTGGCACAGCTTTTGTAATTATAATTGCTTGGTATTAATCACATTAAGGGAGAAACACACTATTTTCCATACCAGGCACAAACCTTCCTGTGACATCTAAGTAGATTATTACTTTATGCTTTCACTGTCATCTGTTTACCTCATTTTATTTTTCTGCTCTTAGAAGTTTAGGTTGACCTTGACCCAGGATATTAGCATATCTTGCTGCTCTTCAAGGCTTCTGACCACTCGTTCATGAGTTGTTCCTCTTGAGAATCTTCCCCTTGACGATATCTTCCCCAGCATTGGCCATCCCTTTGGTGTACCACTGGAGCTCTGTTTATTTCACCCCATCTGCATGGTAAATTATTCCAGCATACATTTTGTTAGTCTCTGATTTAGCGGGTGGTTTCCGTGATATAGCTGCATGAAAATATGTGAAGTCTTCAAACAAACCATGACCTCTTGGAACTCTGCCTGAAATACAAATTTTAGAACCATTTGGGAGAGTGAGTTAACTTCTCCATTCATCTGCCTAGTCATAGATTAGGAAGCAAGACATAAAATCAATGTTTTCATAATCAAGTGTGCTTTTCTATAAACATAAAACTTCTAAATAAAATATTCAGTATAAATATTGATTAAAGTAAGCTGTAAAGGAAAGGTCTAGGAAAATAAAGAGGAAATGGAGCAAAATTTAAGCAATTACAGCTGGAGAGGCACAGATGAGTGCACTTACTCTTAAACGTGTACATGTAGGGGTGCCTGGGTGGCTCATTTGGTTAAGCTGCTGCCTTGCGCTCAGGTCATGATCTCAGGGTCCTGGGATCAAGCCCTGTGTCTGGCTCCCTGCTCCGTGCAGAGCCTACTTCTCCCTCTCCCTCTGCCCCTCCCCCCTGCTCATTCTCCCTCTCTGAAATAAATAAAATATTTTTTAAAATTTACATGTATACATCTATGCACATATATACACATACATATGTGTGTGTGCATATGTATATAAATTTAAACTTCTGATATTTTCTCAGAATTAATTTCCACTGAATTATGTCCTTTAAGTTCATAAATCTTTCAGTGCTGTGCTAGGAGCTAGTGGTACTTGAAAGCTTAATGCATAACCACTTTGGGCAGGCATTTTTTTTTTTTTGGCAGGATTTTATATAGATATTCACCTCTTAATTGAGAGAAAAGTAGTTAGCATTTTTACCATCTCGCTTCCTTCATTAAGTCATTCAACTGACTACCTAAAGCTACCCTATTTTCATTTGATAAAGGAAACAAAACCAAATCTCTTTGTGTCACTTTCTCTTAAAGTGTGTTGAGAAAAGGGAACTAATATGCATCAACTCTCTTTCTTAAGATCAATTTAAGAAAACTATATGTGTTCCAGTTATTTGGCCATTTTGTTAATTTCTGCTTTTACTATCTGCCTCTGAAAAATGACCATCAACTTTTCTAGAACATGCTTAAACCACTGCCACTTAATTTTAAAGATACTGAACACTGCTGCCTTGGGTGTTACAGCATATCTTAAGCAAATCATACTGCAGCTATTTTAAGTGAAACCAGGGAATGGCTTGTCCCAAAACAGTAACTAGTTTTCCCAGTGGAGATAATTATTCCTTTCAGTACAGTTCAGAATAAAAATCAGGATCATCAGTTTAGTGCATAAATAGAAATGTACACTAGATTGTCCTGTCTTGGTGAGTGCAAGGAGAAAACAACAACAACAACAACAATAAACAAAATCAAGTGAAAAGAAATTCTAGGTATTTTTTTAATGGAATGTGGACAAAAAAAAAAAAAAAAGCAACCTGAAAGTCTACTCTGAAATGTTGCAATTTCTAAAAGTGAAAGAAATTTCACAAAAGCATGTAAAGGAATTAAAAAGAAATCTGAATATTCAAGCTTTACTTCAGTAAAACAGCTACTGACCTGTAGTATCCTGAAGATGCCTATAGCCAATCAGAATAACAAGATTTTTCTGGAATATCAGATTCCAACATTAATGCATAATCAAAACCAATTGCAGGCATCAGCCCTCAAGCCCCACACCTTTCCTGAAAAGCAAGGTAGGAGCTGGAAGGATGACAAAATGATAGCATGGGGAGGTCATCCAGAGAAATTGTAACTAATTAAGCAACCACAATAAAAATAAATTGTGTTGTATCGTCACTGTGCACTTTCCTGTTAAGTGAGCTCCTGGATATTCTATCCTTCCTAATCTTTTTCTGCAGGTGTTGGTGCTGGATGCTTCTTGATAGCAAATGAGAGAAAATAAAAAAAAAAATGTTCATTGTGCATTAAGTCATCTGGTAAGTCCTTTGAGAAGAACATGATTTGAGAAATGCTGGTTTCCACATTGCTGAACCCTCTGGTACACAGCTATATATTAACTGGAGAGTAGTACATAAAAGAAAACATTACTATCCCAAATATAAGTTTCATATGCATGGCAATAATGAGGATTAACATAGTGGTTTTTTATATAAATATGTGATTTAGAAAATAGCTCTCTATATATCATTAGCGTATAATGGCATCATTTAGAAATTTAGGAAAAACCGGCAATTTTATCTTAATTAAAATATTTTTCTGAAGGGATTCACTTTTCATGTAATTCAGTGTTTCTGCGTGCTAGGTGCCATTATCTATTCAATAATAATTAGACAAAAATGCAATCATTATACTTGTTTCATGGGAAAATTTATTGTAGGTTGCATATAGAATTGGTTCCCTCTGTTGCACTTTTTATCTTTCCTTTGGAATTACTGTGACCTGAACCATTACAAATAATTATTGAGGGACCTAATTAAAGTTGTACTGTTTTCTGATGTTTGAGGGTGTTAGATATCACTATTTGGTCCTTTTATTATTTTTGTACAATTTTCTCTTATTTCAGTGCTTAGATAGCTTAGTTTTTATGACTAGGCGACAATCATATAGATATCGTATGTCAAGTATCTGGCACCTCTCATATGTCATAGAATGCTCACAGGAAAGGTGAGAATAGCTCATCATGATGATACTTGGGTATAATGACGTATTAGGTAAAATGTAGAAAAAATGGGGAAAAACAGCTTTACTTTTTTTTAAGATTTTATTTATTTATTCATGAGAGACATAGAGAGAGAGGCAGAGACACAGGCAGAGGGAGAAGCAGGCTCCATGCAAGTAGCCGATGTGGGACTCGATCCTGGATCCCGGAATCATGCCCTGAACCGAAGGCAGATGCTCAACCGCTGAGCCACCCAGGCATCCCTACTTTCTAATATTGTAAAAGATATTTTCTTCCTTATATTTACCTGTACCATACATCCATACATATGTGCATTCATTGAACCATATGTGGGCTTTTTAAAAAAAATTTTTTTGGGGGGGGGCTTTTGTTTTTTAAATCACGAAATAGAAGCAGTTTTGTTGGGAGTACAGAGGGACGTATAAATGGAGGGGCATGGCATAGCTTTTATTCCTTCAGACTTTATTGTTGTTTTTGATCACTTAGAGAGGCTATTTTGGTGAGAGACTTTGGAAATCTGTGTATAGCACATTTTGCTTGGGGATGCAGAAGACGAAAATTAGCAAACAAACAGAAGTCAGTTGTTAGCCACCTATGCTGAAAACCCAACCCTGCCCCTTTGATAACATTGAGAGGCAACCCTCTTGGTACAAATATTGTCAGGGGTAGCAGCAAGGGAGAGGCTCTTTGTTGGGATCACTCTTCAAAGCAAGATTCAGAGCAGAAAATGATGGGCACCCCATGTATAAGGTAGCTGGTAACTTGACTTGGGTTGAAAACACACTTGTAGATTTCCCTGGGGGGTGTCCTGGGAAACATGTGGGGAAATATAAAGGGTCCGGTGGTTCTGCATGCATGACAGCGATGATAGGAATATTAGCTTATTGATATCACTGTAGGGTTATTTGTACTTCTCAGGTGACGTAGATTAACATTGGGATTATATATTATAGCATATCTTAGTTTTAATCTCATGGTCTTAGACATAGTCAGAATAAAACCTAGATCTCAAAATACTGTGTTAGGAAACTTGGTGGTAGCCATCTCA
Source organism: Vulpes lagopus (assembly GCF_018345385.1). NCBI lineage: Eukaryota > Metazoa > Chordata > Mammalia > Carnivora > Canidae > Vulpes > Vulpes lagopus. The sequence goes on from NC_054846.1 coordinate 31,945,722, forward strand.
GTGATGTGAAATATATGGATTTGTTTCTCAGGTAAATCTGCTATAGATCAGGGATCTTCCATTTTGAGTTTTGCCATGTGGAATCCATGACTTCCGTGTGTGTGTGTGTGTGTGTGTGTGTGTGTGTGTGTATGTGTGTTTAAGATTTTATTTATTTATTCATGAGAGATACAGAGAGAGCAGAGACATAGGCAAAGGGAGAAGTAGGATCCATGCAGGGAGCCCGATGTGGGACTTGATACCGGGATTCCCAGATCACACCCTGAGCCGAAGGTAGATGCTCAACTGCTGAGCCACCCAGGTGACCCATGACTTCCATATTCACTGCAACAGAGGAAGGGAAAGATAGAGGAAGTATCTCACTTTTGGTACAACATCAGATATGGTTTGATTATCTATCTATCATCTATCTATCTATCTATCTATCTATCTATCTATCTATCTATCTATCTATCTATCTATCTATCTATCATCTATCTATCTATCTATCTATCTATCTATCTATCTATCTATCTATCTACGTAATGATTTATTATAAGGAATTGGCTCACCTGATTATGGAAGGAGGCAGGTCGCAAGATCTACAGGCTGAATTAGCAAGCTGGAGGCCAGGAAAATTAATGGTTTAGTTCTAGTCCAAACACAAAACAAACAAACAAACAAACAAACAAACATGTCCCAGTTTGAAGACAGTCAAGCAGGTAGAATTTTTTCTTTTGCTCAGGGGAGGGTCAGCTATTTTGTTCCATTCAGGCCTTCAGCTGATTAGATGAGGCCCATTCACATTAGGGAGAACAATCACTCAGTCTACCTACCCACTTGAATGTTAACTCATCCAAAAACACCCTCACAGGGGATTCCTGGGTGGCACAGTGGTTTAGCACTTGCCTTTGGCCCAGGGCGTGATCCTGGAGTCCAGGGATTGAGTCCTGCGTCAGGCTCCCGGCATGGAGCCTGCTTCTCCCTCCTCCTGTGTCTCTGCCTCTCTCTCTCTATGTCTATCATAAATAAATAAATAAATAAATAAATAAATAAATAAATAAATAAATCTTAAAAAAAAAAAAAAAAACACCCTCACAGAAACACCCAGAACAGTGTTTGACCAAATATCTGGCACCTTGTGGCCTAATCAAATTGATGAATAAAATTAACCATAACAAGTCCACCCCTTGTCAACTAGGCACTTATGTACATCTCTTTAACTCATACTTAACCTTCATATAAGGACAAAATCATTATTGTACCTAATATGATACAACTGTGCAGCTTATAGCCCCAAAACATAGTAATCTCTTTCCCAGAAGAGGAAGTAAAATATGTGAGTGATGCTTACTCTTCTCCATGGTATCCTGTAATTTAAAAATGATATAAAGTTAACAATATTAAACACTATGGTATAATATCAATGCATCTTATGTTGCATGATAAGGGAGTAAGAGGGTAAAGAAAATATATATTTGCTTAGAATTGTACACTTATGACACACACACACAAATATATTCAAAACAAAACAAAGAGGAAACATTCTTGACAATTCCAGTTCTTATTTCTGTAACTGATTACATGGTTCTAGCTAGTATTTATAACTACTATTTTCCACTTCTCATTCTATATATTCTTTTTGGCTTTAGCAAGCACCTCAGCTGGTCATGATTCTTTACCTGGGGTGGTGATTCAAACCCTTATTCCAAGAGGGTGCAGGGGTATTAGGGAATATTGAGGAGTACCTGGGATATTTGGTGAACCCTAAATATTTCCACTATGGTAGTTGAACTTTGCAAAGTGAAAAGTAGGTGTACAGTCTATGAAAATCAATTGTACCAAAGCTAGAAAACCAGACACTTGTATTTTTGGACCATATGAGGCAATTTTTGTTTGAGGATTGATCCTATGTTCTTTGCCTAAGTGAAAAAAAGCTTGTTTTTATGTCTCAGTTCTAGACAACTATTGATTTTTGCCCTCATGCTGATGACCTATCCACACAGGCTATTTCCTTAGGGATTCTCAGGCATTTTCACAACAGAGTCTATATTACTTAACTATGAAGTGATCCAAGTAATTAATTAAGCAAGCTGAAAGTTCACAGTAGACTCTCCCATCATGTACTCGTGTTTGAGGTATAGACAAGCCCCTTTACCAAATATTCCTTTTCCTGCAAAAGTACCTTTTAGGAATAAGCGGGAAAAAAATCATGCCGTGTGGACTTGTTCTATTGTTTACTCTCCATGAGTATGGTGCTGCTATCCTATCTTCCCATTCAAAGCATCTGTCATACAGAAATAAAATCATAGGAAACAGGTGCATTTCTATCCTTACTCTTCCTTAATGAGCCTTGTGCTCTATCTAAGACTAAGGGAAACACTAAGTATGTTTGAAGATTTCTTATTTATCTTCTCCTAAATCAAACATTCCATCATCATCATCATCATCATCATCATCATCATCATCATCATCATCTTACTGAAAAGCTGTATTTCAGAGAGAATGGGTGGAAACCCCAGAAGAAATGAAGAAAGAAAGAACAATTAGGAAGCGCGATGCCACAGGTTTTGCTACCAATTACTCAAGTGGTTTCCTAGGTCTTTATTTTTCTATTCTCTGGTAGTTTGACTACAGTATTACCTTTTAGTTTGGTCTCCTTGTATGGTATTATTTTAAAAGAAATGATAGCTTTAGTCAGTTAATGAAAAAATTAAATTTATGTTTGTCATCATGTGACTAAAACAACAAATATCCTCTGGCTTAGCATTTTTCTAGTTTCTCTTGGAATCAAGGACATATGGCCTTGACCCAATTAACATGGAGAATAAGCTCCATCACAACTTACCCCTTGTATGATGTGTCAGGTGGAGTTACTACGTAAGGTGTCCGGTTCTTATTTATTTCATATCTTTTATTAAGAAAACTGGGTTATATGCTTTATTATAAAGATTTCTTTGACATGTAGGAGGGTATATAGGATATGTGTATGTGTGCATGTGTTGGTATGCATATTTGTGTATTTAAGTCTGATGCAAAACGGTTTTTAAAATTAGTTGGAGAGTGGACACAATAAAATCTCTAATTCAGTCTTCTAGTTTTTTTTGCTCAGTTTGTTTTTTCTTGATTCATACTCTGTCTTTAGTTGATATCATTACTTTGTGACAATACAAATTTTCAGTCAACATGTTTGGGGTATGAACATTTTTTTCTCACATTGTACTTATCTGCTTTGATGTTTCTGACTCTTTCCTTAGATGGGATTTCTTGTGCTATTTTCTTCTCCCAGATCAAAGCAATGTCACAAAACCCTGGGATTTCATATCTTAGTGTACAAAAAAATTCAAGGGTATGAGGTTTAGAAAAATTTAAAAGAAACATTTGAGTAATGAAACTCTGTATAGCTAGGGGTTTCTTGCAGCCTTATATTATCATATAGGATGTAGTAACTAAGACAAGGTACAAAAATCCCAACGCATTTCTTTGGCATAATATATAGTTTGCAAAGAACATTTGGATATGTGATCTATCTATATCTATATCTATATCATCTATATCTATATCTACATCTATCACAGCTCATGTTATATTTACTGCAACTCTAAAGAAAGATGGACCAGATGTTATCTAACCTGGTATATTTCTTTTTTTTTTTTTTAAGATTTTATTTATTCATGAGAGACAAAAAGAGAGGCAGAGAGATAGAGATAGGAGAAGCAGGATCCATGCAAGGAGCCCGATATTGGACTCGATCCTGGGAGTCCGGGAGCATGCCCTGAGCCGAAGGCAGACTTTCAACCACTGAGCCACCCAGGCTTCCCTAAACTGGTATATTTCAAACGATGTTGTAGAGTTAGGAAGAGATAAAACTAGGACTCTAATAGTCTTAGCCAAAGTTCTTTAGTAAGAAAGAAGATTCAAAAACTGGAGAAATCAGGTGTATATATGAGATCTAAAAGATGAGGGTGGGATCACACATGGGCAACAGAGCCAGTGCTCAGTGTGACTAGTAATTAAAGCTAGAGTGGTTCCAGCCAGCTGAAAAATCCTGGGTCATTATGGAAAAGTGTTAGAGGGTTATGAATTGGGAATGTGTTAAGCACTAACACATAGTGGTGTTAAGGTATAGGGTCAGAATAGACAACACTATCCCTGTGTATTAAATTTCTGGGTTGTGAAAGGAAGCACTCGGCCATCAGATTCACTTGTCAAATCAGTGTTTGATCCAGATTGACTTCAAAACTCTAAAAGATAAAAAAAAATTAGACAGTGATATTCATGGTGCCTCAGAGAAGGAATTTGTATAGAAGGAGTCAGAGACACTGCTGGTTCAGAGACAAGATTTAATACCAAGGTGGAAGTAGGCATGGTCAGAGTGGTGAGACTCTGGTCACTCAGGTATGACCTTGGGAAGCTGACTTACATAGGGTAATTCTCAGATAAACTGGGGAAGTTGGACTGGAGAGAGCATTAATAATATTTTTTTGCTGTGAAGCCTTACGTATCTATAAATGATACGTGCAACTAAAACATCAGCCATCAGTACTAATACAACTTCTTCACAGTGACTAGTCTTTTCAGCAATTATAAAGTTATAATAACAGAATAGCTAATAAACCCTTTTCTTGGAGGGGGATGGGAGAGAGGATCTTCTATTTTTATCCAGGAAACTTTGACATCTCTCTAGAGATAGAGTCAAATTTTTGAAGGGATTTATTTAAGAGCAAACTCTCATGGATTCTGCTAGACTCAATCTCAAAGGGTTTTATAGTAGTAACTTTGGTAGGATTACTTTCTATATACTTTAGGGGCAGACATAGGACATTCTAACATTCTTAGAGATAAAATACTCTTGCCTGAGATGACCTTTATTATCAAGGAAGTGTAGGAATCTTTTCTTTGCTGATAATATAATAACCAGGTGACATCAGGCCACAGAGGACACACATTTTCTTTTTCTTTTTTTAAAAGATTTTATTTATTTATTCATGACAGAAACACACACACAGAGGCAGAATCATAAGCAGAGGGAGAAGCAGGCTCCCTCCCTGCAGGGAGTCTGATGCTGGACTAGATCCCATGACCCCAGGATCATGACCTGAGCCAAAGGCAGATGCTTCGCTCAACCACTGAGCCATCCCAGTGCCCTGAGGACACACATTTTCATGTTGCATCAATGTTCCCTTGATTTTGCTATTACTGACAGGAGATATGTAATTGGCCTTTTCTCATTTATCAAGTCTTATCATTTGCACAATTTCAGATTTCAACAATAAGATACTTGATTGATAGAGTAAAACTAGACTTTGAGGGAACCACTTAATGGGACAGCCATGGTGTGGAATCTTAGAATATTTTCTAGCAAAATATGATGAAATGTTTCTGAATAAGTTTAAAATGAGAAGAAACAATATTAAATAATATTAAATATTGCAGTGGAGTTTGGGACACTAAGGTTGATTGGGCTATTTGTTTTGTGATGTTCCCTAGGGTTATTTTGTTGAGAGTTTGCCATTAAGTGGTCTAATTGTGTCAGTGGATGGGGGCCTTTTCAATTTGCATAATTTCCTCAAGGGACTGCAGCTGCTAATTTGGTGATTAATTATCCATATTACACATTGTTTATTTGACCATGCCTAGATTAATTTCTTTTTCTCAGCAAATCACATTTAGATATAAATTTGCATATCTTGATTACATTTTAATGCCTTGGCTATCATTGTCTCTTCCCTGGACACCTCATCAGATTACAGAAGAGTACTCAAGCAGAGAATGATGGAATGTCTTAAATGACATTGCACATCAGTGGACAGATAATGCACATGACTTATTTTTAATGAAGAATGTGTTTTTTATAATTAGGTGAGTTATGACATCTAATGTACAATATATTTTATCTTTCTACCATTTCCATTTTACTAGAATCAATTTCAAAAATAGTCTTTATAAATGTTTTTAATATTACTATACCATATCTTTCTGTGTCAAAATATTTTATTTCTATTTATCTATAATCTTGTATTTTGTTGTCAAATACTAGCAATCTGGGTTAATAGCCAAGGTCTCTAATTAGCTAATCTCCCACCCAATTTCTTTCAGCTTTGAAAACCATTGGGGTATTGGTGGCATTATACCACAGGTTCCTTACAGTCAAGGACTGTGTCTCAATTTATCTTTTATTTAATTTATCTGATAGAGTGTCTTTACTGTTGTTATCATTATTGTAAAAGTAGATTGTAATTAATAATCGTAGCTACACTTTATTGAACACTAAGTCTCAGATGGTGTTAAGAGATTTACTTGTATCATCTCCTTTAGTTGTTAAGCCATCTTATGAGAAAAGTATTATTTTCCTTGGTTTTACAGTGAGACGGTAAATTTTAGAGGCAAGCAGAAAATAATTTGTTCAAGGTGAAATAACTAGGAAACAGTATGGCCAAGATTAGGAACTGTCTAAGAGTAAAGTCTGTGCTTTTACCCAACGTTATGGGTGGAGAATGCCAAATGATAAATGCTCTTAACCAAAATGAATAAATGTTCTTAATCAACAGTGAATGAATGCTTTTAATCAACTGAAGGGGCACAGAACAATGAGTGTATTAATCGTCTTAATCAACAATGAATGAATGTTCTTTACTAACTGTATGGACATAGAACACTGAGTGAATGAGAGAATGAATGATGGAATATTGCTCTCCTATACCAGAGATGTGATCATTATGAAGAAATTCAATTTCAACCCTCCATCTAAATGACAGGGTAGGAACAAACAGGGTCAGGTCCAAGGCCTCCCCTGAGTAAGAGCTGGCAGGCTTGATATAATGAGTACATTATGGTTAGAAGCTGGAGTGGAGCACAGGTATCATTCACCTCTCCCTCCATGCTGCATTACCCCTACCCATCCCTGGATGGAATAAAGAAACTTTACTTACAAAATTTCCATAAAATGCGGACTCTACCAGTGTTTTGGTTTTGAAGACTGCAAGTAAAGTAAAACTCTGTGGGTTTGTGTCGGGAGAAATTCTTTATGCCCTTAACTGCTGCTCCAATAAAGATATGCTTCAGAAACCTGAAAACTCATTCCCAAATGCTGGTCCCTGCTAGACCTGCAGGAGTGAACCATAGAGATGGTACCTCAATGGCTTTACCAAGGCGGTTTGTACAGTGTCTTAGCCATGCTAGGATGTTGGGGCAAACTATTTAATTTCTCTGTACTTCAGTTTCCCCATCTATAAGATGAGTAAAATAATAGTAAGAATATGTTTTATATTATGTAGTTAATATATCAATTATCTAATTATAAAAAATAATATATCAATTTGCATATATTGATAAATAAAAATAATATACTACTAATAATATTATAGAGCTCCCCTAACAAATAAATGTTATTGCTTACCAACTATTTAGGCCTTTGGCAAGCACTAAATATGTTACGTATTACTATTGTTACCAAAACTCTTACATTTTTGTTATATGCTCATGCTAACCTGAAGCTCTCCTGATTTATACTCAGGTAGCCAGTTTTAAAAATTCAATTTCACTACCTATACTTTCTGCTTTTTCTGTAAATCATTGCTTCTTTTCAGCATCAGAAATGATGCTGGAATTAATCTCTACATTAAACAGACATTTATTAAACACTTTCTGCATCTGAAAGAGCTTGAACTCTGACCTGAGGGAACTTGTGATCCTAGATGGGAAATTCATCAGCAAGTAAATATAGAGTGTATTTTAAATATTGTGATGATGGGAATCTGAAGTTCTCTGGCAGCTGAAGAGGGAAAATAAAAAAAAAAATCCAGGATTTTGTAAGTTGCTGAATGTGGCTGAAGGTGATTATGGGTGGTGGAGAGAAGTTTAAGGTAATATCTAGTTAACTTGTGAATGAGGCATGACAGAGCATTTCTAGATCAGTAAAATGTTGTCCTCTCTGTCTTCCTCTCTCTTTTTTTTTTCTGTCCACCTCTTCTCCTGACTCTTTGAATTTGAAATTTTACATTTTCCTGTTTTTATAGAAGAGCTATGAATAGACACATGTGCCAATTTGTCATCTATGGAATGCAAGGAAATATGTCTTTCCTAGGTGTTTCCTAAGGACCAAATATGGCAAGTTCCTGGTAGGCTACCTTGTTGGCACCGTGTGGGTATTGATATGCTAGGAAATGTGTAATGGATTTCACTACATGTGGTGGTGGAAAGGATTGACAACTGAGAACCACAACATGGGTTTGATCTCTAGGTTTCCTTAGACAAACTAAGCTATCTCTTTGATCTTCAGTTTCTTTACCTATGAAATTGGGATAAGAACATTCCTTCATAGGGTTATTATAAAGACAGAATAAGTTATTATGTAAAAGTGCTCTGTAACCACTGAGGACTAAGTTAAATTTAAAAATGTAAAAAAAAAAAAGTATAGAGTAACTGTACAAAATGGATCGAAAGCAAGTGTGGCCAAATGGAGTGTCTATAAAGGTAGGAAAAGTTCTTTTCTTCACTTTTTCTCCCTCCTTTCATCCTCCCTCTTTTCTCTCTCCCTCTTGCTCTCTCTCTTTTCCTTCTCCTTCCCACCTTCCTTCTCTCCCTCCCTTCCCTCCCTTCCCTACCCTCCATCCCCTTCTTTGACCATCTCTTCACAAATGCATGACCATGTATTATAGCCAATTTCTTACGGTCAGTAGTATCTTATTTGACATTTGTCTACCATTTTTCCTCTACCTCTCTAAAAAGAGTTGGTTTATTTCTCAAACCCCTTAAATTCTTAGCCTGCATCCTGTTAGTTGCCTAGGTACTCTGACCATTTATCATGACTTCAGTTCACCCTGCAAGTCTCAGACAGGCTCAGCTTCCCTGTATCAACTATTCCAGTCCTTACCTTCCAGCACCCAAGGCTAGTCAGGATAGCTGGAGGTTGTCACAAAATTCTGATGTATCCTTTATGTTTTTCATACTTTGTGACATTACTGAAGCTTTATAACTACTTGGCAATTTTTGTACATTCCTTGCTATAAAAGTCACAATGACTATTTCAATTTTCTTATAATTTATGTATTTCATTTGGGTAGCATTTAGTGTTTTCTGCTTTATAAGATGTGTGTCTGTGTGTGCGTGCAGGTACGGGTGCTTCCTGAATGGGCATTTTAGGGATCAGTCCTAAGTTTTAATAGCTTTTGTAGCTCCTATCACATCTAGTAAATTTGTATTAATTTATTTAACGAATATTTATTGAATTAATTCTATGTGTTAGACATATTCTAAGCATAGGGAATTCAGCAGTATCCCACATGAGCATGATTTCTGCTTTCATGGTACTTATATTCTATCAAGGGACAGACAAAAAATATGTAAACATAAATAACCAAGATAATATCGACTAAGTTAGTTATTCCCTCAAGCCTGTGGTTCTTCCTTTGAGAAATGGTGAAAATTGCATAGTTCTTATCTACCTTTGTGACTTTAAGGGATGGTACGGGTATATTTGGTAATGCCTGTGTGCCCTACAAGGCTATTACCATTATGGACAATAACAGTGGAAGCAATCCTTGATCAGTTGTCAAAGAAACTTAGTTCTAGCTACACTTTAGTCATGAATTCTCTCTCAGCCTCGGTGTTCTCACCTGTAAAATAAGGGAACCAGCCTGGATGTTTAAAAAGATTCCTTCCAGCATAGCGCTGTATGCCTCTAAAATCATGATGCTGCTATTCATGTCTAGAGGCCCCAATTGATCCGTCAAAGTATGCAGAATATCTTTGAAAAGACACTATAAATGTCTTCTGGGAAGTTTCATTTTAATAACTATTAGGACAACAGGAATACTGTGTCTTTTATTAAATTTGTCTGTCCCCTGGTGCTGATAGTATCTTCTGAATATAAATTGCACAATATAATATAATAAAGCACAATTTAGAATTGTTTTCATAATCGTGCATACCATAGTACTCGGCCATAAAATAAGAACTGAAAGTACATCTTGTTCTGTAAACTCATAATTTTCAGCTGTCTAAAAACTGGGTGTAAAAAGGAAATTAATAAGGGAAAACATTTCACAGCATGTCTGCACAGTTGAAAAAAGAGATTATGTTCTTTATAGAAAAAGAAAAAACAGGAACCTTATTCTTCTGGTATTTGGAAAATACCAGAAAAATATTTGGAAAATATTTGCATTTTTAATCTCTGTTTTTGCTAATAATTATCACTGGCATATTTATTTATTCATTTGTTTATTCTTTAATTCTCTTAAAAAGCATTTGTTTAGGAGTCCTTGTGTACTCAACTTTCATATCCGCTTATATATATTAAAAGAAAAGATGGCCTCTAAAAGCTTGGAAAATGTGAGATTTTACATTAAAGATAAATGAATGTCTAGTTGAAGTTCAATATCCTTAATTTGAGTTTGGCCAACCTGTAGGATTAGTTTAAAAGTAACTTGTTCTAGCAGCATTGGTCAGATAGCTTTGAGTCATTAATTAACATGGTCATATGATAGATAAAAGATCCACATTAGATGCAAAATGCTTGTTGTGGCAACACAATTCTGTCAATCAACTTCCTTGTCATTGGGACAGAAATTATGGTTTTGATTTTTGTGGTTATAGATAATATAATAATGAATAATAATATTGTCATAAAATATGCCATGGGCTTTGTCTTTCATTGCATAGCCATCATTTCACCATATTCTTGGAACAAAATGGGAAGAATGGCAAAGTCATCATGTTCAAAATGCTAAAATGTGGAAAACTCATGGAGTCTTTATCGCCCTCAATGGAGGGTGATAAATGCTGTGAAGGGTGGTATGGAAGAGTTTATTCATATAACCACTCTAGCCTTAGAAAGGTGTAGTGGGCAAGTTTATACATTGTGTGTTTTGACTACCTAAAACGTAGGTATGATGTAGATATGATGATCTTCATTATACAGATAAAGAAACTAAGCCAGAAACTAGATCAAGATCACATAGATAAAAATTATGACAGCTGAAGTTTTAACCCCTGGTTCCAAAGCACTTACCTGCTGCGACAGAGACTAGAATCTGTATCTCATTCCCAGGTGCTTGCTTGCTGATGGTCATGGGGAAAATGATTAAAAGATCGTGAGTGGATCAATAAAAAGGCAGAAACAATGACAACAACAATGTATGCATATATACACAAACATGCACCCACATACTGCACATATACACAAACACATATATAAACACACATAGATCATACCTACACATACAGATTCTGCTCTTTTTGAGTCAGTGGTATATGCAGCATGGTATAAGAGGAAAAAAAGGGGGGGTTTTGGATCCAGATGACAGGGTTTAAATTCCATTTCCCAATACATGCATAGTGAAACTGGTCCCCACAATCTTTAGAAAATCACTTTCCACATCTGTAAAGTTACATTGATAATGATAATGTTTACTATTCCCATATGTTGAATATTGCATACTCAGTAATGTACTTGAAAGTTACTGTAAGCATTAAAGGTTCTACCAATATCAGCAATTCATTTTAAAGGTGGTAATTTATATGAAATTGTCAGTTGCTGGTTATTAGTTTAACCAATCTCTATGCCCAGAATCCAATCTAGGTAAATTTGAAGCATCAGTAGATATAATAAAAAATTAAGTGAATATTCTCTTGTCATAGTATTTTGGAGATCCATTTTTTGTCCTAAAACGTAGAATCATCTGGATAAAGAACATTTTATCCTGAAGACAAACTATATGTTGCTACTCAGTGAGCATTTCTCAGGCATCACCTTGCCCATCCAGAGTTTTGACACAGTGATCACTCTGTCAAGAAACATATTTGCTGTATTTTCCTTCCGTTATAAACACTCCTCAGAATCTCTTTTAGCGATTCCTCATCATCTCCCTTTCCTCCGAAGGCCACAGTGCCTTAGGGGTCAGGCCATGGACCTCTACCTTCACAATCTCCTTTTACCCCTTTGGGGGTCTCATCCATTCTGATGACTTCCAATGCCATTTACACCTTGAACATTTATTTCTCCAGCACAGACTTCACTCCTCAGCTCCACACTCATATATTTAACAGCCTATTTGACATCTCTGCTTGAATGTCAAAAAAGCATCTCAAATTTAACATGACCCAAACTGAACTAGCAATAGGACAACTGCTTATTCCTACTTGTCCTTCAATTTTCCCTCATTTGAATTAATTAAATGCCATTTTTTTTAGTTGCTCAGGTTAATAGCTTTCATATAATCCTTGATCCATTTCTTTCCCTCAAATACTACATGTGGTCTAGTTCACTGGACTCTACTTTCATAATTTGACCAGTTTTCAGTTCCAATGCTGCCATCAAAACTATCCTCTCTTGCATCTAGATTGCGTAAGGACCTACCTGCTGTTCTTCCTTCTACTTTTGTCCGATTCTGTGGTCTGTTCTCAGCACAGCTGCTGAAGCACATGCCATTTCTTTGCTTAAGACTTTCCAATGATTTCCCACTCCATTTAGAATAAAAGTCAAAGTCCTAATAGTGACCTACATGACCTTCAAATGATGAAGGTCATTTGCAGCAACCTTCATCCCATCGCTCTGACCTCCTGTTCTTTGGCCTCAATTTTCTCCAGCCCTACTAACCTGCTGGCTGCTCCGTGAAGTCCCAGGCACACTACTTTGGGGCCTTTGCAGGCTGTTTCCTCTGCCAAGAGGAATTTTCTCCAGATATCTGAACACCTAGAACCCTCATGTTTTGTTCATGCATTTACCAAAATCCTCCTTCTCTGTGAAACGTTCTATGGTTATTCTTTCTAAAATTACACTACACCTATGTTTATATTCCTCTTTCCTGCTCTATGTTTTCTCCTTGGCAGTTCTCACCATCTATCAGGCTTTATATTTTACTCATTTATTTATTATGTCTTATCTCCTTCCCCCTTTCATAGAAACTAAGTTCCAAGAGTATTTCTGCCTGTTTTCTTTACCACCATATCCTTAGGTTATAACATTACCTGACATATTGTAGGTGCTCAATAAATATTTATTGAGTTGATGAATTTATGAATTTTGTTACACATGCATACTAATAACATATGTGTGATATATATGTGTGTGTGTATGTGTATGAATGCTGTGTTGTTAATTGAGAACAAATCATTCAAATGTGCCCTGAACTTGAATTATCCATATAAATATCTCAAAGGTCTCTTTTATTTTATTTGTGTAGGCACTGTCTGAAGAGAAATTGAATGAGAAAAATAGGGTACTTTGTATTCATTCCTTAAATCAAGGACTATGGAGGGGCGCCTGTGTGGCTCAGTTGGTTAAGCATCTGCCCTGGGCTCAGGTCATGATCTGAGGGTCCTGGGATGGAGCTCCTCATCAGGCTGTCTGCTCAGCATGTCAGGCTCTCTGCTCAGCAGGGAGCCTGGTTTTCTCTCTCTCCCTCATCCTGCCACTCCCCCTGCTTGTGCACACTCTCTCTGTCAAATAAATAAATAAAATCTTAAAAAAATATATCAAAGACTATGGAAAAGTTAGAGTGAAATTAAGACAATCTGAAGGCAAAATTAGTTGAGTATATTTGCAGGTATCATAGAAATATCACAGACTTAATTAGTTTTAAAAATTCTTCCCAAGACTCCCCTACTCATTTGATGGGCAAACAAACAAAGTTATAAGAACACCAATAAAAATTAATTAGAAAAAAACAAGATTTTGTTGCTGCCACAATATGAGGGAGAATTTCAACATGGATTATTCAAATGTGGCTTCAAATGCAATTTGTTCAGTAGACAAGAAATGTAGCTGTTCTGGCAAAAGTATGGCACATTCTTTGTGTAGCAGTTAAGGTCTGTATTTTTAAGTTGAAGTTAATCAAACAAATAGAGTTGTGTTTTCACGCAGAAGCCAGTACCATCATAACCAATACTGTCCTCAAAAAGAGAAAAGAGGAAATATTAAGTTGATTTAGAAAAATCTTCGAAAAAAAAAAAATCTTCGAGACAACTGAATAACAGGAAACTCACCAGAGTAAGTGGAAAAACACTGAAGAACTCTTTTAACATATATTAGTAGGACTTATCATTTGCTATCTAATTCTACAGTAGCATCCTACATCTACTTAATGTTTACCTTGCTTTGTTCTTCAGTATATCATAAGCTTATAGAAGATAAAAACCATAAGCGCAGGGAGTTGGTTACTTTCTCATTGCCACTAGTGTCCACACCTAGTCCCCTAGCATATTCGAATAGCAAGTGAGGAGCAAAGAACAAGTCAGAGCTGGGATAATATTCCAGCATAATCTTCCAACATTGTGTAGTAGCTTGAGGATTTTCTCAGGGATTCCCATTTAGTTGACATAAAGGCCACCTGGTAACCCTGAGACTACCAGATTTAGGGTTCATTTCTGGACTAATGTATGTATTAAGTAATATTTTCTGAATTTTTTGTTTGTTCCTGACATTATTTTAGGTATGTTGAGGATACAGAGAGAAACAAAGCAGGTATGAAATGTATGTTACAGAGAGACAGGCAGTCAGTTAAAAAGTAAGTATGTAGCATTGCATAATATCAGGTGAATATTATTATTGGGTTAAGTAGAAAACAATAAAGCAATAGCAGAGCAAGAGAGAGGGTGCCCTTGTTCATTTTTTATGGTGTAGAAAGAACTTTTCTCTCTGAAGAGGTGACTGGGAGAATGACATGGTGCAATTGTCCTTGGGATTCTTTGGGAAAGGATCCTCTAGGTCTCTGGAGAGAACACCAAGGTTCTAGGAGTGGTGGAAGAGGGAAAGCATGTTTGGTTTGAAGAGCAGCAGGAAGCCGATGTGATGGTACTGAGAAAGAGTTAGATCATGGAGGGTTCTTATAAGCCATGGTCAGCCCTTTGGACTGAGATCTGAATGACACAGGAAGACATGAGGTGAGGGACTATGCTTAGCAAAAGACTGTCTTTCAATGATTGGTGATTTAAAAGATAATTGTGGCTATTATGTGGCAAATATACTCTAAAGGATGTATTGAGAAACCAAGTAGAAGGTGATTCCAGCAGGGTAGGGGAGACATGATGGTGTCTCACACTGTGTGTAGCGGAGAACTGGGAGTGTTTCTAATACCACATGAAGATAGAGCCTATGTGATTTGATGACAGAATGTGGAATATGAAATGGGATGTGAGGAAGAAGAGGACATCGAGGATGCCACCTGTTTGTGGCATTTGCTGAGGAAGATGGCACATAGGGAGAGTGAAAGTTTGCAGGATGCTGAAATCCAGAATTCATTCTAGATATGTTGATTTCGATGTTAGCTATCCAGGGAGTAATGTTGAATGGGCAGTTGTATAGATGAGAGTGAGGTTCGGAGGAGGAGAGGACTGTATTTTTTTTTTTAAATGAAGAAACAAGCATATGGTGGGAGAGGACTACTAGATGTACCTACCAGGCACAGATCCATCAGGAAAGTTTAGTGTAAGCAAGGGCAGATCTGCCAGGCCTGGTGGATTTTAGGTTGGACACAACTTAATCCTCTTGGAGGTTTATTGCATAGAGTCCTTATTACCACACACACTCATGCACACAGCAGCAGACTCTTTCCAGGTCTTACTTTCAGTATTTCACCAGGCCTGAAGTCCTTGGCTCAGGAACATTGATTTTTTTGCTGACAACATAACAGGGTTAGAGCAAGAGGTACTTGACACAGCACCATGCCCATGGGGCGGTGGGGGCGGATAAGGCATGCAATTCTCATCAGGTAAATTGATGAAGTAATCATCAGGTCTTTTCCTTCTCATAACTGAGATTCAGCATTTCCAATACTGTCCGCCGAGTATTTGAAGACATTAAGTCAAGTAAGAAGGCATACAACTTACAACATAAATGGTTTCTGGAGAGTGGATGCAAGCCCAACTTTGACGAGTAAAGATGTCACCTCTTTTGGTGACAATTATAGCTTGTGTCAAAGTCTTATATCACGCCAACAGCATTTCCTCTCTTAAGGAAAAAAAAAAACATTTTTTTCTTGAAAATTGTTTCCTTCGATGCCTCATTGCTCCTTTTCTTCAATCTGTAAAATGTTTTAACTGGTTCATATCCACATGGATTCCCTAGGTCTTATTCTGTATTTATGTAATTAAAATTCTCCAGTGTATGAATCCTCCTTTCTTACTTCCTCATCACCGCTGATTATTTTGACTCAGTGCCTGCTGTCTTAGTGAGATGTCAGTGTCAATTGGATTTTGCTGTCATGGTCAGATTATGAGCTTTGGTCATCATTGTAAGGCATCTCATTTATGATAAGAAATGTAAGAAAAAAATGGGCAGCCTGGATGGCTCAGCAGTTTAGTGCGGCCTTCAGCCCAGGGTGTGATCCTGGAGACCCGGGATCGAGTCCCACGTCGGGCTCCCTGCATGGAGCCTGCTTCTCTCTCTGCCTGTGTCCCTGCCTCTCTCTCCTCTGTGTGTCTCATGCATAAATAAATAAATAAAATCTTTAAAAAAAAGAAAAAGAAAAAAGAAATGTGAGAAGAACAAGGAGTTGCAAGTAGAGATATGATAAGCTGGGGTGCTAGAGGTTACCCTGACATTATGTAAGTGTTTTTTATTGTTATTCACTCACATTATAAGCTTATGTTTAACATATAATTTATTCATTCAGCAACTAGTGATCAGGCTTTAATTAGGCTTTGGATTTACAATGGTGAAGAAACAGACACTAGGTCTACTAGTGAGCTTTCAGACAGACAATAAACAAACCCTGTGTGTGTGTGTGTGTGTGTGTGTGTGTGTGTGTGTGTACAATCACAGCCTATGAAGGAAACAAATAGGGTACAAAGAAAGATAGGTCTTTCTTAGGTCAAGTGACTAAGAATAGCATTTCAGAGGAAGTGACAAACTGAAATTTGAAGGATAAAAAAGGTCAACAAACATTGGGAGACGTGGGAGAGTATCTAATATTGGAAAAAGGAACAGTGTGTAAACATCCTGGGACAGGTGCATTAGGGAAAGATTAAGACATTTGTGGTGGATGGGGGAAAGGCAAGTCAAGAAAAAAAAAGAAAGTAGGTGAGGTTGGAAAGAAGGCAAGATCTTTAAAACTTGGTAAGTTTATTAGTGTTTCATTTTAGAAGTAGAGCAAATGGCAGCAAAATCGCATGTATTAGTGCTTGCCTCTTCAGATCATATTATTTTCACTCTTCAAAGTCCAATACCAATTGATATGTTATGTAATGGCATATTCCCTATGAGCTTTATGATGAACTCTATCTTGGAGATTAACAATGTACTCATGATTTCTGTAGAACTACCATGTTATTAAAAAAATAAAATCTTAAACTGTAATAAGTACTTAATGTAAGAGTTAAAATCAAAGAGGTCTGGGCTCATGTATTAGTAAGTAGTTAGCTGTATGATCTTTGGCAATTAATCTCTCTAAGCCTCAGTTTTCTCAGCAATAAAATGGGGATAATATTTGCTAAATTAGGTTGTTGTAAGCATTAATTGAGATGATATATGGCAAGTGCTTGTCGTAATATAAGGTCTCAATAAATAGATTATTAATTATCATTATCACTACAATTAAACTTACTGCTATCAGATGAAATCACTTTCTTCCTTTCTCTAGAATATTTTTTTTCTTTGCTATAAGCTTGCTATAGGGATGCCAGGGTGGCTCAGCAGTTGAGCATCTTCCTTTGGCTTTTGTATGATCCTCAGGTCCTGGGTTCGAGTCCCACATCAGGTTCCTCGCAGGAATTCTGCTTCTCCCTCTGCCTATGTTTCTGTCTCATTCTCTGTGTCTCTCATGAATAAATAAATTAAATCTTGAAAAAAAAAAAAAGGTTGCTATAAGCTTAAAAATGGTAAATTGTGACAAAGTTTATTTTGTATGCTATCTTACGGGACCAACAGAATTGTTGAGCACCCTTTCCAGAATGATGGCCATATTTTCTTCTTTGCATATTTCCAATGTATATTAGAGGAGCTAACACAGCAGAGGGAAAGCAAAAAAAAAAAAAATTACAAGAGAAAGTGAAGCATTTCTTCCAATTAAGTTTCAGAAGTATATTGCAAAACTGTCAGTGTAGAGGAAGAACAAAGACACAAAGAAGTTGTCTCCAAAGCTTTGTAGTAAAACTTTGGAATTAGATCTGAAGCGATAAGATATGGGGGCTTCTTTTGAAACTAAAGACAAAAATTAGGGTTGTGAATAGAGGAATGACTGTCTAATGCTCTTTCATAGAAGTTCTGTTTTGGCTAGTGGTATTTTAAAGTGGAAGACAACTCTTAACTTAAAAATAAGTATCCATGAAAGAGATTAAGAGATATAAACTTTGTTATAAGATGAATAAGTCACAGAGATGAAAAATACAACATAGGGAATATAGTCAATAATATTGTCATAATATTGGATACTGACAGATGGTGGAGTACACTTATCATAGTAAGCAATGAGTAATGTATAGAGTTGTTGAATCACTATGTTGTACACCTGAAACTTATATAACATTGTATGTCAACTATGTGCAAAAATGAATTCTAAAAAGTAGATATTCTATTGTAAAGAGTTAATCCTAATATCATAGTTTTGGAAAAGCAAATTAGCAGGTTGACTATGTTGAGATTTCTTAGGAGTTTTTTACATAGGAGTTGGTCACTCTAATTGGACAGGTCAGATAGGTCAGCTCATATACGACTAGTGCAGAAAATATAGAAGGGAAGTAACCCTAAGGCAGTTGCAAACAGAGGAAGTTCAGTTTGAGAGGCACATCTCAATGACAGAGGTCTTCAAAAACGTAAGCAGAATAGAAACTATTTTAAAACAATTCTAAATTCTTTTTCGATACTCTAAAATTCAGTGAAATTTGTTACATACTCACTACTTGTTGAGCCAGATGTATACACAGATGAAAAAATTGTGCCTGTCCAGGAGAGACTATATAGAAACACATAATTGAAACACAATAAGAGGTATGGAGTGGACCTTCTGTACCTTCAGACTACATTCTAGAAAATGTCAATGATTTAGCATTCTAAAACTTGGCATATACCTATATCTAATTGTTTGTTAGAGCATCATACACGTGTACACACACATGTATAGTAAATATATTCATGTGTGTGTGTGTATTATGGTGTCATGATGCTTAGGGATAATTAAGACCTTCTGAAAGTAGGATCTCTGATTTTATAACCTTGTTATAATGCTTATTAGCCATATGATTTTGGACAAGCTACTTAACTTCCCTGAGCTTTGATTTCTTCACATATGAAACAGGGATATTAAAATCTATCCCACAGCCTTGTGAAGATGGTAAAAGATAATGCTGGTTAAGCATTGGACCAGTGCCTGACATGGGGAGTATTCAAGAAATACTCGCTATTACTTTTCTTATTGATTTTATTATCAGTATTTTATTTTTACTCTTAGTAGTAGCAACAGTTTGGTAAAATCAAGTTAACTGAAAGAATATTTTCTCAGTGGCTATTATTCTCCTATTTTAGAGGGCACATATTGAGATCTTTCCCAAACTTTCATTGTATCAAGAATAGAAACATTTCTATGGCCCTTAACAAGTGCCCAGCAGTGATCTGCTATACAAGTATTAATTCATTTATCAAAATAATAATGACATAGCAACTATTATTATTATACTATTTCATATTCTACTAACAGGGAAGCTTCTATACTAACTATTGAATAAGAGGAAAGGCAATGTCCAGAAAAACTATTGCTGACAGGATAATCCTATAAATTCCCTCCCTCTTTTCTTTCCTCTGTTCCTCCCTCTTCTATATTGAAAAGTTGATTCAGATTACATTACAACTTTCCTACTTTCTTTCAAATAATATATCATAGTCATGTTTACATGTTATTACCTACAGATCCATCTCATTATTCTTAAAATTTATAGAGCTTTATTTTTGCAATATGAACAGAATTCTGGACATGGATGGTAGTGATGGTTGCACAAAAATCTGAATGTACTTAATACCACTGAACTTTACACTTAAAAATGGCTCAGTAGAAAAAAAATGGCTCAGTAGTAAATTTCGTTATGTATATTTTACCATGATAAAAAAAATTGGGAGGAAAGTAAAGTCTATAGAATTTCACTGCCCATATTAGATTTTGTTCAAACTCTCTCTTGTTGAAGAATGTTTACAGCAGGGCTGCAATAATTTTCTCTGAACATCCTTTTCTGTAGTGTATGATAATAAAATAATAGGTATAATTTATTGAGAGCTTACTATGTGCCAAACACCATGCTAAGCACTTTATATAGATAATCTAATTTGAGCCTCACATCAGTCCTGTAGAGTTGATACCCTTTTCCCTCTCCCTGGATTATGCAGGTTGTTCCTTCCTCTGGGGTACCTGCTTGAGGTGGCAATTTGGGGCTGATATCCAGCTTGAACTTTTCACCAAACCTTGGCCCAAGGCTCCTTTTAGCAGAAAGAAGGGGGGGATTTATTCTAAAATGCCCCAAGACACCTTCTGGTTGTCAAACCTTGTGTCCCTAGCCTACCTCTATCCAGAGGAGCAACTTTTCTAATCCTGAGGCAACTTATGGCCAGCTACGGTCCTGTAGTTGCCCCTAACTTTTGTTGCAGAGCCAGGGTTGAATTCAGGAAGTCTCCATGAGAACTCTATACTGAGTCACTACAGAGACATTGCCTGCTGGAGGAATAAATTCCCAGGAGAGCAATTGCTAAGTCAAAGGATAGATACATTGAAGATGCTGAGTTTCTTCCAAAAACACTTTAAACTATTTCTTTTCCACCAAGAGTTTTTGAGAATTTCTGTTTCCCTACACCCTAGGAAATCTTGGATTTCACAATTCCTTTTTCTATTAGGTTTGAATTATCATAGTGCAAAATGTTGTCAGACACAGCTACATTTTTTTCCACTGTTGTTATTTTACTTAATCTAAGATAACTGATACTTTTGACTTTTTGTCCTAAATGCAAAAGTGGGTGTTTAAAAATCTTAGAAAATTAATGTGTTGACATTGATTTTTCTCTGCCTGAGCAACTTGATTTGACACATGAAAATATCATAGTTCTTCTGACATACTTGATAAAGAGATTTGATAATACAAAACTTAGACTTGGTTTTTTAAAATTATTTTTTAATTTTTATTTTATTTTTTTATACTTGTTTTGGGTGATAGTTTGAAATTTGAGAGCAGATATAGATACTAAAATATCTTACTGTATTTTAAAAGGCTGTTTGATCCATCATTAGGCCATTTCCCTTAGTATAAGTAAAATCAATTTTATTAGAGTATTTGCCAACCATAAGCTATAACTATAGACAGTGTATGTGCTTTATATTAAGCTACTTCAAAGGCTGTGTTAATAGAATCATCAAGGCCCTCCAGTCCAGGCATACTTGTAAATTACTAGTGTGTCCTTTTGTCTTTAAAGATCTTCTGATGTGGAGAATGGATAAAAGTTTGGAACTATTTTTAAAGACTCATTTAAAACTTGATTCACACAGATGTAGATTTTATTTGTATTTCTTTCACTCAAATGCTTTCTGAATTATATTAGTCCGAACTTTCTCTCATTTTAATCTATTCCATCTTTTCCATTTTAATTCTTTTTACCATCTTTTGGTGCCTAACAAACATGCAGCCTCAAATAAAAAAAAAAATGAATCTCACTCTCAGTCCAATGAAACAACTCAGAAGAGGTAGAAAAAATAGAGACCAGCTGTTCTTACTCCTAGAGATTTACTATGAGTCCCCCAGAGGAAGAAGAATCACAGATCTTCTAACACAATCAAAATTTAAATAATAGCTAACATTTATATTAAGGGATACTATTTTCCAGGGACAATGTCAAGTATTTTCCATGTATTGACCTCCTTTATCTTATGCATCCTACTTTTCAGATGAGAAAATTTAAGCATAGACAGGCTAAAAACCTTACCTAAAGTCAAATGGTTCTGAACCAAATAGCTTGAGCCACCTCTCTTAACCATTGTGTTATACTGCAGAGAGAAGGAAGTTTGTTTTAGGTAATACAGGGTTTACTTTGACTATGTTTTCAGGAGACAAATATAAGTAAACAACATGAATATTTGTTATGCCTCCTCCCATCACCCTATGGTGCTCTTAAGACTCAGTTCTGTATGTTAAGAAAGAAACGAAAGACAGAGAAAAGTCATCAATAGGTTCTGCACCTGAGTCAGATCATGTTTTGGTAGCCAAAATTATCTTGAAGAAACTGGCTGTAATCAACACAGTTTAAATAAAAAGAAATTATTTTTAGCTTGATAAAACAGTGGGAAGAGAAAAGAGAAAGAATACTGAATAGTTCGACCAGAGTATATCACATCCTAACAAAAGAGTGAAACTTAATAAACACCTAAGACACACTGAAGGAAGATTAATTCCTTTTAGTGAAGCTTTTCAACAACTTCTCCATCACTCTGTGGGTCTTTCTAGTTATGCCCTAATAGTAACACCAATATTATTAGTAATAGTCATAGTGGCCATGCTAGCTGAGCAGCCAATAAAGCACTAGCACTAATGTAAGCATGGACTTTAGAGTCAGAAGATCCAACTCCAGAAACTTGTCTCTTCCACTCACAAGTTTTGTGACCTTAGGGAAGTGAATCTCTTATAGCCTTCATTTCTTTGTCAAATAAGCATAAAGATACTTATCTCACAGGATGGTTAGGAATAAGTGAAATGATTATTATAATCATCTAGCATGTACTGACACTTAGTAGGTCCCTAATATTTACAATAAATGTTAGTTTCTTTCTCTTCTTTTTATTCCCACCCTTCTCCCCTCCCCCATCTTCTTCTTCTTCTTCTTCTTCTTTTTTTTTTTTTTTCCCCACAATGGTCTTTAGTTTCTTCAGTTGGAACAGAAAGAACAGGATGTCTGACAGTTTCTAAAAACATTGTTCACTCTCCCATATTGGCACGCTGCTACCCAAATCTTCTGTACCAACTACTCTTAGCATCTAAAATAATTACTGAGTACTTTTTATAGGCTTGGTATGATCTTTCTACTGCTCTCAGGTCAGTCTAGGCTTATTTAAGAATCCACTTGTAATGTATTTATTTTGTCATTTCTTCAAAATATATGTCACCATGGAAACCAACATTTTATAATTCCATTTGTAGAGGCAAAATGTAATACATTCCTTTAATTTAAGATGTTTATTCTTGGGAGCCTTCTTTAGAGAGTCCCCTTAAGACATTTTTTCTTTCTCTTGAGCCTTAAGCCCTCTTTTCACTTGGATACTAAATTAAAGTATTAGGGCTAGATATGTCCAATAATCATAGATTGTGCTAACAAGTGAAATTTTTATGTCAATTCTTATGTCATTTGTGTTTTTTTTACACAAGATCAAGCAAATGAAAACAGTAGGACAAATGATATATGTCTACTCTTATTGGAATGACACCACTCCTGGCCAAACACAAGAATCTGGTTAGGGTTTTATCCTGCCTCAAGCACAGAGATAGGGAGTCAGTTAGACTCCAGGGATGGCAAATAACAGAAATTGATTGTAGCTAACTCATGCAGAGAAAGCAGGATATCAGTTAGCTGGATGATAAGAAGAGCAATGGGAAGGGTGATGACAAACTGGAAAATCAAGGTTCTGTAAAGATGAAACTCAGAAGATCTAGGAGTCTAGATAACTAGAACTGAATAAACTAGGTCAGAATGAACTTCAGCTTATAATTTTTCCTGCCTTGACATCATACTTCTTGAGATTTAAAGTCTTAGAAGGGAGAATCTGATTTTTTTTAAATTTTATTTATTTATTCATGAGAGAGAAAGAGAAAGAGAGAGACAGGCAGAGGGAGAAGCAGGCTCCATGCAGGCAGCCTGACATGGGACTCGATCCCAGGATCCCAGGATCATGCCCTGGGCTGAAGGCATGCACTAAGCCACTGAGCTACCCAGGGATGCCCGAGGATCTGATTTAACTTGCTTGATTTAGGGGGTATAGGGTGGACACATTGAATAAGAGTTCTACCATGCATCATGGAGGCAAGGAGATTTTTAAAATACCAAAAGAAGAAAAGAAGAATGAGTAGATACTAACCAAGCACAAATCAGTGAGGAAAGAAGTCCACTGTAGAAGACAACAAATTCTTCCTGGCAATGACTCAATTATTTGGAAATATTTTTATAAAAATAAATTTATACAGATTTTATAACATTTTTTTCAAAGATAAAGTACCATTAAGCCTTAGATTTAATATAGAGCAATGTAATAAAACTTACTAAATATACAATGTTTTTAAACTATGTTTAGTTATGGTAAGACACATTTATTTCATAATTCTGGTTCTACTTCCAACCAGCTTTATAAATTTAGGTCACTAACATTATTTTTTGGATACTGATTTCTTACCTACTTAAAATGAAGAAATTGGGTAAAGATCTCTTTAAGGTATAAACTATAGCATAGGAATGATCCTTGGACCCCCACTTGCATTTTCAATCCTAACCCAAACCAATAAGGTGTGTTAGTTTGTGACAATGCTTTCAAACTTTGGCCATAGTAAGGATTAGCGTCTTTGATTAACTCATCTTTTTCCAATAAAAAAAAGAAGTACCATAATTATTCTCGGCATGCATCCAAAAATATGCCTCACTATCCAGTTCCAATTAATAATGTGTGACTTGTTAAAAACACATTTTGTTCATTTGAAGGTTTTAATAGCACCCAGTTTCAACTTAGTTCTCTTGGGAAAATATTTAGCATGCATTTAACTAGCTTGACACATACAACTAATTAATTTGTCTAAAGCAAACTATTATATGAATCATAAACAAGGAACTGAAAATTGAAATAGTGCCAGAATTAAAGCTTGAGGTACCTTTTGTTTAATTAGCCTCAGGTTGTTTTTTTTTTTTTTGGTCTCTATTTCTATTAAATAAGGTACATAGATCAATGTTATGTCATTTTCAGATAGAAAACTGAAAACTCACATATGAAAGTGAGTGTTCTTTATTTTTTTATAAAGATTTCATTTATTTATTTGAGAGAGAGGGAGTAAGCATGAACAGGGGAAAGGGCAGAGAGAGAAGCAGACTCCCTGCTGAGCAGGGAGCCAGATGTGGGGCTGGATATCAGAACCCCGAGATCATGGCCTGAGCAGAAGGCAGATGCTTAACTGACTGAGCCACCCAGGCGCCCCTGAAATTAGGTGTTCTTTATGTATTTTCAGAGATTGAAATATCTTTCAGAAATCTTATTTTTAAGGATTGTATCTAAATGGCAAAGATAACTGATAGTGGACAGGGTGACAAACTAACATGAGCTGCTATGCCTTTCTTCCTAACACAAATTCAGAGAGGCACAGAAGCAGGAGGGAGCTTGATAGATTAAAGAATATTTGCATTACAGGCTTATTAAATATTCAGTACTTTCCATTTCTTAGCAAGAGTATACATTTATTCTGAAAAGACCTTGAGAAATAGAAATTGATTATATTAGTGCAATATAATCCCTAAAATGGAAGAAGATCAGGTACAATGAGGAGAGAGGTTTTTTTGATGTGATATTTCCTTGCTCCTTGCCTCTTGCCAGTATTGCCTTGGAAGGATCATTGCCCAGTCAGTAATTAATGAAAGACAGAAGAATAGCAGTGCCAGTTGAGTGTGGTAGTGGGATGATATAATTTAGCTGAGGTGAGATACAGATAACAGGAAGTGTAGGAAGACTGGCTGGCTATTGCCATTTATTACTTCTTACCTCTTTCTCTAAACTTGAAGGTGGGAAAATTATATCCCTCATCTTATATTGGTGGAAGTGGAAGATGTTTTCCTGTAATATAGATTTACCTAGTATAGAGGAATTTATATAGAGGAGGCCCCCTCCCTTGATGCACTTACATTCCCAAGTCCTAAACTTATGTGAAGCTACTAAATATGGCCTGGACTGCTTTATCTACCTCTCCCCATGCTCATCACTAACCCAATGACTGATAGATCTGGAGAAAAACTGACCTCAGGGAAGCCTAATAACTTATCTGGGGGAAGGCAGTCGACACTACAGAAGAAAGACCACATGTTCAACAGCTCGCATGAGAAGAAGCAGAATCCCTTGGCCAGATGGAGAAAAGATCTAAAAAAGAAGAGAAATTATTGTCAAAGAAATAAAATAGTGGTAGAGCAGGAGTAAGCAATTTGTAAAGAACTAATTCAAAATATTGGGTGTGAATATATAATAATTCAAACAAAGAACTCAATGAGTTTAATAACACAAAGAAAATAATTGAAGAATGAATTAGTGAATTGAAAGGTCAGATTTAGAAACCCTTTCAATAAATCCTAGGAAGGGATCAGTAAGCAAGAGAGAGATGGAAAATAAAAATACTAAGTAAAGGCATATGGAATCTAAAAGTCTCAGCAGGTATATAGGGAATTTTCTAAAAGAGAGAGAAAAAAATAAATAATGAAATAATGGGAGGCAATAGTTGAAGAAATAATTTACCTTAATTTTTCAGAATAAAAGAAGGAAGAAAATCACTTTGAAGTAGCATATAGAATGCCAAACAAAAAAGAACAAACAGAACTAAGTTAAAAAAAAAAACTCTTAAAAAAACTAAACAGAATTTTAAGGACACCAATAAAAGAAGGGATAAAAGGGTAAAAGGGTGGCTCTACGATCTTAGAGCTTTGGATTAGTGTCAGAGTTCTTAAAAACTTAGAAAAATTATAATATAATAAAATAATATTTTCAAAGAAAAAAGCTTTAGAATTTTTTGTCTAACTTCACACAAATGTGAGTAAAATGAAATTTTTCTCAGGTATCTAAGACCTCAGAACCTTTACCACAGTAAGATTAATTTCAAAAAGAATCCCAGGCAGTATTTCATTAAAAAGAACAGCAAGAATTCCAAGAGGATGTTAAAAGATCTATGAGAAAGATGAGTAAATAATTTAGTAGAATTTAATGTTTTTTTTTTTTAAATGTAGCCTAAAATGTGTATAAATGACAACCCAGAAAACTGTATGCTGCATACATGAGGTAGGACTAGGCACGTTCCTATATACTTATTTTTTTCCATGAAGAAGCTATAAATAATAATACACTTAGAAAAGTGATATAAAATAAATGTCTTTAAGTTTAAAATGAAAAACAACAGAGAAATAATGTGTAACTTTCAAATGAACAGAAAGAGAGAAAAGAGAAACAGAGAATATGGTAAATATGTCACATGAAATAAAATGATTGAGGACAGTCACAGTGTAGCCATAATTGCCATAAATGTAAATAAGTTAAGTTAGCTGATCAAAGGAATTTCTCATATTAGATGAAAATTATCAATTAATCTCATAATTTTAGTTCCTCAAGAAGTAAATTTTCAGGGAGAGATTTGTATGCAAGAGGTTTTCGGGTTGGGCTTTCAAGCACCATAGTTGTAGAGAATGAATTGTATGAATGAATTGTAGATAATGATGGAGAATTGAACAGAGGAAGAAGATGAACTGTGATACAGTTTCATCAAAACTCTCAGCTGAATTCACAAGAGAGTTCTGAAGCTGGGATGGCCCCTCACATATGTCTAAAATTGAGGCTGTGGTGTCGGGACTTAATACCAACACATTGACCAGAAAGATATTAGGTGTGGACTAATACCGAGGTGACATAACCTCGAGTGAAGCAGCTCCCTTTGGTCAAAGATAATTCCTAGACAGGGACTCACCTGTTAGTCATAGACAGGCAACACTGCCAGTGACCGAAACAATGAGTTTCTCAGTCCTGAAGAGGGGAAGGGTGGGGTCAGCACAGTTTACTGTATAGTCCACACCTTTAGTCACCCAGCTCAACTTACTTCAGGAAATACCTTCACTCACCTAGAAACAGCTTCTCCACAACTCTAGGAGGTCTCTTTTTCTGGGAAAACTCCAAAAGAAAGGCTAATGGGATAAACTATAGCCCCTGCTGCTATAGGAGTTGTTGGGACCACCACAAATGATACTCATCATTTTCCTGTACTACTATCCATCCTAGCCACCCCTGCCACCCATCAGGTTCATCTAGTACCTCTGTTGGTCTTGTTGACACTAACATCTATATGAGGTCTGAGTCCTTAGTTCAGGATTTATTTATTTATTTATTTATTTATTTATTTACTTACTTACTTACTTACTTACTTATTATAGACCTAGAGAGAGAGAGAGGCAGAGACACAGGCAGAGGGAGAAGCAGACTCCTTGCCGGGAGCCCAACGCGGGACTCGATCCCGGGACTTCAGGATCGCGCCCAGGCCAAAGGCAGGCGCTAAACCGCTGAGCCACCCAGGGATCCCCCTATACTTTTTCATTTACCGTCAAGGTTGTTGAGGGCGGTATCAAGAAATGTCATTGTAGATCGCTAGTGTCAAACATATTCTCTCTGCCTCCAGGTATAATAGCAGTTCCTCATCCTCTTGATGATCAGGGTCAAACCCCCATCAGGATAGTGTCTCCTTTCCTGGTCTGTTGGTGTTTTGTCAGGAAACATCCAAAGTAACTAGATGGCAGCCATGGCTTAAATTTTCATGGAAGTATTGTGGCATTTGCCATGGTGAAGGTGTTTCCCTCAGGGAAACATAACCTCTAGATCCACATAATTTGAAGTTGCAGGGATGGAAATCATGTATTCCCAGATGGATTCCTGAATTATAATCTATCTCTATCCCTTGGTTCTTAGATTTGTGTATTGTTTGTTGAGGTCACAGAATCAAACAATTGTTAATTTAGAGCATATACTGTGACATGAAAGATGACATTCTATCCTTTCTTGGTATCACTCCCAAGCTGGTGCCTCAGTTTATAAGTGGTGCAGCGTGTGGTGGGACCAGTGGATCTCATGGTAATGCATCACTGCTACACCTCTGTTGTTACAAAAGTAGTCCCTTGGACTGAAGTGACAGTATGTGGGATTCCTCACTAAGAGAACAAACTTTGTAAGCTTTCAGATAGTGATGTGAACTGAAGCCCTGTGGGCAGCAGTGTCAAATGTATACCAAAAATAAGTGTCAAAAATTTACATATTTTTCTGCCTTTTTCAGTGTAGGAGAGATCCCATGAAATCAATCTACTTTGCCACCAAGAGCTGGTTGGTTTTTTTGAGGCATGATATCATATCAGGAGCTCAGTTGGCAAATCAGACATTCTGAAGTGGCAGTGCCTAGATTAGATTTGGTGACCAAGAACCTATACTTTTGCTGATAAATAGCTTCCATTCTTATTACCATGTATACCATTGTGGCAGCACTGAGGAAGTTGATGCAGGGACCAATTGACCTTGACTGGCCACCTTGTTCAATTGATTAGTGCCTCTTCCATGATGGATAGTCTGTGGTAGGAATTAATATATCAGACAAAAATCCACATGTTTTGTGACAACGCCTATGTGTTCATACATGTGCCTCTTCTTAAGGCTTCCCTGTCTTAGCTATGCTAATAATTCCCTGAATTAGCTATGCTAATTTCCCTGATGAAGCTCTGAGGCCATTCACCACTGGCCTCAGAGCTATATAATAGATATATTATATACATCATAATATATCTATATATTATATATAATATATTATAGCATAATATCAATACATATATTATATACCAAATATAACACATTATTAATATATTATGATAATTATAATTATTAATAATACTATAATTAATTATACTAACCAATTATACTAATACCATAATTATATTAATTATAATTATTAATTACTGTGTATTATATATTATTATTATATATCTATTATATAAACATAAATCTATATCTATCTCTCTCTATATATTTAACCTCAGGCCAATATTCATTCCACACAAAGTGAAGAGTTAGGCATATTGTCCAGAACTCTGCTGAATGGCAGGATTTCTCCCCACTTCTTTCTCTCAGGGCCATCAGAAGTGGGACTATAATATAGAGTGGTCCATCTTTGTTTGTTTGTTTTAATCAACATATTAAGCCAAACCATCTAAGGGCCAAGTTCAGCCTTTTTTCTCTATCAACTAGTGATAAAGGCTGCCTTACCCGTGTGAAATTAGCATACATAGAGAGATCTGTAAGGATGGCAGTGGTGTGTGACACCACCAGTAGTGTCTGGGCCATCTGCTCCTACAGCTTACTTCTGCTCTCTGTTGCATCTCTCCATCTTAGATGTAGATACCACTTCCATGGGACAATGGGTTGCTGTCTTATAACTTGTTTCTGACACAGCCCAGCTCACGATGGGCAGTTTGGCTGGTTGTTCCCTTGATGTTCCAAGGCTAGGTATTCCTGCTCTACTGGAGCACAAAGGCATTCCAGAAGTTGTTTTTCAAATGGCATGTAATTTTCTGCTATAGTTTTCTGAAGTCTTCCTCTGGAACCCTAAGTATCCACATTGTAATACTACTACTGATGATTGCCGTAACTCTACAAGGCTTGTTTTACATCACAGATGTCTCTAATACCATAGGTTCTGCTGGTTTGCATGGCCCAGGAGGCAGAGATGTTTGCACTTGCACTTGCTGCAAAGCCCATCCTATTCTAGGCCTGGTTTAAAGTTGACAGCCTTCCATTTCACTTGGTAGATTTTTGCATTTGTTTGTTTGTTTTAATCACATTGAGTCATTTGATGGGAGATAGGATGCACCATAAATTGTCCTTTACATTGGAAGGGATGCCCAAACATTCCTCAACTTGGTATGTCCCTAAAAACTTCACTAATGTGATATGCCTCTGCATCTTCTAAAGCACATTTATCTTACAAAGACCTTAATGTACTTGTCATTTCTTGCTCTTCAGTCTGATTAAGATGATGTCATTGATAGGATGCACTATGATGGAATTTTGTAAAATGGCCACCTGGTCCAAGTTCCTTCAGCCTCTCTTATGACAGAGAGTAAAAGAGTTAACAAGAAGTTTCCCATCCCACCTGAAAGCAGTGCTTTTCTGGTCCTGGTTCCCAGTAAGAAAGGAAAAGAAGGCATATACCAAATAGATGACTGCAGATCATATGCTGAAGCTGGGTTAATCTGATCCAGTCACTTTCACTGCATCTTTAACAGCAACTACTAATGTTGTTGGTATTTGACAAAGTTTGAAGTAGTCCACAATAATCCAAAAAAATCTGTTGTTTGTCAAGACCAGAGTATTTTGGAGATATGATCAGAACCATTACCTCTACATCATTTTGTTCCTTAAGGGTGGCACCAATCTCTGCCAATCCTTAAGATATAATATCATTGTGCCTTTACTATTTCTGCCAGGTTGAGGAGAGGAAGAGTTTTTAGTTTTCCTTTTAACTTTCTGCAGTCTGATTGCTCTTACTTCACAGACCAAGGAAGTAACGTGATAGTTCAGTCAACTAGCAAATGTGTCTATCTGATTATTCATTTGGTGGATGGGGAAATGACCATTGGGTGGATCCACGAGTTCAGTGGACCTACTGTGAGCTGAGTCTAGACAGTTGTCTGTTGGTTGGTCCTCATTGGTCCTTATTCTTAAAGGGTTATCATGATCATGCTTCAAGTATCAGTATCATCTCAGATCCTGTGTCAGACAGTTTCAAATGTCTGAGTGGTCTGAATTCTCCCCCTTTTTTCAGTGTAGTTTCCTTTGAGGAAATCTGAAGGAATAATTAGAATGCATACATGTAATGGTGTTATAGAGTCCTTCCTCCTGAGGACCTGGCCTCTCCTTCAGGCATCAGGTCCTGGATCTAAAATCTGGCTCAGGTATGTAAAATGGCAAGAGGTCATGATTTTTATTGGAGTGAATTCTTTCAGCTTCCTGATAATCCATCTTTGGATTATTTTGATTTTATAGATTGAACAAAAACCCTTGCAGGTTTCCAATACATCTAACCTCTAGGGTACTGTTTTCTATATAATCACCACCATAGTTCTCTGTAGGTCAACACCACCCCCATTTTCTGGCTGCCATGCAGACTTTTTGCTTATTTCTATAATTGTAGCCACCTGCTTTTCTCATAGTTAAATACCACCAGCTGGTCTCCATTATTTTGAGATCTTAGCATGTCCCATTGATATCAGTTCTGTAACAGCTTCTCTTACCACCAGATGGCAAGCTTCTAAGTGATGTTGGTGCCCCTCTAAATAGTGCGTTCCTTAGAGATTTGGAAAACCAAGTGTCTCTGGGCTTTCCCCATGGAACATTGTTGGATGGTAGGTTTATTAGCTGTTCTGGTTATCACTGAGAGGAGCTGTAAGCTGAAGAGGACTTGTCACAGACATAGGTTAAGAAGCAGCCAAGGCTTCCTAGTGAATACTAAGAGCAAAGGTAGAAAAAAAAATGATGTAGGTAAAATCATTTGGAAAACAATTACTCTGCTTGATAAATTAGTCCTGTGTCTTTCCTTCACTCAACGCATGAATGACTGACTTTAGCTCAATGATGCTAACAAAAAATTGAAAGAAAAAAAACCATCAAATTTAAAGCAGAATCCTTGTTAATGCTAAACCCAAATATTTCCAATGATTTATTTCTATCAATTATTAAAATTTGTCAATGTATTCTATCTATTAGGAATAGAATAATCAATTCTTACTGATTCCATTTTAAACTCCCTAATAGAATGTAAAAAGCATGTTTGTTGGTATGTTTTTCCTCTTGTTAACCCAAAGTCACAAAAACTTTTTCTATATTTTCTTTTATAGCTTTTATAGCTTTTGGTTTCACATTTAGGTCTATTATCCATTTTGAGATATTTTTGGTGTATCATGTGATGTATGAATCAAATTTTATTATTTCTTTGCATACGGAAATCCAGTTGTTTCAGTATTATCTGTTGAAAAGACAATACTTTTCTCTACTGAATATTCTCTCTTTGTTGAAAATTAATTGATTGTATATGTGTTGGTCTATTTCTGGACTGTATTTGTCACATTAATTTGTTTATCTTCATGCCATTAGCATACTGTTTGGAAGCTTTTAATTTTGCAAGTGCTTTTATTTATTTTTCTTGCTTTATTGCTCTGGCTACAACCTGCAGTACAATGTTGAATAGGAGTGATAAAATGGCTATTTTGTCTTGTTTTTCTTCTTAGGAAGTAAGTTCAGTCTTTCACAATTAAGAATGATGGTAGATATAAATTTATTATAGATGCCATTTATTAAAGTAAGAAAAAATTCTATTCCTAGCATGCTAACAGTTATTTCTTTTTTGCTTTGAGAATTTTATTTATTTGAGAGAGAGTGAGTGAGAGAGCATGATTGGGGGTGCTGGAGGGGCAAAAAGAGAGGGAGAAGCAGACTACCCTGCTGAGCAGGGAGCCTGCCTCTGGACTTGATCCCAGGATCCCAGGGATCATGATCTGAGTTGGAGGCAGATGTTTAACCTGAGCCACCCAGGTTCCCCAACTGACAGTTTTTTTTAAATAAAAAATGTTTTGGGGATCCCTGGGTGGCTCAGCGGTTTAGCACCTGCCTTTGGCCCAGGGCGCGATCCTGGAGTCCCGGGATCGAATCCCACATCAGGCTCCCAGCATGGAGCCTGCTTCTCCCTCCTCCTGTGTCTCTGCCTCTCTCTCTCTCTCTCTCTCTCTCTCTCTCTCTGTCTATCATAAATAAATAAATAAATCTTAAAAAAAAAAAAAAAGAATGCTTTGGATTTTGTCAAATGATTTTTTTTTTATCTAGTTGAATGATTTGTTTTGTCTGGTGATATAGTGAATTACATTCATTTGTTTTCCAGTGTTAAAATAACCTTTCATTCTTGAAATAAACCCTACTTTGTCATGTGTTATTGGATAAATTTACTAATATTTATTAGGAATTTTGTATCTTGGTTCACAAAGGATATTGTTCTATAGTCCTCGTTTCTTAAAATACCTTTGCCTGATTTTATTTATTTTATTTTTTATTTCTTTTCCTTTGCCTGATTTTAGTATTAGAATAACATTTGCTTCATAAATGAGTTGGAAAGTTTTTCCTTTGCAATTTCTGGCAGAATTTGTATTATTTCGTTTTTTACATGTCCAGCAGACTTAATCAATGAAATTATCTGGGCCTAGAGTATTCTTTTTGGGAAGATTTTAACTTAATATTTAATTTCTTTAGTAAATATAGGACTATTCAGATTATTTGAGAAGATGCAATTTTTTCCCAGGGGAAAAAAAAATGGGTAATAGGCTGAATCCTGTAGCATTAGAGATTTGTAAAGGATAGAGGAAAAGTAAGTGAAAATAGAATAAAGTTAATTTGCAATACGAAACTTTAAAAAAATTTCTTTGAGAATTATGGCAATGGAAAAAATGTATGTCAAGGGGTTTTATTAATCTAAATATATCTAAGTTTATAAGGTTGGTTCTTCTCAGATTTTATCAATTTATAGAAGTCATATACAGTTTATAGAGATGAGTAGTTCATGATTAGTAATACATAATATTTCATATTGCTAGTGATATGATCAAGAATATATAAATTTCAAAAAATAAAAACCCCTTATTCATGCATTTATTCACAAACTAATTTTTGTATTCATTGATTCATTTTCTTAATGTATTCATGAACTTATCCATTCCAAAACATCATTTACTGAAGGTCTTTTATGTGCCAGACATTATTTGAAGCCCTGAAAATTTAGTTGTGAACAATTAAAACTAGCATAAGTAAATAAGAAAATTTCAGATGACCATTAATACTATCATAAAAATAAAATCAAATGTTGGGAAAGGGAACAACCTAGGGGCTGCTTTAGATTGAGAGGCCAGAAAGTATTAATAAGGAGATGGAATTTAAGCTGACCTCTTAGTGACATAAAGGGACTTGTCATGAGTAAATTTAAAGGATAAACAATTTATGAAAATGAAACAATTCATTAACAGAACAACCTGATAGAACGGGCTGGGCCTCTCTGAGAATCTCTGAGGCCAGGGAAGCTAGAACAGACTGAGTGGAATGTGCTTAGTTGGAAATGAAGTAAGACAAGTGGAAAAGGTCTACAAGTAAGGCTCATTGGGCCAAGGTACTTTAGTGTTGGAGCAATGTGACAGGAAATGCTAAGAAAACATTTTGTGAGAGTGAGAATGAAGTCGTATTTTTGAATATCTTAAATTTGAAGTATCTAATAAATATTCCAGTGGAAATGTCAAATAGGCATATATAAATTCAGAGTTGAGAGGGATGACATTCATTAACTCATTCACTCATTCCATGAAAAACTTAAGAGACCATTACATACATTAGGTAAGTGTGCTAGTGATGGGGATGTTAATAGAAGGAAGAAGTAAGATCATTCTTACTTTAAAAAGTTCACCTTCTAGATGGGGAGACAGGTGTATAAATGCATAATTACTATACAGTGTGACAAGTGCTATAATAAAGAAAGAAACAAAGTACTTTAAATATCGGATGATGGCACAATTGTTTCTGCTTGAGAGAATTGGTAAAGGAGCTGCTAACATTTTGAAGTTGATAGTACTTTATTTTTAGTAAAAATATGATGCCGAATTACTAGAGTAAAATTTTGAAAGTAATCTTGTAAATGTGTGTGAGATCCTTTAAAGCTAAGCTTAATGTCTTCAGAAAGACACTATGGGGGATTGACCCCAAATACACATAGAGACAAATTGGTAAAGGAGTTGCTAACATTTTGAAGTTGATAGTACTTGGTGATAGAACTTGGTAAATTGGTAAAGGAATTGCTAACATTTTGAAGTTGATAGTACTTATTTTTAGTACAAAAATGATGCCGAATTACTAGAGTAAAATTTTGAAAGTAATCTTGTAAATGTGTGTGAGATGCATTAAAGCTAAGCTTAATGTCTTCAGAAAGACGCCATGGGGGATTGACCCCAAATACACATAAAGACAAATGGAAGAATTAAGACACCCCATACACTGAAAATAAAACATTTTGCTTGTGTTACATTTTGTTTGATTAGTTTTATCACCTTTTTTGGATAACATATTATCCAATGAAAGTAATTCAATGAATATAAAAAATTTTTCCATTTCCTTTAATAGTCTAGGCAAGTGAGAATTTTTCAATATTCAATATTCTTCAGGTATATTTTTAAAGAATAGCACTAAGTGCCCACATCCTCCAGGCAGTTTCTTGGCAACACATATACATCAAATCTTATTTTCAAGTGCTTGCGACTGTTATCATCTACTCTACTTAATTAAGGACTTTACTGATTTCTTGTCCTACTTCTGTCTGTTTCTCCTTCACATATAGCCTTGAAGGGAGTGGACAAAATACTAGAAACTAAAAGTTAATTGCTTCTTACACCATCCTGGAAACTGAGTGTACAGGGAGAGATGGGTAATTAGGTAGATAATTTTCTTCAGTCAGAGAGGTTATGTAGTCCTAGCACAGGGTTAAGAAAAAAGGAGCTCCAAATGTGGGAAGCAGAAGTGGTACATTTGCCACCTCTGGTCCTTCTTCAGGTGAATGGTGTAAAGCCTAAAATTAAAGGCCAATAGTATTTTCTGCCTTGACATCTGGTAAACCTAAGAGGACCTCAAATGGTCTAACCGTAAGTTCCCCTCCCAATTCTTCTCCTATGGATAAGATCCCCTACTAAGCAACTCTCTTTATCAAGGGATCAAGTGAAGTTATGCCTTACGCCTGAACACCTGGTTTCAGTCCCCTGCTACTCCATGGGATGGTTCAAACCGGTCAATCACATCCTCCCACAGAACCAAAGGTCATCCTACCCTCTTGATACTCCAAAGCCTGCCTCCCACAGGCCCCAGTTGTTCACTCTGTTCCTGAGTGCAACCTCCATGTAACCGTGCTTTGCATGTGATGTTTTCCTCCCATGGGCTGTGAGTATATGTGACTAATAAACTGCTGTCTAGTGTATCTATCCAGTGTCAGATGTTGTGCATTCGCTCATCCCAACAACTCGGGCTGGAATCTCTCACTCGTGGCTGGGGCAAATAAGAGGTGATTAAAACAAGTTGGTATTAGGATACACACAACTTTTTGCCCTGGACAGGAAAAGGGTCCTTTAAGAACTGGAAGAGCATGACTTTACTCACTCTTCTTTTTTTTTTTTTTTTTTTAATTTTTTAATTTAAATTCAGTTTGCCAACATATAGTATAACACCCATTGCTCATCCAATCAAGTGCCCTCCTCAGTGCCTGTCACCCAGTCACCTCATCCCCCCACCTACCTCCCCTTCTGCAACTCTTTGTTTCCCAGAGTTAGGAGTCTCTCATGGTTTGTCACCCTCTCTTAATTTTTCCTACTCAGTTTTCCTCCTTTCCTTTAGAGTCTCTTTCACTATTTCTTATATTCCAGGTATGAGTGAAATGATGATTGTCTTATGATGATTTATCATATGATGATTGTCTTTCTCCAATTGACTTATTTCACTCAGCATAATACCCTCCAGTGCCATCCACGTCAAAACAAATGCTGGGTATTCATATTTTCTGATAGGTCAATAATATTCCATTGTATGTATAGACCACATCTTCTGTATCCACTCATCTATCAAAGGACATCATGGTTTCTTCCACAGTTTGGCTATTGTGGACATTTCTGGTATGAACACTGGGATGCAGGTGTCCTGGCATTTCACTACATCAGTAACTTTGGGGTAAATACCTAGTAGTGCAATTGCTGGGTCATAGGGTAGCTCTATTTTTAACCTCTTGAGGAACCTCCACACAGTTTTCCAGAGTGGTTGCACCAGTTCACATTCCCATCAAAAGTGCAAGAGGGTTTCCCTTTCTCCACATCCTCTCCAACATTTGTTGTTTCCTGTCTTGTTAATGTTCGACATTCCCACTGGTGTGAGGCGGTATCTCATTGTGGTTTTGATTTGTATTTTCCTGATGGCAAGTGATGCAGAGAATTTTCTCATGTGCTTGTTGGCCATGTTTATGTCTTCTTTGGTGAAATTTCTGTTCATGTCTTCTGCCCATTTCATGATTGGATTGTTTGGTTCTTGGATGTTGAGTTTGATAAATTCTTTATAGATCTTGAATACTAGCCCTTTATAAATGTAACTGCAAGAAATGATTTGCTTTCCTTGCCATCCTACCTTTTTGTAAGTGTTTTTGGAACTTGATTTTACATGTCCACAGCTCATGCTTTCTTTCTGATTCCTTGCCTTTATCCTTCGTTACACAGTTTGGTCTGACCCTCTACTGACATCAGTGTCTAATTCTCAGTTCTGCATGGGTTGATTCCTTTTCTAATTATACTTTCCTTTCTGCCTTCTCACACCATGCTATGATGGGTGTTCAGAAGCAGGAGTTCTGTGAAAGCAAACCCTTTTCATCCTCTCTTGCTCCTTGGCTCTACAACTGTGATCCTTCAAGTTTTGATTGGAGTCTATTCTTTGGTCGTCAACTCCTGCCAAGTTCAGTAGTTAGGATGCTTGCATGTGGTCTCGTTATTTTGTTTGGAGTATTATCCATTTTTAGATCACTAGGCAACTTTCCTTCTAAAAACATAAAAACTCCACCATAAATCAAGCATAAGTAATAGGCATTAGGTTTTGTGTTTTTCTTGTTATTTTTGTTTTGTTTTATTTTGTTTTCTGCTCCTTGGATTAATGCAGTGAATTAAAAGTTAACTAACATCCATTATCCACATGAGCATGCATGGAGTTTTTCAGGAAGGACTGTTGATGGCATCAACTTTGTAGCCAGTTTGCATGTCTGGGTAGCTACACATGTACACACGTACACACACACCTGTGCATACCTCATTTTCATACATACAATACATTACTTGTTTGTTCCAGCTTTTTCCTCCCCCCACTGCAAAAGTGTTCCATTTCCATTGGACTCTGATGGAAAATGTTCCCAAGTGAAAGGGAGCATTTGGTCATCCAATGAACTGAAGCTGCAGTGATTACACATTCAGAGTTGTCAAGAAGAAGGAGATTGATTTCTGAAAATGGAATCAAATGGCAACTGAAAGTGTTAGCTTCAAAACTATCTCCCCCTTCTGTTTGACATCGATCTTTCCCGCATGTGCCAGCTCATTATCTGGTGGGCAGAGGAGAATTGCTACTTGACGTCATCTGTGGCAGTTTTACAAGGGAGAGCGGAAGGGCAGACTGTCTGGTACAATGCTCTGATTGACAGAGGCTTGTAGCCCACAAATGATGGTGTGATATACCCATATGGGAAGAAAAGTATTTATTGGTGGACTAAAGCTACATTTAAATAGCTAGAGATCATGTTATAAATGGTAAGAAAACCCACAATGGGCAATTCTAGTCTAGGCTAGTATTTAAAAGAATAGGCTTGTATTAACATGGCATTTCCCAGCTCATACTTTGGTTTGCTCTGCAGCTTGAAGACAATTTAATTTCAGTTGGAATCTTTGTAGTGCTCTGGTGCATTTCCAAGGACAGATTAAAGACAATTCTTGGGCCATGGAACATATCACAGTTACCAAGTTAGGACCTGGTAATTGGTACCAATGAATGAATGCATTTACTCTGGGAGGGTTCTGAGATCAAATAGGTCTAATGAAATTGCTTTAAATGGATCCTTCACCTCATTTAAAAAAAGAGTTCTGTAGCCCCATCAATTTACTTTGAAGGTTTTTTTTTTTTTTTTTTTTTTTTTGCCATCTGGAGAGATTGGTGCATACACTCATTTTTGATAATATCAAGGGGGCGCCGCCCTGTATTACACATATGTCTGTCTGTCGAAGTGTGCTTACAGTGTCTGGGAATTGTGTACCCCTGGCTTTTTGCATTAAAATTGGAGAGGATACAGCTTTCCTGGAACAGGAATCCTATGGCATGTGGAACAAAGAATTGCCTCCTTCTAGGCAGAGTATACTAAATAGTACATCGGAATGCAATGCAGCCTATGCACACTGAGTCCACAGATCCAGTTTTTAAGGAAGGAACACAGAATAATTCTTTTGTCATCTTGATGTAAATCTTACTTTTTAAATCATACCTCACATCTTCCCTTTGGTTCTCAACCATTCTCTGACTTCTGTGCCCACCAATGTGATCATTACATTCAACAGATAAACTTGTCTGGTACGTAAACTAGGCTGGCGCCTTTGATACCCTATGGTATGAAAAAGATAAAAGCCATAATAAGCAGAAATCCTCACAAATTTCTCTCTCACTCCCTTAGCAAAAATGATTTAAAGAGGGGCTTGTACTACATTGCCCTTCCTTGTTCTCTGCTTGTTCTCCACCTACTACAACCTAGCTCCTACCCACTCTCTTCAACGAAAAAAAAAGTTCTCTCATTAAAATCAGCAATAACTTTCTAGCTGTTAAGTTAAAGCACCATTTCCCTGCCTTGCTCTACTTGCTCTCCATAGCATTTGGCATTATAGTGCACACTTCCTTTCTCTTTTTCTTCTTCCTTCAAATCCAAAGACTGTATCTAACATTTTTCTCCCAATGTCTCAGACTATTGCCTTTCTGTTTGCTCCAGGGACTCCTTTGCTTCTGCTTGCATGAGATAGAGGTGAGGGGATGTAAATATTCTTGGAGTCACATAGCACGTGGGGCAGGAGAGTTCACCATCACCCCTTAATGTTGGCTTTCAGCTCTGTTTCCTGTCAGGCTTGGTGTATCCCCTCTCTTAACTATTTTACCTCCAATAGAAAGTGCTCAACTCATTACCTGGCACATAGTATGTGCTTAATTAAAATCACCTAATTATGGATGTATTTAAATGATCTAATACAAATATTTCCAAAACTTTCTATAATTTGCATTAGCCATTAATTTTCAATAAGGCTTCTTCCTCTTTAAAACAATTCAATTTGTATCCAAATTCATATCACCTGGGTATTATCCTATGGTACTCTATATTTCCTCGATATTAAATCATTTCCACTTTTGGACTTGGGTCAATAGTTCTTTATATACTTCATCAGAGTTCCAGTAAGGCCGCTTGATAATTTATTGTATAACTTAAAAAAATTAATAGGATACAGAGGGGAAGTCAGAAGAATTTTACAGTAAAATAAAAGGTATTTTTGAAATGAGATGGAATTCAAAGTCACATAGTAGCTTTGATTGGGGATTTAGTGGACTGAACATTTCGATCAAAAATAGAAGTCACCAGGAGAAGCATTTGTGGCTTTAGTTTTCATCTCAGAGATAGAATCTGCTGCCAAAGTCTTTGACAAGGTTGGTAATGAGACCAAACAATGGGCCATATCCTCTGACTGGTATAAGCAGGCAATGGATACTAAAGCAAACAAACAAACAAATAAAAACAATGCCATGGAGAAATGAGGCAGTGAGATTTAGTAGAAAATATATAAGACCTGGATTCAAGTTATACTTCCAGCACTCATTGCTCTCTTTTAACTCACTGAACTCCTTTAATGGGGTCCTACAAGTTGGGAAAAATTCTACCTACCTATTTCCTGATGCTGGAAAATTGTTTGTGGGTAATACCATTATATCTTTGTAGAAGACTATTTAGATGACGCTGTATTGAT
Source organism: Vulpes lagopus (assembly GCF_018345385.1). Lineage (NCBI taxonomy): Eukaryota > Metazoa > Chordata > Mammalia > Carnivora > Canidae > Vulpes > Vulpes lagopus. Next base: position 31,987,051 of record NC_054846.1, read on the forward strand.
CAAATAATGTATTATCTGTTGGCCAATTTGAATTGTCTTTTTCCTAAAAGACAATAGCCTCATGAGCCAGGTAGTTCATTACCATGCTACCTGGAGTATAAAGCTCTAGAATGATGGAAATTTCTATATTTTTTTAAAACGATTTTTATTTATTTATTCATGAGAGACACAGAGAGAGAGAGAGAGGGAGAGGCAGAGACACAGACAGAGGGAGAAGTAGGCCCCATGCAGGAAGCCTGATGTGGGACTCGATCCTGGGTCTTGATCTGGGTCTCCAGAATCAGGCCTTGGGCTGAAGGCAGTGCTAAACTGTTGAGCCCCCTGGGATGCCCAGAAAATTCCTATATTAACTGTTACTTTATCTTCACAAGTTTCACATTTTCATCTGAGAAATGAGGACATTAATGGTACCTCTCTCAAGGGAGAGTTGTAAAGATTACTTCAGAAAATACAAGGATTTAATTGGTACTCAACATCTCAGCCTACCTTTCTGTTCTCATTTCCAATAACTCTTCCTTATGCACCTTAAAAACTTGCCATACTGCACTATGTTCATGTTCTAGAATATCATCTTCTCTCATACCTCCATGCTTTTGCACATATTCTTTCCTTTTCCAGGGTATTGTTCCTCTCTTACTCCTTCCTGTCCATACTCTTCTTGCTAAAAGCCCATGTGCATCCATAAAGACAATTCATTTCTCCTTCAGGTGTTTGTCACTTCCAATTGCCAGCCAAGTAGGTAAGGGATATTTCTGTTTTGATTCCGTCTCTAGACTAATAACGTTAACTCTAAAGCAGCACTTGGCTGTGGGACCACTATTTTCCCTATGGTTTTAATCATCACAGGCAAGGTAGGACATCACACAAGATCTGCCACTATTTTCGCCCTCCTCTAGAACTTCTCTTTTACCAGTGCTAATGTTTGAAAAATATATGGGAAAGTACTGTTAAAAAATAAAGTGATATATAAAAATCATAGACTTACACTGCTTCAAACATCCTAGGAGCTCTAGAATGATGGAAAATTGTTGAAGTGTGAAGCATTCAACTTTATTTTTAATTTTTAAAAAAGATTTTATTTATTTATTCATGAGAGACAGAGAGAGAGAGAGAGAGGCAGAGACACAGGCCAAGGAAGAAGCAGGCTCCATGCAGGGAGCCCCATGTGGGACTGGGCCCGGGAACCCTGGGATCATGCCCTGAGCCAAAGGCAGATGCTCAACCGCTGAGCCATCCAGGCGTCCCAGCGTTCAACTTTAAATTGCCTTTCTCTCTTTCTTTCTTTCTCTCTCTCTCTCTCTTTTTTTTTTTTTTTAACATCTTAAACATTTTTAAATATACCATTCAGTAGTGTTAAGAACATTTATATTGCTATGTGACAATACATTGAACAATAAATAAGTCCTCATTTCTCTCTCTCCTCACCCCCTGGGAACCACCTTTCTATTTTCTGTCTCAATAAATTTGACTTCCCTACATACCTCATATAAGGGGAATCATACAGTTTTTGTCTTTTTGTGACTAGCTTATTTCACTTAGCATAATGTTTTCAAGTTTCATTGTTGTAGCATGTATCAGAATTTCCTCCCTTAAGCTGAATAATATTCCATTGTGTGTGTATATATATATATATATATATATATATATAATATTTTTCTTATTCATTCATCTGGTGATGGACACAGAGTTCTTCCATCTTTTGGCTATCATAAATATGTTGCTATAAACATGAGTGTGCAGATATCTCTTTGAGACCCTATTTTCAAATCTTTTTGGTATATAACCCAAAGTGGAATAACTATATCATTTATTACTACATTTTTAATTTTTTGAGGAACCTCTATACTCTTTCCCATTGCAGCTGTACCATTTTACATTCTCACCAACAGCACACAAAGGTGACAAGTTATCCACATCCTCACCAGCACTTGTTATTTTCTGTTTTTTTGTTTTGTCTTTTTTTGTTTGTTTGTTTGTTTTTAATTTTTATTTATTTATGATAGTCACAGAGAGAGAGAGAGAGAGGCAGAGACACAGGCAGAGGGAGAAGCGGGCTCCATGCACCGGGAGCCCGATGTGGGATTCGATCCCGGGTCTCCAGGATCGTGCCCTGGGCCAAAGGCAGGCGCCAAACCGCTGCGCCACCCAGGGATCCCTTTTTTTGTTTGTTTTAATAGAAGCCATCCTAGTGGGTATCCTCCACATTCTTTTGGGGGTCTACCACTAATTTTCTTAGTAGATCTTTCTCCTAGGAAATGGTGGCTCCCTAGCCACAAAGAGCAGGTCCAAAATACAGAGTTTCTTTATACCAATATAAGCTTCTGGGTCTCAAAAAACAAACAAACAAACAAATATGTAGATGTGTTTGACATTTTGGCTACCAAACTCAAATTTCCAGCTATACATTCACTGTCTAGGATTTTTGTCCTGCCTTAATTTGAGACAACACTCTATTAATTCTTTAGACTCAAGATTCTATTTAATTTTCATGCCATTTATAAAATATTACTTCCTCAGACAAAATTAATGTAGGTCTTAATCTTTTTTCCAAGACATTCTATATATTGCTTGAGTTCATACATTGCATTATGATTGTTGGCTTATAAATTTGTCTCTGAAGCAGACCTAACAGACTCAATTACCCTTCTCCTTTTTGTTCTTACTAAAACAACTATAACCTTCTTTTGAATAGCCTATATCCAACTAACAACCAGCTCTCTGGAATCTAAAGCCACTCATATGACATAGTTCTAATCAACGAGAACAATGGCAACATTGGTGATATCTGAGTAAGTTTTGATTTCCTAATATGGGTATAATTCCCTCCTTCATAATTGGAGTATAATGAGAAGCTAGACATGGAGCAGCCATTTTGGAGTTGTATGACAACCATGAAAAAAGAAGCCATATATGAAGGATGATGAAGCAAAAAGAAATGAAAGGAAGCTGTAGTGACATTATGGAACTTATGTACCATGTCTGGCTGTGTGTTATGAATTTTTTTTTTTGACTATGACAAAATATCAACCTGTTTGGTAAAGCCAATTTCCTGATTCTTTTTAACTTCACAAAATACCTAGAAAATGATAATATTTGAAGCTTTCAAGGAAATGGCAACTCATAGACAAAGTTGAATATTTAAAATTATCTCTTTGCTCTCAAGTAGAGGAATGAAGGGTTCATTATCTTGTCACACCTATATATAACCCACTGGTGAAACAAGAATGTCCTATACATCACACCTGTTGGGAATCTCTGACTAAGCCAGACTAATCACATTGCTCTTTCAGAAAGCTGCACACAATTTCTTACTAACAGAATTTCTGTAGCTGAACAATGAAGTTACTCAGGGAAGAACAATAGATTATTCATCATGTTTCTTACCTTATATGCTGCTAGGAACTTAATAGTTACTCACTAAGTTTTTATTGAATAAATGAGAGGAGAAAAACAACTCCTTGTTCCAGAAGGACTGGTTTACTCACAGTTCTGGATCTTGCTCATTTCTGAGTCAAAATCTTTATTCAGCTTCCTCTAACCTGGAAAAACTTCTGACCCCCTCTCCGTGTAGCCAACTCCTACCCGTTCTTCAAAGTCCTTTTCAAGTCTTTCTCTTCCATCATTTTGGCTCAGATCACACCACTTTATTGACTTTTCTGTCCTCTTATAACTCTTGCTGAAAAAAAGGTTCACTGTGGCCTTACTCATATGCATATACTCCAACTAATGACCTTTTCCATGTTGTCATATCTAACTATATTTTTCTACTGACAAACTGTTGAACTTAGGATATTCTTTTCTTAAAAACATATTTCATGCCATGAAAATACAACTAGTAACAAAAATACATGAGGAAATTAATCAAATTAAAAAAAACACTAAACAATGTAAACATTTTATTTTAAATGTGGTTTTGGGGGCAGCATTCTGCCTGAGATGGATCAGTTGTGGTTTTTTTGTTTTGTTCTGTTTTTTAATATGGATCTAATAAAGTTGGGCTAATTGCACCAAATGAGCAGAATCTCCCTAGAGATTCTAGCAGATTTGCCCAGGATTTTTAGGGTCCCAGATTCTTAGAATTGGATTTAAAGATATTATCATCTGTCCGAAAATTTTTACTGAAAATTTGACTTGAAAATAGGCTTATTCTGGATTTTACTGTTTGCTTATCTTTTATATATTCATATTAAATAATGGTCTTTATTATAAGGAAATTTGCACCTTTACTTTCATTCCTTGTTAACTGGATGGGTTGATACATAATTTAAATTTGTTGAGTAAACACTCATGCCTTATAAATATACTTAATTTTGGATTGTACTGTTTGCTTATCTTTTACATATTCATATGAAATAGCTTTTAATCTTAAAGAGCAGTTATATTACAATATCTTCAAAACTTAAGGGTCCCCTCACTGGCTAGAGATAGATTGTCCATTGTTCAGTAAAATTTGCCCCTGACTGATTCAGGGTAGTTTATTTTGAAAGGTTGGTTCCTTTCTTTTTGTAAGAAATCCACAAAAAGGAAGCTTTTGGCTTACCTACCAGGTAATACTATCACATGCATTCAACTTGCAACTGTTTTTGAATTCAGAACCATAAGACTCTCTGCAGGTATGGCTTTCAATAGATTGTAAAGTGCTTCAACAGATGGGACATTGCTATTAGCATGGATAATATATTTTTATTGTATTGGTGTTGAAAGTGATTTTTCAGAAAATGGCTTAGACAAATGTTTGTGTTATCTGTCCAGTTAATTCATGAAAAAAAGTGCAGCCTGGTTTTCAGGAGCAATTCTACTTTGATTGAATATTTTTGATTAAATATTTAATTCCTGTGAATGTCTTACCACATTGTTGGAGATCTTCTGGTTATTTTCTTTTTGAAGTCATTGTTATTAAATTATTTTACTTAATAATGACTTCTGATTAATCCAGAAATTCATTTTAAACTCACAGCTATATGTCTTACTATATTTCAGATGATTCATTAAAAAAAAAAAAAAGAACATCTCAACAAAGGCTTTTTCATATTCTCACAGATATCATGGAATGTAGGTCAAGGGGTCATACTTATTAGATGAGATGCTATAGCTGGAGCCCTAAAACCAAATGAATTGTTCTTTCCTCAACCTGAGAATTAGACACAGAATAGCAATGTCACCTATTTATTTATTCCACCAGGAAACTGTCTCTCATGTAGCAGTCACTATGCTAGGTGTTGGGACTCACACACACACACACACACGCACACAGAGGCACAAAATAATAAATTTTAAAAAAGAGAGAGTTAAGAAGACTAGGAAATGACTGACATTTAAAAGTATAATTTTGGGGATCCCTGGGTGGCTCAGCGGTTTGGCGCCTGCCTTTGGCCTGGGGCACGGTCCTGGGGTCCAGGGATCGAGTCCCGCATCTGGCTCCGGCGTGGAGCCTGCTTCTCCCTCTGCCACTCTCTCTCTCTCTCTCTCTCTCTCTCTCTCTCTCTCTCTCTATCATAAATAAATAAATAAATATTAAAATAAATAAAAGTATAATTTCACCTTCCTATGATTAGGGAGATGTAATACTAATACTTATGAGCTGTGTGGCCTCGATACACTACTTATTCTGTTTCAGCCCCAATTTATTAAGATGGGAGATATTAACCATATATACCTCCAGAATTGATGGAAAAGTGAAATAGGATATGATTGCCTGGTACAAATATGATAAATAAAAACAAAAGCTAAAGTTTTGAATAACTTGGAGTTTACCATATTTAGATACCATTTATATCATTCCCCAAATTTCTCAGCTGATAAATATTATAGCAAACATTTATATATCTCATATTCCTTGAGTCTTTAAAATTTCCAAACTCCTATTTGTTGTTATTAATTTAGGTGGGGAGTGGGGAAGTCATTATAGCCATTCTTGGTTTGGTAGACCGTTCCTACTTGACATTTTCTTTGTCTTTGGTTTCCTGAATCAGTTGGAAAATCTATACTGCTAATAACAACATCCCTCTACCAACAAATAAAACAAAACAAACAAAAAACTAACCCATAGAAAAAGCTGTATTAGTTTCCTATTGCCACTGTAACAAATTACCACAAACTTGGTGGCTTAAAGCACAGCAATTTATTCACTTACAAATCTGGAGGTCAGAAGTTTAAAATAGGTGAGCAGAGATGTCTTCCTTTCAGATGCTCTCAGGGAGAGTCTATTTGATTGCCTTCCAGAGGCCACCCACATTCCTTGGCTCAGGGCCCCACATCACTCAACTGCTTCTGTTGTCACATTGTCTTCTCTGATTCTGATTTTTCTGCCTTCCTATTATAAGGCCCTTTGTGATTACCATAGGCTCACTTGGATAACTCAAGATATTCTCACATCTCAAGATCCTTAATTTATTCATGTCTACAAACCTCTTTTTGCCATGTAAAATAACATATCCACAAGTTCTAGGTGTTAGGCCTTGTATATTTTTGGGAGACTATTATTTTCCCTATCACAATACCATAGGAAGATGAAAGGAAATCTGAAACACGGCTATATTTTCAGGAATTAGTTGGGATGGCAGGAAATAGATTAAGCACAGACAATGAACACACATGATATTATCTTTCAATGGATATAATAAATTCTGTTAAGATTCATTGGGAAAAGTCAATTTGGGAATTATAGAATTTTGTTGTAAGAGCAGTATTTTTGCACTGAGTACCAAAGAATAAACTAGAACCTAGCTGACTGAAAATGGCCTGGTAGACATTGTTGGTAATTGTGTTTTAGGAAACAAGATAGTTAGAAATTACAGGGAAGAGGTAAAAATTAGCATGTGGATCTATCATGAAATAGTACTAGTTCATTATTTTTTACAGTAATAGAGACATCACAAAGAAGTTTCTCGTATATTATTTTCTATTTAATACTCTAAGCAGCCTTGTAAGGTAGATAAGGAATGTATTTTTAACCCTGTATTACTGACAAAACACTGAGAATCAGTGATACTAAATAACGAGCTCATGGTTATAGGCTGGAATGCTGAGGATCTGACTGGCACAATTCAGGTCTGTGCATTCCGATACTTGAGGGTATCTGAAATCCATTTGATCTCTGAAGTACCTGAATGATCCCTTTCAAGTCTTGTTTATGCTGTGGTTGCCCCTTGACATTCTGGAGGACTATACCTTAAGACTGCAGAAAAGTCTCTAAATTAATAAGTAATGCCCTATTTTCTTATTTCTAATATCACTGTTAATGCAATTCATCACATCAGAGAGGTGAGCTACTACTACTTGAATATTTTACTTTTTATTTTACTTTCTGCCATGACCATGAGAAAAATGAACTGTTAAAGAAAAAGAAAAACTAACTTTTGTCTTTCATTTTCTGGACCATTTCTAATAAAGGACCAAACGTTTTTTATCACTCTTGAAGATGACCTACCTGCAATTGTTCTGAGGAATTATTAATCCCTGTTAAATAATGAACCACTTGTAGCTGCCAAACATTATGGGACAATTACTAGAAGCCACTCATATGAGAAGCAACAACTCTGAAAATTAAACCTACAAACAGAAGCACCTGCCCATCTGGCTCTCAACATGGGCTCACAATCGATAAGCCACATCTCCCCATTGGGCCCCCTGTGGGACTCCTACTCCGATGCCTGCCTCTGGAGGACAGGTGCTTGTATCTTGGTGCTCTCACTCTATCTTATGCCTTTTGTGTTTACCAGAGAGCCAATGTTTTAGGTCAGACCAACACAAGCATACTCTTAAAATTTGTTGCAAAATTTTTCCTCAGTTTCAACTGGTCTGGGGGATAGCAACTTATCTCTTTAAACTACCCCCAGAGGATCTCAAAGTGAAATTCCATCATTCCAAATTTAGTCTCTAAACGTAAGCAATTACCATCCAGCTGTTTTCTTGTGGTGAAATAAAATCTTGATTTTATGTTAAGGTAAGAGGTTCTGTTTATTTAAAGATATGTAGTGAACAACAAAATGTATCGAATAACTCCCTGGGCTCTCCAGCTTGATAGAGCTCATGATTCAAATGTGTGCATTGGCAACATAAATCACAGTGTGTCCTAGGTCACCAGTTTCATTCTTTCATGGCGCGCCTGCGCAATTTCCTCCCAAATATCTTCTGAATTGATTGCCTTAGCTAAAGTTATGTGCATTCATTAGTAGGACCATAGATAACTTTTAAGTGAACTGAATAATGAAGAAAAACCCTCAGTTTAGCCACAGGATCCTGCTATTGCAGTTAATGAGGTGCCAAGCAAGGAGACTCTTTACATATCCTATTTCAGTACACAGCTCATCGTCTCTCCCTTCCACAGACTTTGTGATTTCATTTTCTCAAATACAGCATAAGGGGCTGTTACCTTTTCTTTGGAATATTATTTTTTTCTTAATAAATACCTTGGTGTATATCACTGTCCAGTGAGGCTTATAGACTAAGGGGGAAGAAAAGCCAACAAAACAGAACAGCGGGTACTCTGTCATTTTGAAAGGTTCCAATTGCATAGGCTGTTATGACAAAGACTTTGCTGTATTTTGTATCAACAGCTTGTCACGTGGCTTCCAGTTCATAGTCTGTGTCATTATTTCTCAAATTGAATTTGCTTATCTGCTCTTCCCTTTATGGGTAACACTACCTAGGAAACCAAGCTCACCCTGTTTTGTGTGAATTCCGTTTCCCTCCGTTTTGAGTATTCTATACTGGTGTGAATAATATAATGCATGTGTCTGGTAAATGGCTCATTTTAATCTGGCTCTTCTGTCTCTGTGATGCCTCAGACCTAAGGGAAAAACTTTGACTTTTGATTATTTTCTTTTATTTCACTTTGCAAGCTCTCATTTTACTGCCCTCTGCCAAAAAGCAATTTAAAAAAAAAAAAGCACTGCTATTTGGTTTCTTCATCATTTAAAAGCCTATGATCTGAGATCCTTCTTCCCACTCAGCTCCCACATCAAAAGCAAGTGAACTTTCCTCAAGCTGAATATTGTTCTTTGCTTTGATGCTCAGATCCCTACCATTTTGCACACTTCTGATACTATTGTCTCTTCTTAACTACTGTTGACAGAGCCAACCCCAGGATAAAGCCAACCAAAGCAACTGCTCTGGGCTCCAGCAGTAGGTCCCATCACATTTCTGTGACTAGACTACGGGTCAGAGAGCTAGGGTTGGGGTTGGCAGGAAGGTAAGGAAATAGTGAGGGGAAGGTCTTTGATAGAATCAGAGCTTCCATTTTTCAATAATTTTACCAACTTTTCTTTCTACTTCACATCCCTTCCCTTTTTTATCCCACTTCCCCCAAAAAACTATAAATGATACTATTTCATCCATGCATTAATACATTTCTGTATCAGTTTTGATTTCAAGCAATCATCATCAATTCTGGTTGTGTTCAGCTAAAGTAAAATGTATGGGGACTCACAATAGTATTGAGTGGCAAGTATAGAAAAATGATAGGAAACATTCAGGACCACCTGAGGGCTAGCAGTAGGAGCCCCATCAAAGATAATGCTGCAGAATCAGTCTGATCTACATGCTGCTAGAACAGAGGTGCATACCAGGGCACCTTTAGATGTCAAACCTCAGAAGGGGTGAGTCTGAATGACCACAACTATTGTTAGTCCAAACCAAGTCTTTGTGTGAATTAGAACATGGCACCTTATCTGGGGAGAGACACTTAAGCAGACCCCAGCTGACTTTGAGTCTCCATGGACCTTCTTGACCTTTTGCCCTCATGAATAAGGCATGACATTCATCATCATTCTCATGACTCCACAGCTGGGCCATGCCTGATTGAAGCATTGAAGGGGAGGGGAGGATTCATTCCGCATTCTTAGGGGGAGGTGGGCCTGGCATACAGTGGGGAGATCCCCAAAAGGAAAAGTAGAGGAGGCTAATTGAAAAGAGGTTTAAATATTGGAAAAGTATTGAGAAAGATTCATTACATATCCAGAGATCTAAAGATGTCCTTTGTTACATTCTTGTACTTCATTTTTTCCTTTAATGAAAATACAGACTCCCAATATAGACAAGGATATAAAGGATTTCTCTCTTTAAGATTTGTATGGGCTCTGATGTCCCTAAATTCAGCTTCCATAGAATTTCATAAGACCTCAAATAACTGATATTACAGGAAAATGATAAATTTTCAGTGTTAGGCAACTGGGAAATCATTTTGCCTTTATTTATTGGAGCATCTTTAGGGAAAGATAATTATACAAACTATACAGTTTGAGAGTTGTGATATTTAATACATGAGTGCTTAAACCAAAGTTTGGTTTTGCTTAAATTAACAGCATGCATGTTAAATTTGTAATCATATGTTCTTGATATATCTGGAATAAAGTAGTATAACATCCTTGTAACATTTTTATATATATGTTTGTAATAATCCAGTAGCTTTCTGATTAAACATAGATTTAACACATACTTTTTACTTCTGCCCACAGCCAAAACCTCATAAAGTAAAGGAATTTGAAATGGTAAAAACACAGAAGAAAGATAATGCACGAGGAGACAATAAAAGACTGAAGTAGCAAGTGCTTGTGCTTGAGTAAATGGAAAGTAAATAGGAGAAGTTAGTAGACTGAGAAAGTTGACTAGAGAAAAAGGCAATGAGAACTGAGCTTATTTTTCTCTCCAGATCCTGGGACAGGATCACATAAATCAGGGGAAGATGTGGTGCTGCAATCAGGAAGCTGGTGGGGAGTCTTTATAGAGACAGGTAAGATCTTCTCCTCTGGTGTGTTCGGTCAACAGACTCACCCATCCCTAGTCTGATAGGCGACTGCCGGTTCATTCTGAATCAGAACAAGAGGTCCTGGGCTCAGGGACAGGAGGTAGAGCAGAAGCAGAAGAGAGGAGCCAAACTGAAAATAGAAGATTGAATAAAAATCTATACATTGAACTGTGCAGCTACTAGCACCCTGCTATCTCTTGGCATATGTGGCCACCAGGAGATTAGAGGGGTTTTGTTTTGTTTTGTTTCGTTATTCTGGTGGTGGGGAGAAATGGAAAGCCTTGGGGTGGGTGGTAAGGTGGGGTTTCCAATATGAAATTAAAGGATTCCCAATAAGTCATTCTCAAGGACAAGCTTCTCGGCTGGAAGTTTCCATCCCCTTACACAGAGCTTCCATTTAGTCTTCTAATGCCTCTCTCTTAAAAATGAACAGAAAACAAAATCTCTGGCTATTGAGAAGTGCCACTCAGAAATAAAAGCACCAAAGAGAGAGAGAGCGAGAGAGAGAGAGAGAGATTAAAAAAAAAAAAAAGAGCTCAGAGAAAACAGGGGATGCAGAGAACAGACAAAAGCTATAATTAAAACTATTATTTATGTTCTCAGATAAGTGAGAAGTTATTGCACTCAATAGGATATTAGAAAAATGGGACTTTCAGCTAAATAGAGGTCTTGAAAACTAGAAATATGAAAATGGGATGAAAGATTCTTCCGAAGAGCTATATGATAAAACCAAGGTATCCTCAGAGAAAGCAGAACAAAATTAAATGGAAGTTGCAATAGACACAAAAAAATAAGAATATTAATAGGTCAGTCCAGGAAGTCCAAAGGCTGACCAAAAAGAGTTCCAGGAAAAGATAACAGAAGGGAATAAATTTGTAAACAATTAACATGAAAAAAATTTCTAAAACTAAAATACTTAAGTTTCCAAATGAAAAAAGTCTAAAAATGCCCAGCACAATTATCTTTTTAAAAAATGACCACACTAAGGCCACTTAGTAGATCCCTTATAGATCACTGTAAGACTTCAAAATACTGGCAATAATGACCACATGCAAAAATTTTCAATTAACAAGCTGAAAGTTTACAAATGAAAAAAAAAAAAAAAACAGGTTCAAGTTGGAATTTTTTTTTTTCAAATTGAATTTCTTAAAAGAAATAACCCAAAGCAAGAAACCAAGGAAGAAATGAAGACAGAATTGTAAATTTTCCAAACCAGAAAAAGACATAACAAGAAAGAAAAACTAGAGACTAATATCACTCATGAACATAGATACAAAAATCCTCAACAAAATACTAACAAATCAAATCCAGCAGTATATTAAACATTTATACAATACAGCCAAGTGGTATTTTTCCCAAATGTGCAAGTCTGGTTCAAAATTTGAAAATCAATTAATGTAATTCACCACATCACTAAGCTAAAGTAGAAAAATCATATTATCATATCAATGGATGCATAGAAAGTATTTGACAATATTCAAGACCCATTCATGATTAAAAATAACTCAGCAATCTAGGAACGGAGGGGAACTTCCTCCACATTGATATGGAACATTTACCCAAAACTGTATAACTAACATTATATTGAATGTTGATAAATTAGATGCTTTCCCCCTCAGATCAGGAACAAACAAGGATGCTCCTGTCACTATTCCTATTCAGAATCATAGTAGAAGGCCTGTGGTGTGCAATAAGGCAAGACAGGTAAAGAAAGGTTTGGAAGATTGAGAAGGAAAAAAAAAATTCCCTTTGTTCATAGATCACATGATTGTCTATATAAAACATATAAAAATTTAACAACAAAAACAGGAACAAAACTGGTTATACCAAATGCTAGGGAGGATATGGGGTAAAACTCATTCATTACTGGGGCATGCAGCCACATTAGTAGACAGTTTGGCATTTTCATAAAAAGTTAAATTTGGTCTTACCATGTGATCCAGCCACTGTGCCACTAGGTATTTATCCAAATGAGTTAAAATTTTTTTCTCTACAAAAACCTGCACATTGAATGCTTATAGGAACTTTATTCATAATTGTCAAAATACTGGAAACTACCAAGGTGTCCTTCAGAATAAGAATGGATGAGTATTCAACAGAATATTATTTAGCAATAACAAGATAATCAAGCCATGAAAAAGACATGGTGGGAAATTAAGTGCATATTGCTTAGTAAAAGAGTCTCTGAAAAAGCTAAACATTAAATGATTCCAACTATATGGCATTCTAGAAAAGGGCAAACTATAGAGACAGTACAAAGTGGTTAACAAGAGTTCGAAGGAGGGGAAGAGGACTGAATTAAAAATAAATTCTGGACATTAAGAATTGAAAATTCTCCTACATGCAGAGTGAACTTATTCTTTCCCAAGATCCCCACAAGTCTTATCCCATTATGGAGTCAGGTTCAGGTCCAGGTCCCGAATATTTCATCATCCAAATTATTTTGAAGTGCAATGGAGTAAGACGAGTTTCTCAGGGCAAGTTCCTCAGTCACAGTTTTTCAAAAATGACTTCTGATTTGAAGACTTGTGAATGAAAAGACAAGTTATTTGACCTCCCCATTTCACCCCTTCTACACACAGACCCCGTGTTGGATAATTGCAACTGAAAAACTGGGCAGAAGAGAAGCCTTTAGTAGTCACTGGGTAGTACAACTATGAAGTCTAGCTGAGCACCTGTTTGCAGTCCTTGATCAGGACTCTATTCTCCTTTCTGCAAGCAGCTCCCATACCCCTTGAGTCATCTTCCTTTTCTTTAGACATCACCTGTTTGGTGGCCGAGAAGCTTATTCGGTCTGCTTCCTGCTCATGAAAGTTTGGGGACCCAGAGATCTTTTTTCAATGTAAATGATGTCTGTCTAATTCAGTCACAGCTGCAGGTGCTTCTAACAATTATAGTTCTCTTAATAGCTTTCTGGGTTTCTTATAAATCTTATCGTAGTTGACTCCATAAGACAAAGTCACACCCATAGATCTTTCTGAGACAGGCTTCACTCTACTTCGGGTTGAATATACAGATCTTTTGGACAAGTCCTTTAATATTCTTAAAGCCTTTTGTCCAGCTGAGAGAGTCTTTCAGATGCAAACATAAATTTCTCTGGGGTGACAACCTAGACTCTTATTCTACTCTTAACTTAATCCGACCACCTAATCAAAAGGGTTTTTCTCCTTTCTCTTACAACATAGCCAGTCATAGGACTTAATATGTCGTGATTATTTTCTAGTTATTTAAAAAAATTATTTGATGTTTATCTGCCTCTGTTTAATAAAATCTAAGAGTCATGGGGTGGGGACTTTGTTTTGTTTTCCATTGTGTATCCGGACCCTAATCCAATGTGCGTTATGTAGCGGCCCATAAATGTCTGTGAATGAGCCAATAAGTGAGCATTACTACTAATAGTGATATTTATACTACTTTTGCTATGGTTATTGATTTAATAGTAATTACAATTACAATAGAAACCCATTTAGGAACACAGCTACATGTTTCCATTAAAGATGAGTCCAGGGTTAATTATAGGCCCCTTGTGGCCATACCAAAGCAGAAAGGGTGGGGATACATCCCAAAGGTTCCATTATGCTTTCCTTTGGCCTAAATCTATATGAGATTTCCACATTGGTAGAATTAACTATTCTTATTCTCAGTTTCTTACTTATCCACAAAACTGTCAGAAAAATTAAAAATAAATTTCTATATAGCATCTGACAGAGGAAGCTCTCAATATAGTGCAGCTTGTAGTGCTGCAAAGGGAGGGAGGGAAACTATCTTTGAAAGTATCCTTACATTTCATTCATCATTTTTAACTTCCTTAACGAAAAATTTGGTCTTGAAATGTATCTTCAGATTGTGTTTTTTTCATTATTAGACACATTGATGTGCTTCTCTTAATTTAAACAGATTCTCACCATAAAATATTCAATTACAAGAACAATGACTAATAGAGAAGTATTGCTTATAGCAAAATTTTACCTCTTATTAAAATAGATGTTGAACTAGTTAATGGGAACTTATAGTCTAGTTGCAGTTAGGTTAAACCAGATTGAAAAAATTGGGACATTTCCATTTTTCTGTAAACACCCTCTGACACTATCACTCATTCTTGGAAATTGAATAGAAATGCTAGTATGTTGGAATTATTTCCCAGCTCTGTCTTTGTTTTCTGTCTTCATGACATCTACACACACAGCCACATATTTGTTTTCAGGGGCAGCATTAGCCCAGAGCTTCTTCACTCTGATTCCCTGCATTTATTTTAACACTTATAATATTCAACTCTCATGACAGCGCCATAAGATAGATATTATAGTAGGGCTAGATAAACATTTTCTGCAAAGCGCTACAGATTAAATATCTTCATTTCTGTGTGGTCTTGATCATAACCTTTTGCCTTACAGAAAAACAGTAGCACAAAAAGCAGACAATACGCAAACAAATAAGCATGGCCATGTTCCAATTAAACTTTCCTTATGGATCATGAAATATAAATTTCATACAATGTTCACATGTTATGAATGATCATCCTTCCTTAACACTTCAAAATATTTTAAAAAGTTAACTCGCAAGCTAGACCAAACAGGTGATGAGCCAGATTTCACCCACAAACCGTAGTTTGCTGATCCCTGTAATATACCGACCCAGGAGACTAAATCACAAAACTTTCCCAAAGTGATACTATCAGTGAGTGTGGGAGACTGGATTCAAAGTAAGTATTTCTGAATCTTTTTTTTAAGTATTTATTTATTTATTTATTTATTTATTTATTTATTTATTTATGTAAAGGGGGAGGTCCAGAGGAAGAGGGAGAGAGAAATCCCAAACTGGCTCTGCCCTGAGCACAGAGCTCACATTGGGTTCCATCCCCAGGACCCTGAGATCATGACCTGAGCCAAAATCAAGAGTTGGACACTTAACTGATTAAGCCCCCCAGGCGCCCCCAGTATCTCTGATTCTTACCCCTTGCGATATATTGCCACTGGACAGCATCTTAACTCTTAAACTTAAATCTTAAAACTCTAGTTTCACTAAGCTGCCAATTCAGATCACTTTTGCTTAGACTAAAACCTAGCCACTACTTAACATTATTTATATGTCCAAAGATAGTCCTATTTCTAAGTGACATCATTACTTTGGGATTATTTCCTGTTCTGGGGACTGCCTATATGCACATATATACTTATATATGAAAATAATTGTTTTTTCTTCTAAGCATTTAAATAATAGTATTATCATTTATTATTTGATTATGAATTTTCACCAATGAGCTAACAGATGCATTTTCAACTAAAAACCATTTTCTCGGGGCACCTGGGTGGCTCAGTGGTTGAGCATCTGTCTTTGGCTCAGGTTGTGGTCCTGGGGTCCTGGGGTCCTGGGATCGAGTCCTGCATCAGGCTCCCTGCATGGAGCCTGCTTCTCTCTCTGCCTATGTCTCTGCCTCTCTCATGAATAAATAAATAAAATCTTTAAAAACAAAACAAAAGCATTTTCCCTTGTGATCTCTCCACAGTGCCAACAGCTGCAGCACCTCTGCCTGCTGCCGCCTCCCCCCACCGCCCAGGTTGGGGCTAGATAGAGGTTAGCTAACCAGCCATCCAGGAGACCACAGATTGCTCCTGGGTGATTCGGATGATCACAATATTTGCACAAAGCTCTGCTCTGCCTCATGTTAGTATAACTATAACTATATAGTTGACTGAACATCTGGGGCAGGCAGGATACAAAATCCTTTTCCCAGCCCTGGAAAAAAAACAAACAAACAAGTAATGCGTCTGTACAAATGCCGATGTTTATGCCTTCTCTTCCCCATGTCTTCACCGCCCACTGCCCCCCATGTTTCCTTTCTTGGGGAGACTTGGGCCCAGAGTGCTTCTTGGGCCTACTCATTATCTTGAACTCTGAAATTCAAACCCTTTATATTTTAATTCAAAAGGGAGCATTGTTCCAAATCATCCATTATTTTCAACAAGGGCAAAATAATGCAGGCTGTCAAAGGCCCCCAAACACAGGTAATTTATTGCTCAGAAATGCTGGATTGAATGTGGTCCCCAAGAAGGCATTCTTCAAAACCAAATACTAGGCACCACCATGTAGGAATCCGACTGTAAATGATTAAAAACACAATGGATCACTGGTCAGTTGCTTGGTCTGTCTAGAATCATTATGCTTGGAAAAGACGTTAAGAAGCTAGGGAAGGAAACCCTTTGAGGTCTGTTCTCTATAAAGAAAGAGGATTAAAAAAAAAAAAACAGTCCTCCTCCCCCAACATCATAGACAATGAATGTGTACACACATAGACACAGACAAACACACCCAGAGCCATATATTGCTCAAATAGCCTAGGGCTTAGTGTTAAGAATTATAAGGGAAAGATTTAAAAATGCAAGTTTGGGCAATGACTTAAAACAGAAGGAGGAAGTCAAAGCAAATGAGTATTATTTAATCCTATACATTTGCTCTCCTATGGTGTACATAAAGATGTAGGTAAGAGGCATTTGTTTGCTCACTGTTGTGGCTAGAAGCCTAGGAAAATAAATTTATTCAGGCACGCCAGTCTGTCTGCAAAGACTTCCATTTTGCCTTTTATGGAAATCCTGAACAAAGAAGAGTATCTTTGCTTCTGTCAGGAAAGCAGTTTCAATCAGACTGATGAATAAAAAGCACAGCTGCCAAAAATGATCCATAGCAGGGTAAAGTTTAGATGCCCAACTGCCCATTATTCTATTAAAATGTGTCATGAATGTTGGCCTGGGCTAATAGAGCAAGGCTTTGCCGTGCACTAAATTGCTTCTCAATTTTATAAAACCAATTCCGGAAAGAATTATATAGGATAAAATGTAGAACCTCAGCGTCACAAAACACAGGCCATTCAGTGAGACAAACGTTTTTGCTTTGCAGACACCAAAGGTAGTTTTATGCCATTTACAAATTTGTTAAGTCTCTGGTTATGCCTGTTTCCAGAGAACTGTGATTGAGGAATCGTTGTTCTGGGATATTTACAACTTATATCTGAATTAAATGAGGCTAAATTATTTTATTCAAAAGAAGCAAGCTATATGACGCTTTCATTTTCTAAAGTAGTCTTGAGACGTTAGGAAGCTTCAAGAAGCACAGATAGCATTTGTTTTCTCCTTTCATTTTACAAGTGGACACTTGTAACACTTAAGATAGAATTTGAACCTCTCCCAAACCACGGTTCTGGAAATGGAAAGCAGCAGCCAGAATCTTAAATCCCAAAACTATACTTTTCCTGCTCAAATTTTGAGTGGAGAAACATCACGTCTGTGATTCCTGAATAGTATTTCCAGAAGAGGATACTTGATATTTTGGTGATTGCAAACAACAAACAAACAAAACAACACCAGCAAAAAGATCTGTAGTAGAAAGAAGCACACTCTTTAAAGGCAATTGTTAGAAGAGTAGCAAAAATCTACTTTCTATGTAAACAGAAACTTGGACATAAAAAATAAAACAGAAAACAAGAACAAAAGAAAGAAAAGAAAAAGGAAAGGAAAGAAGGAAAGGAAAGGGAAGGAAAGGGAAGGAAAGGGAAGGAAAGGAAAGGAAAGGGAAGGAAAGGAAAGGAAAGGAAAGGAAAGGAAAGGAAAGGAAAGGAAAGGGAAGGGAAGGAAGGGAAGGGAAGGGAAGGGAAGGGAAGGGAAGGGAAGGGAAGGAAAGGAAAGGAAAGGAAAGGAAAGGAAAGGAAAGGAAAGGAAAGGAAAGGAAAGGAAAGGAAAGGAAAGGAGGAAAGGAAAGGAAAGGAAAAGGAAAAAAATAGAATGTGCTACGTTTCTCACCAGACTATTACCAGAATATTATTTGTTTTTGTCTATTTTCAGATCATTGGCTTTGTGTTATATAGTATCTTAGATAAATTTTTATTGCTTATTTTTAAAAGACTGGTGTATTAGTTATCTTTTAGTGTCGATTAATTACTCCATAGCTTAATGGTGTAAAACGAACATTTATTGTTTCTTTGGGTCAAGAATTCAGATGTGGCTTAGCTGGATGTTTCTGCCTCAGGGTCTTATAAGGTTGCAAACAAGGCATTTATAAGGGCTACATCATCTTAAGACTTGGCTGGGCCTGGAGGATCTGCTTCCAAGAAGGCTTACTCACATAGTGCTGGAAGTTGGCAAGAAGCTTCAGTTTCTCCTACATGGGCCTCTCCATGAACTGCTGGTATATATCCTCAAAATATGGTGGCTGACTTTCTCTAGGACCATCACTCTAGGATAGCAAGGTGAAAGTCATGTCTTTAATGACCTAGACTTGGAAATCATCCTCTATCATTTCGTCACTGTTCTACTGGTTATATAGGTTGGTCCTATTCAGTGTAGGAGGAAACTTCAGAAGGGTGTAAAGGCCAAGAGGTGAGGTTCATTGAGGGCCATCTGGAAGCTGGACTCAAAATTGTCTTCACTTAAAGGTGTGGGCTACACTGAGGCTATTTGATTAATTTGGCTAGATGGCCAATTCAAATCACCCAATTGTTGTTTTTTTTCTTTTTTTTAAGATTTTATGTATTTATTTGAGAAAGAGAGCATGAGAGAGGGAGAGATCACAAGCAGGGAGGGGTGGTAGAGAGATAAGAAGGCTCCCCGCTGAGCAGGGAGCCTGATGTAAGTCTCAATCCCAGGACCCTGGGATCATGGCCTGAGTCAAAGGCAGCTGCTTAACCAGCTGAGCCACCCAGGCGCCCCAAACCACCCAGTTGTTAAGCACACTATCATCTTCTAAAGCACTACTTTTCATTATCATTATGTACATAATCATAGTGCCTAACATAGTGACAACTCTATAAAATTTATAAATATTCTCACATGCATTATCGCACGTAATCACAACTTTCATTATTATTATTTTTTCATTTTAAATGACTTTAGATGTAGAGTTGTAAAGATAATGATGGGAATTCCCTTAATCCCTTTAGCCAGCTTTCTCTAATGTCAACATCTTACATAACTATAGTACAGTTGTCAAAGCTAAGAAATTCACATTGGTATAATATAGTTAACTAAATTATAGACTTTATTCAGATTTCTCTAGCATTTCCATTAATGTCCTTTTTCTTTTCTTTTCTTTTCTTTTCTTTTCTTTTCTTTTCTTTTCTTTTCTTTTCTTTTCTTTTCTTTTCTTTTCTTTTCTTTTCTTTTCTTTTCTTTCTTTTCTTTTCTTTTCTTTTCTTTCTTTCTTTCTTTTTTTTTCCTTTTTCTTTTCTAAAATCCAATCCAGGATACCACATTGCGTCTCATCACTGCCCTCTTATAGTTTCCTCTGATAGGTGACTATTGCTAAGTCTTCTTTTGTGGTTCATGATCTTGACACTTTTAAAGAATATTGGTGTGAGAGAAAGAAAGGAGAAAATCAAGACTCCCAATATTTCAGTATGAAGGACTAGGAAGAGGAGGTTTTCCAGAATGCTAGGAAGAAGTTTAGGGTGGAAGATCAGGAGTTCAATTTTAGATATGTTAGACTGTCTATACTTTTGGAATGTCTGTATACGATTTTGTAAGATTAAATAAAGCTGGAGAAAATCTGAGCCTCTAGTGAACTGAGACATCTTTTAAAACAAAGCATAGCACATAGTCTCCGAGTCCTGCTTCTGTCTCAGGGAGGTGAAAGGTATGACATGGAAAGGCTAGACTTCCTGGAGAAACAGCAATCATAAGATAAGGAGATGTTTTCAAAATATCCACCAGCACTTGGCAGTCTACACTGGATCCTCCAACTCTATATTTATTTATACCTTAAAAATGTAATTTTTATCTTCCTCCCCATGACTACAATTTTAAAGACTACTTCTTTTATTTACTTAACAACAGGATTTGATGATAATTTCACATTCATCCTAACCTTATGTTTTGATAAGCATTTGTTTCTCAGGCTATTGAAGTCTACATTTTACAGTCTTTTTTCCCTATGATCAGCCCTCACAGCAAAGAATTTCCGAAAGAAATTTCTCTTTTCAGAAGGTCAGGTAAGTAGCTATTTAAAGACACAATTACAAGGCAAGACTGAACCTCATGTATACACACTGACAATGATTGGAAAAAGGAGAAAGTCTTAATGGGGAGAAGGAATGAGTTTGTCAGAGACTGCTTCTTGAAGGTGAAGAATGATCAACTTAGCTTTGAAAGAAGTGACGGCTAACATAAAGAAAGGTCCAGGAACAGAATAGGGCCCATTTATAAGATTGGTTTACCTGAGAGCAATAAGAAAGGTTCAAATATGTATTTTTGAAGGCAATTATAGGCTTTCTCTTTCATTTTCTTTTGCTTTCTATTTTCAAAAAGCACAACATTTCAGAGGCTCATCCTGCTTAACTCTCATGTGGTTTAGAAATCTAACTAGACATATGTTGTTAATAGTTTTATATGTCAGGAGCCTGGAGGGCAGAAACAATTTGAAACCTAACTTTTAAATTTTGGTTTCCCAACGCCTTTTTTTCTCAGCCTGAAGAATTTTGCAATGCCTAAAGTTATGAATCTTTCCAGATCCAAACCAATAACTTGGGTAACATGAAGCAAATGATTGATTATAAGTAAAATAATGGGGAACAGGAAGATGTCTCCATTTATTGACCCAAAATTTCATCTTTATCTTGATATTTAAAAGGCAGATTGTACATAAAATAATGATCCAAGTGAATAAAAAGAAGTAACTTGAAAATGGTATAAAATCAACACATGCTAAGTCCATGATAGTAAGGATGTCTTTCCTCCAAAAAACAGGACAGCAACATGTCTTCCCCAATGAAGAGGTAGATTCAGGGTGATAGTAGCTCCATAAATACATTTATTTTATTTTATTTTTTTAATTAATTTTTATTGGTGTTCAATTTACCAACATACAGAAAAACACCCAGTGCTCATCCCGTCAAGTGTCCACCTCAGTGCCCGTCACCCATTCCCCTCCAACACCCGCCCTCCTCCCCTTCCACCACCCCTAGTTCGTTTCCCCGAGTTAGGAGTCTTTATGTTCTGTCTCCCTTCCTGATATTTCCCAACATTTCTTTTCCCTTCCTTTATATTCCCTTTCACATTATTCATATTCCCCAAATGAATGAGAACATACACTGTTTGTCCTTCTCCGATTGACTTACTTCACTCAGCATAATACCCTCCAGTTCCATCCACGTTGAAGCAAATGGTGGGTATTTGTCATTTCTAATGGCTGAGTAATATTCCATTGTATACATAAACCACATCTTCTTTATCCATTCATCTTTCGATGGACACCGAGGCTCCTTCCACAGTTTGGCTATTGTGGCCATTGCTGATAGAAACATCGGGGTGCAGGTGTCCCGACGTTTCATTGCATCTGAATCTTTGGGGTAAATCCCCAACAGTGCAATTGCTGGGTCGTAGGGCAGATCTATTTTTAACTCTTTGAGGAACCTCCACACAGTTTTCCAGAGTGGCTGCACCAGTTCACATTCCCACCAACAGTGTAAGAGGGTTCCCTTTTCTCCGCATCCTCTCCAACATTTGTGGTTTCCTGCCTTGTTAATTTTCCCCATTCTCACTGGTGTGAGGTGGTATCTCATTGTGGTTTTGATTTGTATTTCCCTGATAGCAAGTGATGCAGAGCATTTTCTCATGTGCATGTTGGCCATGTCCATGTCTTCCTCTGTGAGATTTCTCTTCATGTCTTTTGCCCATTTCATGATTGGATTGTTTGTTTCTTTGGTGTTGAGTTTAATAAGTTCTTTATAGATTTTGGAAACTAGCCCTTTATCTGATATGTCATTTGCAAATATCTTCTCCCATTCTGTAGGTTGCCTTTTAGTTTTGTTGACTGTATCCTTTAAATTGAATCATTATGACTTATTTTTTTTTAATGTTAATTCTGTAGTCTGAAAAAAGATCAACTTTATTTCTCTCATTTCGAGAGTATTTTCAGATGGCTGTTAAAAGGTGTTTCCCTCCCCCACCCCCCCTTTCATTCAACTGCTGGAGAGTAACTAGAAACAAATCTGTTGCTTGGAATAAATGTTCAGTCCATATGTTATCTTTCATGGTAGCTGATGGAAGTGCGAAATCCTCCTTGGTGAATGCGGCTTGCGGTCTGGCCCTGCCCCCACCACCATATGTAACACATTTAGGAGTGGGGAGAGCACTTCCTTCGTCATTTGACTCTGTTGCTTGCGTTTTTCCTTGAGTAACATAGAAAATTGAAAGAGAATCAGCGGTACCAGTACAAAGAGTGGACAGACCAACTAGCTGTTCCGAAAGGCATTCCAGAGCTGTGATGAGCAAAGAAGGCAAAAAGGAAAAGACAGAGATTAAGCACATTCTCCAAATCTCTGCACATTAGGAAATGGAAGAATCATCCTGGAGTCTGGAAACAGACCTGGGCTCATTCCCAGCACCACCATCGACCTGGTAAATCTGGGCAAGTTGCCTAATCTGAATGGAAATTTTCCCATCTGGAGAGTGGTGGGTGACACATAATAACTACCTTGCAGTGCTGATGTAGGAATTTAAAGAGATAATCCAAGAAAAGTGGCTGGAACATTGCGACTGTGTAATAAATATTAGTTTCGTCTTCCCATCTCTCCATCTCACTGCCATTCTTTTTAGCGATAATGAAATATTCTTGTTTGTGTTTCAGTGGTTTATGAGCGTTCAAGGAAGACCATGAGTGTGATCACACGCATGTTTTATGACAGAAGATTTACCAGAATCTTCCTTTCATACTAGAGAGCCAGTCTAAGTTGACTTCTCTTGGCAAAACCTGTGGTGTAACTGGAAGACTTGAGAGTTTAGTGACCAATACACTTCAGCAGAATGTAGCCCCAGGTCGAATGCTTAATGCTGGGAAAATAGTCCTTAATGTCTGAATGCATCTGAGTGTTGCTGAGAGCCAAATGTGTGGGGTAGGACCCCATGTGAATTGAAACATCACAAAAGATTTATATTAATTCCCAGAAAACCAAATATATTGAGTTTCATGCAGCTCTAATTGAAATGTAATAACTGTTTACAGATTTGACTGCACCATCACCACAGAGTAATTGCTTTTCCACACCAAGCAAGTAGGAGATGAAGTAAATGTGCCCAGAAGAGTTTGGAAGTTCAATAAAATGTTTCTAAGAATATGGTTATACATGGTTCTTTCCTGTCTCAAAGCTCAGAGCCCAACCTCCACAGAGTCAAGTAACTGCTGGCCTTGGGGATCCAAAGAGACCTTTTTTTCTGTTTTCTTTTCTTTTTTCTTTTCCAAGAGAGGGTGGGAGGAGGGGTAGAGGGAGAGGGAAAGAGAGAGTTGTAAGCTTAAAGCCCCCACACAGGGCTCAGTCCCAGGACCCTGAGATCATGACAGGAGGTGAAATAAGGAGTCAGACGCTTAACTCACTGAGCTACCCAAGTGTCCTAGAAGAGATCTTTTATTACTCCAGTTGGGATTTGTTAAAACACAAAACTGCATTCTCTTAAAAAGCTACATTTAATAAAGCATTTATTGTTGGTTTTTCATATGTTCCACATAGCTTTGGGGTCAACAATCAGAGGTATCTTGGCTTTTTATGTACACTAAAGATGTTGGCATCTCTGCAGAGGGCAGAAAGAAAGAATGCAAAGAAATGTGGAAAGCTTGGAAATTCCTAATGAATCCCACTGCAATTCGTTCATCATGAAAATTCCCAAGAATCATTTATGATGGGATAGGGACCAACCTTGCTCAAAGCAACTGGAAATATAGTTAAAAACAAAACAAAGCAAAAAGCAGAAATGAAAACAAAGCAGTGTTTGGGAAAAGATTCACTCAACACAGTAAGAGAAAAAGTGGCTTTTTTCTGCCCCCAACCCTCAAGGCCTTAGAATATCTTTATAAGTGGCAAAATAATCAGGGAAAAAGGGAGAGTTCTGTCTTTTGAGAATGTTCAAAAAATAACACTCCATTAGAGGAGTAATCTAACCTTTTTGAGAGCATATGTAACAATCTCATGAGATCAGTATTATTTTCCCCATTTTAAAGATAAGGAATCCGAGGCCCTGAGAAATTAATTATTTTCCACATATAGAGTAAGTTGCAAAATACAAACTCAAATCTAATTCATGCTTTCTCCAAAACTAGTGCTCTTATCAGAAAAAGTGACCAATTTCAAAATGAAAAATATATATATTAAAAATAAAAAACTACATATATGTGTATATATATATAATATGCATAGTTTCAGAAAAAAACACATTTTGATATTAAGATCTGACTTGAAATTCAATTATGTTCATACATTATATGCTACTACTCAGAAAGTTAAAAAATGGAAGGGTAATTGAAATACAGTTGCTTGACCTCAGGTTCTTACTCTAAATCATAGAAAATAAAATATAAATTTTCCCAGGAGTAGTGTGGAGGGTAGTGTGAAATTAACGACAATAGTAATAGGACAGTTCGGAAATATCTGTGCCTTTTCTGATGAAAATTCCATGGTAACTGAAACCATCTTGTCCCATCATATCATTGTGAGCAGATATGAGATGGAATGACAGGTTCCACTCATGAAGTAATAGAGAAGGGCACCTATGGTTCTAAAAACCTCAGTTTTTGCATCTGTACGATGGAATCCTAACGGTGCGTACCTCACAGAATGAGAAAATGCACGTAAAGGCTGTAGTGTGGCAGTTAGCATATGGTAAGAATCTACTAATTAATGATTTTTATTATTAATGCATTAGCTGGCAATATTGATACCCCACAGCTCAGAGCACAATTGATTTTTCCCGAATAAAGAGAACCTACTCCTAAGTTGTTTTAGTTCCTTGTTGACACATCTTAAACCAATATTTTAAGAACTTCTTTTCTGTGAGGTGTAAATATTGTCAAAGTACTTTTATAATGGCTTGAAGAGATTGTAGGATTCCAATATACTCTGTGTGAGACAGTACCTTTTCTAGAACAAACGTTTTTCACTACAAATAAAAAGAAGCCTGACTTAAGAACTTACACCTAGATTTTCTTGATCACCATATTTCAGGTTTTCATATTGTCTCCTTTAACATGAACTATACACAGTTAGATTTATCTTCAAGTTCTACCTGCCAACACATAATATGCAGAAACACTAGGGCAGCTGTGCTGTAATCAGCAAAGTAATGCTCCTTGCCATGTTGTCCATGTCCTAATCCCCAAAATCTGTCAGTATATTACATGACATTACATGACATTTTGTGGATGTGATTAAGTTAAAGATCTTGAGATGGAAAGATGATCCCAGGTTACCTGGGTAGGTCCAGTGTATACACAAGGGTTGTTATAAGGCCAGGCAGAAGGACCAGAGTCAGAGAAGGAGGTGTGACAAGGTAAGCAGAGTCAGTAGGGTACCATTGCTGGAAAGGGGGCCATATGCCAACAAATGGAGGTAGTTTCTAAAAGCTGAAAATAACAAGAGACACGTTCTCTTCCTGTCTCCAGAGTGAACACAGCTCTCCTGACATTGGTTCTATAGGACCCAGTTTTGGACTTCTGACCTCCAGAAATGTAAGATAATAAACTTTTCCTGAATAATGTGATATAGGTTCAGTATTTTCTTTTTCATTGTTATGGTGGTTCTTGGCGATTTATTTATTTATTTGCATATAGAGATTAGAAAATTCCTTCTCATTAATTACAAGAGAAACTATTTGAAATCAAAGGGCTTTAGTAGATGTCTATTATTTTACTACACAAATTGCTTCCTATAGATAAAACTTTCACTAAACTCATCCTCAATTCAGAACAAGGAAAAGCTAACTTTATCAAGAAAATGATGAAAACTTATCAAAATCTTAAGTATTAAGAGTGACATTCAATGATCAATTCAACATTAACATTCCCAAGAATCAGGGGACCCCATATTTGCGTCTCTAATCCAAAGCAAACATGTCCATTAGCTGGTAGACTGAGGATGTTGACTTGCTTGTGTAAATCTGAGCTTCTTTGAAGTTACCAAGTTCACTAATGTTCTAATTATGTGGTTATATATGATATTTTTCTGATTTTTGAATTCAGTTTGTATATTTGTCCATTCTGAATAACACAACAAAATTCCAGTGGCTTAAATAGCAGAACTTCATTTTGTCATAGTTCTAGAGGCTAGAAGTCCAGGACCAAAGAATTATCAGGGTTGGTTTCTGATTAGAGCACTTTTCCTGGCTGCTTTGTGTCTTCACATGGCCTTTTTCCAAGAGATCTCTGTTATCTCTTCCTATAATGTCATGAATCTTACCTGATTAGGGTCCTACCCTTATGAATTCATTTAACTTGTCACCTCTTTAGAGACCCTCTCTTCAAATACAGTTGCTTTGAACTTCAACATGAATTTTGAGGGGACACAGTTCTGTCTATAACAGCTTCTTCAAGGGATGAAAATAGAAAGACAGATGAAAGCAAGGAGTGAGAGAAGAAAATTGTATTCTACTCCATTGTAATCTCTTGCTCTCTTTGGGACTAATTAGAGTTGGGAATTTTATTTGAAAACATGTTTTAAATTTTACATGTTGTCGTAAATTAATTCTAAAGAAAATTCCTTAGGTTTACTTTTCTGTGCATACTGTTATTCTTTCCTATTAGTCTGAGAGTTAGAGATGCAGAGGAAAATGCTCACACTTAAAAATATACATAAATATATGCCACGTTCACATTTTTTTTCATTTCAGAACGCTGTCATGTTATTATGAAGAATGTGTGAAGAAGATTCTAATTTTTTGAAAGTATAACACTTATTCTAATCATAATAAGTTAATTTTGAACAAAGCAGCATTCACTACATAATTTATAAATAGTTTCAACATTTATGTTTTTGGCAAAAAAAAAAAAAAAAGTTAACTGAATTCCTATGCTTTGTTACTAGGACAAAGAGAAAAAAAAAACACCCCAAAACGATTGTCAGACTTTGGATGTGACTTGAGATAATCTTAAGAAATACTGTAAGTTTAACGTTCAGTTTTCTGTGAGCTACTAATTTGTTGAAAGCCTCAGGTCATTTTTTGGCGTTCAAAATAGGTTACTGGAATTTCCACCTCCATCTTGCTTCCCATTCCTTGTCTTGCCTTCCTACCACTCTTCTTGTGATAGAGGTCTATATTACATGGGTTTGGAAATATCCTAGAGAAAAATTTCCTTGCTGAAAATTTTGAAAGAAAATGTCTATAATACATGATCCATGACAACATTATTGGAAATTACCCTTTCAAGCCTGGGGATTATCTCTCCAGCCTGATCCTTCATATCAGTCCTGGGTGATGGTGAAATCTTTGCAGTGGGCAAGGTCTCTCTTGGATGATGATTCCCCACCATTGACTCTCTCCATTCTCCCCCCACTCCCAGTTCAGTCCATTCTCTGTTGAGACAGCATCTCAAAGAGTCATTTAGATAAATATCCCTCCCCCATGCTACAACTCTTCATAGGGTTTAGACTAAGATCCAAACTTTAGTTTTTGCGTGGTGCCTCCTTTTTATCATTTTGGGCTTGACACAACTCTTACCTCTTCTGATATTTGTTCCCTGACTGCCCTGGGTAAAGTCCCACCCAGCCCTCAATAGTCAGTCTCTCACTCTTGCCCTATTTTTACTTTCTCTGTAGAATGTACCACTCGTGAGGATATCTATATGTACATTTATTCTATTTTTAGCTTTGTATTGTCAGTTTTACTCCATTAATATCTTAAGTTCATTAGGGCAGATAATTTTGTCCATCATGTTCATGGTTGAACTCCCATGCTAGTTAAATACTGGCATATAGCAGTATTATTTTTAAATTTATTATTGTTATTCCTTATTATTACTATTATTATTATTGTCCTTACTTATTATTTTCTTCTGATTATTCTTTTATTTGTTTTTATTCCTTATTTTTTATTATTGTTATTATTATTATTATTATTATTATTATTACCACAGACGTGGAGGCTTAAGGCAAGTCAAATACACTATCTCGTGGTTTCATAGGTCAGAAGTCCAGGTCTGGTTAAGGTAGTTTCTCTCTTTAGCCTCTCATAAGGGTGAAATCAAGCTATCAACTCAGGTGCATTATTTTCTGGAGCTTGGAGTTCTTTTTTTCAAGTTTATACGGTTTGGGCAGAATTCAGTTCTATATAATTGTAGCACTGAGGCCCCTGTTCTCTTGATGGCTGTAGACCAGGCTCTTCTCTCAGCTCCTGAAAGCTTTCTGTAATTCTCTGCATGTAGCCTCCCCCCTCTGTAGGCCCTATCATTCTTTGAATCTGTCTGACTTCTGTCTCTGGTAGCCATCGCCTGATCAAGCCAGGCCCACCCACACTCAAGAGGAGGGTATCCTGCAGAACGTACATCCTGGGAGTCAAGGGTATCATGGGAGGCCTCTTAGAATTCTGCCAACAATACGCTCAATAATTTCTGAATTTATAAAGTGGTGTCACTCCACCTCCACAACAAAGTTGTCAGACTAAAAATGATGACAGTAAAGAAGTAGGTTTTCTTATACTAAGAAGTATTTGTTTTTGTTGTTTCTTTGTTTTAATCTAATGTTATATGTACCTTCCTGTAACTAGATTTTGAGCCACTGAGGTTGCTAAACTCACAAATGTGATTAACCGGAATTTGCTCGCCAATTTATAGGCATGCTTGTTCATAACTAACTAGCTTTCAATTAGACAATGTAATTGTGCTGCTTATTTTAAACTATTTTCTCAATCCGATGCTTATTTTATCATTTCCTTTCAATGGATTATGGTTTCATGATGAGAATTTAGTAGACATCATTAAAGATTGTCATTCTCTTGACATTTTATTTTATCCTTTTCTAAGGTCCCCCCACCCCCCAAATACGCCCACCTTTATTCCTAGTATTGATTATGAATGTGTCTCTATCATGATAATCAGTAAATAGGGAAGAGCAGAGTCTTTGGAACCATCAGTTTTTGTTTGAATTTTGACTCCACTTTGTATTTATGATCATGACAAACGACTTCCTTCCACCTGAGTTCACCTGTTAATAAAATGTGGATAACTGTATTTAACTCAAAAGACTGCTGTAGAGAGTAAAGAAATAAATCATTTGTAAAAGTGGCACACAGTAGGCATTCAGTGAAAGTGAGATTTATTTTCACAGGTGGAAAATATAGATAACGTCTCCCTAAATTCTTGTTAAAAAAAACAGATTCCCAGGTTCTTCCCTAGACAAATAGGTTAGATATTCCAGAACAGACACCCAGGAATCTCCGTTTTAAACAAAAACCTCAAGTCCTCATTAGCACACGAATGTCTGAAAGTCAAACATAAGGAATTGAACAAATAATTCATTAGATAGGAGTAAAGAGCATTTTGAATGTATTTGTTATTGAAAAATACCGTTCATGTCCTTAAAGATATAATCGTTATGTAAAATCTCAAGCTTTCTGTCAATGTAAAATGTCTTACTTCCTGTTTTGTTAAATTCTGTGTACTGCATATATATGTCTGTTTGCTTTGTTATAAAGTATTGCGTAACTTAAGGATCATATTCGTGCTCCTTCTCTCAGTGTGTTACAAACTGAGTTTCTTTATCCCTCCTACCCTCCAAAGTCTTGGAGCTTTGTTTCTGTTCTCAAAGAACAATTTGTCAAGAAGGCAAATAATATTCACATTCTGATTCTTCATTTTCCATTCTGGTAGTCTCCTCTTATCTGTTGGGGATACATCCCAAGACCTCCAGTGGCTGCCTGAAACTGGGGATAATAGACAACCCTATAGGTACTATGTGTTTTTCTCTATACATACGCACCTATGATAAAGTTTAATTTATGAGTTCGTCACAGCAAGATATTAAGAATAATAATAAAATAGAACAATTACCACAACATGCTGTAGTAAAAGCTATATGAATGTCATTTTCCTCTATTTATCAAAATTGCTTACTATACTATACTCACACTTCTTGTGATGATGTGAGATGATAAAATGCCTAGGGGATGAGATGAAGTGAGGGGAATGGTGTATGGTGTAGGCACTGTGATGTAGCACCTCAGAAGGATGCTACCCCAGAAGGAGGGTCATCTGCTTCTGGACTATGGTTTGGTAGTGAGTGACTGAACAGGAGGGAAGCAAGGGCACAGACAAGTGAGGGGGGGACTACTGTGTAAAGATTAACTTATTTTTATATATTTATGTTTGGTCATTCAATTAGCTACAGAATGGTGATGCTCTCAAACCAAATACAGGCAGCCCCCACTTTTCAAAAGTTTGTGCTAATGCCACTTTACTTTTACGAGAGCAAGATGTACATTAGTGCTTATTGTCACTAACTGAGAGAACTCCAAAGTGGATTTTTGCCCTTACAAAAAAAGGCAAAAGCAAAAACAGCATCAGCCTCTGTTTTGCAGTGAGCCTTCTAGAGGCAGCGAGCGCCCGAGCAGTGAGAGCGGCCCCACCAGGCTCCTTCCCTGGGAACTCACTCAGCACCTCAGCATCCAGTCTCCACAGCTTGGAGCAGTGTCTGTGAGCATCTGTGCTCTATCTTGATTCGTTCGGTGCATTCATTAGCAAGATGTGTTCTAAGATATCAGAAAAGCCTAAGAGAGGTAGTTTTTGAGTCTGAGAATGCTAAAATATTTTTTTCTGTATAAATTAATAGTAATTGCTTCTTTGCTTCATGCCATTTTGGCTTATAAAAAGCTTCAAAGGTCTTTCTTTTTGGATGGTGGGGGAAGCCTTGTATGTCTTAAACTTAGAGAAATATATGTACTAGTTATGTGACTATATTTTTGGAAGATAAAAATCAAGATGTGGTTTAAAAAAATGGAGACAATTGGTGAGAATATTCGACTATTTGAAAATAGTGTGTTCTGGAAAATCAGTCACAGTCATAAGGTCTGTAAGTGTCCACGTGCCTGATTACACTAGTGGATAAAGAATGAGATAAAATTCTTAGAGTTTTCTCTTTCAGGATTTTACATTTCAAATGTTACCAGTTAAATTCTGTCTCTCTTCTCTTCTGTAAGCCCCACCTATACCCTGACCTTGAACTCTTCTCTAGCTCTTATTTTTGATCAGAACCATGTGCACTGCAAGTCTTTCCTGGGATGGAAGCAAATCATTTCAGTATAGCATAACCAAAGCTCATAAAAAGCTCACTGCCATTGTCCTTTGAAACTGGCCGAGGATGTGGCCCGTCTTCCCACTGTGTCTTATCAGCCCCTCGAATTATATCTTTCCCCCTCATGAGGAGCCATATCACCCCAGATGTGTTTCTCCAGCACAATTTGAAGATAATGAGACAAATACTGGACACAACATGCTTCTGACAGAGACCGCTGAGTGTAAGCTTGTGGGAGAGAATTAATTTGGCCAGAGGCGGCAGCTAGTTTAGCCTCCCACGCTTGGCAGCCTGGATCACTGGGCCTCTCAGATTTAGTAGATGCCAATGCACAGATCAAAACTTGTATTCTCAAACCAAATGGCCATTTTTGAATTTCAAGTGCCATGAGGCTTTGTTCATGGATGGCAGAGGAAATGAGGGAGGCTAGCCTCTTACGTAGGTTAAGTTGTTCACGTGAGTGTGGAGGATTTAGATTTAACCCCCTCTCTCACCTCCTCCCCAATATTACTCCTTTTTAGTTTTTTATGAGATTTTATTTAATTTTTTGTGAGAGACAGAGCAAGCCTGAATGAGGGGAGGGACAGAGGGACAAGCAGACTCCCTGCAGGGTAGGAAGTGGAATGAGGGGCTCCATCCGAGGACCTTGGTATCATGACCTGAGCCAAGGGCAGACACTTAACTGACTGAACCACCCAGGTGCCCTAGTTTTTTGTGTTGTTTTGTTTAATATTATTTATTTATTTATTTATTTGAGAGAGAGCGAGATAGCATGCATGAGGGATGGGAGAGGGACAAGTACAGAGCTCAGTCTCATGACCCTGAGATCATGATCTCATCCAAAATCAAGTGTCAGACACTCAACCAACTGAGCCACCCAGGTGCCCTACTTCTTTTTAGTTTTAAGTAACTAAAGGACTTGGAATATTTCTTAGGTGCTTTGATTTTATGCTTAACATGTTGTGATATTACAAAGATCTTGCTTGATAACAAATACGACAAAAGCCATGTGAAGAGCTCATACAAATAATAAAAAGGATTAAATTTAAAAATAAACAGAAGATATGATAGAATTTAAAACTAACTTAATATTTATTATATGCCAGTCTCTCTACTGAGAGCATGGACTTTAGAGATGGAATCTGGGTTCAAATTCTAACTCTGGTAAATTACTTGGAGAACTTGAGAGAAGTTACTTCCCCTCTCCAGAACTCACTTCCCTCACCTATGTAATTGGCATATAATTAACTTCTTAGAGCTGCTGTGAAGAATTAATGCATGTGCTATGCATAGAATACCATCCAGCACATCCTAAGTACTCAGAAGATAATTCATCATTAGTGTTAATTGTGATAACTATTAACAATTATTTGCGCTAGTAATACCTTAGCATTAATGATAACTATTTTTTACCACTATCAGTGATAACTTTTATCATTAGTGATAACATGATTGTTTATAACTATGATAACTAGTGATACTACATAAATTTCACTACTTCTTTTTGAAAAATTTCATTACTTCTTAGGTATTATCTCTTCTAATTTAAAAATATTCTTAGCTCTGATTTTAGTTTCCTCTGATATAACTGCTTAACCATACAAAACCCAAAAAGAAAAAAAATACCAGAGATCATATGACCAATAATTGACAGCACTAGACAGTTGTCTGTCCAACTCCAAAGTGTGAGGCATTACATCTTTCTGAATGTAAGCAAATGGTTCAAAAACATTTAATAAGGCAATAAGCTTTACTGAGCTCCTCCCATGTTCTCCTTCCATGTTTCTCCTTCAGTATCAAAATGTGCATGTGAGCCTGTGTGTATGTGTGGGTGTGTGTGCGTGTGTGTAGGAGGGCCATGGGTGGTGAAGGAAGGTTCCTTCTAAACCTCTACCACCCCTCCAGGAACATTCTTTGCAAGGACTTTTGAACATCCCAGAACGCTGAAAATGGTAAGCTAAATAGGATCCAAGTAACGTCTAAATGCAAAGTTCTGTTCATTCATCCATCCTACATTTATTCATCCACTTATTTATTATCAAATTAAATGTTTACTATCTACCAGATATTGTTCAAAACTTGAGGGGCTAGCCCTGGGGGGGGGGGAATTGTAAACTATCATGAGCTTGCAATTGAATGGAGAAGACAGACAGCAATCAAACAAACAAGTAAGCCGTAAACATTTATTAGTGTGAAGAGTTAGACTGTGTGTGATGGAGAATAACTTTAAATCTAAACATTTAGAGTGAGATCTGAATGGCAAAAAAAAAAAAAAAAGGAGCAGCTATGAAAAGATGACAGGAAAGTGCAGTGAGGAAGAGGAAACAGAAAATGAGCTTATATGGGAAGAACTGAATGTTTGTGGAACTGAAATAAAAAGCAATATGGGAGGGGTCTAGTAGTTAAGGAGTGGAGAGGTGGGAAACAAGTTCAGAGAAGCCAGCAGGGGCCAAATTAAAGATACAATTTATAGATATGTATGTATATAAGCCAGGGTGAGTATACGAGAAGTTACTGAAGGGAGTAAAATGATCTGATTTAGTCTGTAATCTTTTTTCAGTTATCCTGGCTGCTGTATAAAACAAGGATTTGGGCAGGGCAAAAGGAAAAAGAGACTCCTGAGAAATTAGGAAGCTATTACAGGATTCTAGGTGAGATGGGAAGATAGATTAGATAAAAGTCATTATTATAAGATGGGGGAAAGTGGACGTAAGTGAAGATGAGCTTGAGAGGTTGAACTGACACTTTTTCTGAATGATTGTGTGTAGACATTCAAGGGAAGAACTGAATCAAGGGCCATAATTCCTTTTTTTTTTTTTTTTTTATTTATTTATGATAGTTACAGAGAGAGAGAGAGAGAGGCAGAGACACAGGCAGAGGGAGAAGCAGGCTCCATGCACCGGGAGCCTGATGTGGGATTCGATCCCGGGTCTCCAGGATCGCGCCCTGGGCCAAAGGCAGGCGCCAAACCGCTGCGCCACCCAGGGATCCCAAGGGCCATAATTCCTAATGGTCAATGGTCAAAGTCCACAGTTGAATCTAGATGCCAATGGAAAAGACAGCCAAGGTAGGTCCTGAGCCAAATACTTTTGGTACCCATTAGGAGTTTGGGGGCATTTCCTCCACAGGGCTGCTGGGATGTGTGAGATAGATGGTGTTCTCTCCATTTCCAGATGCTGAAACCACTCCTGATCATGTGGCCCCACAGCTCCTGTTCTCTCAGCCTGGACCCCACCTATTTCTTTATCCTCAGACTATTCTTCTTTTTTTTTTTTTTAATTTTATTTATTTATGATAGTCATACAGAGAGAAAGAGAGAGAGGCAGAGACACAGGCAGAGGGAGAAGCAGGCTCCATGCGCCGGGAGCCTGATGTGGGATTCGATCCCGGGTCTCCAGGATCGCGCCCTGGGCCAAAGGCAGGCGCCAAACCGCTGTGCCACCCAGGGATCCCCTCAGACTATTCTTCTTATCTTTCAATCTTCCTGGGCAGCTAAAGATGTGTGTCTAGTTTTAAGAGACATGTCTTATTCTCTTACTCTTTGCACATGCTCCCAAGTTTCTTGCCTAAGCACCTAGGTCCCCATTTCCTGGGCCTAATCTTTAGGCTTCTAAAACACAAAAGCTAATACATTTATAAATAAATGTATTTTTTGAATGTGTTCAATGTGTTTCCCCTCTTAAATGCGAGGATAGCATCTGAGGGTTGATGAAAATTATAAGAAAGTACATACACACACACACACAGATGGATATTTCAAAACCACTATCCCTCCATGCTCACTCTGCCTTACATAATCTCAAATATTATCACTCTCACTAATTACTAACTCCCTTTAAGCTTGTCCCATGGCCTGTTTTGGTTTAATTCCTCACATATTAAATTAGGATGAATAATCTTCAAATTACTTTTAGATCCAAACTAACTATAATTCCATTCTAGATTTTGAACAGAAACTCACATTTCTTTGCTGCCTATGACCTCCCAGGAATTTTGGGAAAATACAGTGGAAGGTAGTTACTCTAATTGTGTCTCCTACTTAGATTCAAGAATATTTGACGGGATGACCAATCAAGCCTGCTAAGATTGTATTTGAATTAGTGCACTAGAGGTTTTCTAGAAAAGAAGTCATCCTAAGAGCCCAAACACAAAATATTAGTTACCCTGAGTTAATCCTGAGATTAGCAGGAGCCTGGTTAGAGATAGAAATGCCTCATGGGAGCAGCTCATCTACCAGTACTAAGGACAGTAGCTGAAATTGGAGGGGGGAATGGAGAGAGGAAGAGAGAGACAGAGGGGAAGAAGGAGAAAGAGAGAAACAGGAGGACAAGGAGGAGGGGAAGAAGAAGAAAAGAGAGAAGGAGAAGGAAACTAGAAGAAGAAAGGAAGCAAGGCAAGAGAAAGAAAATATAAAGTATATCTAATAGACTTATTCATACCACGTGTACAATATATCATGAAAAACCCACAGAGAAGTGTGAAGGGCCAGGGAATAAGAAGATAGTAATATGATTAGATATCATGCAACAGAAGCTAGGGAACACATTTTACACTTCTAATCTGTATTCCAGAAACTAAAAATTTTAGAGGTTAAATTTCTACCTAAAAAAGGAGAAAGGTACAATAAAAAAAAAAAAGGAGAAAGGGTATTAGTTTACCCACTCAAAAATATTTGTTGAGCACTGACTATGGGCTAGGTGGCATTTTAGACCCTGAGGATACAGTAATGAAAGATGCCATGGCTGAACTCAAAGAACATAAATGGATTGACAATTAGCACATAAGTAACTATATGGTACCTTCGATAATGATAGATAATACAGAGAAATACAGAACAAAGTTAGAAGGATAGAGAATGGAAGACAGTAGGTTCGACAAACCATGCTAGTTTCTAACAAGGAAGTTCGCAATGTTAAAGGGACTGATAAAGTCCTTCGAACCAAAGTCTGAATAAATGTGACTGGTGGACACCTGACACCCTCAGACCTGAGCATAACATGTGCTTATTACGTATTTATGATTCCAGAGACAATGTAACCTTTTTTTTCCCCAAAGCTAGATGATGTAATCTTTTGATTACAACATTGCCTCGGTCATGGTATATTTGACATAGCATGTAAAATAATTAAATTGTGGATAAGATCAGGACAAAAAATTCTCTTCTACATATTGAAATTTTTAAGTCATGCAATTCGTCAACCTACTTGAATTGAATTATACTACCTAACATAATATTGCAAATGGAGACCATACAGTGAAAAAAAATTAAGGACACATAATATCAGAGGTAATCTAGAAATCTGGAATAGGGATTGAAAGATAAGAAACAGTTTATATTTGCTCCTTAATTAGAGATTCTGTTACTGATATTTCATTTTCCTTAACACGAAAGGAATCTTTTCAGATGTTTTCTTTAAAATAGTTAATTCTGCCTCTAGTTCTTCTTGAATTGATTAAAGAGAACCTTGTTTAAATTTACTTTAACCTTGTAAGTCAAAATACAATTATGTTTTCATCTCCACTCCCCCCCAAAAGAGAGAAAAAGTATATTGCTAGATTTAGGGAACTGCTTATAGAATTGTTTCTTTGAAAATTCCTTAAATTAGAAAAGTGCAAAATATGAGTTTTCCATTTATAAACAATGACCTCATGCTGAAATGGTATCAGGGAAATTGGCAGTTGCCAAGCTCAAAAGTTTGGTTGAGATTATCTTCTATATCACCGCCATCGCCGTATGCAGATCATCTACTTTCACCTTCCATCCTGGTTACACAAAACCTGAGATCAAATGTGTAAAATACACAGGAATTATAGTTAACCATGTTTGGATTAAGAATAATTTCCTGTAATAAACCTTCTTGTTCCCCCTATGCCACTCTCTAGCTACAAAATCTTGAATTTATCTTCTGGAGATCATTGTTTCTTCATCTTTAAAAATGCTGTTAGTTAAATTTTTTTTAAAAATCTCTTTGGGGCACCTGGCTGGCTCAGTCAGTAGAGCACGTGACTCTTGGTCTCAGGGTTGTGAGTTTGAACCCCATGCTGTATGTAGAGATTACTTAAACATAAAAATTATTTATTTATTTATTTATTTATTTAGTTAGTTAGTTAGTTAGTTAGTTAGTTAGTTAGTTAGTTTTTATTGGAGTTCAATTTGCCAACATATAGCATAACACCCAGTGCTCATCCCGTCAAGTGCCCCCCTCAGTGTCCATCACCCAGTCACCCCCACCCCCCCTCCCACCTTCCTTTCTACCCTCCCTTGTTCGTTTCCCAGAGTCTCTCATGTTCTGTCTCCCTTTCTGATATTTCCCACTGATAAAATTTTTTAAAAATTAAAAAAAATCTCTTTAAATCTCTTTAAACTTTAGTAGTCTTAAGTATTTATACAAACTGTAAGATGTTTTGCAGTTTGGGAGATATTTAAATACTTTCTGAATCAGACTAATGTGAACTTGGATCTTGATTCGTCAACTTACCAATTGGGTTATCTTTGTCTCACTTTTTTTTTCTTTAAAATGGAGATTAAAAACATGGCATTCCTTGAAGGGTAAATGAGATAGCACACAGGAAATACTTAGCTCGATGCCCGGCACTAACAAAAATTCATTGTTCCCTGCTCTATCCCTATGAGATGCTTCATATTTTCCAAAAGATTTCTTACAGAATTAGACCATCACTGCACTCATCATATGGCTAATCAGGAGATGGTTTCTCCAGTTTTATTAGAAAAAATAAGACAATAATTAGAGATGGTATTGGAAGGAAAACCTGTATCTATATGACAGTATCTTTAAATTTATTTATTTTTTTTCTTTTTTTTTTTTCTTTTTTTTTTAATTTTTTTTTTTTAGTATCTTTAAATTTAAAACCAACTTTCTCTTTAAATGGAATTGTTAGCTCTACCAGTATTGTCTGGGTATTTGGAGATTTTTCTGAAAATACTGTATTTTCTAGTTTTTACTCTATAATTACTTCTAAAACTCAGTGGCCTAAACCAACAATCACTTTATTGAGCCCATTGCTCTTTGGATTGGCTGGACAGTTTTTCTGGTCTGAGCAGGCTGGGCTGATCTCTGTTAGGCCCTCTAATGTGTCTGTGTCTAGCTGGTAAGTCAGATGATGGCTGGCACAGTTGGCAGTTGGCAGGCTGTGGATCAGGGCAGCCAGAGAATTTGGGGTGACAGGGCCTTGCTTTCTCATAATCCAACAGACTTGTTTGGGCTTCTTGACATAGTGGTGAACACATTCTCACCAAGGCAGTAACAGAAGGCAATCCCCAGTGCACGTAGAGAACATTTAATTCTTATGTCACATTCACTATTATTCCAATGATCAAAGCTAGTTGGATGGTCAAGGCTGGAGTCAGTGGGAAGGTACTGCCTGCCTATTCTGAGCCTTGAATAAAGGAAATGGAATGATTGCGTCTATTTTACAAAAAATCAACCACAAATGTACATGCTGCGCTTATTGGAACTAGTCATTACCTTAACATTTCTTTACATGGTCAATATGATAATTTGCTTGAAAGAGTGAATAATTATGGCCATCTTAATACTCATTTTAAAAATTCTATAGCACTGACTTTCCACCAGAAACCCTTTTTTCCTTTCTTCATTCTCTCCTTTTCATACTTCATAATGCACAAATCAAAGTAGGGTGTTATAGGTGAGAAGAAAAAGAGAATAGCAGCCAAATATACTTTTCAATATTTTCTTAGCAAATCCCAATTTAGTACTGCCCTCCTCCTCCTCTGCCTCTTCTTCTTCTTCTTCTTCTTCTTCTTCTTCTTCTTCTTCTTCTTCTTCTTCTTCTTCTTT
Organism: Vulpes lagopus; assembly: GCF_018345385.1. Taxonomy (NCBI): domain Eukaryota; kingdom Metazoa; phylum Chordata; class Mammalia; order Carnivora; family Canidae; genus Vulpes; species Vulpes lagopus. The sequence goes on from NC_054846.1 coordinate 32,026,649, forward strand.
TGATTTATACCTTAGAAAAGTATAGGAATGTAAAAATTTTAAACTGCTATGGGAAAGCTCAAAATAGCAGTTTTGTTTTTGTCTTTTAAAACAGATATGAAGGGATACCCATTGAAAAATACTGTATTACCAATATAACAGCAAATATTTATGTTTTTCTAATTTATTGTTGACAGTTAAAATGAGAATACAGATACAAAAAAAATTTTGTGAGTCTCCATTATTCCAATAATATGAGTAAAGACAATTTTATTAATAGACTCTAAGTCTGACAATAATCATTTGGTGATTTTCCATCTCCTTTATACTCTCTTTCCCTTCCAAATGTCCAACCTCATAAATCAATCAGGAAAACAATTATGGAGGAGAGTTACATGCATTCCATCTATGCTGTGTATCAGACATTCTGCTAATTGTATAATAATATTATCCCATATATTTTTATTTTGAAACATATTATTTGGGATGGCAAAAACTGTTATGCAGAATACAATAAGATAAAAAATGATTCATACTTGGTGTCATATGTCCAATACATTCTCAAACTATTAGAAGTAAAATGAGTGGCTTGGTGGCTTTTAGTAGTAACAGAGAACAATTATATAAAGAACCAGAATCACATTATTATGCCTGATAGTATTTCTCGGAAGTCTATGAAAACATAATAGTAAATTTACGGATACTTCTTAATAGCTCAATAATTTCTCAATAACTCATTCCTCAAAATTTTATTTAGCATATACAATATAATAGAAATTGTCTAGACACTAAGAATAAGAGCAGTCAATGTGTACAGATGATAAGGTGCTGAGACTTACCTGCTTCAGGTGCAGGCAGTTGTGGAGTGCATCATCCACAGAGAATTTGAGAACAGTAATAAAGGCAACTAAATTTGGTTTTCTTCTGTTATTATCACATATTGGCAATTGCTGACAAAGTCAGTAAAAAAAATAGTCTAATTATTATTATTATTTTGTGAGTTTAAATATTTTAAATGATTGCTGCCACTACAGTTGATTGTAATAAAATTGTAAGACACTGGTAACTCAAGTTGGTTCTTTGTCTTTACAATGTGCTACCATTGGTTATTTCTAGACATTGGCTTGAATGAAGGAATGCATACTACCTCAAGGGTTGGAGACACAAATGATTGGCTAATTGTATAACTTGGAGTTTTCCAAATTAACTTTAATGTAGATTACAGTGTCAAAGAATGATCAATAAAAATGTGCTAATTTGAAGCACGTAGTGCTTGTGTGCATGCATATGCATATGTATATAATTTTAATATATAATAATATACAATTTTAATTTAAATATATAATACATAAAAATTTTGTGTGCCCTAATTTATGTACTAATAAATATAGTAAGATTTATATGTTATACATGTACTAGTTTGAAGCATATGTATATTTCACAGTATTATACACATATGTATGTTTCACATCAGAATCTGAATTAGTGGTAGGTGGTAGCCTTGCCGGATTGAACTCTTAGCCTGTGGAATCCAATGCTATCTCTAGGTAGATGGTGTCAGAAATTTACTTAAATGGTAGGACACTCAACTGATGATGATGTTGTGGAGAATTGCTTGGCATAGGGATAAAACACCACATCTGTGGTGTTAGAAGTGTTAGTATAGTAGTGGTCTGAGAGTAAAGAGACCATCTTGGAAATAGTTTCACTCTTCTTGCTATTATTTTCTAGCATACTGGAAAGACAGGCAAGTTTTTCAGACTAGAGTTATATATCTTAACTGTGTGGTAGCATTTCTATTTTTGTGTCATCTTTCATACTTTATTCCTATGTAATAAAATACATGAATGCAGATTAAAAAAACTGGGACTAATTGTTAATTTGGAAATATTATTTCATAGAAATTTGTGTATGCCTAAAATATGAACACGTGTATGTAAGTTTTATCTTTTATTTTTTAATTTAAAAAAAGGATTTTATCTATTTATTTGAGAGAGGGGAGGGGATCATGAGTGGAGGGAGAGAGGCAGAGGGAGAGGGAGAAGCAGACTCCTTGCTGAACAGAGAGTCCTATGCAGGGCTCATCCCAGGACCTTGAGATCATGACCTGAGCTGAAGGCAGATGCTAAAGCTATACTGAGCCACCCAGGTGTTTTCCTTTTTATTATATTTATTTTTTAAAATTTATTGAAATTCAATTAATTAACATACAGTGTATATTAGTTTCAGAAGTAGAGTTCAATGATTCATTAGTTGCATATAACAACCATTGCTTATTTCATCACATGCCTGTCTTAATGTACATCACCCAGTTACCCCATCTCCTCAACCTCCTCCCCTCCAGCAACCCTCAGTTTGTTTCCTATGATAAAGAGTCTCTTATGGTTTGTCTCCTTCTCTGATTTCATCTTATTTTATTTTTCCCTCCTTTCCACCATGATCTTCTATTTTGTTTCTTAAATACTACATATGAGTGAAATCATGTGATAATGGCCTTTCTCTGATTGACTATTTCTTTTAGCATAATTCCCTCCAGTTCTATCCACAGCCTTACAAATGGAAAGATTTCATTTTTGATGGCTGAGTAATATTCCATGGTGTGTGTGTGTGTGTGTGTGTGTGTGTGTGTGTACATAAATTGACATCTGGGCTCTTTCCATAGTTTGGCTATTGTGGACATTGCTGCTATAGATATTGGGATGCCAGTGCCCCTTCAGATCACTATGTTTATACCTTTTCTTTTTTTTTTTTAATTTTTTTTTTTTATTTATTTATGATAGTCACAGAGAGAGAGAGAGGCAGAGACACAGGCGGAGGGAGAAGCAGGCTCCATGCACCAGGAGCCTGATATGGGATTCGATCCCGGGTCTCCAGGATCGCGCCCTGGGCCAAAGGCAGGCGCCAAACCACTGCGCCACCCAGGGATCCCTGTTTATACCCTTTCTATAAATGCCTGGTGGTTCAATTGCTGGATCATAGGGTAGCTCTATTTTTAACTTTCTGAGGAACCTCCATACTGTTTTCCAGAGTGGCTATACCAGCTCGCATTCCCTTTCTCCTTATCCTCACCAACATTTGTGGATTCCTGACTTGTTAATTTTAGCCATTCTGACTGGTGTGAGGTGGTATCTCATTGTGATTTTGATTTGTATTTCCCTGATGCCAAGTGATGTTGAGCAGCTTTTCATGTTTCCATGGCCATTTATATGTCTTCTTTGGAGAAATGTCTGTTTTCTCTTTTAAATAAACGTTTAAGGCTGTGTACTAATCATCATGACCACGATGCCAGAAAAGATATCCTAATATGGAAAATATAAACACTTATTTAAATAAGTAGTTAACAATATAATCTGTGAACTCTAAAGTTTGCACGTTTTAAATAATTATATATTCCTAACCTTTTATGGAATGATGAGTAAAACAAATCCTAGAATTTTATTGCTTTTTCTAAATAGTGTTTTTAACCAATATCATGGTTTTTTTAAGAAAATATTCTGTTAAATTATACATATTAAGTAAAAAGAGGAAGAGGCCTTTGTGATATTGTAAAAACTCATAAACCTGACAGAATTAGATCTTTAAATATGAGGCAATCTCAAATATTAGAGCATAATAGGCTACAGAAATAAGTAACATCTGGGACTGTTTTCTTGATTTTTTTTCTACCTCCTAAAAATATTGTTTGAGTAGAAGAACCAGATCCATATATATATATATATATATATATATATATATAATTATATATGTATATATATATACATATATATAATTAATCAATTTAAAGATACAATCCCATAGGATAGAATATACCCTATTTATAGCCTTAGCATAAAGGAGGATAAAGCAATAATAATTATCAAAATATTCTAATATATCTCTTCTTTAGGCAATTTATGTTATTTGAGAACTCAAGGATTTCAAAGAGCCAAATTTAGAATTCACATGATATAAAAAATATTGGAGTATTCAAAATACTAGACTGTAGGGAAGAATCTGCCTTTTTAATACACTAATAAAAGTCTAAATAACGCTACTTATGAAATCTCTGTTTTTGTAATAAATAAGAACTAGACTTATCATAATATTAGATTTATATATACAAAATCAGTTTAATTTCAGTGTAAAAATATGGAGAGATCAAGTAACTTGTGTCACTTTGCACAGTAATTTTGATACCTAATTTTTAATTTATTCATTTTGCCAGTAAAATTTTTCCTTTGTCTATAACCTTTTTTTAAAGACACAAGGAGGGGCGGCCCTGGTGGCTTAGCGGTTTAGCGCCGCCTTTTAGCCTGGGTTGTGATCCTGGAGTCCCAGGATCGAGTCCCAGGATCGAGTCCCATGTGGGGCTCCCTGCATGGAGCCTGCTTCTCCCACTGCCTGTGTCTCTGCCTCTCTCTCTCTCTCTCTCATGAATAAATAAATAAAATCTTTAAAAATAAATAAATAAAGACACAAGGAATATCTGAGTTCTGCTTGTAAATATACCAAGTACAGACTTGATCTCTTTAAATTTCTACTGGCAAAGTTAATTGCATTTTTTAGGAGTAAAAACTATTAAGTTTAAAATAGCAAATATAAAGGATCCCTTGAGAAGTAAGAAAATTTTGTTTCTTTTAGTAAATGAGAATGTATCAATATTGATCTCTTCCTTCTCTTCCTAAATATTGAACGATCTGCCTAAATACTTCTATGGCAAATCTATCTAAAAATTGTAAATGTAAATATTCTCTTCATCAATTTTCAGTGAGAAATGAACACTTGAGTTAAACTCTTTTTCATGAGGAAGGATGCTAATACAAATCTTGGTATGTTATCAACTTTATGATTGTCATCTATTTGTTGTTTTTTGTTGTTATAGATAATATTTATCCTTCCTCACACTTCCTGTGTTTTTTTGTTTGTTTTGTTTTGTTTTGTTTTGTTTTGTTTTGTTTTATTTGGCAAAGGGTGTTCTGCTTGTTTTTAGTTGTAAGGAATAGTGAAGTCACAACAATCCAAGAATTTAGTACTGTTCGGACTTCATTTAATATCTTCTTATATGATCTACACATTATGGGAGAGTCCAATAAAAGAAGATGGGTCATTCTTCAATATCAGCTCTTTCCTGATAGTCAAAATCATCTGTGGAGCCCCTGGTGGAGCCTCATGGACTGAGAATGTTTTCACAATTTTTCACTGAGGTCTTGGTGGCACTATTCTCCCAGGTAGGTTACTGAGATTCTCTCCCTCTGTCTCAGTTAATGAGATTAAGCATTAAATGAAAATGTCCCATAATGTGAATATTTTACAAAGAGGAATTGGGAATCCTGGTTTACTGGCTTTTGAATTTGTCTAATGAACTTTGGTTTCTTTATTTGTGAATGTAGATTATGTAAAAGGCTACAATCATTTTATCTTAAATAATGAATGGGATGGGTAGCAAGCCCTTCCCCCTGCCACCTCTTCTGCTCAGAATCTAAAAGTAGCTGAAACAGAAAGGCAAGTGAGTCTTTTCTGGTGATATAAATTGGATCTTCTCTCAGGGCAACTTTAGCTCCAACTTGTTGCTTTATCATGTTGCTGAGATGGGCATTCCATGAATAATAAAAGCTACTGTGGCTTCAGTTATTATTGTGTGCTAGGCTTTATGTTAAGCACCTTTTACAGTTTCATTGAATTCTCACAGCAAATTATTCACATTTTCAGAAAAGGAGATTTAAGTATCTAACAGTTAGATAATGTTTAAAAATGGATATCTAATACCAAAGGTCATGACAACTGAATTAAAGTGATTCTGTGCCCTTTTCTGGTCCAGAATAATTGATGGTTACAATTCATCTTCACCACTATGATTAGGTTTTTTTTCATCAGATTCCGTCTATCTAGAGCATATGCTGATTATTAGTTATATTTGTTATATCATGCTCCAGTAACAAGCAACCCACAATCTCGATGTCTGAAAGCAACAGGGATTTATTGCTGTTTGTGCCACATATCCTTCACTGGTAGGCTGGGGGTTCTGCTTCACAGCATCCATACTCCAGGACCAAGTTTATTTTTCTGGTCAATCAATATAACATGATCATTTTTCATAAGATAAAATAACATTTTATGTCATCTGTTATGTATATATGCCCTAACCCTTTTTTTTAAAACTAATCCCCAGTTATTGCATCTGGGATGGTTTTGCCATTTCAGTTAGCTGGTATCTCTATCCTCATGACAAGTGCTATTCTTTAGAGGCTAAGAGCAGTGTCCCCAGGAACCAGAACACTTAGGTTCACAGTCTTGTGTGCCAATAGCTATGTGAACCATTTAGGTAAGCTACTTGAACTTTCTGTGCCTCACTTCATCTGTGGAATGTAATTATATCTGTCTCATAGGTTTGCTGTGTGAATTTATTGAGATTTTAGGTGTACATAAAGTACATAGACCGTGTCTGAGTTATGAGTTACCATATATGTTAGCTAATAATTTATGATTAAAATAATAAAAATACTTAGGAGTAGAATTTTTGAGTGGAAGATTATACAAATATTAAGGCTTTATATACACAAAATATAATTAGAATGAATTTTTAAAATTTAGGACTTTAAAATAAAGGATTCCCTGAGAAGACCCTAAAGCTTCTCTCTGGGGCAGTGTATACAGTTTACTAATAAAGTATAGGGAAGTGATAAAACCTGAAGCTACATGTAGACAGGTCAGAGTCTTTTCAATACTGTTTTTTTCCTAAGTAGCCCTGTATCTGCAATCTTCTTTTTATCAACTTCTCCTTGTTGTGCCCCATACCAAACCATAGGAATATCTGTTCTTTGTGAAAAAGCTTATTTCTGAATCTCAGCCTCATCCTGATAGGGCAGGTCCCCCATCAATCTCACCTTCAGACCTTTATAATTTTACTATATAAAGCTGAGTAGGATATAATTCAATTTAACAATCATTCTTGATACATGCAGGTCTCCCTTCCCTGTTCCTGTGCAATAACTTTGTCTCAGTCTCCTAGTCTTTCTGTTCCAAGGTTTTCATTTTTTTTTAAAGTAAGGTCTATGCCCAACATGGGGCTTGAACTCATGACCCCAAGACCAAGAGTCACATGCTCTATCCACTGAGCCAGTCAGGTGCCTCAACTGTTCCAAGGCTTTCAGAAGTATATTGTTCCCAGACATTTGGTATCTTCCATTAACATTTACATTTTTATATCATAAGACTATACCATTTATCTGCCTTTTTTTTTACAGAATGCAATGTAGTTTCTAAAATGAAATGCATTATTATAGTACATTCTATATATTGCTAAGATTATCACTGTACTTACTATTTGATTTGTTTTGTTTTTCCTGAAAAGTTTAAAAGCCTTATGTTATTTTCTGTAACTCATGTACTTGTGCTTTGCTCTTCATTTAAAGAATATGCACATTGCAGAGAGTAAATGGTAAAATTTGCATCTAAATTTCCTAAACAAGTGGATAGTTGACTACTATAGTCTTATAATATGTGTGGCCACGTATCAGTGTAATGAAAGACCAGTAATCCTCATATTGTTGGATGGAAAGACTCAGATACCATTGACTTAAAAGCTCAAAGTCCATTGAAAAGACAGAGTCTAGATTTAGCTCTTTGTTCCCTGACACATCTGACTAGCATTTGGTTAATGTCAGTGTCTTGCTAATACGTTTAGTACAATCTCTTCCTCGGCATGATTAACTATAATAGAGCTGCTGCTGAAAAGGTGTGCTTAATGTATTGTAAAGGGTCACAGATGGGAAGTATTAAGTCCAAGATGCCCAGCGAGCTAGACTATGAAAGATATAATCTGTATTTAATATCCTTTCCCATTAACAGTATCAGTCATATATAAGCAATTTCAGTTAAAAACTAATCTAGAGCAGTAACAAAGTTAGATGGCATCCCTACTGACAAAAGGTAGGGATCCATTAGTCCCGCCCACTACTGGCTGTTCACCAATGTTGGTAAAGATTAATGAGTCTTATGACAACAGGATAACTAGTACAGATATTTGGTATAAGGTTACTCAAGGAAAAAAAAAATCAGAGGGCCAAGTTTATTCCACACCTTTAGCCCAGTTCTTTTGAAAAACGTGATTTAAAAATCATCTAACTTAATATGAACTCAAGTGGTCTTTTTCTTTTCTTCTATTTCCAACATTATGTTTACAGGGCAATTTATTTATTCAGTATAAATTCAGCGTCTTTCAAAATATGGCTTTTTCTGGATTATCTGATTTTGTTTAGTGGAATTAATTAAATTTACTTTTTGTCCACCCAACAGATTTTCTTCTTTTGGTGGTATACTATAAGAGTGACATAATGCATTTACTAATTTGCAACCAGGACAATTAACATGAACCCACAGTCTACAGCCATGAAAAATATGATTACATCTTAAAGAAAACATAACATGGATAAATTATATTGAAACCAAGAAGGTACCTACAACAGTAAGGCACCCATGCTTGACTATCTTATCACTTCAGATTTAGTAGGATTTTTCCATATGTGTTGGAGACTTAGTGTTCACAGCCTCTGACAGTTCTCTACCCCTCTGCCATGTGAGATTACTGTACCTTCATAACTGGTATTTATTCATTTAGTCAGTATTTATTAATCACTATACCAGTCAATGTGCTAAGTTAGAGACAATTGTAAACAAAATGAGACATCAACTCCAACCTTATAACTCTAACCTTAGTAGGCTGGCAGGGAGACAAGTTATTCAACAAATACAAATACAAAAGTGTACATAAATTGTCATGAGTTTCATAAGAATAATCCATATAAATATCTGCTTAGGACCTTATGATATACAGTCAGCAATGCACTGGTTTAAATTGGGTGGAATGGAGAAAGTCTTTTAGAAGGAGTACATTAAATGTGGGGCAGTAAGTGTGAGTAAATGTTAACCAGAGCTGGAGAAATGTTCCAGACACAGGGAAGGGCCCAAAGAGTTTTTGGGTGGTAACAAGCTTGGTGCCATCAGGAAACTGAAAGATGGTCTGAGTGAGTTTAAAAAAATTGCCTTTTGGTTAATCTCGGGGCACAAATTATAAACAGGCGATAAGTGGACATATTCTGTCAAAGAATTTAGCTTATTTTGGCTTAACATAGAAGTCTTATTTCAGAGTTTTACCTGGATTTGTGTCCACGATGGGCTCTTCTCAGACCCGTGTCTTTATCTATCCTTCACAGTCTGGCTCCAAATGGAGCCAGCCACTGATTCTACCTGCAGTTGCCTCACATTGAGCTGTTTGCTGCTTTACTGTGAATCTCTTGCCCAGAACTTTCTCAGGTACTCTCTCTGTGTCAGTCAAGTTTGACCTACTGCTGGATTTTTGTCTTCTTATTCCAAAGAATGGAAGAGATTCTCAAATCTTTTTCTTTATCACCTTCCACAGACATTTTTGGCTTATTTCACCCCTCTTCACCTCTGGAAATAAACAGCTGCTCAATTTCATGACTTGTTAGTCCTTATCTTCTGTCAATCAAATATCTTATACCCTTATAACCAGTTTGCAAAAATTACAGTTAAGACAGATAAAATTTTTTTAAAGATTGTATTTATTTATTCATAGTAGACAGAGAGAGAGAGAGAGAGAGAGAGAGAGAGAGAATGAGAAAGAGAGAGAGAGGCAGAGACACAGGCAAAGGGAGAAGCAGACTTCATGCAGGGATCCCGGGACTCCTGGATCAAGCCCTGGGCTGAAGGCAGGTGCTTAAACTGCTGAGCCACCCAGGCTGCCCAGATAAATTTTTTAATAGCATCTTTTACTGTCCATGTATCATATAAAACATATTAAGATCTAGTGTAGCATGAAACTAGAGTTCAGCATCAAGTAGTCAAATAATAAATACACAAATTTTAATTACAAATTATAATAAATATAATGTAATATTAAAACATAATTTAAATCTGGGAGATGAATAACTGTTAATTTTATTAAAAATGGAGAAGACAATCATTTTTGAAAGAACATAAAAAATGTGTCAAGCCCTAAGATAAAAAGCACTCTATTGCCAGTTAAGAGCAGGAATATGTGTTAAAAATAGACAATGGTGATGAATATAACAAAGACACTGGGGTAAAGATGTTAATAGTTATGGATTTTTTTCCCGGCTTCCAGACAATAAATCTTTGTTTCTCTAGCAACCTGTTAATGTTTATGAAATTATGTTTAAGAAATATTATTAGACAAATAGAAGGGAATTAAAGCATAATTTAAATATACATCAGAATAGGCTATGTGGCATGGATTTCTTTGTGTGGCATCCTGTGGCTATTACATTTGCCAACTTGTCATATCAAGGGATTTTTTTCATTCTTTGATGTGTGACTCCTAATGCATGTTTCCCCGTGTTTATACTATCTATGTAGGTTGGTGGATTTCTATTTTGTTTTGCTTTTAGATAATATCTAATATTAGGCAAACTGCAACATCTAAATTCACAGTCCCCAAGACTATCCTCATTTCTGACAGCCAGTGCAGTTTGGGATTCCTAAAACTTACTTTATTATATTTTTCAGCTTCAGGATTTCTATTGGTTTATTTGATGGATGCTCTTTTCTTGTCAAACTTCTCTTTTTTTCAGACATTGCTTTCATAATTTTGTTTGGTTGACTGTGTTTTCCTGCAGCTCAAGAAACTGATTTAGGAAGATTATTCTGAATTCTTTGACAGTTCATAGAAGTGTTTTCTTTTAGGGTCAGTTATTATACCTTTATTAGTTTCCTTTGTTATTATCATATTTACCTGATTTTTTGTAATCCTTGATCCTTATATTAGTATCTGCAACTTTGATCAATCATGCACCTCCTCTAGACCTTGTAGACTTGCTTTGGCAGAGACAGTGCTTCATCAGTCAACCCAGTTTGGATTTCTGGGTGTATTTGTTGGTAATGTCCTTGAGCAGGTGGGTCTTGCAATTATGGTTTATTTGGGGTCAAGGCAATTGTTCAAACTCATGGGTTGGGGGTAGGGGTGTGCCTTACTGCCTGAGAACAGTTGGATAGGACTACTGGCTGGTTCCCTACCCAAGTAAGGCTGTAGCATGGGCTCCACAGTTGCCTGGATTCTCTGGCCATGACTGGGTACTTAGTAAGTGTGGTTATGAATTAGCCTATCTTCCCTGGCAGGGTGGCAGGACAGGACCAGGGCCTGTAGAGCCTGTTGTTTGAGGATTCAAATCAGGCCAGGTTGTATACTTCCCTGGTCAGGTGAGGCCGTTGGTTTTGCTCTGCAGACAGGGAAAGCCATGGGCTGTGCTCTGTGTTCAAGTGCTACTATATATAGGGTTATTGAATGAGCTATGGGGCTTCCTGTGTGCTCTGGTTAGGTTCCTTGGTTGGACAGGCTGAAGGATATTTGCAGCAATGAGCAAGGCTACAAAGATTCTCTGCCTGGGGCCCAGTGGGAAAAATGGCTCTAAACCCAGCAGAGCTCTTTATTTGTTGTCTTAATCTGCACCCCAAGTTCCCTGACCAACAGGGCCACTGGCTTTGGTCTGCAAATTACCAGCTTCTGAGGCTTACCTTTCAGTTTGAGCACCCCTGGGCCACACTTCCATGGGTTGTCACCAGCTCTTCTGATCTGATGGGACCAGAAGAGACTATTCCCAGAAGGCGGGGCTATGTCTCAGTTCCCTTGCCTGTGTAGAAGGGGGACGGGATATTCTGGGCTACTCCCAATTTCTTAAATAGGCTCTCTGGTTGGGAGGGGCTCAGAGGTACCCTCAGTCTTGGCTATTAGTTAGCCTCTGCCTGTGCATAGCTAGGCAATGCTCCCTGTCAGTACTGGCTTTGCTGTCGGGGAGATCAGCTGTTTTCCCACCTCTCAGCTCAAGCACTGCTCAGTCACACAGCTTCCAGAAGCTGTCACCCAGTCCTGGTCAGATGGAGCTGGAAGACACTCCGTGGGTAGTGGGGCTGTGATTCAGCCCCTTGCCTGACTGGGAAAACTAGAGTCAGCAAAACTCCTCATTCAAAGATCTGAATCAGGCAAGTCTGTGCCCCCTCAAGTTCTCTGATCAAAGTGCATCCCGATTTGGTTCTGTAGATGAGCATAACCATTGGTTGGAACGACTATTTGGGAACTGCAGATATGAACTCAATCTGCCAAGATCCATGTGTTGGTTATTGCAAGCTCCTCCCATGCTGCTCATCACAGTCACAGTCAGCTTCCCAGTGACTGGGCCCCATAGATCCCCCTGCAGGCCCGGTGGTGGGAGATCAATGTAGCAGCTACAACAGAGGAACCCCCAATGCTGATGGGGGCTTCCTTGTCCCCTGGGGTTCTCTTCTCCCAGTGGAGTAACCAGAGGCTCAGGGGACACCTCTCTGCAGTGCTGCACTGGCCTGGAAGAGGGTCTTTGCTGTCCCACCCTTCTATGCAGTCTCTCTTGGTCTCTGAGATGCAGGGAGGTGTTTCAGCCTCACCCCCATATTCTAGGATTCTCTCAGCAGTGTCTTGTTCTTGAATAGTTGTTATATATTCTTCTTGTGTGGAGAAACGAAGTCAGAAATAACCTATGTAGCTGTCTTGGTGATGTCACTCCAAAACCGGTTTTTAATCCAGCTCTATTCAATTCAGTAGGGAGAGATTCTGAATGTCTTAGTCTTAAGAGTGAATAAGCAGGAAGATGATACAGACAAGAAAACAAAGACAATATTCATACTTCAACATCTTTGAGTAAGTCCTAAATTAGATGAGATTCTTCATGATAATCAAAAGCAAGAATTATGTCTCCTGTGTCCTTTTAGATTGGAACTCAGAAGGACCCACAGGTGCATCCTGGATGCCTGATTCAGGTGGCAGAAGTAGCTCATTGAAAAAGAGAGATAAAAGTCATCCAAACATCTGGTAGAAACTGTGGAAAACACATTTTAGGCTTTGCACATGACAGGACGTAGGTGATAAAAATGGTCCTTTCTCTTTTTCTTTAATCGTTACACTCTATTACCACTTTTACAGCTTTCTGGGCACTCTTTCTTTATAGATACTAAAACACAAAACCAACACAATAACAAGAGCAAATAGAAAATGCTACATCCCGAGTAAATAATTCTGAAATCTTGTGAGGTTGCACCAATCTACATAGCAGCCAATCTACTTATATATTTGTTAGGTCTGTTTCGGTCATGGTCGGTGCCATGCTAACGACAGTGAAACATAGAAAATAAAAAAGATAGTGAAATATTCATTGATTCAATCTGTAATTATTTAGCATCAAGTATGTACAAGGCACTGTGAGAGATTCTGCAAGTAGAGGAATTAACAAGAAATCCCTGCCCTCATGTAGCCTATAATCTATAGGTACAGATATGCAGCACACTATTCATTATACAGATAACCAACCATAATCCTGATATGTCTGTGAAGGAGGATTACAGAATGCTAAAGAATATCCAGAAGAAGAATATGACCAAAAAATGTGTGTGTGCTGTGTGTGTGTCTGTGTGTGTGTATGTGTTTGAGAGAGAGAGAAAGAGTGCACATGAGTGTGTTTTGGAGCAAAGGACCAAATTGGAAAGGATCCCCCAAGGAGGTGATATTTTGAGTCCAGACTACGATGAGTAAAACTTAACTAAGAAGGAGAGCAGCTAGTGAGAAGATCCCAAGGTTGTAGAAGGTCTCTGTGGATGGAACTCAGAAGGCAAGGTCATCAGGCCACAAAGGCTGACTTCATGGGCCAGATAGGCTGGCATGGGCCAGATAATGTACAGCCTGATAATGATTTGGGTGGGGTTTTTTGTTTGTTTGTTTTTGTTTTGTTTTGTTTTGTTTGGTCACCAATAAATGGAAAGATATTGATGGGAACCTGGGATGATCGATGCTTTTGAAAGATCCCTCTGCCTGTAAGATAGATCATGGAAAAAGCAGGATCAAAATGGAGCACAGGACAGCCAGGTAGGAGTCTGTATTGGTGATATCATAAAACAATATTGGTAGCTTGGATGAAAGCAATAGAATGGGTGTGGAGAGAGGTAGACAGATTTGGAAAATATTCTAAGAACTAACATTGGCACAGTTAATTGACAATATCAATGGTGAGAAGAGGGAATGTCAAAATGACTTCTATATTTCTTGTCTCTCTTTTTGGAGTTTACAATTTTGAAAGAAATTTTTGAAGAAAAACAAGAATTGACTGAGATTGACAATTTTTGAAGAAAAACAAGAATTGACTGAGATTTCTTCAAGATTCTTGAATCTCTGACATAAGAGTTTGTCTCTTCATTTTGATAGTTGTGAAGATATTCTGTAGTAAAATTAGATAGACATACTCCCTGGTAGATAGAGCTCTGATCTTTCTAAGGGTTACATCAGATTTTTTTTTTAAGTGGGTTGGTTGGGGGTGGTGGTGATGGTTCCTTAGAGAAAAAAAATGGAAAAGCAGTAGTTAGATGGCAGTGATAAAATGCGTTAATAGAGCCTACACACTTGTCAGTTGGTAGTGACCTATATTGTGGAACCATGCTACTATTTCTGACAGTTTCATTAGGCAAGTCAAGTTCAGGGTTGTCAAGAAAGCTAAGCTCCCTTCTTCTCTGGTTTAAAAACTGGTCCTCAAGTCTGCCTTGGTACACGTGCAGAAAAGACCCCAGGATTGCTATCCTTAGAAAGGTCTGCTTAAAAACTGTCCCTTAGCTGGTGTCAAATAGTTCCCTACACTGATATGAAACTTTTCCAAGATGGTAAAAGTGGCTCCTGGTGCCTAAGCTGATTGTATAAACAATATCATTTATGCTGCACACCTCCTTTTCTTTTTGGAGTCTGAAATTTTGGTACATGCTATGCAGAGGCTACTCATGTGGCCAGCCCCTAATAACATGAGTCTCTAACAAGCTTCCCTAGTGGATAAGGCCTTACACATGTTCTTACAACTCATAGGCTGAGGAGAATTAAGCACATTCTATCTGACTCCACTGAGAGACAATTCTTGGTAGCTCATGTCTGGTATCCTTTGAACTTTGCCTCATGTGCCTTTTCCTTTCGCTGATTTTGCTTTGTATGTTTTCACCATAATAAATGTTGGCCATGAGCATGATTATGGGCTGAGTCCTATGAGTCCTTACAGGGAGTCATCAAAACTGGGGTGATCTTGGGGAACTCTGACACAGAAAAATCACTGGAGAATATTATATTGCTATTACCTAAGTTGCTCCTATAGGCAGACATTGGGCACGAATTATCAATATAATATAACAATTCATGAGGGTGGTTTATGTTTGAGGACGATCTCAAATGTAAAAGAATCCCCTTAATATATCTCAAATATGCCAGATTCACCTAAAGAAGATAGAAATATGATTAGACATCATAATTTTGCATGTGAACATCTTCAGTAAAACAAAACGATCACTAGCTTAAGTGCTTTGGATCCTGTTTTCATCAAGGTTTCTTTGTTGTTCACAATCGTGTGTTCAATGTTATATTCAGACCACAAAGCTTTATGAGCAGGCTCTAGTATTGAACATGTTTTATGTACAAGGCTAAAATATCTCATTGAGATGATGAGGGAATGAACAAGGTACAGGAAACTGCTGTAAGCTGTTTCATGTTAAAAGCCTCTGTGCTACAGAAGATGGAATGTAACATTATCAACCATAAATGACCCCTGGATTTGAATTGTGATTATGGAAATGGCAATGTTCTTTCATTTAGGTAATTACTAAACCTCTTAGAGCACCTTATATGTGCAGGGTCCAAGATTCTTATTACCTTCTGAAGCCTTTATTACCTGGCACAAATTTACCACACTCACTCTTGAATGCTCTGGTTTATCAAATTCTCCTAAAATATCAATAACATGCTCTGAAGACTTTTCTGCTTTTTATTCTTTTTTTCTCTTGAGCTATCCCAGAGTTCTTTAATTTCTGGTTATTGTTTTTAGGTTGAAACATGATAGTCTACCTATTAAGTGTCTTCCTTACTCTACTCTGTGATTGGATTGGATTAACTCGTGTGTGTATGTGTGTGTGCGTGTGTGCGTGCGCGCTTCTACTAAGATGTCCTTAGGTAAAGATTAAAACTAATTGTGAATTACTCCAAACTTTGCCCATATAATTTTTAAAAATTCATTCTTAAGCTTACTTAAGATTTGAAAATAAAAACTAAATATTGACCAAGGGCTTATTACTTGCTTGGCACCATTCCCAATCTATTAAACATGCCAACTCGTTTAACCTCACAGTAGCTTATGAGATAGGTACTATTATTATCTTCATTGTAAATGGAGAAACAAGACACAGAGGTGTTGAAGCCACTTGCTACGGGTGACACAGCTACTCAGGGCAGAGCCAGGGTGACAGGACAGGGGACAGTCTGATTCCAGAGCATGAGCTCTTAATCTTTGCCATTCCCCCTGACTTTGAACGTCTTCATGTTTTTCACTTTCACTGCCTCAGCTAGGAGTATGGCTGCTTCTGGCTACACTCTATGTGTTTCTGCAGTACTATGTTGGTCTACATTTTTGCCCTTGATATGGCTTGTCCTGTGCGTTCTCATTCTGTGAGGCTCTTTACTCATGCTCTCTCTTCCAGAAAAGCTTTTCACAGTCTGATGGGCAGCCTGGGAAGCACTGCACAGGCAGCCCAGGAACAATCTTCGCCCATGGGGCTCAGGCTGTGAACAAAATGTAAAAGATTATTTCTGATTCCGTGACTTCCAATGATTTAGACTCTCTTGCCCTAGTGTAAAGAAGAGGAACTACACCCAAGATCTAGATTTCTAACATCAAACAATAAAATTCTAGAAGACAACAATTCTGGCAAAACAGGACCCAGCATTGCTTGCCTAGTGTTAAATCTATATTCAGTCTTTAGAATGTGTCAGACAGTTTTAAATACAAGTCGTCAAGTTTGAGTGGAAGGATTTAGAACATTTTCCCTTCCAGTGAAATCATATAATCCTCATTAAAATATTATCTTATGGTTCAAATGATTAGCAAGTACTACATTCTCTGAATCCAAGAAGCCTGAAATTTTGTAGATGAATAAAATTCCACCAAGTACGACATGTTTTGTTAACAAAAATCTTCCCAGCTTATCAGTATAGAATCCTATTATTCTTTTAGGCTTCTGTTACTTCTCAGTCATTTCATACGTATTTTTTCCCAGCCTCCAGTATTCTGTCTCAGAAATAAAAGATATTTTAAAGCAAATTGCAAAGTGTTTATTGTACAGTACCATCAATTTTCTCATTCTCTCCCTATAAATCCATAATGTGAACCCGATGACAAATCTTCTTTAGGTTTTTCAAGCATAAATTTCAGCATTGTAAATGACAGCTATTTTGAAACTTTTTCCTCTCTTTCCTAGGCAAGTTTTTAAAGTTTATTTTCTAAAACGTTAATAGTAAAAATAAATTAAAGAAAGCCTGACAGAAAGAAACAAATGTAAGCTAATGATAAAACCCACCAGGCCTAAATATTCTTCAGATCAATTAATTTTCTTAATGACGTCAAGATTTTGACCATTTTCCGTTGTTGTTTATATATAGATTCTCTTGAAAATATTAAAAAAGTAAGATTAGTTGGAGTTATTTGGATGGGAAAAAAGTGATGTTCTTTACCAAATTAAATATTAACAAATATGAAATTATATTTTACAATATTGGCTCCAGATTTCATAAAGCAGAAGGATCCCATGTAAAAAGCATGATAGAATCTATATTTTATAAAATCGTGTGATTTGAATCCCACTTATGTTTACTGAGTATCTATAATAACAACTATATAGATAGGTACTAAGAAGATAAGTACTTAGAAAATATTACAGACAGGTGGCTGGCTGGCTGGATTTAGCACCAGTTATATGTGTAGCAATGACTGTGTGTTCTATTTAAGTCTCATTTCTTAACCTGAGCTCTAGATTCATATAGGAATTTCCACTTTAATGGTTAAAAGGTATCACAAACTTAACATGTCCAAAGTCTTTAATTTTTTACTCCATTTGTCTGTTTCATCCCACTCTCACTAACCTCCCAACCTTCTCCTTCCCTAGCATTCCACATAACAGTTATTTGCATCAGTGCTCATCCAATTAGTTTCCCAGTTTATAAGTGGATAGCTCATCCAGAATGCCCTTATTCAACACAATTTCCCAATATCCAATATATCAGAAAATCCTGTGTGCTCTACCCGACAATATGTATCAAATCCCATCACTTCTCACTATTTCCACGACCATTTATTCAGTTCCCTGGCCAATCTATACCTGGGCAAAAACATCCTATTACTGCCCAGCCTCTATTCTCCCCTTTTATGACCAATTTAAAACAGCAGAAGATAGGATCTTAACATTTAAATCTTATTATTCCCCTAATGGAAATGCTTCAATGGTTTTCGATCGCAATTAGAATAAAATCTAAATTTCTCATAATGTCTAGTGGCTGGTCTCTGTTTACCTCTGCCAGATTGTCTCTTACTATTCATTGTCTTGCTTACCCTGTTCCATGCAGATAATCTTCCAACATGCTTAGCTCTTTGTCCTAAGACTTGCACTAGCTGTTCCTTCTGCCCAGAAAGCCATTCTCCCAGCCCTTTGCCTGGGTAGCTTATTTTCGTCATCTACGTCTCTATTAAAATATTTTCTACTCAGAGAGGTCTTCTTTAACCATTCTTATTAGGATTATTACCCCTTTTTTCATTACCCTGCTTTATTTTTTTCAAATCACCTATAATTATCTGGAATTATCCTATTTATATGTGCATTTATGTGTTTAACAGCTTTCTTCTCTCAAAAAACGTAAGCATCATGAGGCAAGGTCTGTCTGTGTGGTTTTTGTTTTTGTTTTTTTAGGATTTTATTTAATTATTTGAGAAAGAGTAAGGGCAAGAGCAAGCGGAGGGGAAAGCAGACTCTACATTGAGCATGGAGCCCAATGTGGTGTGGATCAATCCCAGGACCCTGAGACCCTGACCTAAGCCAAAATCAAAAATCAAATGTTTCACTGAATGAGCCACTCAGGTGTCCTGGTCTGTCTGTTTTATTTAGTCCTGTGCTCCCAGTGCCCAAGATGGGGATTGCTACACAGTAGGAGCTCTAGTAATATTTGTTGAATAAATGAATAAATGAATAAGTAAGTAGATCAAATCACATAATTTGTTCAACCACCTTATAGGATTAGTGGCATCACCCATGAAGTTTCAGGGCTTCAAATTGTCTTTCTGAAGTCACATCTGGTTAAACCCAGTACTCTTGACACAAATGATTGATTCATTCCAATCACCGAGGGTTCCTCTCAAGTGTCTCAACAGTGAACAGTTGGATTGATGTTCAAGTTAAACTATCACTTGAAACTGTCCCAATCCACCTTAAAAGGAGCTAACTTTCCATATCCCTTAAAGATCAATCTACGTGAGGATAAAGACTTGAAGATTTATCACTGCCAATGAAAAATAAGAACAACCTAAGAATTATAAATTAACCAGACATAATTTTGGGTGTGCTGTTATCCAGAGCCCTTCCCTGAATGAGAAAAAAAATGGGGAGGAGATATAAGTGAAATGAGACAGCCTTCATCTGGGATATATAACAAACCTATGGAAAACGTAGGGATGTGCCAGTCACAGCTGGAGAATTGTAGAGCTTGGAGACCATGAACATTCAAGAAAAGGGTTGTTGGTCATTACAAGACAGAGAACTACATTAGGTAGAATAAGAGGGCTAAAGTAGCTTCTGGATTTACACATGGGCCAGGTTGTTCACTTTAAGAGTCTTTGTGAAATTGTATCAAATCTCTCAATTAAATTCATAGACAGGTGTTTATTTAGTTAAATATTCTAACGAATATCTGTGATCGAGGTCTTGGGCTTTAGTGGATCTACTCCTATGGTTTTAAGAATGCAAAAGTTCTTGGTTCTCTTCACAGTAATTTTTTTTCTCTTGGAAATATTGCTCTGGTAAAGAAAGTGGGAACTTCGCAGAAGAGAGAGCAATACAGCCACCATAGACACCAAAGATCCGAATTCTGCTGAAAAACTACACTTAAAGGTTAATGCTTAAGCAATCTCAGTTACTATAAATATCAATAACTGTTTATGCAGCGCCAGTTTTGTGGGGTGATTGAGGGTGCTAATAAATATATTATAAAATCTTTCAGGAATATTGTAACTTCCAACAAAAAACAAAGAATGTGCAGCTAACCTATCAGCCATTCTTGCTGCCCATCGGCACCATCAGGAAAATTCTCTTGGTGAGATGATATATCCCGGGCCCTTCTATCCCCACAAGTGACTGCCTTTTCTTATTTCTAGGGTTCGTTCTTCAGTTTTCTCTTTTTCTGATGTTCTTTTTAGCTTAAGTGACCTAGAGTCAGTTTCTGTTGTTTATAAGCAGAGAACCCCAGCTGATTTTTATACTAAATATTTCTGAAAGATATGGTTTTAATATTTAGGCTTCAAAATTAGAACATGCTTATCTTTTAGTCATGGAGACCAAATTTACTTTGAGAAACACACAAAAGGACCTAATAATGGAAAAGTCTCTCAGGTATTTTTATTTAGTAAAGAAAGGCACATTAATCAAGAATCTCAGTATCACTAAAGACACATAATAAGTACCTCCTTTGTAACTTCCAGTCTTCATTTTAGACTCCTGAAATTGTCAAATGAGTTCAAAAGCTTCCAGAAACCCAAAATATCTGGTAAAAAGAACTTGGTTCCTTACATATCCATAAAAAAGGATTGGTAGAGAAAATGGCCACCGACACTTGAGATGTAACATTTCTTTCTCCTCACTTTCAACAAAGGGAACCATGCCTTTCTTCATAGGCCCTTAGGCCTGAGGCCTCAGTGGGGACCTTTCCAGTCAGGGGGAGGAGCCAGGTCTCACTGCATGGGATTAACATGATCCACTGTAAATATGGAGGTAGGTAGGACATGTGGTAAGATGCCACATTTCCCTGAAGCCCAGAGAGAAGAAAAGCCTCATCAGAGGACACTGGCTATAAGACATTGTAATAAAGGAAATATTGGCAGTAACCTCTGTTTGCTAACATTAGCTAAGTTGGAGTCAGAAGTTAATGTATTTGGTATCATTGCCCATTTTATAAGTAGCCAATGATTTCTGCCCTATGCCTCGCCATTATTCAGTCCTCCGTGAAGGCAATAAAGTGCAATAGCTACTATCAGAGACCTTAAGAAAATACCAGACATCCATCCACTTACGATCATTTATTTTTATTTATTTATTGATTTTTAAAGATTTTATTCATTTATTTATGAGGGACCCACAGAGAGAGGCAGAGACATAGACAGAGGGAGAAGTAGGCTCCTCACAGGGAGCCCGGTATGGAACTCGATCCCAGAACCTTGGGATCATGCTCTGAGCTGAAGGCAGAGGCTCAACCCCAGAGCCATCCAGGCATCCCAATATACAATTATTCAAAGACAGTTACTGATTGCCTTTCTTGAAGGCAACTAGAATTTTTAGCTCTTTAACACTGGGAAGACCATAATTATATGACTCCAATCTTGAATCACTTCCCTAGACCTTCTTGGATGCAGGTGATGAGCCCCTGCATGCTTTATACCTGATGAACTGACCTGGACCTTCTGCACTGGCAGCATAGCTCAGACCCACCATATTCCTAATGAAATTTCCATTTGCTTCACTGCAGATCCTGATAAACAGTCCTTCACTCTGCAACTCAAGTTTCTGTCTTAGCACTGGAATTATATAATAATATATTTTAAGTAACAAGGATTTGGGAATAAACACAACCTTGTTTTCTTTTCTTTTCTTTAAGTCCTATGAGGTGAAACAAGTAGAAATTTTATTTAATTAGTCTGCTATAATATCAAGACATTCAATTCCATTTTAGATATAAAACATATGGGAAAATTACAATAAATCATGTCTACCTATCTATTTTCTTATGGGAAAAATAACAAGATAAAATCAGATTTGCCTCTCTTATTTGAAGTGAAGTTTCTTAAACTTTTCAGCTTGCCTCATTCACTGGGGCTTAGGACATTGAAAGAGAGAGTAAGATTCAGTCAAAATAGAGTTTAAGAAGAAATAAATATGCCAGCTGCCTGGAGATGGAAGTACCTAGTATTGAGAATTACAGAGCCCTTTGTTAGCACATCCTTATAATCATAGCCATAATCACACTTTATAATTGTTTACTGATTTAGAGTTTACCTAGAGCTCTAATGTTCTTTAATCCTCTGTTCCATTCACAAAAAGAGTGGTTGTTGTCTTGTGGGGTTCTTTTTTTCTGTCATAATCAATATAAAATGGTTAAAAATAGCAATACAAGGGTAAAAATATATTAACATATGGAAAAGGGGTAGGTTTGTTTGTTTTGTTTTCTTAAATTACAGTTTACAAGCATTTCAGATTCACCACACATACACTCACATTTGTTAGCTGTTATTACTGTAGCTATTATGCTAATGGATAAACAGATGGGAACATAACACGGGGCTTTCGAAAACCTGCTCTTTTTGCTTGTTCCTCCCATGGTTCTAGCTGTGCTGAGTTTAAGCAGTAAAACTCTTAGATAACTATTTATTTCACTGCTATTGGAAGAGGTAACTAATATTTATAGTGCACCTATTTTGTAGCACACGTTGCCCTGAACATTTTTTCATTTGCTCTCTGATTAAATCTTCACAGCAAGAGTGAGAGATAAGGCATTATCTCTGTGTTATGCCCAAGGAAACTGAGTCACAGCTGGCCTAGCAAAGGCTACCCAGCTATTCCTCGTGGTGCCAGGCCCATGCTCTTTCGACTGCTTGCTAAACATTATTTTTTTTTTCTTTATAACGTACCCCTAAAGGCAGAGGAGAATGAATATACACCCCTAGGGAGTCCGGGGGTGTAGTTCAAAGGAAATCACAGCAAGTGTGAAATTTCTTTGAAGTTTCATCTTTTATCTTTAACATGCATATAGTTGACTCCATAATATATCTATATTTATTTTAATAAAAAAAATGTTTGTTTTCTCAAATCTTGAAGCGAAACCCAAGCACCAGAAATATGCCTTCTGTTTATTCTGTGGCTTCTGGATCCCCCATGGGTATCCTGGTGTAAGAAGCAGAGCCATTCACATTGCAACCTCTAAAAAACGAAGTGTACAATTCTAGGCCTATGGATTTTAATGTGAAATCTCAATTTCTCACAGTTGTTCTACAGAGGAAGCCACTTTTTTAAAGCACCCCTTCTGTGCTTCCAAAGCACTCAGTACTTCCTCTTTGTAGCATTCTCTGCATTCATAATGACTTGTTCAATACCAGTCTGTTCCATGAGGCTGCAAATTCCATGAAGGAGGAATTCTATGTGTTGGCTAGCTTTTACATCCCTAGCACCTGTCCCACTATCTAGGAAACAGTAACACCAAATACAGACGTATTGAATAAATAATTGGTATATTTAATTTGCAAAATCTTTTCATACAGTCGGAGTAAGAGAGATAGGTGAGACGTACCTATCATTATAGAGCTCATATAGATTTGATATTAAGGTACATGTTTGAGGTTCAAGTTGTGCCTTCTAATGGCTTACAGAACTGACTTACTTAGTGATTCTAGATAGAGGAATTAGTGAAAAATAATAACAAAACATGTTTTTCATATTGTCATCTGGAATGTACATATGACCAGATGTCAGGGTTTCAAAAGTACACGTGCTTACCCCTTGGTGTACAAGAAAGCAAAGCCCATGTTTGGATAGGTGAGTGTTGGCTTACCACAAACCACATTTTCAATAGTCAAGCTGGCAAATACCAAACTGGTTTAGGAAACAACTTGTAGGCTCCGGAAATAATAGATCAGATTGTTCTGATTTTGTTTTTCTGGAATGGCAAGGAGAATACTTGGGTGGAGATTTTTGGAGCAGTTGAGGGTGGACCTTGTTAATAGGAAGCTTTTTGAGAGTCGAGAACAATGTGACTTTGATATTGTACCATATTATCCAGTGGGAAAGTTTCTCCAGGAAGTCTTCCTACCCTTCACTGGTAAGCTAGGAGCACCCTTCTCTATGCTCCATTAGGACTTTGTACAAAATCTATGAATGCATTTAATTATAACTATCTAAGACTTTGTTTATCTCTCTTGTAATTCTTTTAGTGAACATCTTCTTCAAAACAAGTGCTTAATCTTGGTAACTTGTTTCCATAGTCTAGAGACTGGCACATGGAAATTGTTCAATTCATGTTTTTTAACTAAATGAATGAATAAGATGCGTCTCCATTTGCTAGGGCTTTCTGGTTCTCATGTAGGTTGTAGAGACTGGATACAAATGTTCAGCTGTATTAACTAATTTCACAGTGAATTAACTGATTAAACAATAACATTCCTGGTGGCTCCAGCTCCCAGAAAGGCTTTGATACTTTAACAACAGAAATATTAGAGCTCACAAGCTCTGTGAGATTGGTAGCACTTTTCAATTTTACTGAACATAGATTTTTTTTTTCTTCTTGCCCAAAAAGGCTTCTCTGCTGAAACTCAGAGATAATGCAGGAATAGACCCAAGATTATGTAGAGAAAATGCAATGAAAATGGTGAGCTGGTTTGAGCTCCTGGCTCTTCCTAAAAGCCAACTCTGAAAGCTGCTTGAGCTGGTGCTTTCTGGTGATCTAGATTGAGGAGGAAGGACAGTGGTTGGAATGAAGGAGAAGCTGTTGTAGGTTGCAGGTAGACCTCTGGTTGGATGATCTGCTCTTGCTTCTAGGCATTTGGCACATGGTGCTTGGCACAGTCATTAATTCTCCCATAACCTTAGATACACATGAGACACTCTACTAATGGTGTCCATGGGGTAACTTACAGGCAACACAAAGCCTTTCTGTGTCAAGGCATTGATAAAACAATTGCAGAATAAACAACTTCCCCAAGCATTCCTTCCTCTACCTCCTATCTCCAGACTTTTCAGACTAATGAGTTATAACCTAGTGCTATTTCATCTCCCCATGCTGCTTCCCCTACAGTGTTCAAGGATAAAGTAGGGACCAGAGGATTTCCTTGGGGGAGCAGGTCTGTGGTGCTATAAGGTCTCTGTATCTGGGCTTTATCCTTATTCATCTCTCTAAACTCACTGCTGCCATCACAGACTAAGGCCTGCCATAGGGCTCTTTCCAAAACATGGGATCCAAAAACCAAAAGCTAAATGTGAAGGCATAAGACAGAATAAATAGAGTTTTGAGGAATAATATTATTGTAAAAGAAAGGCAAAAAATGAACAACATATAATATCATTACTCTCTAGAGTAGAATTGGCATACATTCTGAAGCAGAGCCATTAGAATAGATGGACTAAACATTAAAAAGTTATGATAAATATATTAAAGAATATGGGTATGATATTAACAATATCTAACAAATGCTAAAAATAAGCAAATAAAAAAGCAAGGATGAATATTAGGTATGAATGCTGTGATATTTGTAACACAGAAACTCATAAATGAGGTTTTTAAAATGGACCTAACTTGAGAAGGACATGGTGAGCTGGAAGATCAGATCAGGGAAGGGTCCTCAGGAAGGGATAGATGAAAGCTAGCAGATATGGAGGATAAGAGTAGCAGTGCCAATATTAAAATAGTAGGATTTTAAGGAGAGAAAAATAAAAATGAAGATAAGGAAATATTTGGAGAAATGCTGGAGGTAAATCCAGAACTAATGGGTTAAAGCATGAGGTTGAAAATTCCTGGAGTGCTTATTAGGAAGGACAAAAGAAAAGCCTACATCCACACACAAGAGAGTGACAGTGAAGGTTCAAAGTCCAAAAGAAAATTTAACAACTTTCAGAAAGGAAAAGCAGATTATCTATGGAAAGATAAGATTTAGATTCAGTCTCACTTCTCAACAGAAACAATGAAACGTAAATAATGGAGCAACAAGTTTTAAGTTTTGAAAGAAAAGAAACCATGAACCAAATTTGTGACCAACACAATTGTCATTCCAAAGTGAAGGCACAGTAGAAATACGCTCAGACATAGAAGATCTTATAGGCTTTGCCAAAGACACAGATTGGTGTTCTTATTATGAAAACAGTCCAGATGATGCTATAGAAACATGCAGGGTCGAGGTGGTGCAGTTTAATTCTAGTTAATTCTATATAATCCTCTCCAAATTCTAAATAATGTCAATATAATAACAGACAAGAGACCAAAGTGAGATCATAGGATGCTGAAATACTTTGTTAGAGGCAAAACATATAGTAGTTGGTTTAAGAAATAAATAGGGTTAAACAATTATAATTTAAAAGAACAAAAATAGAATCTATAATTTTTAAGCAAGCAGATGGTACTCAAGCTATTCAATCAAAAACCAAAAATGAGGTAAGGGGAAAGAACCAGATAATAGCGTAAATAAATAATACAAATTAGAACAGAAATAATTTGATATAACTATAGATATAAACATAAATCTGTTGAAACTACTCCCTAGTGACAGAGACTACTGGATTGGGTCTAAAAAACAGCCAGGGATATGCATCTTAAAAAAGACCACTCTTAATAAAAATCACAGAAAGCTCTGTGTATTCGTTTTCTTTGGCATCATAACAAATTGCCTCAAACTTAATGACTGAAAACATCACACATCTATTATCCCAGTTTTTATTGGTCAGGAATCTGGGCATGGTGTTACTGGCTCTTCTGATCAGCGTTACACAAGCCTGTCTACAGGTGCACCAGGGAAGAATCCATTTACAAGCTCATTTAAATTGGCAGGATTCATGTCCTTGTGGCCAAATGGCTGAGAGTTCTGGCTTCTTCTTGGCTGTGGCTCAACACCTCCCTTAGGTTTTAGGGGCCTCTCCATAGACATTTCACAATCTGTCTCCAGTCTGAGTCTTTATATAACATTATTTAATCGTAGGAGTGACATTGTGTCACCTTTGCTATCTTCATGGATTAGAAGCAAATCACAGATCTCATCTGCACTCAAGGGGAGAGGTTCATACAAGTGTGTGGATTATTGGGAGCCCCCTGGGATATCTCTGCCACACTTGGAAATAAAATAAAAATGCATAATGCCACAAGAATTACATGCAGATCCAAGGAAGCCCCACTCAGGGAAGCTCATAACTTCCAGAGACTTAAATTCATAACTTATCAGAGAGCATACAGATGGAAAATAAACCTTAGGAATATACCTGCTGAAGGTGTAGTATTTAGTTAAACCTTTGCACAATAAGCTAAATGATAAGAATTATCCAAGAGTCAGGGAAAGAAAACAATAGACAAATAGAGAAAAGAAGGTAACTATCATGAAAAGTAAATATTCTAATTCATAAGGTCTAATTCAAAAGATAAAGGAAATAAATTAGAAAAACAGAGAGTAGACTGGAGCCTCCAAATATATATATATAAATATTTTAATTGAGCCAGAGCAGAGACACTTCCTCTAATTTAATGGCTAGGGAGTCAAAAATATGATTTTATTCCACAAGAGGGATTGAAAGTCAAAACCAAACCCCAAAATATGTAATTTTCTATCAGCCAAATAGATATTCAAGCTTCGGAAGGTTGTTTAGTAAACTATACAGCATTTATATTTCAAAATGTGGGTTTATTCAGTTGTTTTGGGTTAACCTTTTTGTTTTTGTTACAGTCAAACATATTCCAGGTGGTGTTGGACATAAATGTAAACTTCTACTTACAGGACACAGTGTGGATTTTAGAGCAGGCCTATACTTTGTGGGCCTATTTCTATCTGGAGCTGCCCCCAGATCAGATAACTCACCTCTGAGCTATTTTTCTTCATAGCAAAATTCCCTGAAGGCTTACCTACATGCTCTTGCTCCACTGCTTATCACCTTCTTTCTTGAACCCACTTCAGCCAGGCAGGAACCTCTACTCTACAATGCAGGCAAATGGTTCTGGTCTAATTACGAATAACAACCTCTACTTTGCTAAGTTAATGTCAGTCCTCAGTGTGCATCTTACTAGACCAATAGGATAGCATTTAACATCTTTGACCACTCCCTTCTCCTGGAAACTCAGGCTTCATTTGGTATCCAGGACACATACTCTGGTGGGTTTCCTGCCCCCTAACTCACTGATCACTCTTTCACAGTGTTCTTTGCTGGACTTTTCACCTCTCAGCCAACTTGACCTGTTGATGTGCCCTCCAGGGCTTGATCACTGGACCTTTTCTTTATCTACACTCACTACTTTGGTGATCTCATTTAATCTGACATTCTGGTGACTCCTGAATTTAGATCACCAGACCTCAGCAATGGCCTCCCTCTCTTATTTACATTTTATATGCCACCAATACTCATTATTCAGTTTCTTGCCCCCATATGGGCTTACACTGTCCCCTCTACCTGGATAGCCATTTCCCTAATATATAGGACTGCTCCCTAGTTGCTGTTTCTCCAGGATGTCTATCAACCTTTCTCTGTCTTAGATGCCTTGCCATGGACTGAGTTGTGTCTTTTTTTTAATTTAAGATTTTATTTATTCATGAGAGACACACAGAGAGAGGCTGAGACATAGGCAGAGGGAGAAGCAGGCTCCTAGCAGAGAGCCTGATGTGGGACTTGATCCCAAGACCCAGGACTCATGCATGTCCTGAGCCAAGGACAGATGCTCAACCACTGAGCTGCCCCGAGTTGTGTCTCTACAAAATTTATTTGTTGAAAGTCTAACCTGCAATGTTAATTATATTTGGAGGTAGGTCTTATAAGGAAGTAATAAAGTTAAGTACAGTCATAAGGGTGGGGACTTAATATGATAAAAGTGGTGTCCTTATGGACAGGAAGAGAGACCAGAGCTTGCTTTCACTGCCACATGAGGACTCAGTAAAAACGAAGCCCTCTGCAAGTCAAGAAGAGGGCCTTACCAGGTACTGACCTTTGCCAGAACCTTGAACTTAGATTTTCCAGCCTCTAAAGCTGTGAGAAAATAAATTTCTGTTGTTTAATCCACTCAATCTTTGGGATTTTGTCATGGCAGCTCAAGCTGGCTAATACATGCCTCTCTGGTGCTTTGATGGTTTTACTTTGTTATAGTCCTAGTGTGGTACATTATAATTATTTGTTTACTTCTCTTCCTCCCCAACTAAATTATGAATTATGTGAATACAGGCCTCATTCATTTTGTTTTCCAATAAATAGAGTAATCAATGCATAGTAGAAGTAAAGAAATAAGTTTACAACTGAACTGAATTAAATACCAAAGAGAGAAAGTTTAGGTCTGACTCAATTCTTTTCCTAACAGAATATGAACTAATTCTACAAAGAAGCAGACCTTAGCAAAACCAATGAGCAGGAAATTTCCCTTTCTTGTGTGTATGTGTATGTGTGTGTGTATGGGTATGTTTATCAATTCAATGAACTCTTAGTCAAGACCCTAGGGTCTTAGGCTGAAAAGAATGGAAAGGCAGTTTTATCTGGAAAAGGCAACTCTTACCAATTAATTAGCCCCTATGAATGATATATTTTGAATGTATAGGTATCCTGATGGCCCCTTCCAGAAGTAAGGATGTTAAATTCTACCCTCACAAATACAATTCAGGCATTAATTTAGTCTACCATTCATTAATTTAACAGATGGGTACCATGTCCTAGACAATGAGCTAAATTTTGAGAATATAATATTGAGTAAAATGGACATGGCCCCTGCTGTCATGGAACTCATGATAGTTGATATAAGTACCACTTACCTTTTATTTTGTTCATATAAATGTTGGAGAATATTCGACAAATATAATTTTTACTTTTAGCACAATCCCTATAAAAATTCCATTCCGACAATAGTTAGCCAGCAGGTTTAGCTATTTCTTAAAACCAGTTTAAGATAATAAACCATTGCAAGTCCCAGGATGAAGGCACATCTGCTGCATTCCTTAGCAGAGTCATGTCTTTTGATCTTCATATTTCCACTGCATATCACAGTGGCTGGCATGTAGGCAATGTTAAATATGCTTGTTGAAATGAACTGTCATCCTATTACAGCTAGAGAATACACCTTCAATTTATGTAACGGTGTTGGCAATTTATTTATATATAAATTGGAAAGAAACAGGTTTTAGACACAACATATTCTACATCTAGGAAAAAGTACCAATCAAAACATATTTTAGATTTTGATTAAAACTTTCTCAGGTCAGCTACTTCATGTAGCACTTTCACATCTGTTTTAACCAGAGTTCATAAGGGCTATCATGGTCTTGTTCATACCTGACAGTCACCAACGATGATAACTATTTGGGGATTGATGAATGATTTTAGCCAGGTGATTTTTTCAGTCTCATAGCTATTTAACAAAAGTCTTTGGCACTCAGCAGCCTTCATGCTCTTTCTGAACTATCAAGACTGGAAGAAAGTATCTTGATTATTTCTTGAATTCATTCTCTTTCTCAAAGCACCTCCGCCCTACTGTAAGGTACCACATCTATGCAGACTAATGAGATCACCTCTTCTCTTTCCATCCTATCCGTCTTCAACAATGCAGCCAAAGTGAACTTCTAAACAAGCAAATATAATTTGGATATCCACCTATGTAAAATATTCATGAATTTCCATTGCATAAAAGACAAAATCCTAAATTCCTAAGGTTGTCTATAAGGTACTCAGGGTTTGACCTCAATCTCCTCTACAACCTCACTTCTAATCCTCTGCTCCCCACTTATTACCCTATACCATTTTTTTCACTCTTTTCCTTTATTTAGGCTTGCAATCTTTTTCTTCCTCTGGAACTTTGCATGTTTTCCATGGAACATTGTACCTTTCAGTGTTTGCCCAGCTAACCTTTAATTTAAGCTCGAATATCATTTCTTCCAAGATGCCTTTTCTCACTGTTTCCTACCTCTAAACTAAATTGGCTCTTTTTATGATTCATAAGATGATGTATTTCATAGCACCTTTATATTTCCTCCATAAATTTACCTCAGATTGCAATTATGTAAATGTTAATGTGTTTAATTTACCTGTCCTTCTGGATAGCTGGTTTCTAGTATAAAACTATCCTATAAAGAAATTCAGATATATTTGGTGTATAAGTGAAGCAGCAAGAATTGTTTGCACAGAAAATAATAGTTATATCCATAGAGTGGATGAGCACCTTTAGAATATGACAATTGCAAAGATAAAAGAGGATGCTAAATTATGTTTGTTAACCAAAATAAGCAAATATAAATTGACATTAAGAAGAAACATGTTCATTAGTCTGATGACGCTTAATAGTTCTACTTTAAATTTTTATATGATGAAACATACAAAACAAGAAGGCTTTAAACAAGGTCTTAAAACAACAAGGCTTTCTGTATACAAAAATGTATAATCATAGACAATATTTATTGAGCTTACTGTGCTGCGTACTTGACATTCATTATTGCAGACAGTCCCTTCACTGTGCCTGTGAGATGGGTCCTATCTGACACATGAAGGTAATAAATAGCTGTGAGTGGCACAGCTGGACATTGAAAAGCTAGGGGGCCTAATTCCAAAGCAAGAGCAGGTACCATGCCATTATGGTAACTCAAACATATAGAAAGCCATGATTTAAATCCCCCACAATTTATTAATTGAACAAATGTGTTTAGAGGATCTGTTATGTACAAGACACTTTGCTAGACCCTGAAGATTCAGCAGTGATCAAAGGACATACATTTACTTCTCTCAGGATGCCCATATTCTGGTAGGGAAAATAAATTCATAAATGAATAAATATTTTTACATTGTGATCTTTCTAACTAAAATGTAGCAGTTTTCCAGTGTATGGCTAGAGTGAGGGATTAAGTTGACATTGAAAGACCAAGGTAGGGATCTCAGGAAAGGCTTTGATCTGAGCCCTGAATGATAAGAAAGACCATTCAAATAAAGTCTGGGGAGAGATGGGCCTTGCAATAGGAACCCTAGTGAAGGTAGGAAGTCAGAGAAGTTCAGAGTCACAAAAAATACCAGTATAGCTAGAACATGAAAGAAGATGCATATGACACCTGGTCCTACAGCTAGGAAAGGATGAACTCACAGAGGATCTTAGAGATTTTGGTGAGAAGTATGGATCATATTCTACATTTGATAGAAACATAATCCAGTTTGAGGCAGAGAAGTCACTGGATCTGGTTTCCTGTGAAACTTCCCTGTGAAGTTTTTTTTTTTTTTTTAAGATTGTATTTATTTATTCATGGGAGACACAGAGAGAGGCAGAGACACAGGCAGAGGAAGAAACAGGCTCCATGAAGGGAGCCTGACATGGGACTCGATCCTGGGTCTCCAGGATCACGCCCTGGGCCGGAGGCAGGCGCTAAACCGCTGAGCCATCCAGGGATCCCAGCCATCCAGGGATCCCATGGTTTCAGTTTTAATTTCACTATCCAGTAATGTAGTCTCCACCCTTAAAACTATTTTGTGTTATAACTTTAAAAATATTGAATGTAACTTTATCAGTCTTCTTGAGGAGAAGGAAAACTGGCTATCGATTGGTAGTTTTGAGAGTTGTCAGTCACTCATGCCTGGAGATAATTTTCCTGGAAGAAACAAGTTCCTGGAAACCTGAAGATATCCTGAGGAATGTGTCTAAAAATGCTAATGATAAACAGTGTTGCAAGTAGTGTGAAAAATAAGTAAGCACTAAGATCTAAGTAAATAATAAAATGATAACTCCATTTTTTTAAAAGGATTTTTTTATTTATTCATAAGAGACATAGACAGAGACAGAGAGAAAGAGAGAGAGAGAGAGAGAGAGAGAGAGGAAGAGATACAGGCAGAGAGAGAAGCAGGCTCCATGCAGGGAGCCTGATGTGGGACTTGATCCCGGACTCCAGGATCGCACCCTGGGCGGAAGGCAGGCACTAAACCGCTGAGCCACCCAAGGGTCCCTATAACTCCATTTTAAACAAAATTATTTCCTTTCTACATATAATTCCACATGTAAAAGTCCAATGACTATCACAGGTGCTCAGCTATATATTCTGTTGAACTTTTATCCTAAACTATATTTGCTCTCCAGTTGAAGAAACTGCCATCATTAGAGACATTGCAGTAGACTTTATAATAAAAGATAAATGTTCTACCAGGAAAAGAAAATACTCTTTAATTTAGAAATATAGAAAAAAGTATTCTCTAGATTTCATATTTTACATTTTCTTTCAGTTAATGAAAAAAAAATGACAAATGCCCCCATGAAGTTATGAAACAGCTAAAAGTAGAAAGCAACATTAGCTAACGCAATAAAATATAATCTGTGATTAATTATTGAGCACACATTCCTGAATTAGGCACTACTAGAGGTTAGGGACATGAGGAACTTCACTGAGGGAGAAAATTGAATTTACCAGGCATAAGCTCCCTCCGGTGTCATGACTCACACTTGACTATAATAATAATATAATAGCCATCATTTATTAAGTGCATACTATGTATCCAGCCCTGTGAAGTGATTTACATATATTATCACATTTATTTCTTGATAAGATGCCTTTGAAGGAGATATCATTACCTTCATTTCGTAGATGACGAACCTGGAGCTCACTCAGGGGAGGTCACTTGCTCGCGTCCTGAGCCCTGGTGAGTAGCTGAGTCGATTACAAACCCAGCCTGTGTAATACACATCCAATCACTGCACAGGTTACTTCCTTCCTATTATCGAGTTTCTGTCTCTTTCTAATGCCACTTTTCCCTGGTTGCTAGCCATTACTGATTCTACATATTCCTGAATTTTTGTTATTCTTACCTGTTTTAAGAAGAAATTCAAGCAAGCTTAGCCTTTACAGAATGATTTTGTAATTATTAGCATGTCATTTTTTTTTCAAAACAACTTATTGGTTTTGAATACCAGTTTTACTGATCGTTTGTTCTATAACCTGGGGCAAATTAATTTGCTCACCTCTCTCATCTTCAAAAGTGGAGAGAATATGGAATCTATCTCATAGGACTGTTGCGAAATAAAAGGATGAATTTCATTGAAAACCCTTATAAACATTTCTGATCCACAGTAAACGTCTAGAAATGTTAGCTATTTAACCTAATGCAATTCTGTTAATGATCTAAAATAGAGATGCTAATAAAGCATTTCAGATATTTACTATGAAAATATTAGCACATCAATAGATATATCACTAATGAATAAAAAACCTTCATTAGTATTATTGTATACTTTAGCTTTTTTAAAAAAAAAGTCTGTTTTTTTTCCATTTTTAAGTTCTCTGAACTTTACCCATTGTATTCCTCTGAATTTAGCCTCTTCATGTTTTAACAGGGTGACTTGAAAATAAGTTAAAAGTAATAGGTATAATATTAAAGTCTTGCCCTAGGACAAGGCATTCTCTCTCTGGTGGGGTGGGAAACCCATGAGTTGCAAATGTGAAAAATAATTAAGGATTGTATATGCCTGCCTGCTCAAAACAAGTTACCAGACTGATCCTCTTGTCATAAAGATAATCTGTTTTTGTCTGTGTTAGTAGGATGATAATTCAGCAACTCGAGGTGATAATCTTTGTCTGTGTTCTGCTGGTCAATATTCTCTTATAAAATATTCTCTCAAAAACGTGGGCAAACTGGAGGAGTGCCCCAGAGTAGAATGATCTGTTTATGCATATGAGAGAGAGACTTGAAATCTTGTTATACAGGAAACAGAATCTTGGAGGGTTTAATATTAGAAGGGAAATATTTTGAATGTTTGTAGAGCTGTCACCTGTAGGAGGGATCAGTTAGGACCATGGTGGCTCCACAGCACAGGGCAAGGCACAAGGGTAAGGGAAGCTCATTTCAACTAGTCCTTTGGGCCTTTAGGTTGCTTTCAGTATTTTGCTAAGAAAATCAATCTACAATAACCATCTTGAGCATAGACCATTTCATATACATGTGATAATATGGAGGAAGCATTTCTAGAAGTAGAATTTCTGGATGAACAATGTTTATAATTTTTGATGTTTATAATTTTGATAGATTTTGCATGTTGCTTTTATAGATGTTCCACCAGTTAAAACTCCTTGTAGTGGTATATCCAAGTCCCTATTACCTCTCTCCTTCATCAGCATGGTTATGACACACTGCGATCTTGGCCTACGTAGTGGTGAAAAATGGCGTGTCAGGGTACATTTCATTTATATTTCCCTTATGACAGAATTTGAGCGGGTTTTTTTCCTATCTGTGTGTGGTAGCCTGAATTCTGAGGATGTCTCCCCAATATTCTCATGCCTGCCATCAAGACAATCTAGTGGAATACTGATTTAGGAGCTGCTGTGTAAGGGCTTGGCAGATGCAATTAAAGTTAATTATCAGCTGACCTTTAAAAAAGGAGATTATCCTAGATTATCTAAGTGGGCCCAACGTAGTCACAGAAGTCCTTGAAAAAGAGGACGAAAGTGGAAGAGAGATGCAGCCAAAGAGGACCACAAAACCAACAAGGCAGAAGGAGAGCTCAGGGAACTTTGAAGCATGAAAAGGACTCCATCCACCATTGCTGACTTTGAAGACGGAGGAGCAGGGCATGAACCAAGGGGTAGAGATGACCTCTAGGATCTGAGAACAGCTCCCAGCTCACAGCCAGCAAGGAAACGGGGGGCCTCAGTCCTCTAAACATATGGAGCTGAATTCTGACAACAGCCTGAATGTGTCTGGAAGCTTCAGAGCTGTAAACTACAAAGGATGAACTCGGTGAATTTCAATGTATGTAAATTTTACCTCAATAAAAACAAAACAGGGACATGCCAAAATGTATTTTTTGAGTTAGTAAGTGATAGAATATTTTTTATAATACTCTAGGAAAGGAAATATGAGATGTGGATTTTTATATCCTTCAAATGCAAGGCCATTGACAACCAATCAAATGAAGTTATGAGCAAGCTAGCATCTGGGAATGTCATTCCCATGAGCACTTCCTGAGAAACCTACTAGCAAATGAGCATCTGCCACTACAAAATAACTAGAACTCCTTTATCATTCGGCTTGCAGGGGGATATGAAGTGAATATATTTAATTGTAGAACCAAGAAAAGAAGATAAAGATGAATCATGACAGAATAGGATGTAAATATGATGTGCTCTAACAAAGATATGATCCACAAGTAACAGATATATGAGAAGGGAAGGGCACCTGGGTGGCTCAGTCGTTGAGCATCAGACTCTTGATTTTGGCTCACGTCATGATCTCAGGGTCCCTGATCGGACCCTGTGCTGGGCTCTCTGCTCAGTGGAGAGTCTGCACAAGGATTCTCTCCCTCTCCCTCTGCCTTTTCCCCTCTCGTCCACAAGCTCTCTTTAAAATAAATAAATAAATCTTTAAAAACACACACATGCAAAGATAATCACTAGAGCAAAAAATAGATTTGTTCTATATATCACATGAAGTAACAAAACCATAGAGACGTGAAACCCCAAGGTGAAAGACATGAAAAAATAATATGAAGCAATACTGTAGAAAGAAGGCAAAATCTATTCATCATATCAATAATGTGAGTTTATGGTATATATCAAAAGAATTTTTTTTCAGTTCAGCTAACAGCAAAATCCAACCCAAGGCTCCCTAAATTGATACATTTAAAGAAATGTAGATGCTTAAATGAAAAGGATTGGCAAAGAAATAACAAGCAAATGTAAGGATAAAGAAAACAGGAGTCCTGATGTCAATAACAGATAAAATGGAATTCAGGTAAGAAGAAAGAAAGAAAGAAGAAAGAAAGAAAGAAAGAAAGAAAGAAAGAAAGAAAGAAAGAAAGAAAGAAAGAGAGAGAGAGAGAAAGAAGGAAGGAAGGAAGGAAGGAAGGAAGGAAGGAAGGAAGGAAGGAAGGAAGGAGGAAAGAAAAGAAAGAAAACAGTTCTCTTTGGAGCCTTATGCCAATTCTATATGTAGCACGAAATCTTCTCTTATTTCAGACTTTTTAACTATTTGAGAAAAATTCCAATCTCTATGAAAAAGGCAAGATGACTAAATGAATTGACATGAGCCACCACTCAGCTTCAACAATGATCAAAATTCCGTCACTTTTATTTTACCTTCATGCATTCTTCAACTCCTGCCTGATTATTCATTACTATGGGTTGTTTTATTTATTTTTTTATAATAAATTTATTTTTTATTGGTGTTCAATTTGCCAACATACAGAATAACACCCAGTGCTCATCCCGTCAAGTGTCCCCTTTAGTGCCCGTCACCCATTCACCCCCACCCCCTGCCCTCCTCCCCTTCCACCACCCCTAGTTCATTTCCCAGAGTTTGGAGTCTTTATGTTCTGTCTCCCTCTCTGATATTTACTATGGGTTGTTTTATTTTAAATTCAATATACATACATTTAAATTCACAAATCTTAACCATATAGTTTTGAAAAATGGATACACTTCTTTAATCCACATCCCATGGAGATACAGAATATTTCATTTCTCACTCCAGAAAGTTCTCTTATGTGTTCTTCAATTTCCCTGTTCCACCCCCTAGAGGCAATCAGTATTTCAGGTTTTGCTTTGATTTGTTTTAACATAGTTGTGTTTGTGAACATGGTTCATTCTAGAGTCAACTTTGCATAAATTAAATCATAAAGTATATGACATTTTACATTTACCTTTTTTTTTACTCAACATAGTTCTGTGATATTTTATTTCTGATATTGGACATGTGAATAATGTATTCTTTTTGATGGCTTAGTATCTATCATTCTACAGAATAAATATTCCTTGTCTATCCTTTCTTCTGTTCATGCACATTTGGATTGTTCCCAGTTGTGGGTTATTTTGAAGAAAGCTGGCATAGATATTCTTCTATAGAAAACATTCTTTTAATGGATATTTGTCTTCACTTTTTTTTTAAGGTTTTATTTATTTATTCATCAGAGAGAGAGAGAGGCAGAGACACAGGCAGAGGGAGAAGCAGGCTCCATGCAGGGAGCCCAACGCGGGACTCGATCCTGGCTCTCCAGGATCACACCCTGGGCTGAAGGTGGCGCTAAACCACTGAGCCACCCAGGCTGCCCCTGTTTTCACTTCTATTGGATAAACATCTAGAACATCTCTGTTCTGGATGGAACAGAGATAAACAATGGATAAACATCTAGTAGAATCTCTGTGTCTAAGACACATATGTTTATTTGGAGAAAAAAGCCCTACCAAATCTTTTCCCAAAGTGGCTGAATCATTTACTATCCCACTAGCCTTGTAGGAGACTCAGGATGCCTCACAGTCCCCCAAAGTGTGGACTTGTCAGTCTCTTACTTTCGGCCATCCCACTGTGTGTGTAGTGCTTTCTGACAAAAAATGTAACCTTTATTTTCCTAGTGACTACTGATACCGAGCACTTTTTCATCTGCCAAGTAGACACTATTTTTACATATCTGTTCTCTCTATGACTATATTTTTTCTGCATGGCTCCAGTCACATGTATATTGGATTGTCCACATTCATCTTTATATCTGTTTCTATTTTTTTATTCCTGAAGATCTGCTAACTTCTCTTTTACATCTTCCTCTTTCACCGGCACATTCTCCTCAAGCCATTACCTCTCTTTTTTGCATTATTTTACAAGGAGAAATACTTCAGTATTTTTTTAGTGATGACAAAATGCCTGGTCTCAATTTTAATATACACCATAAAAACTATTTTCTTGTGAGCTTCATCTGTTTTTCTGTTACTTTCTTTATCAATCATTTTTTGGGTTATATTCTGAATATTTAATTTTGAAGTTGTGTATTTTCTATGCCATCTATTTTTGAGGGTTCATGAGGAGGAACCACAATTTACCTACATTTCCCTTGGATACAAGATTTGGGGTGAAAGTTTCTTTACTCTGTATTCTTCCTGTGTCAGTGGGATGGTGGCTGTGGCATTTTCACACACACACACACACACACACACACACACACATACATACACGTACAGAAAAAAAAAATATATATATATATATATATTTGTTTTTTCTTCTCTTTGGCTTCCAGGGAGACAGACTACCTCTTACAACTATAGGATATCATTCAGTCTTCCTGCACTTCTTACAAAACTAGAATTGTGGAAGGTTGAGTTTTTAAAGGTGCACACCATTTCTGATGCTGCAAACAGGTGATTAGACCTTTAGCACAGAAAGTGGCTCTTGAAAACTACTCTGATATTTTGAGCCCTGTAGTTCCCATGGTCTTTGTCACACTTCTGTTCCATTGTCAGTGTTCTGGGTAAACCCA
Organism: Vulpes lagopus; assembly: GCF_018345385.1. NCBI lineage: Eukaryota > Metazoa > Chordata > Mammalia > Carnivora > Canidae > Vulpes > Vulpes lagopus. The sequence goes on from NC_054846.1 coordinate 32,065,686, forward strand.
TACTTACCAAAATTGGGAGTTCCAGCTATCTTCTGGCTTTACTGAAAATGTGTTTTGTACTGCTGTTTCCTGGTCTCTTTTCTACTTTCCATGATTTCTGAGAAGAAAAGAGGGAGATATTAAACCTAAGTTGCCATCTTCAAACTGACAGTGGTATTTGGAAACTTTTTTCGCTTTGTAAAAATCCTGTATCAAGATCTGACCTCCTTCTCCATAATCATTTTATTATTAAAAATTTTTAGTTATGTTTTAAGATGTTGCTATCTAAAATACTGGATGAGACTGGATGAGAATCTATAATTCTTTACAGTTGTAATTGTTTTTTTGGTGTTGGACACTATCTGTTTTCTCTCCTTACAAGTAGTGGGGAATAGATGAATGCAAGCTGCCATTTGTCATAACAAAGATGCTTTCTGGGGGCAGAGCCATAGCTTAGTGAAGATTTCCTTCTGCTTGACTCCTAAAACTCAAAACCCTGGCAGAGTCTACAGTCAAGAGACAGTGTGATTATTGTTTGCTTGATACAATCCCTGGCAGGCTTCAGCTGTATTTATTTGAAGTAGAAGAACAGAGCTTCTTCACCAGTGGCCACATGAACTGCTGGAGTTTTCTATTCACTCATTAGTTAATTATATATGGATATTTGGGGAGGGTGAATGAGTGTGTGTGTGTGTGTGTGTGTGTGTGTGTGTACATGCTGATCATCACTACAGAGCCTCTCTCCCTTTGATACTAGCATGAGTTATATCTTTTAGCAAATCCAATGTTTAAAAAATCAATATTAACAAGCATCATTTGACAAAGGGATATATTTGTAGTTGGCTTCAAATGACAAAATTCCACAGTGCTTTTCAAATGAGTTGATTTATTACCAGTCCCACCTCAAATTTTACTGGAAAAAATTTCAACACATATCAACTACATATTGTGTTCTACACACACACACACACACACACACACACACACTTGGGTACCTCTAGTACCTAGGAATCCCCTCTAGTATTGTTTACAACTAACCATTTGCTAGAATCCAAATTACTTCTGAATTGAGCTATAAGGACAATCAGAATGTTGCACAAAAGAGCTACCTTCCCTAGCTTTGGAATGGTCTCATCAATGATTGCAGTGAATAAATAATCCAGGAGTATGCATACTTCTTGATAAATGGACAGTGTCATATTAAAAGTTGTTTAAGAAGGGTAGTACCTTTTTGCAATGAAGGAAGATGATGAATGGTCTTGGTTTCACTAAGCATTCAGAAACTAGATACTCCTGTTTCATCAGATCCTGAGATACTTTGCAAGACTGACCCACGGTCAGCAAATTCTGAAAGGAGTTTTCTACAAAATCATCCCAAATTTGTTAGAACACAACAGACATTGTACCTTCCCAGAGACCAGAATACTAATCTCTGCTCTCTTGGGCATCTCTTTCACAGTACCAGGAGAACGTCAAGAAAAATGAAATTTCACATGCTGAGAACCTCCAGTGCTCCCAGAACTTTTACATGTGTTATCTCATTGTCATCTCATTGAATTATAAAGCAATTAATACGGTGCAGATGAGAGCTCAGCTATTGTGTTAAAAGGCCCATGTTGTCTCTATTCTATTATTATCTCAAGAGAAACAGAACTCGTCATCTGAAGGTTTGAGGTGACCATAGGAATAGAGCAAAAAGATCCACTGTGGCTATACAATCCTCATGGCTTCTTCTATGTACTAAGGTGTTGTAGTCAACGTCGTCATAATTGAATCAGAGCTTTCCATTTATTAAATCCAAGCTTAATACAAAGCCCCTGACATTTCCTTTGCCCTTTCCCCCTTATTTCTGCTACACTCAAGAACTAAGAGTTTTGTGAGTTTTCCTCTTTAAACATTATTCTATCCTTTGCATGCTTTCTCTACTCAAAATGCCTGTGGAGTAAGTCATGATCAGCTTAGGCTCTCCCTGGTCATTTGTAGCCCTGAAGACCAGCACATGGGCATTTTAATTTTCATTTTTCAGTTGGAAAGGTGTAGGTTGTTCTTTTCTTTCTGGTATTGCAACCCACCAACCCGTAGACTCACTCAACTTTCCCAGGTACATATAGGATTGTTCTGGCCAGAGGAATGTACTTTTTTTCTTAATCAAATCTTCTCCCTTGTAATCTAAGCCATTTTTTCCCTGTTTAAATTTTCTTACCTATGTAATCATCCCTTATGCGCAAAGGTAGGTCCCAAGTGACTACAAGGCTAAGTTCATTCTCCTAAAAATTTGGAATTTGGAATGGAAAGGCAACAACTCATTCATCTTTATCTAGCTCTTAGAAAAAAGTTTTATATTTTTTCACTAAGACTCTTGAACTATATTAGTTTATACCTTCCCAGGGATTTCACTATTTTTTCAATTCCATGAGCTATCCGAGCTTGCTTCCAGTATATTCCTTTTGTGTTTTAATTTTGGCATCATCTATTTTAATGACTTGCAAAAAAATACATCTAAAATAATGTAGGCACTTAGTCTTAATATAGTCTCCGATCTTGCTAAGTGGAGCCAAACTCCTTTTTTTTAATAATAAATTTATTTTTTATTGGTGTTCAATTTGCCAACATATAGAATAACACCCAGTGCTCATCCCGTCAAGTGCCCCTCTCAGTGCCCACCAACCAGTCACCCCCACCCCCCGCCTTTCTCCCCTTCCACCACCCCTAGTTCGTTTCCCAGAGTTAGGAGTCTTCCATGTTCTGTCTCCCTTTCTGATATTTCCTACCCATTTCTTCTCCCTTCCCCTCTATTCCCTTTCACTATTATTTATATTCCCCAAATGAATGAGACCATATAATGTTTGTCCTTCTCCGATTGACTTATTTCACTCAGCATAATGCCCTCCAGTTCCAACCACGTGGAAGCAAATGGTGGGTATTTGTCATTTCTAATGGCTGAGTAATATTCCATTGTATACATAAACACATCAAACTCCTTTCCTTTTTACTGTCCCCTCTTAAAGCCCAGATCTAAAGTTAATCTTAAACCTCGGTTCTGTGACACATTTATCCTGCCCCCCACTGTGTTTCAAGGACAGATTGTCCCTCTAAGGAAAAGATTCCAGACCTCAGAAGGCAATTTTGATGGTGCTGCCTTTTTAATGCTGCCCACAACTGGAAAGGACCTACGGTTTAGAAGAAGCTTTATAATCCCTCACTGCCTCCTTACAGGAGATTTAGGTCCTTCCGGCTCTGTTAGAGCTTCTACAGGAAGAAAGATGGTAAAACCTCATTATTCCTTTTCATCTACTCAACAGCTTCATTATATGGCATTAAAAAGGGCCCTGCCTATAGAAGAAGGTATAAGGATAAAAGAGTATGGGCAATATAATTCAATTATTTCCCAGTCCCTTAAAAAAGCCAGTCACCTAATCATTATGTCATGCCCAATACACAATAACACTGAGGCCTCAAGATATACCACATTCAGCCCAGCTTGGTCAATAATAAAGTTCCTAAAGCACCTTCCAGCCAATGGCATTTAAATAGTCCATATGATTCAGATTGTATTGGTTTGATAAGCTTCCATTCCAGATTGCAATTTCTCCCCTAACTAATCTGTGGTCACCCACTGTAAACCCTATGCACTGGCACGTTTGCTCTCTCTAGCCCGTAGCTCTGCTTCCTCTATACTAATGCCATTTCCAGGTAATTTCTTCTCTTGTGGAGGTAAAATGGCTGCCAGGAGCTCCATGTTTAAATTCTCAAAGTTTAAGACAGGCACATGGAGGCGTTCTCTATTATAAATACTTTGATCCAAATTTTGGGATTGAAATTCATTGTCCCAAACAAGATTCTATTTGGTGCACTCAATTTTGCTAATGACACAGATATGCCCTATGTCACATTAGCTTCCTGGAGTTGGGATTATGGTTAGCTAGTGCAAATCACAGATATGTGGGGGATATTGCCATCAGAAGATGAAAATAGATGCTAAACTGGCCAAAAATAAATAAATACATAAAATCCAATCAAGTAAGTGGTGGTGGTGGTAGTGGGATAGATAATAGGAGCAAATCTTTGTCTTAAGGGAAAAAAAGTCTTGCACTAATTGAAATTCTGAGGGTGGAAGATTTTCATGGTGTTTTTGATTATTTTATTAATATGACTGTGTGTATATATATATATATATATATATATAACCAATTATATATGTGGATGTTATGGGCACACATACATATATTATATATATACATGTTTATGTAAATATAGACACATGTAATGACTTTTTAATTGATTAATTCATCTTCTACCTCATTTCTCTAATGTAGGACTTTTACATTCCACATCCAAGTGAATAAATTTTAGTTTGTTGTTATAACTCAGATACATCATGTGTTAAGTTTTTATTTACCCAGTCTAAAAAATCATTACTGGGTATAGCAGCATTTGTATTGTTAAATGATCTGAGTTTCCAATATCTACAAATAAGGTATTTACGTAAGTACATACAAGTCTGAATGTATATGTGTGAATATATACAGATATGTGTGTAGATGCACATATATACGTGTGTGTATGTGTGTGTGTAGCCAAAGAAATCAAATTACCGGGTAGAAATGTTTGGTGTTTCCTTTCCATATGGGAAGTATTTGCAAACCATTGCTTGGCTAAATCACCCTCTTAACTCCATCACTGAACACTTTGTTTACCTGGAGCGAAACAGATTGTTAAGAGTCTAGCAGACATATCTACATGCTCTAGTTAATTTGCTTCACTGCCACTCATTTATTCACATGTCAAGCAATCCTGAGATATTTTTGGGATCACTGCCACAACAAACTAAACTCTATTTCAGCTTTTGTGTGACCTCTTCTCCAGAATTAAAAAAACAAACAAACACACATATTCTTCAGAGACAAGGAAAGATGGTTTCATTTTTTCCCTCCACTTCCTGGAAGGATTAGACTTCTCCCTTTTCATAAAGCTATAGAGCTATTGGACTGTACTCCCCACCTTTGAAGCCGATATCCCAATCTCCGTTTTTACAGGAAGATTTCTCTGAGGAGTATCTGTAGTCTCAGACACGAGACCTTACTCACTTCACAAAGGCAGCATTTTTGAGCTCTCTTTGAGCTTAGTTGGCTGCCTGGGAGCCAACAGATTAGGAATTTCTTGAGGGTCTAACTTTTCTCCTTCTGGTTATATTCATTCCTCAATCATGGTGCTCAATATTCATCAAAATAGATTTATAGCAAAAGATAAAAAAGGTGAAACCAACTGCAATTTAAATTAAAAAAATTGGGGGGAAAAAGACAAAAAAGGTGAGGTTTTTGTAACTTTACTGACCTTCAGGTCTTTGTTGGCCTACTAAATTATGCCTGGAATTTTTATTCACTCTGGTTCTCAGAATTGTGTTCTGCTAAGAAATAAGACAGTGGCCGGTTTCGTGATGCCAAGCCAAGTGTGGTACTTTGAAGGTAAAGCATGCCAGCTGCATAATTTCCTCTCCTCTAGAACATAGAGATATATCCTTCTCATTTTGCTTTCCTCAGTCCAATAAGCCAAGAGAGGAAGTGTGAGGCAAACTTTTGTTGAGTCTTATGAGGCTCTCTCAGAATTGATTAATCCTAACCTTTTACAGGAATGATTTTTTTTCTTAATCTGAATATTACTTCTAGTTGCAATCCTTCATTCCTGGCTTGCTGTTTTTCTGTAGGCTCCTCTATTAGCCAGAACAGTCCTGTAAAGTCAAGTCATATTGCTGAAGTAGACCACACATTTCATTGAGCACCTGCATGCAAACAATGTGCCCTTCTGCTCAGACCCTAGCAGAGTCAGTTTTAACACTTTCCTCATTCAGGCTCTGCAAATCCCCACGACTGCAAAAGAACAGCTGGAAAGGAAGCTGTGGGGATTTTTAACCATCAGTTGTTAAGTCAAATCTTTCAAAATTAAGAATAGGAAAGCAAAACTATAATAATCATGATCATTCCAGATTAATGAATAGAAATGACTATAAATGAACAAAAGTCACCTGGAATTGAATATTTGGCTAACTCCACCTAAAACTATTTTGGATGCAGTTTCCCTCATATCTGGTTAGTTTAGATATTTTGGAGTAAGGACAGAGTTGGAGACAATTGATAGAATTATCTGGGTAAGTTAGTTTTACATTTTCTTATCATCACAGAGACAAAAACTCACATTTAATGTAAATGCATTATCCTAACTATAGGATCTGATTCTCAATAGTTTATTAGTTTATATTTAAAATATTTATATTCTTAATTTTAGCTGAAGCACAGAGTAAATGTGTATGTAATATATATATAATATGTTAAGACATTTGGATATATATATATATTTATGTTCTGTATAGAAATACTTTAATGTCCAAATTCAACAGATATTAATGATATTAAGAACTTGCTTTCTGCATGGCACTGTTGGAGGTAGACTACACAATCTGATGTGGTCTTATTATTGAAAATGATGGGAGGAAATGATATCATATTAGGAACAACAACATTTATGACTTCTATTATCACTGCGATTTGTGGTGGATTTTATAGCACTCACAGATACATGAACATAAATTTAGAACAACACAGAGAAAGAAATAGGGTTGGTCTTATTTTTAACTCCATTTCACAGATGTGGAAACTAGAGATATTTGACCATGTGGTTAGGAGGTGGTGGAGCCAAGATGCAAAAATATTTTCTGAATGAAAATTCTATGCTTTTTTTTTCCTCATGATACCACACAATTGATAAAATAACAATGCAAGATCAAGGTCAGCAAGTGCTTAAAAAGATACTTATAGGTGCAATAGCTATTTAGAGGTGAGAAAAAATTACTGTCCAATGTAATTTTTTACCATTATGGAAATATTCTATATCTGTACTATACAGTATATAGTAGCCACTAGTCACACATGTCCATTGAACACTTGAAATGTGGCCCATGCAACTGAGGAACTGAGTCTTTAGTTTTAATTTTAATTAATTTAAATTTAAGTGATCACATGTAACATATGGCTTCCATATTAGCACAGCTTATAGATAATTCTCAGAGGAGAGTCTCTAAATCCTTTTCAACTGGGAGTCTTCAAATGGAGATTGTATATTAGGTTATTAAAATAACTGCTAGGATTTTCTCCCAGGAGACACAGAGAACAGTTTGGTTGAGATTATTTATATCAATCCAGATTTGAGCAAAGCCTCAAACAGGAGGAATGGCAGGCAAAGTGGAAATAGTAGAATTGTGAAGAAGCAGTTTCTAGGACTTGAGTACTCATTAGACATGAGCCACCAGTTTTCCTTCATCAGTGCCTGAGAGACAATGAAATAATTGAAAGAGAAAATAGGTTAATAAGTGCAGGCAGCTGGTATTGAGGTAAAGACAATTTGATCTTTTTAAAGCATCCTCATAGGATATAGGGGATAATTCATTAAATGTCAATGAAAACAGCCTATGAACTCTAGAGTACTTTACAAAAGCAAGAGATACTGAATTTAAAGCATCTGGTTGGAACTGACAAGGCAAGGGTTCCCAGTAAAAGTTGGTAAGGAGCAGGGCTAACATTAATCCAGACTTTCCTAACTTCGAAGATAGTGCTTATTTAATTGCATCACGATTATCTATCCTCTGAGAGAACATGAAGGGGGGGGGGGGGGGGGGGAAGAAAAGGAAAGAAAAGAGACCTTGCAAGGGAAGGAGCTCAACTCACAATCAATGAACTGATGTATGTCAAATCTTGAGGCTGCGGCTTTGTATCATGGCATTCAACAATTAGTTTTTAGGTCTGTGACTGAGTGATATTTACCTTTATTTCCTATGGTTGTAGATTCAGTTAGCATTGGTTGAGCAATGGCTTTGTACTAGGCACTGTAGCAGGCACAAATAATTATTTATCCTAAAGAAATCTAGTCTTATTGAGGCTTAAAGCAGGAACACAAATCACTGTACTGCAGTAGACAATCCGTTGCGATATGTCATTGAGTTTAAGTTCAAAGGAGGAAGGCGGAGATAATAATTCATGAAGGCTACCAGGAATGAGTTTATGGGAAAATGATCATTTGAAAAGATGGCATAGAGGGGTAGCGAGGACACGTGCAGACCTAGACGGGGCATCAAAGATATTCCAAATACTAGGTGAATTGTGAGCCACATTATTGCAGGAGGACTATGAAGGGCATTTGAGGAAACTCAGTCTTTTTGTGAAAGTATATGGTGACAGCGTATGTTGGAGGTCATACTGTGGAGAGAATTGAAGTTTAGATATATTAATTCAACAAATATTTATTGAACATCTCCTAACTACCAGTTATCTCTTAAGTTGTGAACAAAACCATGATGAATAAGACGGTTTATCATGAAGCTTAAGTTTTAGTGGGGAAGAGACCACAAACAAAGAACTATACAAATCATTGGTTTTAGCTGTGACAAGTTACTTTAGGAAAATTTTTTTAATTGATGTTTATATATATAACAGAGACACTTGGAACTTTCTCAGGACCAAAGAAGGCTTTTCTGAGGACGTGACGTATGAGCTGAGACCTGAAAGATATGCATTAACGTACGTGTTTTAACCTTTTTTTTTTGTATATTTTTTTATTGGAGTTCAATTTGCCAACAGATAGCATAACACCCAGTGCTCATCCTGTCAAGTGCCCGCCATCCAGTCACCCTTGTCCTACCCCCCTTCCCACGCCCACCTCCCCTTCCACTACCCTTTGTTCATTTCCCAGAGTTAGGAGTCTCTCATGGTCTGTCACCCTCACTGATATTTCCCACTCATTTTCTCTCCTTTACCCTTTATTCCCTTTCACTATTTTTTTTATATTCCTCAAATGAATGAGACCATATAATGTTTGTCCTTCTCTGATTGACTTACTTCACTCAGCATAGTACCCTCCAGTTCCATCCACATTGAAGTAAATGGTGGGTATTTGTCATTTCTCATGGCTGAGGAATATTCCATTATATACATAAACCACATCTTCTTTATCCATCATCTTTCGATGGACACCGAGGCTTCTTCCACAGTTTGGCTACTGTGTACATTGCTGCTATAAGCATTGGGGTGCAGAAAAGACCCCAAATAGCCAGGGGAATATTGAAAAAGAAAACCAGTGCCAGAGGCGTCACAATGCCAGAATTCAAGTTGTACTACAAAGCTGTGATCATCAAGACAGTGTGATACTGGCACAAAAATAGACACGTAGATCAATGGAACAAAATAGAGAACCCAGAAATGGGCCCTCAACTTTATGGTCCACTAATATTCAACAAAGCAGGAAAGATATCCACTGGAAAAAGGACAGTCTCTTCAATAAATGGTGCTGGGAAAATTGAACAGCCACATGCAGAAGAATGAAAGTAGACCATTCTCTTACAGCAAACACAAAGATAAATTCAAAATGTATGAAAGATCTAAATGTGAGACAATAATCCATCAAAACCCTAGAGGATTTTGATGGCAACACCCTTTTTGAACTTGGCCACAGAACTTCTTTCAAGATACATCTTTGAAGGCAAGGGAAACAAAAGCAAAAATGAACTATTGGGACTTAATCAAGATAAAAAGCTTCTGCACAGCAAAAGAAACTGTCAACAAAACTAAAAGACAACCTACAGAATGGGAGAAGCTATTTGCAAATGACCTATCAGATAAAGGGCTAGTATCCAAGATCTATAAAGAACTTATTAAACTCAATGGCAAAGAAACAAACAATCCAATCTGAAATGGGCAGAAGACAAGACATGGCCAACAAGTATATGAGAAAATGCTCTGCATCACTGGCCATCAGGGAAATACAAATCAAAACCACAATGAGATACCACCCAACACCAGTGAGAATGGGGAAAATTAACAAGGCAGGAAACAACAAATGTTGGAGAGGATGTGGAGAAAGGGGAACCGTCTTGCACTGTTGGTGGGAATGTGAACTGGTGCAGTCACTCTGGAAAACTGTGTGGAGGTTCCTCAAAGAGTTAAAAATAGACCTGCCCTACGACCCAGCAATTGCACTGCTGGGGATTTACCCCAAAGATACAGATGCAGCGTTTTAACCTTGATGGCTTTGAAAGATTATATTGAGCCGGATTTTAAGTGGTGTAGCCTGAACAAGAGCTTAACACTTGTGTAAGAGGTGTTTTAACTTTGGTGTGTGACCATGGAAACTTTCTCCACAGACACATGGGTTGTCTCCATGGAAGTGGAGACCTAAAAAAGCCTGGGCTTTAAACAAAGGCATTGAAACCCCAGCAAAGGCACTTGGGCCGTCAGAAGTGCTCAGGTGGGGAAGGTGCATACAAGAGGCTCAGGAAAGGTCTGGGGACCTCTTGGATAGGGTCAGAGGACTCCAGCTGAGCAGGTTCTGGCAAACCATTGACTCTTTAGCAGTCACGGGCCCTGCCTGGCCAGGCGCTGTATGGTCTGGCATCGCAGGCTAAACTGAGATGTGCACAGATGCACCTGGTCTCAACCCATTTTCTCTTCTTCCAGGTACAACTACATCTCATTTCTCAGTCTTCCTGGCAATTAACTATGTCCATGTGATTGAGTTTTAGCCAATAGAGTGTAAGTGGAAATGACAATACACCATTTTCAGGCGTGGCTCATATAAACTTTCTTCATGTCATCCTCTCTGCTTTATTCTCCTCCATCACCTTGCTCAGATGACCAAAGTGACCTTGGAAACCACCGAAGGGAGATGATAGAACTAAAAAGAAAAATTAAAATTAAGAGGTAACACTTTTGTGTATCCTGCCTCCTCAGAAATAGTAAAGGCGAAGATTTAGCTTAACCCCTTGCTGGTAGACTTTTTTCCGGTTGAGATTAAGATTTTTTTTTTTTTACATTATGGATTATAGGTTGATTGGCTGGCATTTTTTTTTTTTGATTGATTAATTAGCATCTTAATGAAGTTAAAAACAGGCAGTTTCTCCATGTACCCTTTTTTTCACTCAGATACCAAATAGTTTATGTTTTCACTCAGATATCAAAGATGTTATGCTATTTTTAAAAATATTGCTGAATACTGGATTTATAATTTTGCTTAGGAGCAAAACCGTTCTCAGAGCTGGGAATCGTATTGTGAGACCAGTGTTATAATCATATTAAATGTCTGGATTCTGTTACTCTGAGGCAAAAAAATCCCCACAGAAATTAAAACTACAGTAGAATATAACCACACACCTAAAATGGATAAAATGAAAAAGACTGTCACATGCTGTCAGGGATGTGGAGCAACCGGGACTCAAAGATCGCCATGGGCGTACCAAATGATACACAATTTTTTGAAAAGTATTTCGTAATTTCTTATAAAATTATGTATTATTCTATCCTATGGCTTACAAATTCCCCTCCTAGGTATGTATCCAAGAAAAAGAAAGTTGATATTCACAAAAATCTTTGTACAATAATGTGCCTAGTGATTTGCTTCATAACATCAAAACAAAATTGGAAATAGCTCAAGTTTCAGGTTTCCTTTAACAAGAGAATGGATTTTTTTTAACTGTGGCATATTTCTAGAGTAGATACCACTCAGCAATGAAAAAGGAATGGACTACTGATACACATAACAAAGGTAAATTTCAAAAATATCCTGAGTGAGAGCAGCCAGGTGCTAACGAGTACATATTTGTGATTCTGTATATATACATTTCTGGATCAGGTAAAACTGACATATATGCTGGCATAAATCAGAATGACTGCTTCTTGAGGGATGGGACTTCACTGGAAGTGGCACAAGGGAACCTCCACCTCCAGGAGTGACCAACAAAATTATACTTATCATAGAGGTGCAGTGTGTATATTTGTGAAAACTAATTGAACTATATATTTAAGAACTGCACATTTCACTATTTGTAAGTTACACCTCAATAAAAACATTAATTTTTTTTTTTTTTAAGATTTATTTCTTGGGACGCCTAGGTGGCTCAGTGTTTGAGTGTCTGCCTTTGGCTCGGCTAGTGATCCCAGAGTCCTGGGATCAAGTCCCACATCAGGCTCCCCTTAGGGGGCCTGCTTCTTCCTCTGCCTATGTTTCTGTCTCTCTGTGTGTCTCATGAAAAATAAATAAATAAATCTTTAAAAAAATAGATTTATTTCTTTGAGAGAACGTGCACATGCACGTGCACTAAAGTGGGGGGCAGAGGGAGAAAATCTTCAAGCAGACTCCCTACTGAGCATGGAGCGCAATGTGGGGCTCAACACTAGGCATGCCCCATGACCCATGAGATCAGGACATGAGCCGAAGCCAGAAGCCAGACACCCCCCTGTCTGAGCCACTCAGGTGCCCTCAAAAATAAATTTGTAAAACCTACTTTAAAAAGAAGACATAAAACTATAGGAAACTGGAGGGTTGCTGGAGGGGAGATGGGTGGTAGGGATGGGGCTACTGGGTGATGGACATTAAGGAGGGCACGTGATTTATGAGCTCTGGGTGTTATATGCAACTGATAAATTATTGAGCATTACGTCCAAGACTAATGATGTACCAAGTGTTGGCTAATTGAATTTAAATTAAAAAAATAAAAAGGTATAAAATTCTGAGGTTTAAAAGAACTATAAACATTCTAGAAAATGATAACTGAGGCTTGAACTACTAACAGAGCCTCAACTCCGCCCGGCATAGAGACCTTCTCTGGCAAAGGTGGAGAAGATTAGGAAAGGTTGAGAATGAATGTTTGACTCTTCTTTTTATGAGCTTGTAATTCATGTAGAACTTTACTTTGACTTCAATGTCATTGATTGTTAAAATTAGTTTGTAAGTTCATTTAATCTTTAACTTCTTTCTGGCATTTAATAATGCCAAAGCACTTATTTTTTTTTTTAATTAACTTTTATTGGTGTTCAATTTACCAACATACAGAAAAACACCCAGTGCTCATCCCGTCAAGTGTCCACCTCAGTGCCCGTCCCCCATTCCCCTCTTATATTCACATTTGGGACATCTACATATTGTTATAATTAGGGTTTTTTTGTTTGTTTGTTTGTTTTAATGGGGGGATCTTTATGCTTTTTTAAAAAAGATTTTATTTACTTATTCATGAGAGAGGCAGAGACACAGGCAGGGGGGAGAAGCAGGTTCCCTGTGGGGAGCCTGATGGGGAACTCCATCCCAGGACCCCAGGATCATGAGCCAAAGGCAGATGCTCAACCACTGAACCACCCAGGTGCCACTTTATGCTTTTTATTATATGAATATCCTAATGCTATCTTTTCATTCTATTGGAGAACTTCTGACATGCTATGTTGGACAATATGGCTGGATACAGTTTGGAATGAATAAAAAAGAATAGGGGCCAGAATTTCAGCCATAGGTGCAGACCCTTTTTTTTTTTTTTTTTTTTTTTTTTAAATATTTATGATAATCATACAGAGAGAGAGAGAGAGAGGCAGAGACACAGGCAGAGGGAGAAGCAGGCTCCATGCACCGGGAGCCCGACGTGGGATTCGATCCCGGGTCTCCAGGATCGCGCCCTGGGCCAAAGGCAGGCGCCAAACCGCTGCAGACCCTTTTGATCAGACTTAACTCTCCTACAAAAGTCCCAGGAGGGCACTTCACATGGGGAGATGTTGATGATCTACAACTGCAGTGAGTGGCAAAGGATTATTTTAAGCTTAAAGGCACTTGAAAAATAGCAGGTGCAAGAAGGATCCTCTAACTTTTCCTTTTCTTACTGAAAACAAAAGATAAAACTCCCATGTGAAAGATGCTCTCCCTATACTATAAGGGAAGAAACTTTCTTATCACGGGAGAAGAGGCATCGAGGGTAATAGAATTCTGTGCCAACCTGGTTAAAATAATTTTTATCTTCCCTTAGTCTTCTTATATGTTTTAGTTACTTGTCCACACTTACCTCTCTTTGATCAACATAGCGTATAAGCATTTAGGTTTTGCCACTTCTTTGGGTCTTCATTTTCCTAGGAGTGCTCAATGTAGATGTAAAATCTGTTTGCTTTTCTCCTGTTAATCTGTCTTATGTCAATTTAATTATCTCAGAGGAGATCTTAAGGAGGCTAGAGGTAAAATTTTGCCTTCCCGTGTGGGCAGAGAATTATGAGGTTCAGTTAGCCAGTCCATTGGTTCCCATGTAAAGTTGCATCCTCCTACTTGGCCTTTAGAAATAAAATGGTCATTTTTTCTTCATCTGTAGGCTTTTGTCTAATATCTCAGCTCAGAATTTAGGTACTTTGGAGAAGTAAAAAAAAAATTTTTAGAGATGATATTTAAAATCGGTAATACTTAAATTATCCATTGAAAGAATGAACAGAGAAAAACAAAGAGGATGTAGAATGTACTCTTACAACATACTGTTTTCAAAGGATCTGAAAGAAGAAAAGGAGTTAGTGAATTCAATGGAGAAGGGGTGGTTGAGAGGGAAGAGAAGCTACAGAAGGGTGAGGAGTCAAGAGACAGCCCAAGTAAAGCTTCAGGAAGATCAAGACAGCCAAATTTGATAGTTCAGGAGTCTAAGGGGATGATGAATGAAAAAGAGGATTCTGTTTTTTCGTATCTATTCAATTACAAAATACATGGCTATCTCCAAAAAGCCTTGAAATGCACTGTCATTTTTCATTGCTACAGTGTAATTATTATTAGAATGCAAGTTTTTCCAGGGCTCAAGATTACTGTGCTGCTCCTTTTGAGTGCCTAGCCCTTAGTTGGCATTGAACAATGCATTTGTGGAATAAACGGTCTTATTGTTCCTCACCACAATCTTGAGTAGATATTTGCACTGTTCTTACTTTACTAAAGAAGCAAAAGAGTTGGCCAGGATCACCAAGTGAAGTTAATACCAGAGCCAGCCTCCTGATAATTGGTACTATGCTGTGTTCAGCAGTAGAGAGACATTCAAACCTCACCTCCTCCACACCCTTCAAATCTTTGTTCAAATGTCAGTTTCTTAATAAAGCCAACCCTGACCGCTCCATTAAAAACTACACTTCCTCCTCTGACCATTCACCAAGACCATTCTGTTGCTCTTCACAGTCCTTATCACCTTTTGTTACAGAATTAACTTAGCTGTGTTTTTAGTTTACTGTTGATTCAGAACATGAGCTAGAGTTAAGACACACATATTTTTTTTCCTGCCTTACTCATGGATATATTCTAGATGCTTTCAAGAGCAACTGGCATTAAGTAGATGTTTAAAAATTATTTGTTGAATGAATTAAAAGCTACAGCTCTTTGGAAGCACAAGAAAATAAAACACACCTTTTAGTCACAAAAAGTTTGAGTTTTAGAAAATTAATAATTCTAGCTTTTTGTCACTTGTCAATATGACAAAAATACCTGAATCCAATCAATGAGTAAAAAACAAATATTGCACTACTACTTCATTGTAAGGTACCTAGTACACTGCGCTATTTGGCAGAAAATGACTCTGAGACATAATATATGTTAACATATGTAAAGTGGATGGTGACTGATTTTCAAAACATTATTCATACATGTGTGACTTTAATTAGGAAGCTATAACAGATACATTATGAATTTTCATGAAGAAAAAAAAACAGCATCTGGACTTGAGATTTTACACAAAGAGAAAGCTGAGTTTCTGCCTCCTTTTCCAGAAATCATAAAACCTAAATTTTCTTCATTAGAATTTCCTTAGAAATAGTAAAATAAAACCCTACACTATAAATCAATAAGCCTTCACCACCAATTTTTACTTTGGTAATTCAAAGCTTATAACTAAGGACAGCAATTCCATAGCTTTTCTTTAAATTTTCTCACATGAAAACATGGAAATATTTCCAAAAAAATACCTGAGTTCTTGAATTGTACATGTATTTACTAAAGTTACACACAGTTGCAAGTATGTTTATCTTAGATGTTTATAGTTTTTCAAAAAAAAGTATTATCATCTTTAAACTTTTCCAGATTTAAGCTCTTTAACATTGTCAAAAAAATACTATGTCAAGAAATATTTTTCTCCAAAATTCATGGAAATATTTGAAAAGATCATAATGCTGTATTAAACCTTCATGAAAAGTTTTCTTCTATATATAAACATACTTACCATCTTGAAAATGCATATGAGAACAGTAACTGTTTTTATTTTTTTTTAATTTTTATTTATTTATGATAGTCACACAGAGAGAGAGAGAGAGAGAGAGGGAGGCAGAGGGAGAAGCAGGCTCCATGCACCGGGAGCCCGACGTGGGATTCGTTCCCGGGTCTCCAGGATCGCGCCCTGGGCCAAAGGCAGGCGCCAAACCACTGTGCCACCCAGGGATCCCAGTAACTGTTTTTAATTCAATAAAATATCTGCTTAGTTCCTAGAACACTTACACTATATCTTATATAATATATTACTTTACATCTTGTATTTGTTCCTTTAATTTGTCATCTCCCCAAGAATGTTGAAATCTCCTGGAAGACAATAAAGTACTGAAATAATGTATTTTTATTCCCTCCTATTATTAAAGATAAAACAGGCATGAAAATATATTTGACTGGCTCAACAATTGGAAATTAATTTGAATACAATCCATTCAATGCAAATAATTATTTATCCTTACATAAAATATGAGTCAAGCAAATAAATAATTGCTCCAGGAAATCAAAATCTGCTATATGTTAAGTAATTCGGTCTTGCTTCTTTGTAAAATTACTGAATGACACTTTGATCACTTGAAGTCCAGACACACATATAAAAGTATATCCAGGTATTACATGTTTTCTTTCTTATTCCTCAAAGCATTTCTTAAAAGCATCATTGTTTTCACATTATTGGTGAGAAAGCTGAGGCTTAAGGAAGTATAATTAATTGTTTAAGGTCTTACTGGCAGTAAAAAGCAGAGTTGATATTTAAATGCAAATCTTTAGAATATAAATGCAATTATCTTTCCAGAGTAACATAGATGGCTCATTATATACATACTGTCTGCCCATTATTACTGGTGTATATGAAACAGGTATGTAACACACTCGTGCGCATCATAGAGGAAAGATGGTAACTAGATTTATCATAGGGATAATTTCATAATGTATAAGAATTCTGAATCACTACAATGCACACATGAAACTAACAGAATATTGTATGTCAATTGTATATTTCTATTTAAAAAAAAAAAGGCCAGAGTAGCCTCTAAACATAGGTCAGCACCTCTAAATGGATACACAATAGAGCACATATGAGTATAAGACTGATTTTCTTGACTTGGCATTATGTATATGCACCCAGTAAAAGAAAGTTGCATTTTGGCCCTTTCCAAAGTGGCTTCTACTTGGAACAGAACACTGGTGATTTATTTTTGTGCCAGGAAGGATCAGATAATCTTAATTCATCATCTGTTCTTTTGCATTTACTTTAAATGGTTTTCCTCTCTTGAACTATAGATTGGTGACATTTACATTTAGTGCTTGGCATATAAAAATATTATATCATAGTCTAATTTCAACTCTATCCTATTTAGGTTATTTAATATTTGTCGTGTGTTAGGCATATGATAGGCATTCAAATATTTACTTTACTGAGTAAAGACTGTGTGATTATTTTCTCTGGAAGTAAGACCACTAAGTCAGTTGATGGGCTCCATCCAACCCACTGCAAATTATATTGCTGATTTCAAATGAGTTCCATCCAGGCTATTCAAGTATATGTTTGCTTTGACTCTTTAGCACCTCTGATTTTATTGTATCTTTAGGATTTCGGGAAATCAAACCGAGTGCTCCGTTTAGCATATTCACTCCATAAATAGCTTCCACAATAAATGACAAAGCCTAAAAATTCATAAACTCCTCCATATAAAACAGGATTTATGACAGAGAATTCCAGAATTTTTGTTACTTATTTCAAATTACAATGGAAAATTCTCTCTGCTGAGTTTGCCCTTTCCACGACCATGAGGGCTGCTAACGTAGGGATGCATCATTTCGGTTGGGCTTGTAATCTTTGATTCATTATCTTCAATTCTGAGAAAGCACGCCCGAAGTGGCGGGGAAGGGGGCAGGGGGGTCCAATTTAATCACTGGAATAAGACAATGGCTCTAATCTGCAATCTACTATTTTGTTACAATTCTTGAAGACCAATTTCAATTTTAAGTTGTCTGTTTTCCCTTTTCTCTCGGTACAAAGCTAGTTTGATTACGGGAGGAGTAGAAGTGATGGTGGTGGAGGTGGTGGTGGTAGAGATGTGTGTGTGTGTGTGTGTGTGTGTGTGTGTGTGTAGGAGGTAGGGTGGTTGGGGGGAATGAGAGGCAGCATACATGGGCTGTATTGTCAATCTGCTTATAAACCTAACAGATTTTTTAGCTGAAATTTCGCCAATGTTAATTGTACATGCAGAATTCACACTGGGAAAATCTCCTTGGGGAAAAAAAAAGATGAAGTGCACAGCCGGCCTCTTATGTAAGATGTTTATTTTCATCCAATTCAACCCACCATAGGCAGAACAGAAAATAGGCCAGCGCTTCTGACCAGTGACATCACCTCATCATCAGGAAAAAGCAGGAAAGGCTGATCACCATATTGTTAGCAAAGAGGATAATTTTCTTCCACATTGTTTCTCTTGTGGAAACCTTTTTTCTGGAGATGGTGATCTCATCTCCCTTTGATGTTTATTTCTTCAGATTCTGTAATAACAGTGAAGCTACCTGAATTTCAGTTCTTGCATAATGCACATAAACACTTATTTCCGTGGTTTTCCTCTGGATCTCCAAACTTTAGAAGATTGGATCATTTTAGCAGAACCTTGACCATCCTAAGGAGATTGTGGGGTGAGGAAGGATAATCATCTTCTTATTTAGCGTTAGACAGTATTTTATATAGTGTTGGATAATTTGTTTGCAGGATGCCTCCTTCACTTAGGCTGCTATGCTTGTATAGTTAAGTAGATGAGCATTGTATTTATTTCATGAATACTAAGAACTCAGTGCACAGTTTTTTAAAAAGTGTTTTTTAGCCTTCATCATCTCTTTTAGAATATAGATTGTGTTGCAATTTACAAAGAGCGAGGTAGGTGAAATTGTGTGTGTACGTAGTTATTTTCTATTCAAAATTAAAGGAAAACTAAAAACATGATCCTTGCTATTTTAGAAGTTGATTCAGCTATACTTAAAAATACATCACAATAATACTACCCACTCTGGTTTTGCTTATGACAGCTTTGGCAAAATGTCTTTTCTCTGTTGAGGGGCGATCTTCAAGATGATTCTACTTTATCCACCTTTTCACACTCTTATTTGCCTATTCTTGTTTCATTCTCCCTCTAGAGGAAATTAGTGGGTATTACAATTCAAACTTAAAAATCCAATATACCAGCAGGTCTAATTGAAATACAATCATAAGGATAATTCCTTGACTTCATTTATATTCCACTTGGTCCTATGGTCCTGGAAGCCATTATCTCAAGTAACTGTAATATTTCATCATCTTTTTCTCTAAGCTGGCATATCAGTATCTTAAGGGGTTTTATTATCATCATTATTATTTTTGAATAGCAAGGCCAGAATCTTCCTGGTGAAGACTAGTCTTATTAGAAAAGGTGGATGAAAAAAAAAAAAACAAAAAAAAAAAAAAAAAAAAGAAAAGGTGGATGAAAAAAAAAAGTTAGAATTTCATTGTCTGATGCAATGAGTCATGTGCACTTGTGATTCCAATAGTCTGATGCTTGTGTTCTGGAATTCACATTGCATCCGTTATGTGGTCTTGGGGGAACTGGATGCCATTTTGTGGCATACGTAGTGATAAAAAGTGGCCACATCGCCTGCAGGTATGACAGTTAAGTATTAGGATTAGGACAAAAATATCCATAAACATTTAACTTGAAGATGAATATAGAAAAGGTTTCCCTTCTTTGCTGCCCAGAGACATGAATGGCTTGATTTGGGAAAGTGTATTTTCTTTATCTATAAAATGGGAATGATTATATCTAACTCCAGTGGCATAGGGTCAAAAAACATATATACACATGCATACAGTAGCTAGTATGTGACTGACTCAGAGTAAATTCTTTTTCTCTTCTATTTTTTGTAATGAAAATTCTCTGGCTCAGGCTGAAAAGTAAAAACATAAAAATTCACAGAACTTTTCAGGAGATTCTCCTCATTTTTGATATACCCTCTACTATGCTCTTACTTTAGATTTCAGAGTCAAGACATAGTTTTGTCTCTAAAATGTTGCTGCTATACTCCTACAGAAATGCCAGTTGTGGGAGGGCAGTAGTCTAGAAAGAGAAATCTGTGATGTCTGTGTCTCAGTAAGAGGCTGTGTTTGTGGCGGGATGTAGAAGGAAAGGGAGGAACAGGTACCTCTTTATGTTTTGACCTAGAAAGAGGTTCAGCATATAAAGTTTTAAAAAGCAAGGTATAGGAGAGTATGATCATGACTATTACATATGCATTTCAAAACCCTAGAAACTTTTTTATGAATCTGTTTACAGGAAGGTGGGATTATGCAAAACTTTGGGAAACTTTTCCTTTCTCTGTCATGTTTGCATGAAAGTATTTCAATAGATGATACACATGGTAAAATTTCATAAGGAAAAAAAGAAAATCTTTCTCCCACCCAGCTTATCTTAGTTTTCCTCCCCAAAACAACTACTGTAAACAGCTTATTTTATCACCATAAGATTTTTCCGTGCACAATACATTTACATCAGCGAATACATGCACGTATATATGTATATAATTGACTCCAGTTAATCACAGTACTTGTGTCCCAGAGAGTCTCTGTGAACATGGAGTTAGCAACTCCTGCATCATTACTCCTAGGTGGAATGCAGAGTTAAGTCCCTGTGAGCCTCTGGTCACAACACTGTCACCAACTGATCAATATATAACTTTGTCTTATATGTGTTTCTGTTTAAAGATATCTTATTTATGAGTCATTAACATCGATCTAACACCCAACAGTGCCATAACTCATGCCTGAACAAAGCTTATCTAACACATATTCTCTCTGAAGCACATCACAGCCTTCTCAGGCTTACGAACACTGGACAGCGCTTCTGCACTATGCCTGAGGCCATCTTAAGCAGTAAAGTCACCAACAAAAAGAACACAAAAGTGAGAAAAAAAATGGGGCACTAAATAGACTGCAAAAATGACACTTATTCACAGAATCAGAACAAACACAAGGCAAAGTACCCCCTTCCTTGACCTAGGAAGTTTTGTGAATATTGATTTTGAAGTTGTCAATACATTTTAGCAAGTAGACAATTCCATGAATACTGAGGATCGCGTGTGTGTGCATGCATCTGTGTGCACATTACACACGCAATGTGTACACATTAGCAGTGTAATACATGCACTATTCTAAACATTGCTTTACAGTATCTCTCAGTGTTTAATACTGCCAACTCTGATGGCCTGGGGTCAAATCCTGACATTACCCTTCACTAGCTCTGTGACTGTGAGCAGGCTACCTAATCTTTCTGTGCCCCTCGTCTCATCTCTACTACAGGAATCATAAGAGTACCTACACAAGGGGATTATTGTGAGGTTCAAATAAGTTAATATACAAAAAGCACTTAAGGCACATCTATTTGTTATATTGTCATTTAAGAGTACACTTTGGGGATTATTCCTTATTGGTCCATGGAGCATGTCCTCATTCCTTTTAAAAACAAAATGGTATTACATTGCACGGCTGCATCATCATTTTTTAACCTCGTGCCCCATTTTTAAATCTCTTTCCCCAGAATACATTGAGACAACTTCCTATCTTTTGCTTTAATAAGAATCTTGGAATGCACACATTTCCATTTGCACATGTGGAGATCTATCTCTAGGCAAAAGAATTGTGCATTTTTAATTTTGATGTATATCACTATGTTTCTCAGATTTGTTATAATATTCGTGTATAATCAGGGGAAAAAAAGCTATTTCCTTTCAATAAAGAGAGAAAAAAGAATAACCCTCAGTTTTTACCTTTTGCTCAAAGATTTTTTTCTCCAATGTTAGGTTGAATAAATGATTCCTTAGTTACTTACCATGCCAGTGTAAATAAGTAGAATGACATTTTATGCTGCCCAGTTTTTTAGATATACAAAGCACCAGAAGGTTTGTACTTTTTTACAGAGCTTACATGAATTCTCTGCAAGCCCATCATTACAGAATATTGTACCAGCACAGGAAGTTTTGCCCTCTCAGTTAAGTAGGAGTAAAACTATCATGTCCTTGCTTGGTGATCCTCTTTACATTAGCCAGCCTCCACTCTACAATCACTTGCTTATTACATTTTTTTTTAGGAAATTAAATAGAAAGAACAGGATAATTAATACATTTTGTGCTTTATGGACACTAGTGCTAGTAGTAGAAACAGTGGGGAAAAAAGTCTCCTTTATAAGGATCTTTTTTTTTTTAAATCAGACAGCATTTCAAAAAGAGCCTTTACAAAATAAGCATCAGAGCTTTCTTGAGAATAATCCTAACATAAAACAATCTTCTTGCTTCTTCGACCTTTCCACCTTACTGCTGCCTGCCTGCCTCCCAAATTATTGCGAGACAGACGTGATAGAGTTTTTGCTTCCTTTTACAACTTTTTTTTTAGAGCAGATTATGTTTCACTTCTTTTATGATTTTTTTCTTTAGGAACATTCATTAATCTCTTTACAAGCAACCACAAAGATATCTGGAATTCTGATTATGGGCTGTGGAGACAATAACCACAAAGAACTGAGCCAGGGCACATTTCAAGAAGAGGAGGATGTCATTGGAAGCTCTCTATGGGAGTGGGAAAAGGTTCTAGAAAATAGTCTGAGTCACTCTTATTAGGAGAGTCAGAGAGGAGAGCAGCTGTGTGAAATTAGTACCAGTATCTTCCTATCCTTCATTTTAAACTTTTCAAAAGATCTTTTCCTGGTCAATTCTTCCTGAGAAGGGCAACCTAATCAGACATAATCTTTGCTTTTAGAAGTTACCATGGTGACTGGTCAAGGCAGACTGTCTCCTCAGCATCATACAGTTCGTATGGTGCTAAATAAGTCTTGTATATCGTCAGTTTTTCCTTGAGTGATAAAACAAATAGGGAGCGTTGAAATTTTTCACAGCAATCAGAAATGATATTTCCCCATATTGATTTTTTTCCCTTTCTTTTTTGCCCTTTCTTAGCTGTGCCATATCTCTTTGAAGTATACATCAAGGCACAATGCTTATTACAGGAAGCAAAAATACAGTGACTCTTTAAAAAAAAAATAGGGACCAGGATAGTGAAAGACTTACCTACCACTTATGTTCTCTTAAAGCGAAAGACAATTTCACTCACCAGGGTGATAAACAACAGAGACTAGTACAGACATTCAGAAGGCACTAACTACTGCGGTTAAATGAATAAAGGAACAGTCAGTCCCTAATTGGTGGGGGGTGAGGGAGTGAGATAGAAGGAACAATGGGTACTAACTTAAATTTTTTTTTAAATAGACTTTATTTTTTAGAGTAGTTTTAGGTTCACAACAAAATTAGTAGGAAGTACAGAGATTTCCTATATATCCCCTCACCCTACACATGCAGAAACTCTCCTACTATCAAGATCTCCCACCAGAGTGCTGCATTTCTTACAAGCGATGCACCTATATGGATTCATCAGTACCACCCAATGTCCACATCTTATATTCGTGTTCACTCTTGGTGTTGTACATTCTATGGATTTTGACAAATGTGTAATGACATACATCCATAGTTACGGTATCTTTACTGCTCTAAAATAGCCTTTATACTCTGCTTATTCATCTCTCCACACTCCCCAGTCCTCAAACCCCTAGCACACAATGATCTTTTTACTGTCTCCATAATTTTGCCTTTTCCAGTTTTATCATATTTTTGGAATCATACAGTAGGTATCCTTTCCAGATTGGCTTTTTTCACTTAATAATATGCTTTCAAGGGTTTAGCTTTTTTTTTTTTTTCCAGAAAAAGAAATCCCATTTTCCTCTTCTGCTTTATTGACCATTTCATTTTCCTAAAGCTTCTGATTCTTTGAGGCTTAGGAACAAAGTTTAGCTAGTCAGAAAATGCCAGGCACAAAGGGGCTCAGAATTTGAAATTTTTTTTTTTTTTCCAGAAAAAGAAATCCCATTTTCCTCTTCTGCTTTATTGACCATTTCATTTTCCTAAAGCTTCTGATTCTTTGAGGCTTAGGAACAAAGTTTAGCTAGTCAGAAAATGCCAGGCACAAAGGGGCTCAGAATTTGAAATAATATGACTCTGAAGTGGAAAAGGGGCTGCTAAAGGAAACATTTAAAAGAGAAACAAACAAACATCACCACCACCACCTAAAGTCAGGCTGGCAAGAGAATGACTGACCTGAATGCAAGAAGCTTTAGAAAAGCAGGTAATGGTAGAGAGGGGGCTCTGACAGGGACAAGGATGTATGAGAGGAATTCTTTAGCAAAAAAACTACCTTTAGGTTTTGGACCCTCCAAGGCACACACGTGCACTTGTCTGGGGCTTGAAGAAGCAGTGAGCTATTCTCTGCACCACTACCCCCCTCCCTGCAAATGCCCCCCTAACCACCCCCCCCACCCCCTCTCCGTCACTGCCCCAGCTGAGGAAATGCCCAGAGAGTTGTTAACGTTCTGTTTACTGGTAGGCTATGAGTCAGAGCTAGGTCTGAAGTTTTCTCCAATCCCCTGATTAAAATTAATCGCCTTCTCAGAGCTCCTAAAGCTCTTTGTTTATGACTCATGTGGGCAGATTAATCATTTTAGGTTTTACATTACTGTTATTTATGTTTGAGTTTTCCTTCTTCACTAGACTGCAATTCCTCCAGGACAGGAATCTTGTTTGTCTTCAACTGTGTGTTATGCACAATAGTTTACTTTACAAACAACACATGTTCAGTAAACATTGGTTAAATAAAACCAAGTCTGAGTCTATAGGTATATGTATGATTTTTTCCCTCCCCTAACAAAAGGATATATATATATATATATATATGGATGACAAAGTCTGTGTTTGCCAGTTTTACTGTTGCCTAACAGAAAGGATGGCTACGATATTTAAAAACATGGTGGGTAAACATTTGGAGATAGTCTCTTTTTCTTTTCCTACAACTCCTCACAAGTCTTTCTGGGTTTTGGTTTGTAAAATGTCTAAACATTTGGAAGGAGGAATTTGAAGGGATAGACAGATTATATTGAAATAGACTAGCACACAAAAAACAATCCCTTACTGTATATCCTTATAAAAAGACCTCTGAGTTGGGGTGGGGGAGAAATAACAAGCTAAATAGAGAGGTCTATGTGTCCCCAAAGCAGAGGTAAACTGTACTCTCCAGTGCTGCTGGGAAGGCCACAAGACCTAAAAAAGAAATAGCTGTGGGGCACAGAAGGCAGATGGCCCCATATGCAGTCTGGTTAAAAAAGAAAAAAAAAAAATTCCATGCCAGAATCATGGCTCAGAACAGCGGAGAATCCCTCGATCCGAAGGGAACCAGGCAGATGGGAATAATGGATATTCCAGTAAAAAACAATGTGGACAAATGGCTGAGAAAAGGACTGCTTCCCTCTCCCACCCCCTGCATTCTCTACCCTTCCAACTACCTTGCCTGTGTAATATCTTGGAACAAAAGCAATAATATGACCATAAGCTAGAAATCCTAAAAGTTGCAGAGGCGAAGGTTCTCATCAGTGTCGTAGGGGCTCTGCGTAAGAAATTACGTTGAATTACAGACAATAAAACAAATTGTGTTACTCAGGTAATTGTATTTATGGACTCTCAGATTCATACTAGTTTTCAAAAATTTGAGAAATTTCAGAATTTGAGAGAAGGCCCCCCCTTGAATCTCGATACCTACAAACAGAAGTGAGAAGAGTTGTGTCACCAGTTTACTCTGAAATGAAAAGAGAAAGATAATTCAACAAGATTTCCTAATGTCCTAGTTTCTCAATTTGAAGCTCTCAAGTCAAAAAAACTTAGCCTTAAATTCCTTATTTAGATTCAATGTCCAAATATATCTATATTTGGAAGTAGATGAAACTTTGTAAGATAAACAAAAATGAATTCCGAATACTACTATCTATGCATTCATGCTCATGAGAATTAGGATTTTGTAGGAAACAATTTCCAGTCAATGATAGGATTGGGGCCATTCATTGTAAAAGCCTGGGGGTTACAGGGGCAGCCATGACATTGTTTTGTCAGGCAGTTGCTATGTCATGACTAGAAAAGAGGATACAAATATAAGCAACTCCATTTGACTTTGAGTTTTTAGTGCCATCTCCTGAAGACTTAAAAGACTCAAAATGAATATAGTAATTATAAATTCTTCTCACTCCCTCACACCCTCACCATTGTCATATTTATTTATTGATAGAGGACCTACCTCCTATTTCCTATTTCACCGTTTCATAGAGTCTGACCAACAATCATAGTTCCTACACACACAAATATATACATTCAATCAGAGAAATAAATACTCCTTTGTCTCTGACAGCCTTACTTCTGGGATTCTTCTGATCGTCTTAACTCCAATCTAAATGTTGTATCTTGGTAAACGAGGCTATATTCCTTATCCCTTTTCCTGCCTGGTTTCCAAAACCAACTATCTTTGTTTACTACATGCAGCAGTTGTCGTGAGTAGCTTCTGATTCCTTAATCATTCTGTGGGATTCCCAGGTTTTCCTATGCACCTTGCTTTGCCTGGAGTTTCCTACAAGTATTCCCTAGCAGTCACTATGAACACCTACAACTCTGAAAGGCTAACTAAAGCCTCACCCCCACCTCTCTCTTCCTCCTTTTCCACTCCGTGGGTACAATTGTCCACTTTCTCTGTGTGCCCTACTATACTACACAAATCATTCATTCATTCACCAAATATTTATTAAATAATATTAACTATGTGCCAGACACTGTGTTAGGTGCTATCAGACTGAGGGAGGAGGTTCATGCTCTCAGTGACCACACATACTAATTATATCTGTAATTTAGACACGAACTCCTTACTGTCCATCTCACTCTATTATATTAAGGATCTTTGAGACTGATACTGTTTTATTTATTCATTGTTGTGTCCTCAACACCATCCATGGGAGCTGAGACTTAATAGGCATTAAATAGATGTGATGATTTCAGATTTTCCTAATGCCATAAATGATGATGTGGAGTCCCTTGAGGGTTTCGTTTTTGTTGTTTTTAAGTTACATGTTTAAATTTTAAATATTAGGGGATCCCTGGGTGGTCAGTGGTTTAGTGCCTGCCTTCGGCCCTGGGCATGATCCTGGGGTCCCGGGATCGAGTCCCACATCAGGCTCCCTGCATGGAGCCTGCTTCTCCCTCTGCATGTGTCTCTGCCCTTCTCTCTCTCAGTCTGTGTCTCTCATGAATAAATAAATAAAATCTTCAAATTTTTTGTTTTTAAATAATGGAGGTGACTGGGCATGTCAGTCAGTTAAGAATGGACTCTTGATTTTGACTTAGGTCATGATCTCAGGGTCATGGGATCAAGCCCTGTGTTGGGCTCCATGCCAGCAGAAAGTCTGTTTGAGATTCTCTCCCTCTCTGCCTCCCTTCTTGCCTTCTCTTTCTCTCTCAAATAAGTTAATTAATTTAAAAAATTAAAATTAATGTATACTTGTAAAATTTAAGCAATGCAGAGATAAAAAAAACTCAATGAGTTCTTCATCATCCTTAATCTCCCCAAGTTAGCCAAACAATATGGTTCTATTCTTTACTCTCTCTCTCTCATACAAAGCTACATAAATGTATGTAGGGAATTACTTGCATATTTTCTAAAAATGCAACATATATTCTCACGGGGGATCTCTATCAGCAGTTCTCTTGTAATGTCTTTGGGAAAGTTTTTAACTGCAAATTCAATTTCTTTAATAGATACAGAGTTATTCAGGTTATCTGTTCTTCTCTTGAGTGAATTTTAGTATTTCTGTCTTAAAAACTTTGACCATTTCACTTTGGTGTTCAGTTTATTAACATAAAATTATTCTTTATTGTTTCAGAAAGCCCCATATCCTAAGTAAAATTTGTATTCCTCAAAAAAATTAAATTAAAAATTGGCATATGAATTAGCAATTCCACTTCTGGGTATACACCCAAAGGAACTGAAAGTAACATCTTGAAGAGATGTTTGTACACCCATGTTTATAGCACCATTATTTATATGAGCTAAAATATGGAAGCAACCCACGTGTCCATCAATGAATTAATAGATAAGCCAAATGTGGCAAATACAGACAATGCTAGATTGTTCAGCCTTAAAAAGGAAAGAAATTCCACGATATGCTACAACATGAATGAACCTTGAGGAGATTATGCTAAGTGAAATAAGCCAGTCACAGAAGAACAAATACTGTATGATTCCACTTCCAAGAGGTACTTAGACTAGTCAAAATCATAAAGACAGAAATTAGAATGGTAGTTACTAGGGGCTAAGGAGGGAAAGGAAACGGGAGTTATTTAATGAGGACAGAATTTCAGTTTTAATGAAAAGAGTGGGCAGCCCAGGTGGCTCAGCGGTTTAGTGCCGCTTTCAGCCCAGGGCCTGATCCTGGAGACCCGGAATCCAGTCCCACGTCAGGCTCCCTGCATGGAGCCCGCTTCTCCCTCTGCCTGTGTCTTTGCCTCTCTCTCTCTCTCTCTCTGTGTCTCTCATGAATAAATAAATAAAATCTTTAAAAAAATAAATAAATGAAAAGAGCTATGGAGAGGCACCTGGGTGGCTCGGTAGGTTGAGTGTCCGAATCTTAATTTTGGCTCAGGTCATGATCTCAGGGTGGTGGGATCAAGCCCAGTGTTGGGCATGGAGTCTGCTTAAGATTCTCTCTCTCATTCCCTCAGCACCACCCCCACTCTCTCTCTCTCTCTCTCTCGGGCAAGCAGGGACAATGTGCCTGCTCTATTTACTATTTACGAGCAAAAGTCAGAACTAGATAGATTCCTTTTAAAGGAGGAGTATACAGAAAAAATGAAAATCTGCAACATAAAAAAGACTAAATATATGATAATAATGCAAAAGAGGATATATATGTATGTGCACAAAGATACATAAACATGTGTGTATTGTGTTGTATGTGTTGATATAGATGTGACATAGATATGGATGACATAGATATTTTATATGGCGAAAAGAGCCATCTAAAAAAATGATAGTTATTCTTTGAGAGCTATTGTTCAATAGAAGTCTAAGTATTTAATGCATATTCCTTCCTATAATTCACATGAGAAACCATAAGATTATTACCATTTTACAGATGAAGAAACATACAAGACATTAGTAACATGCTCATACCATACGGATTTGTAAATGGCAAAGCCAGGGTTCAAACTCAGGAGCCTGACTCCAGAGTCTGAGCTCTTGGTAGAGATGAAACCAATTGCCATATGGTTTCGATAAAATACTAAGATGATAGATTATAATAAAGGAGTTAAAATGAAGCAATAGAAAAGGAGTCAATTTTAAAAAGGGGTTAATTGAAAAAACTGACAGACTCCATTAAAAAACAGAAAATTTTATAAAGATGAGGAAATATAAGCAGCAACATTAAAATCAGCATTAGAAACCATAGAGCCAAATCCTCAAAAATATCAAAATCTGTGGTATAGAGGAAAAGCAAAATTTGAAAGTTCTCTCTGAGTCTGGAAACAAAAGAAAAGAGAACTCTAGGAGAGAATTTGTTAGCCATGAAAGCTGGAGAATCAAGAACACAGACACAACACACAAATGCGTGATGCTCACATCTAGACTTGGTGAACTGAAAGCATACAGCCAGAGCTGGCACCTAGCCCTTGAAATTTCAACTCTCATGTGTAAAATTTGTGATATCCTCTGAGCATTTTGCAAAAGAATTTGTTAGTAAATGTCTATTTTGCAACAAAGGAATTTAAGATGTGAACAAAGTTTAAAATGGGGATCCAACCATGTGTGTAGTTCACGTCTGCAAATTTACAGGAATCATTTTTATGTAGATTTCTTTGTATGAAATTCCCATAAGTGAAGTATGTGCCAGTCACTGTTTCAAAGCACTTTTAATGTGTGATCTTACTAAGTCACACAATGCCTTCCATTTATGGAGGAGGACACTGAGAGTTATGCAATGTGTCAAAGATTATAGTTAGTTAAGTGTTTAAATGAGGATTCAAAAAGACCAGGTAGTGTGATTCTGCAGTCTGCCTTCCAAGCACTAGATTAAGATCAATAATTTAATTCTAGTTCTATTTGACAAATATTGACAATACTATGTTTTGGAGGGACTATTGCTATCATGACTTTATAAATCAGGAAGCTGAGGCCCAGAGAAGTTTAAATGACTTTCCTAAGGTTCAGTCTCTGTTGAAGGTAGAAGAGTCAGCCTAGGTCTTCTGATATCCTAAATATCACCCTGTCCTTTACACCACCAGTGTCTTCTGTCATAATTCAGCCAGAGCTTCCTTCGTAGCCTAAAGAAGATCAGCTGACCATGTTGGAAAGAATATTCAAATTGATGCCAGGAGAGTACTGAGTTGATAATGATCTGATTGCTACAATTGCCCTGCCACAATTTCAATGCATTATATAGCCACAAGACAGTTTTAGAAATTCAAGTGTGGGGCCATGATCAGGAAATTCTACTTTGGGAGCTCTAAGAGTGGTCTTTTGTGTAAATTCCCTTCATTTGAACCATCTGGGGGAGAATTCAGTTTCCACCACAATCCAGACAGACACCAATGTCTAAGTCATTGAGAACTTACATCCATTATGTCCAGTAGTATGGGGAGAGATGCTGCTCTTCAAGGTGATGTCTCCAGTCAAAGGCGGTCAAGGAGTTATTTTTAAGCCTCCAATGTATGGAGCAAGAATGGATGGTAGGAC
Source organism: Vulpes lagopus (assembly GCF_018345385.1). Lineage (NCBI taxonomy): Eukaryota > Metazoa > Chordata > Mammalia > Carnivora > Canidae > Vulpes > Vulpes lagopus. The sequence goes on from NC_054846.1 coordinate 32,096,419, forward strand.
GGAAGGATGGAAGGAAGAGAGAGAGACAAGGAAAAGGAAAGAACGGAGAGAGGGAGGAAGAGAAGAAGGAAAAATAAGGAAGAGAATCCATTTCCTACCCTGGTGTAATGACTGGCAAACTGAAGGTTTTAGGACACTTCTGCGTGCCCTTCCCGTGAAGGGAACACACACACTCACATACACACACACACACACACACACACACACACACACGGGACATTGTAAATAGAAACAGCTGACTGCTGCCTTTAGTCCATCCCTGTAGGAACTCCCCCTTGTTCCAAAAGAACTCTCATATTTTTCAGTGCAACGCTTTTTTTTTCAGTTCTATTTGAGAATTTGAAATATTAGGCTTGTTTCTCAGTAAACTATTTTATACGCATAATAACCCCCTCTGGGACTTGAGTGGGTCAGCCAACACTGGCACACCTTCGGTCTCCCGAGGCTCTCTAGTGCATGCGTGTCCTCAGTTTGCTCCAAGCCTGCTTTATGTTGGCTGCTGAACATACAGAGTTGTATGTTATTAATTCCACAGCTTATTTTGAAATTTGCCCCTGAGACTGTCTCTTCAACTGCCCTTCAGTCTGAGACACAAAGCTTTTAGTCTCTAATATTTCTCTATCAAATGGTTTATATTATCATTATTTTCCCACTTTCTTTCCAGAATAATATAATCTATTTGGGTTTTTGTTAGACTTGTGTGGCCAGAGCATTTTGGGCCAGAGTAATTAAATGAAGCAAGTGAAACATTTATTGATGGCAATATGTCATGGAGTGAAGGGGAGCATTTTAGAAGTAAAGATTTTTCCCCCCACAAGTAACACATTGCCATCTGTTCCCATTTCACACAAATCAGTACTGAGGGAGCAACGTGAAAGAGAAAATTAGGTCAACATTTACATTTCAAGTCAGGTTGGATTTTGCTTTGTCAATTTCTTTGGACTGGAAACCTAAAGGTTAAGAGATTATTTCAGGCATGGCGTAAGCAAGTCAAGAAGTAGATCCTTCTGGGTAGTGCCATGAAACTGTGAGACCCAAATAAAGGCAAAGAAAATTACAAGAAGTAGGGTTTTGTGTGATCTAAGTCTGCCTTTAAATGTATGTGACCAGAAGGATCAGAAAACTCCCTTTCACTTGTCTTTTTAAAATCTGTGCTCAGCCTTTATTTTCTAAATAACTCTACTTGGTCTAAACACGTGCTTCTAGGTTACACATGTGACCTGCAAGATTATCCATCTGACTAGTGGCCTGGAAATATCCAGTGCTTAAAAAGATTAATCTTAAAGCACATTTAGTGAATAAAAACCATTATCTCTACATTCCCTTAACAGAGCAATGACTAAAATTTTGCAAAATCAGACTTACTTTTAGGATTTGTGGTCTAGGGAAGTCAACAAAATTGGGAAATGTTATTCATCCTACAGGAACATCTTGGAAGATTCTGAGCCAAGACATGTTTTTCCTGGTCTCAGCTGTGTGTGTGTGTGTGTGTGTATGTGTGTGTGTGGCACATGCCCGTGTATGTGTGTTTTGGTGGCACTAAGATACAATTGCTTTCCTTATTGCTCATTCATAGTTGGCCTAATGGATACCTGGGCATTATCAAAAATCTCCTCCCTTAATTCTGTAAATTTTGTTTTTACATGTTAAAACTGATTTGGTGTTGACAGTCTACTTTTTTTCGTTTTGTTTTGTTTTGATTTTAGAACTTCTTCCTTGTGGCCCAAAGCAACTTAAATGTTTTGTTTAACACTTACATGATGATATTTGGAGTGGATTTTGGTATATAGACAATATATAATTCATTTGTATCATTCACATCCCTGCTAAGATTGTTTAATACCTTCTCATTGCCCTTTGAATTAAATACAAGGTCTTTTTAAAAATGATTTTATTTATTTTTTTGAGAGAGAGAGCAAGCGTGGGAGAGAGTGAGCAAGCACAGAGGGAAAGGGAGAAGTAGACGTCCCGCTGAGCAGGGAGCCAGATGCAGAGCTCCATCCTATGACCTCAGGATCATGACCTGAGCTGAAGGCAGATGCTTAAACGACTGAGCCACCCAGGAGCCCCAATACAAAAATCTTTCTTAATGTAAAAGATCTACGTGATCAGTCTTTAAAAAAAATAATAAATGAGAGGAGGGGAAGAGGGAGACGGGGAGAGAGAAACCTCAAGCAGACTCCCCATCAAGTGAAGAGCCTGATGTGAGATTCGATCCCAGGACCCTGAGATCATGCCCTGTACCAAAATCTAAAGTCTGATGCTTAACTGACTGAGCCATACAGATGTCCCTACATTGGCAGTCTCTTAAAACTTTCCCTATTTTAGGATTTTCATCCTAATTCACTACCTTCGGTTATTGAACATTGTATTTCTAAAAATGTCATTTAGGTCAATTTTCTAATAAGGTTATATTTTCACTGATATACTGGTCCACATCTTCTAAATATTACTTACAAAGAGTTATTAAAATCTCTGACTATAACTAGATTTTTTAACTCTTCTGTTACTTCTGTCAATTTTTGCTTCATATATTTTGAAGCTTTTTTTTTTAATTAAGCCATGCACACTTAGGATTTTTGTGACTTCTTGACTAATTGACCCTTTCATTGTTATGAAATCTCTTTTTTTTTAATCTCTGGCAATATTCCTTATATTTTTCTGTCTGATGTTAGTTTAACTACACTAGCTTGTGTTTATGATTGCATTATCTTAATTTCAAAGTAGTTAACATGTTATGGTTAAAATATGTTTCTAGTAAATAGCATATACTTGGCTTTGGCTCTTTGATCCAATTTGGATGAAAACATAAGTATTTAATCCAGTTACTCTATTTGTGTTCAATTTAATATTTTTTACCTTTTATTTTGAAATCTCTTTAGATTTACTACAAAAGTTCCAACAATACTACAGAGAATTCACATGTACCTCACAGTCTTATTCCTCTGATGGTAATTGACACTGACACCATGCAATTATCAAGGCCAGGAAATTGACAGTGATAGAGTATCATTCACTAAACTCGAACTTTCCTTGAATTGCACCAGTTTTTTTCACCAACGCTTCTTTTACTTTTCCAGGATCCTTTTCAGGATCTCATACTGCATTTAGTTATCATGTCTCCATTGTCTCTTCTCATCTGTGATAATTCAGATATTTTTCCTTATCTTTCAACACACTGACAGTTTGGATGAGCACCGGTCAGTTATTCTGTAAAATGTTTGGATTGGTCTGAGGTCTTCTCACGATCAGATTGACGGTGTTCATTTTGTGGCAAGCATGCCACAGAAGTGTTGTGTCCGTCTCACTGCATGATGTCAGAGTGCAAGATATGTCCTTTATGAATGTATTAATTTTGACCACTTGGTGAAAGTGGTGTTTGCTGAGTCTCTCCACCATAAACTTTATAGTAACTACTTTATTTCTTTGTAATTGGCAAACATCCTGAAAAAGATACTTTGTGATTATGCTAATATCCTGTTTCTCCTAAAACATTTGCCCATTGATATTGATATTCATTGGTAGATAGCATATTCCAAATATAAATATTGCTCTTACACAATTATTGAATTACATGTAAGACCGTTTATTCCAAGGGGGGTCAGAGCAAGAAGGGCAAGTATCAGTCCTCCTTGTGCTTATGGTTGCATCATTTTAGGTTGCAACCTAAGCGGCCATGCCACTTGAGGCATATCACCTGGCAATGCCATGGTACTAGAGGTATCTATTATAGAGAAAAATGCCAAGTGGAGCCCCTGGCAAGACCAGTAGGAGAATCACAGCACAGAACTCTAACATTATGGAAGTAGGCCATGCCATCTGCAGCAGAGAACTTATATATCACTTGAAAAATAGCTCATGACATGCTACAGGGCCATAACAGAAGCTGAGTGCCTGACTGTGGAAAATCAAGTAACCTTTATGTGTTGGTTATTATGAGACCTTCCAAACTGTCAGGTTAGGTATGCTGATCAGCAATTTATCATAAGATAGATATTGTACATCAGGGATTGGAATTCAGCAGGCCAGAAATTATATAAAGAGGTGGCCCAGAAATCCATGTTACCAATTATTGCCTGATACTACTCCCTCAACTCACAATTATGACTTCATGAACTATGATTAGCTGACAAGGGAGAAAAAAGTCTAAACTGAGTTCTTGAATGGGCCAACCTGATATATGGGTGCAAAGTGGAAATTGGTTGTTTTTGAAACAAAGCTCCAGTCAGAGATGGTCCTGGAATACAGTGGTAAAGGGCGAGACTACCAATTGGGAGAGTATTGGGAAGTGCATCTGGCCATCCACTTGATGTGGAGTAGAAGTGGCTTTATTTAAGGGTGTGTGTATATTCATGAGCAGTAATGAATGACTTAGCCAATTGGTCCAGGGCCTCTAATGAATGAGGCTAAAAGTTCAGAGAGTAGGAGGTTTGAGGAAGAGATGTGTATAGATTTATGGGAGTAGACATAAAGTGTGAGCATCATTGGTGATTGCCATTGTAGAAGAGACACTAAATCACCAGCAAGAGGTACTAAATCACCAAGTGGAAAGAATGATCAACTAGTTGAGGTCAGAGAACTTTTGTCCTGAGACATCTCAGCGCTAGCAAAATGGGTTCATGAATGTTATATCCATGATGGCAGAGATAAAGGCTATGCATTGACTCAACAGCTTGGGCTCTCTCTCACCAGTGCTGTCCTAATGATTGCTGCAGCTGCATGTCTGATCTGACAGGAACAAAGACCAAAGCTGGGTCTCAAATGGAGTAACATGGTTTAAGGAAACCAGGCAGCCATATGCTGGCAAGTGGATTACATCAGACTCCTTCCATTGTAGAAATCACAACATGCCTGTCCCTGTGCCAAATTACCAAAATTCTGAGGCCTTAAAACAGCACAAATTTATTTTTTTTTACCATCTGGAGGTCAGAAGTTGGGAATATGTCTGGTTGAGCTAAAGTCCCATAGGATGACATAGAGCTGTGTTCCTTCTATAGGCTGTAAGGGAGAATCCATTTTCTTTGTTATTTAGCTTCTAGAGACTTGTTCTTATTAGCTTCCAGAGACTGCTTCATTCCTTGCTTCCTGGTCCCTTCAACTATAAAATGAGGAATCACTCTGATATCTGTTTTCATCATCATCTCTCCTTCTCTGATTCTCATTCTTCTGCCTTTCTCTTTCATTTTGTAAGGATCCTCATATTGCACTGTACCCATCTGGATAATCCAGGATAATTTCTCTATTTTAAGATCATTGATTTAATCATAGATACAAACTCCCTTTGGCTACGGAGGGTAATATTCACAGATGTATTAGTCGAGTTTCCTCGAGAAATAAACAAGTAGGATATAATAATAATAGCAATAATAATAAACTTAACTATTAAATAACAGAATATGAAATTAGTTCACAGGTTCATGGAGACTGAGAAGTCCCATGACCTGTATTGGCAAGATGAAAATCCAAAAAGCCAGTGGTATAATTCAATCTGAATCCCAAGGCTAAGAACCAGGGGGGCGATGACGGTATAATCTTAGTCTGAGAGCAAGAGAAGATAACATATGAGATGTTCCAACTCAAGCAGTGAGACAGAAAAAAAAGAAAGAGTGAATCCCTCCTTTCGCTGACTTTTGTTCTATTCATGCCTTCAACAGACGTGATGATGCCTACCAACATAGAGGAGAGCAATATAATTTACTAACTCTATCACTCTATCAATTCAAATCTTAATCTTACCCAGAAACACATTCATAGGCCCACCCAGAAGTGTTTGATCTGGGCACCCTGTGGCTAGTCACACTGACACATAAGATTAACAATCACAAGGCCACCCTTCTTCAACTTGGCACCTAACACATGCTATACACATTAAGCCTTAAACCAGGCTTAATTTCCAAGTAAAGACAATAATGAGGTCATAATTCCACCAAACATGATCCAACTGTATGAAATAACACTAACCTGTTCCTCATAAGAAAGATAAAAATACTTAAATGATATTTCTCCTTGATATCTTGGAACTTAAAGATTATGATGCAAAATTAACAATACTTAAGAACTATGATACTATGTCGGTGACACACCCCGATCCCTCTCTGACAGCCAGGACACCCATTCTCTACTATTGTGTTGACTGATGACAGCTCACAGCCAGAAATTTGCCATTAGCCAAATAGGAGTTATTTCACCCAGGAGGCACTGCTGCCCACCCCTACATATCCAGAGGCAGATCTTGGAGCATGCCTGACTGGCATGGGATGCAAAACTCTTCTCTCAAAGTGGGAACAATTCTGCAGTGTGATCTTCTTCCAAGATGTGCTCATGTGATCAGACTGAAACTAAACTCCATCAAAAAAAATAAAAAATAAAAAATAAACCCCATCGAAACTATGCACTTGTTTTCTTGTCCTGTTTTTTCATGCTCCCATCACCTTTTTTCTAAAAGAGGTCCCCAATAAATTCTATTTGAATAAAAATCCCTGTATTAACTTCTGCTTCTAAGGAACCTGAACTAAGACATTTACCCCTAGATAATCTATATAATCAGATGTATATGCTTATATTTAGCATATACATATGTTAACAAGATGTGTTTATGTCTTGGATTCCCCACTTACCAACACTTTCAGGCCAGATATGCTCTTCCTTATTTCTGTAGTCGCTTTGTAGCCCTTTGCATAGTATTACAGACTTACTAGGCTTTCAGTAAATGCTTCTGGATGTAAAGGCAGGAGCAGGCTAACCATGTGATGATCTTTTCTCAGCAAAGCACCCACTTTATAACATTTCTGAGCTATTGTCTCCATAAATGAATTTTTAATGTATTTTACAGTGGAAAGTTGGCTAATAAAAGGCAAGCTCAAACATATAACACTAAACTCTCATGGTCTCAATTCCTTACTAAACAGCATCATTTTTATTGTTGTTTCCAAAATGAGATCATCTTTCTCTTCTGCTTTCCCATTAACTAGATTTGTTCAAAGATCTGACGTTAATGTCATCAGTCTGGGCTATTGCATGAGTTCTGCTAACTGTGTTTTAAAATATAGCCATTAGCATGCCATGGAGGAAGATTTGATCTCATCACGCTATAAATCACTTGTTTTCCTGAGAAGATTGTAAATATGACAGACAGCTGTGCTTTATCAATGTTTTCATTTGTACATATATCTTTCCCACTTCAAAGTTTGCAGAAGAGAAGTGAGATAATGTGATTAGGTAGCCAAGCATATTCAATGTTCTGAAAAGTAGGTCATTGTTGAGATTAACTGATGGATTAAAAGGATTTAGAAAGGTGGTAAATTTTTGATTTGCATATTTCTCTAAAGAGTCTTGACTCTTGTCAAGTCCCCCTCCCACGTTTTACAGAGCAGCAAGCCAAAGCACTACATCCAGCAATTTAGTAGTTGCAAATTACTCTTGCCTGGGTTTTTTTTTTTTTTTTTTTTTTGACCTTGAGCAAATTATCAGTATTTCCACACTAGATTTATTTTCCATAATCCATCAACTGCATTGCTTTGGGGGCACTGAAAATGAGACAGGAGAGTGCTAATGTGACAGATGAGGACTGAAATAATTAAATAGTGCTCAGCATAAGGCTACTATACATCTCTTTGACCAAGCATCCTTTGAAAATGCCTTAAATGCCAATTAAATAAAGACTGCTTAGTGGTGAGCATTGTTCAATGCCACTCTTCCTTTTGGCAATTTTGGTCTCATCAATGGCATTTTCAAAAAGATAAATTAATAGCCTTCTACTAGAACCTAATTTATTCTGTTTGGTTCTTTAGTTCACCAGCTAGCACTTTATGGTATGAACAGCATACATCATATGAATATAGAGATTTGAGAAGTGATTCATTTTTAAGAACTTGAAATATGCAGAAAGTTGAAATAAATATTCTTCTACTCATTTACTCATTCATTTGTTCACTCAATAAATCAGCACATTTTTAGTGAGGACAGAGGCATACAAATAAATGGTCAATAAATAAATAAATACGTACAATAATAGATCTACATTCATGATGCACAAAGAAAGGACACCCAACCCAAGAAGATATCAGGAAAGTCTTCCTGGCAGAGAAGGTCTCGTGGAATGAATTGAAGTCAGCCCAGTGAAAGGTAAGATGAACGATTACCTGGGTAGGGTGAGGTATGCTGAGATGGGTCAGGGAGATGGATTTCAGGAAGAAAGAAAAATGCATCTGAAATCAGTAGGGCATAGCTAGATGACAACTTAGAAGGAAATTCAAAATTAAATAATATTTATTTATTATATTTTTAAATTTTTTATTTATTTATTTGAGAGAGAGAGAGAGAGAGAGAGAGTGCACATGCTCACAAGTGGAGGGAGAAGCAGACTCTCTGCTGAACAGGGAGCCCCATGCAGGACTTTGCCTCAGGACCCTGAGATCATGATCTGAACCAGTCAGACACTTAACTGAGTGAACCACCCAGATGCCCCTAAATAATATTATTAATGTTATTTAAATGTTTTTAATGTTAAGTACAGCTATACATGCATGCTGAAATTTAAAAAGACTTCTTTTTAGATTTTCTGATGGTAAATTTCTGTATATGTTCATCCAAACTAATCTTTTATCATTTGTGGGTTGTGGGATGGGATGGGCACAGTTTGTTTTTTCCTTAATGTGCCAAGGAAAAATATGTTATTTATTGATAACAATAACATGTCATTGAAAATTTAAGAATGATAAGCAGAAAAGAAACATGAGACACTGATGGTTTAAAGTCCTGGTGTACTAATTACTACTGCTTATTGAGCTCCAATTCATTGTTATGAGGGATTATAGTTCAATGAGAACAAGATAAACCATCTAAGTCATTATATTTATGTTCTTATATCTGAACACAGAGGTTTCTATTTTTATTATTTTGAACATTATGCCTTCTCTTTCTCTAATGAAGTCGGTTTTTCATGAATACAAAGGATCTCAAAAGGCAGTGTCCTAATGATGGTCAATAAAAATACATACACTAGGAAATATTTATTCAGTGTCTACAATATTCCTGGTACTATGCTTTCTTCTGGGTAGATGCCAGTGAATATCTTATGAAACAGCTGTTATAATAGACTTAATGTAAATATTTTGTAAGATAAAACTAAAGCCTAAAGCATATGGTTTGACTATTCCACTAAATAATTGCTTGATCTTACGTTAAAGGACAATTTTATTTTTTTTTTAAATCCCACCCAAATGATTTTAACTGCTAATATTCAAATGTATTGTTTGTACGTAGAATTAAAATTTTTGAAACAGCTATAGCAATGTGAAAATAGACAAACTATACATATTACTTATTTGAAAATTCTGGTTTTGAGGAATATCAATCAATAGAACCACCACTTTATTTGAAAACAAAAAAAGAAAAATCACATAATAATTAGTTTTTCACATAAACCATGGCTGAGGGAGATTAGTAAAACATCTCAGCTACATTACTGATGTTGAAATATTGGTTCTCAATCATAAAGCCAGATGAAATCAATCACATAGCACTATGAAACCTATGAACTTAACCATTTACAGTTAGAAATTATGTATAGGAACTATAGATTATTTGAAAAGTTGAAAATGGCACATTCTAGTTGTAAAAAGTCAAATAGTATAGGAGTGTATCAGATGAAAAGTGAAATTTTTCATGTTCCTTTCTCTCCTTTACAAACCCACATCAGAGATGACACCATTTCCTGCTTACTGCGGTCCTTGCTGCTTTTATTCTCTACATTTGCAAATGAATGCAACTGCAATGTTTTAAGCAAATGGAATCACTCTATCCATTCTTTGCAGTGTCTTGCTTTTATTCATTCAACATGCACTTGAAAAACTTTACATGTCAGTACCAATAGGTACACCTTTTCCAATGGTTGCAAAGTTTTTAAGTCTTTCTTTATGATTGCAAGGCATTTACCTGCATAGATACAAAATACCTTTTTAAATACTTGTTCTTGGACAGCCCAGGTGGCTCAGCGGTTTAGTGGCAACATCAGCTCAGGGCATGACCATGGACACCTGGGATCGAGTCCCACATTGAGTCCCACATTGGGTCCCACATTGGGTCCCACATTGGACTCCCTGCAAGGAGCCTGCTTCTCCCTCTGCCTGTGTCTCTGCCTCTCTCTCTCTGTGTTACACACTGTCATGAATAAATAAATAAAATCTTAAAAAAAATAAGAATAAATACTTGTTCTTGTGATAAAATCATACAACTTTTTATTACTTACAAACAGTGCTACAATGATCTTCCTTATATGTATTATATATACGTGCACAAGGGCAAATCTTTCTCTAGGATTAAATTGCTGGGGTAAAGCCCATACAACTGTTTAATGTTTTAAATATTTTGAAGCTGAAAACTGTTTCTACTACCAATGTATGAATGTCACTGTATGTTTCCCTACATCATTGGCAAGACTGAATCTCATAAATCTTTATAATTTTATCTGATCTTATGGACTCAAATGGTATTTCTGTGAAAGGACTGTCCCTATGCTATTTTCTTAACTTCCTAGTTGACATTTCTGTGTTATTCATTGAAATTCAGTGAATAAAAGCAGGACAACTGGCAGCTGAAAATATTTTGCTAAAACTTCTGCCTCTAATGTTAAGTATAGTTACAGACAAAAGGTACAGTAGTAGTACATGGAGATCTAGGCCTTTTTTCCAAAGTGTAACACTTGGAATATACTGAAAAATAGTTGTTTACCTACATATCATGTATTTCAGTTTGTACTTAGAATTCAATTTAAAAGGGAATCTTTTGGGATCCCTGGGTGGCGCAGCGGTTTGGCGCCTGCCTTTGGCCCAGGGCGCGATCCTGGAGACCCGGGATCGAATCCCACGTCGGGCTCCCGGTGCATGGAGCCTGCTTCTCCCTCTGCCTGTGTCTCTGCCTCTCTCTCTTTCTCTCTGTATGACTATCATAAATAAAAATAAATAAATAAAAGGGAATCTTTTATTATTAATAAAAATCCATATTTTTTGTGTTGCATGGAAAATCATTATCATACTGTAAACTTATGCATAGCTGTTGATTAATCAAGTCTTACAAAAAAGATTGCAGGTTCAGACAGAAATAGGAGTAGAAATCTGAGTTTGCCTCTCTTGGATTGTCTCCTAATTTATGAAGTCCAGTACTTGTTCTTAATGGTTGTCATATTCAGTTGTTCAGTCCTATCCAAATAGCCAAAGTAAAAGTATTAACTTACTGTAGGAATAGGGACATGTGCCATTCATGCACACATTTACCTGACACCATTTGATAAACTTATTGACTCCTTTTAATATTGAAAGTTATTTTAACAATTTGCTCTAGGATCAAACTATCCAAAATTTCCAAATCTCAAGTTTCCTTCCAAATACCTTCCTGGGGTTAGCTGCCTTTGTAGCCTTTCCACCATGACTCATTTTACCTGGTAAGAAGCATATCCACTATCTGCATCTTCATGAATCTTTTGTTGTCCCCAAAGAGGCTCCAAGTGCAATCTGATTCTTTTATAGAAATCATGCAAGTTGTTCCCATTCTCTTGGCATGAAGCCAGCTGCCATAGAGACTAATTGTTGTGCCCCTTTCCTAGGGAATGCTGTAATATGTTTTAAGGAGCATTTCTCCCATGTTGATTACTCTAGAAAGGGAGAGTTTCTTGTTTTAGGATCTAAAATATATAGTTTGTGGAGTTAGTAGCTATAAAACAAACCCAAAGTATTGTTGAAAAAGAAAACGTAACACAAATGGACAATGAGGGATGATGGAGAAGCTTAAAATGTTTTCACTAAAACAGAATGATGGTTGTCTATTGAGATAGATGAGCTGATTTTTAGTTTTTCTTCTGCTTTAGGCCTTTACATCCTCTATCTAATGAGTTAGCTAGGAGGATTAAAGAGTCTTGAATTCAAACAATTTTCACTCTGACACTTCTACTTTGGGCAAATTGCCAAATGTTTCTGATTTCAGTTTTCCACCTTTTATATCAGAATGATACTTTTGTGGTTTTTGGGAGGAAAGCTTTGAACAGTCTCTTGGACATAATAACAGTCAGCCAGTGGCAGCTATTATTATTATAGTACCTGGACTGAGTACTAAGTACCAATAACCCCAGGCCATTGAGCAACTTCCTATGAGTTCAAGGAGGAAAATAACTCAATTCCTGACGCCAAGGAGAACATGTTTTTAAATTCGGAAGACTATTCATAAATGTTTTTCCTACTTTGTAAGCACGTAACAATCTGTAAAATAAAAATCCTTGCATTAGCAACTCTTCACAAACACACCCTAAGAAATGGGAGAGGATGTATAACGAAGAGTATTTAGTTTCATTTCTGTAGTGGCATTTGCCCGTAGTGATGTCTATGTTGTTTTAGTCAAATGAAGAATTTCAGCTTGATAACATGACACCGTAATTCAAATGAATTTGGAAATAGGAGGGAGCATTCAAAATATTCACGTAGAAAGTCTGATTTGTAAAGGACTGAAATACTTTCTCATTAAATTGTCAAAATGAAACAAGGAAAAATGTAGTTGATTGGCTAATTTTTATTAAATAAAAGTAGAAATTTACATACAGGCATTTTTAGTTTGTAAGTTATTTTCTTATTCTTTCAAATGAATCTTACAGTGCTGGAGGAATATGTTCTTGTATCTTCATTGATGTGATTACACTTACCACATAACTGCTTTCTTTTTCAAATGTATTCTTTTGAATTGCCAGCTTCTCCTGGCTACTCTTTTCCAGCACATTTAGCATTGATGGTGTCATCCCACATGCAAGCTCTAACACCATTTCAAGGCCTTGGACCCTTCTTCAAATAGCTAATTCCCTGGAGTGCAGAGGTAGTGGCAGGGATGGCAGCAAATGACAAGGTGCTGAAAATTCTGTTGCATTCATTAGCTGCTTAGCTGTCAAGGTCTTTATTCCTATACGAGCCTATTGAAGTTAGCGTGATTTCAATAGATTAAAACATTTATAAGAAAATAAATTTAAAAGTTGATTCCTGAGAACCTTTGTGGCAACAACTATAAATGGTTTTAGGACTTTGATTTCTACTCTTGTTACATTAAAAACTAAAAACTTTAAAATAAAAACTTTATTATTAAATAGCCAAGTACATTTCCATATTATCCAGTAGAGCTTTAATTACTTTAAATAATCATTTTTGGCATGGCTTAAAGAAAAGTAGTTAAATGGGGAAATTTTCAGTGGGTTTATCCAATTTATGCATTGCCCCCAGTGGTAGGTAGAATTCTAAGACAACTTCCAGTGATCCTTGATCTTTGGCGTGGGTGGAACCTGGATTATTAGCAAATATCATTCCCATAATTATGTTACGTTACATGGCAAATGGGAATTTGCAGATGTAATTAAGTCCCCAAATGAGTTGATCTTAAAATAGGGAGATTATCCAGGTGGACCTTATCTGATCATATTGGCCTTTTAAATCTGGGTCTCGAGGGCAGAGATGGAGTTAAGAGATTCAAAGCATAAGAAGGTTCAACATGCTGTTGCTGACTTAAAAATAGAAAGGACCACAAAGCAAAGAATAAAGGACGAGGCCTCTATTAGTTATATGAGGCCCTTGAATGATGGTCAGTGAGGAAATAGGACTTAAATCTTACAAATGAGGGAACCCTGGGTGGCTCAGCTGTTTAGCACCGCCTTTAGCCCAGGGCATGATCCTGGAGATCCGGGATCGAGTCCCACGTCTTCTCCCTCTGCCTCTCTCTCTCTCCTTCTCTCTCTCTCTCTCTCTCTGTGTGTGTGTCTCATGAATAAATAAAATCTTTAAAAAAAAATATTACAGATGGAAGGAACTGAATTCTGCACAATGAGAATGAACTCAGAGGCAGCTTTCCCCGGAACCTCTTGATAAGAATTCAGAAACCTGTAACATCAGGAGTTTAGCTTTGTGGTACCCTGCAAAGAGAACCAGCTACCTCAGGTCATACTCAGGAATTACAGAACTGTGGGCTGATAAACAAGTGTTGTTATAATCTCCTAAATTTTCAGTACTTTTTTACACAGCAGTAGAAAATTAATACACTCCCTTAACCCAAAAAAGTTTGAGCTAATTTGTATTGAATATTCCACATTAACTTCTTTTTTTCAATGTTAAAAATACTTTTTATTTTTCAGGTATCCTCAGTTTTGAGAAGTACTTTTTATTTCAATATCAGCTTTAAATATTTTAGCCTTTAGCTATGTGGGAAACTTTTCTGAATGTTCACATACTATTCTGTTTTTTTTTTAATAAATTAATTTTTTATTGATGTTCAATTTACCAACATACAGAAAAACACCCAGTACTCATCCAGTCAAGTGCCTCCCTCAGTGCCCGTCACCCACTCACCCCCACCCCCCGCCCTCCTCCCCTTGCACCACCCCTAGTTCGTTTCCCAGAGTAAGGAGTCTTGTAATTTTTTTTTTAATTTTTATTTATTTATGATAGTCACACAGAGAGAGAGAGAGAGAGAGAGGCAGAGGCACAGGCAGAGGGAGAAGCAGGCTCCATGCACCGGGAGCCCGATGTGGGATTCGATCCCGGGTCTCCAGGATCGCGCCCTGGGCCAAAGGCAGGCGCCAAACCGCTGCACCACCCAGGGATCCCTTTTCTTTAATTTTTTTTTTGTAATTTTTTTTTCTTTTTTTTTTTTCCCAGAGTAAGGAGTCTTTATGTTCTGTCTCCCTTTCTGATATTTCCCACACATTTCTTCTCCCTTCCCTTATATTCCCTTTCACTATTATTTATATTCCCCAAATGAATGCGAACATACACTGTTTGTCCTTCTCCGATTGACTTACTTCACTCAGCATAATACCCTCCAGTTCCATCCACAACGAAGCAAATGGTGGGTATTTGTCGTTTCTAATGGCTGAGTAATATTCCATTGTATACATAGACCACATTTTCTTTATCCATTCATCTGTTGATGGACACTGAGGCTCCTTCCACAGTTTGGCTATCGTGGACATTGCTGCTAGAAACATCGGGGTGCAGGTGTCCCGGTGTTTCATTGCATCTGAATCTTTGGGGTAAATCCCCAACAGTGCAATTGCTGGGTCATAGGGCAGGTCTATTTTTAACTCTTTGAGGAACCTCCACACAGTTTTCCAGAGTGGCTGCACCAGTTCACATTCCCACCAACAGTGTAAGAGGGTTCCCCTTTCTCCACATCCTCTCCAACATTTGTGGTTTCCTGCCTTGTTAATTTTCCCCATTCTCACTGGTGTGAGGTAGTATCTCATTGTGGTTTTGATTTGTATTTCCCTGACGGCAAGTGATGCAGAGCATTTTCTCATGTGCATGTTGGCCATGTCCATGTCTTCCTCTGTGAGATTTCTCTTCATGTCTTTTGCCCATTACATGATTGGATTGTTTGTTTCTTTGGTGTTGAGTTTAATAAGTTCTTTATAGATCTTGGAAACTAGCCCTTTATCTGATATGTCATTTGCAAATATGTTCTCCCATTCTGTAGGTTGTCTTTTAGTTTTGTTGACTGTATCCTTTGCTGTGCAAAAGCTTCTTATCTTGATGAAGTCCCAATAGTTCATTTTTGCTTTTGTTTCTTTTGCCTTCGTGGATGTATCTTGCAAGAAGTTACTGTGGCCAAGTTCAAAAAGGGTGTTGCCTGTGTTCTCCTCTAGGATTTTGATGGAATCTTGTCTCACATTTAGATCTTTCATCCATTTTGAGTTGATCTTTGTGTATGGTGAAAGAGACTGGTCTAGTTTCATTCTTCTGCATGTGGATGTCCAATTTTCCCAGCACCATTTATTGAAGAAACTGTCTTTCTTCCAGTGGATAGTCTTTCCCCCTTTATCGAATATTAGTTGACCATAAAGTTCAGGGTCCACTTCTGGGTTCTCTATTCTGTTCCATTTATCTATGTGTCTGTTTTTGTGCCAGTACCACACTGTCTTGATGACCACAGCTTTGTAGTACAACCTGAAATCTGGCATTGTGATGCCCCCAGCTATGGTTTTCTTTTTTAAAATTCCCCTGGCTATTCGGGGTCTTTTCTGATTCCACACAAATCTTAAAATAATTTGTTCTAACTCTGTGAAGAAAGTCCATGGTATTTTGATAGGGATTGCATTAAACGTATAAATTGCCCTGGGTAACATTGACATTTTTACAATATTAATTCTGCCAATCCATGAGCATGGAATATTTTTCCATCTCTTTGTGTCTTCCTCAATTTCTTTCAGAAGTGTTCTATAGTTTTTAGGGTATAGATCCTTTACCTCTTTGGTTAGGTTTATTCCTAGATATTTTATGCTTTTGGGTGCAATTGTAAATGGGATTGACTCCTTCATTTCTCTTTCTTCAGTCTCATTGTTAGTGTATAGAAATGCCATTGATTTCTGGGCATTGATTTTGTATCCTGCCACGCTACCAAATTGCTGTATGAGTTCTAGTAATCTTGGGGTGGAGGCTTTTGGGTTTTCTATGGTAGAGTATCATGTCATTGATGAAGAGGGAGAGTTTGACTTCTCCTTTGCCAATTTGAATGCCTTTAATGTCTTTTTGTTGTCTGATTGCTGAGGCGAGGACTTCCAGAACTATGTTGAACAGCAGTGGTGAGAGTGGACATCCCTGTCTTGTTCCTGATCTTAGGGGAAAGGCTCCCAGTGCTTCCCCATTGAGAATGATATTTGCTGTGGGCTTTTCGCAGATGGCTTTTAAGATATCAAGGAAAGTTCCCTCTTTCCCTACACTCTGAAGAGTTTTGATAAGGAATGGATGCTGTATTTTGTCAAATGCTTCTCTGCATCTAATGAGAGGATCATATGGTTCTTGGTTTTTCTCTTGCTGATATGATGAATCACATTGATTGTTTTACGAGTGTTAAACCAGCCTTGTGTCCTGGGGATAAATCCTACTTGGTCATGGTGAATAATTTTCTTAATGTGCTGTTGGATACTATTGGCTAGTATCTTGTTGAGAATTTTTGCATCCATGTTCATCAGGGATATTGGTCTGTAATTCTTTTTGGTGGGGTCTTTGTCTGGTTTTGGAATTAAGGTGATGCTGGCCTCATAGATGAATTTGGAAGTACTCCATCTCTTTCTATCTTTCCAAACAGCTTTAGTAGAATAGGTATGATTTCTTCTTTAAACGTTTGATAGAATTCCCCTGGGAAGCCATCTGGCCTGGACTCTTGTGTCTCGGGAGGTTTTTGATGACTGCTTCAATTTCCTCCTTGGTTATTGGTCTGTTCAGGTTTTCTATTTCTTCCTGTTCCAGTTTTGGTAGTTTGTGGCTTTCCAGGAATGCGTCCATTTCTTCTAGATTGCCTAATTTATTGGCATAGAGCTGTTCATAATATGTTTTTAAAATCGTTTGTATTTCCTTGGTGTTGGTAGTGATCTCTCCTTTCTCATTCATGATTTTATTAATTTGAGTCTTCTCTCTCTTCTTTTTAATAAGGTTTATCTATCTTATTAATTCTTTCAAAGAAAGAATTAACGGTTTATCTATCTTATTCATTCTTTCAAAGAACCAACTCCTGGTTCTGTTGATCTGTTCCACAGTTCTTCTGGTGTCAATTTCGTTGAGTTCTGTTCGAATTTTAATTAACTCTCTTCTTCTGATGGGCGTAGGGTCCATCTGCTGTTTTTTCTCTAGCTCCTTTATGTGTAAGGTTAGCTTTTGTATTTGAGTTCTTTCCAGTTTTTGAATGGATGCTTGTATTGCAATGTATTTCCCCCTCAGGACTGCTTTTGCTGCATCCCAAAGATTTTGAATGGTTGTATCTTCATTCCCATTAGTTTCCATGAATCTTTTTAATTCTTCTTTAATTTCCTGGTTGACGCTTTCATCTTTTAGCAGGATGGTCCTTAACCTCCACATGTTTGAGGTCCTTCCAAACTTCTTGTTGTGATTTAGTTCTAATTTCAAGGCATTATGGTCCGAGAATATGCAGGGGACTATCCCAATCTTTTGGTATCAGTTCAGACCCGATTTGTGACCCAGTATGTGGTCTATTCTGGAGAAAGTTCCATGTGCACTTGAGAAGAATGTGTGTTCAGTTGAGTTTGGATGTAAAGTTCTGTAGATATCTGTGAAATCCATCTGGTCCAGTGTATCATTTAAAGCTCTCGTTTCTTTGTATATGTTGTGCTTAGAAGACCTATGGAGGGTAGAAAGAGCTAAATTGAAGTCACCAAGTATAAGTGTATTATTATCTAAGTATTTCTTCAGTTTGGTTATTAATTGGTTTAAATATTTGGCAGCTCCCACATTCAGGGCATTTATATTGAGGATTGTTAAGTCTTCTTGTTGGATAGATCCTTTAAGTATGAGAAAGTCCCCCTTCATCTTTCACTACAGTCTTCGGGGTAGATTTTAGTTTATCTGATATAAGGATGGCTACCCCTGCTTTCTTTTGAGGACCATTTGAATGGTAAATGGTTCTCCAACCTTTTATTTTCAGGTTGTAGGTGTCCTTCTGTCTAAAATGAGTCTCTTGTAGACAGCAAATAGATGGGTCCTGCTTTTTTATCCAGTCTGAAACCCTACGCCTTTTGATGGGGTCATTAAGTCCGTTCACATTCAGAGTTACTATTGACAGATATGAGTTTAGTGTCATCATGATATCTATTCAGTCCTTGTTTTTGTGGATTGTTCCATTGAACTTCTTCTTAAAGGGGAATTTTAAGAGTCCCCCTTAAAATTTCTTGCAGAGCTGGTTTGGAGGTTACATATTCTTTCAGTTCCTGCCTGTCTTGGAAGCTCTTTATCTCTCCTTCCATTTTGAATGAGAGCCTTGCTGGATAAAGTATTCTTGGTTGCATGTTCGTCTCATTTAGGACCCTGAATATATCCTGCCAGCCCTTTCTGGCCTGCCAGGTCTCTGTGGAGAAGTCTGCTGTTACCCTAAGACTCCTCCCCATAAAAGTCAGGTATTTCTTGTCTCTTGCTGCTTTAAGGATCTTCTCTTTATCTTTGGAATTTGCAAGCTTCACTATTAAATGTCGAGGTGTTGAATGGTTTTTATTGATTTTAGGGGGGAATCTCTCTATTTCCTGGATCTGAATGCCTGTTTCCCTTCCCAGATTAGGAAAGTTTTCAGCTAGGATTTGTTCAAATACATATTGTGGCCCTCTGTCCCTTTTCGCGCCCTCGGGAACCCCAATTAAATGTACGTTTTTCTTCCTCAGACTGTCGTTTATTTCCCTTAATCTGTCTTCGTGGTCTCTTAATTGTCTGTCTCTTTTCCTCAGTTTCCCTGTTTGCCATCAACTTGTCTTCTATGTCACTGACTCGTTCTTCCACCTCGTTAACCCTCAGCGTTAGGACTTCTAGTTTGGATTGCATCTCATTCAATTGATTTTTAATTTCTGCCTGATTGGATCTAAATTCTGCAGTCATGAAGTCTCTTGAGTCCTTTATGCTTCTTTCTAGAGCCACCAGTAGCTGTATAATAGTGCTTCTGAATTGGCTTTCTGACATTGAATTGTAATCCAGATTTTGTAACTCTGTGGGAGAGAGGACTGTTTCTGATTCTTTCTTTTGAGGTGAGGTTTACCTTCTAGTCATTTTGCTCAGTGCAGAGTGGCCAAAAACAAGTTGTATTGGGAAAAGGAGAAAAAGAGAGGAGAGAAAGAAGGAAAAAAAGAGAAAAAGAAAAAAGAAGAAAAAGAGAAAGAAAAAGAAAGAAAGGGGAAAAAAAGGATGGGGGAAGCAAACAGAAATCAAAAAGAAAAAAAAAAAATACCACGGGGGAGTATTCTTCTGATTCTGTATACTTTAAGTCCCTTGACTTCCCCTGGAACTGGTCCGTCTCGCTGGTCTTCTGGGGGAGCGGCCTGCTGTGCTGATTTTCAGGTGTTAGCACTTGGGGGAGCTGCTCTTCCCCCTGCCTGGTGCAGGGCTCACTGGGGGTTGTTTACCCCGTGAGGCCCCAGGAGGAACAACCCCAGTGGCGGAGGCCAGCTCTGGAGCCCTGGAGTCAGCCCCCGCAGTAACTATGGAGCTCTCGGTCTGCAGGGCCTGGAGGCTCCGGGGCGGGGCCGCTGATCTGCTCAGCTTGGGGCAGGCGCGACCTTGCTGTCCTGGGCCCTCCCGGCCTCTGCCTGTCCCGGGGGGAGGCCGGGTCCTGGGCTGTGTCCCGGCACCCTGTGCCCCGGGGCCTGCGCTGTTGGATTCGCGCTCCCGCCCCGCAGCCCCCTCCGCGGAGCTGCCGCCCGAGCCCCTCCGAGCTGCTCCGGGTCCCGCCGTGCGCGCTGCAGCCCTTAGGGAGCTCGGCGCACTCTCCCGGGGCGCAGGTGTCTGTTAGTGTCCCAGGGAGCCCGAGGGCATCCCCGCCCTCCTGGGTCCTGCTCTAACTCCCAGCCCCTTTCCGCCCGGGAAGGTTGGTGCAGCTCCTGCTCCTCCGGGACGGGGCTCTCCTGTCCTGGGGACACTCACCCCGGCCTCAGCCTGGCTCCTCGCGGGGCCCCTCCCCTTTGGAGGCCTTTTGTTTCTTTATTTCTTTTTCCCCGTCTTCCTACCTTGATAGAAGCACGAACTCTTCTCACTGTAGCGTTCCAGCTGGTCTCTCTTTAAACCTCAGACCAAATTCGTAGATTTTCAGGATGATTTGAAGGTTATCTAGGTAATTTGGTGGGGACAGGTGATTTGGGGACCCTACTCCTCTGCCATCTTGCCCCTCCCCCCTATTCTGTTTTATATGTTTAAACCAGATTTGAAATGTTCATTGATGAGGATGAAGGTGGAAAGAAATATGGGCCATTTAAATTTCTCTCTGCTAAAAAAAGAAATCCAGGTTGGAAAAGTAATAAAACTACATGGCTTGCTAGGACATAACATATTAAGGCTAAATTTAATTCAGATGAGAAGAAAAGCAAATGGGAGTGTAATTAAAAGCAATTTAGCCAAGAAGAAATCACAGGAAAGATTGTCCAGATTGGAAAAGGAATTTCATGGAGGGTGATGCTTTTGAAGATACTATCATCTTCTAAACAGGGGAGTTTCCAGAAAGAGGCTTCAGGGGGAAACACTCCTTAATTTACAATAGAAGTTGTCATATTTATTTGATGTAAGAAAAGAATGGTAGTCTAGGTAACTGGAGTGCTTTTTGGTTTCAGATGAAGCTAAATTAACGATTAATTCTTCTTTACCACTAAACAGCTTGGACAAGCCCAGGCAACCTGACAGGTAAAAGTATAAGAGATTGACCTAAGTCTGGTTTGTTGGTTAGACTTTTTCTAGGCCAAACGTAAAAGCATTATTCTTTACAGTTCAATTTTAATTTAATTCATAAAAAGAGCTGTGAAGAAAAATTTTTAAATTGCACCTTCTTTCATCTAAGAAGTTATGAGTTAAAATATACAGCAATTGTCTACATTAGAGCAAGGTTTACTTTCTGAAATCCTAGCTTTGGGAAAAATTGCAGGATCTTTCAGGGCAGCGAAAAGACCTAAAAGGATCATCTTAATATATAATAGAAAGAAGTTGTTTAATGTACACTACTTCTTGAAGCGTGTACCAGAAAACTTGTTTAAGAAGACTTTCAGAAGAAAGGCTCTTGCTTGAAAACAAATCATTCCAATGCTTAGATCTATTTCTCTGAATGCTAATATTGCATCTATTTAGAAACTTATAATGTTATATCTTATTGAGAAAATTATTACTTAATCTACTTCTCGCAGAGAGCAAAAGCCATTGGGATTAAAACTAATGAATATAATGACTGAGTAATCTTTAGTAATAAGAAAAGCCACATTATACATATCCTGGGTGTCAGCTAAGATTTAACACAGAGAGAATTCAGCATATAAGTTTTACAAAGTGCTAACGCATTGCACTGTCTCTCCCCGAGAGAATTGTACCTGTACAAGGAGTCAATTCTCCTCTTGTTTTACTATCTTCCATTATTCCCAGACCTACAACTCAAAATATTCACTCATTATTTCATTCCCTAAATATTCATTAAATGCCACCTTCATGCAGCAATGAATAGGACAGGCAAAGCCCTATTTTTATGTGGATTTTACTTTAATTGGAGGGAAATATCAGCATGACTTAAAAGACAAATTACAAATTTAAACACAGAAGGAAGACATGTATACACAAAAGGCTCTCAGAGTTTGTTAAATTCTATTGGTAATAATTTTAGTAATGACTATGGGAATGTCCAGGATTCTCCTCTAAAGGTCTGGATAAACATATTGAGAGCTGATAAATTTATTAGAGAATCTGAATTCAATGCTGTGGTTCTAATGATAGAAATTCTGATTCAGGGATCCCTGGGTGGCGCAGCAGTTTGGCGCCTGCCTTTGGCCCAGGGCGCGATCCTGGAGACCCGGGATCGAATCCCACATCAGGCTCCCGGTGCATGGAGCCTGCTTCTCCCTCTGCCTGTGTCTCTGCCTCTCTCTCTCACTGTGTGCCTATCATAAATAAATAAATAAATTAATTAATTAAAAAAAGAAAAAACCTTTAAAAAAAAAAAAAAAGAAATTCTGATTCAATTGTGGCCCACGCTAAATGAACTTAAAATGACTGAAACTACTCTGGTATAATACACCAGATAAAATACAACAATGTTGAGAGAAATTGTAAAAAATAAATTGATCATGCTTGAATAATCATGCACCCACCACTTACATTCTGTTGGAGGATCCAGATGGCTTCCTTCACCATAACCTTAAGATCTACACTGGTAAAGGAAGCATCACCATGCAAGTGGGAGACAGGATATGGTACAATTAAAATAGGGTCCCTAATTCTATCAGAGACAGGAGGATTCTGAGAGGGCTAAAATCATGGCTTGGTGTTTAATCAGCTAAGGCAAGTTGGCCATGATTTCTGTAATAGTCATCAGAGCCTATGTGGTAGTCTGAATATAGTCCTCTGAGAGATTTATTGATGATTAATGATTATGACATTCCCAGAGCTAAATATGTGGACAGCCTCCTTAGGTCCTACTTTACATGTAAAATGGACAAAAGAGAGGGTGACTTAAGTCACTCTTTTAGAGAATCATGACTCTTCCTCAAATTTAAGACCCGAGTCTTAGATTAAGGTTTGAGTGGGCATCCTTCAGGAAGAACCTTAAAATAACATCACAAGTATATTTGAGGAAGTAGCTTTACCTAAAGGAATGTTCAAATACTTACTTAGGAAACTGCATATTGGTAAAAGGGATCTATTGGGACCTCAGGGAATTATTGGACATTGACTCCAGACTAAAACAATATCTAGAAATCCCTTACAACCACTGGGATCCACTGGTCAAAGGAGATTCTTAAGAGTGTTAATTGATGATTTTAAAAAATTGTTAGGGATGCCTGGGTGGCCCAGTTTGGCTCAGGTCATTATCCTGGGGTCCTGGGGTCCCTGGGGTTCCCACAGGGAGCCTGCTTCTCTCTCTGCCTATGTCTCTGCCTCCATCTCTGTGTCTCTTCATGAATAAATAAATGAAAATATTTTTTTAAATGTTTAAAAATTTAAAAATATTGTATACGTTTAGGTAAATTGACTTCAGGGTAGAATTCTATTTATGGCTCAGAAATGGAAAACATCAACTGGCCCAACTGTCTCTTTTAGAGTTAGGAAGTGAAGCTCAGAGTAATCAAATGACTGCTTTTAAGTGAGAATCCAAGATAAGAACCCAGATCTTCTAAATTCTCATGAGGTTGTTACACCAGCCCAGGTGCCTAAGTCCCCTGGCCAGGTGGATGGTAATGGTTTTAAAATTTTACTTTATTCAAATTGGAAAATGAACACAAATTCTGTGTGTGTGTGTGTGTGTGTGTGTGTGTGTGTGTGGCAACAGGACCTGGGGTTGGAGGGACCTGAGAGGAGAAATTTGTGAAAAGATAATGGCTAAAAATTTCGTAAAGTTGAAAAAATATATATAAAATTTGAAGTACTAGAAGCACAAAAAACATGATGAATACACCACAGCATATAATAATCAATATTATCAATACTGCTATAACATATAATAACCAATTATCAATACTGCTTACAACAGTAATAAAGAAAAAAATCTTAAAAGGAGCCAGAAGGAAAAAGACATGTGGAGGGACAAAGGCAAGGAAGACAGCAGAATTTTCTTGGGAATATGCAAGCCAGAAGATAGTGGCGCAACTGAATATACTTTAATGTGCTGAAAGATAGAAAATATCACACTAGAATTCTTAACCCAGAAAAAAATAACTTTCAAATGTAAAATTAGATGAAGACTCTTTCAGACATGTAAAAACTGAAGTAATTTGATACTTGACCTTAACCACAAGAAAATATTAAAAGGGAGGCGACCAGGTGGCTCAGTTGGTTAAGCATCCAACTCTTGATTTTGGCTCATGTCATGATCTCCGGCTCTTGGAGATCAAGCCCCCCATGGGGCTCCGTGCTGAGTACAGAACATTCTTGGGATTCTCTCTCTCCCTCTCCTTCTGCCTCTCCTCCTGTTCTTTCTTTCTCTTGCTAAAATAAATTTTTAAAAATATATATTAAAAAGAAAGACCTTCAAAAGAAATCACTATCTTGAAGAAATATCTGCATCCCCATATTCATTGAAGCATCATTCACAATAGCCAAGATATGAAAATAACTTAAGTGTCCACTTGTGGACGAAATAGGTAAAGAAAATGTGGCATATATATTCAATGATATATTATTAAGCCATTAAGAAAAGGAAATCCTCCCATTTGTGATAACATGGATAAAACTTGAGGACATTATGTTAAGTGAGTATGTCAGAAAGAGAACGAAAAATTCTGAATCATCTTACTTATATGTGGAATCTAAATAAAGCCAGACTCATAGATACAAAGAGTAGATTGGTGCTTGCCACGGGCTGGGGCACGGGAGAAATGGGAGATATCAATCAAAACCCAAACTTCGAGTTATCAGATGAGTAAATTCTGAGGATCTGATGCACAGCATGGTGATTTCAATGTATCCAGCATCAAGAGACGATTAAAAAAATATTTCTCCATCCTCTGCTTGTCTTCTTAGCAGCTGCTTTCTTCTTTTTTTTCCCCTCAGGGTCTCACTCTGCACATTTCTGATTTAGGAGTTGGCAATTGCCCTGGGGGAAAATTGCCAGGAGAATATTGAGCTCATCTCAATGCATTTTACTTCTAAGATCTTGATTTTTTCATGTCCCTGCAACTTTAGTTTTTCACTCTATGGGTTTTTTTTTTTTTAATGTATTTTATACATAGTCATTCTTGGTGGGAATGTTAGTTTAAACCAGGCACTTCACCACGTTCATTGGTACGTGTAGCATATAAATTTATATATTTTAAGTAATTTCCATATTTTCCTACCTATTTCTCCAAATATAGTGGGTAGGCCATTTTAGTCTTAGTGCTTATATTAACTATTCAGTTTAGTCTGGAGCAGAGCTGTCCAATATAAATATCATGTGAACCACATATGTTATTTTAAAATTGCAAGTACTCACATTAAATGTAAAAAAAAAAAGTAAAATTACAATAAACAATATACTTCTAGTTAAAATCAAAAAGCCCTAACATATTACACTTCAACACATGTCTTCAAAGTCTATTGTATATTTTATATTTATAGCTCATCTCAATTCACACTAGCCTCATTTTAGATACTTACAAGCTATCCTCATCTGACTAGTGACTATGTTATTGGAAAATGCAGGTCTAGAGGTTGCAGACCATTCAGGGGAGATGTGAGAGGACTAGAAGATGCATGTACACTATGTGGTGATACTGGCTCGAAGACTTGGATTGTCTTCCTTGGAAAACAGTAGGTCTCTGTTTAGCCATACAAAGAACATTTTCATCATGTTAGGTGACAGAGTTTGTGGACACATTTTTTTTAACTGCTCAGCATCAAATATTCTTTCATATTTTAGAGAAGCAATTCAAATTGTGGATTCAATGGAAGTTATGATTCAGCTTCCTTCAACTGAATCCCAAAGCATGAAAACCTCTCCTTTTGCTTCCCCAGAGCCAAGATTTACACATGTAACTCAGGCTTGACCAATCATACATGTCTCATAAGGACACAGCACTTTGAATACAGAAATGCAGAGAAGGCTTTGAAATATTCTGAGACTGCTTGACTGAAGCAGAAGGGAGTTCTAGCAGTGACCATGGGCTTGCAATGTCCTTCTCACAGGACAATTCTGGGTTCTGAATGTCTCTGTGTTGCTTTTTCCTGGGCTTTCTTTGTTCTTCCAGGTGTTCAGGCAACTACATGAATCTAGAAGTTGTGTAAAACCCATGATTTTACTTTTTAGTACAACATAGGTGCTAAGTATGTACATTTAGGAATGAAATGGCCTGAGTTTGAAGTCTGACTTTCCCATATATTAGCTTCCAGGATTTAGATACGTTATCTAATTTTTTTTGTAGTGTTGATAATTGTACCTACCTCATAGGATATTAATGAGATAATCCACACACAGTGAATATACTTATTTTATATATTTATTATGTACTGAATATTTAGCTCTTGATGACTCAGCTTCTATTATTATTTTAAAAACAGTTTATGGAAGACCTACGGTATACTAGATATATATGCAAAAAACAAAACTTCTCATTTTTCCCACCTAAAATTGCCTTTGAAAAAGAATAATTATTTCACATTATTCGCCCAGAGTTTGAGGGAGGGGTTACATGCAACCAGACAAGGCTACTGCAAGCTTGAAATATTTTTGTAGTCTTGGGCTTCACAATGAATTTTTCTCCAACTATACATGCATCAAATGTGTTTCCAATTATTTGCCATTCAGTAATGCATGCCAGGTTTATTTGGTGGTTTTAATAAGTGCCAGGAACCTAGCTCACTATCCCAGCTTAGGTAGTGTAGACAGAATGGCATAACTTAAATAGTGACAGTAACCTTGCAAATGTGAGCATTACAATTTCCACTTTTAAGATGAGGAAATTGATTGAGAGAAGTAATTTGCCTACAATTACGCAGCTAGTATGTGCACAATTATACATCGTATTTTGATCATGAGTTCCTTCTTCTTAGACTACATACGACTCCAAAACGGTATTTGTAGGTGTTAATCACTTTAGCCAGGATCGTAAAAGACTTCTGCCATTATCTGGAGCACACCTGATATTTTAGAAAGGTAAGCCAAGCCTCAAGGAATGCATGGCTCATGAATTTATTTGATGTCACTGACATCACCATTTCCTTAATCCCTCGCTCATCTTCTCCAATTTTTGCCCTTTCTTTTCTCAAGCCTATGATCGCAAATATTTCTATAGTTATAAATAGTCCATTATTTAAATAGCTTTCATCTAAAGAAATTCTGGAAGTATACTTTAGGTGAATTTTCAAGGAGAGAATTGTGATCAATCATTTGTAAGAATGACTGCACAGTTCATATACTTGCTGTGCCAGCAAAGCCAAGTAAGATGGGTTGTGATGTAAGGCACTTACTTTTCCAGATGCCACCTTTAGATTTTTCCAGGAGGGCTGAAGGATAGACCTTATCCAATGATATTGATAACTGCATGAAGGTGGACCTGACTCTTCCAGGATTTCACATCAAAGGCCATATGTCTAAATTTCTACACCTGCCAAGCTATTGTTTCGTTTTGTTTTGTTCAAGTGTGAAAAAACTAGCAGAGGCCCTGAAACAGCTCTGCAACTTTGCAGGCTGAGGCTCCTTCCTCAAACACTTTGACTTCTTAACCATGAACATGTGTGAATTTTTTTCTCCCATCTCTAAATCATTCTAGAAGCTTTTCATTTGCCTCTACTGAGATGGCACTCTTTGCCATTTGTTTTTGGAAATAATTCATTCTAAACACAATAAATGAATTTCTTTATTTTCCTCATTAATGAAAAGCACTCTGCCATAGAAATATACCAGTCAGCCAATTTTCTTCACCTACAGTTTGCCTGTGCATAACCTCATCATGAAAACAAAAACCATAAACAAAACATCCAGCCTGATTATAGTAAGTCCTCTGTTATTTAAGAAAAAAAGAGAAAGAAAACATAACACACATATTTTAGGGAGCACTGATAACCTTCCATCTGCATTTTCCGTAATGTTATTACAAATTGAGCTCAATATAGTGATGAGCAAAAAGTTTTGCTAATTGAGAGTCAATCTGCTTAAGCAATTCATCCCCCCCCTTACTTAAAATTTATCATATTTAAGAATTTTAAAAATAATCAATTTTTTGGACTATTTCGAAAATCTCTATGTATGTTCTGGTTCTAAGAGAAATACACAGGTTAAGTAAGTGACGAGGTAAATCATCAACTCTTATCAATTGGAAATCTGATGTGGTGGCTGTTTGTACCTGAGATCCACAGGCTTTGGATCACACAACTCATGCAAAAAAAGGAAAAGTTCATTTAAATATCCAGTTATTTGGTTCTCTAATGCCAATTTCAAAATAGATGATCATCAGAAGAAAACATTTGGATAACTGAGTAAATGTTTTCCACTTGTAGTGGCCAAATTTCTCCCTGAAAGCCAGACTACTATAATCAATGACATGTTGAACATTCAAACTTGGATGTCTTTAGATCCAGAAGTAAATTAACCATCATATCCTGCACACCTGTTCCTCTTCTCTTGTTTCTGGATGCTCTATCTCATGAAAGAATGTCACTATTTGTATAGTTGTAAATGCCTGAAATTTTTCTGTTTCAGTTATGTCCCATGTCTAATTTTTTTTTTTTTAATTTTTATTTATTTATGATAGTCACAGAGAGAGAGAGAGAGGCAGAGACACAGGCGGAGGGAGAAGCAGGCTCCATGCACTGGGAGCCTGATATGGGATTCGATCCCGGGTCTCCAGGATCGCGCCCTGGGCCAAAGGCAGGCGCCAAACCGCTGCGCCACCCAGGGATCCCCCATGTCTAATTAAGCAACAAGTGTCTATTTTATAATAACCCACTAACTCACTTACCTTTCTTTCTGTCTATTCTGTTTTAGCATAGTTCCCTTACCTGTATCCCAAGACGGGTTCCTGGCAAAACTCCAAGCCTCCATTTTTCTTCTAGTTCTTTTCAAAACTACTCTTCACCCCTCCAGAGTGATTATTTAAAGATCTAAAGCCTTCCTCCAAACCCATTAGAAGGTCCCCATTGCTCTCCAGGTGAAGAGGGGGCTTCATAATAAGGTTCATAGGCTGTTCGTGACTTAGCAACTAGGTATCTCTACAATTGCTTCTTTGGCCACACGGACTTCTCTTCTTCATCTACAAGTCAGATGTGCTATGCTTCCTTTCCCCTGGTGTTTTCTTACCCACTTCCTTTTCACGGCATCCAATACTGCATCTCTTCTTTGCTTGGCTTTTATTTATCCTTTAGTTCTCATATGAGTATGACTTTCCCTGATACCCATATTAGGGACATAGACTTTTTCTTTGAGCTTCAAGAGCAACATAGAGTTCCTCTATGGCAATACTCATAATAATATACAATAATTTCCTGGTAATTAACTGAGTATTTTTAACCAAACTGAAATTACCAGAGGACAAAAAACATGTCTTTCTTATTCACTGTTGTATTTCCACATCTAACAGAGAGCAGAACATAGGAAGACATTTAACAAATATTTTTGAAATGAATAATCCAAGAATAAATAAATATTAAGATTTTAGGTCAATGGTTCCATTTCTAAGAAAAAAATCTAAAAATGTGAATACATAAGAAAAGCAAACTGGAAAAAAATTTTAATAAAAAAATTATTAAAAATTGAAATGGGTGGGAAGCAATAAAGAAAATCATTTCTTCTATTTTTGCCCAGTTTTTCACATCAGTCTTTATAAGGCCAGGGCAAATACTCATTGGATGTTTCCATATATGTAGTCCAGACCAGTGTAAACTCATCTGATAATTTCCTGGCTTTTCCACTATTGATAGCAAATATATCTCTCTTGCTAGATGTCCAGAAGGAAGGAGAATGTCCCATTTGTAGGTCTACTCTCTGGATTGCTTTTGTAAGATCAGCATATTTGCAACCATGCATTCCTACTTTCATTTAAGGCCAGAACTGAGCTCTTCTTTTGAATCTGGATGGACGTCTGATCTCACTTGTCTCTCATTCTTGGGGGTAAATCATTGTTTTAGAACTAAGGATAGCAAATATATATGAGGCATTCTTCTATCCTGGGGATAACTTCACTTATTCTTTACAACACCCTGAGAAACATATGTTATTATATAGATGAGGAAACTGGGGCTCAGAGAAGTTAACTTGTTCTATATCAAGGAATTCAAATTCACACTATTGTGTCCAATGTGTCCAATGATGATGTTTTCAACCACTGGGTACACTAGAAAAGCTTCCATTATAATAAAACATATTATCTGCAAGGAGTACATCGTTATCAAGAATTGCTTAGGGTAATGGTTGCAGAAATTCGGTTACAAATTGTAATATAAGTAATATCTTAATGAAAACTAAATTATTTAATTTATCTAGAGTAAAGGGAAAGAGACAGTCGTACTCCCCATGTTTAGATTTTTTTTTCTTCATGAGAGACAGAGAGAGAGAGAGAGAGAGAGGCAGAGACACAGGCAGAGGGAGAAGCAGGCTCCATGCAGGGAGCCTGATGCGGGACTCGATCCCGGGACTCCAGGATCACGCCCTGGGCCAAAGGCAGGCGCCAAACCACTGAGCTACCCAGGCTGCCTGCCATGTTTAGATTTATGCATGGAGTAGATTTTGGTATAACATGTATTATTTTAATGAAATTAATTAGAGATAACTCTTGAACTTGAGAGCTGCACCACAAATCACCCCAAAACTTTAAGTGACTTAAAAATATAATGACTTATTATTTCTTACAATTCTGTAGGTTGGCAGAGTTGTTCTTCCACACATTGCCTGCATTATATGTTTGATATTATATTAAATATTG
Organism: Vulpes lagopus; assembly: GCF_018345385.1. NCBI lineage: Eukaryota > Metazoa > Chordata > Mammalia > Carnivora > Canidae > Vulpes > Vulpes lagopus. The sequence continues at coordinate 32,127,287 of NC_054846.1, forward strand.
CAAGGTCTTAACAAGGTTTCTTAGAGATAAACCCTTGACCTGATTGCTGGTCTCAGGTCTCATTTCACCTTGAGAATTTTTTTACTGAAGGCAATAAATGGAATGAAAGATCATTTTATTTTCCAGCCTAATAAATCCTGGCACTTCCATATTTCTTCTACATTCACCTTGCAAACAGAAAGTTTCTTTCTTGAACCCGTGTCTATCTTCCTATACCTTTTACATGCAGCTAAAAAGAAGCCAGTTAGCACTCCCTGCATCCTATGTGTAGATGGAGATGGATAGTTGGGCCCACAAATTCACAGGGTAGGTTTTTTGACTTTCACATTATTGTAGGCAAGTTTTTTTTGACAATTTGTGTGTGTGTGTGTGTGTGTGTGTATGTGTGTGTGTGTGTGATATAACATGGGTTATCCTTTCTCCAACCTCTAGAATGTCTTGGCCATTTTCCTAGCCTTTTGTTATGGATTTCTTGATGTCTTTCCAGCTTCCACCTGCCACCAATTTCCAAGCTATTGTCACATGCCTTAGGGTTCTGAGATGGAAACACTATACTTCTAAGAGTCTGAATTAACCAGGGTTCTGTCAAGATCACAGAACCATAAGATTTAATTATATAAGAATTAGGTCTTAACATAAGTTCTGGAGGAGCTGGGGAAGTGAATACCCTGAACAATGAGTTGGAGGATCAACAAGAGTCTTTAACCAGTTCTCTCAAAGCACTGGTGCCAGGGACAAGTTGAAGCTTACATGGAGAATCTGAGATGCCAGGTGAATCCAGCCACAGAAGTAGGCTGTGCAAGGGACATTGGTGGGGAGGTCTATCGGAAGCTGTTGCCTTTATGTGGCGTACCTCTGATGATACTCAGGCATCTGCTGGTGGTCCTGGGGACATTGCTGATCAGGATGTCCAGCAGCCAGGATGAAGGACTAGATCTAGAGGGACATATAACAAAGGACAAGCAGGAAACCACCAGACACATCAGCAACTAGCAACTGGTACTATACCCAATCATGAAGACCTTCCAAGAATAATATCAACTCATTGCCTCCCAAATCTCTCCCCATGCTTCCCTCCTCCCTCACCAAGTAAAACCCAGTAGCATACAGACAAGAGAATTCCAGAAACAGATTCCTCAGTTTGACCAACTGGACAATAGAAGGATCCAGTACAGGAGGGGAATAAATCTATTTCTGTTGCTGAAAAAAATGAGACCTCTCTTAAATCTTCACACAGGTCTAGGATTTAAACTGTGCAAAGATGCCCAGAAGGCTCAGGTCATAGTTACGTCCAAGAACAAACAGGAGACCACAGTAGAACTCTGGGACTCTGGGACTTTCAGGATGTCAGGATTAATGCTTGTGTGCCCATGACTCGCTAGGCTGGGATTTGCTCTGGTAAACATCACAAATGGAGACTCAAGTGTTTAGATCATTCCTTTTAATATGATAGCCTCTACCATTCAATTTTTGATTTGTCTTATGTCTCATAAGTTTGAGAGTACCCGCCCCAAAACCATAGAGACAAGCTCTCTAAAATACACAATTAAATCATAACTACTAAAAAAAATTAAAAATAAATAAATAAATCATAACTACTATCTCTGTTTTCTTTTTGTAGTCCCCTCTGTGAAACTAACATAATATCTTGTACATAATAAATTCTCAATGTTTATGAATTCTGAAAAAAATCTAAGAGGAAAGAGAGTAGAGGATAAACAAGCCATACCCCTAAGGAATCATAACCAAATAGTCTAATCTGTTGTCAGATTCAATAAATGAACATAGAGTCAAAGGTGAGAGGAAAAGTCAAATACATTATGAGCTAAATGAACACAGGAGTAGGTGGTTGAAATAAAGCCAGAGTAAGTGAGAAACTTCCGAAAGAGGCCCTCAAAATCATGCATGAAGCTGACACCTATTTTTAGTAGGTCAAGTTAGGTGATTCACAGGTAAATTCTTATAAAGCCCCAAACGTCAACCTGCTACCTCCTAACTGTAATCTTGGGTAGACAATTTAGCTCTTCTAAATTATTCGAAGCCTCAGTTTCCTCATTTGTGAGATAAATATGAATAATAGTTACTTCATGGGATTTTTATAAGAATGACTTGAGATAGCACCTAAACAATGCTTAGCGCAGCATAAAGTACTCTGTGAACGTTAATTGCTCTTGTAAGAGGTTGTGTCAAATAACATTAGTCTTTTTTAATGCTCTTAAAATGTCTGAGTGTGATATTCCAAATATGGTCTAATCATGCTCGATGCAGGGGAATTATATTCCCTCAGATCTGATGCTACAGAAGAACTGTGGAAGAACTGCTTTTTTACATAAATGGCTAGCGGTGCATGATGGGTAATGCTATGTATGGTAATTATTCCTGGACATGTATTATAATACATGTTTCATGTCAATTCTTTATCTCAATTTCCCCAGATTATCAGCCTGTTTTTTTTTTTTTAAATCTGTGACCATGACTAAAAACATTTGATAGAACAACTTCATGTCAATGACTAAACGCACTAAGAAGAATTTGGTGTTTGGTTCACCTTTTAAATGTCCCTTTTTGGGATCCCTGGGTGGCTTAGCGGTTCAGCACCTGCCTTTGGCCCAGGGTGTGAGGCGGGTTCCTGGGATCGAGTCCCGCATGGGGCTCCCTGCATGGAGCCTGCTTCTCCCTCTGCCTCTCTCTCTCTCTGTCTCTCACGAATAAATAAATAAAATCTTTTAAAAATATATTAATACATTCTATCATCACTTACCTATTTTTCAAGTTTTACTTAAAATTGCAACAGTACCTCTTTCAGGATGCAAAATCTGAGGTTCTCAACAAAATTCCAGTGGCTGATATTCTCATGATTACTTTTAATGTTGAATTTTTCTTCTTACTGAATGCTTGTTCCTGTAAGTGTCTCATATTCTATATTTATGATTCTGCCCTATGCTGACCTAAAGGTGGAGTATCCAACTCTGATTTCTCCAAAATGCCATCCCCACAAGACATTTGTAGGTGCAAACAGGGCTTTACCAAGATATGGGGCAACAGAAGAGGATTGTATAGCAGCAATCATTCCTAAACTGCTTAATACTGAATATTAGATAGCCCTGTTCTCTAAAGCTTTTGGCTGCCAGCTGTCCACCAGGAATTTCTCAGTAATTACAGAGACCCAACTTCTGAGCCTCCTACCATGTCCTTTGATATCTCTGTCTCTATCTCTGTCCCTGTCTCTGTCTGTCTCTTTCAGAGGAGCAAGGTTTAGCTTTTTGCCCTCTCCTATTTTTTGTTTTCTTTTAAATTCCTATTTAAAATTTTGAACAGATAGATTTATCTTTTGTTTTCTCCTGAGAGTCTTCCAAAACATGCCCTCAGGGTTCACACATCTAAAGCAACATATCAAGGTGTTTTCCTAAACAAAGTTAGTTTTCTCCCTAAGGAGAACTCTGAGCCAGCTGTTAATATTACAGTCTGATTTATCCTGCCATCTTGACTTAAAGAATAAAACAGTAAGCGCCTTTTGGGAATTAACTTCTCCAAGGGAAAGGCATATGTGACATGGCAGAAATATTATCATGATATAATTTTTCTTAAAGGTTTTGATAACATTGATCTATGTAATTCAGCTGATCCAATGTACAGCACTCCGTTAGAGAAAACTAGATTGACTCTAGTGGTAACACACATTTATTTCTACGCTTTGTATTTTCCTGCTGTATTTACAAACACTTTTGCTGTCTCCAGACTTGGATCCCTGTCCTTGTCTCAAGCTTTCATATCTTTTTCTCCCCTCTTAGGGTGAGCTCTTTCTTTATTATCCTAAATATATTTGCTTCTACAAACAAGTCATGTGATCCTTTAAGCAATGGGCTAATGAGCAGGAAATGCAATAATGATTTCAAGGATCCTAGCCGAGTCCCTAGCCTATTGTGAGAGTCAAGCCTCTTGGCTAATTGCAAATGTGTCCAATTGAAGTGGTCAAGAACTCTGATTTTTCTTTTCCTTTTTTTTTTTTAAGAACTCTGATTTTTCTTTATAAGTTTAATGTGCCCATGCATATTAACTGCACTGCCATCCCCAAAGTTGAAATCCGAACTGTTTAGAAACACTCTGGCCACGATGTAGGAAAACATACCTTGACGGAGAGCCCGCCACAGGGCAAGCATCATGCAAGGAGCTATGAGATGAGAGAAGTCAAAGAGTAAGTAAATCACGAAACTCTTGTGCTTGGAGAGACTTAGATGCAAGGGAATGTGGGAGCAAATTAAAGATCTTTAGGAGATATGCTTACTTGTCTCTGTACACATATTTGTGTCACTAGCCTGCAGATACATGTATCTGTGCATTTCTGTAAATATACTTATGATAGCTAAGACTTCCGACTCTCCAGCCTAATCTCTTGCCACATCCGGGCAGTAACACTGAACCACTTGTTGCTCTATTTCCTGCCTCGGTGATAGGCACATGCTAGATAGAGACTCTAACTGCCGAGCCCTTCACAATGGCCCGCTCTTCTCAGAGTAACTCTCCTCTCCTTTCATAATCCTCCTTGGACTCAAATTCTGCAAGAAGCCAAGTTGGAGAAATACATCAACATACAGTCATGTTAATCCTTGAGTTTTATTTTATTCCTCTTTTCCAAGTGGGCTAGCTGCAACCAGAGACATCGGGTTAGATTTTAAAAATGATTGGCAGCTTACTAATAACAGTTACTGAAGACCTATGCATTTTATTTCTCACAACCACCTGTGTTTGCTTTTAGAGCAAGCATCTGTGAAGATGTCTTTTATAATTTCTTCCCCAGAGTCTCTCTTGCTGATTACAATTCTCCCCCAGAACTCACCCTTTGGAGACACTTCCCTGCAATTACTAAACTGATTCTAAGAAAGAAATGGAGAAGCAGGGTTACATACCTCTGTGAAAGCAGACTGGTCCATGATGGGATATAGGACTGAAATAATGTGTTTTTGCATGACATATCAATTACTGGGAAATCTCAGATACCACCCCCCCACGTCCTGCTACATAGCCAGGGGAAGATACCAGGAGTCCACACACAGTGGACTGTGTTCATCCAACTCAGCCATTGCTAGAAGTTTGAGGTATGAGATGGCAACATGTCCTGATCTTTTCTCAATGCACAATATTTCTTATATTTGCCTGCTGTTAAATTCTTTAAAAAAAATCCAGTCTCAAACCCCCCGAAGCCCCTTTTGATATATCAGGTGCTTTCAATGAAGCCCATGCCATAAACTAACATAAACAAACCTTATTTGGAGGACACAGATACACATAAGCACAAGAGCGCTTACTCTCAGTCTGTCATGATGGACATTGCCTTTGATATTTATGCAAAGTTACATGAACACAGGTACTGTACAAACAAATGTTGAGAGGCTTCCTGAACAATGGAAGTTAATGAAGCATAGCAAGGACTCAAATGCACATTTCCCACAGTGCCTTCTGACACACACACACACACAAGCCACCCACACCAACACTAGAGTTTAAATAAAAAGTTGTGTTACTGGACACAATTATGTCTGCCTTCTTCAAATACTGTCTGCAGCCTAGTTTCTCAAATTACTGTGTTTCCTACAGAACTAATTTTAAAATGAATCTCCCACTGACTTCAAGGGGCTTTCATCTCTTTAGGATGGTGATGAAGGCTAAAGATGTGTGCCTGGTACCCCAGAACGCTGAAGAATGAAGTCTCTGTCAGCCTAGCTCACAGGGCTGAAACAGCCCCAATTCCTCCCCGGGTGCTGACTATTAATCCCTGTGAAATCTTTCAAAGGGCTTTAAGTGATAAGCAAAGAGAAAATGGGCTCTGGGAAAAACACTCTTTTTTTCGATTGGCTTCATATCAGAACTCCATAGTCATATTAGAAATGAGATTGTTCAGTACACAGTACCTTTTGTGCTATGGATATAGATTGGTTTACCCTCAGTTGTTTTTTTTTTTTTTTTTTAACCTCAGATTTTGTGCAAGGAATGCAATTCAACTATAGCATTATAAGAAATAACACAGGAAGTTGCTTTAAACTCAGCATCTCAGCATCGTAGTGCATAATAAACTCCAAACAAATTCCAGGAAATTAAGGTTCTTTTAAATTGCTGAATAAGATGAAGGAATAATACTGAGAAGAAAACACACACACACACACACACATACACACACACACAGAGGAAATTAATTATAGAATAATTACCACACAGCTGCTCCTGAAATTTGGAGGTACCCTGCTTTCTTCTTTGTTGATCAGATATAATCTGATTATGCTCCTTGCTTGAGGTAACTCTGGTCCTTCAATCTCCAAAAAATAAATTCTCATTGAAGTATGACATTTCCGCATCTACTGGCTAATTACTTTAAGAACAGGATTTGTCTTTCATAGTTTTAACTTAATCTTTTCACTTATATAGATAAGATCCCAGTTGGGAGTATTGACAGAATAAATTTCTGCAGGACAGTAATCTATCAGAATTCTTTACAGGGCTGTAGTCTTTCTTCTTCCATGTTAATATTCTGACAAGGCATCCATGGAGAAGGCTTTATTTATTTCCTCATAAATAAATGAGAAATTTTCCCTTCTCCTTTCTTCCTTCACTGGGTCTTTCTTCTATTTGTTCCTTGATTCACCTCTTCTATTCCTTTTCACAAAGTTCTGTCATTTCTCCTCTCTTCTGTTGATACAAGTTGTTTTTTTTTTTTTCATGTTGTTTCTTACGCTTCTAAGAAAATTAGCTCAAAGGAAATCAGCTGTATCAGATTTTAAAGCAAAGTCTCTTGATTTATCTTTCCTCTTCTCTTTCCAATCTAGACGTGCAATACTAATTAATATTTGCTTGGGCTTTAAAATATATGAAGTATTTTCACATCTATAATGATACTCTTTACAACTCTTTAAAGACTTGTCATTAATTGTTATCATTTTATACGTGAAAAATAAGATTAAGAGATATTCTCAAACAGATACAAATAACAAAAAGGGAAGGGAAGATTTGAACCCGTGTGTATCTTGGTTTCAAAATTTTTTGGTATCCATTGCAATGCCCCATTCAACAAAGCTTCTTAAGCCACAATCTCTACAGAGATATTATCCAAGCATAATAATTCTAGATAATAAAAAAGTTCTATTATAACACTAGAAGACATTAATAGATAGTAGATACAAGATTCAGGAATTTGTGGTTTTGAATGTCACTGTCTATCAAATCATATCAAGAATTAGGAACTAACCGTGACAGACTGAAATCCTATTCATAGCTATTGTTTATTAAAATCAATTAGGTAGTCTCTCTTTCTTGCCAAAAACAGATAATTCAGATGATACAACACTTCTTTTAGGATGACTTGTTGTATCAGCAGGAAGTCTTATCACATTAGATTTTAAACACAGACACTTTTCTTGAGATAGCTGTGGAATGAATTGCTTTCCAAAGGGTTTTGCATAATTTTAATTTGCCTTTTTATTGCTAGTAATGGACCATCTGTACCTGTGGTTTTCTATGAAATTTTAAAGGAACACACTGAGTAAGTCTTGTAATTTAAGATGCAGAAAAACATATAATTAAATAAGGCATGACAGAGAAAAAAGGATATTGATAAGTTCTAAAAATCAGTAAAAATAAGGAATTTAATGTCAAGAGTAGATGTTCAAATATTTGAACTGACAAAAACTAATTTGGATTAATTACATAGTTGTTAGCAGGCCTTTTTTTCATATTTATGCTCAATCTGTGAAACACGAAGAAACAAAAAGAACAAAAAATTCCAAATCGAATACTTTTCCCTCTAATTGGATTAAAATTAGAAATCAGGAGTAACTCAAATTGTAAGAGTAATCTGGATTATCAACTGGTTGTTAGTTCACTGTGGAAATCTGATGACATTTTAGAGATAATTTTACCATAATTTAAAACTTCAGTGGGGAACTGTGGTTTATCCCATTATGTCATAATGGGAATAATGGGATAAACTTTTCTCTTTTAGTTTTAGCATTTTTCCCTGTAATAGGGACAACTTTCAATGTTCATTGGTTTACTTTCTCACTTATACATGACATCTATTCACATTCTCTTGGCCCAAACAAGCATATGGCTACCCTAAATTGCTAGCGATGTGAGGAAAGGTAGTTTTCCTGGGAACCATTGTGTCTACATTTGTGCCATAAACATGCATAAACTGCTAAAAGAAATAAAAGAGAAACAGATATTGAGGAATTGGTGACAATAGCCTGTTCATTTTTTTTTCTACATCCACAGAACATATTCATTGCACTACAATTATCAAGGGGACAGCTAAAGGACAGATAGTCTTTTTTCTTATAATCTCCCTTAGAGCGACAGAATTTGTAAGTATGGCCTTCCTTTCTTTGTAGTTGACAGTTTTACTAAATATCCTGCCATGCCATGCCATAACAAAGGTTATTAGCTTCCCAGCCTATGGCATTTGTGTACAAATGATCTACAACTCAACCATTCCAATGATGCCACATGTGTTTTCTTATGGTACCACAACCTCTATTAGCTAAGGTATAGGCCAGAGATTTATTGCACAGAAACTTCACAATGCAGGAACTTGAATTATACAGAAGAAAATTTCTCTCTTCTGATCAGTGTGTGTTCCCCAAAAACTCTGGTCAGTGGCTACATCATCTTCAACAGGTGGCTTCCATCTTTAAATCTAAGATTTGCTTCAGCTGCTGTTCTTGGCCAAGCATAAGAGAAACTAGGATGCACTAGGAAAGCAGCTTTATCTTTAAGGAAATAATCCAGAAGTTGCACATATTTTTGCAGTGCCTCACTGGCCCATACATAGTCACTGACTAGAAGGGAGAATGGGAAAAAAAACAGTTTCAAGACAAATGGCCATGTGTCCTGGTCAGAAAATTAAAATTAGAAAAACTTAGAACAAAAGGAGAATGGATATTGGGGAACATAACTTCTCTTCCACTTTCCTTGGCAGAAAAAAACATACTGAAGGTCCTCTTAAGATCTAAATATATAGGCTAATATACCAATATCCAGATCAAATCTAGTAAGTATATTAATCATTTCATTAATATAACTCATTCCTAATGTGGAAAAGACTTTCTCTTTTTAACAAGGAAGGATTTCATAGTCCCATCAATTACTTAAAATGAATATGAAGGTTGAGTCCTCAGCAACACATATTATTTTTAGTTTTATAGCTTGGCCTTTTATTAGTCTACTGACACAAAGTATTTGCAAATATTAAGACCTTAGGCCCTTTTCCCCCCTGTCCAATTATGTCTAGAGACAAGATTTCCAAACACATCAGTAATTGTAAAATTTTAAAAAAGGTATATTTTGATAACTAGAGAGACTCATTGAGCAACTATTAAAGTAGCTAATAATTACTATTCTCATTATTCTTCTTTCTCTACCTAATGTAAGCATGCTATATGTATACACATTGCTTAGAATGTTCCCCGTGAATTCATTTGCAGTTCCAGGTTTAGTCAAAAAGCTTTTAGCCACTTGAGCTCAAATTCCTATCTCAATGCATCAGACCTCTTGCAGACTTGTTTATCCATCATACACAATCATTATTAACCTAGAAAGGCAATAACACTCATTGACTTACTCCTTCACTTCTTTTCCTACTCTTTTGTTTCATTCACACCATGCTTTTAAAGCTGTGTTCTGCTGAGACCTGGGGTTATGTCAAGGGACAGTGGAGAGCAGAGAGATGATGCGCTGGATTTCTCAGGACTTTTACCTCTCCCCATCCACTCCCCAGAGATAGAAGCTGGACCCTTACCTTTGTTATATATTGAAGCTCTGTTAAAGATTTTCTTGGAGAAAAAGTTCTGCTTAAAAAATACATTTAGAAAACTGGAAATTGCATCTGATTTGTCACTGATAGGTTCTTAGCTATTATTTCCAGCTTCCTACAATTATCCCCATCTCATGGAAAAATTAGAGGGAAATAAAAGAACCAAATGGAGCTTCCTGTGCTAAGAGCCCCAATCATTCTTCCCTAGTCCTCTCCAAAAAAAAAAAAAATACAAAGTTAATTTTCCATTTTACTCTTTGATAGTGAAATAAAAAACAAGTGAGTAATATCCCATATCCTTCTTTCTGAAAACTTATATGTATGGCTAGATGAGCCATTGTAACTTGATCAGATAGCTGAATAAAGCAGTGAAGATGGGATAATTTGTATTGGCATGCTAACCATTGAGTAATGTCTAATTGTAATAGAAAAGTCTCATTAATTACAATGGAATAGTCACAGCCAATAATTAATTTCCTAGGTCCTCTACTGAGATAGTCACCTTGATTTATATCTTATCTAGAGTTTCTTAAAAGCATTGCGAAGATATTATAGTCCCCCATATGAACAAAAACAACCTGATATTTTACTAACCTTGAAACATCAATTTAATGCACTCCATTGAGGAAAATCTTTGAAAATGTTATTATTTTGACCTCTCTTATTTCATTACAACATATGTCGTTGTAATGAATAAAGAGTAAAAGGCAGATTGGTGCCATTTTTAGTTTTGTCTCGAGCTCAAATCAGGAAAGAAACAATGCATGTTGTATTTGCTTTAGGTCTATAGCATGTCTCTCTAATGAAATTGCATGAAGAAATTTTTTTTTCAGCTTATAACCATTAGGCATGGAAGAAAGTATTAAGGAAATTTTAAAAAAGCTTATTTTGTAGTTTTATAATTTTTAAACCTGTAATCAATTTAACATTTTCCTTAGCATTTATTGTACAGGTGGAGGTCAGTGTGGGAGGGGAAAGAATACTAGATAGGAAGGCGGAACCCGGGCATTGCATCTGATTTGTCACTGATAGAGCCTCTGTTTGTTCATCTCGAAAGCACTGAGTTAGCCTGGGATAACCCATTTGGACCTCCTAGTAAAATCATTTCCCCAAACATTTTCATAGGGAAAGGTTATCACAATTATTCAGAACTTTACAGCCGGTTCTCAAATGAATATACTTTAAATCTATTTCTTAAAAAATTGTATTAAAAGTACAAATGGGAAAAAATGGGAGGATCTTAAGGCAACTCATTTTTGATATATACTGAGCACTCTAAATTTCAATTATGTTAGTTTTTTAATTCAAAAAAATCACCATTTATACTTATATAAATGCTCAGAGTTCTATCAAAGGAAAGCAACCTTCCTACAGATTGCCTTTCTAAGCTATAGCTCTTGAAAAGAAACTAATGAAAGTAACAGTTGTTTGAGATGGGGTATGTTTTGCTTTGTTTTTTTTCTGTTAAGAGAGTAATAAAGGAGAACTGGACACTTAATTTTACTTATTCATAATGCTGTGTGTGCCAAATTATATTTTAAAGTTATATATAATGATTTTAAATGTATAAGGGTCACTTTCTATTTTAGAATGTGTATTGCTGGTTAAATAGCCCTATTTTTTTAATCTTCAGAGGAGGGTTATTTAGCATTGTTCAATCATAGCTTTTCTAGTCACTCACATTAAAAAGATATTTCAACCTCAGCCAATTGCATCTCTCCATAATGCTCTGGAGAGCAGGCACTTGGCTTTTATTTTCTGGGACAGAGTTTTGAAAAGGCTTAAGGCATTTGTTTTAATTTTAATTCCTTAGGCCTGTAAAATAACATTCTAGAATAGTTGGAGAAGGTTGTCAACTATAACAATAAGTTTCCTTGGAATCAGCCCAGTGCTGCTATTCAACATTGATTAAAATAGTGGATTTAGACCTAGAGGCTCTTTCATGTGCTGTATATTCATTTATTTGATACAAATAAAAAAATACAAGACTGATTTTTCAACAACAAAAAGATCAGAAAGCAGGAATTTTGTTGTGATTTTTTTTCTAAAATGATAAATACAGCTTTGAATTGCTACCTAGAACAAGTCTCATGGTATAAGAAAATGGGGAGAATTCTCCAAGGCATATCTAACCTGTCTTCCCCTTTGCTGTCAATCTTGTGTTTCATTTCTCTTATTTGAGTGTAAGGGTCTTAAAATGTATCCACATTTCTATCATAAACATGCAGTCATAAGTAAATACACATAAATAATAACTATAATTTTATATCAATTCTTTCTGGATTTATAGAGGTAAAATGCAAATGGGCTTGAGTAACTGTTAATTGAAGTATAGATATATTTTACTTTGATTTGTATGTGTGAAACAAAAACAAATGCAGTGACTGAGCCTGCCTTTGTTCCTTCACGCATATGAGTTGGTTTAGCACCCCTACCACTCTACACATCTGCTTGACAACACATCCTGTGCTCTCTGTCTAGAGCGTGAGGACTATCTTAGGTTGGTCCAATTTTACTTTATAAATGGGTCATTGTCAGTTCAGTTTCTCTCAAAAGTTAGACACGGAGATGATTATAATATTTCTGGCGTCAAGTACAAGTACAGTTTAAATTCTATGGAATATTCTGACAACGCAGTACCCCAGTATATGTAGTAGAAAGAGTACAGACTTCTAAATCTCACCCTCACTCACTTTGGCTATGTAGACAACTCATAAAGTCTCTCAGAGCTTCATCTTTCTAATTCATAAAATAGATTACTGTGCAAGTTAAAACGGATAATACATGTAAGATATTTATCTCAAACTAAGACCTCAGGTGAAGTTCTTGTAGAACCACTCTGCCCAGTCCATTAGCTGTACTTAGATTACATCTTACATCTAATATTGTGATGACATAAATAAGAAAGAATATAATCAACACACTTCCTGTGTGTAATTTCCTACAAAAGTGTTCTAGCACTGTCTGGCTGGCATAAGGCAATGCCATTGAGTATGGAGGTGAGCAGCTATCCCCACTGGGATGTGCATTCATGGTGGGTGTTATTTTCTCTTGAATAACCCCAGCGAGGTGTTGAGGTCTCCGCTCTAATCTGTATGGGCACCACCTTCCAAAAACTTACCTATTTTTAAAACAGATTTAATTTTGTTAAAGAACAATACATAGTCACATAAATTTCTGCAATAAAAATAGATAACAATAGAGAAGAAAATAAGCTTTGTTAGAGATGACCACTGTCGATCTATTTTCTCTATGAGCATATGTGCACATATAACTGAGTTCCTGATGTAGGTAATTTTATATCTACTCTTCATCCTGGCATCACATATTTGTGAAATACAATTTTCAATTGTTATACAATTATCTATTGTATGAATCTGGCGTAATTTTTAGCCATTGCCCTCCTGAGGGCATAAAATTATTTCTAACATTTTGCAATGCAAAATAATACCGTGAGCAGCAAAATTGTACGTAAATTGTCTGTATTTTTTTATTATTTTTAGCCTAAGAGATTCTAGAAACTAAATTATGTGGTCAAAAAGTTTAAATATTTTAAACTTATTGCCAAATATTTTTAAGTGCCTGGGAATATGTAGTGAAGTAACTTATATTCCAATTGACATCAAAGCGATTTATATTCTCATTGACAGTACTTAAAATGCTCATCTTACCATTCCCTTACCAGAGCTATTACATTTTTACACACACACACACACACACACACACACACACACACACGTGCTTATAAGAATAATTTCCAGGGCTTATTTATTTAATTTATTACAACACTCTTGTTTTCCTTCCTGATATTTAGTCTCACCAATGCAACCGAGAACAGAGCCTCTTACCATCCTTCATCATGATATATCCTAGATTTTATGTCTAATATTTGTTTAAAGTTATGCTTTAACATATCAGTAATGCCTAAGGCTATCAATATGGTGAGTTGTATTCCTAGATGGGTTCTAATGTCTATTTTACTAGTACTAGAATTTTCTTGTCAAATTAAGCAAAATAAAAACTGGAATAAAATTACTATGTAAATTAGGATACTGAGAATTAAAGTTTTGGAATATTGACAGTGAAAATGCTCATTCATTGCAAAACAGAGACCCCTAATAATAAAAGATTTCAAGGGAAAAGACTAACACATTCTTACTCACAGGCTGATTATTTTTAACATGTTCATATAATATCATAAGAGTATTTGTGGAGATCTATTTTTTTCCAGTTTTATTGAGAAATAATTGACATACATCACCGTGTAAGTTTAAGGCTATAGCACAGTGGTTTGATTTATATATATTGTGAAATAATTACAATAGGTTTAGCTAACATCCATCTTCTCATTCAGATACAATAAAAAGAAAAGAAGGAAGACAAGAAAATAGGGAGAGAGATTATGCTTGTGATAAGATCTCTTAGGATTTACTCTAACAACTTTCCTATATACCATATGGCAATGTTAGCTATGGTCATCATGGTGTACATTCCATTCCTACTATTTATTTATCTTATAACTGGAAGTTTGTTCCCTTTGACTACCTTCCTTGACTTCCCCCTTCTCCCACCCTCCACCTCTGATAACTCCAAATCTGACCTGGCATTTTTTTTTTTTTTTTTTAGTCTGTTGTGTTTTTTGTTTTGTTTGCTTGCTTGTTTTTAGATTCTATATATAAGTATATAAGTTAACTCACACAGTATTTGTCTTTCTCTGACTTATTTCACTTAGCAGTGCCTTCAAGGTCTATCCATATGTATATATGGATACACACACACACACACACACACACACTCACAACTTCTTTATCTTTCATCCATCAGTGGACACTTAGGTTGTTTCCATGTCTTGACTAACTGCAAATAATGCTGCCATGAGCATGGAGGTGCAGGTATCTTAGTATTTTTATTTCCTTTAGATATATTCCCAGAAGTGGATTTTCTGGATCATATGGTAGTTCAATTTTTAATTTTTTGAGAATCCTCTAGAGACTTAATTTAATCCAAGTGATCTTTCTCTCATAGAGTAGGAATGAGACAAATTCATTAAGGTTTGATCATGATCACTCATTGCCTTTATGACCATGGCCAAGTTACTTAATTTCTATGATCCTGCAATTTCTTATTCTTTAGGTGAATAAGAGAATACCTGCTCCCCAGAGCTATTTGAAAGTTAAAATTTTAAAAAATCCACGCATACACTTTTTAGATATAATGAGTATTCAAAAGAGTTATTTTGTGTCTGAGATAATTTTTATGAAGTAATAAGGGCATCACTTTTCATGACAAAACATTGAAGACTTCTTTAAGAAAGATTATACTTACTACTCCATACACTAACAATTTCAGAAATACTTGTTCCTTAGAAATACTAGTTCTTGAACCATTCTTAAAAACAGAAGATCCACTTTTTTTCAGAAACCTTAGTTTGGCCTGTTTTATAATGAAAAACCTTAATTTCTGTCCTTCCAAATTAATTCCTTGGTCTCTGAAGACTTCAGTACTTATGCAAGTTCCATCAAGTTTTAGGAATAAAATATGTAGGACATACCAAAACAAACAAACAAAAAAACTTAAACAGAGTGTTAAAGACACCACAAAGATAACTGCTTCCGGGTCATCCCTTCTGCTTTCAAAGAACCTTTAAACCTTTTTATATTGTACTTAAAATCTTAGCATTTTTCAAATTTTGTCCATACACACAAAGTTTAATATTGTACCCTTTGCTAAGATATCAGTGAGAAAAATAATTTAAAAACTGGAAATGTTTGTTGTAAAATTCGTGAGGAGTGTAATGATTCTCCCATCAGATGTTTATGACCATTTGCTGTCTTATCATCGTGCAACATAAACAAAGTCTTGCTGTTTTCACTTTTCCCTCTAAGTTCTCCTCAACATTCAGGCCTGTAATCTTTCTTGAGTAGAACTTTGGTCCCTTCAAAATCCATGTTAAAATAATATCTTCTGTGAACACAAATTAAAACAGGAGGAAGAATAGACTGCCTAAAAGAAGTTTAAATTGAAGCTGCAGGAAATTGGATGAGACAAAGAAAATATCCTTAACATTAGGTTTGGTTAGTCTTTGTAATAGGTTTTAAAGGATGTGTCACCTTTTTTAGGAGTATTTCAGCAAATCTTAGGAAACGGTCTAAATGTTCTTCATTTTTTATCAGGATATCATAAATATTAATGAATGAATGTCCCAATTTCTTCTCCATTTTTCAAAACCCAGTTTAATTTGCAGCTTGTTAAGTTGAATGTTGAATGAAATTGTTATTGCATCACTACCAGGAGCAGTACATGTCTAGAACAGTAACAATATGGTCTATGTGAATCTTGCTCATTCTACCTTTGAAAGTTATAATTGATCTTATATCGCCAATCCTACTCTCCCAAGGAAACTCTCTTATGGTAACTACATCTTGAGGACTTTATTCTTACCAAGTTATATATCTATCATTTAATTCACTATGTAATGTCATTGTTTTATACTACAAAGTCCTGTCAGGCAACTCGGTATACTGGATAGAGTTAAATGAAGGTATCTTCAGAAGAGAAAAAAAAAAAAAAAAAAAAGCTAACTAAGAGAATCCCAAAGCCAATAAGTGAAGGAGGGGAAGATCAGTGATCAAAAAAGGGATTTTTTTTCTATGGAATTGTTTAAGGCAAGTAGCTCAGAAATAAATCTATAAACAATGCAGAGTTATAGGGGCATTTCTATGGTGCTAGACAGACCAGATACATGAAAATAAAAGTGTATAGCAATATAGTAGAGCACGTTTTTGCATATTCTACATGTCCTTATGTAAGAACTACAGTGGTGTGTTTTAAAGTTTGCTAATTTTTCTTCTCCTAAATCATGCAACTTCCTGTAGATAATAAGCCATAAAATGAAATTGCCACTACATAGCTACCATGTATAGGCTAAGCATATGAAATTGCAGTCACTTGACTACTTTTGATGTAAAAATGACAATTTAATACGGATCCATCTGATCAAGTTTTATCAGGGTCATTGTATTAGTTTCCCAGGACTAATGTAACAAGATACTTCTGTAGTCGGAGTAGCAAGAACAATGTGAAGGGACAAGTGAATGAAAATATTAATTTGAGTACCTTAAAAATATAATACATGAAAAGGGAAGTGTTTTCATGAAAAAAATGCCATTATTGTCAGACACATTTTCAAATTATTTAGAACATTTCAGAATAAGCTGATAATACTAAATCGTTATGATCCTTGATTTTTGGAATACTTCAATTATAAGACAATTTAACCTTTGAACTTCTATGGGATCATATGTTGGGTGCTTGTTATTCAGCATACGTTCTGGATCGTGAAGGAACTAATGACAAGCATGTTCATCTAGACCATAGCTGTTCCACTTAGAGGCAAGAATGAATACTATGTAGATACCCTCTTAGTCCTTTTCTGTGCAGAAGGAGACTTCAGGATACATCAATATACATTGATGGCTACATTGAAGACATTAGTTTATTGAAGACTTTCTGTTTATGTCTCAGAATAAAGAATGTTTCATTCTCTCTTGTGCTAAAGCATTTTAGAAAAAATATGCCACCTCCAAATGATTCGTGCAGGTCCATGTAATGTATTCGGAGAGCATCAGACTGTGCCAGGAGGCAGTAATTTTATTACTGATTGCCACTAATTAGCTGTGTGATATTGTTCAAGTGAGTTAAATTCTCTGTGCCTGTTTCCTCATTCATAAAATTGGTGAATATTAGATTTTGATTATCAAGGTCCCTTCCAACTATAAAATTCTTTCTTCTTTCTTGTTTTCATGGCCTTATCCGTGTGTTTAGTATTACCTGTTAACTTAATTAACAAAGAAAAATCACCTTTCTTCAACTTTTGTCTGAAGCATTATCAAGACCAGTGGTTTATAGACAGTGCTGTGTAAATTCCTAGGGATTCTCTTTGGACTTCATCTGTAAAAGTTGGTAGAGGGAAGCTCTGAGCAGATAGCTTTTCTAGACTTTTTCTCACAGCCAGATTCTGTCTCTTTCTACTTACTACATTGAGCTATTTGTAAAATATTTGAAGAAAGTGTTTTACAGTTTCAAAAGTATGAAAACTACGAATCAAAGATCTTTGACAGGAATGGATCAACTTTAGTAATGGAATAATTCTACACTCGATATCTTTCTTTTACAACTGAATTATAAAGTTTTAATTTTATGACAAGATCAAAGATAGATAAGTTTGGCATATTTTAAGATATTTGATAATATTAATTCATCTTGTTTTATGGGTCATATGAGTTTTTCTAAAACAATTTACTATATAAATAAATTGGTTTGGATGAAATACAATGATTGCTCTATATGTGTTAAAAAATAAGTCCTAAAATGCTGAAATCCTGAAATTCTGCATTCAAATTAATGTTGAGTTGGAGCTCATTTATATTCTTGAAATATTAATCTTTATCTCACTATTCTTTGAGGTTCTGCTATATTTTTACTGTACTTTGATGATGTCATGGTTACTTGTCAGAGTCCTGATTTTGACAATGTTGCATGAAATTTCTTTCTGAAGAAGAATATTGAAATTCAAAACCAAACATAGTTTTATAATTCTGAACTCTGGAAAGTATACTTGGCATAGACTTGAGGTTTCTCTGAGTATTTCTTATCCCTCGTCCTATGTGGAACAAACATCAGCCAGCCTGCCCATTCTGACAAACTGTATGAGAAATAGACCAGAAAGAGAAGACCTAATCAGGTATACTCTAAGGGAGTATACTCTGCTTCAGCCTATGCTGAAGACAAGCAATAGAGAAAAGAGGTCTGGCTTGAGGACCCAAATCTGGATGATGGTAGAAAATGCTATGGAAATGCACCTGGGTGGGCTGAGCAGATACCCATGACTCTGACCAATGAGCCAAACAACTTCTCTTAGAAGCTTAGATGAGTTGGCTGCCAGAAAAAGAGGTAGAACCTCGTTCCTAAGTTCCATCATTGTCCATAGAATTGCCTTGTGCTGTATAAAACATGTCTTACATGTGATCATAGGGCTCATCCAGGCATTCATTCAAACAAGTGCTCAGCAGTGAACAAGGGCATGGACTTTGGTATGGATTTGCATCTTGGCCTTGTGACTTGTTAATTTGGTTAAGTTACTAACCTCTCTAAGTGTCATTTTTCTCACTTATAAAATGGAGATGATGCATGCAATTCAAGTGACTATTAAGCAGTTTAAATCAGGTTCCAAGATTAAAAACATTTAGGTCAGTTCTTGGCACATAGAAAATGTTCAATGTGTGGTAGCTGTTATGGTAATGTATAGAAAAGATTTTACCTGGGAATCTAAACCTCAAGATTGTATTTATCAATTCTCCAAAGAACTAAATTTTCCTAAATGTGTTCTGGGTAGTACTAATTCTGGAAGATAAAAGTTATGAAGTCAAATAAATTTAAGAAAGTATTGAATTGAATTTGAAATCATCCTTTTAGAAATTTAGCCTATTAGAGGCTCAGAGAAATCTTGAAGTAAGGAATTAACTTTGTTTAACCCAGAATTTTCCAAACATATTTGAACACAAACTCCTTATAAAAATAACTTCTATTACTTTTCTTATAAAACTTGTGTCCTACAGAACATGTTTTGAAAAGTACTGCCTATAATAAAAAGTTTACTACATAAAATCAAAACAATAATATGGGAATCATATCCTTGGCCCAGTCTCTCATGCTTTTTTATGTCAATTTTACTGCACTCTGGAAGGTGGGCTAGGAAGGCATCACTATGGCCATTTCACAATAAGGAAACAGGCTGACATTTTGTGACTTTAGACAAAAACGACATAGCCAATAAGTGGTACAACCAAGATTTACAACCAGACGTTCTAACATTCAGGCCAGAATTTTCCCTCCTACACCTTTGCTTTCTGCCTAAAAAAAAAAAAAAAAGATCAAATGTTTGATGTGTGCTTTGAATATTCCCTATGTGAGTTTTGAGGTTTGACCTTTACAATAACTTTTTATTTTTCCCACAGAGGGAATTTAGCTTATCATTCTCCTTGTCTGGGTTCCTGTCACATTTGTTGTCTTTACTGAGCTACACAAAGTGAATATTCAGGTGAGCACCTGGTAAAGAGGGCATGCCTGAATCCGAAGCACTTTTACATATGATATGTTCAGCCTCTTGAAATCCAAAAGGCATACATGCCTTTTGTGTAAAATTTTTTTAAAAATCAATTCTGAAATTTCTTCAACAGGACAACATGCAGGTAAAAAGGCAATAGCAATGACTATCATGGTATCTATACAGAGAGAGAGAGAGAGAGAGAGAGAGAGAGTCCTGCCTGATTTACCTCAGGTTTGGAGAAACTAAAATTGAAATTGGTGGGTAAGGAATCACTGAGGAGCTTCTCATGACAACCAACCACAGTTGCAATGTTATTGGCCATGATCTGAGTCAACTGAGAATAATTTCTTGGTCCAGGGTTCTGGGATTTGATCTGAAGCTTCAAGAACTGTGTCAACAGCAAAATAGATTTCATAGTTTTGATACAGGTCCCTAGCAATCTCATTCAGTACCATTCACTTGGATGGTTATTAGTTGTGTGACTTTGAACTCTTTGAGCCTAACTATAAGCTGGGGATGTTTAATACCACTTTAGAAGAAGTTAAGATGAAATCTACAGTAAATGTATGTAGCATAGACTCAACAAATGAGGTTAGGCATTATTAATTTTTTTAAAAGTAGAACCCATTGAGGCCATTTTCACATTCCCCATTTAACAGATAAAGGTAAATAAACCTCAGGAATGTCAAAAATGTACTTACAGTCAGGCAGCTATTAAGAAGTAGAGGGCTCTTTTTGTGATGAGCACCGGCTACTGTATGAAAGTGTTGAATCACTCTATTTTACACCTGAAATTAATATTACACTGTATGTTAACTAGCTGGAATTAAAATAAAAACATAAAAAGTAGCTTTTAGTGGACATAAGGATTCAATTAGATCTTGTGATTCTAAGTAAAGCCTACTTTACCATGCTGCCTTCCCTTATTTATTTTCAAACCAAAGGAACTGTGCTCAGTTGATGTGTTTCTGAACTTTGCTTCATATGTGACCTTTTAAAAAAGTCCATAGTTCTACAGATTTACTTCCTTATGAAATCTAAAGGTATCCATAAATTGGGCTTCTTACTTTATTTTGACCACCATGGCTCTACAGTATACTGAAACTCAGGGGTAGATTTTGGGAAATAAGCCAGGTATTGATTAGTTCTTAGGTGCTGACTGCTATGGGAATTTCTGAGTTTCACACAAATGAAAATACAAATTGTTTTTGGAAATCATTGTAAGAGCTTCTTACAGATGATATATTTATCAAATGTTTCTCTCTGTCTCTCTCTCACACACACAAATGCACACACACACAGCTGAAACACTTACCTAGACAACTTTGCCCTCACCTATGTACAGAAATCCTCACACTCTACAGGTGACAGTGATGCGAGTAAATATGAAGTGAATGGAGTACCCTCTCCTTAAATGCTCTACAAATTGAGTTAAAATGTTCCCTTGAATATAAACTTTGTCATTTCTCCTCTATTGATCTTGTATGACTAGTTCAACATGACTGACAAGGTAAATATCACACAATGATTTTTAGCATTTGAATTTACTAGAGGTAATGATTGAATGAATTTGTTTATAGTTTGAGAATTGTATGTGGTCTATGCCATTTTGAGGCAAAATATTTAGTCCTTCCTTTAATAAATATTTATATATAATATGTACAAATATTATATAATATATAAATATCACATAGCATATAATAAAATATACTAAACATATAAATATATTATATAAGTATATGTATAAATATATAATAATTCATATTATATGCAAGCTCTTTGATAGGTATTAGGGATAAAATAATGAGAAAAAGGAAAAAAAAAGAAAAAAAAATAATGAGAAAAATATATATGGTCTCTGCTCTTAAAGATTTTATTATTCTGTTGGAGAGACAGACTTTAATAAGGATAAAGATAAGTGGCAGAAAGAAACATATGGAGCACCTTGAGAGGATAGGAGTTTGGCCAAGTTTGGAGGGTTAAGGATAACTTCAATGAAGAAGTGACCTTGAGTTAAGATAAGGATAATTCAAGATTAGTGAGGTGAGGACCAGAAGAACATGGCAGAGAGTGCTTGAAGAACAAAATGAGTTTGGTGCACAAAGAGAATTGAGGGCTGGCCATTGTGGCTGGAGTTAAGAGAGGAAAGATGTGTAACAAGAACTGAGAGATTATAGAAAGATGAGACCCAACAAGACCTTGTGGGTCATAATGAGAATTTTATGTAGGTGGAATGCATTTATGTAGGTTCATGTAATGGGTCAAAGGTGTTTCAATCACATCCTGTTTTGCTTCAAATGTATAACCAATATGTTAACCAATTCAACTCACTTTAAATTGCTATTATTATTATTATTATTATTATTAATTTTTGTACAATCTGCAAGATTGGCTATGTATTTAATTGTCATTTGTGGTTGTCAACCCCCTTGTTCCACAAATCTTCTCCCTGGGACACACTGATTACTTAGCGTATTGTCTAGTTAAAAAGAATATCAAACTTTAGCAAATACGTATTTATAAAAGATGATGTTTTTCTCTGCATCAGGAAAAGACAATTCAGTGAAATATAAATGTTCAACTTTAAGTGTCAATATGATTTTAAAGTTTAGTGTGAAAAGTCTGAAATTAAATACACGTCAGATTTTGTAAAAAAAAGAAAAATAGCTCCCTTTGATGATTATATTTTGGCTCAGGAATCAAAACATTTTACCATTTATTTGCTTATGCACGCCTGATGTAAACACTTCTAATTTTGCATTTCTCTTCTCTCCAATGGTCTCTTTGACTAGAATCATTTCTGTAGCAGTTACAGGCAACATCAATTATAGTGCATCATCTGAGATTTGGCTTATTGAATATTCTAAGGGCTGTGCCGGGGACATTCTGAAGCTTCGACAGTCCTACTAAATACAGTGGATAGAAAAAGAAATACTATTTAAGGACATTTTAGAATAATATAAATAAATAATGTTTTACAGCACATTTCCACAGAGAAAGCATTTTAAAATATGTGATTTCATTTGTGTAGTTAACATCTCTGGAGATATCCTAAGTGTCATTTCATTTTATAGCCCAGGAAATTGAAGGTCAGAGGCAAAGTTCTTTGCCAGAGGACATCCAACGATTGGCTTATGGTGAAATCTATCTTCTATATCTCATTCTCCTTCCACTACTACATATATATAAATTAAAGCCTGCAATACTAACTCGTAGAGGACTACATTACATATTTAATTACACATGTAATCACATATTTGACAGATTGGAGACTTTCTCCCCCTAACTTTCTAACATCACAATCTGTGGCAGCAGAGAATATCTAGGGAATGTAACTCATCATTTCAAAGTAATACCTTTCCCTTTGATACCTCTTTCTTGTGTTTTCAAATATTTCCACAAATTTATGGATGCTCTGAACCCCAGGTACTGATGATTTGTTTTTCATCACCTGAGATTATAAATTTTCTCCAAATATCCTCTATTCTTTGTGTTCATGTGAGTATTATTGCTGGGACTGTTTCTCCTGTCACTGAAGATTTCAGCCTCAGTGTAATTTTGAGATCCCTTCTTAATTCTCCTTGACGTACCGAATGGATTAATCTGATCATTTTTTGTTACAGGGTGACTTGATGCTGTCTCTCCTTCTTTCTTTTCTGAAGTCCTAATCTGGAGACAGACACCCAGTTTGCATATATTTATATTCTTCAAAAAAAACCTCAACCCTGCTTCTCCCATTCTTGTTATCTTCAACAAACTCCTTGCTGGCGCTTCTGTGGTAATGGCTGCATTTTCACATTTCATTGAAACGTTAGGCTAGTTTAATGGCAACATTTACTCAATTGCTTTAATGCCTCATTTATACCCAGAACATCATAGTAAAATGAGAAACTTTATGTTAGGGGATTTTCTGGTTACCTGAAGTATATCCCTTTACATACTAACATTTTGTTTTGACTATTTATAAACTAAATCTCCTTAGTTCAGTGAAGCTAGAGCTACTGGAGTTTTATAGACTCCTTTATTCCCCTCTGCTTATGTCCCATCTCTATTCCTATAGTTTTTGCCAGTTATTCCCAGGTATCTCCAGGTATCTAATATGGTATCCACACTGCCCCCAGAGATGCTGCATTCTTCCCAAACTCTACTGGCAAGTCCAGTTCTTTTGTGCCCTTGCAAATGCTTTTTCACTGGGCTTGTGGCCCCTGACTCTGCTCCACTGGGCTCCAATATTTATGCCAGATTATCACACCACTATGCCAGTGTTCCTTGCAGCACAAAAAGGGCTTTGTCTTCCCCCACTCCGTAGCCTCAGCCCCTGCCATATGCTGCCATTCCAGTGTGTCCTGCTGGTGCTCCAGGCTTCCCTTTTGAGTATTAAACTCTTTACTGCTGTTGCTCTAGGGGCTCATTGATAGCTCCTCATGCATTCATTGTTCCAAAGCCCTGGGGCATCCTACGACAGAGTGGGGGATCCTAAAACAATGATGTTTAGGGTGAGATTTATTTTATGGTTTAGTTGTAATAACTCCCTTAGGTTTTGTTGGTTGGTTTGCTTATTTGTTTTGTTTTTGGGGTCTTAGATCCAGGTCGTTGATTTAATCACTTCCAACAATGACCTGCTCAAAGTCCCTCTCAACTTTATTCATTTGTATATATTCTCCTTTCTCTTCATTACTCACTTCCATTCTCCCTTCTCTTCATGGTCAATAATTCTACTGTGTTTAATGCATACCTTTGATGTTGTAGCTATGTTTTAAAAAATGTGTATTATTTTGAATGAATGTCATATTGTACTATATATTACAACTATATATTTTTATTTTTTCTCTTGTCTCTGTGCCTTCAAGTTAGCTATATGCATATCTAGTCTCTTGCTTCTGACTCTTGCACGGTACTCCAACATGTGGCCTATCCACTTCTAGATTGTAGCCAGGTAATCACCATCTCAAGTAATGCTGCAATTCACAGGAGGGGTCATGGCCCCTTCTAGTCCTATGAATTGGTTTGTTTGAGCTGCATACCAAAAAAAATTGCTGGGCAGTAGAGTATCTGCACACTTCTCTTAACTATGTGCTTCCAGGCTGCCCTCTGGAAGCAGTGCCTGTCTACACTCCCGCCACTGCATGAGAATTTTTACCCATATCTTCCTTATGCTAAGACTTGGAATTATCTGGTAAAATACTGATGTTTTCCAGTATTTCTGACTTTCCTTTTTTTTGGGAAAAAAGGTCATGTTTTACTTTCCTATCCCTTGAAATTAGATGTGGTGATATGACTTTCTTTGAGTCAAGGAATATGTACAAAGGTGACATGAGAGTCAGTACCTCAGTTGCCAGGTACGGCTTATTATTCAGTCAATTTGTACCTGGTTACATCTTTCTTTGATATGAGCGTCCTTACATGAGATCCCTTCTAGTGAGTTGACATTGTGGGATCTCTCGAACGTTCTCCGGACATACCCAAATATCCTTGAATCCATATCATTAGACACAGACCTGGCTCAAGATGAGATCCCTGTTAGATATGTCTACAACATGCCCACATATTTTTGCCTTTTCAGATAGAGTTTTTTGACTATTTTCTAAATGGGAAAATGCATCACATAGAACATCAGATACTACAAAATATTGTATTGGAAAGCAATATGATCTTATGCTCAATGAGACAGAAGATGATTCCACTTGGGATCTTACAGCTGTTTTTCTACAATTTTCTGTTCTCTTTTATTCTTTAATTTTGCAGATACTTTTCCCGTTGTCAGTAACTGTCTCCATCAGCACTCTCTATTCTTCTCCTGGGCTATAACCTCCAAGAAAGCAGGAACAATGGCTATTTTTCTCACCTCTGCACACTTATTCCATGCCTTTTCATAGTATATGCTTAATTAATCTTTTTGTATTTGTTGTTTTAAATTTGATAGAATTTGTTAAATGTGAGAAGTGAAGTTCTTATTACTGGGCCTGAGACAATTGCAAATATTATTTAAGGGAAGGACTGAGGGGTATTGATGAATAACTGAAGAAGTTTTTAGTGTCAAAATTTGATAAACCAATCTTGATTAATTAAGGATCTTTTGTGCTTCTGTGTTTTTTAAATTGCTGGTTATCAGTTCTGTTTCAACGAGTTGAGGTTACACAACAAATATTCTTTGAAATAAATGCTATTATTCTAAGTTTTTTGTTTGTTTGTTTGTTTTTTTAGTGTTTAGTAAGTCCAGAGACCAACATCTTGTGGTATTTGTGATACAAATCTTTTAGGGAAAAATATATAGAAGTATATATATATGTACATATATATATATATTCACACACATGCATACATACATATATATATATATTCTGAACCTATGAGCATAGCTATATATCATCTGTAATATTGAATGTCTAGACTAGGATCACCCTTCAGTCCCCTTCTTCCTTAGATGTGCTATTGATTCTATAATTCTATTTCAAAAGCTTTTACTTTTTTTGAAAGCCCCAAATTTAAATATTCATAGACATATCTTTATGTATCCCAATGCCTGATTTTTTAGTTGTATAGGTAAAATATCCAGATGTATTGGCATCTAGGGACTACTTTTGAGAGAAAAAAAAAAAAAAGGAAGCTAAGCTTTCTTTTAGAAAAAAAAATGCTTTTACATAGCACACAGCTGAATGCATTTTAATATGTAAGCAAAAAATTATTTTAGATAATACTTGTTATCTAAAATAACAATACTTGTTAATAATAACAATACTTGTTATCAAATAATACTTATTTGAGAACCACACCACTACCAATTCCATATTCTTAGATTCTGAGTCATTATTTCAGCAGTTGTCCTTTTCAAAGTGTCATCAATATGTTTCTATCTGAAATGTTGTTTAACAAGTTCAAATCAGGTAACAGGAGACCAAAGTCTCAAGAGGTGCTCTTTAAACGCAATAAGTTTTTGTTTTACATTTAAGGGCACATCTTACCTAGTTTAACTTCCTGTGGGGTAGGCTCAGTGGAGGATTAAGGAGGACACTGTTAGTCAAAGCAGTCTACTGTATTAGCTCAGCTCTCAAAACAATGAGTGGATAAGCTAGGCACCCTCTTGAGCCCAAAGAATGGGGAAGAATTGGTCCTGAGGTGCCAATGACAGTCTGCACTATGGCTTTAAAGGTGAAAGGGGCTTTACAGGTTTGTGATAGTGGTCTGTGCAGACCTGGAAGGGGAAATCCTCTCTGGGTTTAGGAACTTAACCAAGGCCAGAGATGAGCCAAGACTAGAATTCACTTTCTGCCTCCATCTCAGACTATCTTTCTCCACAGCACATTGCCTCTGGGTCACATTTATGTAACTCTTTTCTTTTTGGCTTTATGGAATAATTTTAGATTGCTGCTTCAGACTCTGTAAAATAATCTTTTATGACCTATATTTGTTTAAAATATGTCACATTCAGAGAGAAAGAAGCTTCATTCAGACAGAATATTTTAAGGGGCGCTATTTAACTCCCCCTACGCTAATATTGACTCTAGAAATTTCCATAATTCCAAACAATCTGTTACATACTTACAATAATAACCAGAGGTGTCCATCAGCTTCAGGTTTTTTACAGGCAACTATAGCATTTGTTAAGAAAAATTAACTCTGGGACACCCATGTGGCTCAGTGGTTGAGTGTCTGCCTTTGGCCCGGGGCATGGTCCCAGAGTCCCAGTAGAGTCCCACATCGGGCTCCCTGCAGGGAGCCTGCTTCTCCCTCTGCCTATGTCTGTGCCTCTCTCTCTCTCTCTCTCTCTCTCTCTCTCTCTCTCATGAATAAAGAAATAAAGTCTTAAAAAAAAACAATAAGAAAAATTAACTCCTATACTATAGTAAGGAATATATGTAGTTTATGATATGGAGCATTCTAAAATTGATGCCTTGTTTTCTAAGACCATTCTCCCTTAACTCATCAGTAAGTAGAGGAGAATAACATGTGGCCAGAGAAGGGGCAGATTTTCACTGATGTTGAAAGACTCTTTCTGTGAGTGATCCTTCCTTTGTTCCAGCTGACATCTTCCTTGAGCTATCATCTATCTACTTGCTGAATCAGGGTAGCTCAGACTAACCCAAATTTGTTTTTATGGCCTAGTCTCAAAGTACCAACTTTAAGTGCAAAAGTTGTATGTTTTGATTTCTACTGGAAGCTTTGCTTCTTTCTGATACATTCTGCAAAATGTTGCAAAGACCTGAGGCTTCAGCCCTGTTTCTCTAAGAATTCCAAGTCTCAGTTTCCTTTGCTGGCTGCCTTCTCTTTTAGGCTTATTATTTCTGATGAGAATGCTGTTTTAAATCTAATTTGCCTGGAAGAGTTCCCACCAAAAATGAATCTCCCCATTGTGTAAAATGTAGCCACTGTTAGATTTCTTTTGTATGCCTCTAGCTGCAGTAGCTCAGAAGTAGCTCCAAGGAACTGATGGTTTAATCATTCTTTATCCAATATCATGTCAGTTACACTAATATAATTGTTCTTCTGTCAGAAGGCCTCCTAACATAATCCACAGGCTTTCAGCAGCTGCTTTAAAGGCAGTATCTATACAACATCATACATTTGATTAAAGACTAGGGAAATTACTATAAAACAAAAAATAATCGGCTTTATATTTTGGAATTATTTATGAGCTTATATGCCTTCCTAAGTGATTTGAGGTTAGATATAAAAGGTGGCAATGTTTAATTTAGGATACCTGGGTTAAATGAGTATAATATGGCCAAAAAGAGCCAATTCAACAATCATTTTTCAAGTATAAAATATGTGCAAGGAATCCTGGGAGTTATGATGATGATCAAAACCTGATTCTTTCTCCTAAAGAATCTAAAACTGGGAAGGATGAAATGTTTTATATATATATATATATATATATGTGTGTGTGTGTGTGTGTGTGTGTGTATATATATATATATATATATATATATATATATATATATACCTTTGGTACTTAATAGTAAAAGATAATCACTTTAGCTATATGGTGACAGGACATATAAGCAGGGAAGGAAACAGCTATATTTTATGAGGGATGCTATGAGATGTGTGTTCACAAGCCACAGCCTTTCACGTATAGGTGGAAAAGTATGACATAGGGAGATAGGGACATTACCGTTTTTCTCCTTGGCCTTGGAGGATTTCAGGAAATACAGTGCTGTTTTGGCATGTGAATGATTTACATTCTTGGGGAGTCAGCAATAAGTGTCAAACAGAATATGGTCAGTACCATGTGGTAGCAAAGGTGATGATGTATGAGTTCAAGTGAGAACCTTCTGAAACTCCTCAGAGTGAACCAGGGGAGACTATGAAGGGATCACACTGCTAGTTAGCAGGGGTGGTTGATACAATTATCATTGCTCTTAGTGTGGTCCCTTTTTTATGCCCAAGCTAGTAAAGGCAAACAAGACCTGCTTTTTATGACTGGAAGATGAAAAGTAAGTTCCATGAGAGCAAGCACCCAGCCAGTATTGTTTATAATGGCATACCCCAAAAGGATGTTTTGAGAAATGTCAAATATTTCCACTTCAGTGATGTGCTGGGTACATGAAAATTGTAGTAGGGATAATATTAGAATGACCAGATGCAGACAGAGCATGGAGAATGGTAAATATCAGGGTAAGGAGTTGAGATTTATTCCATAGTAACTGATAACTCTTGGAGGTATTGAACTGGAAGGTGAGGTAAGAGGTCTGGGTTCCTTCAGTCTGCCACTTCTTTTAGGTTATGCCTTGTTTAACTCCTCACTGAAATGTAAATAAATGAACTGAAGAAGGAATTTCAGTATTTCAGTCTTGACAAATGCATCACCCTGAGAGAGACATTCTTTTCTCAAGTCAGAAATATAAATGAAGAACTAATGTCAAATGATCTGACTTTGTCTTGTGAACAGAATATAACTCTAAAAAGAGAGTCAATCTTTCACCTATTAAATCCAAAAGGCCTCAGATACCCATGTTTTTCTAGGTATATGTCTGGAATTCGTTAAATACTAGGATGTCTTAGCCAACAAGATTGAGCTGTCTGACTACTTCTAGGATTACTGTAGTCAATCAACATCTGCAGAGAACAATTATAAAATAGCCTCCATAAGTATAGGAGGTTCCATTCTCAAAACGACTTGTCTCAAAAATTTTCAAAGAGCAAAATAGTAAATACAACCATCATTCAAATTATATCTGTATTAAATACTCTTGTGGATAAGACAAAAATGGATTTTATGTTCTAGATTTTCCTCTTTGCCAGTTTTTTTGTTTTATGTATTTATTTAAAATCTGAATGAGTGTTAATGAAGTTATTTATATTTATATGAAAGTGCATCAAGTTGGTGTCAGAACAATCATCTGAAATGTGAAAATTAGGGTAAATTGATCACTAAATTATATTGGTTATGGCACAGTGTCATGGGTAGAAAATGAGCTTTGGACTTCTGCCTTCCAATCTGATTTTGACCACTTATGAGCTGTGAATATTTGGGAAGTCATTTAATTTATTTGGGCTTCAGAATATCACCTATAAAATTGAGATAAAAATGCCTATTAACCAGATTTTCATAAAGAATAAATAAAATAGGGAAAATATTTTGCATATTGGCTTGCTCATAGAGACTGTAGACAAATTTAGTTGTCATTTTATACTCTTTCCATTCTACATCAGAGAGCTGTTTTGAATATTTTAAAAATGAATGCTCCTGGAGTTTCTTTTTTCTTACCAATATTTATACATTGTGTAGTTTATATTCTGTTATCACCAAATGAATTTGAAGCAGTCTACATTATTAAAAAAATGGAAGAAGCACAATTATTTTTTTAAAATTGTTAACATAAAGAATACCAGAAAAATAAGAAAAATGAATGGCAGGAATTAATGACTGAAATTCTTCACCATAGCTTTCAAAGCCATACACCACCTACAGAAAATTGATCTTTTGATACTTATTTCACATTTCAAAATATCACACATACTTTGCTCCAATCAAACAAGACCACTTAATAATCACTATCTAGCTCATCTACCTTCTTTTAAAAGATTGTATTTATTTATTAATTTTTAGAGCAAAAGAGAATGGGAGCAGGGGAAGGAGCAGAGAAGGAGTAGAGGGGAGAGAGGGAAAGGCGAACAGGATCTCAAGCAGACTTGGCTCTGGATTGAGCCCTGCACTGAGGCTCAGCTTTACTCATAATTGTCCAGACTTGGAAGCAACCAAGATATCTTCTAGTAGCTGAATGAGTAAGTAAACTGTGGCTTATTCCTGTTGTGAACCTTTGGTTTATCAAGCCTTAATAAAGGCTTATTATTATTTACATGTTAAATGCATATTATTAAGTACAAGAAGGCAGTCTTTATATAATATACATATGTAATGTTTCAAGGAAGCCACCACCAACAAAGAATCTTTGATGAGATGAATTCCTCTTTTATTACACATAGTCCAATTTTAACTTCAGGAAGATGAATGACATTATTCAGCAGTGTTGTGTCCTGATTATATTTCTTAACCTAGGTCAAAGCTTGGAGAATATTTAAGAATGGCTGGTTAGCTTGTCTCTTTGAATCACCCCATGTTCAAGTAAATTTTGACAAGACTTGGTTATTTGCCTTCAATTTGTGGTATAACTTTCTGACAAGTACCTAAAGCACAGTTATCTGTATTGCTGATTAAAGAGTGCTGTAAGCATCTTACTTACGAGATGTGCAGATGGCAGAGTTTATAAAATCTCCTGGAATGTTTGGGGCCTGCTTTGCATTCTCACCCAGATAGAAAGCCATATAATTTCCAGAAAACATAATGGTAGGATGCAGGAGGGTAGGTATAGGTATTTGTCTGTGTGTGGGCAGAGGGGGTCGGTCTGGGGAGGGGGCAGGAAGAGGGGGACTATATTGGGACCTTCAAGTCTGTTCAAATATTTGTATAAAACACTCATTAGATATCTAAGAGTTTTATGCTTCAAAGTATGGAAGAGAAAATTATGTTCTAAAATACTGCTTTTATTATATAGCTTGAAAGAACACAAATTAGCAATTTATTGTTTTGACTGGTAAAGTATGACAGAGCCCCAAAGTAATGGAAAAAACAAAATAAAACAAAACAAAACCCTCCTTTATTAGTAATAGGTAAATGCATTTAGTTGGGCTGGATACTTTTCTTTTGTCTTTTTCCAGTAATGTTAGATCGGACACTTTAAAATTAGTGAAATTCCTGAACACAAAAACAAAATTTCCTTTACTTACTTCCTCCTTTCTTCTCTCCCAACCACCCTTCCATCCTTCCTTCTTTTCCTGAACTGGGCATGATACATGTCAGGCAGTCCATTTATGAATAAAATTAGGCATGACCCTTGATTTTCATTAGAGCTTATCATTTACCTCCATTTTAGACTTATCCATTTGCATTATTATTAAATGGTTTGTCCTAGTCTACTAGCTCAGAGAAGGATAACAGAGCGGATGTGGGTATCCCTCTTATGGCAACAAAATCAATAGGTGAGGGCTGAGCCCTTTATTCCCACCATAATCCCTTCTATTCCCACCAATTACTTCTAGATTTCCAGAGTATCACAGGACTTGTTAATGTCCTTTGTTACTCCAGTTTCTAAGCTCCCCCACATCCTATGACCCTTTCTCTTAGGTTAACCCTTAACTGCTGACGGGAAACAAGCAGACTTAACCTGCAAATGCCCCTGGGAAGATTATTTTATTTATTATTGTATTTAAGCATAAGTTTCCTAACTAATAGGAAATGTTACCTCCTAGGGCTAAAACAGGCAAAATTCTGATTATGCATCCCAATAGTTTGGGACCTCTGCCCATCCTCCCCACCAAACATCCCAGGTGCACAGCAAGGGTGTCTCTTCTGTTTTCCTCTATCTCATTTGGGCCTGAAATATGTATAGTAAATTGTTCCT
The DNA here is from genome assembly GCF_018345385.1 of Vulpes lagopus. Lineage (NCBI taxonomy): Eukaryota > Metazoa > Chordata > Mammalia > Carnivora > Canidae > Vulpes > Vulpes lagopus. Next base: position 32,160,096 of record NC_054846.1, read on the forward strand.
GATTCATGTTCTGAAATCCCAAAGCCTTTTCCTATGAATGCAGGATCTATACTGTCACCTCCGCATTTCTAGGGCCTACTTTCTGCTACTGTTGATGCAAGGCCAACTATAGATTTTTTTGCAGAGTCAAACTCTGTGCAATTCCCCTGTTTAAGGCATTTTAAATGTTTACATAATAGCTGATATCTCACACATTTTTAAGAGAGAAGATAGTGGGAGGTAGAAATAGAAGCTAGTGTCCCTCAATCAGGGACTTCATAACTAATGAAGTGAAAGGGCACCTGCATAACTCTGTGTATAAGCGTCCCATCTTGATTTCAGTTCAGGTCCTGATCTCAGGGTCTTGCTTGGGATGGAGACCTGCATGAGGCTCCATGATCAAAAAGAAGTCTGCTTGAGGATTTCTTTCATCTCTCTCTGCTCCTCCTCCCCTTCCCAAATAAATAAATAAATAAATAAATAAATAAATAAATAAATCTGAAAGAAAGAACTAATGAAGTGAATGTTTTTTTAATGCCTGAACTCAGAAAAAAGGGATTATTTTTAGGTAGAAACTTGATTTATTTGGAAAAATATCTTTAAAGGTGCTTAAGGAAAAAAAAATGTTTCCAGTAAGTATGGAGTAATCAAAACAAATCAAGGAAACACTAGAAAATGTAGAGGGAAAAATGAACAAAATAATCTGAATGAAGGTTCAGAAGAACTAAACAATTATTGAAGATCCAATTTAAGATCAGGGGAATATAGAGATATATACAGGTTAGATTGATATTTGGAGTACTTGTCCACTGAGGGTATTTGTGGATTCTGAAAGAGTTGCTGCAAGTCTGGGAAGCTGAATGGTATTATTGAATGGCTCATGGGGATAAGGATGAGAAGTGGGGTATGGGATCCAAGATGGTGGTACAGCATCAGTAAAAATATGTGCTCCGTGAAGATTGGCTAGGAAGTCATCTGTCCTTCATAGAGATGAAAATCTACCTTCAAATCACTTCAGTTTCAAAAATCATATTAAAGAGATTATAGATTTCTAGAGTCAGACATCTGACAGAAAGAAAATCCTATCTTTTCTGGAGAAAGAATGCATCATTTTTGGCTTCTAGTTATTATTTTTATATATCAGGATATTTCCAGCTCTCAGAACAAGTTGACTAAACACAAAGGGATTGAATAGCATGTGCCAGAATGAGCATAAGAGAGACTTAGGCTTTTGTAGTTGTCAGATACAGATTTTAAATGAAAATTGCTTGAAATATTGAAGGAGATGAATAGGATTAGTGAGAATTTAAGAAGAGAGTTGGAAGCTAAAGAAAAGATACTTAAAACAAAAATTATAGAAATTTTAAAACATTATAGTTAAAATAAAGAACTATAGAGATGAGTTTAGCAGTTTATCAGATCTAAATGAAAAGGAAACAAAAGAGCTGGAAGGAAAAGTAAAATAAAATATACAGAATGAATTTCAGAAAAGAAAAAAAGGGAAAATATATTCTGTAAGGCAAAAACAGAACCACACATAAACAGCCACCTGATTTATGACCAAAGTCAAAATGCAGTGCAAAGGAAAGTTTGGTCGTTCCAGTAAATGGTACTAATACCCACTCCACACAACTCAATTCTAGATGAAGAATAAAAGTAAATGTCAAAGGTAAAAGAAAACATTTTAAACAGTCTTTTTAAACAGAAATATTACTTTCTTTTAGGGGTGGGAGGGTTCTATCAGGCAGATTACCTAACTACTGCTACTCCCTCTGCCTATGCCTTATTAAAAAATAAGGACTATCTTATAAACTTCAGGTAGCCATGTGTTTCTTAAATAGTAAATGATAACTCTAAATACAAAGAAAGATTGATAAATTTGACTACATTAAAACTAAAAATCTTTTTGTCAAATCTTTAAAAAAAGAAAATTACAGAATGGGAGGAAATATTTTTAAAACATATGTTTTAACAAATGACTCCCGTTCTGAGTGTATAAAGAACTTTTACAGATGAATTTAAAAGGTAATTGAATAGAATACAAAATTCGTATAGTCCTTAAAGAGACACTTCACAATAAAGTAAATTAAAGTAATAATAAGCAAATGAAAATTGATTAATTTGATTAGTCTTTAGAGAAGTGCAAATTATAACCAAAACGATATATGACTTTACACTCACCAGAAGGGCTAAGATGAAAAGGCATACAATACTGATTTTTTGACAAAGATGATGAGCAATTGGAAATCTGATTCACTATGAGAACGCAATTTGGAATAGATGCTTTGAAAAATAGTTTTGATGTTTGTATTTATGGTGCACCTATGCACAGCCTATGATTTAACCTTCTATTTCTAGATATATATTCAACAGAAATGCATCTATATACCAAATATATATTTTATATACCAAATATATATAATATATATATCAAAAAACATACAAAGATACATATAATATCATTCCTAACAGCCAAAAATTAAAAAAAAAACAGGGAAAAAATATTAATGTTTGTAGCATCACTATTGTTAATGCCTAAATATGAGAGACAGTCCAAATGTCCATAAATAGTAATTTGTCTAAAAAATTATGATATATTCATTTAACAATGTACTATCATTGAATGAAAATGAGCAAACTATAACTACAAATAGCAGGTTGAATAAATCTTACAAATAGATCTAGGGGAAAGATGCCAGGAACAAAGAAATACATACTGTATCATTCCATTCATATAAATCTTAAGAACAGGCAAAAATTGTTTTAGAAATCATGATAGTGCCTGGAATGGAGCTCAGTAGTAGCTTCTGAGGTGCTGCTTGTGTTTTACTTTTTGTTCTGTTGGCATGTTTTATGAATGTGTTGAATTTGTAAATATCCATAGCACTGAACACTGGTAAATTATTTTCTTTTCTATAGATATGATATAATTTTGTTTACTCAATAACAGTTACTATTTAAAACAGCATCAAAGAATATCAAATAGGGATCCGTGGGTGGCAGCAGTTTAGCGCCTGTCTTTGGCCCAGGGCGCGATCCTGGAGACCCTGGATCGAATCCCACGTTGGGCTCCCGGTGCATGGAGCCTGCTTCTCCCTCTGCCTATGTCTCTGCCTCTCTCTCTCTTCTCTCTCTCTCTCTCTGTCTATCATAAATAATAAATAAAAATTAAAAAAAAAGAATATCAAATAACTAATACTAACTTTAACAAAAGCATGCAAGTCGTTTTCACTGAAAACTACAAAATAATATTGATAGGAATTGAAGAGGAATTGAAGAGAAAAATAAATGGAGGGACATACCATGTTCATGGTTTGAATGATTCAGCATTGTAGAAATATCTGTTTTACTCAAGTTGATATTAAAATTTAATGTAACTGCAGGAAAAATCCCAATAAATTTTTATATGAAACAAGACAAACATGTTCTAAATTTATGGAGGAAAAAAATTAGCCAATGCCCTCTTACATAATAACAACAATGATGAAGGACTTGATTTAACAATTATTAAGACTGTCAAAAATGATAAGCTGAAGCATATTAAAATGTTTAAGATTTTGTTTGAGCAAAATCGATTTGAATAAGGCAACATCCAAAGTGACAGATAAAAAGAAGCTCCAAGGAACTGTACAAAATGAAAGATTTTCACAAGCAGAGCAAGAACAAGGAAGATGCTTGCTTGGCAAAAAGTCAGGTTGGTTATTGCAATATTACTTTCTTTTAGGGGTGGGAGGGTTCTATCAGGCAGATTACCTAACTACTGCTGATCAGGTGATTCCTGATTAACTGGTTTAAGATTCCATTTCTGAAACTATAGAGCTGAAATTATAATTAAGTCTCAATTTGGTGATGTGGGGCTTACCATACATAGATAACTCCATTGAGTCCTCTTATTTTTAAGAGTTAAAAAGTTATAGTAAATCAGTATACTGGTGCGAAAATATGTAAACTGACAAAAAAAACCCCACAAAATCCAAAAACAGAACCACACATATGTGAACACTTAATTTGTTACAGAGCTAACATTACATATCTCATTTCAAGAAATAAGTTTCTAAGGGCACCTGGATGGCTCAGTAGTGGAGAATCTGCCTTCAGCTCAGGTCATGATGGAGTCACACATCAGGATCCCCACAGGGAGCCCTCTCCTCCCTCTGCCTGTGTCTCTGTCTCTTTCTGTGCCTTTCATGAATAAATAAAATCTTTTAAAAAAAAAGAAATAAGTTTCTGGAGCATTTAGATATCTGTATTTTTAAAAATTAGCATAGCACTGACAAATTTATTTCAGGTATTTTTAGGTTTCTAAATGTGAAAAGCAAAATAATCATGCTTCCTTAGAAAGATATCACACTATTTAAAATGCCTTAGAGGGAAAATTTCTGAAATAAGATACTGTGATATTGTGGTTATAATAAGAAATATATATTTGGTCTTCCTCTAGTTCCTGGCACACAGCTCCTCAAACCCTTGTAATTTCCTAAGTAATTAGAGCAATGGGGATATCTTTTGTTATATAATATATTGTTTTGTCCTTAGTTCTTGAAATGGCTTCAGAGATAAAGGTGAAAGGAGCATCTTTTGTTATTCATAACAAGCCCCTCTCAACCACACCTGAGTTTATGTTATTGAGATGACTTTTGGAAAGCCTCCAAGAACTAGGGCTCAGTGCCAGAGGAAACACACATAATTAGAGGATTAGAAGTTTCAGTTCAAACCCTCCCCTCCCCACCTCCCAAGAAGGGAGAGGATTTGGAGACTGTTCAATCACCAATGGCCAATGATTTACTCTATCATACCTGTGTAATAAAACCTCCATAAAAAATACCAAAAGATGGTTTTAGTGAGCTTCTAGGTTGGTGAACACATGGAAGTGCTGGGAAAGTGATCTGCTCAAAGAATTCATAGAAGCTCCATACTCCTTCCCACATACCTTGCCCTATGCATTTCTTCTGTCTGGCAATTCCTGAGTTACGTCCTTTTATAAAAAAACAGTAATTTGTAAGCAAAATGTTTCCCTGAGTTTTTGGAGCCATTGTAACAAATTAATCAAACCTAAGGAGTGGATTGTGTGGACCTCCGATCCATAGCCAGTGGGTCAGAAGCACAGGTATCACCCAGGACTAGCAATTGGCATGTGAAGTGGGGGTAAGGGCAATTTTGTAGGACTGAATCCTTAATGTGTGGGATATGACACTCTCTCCAAGGGAGAGAGTCAGAATTCAATTCTAGGACACCAGCTGGTGTTGTCAATGTGAGAACTCCCCTCCCCCATATACACCTGGTCACTGAAGAACTTTTCAGGGCAATCAAGTGTAGTGTAAAGGGAATCAGTAGTGTATTTTTCCTTTACAAGTACAAAAGGAATAACAAAAGCAAACATTTTGGGGGCATTTGGGGGTCAGTTAAGCATCCAACTCTTGGTTTCAGCTCAGGTGGTGATCTCAGGCTCTTGTGATGAAGCCCCGAGTGGAGCCACATGGCTCAACGTGGAGTCTGCTTGAAATTCTTTCTCCCTCACCCGCTGCTCTCCCACCCCCTGTGCACTCTCTTTCTCTCTCAAAATAAATAAATAAATCTTAAAAAAAATAAAACATTTTAAATTGTTAAACTAGGGGCTCCAGTTTAGTAAAGATATTATTTACAAAGGAAAAAAGGTAAACCTAAAAATTGGAAAAGTATTACAATGCATATAGCTTTCAAGGATCTTGCATTCAGAATACACAAAGAACTTCTACATATCAATAAGAAGAGGAAAGAGCCAAATGGAAAAATACACATGTTTTGAAGAGAATTTAGTCAAGAAAAGAGAAGATAGTCAAATAAACACGTGAAAAGGAACTCAATTTCTTTAGTAATCAAGAAAATGCAAATTAAAGATAGTCAAACACAAGAAAAGGAAAACAAATAAGCCTGTGAAAAGGAACTCAATTTCTTTAGTAATCAAAAAAATGCAAATTAAAGCCATAATGAAATATGGTTACAAACACCCCCAAAGACTGAATTTAAAGTGCAACAATTCCAAATGTTGACAAAAGTAGAGCCACTTAGTATGAGTAAAATTTGAGAGATTTAATCTTCTATATTGCCCGTTAAAGACGAAAAATATATTCTCTCCAAATGCCAATTTGTTCTTGAGTCTAATGACTAAGCTACTCTTTTAGGGGTTTATAGACCCAATTCCAGTGTGGTAGGACGTGTTCTTCTACACACAACACCAGGAAATTCTCAAACACCAGCAGGGCATTCAAGAATTCATCTGAATTCTGACACTGTCTACCCAGAGATAGCATTAGATTACAGGTTAGGGGTTCAGTCTTACAAGATTGCCCTGCTTCCCACTTCAGAATCCAGTCACAAACCCCAGGTTGTTCCCTGTGTTTCTAATTGGCTACAAAGACATCCTCCTTAGGTTTGATTAATTTTTTAGAGAGGCTCACAGAACTCACTCAACATTTACTTAATGTTTACCAGTTTATTAAGGATATGATAAAGGATACAAATCAATAACCAGATGAAGAGGTGTGTTGAGAGAGGTCCTGAACAAAGGAACTTTTATCTGTGGAGCTTGGGCAGAGCTCAGTGGTGGGTGGAAGGGTTCTGGTTCGCCAAGTGTAGAAGCTCTCTGAAAAAAAGATCAAGAAGCTGTTCTTGGGTTTCTATGAAGGCTTCATTATATAGTCATGATTGACTGAGTCATTGGCCATTGGCTGATTCAATCTTCAGCCCTTTCTCCTCCTCAGAGTTGGGGGTGGGGGGCTGAGGAATGAAAGGTTCCATTCCTTTAAATACATGGTTGGTTCTTTTGACAACTAGCTCCGCCCTTGAGTAGGATTCAAAATTCATCTTCATTAGGGATCCTGAGTAGCTCAGTCAGTTGAGCCTCTGACTCTTGATTTCAGGTAAGGTCATGATCTCAGGGCCCTGGGATCAAGACCTACCTTAGGCTCCATTTTCAGTGGGGAATCTACTATCCCTTCCCCTCTCTCCCTTCCCCTCCCCCACTTTTTTCCCTTTCTTTCTCTCTCAAGTAAGTAAATAAACCTTTATTTATTTATTTTTTAAGTCACTTTCTGGGTGTGCCTGGGTGGCTCAGTCAGTGAAGCATCTGACTCCAGCTCAGATCATGATCTCAGGGTCCTGGGATTGAGCCCCACATTGGGCTCCCTGCTCAGCAGAGAGTCTGCTTCTCCCTCTCCCTCTGCTGCTCCCACCGCTTGTGTACTCTATCTCTTTCTCTGTCAGATAAATAAATAAAATCTTGGGGCCCTGAATGGCTCAGTCAGTTAAGCATCTGCCTTTGGCTCAGGTCATGATCCCAAGGTCCCGGGAGCAAGCCCTGCATCTCTCTCTATCAAATAAATAAATAAAATGCTTTAAAAAATTATTTTCCTTAATAATAAGACATTCATCTCACTTTTATGGCTCTGAAGCATTTTCAAGAACTGTGGATAAAAATCACGTATATCTGAGAAACATGTATTTGGTCATGTGAATGGCCAAATATATATTTCTTATAAATCATTATGTTGCAGCCATATTTCAACAGTTTTCTATCAGATGTCTTTTCTATTGACACAGGATATTTATTTCATAACCATGATTGTTATTGCATCTAAATTTTGTGCAAGTCTTCTCTTACTGACATCTCTAAGTTTATTTGATTATTTTTATTCAGTTGCTCCTTACTGAATCCCATTAGACTTCTCAAAACTAAAGACCCGTTCATTTCTGGATTGCTCCATAATGTTTTTAGTCTGACAGTTTGTTGTTACATAGTTAGCTAAAAGGCATAACCTCATAATAATAATTTGTGTATAGTGGAGAAATTTTGACTTAACCTTCTTATCCTCACAATTTCACTAGTCAGTAACAGTTAACAATCAGAATATTGGATGTCCATATCCTTTTTCTTCCTTAAAGATGGGTAGAAGGAAAGAAAAGGGATTATCTAGTAGTCGATGACATTGATTTTTCAGTAGAGATATAAATGTGGTTTCCTCTAGACTTATCTTATGGACAACCATTTAGCATTGTTATTGCATGGTACTAGTTTGAATCAACTAACATTTATTAACTGGCAATTTTTGAGACTTTTAAAATAACAATGATGGCAGTTTTGTCCTTCTCTTCCAGGAAGACACATGAAAGTATATAAAGAGAATGAAAGAGGGTAATAAAAATGGAATCTCCAAAGAAACTATAGAAAGATGTGATCTATTCATTAATTATACAAAATGCTATAAAGTTTTATTAAAATGGTTATTGAGTGCCTTCTATGCTCTAGGTGCTATCACAGTGTTGGGATATACAGCAGGAAAAAAAAATATGCAAAACATGTGAAAGGGCTGCTAAATTTAGTGACTACCAGAAAGAAAAGTGGAAGGTTTTTCAGAAGGAATGTCCATGGTTGAAGATTTCAGAAAAAAGTTGGCTCATTCACCAAATAAAGTAGCTTAAACTTAGACTGAGGGTCATATCTGACAACTCATTGTTTGGATCCAGGTTGGCCTGAAGACTTAGAAAGCAAGCGAAGATTGAGCTAAATGCAGAATCACGCACATACAGGGAAATCATATCTCCAGGAAACCGCCTGTCAGGCAGGATGGAAGAGAGGAACAATGCATGGTGAGCATTCTTGCAGTGCCAGTCTCAGCTGGTTCAGAGAATAAAAGCTAAATAATTTATACATACAATTCTGAATTACATAGAGAATTATTGATAGCTATGAACATGGTGCTGGCTCTACCATTATATGAACAACCTGAAAATTGTTGGTTTTGGAAGATGTACCTGTTTGAAAAACTAGTCATAATCATCAAGGAACAATTTAGAATCTCAGGAATGGGTTGCCACAGTGGCCAGAGCTGTTTCTAGTTTTCTAAAGCAACAGTGAGGATGGTTCTAGTCATAACTCTGGTGTCAAGTATCAATGAGATCAAGAGGAGCAGCAGTAATATCCTTGCTGAGAGATGTCAGCCCTGGTGTCTTCACAGGAGCAGTTGCACACGTGATTTTTGAAGCTATTCCTAGCGGTGTAACTCATCCCCACTCCATTCCTCCCTGAGCTCTATGAGCCATTCAATGGGCTTTAATACATTCTGTTTCTCTTAAATTAGATAGAAGTAGGCCTTGATTGCATACTAATAGTGTGCAAGATAAATTACATAGTTAAGGGGAAGGAGGAAGGGGGAGAGGGAAGGTGGGTGTATGGGGGAGAGGAAGAGAAGAGAGTAGAGAATTTACTGAAGGCCCCCTGTACGGTGATAATAGTTTAGATTTCTGTATGCTTATTTTTCTGTTTTTTGAACTTACATCTATGATTTAATTCTCAACACAGGAGTGTGAAACATTGGTGTCTTAATTTTACAAATGAGTAAAATAACTCAGTGTCACACTATTAAAAAGAGCTTGGTTGGGCTTTTAGGGTAAATATGAACAAGTCCCAAATTCTTGACCTATCTTTGCTTGTACCAATGGAGTAAGTAGGACTAGAAGAAAATATACACACACATGCACAAACATACACTGCTTAGTTACACTTAAAATTTAGCACCTCAGTTGCACCCCTAATGGTGGGAGCAATTCTGATTTACAGTGAATAAATCATCATTTATTTAAATAATTCCATACTGTCAGACCTATATGTTGTTTCCATCAATAAAAAATTGCTGTTATAGATTATCTTGGTAGCTAAATATTTACCCCATCCATAATTATTTCCCTTGACTAATTTGTTTTTTTAAAGTAGAATTCTGATTCCAGATGAAGGACTGGCTCATATTAGACTAACTTTACTGCCGTTAACAATGATTAAAGCTGAACGAGATATAAAATACAACTGTTTGGAGGCATTGGAATACAACCAAAGTAGTTTGGGGAAAGAGAAACTGCAACCATTATAAGAAGGAAAGAACAGAAGGTGAGCTCCACATTTAGCTGGCTTTACTCCTGCGGGTTTTTTTACTGCTATGTGAGGGAATAGAGTCCAGGCAGGGGAAAAAAAAAATCTCACAGGATTGAGGAGACAGAAATCAGAGATTGAGACTGACAGGTTGCAATTTGGGTGGCAATATCCCAAAAAAGGGAGGCTTCAAAGGAGTCCCCCAATCTCCTACTGATTCTCTTCAAGATGTTAATGGACTCCTCACTATTCATGCAAGAAAAGCCAATGGAAAGCAGCACCTGGGAGGAAAAAAATAGAAGGGGTGTGTGTGTGTGTGTGTGTGTGTGTGTGCAGATTTCAATATCTGCCTGCTGCTAAGAGAAAAGATTGAAGTCACTAAATCAGAAGAACTTACTAAATACCCAAATCAGAAGAACTTACTAAATACCCAGGGCTTTTCACTGAGCTACCAAAAGGGCAATGGCAGGATTATAGCACAATGGAAACAATCTTTAAAGAGAAAAAAAAGTAACTAAAATCAACTCATGAAAGAATTAAAGTGATCTTTTGATATCCTAACTATGATCCACCAAAAAACTAAAAATTAAATTCATCTTCTTTAGAAAGAAGATTACATTATCTGTAGGCTATAAAATTTATTACTATACCATTTCTGATATTAAATTAAAAATGGAAGGCATGCTAAGATACAGGACCAATGGAATAAAACCAAGAGAAAAACAGGCCATTGAAGTAGAGGCATGAGTGAATCAGATGATGGAGTTACCAGAGACTTTTAAATAAGACAATTTAATTAATTCAAGAAAATAGAGGGGCAAGTGGGAAATTTCAGTAGACACCTAGATCACACACACACACACACACACACACACACAGAGAAACCATACAACACACAACCTGTCAAATGGAAATTCCACTCTTTTTTTTTAAAGATTTTATTTATTTATTTGCCACAGAGAGAAAGAGAGAGAGAGAGCACAAGTAGGGGGAGCAGCAGAGGGAGAGGGAGAAGCAGGCTCCCCGCTGAGCAGAGAGCCCAATGTGGGACTTGATCCCAGGACCCTGAGATCATGACCTGAGCTGAAGGCAGTCAGCTTCACTGACTGAGCCACCCAGGCATCCCAAATTCTGTAACTTTTAAATAAAATGGCTAGTATGAAGAATTTATTGATTAGCAGCAGGGTAGAAATAGCAAAAAGACAAAAAGGATGAATAAATCAGATCATAGAGCTGTGGAGAGTATTCAGAACAATGCACAGGGAGAAAAAGCATACGGACAAAAGCATGAGAGACTTATAGGATAGAAGGAAAAATGCTTAACGTGTTATAAGCACTGGGGTGTGTTAACGTGTTAATCAAAGGGGTGATAGTTAAAGAAATAGTGACTAAGAATTTCCTAGATGTGAAGAAATAGATAATCAAGCCACTGGTTCAAGGTCTGGATACTCCACACAGTATAAATAGAAAACCACAGTTAGGAACATTATAGCCACACTGCTTAAAAACCAAAGATAGAGTGAAATTTTAAAAAGGAACTAGAGGGAGAAAGAAAGAAAGTTCAAGAAGTACAATGACAGGGTCAAACAGTTTATAAGTTTATTTGTCTGTTTTAGATTTGGATGTAAACTCTCAATCTACTCTTCAGAAATTCCACAGCTTTTCCCCACACCCTTGGAAATAGTGTCACAAATTTCGGTCTTTACTTGGATATTCTAAATAGCAGAATCCTTAAACCTCTTTATTATTTAACCTGTTGTGGCTTCTGAACGATGAATGGGGCTGCAGGCAATTTTGGAGAGGTTCAGCCTTTCTGATAGAAACTTTTTGTGTTGATTTTGGCCTTTTGGGGGGCTTTTTACTAAAAGTGCTGTTTATAATGTAGGTGTTACTAAAATAGTGTTCCCATGCAGATTTATCCCAGATTATACCTACACATATGTACATAAAGTTGATTTAATGTGTTTCCATATCCACTCTTTTTAATCACAAAGAACAAAATTGTAGGGGCTCTTAGTGTTTATACTGCTTCTACATTTTCTCTTTTTGTTCTTAAACTGAAGTTATACTCACTCGTACAAAGGTTTATACATTTATTAATTTTCTAAGTAATCTTGATTTTATTGCAGCTCTTGGTTTCATAACATGCCTTCAGGTGTCCTTGAAAGAAGCGCTTTCATCTCTGTGGATTCAAATGCCTTCCTTTGGCTTCCATGGGCAGCAATTATGGTGTCCTGTATCATCTAGTCTCTTTACACAGTGATCCCTATGAAGCTGAGATGCAAAGATTCTACCCCAGTGATTTAGGTCTGGCCTCATTCCAAGCCTTAATTGATGGAGACTTTGTCCTGTACTTAGTATTCAGTATAGAGCAAAGCATTTCTCATGAAATGGTTCCAACGAATGAAAATGACCTAGTTGTTGCAAGCCTCCCAGCAAAGTGGAATTACCTTCTGGACCAGGCCTGAGGCTCAGTGCCATGCTGACCAATTTCTCTTGCCAAGTAATTTCCTAAGATACAAACTAGACTCATTTTGAAAATATAAAACTCTATTAAATATATACAAGAAAGCAAAAAGACAAGATACAAAATGTTATGAGCACACATTAGAATTATAAACAAAAAAAAATTAATAAAAGTGTGTGAAGAAAGCCTAGAAGGAACTCCACCAAAAAAATAACAATGGTACTTTGAGTACTAAAATAATAGGAAATTAATTTTCTTTTCACCATTTTACATAATTTCTGGATTGTAGTTATATTACCTTTATAATTAAACAATAAATTTCCTTTAAAAATGATGTTAAAATAACTCTCTGATAAAAATTTTGACAACCTACTTTTATAACCTCCTCTCCTTAGCAATAGATCTGGGATTATAACGCTGGAATTCATAACTAAGATCATAACATGTTAATAACCCAACTGGAGTTCTTAACATTATGGTTTGCTTATTTTGTAATACATTTCTTTTTAGCACCTGTACAATTCAAACCTTTTAATTACATTTTGCATGACTGTCAGGCAAAATAATTGCAAGCAATTTTTCGTATATGCATTTTTCTGAAGCTTGACATATTATAGCAATCCAAATGTAGGGGGAACACTGCATTTAACCAAGCAAGGAGACAAAGCAGTAATTGTGATTTCACTCTAGGTCATCAAGAATGGAATTTTTGAGTCATCTTTTTAATCTTACAGATGCCTTAGTCGCTAAAATAAGATTATTAAAAGTATGGGAAGACCTTATTTACTCTCTAGCAAATTTTCTAGACTACAAATAGAAAAAAATATGAAAATTAAAAACTAATGTGAAATATTGTTTTGCATAAGTCTTATTTGACTACAAAATAGGTTTGGAAATAGAATCAATGATTTTTATATGCATTTAATCTTTCTTCTTCCTGATACTGTTCTTTGATATTAACTCTACATAGTTTGAATTTCTATAGAAAATATCCACATCACTTTAAATTAACATAACTTTTACCCTTACCTGCATTACTGGAGAACTATCTTATCTTGAGGCTAACTAAATTTATTTTAGAAATAAAATGTATAATAATATTTCTTTCTTAAAGGTGCTGAGATCAGGAACCACGAGAACACCTCCCATGGAGACATGACAGTTATGTGATTACAGGTACATCAAGGCTGACTTCTTTCTATGTTTTTTTATGGTAAGTTCTGAAGAACATTCATTTTGCCCTCTTAGCAAATTTATACCAGTTTTCAAGCTTACCTTGAACCTCATAGTATGCATGTCAATGAAGGCTTTTCTTACCTGGGTTGAGATGGCAAGGGACCATCCTGTTTTGTGCTATTCTTTGCTCTCTAAACAAAATTGAGCAAGTGATGTCAGCTGAGTGTTAGAACAATTTCATATGACTCCAATCTCAACCTATGCCTTGAAAGGGAATGTGAATTAACTTTTGCTGCCGTGGGTTTTTACAATCATGCACTACTTTATAGAATCACAGATAAGTAGAGTTAGAAGGAAATTTTAATCCAGTGGCTGTGGAGTTGAACTCCTTTTCAAAAAATCAATCTTGTGTAGAAGCCTAAGACATAAAATGACAGAAGCAGAAGTCCTTTATTGATTGAATAAGAGGTTGCTGGGCAGCCCCTACAATTCATTTGTCCTATCCCTTCTTTCTCTGTGGGAGCTATGGAGCATCTCAACAGAACACAAGAGATTCTCAGAACAGATTGCAAACCACAAATCTAATTCCAATTTTTCTTATATTACAGATAAGTCATCAAAAGCCTAAAGAAGTGAAGCTACTTGTCCAAAGTTGTAGAACACAAAGCCTTGCACACATTAGGTCTCAAAATGTAAGTTATCAGGGTAGATATCATGTTAATCAATGAAACAGGCAGACTTGCAAATCTAGAGCATTTTTTCCATCAAAATTATTGTTGTTGTTTTATGGTGCATTTTATTCATTTTTCTGAAAGTGTTCAAAGGATATCATTATAGGAGAATGATGGTTATAAAAATCAGTACCAGGGGCACCTGGGTGGCTGGGTTAGTTAAGCACCTGACTCTTAGTTTCAGCTCAGGTCATGATCTCATGGATTGTGAGATCTAGCTCCATGTTGGGCTCTGTGCTCAATGGGGAGTCTGCTTGAAGATTCCCTCTGCCCCTCCCCTCACTCACATGGCTCACGCACCCTCTCTCTCTAAAATAAATAAATAAATCTTTGAAAATCAGCCCCACAGGAACGCTTGGGTAGCTCAGCTGTTGAGTGTCTGCCTTTGGCCTAGGGTGTGATCCTGGAATCTGGGATCTAGTTCTGCATCGGGCTCCCTGCATGGAGCCTGCTTCTCTCTCTGCCTATGTCTCTACCTCTCTCTGTGTCTCTCATGAATAAATAAGTGAAATCTTTAAAAAGAAAGAAAGAAAGAAAGAAAGAAAGAAAGAAAGAAAGAAAGAAAGAAAGAAAGAAAGAAGGAAGGAAGGAAAAAGAAAAAGAAAAAGAAAAAGAAAAAGAAAAAGAAAAAGAAAAAGACAAAGACAAAGACAAAGAAAGAAAGAAAGAAAGAAAGAAAGAAAGAAAGAAAGAAAGAAAGAAAATCAGCCCCAAATCTTATGAGTAGGTCAAGAAACTTACAAAAAGTTTGGGAGAAATCTCACCATGTCATCCTGAGGGAACTACAAAATATTTAATCCAATACCACCACTGCACAGATCTGGTGGGACCCTGGCTACCACTAGAAACATGCATGCTTCATTATGTACAGAGAAGTATTTTCAGGGAAGTAATTTCCCAGGAGTAAGGGCTCTGACCAATTCTGAATTAAGTTGAAGTCATGCTGGATCCTCAATGTAGAGCATCTATAATGTAGATGATGGTTGAGCTCTGTAATGTCACAGAAATCATAGGACAGGGAGCTCTAAGACATCTAGATATTCCGATTGCTTAAAAATTACAGTGTATTGTGATATATATTCTCACTTTATATTAGTTAAAGTATTTGATTTAAGCAGAGCACTGAGGTCACTTGCATCAGAGATCAATTCCCCTCTACGTATCAGTTGCCCCATAGCTCAGCAGTTATTACATCAGACTTAGTAGAAATACAAAATAAGCTATCACAAAATCAAAAAGTTATGCTTATTATAAAACCATCTGAGGTCTGTAGAATATACAATGAGACTTTTGCATGGTCTCAGAATTTCATCTGACATTTGACAGCTGAGACAATGAAGGACAGATTTTTTTACTTATCTAAAGAGAAGCAACAGATTCATCCCCCAATGGCCAAACTGGCCCAACCATCATCATTGCCAATAGCTAGTATAAGAAAAGATCACAGATTTGTTGGAGAACAAAGTCAAGGAAGGATGTCCCAGGCATATTTAAGATTATTGCATTCCCTCTCTCCTCTAAGTCAAGTAAGAGTGCCTCCCAGTAACCACCCAGAGACTGGAATGTCCATCAAAAGAGGAGATGGACATTTCACGAACACACTCCTAATCCCTGTGCCAAATGCTTGCTAATTGCTTGGCATGTGTTCCCTGGAGTATGTGGCGGCAAAGAATGGTGCTTGTCTCTTACAGGGGATTGCCTAGAGCAGGCTCCATTTGCAAAGCAAGAATAAAGGATGCAGTGAACTGGCCTCACTCCTGGAGCATGTCAGGGCCAGGTGGTGTACATTTTCACATAGATCACCTGGATACCAGAAAAGTAGCCAGGCTTGATTATATCTGAAAGGACTTTGGATGTCAGCCAAAATGGACCATTTTGCTTTACTGTCAGGAGGGGAGGGTGAGTTATAATAAATCATCTAAAGGATCCATTGCCTATGCCATGAACTGGTACAGTGCAGAAATACCCAGCAAGGCGGGTAGGGCTTTGGCCACCTTACTTTGCACCCCTCCCTAGCTCCTGGCCATTGAATAGTTAGAAGCTGAGGGAAAAGGAGGTGAAAGAAAGTCATATTTGAAATAAATTGGGAGAGGAAAAAATAAGAGGATCACTCTACCCTATTTAAGATAGACGTTTTGGTATACTAGTTACACTTTTCTAAACTCAATTTATAGTAGATGGAGGAAACCAGAACTTAGAAAGATGATTAACCAAAGGCACAAAGGTAGGAAGTGACAAAGCCAGGAGTCTTGTGACTCCAAAATGGAATTCTTGAGAATGCCACCTTTTATTTACAGCGAGCCTGCAGAGAAATGGAGCAGAATACATATTACTCAATGCTACCTTTCTCTGTGGCATTTTAAACTTAATCCCAGAAGGATTGGAAAATTGCCAGTGATTATTCTGGCATTATTGTGGCGATGGTGGGTAAGTTGCTTCACCTCCTTAAGCCTCCTTGCACTCACCTATAAAATGCAAAGCCTGGGTCAACTCAACTCTAAATTCCCTTTTCGATTTTATCAAGATATAATCATAGCTCAAAAAGAGAAAGAAGAGAATAAAGGAGAGGAGAGAGGAGGGAAGAAGAAGGGAGGAGAGGAAGTCAAGAGCAGGGAAGGGACAGAAGGGGGGGAGGGGAGGAGAAGAGAAAGATATGGAAAAGTGCATGAGATTCTGTATTAGCTGCATGAGTTGAATGTTTTGTACCTTCAATTTGTCTTTCTCAGGGTAGTCAGAGAATTCAATTAGAACTTCCCAAAGTGGCTTTATTTCCACATTCTCTCCCTCTTCTTTCCCATCACTTCTTTTAGAGGTATTGCTAAGATGATATTGTAAACAGAGAAAAAGGTAATTTTAGGAGATCGAAACATTTCATCTTCCCTGAAATGCTTGCAGTTGTTGTGGACAGGACAGTACAAATTCTGCTGCGTCTGAATGTCTCCCCATAACTAGATTCCCAGGAGGAATGGTGATAGGGAGGTTCTTTTGTTTAGTTTGTTGTTTTGTTTGTTTTTGTTGTTTTTTAAACATGTGATGGGAATGAGTCTGGGAAACTGTAACTTCAGATGGGTTTGTTGCTGCAGCTTTCAATCCTGTCACAATAGGTGTCATGAAGATGAATAAAGTTGGTGCCATCTTCTGTTTTCATTATCATCCAAGAGGCTGGGATCGGAAAGGATTCATTTTGTGCCACTGTCATTTCTCATTACTATCTTTGTCATGAGAGTGAATTATAACAGCCCTCCGATGCCAGCTATGGCTTTGCTCTCATTACAGACTTTCATTCTTGGGCTGAAGACGGTAATAAGAATGGAATGTCGTGCAAAAACAGAGCTCACTTTCATGACAGTTGGAAATTGGTGATGAAAATGGAAAATGGCAGAAAAAATTAATCCTTTTTTTTGTGTGTGTGTGGCAAAAATTGTCCTGCAAACAACAGCATGCACCAAACGTATCCCTCACAGTGGCAATAACAAAGCAATGAAAAGGCAAACAATGAGCAGCTTTTGGAGCAAATGAGGGATTCTGAGGCATCCATCTTGCTTGGTGCTTTGGAAATATATCTCTTAATCCTGAATAATGTAAGATCCATTTAGCTCCAAAAGTAATGTGATAGGCAATTAGGAGCTTCTCCGTTCTCCCTTCAGTGATGTTGAGTATCTCTCTATTACATACTGCTGGAAAGCACTACCAAATTTATGGAAGCCGTTATAATTTCTATATAGGATACCTTACACACACACACACACACACAGTCATACACATGCATGTGTCTCTGTGCATGTGTGGTTGTATACATCTAATTCTAGACAAGCATTTACTGACTTGACAATAGTGGCTTTGAAAGGGACCTTGGACTTCCACTTTCTATTTTATACATTTCTGTATTGATCAATTTAAAAAAAAATAACAAGAGCATTTACCACTCTTAAAATTACAGATATGATAGCCTCCCTTCCCGTCAAAATAAATGGCTCTGTGCACCACTGAATTACCTTTACTACCAAAGTCCATTGTCAACTCTAGATACATATTCTCTAATTTAAAATTGAAGAGGGGAAACTGCCATTTACATCCACATCTTTGAATAAATGCCTCCGTCTCTTTCTTTACAGATTCTTTTCCTCACCGTATTCCAAATGTGATATTTTTTCTTTTCCCCGCAGAGATCCTATCTTTTCAGAATGAGTGTTAGAACAGGCTAATTGTGGAAAGAACTTGGTATGAAATGGTCTTTTCATTAGATTACATTTAAAATATTTTATTTGATGTTTTATCATTTGCCAACATATATAACAGTTACTCAGTATTTACCCACTTTTCAACACATGTCGATGTTGAGACAGAAAAGAGGCATTTTAATAAACACATTGAGCACAGAACCATTTGTGAGATGGTTATTGAATACAGAAAAGCTTATTATGTGCATATTAGTGTTTGGCATACATTTAAGGTTCCTAAATGTTGACACGGTTGCCTATGCTCTGTGGATGACGAGCCAGGGGAAGTAGGCATGAGAGAGACCACTTTTCTTAGTATGAAAAGAAGGCAATTACTCTGTAAGACACCACCTGAATTCACTTGGTTCCTTTTACTTTGGAGTAGGTTCGTGGCAAGGGCACATTTTAAGTCACAAAATCTTTTATACTTTTAGGAGCCGGGATGGGGGAATAACATGGTCATTGTTAGAAAAAGAGGAAAAACAGATTACTTTAAACTAGTAGAATTTTTACATAATAAATATGCTGGAATAATTTTATGTGGTTCTGCCAAGACATTGCCAGAGCATTCTCAACTAAAATATCTGAAATAGTAGATTATCCTAAAACTTTTTCTGAAGAGAATTTTGTGTTAACTATGTGAAGGTTGAAAGTGTAGAACTCTTCAAATCATATAGGTAAAGCTCATTCTAGAGCAGGGGTTATTAACCACATTAAAAAACCCAAGAGACATTTTTTTTTACTTTTTATTTTTTAAGATTCTATTTATTTATTCATGAGAGACACAGAGAGAGAGGCAGGGACACAGGCAGAGGGAGAAGCAGGCTCCCTGTGGGGAGCCTGATGCAGGACTCGATCCCAGGACCCCAGGATCATGCCCTGGGCCAAAGGCACTGAGCCACGCAGGCGTCCCAACCAGTAACTAATGGCATTTGTTTTTAAAGATCTATGACCAAAGATTCTAATTCCACAGATTTGTAGCAGGGCCTGCAACCCCTGCAGCTGTACACCTGGGCTCAGCACACAGGGAACCACAACAGGGATCTGGATTTTTTTTTCAAAGCTTTTTAATAAATAATTCTGGTATAAACTTGCATTAGAAAAACTGATTTGAAGCTATGATGGACTAGCTAGATATTTATCTTTTGTATGGCTATCTCGGTCAACTTTTCTCCTCTTAATGAGGATATTCTTGATTCAGTCCATCCATCAGTCAGATATTTATGCAAGCACCTATTCTATGCCAGTATTGCATCTGGAGGGTTCTGGGAATAGAGTTGGAGTTACCGCAGGGACAAGGCATTTGTGGCTTGCATCCACAGGACCCACACAACTATAGCAAATAAACAAATAGTTCTTTAGTAGGCAAGCAGACACTCTTGAGGTTATCCCCTCAAGGCTCAGCATGAAGGGAGCAGACCACAACACCCATCTCCCAGTCTTTCCCTGAGGGGAGTTCGACTGCACACTTTCTAAGCTCCTGCCTGAGGATCTGAGTGATTTGTAATTTAGCACAGTTCTAAGGGCTGGTTATGAACTTCCCTGGAGAATGCAGGAGTGGAGAAGCGAGAGGACATTCCCTCCCTGCCTTCTCCTCTGGTTGTCTAAGGATAAATCCAGATCACCAGCGTCTCCCTGGAAGGATCTATTTTATACACTTCTGGTGCCCAAGCTGTTGTGACTGCTGCCCCAAAGATGGGCACCTGGGTGTTCTGGCCCTGACAGCCGTGAAGCTTGCATGCAGAATCCCATAGTACAGTAGTAAGCAAAAAAATAGTTTTTAATGAGCTCAGGAACACACCTCCCCCTCCACCTCCAACCCTCCACCCGCTAACCCTCACCCCCCTAGGAGCAGAAAATCCCTACTTTCCAGTTTCTCGGTGGAAGAAGAGTTTGTTGACTGAATGGATAAGGAAAATGTAGTATATACACAATGGAACATTATTCAGCTTTAAAAAAGGAAATACTGATATTGGAGAAACCTGAGGGCATTATGCCAATAAACAGGATAAAAAAAGACAAATACTGCATGGTATCATTTATATGTATAGCCAAAAAAAAGAAAAAAGAAAAAGAAAGTTGAACTCATAGAAATGGACACTGGAGGAGGAGAAAATAGGGAGTTCCTGGTAAAGAGTTTTGAATTTCCAGTTATAACATCATCAAGATCTGAGGCTCTAATGTGTAACTAGGCAACTAGAGTTGATAACACGATATTGTTTCATCGAAACTTACTAAGAGAGTAGAATGTCTGTTTCCCGCCCCCCCCAAAAAGGTAAACATGTGAAGTGATGGATGTGTTAATTAACTCAATGGTGGTATTCCTTTCACAATATGTACATATAACAAATCACATTGTGCACTTTAAATATCTTACAATTCAATTTGCCAATCATAGTCCAATAATGTTGAAAAGAAAAAGGAAAGAAATCATTTGAGAATCCCAAATGGTTTTTTTGATAGTTCGCTTATTTAATCCTATGATACTTACAACCCAATGACAACTTCCCCCTTGAAAAACCATCTCTTTATGTTTAAGCTTTAAAGAACAACAAACAGATTTTATTTGAGTTGCTTATATACATACTCATTACATCAACATTTTTCAGTCATTTTTCACCACCAATAACTGATCAATTAATGTCAAATCACATAATTGCTATAATCAAATCAAAATTTTTTGTGCATGATAAAAATTACTTTTAAACAATGGAGTATTTTTGTGGTTGTTTGTGTTCGGTTTCCTTGTTATCTTTTTGTTGGTTAATTTTTTTTTTCATTTAATCTGTATAGCCATTATATGTTTCACTTGTGCAACCATGAGCTTAGATTTATTATTTAACTTCAAAACAGAAAAGACAACCGAGGAAAATTATCTACCATAGTGATTTTAAAAGTTGGTGTATAGGATTTTGGGTTGTGAGTGGATGCCTCAAAGGTGAAGGGCTGGTTGTGAGTAGCTTCAAGCGGAAAAAAGAATCAATAAAAATGGCAGACTGTTTACATGAGGTCACATTCCCAACCTTATACTTTCAACTATATCAACTCGGGGAATGGGAAGCACATGTATGTGCTTGGTCAAACATTATTTAACAGAAGACCTTAAATAAAATTGTGTAGTTTACTTTCTTCAATTTACACTGATTGCATCATGACATTTTCTGTTCAATAAGCTTCATATTTATTTAGAATCTGAGTCAAGATATGACTCTAAATCTTAATCATACTCAGGTTGTTAGACTTTAAGGTAACTTCTATGTTTTCACTACTATAAACAATTCTGTAGTAAACATCTTTATGGGTACACTTTTCCTTATATGTTAGATTGTTTGCTTTGGATGCTGGAGTGGAGTTTTATGGGTGAAAAGCAGGAGTTTATTTAAGGCTCCTGATACATACTGCCAAATTACCTCCTAAAAAAGTTTCTGGCAGTTGCAGTTGAAATATATAAACCCAATAGCATTATCATGTTGACTTTCCTTTTCCTGTTGTTTAGTTTTTTGTTCATTATTGTTAAAAGAGATGTAATTTATATACAATAAAAATTGCTTGTCTTAGTTGTACAGTTTATTAAATTCGACAATTGTAGACTGCGTGTAACCACAACCACAATGAATTTATACAATATTTCCATCACCCTAAAAAGTTATTTTGTGCATCCTTGTAATAAGGGAGATTCCATCTACCCTCAGCCCCTGCAAACCATTTATTTTTATTTTTGTTGTTACAATTTTTCTTCTTTTTCCAAAATTACATATACATGGAAACATAGGGCATGTAACATTTTTCAACTCATTTCTCTTACTTAGTTTAATGCTAAGCACATCATGTGGTTGTATCATTAGCTTGTTCCTTTTTTTGCTTAGTAGTGTTCTATTCTATGGATGAATTACGATTTATATATCCATTCATCAGTTGATGGAATTTGAACGTTTTGAAGCTTTTGGTGATTATGAATGTAACTTTTATGAACATATAAGTACAGATTTTTGTGTGGAGATATGTTTTCAACACTTGTAAAAATACTCTGGAGTGGGATGGTTGGTTCATATGTTAAGTATATATTTAACTTTCTACCACACTGCCAAACTGTTTTCTGAAGTGGCTATCCCATTTTCCATCCTCATTAGCAAATCTATGGGAGGTGCAAATGCTTTACATCCTCACCAGTAATTTTGTTTTCTCTTTGTAATTTTAGCCAAGGCAGTAGGTAGGTAGTGATAGCTCACTGTGATTTAAATGTGAACTTTCCTCATGATTAATGATGCCAAACATCTTTTCTTATGTTTATTTGATATCTGCAGGCTTTCTTTGTGGTATATAAAGTTTCTCTTCAAAAATTTTGTTCACTTATATTGGATTGGGTGTCTTTTTATTATGTGTTCTAAGAGTTCTTTTGAGAGCTAAAAGCTTTGATTTTGAAGTATAAGCTATCAATTGTAGTCTTATGTGCTTTATAAGATTATTTGCTTTCCCCAAGATCACAAAGGTTTTCTCCTGTATTTTGTTCTAGAAGTTTTATATCTCTCATTTTCACATTTAGAGCTATGATAAAAACTGGAGTTAATCTTTTCTTTGTATATGATCTATGGGAAGAGAAGGGATGAAGTGGGTGTTTTTTTCCTTTTTTTTTTTTTTTCCATAGCACAATTCGTTGAAAAGGGTATACTTTCTTTCTAGAATTACCTTGGCACGTTACATTTGTCAAAAATCAATTGACCATAGATATGTGGGTCTTTTTTTGGACTCTCCATTTTGTTTCATCAATCAATACATCTATTCTACCACTAAAACCACATTGTCTTGATTACTGAAGTTTTATACTAAGGCTTGAAATCAGGCTGTGTGTTCTCCAAATTTGTTCTGTTTCAAATTGATTAGGCTATCTACGGCCATTGCTTTTCCATATAAATTATAGAACCACCTTCCCCCTATCTAAAAATAAGCCTCCTTGGATTGTGATTAGTATTTTTTAGAATTTATATACCATTTAAGAACAATTAACAATGTAACAACATTGAGTTTTCTAATCCATGAGCACATCATATCTCCCAATCTATTTAGATCATTTGAAATTTCTCTCTTTATTGTTTTTTTACTTTCAGTATAAAATTATTGCACATATTAGATTAGTTAGAAATATCTCTAGGCGTTTCATGTTTCCTTTTACATGCTATGATAACTTATGAAGATCTTAAAATTTATTTCAGTATCCAGTTGTTCAGTACTAGTACATAAAAATATAATTGAGTTTTGTAAATTGACTATGTATCCAGTGACCCTTCTAAACTTATTTACAACTTCTGGAAGTTCTTTTGTAGATTCTCTTCAATCGTATTAATAGATGACAATGATTCTTTGCAAGTAAGTATAATCATGTTCCTTCATTTCAAGTCTCTATGCCTTTTAATTTACTTATCTTGTCTTATCACAAGGCTAGGACCTCCCATAGAGTGTTGCATAGAAGTCGTGAGGTTGGACATCTTATTATTCACTACCTTATGGAGAAAACCCTATTTTTTTTTACTGTTAAGTATACTCTCAGTTATTGTTTATCTGTGGATGTCCTTTATCAAGATAAGGAAGTTCCCTTTTATTGCTAGATTGCTGAAAGATTTTTTTTTAATAGATGTTGAATGGTTTCAAATTCTTGTATTATAACTTCTGAGATAATACATTTTCCTACTGCATTGTTTTGATATGGTGAATTACAAAATTGATTTTCAGATAGTGAATCAGTCTTGTATTTCAGGGATAAATATCACTCATTCATTTTGTATCATTCTTTTTTATGTCTCTAAATTTGATTTGCTAGGAATTATTTCTTAGAGAATTTTATATCTATGTTCCTGCAAAGATATTGGATCATGGGAAACTTTTTTTTAAAATACTGCTTTTGTATTAATCTATTTTAAGTTATCTTATGATGTTCTTGTTTGGTTTTGGTACCAGTAGGCCTCATAAAATGAGTTAGAAAGTGTTCTCTCATCTTTCATTTTCTGTAGAAGTTTGAGTAAAATTGCAAAATTCTTCATATGTTTCGTGAATTCACACATGCTGCCACCTGGGCTTGGAATTTACTTTAAGGGAAGACTTTAAGCTATAAATTTAAATTGTTTAAAAGATATCAGGTTATTTTGGTTATCTCCTTCCTGAGGGAGCTTCAGTAGTTTGTGTATTTCCAGAATTGTATTCATGTCATCTAAGTTTTAAAATTTCTTGGAACCATGTTCATAATATTCTGTTATTATCCTTTTAAGACATGCAGTTATGGTTTCTTTTTTATTCTCGATATTGATAATTTTTTTTACTTTTTTTCCCCCTTCTGCACATTGGCTAGAACTTTATCAATTTGATTGAACATCTGAAAAAATTAGTTTTCAGGTTCATTGGTTTTATTTCTTATTTTTATTTCATTAACTTCTCATTTTTATTATTTCCTTCCTTAGTTGCATTGGTTATAGTTTTCCTTTTGTAGTTTTTAAGATGACAGCTTAGTTTTGATTGTAGACATTTCTAATACAATAATTTGGTATGATTATCTCCATGTGTTGCGTTAGCTAAAATGTTCCTCAAGTTTGATATGTTATATTTTTATTTTAATCTACTGCAAAATATTTTGTAATTCTCCCCTGTGAATTATGGGCTATTTAGAATTGCATTGTTTAAACCCAAATATTTGGGTTGTTCCAGATTCTTCCCACTATCAATATCTATTTTAATTCCATTGTGGCTAGATAGATTACTTTGATTTAATTCTTTTAATATGTTAATGTTTGTCTTAGGTCCCATATGGTGGTCTCTCTTGGTGAATATTCTCTGTGTACAATGAAAGAATGTGTATTCTGTCTTTTTGATGTGAAGTGATCTTTCGATGTGAAGATCAAATTGATTGGTAGTGTTATTCTTTAAATCCTCTCTATCCTTAGTTATTTTGTCTTCTTGTTTTATCATTGAGAAAAATTTTGCAGTCTCCAACTATAATGGTTGATCTGTCTCTTTCTCCTTTTAGATCTGTCAGTTTCTGTTTCATATATTTTGATGATCTATATGGTGAATACATAGTTAGGATTGTTATGTCTTCTTAAGGAATTGATTCCTTTACTAGCACAGTTCCATGGTTTCATAGAGTCTGACAAAAGACACAAGATCCTTGGGTCAAAGACAAAGCCTTTTATTACTCACAGCAAAGAAAATACCATGAAGTTCATGTTTACATCAATTTTCCCTAAGTGCAAGATGAAGTAAGCCCAGATGGATGCTGTACACAGTGAGCTTATGTACATATGAAGCATCCTGAATTTAGGAAACTTCACTCTCATAAAGAGGGCTGCTAGGTGATTGGCCCAACATTTTCCCTAGAGGGTATTATCTTTATTATCCTGGACAGCAAAAAATCTTTCCCTATGCCCTGGAGATGGAAGGAGACACCATGTCTATCTTTCAAGGATCTCTACTCTACAACCATCTTTAAAAGAATTATCCATAATTAAAGTTATCAAAACACATGAGAATATGTTAGAGACCCTTGGAGCATTGTTTCCTAACTGTGGCCTCCTTATGCCTAGATAGACTCT
Source organism: Vulpes lagopus (assembly GCF_018345385.1). Taxonomy (NCBI): domain Eukaryota; kingdom Metazoa; phylum Chordata; class Mammalia; order Carnivora; family Canidae; genus Vulpes; species Vulpes lagopus. The sequence goes on from NC_054846.1 coordinate 32,186,147, forward strand.
TCATTCTGTATTTTATTTTGTATATTAACATAGCCAGTAGCTCTTCCTTTCGATCAGTACTGGCTTGACATATATTTTTCATCCTTTTACTTTTAACCTACATATATCTTTACATTTAAAGTGGCCTTTTTGTGGGAAGCATTTGGTCTTAATTATTTATCTAATCTAACCCTTTGCCTTTTCTTTGGGAGGTTTAGGTAATTTATATTAAATGTAAATATTAAGAGGCACCTGGATGGCTCAGTTGGTTAAGCATCTGCCTTTGGCTCAGGTCATGTCTCAGGATCCTGGGATTAAGCCCTATTACAGGCTCCTCACTCAGTGAGGAGCATGCTTCTCCCTCTCCTTCTGCTGTCTCACCCATTTGTGCTCTTTCACTCTCTCTGTCTTTCAAATAAATAAATTAAATCTTAAAAAAAATAAAAGTAACTTAAAAGAAATGAACTTAAATCTAGTAACATACTATCATTTTCTACTTGCACCATCTGATTATTTTTCCCTTTGTTGTTATTTTTCTATAGTTATAATATAGTCTGCCTTCAAATTATGCCACTGAAAACTATATTATTTGACTTCATTTCATTTTACAACTGTATACTTCCACATACTTCTATTTCCTCACTTCCAGCCATTTTGCTATTTTGCTACATTTTACTTCCCCCATAGTGTATTATTATTTTTTACCTAGATACTTATTGTTTTTTAGTCAGTTAAAAATAAGAAGGGAAAAAAAATAAGAAGGAAATCTCTTGCACTTAAGTTATAGGATTTCTGAGATTAATTATTTATGTAAATTCAAGTTTTCATACGGTATCTTAATTCTCTTCTGCCTGAAGTACATGCTTTAACATTTCTTGTAGTGCAGATATGTTGGCAATGAATTTTCTAAGCTTTGGTTTGTTTGAAAAAAATCTGTATTTATCATTACCTTTTTTTTTTCTGTTTGCCTGAAGTTTAATTTATTCCTCTCTCTAGTTTATGGAAGTGGCAGCTTTGGCTATTGCTTTTAGATTTTTCATTATTTCTAATGCATGGATTGAATACTATAAATACCTTAGAGTATTTATACTATAAATTTATAATACTACAAATTTCCCTTAAACACTGCTTTTGCTGCATCCCAAAGTTTTTGATAATTTTATATTTTCATTTTCATTTTTAAATTTCTCTTGAAACTTCTTTGTCCTATGTGTTACTTGGGATGTTGATTAATTTTCAAGGGGAGTTGGACATTTCTCGTGCTTTTTTACATCTTAAGTGAAACCAGAATCTTTGGTTTAGCTGTAATTTGTCTTTTTTTTCCTCCTAGAAAGATTGAACCTTGTTCTGTATATTTATTTATTACTTTATTTATTTCTCACTTATTTTTTTTAACACTGAAATTAAGATGTTTCTTACATTGAACTCTTTTCAGTCATGGTTGATCAGGGTATTTTTTCTTTTACTGTTGCCTGAGTAAAGATGTAATTATCATTGCCTGAGTGTGGATGTCTGATTTGATGGGGTTGGGAAAGAGAGAAGTAATACTTTAGTGAAACAGTTTTCAAACACTTACCATATAATGTGGTATGAGTGGCAGGAATGGTAAAACAGAAATGTGTAGCAGCATTTCTGAAATTGAAATCGAAAGCAGAGACGGGCACTGAGGTGGACACTTGACGGGATGAGCACTGGGTGTTTTTCTGTATGTTGGTAAATTGAACACCAATAAAAATTAATTAAAAAAAAAAAAAAGAAAAGAAAAGAAAGCAGAATGGTCCTGCATAATTGCAAGATGGTTTAAAAACTGAGTACCAAGAGCTTTGACTTCCTATACAGACACTTAAGAAATGGTGCAGCACTGATATTCTTTTGGTATAAAGGACAATAATCATGTGAGACAACATGGACTTGATGGCTCTGTCTTAAAGTGATTATGAAGGCTCAGATTCTGAATAGAAAGATATTTTAGGAATGCCCTAACCATTATCATTTACTGATTTTATTTTCTTTTTATGTAGACAGGAGACAGATATACTAAAATTAATGTTTAGGTAAGTCCAAAAGAGCTTTTTTAGTATTTGAAGTTAAAAAGTCGAACTAATCAGTATTATATCACTTGGTTGGATGATTTTTTTTTTTTTCTTTCTCGGCTCTATAAAAAATAAGGTGCCTACGAATGGTCTGAGATTCACTAAAATATGATCGTTGATAAGTGATCTGTTCATAGTGATTTTTAACAACTAGGTTTTTTTTTAACTCATTCATCTGTTGTGAACTCTCGTTTTCTTCTAAAAAAAATCTTTTTTACTATAATTTTTAAGTGTTAATTTCCTCATTCCCCCATGTGATTATTTCAAATTCTTAAATATTTATTCTAACCCATAATCATCTGTATGTTTTGCCTCATAACAAAATAAAATTTCATCCAACACATACTAACTAAAATCAAAGACCATCAGAGCAGGAAAAGAAGAAAGGAAGACAGGGATAAATGCAGGCTGGCATTTCTTCTTTAGAGCAGATTTCATTGTTTAGACATTGCCATAGCAATGAGATTCATCAAATATTCAAAGCTTTGTTTGATATCAAAGTATAAGTTGTAAAAATGGAATATTATTGCTTTAGTAGAAAAAGTAACTTCTAGATAAATTGCTGACATAAGTGTGCTTTCAACCTGTGATGAAAAGATTGTAATGGTAATAGTAAAACCTTTACACACCATTTATTTATTTTAGAATTTTGAGTTTTCACCTTTTTTTCTTTTTAAGAAAAAAATTTCTCTCTCTAAGCTTGTCACTGTGTTTTATTTGACTCACTATTGCTACTCTTGCCAAGACCTGTAGAGATTCTGACGATGAAAAGGTATACTTGGTGCAGCCTTGCCTACTATGAAGCCAGACCTGGAAATCTGTTTCCATTTTCTCTTAGCTGAGTGACTCTGGCAAACCACCTAACCTCTCTGTTCCTATTTCCTCAATTGTAGAATGGGATTAATATGATACCTCTTTATAGAATATTTCTTATTCAAGTAATATATTAAACACTTTCTGCATATCATTCCATTCAGTTTCCACAAGCCTATAGAGAAGGTGCTATAATTATCTATACTTTATAGATCAAGCACTAGCAAGGTCATTATAGAGTTAAATGAAAGAATATGTACTTGTAATACTCTTCTTAGTTTGGATAGTAGGCACTCAGTGTGATGATAATTATTATGTCATCGAGGATGACAAAAGTGTAACAGTGATAACAATGATAACAATGACAGAAATAAAATTTCTCTGCATCAGCATTATGTCATCATCTTAGATTAATATGATTGTAACTTTTAGAAATATTATCATCAAGAGTTTACTTAATAAACATTTATGGACAGCCTTTTATGGCCAGACTCCGAAAGGATAAAGAGTCTCCAGATTAGTGGGAAAGGAAAAATAGATCAAAAGAGAAAAATATTGAGAAGAACTGATGAAGGAGGGAAGGAAGGAAATCAGGAGGAGAAAGCAGAGAGATCAAAAGAGGAAGGAAAGGAAGGCAGAGTAATCTTGTAAGAAATGCAGCTGGTTTCATTTGGATTGCACCATAGGAGGTATATTCCAATCTCTAATACATGCCATGCATCAGCGCCCATATTCAGAAATCAGCTGCTGGGAAGACACATGTAAACACAGCAGAGCATTTTTTTAAGGATGTGTGGTGATGCATAGCGCCTGTCAAACTGGAATCTGGCTTTATACAAAATGACTGCTGGATCACTGGTCCTAAATCAGTGTGCCATCTGTAAAAAAAAAAAAAAACAAAAACAAAAAAAAACGCACTGTAGCACATATGTGCACGATTGATATAAAATGATGCTAAATTATGAAATCCAGTGAGAACAAGATGGATTTTTTTTCATTCATGCTGTGACCAGGATTTTTTTTTTCCTAAATATACATAACTAAGGATTATGGAAAAGGTAGGGGTGGTTACAGAGAAACATAGAGAAAAGGAAGGGGGGAAAAAGGGCAGAAACATCATAGTAACTTCCAGCTGCTTCAAATTCCTTGGAAAGAGGTTTGGTACAAATTCTATCAAGAAAAATAGGTGCATTCAATAGCTTTAGATACATTTTGTGTCGACCCAGTTAATATGTCAAAATGTTCTGCTTTAAGCAAGAAGACAGAAAAGCTTTTGCCACACCACAAAGGGGCATCTTAATCCCATCACTCCTTTGTCACTCTCCAAGCAAATAGCATTATGTAAGCATCTGATTTGCATCGGTGGGATGGCCTTGATTTCTGAGAAGCCTGCTTGCAATTCAATAAGCTCCATGCACAATGTTGCCTTTCATGTGATTCCTTATGGTGTGTTTGATAATGATCATAATACTCTTTTCCCCAACGGAGAACACTGAGGCAATGGTTGCAAAAGCAAATTTTGTCTCTGTGCGAGTTAGGGGGTATATGAAGACTGAGAGAGAGAGAAGTCTTCATATTTTACAATTTCTGACCTGGATTAAGAAAGTTTGCAAGAGGTCATAAAGTCACAGAGAGGCAAGGGTGAATTGATGGCTTAGAAATGAAGACTGGGGCAGTTTGAAAAGGAAAAGAGTAAGAGAAAATAGGAGAGAGGGAGAAAGAGATGAAGAGAGAGAAAGAAGAGACAGAGACAAGCAGTTGACAGAGAGAGAGAGAGAGAGAGTCATAAAGAGAGACAGAAGACAAAGGAAAAATAGAAGTTGCTTGGCTAGGTCAAGAGGTAGAAGAGCAATTTTGCAACCATTGAGGTCAAAAGTTCATGTGAAATTCATCAAATGCTCATTTCCCTAATTCATTCCTTCTCAGCTTTTTGAATATGCTGGTTATGCCACAGAATCTTGTAAAGCCTGGAGTTTTCTTTCTATTTCCTACTTTGAATAGTTAAATAGCAACTACCTCCTTTATAGTCCTGTAAATCTTAATTTTGTTTCCATCTGAGCTGAGCTGTTAAAAAGTTAATAATCTAGAGCTGTTTCCTGCTTTGGCTTGGATATTTTTTCACAGAAAGAAAATGATGTACTTCTTAATGCGATAGACATGGCTCTGGGTCACTAACTTGGACCTTCCACGTAGGGTGGCCACAGTGTTAGAAGCAATGTCCAAACACAGATGTATCTGCAAATGACAGAAATGTGGAGAGATACTACTGGGGGGAGTGAGGGGATAGGAGAAATGACACAAACAATGGCTGTCAACAGCAAGGAGCTTGAGAACGAGGTTCATACATCTTATAGCCATCACCACACAATCAGGTACAGGACAATGCACAGAAAAGATTCTCCATATTCATCATCATTGACTCAAAGTCATGAACTCATTGCCTTGGTGCCTGTAATAAAAACAAGAACAAAACAAAGTTCCTAATCTCAGGTTGTGTAAAGTCAAGCAGGGATGACACAGGTAAACCAGCAGAAATAACATAAATATCTCTAAGACATTGTCCTCATATAATGTTTATGTTCCCAATTTGTTGCAAATGGCATACAATATTTTGGAAATAGGAAGATTATATAGAGTTTCTCACCTTGACATTAACATTTTGAGCCAGATAACTCTTTGTGAAGTGGGCTGTTCTCTTGTGTATTGTAAGATGATTAGCAGCAGCCTTGACTTTTATGCACTAGATGCCAGTAGCAACTAGCATCCCAGTTTTAATAACCAAAAATGTCCTCAGATATTGCCAAATGTTCCCCTAGGGGACAAAATGCCCCCAGTTGAAAAACATTGCTACAGAGCCTTCGGTTCTTCCTTTCTTTTTTTTCTTTTTTTCTGATGACTTTTTGGATTTTTGCAGTGTCAGCCTTTGTTATCTTTTATCATAGATGCAGTAAAAGTGGCAAAGTCCTGGATTTCCTCTGAACTTATTCATTCCTTCTTCCACAGTAGAGGAGCCCATGGTAACTCCATTAGAGATGACAGTCCCAGCTTCCTTTGCAGGTAGATGTAGCCATGTGACTTCATTTAGTAACTTAGTAAGCTCTTAGTGACACTTGTAAGCACTGGCATTGAAATAAAGAGCAAACAAACTCTTTTCTACTTATCCTTCCTTTTGACTGTGAGCAGGAACATGGATAGGAGTGACTCAGCTTCAACAATGCAAGAAAGATAACACCCTAGAATACTTAAGCCCCTGTGTCTTGGTGCCTCTTTGTCATAGAAACTTTCTGATCCGATCTGTTAGAATTCTGATAGCTGTAGAATATATGGATGATTCCTTGCACATATATATTTTATATGCATGTGCGCGTGCACACTTATGATCAGTGTGCAGAATTCTGGTTAAGCAAGACATTTAGGAAGAGCAAAACATATACGTGAGTTCATGTCCATATAGGAATATTTCTTAAAAAGCTATAGAAACCTGGATGATGGAGTAATTAATTCTGCCAATGGAGCTTCTGGGCCATAGGTGATGAATAAATTTGTCAGAAAGATGAACGAACCAATGAAAGACTGTTCTCTGGTTTCACAACTCCAAAGGCTCTCATCTACAAAGAGACTGTGGTAGCTATGCAGACAGACGGCTGCAGTGACATTGTTTTAGGGAAAGCACTTAGCTGCACTCTCACTTCACACCAGGATGGTCACCAGACTTCTGGAAGTGACGGGTGCTTTAGCCCAGACAACTGACACCTGAAAACTGGATGTTTTGACTATAAGAGCTCTATGTTTCTCTCGCCACGTGTAGAAAGTCCCTGAAAAAGACGTCAACAAAATTTGAAGGTACTTTTAATGATGCATCTTTCCATGTCCTCTTCCTCTGTTTTCCAGTGATTGGGATCGTCTGTCACATGGGCTGTCCTCTCTGAATTAGATGTTCCGCTCTAAACACTAACATAGCCATCCAGCAAAACAAACTAACATTTGAAATTATACTTATTTAAAAGGTACATGATGGGGCCACATGGGTGGCTCAGCGGTTGAGCATCCGCTTTTGGCTCAGGTCATGATCCTGGGGTCCTGGGATAGAGTCCCACATCAGGCTTCTCCCTCTGCCTATGTCTCTGCCTCTCTCACTCTGTGTCTCTCATGAATGAATAAATAAGATCTTTAAAATAAATAAATAAATAAAAGGTGCATGATGATTCAAATATGTTTTCTTAAATTAAACTAAACTCAAACTGTCTCATGAAAATCATTATGCACTGCACTGTCCTGCTTACTTGCGTAATTGAAAGAATTAGCTATATGAAAAAGGAATTGAGTTGTCCTGGCACCATTTTTTTTCCCCTAGAATTTGCATTCTCTCAAATGGAAAAAAAGCTGTATCATATTTTTAGGGTGGGTCACAATTACATCTCACTATAGTGAATTCCAACATTTCTTGTACATTAATAAATCAGTGAAATTTCTCATGAAACCTTGCCACACTCATTTTTCACCACATTTTTCAAATATATTTGGTGTTTTTTCGGTGCACTATACTCAAAACTTCTTACATCCTTGAATTTATATAATATTCTGATGGATCCTGGTATCGACGCTTCTTATCTATTATTTTATTTTTACTGTACACACTGAATCTCTTTGGAAAAAAAAAAATTAAGAAGTTTGATTCCCTTCCCCACCCCCACACTCTCAAAAAAAGTCTTTCTCTGTTCTTTTTTCCCCGTTTGAGAGTGGCAAGAGATCCATTCTCTTCATTTAATCCTTTCTTCTAGCAGCAACTCAATAATGTTAATTCTTTGCTTTGAAGATACCATGTGTTCCTGTTTCATCCACATTAACTCTTTCATGGATATTTCATAACAAAGTGGTAACACTCTAGAGAGTTTAATTGTGAAAGGTATCAGTATTTTTTTCTTAAAAAAATTTAATTTTGAAAATCTTCTAAAATATTTAGTAAGCCCTTGCAAATGCAATATTGATGCTAACTACCCAGATGTAGCCCAGACTTCACAGGTTAAAGGAACACTTCCTGGTAAGACTGCTCTTATGCCAGAAAAGTGAATTATAAGTTTAGGGATAACCAGACTATCCACATTTCTGATCAACTACCTTCCAATTTGGGGATTTCCACTATCCCTTCAGAAGCAATAATTCACTGGAATGACTCACAGAACTTAGGAAAATGTATATGTGTGTATATATATATATATATATATATATATATATATATATATATACACACACACCCACATGCATTATATATGTATAATTATGGTATAATTACACTTCTATTATAATTAATGGATACAAATCTGAACCAGCCAGAGAGAGAGACACCTAGGGCAGGACTTGCGAGGGTCCCAAATGTGAGGTTCCTCTCTTTTCAGGAGACATCACCCTCCTGGCCCATGGATGGATTATTACCAACCAGCGAAGTTCACCAGAATGCCAGAGTCCAGAGTTTTTATTGGGGTTTCATTATGTGGGCATGATTAATTGATTCACTGACCACAGGATTGAATTCACTTTCCAGTTTCTGCTTACTCCCTGGAGGTCAGAGGACAGGAGATATCGTGTGACTCAAAGCTCCAACCTTCTAATCACATGATCAGTTTTTCTGGCCCCCATCCTGAAACTATCTAGGGACTCTCCATGAAGGGACCTACCTTATTTGTATAAATGCAGAGTGGCCCCAGGGCTCACCATGAAAAACAAAGGTAGTCCTACCCCTCAGGAAAGTGCAAGGACTTTGTCTCCCAGGAAGCTGGGACAAAGAGGAGACAAATTCTTTATTATAAAACAGACTTCTTTTCTAAAACGAACTCCATTGTATATATATATATATATATATATTCTCTCTCTCTCTCTCTCTTCTATATATATATATATATATATATATATATACTTTACCAAAATATTCACAAAGATAGTTAGTTTAATGCTTTTTATCTACTACTAATCTTTTCAGGAACATGAACGTAAAAGAAATTTGGGGTAAGGGGAAAGACCAAGAATAGAGTGTATATGTTAGGGTCAGCTTTGGGCAAAATTGTGAAACAGTTGAACATTAAGATATTAGAAATTGAAAGGATTTCAGAAATTCTCTACTTTTAGGTTATTATTATTATTTACTTTTTGTAGGAAAAAATATGTGTGGAGAATTAAGTGATTTGTCCTAGGTAAGAGAGAAAATTAACTCTCAAAAAGGAATCAAGATTCAAATCTCCCGGCTCTTTCCATGGTACCATTCAAGTATTTTTCTGGAGCCTGCCCCAGCTCTTTATTCAGGGCCCATACCTCCCACTTTGTCTCCCTGCCTTCTTTCTATCCCCACCTCTTGGGAGACTTGATGATACTAAGCTTCCTTTTTTCCCCACTGTTCTCTTCTACCTCTCTCTCTTTATTCCTTTGCAACTCCAGGGGGCTGAAAACTGAGCCATAAATTCTCTATCCTGCAAGTTCTGATCTCTGAAAGCTGGCAAGGGCAGGAATGTGCTAATTAACTCATTTACATCTCTCCCAGGTAGCATGGTACCTTAATCAGTTTCTTAAAATTAACCTTCTAGATTGGTGTTAATGAAGAGGATTTCAGAAAGGAGGCCCTTAGCACTTTTGTGTATACAGGTGGTCTTATATGCCACAGGAGGCAGGATCTGAGAAAGTAAGAAGGAACTCTCTTTTTACAGATTGGGTGGTTCACTGGGTGTGCTACTTAATGTGGTAGGAGAAAGAATCAGAGAAGAAGTGCCTGCTGCTTGATCCTCTCATGGTATGCTTCCTCTTCTCCCAGAGTAATCTTTCTACAATGGAAATCCAATGCGAAACACAGAGTTGAGGGACTGTCAGTGCCTCTTCATAGCCTTCAGTCCACTTAGCTTTGCTTGCGATGGTTTTCTTGATCTGCCTCCTGTCTCTCTTTCCGCCTAATCTCTAGCCACTCCAACTAATACCACTTTGTACCTATCGGTCGTATTACGCTACTGCTTGCCTTCCACACGCTGTTCCTTCTGCCTGGAATTCCCTTCTGCTAAGCCTCCTGGACCTCTTTAATGCATACAGGTAACTCCTTGAAAAAGAGGCATAAAACGACCTTTCTTTTAGTATTTCCCTAATACTCAGATTTGATTAAGGTGTCCCTCTTCTAGTCTCTTTCAGAAACTTCTGAGTTAGTACTTTTCATACTGTAATCTTTATTAAGTGTTATCTGCTTCTCTCAAATGGATTATGAATTCCCAAAACACAAGAACGTTGTGCTTGACTTTGTATCTTCAGAACCTGGCCTATGGCATGAGCTAAATTGATGTTTGGTGAATGAATGGATGTATGCATAAACAATACATACCATTATTCCTCCACCTTTATCTTTCCTAGAAAATTATGAAAAAAATTTTGAGCTGTAGACATTTAAAAATAATATCTACTTTAGGCTTTGGAAGAATCAGTAACTTTAATAAAACTGTGTGTGTGTGTGTGTGTGTGTGAAATTTCTCTCTCAATTCCCCAGTGTTCACAGGATATTATTTTGAAATCGCATTTCACATCATGAATTTTTTTTCCAAGAGAATGTGTTATGCTCTTTGTTTTCAAATATAAACAGTAGCGTTTCAGGGCTCTGCTGAAAGGTAAATGTTAGAAATTCTCATTCTTTGCAATGGTAAATATTTCAAAAGAACTGAAAGAGCAATATTCCCAGCTGCATCCACAATTGCCATAGCCACTATTATATTTTGACAAAATACCCATGGAATTTTGGCAGTTTCTTTTACAAATATCATAAGATTGTATTTTTTCCAACTTTTAAAGGGCAGTGTTTTCTCCTGGCTTCTGCTGTCAGATCATTGTCTTCTTACCATAAACCTGTTTCATAATTTACTCAATTCTGTACTGTTCACAGAGAGTGTAAACAAAAGTCTAAGTTCATAGCATTGTAAATTCTCCAAAATCAAAGATAAGCATCTACTGACCAAGCGGTGGGATAGCAGACTTCCGGCCATTCTAAAAGTCACCATTGTTACTCATCCTCACTTCCACAAGACTGGAGCTCTTTGCTTGGATTTTTATTTAAAAGAATATAAATAATGGATGAGTTAGTTGAAGTGACTAAGGTATTATGTAATACCTAGCTCTTCCAAAAATGACATTTCAAAGACAAGAGCTTATATTCAGACTGAGAATTTTATATAATGTGAAATGTTTGTACATATGAATGGACAAAGGGATAGCTATTGGTTTTTAAAATATGGATCATAAAAATTCACATTCAATGACATAGCAGAATGCAATTATTTATGTCAGCTATTTTGGCTTTGCTTTTCAGATGTTGGCATCAAAAAAGTTTAATGATATTTGAACTATTTGTTTTTGGATTGATTTTTATACTATTTTCACAGTTTCACAGGTAGTACCTTTTAAAAGTTTGGGCTTCCACTTTTGTATACACATATGTATCTCTGATTTTACATATCAAGCAGACCTCTGTGGCTCCTGTAATGATGTTGGCAAAATTTACTTGGGCTATTGTGAAATTAGCACAAAGGGGAAAATTAAAAAAAAAATAATAATGTTGCATGATATACTCCATGGAATCCTTAAGAGTTGAGAAACAGTGTAGTTTCCCTTAGCAAGATCTAAGGATCTAAGAATAGTTCTATTTTTTGAATTAATTAAGTAGAATTTTATATTTTAGGGAGGGGGAGGGGAGGACTTAAATATAAGCTCAGTAGCACAATTTTGGTATATTTTAGATAATTTTTTTAAAAAATTAAACTCAGGGTGCCAAGGTGGCTCAGTTGGTTGAGCATCCTGCTCTTCATTTCAGCTCAAGTCATGATCTCAGGGTCCTGGGATCAAGCCACCTGTTGGGCTTGCGTTCAGCAGGGAGTCTACTTGAGGATTTCTCTCCCTCTCCCTCTGCCCCTCCTCCCTACCACCTCCCCAACCCCCGCTCACTCTCTCTCACAAATATATAAATAAATCTGTAAGAAGATTAAACTCAAACAACACTAAAAATGTTTTTTTCTTTTAAGATTGAAATCTCAAATTTTAGAATATTGTAGCGAATAGTCGTTGACTTAAATATATGCACAATTAAGACAATTTAAACATTAACCACACTGTCTTAAAATAGAATATTCACAGTCTTGGGTAAAGCTGCCAAAGTAAAATAGTATATTGGTATAGTATTTGGATTCATATTGTCATCTTTTGCTGTATAGCCCAGGAGAAATATTTTTGCAAAGTGAGCTCAAAGTTCACTGTGAACTGACACTTGGGATATACCTTGGAAAATGGCTGGTGAATCATCATTTTCTATTGAATATGTTTTTTTTTTTCTTGATAACCACATTTCTACTGTTTATGTAGTCTATTAGAACAATTGAGTAATGAATCTGATATTCTGATATGGTCATTAAAATTGCTAAAATTTAGGTAATGTTGACCAGGTATGGCAATAACTAGTAATTGTTGTTGTTGTTGTTGTTGTTGTTGTTGTTGTTATTATTATTTTGGTAAAGGTAATGCATTCTTTTGGGGAAAAAATGATTGTTGTTTCTCAGTAGGTCTTCTTGTGGGTCCAACTATGCGCCCAGGTTTACTCATGCAATTCAATTAAATTTGAGGGAGGGAGGGAGGAGTATATATTCAAAGAATACTTGAACAATGCATTTTCCTGTTCATGTTGATGCCTAAGAGACGTTTAAAACACACACTGGCCGGTTTTCAGGATTTATAGTAACTTAATTCACATATCTTGCTGATCCTAAGGGTGGACTCCAAATAGGCTATAAACGGCAATAAACACTAAAAGTAGTTCTGGCGGTATACTGCCAATGGAGTGTTTTGTAAAAAGTCCCCTCTTCCTATGAATGTTCTAATGTTGCAGACCACACTGAGATTGTAGAGGTCAACAAGGTTAGGAACACTGAGCTCTGCCAGTGACTTGCTGTGTGGTCTCCAGAAAAGATATTTAAACTTCCAGGGTTTCCACTGCCCCATGTATGGAAGAGAAATAATAACACTTAAATATTTCTCAGAGCATTGCCGTAATTAATTCTTCTGAAATGCTTTGAAATAAGCATCAAAGAGATTCACTTATGTGCTTCAGCTTTTGATTTTATTTGTTAATGAGGGAGAACATATTTTGCATGGAGAAAAAAATTCTTGACAATACAAATGGTAAAATTCTTTGCATTATATTAATTTTTTTCTACATGATTTCATTAAGATCCTGAGAGAAATGGGAAAGGTCCTTTCCATTTCATGTGGATGTCCAGAGGTGGTGACCTCCATCCTATAGCCACAACCACTGCCAGATAAGCAACAGGCACTACAGATGCAAGATTACACAATGACGCATATTTGGGAAGTTTTTATCTTAAAAGCTTTCCTGATATTACTTAGGGTTGATAACATTATTCGATTGACTAAAATTTCCCAGTTAAGATATCTTCAATAGAAAATAATGGAAAATTCATACTGACTTCAACAATGAAAGACATGCTTATTTAATGGCAAAGATCAGAGGTGATAAATGGTAGTAATCGCTTTTCACTAGGCTATGCTATAGAAAGAATTCCAAAATGCAATAGCTTACAACAAAGGTTTCTTTGAAGCAGGCTACTTCTCTACAAGTGTCTACTTTATCCTGGTATGCAGGCTGAAAGAACAATCTCCACCTAGGAGCTCTCAGGGAATAATATAAAGAGAAATGGTACAACTGTATACTGACTTTTAAAGTGTCTTCTCAGAAATCACATGCATTTTTCCAATTCACAAAACAGGTTTCATGGCAAAGGCTGATGTCGAGGGGGTAGGTAAATACAATTCTTAGAGGGATGGGCAGTGAATATTCTGGAATAATAATTCAACCTACCACTTAAAATAAGGTTCAGAGACAATTTGATGAGGGCCCAGCTCCATTTCCCTGAGTCACTCCCTTACTTCCTTATTGGCCTTGAATTCAAGTTATCTTCCTTCATGGGAGTAAACTGACAATCATTCTAGGTCTCCTATCCGGAAATCATCCATCAAAAGAAGAAAACTCTTTTTCCAACCATCATAAAAAAGGTGTGGGTTTCATTTTGTTAGGCCCACTTAAGTCACAGTGTTCACCCCAGAATTCGCCACTGGCCAGGGAAGGCCAGACATTTAGAAGTCTAAAACCTAGGACTGAGATCATTAGGTGACTTAGACTAACAGCACCCCCACTCGGAGTATTTTACTTGGAAAGAAACAGAATTCACAGAAAATTGTTACAAAAAGAGGATTCAATACCAATAGAATAAAATTAATCTTGGTTTGAATCCAAATCCTCCACTTCATAGCCATGTGACCTTTAGCAAGTTACTCACTTTGCTAGCTACAGTCTCCAATCTTAAAAAAAAGGAGAGTAATGGATTTATAAGGATTTTGACAAAAATTCAGTGAGCTAATGCATATACGTAAAGGTGTTGCCTAGTATAGAGTAATGATTGATTAACGTTTGGTGTTGTATAAAGTGTTACAAGAGTTTTGAGATGGTAGAGATCGCAGCTCGAGGGATTGGAAAGTTTTTGTGGAGAATGTGGCATTAAGTTTGATTTTAACAACCGCATAAAATTTCCACGTTAGAAATCTCTAGAAGATAACAGGCAAGCATTCAAGCCTACTGGATTGTGTCCAGCAAAGGTGCGGAGGCGGGAAATCGTAAGGCACACTCAGAAAATGGAAACGAGGCAAGTGAGTTCTATGACAGTTCTCATTCACATCTTTCCCACTCCACCACATCTTCTTCTATTTCCATCCCAAGACTGCAATGATCTTTTTACCTCATCAACTATGTTATTTATACCTGTGAGCACCTCTGCTCCAGCTTTCTCTGATTTTTCCTCTATGAAGAACTTCTACATTCACCCTTTTCACGAATGCTTGCTTATTCAAGCAGGACATTTTCAGTATTTTTATCTACTTGGCCATGCTGTTATCCATCTTATGTGTATGTTAATATTTCATAATTTCAACACACTCTGGGCATGAATAAAAAATATATACCTTTATTTAAAATGTGTGTAATTATACTTTTTGCTGACTTGAGGGGAAAAAATAACTTTCAAGTGGAATTAATTTTATCCCCAAATAGGCAATTAATAATGTATATTATGTACATTACGTAGAGGATTCCTCATTTAGAGAATGACACAAGATTCATTTTTTTCTAATTAAATTGTACATTGTTCAAAATTGTGTGTGCATTATTTATCGCTATGCCTGATTTCAAATGAGAAGAATTAAATAAATACCCACAGCACTAGTTTTGATTTCCTTTAACAAACTCAGTCTTTACATGCTTAACACGAGCAGGAAACATTAGGAGCCAGCTGATGCCACAGACCATTTCATCATCAAAATACCAAATTCAACATTTCCAAAGCCCCCAATATAGCATATGTCATTTCAGTTGCTTGTCTTCAGAGATTCCGTTTTTCAAAACTTTATAATAAATTTTTCATTCTTTTGTTAGAAATGTATTTTTTTAAGATTTTATTTGTATTTATTTATCTGAGAGAGAGAGAGAGAGGGAGGGAGGGAGGGAGGGAGGGAGGGAGAGAGTAAACAGGGGAAACGAGCAGAGAAAGGGAGAGCAGACTCCCCTTGAGTGTAGACTCTGACACTGGGCAGATGTCACTACAGATATCATGACCTGAGCCTAAATCAAGAGTCTAGAGTCTGATGCTTAACCAACTGAGCCACGCGGGTGCCATGAAATGTATCAAAAGTTTTGCTGGTGATCTGAAAGGCTTTGCATAGTAAATGGAACATGTTGAACTTAATGTGAAAAATCGGGTCAAAATCTTTGAAAACAGTCATGATAATCACAGCTAAAAATAAATTAGGGTGGAAAAAAGACAAAAAAAAGAGGGTACATTTTTTAAATAAAACATAGCAGTCTTACACTGAATTCTGGTATTGTTCTCCTTGGTTTGTTTGTGTGTTTGTGTGCTTGCAGGCAATTTTTAACCACCACCAAGTATTCAGTTGTGTTGCAATTATTGCATCAGTTAGTGGAGGACAAAGAATTTCTGGCATAATTCTGGTGTGATTCTACAATTGAAGAGACATTGAAAGGGGCTTCACAGAGAACAGATTGAATGTAAGCTCTGTCTTAATAAAAGTTAATAGACCAGGCATGCC
This sequence comes from Vulpes lagopus, assembly GCF_018345385.1. Classification (NCBI taxonomy): domain Eukaryota; kingdom Metazoa; phylum Chordata; class Mammalia; order Carnivora; family Canidae; genus Vulpes; species Vulpes lagopus. The sequence continues at coordinate 32,202,211 of NC_054846.1, forward strand.
TGTATGCTGATAAAATATCTCTGGATTATTTCATGCCACAGAATATCTCTCCTTTGTCTTCCCAGTATGACAGTCTTGAATAAAAGTCAAAGGTTTTTAATCAAACCAGTTAGTTCCACCTATACAACATGAATCTGGTATAAAAAGATGTTCAGGGATTATTTGAATCCAAATAAACAAGAAGTTTGGGCCATTTGGCCAGTCTTGTAGAGCTCTGATTTGCATCACAATAACCTCAAGGTTAATTGGTTTTCATCTTAATTCAGATCCCATCACCCAGTACCACCAAAAACAAAATATCAAAATGAATTGATAAAATAGAAAAATTTATTACTGGGCATTCTGAATGATCTTTGATGTATAAAGAAGCAGAAGACCTCAGATATATAGCATTTTATTTATCAAGCTTAAAATTGGAATGGGAAAAAAAAAAGAAAAAAAATTGGAATGGAGAGGAAGACAATCAGGTTCCTAAATGTAAATTTCAATTTTAAAAAGCTGAAAAAAAATGAGTAAACATATGCAATAAGAAGTTAATCTATCTATAAGAAGTATACAATGACATGGACTTGCAGAGGGAGAAACAGTAAAAAATCCTTTAAAATGACAAAGAGCATTCATAGACCTATGTATAAAAAATATGTTCTTGTCCTGAAAGTCTCTGTTTCTCTGCCGAATGCTGTCCTTATTGACCGCACTCAATTATATAAATGGCTGAGTAGAACCTGCAGAAACCTCTAGTATAACTAACTTCCTGCCAGCTAATCTTCCCTTTCTTTTGAGGACTAAATGGAATCACAAATATACAATCGCTTTGTGAATGGTCATACACCAAGCAAATTTAACTTGTTTTGCCTTGTGGCAGGCCACTGCTAAGTGATTTCAGAAGGGCAAGATGAAACAAATTCGGTTTATATCATGATTTCCCTCCAGACAACTCTTGGGATGATTGTAAGCATATATACATATATCCCCCCTATCAAATAGGAGAGAATATTCCATTTTTTTAAATAAAAATCCCCTTAAGCACATGATTACTTCACTTGTCAATTCCTTTGATTTATTTGTTTGTTTTTCCTTATCAAAGAGGTCAGTTTTGCAAATTGTGCTGCAGATATAGATACAGCATGGTTTTGAGTACAGGTAAAAGTAAATTACCTGGTTGGTTTCCAGGATCTTGTAGATGCCCATCATTTTATTGTCAGCAGTGCTGAGAGCTCATTTCATTGGGGAATCTTCCATAATGGCTACTTTCCACACCTGCTTTTTGTGAAGTTGTTCAGAAGAATCATTTCATGGGTGTCCTGTAGTGCTTTTTTCCTTCCCCTTTCAACTGGTTACCTTTTACCCTGGAACTCATCCAAGAACTTTTCCACCCACTCATCATAACACTGTGCACCCCCCTCCCCCCAGCCTGGCATTTCACTCAGAGAAAGCTTAATGCCATCTGCAAACTGGGAAATTCAATTTAGAGCAGTTGAGAAAATGTGAAATATAATTGATCTTAGCATATTTTCAGTACAACTCAGCTCTTAACCAGTTTATGTCTGAATTAATGCTATGGAAAACCTAGGTAATAGAGTGTTGTGGGTTTCCCCCCACATTACAGCATCAGACAACCATGCTTTATACAATGTAAATTGATTAGTTTTTAAAATAACTATAACACATTTCATTCTTTCAAAATATTTGATAATGAAATACCATATATTGAAGACTTACTGAGAGCTAGAAACAGTGTCTAATGTTCTAAGTCACTACAGAGGTGACTAATTTTGCTTTACTCTTAAGAAGTAGGTTAGAAATGGTCTTCTGTTCCTTACTTGGCACAGAAAATTAGGAAAAGGGATGAAACAACAATTTGAATCAGTTGCCTGAGTACTTACCAGTTACCAATTAGCATGACTCTGAGTACAGTTTTTAAAATGAGTTCAACAAAAGTGGTGTCGCTCCAATATTTTAGCAGTCACATAGTCTTTTTAAAAATCAATCTGATGCACAAGAGATTAAAATTTCCTTTTATCCTATAATGATTCTTTATCTCTTTCTTTTTCTTCATTGACAGTAACAATGAGCATACATTATAAACATTCAAACAGCATGGAAATGCACAACATGAAAAGAAGTGAAAATCCTGTTTGACAAACACAAAACTTTCAGACAGTAATTTAGGTGACTGCTGAAGTCAAATCAGCCTTGGCATTCGATTTATTTTTGTAATTTACTAGGTTGTTTAGAAAATAGGACATGTTAACTCTTACAAACAGGAAGATACAACCTTGTATTTGTATTGGTGTATATGTATGTGTGCAGACATGTACAGATGTGAGTTATTAAAAAAAAACCCAGCACACAGCCATAACCATCTAAATGAACCATAAACCATCTAACCATCTAAATCAGGTACACATGTTTGCAAGTTCAAATATAGTCCCAGAGATGGTAATGAAGATTTTTATATGAAGGCCTGACCCAAAATGAATTAACCTGGCAAGGAAAGTCAATATGCTGGTGGTCTGAATTGTGTTAAAGTTTAGTATATAACACATCTGAATGTGTGTCTTAACAATTTATTACAGTTAAAATATTAAATTGGAATCAAATGTCAGTGTACCTCTCAAGACACCTTGAAGACTTAAGTTTCCATAGAAAAATTTTTGAAAATCGCCTCTCAAAATATCACATCTACAGCAAACCTCCTTTATTTAAGAACTGTAATCCTTTCCAGTTTCTGCCTAATGTATAGATCTTCACATCAGATAGTTGGCAAGCATCAAGGAAGTCCGATACATACGAAATCTTTCTCACACACACGCAGTTCTCTAAGCAATCTATAGCCAATATCTACCCTAAAGAATAGATATTTGACATATATCAACTATATTTTGATTCTGGAGTTATAGAGAATATGGATAACTCCCAAGATGGGCTATACCAAAGGGAAGAGTATCATGTGGAACAGACAGTTTGTATAAAACAAAGAATATGGTTAAAATTGGAGGTAGATAGATGTTAATGGCTGATGGGAATGCAAATAGCCTCTACCTGCACAGGGAAAGTCTCCCTGCCTGCCTCACTTCCTCTTGCCTCCAGTACTTGAGCTTGCCAGCAAACTAGCTGGCCCCGGGGAGGGGGTGGAGGTTGGTCAACTAGGTCGGCAGCAAGTCCATCCAGCAGACCAAGCCCCTCACCCTGGAGCACACCCTCAACCTGTACCTTCTTACCAATTATACTTTTGATACACAAGAGGCCCTCTATGAGAAGGACAGCTCAGTTGCAGCCAGATTTCAACACATGAGGGAGGAATTTGATAAAATTGGAATGAGAAAAACTGTAGAAGGGGTTCTGAGGATACAGGAGCACCAGCTGGGAACAGCTTTCTTCAAATTACCTGGTGGTGAACTTAACCCAGGAGAAGATGAAGTTGAAGGACTAAAACGCTTAATGATGGAGATATGGGGTGGGGTGGTCAAGATGGAATCCTGCAAGACTGGGCCATTGAAGACTGCATTGGTAACTAGTGGAGACCAAATTTTGAACTTCCTCAGTATCCATATATTCTTGCACATATCACAAAACCTAAGGAACTTAAGAAGTTGTTTTTGGTTCACCTTCAAGAGAAAGCCTGGTTCGCAGTCCTTAAAAATTACTAGCTTGTAGCTGCTTTGAATTATATGACATTGCTTGAATTATATGATAATGCACCAGGATATGGACCCATCTTTCTAGTTCCCCTTAGCTTCTGAGCAGGTTCAATTTTATATACAATTGAATTCCAGTACAGCAGAGAAGTAAAAGAAGCCATCTCTGTGAGCACCGCTATACAAGAGTAGAATAAACACGGTAGAAAATTTTTTTGGTTTTTATGCCTTTCCCAATCCCTAGGTTGCTACCTACTTTTTGTTGTTTGAATGACAAGGTTAATATGAAGAACTGGATAGTGGTGTAAACGAATGTGATGATGTTTAATTTACTTTTGGTTCTACTCAAACTTTTTTGTACAATATTAAAGAATATGAACTTCATAGAAAAAGTTGGATGTAGATAGCATGTAAAACATGTGGTGAGATTAGGATTACTGTTTAATATTTAGTCGTTGGCAATGGTACCCAAAGGTGTCAATCTTTTCTTTTTTCCATAAATATATTTATTTAGTGGAAGAGAATGCTCAATTAGGGACTGTTTCATCAAAAATCTTACACAAATATGTTATTTTAAGGGAGGTCTTAAATCATAAACTTAGATTCAGTGGCTAGCGGATTTTCCTGTAAGTTTGTTTGTTTGTTTGTTTTATTCTTCTTGTGGCTTGAATTCTAAACTATGAATAAACCCTGGAACTGAGCCTCTACTTTTGCTACTTGATTAAGTAAGACCTGGCTAAGAAGCTGTATTTGTGCAGATAATGTAGAGGTATGTTAAAATATAAAAGGTATACCAATTTCTTCATATTTTTTAAACATCATCCTTACGGCAGTTGAGGGATTTAATTATGTCTTTTTGAATCCTGTTGTATTTTCTCTTATTAGCCTTCGTTCAACTTTTATTATCCATTTCTGTGACTGCACAAGATGAACTGAAAAGCTGAAAAACACCAGGCACATAAGGAATCAATTTAACTTGGGTCCCGGTTAAGAATGAAGAAAGATCTTGGTTCTGTGCCATACACAAAGGCGAGGGGCAGCATTTTGTCTTGGTTTTGTGCTACTTAATATACCACCTAAAACACTCCTTTCAAACGATGGTATTCAACGTGGGTTTTCCAGTTTACTGGAGTTCCATGGAAATCCTCCACAGCCATCTACATAATACAAATACGGGTAACAAAGGGGAAGAAGGGCTGGCATAAAAAAATACGACTTACGCTACTATAGAAAAAATAACATTAAGAAGCATGGAACAACTTATTTTAATATCAGGAGGCTGTTTGGGTTTTTTTTAAAGCACACCAAGTAAACTGCGTAGGAGGTCTGAGGGGGCTTTACTTTTGAATGTAGTCCATAAAATAAAAGGTTTGGGGTAAACGCTAATGGTTTTATTTACACAGCTGATTTAACATATCAGAAGGTTTAACACTGTAAGAGGGAAATAAAGATTCGTCATCCCTTCTATAAAATTTTCAAAGTCAGATGTGTCTCAGAATTCCGAATTTTTCAGATGTTAGAAAGGTAATACAAGACCTCTGCCATGTGTCACGTAACATTGCCAGGAGTATGTGTCTGGCTCAGCACCCGTAATTAAATATGTTAATACCTATCCAGCAAAATGTATGAATATTTCCATTACATAGGATAAAGATCATAAAGAACCCCATTTCCATCATCGCAAGGCAAAGCTTGCGGACAAATCTGTTTCCAGTGTTTTCTGCATTTCAGAATGGTAGTGAAAAAATTATGGGCCTCTACTGCCTACGACTTCTCCAAGGTGAGGACCGGCCCACATTCCCACCAGCATTTTACACATGGTTTCTTGCCAGGTCTTAGTCACCCTTGAATTAGTGTTTGGCATGGTCTCTGATACATAGTGAGTATTAATTGTTACATTGAATTATTTAAGTCAAGCATTACCATCAAGAAGTAGAACCAAAAAAGCAACCTCTGGGGAAGGTTCAGTGAGCCATCACCTGAAAGTCAATTGAAAAACAAAAGAAGGAGGTCTCACATGTTGCAGTGTGGTTTTATTTTGAGTAGAAGAATAAACTGAACAAGATACGCCATTTCACAAGGCATTGGGGCCCCCAAGAATTTAAATTTCTAAGCTCTGGCCCTTAGTTATAGGTCAATTCAGTTTAGGAGTTTAAAGGGCCCAAATAAGATGTATTCGAAGTGTTTGTCATACTTCTAGAAGGACCAGGCTGGGAGCTTGTTGACAGTTCATGGTACAGAATTCTTCTATCATGGAGTCTTGCAAATTGCACTAATAAACCTCATCAACTGAAATCGAATTATTTTCCCCTAAAGAATACTGTGACATTTTTCCTAACCTGAATCACCACAAAACAACAGCACTCTTTCCTAATTAGCCTTTGAAGCCATTTATCCAAACAGTATCAGACCTGCAATAGGCCCAAGTTTTCATAATATTACAGTGCAGTTTCTCCAAGAAACTGGAACACATCTCAGAGAGTGAGTGTGTCTAGGTCTAACACGAAACACATTAGGCCTCCCGAATTTTCACCATTTGTTCATGAAAACAATGATCTTGCCCCGCGCTTTGAATGACTCAGGAGAGAGGCCCCTCTCCTCAGGTGGGGCTACTAGCTCTCTTCAAACCCCCTCGCTGCCAAGCCTGTTCCTTTAGAGAGTCAATATTCCAGAAGTGCGTTTGTGGTCTGCTCTGGATTCTGAGAATGCCTCGTAAATTTTTTCTGAATGTCACAACTCTTGTCTTTCAGGAATTACCAATATTTACAGGAGGGAAAAATGTTAATTTGGGCATTTACGTTTTTGTTTGCCTCCCACTGTTACTACCCTTTCCGGACCATCTCCCTCACCTGACCATGGTAATATTTCCAAGCTATTAATGTGGTTAGTCATGTTAGTTTTTTTCTTAGAAACCTCCTTTGGCTCCCCTTTACCTTCAATATCATATATATATATATATATATATATATATATATATATATACCAACTGATTTTTATTTTTGACTGTGATTCTGAACCTACTTCTCTGCCTTCATGTCCCTTCATTCCCTCATGCCCCGGACCACCTATGTCTCAACTTGGCTACATTCCATGCTATTTTATAAACCCCACAGCCTTAATCTTGTACCTTTGTACATACTTGTCTTTCCGTTTGTGATACACTCCACTCCTCAGGCAAACTATTTATCTCCCAGGAAGCAGTTCAAATGCCATCTTCTCAGGGAAGCTTTTCCAAGGCTCTCCTTTCATGCTCTTACAATACTTTTTTTCATCCCTCCATTTCAATACTTCTTTTCAGTGTGATTTTTTAAAGATTTATTTTATTTTTTCATTCATGAGAGACACACACACAGAGAGTGGCAAAGACACAGGCAGAGGGAAAAGCAGGCTCCCCATGGGGAGCCTCATGTGGGACTCGAACCCAGGTCCCCAGGATAACACCCTGGGCTGAAGGCAACTCTAAACCACTGAGCCACCTGGGCTGCCCATTCAGTGCGATTTTAAATGTCTGTAATATTTCTATCTCTTCTTATTTTTTTTGACTTTTCTAGAGCATTTCATATTGCCAAGCATACTTTTAGTGCTCTGCAAATGCACTTTGATTGAATAAAAATAAATGAATGTTTCATGGATTTTTAGACTTTTTTTTTTTTCTTTTTTGAGGAGTGCTCAGTCCATGACATACTGTTTAATAAGAGAACTCCTCTCTGATAATGAGGAACTTGGGCAAAGGGAGAAGGAGAGAGAATCTTAAGCAGGCTCCACGCCCAGTGCTTGGGGCTCAAACGCACAACCCTGAGATCCTGACCTGAGCGGAAATGAAGGGTCAGATGCCTAACTGACTAAGTCAGGCAGGTGCCCCCATCATCTATCTTAATGAGATTTTCAGCTCTTTCTCAACAGTCGAGTTTTGAAAACTCTTCTGATATGAGATGATGAGTGGTAGTAAAGAGGGATCCAAGTTCTAGGAAATGCCAGCAATTAAGAATTATGAAAATACCAAACACTTATGCCAATTTGATTTTCTTCAGTATTGCACACAATTCTGTGAACATATGAGACCTGAAAAAAACAATGACAAAGAAGCCACCCAGGCCCTGATGTCAAAGCAGAGCTGAGCCTGTTCCTCTTGAAGTGCACACTGAGCTAGTACATGGAGTCACTGATGTTTGAGCAATTTCCTGCTCTCCTGAGAGCAGGATGCAGGACTGCCCTGATTCTCTGCTCTCTGCCAGAATGCCCAAGCACAGCTCAGGTCACCCAGGACCTGAAGAAACAAACCCTTGAGTTGGTTGCATTTCCTCACAGGGTACTAAGCAATATTTGCTCTAAGTTCAATCCCAAAACAACTAAGCAAAATTGAGCATCACAGGAACATATTATGGTTAGTCCAAGATATTTGTCCTTGGAATAATTGACTTGTCTCTGTCCACATGATGGTCAGATTTCTTCTCCAGATTTCCATTTTAACATTCTGCCTTGAAACTATAGAGACCTTCTACTCTTTTATTGAAATTGATATCATCTACCATGAAATTCTCTATCAAAAGTCCCTTTTGGTTGAGGGAGAGAAGGACAACTTAGCATATCTCCAATTCTCTATAGGTCATCAATCCTATATTTTTTTCTGCAGTCCTGAAAGAAAAAGATTTTTCATACATTTTTTTATACTTCAGTTCTGATTTTAAATAATCCTATCTCCTGATGGGATTTATAGAAAAAAATGGGGAATTTTAAACTCCCAGATGTTATCAGCAAAAAGAAATTAGGATCTAGATATTGAGGTCAGCTATTAGGAATTGGGGTTGAGATATTCTAAAATTTCACAATTTTTATGTAAATATAGATTGTACTGGATATTCAGGGAGACTTGCTCAATATAAAGATTCAAATTCTCTTCAATCTCTGGAATATTGACATATTTGTCTACTATGACTCCAAAATGCACTGTCTTGCTTACTGTAGCTTTATATTTAGTATACTTAAATAGCTATGAAAATATATATTCATTTATATTATATTATGCATATTATAACAGCTATATTAAAGTCTAGAAATCCGATAGTGTTATTCCTCCAATTTTGTTCTTTTTAAAAAAATGTTTTTACTCTCCTAAGTCATTTGTATTTCCATATGAATTTTTAAATCAGCGTGCCAATTTCTTCAAAAGTGCCTGCTGGGATTTGGTAAGGATTGCATTGAATCCATAGATCAATTTGGAAAGAATTGACATCTTAATGATAATGAATCTTCCAATCCAATCTTAACAGTAATGGACTTGGGAAGGAGAGAAGGTAAACCTCTGTGCTTTGATGTAATGATTTTACTGGAAGCTTTATGATCTTTATTTTTCTCTGTATCAATCTTCCCCTGCTAACTTCTAACATAGAAAGTTTCAACTATTCTCAAATAAACAATATCCATTTCACTTAACACAGTTGTCTTTCCTAACTAATCCCTTTTTTTCCTGCACAGCCAAATGAATGGAACCAAATTACTCTCAATACATTTTCATTACTTACATCCTTGAGATCCAGTTTTGCCACAACTCTACGCCATTAGTTCTTGGTGTCCTATCCCACTCAAAAACTGTTGCTCTATTTCTTAGTCCTACAGTTTGTAACCTTTTGGTATCATTTCACTGCTGTCTTTTTTCCTCTCTGTAAATCTCTCTTTCCCTTTTGAATCTTAAGGACAATATTTCCCAGGTTCTGAGCCCCCCACTTTTGACTATCCTTTATGCCAGCTACAAGATCGAGCATATTTCTTTTTCTATTAAAGATTTTATTTATTTATTTATTTATTTATTTATTTATTTATTTATTTGGCAGCAAGGTAAAAGGCAGTGGGAGTGGGAAAGAAAGAATCCCAAGCAGACTCCAAGCTGAGCTTGAAGCCCAACATGGGGCCTGATCCCATGACCCTGAGCCAAAATCAAGATTTGGACCCTCAATTGATTGAACCACCTAGGTACCCTCTAGCATAATATTTCTTAAAATGTATTCTAGAAAGCACTAGCACTTTGGGATATTAACTGGCAAAAAACGCTGAAAGGAAGGAAGGATAGAAGGGGGAAGGAAGAAAGAAGAGAGAGAGCAAGAGAAAGAAAGAAGAAAAGGAAGGTAGGAAGGAAAGAAGGAAGGAAGGAAAAGAAATAATCCAATCAGTTTAGGCAACATAAGCTCAAGAGTCCTGACTGTAAAGGCTTTTAATATGCTATTGGCCATCATACAAGATATGGAAGAAATTACAACATCTGGCATTTACCAAACATGTAAGCCTGGTGATACAAGCCCTGGGAGAGTAATAAGGCACTGAAAGTTGCCATGCCTACCAGAGGGACCCGAGTAAATCAAGTATCCATTCCTTAGTTTCCTCTTCTTTTATTCTTATATAATTTTTCCAGTCTCATCTTTGGAATTCAGCATACATTTTATTATTCAATAAATATTAATTCAAATTTCTCATCTTTACTGAACTATTATTCATCAATAAATTATAATGATCTCAAGGTTTCAGCATTATATTCCCTAACTTGAGAGATATTTCTCTCCTAGCAGTGAATGGGATTACTTTTAGTTTTAAAAATAATTTTGAGGGAAAGAGCAGGGGTGAAAATGGTAGTGAGAAAGCAAAATCACCTTGGAGGAGTGCAGACTCCTGAATTATAGAAATATTCCAACCTTCCATTCTGTGGTCAAAGGGAAAAACTGGATCTCGAGGTACCAATTATGGTTTATATCTGGTATGTTCAAGATGACTAGAAGTATCTGCTTTAAGATGCAGAATATTGTGGTCAGACTAGGAACTAGAGCTGCACTTAAAAATGTTTTAGCAACTAGATCAAACCGAGCTCCCTCACACCCAAAAAAATGACTTCAAATTCTAGTTTTCAGTTGTTGTGACGAAGTGGGCTAATCAATAATAAATTGCAGTCAGTCCAGGGGCTATTCTGACTTTTTAAAAATTCTGCCTTCTTTGATCAATATGGTATCTGCCTTCTTTATGGAATGATATCAGAAGTGATGCTCTCTGTCTCCCACAGGAAAAGGTGACAAGAGGTACCAAGGTCCATCCACATTTATGAAATCAAGAGCATAGATGATACCATTTGGAATTTAAGAACCAAGAGGGACAAAAAAGAAACAAGTATCTATTAATTTAAAAAATTGTTTTTGTGAAGGAAAACAAAAAAATGCAAGAGCATTCATGTTTAATAATGAAAGGGATAGGGCATAGATTTTTGAGTTCATCTTACATGTGATTTATTCAACAAACTTCCTATACTGATTTTAACTTGGGTTTTTCAACTCATATGTTGCTTCATATTTACTGCCAAAATAAATATGCTTTCCATTTTGTTTTAAGATGGAAGGCGTGGGTATTTAATCAATGTTAAATGAATATTACAAACATTTATCTGGAATAAAAAATATGAGGTACTACAAAAAAGGAAATATAGTTTTTTCTTATTAATCATTTAAAGATATTTGATAGTTGTTCTAGCTGCTGGCTGTTGTAGAGTATTAAAATCTTTTCTACTATTTTTTTCTAATATTTAAGAATAATGAATGGCTTAGAGTTTAGCAGGGTCAGCTGTTATGGTATAGAATCATGCAACAGGAAAGATTGACTAATATGTTGTTTCATTTTAGGAAAATTAAACATTTTTCTTTTTGAAATCCTTATTATTAACTGTGATTTGCCATGAGAATGTCCTATAAAGCCCTGGGAGAATGATTTTCACTGGAAAGCTAATCATAGATCCAGGTCCTCCAAAGTATGCTTTAAGTTAAGCCATTTATGGCAAAGGAATTAACATTTTTAGAGCATGTGATGGTCAATTTTATATGTCAACTTGGATAGCCTATAGTAACCAATTATTCAGTTAAACATTCATCTTGATGTTGCTGTGAAGGTTTTTGGTAAATGAGATTAACATCTAACAAGAGTTGACTCGAGGTGAAGGAGATTATCCTGCATAAGTTAGGTGGGCCTGATGCAGTCAGTTGCAAGTCAGTCTCCTTTTAGAGGAGAATTGAGATTTCACTGAAAAGAAGAAATTCCACTGGCAACTGCAGCTTCAGCTCCTGCTCCAGAGTTTCTAGCTTACCATATATATGGGTTTTGGACTTGCCTGGCTAGTCAATCGCACCATCCAGTTCTTGTGATAAATTATATAGATTATATATGAATATATATTATATATTCATTTTATATGTATTCATACAAACACATATATACACGCTATATATGTATAGACAGGTGTCTGCTGTTAGAGGATTTTGCGTCTAATTGTGAAATATATAAATATATTCATTTCTTTTTTGTTGAAGAACAATTGCACATATATATTTGTGTGTGTGTGTGTGTCCCTGTGTGTGTATCCCACTGGTTCTGTTCCTTCGGTGGAACCCTGATTGGCACAGGGCACATACTTTGCAATGTCCGGCTTTTCCTCAAAGACACTTTCCTGACATCTTAAAGTTTGTACCTTCCCCTTTCCATCACTATCTAGAACAGCATTAAGCCTATTTTCTTCATAAAATTTATGACAATGTGGGAGGTTTTTAAAATTTATTTAATTTTTAAAATGTCTTTCAGCACAACTAAAATAAAATTTGCTGAGGTTAGGCACCCTAATCTGCTCATCCATTGATGTATCCTCCAGACTGGCTCATAGCAAGAGCTCAGTTAGTTGGATGAATGAAAATAAATAGATTATCTCATTTAATCCTCATAAAGTCTCTATAATGTGAAATCTATGATCCCCATTTTACCAACCTCAGAGAAATTAAGTGATTTACCTCAAGTCACATAACTAGTGAGTGAGGGATCTGAGATTTTAACCCAAATGTCCCATTTCCAAAATCCATTCTATTTCCATTATATAATGTTGACTGATTTGTCTTTTTGGGAAACTTAACATCTACAGTGTATCAAGCTCTTAAGTAAGCACTGTGGAGAACACAGAAAGGAATCACAAACAATGTGATCAGATGTACAAGTAGGTCTATCACTCAGCCCTGTGCACACAGGTAGACAAAGCAATTGTTTTGGTGGGACTCCTGCTCAGGAGGCCAGCAGGAGGCAAGGGACTTTGGTGCTAAGGAAACTATTCAAATGGGCCTTGGGGGGTGGGACTGGAGTTAGGCAGAAGTTCAATTTAAATACAAGAAGTAAAATTGGTGAAGACACATAACACTTGCATGTCATGAATAAGAAAGTGTCAAAATTCAAGTCCCTTTAGAGTATGTGGGTGGGGGGATTGATAGGAGACCACATATGGAATAGACTTGAATTCTGAACCTAACCCTGTGTGTCATGGTAGTGAGCATGCTAGCTCACACTTTGTGTGTTTGTTTCTTTTTGACAGTGCAAGTTGTCATTTAAACATTGTTAGCAAATTTGATTTTTGAAGGTGGAGACATTAATTACTATCATTGGAATGAAAGGACTTTCTCATTGGTCAGTATGTTATTCCAGTTTCCTAGGAAACAAATACTATGACATAATTAAATTTGTAAGAATTTTATCAGGGAACACACTTTGTAGGGGAGTGGGAGGGTGGGGAAATGGAGAGGGATGTAGGTGAGACTGGGAGAACGGTGTGAACATGATTCTGATATGACCCCTAGTGAAGGATAGAGGGTGGGGAGATTGAGCAGAGGCATCCTGACTCTGTCCTACAACCTAAGGAATGTAAGCAAGGCCATCAGGAGTTCTTAAGTGAAAGCCAGCTATGGAGGAGTTCCTTGTTTTAGTCTTCCCATCATGCTCATGCTCAGTAGTTGACTGGGTGTAGCCTGGGGGAGGGGTGGCCCCACATCTGGGTCTTCAGTGACGTACTTCAGCTAGTCTGTGCCCTTACAAAAGAGTTTCTTTCTCAAAATTAGGAATCTAAGCTGGAGTCTCTCTGGGAATCATTATTTATTTGAGGGAGAGATGGTTGACCTTTGGTATAATTATTTTTCAATAAAAAGAAAATACCTTTATATCACAATCAGACACAAAGTCCTCCAATTGTATTAACAGTTGAGTGTCATTTTCCATTGAAATACCTATAACTGAAAATACATAACTTCTATGTCAAAATGAAGACATGGGCTGGCATATGGTATGCTATGGAATGGGAAAAGGGGGGAAAGATAAGAATTAACACTTATTGAGGGCTGTGCTCTTATTAAAATAAATATTTTCATGTTAGCCACTATCTTTATGTCCATTTTAGCAACGTCTAAACTGAGGCTTAGCGAACCTTAGACAACTACAAAGTCAGCAAAGTTGCGTTTGTGTCTCTGTCTCATGCTACTTTTTCTCTTTTCTCCACCTTTTTTTAGGGCAGTTTTAGGTTCACAGCAAAACAGAGGAAGGCACAGAGATTTCCCCCTAAACCCTCTGTACCTACACATGCATAACCTCCCCCATAATCCACATCTCCCGCTGGAGTGGTACATTTGTGACAACTGATGAACTTAACATGGACATCATAATTATCCAAAATCCATTGTTTACATTAGGGTTCATACATTCTGTGGTGTCATACATTCTGTGGGTTTCAATAAATGTAGAATAACTTGTTTCTGTCATTATGGGATTATACAGAGAGATTTTACCACCCTAAAAATCCTCTTTGCTTCATCTATCTCCATCCTCTACTCCTAGAAACCACTGGTCTATTTTACCTTCACTTATTCTTTCTTAAATGCTTTTCCTTCCTTTATGTAGATTTGAATTTCCGAGCTATATTATTTTCCTTCTTGCTAAAAAATGTTTGTTTGTTTAATATCTGTTTTTAATTTTAATATTTGTTTAATATCTGTTTTTTAAATATTTGTAATATTTTATGGCAAGACAAGTCTGCCGACAAAAAATTCTATTTTTATTTGCTTGGGAAAGTTTATTTCTTCTTTGCTTTTGGAGGATAATTTTGCAGGGTAAAGAATTCTAGGTTAGTGGTTTCTTGGTTTTTTTTCCCCTTTTTATCTGTGCTCTCTATAACTGTTCTCGCCTCCCACCTGGCCTCCACTTCTTTCAAACATGTTTCTTTATCTTTGATTTTCTGTTGTTTGAAAATGAATGACAGAGTGTAGTTTGGGTATTTATCCTGCTGAGTGTTCTCAGAGTTCCCTGAATTTGTCCTTTGGTGTCTGACATTAATTTTGGGAAATTCTGTCATTATTGATTCAAATATTTCTTCTGTTCCTTTCTTTCTTTCTTTCTTTTTCCTTCTGGTTCTTTTTTTTTTTTTTTTAAGATTTTATTTATCTATTTGAGAGAAAGAGAGAGGGAGCACAAGCAGGGGGCAGCAGCAGAGGAAGAGGGAGAAGCAGGCTCCTCACTGAGCAGGAAGCCTGATGCAGGGCTTAATCCCAGGACCTTGAGATCATGACCTGAGCTGAAGGCAGATGCGTAACCAACTGGGCCACTGAGGCACCCCCTTTCTGGTTCTATCTTATGCATATATTACACCTTTTGTAGCTGTTCCCACAGTTCATGGATAATCTGTTTTCTAGCTTTTGTTCTTTTGCTTTTTTGTTTTTGTTTTTTCCCTTGTCTTTAGTCTGTTTTCTCTTTCCTTTTTGGTGTTTGAGTGCCCTATTGATATATCCTCTAGCTGAGAGATTCTTTCCTCAGCTGTGAAACAGCTACAGCGTTACAGTGGTTTTTTGTTGATGTTGTTTTTATCTCAAGCATTTCTTTTCAGTTCTTTCTTAGGATATCCTTCCCTTTTCACATTCTTCATCCATTCTTGCATGTTGTTTATCCATTGGAGCCCTTAGCATGTTAATCATGATTTTTTAAAATTTCTGGTCTGGTAATTCCAATACCTGTGCCATGTCTGATTCTTCTCCTGCCTCTGTCTTTCCCAATGGTGTTTTTGATGCCCTGTAATTTTTTTCTAGATATCCAGACATGATGTTTTGAGTAAAACAGTGACTGTAAATAGGACTTTAGAAATGTGATGAGATGTGAGGGTCAGGGAAAACATTCAATAGTCCTGTGATTGGGTCTCAGTCTTTTAGTGACTCGGGAGCAGAAACTTCACAAGAGTCTCTCAATTGCTCTTGTTTTTGTTTTTCCTCTCAATTAGGTGAGCAGGATGACTAGAGTGGAGTAGAGTAGAGTTGGGGATTTTTCCCAGGTCCATTAGGCTCTAGTAACACCCTCGTAGGTTAGGCTCTAGGTAGCTAGTTTTCCCTGATAGCAGGTCCTGTGAAGACCAGAGTGCTCTGACATATTTCAAAATTGTGCCTTTTCCTTTCCCCCTGCCAGAAGCAGGAGGGGATTTTTTCCCTAATATTTACTGTGGGAATCTTGTTTTTGGAGGTCAATCTCACAGGATTGTGGGGTCCTGTATGACAGGGTCACCCTGGAGTTTTTAACTCTCAAAGTGGTCTGCCCTGAGTCTTCATCAATTCATCAGCTAAAATTTAGGTTTTCTCACTGGGCCACTGGCTCCTGGAGCAGCATCTATGAGGGTGTCTCTGCCCTGTCAGCCATATTCTCTGTGTGTGCTCGTCTGACTCTCCAACCCACAGAGGCAGCAGTTTGCCCTATGTCCTCCTCTCTCTTACTGATCCAAGAATGGTTATTGATTTTTCAGGGTTTTCACCTTTTTGCTTGTTAAGACAGAGCAGTGACTCTCAAGTTCCTTAAGTGTGGATCTGGAAACTGGACCTCCCATGCTGCTTTTAGATAATGTGTGAGTGGCACGTATGTCATCTGAGGATAAGGAGGGAAGAAAGGAAAGAGTGGAGTTCAGAAGACAGCATTTCACTTCTTAATTTTCCCTGGGTCAGTGTTGCATCTCTTTAACTGGGAGGGTAGTTTTGGAGGCGATGCATGACACCACAGGGGAACAAATAGAAACTGGGTGAGGAGGCATATAGGAGGTGAGAGAATGAAGGGGCTGGTGCCATGAGGAGAGAGGCTACATCCTCCTCCTTACAGACTGGTAGAAATGAATTGCAGAGTCTTGAGTGCCCTTAAATTTAAAATTTAGGTTCTTGGCTATTATTAGTTCTATGTATCTTGCAGACTTGAGGTTTATTAATGACTTATTACCATATTGGTTAATATTAGTACAACAGGACCTTCCCATTTGTCATTTATTCCTTGAACCAGTTTTCACTGCCTGTGGGCCAGGCCTACTCTATTAGGGGCTGAGAACACTGCAGGAAGGAGGCCAGATGTGATCCTTACCCTCACAGGGCCTACTTTTAAGTGACTGTGTAGAAGCTGCTTTTATCAAAACTAGCTATATTGCAATAGCCTGTATGCAATTTTTGAGAATCCTAATCGTATTTCTGAGCAATCCTGTCCCTCACTCCTCCTACACCCACATACACACATACTCATTATCCTCTGGCTATCAGAATTGTTTTTCTCACAGCATCTGATACGACCTTAAATACCACCCATAGCTACCCATGAACTCCAGACATAACCTGACCTAGAAAGTTTTTTTCTAGTCTTATCTCTGGCCATCCACCAGATCCCCCACCCCATCTCGTATTCCAACCACATAGAGATACTTCAGATTCACCCAATTTTCCCAATTTTTGTATGTGCTATCCCTTTTACATGAATGCTTTACTTCATTTCCTTCATCAAGTAAACTGATATCAGTTATGAGCGAATTCAGATGTCCTTTCATCTAAGAAA
Organism: Vulpes lagopus; assembly: GCF_018345385.1. Classification (NCBI taxonomy): domain Eukaryota; kingdom Metazoa; phylum Chordata; class Mammalia; order Carnivora; family Canidae; genus Vulpes; species Vulpes lagopus. The sequence continues at coordinate 32,219,520 of NC_054846.1, forward strand.
TCTTCACTCTTTCCTCCAGGAAACTGTTCATCTCTCCTCTGGAGTCATGATTTATATTCACATATGTTATGACAAATATACATGGCATTGTAATCATTTGCCTAAACTATATTTTCCCCCTTTGTTCCTCTATGAGACTGTGTCTTGTTTTTGAAACTTTAGTGCTAGCAGAATTCCTGCAACATAGTAGAGAGTAAATTAATGGTTAGTTGATCTGATTCCACTTGAATGAAGATTGTGGTTAAGAATACTCAGTTTTGATGTTTTGTGGTGGGTATTAATTCTCATTCAGAAACATCATTTAATTAAATAAGAGTACCTGGTTCTTATTTTTTTATGATTAAATATTTAGATGTATAGATTTATATCGGAGTAAGTTACCTTATGAGAATTGTAATAAATCATTCTCAATATTTTGTTAATTCTGATTTGGGGCAAAGACTAGGTTTTTGAAAATAAAATATGATGAGTGAGAAGTGCTTAACATTTTAACGTTTCAAATACTATAATGTGATTTACCTCAAATCCAGGATTTGGGCAAAGGTTACTCCAGAGATATATGAAAATCCCCACACTCTTCTAAAATAACTGAATGTAGGCCACTCCTGAGGCTGTTTATTTTTACATGATATACAATGAAAACACTATAATTAAGAATGGGTAAACCCAGCTGTGCTTTGGGTTTATCAAATTTCTTAACGTTGTTTTTGACTATTTGGAGTCTGTGAAGAGTAAAGCCTACTTTTCCAAGAATTTTCCCTCGATTTTTAAATCAGTGTTTATTTTAAAAGAAGTATAATCCATATGGTTTTGATTCCTCCACACTTAACTCATCCAAATGCAGTTCTGCAAGAACTATTTGAAGTCGAAAGCTTTTTGAAATTTTTATGAGCTTTTTTTGTCTTTTTTTTCCCCCTCAGAAGAGGAAGCAATACTTTGCCAAGTGTAAACAAAGCTAATCACCAAACAGTTTTATGTTCTAAAATAATGAAACTGGATTGGGTGCAGAATTTGACAAAATAGTTCACTTATCCCTAGTGAAATTGTTGTCTAAACTCATACATAGACCGCCTTCTCTAAAGGAGGGCCAGACGACGCCAGCACTATACCATCCAGACTTTCAGATCTCACATAGTTCAGCAGCTAACTGAGTTGTTTCCCAGCCAGGTTTTACTTATAATATCTTTATTTTGCCATAAAAGCCACCTAAGTGCAATATTAAATATCATGACAGCTGAGAAAAGCTATTGATAGGGCCTGTAAATGGAGAAGCAATACCGCATCTATGAATGAGTGCTTCTAGGGATTGTTAGACCTGCGTAGGAAATCAAGGAGGAAAAAAATACAAGATTCTGGATGCTTCCAAAGTTGCACCTAGAAGAGCTATTGGCAAACTATAACTTGGAGATTAAAAACCGCCTGCTAACTGTTCTTGTAAATAAAGTTTTATTAGAACATGTCCACATCCACTCATCTACGTATTAACTATGGCTATTTTTTTTGCCCTAATGACAAAGTTTTGTAGTTGTTTATTTTTTTTTTAATATTTTATTTATTTATTCATGAGAGACACACAGAGAGAGGCAGAGACATAAGCAGAGAGAGAAGCAGGCTCCATGCAGGGAGCCTGATGCCGGACTCAATCCCAGGACCCAAGGATTATGCCTTGGACTGAAGGCAGACACTCAACCACTGAGCCACCCAGGAGTCCCTTTAGTTGTGACAGAACCATATGGAGGGCAAAGCCCAAAACATTTACTACCTGGACTTTTACAGAAAAAGATTATGGATTCCGATTCAGGTGATACTAATAACCCTTACCTCCTCAGCTCTGGAAATTATACAAAACTCCTCTGAAAGTCATATTCCCACTCTAGATCAAGGATTAGAAGTATATTTTAAAAATAGAGATTTTTAAAAAGGAAATATCAGAAGACAAGTATATGTAGTAAATATATGTTATTGTTCACATAACAGTAAAAATAGATTTATTTACCAATAATATCCCACATTCTGATATCTCTACAACCAAATATTTTGGGGATTTGTAAAGTACATGCAATTCTCTCAGCATGAAGGTATTCATGGTTGGATATCTCTAGTGAAGTGATTGTTTTTTTCCTTCAATTATTAATGTAACAGAAAAATAATAGTCAGATTTTTTAAAACTTACTTTGTGCTAGCACCTACAATGTTTCTTCCTGCATTATTACATTTCATCTTCACAAAAGCACTTTCCTGGGTTATTTAAACTCTAGAGATTTCAATTTATTATTTTGTAAAATAATATTATCTGCTTCTTAGGGCTATTTTGAGAGTCAAAAAAATTAATACTTATATGGTCCCTAGGAGAAAGCCTGTGATCTGCTTATGTCTCTGCCTCTCTCTCTGTGTCTCTCATGAATAAATAAATAAAGTATTTTTAAAAATGTAGATACACAGTATCATGTATATGTGTGTATATATGTGTATGTGTATATGTACACACATATATATGGTGTGAGAATTTGAACTGATGGTTTGATGAGGAGTCTTGAGAATCCAGTGATGATTGGGGTAGGACAGTTGATGACATGAGAGCTATGGATTGATGGCCACGTTGAGGCTAGGGGCTTGGAAGAAGTATCGATGCACAAGCAGATAGTCTTGCTAAATAAGTTGTTTTGGCTGATTTATCTTCTAAAGAACAACTATTTCTTGGCCCATGTAGCTTTGTTTTTGCCTATCCTAGGTATTGTTTACCACAAAAGCAGAAAAGTTCGTTGGCTTAGTTTTCACATTGTATGTAATCGTTAATTATGTGTCAGCAATTTTCATTATTATGGTTTTTTATTTTTTTTGATTTTTTTATTTTTTATTTTATTTATTTATGATAGTCATACAGAGAGAAAGAGAGAGAGGCAGAGACACAGGCAGAGGGAGAAGCAGGCTCCATGCTCCGGGAGCCTGATGTGGGATTCGATCCCGGGTCTCCAGGATCGCGCCCTGGGCCAAAGACAGGCGCCAAACCGCTGCGCCACCCAGGGATCCCATTATTATGGTTTTTTAAAAAAGATTTTATTTATTTGATCATGAGAGACACAGAGAGAGAGGCAGAGATCCTGGGACTCTGGGATCACAACCTGAGCCGAAGACAGACGTTCAATCACTGGGCCACCCAGGTGTCCCTCATTATAATGTTTTATTATTATTATTATTTTAGAGATGAGGTAGTTGAGACTTAGGAAAGTTAGATAATTGCCCAAAGTCACACAGTCCAGACATCATTATGGCCCATATATAATTCAATTCCCTGCAGTTGAAAGACTGTGGTCTCTTATGGTCTCTCCTCTGGGAACCATTCTTAGCTCAAAGTTGCTCTTAGCTCCCAGCCACAAGACCCTCTCACCGAATGGCAGCTCACTTCTCCAAAGCCAGCAGGAGAATCTTGTTTTGGAGTCTTGCTCCAATTTGCTAAGACTGAGTATTATATATCAGAATCAAGAGGGTAACTATCTCAACACCCTTGCTAAATAACATAACCTAATCAAGGGGGTGGCTTTGCTATATTCTATTGGCTAGAAACAAGTCACAGGTTTTCCCTTTGCTCATGGAATTATACAAGGGCATGACTTGCTGGAGGGTCACTTTAGGATATCTCAGTCATCTCTGCTTTGGGTGACATGGTCTTATTCCTGGCTCCCAGGAGCCTGGGTTGTGATTATCCAACTGGTGCTTATCAGCTTCACAATGCATTTTTTCCTACCTCTGTTTCCTCTAACACCATAGGGTCTATTAAGACATGGGACTAAGGTGCTGTGCTGTTGGTACCACAGGCTGGACATACTACCAAGACTTTCCTTCTCTGAATTCTGCACGAAGCTAGCAACTTTCCATATCAGCAGGTAAATGGGCCAGAACAGAATTCTTATATAAAGAATGTGTTGCCACCATAACCCTAAGGAACTTATCAGGCACCGTGCTATCTTCTTTGTTGTAGAAGCTGTAAGATGCAGCGATTTCTTTTATTTTTGAAGTGCTATCCAAGCACAGCCATGACCACTAACCTCCTAAAACTATACTGAAGTGATAGGTCTAAGAATCTTCATCGAGTTTATCTCCTGCTCTCTGAAGTACATGTTATCTTACCAAGGTTTCTAATACACTAACCCCTTCTTGCCTGTGCAATCAGCATGATGTTGTCAATATAATGGATCTGTATGATGATCTGCAGAGTGCTCAGTGATCCAGAGATCTTTAAGCTCTATTTTGTCACAGGAGGGAGTGAGGCTAATATAGCTGATTCAAAAGTGTAAATGAATACTGTTGCACATAAGTGCAAACTGTTTCTGATCCTCTTTTCATATTGAAATACAAAAGAATACATTTGCCAAGTTAATGACTCCATTCCACAGACCTGAGACCTTATTAATTTGTTGTGGCAGATACTGTGATCCGTCCTAATTGCTTGAGCTTGTAGTGGCCATTATCTGGGATCCATCTTGTTTCTTCCAGGGCCAGATTGGTGAACAAAATAGAAGTTATGATATTGATCACCTTTCTAGTTTTTATTGATGGCACTAATTTTTGCTGTGTTCTCCTGACTCCTCAATGTGATGTAGTTTTTAATTTGCTATCTTGGCCACATGGAGTTAGTTTCAGTGGTTTCCAGTTGGGCTTCCCCACTATGATGGCTGTTACCCCACCAGCCAAGGACCCAGTGTGGGGTTACTCCAAACTCCCACTGTATCAATTTCAACCACATGCCCAGGCTCTGGAGAAATGATGATGGTCAGAAACCCAATGGTACCACTGTGAGCTGGGCTTTAGTCAGTTCTCCATTCATTTCCTTGCTTCTATAAGCTCCCATTCTAACAAAAAGATCATGGAAATGCTCTGGATCTCTAGCTATCAAAGTCAGCTCAGACCTTGTGTCTAATACTTCTTGAGTTATATTTTCCCAGTGTACCATCACTTGAGAAGTGGGCATGAGTCCCTTTGGGAAAAGGCAGAGATTCATTACATTAATTACTTGCTGTAGTGTTGCATAATCCTTTATGCTAAAGACACAGCTATGTTTTCAGTCAGTAGGCTCCAGATCTGGAAACCAGTTCAGCACTGTGAAAGGAATTGTGGCTTTGTATCTGGAAGACTGCCTTCAATCTCCTATCCCTCTATTCTTGATTATTTCTGGTTGTATATGTGAATGAGCCATTTCTTTGGCTGCCTGTCTGTTCTGTCCTTAGGGACACTATGTTCTATTAACCAGCTCCATAACTCCCTGGAGGCCACACTCCTTTGTTGCTCCTCTGACCTTGGTAGACTTAATGGTACTTACAGTCCCCTGGCTTCTGCTGGTTAAAAGCTGCCACCTGGCCTCTATTTCTATGAAGTCCCATTGTCCCCAAGGATATTAACAAGCACCACTCTGGTCTGCAGGGAAGGACCAACACTAAATGCGCAAGTGATGCTGGTGCCATAATCACTGGTCCATTCCTAATTGTCTAGGCACATGGTGTATTCTAGGGCCTCCCATAAAATACAATTCTCTGATGGGTCTTCTAGCTTCGTATGTTGGTTCCAGCCAGTCCACTTTCCTTAGCTGCTTTATTACTTCTGTAGAGTAGATCTCTGCTAGGGAAAATCAAGCAATCCCACTTTGCTCAGCATTGGCCATGACTTCCCATGTTCTTATGGTTACCTTAGCAGCAGTTTTGCCCCATCCTCAGGGGTCCTTGGCAAGATTTTCACATTTTGTCTTTGGAGAATCAATGAATCCTTGCACTCCTTGATCAAGCACCCTCAAATCCAATATAGCCTGGATGGCTTTATTTATGGATTCTACTAAACATTTGTGGAAGATGTAATAGATACTAATTCTATATAGAGATAATTTTGCCTAGACAGTTGAAGTGGAGGTAATACTTCATAAGTATTCTGTGAAGTAGGCAGCCTAATAGGCAGCCTAACCTATTAGATAATTCTAAAACTCATATCAAAGTGAAAAAAAAATAAAAAGAGGTTAAAAACCCTTTGCAAAAGAGTAATAGGCTGGAAAATTTATATTATTTGACCTCAGATATCATACATCTACAGCAATCAAGACAGCATGGGGTTTGCCTAAAGGTAAACAAATAGATCATTATAATAGGTAGAATCCAGAAATGGACCTATACATATATCGTCAATTGATTTTTGACCAAAGTCCAAAAGCAATTTAGTGGAGAAACTTTTTTTTTTTTTTTTCAAAAAAATGGTGCTGGCACAATAGATATCCATGTGCAAGAGAGAGAACATTGTCCTTACCTTGCAAGAAACTAACACAAAATGGATCATGAACCTAAGCATAAAAACTTAAACTATAAGATTTATAAGTTCTCAAAAAAAAACAACTATAAAAGTTCTTTTAGGCAAAAATTTCTTAGATGCAATGTTAAAATTTTGATTAATTTTTAAAAATCATAAATTAGTTTTACTAAATAAAAAATAATAATAAGTAAACCTGTGCTCTAGGCTAGCATAAGAAAGAGTGGACTTTCCTCTGCAGAGAGGACACTGAAGTCACTTAGATCCAGGAATTTGTCTCTTAGGAGATTGAAAAGACAAGCCATAGACTGGGTATACATACTTTCAGAAGTTCCTGATAAAGGACTCGTATACATAATATATAGGGGACTTTCAAAATTCAATTATTAGGAAACAAACAACACAATAAAAAAAAAAAAGAAAAAGAAAAAGAGAAAGGTTTGAACAGCTTCTTTCCTAAAGATGTGTGGTAGACAAATAAGCAGAAGAGGAAAATCACAATTATGAAAGTGATAAAAATAGTAATAAATTTAGAAAGTTAAGACCTATAAGGAAATTCTTACTGAGTTAGGATCATCTAGTTTAGCAATTCAAGTTGGTTCTTCTCTCCAAGTTGGAGCCAGAATTAATCAAACTGTGGGATTATGTTAAATTAATATAGGTGAGATCTTTCTGCTACCATCTTTAGTTGTCTTTATTCATGGTTTTATGTTTGTGAGAGCAAAACGCAAAGTCAGGAATTATTTGGTTTAGCTAAGCACAGAGATTGATTTAATATTTGCTCTGGGAAGATACAAATTTTCTCTGCTGCTTTGCAGTTTGTTTATAATGTTTCTTCATTGTAAAACTGCAGAGGCCATTCCCATGGTAGTGATGGAGGGGATGGGTAGAGGGGAGTGCTTCTTGAATAACAAATCAGAGGAAGAGTCAAGAAATTATATTAAGCTGTTAACCTCAAATGGAAATGGTTTGATTATATGTTGGAACCATTTTTCTTGGAAGTATCAAGCGGCCTAGGGCTTGAAGGGAAGTAGCCAAGGGCAGATCCAGAGAGAAATCTGGGATTGAGTTCTAGAGTGGACTTAAAACCCCATCAGAAGAAGCAAAGAGGCCAACTGGCATCCAACTGAGTTGAAGTTTAAGACCTTGATTAGGCATATAAATCAACAACGGAAACGGCCAAAGAGCCTATTTATTCATTCAAAGCCTGCCTTATGCTTGGCATTAGCAGAAAGGGGAATACACCTGTGAACAGAAAAGACATGGCTTGTGAACTCAGAGTTTACAATCTGTAGTCAGCATTTGAGAATGTGAGAATAAGGCTCGCATACCAGTTCTTACTGCAAATTGGGTCCAGTTGCTAGAACTCAAATTCATAGAAGCCAGTGTTAACATTAGGGCACATTATACAAATTGAAATCAATCCCAAATACGTTGAAGAGTCATCCAGGTCTCTAGGAACTTTATATCCAGTTAATAAGGCCTAATTTTCTCCAAAAGTCTTCTCTTGGCCAAAGACTAGATATCAGACGTTGTAACCTTGGTACTAGCCCATCCATAAACCTTTTATGTGTCTTACAACTGGCTTTACACAGCATTTTAAATGAAGTATGTGTGCTATAAATTTCAAATTGTTAAAGCTTCTCATACACATCTTCAGCTAGGAAAATCAGGAAGTAAAGAGATATTTATTTATCTTATTTTTTTAAAGATTTTATTTATTTGAGAGAGATAGCAAGAGAGAGCATAAACCCGGGAGGAGAGGGAGAAGCAGGCTCCCTGCTGAGCTGGGAACCCTATGTCAGACTCCATCCCAGGACCCTGAGATCATGACCTGAGCTGAGGCAGCGGCCTAACCAACTGAGCCATCCAAGCACCCCTGGAAGTAAAAAAAACTTAGATGTTTCCATGACTTCAGAGTTTTCGTCTCATTTCTTTTCTCTTTATATGATAATTTAGAAATGCCTTCATTTCATTTGGTTGATCTTAAAGTTATTTAATTATTTTATTTACATTACCAAATAGGCCTCAAGTTTCTAACATGTATTTATTGTAGCATATTTGTAGTAAGTGATTTCCTGTTCTAATCCATTTTTAATAACTTCTCTAGCATTTGACATATTTTGGTAGGACATTAAAAACAAAGATTCACTTTTTGCCAAGTGGTTTTTTTTTTTTTTTTTTTTTTTTTTTTATGATAGTCACAGAGAGAGAGAGGCAGAGACACAGGCGGAGGAAGAAGCAGGCTCCATGCACCAGGAGCCTGATGTGGGATCAGATCCCGGGTCTCCAGGATCGCGCCCTGGGCCAAAGGCAGGCGCCAAACCGCTGCGCCACCCAGGGATCCCCTGTTTTTTTTTTTTTTTTTAATTAGTAAGTGTAATAACCTGGAGCTGTATGTTATACTGATAATAATTAATAATAATTTACTGAACACTTACTATGTGCAAAGCAGTATGCTAGTGCTTACACAGATAATTTAATTTGATCTTTAAAACAACTCCATAATGAAAGCATTATTGATAATTTAAATAGATTAAGAAGTTGAAATTCAAAAGAGTTAAGTAAACTGTACAAAACCCTACAGTCAATATGACTCCAGAAGTCCTTCATCTTAACCTCTGCACTGTATCACCTCACCACATTTAAAATCCCTTTGTTCTCAAGAAGAATCTAACATTCCAAACAGATGTTAATGTTATTATTATTCCTTGCTATTTCCACTCATGGTTTGACCTAAGTCTCGGGTCATTCCCAGCTTTGGTTGCATGTGAAATTGGCCAAGGAATAACATGCATAAAGGGAAGAGATTGTGATGAAATTTCTACTGACTTTACTGAGTGTCTCAGGACTTTAATGGAAGAAGTTTATTTCACATTTCAGAGGGAGGACGGATTCCTAGTAGTGTTTTATTGCAGAGTGTTCTGAGGCAACAGTGAAACTAGAAGGACCAATGTAATTGCATATGTTCCCAACTAAGGCACATTAGTCATGTTCTATTTTAGGAGAAGAGCCGGGTTTGGGATAGGCGAGAAACACAAGAGGAGTGATTGTACCCATAATTTGTTCTTTGTGAGATACGTAAGGTAAAGGTGGGATGTTAAACTTGTAAAACAACGTGAAATGAACATATCTTCATCTGAAGAGTATGTCTTCTGGTTTTTGCATTTTTCATGTCCAGCCATATATATATAACCACCTACTTAGTACAAAATTAATTGCTTATTTTTATTTTGGACCATCAGCAGTTTTTATATAGCTTGCTTGCTGTTTTGTTTTGTTTCACATAAGATTGAATGAATGCCATCTAGTGCATATTTCAGAACACAGATCCGGTTTATATTTTTTGTATTTAAATTTCAGAGTATTTAGCCTCATGATTGGCATGTAATACTAAAGAACTGAATAATTACATGATTATGGAAATAAATTTATTTCATAATTCGGAGCGATTGCATATTTGGGGAAGAATATCATTTTGTAAGGAATCGAGTCAGGCTCCTAAAATAGCATCATGCCCCCAGAAGTATTTTTGAGTATTCATTTGAAAAGAAAAATGCAAAACATGTGCTTAAAACCACTTTCTTTATTTTTAATCTTTTTAAATTTTATCTATTTTTTTAATCTTTTGTCTTTATCTTTAATAAATTCTGGTTAGATATGTTTTAGAATGTTATGATGTGGTCATTTGAGATTTGCACTTTGAGATGGGATGTATAGTTAGGGCTTTAGAAAAGATCAGTCCTTTGTCATGTTCTGTATTTTCTGATTGGAATGCTTGCTCTAGTAACAATTGAATGGACAATTTATTTCATTCAGCACAAAATTATTTATCATTAAGGAGAAGCAGGAAGCTGGCTAGTAATATGAATGAGAAAACTTTCCTAATTAGGCAGGAGACTAGCTTTCATGAAGATCCACATCCTCACATCCTGGCAAATTAATCTCTCTTAGCAGGAACTAGAAGGAGACTGGAAAGAGGATACTGTCTTTATCCTTCACAAAGAGCAGTGTTATTTTTGTGATAGTGGAGATGGAAGGAAGAGTGAGAAAAGAAAACCTCATTTTGCCTTTTGATCAGCTGAGTGTGAACTTCTTAGAGTAAGATGCCAGGTAGTATGTTGCTTTTATTGCTCATAACTCAAAGCCTTACAGAAGTTAGGTGTGTACATGTGTGTTTGTGTGTGTGTTAGACCTTTTCTCATGGTGGCTATTAGATTTTTCTCACTAGTAAGACAAACAAAAAGCATAGATCTTATGTAAAAAACAGAATCACAACGACATCACGAGGAAGAAAAGAAATATGATGTCAGTTTTATTTCAAGGAAATACAAAGAAGGAAGGCACATTTTTGACAAACCAGGGAATAAAAATAGAAGGGTATTAAAAGATAAGTACAGGAAGAATGATAAAAGTAACAAATTATGAAAAGGAGTTTATTACAAAATAAGTATTTGGTGGTTTTCTTTAATCTCATACTTTTTGGAGTTGCTTTGTGTTGTAATGCCAAGTTTTCACTGTTTGAATAAATCATTGAAATGATTCTACATTAGTGAGTCGTTAGGGTAGCCGTGGAGGTCTGCTGCCTGGATTTACTACTTTCAAAAGAAAACCTGTGGGGGAGCCTAGGTGGCTCAGTCAGTGAGGCGTCTGCCTTTAGCTCAGGTACATGATCCCAGGGACCTGGGATCGAGTCCCACATTGGGCTCCCTGCTCAGCGGGGAGTCTTCGTCTCCCTCTCCTTCTGCCCCACTCCCCAACTCGTGCTCACTTTCTCTCTCAAATAAATAAATAAAATCTTTAAAAAAGAAAAGAAAATCTGTCAAGGGGAGCCTGGAAGCTCAATAGGTTGAGCGACTGACTCGATTTCATAAGATCTGTGCTCAGTACAGTGTCCTTGAGATTCTCTCTTTCTCTCTCCCTCTGCCCCTTCCCCTGCACTTGCTTGCGCTGTCTCTCTCTGTCTTGCTCTCTGTCACTCTCAAATGAATAAGTGGATCTTTTTTAAAAAAGAAAGAAAACCTGTCAAAAGGAGTACAGCTGGATGACAATCTCTGGGTGCAGGTGCCTTCAAGCTTTGCCCCAACTTTGAGCCAAGGCCCATGCTCTTTGGACAGTCCTCAACCATTGAATATGAATGGCAGTGGTGCAAGAGGGTCTCAGTTTTGAAGCAGCACAGGACTCCTTAAAGAGCAGTCTTTTCTCTTTCCAGTGGTGCTCCCATGATCTTGGCTGAAATTTTCTCAGAGGTGCACTGCTGTATGGGGCTCATTCTACCCAATCCTTCAGCCTTCCTTCTCTCCTTTCACATGAGCCAGACCTTCACCACAGTTTGAAAGGTTTCCTTAGGCATTCCTGCCCTCCTTTGTGTTTTTGTGTTTCACAGGCATTTTTCTCAGTACACTTTTTGTACTTTTAACTCAATCTTGACTTCCACTTCCCAGAAGAACTAACATGATCAATACTGAAAGTAGTCTGTGATATCAAAGAATAAGATGAGGTTTTGCAACTGGATTATTTGCCACCTACCAGAAAATAATCTCTTCTCATCTGTGGATCATAGTTTCTGGCACAAAAGTGAAGTCCAATTGATAAAAAAAAAAAAAAATGTCATCAGTGGTGATTTGGGAGAATGTCTTGATAAATGTGAATTCTCCAGTTAGGCCAATATTCAGGCATTTTAGAAAAATGGAGCAAAGAAAATGCATTTGTCTGATTATTAGTAAGTTGAATTGTAGACCTAAAGAGAGATGATGATAAACTGAAAGTGGTTAACAAATAGCTCAAATATGAGTATGAAAGCTAGAAGATGGGGCACCTAGGTGGTTCAGTGATTGAGCATCTGCCTTTGGCTAAGGCCATGATCCTGGGGTCCTGGGATTGAGCCCCTCATTGAGCTCCCAATGGGGAGTCTGCTTCTCCCTCTGCCATGTCTCTGTCTCTCTCTGTGTTTCTCATTAATAAACAAAATCTCAAAAAAAAGAAAGAAAGAAAGAAAGAAAGAAAGAAAGAAAGAAAGAAAGAAAGCTAGAAGACATATTGGGTAGCTTGGAAAGAGTTCCTTATCTTTTATAAAGGGAGAGTGGAGAGTAAATTTAGTATCTGATATTTAGGGCCACTGACCCACAAAGATGACTGGATACTAATTGAAGAGTGTTCTTAAGCCCAAGGTGAGAGCCCTGTTTAGGAAAAGTTGGGGCATAAAAACAGAGAATTGGAGTATGTGGATTAATTTCCCCAAAGATCTATAATATGAAAGCCCACAGATTTGGCCCACTATTCTCTGCTAAGAGTTGACAATTTTCCTAGGCAGGAAGGTACTTCAGAGGCTCCACATAAGGTAGAAGGTATATCCCTCCAAGTTGGCCCAACCTTGTCTCCTAGCTTCTAGGCTGAAAAGCATGGCTGAATTCCAGCATAATTCAGCTATGGGATGTAAATATACTAGGATTGGTAAATAGGAAAAGAGTTAACAGCCCCTTGAAGCTTCAAGAACTAGCTGTCATGTACTATCAGGAGTCAGAAGGATGTCTGTAAGATTGGATTTTCAGAGTATTTGATCAATAGGAGGATACTTGTGATTGGCAAAGCAAGAGTTTATTGACTAAGTGGCATTCTTTGAAGCATGGGATTTAATGCTTTGTAAAAGACCCCAAGGTATAGGGGAAATTTGCTGCTAAAATGGGTCTTAGAACCTTGGAGAAAGTCTTGGCAAAGTTGAAACGCCAGAATTGCCATGGAAGATGATAGAGGCATAAAAGGAGTAAAAGACTGTAAAGTATAATAGAATAGATATATTATTGTCATGCCAAGAAATAAGAATAATATTTTCCATGGGGGAACCCATAAGACCCATAATTCACCAAGACCATGGGGAAACACTAATTCAATCAGTCATAACTCTTTTCCAAAGATCAAGATTGACTGTAGGAAAGACTTTTGTCACATCATCAGGACATCTCACAGACCATAACACTGTTCCATTACATTCAAATTCATCAAGGCAGACTAAGAAAGAAGTAGATAACAAACTCAAAGTTTTGGCAAAACATACAGGCTCCAAAATGAGACAAAACCTACAAATGTTAGGGACCTGCTACTTCTATTAAGATTTTAGGTGCCATGTGTCCATAAAGTACTGGGTTGTCCTCTTCAAAGTGAAAGACTAGATTAGGTTTTTTCTTTTCTGGAAGAGGCAGTGGCTTGTTACTTGAAGGAAAAGATATCAATTCTCTGGGTTTGCCTCTCCTAACTTCAGATCCTTAGTTAGTACCACTAGCAGGAGGTCCTAAGGAGTATCTAATCTACAGACTTGGAATTATCTGTAAAATAATGTAGTGAAGACAGTTCACAGTGAAGGAGATAGAGGTAGGCAATGAACATGGGATGCACCAGTTGTATCACATACCATGTCATCTAGAAACTGCCAGCATGACTTACAGAGCAACACGGGAACATCCTACTGAAGGCTGAAGTCAAAGTACCATCTGGGAGGTGATGCTCTACAAAGACTGTGTAGGCTGTTGACTACCAAGGCCATGGAGAAAGCATAGCCCACCCTTCAGTCTCTGTTCTCCACTATGCAAACAGTTGCCACAGTGTCCCAGAGAGTGGCTGCTTCCTCAGTCTAGGTCCAGAATGATAAGACATAAAGAGCAAATTAAGTTAAGCCCAGTTGGGCCCAGCAGAGCTAAAGGCAGCCTTAGTCCTCATATTACACAAGCAAAAACTAAATGTCTATGTCATAAGCCATGGATATTTTAATATCATTACTGTACCAAGAATTGACTAATATGTTAATTAAGGTTTACATCAAAGATATTATGCAGATTTCCCTTTTGTGATTTTTTTTCCTTTTGAGTGCCAGAGGAGGAAATTAGTAAAATACTCAGTTTTGCTATCCATGGCAATATAGAATTTTAATTATAAAAATAATGACTAATGGACATTTCAGATTTTATTTGAATATTTTTTATAGTTTTACCCAGACAGATTGCATTGCTGTCCCACTTGAGAAGTATTTCCTAAGGAGGGTTCTAGGAAATTTATCTATTTAAAACACAATTTCTCTAAAAAACTTAAAATATGTGATAAGTCATTTGGACAATCAATAAAGCAGTTCAAAAGTTATTATTTTGGGAGCCTTGAGAATTTTCTTTTTTCATTATAAACCTCTTCAAAATGCACCTTATGAAATAAAATGCTCATTCAAAATCAATAATAGTAAACAAGTTTTTCATTTAGTAATATTTTAAAATGCTAAAAAAAAATCTCTTGACTGATTATAATCCTAGGAAGATGAGGAACAGTAAGTCAAGAGATAAGTAATAAATATATATATTTATAGAGTAAACTAGAACATAGTAGGTACCAGAGGATTTTAGAGTATTTCAACCTGTTTCTTAGTATAATATACTTTGATAATAATCACCATGCTGCCCATTATCTGTATATGAAATTTAAGCTGATAGTGATGTTATTTATTCCTTTAATCAATAAGTAAAAAAATAAAATAAAATAAAATAAAATAAAATAAAATAAAATAAAATAAAATACCATTGAGAGATCTGAATAAAATATTTATTTCTTGTAGGAATGAGGAAACTTTGAACAGAGCTGTTTTTCCAGTTGCTTTCATCAGATTAAAGTTGCTTCCCTATCTGCCACCTCCACCCCTCCCCCCCCCACCCCCAACCATTTCAAGATCTTGCGACCCAGGTTAGGGCTAAACTTAATATGTGTATAGAGTACTTAACTGGGAAGAAATGATCAAGCAGAAACTTTAGCTTAATGTTCTCCAGGCACTTGGAGTTTAAAGCTCAAAATCCACCCCAGCTGCTTGAAGTTTAGCTCAAACAGATTTCCTGTGGACAGTGCCCTTGAGGAATTCTTTTTGGTCCTTATTTGCCTTCCTCTTTATCTCTCCATTGAGTCTTCTCCCTGTCATACTCACACTAAGAGGGCCAACCTAGTCCTTGTTTGCCAGGAACTTTCCTGGTTTAGAACTAAAATTCCAATACCCCCAGAAATCCCTGCAGCAGGGGTGTACCGGGACAGCTGGTCACCCTAATCCAAGCCAGCTCTGATCCTCTTCTTCCCAAACTCACTTTTCATAGAAGAACCTAGAGTGATGTAAGAAGGAAAAGAAAGAAAGAGAGAGAGGGAGGGAGGGAGGGGTGGAAGGAGAAGGAAGAGGAAGAAAGGAAGGAAGGAAGGAAGGAAGGAAGGAAGGAAGGAAGGAAGGAAGGAAGGAAGGAAGGGCATATGAGAATGAGAAATAGTAAAGAAGATTAAAAAGGAAGAAATGGAGGTGAAACTGCACTCTGTTAAAGATTCATACCAACTCCTACAGAGCTCACTGTTCTCAATTCCTCATTCCTATTATCTGCTCTCTCCCTCCCCACCCCTCTCTCCAACTCCTTCTGGAGCTAGAATGCCTGGATTCAAATTCTGCCTCTACGCACTGAATGCTGTGTGCAAAGACTTAGCCTCTCTGATCTCATAAACTCTGGATGAAAATACTGCTTGTCCCCGAGTAGTTGCTAAATAAATTCATACATGTGTTGCTGAATCATTAACTGTACTATTTTTGTTCTCCTGCTCAGAGCCCACGACCAAAGGTAGTTAAGAGCCTTGGCATCCCTTGCCCAGCTCCGACGGGCTGGCTGAGGTTCCTCAGCAGGGTAGCACTTTTCAGTGAGCGATTAATTCTGGGTTCTATGCAATTTACAGATAAACTCTTGGAAAAGAACCTGCTCATAAGCATGAGATTGCCTGTAGGTCAGATAAAATTTATATTGCATTTGTCATTCACATGCTTTGTTGCTGGAGCTGATTGTATCTGAGCGCAAAAATCTGGCGTGAGCCATTTGCTCATACATTTTTAATTTATGGACTCAAGAGTTTGGAATAATTTTCAAAGTCACAGATGCTTATCTGAACCAAACCCAAAATATTTTGAGGTTTTCATATCAGTTATAACCATCAGAGAACTATAGCCAGAGAAGGAAAAAGAAAAGAAAAACTTTTGCCTGAAAAAAAAAAAAAAGACAACAAAATGATTTATTTTTAATGTTCATTTTGGGAATAAGTACTTTTAAATTGACAAACTCTATCACATGTATAGATAGATTCAAACATATTTTTGTCTCAACAAACTTAGGTTAAAAATATGAACCCAGAAAAATGAATAGTCCCCTAAGAGGCTTGCACCTAATTATTTCAGGACGTTTATGATCTATAAAAGTTTAAAAATATCTTGAGAGGACACTATTTTTAGGTATCAAGGAGGAAGCCCCAGGGTACTTGGAACTGAACCTGGGATATTGGAAATGAGGAGAGCTTTTACAAGTGCTCTGGAAGATAATTCTCGTTATCAGACTAGAGGAAGGGGTGGCTAAGAAGGTAGCTTAGCCTTGGGTAGCTCCCAAAGGTAGCTGAATAAGGTAGATGGATATACATTGTAACAAACAGTTATTAAAATTAGTGGAGGTCCAGTTCACAAAGCTAAATTCATTTTACCAGGAAAGGTAGGCACGCTGTAGAATGACTCCAAAGAATGGAAGCTCAATAAAATCATCTGCAGATTGATCTGGAGGTCCTGTGGGTTTGTGGGTAAGAAAATGTACAAGCTGCATCTCCAATAATACTTGAGGGTTAGAAGTCATGAACACACCCTTCCACATGCTGAAATATCATGGCACCTTTTCACTTTGTCCTCAGCAAATACATGCTTTAGATTTAAATGCAGTTATGGCCCCTAAAGTTGGCATGGCCTTAGGATGCGAAACAAATAAACATAAAAACCTGCCTAATGTATTAGGAGAGACAGGGCTGTCTGTTTTTTCTTTGACATGGGAGTTTGAGAAGAAAGAAGCAAAAGGCTGAATGAGAAATAATGAAATCTGCATCTGTAGCCACATTAAAGCTAAAATGGGGGGTGGGGGGGAGTTGATTTAGTGAATTCTTTACTGTTTAATTCCTTTAAAAAAAAAGATTCCATCAAAATAGCTTCATGTGTAGGCAGGATGTTTGATTAGCTGATGAACGTTTTAATTCCTACTTGGTTGTTTTCAATGTGGACACAGCTCTAATTTGTGTTTTTCACTAATCCCTTAAAATCAGACTCTTCCATTGCGGCATGCCACTCCCACCTACCCCACCCCTAAGCCTCCCCCATTCTACTCCCACTCACTCTGTTTTACAATGGCTTTCAACACACTGCTGTTTCTTCTGCTTTGAATAGCCTTACCCCTTCTTAGTCTGATTATTCCTAGTTATCCTTTAAGTTCCGATTTAAATATCTTCTAACTGCAAAGAAATCTTTCCTTGGACCACCTCAAGAGCTTCATCTTAATCCTTCTAGCATCTTTTATGTAGGCCCTTTGTTGGCAGACAATGGTGTGAATGGTTATCTGTTGTGCAAGCTCCCTGAGTCCTTCTACCACTGCAATGAATGATTTAGATGTTTGTCTCCTCCAGTTGATGGGGAGCCTCTCCAAAGCCATGATCATTTTTTACGCTTCTCTGTATTTCCATCTCTCAGTACAGCCTCTGACACATAGGAGGCCAAGGATGGACAGAAAATTGGTTCCAGCTCTAGCATCAATTCTCTTTAACTGGTGTGGCTGCTGGGAAGCATTTGAGGATATTTTCCTGAGAGGAAAAGGGTCCCTGAGCAATTGGTGACATATGCCTGGGGAGTAGGAAACCATGAGTGGCAGCATGTGTGGCACCTTTGCTCCTTTCTCCTTTATCGCAGGCATTTTTGTGTGTTCAGAGAACGAATATGAGAACAAACCTAAGAGTAATATCACTTGAAATGTATCCAGCGATGTTAGAAAAAAATATTCTTAGTGCATCTCAGAGCCTCTGGTCCTAAGGACACAAAACACATCGAGTCCCTTTTATATCACTACTCACTCGATTTTAGTTTTCAACGTAGGCATTCATTTCTCTTAGGAGGGAATCTGAGCCTGGGCTCTATCAGACCTCACGGATGGCCATAAATTGAGTGCTGTCTCTGTGGTACCAAACACTCACGTCACCTGTTTTTTCCACTGACTTAACTAACAGATTTTATACAGCCTTAAGATTACGTGGCCAGTCACAAGTCGGGCTTGGATGCCAAGCTATTTGACCTGTCAATAAGGGGGCTGTATAATTTATAGTATATACTGGGATACTCTTAAGAGTAAATGGAGTGCTATTGGTGAGTGTGCGGGAACCAGAGATGTAGATTAGGACCATTCTGAGGAAATCTGGGATGTAGGGTCACCCTACCCTGTAGAATCATCATGTTCATTCTCCAAAAGGCTGTTAACTTGTTTGCTTGATATAGACCCCAGTTTATAATTCCAATGGGTTATGTACAGTTTCTTGAGGTGCTGTTGAGTTTCTCAGGCTGCTGTGGGCTTCACAGAAAAGGGTGCTTTTATCCACTGCTGGTGCCTACCTAGTAGCTGGCAAACATGAATGAAAAAACAACAGCCAGAGTGCCACTCATTATAATTCCTAATATGGAACAGAGAATCCATAGCTATTTGCACTAGTTCCTATGAAATGATCCTTTCCTAAATATTGACTCCTTCCCTATCAGGGCCTGGCTTCCCTTTTGAGGTATAGATTCCTAACTAAGTTATTTGTGACCAAGATTTCCTGCTAATTTGTGGGCCTACCTGTAATTCTCTGGATTTGAGATTTATTACCTATAGCTTCCAGTTCTAGCTATGCTTTTCAGGACCTAGATATTTTGTCTCTTCACAATGTCATAATTGTAGATATTTTTTTGAAGAATCCTTTTTACAATTTTGTAGAAGATATTCCATGAATTGTAGAGAAGTGACTCTATTAATTAGAGTCCTAGAATTACTAGGACTCTAGTAATTACTAAATCCTAGAATTACTAGGATTCTGGTCTTGGAGACCAGACTTCTCTATACAGGGCATGGGTATGGTTTCTTGTTTTTTGAATCTTTTGGACTTGATCTCCTAGCTTCCTGGCTATGACCAATTTCTCCCTGGCACCTGTAACTAACTAAATCCTAAATCCTTACGAAATGGTTAATCTCAAAATCTAACTTCCAAGCTAGTACTCTTTCCAGTGATTCTGTTTCTAGAATTAATAATAAAACATGAGTGATACAGGTAATTCTGGAAAGAGGAGGATTTGAAAATAAAATTACCCAGGAGAGTACCTCAATTATCAATTTTGTCTTGGCACCAGCAACAGAGCCCGAATGATCTTTGCCAAATCTTTCAACTTAGTGTTTACCAACCCTTAAAATGTTTATTAAATGGAGATTATAATAATGATAAATCCCAGAGAGCATTGTGAAGGATTACACAAAAATGATAATGGCATGCTTTGTTAATGTTAAATGATAAATACCTAATTCCATTAGGATTGTACTCTGGATCAAATGAAGTGATGAATAACATAGTTATTGGAAAATGTAAAGTATGGCTTTTGTAGGTCTTAAATCTCAGATATGCAAGAAATGGCTTTTGCATTACTTTTTGTAAATTAACCTACTTTTAACTCCAAGGCTCAATTTCACCATATTGTCTAGGAATCCTTTAGCCTTCCCAAAATAGCACCAGAGAGTGGGAGGTTTAAATTTTCCTGAAAACAGGGAAGAGCCTGTCATCTCCCAGCTTATGTGGCCACTTCTGACTTTGTCACTCTCCAAGAGATCTCCAGGAGGTCTGGAAGCTCTCTGATGGTTGTGTAACACTCCCAGGTGGGAATTTTTGGAGGGCTGGGGGAACTTGGTGTCTGCTCTCTCTGGATCCACCTCATTTCTGTGGGCTTCCAATGCCTCCTGTTGAACTCTGTAGTCATCCTGCCTCTCTGCCTCTCCAGCATTCATCCAGAAGCTAGGCCTCCAGACCCACTTTTCTGGGACACACAGTCAGTGAGACCCTGTTTCAGTTTATTAGTGTAGGCCTGAAAAGTCTTCAGCTTCTTGTCTTGCCACATCCCTCTTCGAAGGGGCGAACCCGAGGCAGAGTCTGTTTCCCCCTGGAATGGAAAGCATGGTACAAAATGAAAGGGAAGCATGGGTACAGAATGAGAGGGAAATAGGAAAAAATTATTTCTTTAAAAATACACAATCTGTGTAGACGTCCCTGTGAGGCTTCCTATTACTGATGACCAGTTGTGGCAAGGAAGCAGCACTGGTGTCTTGTGAGGGCTGCTTTAGGCCTCTAGACGGATGAGGGAGGTGACTTCCTGTGTGCTTTCGGCTCAAGCTTCAGAGTTGTACCACAAGATACAAGAGGCTCTCGCTTTCCTTTGTGCCATCTCTTCCCTGAGCACCCTGAGGATGACACAGTGGCAGCCTTCAGGGCTGGGGCTTAAGCAGGTCAGCAGCTGACAGGCATAGGGAGGTAAGGCACTTGGCTCTCATGGCAAAGGGCCTCTTTTGCTGCAACGGCTCCAACCTCCTTCTAGAAAAGCCACCCTACACCCCTTCATGGGCAGTTGCAGCTACATCCTTGGTGATGGATTCCTTTAACTGGCTCTGGGCTGATATGACAAAGCCAAGACTATAAAACTCACAAAAGTACTGCAAGAGAACAGAGCCTACAGACATTTCATGCTGAAAACCACATCTACACAATCCTCTGGGGATTTAGTTGTTTAGGGCTCTACACCTGCTAACTTTGTGGCTCTGCCTGTGATTCTCTGCACTTCAGATTTATTATCTACAGCTTCCGGTTCTAGCTGTGCTTCTTGGCATATCAATACTTTGTCCATCCATAATGTCTTAATTCCATTTTTTTCTTTTTCTTTTTCTGAAGGAGACTATAATAAACTGAGCACATGTACACACACACCATATACAAAAGAAAGAAAGGGAAAGAAAGGAATGGAAAGGGAGGGGAAGAGGAGGAAAAAAATGATGCACTATCATTCCAGTTTTTGTACTGTTAGGTGCACAGGCCACTCCTCTCAGCAAGCTCCCCCTGCCCTCCCCCACCCCATCCATGTTTTATGGCAAAGGATCTAATACAAGCTCATAAAGACAGTTGGGACCAATAATTAGCAAGTGCAATATTTTACAACAGACTATGTGTTTCCTTAAAGGGGGAACTCTTGAGAAATATTGCTCCTTGATTACACCTGATTACACAATAAAAATGATTCCATTTTTATTGTTTGATGTTTGATTTTCTTAGGCCTTTTATACCACACCAAGAACAAAGTTTCAGGTTTCAGTCACTAATCGCTTGTCATAAAAGCTATATTAGAGACCAAAAAAAAAAAAAAAAAAAGAGGGTGAACCCATAGTTTTCTGGGAAGAGAAGATGTAGAAAATATATGTGTTATCTGTATTTCTTTTGCCAACACTATGCTGGACTTGGTAACCTGTCCAGGTTCCCTACGTAAGCGGTGCAAGTGTGGGTCCTTGTGCCTGCCCTAAATGCTTGGGCCATCTGTGAATAACCTGGTCAAGAAAGCCAGTTGATAGCTTCTGAGCTCCTCCGTGTTATGCAACCTTCCCAGTGGTGACTGTGGCAGCATTTGTCCCGTGCAGCACTTCGGGGGCCTGCGAAGTCAGCCGTGCTGTTGAGGGGTGCCTTGTTTCGCCAGTGATGACCCGAAGCCTGCTGCTTGAGGGTTGCCAACACTACCTCCCCACTCCCTTTTGTCCTACCTGGAAGGCACCTACCAACCCCGGTTTCTCCTCTTTTAAGACTTCAAGGAGGAAAAGAGGCTCTGACGGGGCTCGTTAGCTGTGTCACAGCGGCCCCTGCAGGCTCAGGGTGCGCAGGTGGCCCAAGCCCGCAGGTCCGCGCCTTTGCCTGCACCCTAGTCCCCCTGTATTTTGCTTATCTTGCGACCTCTCGCAGGATCAATCAGAAATTGCTTGACCCTGAGAACGGGAGCTGTTTCTGATGCCTAAAAACCAAAGTTTCGGGAGCGGACTGCCTACGAGGCGAGGCCTACGAGTCTTTGTTTTCTCTTTGTGCGATTGAAGGGGGACTCGTGGACGAGTTACTTTCTGTGCCCCAGCAAGTCCGCATTAGAGAACTTGTGCATAGCCATAATCCAGCGCCTTTGATCGCTTTTTTTCCCCCCTCGGGAAGAGAAAATGCTTGCAAAAAAAAAAAAAATAGCTGAAACCTCAGGAAGAAAGAAAAAAAAATTCCTAGCGCTCTGGCTTTTCTGGGTTTGCAAATGTGCACCGCTCAGGCACCCGGATGATTCATCCCCTGCAAGCCTAAGCGCCCCATTTGTTTTGTAGATCTCACTACCCCCTTTGTTCTGCTTCAAACCTTTCAGAGGGCTGAAATGCATTATTACCTTGTTAAATCGCAACCAAAATCATTTCTACAGCCTGAAGCTGTTTTGACGTGGGTTGAGCATCTCACACACAAAAGAATGGCTTTTGTTCCCAGAAGCGCTCATTGGCTGAGTGGCCTTTGCGCCGAGCCAATCAGAAGCCAGTTGTTAGGCCTGGCTGGCTATTTTTAGCTTCACTCGCGGGGGGGAAAAAATACTTGGTGGTGGAGGGGGTGAGCTGGAGAGGGAAAGAGCGTACAGTAAAAAGCAAACAGCAAAACGCGTTTTGGATGGCGCGGCGTGTTTGGCATTCTTCCTTGAATTACTCATGCACTGTTACATTAGCACGTGTTTTTTGGTAAACAACAAACAGAGCTAGGACTGCATCTCCTGGTGTCGAATTATCTATTTAGCAAAGAAACAGAAAGTCTAAGAAATAGTCAATATTACCTTTTTAAACAAAAGCAACGCACTGTATCGTGTAGTTTTTTTTTTCTTTTTCACAAACACGCAAAAATGCCTGTTACCATACAGAGAAAAAAAAAAACCTAGGAGGTTTTTTTTTCCCCCAAAGAATTTTTTTTTTTTTATGAATTTTTATCTTGGGTTAATAGAAATTTTCAGTGACCTGTTCATTGAAACTTATAGACTCATAGGATCATCCTTCCCTCTTGCCCTTTAAAGACGTATATATATGTACAGACGAGTATGCACATGGTGTGTAGCAATTAAAATCATAAATATTCAGTATGTTTTGTGCCTGGAGATAAAGCATTCTTTTGAGCAAGTTCTTTCATTGAAGCCATTACTCAGTAGGCAAAGAAGCGTTTCCCCCCGAATGTTCTTGAGGTGACAAAGCATTACAACACACAATTTGTTAATTATCTAATATCAGAAAATGAAAGTTGCCAAATGGGAAAAGTTGGGGCTGAAACTGATTTTCTAGAAGTCATCTATTTAACTGGGGAAAAAGAGCCACGCTGAACCAAAATTTTATACCAAATCAATTTTATTAATAGGAAAGAATCTCTTCCTGGAAAGAAGAAAAAAAAAAAAGCCAGATCTATGTCCAATTCTTAGGACATGTTTCAGATGGTAGATTTTCCCAATATTTCTTAGTTAAGCTTGAGACTGTGACTTCATGCGCTGCTGTGATTTGTTTCGTTGTTTTAAGAAAAATCCCCTTTTGCCTCTAGTCGCAAGACATCAGATTGCCATTTAGACATGTGTGAGCAGGGAATCTGGATCACAGGCTTTCTGAGAAAACTGGAAAGCTTCAGGAAGGAGACAAGATTCAAGAGCTAAGCCTAGGATTACAAAAGTGATTGGCTGTGGTCTTCTGTGAGCCAGGATGGCCTAGTATCCGGTGGGCAGAGGCCAAGGGATTGACCAAAAATTGTACCAGAATGAAGAGAGTAGTACAAAGAAGTTTTGGGAGGAA
Organism: Vulpes lagopus; assembly: GCF_018345385.1. Classification (NCBI taxonomy): domain Eukaryota; kingdom Metazoa; phylum Chordata; class Mammalia; order Carnivora; family Canidae; genus Vulpes; species Vulpes lagopus. The sequence goes on from NC_054846.1 coordinate 32,243,537, forward strand.
ACCATCCTTGTATTCAGCAATACGGAATATAGTGTTCAGGAAAAATGTCCCCTGGGTTTCTGAAGATGAATTTGAGTAGCTGAAATAAGGCACTTTGGAAAGAGTTATCTTTTTCATTCCAACATCAATTTGGTGCACACTGGGACAGGTTTTAAGAAGGCAGCTATACAATAGCTCCCAGGAGTTTAGCTAGGTTTTTGTAGACAACCAGCTGCTAACAATTTTGTTTAATATGCAGTCTTAGTAAATTAAAGGAATCTGACAAATCAAGCCCCAGCACGATTCTTATTTGTTTGCTGTGGTGGAGCATGTTGAACCCCAGCAGAAATTAATCCATTGCAATTTTTCTCTTCGGGACTGGCATTTTATTTGCACGCTTTCTTGTGCCAGGTGTTTTTTGCTCCTGACTTGGTCACCTAAACAATTCCTTAGTTTAATATTTCCCTGCCTAAAAACCAAATGTGTCACAATAATAACACTCTTAGGATCATGTGAATGTCCAGTTCTATGTGTTTCTATTTAAATTCCTGAAAGGCAAAAGAATAAAAAAATAAAATAAAATAAAATAAAATAAATAAAATAACATAACATAATAAATAAGTCTTCTCCTTCTGTATCTTAGCCTGTCTGTGTAGTAGTTGGTTAGCCTCAAACTTGCATGGTATACATTTTGTTTCCGGTGGAGACAGAGATCCTTGTCCGTTGGAAATAAGGAGGCAAATGGAGGAGAAACATGCAACTCTGCACACTTAGCTACATCCTCATGGGAGGGACATTCAGAAAAGGGAAGGGTACTCGCTGGGTGCCCAACAGATAAAAGAGATACTGAGTGACTGGGGATGTCACACTTTATTTATGTGAGTTTCAAGTTTTTATTTAAATTCCTGTTATTGGGATCCCTGGGTGGCTCAGTGGTTTGGCGCCTGCCTTCGGCCCAGTATGTGATCCTGGAGTCCTGGGATCGAGTCCCACATCAGGCTCCCTGCATGGAGCCTGCTTCTTCCTCTGCTTGTGTCTCTGCCTCTCTGTGTGTATCTCATGAATAAATAAATAAAATAGTAAAAAAAAATAAAATCCTATTATTTCACATAGAGTGTAGTATTAGTTTCAGGAGTAGAATTTGTGATTCATCGTTACATATAACACCCAGGGAGCATCATTTATATTTATTTCACTTTCCTCTCCTCTACCCACCATGCTCTACTGTTGCTTGTGGTAGTAGTTATAAAAAGTGCCCGCTAAAGGATAGATAATTGTTTGAGTGTTAGTTGTGAAATAACTGGAATTTCACCATTGAGATTGCATTGAAATAACTGGATTTCACCATTCACACCTGTCAGTGTGTGTGTATAGCCAATAAACTAAATGAAATTGTAATACACCAAACTATAGTTTTCTGGTGATGAAGTAGCCATATTCGCAGAGGAACGAAGGTTCCAGTCTTGCTGGCGACACCATGAAGTAAGCCAAGTGTGTCACAGGTGCCTCGGGCATCTCCTGCTTCCTTCTCACTTCATGGGTGCAGTGTTTTCATGTTTTGTGTTAAATCACCCTTCTGTGTAGCCTCTCTGCAGACTAAGCCTACCCTCACTCCCCCAAATAATCCCTCCTCATGCTTCAGACTTGGGGTTAGGAATGAATACAGGAACACTTTTCTCTCTCTCTCTCTCTCTCTCTCTCTCTCTCTGTCTCTGGATTAAACAGAAAACACATGACAGCTTTTGCTAAAGTGATTCATTATTAGGTGTGTGAGTGTGTGTGTGTTACTGTGCCATTGAACACAGGTGTGTGGAAGGTGCCTGAACATGCCACAGGACACACTCATTGTGTTCCTGCGTTGTCATCTCTTCAGTCTGATTAATTTATGGTCCCATAGAAAATCTCCCGTGTGAATCTCATGAGCTTTGCTGAGCTCATTGTGCAGAAAATCAGTCTGTATAAACATTCTCTCAGCTTCACACTTTCACCTTAATAGGCTTAATATTTGTCTGTCACGTGCGCCTTGGCCTTCTAAAAAAATCTTGTGAATGGTTAATTGTTGGGCAGACCATTTGTGAAATATTAATATGGAAACCTTAAAACATGAGAAGAAAATTAGAATCATACGTGTAATTTAGGTGGATTCGTAGTGAGTAAAAGAAAGTGCCTGTCTACAAAATTTTGGATCTTGTAGAGGATCTTGTAGAAAATCAGAATCTTTCATGACATGAGGATATCCAAAGTTGGGCCAAGAGAAAGTTTGGGGGAAATGATTTAACCCAGAGTGTAACTTCATGCCAGGGTAGCTGACATTTGTAAATCATAGTGTACAGGACCTAGTGAAGCCTACAAACTGAAGCGGCAACAACAATTTTAAAACAAACCTTCTGAATTAAACTTTTAGTAAGAATGAGTCAAATGCTGTGGGGAAAATGAAGATTTTATTGTGACAAGCAATTCAGATGCAAGTAGATGTCATGAAAAGTTTAAAACTATGAAATAAAGAGAAAGGGAAACATGGTTCATCAGAGAGACAAGTGAAATATAAAGATCAAAAATAAAACACAGCATGCAATTGAAATTTGTGCTACCTTCACTCTGGCTTTTTATCAGATCATTGTATACTGCTAATATTTACTCTAAATATATTTCCCAAATAAGAAAAATAATTGTGTTTACATTATAAGTATCAATTCAGTTATGTTTGCAAAAGTAAACACTAGAGAGTGTAATAATGGGCCTCAGAATAATAGAATAAAATCCCAATATTCCTTGGGTTTTTAATAAAACAGAGCTTATCTTTATGGTTTTGTACTAAGAAAGAATATTGGAAAAACATATGTAAAAGAAGGTGACGAAAAACTTCAGTGGGGAAAAAAAAGCAAATAATTTTGAAATGATGTAAAGGAGAGCAAATTATTTTAGCAAGTCAAGGGGATCTGTAAATACCAGGTAAACACTCTAGTTCATGGACATCCCAAATCATTAATCACATGAAGATGCATCATATAGTTGGATGTGAATAATTCTGAAGGTGTTGGTCACATAAAACTATGAATTTCATGATCCAAAAGATTTTAAAGCTCTTAGGTGAGGTCCCCCTCTCCCTATAAAATATGTCCAGAACAAATGAACAGAAAGCAAAAGCACAATAGTGGCACCGTTACTAGTGTCCATCATAGTTGCCTGCCAAAGAGGTCTTATTTACAGGTGACCCTTCCAGTGGTAGCTCTTTCCTCTTTCATGCATTTTGAAAGCCTCTGTAATTTCCTAGGTGGGGATGATTTGTTGGTCACTACTGACAGAACTACAAAAGAATGCTTTTAAATGCCCATTTCAAACACAAGACTTGGAAAAATGCTGTGAAAATCACTTAACCTTTTTTTTTCCCCTCTTTGGCTGGAACACCTCTTCTGTCCTTCTGTGGAGTTGTTAAAAGTAGAACAACTGTAGTTTGTCTTGACACATAATGACTTAGGTTTGTTTTGGAAAGGCCCTTTGTTAATAAATCTGTTTTCCATTTGGGTGTGAGTACTAATGTCCATGGCAAAGTCTTGCTTTGTTCCTTCATTCATTGACATACAATGCCAATGCTATGCTTCCTTTGATTAAAATAATAAAATACATGATTAAATATTTTATAGGACCCATCACATTACGAGCAATGCCTATAGGGTCAGAGGGCATTCTTCAAATGAGAACATGTGTTGTTCAGCAAATTACCCCTGCAAAGAGGCGTATGCACAAGCTTCTCGAAAGTCTCACAGCTGCGGTGCCCAGATGTTGGCTGACATGTACCACTGGGGTCAGCGTGGGAAAAGGAGTCATGATGCTTTGTGGACAACTCTATATTAAGCTTTACATCAGTAGCAGAACACAATCCAAATTGATGATGGATGGGGTGGCTTGAAAGCTGTTGAGTATCACTGTGTCACCATTCAAAAGAATTACTCTTTGCACAATGACAATCCCATTAACCTTTGGGCTAAATCCCCTTCATTAAAATCATCTCAGACTTTCTGCCAACCTTACTTTAAATGTAGTCATAGGTATCAAAAGGCTATGAGACAGCTTGGGAAACTGGGCATCGAAGCATTTTCTGACAGAAATTATACAAGGTGTGGGCATTCCACATGCCAAAGGCTGAGAAATGCATAATTTTCATCTTGATCTCCAACCTTTCAGCCTAGGTTAGGATTTGTAGAACACCCTCAAAACTAAAGAATTTGGGGGAGAAATCAATACCCCAAATCAATCCATTTTGGAGCTCCCCTCCCAATCTTTCATCTGTCTCCATGCAAGATTACTTCCCAGAAGGATCAGAAGTCATACAGTATGTTCAAAACTGGGCTGCAGGTCATGAGTTCTGCTGTTGACGTAGAGAGCACTTACAGCCCAAGGCTAATGCAGTCTGTCCAACATGAGCTGGGAAGGTGATCAGAGAGTTTCCACCAATATTCAGGAGGAATTTCTCAATGGTTATTTGTAGGAGGAAGACAAGGCGAGGCCCACCAGAGTTCTGGTAGAGCTCCTGATAAGGTTATATCATGTAACTCAGGTGGTAAGAAAGAACATGAGTTACAAAGACCATTCAAGGGAGCCAGGACACAGCTTTCTCTAATTCAGAAGGATATGTTATTTCCCACAAGACAGGTAGATGTGAAGATGCTTTTAAACAGATCCCTGAAAACAAAACAAAACAAAACAAAACAAAACAAAACAGATCCCTGGGGATGCCTGGGTGGATCAGTATTGAGCATCTGCCTTTGGCTCAGGGCGGAATCCCAGAGTCCTTGCATGGAGCCTGCTTCTCCCTCTGCCTGTGTCTCTGCCTCTTTCTGTGTATCTCTAATGAATAAATAAATAAAATCTTAAAACACACACACACACACACACACACACACACACAAATAAACAAACCAAAACTAGATCCCTATAGTGTTGCTCCATATTACTGTAGGCACTCAGACCAAAAGGGGGGAATCTGGAAAACTCTCAAAAGTGGGCATTGCTTCCATACTATTTCTGATCTCCCTTAAGTCCTATGAGGCGGGTCCTTTCTGTTCATTTGCTCTTTCAAGGTTGAGATACTGCAAAACGCTGGGAGGACAGAACTGCTCTCCTTGAGGAGGGTGTATCCCTGGGACATAGACTGGCGTGCAGACATTTACGGGGAGGCTGGCCTGCCCTGTAAGGAGCCCTATAAGGGAGCCCAGCTCCCTGTGAGGAGCGTGTGTTTGCTGTGCAACAGGAGCACCGCAGGAGGGGTCCTCAGCTCAGAGAAGGCATTGCAAAGCCTTTAAGCAGGTGGTGGAGGCTGTCAGTATTTGACCCGGGGGTGGTTCCCTTGGGTGGTAACCGGAGAGCACCATCCAGGCGGAGGGAACTGCATATGCAGAGGTACAGAGAACAAAATTATCTGAGAAAAGAGCTAATCTGCCCGGCTGATGGCAGTGCAGGGGCAGGAGAGATGGCCTAAGAGGGTAGCAGACGCCAAGGGGCAGCGGGATCACAGCAGGCCTCCCCTGTGGTGGTTATCAAGAGTGCTCATATATCACCCAAGCCGGGACTCTTTCGAGAGTCGAGGAGGGGTGCTACTCACCATCGCTCTGACGAGAGGGTAAAGCGGGAACGTCCAGGCTGAGCTGACCCCCGTGGGTAGGGGAGCCTGGCTGCGGACGCCGGGAGCACTGCGGAGGGTCAGAGGCGATGTGTGCATGGGGCAGGTGACGGGCCACTAGCAGCGTGAAGACCCGACTGGATTTCTAGAACCAGCAGGCAGAAGGGACCTCTGCGGTCCGGTGAACCTGGGAGCCCACGGTGGGGGGTGGCTGATGGAGCCCAGGGGGCCCCACACCCGGGGGACCCCAGAGCTGCACGGCCCTGAGTCCACGGAAGCACGGGCAGTGCTTGCCAGGGGCTGCTCTGCTGCACGGATCGTCCTCGCTTGCATCTTAGGGGGACGCTTGCCATCTTGGGGAGCCCAAGGAAAATACTGGCCGATTTTCAATATAAATGGTTTTGTGTGTGTATCAATTGACGTGACCAGCATCCAGCATTATGGTTTTAGGCCCTGAGCCTTTTCTAAAAGATTCTCTTATTTATATATATTTTTAAGCATTCTTGGTACGAAGTCTTCTTAAGCTTGCTCTTATTCCAAAAAGCGCCCTTTTGATGTAAGGAGTTCCCAGGTTCATTCATTCTTATATTAAGCAATTACCTGTTGAGTGCCTGTCATGCTTCTGGCATTATCCAAAGTCTTGGGCACCCGGTGATGTAGAAGACAGGATCCTTACCCTTCAAGAGAATGCAGTTTATTAGTGGTGAGATGGGAGAGGTTAAGGAAGGAAATCAGCTATTTATCTGTAGCTTTCATTCTCAAAGGTGGTCTCAGTACCAAAAGCATCTGTACCACCCGGGAACTTGTTAAAAATGCAAATTATTGAACCCATCTCAAAACTATTGAACCAGAAACTCTGAGCTGGGGCCCAGCCGTCTTTGTTTTAACAAGCCCTATGTTTGACTGTGATGCACGCTGACGTTTGAGAACCTCTGAGCCACAATATAATAAGATGTACGTGCTGGGGGGCCGAAGAGGATGTGTGGGCTAACTGTCTGGTGGCATAAGGAAAAGCTTCTCAAACGAGTTATTTCGAAGTGGAGAGTTGAAGGGTTGGTAGGAGTTGGCTGGGCAAAGGGAAGGTGGGAGTGGACAGAGATTCAGTCCAAGGACAGGATGGAGTGAGTCAGCCTAGAGGTGAAAAATAGCCGAGCTTATATTCAGAATTCAGGAGGAGTTCGGGGAGCCTGGTACAGCAAATGGGGGAAGGTGGGGACTTGTTTACGTCTCCTATCAAAGGGCAGGCAAAGCCTCCCGCTGCATCTGCAGGCAGTAGCATCAGGGAAACCACAGCTGCTGTCTGAGGTGACAGGTAGGGCTTTCACATCGGAACATTCTAGGGATTCAGGCTAAAGCCAGTGGGGGAGAGAAGCACAGTTGGGAGCATGAAGTTAGGGAGCCTCTGGGATCCAGCGATGCAGCTTGGCAAGGAGCAGTGAAGACAACCCAGAAAACACGTGTAAACTCAAATTAGGACTCCTCTTCCAGAGAATGGAGTCTCTTTGTCTGCGGGGGCTGCCATGACAAAATGCCACAAACTGGGTGGCTGTGACCACAGAAATAATTTTCTCATAGTTCTAGAGGCTAGAAGACTGAGCCCAAGGTGTCAGTGGGGTTGGGTTTTTCTTAGAAGCTTCTCTTCTCCTTGGTTTGCAGGTGGTCACCTTCTTGCTGTGTCTTCACGTGATCTTTCCACCTCCACATCCTGGGGTCCCCTTGGGAATACTAACTTCCTCTTCTCCTAGGGACGCCAGTGATGTCGGCTTAAGGCCCACATGCATGGTCTGATTGTAACTTCCTCACCTCACGAAAGCCTAATCTCTAAAGACAGTTACATTCTTACGGTACTAGAGGTTCATCGTGCAAATTTTTGGAGAACATAGTTCAGCCTGTAACAGATGGCAATAACAAGCAAGACTCCAGGTTCGGAGGAAATGGACTCCTTGGTACTTAAGATGTGAACCCAGAGGGGCAGTAACATGCGAGAGACTTCAGGAGCTTCGTACCAGAGCTATGGGTCTTTGTGAGAAAATAACCTGGTTGCTCACAACAACATGCTACTCCCCTAACGAGGGCTTCTCAAAGTCCCCTAGGCTGAAAAGAGATTGGTTTCATATTCAGGGCATCATGAACTCTCAGGTGTGAGGAAAATAAGAGGTGATATTAGGACAAAATAAGTGCACAGGGGATAGAAACTAGTTGCCATCAAAGGAAACTACATAGTAAAACCATGCCAGATTTGGAAATCAGAAAAGCTGAATTTGAATGTGAGATTTGTTGCTTTTCTCTTGGGTGATCTTAGTGGGAGAATTCAAGTAACTACTCAGTGTTCATTTTCTCTGTATAATAAAGGAGCCTTACTAGTACCTCCTTCACAGGAGTAAAGGAGAAGATGTGTCTCATAAAACATGATGGTCTTACGTAAGCGTGATTGTCATCACCATCATACGTGACTTCTTTATCAAGGGTTTGCCATAAAACAGGTATTACATTAATGCTTTTAAATGTAAGATCTCACTTAACTGTAATCTTTCAATACAGTCATCAAAGGTATCTGAAATAAATGCTCAAAGGAATCCACAGAAAAAGCAGATACGTTTATCAAAAACAGTCCTTTCTAAGAAATGGTTTTCCCATATTAGTTAGTAGGGGGCTTCCCAAGTTCGATACAAGGGATCAGAATGTAGCCACAGGAACATATAACTATATGGAAGGAAAACAAAACTCCATGCACATAGAATTGTCATATTTCAAATCATTCAGTGACATGGAGATTAGATGTCTTGGAGATTAGAAAAGAGATGGTAGGTCAGAGAGGAAGAAGGCGTTATAATCACCTCCTGGAATTATTCCATTTTCCCTCACTAATCTACCTGGGTGGTGGGGCTGGGAGCCTCAGGATATCAGAGCTGGTAAGGCGGTTCTGCAAGGTTCCCCTAGTTTTCTGTGCTTACTAAGCGATATTCCCATGGTTTGTGTGTTCTGAGGTGGGCGCATTGACAGGAAGACAGAGAGCAAATCAGCCACGGATGCTGTCTTACATCATTGAAAATCACAAACCAGTTTATCCTATCAGCACCCTCAATTTGTTTTAACCCAAACCTTCAAGGACACTTTGATATAGATTATTCAAAATATGAGAGATTCAATAATAATTGCACTATGGGCCTACAACATGAGACCAAAAGGAAACCTAAAAAAGTTGGTTCTTAGCACGCAGAGGGCTTTCTATTTGCCTGCAGGCGAGGGGCAAGGATGGCTTCACAGAACAGAAGACATCTGAGCTGGCTTAGGGAGCTCAACAGGAAGCATTTATGTAAAGAAAATAAGAAACAACAGTTGAAAAACAAGATCCTGATGTTCAAACCATGGAGTTTTGAAACCACTGGGGAAGAGCTAGGTCTCTGTACAAGCTAATCACCTTCTGTCTCCAAATCTCCCTACATTTTACTCGGTGCCCCAGGACCCTGACACTACGGATGCACTGCCTCATCCTTGCCTCCCTGTCTTGTGTGGGAAGAGTCCATGAGAGGCAGGAGACGTCAGTGGCACACTGGAAGCTGGGCAGAAATTGAGGCGAGGGTTCAGTCCTCTGACTTTCTCCCTGCCAGGTCACTGCACACTAGCCCTGTCCCTCTAGTAAAGGCCACTACTCGAATGGAGCAATCCCAGACCCCTAGGTGCTGGTACTGGTTCTCTCCCCTTTCTCTTCAGAGCCACGATTTCTGGGTTTCCTCTCCACTCTCCATATTTGAATAGATAATCCCTTTGTACAACTTCCCTCAGTTACCCTACTTAAGTACAACCTTTTTCTGAGAGAATCACGGTTGATACATTTACATAACAATACAACTGAGGAAAAAAGCAAAAGTTCATTCTGCCCAGAGACACCAAAGGCAGATTTAATTGGTTTGATTTTTTTTTTCTCCTCTATTCTTTCATCTCTCCATACCCATTGAAATGAGTGGCTATTTGATGTTACCAAGGATACACAGAATGATTCAGAAGTGCCATTTGAAGAATCAGCAACCATGGGTAGTGGAAATTATTTCATGTCAAATTTTTCCATTACTATAGAATAGATTTCATCTTCATAACTCTGTAAAAGTCCTCAGACATTGTCTAGTATTAGGTACGAGACAGGCCAGTGTTCCTAAAACTAGCTCACGAACAAAATCATCCACACAGCTTTCTAAATATATATGTGACTATATATATATTACCAAGCTCACCAAGTTCTCCTGCGTCAGAAGCTCTGGGGGCAGCATCTAGACTTTCATTTTGTTTATTTATTAATTGACTATTATTACTCTGACGGTTTCTGGGCTCTAATTCTCATTTAAGGGGTGGGAAATGGGAGGACTAGAGAGGTTCCGTAACTTGCTCAAACTCAGCTAAAATGACAGAGGCATGATGAGAATGAGATCTACTGCTCTTGACTCTCAAACACTGAAAATGAGGGGAGTCAGAAAGAGGAGAACTCCACAGAAGCTTTGGAGAGAGTAATGAATGCTCTGATTTGAAAAAGTATAACATTGAGCATGAATTAAGGAAAACGAGGCTGTTTCCCAATCTCCAGAATTTCACACTCACCACACAGCCTCCTGTACCTCACACAGCTGTTTAGACTTTTATCAAGTGTTGACCTTTCAGAAGAGGTATTTCTTACGGTGAATGTGGCAACCAGCAACCCCCTGATTCTATTTACATATGAGGATTGCAATTCCACAGGAAGGACTCAGTGTTCTGATAAGTGATGGAAACAGTCATTTCATAAATCAGAAGATAACCTCGAGCCATGGCTTTGAAGTCTCACTGATGTTTTCCAACTCATTTCCTAAGGAGAGAAAAACCTGCCAACAGCCTCCAAGAAGATAAACATAGGGTATTTAGCTGGTAGAAATCCAGAGTCTGAAGACAATGAATTGATCAAATATTTTCTACCGGAAAATAATACAAGATCTCTTCTCCTACAAACCGTTCCAGTGATAAGGAATTAATATATTCTTTCTTCACTAGTGAAGGAAGAATAGAATTGAAGAAAAGTAACCTGCCTATTTCAATGTGGATGAACTTCTTTGACCCCTGAAATCTCACAGCAGATCCTCGTTGACATCCTTAACTACCTAAAACCAGAGAAGGGAGATTTCCCGAGAGCAAAATATGATTTGGGGTTAACCTATTTATCTTCTCCTAGGCGACTTTTCTCTTTCTCAGTTTAGGTTATTTGAGCATGATTGAGAATGTTGAAGAAGCGTGCCTGGGATTTTCCAACTCAGAGGGAGGAACGATCACTCTACCTTTGGTGAGTGTTCTCAGATCTGCGTTATCCTTCATCAGCCTTGATTAACCTCAAGGTGACCCAATGGGGCTAAAGTTCTTCAGCCCCACACTCTCTTCTGAATTCTGAGTCACTGGATTTCTTTGATATGATGTTCGGGTTCACTACGAACCTCAAAACTTATCTGTACAGATAAGTACACCTAATAAGAACACTAGTCACAGTTGAAAGATGCTCTGATTAAAAAAAAAAAGGAGACAACTACAATCCTACAAGTATTTGAGGTTGGTATCCTGCAGGAAGCAGTTCTGCATGTTTAGTTATAGGGTAGTTAAAATACCCTATGTGTGGTGTTAAAAACACTGTAAAAACTGAGCATTGCATAATTTAGTATGTTAAGACCTTAATTTCTCTTTCTAAATTCTCATTTTTTTAAAAAAAGATTTCATTTATTTATTCATGAGAGACACACGGAGAGAGGCAGAGACACAGGCAGAGGGAGAAGCAGGCTCCCTGCGGGGAGCCCAATGAGGGACTCGATCCCAGGACCCCGGGATTATGCTCTGAGTCAAAGGCAGATGCTCAACCACGGAGCCCCCCAGGCATCCCTAATTCTCTCATTCTTGATAGTTTTGAATTTCCATGACTCTTTGGAATGATCTCAGATTTTCTTAAAGACTTTGAATGGCATTCTAAGGAATATTCAGTGTTAGTCTTAAAATCAAAAGAGGATATTTAAGTTCTGAAATCTCATATACTATGTCAGCAGTGGTTGACAAAGAGTTCAAACCATCAATGCTCTACAAAACAGAAAACCTATATGCATCAGGATGAGGTTTCTCTGTCATTTTTACTTGGCAGTTTTGGTCAAACATTGCCTTATTGGCCACTTGAAGTCACCAACGCTCTCCCCAGACTTGAGAAACATGAGGCTTAAAGTTTAGGGATTGAGGGGAGGGAACAAAGAAAGTATTTTTCCTTAAACCATAATAACACTGAGAAATTTAATGGTCTATTTTATATGTCAGATTCCCATTCTATGTCATTATTGATCTGGGACCAGTGCAGTAGGAATGGTTTAAACATTTAAAGATCCCATTCAAAGTCTTTTACAATTTATTTTCAAATGACAAAGTCTTAGGCAAATTTTTTTAGAGGGGAAGGGCAGAGGCAGAGAGAGGGAATCTCAAGCAGGCTCCACAGCACAGAGCCCAATGCGGGACATGACCCCAAGACCCTGAGATCATAACCTGAGCTGAAATCAAGAGTAGGATGCTTAACTAACTGAGCCACCCACGTACCCCTCAAATGATAAAAAGATCTTAAAGTTGCTTTTGAACTTGAGGTTTGAAATGTTTTCCTTTTTGCATTACACCTGAATCCTAATTTTTGTTCTTTGAATTTGTTTCAAAAATAAAATTAATCATTAATTTATAAAAAAGTAATCATTAATAATCTCCTTCCTCCGGTGTCTTAGATTGGGTGTTCTGGGAACAGAACAGTGGAGCTATTTGATTGGGCCAGAACCTCCAAGAGAAGGAAATGAAGGAAGCAGGCCAGGGCAGGAGGAGGAGCTGGGTGAGGATGAAGTGCCCCCTGGAGAAACGTCCCCTGGGGCGTAGAAAGGTGGAGTGGGGTGGAAATAATCTCTCAGGCTATGCAGTTTTGACTTAAAGGGGAAAATTCTTTGGAAAGGGAGTAGCTGTGAGCAACTGTGATCTCAGAAATATGATTTGGGGTTAACCTATCAGGGTGTGGCCATACCACCACCCTCTACCTAATCAACAGAACTCATACTTACTGACCTCTGGAACAAACTTACTGCTTTATCAGTTTGATAGGGTATATCTGTGACAAAGCTATTTTTCTTCTCTTTAAGTTTTTATTGATCACATTGAAAGAGCCCACCTTCGCCTCACAGAGAGCTAGATAAGATTCCTCATCCTCTATGTCATGCCAAAACAAAACAAAACAAAACAAAAAAAACCCAGCAATTTGGCTTTTCCAGGCCTCATTTTTTTTTTTTTTTTTTTTTTTGTTTAACACATAAGAAAAATTATGGAAATTTTCAAGATTCTAAGAAGTAGCTCTTTGGTCTTCTTACGTGTGAAGAGATACTAGCATTTCAGGAATTATTCGTTTGGGAAATGACTGAGACAGTCCCCATTTTATTTGTATGGTGGGCATGCAGAGCCCCTGGGGTGGGAATAACTGGCAGAGATAGAGCGTTTGCTCTGTGCAAGACTCACTCTTGGTCCTTTGCCTTCGAGATCACTTTTAACCTTGTCAGCCTATCTGCTAAGTGAGACTGGGATGTCCTATTCCTCTAGGAAGGAAATGAGGCTCAGAAACGTTGAGCGACTTGCCTGAAGTTGTTCAGCTGTTGGAAGAGCCAGGGTTTGAACACAAGGCTCAAATACTCCCGCCAGAATCAGGTGCCTTTCTCTACCTCAGTAATCGGATCAGTCTTCCTGATTTAGATAACTGCCTATAACGAGAACATTTTCTCAGCAAATGACTGTGTACTTTAGCTTATGGTCTCACAGAAAGTTCTAGAAGAGTATGATGGTGAAGGCTCTCTCAGATGTTCAGGGCATACTTTGGGTTAATGATGTCTTATTGGCCTAAATCCTGCTCCTGCTCCAGAAGCTCAATTCCTCTGGTGTTTTAAAGACTGTGCAACAGGGCCTTGAAAAAAATCGTACTTTCAGATACTGAAAGAAGAGAAGAAAGTTGTTTTTGTGACTCTCCTCCTCCTTCGTCAAATTCTCTTCTTCGGTCCACTTTACAGGACTATTCCGCAGCTGGTTGATGATCTCTTCACCTTTTTTTCTGAGTTCTCAGTGTCAGAGGCCAAAGCCGGGGCCTCACTGCTCTCAGTGCATTCGAACAGTGTGATTTCTTACTTTGGGCACAACAGCCCACGGAGGTTATGTTTTAAATGCAAACATCGTGTATCGCTGTCATTTACTTCATGACTCATTAAGAATACCAGGTCTGTTATTTTCCATATTTCATTTCCAGGTCTCCTTTTGCTGCTTTTTCTGCTTTGTACGCAATTCTAAATTGCCGCATTTTACTTTTCTTGCATTCCCAGGACTCTTTAATTACTCTTGCCAGGGTTATGCTGAGGAAAAGGGCTGGGGTTATGATGGGGGTAGCAGAGAGGGTTTGGTTGTCCCTTGATAGGCTATATGGGCAGCATGTGGCGGCCCTGACTGTTGATGCAGACTTAGCTGGTATTTCCTTTGTTTTTTTATTTTTTATTTTTTTATTTTTATATATTTTTTAAATTTATTTATGATAGTCACACAGAGAGAGAGAGAGAGAGGCAGAGACACAGGCAGAGGGAGAAGCGGGCTCCATGCACCGGGAGCCCGACGTGGGATTCGATCCCGGGTCTCCAGGATCGCGCCCTGGGCCAAAGGCAGGCGCCAAACCGCTGCGCCATCCAGGGATCCCCTGGTATTTCCTTTGAATGTGGGATACGTAATACCTCTTCCCCCCCAAGTTTGGGTCCTAGCCATCAATACCGGGGGCAACAAGGAGCATCCCTTAAAACTTTGTCATAAATACATCACTTTATTTAACTACCCCCAAATCCATTTTTTTTTCATTTGGGGAAAAGGAACCTCAGAAAGTGTAAGCAGTTTATCTAACGGCACGCAGAGAGTTCTGAAATATCTTTAGTTAAATATTTACTCAGCCACTTTCTGCCAGCTATTGGAGTCACATAGGAAATAACAATAAAAAGGATGATTTTAGGAGCAATGTAGAGAAAATAACCTGCTACATACTAGGCACCAGGCAGTTTGAGATACTTAGCATTGTGTTTCCCATCAAACAGACCTGACTCCTGCCCTTTTGGAAAACACAGGTACATAATAGACTTAAAAGATGACTTATCCACGCAAATAATTACAGCTGTAGTAAATGGGATTGAGAAAATTGGGGGGCACTATGTGGTTTGTCCTGTGGGCTAAATTGGGTCCCTCCCAAATTCACATGCTGAAGTCCTAACCCTCAGTACCCGGAATGTGAATGTATATGGAGATAAGGTATTTAAAGCGGAAGTTAAGTTAAAATAAGGTCATTAGGATGGGTCCCAACTGAACATGACAGTGACGTTCTTATGAGAAGAGGAAATTTGGACACAGACACGCACATAGAAAAGATGATGTGAAGATCCACGGAGATGATGGACTCCAAGTCAGGGAGAGAAGGACAGAGGAAGAAACCGACCCCGCTGACACCTGCTTTTGAACTTGTAGCCTCCAGAACTGTCAGAAAATACGTCTCTTTTGTTCAAGCCAGAGGGCCCCTGGTACTTTGTTTTGGCTGCCTTAGGAAAGTAATACAGTGTGTAACACAGAATCCATACCTGGTGAGGGGCAGCTAAAATAAAACATTTTTGAGGATGGCTTCTAAATACCCCAAGAAGAAATGAGGTGTTACCCAAGTGTCCGAGGGATTAAAGAGAGTGGGGGTAGGATAAGTAAAATTCCTGGTAGAAGGTATGGATGGGCAAAGCCCATAAAACAGAAGAAATAATCTGAATCATGGATAAACTGGGAAAAGAGTCAAGAAAGTTGAGCCACGATGAGGGAGAGGTGGGCCAGCCTTTAAACAATTATTTGGGTTGGTGTAGGTGGAAGGTGGTGCTATAGCAGAAATTCATGTTCCCAGCCCAGCCTTTTGTCAGCTCTAGGAGCCCAAACGTCCCCATTTATGTGTGTATCTTATACAATTCTTTGTTCCCTGGTATAGAAAGAAAGAAAGGAAAGAAAGGAAAGAAAGAAAAGAAAAGAAAAGAAAAGAAAAGAAAAGAAAAGAAAGAAAAGAAAAGAAAGAAGAGAAAGAAGGAGATGGAGGGAGGAAAAGAAAGGAGGGAGGGAGGAAAGGGGGAGAATGGGAGGGAGGAGGAAGGAAGGAAAGAAGGAAGGAAGAAAGGAAGGAAGGAAGGAAGGAAGGAAAGGGGAGGGGAGGGAGGAGAAAATTTGATTTATTTGACAGATAATGCTGTATAGTTGGAAATTTTTGAATTAACTAAGCACATAACTTGGCTTGTAAAGAGTTGTGGTGCCTTAATTCTACTTTTACAAGAAAATTTTACATCAGAACCAGAAGCTAGGCCTTGTTCTTGCAGTGTGCATCTATCGACACCTAGCGGCCGGATGCTGCATTGTCCTGGCTGAGTCTTGAAAAATAAGTGGGTCCCACAAAACAGAGATTTCAAGCCATTCTAAAAAGGGATGTTTCCACTTATTTATTCTACAGTTATTTATTGAATCCATCTTAGGTATCTAGCACTGCTTTCGTGAGGGACTCAACTAAACTGAGCTCTCCATCCTGATCTAAACCGTATATGATATACGGATTAAATCATGTCACTAGCCACTGTTTATTGAGCACTTACTGCGTACTAAGCACCGGGCCAGGCAGTTTTTGCACATCATCTCTTTTGAATTTGACAACCAAGTTCAGAGTTGTTATCCTTTTCCTGAAGCGGGCAAAGTGAGCCATAGAAAGGTAAGCTGATTTACCTACATTCACACCCAGGTGAAGAACTGCAGTTATGTCCTCATCTACCTAGTTGTTGTGTTCGTGTTGATCCCGCTCTACCATACAGCATCTTAAACAATTCATCCATAACTTTACTTATTTAAACCATATAAACTTGTATGAGCATATATATAAGTGTATATATATATATATATTTGTATTTATATATATTTCTGTATGTGTGTATGTTACTTATATGTGTGTCACCCATTATATGCATGTCAGGGACAGTGTTAAATAAGAATGCAAATATTTGTCCACAAAGCATTTACTGAATACCTACTACTTGCCATGCATTATGTTGAGTACTGACAGTATAATAGTTGGCAAAAAAACAAAAACAAAAACAAGCAAACAAAAATCCCACAATCCCTGTCCCCAGCGTGTTTAGAGTCACATACAGTAGAGGGACCTTAACCAGATAGACCACCATACTAACAATATGGTGTGCATAATGGCAATCTGGGGTGTACTTTCTTAGGAAAGACAATTCAAATATCCAGATACATAGCATCTTCACTGTTCTTAAGATCTCAAAACGGGTTTCTCCAAGGATGTGCTGCTTCAGCTGAGATCTGAAGGAAGGATATAACTTAAGCACACGTGTATTGAGAGGAAAGAGTAGAAGGGGCAAGCCAACAAGTGAGAGCATTCCAGGCAGAGGGGACAGCGTGTGCAAATGCCCTGTGGCAGGAGAGAGCAGTGCACAGCCAGGGAAAAGAGGTAAGAGGTATGGGTCAAATATGACTGGGAAGTAGAGAAGTCGGTAGATTGAGGGGGAGACCATTGTGCAGACTTACCTACAATGCAATGGTGCAATGTACACTCAGCAGTGTCATGGCACAAGAACTCTGTCTGCGTCTAGCTACTGCAGAGGGAATCCTCCCAAATGCTGGGGCAAAGAAATGTTAGCATAGATCCAGGGCAACCTGTGTGCATGGTCATTCCTGGGGCTGAGGCTGGGCAGTTGGCCATCTGCTGATTTGATTCTCCTCCAACCTCGGGAATACAAATATATCTTCTGGGGGTGGCTCTATTCCCTGGCACTTCTCATTCGTGTCCATGTGGCTCCCTCATGTCCACTCCCATAGACAGAACTCCAACATCATCACCCCTCTTGGCCCTATGCCCTTTGTCTTTCCTTCTCTTCTGTGAGAAGCGTGAGAGCGTTTTTGTTGTTCTTGTTGTTTTCTAATCAAGTACTCCCTCAAGGCTATGAGGAAGAAAATCCAGATGTCTTTTCTCATGTTAGAAAGACACCATCTTTTGTTCTCTGGTTTCCACCTGGTCCCACTTCTCTCCAGGTGCGTTGGGCACAACTCACATGGAGGAGAGAGGGATGTGAAAGTGAATTATTAGTAAAGAGGCAAACAAATGTCATAAAGTTTCTCAAAATCTTATCCCTCCACCATGTCTCCTGGAAAAACCTCTCCACTGCAAAATGATATATAGTTCTCTAGGTGATCAACTTTCCTAGAAAGTGGAAAAGGGTCCTAGATCTCTTTGTCTAGGACAGTATCTTCCCCTTTCAAAACAATATTAAGATCATGTGAGTGATGTTTTGCATGGGTTCTCCAAGAGTCAGGTGGATGAACCTAAATTACTCTCTTTGCAGACAGCTACCCGTTTCCCCAGGCCTATTCCGATGATAGAGAACCCTCTCCCAAACTTGGTTTCCCTAATTCCTTTGATCTTAGTTACCCTTGCCTGGTCTTGCAAATCAGAGGTTCAATGGGGGGGGGGTGCTTAAGATCTGGCCCACAGGCACATGGCACCTCTGTCCAGATCATACCCTCATATTCCCATTTGACTCCCATTTTACTTGGTGCATTAAAGTCAGAGACTCCCCCGTTCTCCCCAGAAAGCTGTCAGTATCCTTGTTCAGCTCTCTTCGTGAGAATGGTCTTCCTTCTAAATCTTCCCAGACTGGAAAACTTGTCCCCAATCCAATGGAGTTTCTTAACCTGGTCAACTCTACCTTCCTCCTGTGCCTTGACTCTCCCATTACATTTTAGGTCACTGGTGTGATTCCTGCCAGGAGCTCTTTCCTTCTCATCCAGAAATCCTCGGTGTAGAGCACTACTCTGTCTTCTTGCAGGACCCAACATTTTCCCTTGATGCCATAGCAATTCCTGGTCTGCATTGCACTAAGCTATGTCAGAGCCTAGAAAGTTCAACTCCCATAGCACAGTCTTAAAACAAACTGAACATTGAAAAAAGATGCCCGTGTATTACTGCCTCTATCACTCACCATGAAGCAGAGATCATGAGCAGACCAGGATCTTCCTGGGTGATAAAAATAAGAAGAAAATCCAGTGGCATCATTTCTGGTGTTGTTATGGGAGAGCCAGGTGCCAAGGGGGAAGTGTCCACGTGTCTAGTAGAAGTTGATTTTAACTATTGACTTATTCCATCATTGAGAGTTGCAGTGGGCAGCCCAGGTGGCTCAGCAGTTTAGCGCCGCCTTCAGCCCAGAGTGTGATCCTGGAGACCCGGGATCGAGTCCCATGTCAGGCTCCCTGCATGGAGCCTGCTTCTCGCTCTGCCTGTGTCTGTGCCTCTGCCTGTGTCTGTGTCTCTCATGAATAAATAAATAAAATCTTAAAAAAAAAAGTTTCTAACCCTCTGGTGCCAAGGATTAGAGATGTGTGCGCAAGTAACTCCAGGGTTTGTTGCAGCTAAGAGATACCAGGCCAGGTAAAGACTAATTTTCCTTTCTATTTTTCCTTCTTCCCATATTGGAATATATATGAGATGCCTGGGTGTCCAATAGCTATTTTAGGCCAGGAGGTGACCTTGAGGATAGAAGTCACTTACAGAAGATGGTAATTGAGAAAGATAGGGAAAGACGTCATGGAGATAATTAAGCAGAAAGGACTTTATAGCTCTGGATTTATTTTACATGAGGAAGGTTTAAATTTCTTTCTTGGTAGATAGCTATTATTTCTAGCCTCTGTTTCAAGCTACTAACACAACTTAGATATGGTGAAGGCAGAAGGTGATCTCATGCAGTGTGGGTGATATTTACCTACATGGGTAGGGACAGGAGGCATCTCAACCTTTTGCTTGCAGAACTACGTAGAGCCACTTTTCATTCTCAGAAACATATACTGACCCTTAGGAATCCTAGATTTCTTGACCTCCCCTCACCCTGAATTTCTGTATTACATTCTAGAATTACAGGCTGCTACTATAACTACTTATCATTGCCATTTAGAATCTAATTAAGCATTGACATGTATGCATATGAATTATTATCCTGTAATAATTCAAAAGGTATCCCACATACTTTCCTGTGAAGGCAAGTTTTAGGCCAGAAATATTAACCTGAGAGGAGGATATTATGTCTGACATTTAGAAAAATCCCAGCTAGTGAAAGCTAATGGCATGCCCATGTTCTTCTTCTGGGCTGAAAATAAGCATCTGAAGAAAATAGTGGGATTAATTTAGAGGCTACAAAGAAGGTGATAGAGAAGTTGAAATGAGGGCCAGATGCATTTGATTCCCCCCTCCCCCACTTCCTTGAACTGAATGCCCCAGCTTTGCTTGGGTAATTGAGTAATCAATGAAATCTCCTCCAGGAGCCACAAAATTAAAAAAAAAAAAAAAAAAAACCTTAAAAAACAAACAAAAAAAACCTTAAAAAACAAAACAAAACAAAAAAAACCATTTTGTTCCCTCTGATTTATGGGTCCAATCACATTGGTGATCAGAGATATTTTTTCAGATGGAGTCATTTCTCCTTGTGGGGACACATGCCCAGCATTTCCCTCAATGGCAGAACTGGTGATCACCAGGGGACAAGCCTTCAATTCCAGGCGGCACCTTGAGGTGTTGTTACTTGTGACCTTCCAGAGTTCTGCTGGGAGTAATTATGTCATTGAATAAAGACTGACACTACAAAGTAATTTATATTCTCTAATAATCTTTTCTGTTAATTAATGAACACTGACAGTGGTCAAAGAAATAATTAGAAGACTCTTTTTAAGACTGAGAGAGTCCCACAGGGCATATATGTAAACAGTTTGCTTTTGAGCTGTTTATATCCCTCCTTGGTCAGACATATTTGGTAATACTCACTTCTCCAGATTAGCCTTGATAACCATTTGCTCTCAAAGACACTGTCCAAGGCCCCCTGGCTTCAGGGTCTGGTGTACTGGTTGGTCTATGTCAATGAAGTTCTTCAGTGTAAGAAGTTCTCAATATATGTGTATGTTGTCATCTTTCTTATGAAGCAGCACAATGATAGATGCCTGAACTCTACTGGATGGAGAATTTTCCTATTCCCTTAGTCTAAGGAAATTCTTTCCTTTCTATTTGGTTACCTTGTTGTTTGACTAAAAATCTTAAGTTTTTCTATCTCTTTGACATGGAGAAGCATAGGAAAACATCCTGGAAGCCTCTGTAATTTGAGGCTTTCATGATATGTGGAAATGTCTTTTTGACAGAGTTATCCTTACTGTCATGTTTTGAAGGATTAATGAACACTTCCTATCCTGAGATAGCCCAGAAGGGAACCATTTGGAATGAATGATACGTGGATAGATGGCCTTCAATCAGCCTGTCCAAAAAGCAATTCTCTGAGTGTCAGAGGATGGTGAAGAAGACTAGAAGGGATTTGAAAAGAGAAAAGTATGACTTCTGGGCTATTAATATTTTTTTTCCAAATATTTGATATGATGAAAGAGATTGGAGGTGGGGAGATTCAATCATCATTGACACAAAGAACTAAACGACAGAGGGGTGTCTGGGTGACTCAGTCAGTTAAGCATCTGACTCTTGATCTCAGCTCAGGTCTTGATCTCAGGACTCCAGGTTTGGGCCTCACATCGGGTTCCATGCTGGGTGTGGAGTCAACCTAAAAAACAAAACAAAACAAAATTGAAAGATAGATGCGTAATATAGAAATCAATGGAGGGGTGGCCCCAGTGGCTCAGCAGTTTAGCGCCACCTTCAGCCCAGGGCATGGTCCTGGAGACCCAGGATCGAGTCCCATGTCGGGCTCCCTGCATGGAGCCTGCTTCTCCCTCTGCCTGTGTCTCTGCCTCTCTCTCTCTCTCTTTCCTTCTCTCTCTCTCTATGTCTCTCATGCATAAATAAATAAAATCTTAAAAAAAAGAGAGAAATCAATGGAATGATTAGTCTAGATGAGCTTTCGTGAAGCTGTTCAATACTCTCATTTCCCATGGACTCTTTGGCTTATATCCTATCCCACAATTTAAAATGATCTTAGTTTTTATAACTGCAAACAGAATATCAAATTTTGTTATAAGTTATGCAATTTTAGTTCCAAACCAGATTAATTTGTCATGTATTTGCAACACTAGCTGCGAGTTCTGAAGATATATGTACCAGAACTGGAATATTTTCATAACTGTGGGATAATATTATTCTTTTTGAGAGTTTTTTTTTTTGTGTTTTAGCTTTCCACATCTAGAATTTTCATCTTTGGTTATTCCCATCCATTTCTTTGGCATATCACTAGTATTTCTCACCACACTTCAAGTTTATTTTTTCCTACAATGAACCTTTTTCTATCTCAGCAACCCCTCTCCTCCACAACTTGGCAGAAATGAACTCTCGTTTCATGTGCAAGCTCTAAAGTTGGTACCAGTCTCCCCTCTAACATCTGTGATCACAGCACATTGTAGCTATAATATCTATCTTCATTGTCAGACTGTGATGTTTTCAAGGGTAAGGTGTTTGTGTTTTCGTAATTTTTTATCCTCCCTTCCTATGATAATCACTTGGCAGCTATTCTTTACATTCTCCTGGAAGTAGGCAATGAATAAGTGAGTTGTTTTCAATCGTCAATGAAGCTTTAAAGGAGATCTGTCTGTCTCCTTGTTAAAAATCAGAAAAGGAAACATATAACTTAGATTTCTTTTTTAATAATCTATTGTTTACAAAGTCCTTACACATACTCTACCATTCAAAAGCCACAAAAACCATATCATCCCCACTTTATTTTTATTAAAAAAAATTATTTTGGAGAGAGAGAGAGCAGGGGGAGGGGCAAAGGGAGAGGGAGACAAGCAGACTCCCTGTTGAGCAGGGAGCCCAATGTGGGGCTCCATCCCAGGACACTGAGATCATGACCTGAGCTGAAATCAAGAGTCAGATGCTTCATCGACTGAGCCACACAGGTGCCCCTCATATCATCCCCATTTTGTTTTATTTTTTTAAGATTTTATTTACTCATTGGAGACACATAGAGAGAAGCAGAGACACAGGTAGAGGGAGAAGCAGGCTCCTTGCAGGGAGCCTGATGCCAGACTCGATCCTAGGACCCTGGGATCACGCCCTGAACCAAAAGCAGATGCCCACCCACTGAGCCACCCAGGTGTCCTCATCCCCATTTTAAAAGTAAGATCACACAGGTTCACAGGAGGTTATGTAACAACATGAAAAAAACCCTCAAATATGCAGCCATGGTCACATACCCGATAGCAAACACTACTGGGGGAAATCACAACTACATGGGACAGTAGTTTTGCAATTAACTCTTTGTGACATAAAGTTTGGGTCATCTCTTTCTTATTTTTTTTCCTGAATTCATTTTTCTTATGTATAAATAAGGGCAGGGGACAAGGTGACTCTACCCTCATCGACAGTACCTTCTGGAAACCTACTCACCTTGCTCATTACAAAGCTGCATGTGGGCAGCACGTCATCCGACCACTAGATGGCGATGCAGCTTAACTCAGTGCCCCCGGCGGGAACCCCAGCCCCCTGAGCAAGGCTGTGTGCATGGCAATTCCCCACAGTCAATTTTCAAAAGACAGACACATTCTATGATAGCCGGGACTTCGTCGTGTCCCTTTCCCAGTGTGACTTCCTTGAATTTCCCTTATGGAGAAAGTGTCTCAGGATGCCAGCCCTCTATGAGGCCAAGCAAGAGAACAGTCCACTTGAGGCCAGTGCTAAAAAAACACAGATGTAGAAGGGAACTCATTTAAATGACTACAACCAGAGCCTGATACCCCTGCCGGGCCAGCCTTACCGACTGTAAAAATGCAAAATTAAAGACTATGGATCCTCATCAGACTCTTCACATCATTACTGCAGATACCAGGTTTCCTCATTGTCAAATTCCCAGTAGGTGTGTAGAGCGTGAGTCGATGTACTAAACATCTACTAAGAGCACATGGAGTGACAGAGGTAGGGAAGAGGAGTCAGTCTTCTGTAGTTCGCCATCAGATTCCTGTATTTAATACACACCTACCGAGCACTTTCTATATGCCAGGCTCTGTGCTAGGTGTTGGGATAATGCAATGCCTACTATTATTTATTGACAGCTAACTGCCAGGGACGGTGCCCAGCACTCTAATAGGTAACTTGCTAAATCCTTAAGACAACACTATGTACTAAGGGTTATCATTTCCCCTTTACAGCCACTGAAAGGGAAGTGCAGAGAAATTAGTGAAATTTGCTCCTGTATTTACCATAATGGAAAGGCAAGGAGCACACTTATGGTCGAGGGGAGGGACATGCCAACAAATAAAACAGATACTATTTCAGATCATAACGAGAAGTGCAGTCAAACACTTCTAGATCACTTAGTCTTTGCCTTGATTCTTGAAATTCACTTCCGCTGTTTCAGAGTAGGGAAAAGATAGATTTCTGATTTGTCTGACAAATCCGAGCCCTTGTCTCTACCACACACGTCCCTGTCCCTCATGGTTGTGTGGTTGTGATCTGGCTCTCTTGGTGATCCTAAATAATTTACAGGAAATTACATTATCTCAGTTGCAACCATTGCTACTGCGCTTGTATCCCACTATTTCATTGGCAAGACTTCTCCAGCCTATGCAGAAGCTAGAGAAAAAGCAGAGACAAGCTCTCAGGGTGATGTCCTAAGATCCCCTCGCCCAGATTTTGGATCTGTGCTAAAACAGTCATTGTTAAAAGTGTATATTCCTTCTACCAAGTTGTATAGATTACTTAGAGTCTGGCCTCAATTTGAGTACTTTCTTTCACTGGGATACATACGTTCCTGTGTTCCTAAACTAGAGAAAACATTTCTGGAAACAAAGAAGGAAGGATACAAGGAGAGGTCTTTTCGCTCCTGGCTTCTAATCTAAAATTGACCAAGAGTCCATCACATGAAACAATAAAGAACTGAAAGCACAGCACACTTTTTTTTTTTTTCTATCACAAGCTAAAAAACATGGAGAGGAAATCCAATCAAACAGCCTTCCCCCAACAAAGGGTGGCACTTTGTATATACAAACTGGTAACAGAAACGTCATGGAGAGTTAGGCCTTTGTCACCAATGCTAATTCTTTCAAAATGCCTCGCAGTAAAGAACACTAACTGACAGACAGAGGTTGGGCACAGCACAGAGCCAGTGTCTAGGAGACAAGGTATCCTCAAAGATTGTAAATTTGCAATCATAGTTTCACTGGTTGACTGGAAGCCTACTGTGGAAGAGGCTGCCCATGTTTCTTCTTCCTTTATTCCCCTTAATAACAAAAGCCCTGAATTTTAAGTGAAGCATGGTGACTGAATTCTCCAACCCCTGATGGACTGGGAATACAAGTAATGAGCCCAGCTCCCCCAGTCCCCTCTCGGAAGCAAGGCTGAAGACAAGTGCTGATAGCAGCTGCCCCCAACCCTCCACAACTCATCCCATATACCTCTGCCTTATAACACCTACTACATTTAAAAATTATTTTCATTACAACAACTAGCCAATACAAAAATTTGTGGCTGGCTGTTAATCATTATTGCAACAAAAAACAGGTGGCAACTGCTTAGCAGTCAGGCACTGAATGGCCAACGAACAGGTACTGCAGCCTGGAGTCCTGGTGACCCTGAATGTGCTGTGGCACAACTTTTGGTCAAAGTACTGCCTGTGATAGCTTGGGGCAGACCAGAGCATGTAGCTTACTCTTGGGGGACAGTTGAGGGAAAAGGGAAGTGACTTGTCCAAATTGACATGCTCAGGGGCACCTGGGTGGCTCAGTTGGTTAAATGTCAGACTCTCTCTCCCCTTCTCTCTCTCTCTCTCTTTCTCTCTCTTTTAAAACAGACAAATAAACAAAAGTTCATATGACTGGACTAGACCTAAAGTCTGGCTCATCGTTCATTTAATTTTAATACAAAAAGTGCCCCTGATGCCCCATGACAAATGTCTCTAACATATGCTCTCCTAATGGGTGTTTAGCTCCACTTCTGCCAAAATAAAGTGTATTTCCACAGGATATGCAAATATTAAAACATTGTCTATTAGATGAATATTTTCTGCTTTCATGTGCATCATAAATATAAAGATATCTTTCTTTGGGAATGTAATAGATAAAATTAAACTTAATAACTTCTCATTCTTAGCATTCTGTTACTTATTCACTAATAATGATTTAAAAGAGAGCTGGAGGAATGCCTGGGTGGCTCAGCAGTTGAGCGTCTGCCTTTGGTTCAGGGTGTGATCCCAGGGTCCAGGGATCGAGTTCTGCGTCAGGTTCCCTGCATGGAGCCTGCTTCTCCCTCTGCCTCTGTCTCTGCCTCTCTCTCTCTCTCTTTCTCTGTCTCTCATGAAAATAATTTTAAAAAAAGAGCTGGAAAATGATCATGGTAAGTGCTTTTGCTCTCTCCCACCCTCCACCAAGGTCACTCCTTCCCTCTCCCCCTTGCCCCTGCCATCAGTCAACAGACACAGTGCTGTTCCACACTAGGCCTCCACTTGTTCTCAAAATCTTCTTCAACCCATCCTCTGGACAGTTCTCCTTATTAACAGAGTCATCACAGATGAGAAAGGAGATTAAGCCTATTTGGCTTAGGGTGGGACCAGGAGTATTCAGATTTAGTAGGTACACTTTTAAGATGCAAGTTAAAATTTTACAGCATACAAGAAGGCAGATGTAAAAGCAATGATTTAACAATCTTTGCAAAGTCAGCCATGGACTCTTGCCTCTTCCTTCTGACAAGGACGGGTCCATGTTCGACTTCTCATGAGTGCCACCTACTTGAGGTCCAAAGGTCTAATATTTCAGGGCAGTTTTCTAGGACCAGAAAACACCTTCATTTTAGAAACCAACAGCAATATCCATACTCTGATCTGGAAAGCCATGAGATTTGAGAGCAAATGTTCAAGAATAATACCAGATAAATTTTGCAATTGTTCTCAAAAAGCATTAGGGGCGGCAAAGTACTTCGTTCCACCACCATGACTCCCTCTTACACCTATTTCCAGAAGAGCTGGAAAACTCATCTTTGAGAAGCGAGGAGCCATTATCATTCTTTGCATTTCACCTTGGCATTTTGGCATTCATCTTGGAATTTCTTCCCACCCTCTTGTTGTTCCAGGTTTTCACTGTGATTATGGGCTGTTAATGCCATTATTTTATTATTTCAAAGGAAAGAATGTTCTATTGCTTTTTGGAGGAATATTCAGCAACCCTTTGACAATTAGTGTTTTTAAGCGTATGCCAGTTTCTATTTTTTCTTTTCCTCTTAAATTGCAAGACTCTAAGTCAGTATTCCAAAAATCACTTTTTGTTTGTTTTAAGATTACTTTGACAGCAGCTTTGTCAAAATTATTTACAAAACCAATCAGGAATGGATTTTTTTTCCTCTAAATCAATCAAAATATCTGTCCTCCTGAGATCAAATTTATACCAGGAAATATGTGAAAACTAACACAAGCTAGAATCACAGTTTGAAGAAATATTTTATTTTATTTTATTTTATTTTTATTTTTTTATTTTTTATTTTTTTTATTTATGATAGTCACAGAGAGAGAGAGAGAGAGAGGCAGAGACACAGGCGGAGGGAGAAGCAGGCTCCATGCACCGGGAGCCTGACGTGGGATTCGATCCCGGTTCTCCAGGATCGCGCCCTGGGCCAAAGGCAGGCGCCAAACCGCTGCGCCACCCAGGGATCCCTGAAGAAATATTTTAAAAAAACTATTGAAATTTTACATTCTGGATGGATTTCGATGCTGAATAGAGTATTTCAAACACAATCCTAGCTGCCTTGTACTGTAATACTATAGCTTGAGAAACAGGGAACAAAAACATTAAATTTGATTCAGTTTGGTTTTGTGCTTTTGATTAATTTGAGAATTACAAATTGTTGCCTATATTTTATGCCACTTAATATGAAAAAGAAACTGTAAGATACATATACAGATTGCAACCTTTATGAAACTGATGGCCCAGGCCCCGAAGTAGCCAGCTATCTAGATGAGGAACACTAAGAGGCAAGAGCCTCTAGCCAAGTTCTCTAAGACTGAGTGCCACCAAGATTTTTATGAGAGCAGCAGCAGTTCATCCTGATGATGTGGAATTGGAGGCAAAAGCCCTGTAGGGGCAACTCATTTGTTTTTGTTTATGCAACAAACAAGAATGCTAACTCCGTAGATATGGTACGCTTTTTAAACCAGTCTTCAACTAGTAAATCAATGGCTCGTTTTGGTATAAATGTGAAGAGGACCAAAAAAGGATTTAGAGTATCTAGATCCATAGCTATTTTGTAATCTTAAGGCATCAGTTGAATGACCCCCCCCCCCCATTAGTCATATGCAAAATGCAGAAGTTGGGTTATTTCTATGGTGTGAGAGTAGCTTAGTAAAGATAGATAGCAGAGGGCACTGAATTCAGGCAGACATAGGTTACAATTTCAGCTCTGCTGCCTTTTCTGTCTTTCTTTTTTTTAATTTTATTATTATTATTATTATTTATTTATGATAGTCACAGAGAGAGAGAGCGAGGCAGAGACACAGGCAGAGGGAGAAGCAGGCTCCATGCGCCGGGAGCCCGATGTGGGATTTGATCCCGGGGCTCCAGGATCGCGCCCTGGGCCAAAGGCAGGCGCCGAACCGCTGCGCCACCCAGGGATCCCCCTGTCTTTCTTTTTTGATAAATAAATAGAAAGTAGGAATACCTACCTATCAGAATTGTGAAAGTTAGATGGTGAGTAGAGATGAAGCTACTAGCACACAGGGAATCATGGCAACTTTATTACTGCAGGTTGAATATTGTACATCCCTGCAAATGGCCTCTCCCAACCCTATTCTTTTACCATAATCATATGCCTAATCCTCTACTCCAACTGGACCTCCTTCAGTCTATGCAGGGCTAGACGACACCTATGAATCCATGAGCTGGAGAAAAGGAGAAATTAAAAAAATTGAGCAATAAATTGTAGGATAGCACAGAATATGATCTATGTTTTTTTTTCCATATCATTATTTTTATTGTCCAATGTTTATAATATGAGGGCCAGAGCTTTCTCCCCAATCTCCCCAACTCAAGTTTATAAATTTTCTTTTTTTCTTTTCTTTTTTTTTTTAAGTTTATAAATTTTCGTTTGGCTTGTGAGGCCAATAGGGATACTTCTTGTTGTCTAATTTTGTTTCTGGGAAGACATCATTCAGGTCCTCAATGGTCATCTGATCAAATGGAATTATGTTCTTCATCTTCTCCAGCTCTTTTTCATATTCTTCAGTCCTGGCCTTTGAGAGAGACAAAAACTTAGCACAGCTTTTCACATCTTCTTTTTTCTCAGCATCCACCTGGACAGCATCCACTCTGGCACAGGAACCTTCAGGGCATTAAACTTTTTCTCAAAGTCGTCTACCAAGCCAGCCTTTGCCACATTGGCCTTGTTGTAAGCCCAGTCGATAGCAGGTGGTTTCTAAGGAAGAGTAGCCAACCTGGAGGTAAGCTTCTCATTCCAAGGTTTCAAGGAGTTGGCAATGGCCTTCTGGTTTTGGGATATGATCTCCCCAAAAGCTACCCAGTAAATGGTTTTTAGAGCAAGTTTTTGCCCGACCATCCTTCACCAACCCCGGTGGACCACAGTCCACAGCCTGATCTATGTTTGAAAAAAGCATTTCCTAGTATCTTTTCTCAGCCATGTCCATGGCAATAATTCCATCCATCCATTCATTCATGAATTGAATAAGCATTGATTAAACTTTGACTATGTGCCAGATCCTTGTCCATGTTCTCAGACCTAC
The DNA here is from genome assembly GCF_018345385.1 of Vulpes lagopus. Lineage (NCBI taxonomy): Eukaryota > Metazoa > Chordata > Mammalia > Carnivora > Canidae > Vulpes > Vulpes lagopus. The sequence goes on from NC_054846.1 coordinate 32,272,943, forward strand.
CTCTTTCCTGAGCCAGTGTAGGCTAAAAATCCATTTATGAGCTAAAGTGGGGAATGTTTTGGTGCCAATTATTATGTGATTACAATTTTCTCATTTCCCAACACCAAGGAAGCTTTTCTTTATTTACCTCCAGACTATTACATAGCATATGGTTTGTTTTTTGGATATTTTCTTCACACTTTCCTAATTAGATAAATTTTGTCTTCAAACTCCCTATTTAGAACATATTCCAAGACTGTGTCCTGGTTACTTGCATTTTTAAAATTCAAAAGAAATCTATTCAAGTTTCTGTGATTTTTTTTTTCTGCTAGTCAGATCTTATCCCCATTTCTATTTATTTTGAAATGTGCTGACACATCATGGGAATTCCAAAGCTCCCAATATTGGGGAAATTGCCACTTGAAAAAAAGATCTATTCAGCACTCTCCTAGGTCACTTATAAAATATTGTGTTTAAGATAGTCTAGCAGTGATGAGACATAGATCTAACCCTCAATGTATCAGTGATGCGTTGTGAAAAAGGAGATGAGACAACTCTGGCCCTCAGTTTCCATGTCTTGAAAACTGGGAAATAGTATCTTATTTTTCGATGAAAATACTGTGCAAAATAAAGTTAGATATATGATAGAACCTTGATAATTATAAAGTGCCTTATAATAAATATTAACAATTTGCATCTTACCTGAACTAAACTATACCATTAAAGCCGATCTGTATGTGAGTACTGGAGAGAATGATGAGTTGGAATAGATTAGGGTTCCTAGTGAACCCAAATAAAACAAAACAAAAACTCACGTCAGAGAAGTGCAAGGTCAAGGATACTAGCAAGTGGGCCTGATCCAGGGTCCCTCTATTTGCCCTCACAGAAGGGTATCCTGTGCTACAAGACCAGATTCAGCAGCCCTACTAGGGTCAGGAATCTACTAGAACCTTAGAACCATAGGATTCCTGCTTTTTATATACTTTTTCTTGGAGGGATGGAGAAGAGGAGGCTGTGCACACTAGTACTCACTGGACAGTCTTCTTTCCATGAAAGGAAAAATTCTTCTGTGCCACCCCAATGCCTGCATTTACAAACAATTTCTTTCTGTGCTTTTGGTCCTTCTCAAAGCTTATCAGCTGGCCAACTTCATCTGACCACCATGTCCCCAAAGGCCTTCAGGAAAAAAGAAGATTCAGGCTTTGCCTTCAGCCTCTGAGAGGTGACAGAGGTTAGATACTGAGTGTAATCAGTGGGGAAGACAAAGAATGCTGGCAACTGCCCAGTGAACATGACACATGGCAGAGACAAAAAGACACAAACCCAGGTCTGACTCTGGGATAAAGCAGGTTATGATAGAGTTCTCATTTGTTCATTCATTCAACTCTTAGGACAGACATGGTGAGTCCTAGCTTAGAGGCTGGCATGAGCACTATATGTAAATTTTATTTGAGGTGCACAGAGTAGGTTGTTAACAAATTTGCATCTTTCCTTTTGCTCCAATCTGCAAAGTTGACGATTTCAGAAACAGTAATGTGGGGAATAATTTTGATCTAAGAAACATAGTGGACCTAAGGCCTGCCTGAGCTCTCTACTGCTTCTTGCCCAGCCAACTTCAGGTTTCTGCAGACTATGATCCAAACTCCAAGGAATCAAGATGGAAGGTAAAATATTTAATATGCCGTATTTTTCAGACATTGTTTTTCCAAAAAATTTCCATTGATATTTATATCTTATAAATATATCTCAAATATATTCATGATTTGTCATTAAGTAGAAGGTGAAGTATGCTTTTTGCTTAATTTTTAAATAGTTTTATATCTAGAAGTTTCAATTTGCATTAGATCTTTTAGTTAATATTAGATCTTTCTCAGATGTTTCTTTTTTGTTTTCCTGAGTAAACCATGTAGGTAGGAATATATTCACAGTAATAAGAAATTTTCAGAGTGACATTTTTTTCTTTTTCCTTTTTAACATTTCTGTTTCACATTTTTATATTGGTTTCTCTGCTGGTCTTTGGTCAGCACTGAGCATGATTTATAGTTGCAAGCATTTCCTTTGTAGAAGACTGAAATTTTTTCTATGCCTGGAAAATGTGTGTGTGTTCTTTAAGACAGTGCAAAAGAGAGGCACTTCTAATGCGCAGATTCTCTGATGGAACTCTGCAAGTCAGAATCATTACACGTTTTACCAGGATTATCTTGCAGTTTATACCTCATGGGCGGGGGGGGGATGTTTCCACTTCTGGGAAATGCATAGTGTTCATCAGGATTCCGTGGGACTTGGGGGGAGGGAGGTGAAAACAGTCCTCCAAAAACCAGTTAGGATCTGTCATGACTTACTTCTCCTCAGTGTATTCTTATTTCCCAAAATCTTCTAGGCCACTGATGATTAAATGCTTTATTACTGAATCGAGGGTTTTTTAAAACATGTTTACCAGTTAATAATAAAACACGGCTCAGGTTTTAAACAAAATTTAGCCCTCAAGGCCGTCTATAACTCAGTACTGCGACAATCTGAAAATTTTATAAGAACCTAATAAGATGTGGGAGGTTGGTGCACTTTTGAGAAATGCCCAGAAATGGAATTTAACTCCTACCCCCAACAAATAACCACACAGATGAAAAGGAGAGGTGACACATATATTTAATATAAACCTAGTGAAACAATAGGAAAAAAATTGGGGGGCCCTGAGGGGCACCAACTCTTGATCTCAAGTCAGGTCTTGTTCCCGGAGTTATGAGTTGAAGCCCTGTGTCTGGCTCTGCACAGGGTGTGAAGCCTCCTTAAAACAAACAAACAAACAAACAAACAAACAAACTGTAGAAACTGCAGACAAGACAAGAGAATACCACCATCCCAACAACAAAAGCATAATAGAAAACTTGCTGCAGTGCTGTGTCCCTCAATATTAAGATTACAACTTTGACTGCAGCATAAACAAATAATCTGTGTTTAAGTCACTGTTAAAACAGAAAAAAAAATGAAAAAAGAAAAATATTGTCTGTCTGTACTCATCCCTGCAAGGCACACTTAAAGTTCACTCTAATTCTGTGAAATATATTTTTGAGGAAAATTCAACCTTTTGCAGCTTTTGCCAACTAAACATCAGAAATCTTTCAAGAATCTACAAATGTTTCCAACTCCAGTATTTATTGGGCTTTTTGTAATATAGATGGATACTGCAGAAATTGGCATTGAGTTATATTTAGTGATAGAAATATTCTATAAAATGGAAAGAATGTATTATTTTTTTTTTTGATCCGTGAATTCCCCTGAAGACCTGAATTATCTGCAATAAAAAAGCAGATAAAAAATGCTTGGGCATGCAGACTCCAAAATAACTATTTTTCATAAAGAAATATATATCTTTGCAACTTGGATGAGAAGACAACACAATTCCAGGTATGATTTATTTCTTATGTTCAGAGAGCTGAGCTCTAACTGGATTACATTTATTTAAAGATCATTGAAATGTCTCTATTTTTAATTTTGTGGCTTAACCCACATGATTCAGGATCCTAAACTATACCTTGCAAGTGAAGCTAACATTCACCTTTTCCAATGTAGGACGGTTAAGTGTCCAGTTGACATGAAGGCCACGTATTGGTGGTATCACTAATATGAGTATTTAGAGCCATTAGGTTCTATAAATATTCTATGAATATTTTAAAAACCAGTAGACTGGAGTCTCCTAAGATTTTGTGTGCACTGTCTACGTCCCTCTATTAATTTTGTCCAAACCTTCTTCATATAGTGAATTTGTAAATACTCTGTAGAGACTTTGTCCATTTCTAGAGAAGATATAACTCCTTTACCCTCTGGGTCAGGAATCCAGTGTCTTATATGAGTTTGCTGCCAAAAGGGACTTTGAATCAGCTATTTGTTATTACGAGTGTCTTAAATGGAAGGCTCCTTAGAACAAGATGTTTTCCATAAAGGAAACCCAGCCATATAATGAATCCTATCTGATTCTTTATATCATTGGCTTTATCTCTGACTGGAGATTTGCCTTCCTACCCCTAACTTTTTCTTGATCTCCCCTTCTCCTTAAACTCATGACCAGGGAAGAAGTATCAAGTGCCTTGTAGTAGAAAAAGAGAAAGGAATTGATCTGAATTAAATTGCAAGCATACTTTTACAATGGGAGATGTAAAATTGCCTTAGGTTGAGACCTACACACACAACCAGTGAACTGTTTGATGTGTCACAAAGACAAAGCAAAGGAGATTGAATTCAGCATTTTGGTAAAAACCTCTTACCAAAATAGTATTTATAAATTGTTGCAGTACCTTTGTGGATGCTGATTGCTTTGCATAAATAAAATTCTCCCTTGCTTAGTTAATATAAATAATTTTTGTATTTTATTTCCTCTTTTCTCTGAAAAACACCAAGAACAAAATATTGCAAGCACTCTTATAAATAGAAAAAAGCTAACAGTGTATTGCAGAGGACAACTTCATAGGCAGAAATTCCTAGCAGTGTTTTTTACCACTTAGGTTTTACAGTAAATTAACAGAAATGATTATATACAATTTTTGTTTCAAGTGTTCTCGTAATGACAAGTATTGTTAACAATTCTAATCTGGCTCCCAGGAAAACTTTACAAATATACAGCTTTTTATCTATATTTCTTATGTTCAAATTCATGTCTTTCCTTTTATGCTTCTTATATTCTTGAGTGGATGATGAGAAATTGAAATATAAGCCCCCTTGAAATTTTGTGGATTGATTCTGAACAGCTCAGAGCTGCACCTGTGATTGCCCAAAGATTAGAGACAGGTTGAAATTCATGAAGTATATGTGAAAAGCCACTGATGATGGGTACTTGAAAAAAAATCAGAATTTTAAAAAGAATTTATATTACAAAGAGGTTATTGAGTTTAAGAAGCAGTGAGGTACATTTGATAGAAGGTAAGAAACCAAGGGATCTTCATTATATAAGTCTAATTCTTGGCATGCTCTAGCTCATTACTGCTTCTTGAACATGCCCAAACATGCCACTGCTTTGGATTTTAGGCATTTGCTCTTCCCCATATCCGGACATTCTTTCCCCAGATATTAACATGGCTCATGGGGCACCTGGGGGGCTCAGCCACTTAAGCATCTGCCATGCTCATGAGCTCCAGGATTGAGTCCCACCTTGGGCTGCTTGCTCAGCAGGGTGCCTGCTTCTCCCTCTCCCCCTTGCTTGTGCTCTCTCTCTCCCTCAAATAAATAAAATCTTTAAAAAAATTATGGCTTACTCTGTCACTTTATTTTTTTTGTCACTTTATTTAGATGTCTGTTCAGATGTTATCTTATTAAAGAAAAATTTTCTACCCTCTTAGTTGAAAAGCACATCCCTATCAACCTCTAATTTCCTTCTTTACTTGATTTTTCTTCCTAGCATTGATCACCACTTAATATACATTTTGTTCTCTGCTAGATCCTCAATGCCTTCAACAGTTCTTGGAACTCTGGGATGGGGCTCAATTTATTCATATTGAATAGAGAAATAATTTAAACTGTTATTACATATTATCTAGTAAATTTAGTGTATTACGAATGTTATAATGATACCTGCTAAGTATGTTGTTAGAATAAACAGAGTAAGATGGTTTTGAAGGATATTTGATCCAGGCTTTTAAAAAGTCCCCACACATTTTTTTGAAGATTTCTTTCTCCAAATAAACAATGGCTTACTGCTAATTGTAGAGTTTATTCTTAATGTACAATCCAAAACAAAAAAAAAATATTGATGTACAGGATTTTGATAAACTTTTCTATTTTAATAGTGCATCTCAAAAAAAAAATAGTGCATCTCACGAGGTGATTGTGATGTGTCTTGATCTCATTACAATTCCACTTCATTTCATAACATATTATTGTTTGGGGGCCTACTGTACTTCATGTTTAGTGGGCTACTCCAAATACTATGTAGCTCAAGGGCCCTTCTGTTTGATGCAAGTTTTGACAGAGTAACCTTGAATTGGTTTTCTGATCTTCCCAATACATTTAGTTGTAGGTGACACCAGTTGCCATACGTTGGGAACTCCTCAATAGCTATGGCTTCCCTGGAGTTAGCCACAGAGAATGAAGGCTAGAAGTCTTAATGAAGACAGTGACTAATCTAGGGTGTAAATTCTAGAAGCTTTATTGAGCTCTTGATGTGTATTCACATCAAGGGAAATTGTTTAAGTTCTAAAGCATAATTTGTGGTAGAAAGTTTTCATAAAATTTTGGATGAATTAACCTTTCCTCACTTTTCAGCATTTTTCATAAGCCCTGTTAATTCATACCTCTCCCAACACTATAACAACACAAAACAATAAAAACAAAAGAAAAACATAGTCCATAAAAGGACAGATTAATCTGTTGTCATTCACTAATTTTTTTAAAATTAAAATTTAATTTAAAAATTCAAAAAAATTTAAAATAGAAAATTTTCATTAAAATTAAAAATTAAATTTTGGGCGTCTGGGTGGCTGAGTCAGTTTAGTGTCTGACTCTTGATTTTGGCTCAGGTCGTGATCTCAGGGTTGTGAGATTGAGCAGTAGGCTTCTGTTCAGTAATGAGTCGGCTTACATTTCTCTCTCTCCCTCTGTCCCTCCCGCCACTCTTCTTCCTCTCTCTCTCCCTCCTTCTCTCTCTCTCTCTTAAATAAATAAATAAATAAATCTTTAAAAAATCTCCTCTTTATAAGACGCTGTTGAGGGAATGAAAAGGCAAGTCACAGTCAGGGAGCAAACATTTGCAAAGCACATGTATGCATATGATATGTATGCTTCAAGATATATGATAAAGAATACGCATTTAGAATATCCAAAGCAGTCCTCCCTTATCCTCAGTTTTACTTCTACAGTTTTAGTTAACCATGGTCAACTGTGGTCCAGAAAGGGATGATCCCCTCTTGTGACCTATTGTCAGAAGTCAGTAGTAGCCTAACCCCAAGTCCCTGTGCCTACATTGTTCCCCTCACTTCATCCCATCACCTAGGGGTTTTATCCTCTCCCATCATCACAGGAATGCTTAGCACAGTAAAATAAGATACTTTGAGAGAGAGAAAGAGACCATATTCACATAACTTGTATTATGGTATATTGCCACAATTATCTGATCGTATTATTAGTTATTGTTAACTAAAAATCACTAAAATATCTACTAAAAAGATAAATCACTAAAATATCTACTGATGACAACATGTCAAAAGATGTTCCCTATCGCTAGTTATCCTGAAAATACAAATTAATGAGATACCACAATGAGCTAACAACATATCCCTATTAGAACGGCTTAAAAAAAAAAAAAAAAAAAAGACCTACTCCATGAAGTGTTGGCAAAGTTCTTAGGGGAGTTAGAACTGTTATACATTCCTGTTAGGAATGCAAGATGACACAACCACTTTGGAAAATAGTTTGACAGTTTCTTAAATAGTTAAACATAAACTCAGCTCTTCTGATCTTAGCTATTTACTCAAGAGAAATGAAAGCTTATGTCTTTAGAACAACTTTTACATTGTTAATATCAGCCCTATTTTTATTATTTATTTATTTTTAAAGATTTTATTTATTTATTCATTAGAGACACACAGAGAGAGAGCAGAGACATAGGCAAAGGGAGAAGCAAGCTCCCTGCAGGGAGCCTGATGTGGGACTTGATCCCAGACCCCAGGATCACACTCCCTGAGCCAAAGGTAGATGCTCACTTGTTGAGCCACCCAGGCGTCCTAGCCCTATTTTTAATAACTACAAATAACCCAAATGTTCATCAACAGATAAATTAATAAACAAACTGCTACGTATTATAAAATAGAGTACCAGCCTATAGTGAAAAGGAATTTATGCTGCAACATGCAGGATCTAAATGTCAGTAGAATAACTATGCTAAATAAAAGAAGCTATATAAAATAGGATTCAATATGGTTCTATCTGTTTTAGCAAATGAAAATTAACATATAGTAGTAGAAAGCAGATAAATGGTTGCTTTATATGGGAGGAAGGGAGCATGAGAGGGGAGTTACAAAGGGGCAGGAGAAAACTTGGGAATGAGAGGTTTGTTCAATATCTCCATTGTGATGAAGACATCGTGGGTGTATATATGTTAAAACATCAAACCCTACCCAATAAATATGCACAATTACTTTATGTCAGTTATGTCTCAGCACTTCTGCTAAATAAAACCACAAAATATAAAACCCCACTATAGCTGTCATCCCTATACCTCAGTCTTGTGCTCCAGGCCACTGCATAGGTGTCCCTGGGTGTATGAATTGGTTGGCATTGGGTGAGGGACTCACCATGGCACATCTTAGCTATGGGTAGAGTGTGGAGATGTGATATTCCTTTGACGTCATCCTGAAAGCTCTATTGAAGGATTTGCCTTAGGGTGAAGGCTCACAGGCAATGCTCAGACTTGGCCTGTTTAGTTACCATCTAACATAAATGAAAAAGTAGATGTCACCAAAAATAGAGATTAAGTTTGAGTGGCAGATTTGAGACATTTCTTGCCACATGTGGCCCCTCAGGCTTGTTTATATGTCCAATTTAATGACAACTCCTCTAATGTCCTCTAGCACTTCCAATTATTCTAGTAATTTCAAATTTCACAACTCACATTCCAAGAAGTTAGATGCTGCTGAGACCTTGGATTTTAGTTTGAAATATGACACTTGACTCCACCAGCCATCTTGTTTTTACCACAACTCTCCCACAGCTGTTTAAGGCTATTAATATTAATGTTCTAGGAGATTTACAATTGCTCACTAGGAGGAAAAGAATGCGAGTGAACCACAAACCTTCCTTTTAGCACAGGCCAGCAAAGATATGCCCGTGTTTCGTTACGGAGTAATGTCAGATTTCATCTTTCTCGGTCCCACATAATTTAGTTTTCCTGTCTTGCAAGGGTTGCTCAAGTTGAATAATTATATACTTACAATCCCTGCGTGTTTAGTGGACAGGATTTACGAAGGTGTTCAGACAATTTCAAAAGGGGAGAACAAGAGTTAGATAAGTCACAGGGTAGGAATTGTACATTATTCCCTTCATGGGCATTTATTGAGCACATCCTAGGTCCCGGCGCCATATCAGAACTGGATGAACAATCGTGAGCAAAAACCAACCTGTTTCTTGTCCTCATAGAGTCTCTAGTGCAGAAAATGCTTTGGATTAGATGTGCAGTTCATCATAAACTCCAGCTCTGGTTGTTTTTTCCTGTTTCCCAACCAAATTATCCTCATTCAATAAATTGATGCTTCTATTACTGAGGTTATAGAATACTTGGAAATGAGAGGGTTTTGCTCTAAGACCTTCTGAGAGGTTAAGCCCTTCTCATCCCGTGTCTCCTCTACCTTTGCCTCCTCCTCCTCTCATGCTTCCTTCTTTTCCTATTTGCCCTCCTTCTCTTTCTTTTATCATTTTCAATTTTTAATTTTGAAATAATTTCAGATGTCCAAAATGTGCAAAATTAGTTCAAAGAGTTCTGCTATATCCTAACCTAGAATCCCCAGCTTTTAATACATCTTTGTTTGCTTTACCATTCTCTCTCTCTCTCGTTCTTCCCCCCCCTCTCTCCATGAGTATGGCTATGGATATAAATGTAAACATAAATATAAATATACTTGTAGTTACATACTCTATTTCTAAAATATTTGAGAGTAATTTGCAGACATAATACCCTTTACATCTAAGTACATCAGTATACATCTTCTGTTACTTAACCACATTACAATGAATAAAATAAACTAACATTAATAGCACTAGTATAGAATCTAGAAGCCATATATTCAAATTCATTCATTTGTGCCTCAAACGTTCTTACCTAATCCAGGATCACACGTTGCAGATAGTTGTCATGTCCCTTACCTTACTTACTATAACAGATCCTCAGTTTTTGTCTTTTAATGACTTAGATTTTTTTTTTTAAGATTACAGGCCAGTTATCTTGTTAAATGTTTCTCAGTTTGGGTTTGTCTGATGCTTCCGTATTAGTAGGTTCAAGTTATGCACTTTAGGCAGGAATATCCCAGGAGCAATGTGTCTTTCTCAGTATATCATGATGTGCTATATTAATGGGACAGAGATTTCAGCTTTGTCCACTTGGTAAAGGTGTTATCCACCAATTTTCTCCAAAGTAAAGCCATTTCCCCTTTGCACTGTGTTGCAAGCTTAATACTGTGTTGAAAGCTGCTTTGAGATTATATAATTATCCTGCTTTTCACTATACTTTTATTTACAAATCCATTGATAATTCTTACCTGACACCGATATTACTAGGGTGGTGTCCAAACTGATTTTCTATTTCTATCATTCCTTTTATCTTTATTAGTCAGAATTCCACTGTGAGGAACAGCTTTCCTTTTTCCCCGGATAAACTCCTTTTCTGAACCCTCTCTGTCTGTCCATCCATCTATCCATCTCTATATTTATTTTTTCATCCATGCATTACATAATTCTATGTAATACTAAAGACCTCCATGATATAGACCTATTTCATTCTTCTCATCTAATTGAATTTGTACAGAAGGCTCCTAGTGTTGGTCCTACTCACAATATTACTTTCTAAGGATAATAATGAGGTGTTAAAAAATTACTACTTTCTACAGGATTATAGCAGAAAACAGGATAAAAGTCCATTCTTTAAAATCTATTGGAAACTCATCCATGAGGGAAAGATTCTTGCTTTCCAAAGTGATCTTGCATCATCCGATGAATCCAAATATATTCATGAACATGTGTTTGGACTGTCTGTACTCCTCTCCTACTCTTCTTGTCAAAAGATAATCTCCAACTGGATTGTAGGCTGAGATTGTAACGCCCACCTACACTAAATCTGATGTTTCTATCAGGTTGACTGTCTGACTCAAGTTCTACACTTGACGTTTATTTGAAAGACAAAACTTCTGTTCTCACGATAACCCTCACATCTGTCCATGGTCTGGCTTGACTTGAACTTCCCAAATTTGGGATTTTAGTCCTATTGTTCTACTCTGTTGCCAAGGGCATATAGGGAACTCAAAAGATTACAAATGAAATCAGTTAAGTCCATTTAACCTAAGGGCACAGCAACACATTACAGAAACAGAAATGCTAATAAACTTTCTTTCAAAAATATAGAAGCCTAGGTTTTTACACTTTTCTTATATATGTCAATTGTGGATAAAATAATAGAATCAGAGATGCCACTAATCTGGTGCCTAATATGTGTCCCTGGTGCTTCACATTTCACTATCTCAAAGTCTCATAAAACCCTAGGTTCATGTTGATATCCCAATTTTTTACATCTACAGCAGAGGATTTAGAGAGGTTGCATAACTGGACTGAACTCAAAGTTAACAGGTAAAAGGGCTATAGATTTCAAATCCAAGTTTGACTTAAGAAAAAGTCATATTTTCCCCCTGCATTACTTTGACAACGTACCTGTTGCCAGGAGCAAATATACGGAAGAATGAACATGTACGAAGAAAAGCTTATTTGATTCCTTGGCAGAAAAATTCAAATTCTCTCATCTTTAGAGTACAACAGAGCACTCAAGTTCAAAGCGTTTATTTATCTGACTTGGTTTTTCTTGTTCTGCTCCATCTAATTCTTTCTTTCTTTGTGATATCAGTGTACTTCAAAATCCAAGAACATGCTCAAAATATACATTATTTAAAAACCTTAAAATCTGAGAGATAATGATGATGATAGTACTTTATCCCCAAGACAATTTACAACTAGATCAAGCTTTGAGTTTCTATTCCTGTAAACTGAACTCACTCAATTGAATTTTCTGTTTCAAACAGCAGGTGGTGGTGGTGGGTTATTCTATCAAGTTTAAGTACTTCTAGATATTGCTGTGTTGTAGAAAACAATACGTAACACATATTTTGGTTTCAGAACGATTCACATCATCTTGTTAAGATTTATTTTGTAAAATAATACGCATGATGAGGTCTTATATTATTTAAAAATATTGTATGTATGTAAATCTTTTAGAACAAAGAAGACAATTGTATGTATGCAAAACACATATCATTTAAATATTTTAATCAGTTTAGTACTTCACACAATTATTTAAATGGTTGTAATATATATTTTAGGTAATAAATGTGATTTAGTATTGGGGCTTAAATATTTATATCAAGTATATTTTAAATTTGTAATTTACTATAGAAATAGTAGTACTACACGGTAAAGACTAAAGAAATTGTTGTCATTTAGTAAAAGAATTGGTGGGAAATTGATTTATTTTCACTCCTTCAATTAATTTCTCATTGAGTAACGATCTTTAATCTCTTCTTTAATCTCTTCTGACTAATCCTTTAAAATACTATATATTTTCTATTACTCATCAGTCTGCATTCCTATTCCACTATTTTCGAGATCTCTGAATAATTTAAGTCTCAACTACGTTTCAGTTCTCAACTGGCTAAAAATGTAAGGGGGGGCAGTATTTTCCAGAATCTTTGATTTGGGACTAGATTTGGTTGAATAGTGGTAAAGGACAAGAAAAAAGGAGCTTATTGTACTCTTTGATAGCTATTTCCTTATTAGTGATGATATTTTATTATTTGAGCCAGTCACTTCCAGGTCCCAGGGTACATGAAGTAAAGGTAATGCTTATAAACTTGACTGATCAGAGACAATAATAGGCAGCAGATGGTATCTCTAAAGATTTCCATTACTGTTTATGGCAGATGGACTGGAGGAGTGGAAAAGTAGGTGGCTAGAAACTGTGGGAATGAGGTAGAACCAGGCGGCTGGTAAGGACCTAGGGGTCGTGTGGGAGGAAGAGAGGTTAAAATTGAGGCAGGAGATAAAGAGAAATATGGTGTATTAGCAAAAGGACTAAAAGTGCTGTAGATCAGAGTCTACAAAGTGGAGATGTAGGAACCACTTACATTTGTTTTAGGGCCAATGTGTAAGATTTCATCATTTTTATTGTGGCCACTGTGAAATTGGAGCTGAAATATAGTGGCAAGGGCATTACCAAGCAGTCGTGAATGATTAGCTGTTCTACGGCAGGGTTGAAATGAGTGCAATCAATACCTCCAAATGCCTGCTCAAGGGCTACTTGGAAAAAGACTGCTTAACCAAACTGAGCCTTCTACCCTTCCCTCATCCCTTTCAGTTTTCATCATTTCCAAATAGAAAACTAACAAATTCTATTATATACAGCATATATACTCTGTATATCTGATCATATATATTCATATATATCACATGCATGATGTATAAATGCAATATATATTATATATGTATGTATATCCATATTCTTAAGATTGCAACCCCTACTGAAACAGATGTTCTGTAGGGTAGGAACTTGGGAATCACATTGTAAAATATTTTTCCATATAACTATCATGTACAGTACAGTTGTGAACCACTGGTTTGGATATCTTAATATAATGAAACAAAACTAAAAAAGGAACAGTACAGGTATAGTAGAAACAAATCAGGTTTGTGTGGCTTGAAATCATAAGTATTTGGAACCCTCTTTAAGGAATAAAATTTAAAAATTACAACACAAGATTACATGCAATATCTTCATCTGAGGCATAAACATTGAGGACATCTTTACTTCTTATCAGCCTGGACATGTTTCTGGGCCCTTCTGAGTTGAGAATAATGGCCTCATGTGGTCATCAAGCTGAAATGAGCACACAGACCCTCATGGACAGTGAAATACCTGCAGCTATGGAGGGGATCATCCTCTTCATCTCTGATTGCCCAGTTCATAGTGAGGAGTGTGAAGTAAACACAGGAAATTGTTCAATAACTGAGATACTCAGTAAGACAAATATGCACACCTGCATCTTCTGTTCTCTCATTTTTCCAGAGAAATCCAACACTCTTACATGCTCAAGCCTTAGTGAGCATTTGTTGAATAAATGACTGATTTAATGACAAATACATAAATGGATGAGTGAATGAATGAATGAATGAATGAAAGGAAACATTTATGGTTCATGCCCTGCTATCATAAGATATGGTTGGGCTGAACTTTAGAAGTGAGTTGTTCTTTTGAGGATTTTAAACTGATTAAAGGCATCCTGGGGTAATTGTGGTTAATTGACACAAAAAAGATTGCAGTTTATCAGAGTGGAGTTTATCTGTAAGGGCCTCTTGGAGGAAGGGCCTTTTTGCAAAGCTTTAGAAGGAGCTTGTTTACAAAAAAACAAGAAAGTCATTCCAAAGGCCATTTCTTCATTTCCATTTCAACATTACGGTAATATTAGTGCTCATTCACCTTGTGCAACTGGGTGGTTTCAGTGAAAAGTATTTAGGCTTTCAAAATAGGCAAAATAAATATTTACTAAGTGTCCCCTGTGGAAAAAACACAGGAAATTATAAGACATCTAAAAGATACGTCTTTGTAACCACACTAATTGTCACCACAACCCACAGAGTCAGACTTCAGGAGCTTCATGACTTCCCAGGAGCACAAGATCTTAGATATTAACAGATAGTGGAAATAAAATTCAGACCCTACACTCCAATTTAATATCCACGATCTCTTACCATATCATTTTAAGTAACAAAATATTGTTTTTTGCTTTTTGTGAAAGTATAAGTAGACAAAGAACTTTTCTGTATTTTAATAATTCCTCTGTTGAGAATAAAGTGACTTTTAATTATTTGCATTAATTTTATAATATTTTCTACTGAGATCAAAAAGGGCTATATATAGGCCTTTGGCACAATGGCACCACACTGTGTCTAAATCCCACCCTTCTCACACACAATGTGGTGAGATATGAAGACCCCAAATTACACACACACACAAAGTATGATGTGTATGCACATATATCTAATGCTTACATATGTGTATGGACATATATGCAATACATATGTATGTATGTACATATATCTAATACTTTTTATATTTTGAAAACAGAAGAAGGAGTTTCAAAAAGAAACTTTAAACATGCTATTTAGATATTTGCTTTCTCTGATGAGGAAACATGTGTAGGCTAAAGTATATAAAATAACTATACAACAGACCAGTTTGTAAACTGTGATATGACCAGGAACCTTCTGGAATATAAGTGCAATGTGAAATTTATGCTTCTGGGTTTTTTTTCCTATATCCACTATGAATTTTAATTACACACATATCAGAAAAGAGGTGCGGGGTGGCTCAGTCAGTTAAGCATCTGCCTTGGCTCAGGTCATGATCTCAGAGGGTCCCAGGGTCAAAGCCCCTGGGCTCCCTGCTCAGCGGGGGGTCTACTTCTCCTCCTCCCTCTGCCCCTTTCCCTATTTGTGCTTTCTCTATCTCTATCTCTATCTCTATCTCTATCTCTATCTCTGTCTCTGTCTCTCTCTTTTGCATGCACACTCTCTCTCTTTCAAATAAATAAATAAAATATTTTAAAAAATAAACACAGTATCAGAAGGAATAAGGCTTTGATAAGGCTCTTACAGTTTAGAGAAAATAAACTTGTCCAATAATCACAAGTAGCTTTTTCTGATTTTTTTCTCCTTTTATCAGTCTTGCAGTTCTGAAGGAGTCTGCCTGAGACTTGTTTATATAAATAAATATGCCTTGTTGCTTTGTGTGTGTCTAAAGGGAGACCTTTGAGCCCATTCCTTTTAGTTGACCTCTAAAACCAAGTTAAAAAAATAAAATAAAATAACAAAAATAAATAAAAAAATAAAACCAAGTTTAAGCCATCCTGATCTTTCTCTATAAATACTTCAATCTTTTATTTTTCACAGGCATTTCTCACAATGCCTCTGCTTTATACCAACAATGTGACAGAACCTGAAGACACATGATTTGGGACATGTGTTTCTGGTTTGTGACTGTTTGAGGTGCAAATTAAACGCAAGAGGGCAATCCCAAACAGAGCGTGTGTGGCCAAATTAAAGAGGTTTATGCATCCATAAAGGAAGACCAGATATAGGAATTCTAATTAGGAAAATAATATGATATTGTCTCTGGGCTCCCAAAAACTCATTCAAAATGCTAAACTTCCTTGGAAGTTCTTCACATTTACTTTTCATTTGAAGTTCCAAATTATTTTTGCAAAATCTGTCCTGCGGGATACTATTAAACTATATGCCCTCACTTTGTTTTCAGGGTTCAAGGACTGTGCATGTGTGCTATTGATTTAATTCCCAAATTCTGGCATATGTCCCGAAAGAAAAAAAAAGGTATAAAACTCGACACCCCAAAGTGCCCATTAGTCAGCTCCGAGCATGCCAAGTTGTCGAGCGATATTACAGTCATGATCTTTAAAGCATTTGTAAAAAAGCTGGATAAATTTGCGTAAAAAGCTGGATTTTATGGCCTGCTCTATGCCAAAAAGATTGTCCAGCAGAAAGCACCGTGGTAAGCTTAATTATTACTCCACATATGGTACGTGGCATTATAAGCTATTTTGAGTTTTGGGGGGAAAGGAGAGCCAAGTGACAACCACAGCTGGGCGTGCTGAGCAATTTTAACTCCAAATCTGACATCCCCATGTTGGCAGAGCATAAGACACAAAATGCTGCTTCAGCGAACTATCTCTCACATATTTAACTTGAGGGCAAATAATTTTGTTAAAATTTATGGGGTGGGGTGGGGATGGGAGATACAGAAAGTCAGGATAGTGCATCTATACTCAGTAAAGATTGTTCTTCAGAATATCATGGCTTATCATGGGTGAGGCAGCTTTCATTTCACACTTTAAGATCATAGCCTTTATTTGGGGGGAAAGATGCAGAATCTGAGTTAGAATGCAACTTAAGTTAAACATAAACAAAATTTTAATTCTTGAATGTGTAGGTGGGTGTTCAAACAAAATAAATTGGGGAAAACGAACTCAGAGACCCATGGAAGCAATCAGCCATTTCTCAGGGATGCCTCTATGCCTCTAATTACCTTGGAAATTACCTTGGAAAGGTTCTTCGGAGAGAGAATTAGACATTAAATAAAGAGGGTTGTTTTATACTCACGACTTCAGTGTGTCAGTCCAGTGAGAACTATCTCTAAGTCGGATTTGTGGATGTCTCAATGTGGCTTCAGATAAATTCCGACATCCTTCTACCTCCATCCCTGAAGCATTTTAAAGGTCAGCCTTGTCTACTCTTCAGTTGCAACATCTTTTGCTCAGGAATCCTTATGACAGTGGAAGGCATGCCCATAATGCCTGGGACACGTGAAGGGTATTCACACATATTCAGTGATAATTATGCTTACATCCTCTACCGTGTTTTGTTGGACTTGACAAGTCCGAGAAACTTAGCAGGTTCCTGGCACCATTTCCCCCCTTGGTTTGGGGTAAAACAAGTAGGAATTTTCTTCTCTAGCAAAATAAAGGGATTTGCCTCTCCAGTTTTCCATTCTGAATACTAAAAGAAAGAGCAGGGATCCCTGGGTGGCGCAGCGGTTTGGCGCCTGCCTTTGGCCCAGGGCGCGATCCTGGAGACCCGGGATCGAATCCCACATCAGGCTCCCGGTGCATGGAGCCTGCTTCTCCCTCCGCCTGTGTCTCTGCCTCTCTCTCTCTCTCTGTGACTATCATAAATAAATAAAAAATTAAAAAAAAAAAATTAAAAGAAAGAGCACCACGTAAAGTTAAGGACTGAGTTCACTAGGGCAGGATAACCGGGAGCAAATAATGACTATTGCCAGTAGGTCTCCATGCATGATCAAGGCTAAAAGAAAACAATTTGTATTTCAGGTAGATGTTTATTCTTTTGTGGTTATTTCATATTGTTTTAAAGCAGAGTCAGCTATACTTTACTTACTTTATTTAAATATACTATTTAAAAAACGAGGAACACCAAATCCAGGTTTTAATTCAGCCTTTACTTATATTTTTAAGTTGAACGATTTACGTACCTCTGTGGGATACAACTTCTAAGCATTATGATAAGATTAAAATGATCAACCACTTCATTTTTTTCTTTTGAGAATGAACTAGAATTAATGCTCTTTAAGGGTGGCCTCTTTGTTGCTATCACTGTTTTGTCCAAAAGGTGGCACTTGTGTAATCTTTTTCTGTTTCAGGGTGCAGAGAACCAGGGGAGCCAGAGGGACCAGAGTGAATTTTCAGAATTGTTTTTCTTTGACAAACTCCAAGGAGCCACGTCAAAAATCTGCATGTCTGCAACTGCAGTTCCTTTATGCCCAAAAAAACCTTCACAGAAGAATTAGCCTGATTCTGTGAAAGGAAAACATGCTTCCTGTCATGGTTTGGTTTAAACTCTAGAATTATTTATCCCAAGTTTATTTTATAATGTTCTTCTTTCCTTCTGATCTTTGACTGAAGTTCTGGTTCTTTCTTTTAGATAACCTTGATCCATTTGAAGTTGTCTTTCTGAATTAGAGCGCGTAAGCAGCACCCAAGTATGTCTGAACTCTTATCTAAACAGACCTTTCTAACAGCATAAATCAAAAAGGATAAACCATTCAAACAGGAGAAATCTTTTGAACTATGGACAGACAAGAAGAGGGAGAGGCACAGAGGGAAAGAGAAACGTGCTGGAGAGATTCTGATGATAAGACAGGAATTCACAGATGAGACTTAAAATCAAACATGCAAATCCTTCCCAGCGGTGCATATAAATTTGCTTCCAATCCCTGCAGCTGAAAAGGATTTTAGACCCAATCAAATGAAGTCCAACGCTTCATTTTACAGATGAGAAAACTGAGTTCCAGAAAGGGACAGGAGTGCGTTCCACGGTGCAGACTCAATTCTGTTTCTGCTTCTGGGGATGGAATACGATGACCCGTTAAAGAGCAGTATTAATCCACAAGTTGTAGGAAACAACATCTCGGGTAGTTTTGGAAATTGGAGTCCCCATAACGATGATTCTTTTTGCCAGGCATGTACTATTTTGAGCCACGGTGCTGTCCTAGAAGCGCTCCTCTGCTCCACACAGGAATATGGTCATTCATTCACTATGTAAGTCACAATTCTGTAGGGTAGCCATTAGCCCCATGTGACTGTAACTGCATCTTAACA
This sequence comes from Vulpes lagopus, assembly GCF_018345385.1. NCBI lineage: Eukaryota > Metazoa > Chordata > Mammalia > Carnivora > Canidae > Vulpes > Vulpes lagopus. The sequence continues at coordinate 32,291,842 of NC_054846.1, forward strand.
TTAAAAAAAAAAATCTAGTTCCTCAATTATGCTAGCCACATTTCAAGTACTTGACAGCTACGTGTGTCTAGGGGCTGCCTCTCTTGGACAGGGTGCCCGTAGAACTTTCCACCATGGCTGAAAGTTCTCTGAGGCTGCACTGTTATGGATTACTCACTGTAGAGAGTATGAACAGAGTATAATGCAAGGTCAGGTACATACTGTGATGTAGGGTGTAGTGTCTATCCACAGTTTCAGAATCTATGTGGCTTCCTAAGCAACTTTACAGCCAACTCTGGGAAACTAGCCGGTTTATGTCTTTTTATGTCCTCTCCCACCCACCTTTCTCCTCCTACTTATGCCTTCTTGAATTTTCTTTTCTTTTCTTTTTGTTAAGTGTTTAATAAATCTTGTGTCTTACTTATTCCTTCTTGTGTGCATCATTTAATTCCATTTCACAATGTCCAGTGAATACCTACCATGAGACAGACATTGCAGTTATGACTAAAAAGGAAGCATTGGATGCTTAGTGATGATGAATGGGCTGGGGGGAAAACAGGGGTTCACAGCCCAATCAAGATGGAGAATGAGCTTCTCAGGCCATTCAAGTTAGGAAAAAGAAGAATTATTAGCATAACTATGTAGATTAATAGATGGAAGTTTATTCTGGAAGGTTCAGTGACTTGCCCAAAATAATACAGATTAGGAAAAAAAAAAAAAAAACCGACCCTCAGACTGCATCCATGTCTTTTTACAACAAGTCTGGTGTCTTTTCCTAATCCATTAACGACCCAGAGTACAGAGACTGGTTTATGCCAGCTTGTAATTTCTTCTAATATCTGACAATGAATCATCACATAAGTTGTATCTTGCATATATCGGCATCCTTTTTTTTAAGCCCGATTTTCTGAATTTCTTTGACTAAGGACAGAATTATACTTGCATGGGCTTTTCTTTGAACTCTTAGCTAAGTGCTTGTAAAATGTCCTTGTGTTGAATTGGTCAGTGCTTGAAGTTCTCTTGATACTCTGAACTCTTAGGAGTTTACAGAGTTTAAATGTAAATTAAATAAGTGTTCTTTCTATAAAATAAAAGGATAGATATAATTTTTATCAGTTGGCAGATGAATAAAATCACACCATTTGGTACTTCCCATGACAGTCCATAGAACAGTGTGATTCATTCAGGCACACCTAAATCCAGATGTTGCTCAAACTCTAGGTCTTATAGAGATTTTCTCTTTCAGCAGCACTTGCATGGAAACTTGACACCACCACTTCATCAGTCAAGTGACTTTAACTGAGCCTATTACTGTCTCTGTGCCACATTATTTGCAAGTACTTCACCCACACCACATGCTACTCAGTATGAAGACTAGTAGGATAGAGACTTTCCCCCACATATACATTATCAGTCACATGTTATTTTTATGTTTTGGTGATATCCTGTGTCACTTGCAATTATTTTAATCACGAATTGTATTATAGTGGGAGGGTGCTGTATTTATTTATAAAATGAACCGAGCTAGAGATTGTCCTTATCTTCATCAATAGAAACCTTCAATAATCCTGTCATGTTTTCTTATCCTACCTATTAAATTTGCCATACAGGATTTAATTGGCTAAAACTTGCTTTTAATCTTTCATAGAGCCCTATCCTGATTCCATCATCTTTTTCACTTTGCCATGCTCTCCTGCCAAAACAGACAGAAAAAAAACAAAACTAACTAGCAAATGTCCTCTCTAGGATGATTTTTTCCACTTTTCAGCACCTCACACCCCTTTCTCTCCAAGCCATCAGCTCAAAGACTCTTCCCTTTCTTATCTACAATTGATTTGTTCCTCTCTCTCTCTCTCTCTTTTTTAAGATTTTATTTATTTATTCATGAGAGATAGAGAGGCAGAGACACAGGCAGAGGGAGAAGTAGGCTCCATGTAGGGAGCCTGACGTGGGACCTGATCTCAAGACTCTGGGATCACGACCTGAGCCAAAGGCAGACGCTCAACTGCTGAGCCACCCAGGGGTCCCTATTCCTCTCTTTCAAGGTTTTCCCCTAGTATCTTAGAATTCAAAGATTCTCATAGCCAACAATATTATTTATATATTTTAAATACACTCTTCTTGCATAACAAAAGTACATTCACACATTGAATCATATATACTGCCCACTGTAATGAAATAAATTAACTTTTTCATAGCAGAACACTCCTTAACACCATGGATTTGGGTAAATGACTCCAATTCTGGACTCTAATATTCTCATCTGAATAATTAGGTAAAAATATAATAAGAATTAAATATAAGTGATAATAAAATATAGCAAAAAGAAAAATACAAGAAAAAGAATTATATTTATAATAAAAAGAAATAAAAATATTGCTGGTATTTTGTTTCTCTGAGTCTCTTTTCATTTAAAAGAATCTAGTAAGAGTAACATAGTACCTACTACTTTTATTCCCTAGGAGCTGTGTGACAGACAATAACTCAAAATATTCTTTTCTAGAATGTGTTATCACTAGTGAAAGTAATTTGAAAAGGAAATTTTGGCCAAAGATAAAATTTGTCGTTCTCTCGAGGATTTTTGATGACTCTCTGCTAGTAAAACTAGAGGTGTATATTTTCCAAAATACATAATTCCAATACTTGCTATAAAAATAAGAAAGAAAAACTTTATATTTTCAGATGAAGAGTAGATTTGTGTCATTAAAATGTATCCTGGTTAATATGATGTAGCATTTGAAAAATCCACAAAATTCTTGAATAATCCACACCTGGAAATTGTCTGTATACTTAAAATGACATTTGTACCAATTTCCACTGGAATCATTTGTATTTGTTCTGTGGCTTGGGATCCTCTCCATTGAGCAAAGGAGCACAGAGCTGACTTTCTCCTGGTCATTCCTGCAATACACACACCTCTCTCTCATAGCTACAGCTCATTAACTGGATGACTGGGCTTTTTCTCACCCCTAAGTAGGTATCTTGATCACATTGAGCTACATGCCGCTTACTAGTACAAGGACATTTTGTATACAACATGCACAGTCTAAGTCAAAATCATTACCTGAAAAATATTTTAGAAATCAAAATAGACCATCACTTTCTAGATTCTTCTTTAAATAAAGGTTACATGTGTGCTCTAAATACTGGCTAACACAATCTTGCTGAGGCATAAGCTCATTTCTTGACTATTCCATGAAAACCTGGGCTCACATTACTCTGCGAATACTTAAAACCCATGTTGGCCATTATCGTGGTGCTTCTAGTATGGCTCTAGCCTCCATAGAGAAAATGACAGATCTTGAAACACATAACCTATCTACTCTATGTCCTTGACATGAGCAAAGCACCAACCGGACTGTCATATGTCTCCCCAACACATAAATTTAACAAAATTAAATCACACAAAAATTACTTTGGATAAATTACTCTTGGGCAACAACAACAAAAACTCATAAATGGAGAAAAGGAAGAGTTCACATAAACAATTGGCTTTTATTAATTTGACTACATAACTTTATACTAGGTATATAATAACTACTTATTGATTTACCATGAAAGCATCTTTCTGATTCTATCTTTGCCAAAATGCGATTTGTAATAATGGGCATTTTGTGATACAACTAGTCATATAAAAGAACTGTCCAAAAAAAAAAACCAAACAAACAAACAAAAGAACTAATAATTAAACTCATTTGAAAATGACAAAATAGTATATGGTGGCTCATTGTGTGAAAGCAGATGGTTTTCATTATTTTATAAAATGACTTTAATTGGGAAGATGGTGGATTTTTGCATCTACAGGTTAAGGTCTGCTCATTGCAAATCTGACACCAAAAAAGTAGCAAACTCTGTTCTGATATTATTTTAAATAGCAAAGATTTTTATGCCATCCAGTCTTGAGTTTAAGAGTGTGGAGTCACTATTTTCGGAGGTTCTCTCAGTAGCACTCATTGGAGATTCAAGGGATACTGGAAACTATAATTTTGCTATAGCTTGAACTTGCCCAGATTAAAGGAGGGATGGACCTCTGAACAAACTCTTCCCTGGCTAAAGTTCAGTCTTACTCTATGCCAAATATTTTTCTTTTCTTTCTTTTCTTTTCTTTTCTTTTCTTTTCTTTTCTTTTCTTTTCTTTTCTTTTCTTTTCTTTTCTTTTCTTTTCTTTTCTTTTCTTTCTTTTCTTTTCTCTTTTCTTTTCTTTCTTTTCTTTTTCTTTTCTTTTTTTCCTTTTCCTTTCCTTTTTTTGTCTCTAAAATGGAAAAAAAAACTTTTTTATAAGAAAAATTATTTTCATTGAAAAGGATTTTCATTCATCTTGTTATGATTATGAAAAATTTCGTTAATCTCACATTTTTTAGGCATTTTGAACTCTAAGCCTTTTTATAAAAATTTGCTTTCATTTTTTATTGAAAAAAATCCTCTAAATTACTGAGAGTGACTGATGATTGAAGAATTTCCCACCACAGCCATAGATCTATTTAATGTCAACAAGCAAGCGATGGATGAATGGATAAAATGACTGGCAAATTCGTTTATTTACAGACATTAAAAAAAGAGATTTTTTTTAAATCTGGATGAATATTTACATCCTTAACATAAAATGAAGTCATGGAGACATGCCCATCTGTTTATTTTTTAAAATCTGTGGTGTCAACAGTTTAGAAGTTCCAGTAAAAAAACAGGAATGAAGGCATTCTTGTGGGATGTAGTCAAATCAGGGAATTCAATCCAAATCTTGGAAACGGACAAAAATTTTGGCCTATTTTCCAGAAAAGTTTGGATCAAGCTTTTCAGTTTTATAATTTACAATATATGTAAAAAATTTTAAATTACAAGCATCCTTTTAGCTGGTTTACACATATGTATATGTATATAGATATAGATATATATACAGAGAGAGAGAAGCAAAGTACTAAGGAGATTCCATATTGTTAAAAGTTGTGAAACCTGGATGATATGAAAGGCAATTTAGAAGCTGAGGGTATTGGCTGTAGACTGGCCACCAGCATGAGAGGAGGTAGTGAAATGGGGCAGAACCCCCCGTATCTGGGTATCATTTACTGGGACTTGGCTAAGAACATAACACTGGAGAACAGCAAGGTCTGCTCGGTTGTTCTCTTCTTGTTCCCTTAGCCTATGTTCCACACTTCTCTGCCCATCTAGGTCTTAGAAGGCTAATTTTTGAAAACTGTCTCACTGTGGCTCTGTTGCCAGCAGGCTTGTGCTTAGAATCAGCCAGAGGTCCCAGGAGCCTAAGAAATGAAGGTAAGAGGAGAACAAGTGGCACATGGCTCCCTCCCTTTATCTGCATCAGTCTCTCATAATAAGCACATTGGTTTTTCCCCACCAGGAAACCACTTTTTTGCAGTTCTAATCCCCAGTGGATGCCGATAACACCTTTTCATCCTCTTGTCCCTTTGGTCCTATGGGTAGAAACAGCTTCCCACTGTCGGCAGTCTCTGGGTGTCCCACTGTCCCTTGTCTGTTCCGTCTGCTCCTTTCACATGTGCCCACACATGATCAGGACCCATATCAACAAAAATAACTGGAGTCCTTAAAAAGCAGATATAGGCATAACGTGAGAAGGAAGGGTGGGCTTTGTTCCATGGCCTTGTGGGTTGTGGAAATGGAATTAATTATTAAGTCACTCAGACAAAGTATTCATTATGAAAATTAAAAAGTAATTCATGTCCATTACGGAGTGATTTTTAAAAAATACATAACAGGGAAAAAATTAAATATTTAAATAAGGAAGTAGTAATTCATCTTACTGAGTGACCGCAGCATGTTCTCTGCATCCCCATGAAGTAGGCACTGTCATAGCCCTATTTTAAAATACAGGAATCAAACTACTGAAAGGTGAAACGACCTGTACAAGGTTATGGAATACCTGAGGAAGAAGCTGACTGAGGCAGACTGGCTCGGAAGCCTTTGTTCTTCATCAGTAAACACTAGTACCTCTAGAACTGGAATGAGGAAATGAAAGGAAATGGCATTTATTGAGTACCTACTGTGTTCCCAAAAGTGCACAAGATGCTTTCATGTGCGCTGTCCCAGAGCTGCCCTTTCGGCTCCATGTGACACCGTCCGATGTTCCCTGTTTGAAAGACACTTTCTTTTCTAAATTTCCAGGACATCCCACATTACTCAAGTGTTCCTCTTCTTTTCTGGTTTTTCTCTCCTTTTCTTTTGCTTGCTCTTTCTGGTCCATTGAACCTTTGCATGTACTAACATTTTGAGTTTTCTTCTTGCTTTTATTCTTCCTACTTGAGCTCCTCTAACAAAGCAGCTTTACAATGCCAATGGTGTGCAGGTGACTGATGTATTTATTTCTAATTTGTCTCCCCTCCTCAATTTCATACATGTCTTTTCAACCACCTCCAGGACATCTCCCTTTGGGTGTCTGGTAGGCATCACAGACCTAACACAGTCCACTGAGAATTCATCACTTCAAGCCACTTCTCTTTTTGTCATCGCCTTTTCCTGAAATGGCACCATTATCTGTCCCAACTAATCAAGTTAAATGAAGAGGAATTATCCTAGAATATTCATGTTTTCCTTTCCCTAACATCTAATGATCAATACCCTCCGTGGGCTCCCTGTGCAGCGATGCAAGCCACTCCCTGCTCACAACAATCATCTTTCGTCTCAGTCATTTTGATAATTTCCTAACTGATCTTGCTCTCTTTCAAGGTTCTTTACTGGAGGCTGCAAAAATGATGATTTTAGGCATATCCTGCCACTTTACTGCTTAAAACCCTTTATTGTCTTCCGATGCAATCTGATTTCTCTTTGCAGAGGATCAAAACCTTACTTAAGCTGGTCTCTTGTGAATGAATGAATCTTATTAGCTACTCTACCTCCCTGAAAAGATGATGCATTCATTTTCTTATCCCTATGAATTATACACACACCCATTTTGTTTTGTCTTTCAAGGAATATAAACATCTCGGTCAGGTTGAGATATTACCATAAACTCTGTGTCTATAGTTGGAAGACAAAGACAGCAGTTTTGTCCAAAACATAGTGATGATTTCTCCTTGGCTTGTCTCCAAACAGTTACCAAAGAGCTCTTTAAGTTAAAGTGAAAGGAAAGGAGACATTTTTGTATCAACGTGTAAAAGGAATTCATTGAAGAAATACACTTTTTTTTTTGTCATCTTCTTAATTTGACGTTGTTATGCATAATTTCTAATTATTCAGGAAATTTATAATTTGAAAAATCCATACCAAAGACATGGAATCATTTACACATGTGGTTATGATCAATACTCTCCATATAAAAACTAATTTCCTCTAAAGTGGTTTTGATTCATGCTGGGAAGAAAGAACACAAAGATTTGTGTTAATACTAAACACAGTGATCGACACACAACATGATACACAAATTCTACTAGAGCAGACATCCGAGTAATACGCCTCTATAGGGATTCCATCTTGTTCACGGTGAGAGAGAAATGCATTGTTTGAACAATGACTCTGAAATTGCCAGAGACTTAGTTTACTACACAACTTGCTGCTTTAACGATGATGAGTACATTAATATATTGTTCCAAGTTAATTTTTTGTAGAACTATTTTCCTTTTTATGTCCAAAGAAATCACAAAGGGAATATCTGATCCTGTTTATGCCAGATAAGTCATGAATCAAGCATTATTTTCTTTCTTGCCTGGTAAAACTATTGCCAAAAGAAATTACTACCAGTAAGAAGTCAGGAAATTTGGTACTTTAAACAATTCAAATTGAAAACGTTATTCAATCTTACTTAGGTTTTATTCCAACATGCCAAGCTAATCCCTTCATCTACATTCACTCAGGTATGCTTTCAATAATAAGTATTTTTACCTGTTTATTTTTAAAAATAAGGATCCAGATGCTATGGTGGAGATGTGCAAATATGCAGGCCATGACCATAATTTTATGGGAATGATTTTCTTATATGACTTATGAAGTGATCCTTATGAAAATTCTCAGGAAGTGTTTCAAATATGTCTTGAGCAATAGAAACATCATTGTATGATATCCCCACCCCCTGACGACTATTATGAAAGACACCAACTATTTCTACGTGGGTATTCTGCTAAAATTATTATTTTTTAAAATTATATCCAATACTTGATCATTTTTTCCTATGCCCTAACCTGACAGCTGTTTTCCTCTGCCTTACTTTTCAGCACTTTTCAAATGATTTTTTAATGAGATACATCACAATCAGAAATGATTCATTTGGTTATTTGCTTTTGGACAATTTTCTCTCCTTTCTCTGATAAACTCTGAAGTAGATTGGAGAATATTGAGTAATGGCAGAATTGGATAGGGACGAAGACCAATTAGATGTTTAAAGATTATAGTGCTGCCTATCACATAGGATTAATCTTCTTCCCTGGGAGTATATGCAGCTGGAAATACCCTCAAAATGAAGTTATCTCCTTTTTGTCCCCATAATTCCTGGGTAAACGTTACTCAAGTCTTGCCAATGTAAGGAATGAGACAAAAGCTACTGTTAAGCATGACTTTCGTAACTCAAATTCCTTTATCAGATGTTCCAACTGTCATCTACCAGGATATGAAGGAAAAGAGAAAAGAGAAAGGCCTTAGTATTTTGTGGGCAGTAATTTAAAAAAAATAAAAAATAAAAACACAGGTCTTAGGGAAATGCTGAGATCCAGCACTGAGAAGGACAGCAGAGCCAAGGCTGAGTGTTTCTGTTTTTGTTGTTGTGATTGTTTTGTTTGTTTGTTTGTTTATTTATTTATTTATTTATTTATTTATGATAAAGAGAGCACAAGTGAGAGATAAGTAGAGCAGGAGTGGGGAGAGATGGACAGAGGGAGAGGAAGAGGAGAAGGAGACTCCCCACAGAGTGTGGAGCCTCTCACAAGGCTCAGCCAAGGATCCTGAGATCAAGACCTGAGCCAAGGCAGACATTGAACCAACTGAGCCACCCACGGGCCCCAACAGTGTTGCTGTTTTGAGTTGAGGAGAGTTGATCCTCTGACAGAGATTCTTTCCTTGACCAAACTTTAGTCAGGCTCCTTTAAGCCCCTTTCTCAGCAAGGCCTCATCTTTGGACCTTGGCCTCATACCTGTATTGTCCAGATTTAGCAAGAATCCTATTGAGTCAGTTGAGTGAGAGTCCCCGCTCTGGGATCTGATCTCTCTTGATATCTAGTCAAGTCCTCATCCCCTTCCATCCCTGAGGTGACAGCTGATTCTCCTGGCCTGCCTTCGGCAAGAATCTTCTCTCCCCTTGATGTCTTCTGTTAGAATTTTTCATCCACCAATCCCCCTAATCTATAGGTCGACTATAAATCCCCACTGTTCTTGCTGTGCTTGGAATTGAGCCCAGTTCTATATTGAGGTCTCTTTTCTGCTATTGCAGTAGTTCCTGGCGGGGGGCGGGGGGGGGCTATTTTTATCACTTTCAGCTTCTATATGTGGCTCTGTATTTTCTGAAAGTCTCAACTATCTTTCAGAAGAAGGTCGGATACTCTATTACTATTAATGAGTGAGAGTGAGAGGGTGGGAGGAGAACCAGAAGAGAGAGGAAGGTCTGTTGCTGTTCACCAGGCAAAGGGTCAAATATACTACAATTTGTGCCAGAAATGAGTGGGATCTTCCCAACTTCCTCTGCATGAAAGGAGCCCTTAGTTTTACATTTGCAAACTTTTTTCCTTCGCTTTGCTCTCAGTATCATGCTTTCCAACCAGTTGGTCACTGGTCATCACTCTTTGCCCTGCCACTTTATTTTACCATGTTTTTGCACTTATGTTGCTCTTTCCAACTTTTAAAAATATTTTCTACCCTTGTGATGCAATCCCTTTCCATCAGTCTCTAACACGGTTAGTTAGAATTTGTTAAAATTTCGATGGATGTCATCCTTTTCCTTTTTAATAGTGAGTCATAAAAATAATAAACTTTGGATTTTAATTTGTTGGGGCCCCCATGGAATGTGATTTTTGCTTTCCTTGTGCCTTTTCTCTTCCTACATTTCCCTTTGGCTTCAGGATCTATTCCTTCTCAGCTCTCACATTGACTTTTCTGGTTACTTTCGTTCAAAACCCAGCAGGAGTCATCTCATTTTCTGTAGCCCCTGTCCCTCACTGCTTTTCTAGATAACTTCTCCCACTTTCTTTTCCTTCCCAGAGGTTTCAGATGGACTTCCTTCTTCTGTCTGCAATCCTCAGCAATGGTTACATTCCCCAAAGAGATGACCTATAACATCCATAAAGACTTTCCTTTGCCTTTTTGTTTGCCACCACCTGAAAAATATCTTAATTTTCCTTTTCTCTTCAAAAGTCTCTTCCTCCCATGTCCTTTTCTCTTAATGGCTTTGGGTCATCCCTACATCATGCAGATGTTAACACTCAAGTTCTTCTAAGTCACTGAAGCTGAACCAGCTGCATCTGTCTCCATTCATTTTGATTTATTACTGAGAAGTTTGCTCAGATTTATTCTTCTCTACACACATTTTATGCACCACAGTCTTTGCCTGACTTCTTCTACTTCCTCTTTTTTTTTTTTAAGCAATTTCCTCTGTATTCTACATACTCAAGATTTTTCTCAACACAGATACCTGAAATTTTTTCCAATTTGTTCTTGGGTACCTTTTACCCTTTTTTTTGGGGGGGGGGCTACTTTGCTGTATTACTATCCCAAAGTCATAGCCCTTCTCCACATTTGAAATTATTATTATTTTTTTAAGATTTTATTTATTATTCATGAGAAACACAGAAAGAGAGGCAGAGACATAGGTAGAAGGAGAAGTAGGTTCCCCACAAGGAAGCTGATGTGAGACTTGATCTCAGGACCCCAGGATCACGCCCTGAGCTGAAGGCAGATGCTCAACCACCAAGTCACCCAGGCATCCCTCCAAATTCAAATTAATGTCTTGTAATATCTAGTATGTTAGAACGACTCTTAACTGTATACCACAGTGCCACTTCTCTTCTTTATCTCTCTAATCACTGTGGAAACCAATAACCTTGTACTTTGCTACTCAGAGTGTGGTACCTTGACCAGCACTATCACTTGAGAGCTGGTTAGAAATGTAAATGCCCAAAACTAACTGAATTATAATCTACATTTTAACAAATTTCTAGGTAAAATGTATTTACAGTCAAGTAGGAGAAGCATAGTGTGCTATAATATTCATAAACTTGAGGGTACATGAGAATCACTTGAGTGAACTGAAGTGTATTGTGATTTGAACCCAAATAATATTGCCTCAAAGCACCCAGGTTTCTCTTGGAGTTCACAAATAGCTATTGTAGTTACTGCACAGTTTTTCCTTATTCAAATTCACCAGTATCCTTCCTAGGATGCATTGTGGTCACATAGATAAACTTTCCATGCCCAAGGTCAAGGTAAGATAATTATTTTATTTCTCACTTTACTAACAGACAACTGAGGAAAGAAATTACCTGATATTATTAAGGTTACCTGACTAATCACAAGCATATTGAAATTATGTACTCAAAATCTAAAATTTGTACCATTACCATGTTGTTTGTTGAATAAATATACAATGCTATAAATGTCATTTTGTTCCATTTCTCTAAATATATATATATATTTTTAAATTAAGACATTTAAGTTCCAAGTTACTGTTAAAGATATATTTGGAAATATATCTATAACATTCTACCTACTATACCTGAGGAGAGAATAATCAAAAGAAATTGAAGTATTAGAAATTATATGCAAGAAAGGGTCCAGTATGTCTTTAGAAATGCACAGAGGTTGGTGATGAAATTTCACAAGACAAAATATATTACGCTTACATATCTTTTGGAAAAAGTTACTACAACGGTTCAGTGGTACATGCCATCCTCTTTAAACCTTTATTGTCTCCTCATTCATCTAACACTCTTCCTCCTAAATCACCCTTTAGCTTGTTCTTTTTCACTTTGTATCAGTGCAAGTGTTAACCATTTCTCCTCTTCATCCATTGTAAATCTCTCTGGTATTGATTTTGGAGGGGCCTGGCTTGGGGCAAGAAATGGAAGCACACTGAGGGAGGGACACTAAAAGTTCTTTGAACATTCACAAAAAATTCAGAACTACTTATATTCATAGTGAAAGTGGAATGATAGTCTAAGTTAAGAGTCTCAACTATTAGTCCCTAAATAATTAAAAACATTTTATAATATAGCCAATGCAAAATAAATCAATTAGCTAGTAGTTTTGGCATGTAACGAGGAGATGAACATTATAGCTGAAACAAAACTATGCTAATGAGACATAATTTAAACTTCAGTTAAAATACCTCATTATAGTTTTTTTCTTTTCTCTGTTGCTCTTAAAACCTTAATTATTGAGGCGATATGACTTACAACGTGGAAATATGTTTTATTTTTAATATGTTTATTTATTTATATGAGAGAGAGCGGGCACAAGCAGAGGGAGGGGCAAAGGGAGAAGGAGAGGGAGAAGCAGACTCCCCACTGAGCAGGAGCCCAATGTGGGGCTCGATCCCAGGACCCTGAGATCATGACCTGAGCTAAAGGCAGACATGAAAGAACCACCCAAATGCCCCAACAATGTGGAAATAAATGTTATGCATGAAATTTAAAGCATAGAGGCAGCATGAAGAATGAATGTAAAGTTTGGGAGCTTATACAGGACTCAGTTTGGATTTTGTATCTGCCACGTGTCTTGTGAACTTGGATGAGTGGTAGAGTGATGCTGATAACCAACTTAGGCTTTCTAAGTATCAGATTCCTTACCTGAAATGTACATGTATGATATTCAAATCTTTCTTTCTCTCTTCATATATATATGTATCGATATATTCTATCATCGTACCTATAGAAGTTTTTTTTTTCTTTTTTTTTTTTAAGATTTTATTTACTTTTTCATGAGAGACACAGGGAGGCAGGGAGGGAGAGGCAGAGACCTAGGCAGAGGGAGAATCAGGCTCCATGCAGGGAGCCCAATGCAGGACTCCAGGATCACGCCCTAGGCTGAAGGCAGGCGCTAAACTGCTGAGTCCTTCAGGGATCCCCATGTTTTTTTTCTTTAGCAGGCTGTATACCATGATGATAATAGATAAATCATAGCTACAGTATAGGAGAAAAAAATATGACAAATGGAGCAGCAGAATTTGCACTCTGAACACAAATACACTGACATAAGAGGTTTCTCTAAGAACTTCTGGAGTAAAATCAATGTCTGGTGGAAAAACAAAATTCAGCCTTGATTTAGTTGTAGTGAAAGAAGTCAAAGTTTTGAGTCATGTTGCTGTCTGGAAACCAAATTTTCAGCTTTTAAGAGTAGAATGTTTGGTAATACTATTTAGTTCACAACTGAAATGAGGGAAAGAGATGTCATTTTCCACTAATCTTAACAGAGGTTTATGGGAGGATATTCTGAATAAAATAACAGAGGCATCTCTCTGATTCATTTCCCAATCTTAGTCAAGTTTTAACAAGAGTCTTTATGGGATATTGAGACTCCTGATTCCTGTGGAAGAACTGTGTTTATTTTGTTATTCCTAAAGTCCTCAAATAAGTACACACTGGGCTCCTTCTCCATGTCAGAAATGGAATCCAACCTTTGGGTATAAGGTTATTATCGCTGGCCTTGAAGAACTCATAATCAAAGGAAGGTGTCAGGTATGTATTCAGATGGTTAAAATACAATCTGATATGTGCTATGATAGAGCTCCAAACGGTAAAATGGAGACAAAAATGAAGAACAGCTATTTGCCCAAAGGAGTTAAGAAGGCTTCAGATCTTGTGCAGCTTGAGTAGAGTCTAAAGGGATGAGTTGGAATCCACCACACAGAACAGGGTCAGAAGTGCCTTCCCAGAAAGGAAATGGTACATCCAAGTGCGAGAAGGTATGGCTAAGCATGTCATCCTCGGTGGTGGGCGATGCTGGTGGAATATCGGTGTCAAGGTCAGAAAGATGAGCTGAAATTAATTTGGAGATACATTTAACATATTAAGACCTTCAGCCCATTTCTCATAAGTATTGGGGAAACATCAAAGTCCTTTTTGGAGGAAATTGAGAAAGGATCCCTATGGCTCAGTGGTTTAGCCCCAAAGGCAGGCTCAGTGGTTTAGCCCCTGGAGTCCCAGGATCAAGTCCCACATCGGGGTCCCTGCATGGAGCCTGCTTCTCCCTCTGCCTCTCTCTCTCTCTCTCTCGCTCTCTCTCTCTCTGTGTCTCTCATGAATAAATAAAATCTTTAAAAAAAAAGAAATTGAGAAGCTTGGGTTTTTGTTTCTCAAAAAATAACTTTGACAGAAGTGGGATGGAAGATGAGGAAGACTAGAGGTATAAAGCTCGAAGGGAAGGGCACTGTATTCCTCAGAAGAGACATGAAAGTAACCAAAGTAAACTAGTGGTCATTGGGAAGGGCAAGGAGAGCAGGGGTTGGACAGGACTCTTCAACATTGAATGTTGGAGAGCTATGAGGCAAATTTCTAGCTTAATCTATCTCTATAGCACCGGGAGGGCCATAAAAAGAGTTTGTGCTGGCCATTAGGACATTTGGGCCATTGGGACTTTGAAAGCCTGGACTTCAGGATAACAGTAATGCTTTTGGAGTGAGAAAAAATGAAGAATCTTAGAATTTGTGCTCTACGTGAATTCCCAGAGGAAAGAAACTGATGCAGTGAGAAGAGGATTTGGGCTGTCAAGGGGAGCCCAGGGTACGAAAATCTTATGGTGACAGAGTGCACCGAAGAGGAATGTGTATCTGGAGCTTCAAAACAGGCTGCTTTTCACTTTGAGGTTGAGCCACTTTTTCACAGAGCATCTAATGCTTCCAGGACCCAAAGCAATATTCAGCATTTATCTTGGGTTAAATCGAGAGTCTTTGTGATTCAATAAATGGATCGTCTCTTAGAGAATCCAGCCAGCAAATGGTACTATGGAAACTGGAATGCATCAAGAGAAAAGTGTGCCTTTGGGTGCTGGCAAAGCATAAAGAACCTAGATGAAATCTTTAAGTAAACAGAAGGGGAGCAATGAACTACAGCATAGTAACAGATAAAAGCATTGTAAGTGGAAGGGATTTACCAGAATCTTCTTTTAAACTTGGCCGCAGAGTCATCTTAACACGCTGTAAATAGTTGTAGCATGTAAATAACCATCATAATAAAAGAAAAGTTGGCATAGCTAGACCAGTTTCAAGAGAAGTTAATGAAAGTGGACAAGAAACAACTGGCATTGACACTTGAAAAGACTGAAACTCAAAGTGTGAGGTTTTTATGAAAAAGAAAGAAAAGTGTCATGTATTTGATCTGTGAAGGAAACTGTCTTCTATATAAGTCCCATTAAATTTAAAAATACATATACAAATACATGCTCATTGTAACAGATGAAACAATAAAAGAGGAATAAAAACAAGTTAAAAATCTCTTTGGCTGACCCCTAGCCTTGTCCACTCCCATGCTTCTGAGAGCAATAGATTAAGAATGTTAAGCCATTATATAGAAAAATGGGTTTTTGTGGAGATGTTTTTATAGAACCAAGATATGACCATAGTTTCCTTCAACTTTCTTTTTAATTTTATTTTATTTTTTTTTTTTTTTTTTTTAATTTTTTTATTTATTTATGATAGTCACAGAGAGAGAGAGAGGCAGAGACACAGGCGGAGGGAGAAGCAGGCTCCATGCACCGGGAGCCCGATGTGGGATTCGATCCCGGGTCTCCAGGATCGCGCCCTGGGCCAAAGGCAGGCGCCAAACCGCTGCGCCACCCAGGGATCCCTCTTTTTAATTTTAAATATTGTAGTGGATTATGGGCAGTCTTTCAGATGTAGTAAACAGATTTATTCTATTATTGATGGGGATTCAGATTGTTCAGAATGTTGTCATTGTAAGCAATGATACAAACAAAGTATTGTACACAGTTTTATATATGGCACCGTCATTTTGGGAGAGCCAAACAAAGGGTTTATGAGATTTTAATTATAACAGATACTGCCAGACTATTTTCAAGAAGAGTTCAGTTAACACTCTCCTACTAGTAATGTGGCAAAGAAAGTTTCTACTTTCCCCCATTAGACTTTTGTATTGTGGGTATTTTGTAAAATTTTGCAAAAAATATGGTTGCTGTTTTAACTGGCATTTTCAGGAGTTTTCTTTTGAAGTGTAGTTGACACCTTTGAAATTGTTTCAGCATTGGCATTGTCTCTCCTACGAGTTGCCAGCCCATCTCTTTTGCCACTTATTATTGACTCTTGCCTTTTTGGTTGTCTTTTGTTGATTTGTAGGGTGGCTTTATTTATTCTAGAACTTATATCATCTCCTTCTTTATTCAGGTTTTGTTTAATAGATGATTTCATATGGACAACTTACCTGTGTTACTAATTTTGTTTCTGGGTATTTGTTGTTTTGTGACAATTAGGATATTTCCTTTTTAATTAAGAAGTAGAGTATAGGGATCTCTGGGTGGCGCAGCGGTTTGGCGCCTGCCTTTGGCCCAGGGCGCGATCCTGGAGACCCAGGATCGAGTCCCACGTCGGGCTCCCGGTGCATGGAGCCTGCTTCTCACTCTGCCTATGTCTGTGCCTCTCTCTCTCTCTCTCTCTCTCTGTGACTATCATAAATAAATAAAAATTAAAAAAAAAGAAGTAGAGTATATCCCCAGAAAAGGGCAAGAAAATAGAAATGTACACTTCAATGAATTAATCCCAAGCACACATCTCACTTTCAGATCAGTAAATGTCACCAGCACTCAGATGTGCCCTGGCATGCTACCTCCACACTGCTACCCCTTTCTTAACTTTGAACACTATATATTTATGCTTTCTATGTGTTTTACCTTTTTTTTATTGAACAATGCACAAAAAGGAGAATATGATGTCTATCCTTTTATGTCTGTTTAGGGACAAAATTATGTATTTCAGATTCATATCATATATATCTGGTTACTCTGTTTTCACTGTTCTATTTATTCAATTGTTAATGGGCATAAAGATGACTTCTAGTTTAAGATTATTACATATATAGTTACTGTGATTTTGGTTTGCATTTATCTAATAATTAGTTATTGAGCATTTTTTATGTGCTTCTTGGTCATTCATACATGTTCTTTGAAGAAATGATTATGCAAGTCTTTTGCCCATTTTTGTATCAGTTTTCTTTTCTAGTTTTAGGAGTTTAGGAGTTCTCTGTATATTCCGGCTTTTAATCTCTTATCAGATATAATATTTGAAAATATTTTCTCCCATTTTTTAATAGACTTTATTTATTTATTCATGAGAGACACAGAGAGAAAAAGGCAGAAACATAGGAAGAGGGAGAAGCAGGCTCCACGCAGAGAGCCCAATGTGGGACTTGATCCTGAGACTCGAGGATCACTCCCTAGGCCAAAGGCAGACACTCAACCGCTGAGCCACCCAGGCGACCCTATTTTCTCCCATTTCATGTGTTGTCTTTTTTACTTTGTTGATAGCATTCTTTGATGTGCAAAAGTTTGTAAATTTCCTGAAGTTTAACTTGTCTATTTTTGCTTTTATTGCCTTGCCTTTGGTGTCATATCAAAAATAATTGCCAAATCCAGTGTCATGAAGCTTTTGCCCTATGTAGTCTTCTAAGAGTTTTATTGTCTGGGTTCCTACATTTAGGAATTTGATTCATGCCAATTTAATTTTTCATATGGTATTAGGTAATGGTCCAACCTCATTCTTTTGCATATAGATATCCAGTATTCCCAGCACTGGTTTTAGTACTGGATGTCCTAAACAGAGAAACTAGGCAAGAAAAAAGAAATAAAATATCTAAATTGGAAAGGGAGAAGCAAAATTATTTCTGTTTATAGATGATATATATTATATATAAGAAAATTTAAAGGCTCCACACACACACATACACATACGCACACAAAACAAAAAATCTCTTTGAGCTAATAAAACATTAGCAAAATAGCAGGATACAAAGTCAAAACACACAAAATAATTGCATTTCATACACTAACAATGAACAATATGAAAAGGAAATAATTTCATTTATGATAATAGTAAAATGAAAATCTTAGAAATTAACTCAAAGAGGTGAAAGACTTAGATAATGAACACTAGAAAACATTGCTGAGAGGATTTATTACACAAATAAATGGAAATATAGCTCATGTTCATAAATTGGAAGATGTAAATCGTTAAGATGTCAATACTTACCAAAGTGTTCTACATTTTCAATGCAATCTCAATAAAAATTCCAATGACTTTTTTTTTTTTTTTGCAAAAAGAGAAAAATTAATACAAAACTTATATAAAATCTCAAGGAGCCCAAGTAATCAAAACAATCTTGAAAAATAACAAAGTTGGAAGATTTGTACTTTTGAATTTCAAAACTTATTACAAAGATATAGTAATCAAAATAGCATGATTCTGGTATAAAGACATACAGACCAACACAATAGAATAGAGAGCCCAGAAATAAGCCTTTGAATAGATGTTTAAATTATTTCAAAAAGATGTCGAGGATCATTCAGTGGGGATAGTACAGTCTTCTGCTTGGATCACTCCTCCCTACCCAAAGTCCAAATCATTTTTTTTAAAGGTATTTCCTACTAAATCATGTCTCACCTTAGATCTTATTTCCTTCTGAAAGTGAAGATCATCATTATAGCAATAAATAAATAAATAAACTAACACTGCTCTTAGCTGTCAGTGTCAGTACTTTAGCAGTGAATACTATTAGGGTGCCTGGGTGGCTCAGTTGGTTAGGCATCCAACTCTTGATTTCTGCTCAGGTCATGATCTCAGAGTACTTGGATCAAGCCCCACATTGGGCTCTGTGCTCAGCCAGGAGTCATCTTGAGATTTCCGTTTCCTCTACCTCTGCTCCTCCTTCATATCTCATGCTTGCTCTCTCTCTCTCTCTCTCTCTCTCTCTCTCAAATAAATCAATAAATCCTTTAAGAAATGAATACTATTATTGTTGTGGTGATTATTTTTGTTTTTATATAAGATTCAGAGAGATGAAGGTAATATGTTTTGTTTTCTCCTAGAATTTATTACTGATTTGTGATTTTACAGTTGAATTTCAGTAGCAACAGTGGGAGAAAAAAATGATAAAACATATTACCTGAACCAAATTCCTACTACTTTTAAGCCACATTCAACTCATTACTAAGAGTATACAGGAGTATTTCTGTTTAGTTGAATTAAGAAATTTAATGTTCATTTGTTTAATGGAAATTAAGTTATTACACCGGAGATTTGTTGTTTGTTGGGAGTTTGCAATGATTAGCAAGACCCACAGTGATGCACATGTCCTGGTACTCATGAAGAAAGACTTCGGTGTGTTCCTTTGAGATCACCCAGATGCAGGAAGGAGTGTGTTACACATAGAGCAATGACTTCATTACAGAATGAGTATCTTCATCCCAAAATCCAGGCTTTTCTTCACTTGAGGAGAAGACTTCAAAGCAAAATATGGTTTTATTGGCTTTGACAAGAGATATACTTAGGAACAATGGCATGTGCTTGGTTTTCTTCTGAAACAATTTTATTTTCTTTAAGAGGGCAAAACCGGGATCCCTGGGTGGCGCAGCGGTTTGGCGCCTGCCTTTGGCCCGGGGCGCGATCCTGGAGACCCGGGATCGAATCCCACGTCGGGCTCCCGGTGCATGGAGCCTGCTTCTCCCTCTGCCTGTGTCTCTGCCTCTCTCTATCTCTCTGTGACTATTTTATAAGTGGTATAAATTGGCAAAAAAAAATGCTAAAGTCTTTCTCTTATATATCTGACACCATTAAAATAGCACTTCACTTAAAATAGGAGATCAATATTTACATGAAGGACAAAGACATACCCAATTAATTCTGAGCAAAAGATACCTTAGATAGGAACTCACAAGTCCAGGTTGGGAGTACTTCTACAATTATCATAACTTTAAATCAGTGCCAAAATACTGAATTGATTTGATCATAAATACTTAATATGCCTTATTTTTCAAGGGATAGGAAATCAATAATGTATTCATCAAATATATACGGCATGTCTACTATGGGGCACCTATATGTTGTATACATATAATACATATGCTGTATGCTTCAGTGTCTGAAGAACTAGCAGTGAACAAAACAGATAAACATCTTGGCCTTTCTGCAATTCCAGTCCAATAGGGGTGAAAAAATTAATAAAATTATTTAAAAAGTAAAATACACAAATAAATCATATAATATGTCAGAGTTTTGAGTGGTATGAAAAAAGGTAACTGAGGAGGATGAGGGGGGACAGGATGTGAGAGGAGTGGGGGAGAGTTGTCTGAGAAAGAATGTGAGGGCAGCTTCTGATAAGGTGGACAAGACCTGAAGGTGGTGAGAACATTGCTATGAGACATCTGGAGGAAGAGAATTTCCAAGAGCAGAGAAGAACAAGTGCAAATACCCAGAGATGAGATAGTGCCTAATATATTTGTTGAATGGTAAGGAGGCTAGTGTTGCCAGAACAGGGTCAGCACTCTAGGAGATATGGTGAGAGAGGTAGAAGGGAGCTAGATTTTTGTAGGGCCTGTAACTAGCATTTATTCTAATGAAACTGTATGTCATTTGTGGGTTTTGAAAGAACTATGACACGATCCATATTAATTAAAACCAGTGACAAAGGATGTTTTTGTATTTTCCCCCAACATATTTAGTCACGTCAATCCAGGTGGAAAAGTATATTTAACCAGGGTTATAAGTATTGGCAGCCAGGTAAGATGAAGGGAGAGAGGGCAAAGGAATTGAAAAGGTGTGCCAAGTAATGATTATCATGCAGAGAATGGAATCTAAACTGAATGAGGAAGAAAGTTTGAACACAGCAGGAGCAGGGCAACATTCATAGGACCAATAATTGAAGGATCACTAGAGGTGGGATATTAAAGAAGTGGAGGTCACAACTGGGTTAACTGAAATTAAGATAGAGCATCATTTATTGGTATGACAAACTCTAACATATGACCATGAGAGTAGTTGACAGAGACAGGACAAAGGACAAAGTCAACGGAGGAGAGGATATTGGAGAACAGAGGGGCCAAAAAATTGGAAAGGTTGTTTATATGGCTATTGAAATCCTCATTAGTGATCACACAAATGCTACTGGGAAGAATGACTGAGCCAGGAAACTCTTTAAGGAACAAGAGTTAAGGTCATGGGGTGACCTGGGGCTCGCTAAAGAGGACCACAAAATAGTTGGTGCAGTTCAGTAACTGCACATTCCAAGGAGGATGCTTTTATGGAGAGAGGGAGGGAGAGGCACCTGGACCAAGAAGCTTCTGGAAGAGCAGAGAGGACACCTGGTTGGAGAGATTGGGAGAAATCTGGTTTGAGGAAAGAACCAGCCTCAGGTTATGAGGGACATGGGGGAAGAAACAGTCACCACTTGAGGGGGCTGCCAAGCAACCAATGACCTCAGGGCTGTGACATAATTCACATCAGCAGAAACAACCTGAAGGCAGAGGATTGAACCTAGGGGGGGGGGGGGGGGAATGATGGGTTTTGTTTACAACTGACAGCAAATCTGTGAGAAAATACCCAAAGATCTGTCAACTTCAGAAAGGCTGTTTTGTGGTTTGGCCTCCAAGGTTTTATTTTCAAAATCATACGCAGCTAATCACGTATCATTTTTGCTCATGAATTGAGAGGTAAGGACACAAGTGATGCCAAGTTTTAATAACTATTCTGAACATAAAATACTGTAGAGCCCTGGCATTGTTTCAATTATAGAAATCATTATTGTGAATTTCCTTTTGAGCTTAATTTCATTTTTTCAGAAGAGGGGCCATGAGCGGGCATTAAAGCCACAATTTATCAGACTGCCTTGAGGGAAAGATTTGAAAGATGTGGATGAAAAACAACTCCTTGGACAAAACGAGAAATGATAATAAGAGGACTTTGAAAAGTTGTTTCTTTCTTTCTTTTTTTTTTTTTTTTCCGCCAATTTTCCCAAGTTCCAGGAAATTTTCTTAGGAGAAATGATGTTGCCTGAAAAACCACTTCATTCTTGGGATGGTAGAGACTTCTGGCCAGCATATGTGACTTTAGAAGGAAATAAATAATTTATATTTTAGAAAAACCCTTATTACCTAAAGGAGGCTCTTTAATAAAGTCATAGGGAAAGCAGGAAAAGGACAGATGTCTTGTTTTCCCAAACTCTTCAGGACTCAGTAAATAATAAGTAAATAATAAGTGGACTAAGTTAATAATACAGCATGATTTCAGGAGGGCTTGTGTTTTAGTTCTCATTTCTGTCCAGAATGAGAACAGTGCATGTGTGTGCCACTACGTTTGTATAATGCTCCCTTCTTAAAGGCAGAGAATGTTTCATGTTCATGTTTATAGCCCCTGTATTCTGGAAATGGGGTGGATATTGAAACACTGAATCAACTGGAGAAACATGAAGCTTCCTTATTTTCCAGATTTTGCATTTTTCAGTATATGAGGGAGTACCGGTACCATGAAAGTCTCAGTAGGCAAAAAGAAAAAAAAAAAATATGTTAGGAAAAGGACATACAAGGTATTCAAGGAGAGTTAAGTAAAAATAAACAGAAAATAATATAGACACGTTTGCCATTAGCATTTGTACCTTGTGGTCATTTCCTCGCCTACCTACTTTCCCTTGGTGGTAGCCATGTGACAAAAATTCACCTCTGGGGAGTAGGCAGTTAATAGTTTTGAATGTATGATGAAGTCATGGATGACTCGTCCACTAAGGAAATTTCAACCTTTAAATGTAATGCACGCAAAAACTAGTTTCCTGGTGGTCCAGTGCCAATATCACTGTCACACACACAACAGCCTGGCACCCAAGTAGTTAAACGCATGTGGCATTTTTACTGAAGACTCTCTTGAAATTACCAAAGAGAGGGAGATGGAGAATGTGTTCTTAACACTGGGGAAAACTTCTAATCTATGTCCTATCTCTTATTTGAAAGTATCTCCACCAAGAAGTAGCTCTCCTGAATATTTCTTCTTCGTAAACCACCCGGAATTCTACTTTGACTTTTGCTTATGTTCATCTCCCATTTTCCCTTCATTGCCTTTCTTCTTACTACCCCAACTGTTGCAACCTTGATTTACATAAAGATGTCCAGAAGTCTCTTGGCAGGGATGAATATTCTTGAGCTGAAGTGGAGAGGAAATTAGGCTGTGAAAGCTCCAGCTTTCATATCTTACTCTTGGCCAAATAAATTGTAGTGGGGGGCTGAATGGCAGTGGCTGGGAAGGAGATTTTTGTTTTCTTCTTGATCTTCAAGATTTTCGATGAAAACACTAGTAAGATGTATTTGCACCAAAGGATTTTGCTTGATCTTTGTTTTAGTTTAAATTAGAATAGAAATGAAAACCCTTTATGGTTCTCATTCCATATATGGATTAATTCCTTGTCCAGATATCTTTTGCTCTTGCTACCTATGATCCTGGGATCTTAGGGATTTATTTTCTCACTGTCATCCCCATGGAAGAGAGGAGGGTACTCTAACACAGAGCTGTGTAGAAACTTGAGGGGAAAAGGGAGCTACTATGTTCCAGAAGGTCCTTAAAGTGAAACAGACCACAAATTCTCTAATTAGCAAAAGCAGACTCAAAGCAAGCAGGCAGCCTTCTGTTTACTTCAGGACTAGGAAAGAGACCAGCTGGCTTTCTTTCAAAGATAACAAATGCTATTTATTGCTGTGTGAAGGAACTTTGCCAGATTAAGTTCTTTCTTTCAAAAGAAAGATTTCTTTCTTTCAAAAGAAAGAAAAAAAAATAAAGTTCATATTGGTGTTTTTTAAACCCTTGAAGAAACTGAGTTTATTATAAGAAGATGCTTTGGATGTCAAGTTAACTCTGCTGTGCTCCTTTCCTTTCTTAATTACAGACTGAAAATAACAGTACTTGGCCAACCCCACCTCCCAAATTAGTTGCATCCCAAAAGGTGATTTTTGTGAAAGCATTAGAAGAAATAAGCTAGAGGTTTCCACTTACTTTATACAGATGTAAAACACTGTTCTCTACTTACTATTATCATTACTGTTATTGGATCAGCTTTTATTAAAATAAAATTAATAAGAGAAGGCTCATTTGAGTACTGGGCCCTGTGGAGCATGTGGAGGAATTTCCAAAATAGTTGAATATTAAACCCTCATTTAGAATCACTTGGATGCAGCAACCGCTTTGAGGCTTTTAGGCTGGGGTGGACATTTATATGTATTGCAGTGTTGTTCTCTTTGGGATTTGCGTGTGTGATAAAAGAGGCAAACTTCTATAAAAATGAACAACTAATGAGATGTACATAATACCAAAAAAAAAGAAAGAAAGAAAGAAAGAAAAGAATAATCAAAACCACTGGTTTCCTAACAGGCCATCTTAATGGCTTAAATAAAAGCAAAATGCAAGCTGAGAGGTCGCCAAAATAATAGACTATTTCTAGACTTAAAAACCACTTTTTCTATGAATTGGAGCACAAAGGAAACCATCTTAATGTAAGCAAAACACTTATGCGATGTACAAAAATTGTGTTTCAAAGAAGGAAATTCACTTGGTAAGCCACCAAGTGTTGGTGTCGGTAGACATCGCCAATGATAATTCTAGGCCAGGCCTTGTCTATTGGATGAGACCTCAGTAATGCTCCTATTTTCCCTAGGAGTAGAAGGTTCTCCTGGGATTTAGATTGGTAAAATTCGTATTGAGCTTTGGAAATGCTCTTAGGGACACAAATATCAGGTAGCTCTCCCAGCTCTTATGACAAAGGAAATTGCCAAAAATAACCCTACAGATTTCCAGTAGTCTGTGGCCAGTGGTAAATCTCACCCCACCTTTCGGGTGGTACTTCATTTTACAGATCAGGGGTCAGCATCCCCAGTACGTAAATCAATTCTCCAAAAGCCACAGAGTGGCAGACCTTGGGAGGTAACCTTTCCATCTTGGTGTTTTTCCACTACCTCATGCCGCTTCTTCTCCAGGGGACTCGGAATAACTCTGGAAAATTAGGCAACAAACTTTTCCCAGACTCCCTTTTGGGTGGAGATGAGGAGATGGCAATGAAGGGATTTCCATGGTTGCCCCATATTCTTTTTTTTTTTTTTTTTTTTTAAATTAATTTTTATTGGTGTTCAATTTACCAACATACAGAAAAACACCCAGTGCTCAACCCGTCAAGTGTCCACCTCAGTGCCCGTCACCCATTCCCCTCCAACACCCGCCCTCCTCCCCTTCCACCACCCCTAGTTCGTTTCCCCGAGTTAGGAGTCTTTATGTTCTGTCTCCCTTCCTGATATTTCCCAACATTATGCTGAGTGAAATAAGTCAATCGGAGAAGGACAAACAGTGTATGTTCTCATTCATTTGGGGAATATGAATAATAGTGAAAGGGAATATAAAGGAAGGGAAAAGAAATGTTGCCCCATATTCTTATGAATTTTTTGAAGAATTCCCAATAAGGACACATTAGATTTGTGATGTTAAAAATAAAAATGAGTTCTATTTGGTGCTTCTCTCTCTCTCTGTCTCTCTGTCTCTCTCGGTGATTTCTAAGATAGTTTAGAGAACATTTTGTAACACTCTGAAGTATTTCTTTCCATTTTTGTACATTGAAAGAAATGACAGAAGTTACTGTCCTGATGGTGTGGTCTTCTGAACAATCCTTTTCACTTCCTCTGTTCCTTTTAGATATCAAGAGTTCTGAATAGGATTTTCCTTCCATTTGGTTTTCCTTTCTATTTGATTCTTCTTGTGTTTGCTCCCCTCCTCCTCCCATCTTAGCATGTAATATTAACGAAGTATTTCCACATTTGATATGTCGGTACCCATGTACTGAAAACAAGCAAAATCATGGCAGGATAAAATAGGTTGGACCATTGAAAATACAAATGACAAAGTAAGTTCTTTAGTAACATATTTATAAATGTAGCTTTTCAGTAAATATAGAAGGCAGACTCCATTAGGCCAGTTCTAATACTTGCAAATGAAATACATATTTTGAAAATTAATAGTGTCATTTACTGACAAAAAATCACTAGTTTGTTATACCAAATTAACATCTCCTTCTTTAAAAAATTTTTTTAATTAATTTATTTTTATTATCACATGAGAGACACAGAGAAAGGCAGAGACATAGACAGAGGGAGAAGCAGGCTCCCTGTGGGGAGCCCGATGCGGGACTCAATCCCAGGACCCCAGGATCACCACCCAAATGCTGGACTGCTGAGCCACTCAGGCTTCCCAACACCTCCTTCTTAAAGAGGTGTACAGATTATATAATTTGGGGCATTTTTTATTTTTCACACAGTTTCTTCATCAAAGCCTTTAACCCTGTGTCAATTCAAGTGGGGATTGAAAGGAAAAGAAAGGAAAAGGAACTCAATGTATTACCAAGACCTGCCTTCTCCAAATGGGCCAACTTATCTCTCCTTCGTGCCCTGTGTCCACATTTGCTGCGATTTAGCATCTCCTCTGAATTAATTGTTGTCATAGAAACATGTGTTCTTAGTTGACCTTTTGTTTTTCAAGACGAAAGATAAACATGCCACCCACTTTGGAAGCCCTATCAGAGGCTATTCCCAGAGAACTGCACCTTCCCAGCTGCAGCGTCTAACGGGCTTCGGAGAGCAGCCATCTCCTAGCCTTGTTGGCAGCCACAGGCAGAGAATGGACACCAGCTGTACTAGGGCTGGAGCTTCATGAACCCTTTCCTATTAGGCCACATCCTGTCTGTCTTTTAGGAGCGAAGGAATGTTTCAGGTCAAATAAAGAACAGTCTTATGCAATATAACCCCTAGGATTAATCTTTTGAAAATAACAGCAGGCAGGCCAGGCCACCTGAGGTGAAGGGTAAGAAATAAAATACGTCCAACTGGCCATGCTGGCAATATACTGCATGTTATAGATTAGAATGCCTAAAGGGAAGAAAATTAGCTTATGCTGATGTTTATAAGCCTGCATATTCTAAATGGAGTTTAGAGTTGGAAGGTACCTTGGATATTGGGGCTTAGAATCTGGACCCAAATCATAGTAGGGTTGCATCTAGCATTATCTTAAGTCTTTGCGTAGAGTTGTTAAGAGGTGTCACCTCTGGGGAGACGCTACTGGGTGACTTTGTGTAAAACATTAACTGCACAACTATACGAGGGAGCCCTGCTCATTTATCTGTCTGTACACTTGGCATCTAATGAAGTTAATTACATGCAAACTCCAAGAAAGAAAAGCTTCTCCTAGTTACTACCATATCACCCAATTTCTTTCCTCTATGTCAATTATTGAAGTCTAAGGTTGTCTTTTTTTTCCTATTTTTATTCACCCTCCTAGAAGGTAGGACCTTGACTGTCCCTAAAACATTACTTGGCAACATGGTGAGAGCTTTATAGAAATGTATACATATCCATACTGATTTTTTTAGTGGCCATTCTCCTAATACCACCAAAAAAGAAATTTCTCCTATTCCAATCTACAACTGATGAGACTCCGGTACATTTTCTTTTTTAGTCTTATATTTTATTCTCCACTCAGAATTGAAGAGAAGCACAACTAAGACATAATGCAAGGGGAGGGAAAAAAAAGTAGATTGATACCTAGCTGTTTTTTTGTAGTTCCTGGGTGGCAATCTAGGACCCTAGATTACCAGCCCTCAGAGAATCCTTTCCAAGAAAACACTTTGATTTGTTGCTTTAAAGGAGATTGAGAAATAACTTGCCTTGCCTGGTTTGGCATAGAAGACCGCATAAACATGCTTGAACTTACTGTCATGCTTCAGGGCATATATGTATAGATTAGTATACCCCATTCTGAAAACTTCTTTCTTCCAGAAAACAACACACACATCATCCAAACAGAACACACCCTTTCCTGAGTCTAATGAGCTCTTGGGTGGTCTGATACTGGAAACTTTCATTGATAGCTCAAGTGTATTCTTCACAATGTCTTGACACCCTCCCCCCCAAAATCCCTTCTTGTTAACACTGAAAAGTATAATTTCAGTTATACTTATTATAGATTATTTTTTAAAAAGTCATAGTCACATATGTTTGCCTATGCTTGTACTTCTCCCTATAACCAGTGACAGCAAACTTTCCAGTTTTGCCTTGTTTTTAAACAATAAACTAAGTAACTTTTTTTACCTTTATCTTCAAAGCAATCCTTACTTCACTCTAATTATTGTTATTATTAATTTATATCTAAAAAGTCTTTATTCCTTGAATTATAACAGATATTTTCTTTCTTTCCTTCTTAATTTTAATGAGTGCCCATAAAATCATTATATGTGTAACTTATTGGTTCATCCTTTCCCCCTTTCTATCACAATATAGATTAGGTGAATCAAAGAGGTCTCGATATAGCCCATTCAAAAATCAAACATATGTTAGTGTGATTCCTTCATCATGATTCCTCTAAAATGATTTCTTGCTCTTGCTATGGAATTTTGCTTTTGTATAACACAGTGGATCAGAAACCTTAATTCTTTATATTCTTAGAAGTTCCAAGGGGAGGTGTCAAAGTGTGTGACCTGGTGAATAGGGAACCCAGAGAAAAAAGCTGTGAGATCTTCCATGCCTCCATCCACCAAAGAAAATCCACTTTATCTGTTTTAAATATTGGGCTTCTTAATATTATTTATATTGAAAAAAATTCCACTCTAAAAAAAAGCTGAAAATCATCATTTTACCCATGATTTGTGCAACTCTGGACAACAAGAGAAGAGAACCAGGCTGAGGTGGGCTTAGCACACCAGTGACTGCCACAGGAACTTGAGTCTACAAGGCCAAGGGTCTACTGAATTATTTGCACTTCTATAGGGCTTGGAATGTGGCCCTTGGAACTCAGACCTATGGGAGAAGCTGGGGCCCTCTGATGTATGTGCCTAGGACCTCTTCTGTTTCTAAAAATAATTAGACCATCATCTTTAAAGTGGACCATGTTCCTCAATACTTGATTATAGTTGAAACAGTAGCCAACATTTACATTGTTCATCTTCTCTTATTTGCTCTTGACGATATTGTCCCTTCAACATCGCACCCCCCAATAACAATCCCCACTTCCTTCTCTCCAGACATTGCCCTATCAAAATTCCTACTCATCCTTCCATAATGAACTACAAATAAATTTCCTTTATGAATTCCTCTGTGTTTCCACCATGAGAAATGACTGTTACTTTTGCATTGCGCAGCTCACAAGCTGGTGTGCTAAGCCCACCTCAGCCTGGTTCTTTTCTCTTGTTGTCCAGAGTTGCACAAATCATGGGTAAAATGATGATTTTCAGCTTTTTTTAGAGTGGAATTTTTTTCAATATAAATAATATTAAGTTTATATCATCCTAACTCAGGTTATAATTCTTTTAGGCTGCTTGCCCCTGAGAGCAAGCCTGGGTCTTATATTTCATCTTCTACCCTTACTTCTTTACCTTACCAAGTAATATTGTTCCATGCACACAGTACATGCTCATAGTAGATTACCCTTTTGGATTTGTTAGGAAGATAGATAGCCAGTCAAGATGTTAAGTTTTCGATATCCTAAATCAACCTAGGATAATTTAAGTATTTAAGGAATCTATTAAAGAATATTTAGAGATGAATATCTTGTGTCTAGAGACCACACCATTAAGGAATAATGTCTAAAGTAATGTAAGGGAATTGGTCTCATAAATACCTCCCTGAAATCACTCCTGAGTACAACAGAGCTGTTGTACCATGGAAACCATGGGTGCTAGAACTTGGATTGGCTGGGAAAATCCCAACTGATGCCTTCTCTGGAACTTGATGCAGCTTAAATTGCTGCCCTATTCTTGCCAAAATGTGTTTCCTATCAGTCCTGCCTCTTCCCATTAATGCCTATGAGTCAAAACTGGTGAGGAAACTGCATCTGGGAAAAAAGAATTTTTGCTTTGGTGGGGGAGGGGGCAACCTCCACCCCCACCAAGATTCATCAGGTAAGAAAGTGACCTAAAATAGGAAGAGGCTGGATGTAGAAAATGAATGGTATTATAGGTGTCATTTTTTGATTCCATATTTTGCAATTTGCAATCACTGAACTATCCAAATCCTCACTATTTCAACTCTAAGAGAAGTCCTTAATTCCCATCTGCGTTTATGTATGTTATTTGGTGACTCTCGGTGCTGTCAAAATTCTACCAAGATTCAGTTGGAATTCACTCCCAAATCCAATATTTTGTTGTATAAAATAACAGCGCCCCATGCTTACCTCATTCTAGGTATGCTTCTTTATCCACATCTATAGATGTCTTTGGTTAGTTCCTGTTTTCAGCAGAATTGTTCACTGCCAATTGATTAAAACAATACCCGGTATCTATGCTATATGTATCACCTTGCCCTTGCAACAGACTTCCTTATTCTCTAGCTAATACTCTTAATCCATCTGTTAATTTTAATGAAACCACTCATATATCCTGATATCTTTCAATCAGGACTCAGCTGTGGCTTCATTCACTCTTGTACTACTAAAAATTACGAACAGAGTCCTTTATTCTTCATCTGCTATACGGCAAAAGTCCTAATCGTTGTGTGATAGTCCAACCTCCAAAATAAATCCATGTTCCCTCACCATCTGAAGCTTCCATAAAAGCTCCTTGGGATGCTTGTATAAAATATTCTCTGGGCCACAAAAATCTTTCATGCACTGGAATGTAATTTATTCAAACCAACATTTGTTATGACAAATTATTAATCAGACTGTTCTAGGTGCTGGGAATAAAAACCAAAAGAAGACAAAGTCCCTACCTTCAATGAGGTCATAGGGTAACGAGGGAAAAAGATGGTGGGCAAAATTGCAGTATTACATGAGAAAGGCCAGAAAAGAAGTAGATTTAAAATACAATCATAATACAGTGGGGATGGGGATGGAATCTGTCAGGGGATAGGATCACTTTTTTTGAGTGGATGATGTGTGTCTGAGTTTTGAAAGATGCACAGGACTTTTCTAACGTTGAAACGATCAAGAAAAGACCACTTTA
Organism: Vulpes lagopus; assembly: GCF_018345385.1. Classification (NCBI taxonomy): domain Eukaryota; kingdom Metazoa; phylum Chordata; class Mammalia; order Carnivora; family Canidae; genus Vulpes; species Vulpes lagopus. The sequence goes on from NC_054846.1 coordinate 32,322,708, forward strand.
GTCAGAAGGAATAGCATGCACAAGAATTCAAGCTCTTAAAGCAGCATTAAGTGCTGGGAGAATTTTAAGCAGTTTGCTTAATAAGCTGGATGTGGCTGGACAAGCACATAAGCACCAAAGCGTGCAGGTTCTTGTCGGTCTGCCAAAGACGTTGAGCAATAACTTAGCTTTAATCCTGCAAGTGATGTGATGCTGTAAGAGAATTCTGAACAAGAAAATGACATGACCAGGTTTATATTTTACTTTTATGAGAGATAACCCTTTTGGCAACATGTGGAGGAAGAGATGAGGAAGAGTGAAATTGGAAGTACGAACCATTGGACAGGAAACTATTGCAGTAGTGTATGCAAGAGATGACAAAACCCTCGTGACTAAATGAAGGAAGGTAATGACAGATGAATGTTGATTTAATTCCCAAGTTTCTTGCTTGGGAGAATGTGTGCCCCTCATCAAGATAGGAAATAAGAGACAGAAGCTCAGCAATGAGTGGAGAAAACATAACTTCCGGTGAGATCTTTTAATGCAAGTATCTAGTGTAATAGGTTTGATGGGTCAGGTCCTTGAAGGAAAGTCTAGAATAGAGATACAAAGATACCCGCATGTGGAGTATGAGAATTCAGGTTTCCTAGAGGAGAGATACAGACTAAGAGACCTGCAAGTTGAATAGCAAGTGGACAACTTCCAGCAAATGAGTGACATGTAAGGGGATAACCAAGAGAAAATGACAGGGAAACCAAGGGCCCAGAGTTCCTGCAAAGAAGGAATAGTTAAAAAATAAAAATGTAATGAGGCCGAGTCCTTTGGGTTTGGTATTCGGATCATTTATGACCTGCCAGTGCCGCCTCAGCAATATTGCATGAGTGGAAGAAGCAAGTGTAGATTTAGTATTTTTTTCCCCAAAAAAGCTAGCTAAAAAGCAATACAATATATTGGAGAAATTTCTCAGAGACAGAGAGATTAAGCATATGCTTAAGCAGAAAGGAAGGAGTCGGTGGAAAATAATAGTCTGAAGGGAAAACAGATAAACCAGGTCTAGAGAGAAGATGAAGAGTACAGGTGGAGGCTTTTGCCTCAAAAAAAGATGTGGGAAACCTCCTCTTTGGAGACTTAAGAGAAGGAAAAACAATCCATGGAGGGAGGCACTATTGTAATTAGAATGGTAGAGTGTTGAATCATTTGGTCCCGATGATCTCACTTTTCCATACTAAGAAAAATTATCTGTTTGGAGAGGCCTGGATTGGATGGGACTCTGTAGAAGTGGCACAGATTTGGAATATCTAAGGGAGGGGTATAAAAGGAAGTTTATCAAAGAGGAGTAGAGCAAGAGTTCTTTCCATATTCATTATAATTTTTTCTTTATTTCTTGTCACTTTCCATCTTTGTATTATAGAAATATAATTACCTCAGTAATCTTTGGTGTGTCATTTTCTCCCTTTTTAAGATTTTATTTATTGATTTGAGAAAGAGAGCAAAAGAGAGAGCAGATAGCAGGGAGGAGGGGTAGAGGGAGAAGGAGAAGCAGGCTCCCCACTGAGCAGGAAGCCTTGTGGGGTTCGATCCCAGGACCCTGGGACCATGACCTGAGCTGAAGGCAGACGCTTAACCGACTGAGCCACCCAGGTGCCCCTCATGTATCATTTTCTTTCTTATTTTTATTCTTCCTTCTGTTTCCCCCTGCCTTTTCCACACCGCCCCAAATTCTTAGGATTCCCTGTTTTCCCTCTTCATAATTCCTATTTGCAGCTGACAATTGATATGCTAAAGCTCCAAGAGGGGCCAAAGGGGAACACTCAGGCTTGAGAACAGCCAGCTGACAGTTTTACACTTCCTGTTTTCGAAACTGCCTAAAAGCACAAAGTTGAACAAAAATCAAAATGGCTACACTGATGCTTCAGCAAAGGTGGACTTTATTTTTTATTTTTTTAATAAATTTATCTTTTATTGGTGTTCAATTTGCCAACATATAGCATAATACTCAGTGCTCATCCCATCAAGTGTCCCCCTCAGTGCCCGTCACCCAGTCACCACCCCCCCCACCCCCCGCCCAGGAGTCTCTCATGGTTTGTCTCCCTTTCTGATATTTCCCACTCATTTTTTCTCCAAAGGTGGACTTTAAAGTAAATGTTTCCTCTCTTCCACAAATCTCCCCTCCTCCCTTCTTACCCTTTCCTTTCAGGAACCTGGTACCACCCTGAAAATGACTAAGGAGGCTGGCAGCACATAATACAATTCCTGTCGAAACCAGCTAGATCCTTTATTTCCCTATAAAACACCTCAGCCCCTTCTGCAGAAAGCCTTGCAGATTTTGAAGGCCACAGCTTGCTGCAGTCCTCTTTGCATGGTAAAGCAATAAAGCTTTTGCTTGTCTTTGTCTCAAACTGTCTCCAAGTTATATTTTCTCTACGAAACATGGAGGTTGATTTTCAGCAATATTTTGTTCTTGCAGCATTTCCTTTTTCTACTACTGTGTCTGCCTGGCTTTTGCCTACATTGATCAAATAGTTGTCTCTCTTTTTTTTTTTTTTAATTTCTTTTATCTGGAATTTTGAAATGCTGCTTTAAGACCTCATGCGGTGGTTCAATCTACACTTCTATTTCATTCTCCTTGCCTTACAGCCATGAGGTATTTTTTTATGGGCTTAAAACAAAGATTTGAAGGACGTAGACATTAACTATCTGAGAGCTGTCTTCAGGCTGGCTTCCTTCATGGTAGGAAAATGGCATATAGAAGTTCCAACTCTCATCTTTGAATATCGTATCAAAAGCTTAAAGCCTAGAGAAAGACCTTTCCCAGACAGTTAAAATAGTTCTATTCTCCAATCTGATTGGACCAGTCCGAACAGATCACTTGGATCTAAAAACATCTTTAGCCTATTTGGATGAGGCCTGTGTTATTGCGAGTCTCCCTGAGGTGAAGGGGATAAGACTATACAAGTTGGTTTATTTTGGTTAGGCTCTATGTGGATATAAGGATGAGGTTAATTCCACCCTAATCCAGTGGATCTTACAAAAGAAATGGGATGGGATGGAATGGATACTAAGGAGTCAATAAATGCTTCCTACTCTAGGTTCCTCCCTTTGTCTCCAGAGAAGAATCCCCTTCTGCAGGGCCTGTGTCATGTGTTCCATGTGCACGTGACCTATGTAGCTGCATACAGTCACCGCTGTACTACACAGAGTACATAACACATGGTATATTATGTGTAGAGTACATAGAGATAATTACAATTAACACCACATTTTAGTCTTCCTTTACAAGTCCAAATAGCATGAGAAAGGAGATATCACATCTCTTCCTATATCTCTAGGATATATCCCTAGGATTGAACACAATGAATGTTAATGAAACACAAGTATCTTTCCAAGGGTACAAAGTGCTAGCACCTGCCTTGCCATGATAGAAAATTTTTTTGTTTTCTTTCCTCATCTTCTCACAGAGATGGAGTTTGACCTCCCACTAACATTCCAGAAGCTGTGTTTATGATCCTGCCTATGGTCTTGTGCAATTCACTTTCTTTAATGATAGATGGGAATGATAATTAATAGTAAGAATTATCCTACTTCCCTGACATGCACTGACTGGGCCCCTTTTGTTTTTGTTTGTTTGTTGTTGCTTGTTTAATTGCTTTTTAATGCTCTATTTCTTAAAGAATGAAATAGCAATGTTTTAAAAACTAATTGTGCATTTTAAATATTTACATTTACCAAATTAAAACTTTATCATGCATAAGCATAATAAAATTGGTTATATAACCTCATTTGAATTTATCAAATTTTCTAATTCAAGGCTTTCAAATATGAGAATGAGACAAAAACATTCCTACTAGTTCCTACATGGTAGGTTTCAACTACAGTATGGTTTCAGGTAACAGGATCGTAGGGCTTTTACCTACAATTGTGTGGGCAGTGTGCTGCACACAATAGATCCTGCCAACCACATCACAGCCCCTGTGAATGGTGCTTCCTTTAGTTGTGCAGTGACATATGTGAGAGCCACAAGTCAATATCAACACTATTTTAATACATTTATTTAAATGCCTTTGTCTCAGCATTTTTAAACGATTGAGAACCAGCATATTTTTAAAGAAAAAGAATGATAATTACATGGGAGCTTAGAACTCCTTAAAAGAATGTAACTGCTATCATAAATAAAGTATAGTTATATCATTTTAAATTACCAAGAACCCATTTTTAAAAATCATTTCTTAAATGTATATGCTCTGTCAAATGAGAAATTTGACAAATTTCAGAACCTCCTTGCTTTGTGTCTGAATTCTTTTTATAGAAGTTCAAGTATCTAGCACAAGGCCTGTCCCAAAATAACACCTTAGTGTTTTCTGCATGCATGCATGAATTGCTAAGGTAAATAGCATAAGTAACCTGAGTTATGATTTATAGCAGGTTAGTTATCTTTTTCTTTGACGTATGCTTTCCATTTCTTATTCCTTTAACAGGGAAACTATGAACATTTATTCAAGTATGTGTACATTGGAGTAAAGATAATATCCAGATATGTCATAGACTATTAGGCATTGGGTGTGAATGGATATGATACCTGGAAACTCAAAACATTACTGTGACCCACCCATCAGAGGGGTGATATACAAGAGCCAGATAATAATGGTAGAGTCCTAATAAAATCAAGTTTTCAGTAGGACTACTGGGTTCATTTTCCTGGCCGTGGAATGTATAGTTGGGATTATCATACTTGGCAATTGGGGTAACCCCACACTGAGTCTCAGACCTGTGGAATGAGAACTATGACAGCAAGGGAAGCCATGTGAAGATCCATGATACCTCCCTGACCTCTTTCCACTTCACATCAAGATATTAAATTTCAAAAACACCAAATCTTAGGGAGAGATTAGAAGATTAGGCCATCCATGAAGGTCTAAATGATGCAGTCGTGGTGGTTCTGATCATGTATTCCTTTGATAAGTTACTCTAGATTCTTGTGCAAATTGGACAGAACTCAGAGAAGCCATCGTCTACTTAAAGCCCAACACAGTAGTTTTCCTGATCAAAACTGCTCTTCTGGACTTGGTATCCTTTGAAGAACCAACTAATAAAGTCTCGGGGATGTGGTATGTAGCCATTTATTTGACAAATGCGTCTTTTCTATCCAATGAATAAAGAACCACAGAGAATGTAGGCGGCACCTGTTTGGCACTGTAAGTTAAACCCAGGATTCCTGTTTTCAGCTCAGGTCATGATCTCCGGGACCTGAAATTGAGCCCTGAGTCAGGTTCTGCCCTCAGTGCAAAGTCTTCTTAGAATCTCTCTCTCTTCCTCTATCCCTTCCCAACGTATCTGCATTCTCTCACTCTCTCTCTAAAAATAAATACATAATCTTTTTAAAAAGAGAACCACAGAGATTGTACACTTTCATTGAGATGAATGACAATATTCATATATAGTTTTGCTCTGGAAATATGTTAACTTCTCAATCTCTGTCATAATGTAGCCCAAAAAGATACAAATCTTGTGAGTGGAATATTCTATAGACTATTACAACGGTCCATTATATTGATGACATTTTTGTAGTTCAATTAGAACTAGTAAGAGTTTATTAAGATTCTGAAAGCTTAGGTAAGATATACGCACTCCAGAGAGAGTGAGAAAAAACTTATGAGGATTCAAGGACGTGACAACCCAGTACAATTTACAGGGACCCCTGGAGAGGGGCATGTTGATATAACACCTACAAAGTAAAAGATAAATTTCCATAATTTAGTCCCTGTCTACTGAGAAGGAAGCACAGTGCTTGGAGGGGCTTTTGGGTTCTGAGGCAACAGATTTTACATCCAGGTCTACTTATCTGGCTAATATGCTAAGTGCCACAAAAGGCTGCCAGGTCTGAGTAAAGCCAAAAGTAATAAATGGATCTACAGAAAATTTAAGTGACAGTGCAAACAGTCCTGCCACTTGGGCCATATGGCCCAGCCCATTCTGTTTGAATAGTAAATGGTTAAAAGAGATGCAATGTGGCATTATGACAAGCCCCAGAGAGAGAGAATTATAACACAGGCTCCTGTGGTTCTGGCCTCTGGCCATGCCATCAGCAGAGGGCAATTTTACTTCTTTTGAGAAACAGCTCCTGGTAGGTTAGCAAGGGCCCTGGAAAATGTAGAACAATTTACCATGGGGTACCAAGTGGCCATGTCTCTGAAACTGCTTATTACAAGCTGGAATCTCTCAGACCCGCCAAGCATACTATCAAAAGGGTCCAGGACAGTCCATACTAAGAAGAAAATGGGATTAGTTTGAGTAGGATCAGAGGACCTGAGTAAGCTGCATGGCCCAGATTCCCCAAAGCACCCACCAGAATTGCTCCAGTAACCTTCCTTCAGTTTTCATTTCAATTATGGCCATGTAAGGGCCTTGTACATCCAGGTAAAAGAGGAGAAAAAAAGCTTAAGTTTGGTTTATGGAAGGATCAACATAATATGAAGGTACACAGCCAAAATGAACAAGGGATGCATTATAACTTTACTGGAAGGAAAAGGACTAGAAGATCAGAAACAAGGATGTTTGGAGTAGAAGCATGTGAATGAACATGAGGAAATGGACACGAAGTGTGAAAGCTTCTACTGTTGCATATTAACACCCACCAGAAAACATCCACTGTGGAGGAGGACTGTACAACCAAGTAGACAAAATGGTTCACCTAGTTTTTGTATTGTTACCCCAGAACTGACACAATGGGCACATAAACAGGGTAGCCATTGGCAGACAGGGAAATAGGCATTGGCTCCATGGGCTTCCATTTAGTAAGACTACAGACAATTCACCATGTCCAACCTGCCAGCCGCAGAGACCAATACTGAGATCTTGGTTGGTTCCCCAACAGGACTAACTTGGCATTGATGGCAAGTCATCTACCCTCTTCATTTTAGAAGGGCTAGTGTTTGTCTTCACAAGGATACACACATATTCCAGGTGTGACTATTCAGGGGCTTATGCAGTGCAAGATCTTCAAGCAGGGAATATCACTAAGAATGCTTTTGACCAAGGGGCCCACTTCACAGCAAAGTATGCTCAGGAGTGACCATGGGATGCACATGGCAGGAGTTGCATCACATACTACATCACGTGAAAGCTAGATGGTCTTTTAGAGAATTAGAATGGATGACTTGGATGACAAATGGCAGTCTGGCCTTAGAGCACATGGAATTTGTACTACGTCGACTGATTTCTCAGAAGAATTGAAAATAATCCATTCATTTAAGAAACATTAGAGATACTTTTCCAACCTCACGATTTCCCCCAACTTCTTAATCTCTCTAAAAATACTGGATAACATATCAAGGGACCATCCCATAGGCATGCATTTAAAGACCAGTAAACAAATACACTTTTAGCTACACCACACATCCTTTAGTTTCCAGTCTTTCTGTAGAGAAGTAATGCCAGATGAACCTAATTCTGAAATTTTGTGCTGACCTGCTATGGGGAGAAAAAGGAAAAAAAAAGAAAAACAGAAAGTCAGATTTAGGAAATTAAATTCTTGAGTAAAATCCTCTTTTAATTTCCCCTCAAACAAAACCCTTCATGTAGTTTTGGCCAAAGCCCAAACCTGAAGAAGATATCTGTTTAGCAACAGCCTCTGAACTTAAAAGTCTTCAACCTATTAACATAATGTATTTAGGTCCCTAAACTCAGTGTTAATTAAATTTCTTTCATTTTTGGAGGTAACCTATTTAAATGAATATCAGCAACCAGAAGACATGAATACAATTTCTATCTATTTTGAGTTATTAATAAAAAGACTTTAGACCTGGCTTAGGAAATGTTATAAATGTTTCTTTTCAAATCACTGATTGTTCCAACTCATTATAATCCTGGCATATACAGAGTACATCTCTGATGCAACATTAAAGAGTGAATCCTGATACTTAAAATATGATTGGATATGCCTTTTTTTTTTCCTTTACACTCATGGTCTCCTGAGATCATGAATTTCAGCTTGTTTTTCTAATTTTATTATTAGAGATCCTTCCTAATTAAAAACGGAGATAACCAACTCCATTCTAACCAGATGTTGTTACTTCACTGTTCCTCTCTTACTGCTATTTATGGCATTTCTTCCCCCTCCGTTAGATTTTATAGCATCCTAGCTGTCAGGTGATCTTCTCCCCATGGACCACACAACATATGCAGAAGTGATCAACAGCATCAGAGCTCAGGGCCCACCCTCATCCTCAGCTGAGGCCCTCTGCCCTTTAGCCAAAATGAATTACTTATGCTTTCACCTGAGCCCCTACTCATTAGGCATTTTTCTTAATTTCAGTCATTAGAAATGTTTCTGATTCTTCCAATGTCTTGCTCCAAAGAAGTATGAGGCAAGGGAAGGAAAACTCAGCTGTGACCAGAACTCAGGCTTGACTCTTAATCTCAACTTCACCACTAATGAGTTGTGCACATTTTTGGCAAGTTTTCAGCTCTCCAGACTCAGTTTTCTCATCTGTAGTCCTCTCCTGATGTAAAGTATGCATATATACCTTCATATCTGTGAAACAAGAATATGGGGGAAAGCAATGGTGTTTAAGCTTCTCAAGACAGGATTCCAAGGAAAAGGATCTCATTAAAGAACACTAGAAGCAGAACACATTGACTGTTAGAAATACTGCTTTGTGTACGTGAATCAAGAGATAGAAATAATAAGGCAGGCGAGGAGGCACTTCAGAATGAGCCCTATAGTGGTCATGGTATGTAGATAGAGAAGGCTATTTTATTTATGAAGTTGTAGTCAATGCAGCATTAGGGAGATAAATGATCAGATTCAAACCATGTGAAAATAGGTCAAGCAGTGTTCTTACTTGAACTTTCTTCATCCCTTTAATGATTTTTGGCAAGGATATACTTACTTTCTTAATGATTAATGATGGTAGGGAGGTAGGAGGGATGGATATCCACAGTACTTTTATGAGGATAAAAATGTAGGAATATATATATGAGGAGGAATATATATATATATATATATATATATACACACACACACACTATGTAGTATATATGTATATATATACACACATATATATATATATAGTAATATTATGAGTATAAAAATAACCTTTCTGCCCAATATTGTGCGTTCTCCTGCTCTTTCAATTTTGGAGACAATAAGAAGCGTTTTATTGACAGCATTCCTTTCTTTTCACCTGCTTTTTGAAGTTTTAGCTTCTGCTAAAACATCTTCTGAAGCATTTTGTACTCTTTCTCTTTTTCACTCCCTAATTTAGATAAAAGCTGTTAGAAATCACCATTCAGGCCATGACATTTCACTTCCAGAGGAAAATAGTCTTCCACTCCAGGTGTGCTCCATTCTTTTACAGATGCAATGCTATCCTGTGAACCCAAGGTCCAACAAGAGGATATAGTAAAATAGCTCTTGACAATTTTGGTCACTCACCTATGGTCATCTTGCTCCAGGGCATAAAATTTCTCTAGGACATGGAAGGACCTATTAGCAGAGTGAGTGTTCATGAACTTCTTTAATCACATTGATACTTGATATAATGCTTATATCTCTCTGCCTTTGTGTTAAATACATTTCCTTTCTGGACAAAGTGTGGCCTTAGAAATGTTTTTCATTCAGGGGAATCCCTGGGTGGCTCAGCGGTTTAGCACCTGCCTTCCGCCCAGGGCATGATCCTGGAGTCCTGCATTGGGCTCCCTGCATGGAGACTGCTTCTCCCTCTTCCTAGGTCACTGCCGCCCCCCCACCCCCGCCCCTGTGTGTGTGTGTGTGTGTGTGTGTGTGTTTCATTAATAAATAAATAAAATCTTTAAAAAAAAAAAAGAAATGTTTTTCATTTAAGAGTGGTGTGGTGGAAATGAGGACTTTTTTTTTTTTTTTAATAATCTTGACTCCTTCTCCTTATACATTTACTTCCACCAGTTATTCTTACTTATTACTTCTTTGATTAAAAGGAACATGTAGGGGATCCCTGGGTGGCGCAGCAGTTTAGCGCCTGCCTTTGGCCCAGGGCGCGATCCTGGAGACCCGGGATCGAATCCCACATCAGGCTCCCGGTGCATGGAGCCTGCTTCTCCCTCTGCCTGTGTCTCTGCCCCTCTCTCTCTCTCTCTCTCTCTCTCTCTCACTGTGTGCCTATCATAAATAAATAAAAATTAAAAAAAAAATAAATAAAAAAGGAACATGTATTGTAAGATTTATATGTCTTTTTCATTAACTTTTATAAAAAACTAAATTGATACTGTAAATCCATACTATTCTTTTCCATTCTTAAAGCTTATCTGTAGAAACAAAACAAAACAAAACAAAACAAAACAAAACAAAACAAAACAAAAAACAAAAAAACTGATTAGTAATTAAAAAAAATAAAATTAGCCAATTTTAAGTATATAATTCAATGAGTTTTGGCAGATACATACAATCATATAACAACTTCCACAATCATGATTCTGAATATATGCATCTCCCCAAAAAGTTCTCTTGTGATTATTCGAACTGCCTGGGTGGCTCAGTGGTTGAGCATCTGCCTTCAGCTCAGGAGGTGATCCCGGAGTCCCCAGATCAAGTACCATACCAGGCTCCTTGCATGGACCCTCTTCTGTCTCTGCTTGTCTGTGTCTCTCATGAATAAATAAATAAAATCTTAAAAAATAATAATTAATAAAATTATGCATTAAAATTAAATCTTATATTCATATAATCCATGTAAATATTTTTGTTGCAGAAATATTAAGAAAATCAAGAAAATATTTTCACATTGTTAGTCTATTACCTTTGAAAAACTCCAGTAGAAGAATTAAAGTATACAAATGAGTTCAAGGATTAAAAGGAATGATGAAAACTTTCTGACCACCCAAGAAGAGTTTGTTCATGTATACTTTAGTGAATAATAATGGATGACATTCTGCTTTGCAATTTAAATTTTACTAGGTGTACTTAAAAGAGAGACATAATTTTATTTTTAAAAGATCAATATTTATAATATGCTAGAAATTAAAGTTTTTAGAACCCTATACATTGCTTTTGAAAAATTTGGGCTATCAACTTAAAATAGGCAAGAGAGTACATGGTTTAAATCTACATATGTCTTTTTAGGAGGTAGATGAGAAAAAAAAAATTGGAGATCAGTGTTTTAACCTATCCGATCTGGATAAGATGTTCCATCTTGGAGTATCTTGTGCTTCCTTTCATCATAGGATTTATTATGATTCTTTGTGACAGCCTATTTACTTGTCTGCTTCCTTTACTAAACAAGAAGCTCTTTGTTGTCAGGAACCATGTCTTATGTAAGCAGTCCTGAGACAGAGGTTGTCAATGAATGTTTCTTGAGTGAATGAACATATAAATTATTTGTTTTGGACACAGACTTCTCAGGGTTTTTTTTTTTTCATGATTATGTGTACCACTCTTTATGCTTATAGTCTTTCTTCAATACCTTAGGTTCTTCATGAAAGGAATCTGTCACACCGTAGTAGAAAGGAAAACACACTAAGACGTTGGATGCAGTCCAATCTCTGACAACAAAATAATTATATAACTTGGACAGGTCACAGATTCTTTAGGCCAAAACTTTCCTGACTTATAAAATCAGGGCCTTTAATTGGGTGCATTCTTAGGTCCCTTCCTGCCTTAAATCTATTTTATTTTCTTCTATTTCCTATATAGTCAAAAGCGACTTAGTTCATAAGTCACCTATTTCCTATATATTCATGAGTTAGAGTGTTCTCGTACGGCGACTGCTTCATCGCCTTCGTCATGACTATGCATTTGGTAGAAAAGAGACAACAGTGACTGAAATTAACTAATGCTACCTATGATTACTAAATCAAGACATTTAAAACTGAAAAGGACTTCATATGTTAACTGATTCCACTTTTATTTTCAAAATGGGACAGATGTCAAAGAATTTCAAATCATTTGCCCAAGGTGACAGAAAGCTATTATCAGGGCTTGACATAAAATTTTATTTCTCACCTCAATGCTAGTTCCAACAATAATGGCTGAGGACCCACGTTTTGGAATCAACATCTGAATTCAAATCTCAGCCATGGGGTTTTGGGCAAGTTATTTAAATTTCCCATTTTTCAATTCCTTTCTTACAGGATATAATAAGCTTGTTTTGAGATCACTAAATAATGGTTATAAAATCCTAGGCATATATGGAAAAGCTAAATAAGCAATAGCTATGATTCTATACAAGGCTGTAGTTTAAATTCAATTTATCAACATGTAGTATAACACCCAGTGCTCATCCCATCAAGTGCCCTCCTCAGTGCCCGTCACCCAGTCACCCTCCAACCCCCGCCCAGGAGTCTCTCATGGTTTGTCTCCCTCCCTAATTTTTCCTCACTCAGTTTTCTTCCTTTCTCTTATAGTTCCTTTCACTATTTCTTGCATCTTGCATATAAGTGAAGCCATATGATGATTGTCCTTCTCCAATTGACTTATTTCATTCAGCCTAATATCCCCCAGTTCCATCCACATTGAAGCAAATGGGTATTTGTCCTTTCTGATGACTGAGTAACATTCCATTGTGTGTATGTAAATATATATATATATAAAACATATAATATGTAATATATTATGTATATTATAATGTATTATGTATAATTATAATGTAATATATTACATATTTTATATACATATATCTCATATCTTTTTTATACATTCATCTATTGAAGGACATCTTGGCTCCTTCCACAGTTTGGATATTGTGAACATTGCTGCTTTGAACACTGGGGTGTAGGGTCCCAGTGTTTCACTGTATCAGTATCTTTGGGGTAAATACCAGCAGTGCAATTGCTGGGTTGTAATGTAGCTCTATTTTTAACTCTTTGAGGAACCTCCACACTGTTTTCCAGAGTGGCTGAATCAGCTTACATTCCCACCAACAGTGCAAGAGGGTTCCCCTTTCTCCATATCCTCACCAACATTTGTTGTTTCCTGTCTTATTAATTTTAGCCATTCTCACTGGTGTGAAGTGGTATCTCATTGTGGTTTTGATTTGTATTTCCCTGATGCCGAGGGATGTGGAGCATTTTTTCATGTGTCTGTTGGCCATGTGTAGGTCTTCTTTGGAGAAATGTCTTCTGCCCATTTCATGACTGGATTGTCTGTTTCTTGGATGTTGAGTTTGCTCTTTATAGATCTTGGATACTAGCCCTTTATCTGATATGCCATTTGCAAATATCTTCTCCCATTCTGGAGGTTGTCTTTTAGTTTTGTTGACTGCTCCTTTACTGGCAGAAGCTATTTATTTTGATGAAGTCCCAATAGTTCATTTCTGCTTTTGTTTCTGTTGCCTTCACAGATGTATCTTGCAAGAAGTTGCTGTGGCCAAGTTCAAAAAGGTTGTTGCCTGTGTTCTCCTCTAGAATTTTGATGGATTCTTCTCTCACATTTAGATCATTCAACCATTTTGAGTTTATCTTTGTGTATGGTGTAAGAGAATGGTCCAGTTTCATTCTTCTACAAGTAATCCAACAACTTGTAATTTTATCTTAATATCATATATGGCAGAGAAAAACAGATTCTCAAAAGTTATACCCATCTATTTAGCTTTTGGTTCTTTAAATCTTACTAACCGGGGGAGGTCATTGTTTGGACCATTGTGGGCACCTGACAATAAGGGAGAAGCCCATATTGTTCGCGAGCCAATCTGAAGAGATTTCTCTGTAGTTTCCGCTATACTAGAGCCACAGAAAGAGCCACCCTGAGGCAGAAAGACTCAGGGCATTTTGGCAAGAGTTTGGGACTCTGCCCTTCTCAGAAGTTGTGGGAGGCATCACTGGTCTTATACACAGCTCTCCAGGCCATCCTCGGTCCCAGCAGCTCATGCAGTCACAGCCAGGCTTCATCACCACCCTGCTCCAAGAGAAAGAAGACTGCCTTTCTGGCAGTGAAATAAAGCAGAAAGCAGGATCAAGCAGCCCCACCAACTATCAGAGAGGAGGCTTTTGTTTTCAAGAAACAGAACATCTACTTCAAATTGGCTTAAAAGATAAAGATCATATTTAAAAAATAAAGAGCATCTTAAAAATTACATTGAGTTATAATTCACATACCATAAAATTCACCATTTTAAGGTACACAATTCAGTGTGTTTTTAGTACATTCACAGAAGTGTGCAATCATCACCACTACCAAAACAAACAAACCAAATATCTTAAAAATGGGACTAGGATGCACAATCTAGAAATGATTATTAATCAGTCTACCTACTTACCTATTTACCTGTCAGTTGTCAATAAGTTTGATTCAAGAAGCCATGCTTAAGTGTTGTATGCCAGTGTCTGCATTTGGCACTGGATATCCACACAGAAATAAAGCATAATGCCGTCTCTAACGTCAATGAATTCCAAGTTGACATTTTGAGCACAAGGTCCTAACAAATGTGTGAATCAATTCCTACAGGAACTAGACTCACTGCTACAGCACTGAAATTAAGAAATTGGCTTTGCAACCCAAGATCCCTGTAGTATATCCCTCATCTCTCTTTATATTAAATTGCCTCGCCCTTTATGATATCAATTGAGATGTAATGAAAACTGTTATATCACATTTCCCTTAAGTGAGGAGAAAAACTGACTCCGTGGAACTCAAGTTCACTCAGCCCATTTAAAAGAGATCTTGGAACATGGTGTCTATCTGAAAGGAGTGAAGAAGGGAGGAGAAGACAGCAAGATTCAGCATGAAAGGAAATCAGAATTACAAACTGCTCTGTGCTCAAAACAGTTTGGATTTTGTAATCAGAGCTCTCCCAGATGTTCCCAAAGAGTCCCAGGGCAATCGTGTGAGAAATAAGGAGATGAGGCAATGAGAGAACTATATATCCTGGGGATTTGTTTCTTTGCAACAAGACTCCTTTAAAGTAATTTATCAAAGTCACCAGAGAACTGAAGACATTTAGCATGGCTTATAAAACCTCAAACATAGTGCTCTCTTTTTGAAAATTGAAAAAGCTGCAGCCTCTTTTGATTAGCCTTTTCTTTATAATGTCAGATTGCCACTTGCCATAAATAGGAGTAAGGGAGGATAAGAAAGGAAAGGTCATAAGACAACAGAGAGATGGACGTTGAAAGCTACTAATAGAGTTTATACTTGAGGACAGATTTTTAAAACATGACACGTGTGTACATGTAAATAAGGCATTGACTGCAAGAGCAAGCTCATTTCTGTTTTTGAACAAACAGCACAGTCTGTGGAATTCAAGTGCATAAACATCAGGAACTAATCTCTTACATAAGTCATTTCTATTATCTTCTCCAAAGTTGAGGTCATACACTAGGGAGGTAGGGGTGGGCTTCTTATTCCACACACACCCATTGTTGGCAGACTATAATATTTAAGGATATTTGTTACCCTGTGAATTATATGTGCTGAAAATGATTCTTCTTAGTATCAGTCAGGAGACTACAACTGCCTTCATAATAATTGGAGGTAGAGATTACTATAAAATATTCTGGATAATTTTGTAAAAACAAAGTGGGGACAGAGTCTGCTGCCAGCTGTAGAACTGCTTTTAATTAAAACCTTGTTCAACATGCTTACTGCAGAGTTTCTTATTTTCCTGTTATATAAAGATGTACTGATTCAGCAATTATTGAACCCTGGACACATTATAAAACTTTCTTCTGAGACTATTTAGCCAAGAAAATCAGCTGTGATTCATTAGATAGTAACACTACCAGAAAGAATGTTCCTAAGTTCGCCCTTAGTTATAGGTCTTTGGTGGCTGTGGAACACAAAGGCCTAAGCTTAGGAAAGAGACTTCTCATTTTTAATTTAATAAAAATCTCTGTAACGAGATGGTAAAGATGGACTTATATGTACATATGTCCTGTGAGTCTATTAAAGGGAGTGTAAGTGTTAGATAAGCTGGGTTCTAGTCACAGCTTTCTTAACAATTGCTTCACTCTCTGCCTGACTATGACTGCTGCTGGTCAATATTTACCAGCATGAAAAGTCAAGCCAGTGTTGTCTGTCACAGAATGAATGAGGTGCAATCATCACATACTATGTGTGTGTTACAGGGGACCAGAACCACATAGAACTTCATTCTTTAGTATCCACTTGGACTCTTGGAGACTGCCAAATATTTTGCCCCCTTTCAAAATGTGCTACTTTTCCCAATTCCATATTTGTGTTTTATCACATTTTTAAAAAGATCTTATTCATGAAAGACACAGAGACAGGCAGAGGGAGAAGCAGGCTCCCTGTGGGGAGCCCCATAGGGGACTCAATCCCAGGACCCTGAGATCATGCCCTGAGCCAAAGGCAGACCCTCAACCACTGAGCCACCCAGGTGCCCTTGTCACTAGTTTTTATCACTCGTGAAATAGATCAAATTCCTGTTAAATTCAACACTCTACTTTCTGAGGAAAATACTTGTGATGATGAAAAAAGAACTTTCAAGATCCCATTTTTCTGGAGATCTAATGCTCAGCATAATGATTATAGTCAATGACACTATATTATATACTTCAAAATTTCCAAGAGACTAGATCTTAAATGTTCTTGCCACAGAACGAAATGATAATTATATAATGTGATGAAGGTGCTCGTTAACCCTATGGTGGTAATAATGTTATGATATATAAATGCAGCGAATCAACATGTTGCACTCCTTACATTTACACAATGTTATATGTCAATATATCTTAAAGAAATCACATCCCATCAATGGTCTAACATTTACACAATGTTATATGTCAATATATCTTAAAGAAATCACATCCCATCAAATGGTTTAAGGATTGCGAAGTGATTAAATACCTGAACAATCTTCAAAAAATGACAAAATAACAATTGCAGGTGAGGAATTCAGCAACCCCCCTCACAGAAAGAACAGAGAACAGAGAAATATACTGATGGACTGGAAAACTGAAAATTCCATTTATTTTCAAATCCATCTATGCATTTGATGTGATTCCCAGCAAGGTTTTTGGTCGAGCTTATTCTGAAGTTTATATAAAAACACACAGAACCAAAAAATAGCTGAAATAATCTTGACAAATAATATAATAGAAAGAATTACTTTACTTAATATTAAGGCTTGCTGTTTAGTTATAGTAAACAAAATAAAATTGTTATAGAGATACAAACACAGGGGCACCTGGGTGACTCAGTGGTTGAGCATCTGACCTTTGGCTCAGGTTGTGATTCTCAGGTCCTGGGATCAAGTCTCGCATCAGGCTCATAGGGAGCCTGCTTCTCTCTCTGCCTATGTCTCTGCCTCTCTCTCTCTGTGTATCTCATGAATAAATAAATAAAATCTTTAAAAAAAAGGGATGCAAACACAGATAGATGGAAATGCAGAGAAAACTCAGAAACAGACCCATACAGAGATGGTCAACTAATTTTTACAAAGGTTTAAAGGTGACTCGATGAAAAAACAATTGCCTCTTTGACAAATGGTACTGGAGTAACTGTAGTATATCTATGCCATACAAGAACTTTGATCTAAGCCTTACACATTATACAAAAAATGAACTCAAAATGGATTATAGTTTTAAATGTAATACATAAGATATCGATAACTTGGAACTCATCAAATTAAAAACTTTTACCCTATGAAAGACCCTGATTAAATGATGAAAAGACAAGCCACAGACTTGGAGAAAACATTTGTTTGCAAGCCATGTATCTGACAAAGGCCTAGAATCTAGAACTTACAATGAACTTTCAAAACTCAACAATAGGAAGGAAAGTGGGCAAAATATATGAATAGAAATTTTAATGGTGAGGACATACAAAGAGCAAATAAACATATGAAAAGATATTCAACATGAGTATCCCGGGTGGCTTAGTGGTTGAGCTTCTGCCTTCGGCTCAGGTCATGATCCCAGGACCCCAGGATCGAGGCCTGCTTTGGGCTTCTGTCGAGGAGCCTGCTTCTCCCTCTGCCTGTGCCTGTCTGTCTCTCTCTCTCTCTCTGCTTCTTTCATGAATAAATAAATAAAATCTTTAAAAAATTATATAAAAAAGATATCCAACATCATGAGCTATTAAAGAAATTCAAATTAAAACTATAATGATATAGTACTACACAATTATCAGAATGGTTAAAATTTAAAAATAATAACAAAAATTACTAGTAATGATGGGAAGAAAATGGGTCACTTATACATTGTGAAAATGCAAAATGGTACGGTTACTCGGGAAAACAGTTTCTTATAAAACTAAACATGCAGTCATTTTATGACCCAGCAATTGAATTCTTGGGCATATATTCTAGAGAAATGAGAAGCAATGTTCACGTGCGCATGCTCGTGTGCACACACACATACACACACACAAACACACACTATAGGAATGTTCATGATAGTTTTATTTATAATAGTCCCAAACTAGAAGCAATTCAGATGTTCTTCAACCAGTGAATGGATACACTGTGGTACACCCATACCAAGGAACACTACTCAATCAAAAAAGAACATGCTGTACTAGTGCTATACACCACTTAGATAAATCTCCAAGTAATTATGCTCAGTGAAAAAAGCCAATACGAAAAAGCTGTATGTTGTATGATTCTATTTTTATAACTATCGAATTGACAAAAGTATACAGACAGATGGGACACTTGGATGGCTCAGTCAATTAAGAGTCTGACTCTTGATTTTGGCTCAGGTCATGATCTCAGGATCATGGGATGGGAGTCCTGGGTTGGGCCCCCCACTCAGCAGAGTCTGCTTGTCCCTCTCCCTTTTTCTCTGTCCCTCTCCCCCCTTCATATGCTCTCTCTCTTTCTCTCAAATAAATAAATAAATAAATACATAAATAAAATCTTTAAAAATGTATACAGATGGAAGATTAGTGTTTGTCAGGTGTTATGAATAGGGAAGAGTAGAGGAAGATAGGTATTGTCATGGACGAACAACCAGAGGTTTCCTGACAATGATGATTTGTGAATATATATACATATATTAAAAAAATAAAGAAAAAATAAATGTAAAAGGCAATTCTTAAATGAGCAATGATGAGGTAATAAGTTGAAAAATATTAAATCAAACAAGATATTCTTTAAAACATCGGTAGGACTTTGAATTCAAGTAAAAACAGCGAATATGACTACAGTATAAATAAATAAAAGTGAATACTTAACAATCTGTAAGGTACCTTACTCTTTCTGAAAGAAAAAGCATTAGATATGATATTTATATTTTCAGAAAATACCAACCAGCAATTCTGGGAATGCTCTGTGTGGTTTTGCAGACTCAATACATGGCTGCACACGTGGTCATAAAATTCAGTCTACTCTTGGCATCACAATTTCAGAGGATTATGAAACATTTGAGAAAGTTTAAAAGAATTTCAGAACATGATTAAAGAGTTGGGAGAAAAAAAAATTTCTAAGTTAAAGCTGGAGGAGTCAGCATAGTTTGAGGGAGGAAAGGAAATGACCCAAAGAGGCTTCAACTTTTACAAAAAGGTATTCACCAAAAATAGTAGTTGGCTATTGCTTGTTTATACAGAGAATGAAGCAAGGTGACAGAGGTTTACTTCTCTACCTGAAAGAATTATAACCTCAAATAAAGCTATTTAAATGAATACAGGATAAAAGTTCAAGTTTATGCAATCCTTACATTGTTAAACAGACATTGTTGTGCCTATAAAAAAGGAGACACTGAGGGGTTCGTGTTTTGTGTAAAGTGCATGAGAAATTGCAGAATTTTGTTCTAGTCAAGAATGACTGGGCAGCCCGGGTGGCTCAGCGGTTTAGCGTCGCCTTCAGCCCAGGGCGTGATCCTGGAGACCTGGGATGGAGTCCCAGGTCAGGCTCCCTGCATGGAGCCTGCTTCTCCCTCTGCCTGTGTCTCTACCTCTCTCTCTTTCTTTCTCTGTGTTTCTCATGAATAAATAAGTAAAATCTTAAAAAAAAAAAAAAAAGAATGGGTGATTTCAACATTCAGATTTCTAATCAGTGCCCCAGGTCAGAGGTTGGCAAACTACAACACAAGGGCAAACCCCTGAGCTAAGGATGATTTTTAGAAATATATTTAAACATTTAAAGGTTTAAGAATTCCCAAAAAGGTGTAAATTGAATCTACTCTCCACAGAGCAGGGAGCAAGTGATCGATGAGTTGAAACAGAGACTGTATAGAACACAAAATTTAAAAATTAAAACATCAAAAAAGGTTTACTGACTCCCACACTAGGGCATCCATGTGGTACGAATCTGTATACTGAAAATGTCTACCTTGTAATGTTCTGTTCCACCAAGTGGAGGAATTTTCTCTGATAGATTGTAATTCAAGTTATGTGCCCCTGTGTGAAGAACAGATGGATTTAGAGTTTTCTTGAAGACTGGAAAGCAACCTAAACAACTTTACAAAGAATTTCGAGAGCAATTGATCTTTGTACTTTTAAGCACTGGAAAGTATATAAGGAAATCAGAATGTGAACCCGATGCTTCTGAGGCCACCACACAGTGGAAACAGTCAGCATTGCATAGTCTTTTAAGCTAGTAGAACATGTGGTCTGGATCAGTGCATGCCCACATCATGAATCTCACCTTTGTGTTCTATAAGGTTGAGCCCAAAATTCAGGTTTTAGAAAATTGAGGAAAAATATAAACCTCAAGATGATATTTCTGGAAAATATTCAAATAAATAAGCATATTGACAGTAATGCTACCAGTCCCTTGTTTTCTTAAAACAACATAATTGAAGGTTTCTACAAAATAATGGAGTAAAAAGTAAATAAAAGTTCTTTTTCTTTTAAAGATGTTATTTATTTATTTATTTATTTATTTATTTATTTATTTATGTGAGGGAGAAAGAGAGCACAAGCAGGTGCAGGTGGGCGTGGGGAAAGGTAGAGAGAAAGAGAGAAGCAGACTCCCCACAGAGCAGGGAGTTTAATGCAGGCCTTGATCCCAGGACTCCAGATCATGACCTGAGCCGAAGCCTGATGCTTAACCAACTGAGTACCCCAGAAATAAAAGTTCTTATACATAAGGCTCTCTTTAATCCATAATAATATCCTCAGCTGAGTAGCAAGACAGCAAGAGATAATTTCTGAAAGCTGCTCAACACTCCCCTTCAAGCAATAAAACAGGAGGTTTGGGGAAAGATGGATGGGAGGGTAATTCTTTCTTTGCTCTCTTCTTCATTTCATCTCATCAGCATATGTCCTGAGAGGATCCTTGCTAGAGAGATCCTACTATTTAGTTACAATCAGAAATCATGCAGATTCCTATTTTTATTAACCAAATTAGTCTTTGAGAGTAATTGTATTAGAAGAAGCATTTAATCTTTGAAAAACTCTTGGGACTTTAGCAAACATAATGTAACACTTACTCAAACAGATATTACCTCTTGTCTTCATTTATGTTTCTTTTTCCATTCATGAAATAAACAATCTATGAACTAACTCCTTCATGTGACTGTTCTCAAGTGACCAAATAACTCTGGAGGATAACAAAGTGAAGCATGATAATAAGCTTTGACCTTTTAAAAGAGACCCTATTCAATCATCATTCTATTTCAATAGGGCTTTTGGCTTAAGTAGCTTTGGAGGCAGAAAAGGGACATTTTTAGAAATGCTGGCCATTTCATTCTGGCAACAAAACTGATGTCACGTCTTCAGTTGAGTGTTCTATAAATCCAGAACTTGGCCTAACATGACTTATAATGTGATATGTAAAGAAAGGAAAATGATTGCTGACTGGGTGGAGAATGGGAGAAGCCATTGCACAAATCATTCATTGCTTCAATAATTGAAGTTAAGGAAGAACCAAAAAGTTGTGTTTTTCTATGACTAAGTGGCTGTCTTGAGAGGTTCAGAAAAAGTTCATGTTGCCCTTGAACAAATATGTTTTCCACATTTTATTGCCAGAATGTGGAGAAACAGAAGGGCCAGAAATTAGTGAAAAATTCTGATCTCACTTTGTGTTTCTGGACTTCCCTAGAGTAGGAAGTACCAAAAATCATCTTGGAGAGACTAATGCTTTTTCCCATTGTTTTTGCCAAAAGTGAAAAGTATTTTGCCTAGCTCTATGCCTAAGCTAACAAGAGACTCTAAAATTTTAGATTTCTTCAAGCTACCAACTGCTGATATATTTTCATCTATCCAATTAAAGACTCCGATGTTAGAAAAAGTAGTATGTGGAAATGACAGGCTACAAGAGATTTTCTTCTCATAAAGCTAGCATGGTTTCTTTTCCTTCAAAGGTAATGATGACAAAAAATGATATATAAGATTTTAAAATATATCTCTTTCCTTGGTCATTATGCATTATCTAATTTGTCCTAAAGTAAATTGTGGTAATTTCAAACATCTTTGCCTTACTATAACATAAAATTATGTGAAAGCAAGGCAATCCATAAAAACATAAGCTGGAAGATGTTGAGACATTTTAAAATTGCCTAATTTCTGTATGCATGTATATATGCATTCATTCATTCATTCATAGCAGATCGCGCATTTCCCAGATATTTTGAAACTGAGTATCTATGGACAAATTTTCATCCATGAATTTCACACTGTACCTAGGTTGATACTCCATTATACTAGGCATTTTTAAAGATTTTTAATATATAGAAAATGGTATTACTGCTATGATTTAAAGTGTACATATGTAGATATATATAATTTCTCATTTGAAAATATGCATTCATTGGTTATGGACTCTTTCACACAGTTATGACAAGCTTGGAAAATGAGATGGTATGCTGGGCTACCCTGGGAGAATTCAACCAAGAAGCCAAGTTCATAATTCGTAATAGAGTTAAAACCTATACTTGGGGGGATCCCTGGGTGGCACAGCGGTTTGGCCCTGCCTTTGGCCCAGGGCGCGATCCTGGAGACCCAGGATCGAATCCCACGTCGGGCTCCCGGTGCATGGAGCCTGCTTCTCCCTCTGCCTGTGTCTCTGTCTCTCTCTCTCTCTCTCTCTGTGTGTGACTATCATAAATAAATAAAAATTAAAAAAAAACCCTATACTTGGAATGAGGCAAAATTGTGTCCCCTTTGGCCATTTCTCCCTCTCTCCTTTCATCCCCACAATCTTATTTTTAAGGAGCTTAATTTTTGTAAAAAAAAGAAGAAGGAGAAAGAAGGGAAAATTTGAGGCAGAATAACACTACACAGACTTTTCTAGGATGAGGGAGTATCAAGCTTCTGCCTTTCTTCTTCAAATGAAGACACTATAGAACACAAACAAAATATATTGCTGTGTCAGTAGGCTAACCCTATGACTCTACCATGACCCGTTTAGTAAGTCAGATCTACGCAGAGTGTCTTTCCAGAGACCGTACCTCTCCCTTGACCTACAAAAAAAAAAAAAAAAAAAAAAAAAAATCAAACAAAAACAAAACCCTACAGTTACTCAATCTAAAATGGCTGAATATTTGGAGCCTTTTGACCCTTCTTATGTCTCGGGGGAAAAGAAGGGAGAAATGGACAGAGAAAGGGCTTCTGAGGTGCAAAATAAAAAAGGAAACATACCAGTGACATCTCTGACTCGATCCTTTTGATGTGGAAGACATTGGCAGTGGAGAGGCAAATTTGTCTGTCTTCTCCTGCATATCTACAACCAAAGTAGCATTTCAACATCATTTTCAAGTTTAAACCTCTACTTAGCATAGTTTACCATATATGGTTTTGGATAAACCAAACCCCAATAATGTTTAGTTATCCCAGAGCCAATGATAGCCTCATATTCCAGAAAACAAAAAAAGACAAAAAACGAAAAGTCTGTAGTTGGGGGTCCTTGCTAACATGTCAAGAGTTCCACTGACCCACTGCTAGTAAAAAATTTCTATTTTTGAGACAAAATTTTAATATTCTCTATCCTGAAGTACACATAGCTCAACCCTAAACACCTCTTTGACCAGAAGGATAGCAAAATAAAATAGTGTTTTTTCAGATGAATGTTAAAATGGAAACTTTATATACCTCTAGTGCTATTTGTTTTTAAATGCTAAATTGTATTTTTTTTTATCTCATTCATTGTGTTTTCTTCAAATATTCCCTTATAATTACATTATTCTTATTAGGAAAAAAATGGTGTAAGTTGAGTAAGGATGATTTTTTTTTAATATTTATATTTATTTTTTCGGGTATATATTTTCCTTCTAAAACATAATCTCATCTATTCATGTTTAGGCAAGAAATTTGACAAAACCTTAGCTAATTCAATAACTCTGATACTGGGACATGAATCTTGTGACAAGTTATGGTATCATTATTGCTCTGTATTTAATTCACACCTACAAGAAATGTAGATCTATATTCATGCTATGTTATTTTAATAAAGTTAGATCGGATATGATCTCTATCCTCAGACATTTAATAGTGTAACAAATAAACAAGACCAATGACTGCTAATATGTCATGTCAGAGGTGTGTGTTTGTGTGTGTGTGTGTGTGTGTGTGTGCAGATACAACTTGGATCATATGATTAATTGCATTATACATTTAGTATAACTGGCTAACTCATTTTAGTTGAACGATTCAGATGGAATGTTTTGATAGGTAACTCTGTTTGTTCATACAAAAATTAAGGACCACCTACTTAACAGGATAAAATTTCCCTGAGGCCTAAAGGGGGAAAAAAAGGGAATAATTTGAGGTCTAAGACAAAGAATATTAAAAATTATTAGAAGAGTTTGTCAGCAGTGAAGAGCAGTCAGTATTAAATAACAAAACAAAGTAAAAATAAACAACAACAGGAAGACAGTCAACATCAAATGTTAGGAGTCTAATAATAAAAAGACTGGTTAAATTGAGTAAACTCAAGGGTGATAAGATGATGATAATTCAAAATAGATGTATAAAGCATTTGGGATTAGTAAATTTCTCAAAAGAAATGGTTATGACATTATTGTAAGAGAATTATAAAAAATTAACACCAAAGGGTACAAGGAAGGTAAGATTTCAAGTGAAGAAGGGAGGGGGCCACAGAGTTTGAGATGCCAGTGCTTTCAGAGCAAGTCCTAGGAAGAGGGACTGTCAGAAAGCAGACTTCCTGACTCTGAACATTTTCAAAAATTGAGGTACTGGAAAAGTAATGCAGAACTTTCTGGAATGTTGAACAGAACTTCCTGCTATGAAGCTATGAGCCATTGAATACAGAACTTTACTTTTTAGTTATCATAACAGGTAAATTTCCCAAAAGAGAATTCTTACTTAACTCTGACTAAATGGTTCTCTGGCCCATTTATATTTGCCTCAGGCCGATCAATTTCCCTTTTGACCAGATGGACACGGATCTGCAGACAGCAGAGTCCCATGTGGTGTGGCCCAGAGCCTTTCCTGTGTCACTCCTCCTCCCCAGTGGAATTTGGACCAAGACACAAAAGTGCAATCTTTGACAAAAGTTTCATGCTTTTCTCCTCTCAGGCAAGAAACAAGGAAAGAATTATTGAATCATTATTCAGCAAGTTTTTTTCTTTTTTTTTACTCCTTTACTTTTCCCGATGCTGGTGGTACCTTCCATTACAGTTTAGCCTCATTTGAAGCCAGCCTTTTGAATCCTAGACTCCTAGACTCCTAACTGTCCCATCCTATATTCTTATTGCTTTAAGGAATAAACTGACTCTTGAAGTGGGCCATTCTGAATGTCTCTCAACAACTTAAAATTCTTCAAAGACTCCCATGGGGTATGACCTATCAGATTCCCGATCATACAAAGCTTAGCTGAGCTTGACAGCACATTTTATTTTTATCCAGTCTCCAGTCACACTCTCTTGCACCTACAGTTTTTCCAATACATTTGCAAATCTGCCAAGCACAAAGCACCTCATGTCCATTCTTTGCTTCAAAATTTATTACATCAATTCCAGTACTTGTCTATCTCTCACTAAGAGAGCTGTGTCTTACTTTTTGGTGTCTCTTGTTCTCAGAACTGAATTCTGGCTTATATACCTCTGTTACATCAATTATCATTTTTTTTTCTGACAGTCTTAATATGTTTTGAATTCTTGGAAAAGAATGGTATTGTTCTGTGTCACTCCTGAATTCCCAGAGCTGAACACAATATCAAGTAGCACAGACATAGGATAAGGTTTATTAAATATATTGATGAATAAATGAATACTAGATTGACTCCACTATTATTCAAGCATTCTTGTAACTACTCATCTGCTCACAGACTTTTCATCCCTTTCTCTAAACCTAGTAAAATTCTATTCCGCCCGGTGTTTATCAAGTGCTTGGTGAATATGTTAAATAAATAAATTAAAATTCCCCCCACATCAAATTGGACTTTCTTTCAGGCACTTTCTGTGCCTCCATCCCCAAGTAGAGGTAATTTCTCCTTACCCTGAGTCCTTCAAAAATTATTTTTGAAGGGATTTGCTAGGCTATATTGTGTATATTTTCTCTTTGTTAGAAATTATTTAAATTCCTTTCATTATTTAAAAATAAATATTAAATCTTGTTGCCTCAATTAGTCCTTAAGATTTTGAATTCTTGACAATTATAACTAAGGTTATCTTCTCTCCTTTGACTTTCCTTCACACTGTCAGTGTTTAATTGAAATTTCAAAGGCAAGACACAAATGAAAAAGACGTGACATTGGCCTCAGGTTGATGATGATGGTGATGGTGAGAGTTTCAGAGGAGAAATCAAACATCCTTTCATTATACGACAGAGCAACTATTAAAGATAAGATGAAAAAATATCAGATGACAGGGTTAAACTTGTTATATATTAAGTGCTAAGGAACTGTAAAACATAGAACTGATTAGAGAAGTGAGACAATCAGGGACATTTCCTATGAGGGAGTTTGGAATGTTCTCTTCAATCAGGACTACTGAAAAAAAAATATAAAGAAGGAATTCTGTAAGAGTTAATAGCCTAAAGGTAAGAAGTATCAAGAACATTAAAGAGAATAACAGGCAAACGTGGTTTGGTTTGATCAGAGAAGCCATATTAGAAGTTTAAAAATATGGGGTCAGATGGATAGAAATGAGCATTCCATTGGATTTTATGAAAAAGTTCTAAGAGTCGAGAGAGTCCTGCATGTTTTCTAATAACTAATTCACCTATCTCCATGGCTAATGTATTGCTGGCATTCTAGAAGTATCTGCCTGCTTTATCCTGGGTCTCTACCAACTTTGTCAACATTGTTACAAGCTGAAGAACTTGGTTGCAGCATGGACAGTATGACTCCTCGAGACCAGGTGAGAAACCATGCAAGCAAATCAACCTAATACTTTTAGACATTACCGTCAGTCTCTGGTAAAGAATTGCACAGAGTCAGGTGTCTGAAGTCAACATCCGGACATGGGAAGATAACAAAGAAATTAGAGTTCTTCACCCCTCTTAGTTGCATTTTTATAAATTTACTTCATTAAGTGAGTGTCCTTTGGGTATATTATTAATTGTCCTGAAGTCTTAGGAGACGTGCCAGAAATCTCACAAGCAACATATCCCCAAAGAAAACAGAAAAATATGTCCCATTATTTCCTGATGAGAACCCATTAAGGAAAAGATATTGCAATAAAACTAACAATGATTTTTTTTTTCCCATTCCATTAAACTTTTGAACAGCTACCATGGCAGCTACTCCTATTTTAAGCATGTTCTGGTTTTCATGCAGTAAGGACAGTGAATGAAGACGTAAGCCACCAAAGCCCTTTCTTCTGCTTGTGTAAAAGGAAAGACATATCTTTGCCAAATAGCTTTGGTTTGGGGAACAACCATCCCAGGCCACATCTGCTGGAGTAGCTATTCATGGGAGATGGAAAATGGAAATTTAACAACCTCACTTAGTGACTATGTGCATGGATTATAAGTACTTAGTGAAAGTTAAAAACCAGCAGAGCCAGAAAGAATTTAGGCTGGCAGCATTAGACAAATGTGTATAGTTAGTGATATAAAAAGCCCATGAAGGATGGTCACTTGGAATCTGTAAAAGTCAATCAGGTCTTTGTAATATGGAGGGCAGGGAGAAACCATGTGTCAATGACTCTGTGACAATGCCCTGGAACACTGTGACTTTTTGATTTAAGCTCAAGGATAGCAGTCAGGAATTTTGTGCTGTATCCCAGATGTGATGAAGTCCCTGGCTGACGACAATGTCTAAACATAACATTAAGTGAAGAAAAAAAAAAAAAGAAGGATAAAGAGAGAGAGAGAAAATCTAATTGATTATCCTAAGTAAATATGTTTACCTCAAGCACCTGAGCTTTCTGAAGACCAAGAGCACATTCTATTCCACAGACCCTTGCTAAGTGAGGTGAGAATGAACTGTCAAAGTAACTACCATGTAGAAAGGATGGCTGCCAAGAACTTTCCTTTCAAATGACCATTTTGTCATAAAGTATCTCAATTATCCATTTAAAGGATATTATCTCCCCTCCCACTTTCCCCTCTTACTATTTCAATTCAATTTATCATGTGCTTTATTTTTAAAATACAATAATAGATACTAGATAAAAGTGCATGATTCTTTGAATTCTCCTGTCAGATGTCTATTTAAATCATCCTTTCCTTCCCTCAAGGAACATTCCTCAGCATGAATTTGAGATATATTTTCTCTGTTCTTTAAAAATATTGCTTCGCACATGCATATATGTTCATGAACGTTGTATTATTAATAGCATCAGACCATATATTTTCTTCCTCGTTTTTCTTTTTTTCAAATTATGTTTTAAGGTCTGTTATTTTTTTGACCTTGTATGTGCCTTTTAATAGCTAGGCAGCACTACACCATACAAATATAATATATTTATTTATCCAACCATTTCTGTCTGAGAAAATTTGGATTATTTCAGTTTTTTCCACATTACAGATAGTACTGTAGACATCCTAGCATACATTCAATGCAAATGAGGCAGATACTATTCTCTAAGCACTTTGCTGCATAATCTAATTTAATATTCACAAAAAGTTCTGGAAAACTGTTGTTTCCTTAACATTTTAGAAATTAAAAGGGCTGCCTGGTGGCTCAGCGGTTGAGCATTTGCCTTCGGCACAGGTCTTGATCTTGGAGTCCCTGCGAGGAGCCTGTTCCTCCCTCTGCCTGTGTCTCTGCCTCTCTCCCTGTGTCTCTCATGAATAAATAAATAATATCTTTAGAAAAAAATTAATACATCAAAAAGGTTAAGAAACATTATCAACTTTACACAACTGTTAAGAAGGAAACTGGGACTAAATTTTCATCCAGTGCTATTGAAATCATCTTGTCTATTTATTAGTTTCCATATTTATTGTCTGCCACGCCCACCAGAATATAGGTCTCATGGGGACTAGGGGCCTTGATTTCTGCCAATGAGTGAGTACTTGATAAATGAGTGAATGAACAAACAAGTGGATGGGTGGATGAATACAATATTCTCAAATATACAATTTGTTGCAGAGCTCAAATAGTGAAAGAACTATTATCTGGTCTGGAGTTCTTGAATAAATTAGTTTTTAATTTGAGGCAATTCCATGTTCAAAAAAGCCCAGGCATGCTGTTCTGGGTTTGGCTCCTCATCAAATGTCTGTGTTTATTCAAACTGGGAACTTGGGGATGTGTACTGGGTGAGCAACCTGTGGATCATTTCAGATGACATACAAAGGGCTGGCAGTCTGTGGTTCTGAAGTCTGGAAAGTCCAGGTCAGTAAGGTTCTGTGGCTTACTACGATATTTTGTGTCATATTGTAAACTGGAAAAAATAAATCTCCAAAGTCATAGCCACAGGTTTTGTGACACACGATGGTCTTAAAAATGAGTAATTAAAATAATATGAATTGTGGTGTTTTAAGTCACAAGAATAGTCCTGATTCTGGGAAAAAGACCGTTTAGCAATCCACTGTCTTCAGAGTTGTTGGCCAAAATTTTCCGTTACTTTATTCTCTGCCATAAACCATCAGATAAGATAGGAGGAAAATTCTGTGACTATTATCAACACTCAGGAATGTTATCAGCGTTGCATTTTTTTGAGTCATACATTTTATTCTATGGCATTACTATCCTGAAACTCATTGAATAACCCTAATTCATAGAGAATGATCAGTTCTGCTTACTGAATTTTCTAGTTAGTTAAAATGTACAACGGAAGACTCTTTTTTTGTTTTGTTTTGTTTTGTTTTTATCCTTGCTCTAGCAACTTTCTAAAATGTGTGAACATACCTTGTGGACAGAGTGCAGTTAGTGTAGAGATGTATCTTATGTACCTTTATGTATTTTAGAACTCTGATTTGCAATAAATTCTGGCAAGTTTTTCTAAGAGGTTGTACCAAATCTGTAGAAATCACAAGACATAGCCTAAAATTTAGTTTTCAGTCACTACATTTCTCAATCAATTTGTGTTCTTTCTACCCTTGGCCAGAAAACTGAACAAGATGTTAACATAGGGCCCCAGCTAGTTGAATTCTGTTGGATATATGTTTTACTAGGTTGAGTATAAAGTGAACCAATATGGTACCTATGACATCACAAATGCTCATACTCTGGACTTGATAAAAATAACTTTATCAACATGACTGAAATCCAGTCAGCATAAAAAGGAAAACCAACAATTTTCTACCAAAGGAAAAATGGTGATTTTATAGCATGCTTATTTTCCTAAAATGGATTCTAGTTTCTGCTTGCTAGAATGATTATGAGTGGATGTTTTAAACTGGCAAAGTTTATAGTCTGTACTTACTTTCCTTGAAAATCACAGAATACTTGGTTATTAAAAATTATATATACAACATATTAAAATTATAACAAACTAAAAGGACAAATGAGCTCTTTCTCCTTATCTTTAAAGTTTTTATATAGAAATTTTCAAGGACAAAATTTATAAATAGCATAATGCACTCCGTGAACCTACAACCCAGAACCAAAATACAGTCTTATTTCATCTATACCTGCCCCAATATAAATGCTCCTAGTATAAGCATTAAATGTGATAAGGTGGAAACATCACTGAATGGAAGGCAGAAAATCTAGGTCTAAGTTTTAGCCCAACCTTGAGGGGACCTCTGAGTATCCCCATAATTCACTTAAAACATAAGGCATGTATAACCAAATTTATTTTAACTACGAGTCTTGTTTTACCTGCAAGGCTATGATAATATATGTTAGGTCAGTGTAGTCTGTGGAATGCTCCCTGTATCTTCTGTGACCTTTCTCTTTCTAAATAGACACTTGGCTGTAATCTGCTTTCACCACAAAGACAAAATTACAACCAACTTAAAAAAAATAGCACTAGCAATGGACTAGTTCTCACCATAGCTATTCAACTGTTATGATGTCACCTGTAAAGAGTGCTGGTGTACAAAAAAAAAAAAAAAAAAAAAAAAAAAAGATTTATCATGATAGTCCGAAGCAGATCTCTTGAATTAGTTATTTATTGCTGTGTAACAAATTACTCAAAACACAATGGCTTAACACTACAAATATTTACTATCTTTCACAGTTTCTGTGAAATATGAGTCTTACTTATTTCATTGGTCTAGTTCCTGGTGTTAACTAGATGTTCAATTATCATTAAAAAAATCTTGAATAAATGAAAGAATAAATGTGTGCATGCATGTGTGCATGTATGCATGTGTATAAAATATCATGGAACTGAATATTTTTATATTATATGATTATTGATTGTATGGTTACTCATGTATTTTCCTCTTTAAATTATAAATACATAAGAGGACAATTGGGGGTGGTGATGTTTAGTGGGTTTTAACTTTCTATAAATCAACTTTAACTGAAAGGATTTTCTGTTTTGGTTATCTATTGTTATATAACAACCTATCCTAATATTAGTGTCTTAAAACATCAATTACTTTCTTTATTTGATCACAATGTTGTAGTTTGAGCCAGAGCCAGTGGAGTTTGTGTCTGCTTAAGGTGGTACCATCCAGCCTGGCCCATTTGGTGACACCAGTTGAATAGCAACTTCCAAGATGGCCTCACTCACATGGGCTCTTTATGTAGCTCAATTATCTTTCTCACAGCATGATGGACTCAGAGTAGTCAGGGCCTTATGTTGCAGGTAGCTTTCCCCAGAGTTCAATGCAGAATCTCCCATCCTTTTAAACCCTCAGACCAACACTTGCCTTCCATGCATTTTATGATTAAAGCAAGTCACAGGAAAAAAAAAAAAAAACAAGATTTTTAGGAGAAGAATTACACAAAAATGGGAATATAGGGAGACATAGTTCATTGGAGAAAGAGACCCCATCTCATAAATTCCATAAGAGCAAGGAATTGGTCTATAGTGTTCACCACTGTATTTTCTTTCTCTAGGATAGTGCCTGGTTTATACCAGGGCCTACCGATACATATTGAAATGATTGAGTAAAGGCATGGATAAATTATATGAGGAATAAGAATATTTTGGTTGATTAAAGAGGGTAAAAAAAAAGAGGGTAAGAATTAAATAAAGGGCTATCACAAGACAATGAATATTTACTAAGTTTGAGGAGTAAATGAATTGGATGAGTTCAGGTGAGAGATTTCTCAGAGATGTAGGATGTCATAGGGAACACAGGCTGTTAGGGGGCCTGATGGAAGGAAAATATATAGCCTGGTCTACAGATAACCAAGTTATATAAGCAGTTTAAAGTTACAACATTTGAGCTTTCAGCCATTATTCTTTCTCAACATATGGTAAACAGATACAAATGAAGCAAGAATTCTGAAAAAGAAAAAACAAAACAAAATTAATATCTTCAAGGAATTAAGTTCTGCAGAACAAAACAGTGCCAAATAACCACTGCATTAAATTTTATTATCAAGTCAATTTTTAAGAAGTACCAAATAATTGAGACGTCTGGGTGGCTCAGTGGTTGAACATCTGCCTTTGGTTCAGGGTGTGATCCTGGAGTCCTGGGATTGAGTCCCACATAGGGCTCCTGGCATGGTGCCTGTTTCTCCTCCCTCTGCCTGTGTCTCTGTCTCTCTTTCTCTGTCTCTCATGAATCAATAAATAAAATCTTAAAAAAAAAAAGTGCCAAATAATCACTGCTATCAACTGAATGTTTGTTTCCCCTCAATGCCTAAAAATTCATATGTTGAAGTTTTAATTCCCAAGGTGATGGCATTAGAAGGTAAGTTCCTTGGGAAGTGATTGAGTCATGAGGGTGGAGCCCTCATGAATGGGATGAGTCTTCTCATAAAAGAGGCCCCAGAGGGATCCCTCCTCCTTTCCTCTATCTGAGGTTACTGTGAGAAAGAAGAAGGCTGTCAGTGGGCAGCCACTTTCACCAGACAACAAATGTGGAGGGGCCATCATCTTGAACTTCTCAGCTTCTAAAACTGTGAGACATAAATGTTGTTTATAAGCCACCCTGTTTATGGTATTTTTGTTATAGCAGCCAAAAGAGACTGAGACAGTCACCATCCATGAGAACAGGTGATTCTTTTCCAAGAGGATATTATTGGTAGCTGGTATCAATAACATTTAGGAAGAAAGACTCCAATCAGGAAAAAAAAAAGTACCAAGGAGAATTTATCTCTTTCATACATGCATTAGTGTCTGTAAAAGGAAGATTCCGCTAAAATAGAGATTATTTATTGGTTAGCACTTAAAAAAAAGTTTAAATGTAGGACCATAATATTTTAGAAATATCTGTTCTTGAGATAAAGATATATGCCATTCTGTGATAAAAGATAAAATTCTCATATGGAGCAATGTTCTGCTGGAAAAACTCAAGTTTCAATCATGATGGTTAACACAATAAAACAATGAAACATATATTTGACTTTATGCTCAAATTTTTTTAATATATTTGAACTTCGGGCAATTGTTCAGAAACCCAAAATTGGCTATGAACCAGTCACTGTTATGCCTATTATATCACTGTTTAGCTACATTTAACAGTTGAGTTTCATTAAAATGCAGGAAAAATGTCAGAACATTAAATATGCTCAAAATACATTTTGTTTGTTAAGAATGTTTTTTTTTTTTTTTTTTTAACATAGAAGAGACCAAGATAAAGAATAGTGTGCTGGAAAATAAAGACAGACATTCAATTAGCCTTTTGGGGTCATTTGTCTGTATGGAGTAAGCCTTAACTATTGACTTGAATAAATGATTAATATAGTTTAAGCTCATTCAATCATTTATTTGTTGAGTATACATTGGGGCTATGCCTTGCAATAAATCAGTAAATAAAGTCATAATCACTACCCTCCTGGAGTTTACATTCTAATGGGCAGACAAAAAAATGAATAATAATGATAAAATACATTAAGTGACAAGTGAGAAGGTAATAAATGCTATGGGAATAATAAAGGTAGAGCATGATATCACGGATATAGTGTCAGGGTGGCAGGGATGAATGGGATACAGTGTTAAACAGGATAACCACATTAGTCCTGATGGAGCGGTAACTCTGAACAGTCTTGTACAATCCAAGGGAAGGGTTTTTCAGGCAAAAGGAAATACTAGTTCAGAGGCCCTAAGACAAGGCCTGGTTTATTTGAGCCACAGCAAAGAAGTAACAATGGTGGGAGGGGAAGTAAGTGAGGGAGAGAGTATCACAAGATATCACAAAAGTTACAGGTAGTTGGGGGCGGGGTGGAGATGTGGATAGGAAGGGGTTGGTTTCTGAAAGCCACATAGGCCTTTTAAGAATCTGGGCTGATTTTTTTTTTAATGCAAATGAAGAGCCATTGCATTATTTTGTGCAGAGATGTCCTGTGTTGTGAATTAGATTTTAACACCTCACTCCGATTGCTATACTGAGCATAGCCTGGAAGTATAGCAAAGCCTGGAGAAGCATAGCCTGGAAGTAGTTAAAGGCTAAAGTCCTTCCCTCACTGCTTCTAATTTCTTCATCAGTCATGTCATGATGCAGCTGCTCACATGATTTGAACAAGTTCTTTGAAACACATGGTCTTCATTTGGTCCCTTTTTTCTAATGCCATGTAAATTTAGTTTCTGGCAAAGAACTTTTGGGTACCTGAATAATCTAGAAATAATAATCTAGAAATAATGTGATTTTTTACCCCAATGTCTACAATTGTGGTCTTTCCATTGATAAACCTCAAACACTGGCTATTACAATTCATTAAATTAATGAATGAATGAACTAATTATTTAAAAATATTTATTGTATGTTTATAATGTGCCAGACACTGTTCTATGACTTGGGGATTTAGCAATACACAAAATAAACCAGGACCCTGCTTTCATGAAGCTGATATTAAAATTCAAACATTCTGTGCAGCTTATATGTATTGAAGGCTAGCTCCCATTCACATAACTTGAATTTCATTTCAAAGAGGTAAACATGGGGGAAATCGTGCTTAGGCAGGCCACCCCTTTCCATAGATATGGTAGCATCAAAAGTCACAGTATATTTTTGGATCCAGTTTTGTGCCTTTGAAAATGGAGGATGTAATTCTTATATTTAGTACATTCATTCCTCCTTTTTCTTGGTCATAGTATGTTAGTTTTATTCTAATTTCCTCCTTCTCTGGGCAGCCCATGTAAGGGGAGAAAGATAACAGCAAATTCAGCTATAGGCCTGACCCAACTGACCTCAGCCAATAGGCACATCCATGCTTTTGCCTTCAAGGATGAATATATGATCCAATTCAGGTCAATGTGATGAGAGGAGATGTTTCTGAGGGCTTCTGAGAAAGAAGCTTTCTTACTCTCCCAAGACATTCCTGAGACCAATGCTCTCCCTTCTGTTCACTATACATGAGAAGCCTGGTAGCCAGGAGCAGGTCTTGCAGCCATCTTGTAACCCCAAGGGAGAGCAGCCCTAAGTGGAAACAGCCGTAGGAAAAGTGACAAGGAGGCATTGAAAGAACAGTCTTTCATGATGTCATCGAGAACATTGATCAGGCCAGGACAAATCTCTGGTCTTCGGTTACTTCGGTTAAATTTTCTGTTATTTCAACTGAAAAATTCCTAAGTGATGTAACTGCTATGTGCCCAATGCTGGAAAAAACAAAGGGATAACACAAAGTCTATAGCATCAAAAAATTTTCATGTGAGTGACAGAAACAGAAAAGTAACATTATATTGAGCGATGATTTAGCATAAAGGGGGAGGATTCATCAAGCAAAAGAGAACCCACTCAGCTTATTAGTAGCAATCATGAAGGGGTACCAAGAAATAGTTCTTGGAGATGATCCCTGAAGTGCCTTTTAAAAACAAGTGAAACAAAGAACGAGAACAGTCATTTTAAAAAACGGTAACAACAACAACAAAACCAAAAAACAGAAAATAAGCCCAGCACCATTAATGAGAATACTCATTAACATTTCTTGTTTGCTATCTTTCTGCAACTAAACTATTTGCAGGTTTTGTCTCATTTAATCCGTGTAACAACTCTGTGAAGTAAATACTTTTGTATATATATAATATATGATATATATATAATATATATATACTTCACAGAATTGAAGTAAATTACTTTTATATATACTATATACTATACTATTACTAAATGTATTACTATACTATTTATAGTATATATAAAAGTAATTTACTTCATATTATATATATGAATATATATTAATATATATTATTATATATAATATTATATATATATATATAGTGAGGAAATTGATGTCAATAAAAACTAAATGACTTACTCATTTCAAACAGCAATGAAGTTGCATATCTGGAAACTCAAAACCATCCTCTTTGACTCTAGGATCTACATCTAAATTCACTATATGCTACTAGGTTCCAGAATTTGGACACAACAGCAAACATTGTTATGCCAAGTATTTCTTTGTATCTCGGATATGAGCAGGAGGGTAAATAAAGGAAAGTAGAGAGGAAATCAGGGGCTATATTATAAAAGGATATCATACTCCAAAGTTTAGATTTTAGAGCTGAAAGTTAATTTCATATGCAATGGAATCCTACATGTGATCTACTTAGATTCCACTAAGACATGTCTAATCACCAGAAAGCATCTGCATCAAGTATAGACCAAGTTCTGAGATTCCATAATATCATCAGAATTTAATGGTTATCTCAGAAGTGTTGTAGATATTTCTGGGACTCATCAACTGTATACACAGCTTGCAGTAATAAAAACATACATGAACTGTAATAAACCTTATCTCATGCAGCAAAAAGTGTTCTTGAAGTATTTTATGCAAAAGCAATGTTTAATATCTATGGATTATCTTAGATATATATTTTAACGGGTGATAAAGTCTGTAAAACAACACTATTGGACAGATATCAAATAGCTTTTTATCTTGTATAAATAAGAATTCCTATGATATGAAGTATAAGCTCATTGATGTTTATTTATTAAACTATTCATACTCAGGAGCTATTTTGAGTGACTTTATTTAGATTGTATTTCTTAAAATAAAAAATTTGTTTATAGAAACTCATTCTTTACTGGTGGGAATGCAAAATGATACAGCCACTTTCTAAGACAGTTTGGCAGGCTCTTACAACGTTAAACACAGTCTTAACAATACAATCCAGCAATCATGCTCCTAGGTATTTATCCAAATGGGTTCAAAATTTATGTCCACACAAAAACATGCCCACGAATGTTTATAGCAGCTTTATTCATAATTGCTAAAAAATGGGATCAACCAAATGTCTTTCTATAGGATAACGGATAAACAAACAGTAGTATATTTATACAATGGAATATTATACAATGATAAAATAAATAAGCTATCAAGCCACAAGAAGACACAAAAGAATCTTAAACACATGTTGCTAAAAGAAAATAGCCAATCTGAAAAGGCTATATTGTCTATGATATTCTGGGAAAGGCAAAACTATAGAGATAAAAAAAAATCAGTGGTTTCCCAAAGGTTCAGGAGGAGGGAAATCGGGATGAATAGCTGAAGCACAGGGCACTTTGAGGGCTGTTGAAACTATTCTGATACTGAAATGGTAGATGCATGACATAACACATTTGTCAAAACTGCAACATAAAGGGCACACACCCTAATGCAAGTAATCAACTTTAGTTAATGTATTCATATTGGTTCAGCAGTTGAAACAAATGTACCACCCTCATGCAAGATGTCAATAACAGGGGAAAGAAAAGGGAGCCCCTGTATTTCCCCATAAAAATTTTTTTTGTAAACCTAAAACTGCTCTGAAAAGGAAATTTTACTAATATATTTTTAAAATATTTACTTAGAAGCTATTTTTTTGGCAACATAAGCTACAAATAATTGAATTCTAAAATTAAAATAATAAGATCCAATACATTTCAGATTTCAGAGGCTCTCAGAGATTCTTTATTCTAAGCCTATCTTTGTTCATTAGAGAACCCCCCCAGTCTGGAGAGTTTGGCTGTCACTATGGCCAACAAGCATGCAAATGGGGGAATCTGAACTCGAACTCAGTTCACGTCACTCTTAAATTTATAACGATCTTCACTAGATCAACTGATTGATTCAGTAGTGTGAGGGAGTCAATGACACAGGCCACTAAGCCTGAGGCCTTTTGAACAGTGGTAAAAATGTGAATGTATATTTCTTAAATGCTCTTGGCTTTCCCAATAATGGTCCATATTTTGAAGAGGCACACACACACACACACACACACACAGCATGAATGGGTATGCACACGCACATACAAGTACACTCACACATGCAAATACCCTCTGACAGGAGCATTTGATATGTTTCAGATAAAGAAATAAAGGCAAACTCTAGAGCAGGGTAGCTCTACTTATTTTATAGACTCGATGAACAATATTTCTTTGAGTTGTTAGATTCCATTTTGGAGGGGAAGCAGTAGTTATTGAACAGTTCCTAACTTGTATAAATGCCTTTGTTGTGTTGTGTTTTGTTTTGTTTTGTTTTGTTTTAATCTAGCATCTGTCTAGATTTTTGTAATTTGGCAGACTCTGTATCTGGACATGACAAATTTCAGCTGGAAAAATATGTTGTGAAAAATCTCTCAGATGTCACATCACAACTGGGGCCTCTGCTAAACCCCAAAGTGCAGCTGGACCATATTATTACATAGCTATTTTATTTGCATTCCTGACCCCTAAGGAGTAAGTGGATTTCCATCTGGCATATTATATCATTCTTCTTCTATGATGAGAGTGAACAGTTTGTTTTTTTTTTTTTTTTTTAGTTATACTAGCAGCATAACTGAATTAACTGTATCAGTCAAATTATTTGAAACAATATTATTCTTTACTAAGTTAGCAAGGAACTATAAAACCAGCTAGATCTCAATAAAAAAGAATTAGTGTGCAAGTATGTTCATAGTTAAATAACCGACAGTAAAAGTAAGATTGAAGAAAGATAAAATTGTTATATTTTACTCAGTGTGTCTTTAAAAGAATGCATCTTTAAAAGTGTGAATTATCTGGTTAGTGTTGTGTGACTTCTGCAAAACCTCAAAGCTGGTCAATACACAAGTCATGACCAGAATTCTTGGGCTTTCCTGAGTTAAAGGACAGCAGAGTTCATGTTGCCAGAGAAAGAAAAAAAGAGAGGGGGAGTGGAGGACAGAGTGTGAGAAAAAAAGAAAGAAAAAAAGAATGAATAGGAGTTTCCCAAATAAAGTATAATTTACATAAACATTCTCCTATCTGTCATGTGATTTCATGTCCAGAGCAGGCCACATTTTTGTATCCTAATGTCACTGATGAAAGGCACAGCAACCCAGGGAGATTAAGTGATCTCTCTCTCTGAGCTAATGAACAGCAAAGTTAGGAATTGACCTTCATTTTCTGCTCTAAGTTCTATCTAGCCATTTCTAAAGCAAAGAGAACAGACATTATGAAACCGTGTTTTCTGTTTAATCACACACCATGCCAGCATCTTATCTCCTCTGACATACTTTTGTGGGCAAAATCTTTTAAAAATACCAACCATCTCACAAAGAGGGAGGTCCTGAATTAAATTTACTGCAGAGGGCCACTATTGCCACGTATCTCATATTTAATAAAGTCACCCTCTTCTATGCAAAGTTTTGCTGAGAACCCAGAAAAACATTAAATATTACACGTGTCCAAAATACTTGTCTTTGAGAGAAGAAAATGTGGTAGGTCTGGCTCCTCCACTCAGAGTTGCTGGTACTGGAAATGACTCTAGAATCACACAGTTAGGCCTACTTTTTTTTTTTTTTTTTTTTTTTAAGATTTCATTTATTTATTTGACAGAGAGAGAGCAGAGTAAGGGGGAGCTAAAGAAGAAGAGGGAGGAGCAGGCTCCCCATCCCGCAGGGAGCCCAACCCGAGGGCTCGATGAGCTCCGTGGGGACTGGATCCCAGGACCCCGGGACCATGACCTGAGCCAAGGGCAGATGCCCAACTGACCGACCCACCTAGGTGCCCCTAGGCCTACTTCTTGTCTTCACATCAAAACACTCTGGCCTTGGTTTTCCATCACCAGGCCCGGCTGAGAAGTCTTCCAGCACAGAGAAGTTTTGTGGACTTGCAACCTCGGTACCATTGATTTGAAAGAATGCCACGTGGCTGAAAGAGAGTGACTGGTGTCCAGAGCCCTGGGCTGGAGGGATGCCACAGCTGTATCCTGGGGAGGCTGGAGCAGGCACCTGGCAAGCGGGTCCAGACTGTCAAAATTCATGCAGGAGCAGACACAGGACCTCCGGCGGAAATTGTGACCTGGCATGCCACGCTGGTTATACTCCATTTGCCGTCTCTATCCTGACCCTTGTCCCAGAGGACTGACCTCTATGGACTTCCCTGCAGTGCTTCCTTGGTCTCTGGCTTCCACTGAGTTGACAAATGAGAGTCATTTGCAGGGCAGGGGGAGAATTGATTGTCCTCACCTCCCTCCCCACCACTTGTGATTGTGTCCGTGGCTCTGTTCCTCTGCTTTCTTGTAGCATTTATTCAGTGACACCTGCCCTCCAGGCTACAGATTTCCTTACATCTGATAATACCAGGCCCTTCCCTTTCTCTCCATGGATGACCCTTGTTTACAACTATTGATGGTTCCTGGATAGTCAACTCTTCTGTCTCATTTCCTTATAGCCTGACCACACCTTTGTATAGCCCTTTAGTTTAAGTCCTTAAAA
The DNA here is from genome assembly GCF_018345385.1 of Vulpes lagopus. Lineage (NCBI taxonomy): Eukaryota > Metazoa > Chordata > Mammalia > Carnivora > Canidae > Vulpes > Vulpes lagopus. The sequence continues at coordinate 32,363,571 of NC_054846.1, forward strand.
AAATATAATTTATTTATTTATTTATTCATGAGAGAGAAAGAGAGAGGTGGAGACACAGGCAGAAGGAGAAGCAGGCTCTCTGCAGGGAGCTGGATGAGGGACTCAGTCCCAGGACCCCGGCATCACCCCCTGAGCCCAAGGCAGAGGCTCAACCACTGAGCCACTCAGCATTCCTAAGCCTTTTCAGTTTACTACTTTCAATGTGCTGTTTCTGCTCCAACCCTAACTAACAAAAAGTCGTAATAATAGCTAGTAAGTATTACTCTATGCTAAATATTATGTCGAAAAGTGAAAATGACTTATAAGAGCTCAAAATAACTGTCTGAGGCTGATATGTGTTACTTACAGACAAATATTTACAGATAAATACTAGAGAAGTTGAATGACTTCCCCAAGGTTATGCATTTCGAATGGGTGAATGATTCACACTCTGATTTTCTGACTCCATAGTTTATTTAGTCTCTTAATTATTATGTGATCCTACATTGTAAATCACATCACAACCCAAAGCAAATTTAAAAAAAAAAAAAAAAGTCTACACATGAAAAAGCTTAGAAAAATTTGTAGTTGAAAAATCCAACCAGCACTGGCTTTCCAAATTATTTTTCCAAAAGGGTAAAATTTCCACATTCTACTGGACTATTACAGCATAAGATGATACAGCAGGTATTCGAACTTTTTAAACCAACAGTGTATATTTTTACATGTGGAAATTCTGGTTTTAACATTAGCTACGTGGTAGTGCATGCCTATATAAATCTGCCCAACAACAAAAGTGAGTGATACAACATCTGTCACTGTTTTTCCTCAAAAACACTAATAGCTGTGCAGACTAATCCCATAGGAGCAGGTTGGTCTCATCCTGTATTTGATGTCCTGAGAAACATCTACTGATTTTTAAAACTTATCACTAACTATCACTAACAGAGAAAACCTGTCATTAGCTGGTCAGTAAGGGTTAGCAGTTAGCTTTTTTAGGAAAGCCTGATAATACTGGATAGTATCTTGTCCATGATTTTTTTTAATGAAGTAAAATTTTATCTTAGCTTTGCTTACTTATCATTATAAGCGTAATATTAATATTAATATTATATCTAATATTCAGACACTGTCCTTTAAAGTTATGCCTAGGGGATCCCTGGGTGGCGCAGTGGTTTGGCGCCTGCCTTTGGCCCAGGGCGTGATCCTGGAGACCCGGGATCGAATCCCACGTCGGGCTCCCGGTGCATGGAGCCTGCTTCTCCCTCTGCCTGTGTCTCTCCCTCTCTCTCTCTCTCTCTCTCTGTGTGACTATCATAAAATTAAAAAAAAAAATAAAGTTATGCCTGAGAGTGTTACTATCAGAAAATATAAGGATAAATTCATGCTGGAGTGACAAAAGTAAAAATTATGGCAGTTCATCTTCTTTGGTTATGTTATTTTATTTTGGGAAAAAGAAAAAAAGAGATGTTAGCTCTGAGACTTACAGGGACACAGCTGGATTCCATTGTTCTATACTGTTCATTTACCAACATGAATGCCATGAACAAAGCCAACTTTGGTCATGCTCATTTACCTTATATTTTCTCTGAGACGTAAAAACTAATTGCACGTAAAACGAAGTACCTATAAGTGAGTACACAAAACAACTGTCAAATTAAAAATTATTTGTCATTATACAATATTTTAAAATTTCTAGTTTACTTGATTCCCCTTCTACTCATTGGGCAGTGAGAGGGATTTCACAATTACTGGATATATATAATGTGTGAGATATTGGCCATAAAAATATTTAAATCTTAAAATAATTGTAGGATGTAGGCAAAGATGATTAATAGTTAAGAAAAAGGCCATGCTGTCAGATCTGTGTTTGAGTCCCAGCTGGTTGTATGAGTGAATCTAGAATCTAGAATCCCTACAGAAGGGATATCGAATTATTAGGGTGTCACAAATAAAACTCGTCTTGTATATAGGAGATAAAGTGATAGGATAAATATGATTACTTTGTTGCCAATAAAACCTGTACTAGAAGATATGGCTTAGATCAATGGTCAAATGGGTTTGAAAAGCTCTCTGTTCTTTACATCCACTCCCACCCCCACTTTAGACATTAGGATAGCCCATTCAAGGAAAATTTGAGGTCTGCTGAGGGCAAACCCACTTACCAATGATTACTGCGACACACATTTCTGGGTTAAAAATGGAAGGAAATAGAATGAATAGAGAAGCACTCAGAGTTCTTTATTAACTTCAAATCATTTAGTTCCATCTCATTGAGCACAGTGTCAGACACATAATCTTTAATAAATAATAGTTATCTCTCCTATAAGGCACAAACATTCTAATTTTTCTATTCAAGAAACCAAGTCTTCAACAAATAATGTGACATGTACAGGTGTCAGAGAAACAAGGATTCAGATCTGAGTCAGACTCTGTAGTAGATACAAGAATGCCCCCTGACCCAAAGGTGTCCATGCCCTAATGCTTGGAGCCTGTGAATATGTCATGTTATATGACAAAGGAAAATTAAGATAGCAGATGGAATTAAGCTTGCCCATTGTTTGACCTTAAAATAGGGAGAGTATCCTGAATTGCCCAGGTGATCCAAAGATCCAATGATCTTGAATATGGAAGAGAGAGACAAAAGAGAGTGACATACTTATGAGAAAGAGTATCACCTATTGTCAGCTTTGAGGATGGAAAGGGGCTATCAGCCAAGGCTATCAGCCTGGTAGGGAGGTATAGGCTACCTACCAACATATGAAGGTAGCCTATAAAAACTGAAAAGGCAAGAGAAACAAATTCCACTCTAGCATATCCAGAAAAGAATATAGCCCTGCCCACAGCTTGAGTTTACCATGTGGGACTCTTTTAGATTTCTGGCCTCCAAAATGGTGACATAATAAATCTGTGTTGTTTCAAACCACTCAATTTGTGGCAATTTGTTACAGCAGCAATAGGAAACAAACACAAACTGCAAGGGCAAGCATGTCAACCCCATACCACACTGTCTTCCTGTTCTCAAACGCACCACGACTCAGTCGAAGGCTGAGTTCAAAGGGTTGGGTTAGAAGGTGAGCTGGCATGGATTCCAGATATTGTGCAGGAGTGGCAAGAAAGATCATCTGATGTAGATGGGTTATTTGTCACTAATATACTTTGAGACACACAACAGAGGAGGATTTGATGAAAGGAGTACGCAAGCGTGAACCCTCTTACCTCAGTGCCATGTCTGCAGAAATGGAATAAAATGGCAAAGAAAGAGCTTTTCTATAACATTTTTTCATGAGGACATTGTGCTTCATAGGCAGTTTTAAGCCACACTGTCATTCTGTGGCTCAGTCAGTAAAAACTGGTTACAAAAATACAGATTACTCCAAAGCAAAAAACTCCAAAACAATGTATCATGTCCATTTAACGCTACCTTTTAATCTAGCCCTAAACCAAAACATTTGGTGAAAAAATTCAACAGTAAGACTAACTTGTTCTATTTTAGAAACTAGTAAAAATGGATATTAATAGTTTAGGTTAGTTATGGCCTTTAGAACATGTTACCCTCCTGAAACAGAGCTGCCTTCCATTGGTTCCATTGAGTAGAAATTAGACCTTTTCTTTGGGTTCCACCTGGAAAGGGATCAATGCCAAGCAAGAGACATGAAGTGCCATGGCCTTCAGGTGGGATAGCATTAGGAAATTGTACATAATATTATTCACTTCTTGGTCTCTTTGGAGCAATTCAGAGTACTGTAGTCTAGGAAGTTCATCTGTGCTATATTTTTTCATTGCTTCTTAAGAACCAGTTTGTGGAATACATCTGGCTAGGCTTTGACCCGGAATTCTGGATCCTCAGGACATATTTTATTTGCTCACTTACCCATCTCTCACCACCTTTGCCTCTCCTTGGTGTCTGGAGGCTAAAATTTAGAAAGGATTGCAAAGGGCTTCTGCTCCCTACCACCACTTGCTACCTCTTCTCTCAGACACACATGGAGTTTGGAACAATGACTTAAGGACGGGAGCTTTCTTCCTCTACCAATGTTTCTCGGAGAAACACATCTGGAACAACTTCTATGAAATGGAAATTCCCAGAAGTGAGTGTATGTGATTAGTGATAAATATTTTCTTATGTATTCAGTCACAGACTGGGGTGCAAGATTTTTGAGTAATCATCCAGGAAAAACACATACAGTGTCAATAAAGGTGGTATTAATAAATAGATGTTGTTTTCACAAATTCACAGTTATTTCTGAAGAACTGCATTTTGAATATACATGTTCTCCTGACTCTAGGAAAACCTAACTCCAGACCAGGGTATTTTTAGGCCTTTTAACATGTATTTCATGTTTTAACATCTTCAATTTACAGATTTTCCTTTACGTAAATGAAATTTGTTAATTTAGGTAAGGTTTGTTTTATCATAAACTAATCAATAAGTCTACTGGCAACAAAGCCTCTATACTTTTTATTGCCCAATATCAGAGAACATCATTCTCCCCCACATCATTCTGAATGCTTTTACAGATTAACTAATTCAAATAAATGAAGACTGCCAAGGATTACTTATCCCAGAATAAAATATTCTTTCATTTTAATAATGAGGCTGTATCCTCAATTTTATCTAGACATATTTGGAAACCCCAGTCTCCCCCGCCCCCCGCCCCCCCATGGGTCAGTAAGTTGCCTTTTTTTTTTTTAAGATTTTATTTTAAAAAAAGATTTTATTTATTTATTCATGAGAGACACAGAGAAAAAGAGAGAGGCAGAGACACAGGCAGAGAGAGAAGCGGGCTACATGCAGGGAGCCGGAAGGAACCTGGGACTTGATCCTGGGTCTCCAAGATCACGCCCTAGGGCTGAAGGCGGCGCTAAACCGCTGAGCCATCTCGGCTGCCCAGTAAGTTGCCTTTATAGACATTAGAAAAATATAGCTTTTAGTCCTGGCACAAGGCTTTGTGAAGGACAAGTTGATGGGCAATCAGAAGGTGTTCATTTTAGGCAGATGCATTAGAAGAAAGGCCACCTTTAGACAAATAATATAGATGAAAGTGGATTGAAGCCTTCACCCATACCCATGGGTATGTCCTCTGAAACAGTACCTACACTGCCCAGAGGCATCCAGGAGCCTTGTACAAAGGAGGCCCTCAGTAACTAATCGCGTTGCTTTGACTTCTAAAAGATCTTCTTAGAATTACTCTCCTCTGGGACACCTGGGTGGCTCAGTGGTTGAGCATCTGCCTTTGGCTCAGATCATGATCTGGGGACCTGGAATGGAGTCCCACATCAGGCTTCCCGTGAGGAGCCTTCCTCTCCTTCTGCCTATGTCTCTGCCTCTCTCTCTGTGTGTCTCTCATGAATAAATAAATAAAATCTTAAAAAAAAAAAGAATTACCTGTTCTTCAAAGAACAATTGTTATAGGCTAGTCAGCCACTATAGCTCATTGAAAGGATGGATAAATGTCAGGTGATTGTGCAAATGAGAAACAATAAAATCAGCACAGTAATTACTAGAAATAAGTGTTAGGATCCTTGATTAAACTTGATGTACCATAAGAGTTGTGGACTAACACAAATAATTAGTTACTCCTGTGGAGCCCTTTATCATTTATAAACATCCTTTCCTTCTGGGGAGTCCTTACTTCACCAGGTGATCAAAACAATAGTGAGAAAGACTTCTTTCCTCATTTTTCCAGATTCAGACCCAACATCACTTGTAGTATACCAACAATGTTGAAGATAAGAACATATAATAATGATTGTAATATATGGCGTAATCAGAGGAAAGTTCAAATACTGAAAATGGGTAGATTGTGGAGTGTAGGTTCCTATCACGGAGTTTCACTCAGTCTTGAGAGTATTCCCAAAGAAATGTAGGCAAACACTTAAACCTGGTAAATTTCATAGACAATTTCAGATTTTTCCATCTGTAGTGTTCTAAAATGGCACCAGACTATTAGAGGTGAGTAGTAGCAACCCTTGTAGAAAAGATATGTGCTCTTTCAGATAGATACAGTCTTTGCCACTAATTGGAGGCATAGGTAAGTGTGCATTTACTACCAGCACATTTCAAACAAAAAGAGGGTCTAGCCAGGCCTTCAAGTCTCTCCCATCTAGAAGTTAGGATTTTCCTTGATCATTTACCTAATGTCCAGATATTTATTGACTGTCTACTATGTGCATTGTTTTGAGACTGGGATAGAGGAATGCACAAGACAGACTAAGTTCCTGTCCTACTAGATAGAGATTGTGATGGTGTTTAGTGAGTTCATCTTTTACATTTCATTGTAAATATCATATGCAACTGTTTTGAAAGATAGTCATTCATTGAATATGGTATAGTGTTTGGGGCTGTATTGATGAATTAGGTGCTGTGGCAGCACGTTGCATATCTTCATGACAAGTGAAAGCCCACAATAACTCTCTGAGGTAGAGGTGACATGATCCTTATCTTAAACATGATTTTACAAACCAAATCTCAGAAAAGGAATCTTGCTCATAGTTTATAAGCCATAAGGCAGTGAAGCCATGATTCATATACAAGTCTAACACAAAAGACCATTTTACTTGTAGTAACTTATATGCTGCTAAAAGCAATTAGCTCAAGTTTCAACATTTTGCCAAGAAACTACTTGCATAAATTGACAATTGGGTTCATTTACTATCTTTTTAGTTGTAGCAGTACATTTTTGTGAAGAGTGGGGAACACGGACTGCCATTTTGCCAATCTCCTCTTTTCCTTTCCATTTTTGAATCTTTTTAAAATCCTGTTTGCTTGCCTTTCCCCATCCAAGTCCCAGATTCTATGGCCAATATTTTAGGGTTTTCTGTTTTTTAACATCAGCAACACAATTCTAGGAACTGCTTCTCCTGGTGAAGAGTTTACCTAAACAATTTATGCTTGAACATAGAAACTTTCTCCTTTTAATCATGTAAAACCAACGGACCTATATTTGTGGTAATGAGAAGATAGGAGGGGAAACAGATATGAAATCATATGAAATAATCTGAGTGGGTAAGGACCATTACACTCATTGATAACATTAACCATATCACATTGAATATATAGATGTCAACAGATTCTGCTTTATTTGCTTGAATGTGAGAATAATGAGGCCTTAAAGAAATTAATTTCCAAGACAGTAAAGTTAATTAAGTGGCTGGCAGAGCTGTTTTATGGCTACTGTGATTTCTTTCGTTCATAGACAAATTATCATAAAACAAATGAAATACTTTCTGTAAGCTAATGGTCTTTTTCTTAAGAATAAAAATAACTTTTGAATTCTAATCTTCTTCAACCACAGTATAAATCAAGGATATTTGCGTTTATATGTTAAAAAAATGCTTGAGTAATATTTACTGTTATCTTCAGGGTATAATTTAAATTCAAGTGAAAACATGCAGTAATGCATCCAACCAAATACATAAATTACGTGTCTCTATGATTCATTGCCCCATACTCCATACAAACATTATGGAGAAATGAATTTCTTTTAGGGAACAACTAGATTTGGTCAATAATTACTTATTAAATAAAGCAGTGATAAAAAGACAATCAAGAAATAAGAAATTTGGAAATGTTAACGGTTTCGAGAACATCTGTGTTGTGTTCAAAACAGCATTATAAAAATCTTAACCCATTAATTATTCCATTTTCTCATTGAAAGCTTGTAAAGTTTCAAAATAAGAATTGTATATGTACATGAACAAATATATATATATATTTACATATGTTTTCACATATAAATTTTTTTTTCAGATTTTGACTTTTGCACTGTCTCCAAATAATCTTGTACATACAATTTCAGAGATACATTGATGGAATTTAAATGAAACTATGATCATATTTCTTTAAAGACACAACTGATTTTAAATTCTATTTCTATACATCTTAATATTAAAAATGGTGGCCTATAAAATGAACGAGAAACTGATCTCTATAAACCTTTTAGAGTTTGATAATATGGCTCTTCTTTGGTGGAGGATTACTTTTTCAGAATACACATTTATAAGATCACTTACCCAGCCTTTTTTTTTTTTTTTCTTTTTTGAGCCCTTACCCAGCCTTTAAATCGATTAGTATCATAGTTCCAAATTTCTATCCATTTATTCATTCATTCAACAAGACTTTATTTAGCATCTATAGAGTACTCACTGTACTAGGCACAAAAGGTTATAGTGCACTATTTTTATCCTCAGAATATATACTAAATGCCCTGCATTATAAGAGGAGAAAGACATATAAGTACACAAGCACAATTGAATGTTATAGTTGATTTGAGAAAAGTCTGTCCTAAGTACATTTTGAATGGTAAAAATGAATTAATAACTACTTCTAAGAATCAGAACAATGGCAAGGATCAAGTTAGACTTGAAAGAAAAGTTATGGCTAAAATGAATATTAAAACTTAAGAAAATCTTACTAATTAAAAATATAAGCAATGAGCCAGGGAGTATGAAACAATATGATGCATTTGGGGCCCTCCAGGTTGTTCAATGTGGCTGGAGTTCAGATAGAGGACACATTAAAAGCTGAGACTGGAGACCTACTGCAAGAACCTGCCTTTAATCTTGTATTTCAGGTAGTGAGATTTGTTTCTGCATTGTCCAGTAAGATAGCCACTAGTCCCATGTGGCTTTTTAAATTTTATTTCAATTAATTAAAATTAAATATAATTAAAAATTATATTCTATCATCATCTTAGCCACATTTCAAATGCTCAATAGCTACTATATCTAGAGGCTATTATTTGGGACTGTACAGATATCAATCATTTCTATCACTGCAGAAAGTTCTCTTGGACAGCACAAGATTATTTAGATGAGGAATCCCAAATTTTAATGCCTACAGAGGCCAGACATATAATAAAAAGTAAGTGAAAATCTGGCCATAAATATATATTTACATTATATAATATATAATTTACATGATATATACATATATATCATGTAAAATGCCTGTGGGACATCCCAAGAGGGAATGTTCAGTAGAAAGAGGAATAGAAAGTTATATCTATGTGTCAGGATTAGACTAATGAATGATATATGGAAATTCTTAAGTAAAAGTAACTATTTTTTTTAAAGTATGTAGATATAATTGTGATAAAGGAAAGAACTTAAATATTAAAGATTCTTCTTTTCCTCAAGACATCACAAGGAAGAAAATCTTACCAAGGCAAATATGTGAATCCTGCCAGTTTTAACAGTCTTCAACCAATTTTGGTAGGTTCATGTAAAATTTTACTAGTATGTTAGCTGATAGTGGCTTCTCTGTCATTTCTCTCAGAGTAATTCAACATAAATACACAATACAGAAATGTGAAAGACTTCCAGACTTATATCTGAAAACCAAAAGAACATCAAGCCCAAGTAGGCCACTGGTGATGTGGTTTGAAGAGAAGACTCTTCTTGGCATACCTACAACTCCAATAATATAGGTGACCACTCACTTATTCTATCATTCATTCACTTATCCATTTATTGAGAAAATGTTTTTGAAGTATCTATTATTTACAAGTACTGTTTTGGCCTTGTCAATAAAAATAAAAATGAACAAAAAATGATTCTAGCAACTAATATAGATATTGACCTGGTTGAGGAAATTATGTCTCATGAAATTCTAAGGGAATTTAAGGAAAGCTTAAGTAGCTGGTGGGAAATTGAATAATTTCATTAACTTCTATTTCTTCACCAAATCCCAGTAAGATGTGATAAAAGTCTTAAAAACATATTAAAAAGAACAGAAAACAAGATGATGGCAATAGAATTTTGGAAGCTAGAGAGAAGGACAGAGCTCACTGACTTAAAAGAAATGAGATATTTCTGTGGATTCAGCAACAAGGTGTAAAAAGCTTGGAAGTAACTCCCATTACAATAAGAAAAATCTGGACAAACTCAGCATCAGTGACCTTTCCTGAACCCATTAGAAAATGGAAGTTTCAGGGCAAAACAGTCTACTGAAGTCTAGGTAAACAGGTGAATTCAGAGTCACAGCTAGAATTTGCTTAAGTGGGGCAGAAGCCACTTTGGCCATGAACCGGTAAAAACATTTAGCTGGTACTTTTGAGCAATCACTGAAGGCTACATGTGGACTACTATGAAAATGAGAAACTGCTTGGTATTCAGTCTTAGTTGCGACCTTATACTTTCAGGGGTTTTTACCTCTAGGAACTCCACCAGATTCTGAAGCTGAAGATCTGAGGAAGAACTTCTCATGGCTCTGAAATGGGAAAAAGATGAGTAATCATTATATAATATATCCCTATAACAAAGATCTACTATTCCAGGGAAAAGGCTTCACCAGAACCTTATCTCAGATGGGGGAGAGGGGGTTCCTACCACTCCAGATCCTCCAACCTTCCTGTTTTACCTAAGCAAGCTAGAGGTTAGAGGTGAAGGCTATACCAGGAGACAGATGGTTGTGAAGGTCACAGCCCTGATACACAGGCACACTAAAAGACTAAGATTTAATTGTAAGATTATAGAATGCTCATCCTCTCCCATTCCTTTTCATCACAATAAGCCCCATTATAATAACAGTAGATTATAGGGAAAAGAGCTTTGTGGAACACACTCTGAGTGGAAATCTGAAGTCAACTGGGGAGACAAACCAAGTACAGTAGAAAAATTTGGAGCTTTAGTCACCTAAAGCCTCAATAATATAAATACAGTTCAATTCCTAAACACATTAATGTAAATCCTCATGCCACAGGCCCATTTACTACCTGAGTTCCCCTCACCTGATAAAACAAGCTTAGCTTTCAACAAAAAATTGCAAGGAACATCAAAAGGCAAGGAAAAATAGTCTAGAGAAACAAAGTAAGCCTTCGGACCATACTCAGTTATAACATAGATACCGGCATAACCACAGGAGATTTTTAAAATCTTTGATAATATGTTACCAGATCTAATGGAAGAAATAGAAAACATGCAAGAACACTTGGGTAACATAGCACAGAGATGGAAACCCAGAGGAAGAATACGAAAGAAATGCTGGAAATCTCAAATTCATAACAGACACAAAAAATGCCTGTGAGAAGTCATCAGTAAACCAGATACTAGATATGCTTAAGGAAAGAATCAGTGAGCTTGAAGAGAGATCAGTAGTAACCTCACAAATTGGAATTCAAAGAGGAAGAGAGAATGGAAAAACAAAAGCAAACAAACTAGAGAAAAAAAAAAACCCAAAACGAAAAACCCAGAACATCTCCAAACTGTAGAATAATGTCAAAAGATGTAACATACACATAACTGTAATAGCAGAAAAAGAAAGAAATATTTGCAATAATAATGGTTGGAAGTCTTCTAAAATTTAAGAAAGACACCGACCACAGATCCAGGAAGGTCAGAGAACAGTAGGTGGAATATATACCAGAACACAACAAGAGGCATATTTTTTTAATTTTTATTTTATTTTTTTATTTTTTTAAAATATTTTATTTATTTATTCATAAGAGACATAGAGAGAGAGAAAGAGGCAGAGACACAGGCAAAGGGAGAAACAGGCCCCATGTAGATCTCAGGTCTCCAGGATTAGGCTCCAGGCTGAAGGCGGCTCTAAAACGCTGAGCCACCCCGGCTGCCCCATCTAGGCATATTATATTTAGAACCCCTCTCCCTCCAAAAAAAAAAAAAAAAAAAAAGGCAAAAAAAAAAAAATTTGAAAGAATCCAGAGAGGAACAAATAAGTGTACCTTACCTATAGAGGAGCAAGGATACAGTGGACTTTTTTCTGTAAGAAATCATGTAAGGAAGAACAAGGTGGGATGAATTTAAAGTATTGAGAGAGAGAGAAAAAAAAGGACCAGCTAAGGAATTCCGTTTTCAGAAAAATTATCATTCAAAGTGAAAAAGAAATAAAAACTCCCTTACACAAAAACTCGAAACATTCATCACCAAGATACCTGCATGAAGAAAAAGAAAAAAAAAAAAAGGTTAAAGGATTTCTTTAAGCAGAAGGTAAGTGATACAGGCCACAAACTTCAAAGCTTCCATCTACCCAAAGAAAGGGAGAGTGCTAGGAGAAAAAAGATAAAGATAAAAATATTTTACTTTTCTCATTCTTTGTATGAAGATAACTTTTTATAGATAACTTTGTACAGAGTCATAATAGCAACAATGTTCTGTGTGATTATTACATATTGGTAAGTGAAATGAATGGCAGCAATGTCACAAGGAGAGGAAGGAGGGGCTGAGAATGGTTATATGGTATATTGCACTACAAGCGAACCAGTACGCTATTGCTTGAATGTAAATTAGATTATTTAGAAATGTATATTGGAAAATCTAAGGCAACCATTAAACTTTTACAAACTAATTCACATGCTAAGACAGGCAGGAGATAAAAGGGAATCATGTAAGATGCTCACTTAAAAACCAGATAAAGCAGAAAGGGGAAAAAAGAAAAAAGTTCCACAAATAAAGTCACAAAAATGTTAGATATTAACCCAACTCTATGAAGAATGGTTTTCAAGATCAAAACGCCAGTTAAAATTCAGAGACTGTGGGATGGATAAAAAAGCAAGGCCCAACTTTTTACTGCCTCATAGAAACCAACTTTAGGGCAGCCCAGGTGGCTCAGTGGTTTAGCACCGCCTTCAGCCCAGGGCCTGATCCTGGAGACCTGGGATCGAGTCCCACGTCAGACTCCCTGCATAGAGCCTGCTTCTCCCTCTGCCTGTGTCTCTGCCTCTCTCTCTCTCTCTCTCTCTCTCCTCTCTGTGTATTTTCATGAATAAATAAACAAAAAAATCTTAAAAAAAAAAATAAACTAACTTTAAAAAACAAAATCTCAGATTGATTAAAAGAGATAGAGTGATATACATTATACTAACAATAATCAAAATAAAACTAAAGACTTTGTATTAATTTAAAACAAAACATACTTCAGAATGAGGATAATTCCTCATGGATACACAGGCATTACATAAACATAAAGGAATCAATTTTAATTTCTCTTAAATGCATATGCACCTAACAGCAGTGTGTCAAAAAAATATTAGGCAAAAACTGATAAGACTGGAGGAAGATATGAAGAAATTCACTATTTTAGTTGATGCCTAACTTTTTCAGTATCTAATAGATCAAACAGAAAATTGGAATATATTTAACGGAGATGTCATTATCAACCAACTTGATCTAACTGATATTTATGGAATACTCCAACCCAGTGATAACAGAGGACATATCCATTACACAGAACGTTCACCAGAACTGATCACATTCTGGGACATAAAATACACCTTAGTAAATTTAATAGATAAGAAAATATACAAAGTATGTTCTTAAAGTCAGTGGAATTAAGATACACATCAGAGATAGCTAGGAAATCCCCACATATTTGAAATTAGACAACATACTTTTAAATAAATTTAGGTTAAAGAAGACAAATGTTTCAGTCAAAGATGAGAAATTTTCATTTGAAGTAAATGGAAACAAGAAAACAAATTACCAAAATTTGCAGAATACCATACACAGCAATGGGAAGGAGGAATTTATAGCAATAAGTGCACATATCACAAAAGAAGAAAGATCTAAAGCCAACTTTGTCTTAGAAAGCTAGACAAATTTTTTTTAATCTTATAAATAGTCAAAATTTTTAAAAATGACATGATACATCTAATTTTTATATTCTTGTGATTATCCTACTTTAAAGCAATTTGTAAATTGAGAAATTAGAGTACAGTGTGTTATAAACTCAATGTTTATACTCCCCACCCCACCCCCAAAAATCTGTATATTGAGATCTAATCCTCAATGAGGGCATTTGGAAGTAGGGACTTTGAGAGGTAATTAGGTCATGAGAGTCGAGCATTGATGGTTGGGATTCATGCGCTCATATAAGAGGAGCAAGCGAAGGCCCCTCCCACCTTTTGCCCTGTGAGGTTTATAGGAAAAAAGACAATGGTCTGTGAACCAGGAAGTGAGTTCTCACCAAACACTGAATCTGCCAATGCCTTGATCTTGGACTTCCCAGCCTCCAGAATTGTGAGGAAGAAATGTCTGTTGTTTATAAGCCACCTAGTCTGTGATGTTTTGTAGTAGCAGCCTGAATAGATGTTGAAACTGTTGGATTTCTATGGACCTTTTTCTTAGGGATGGGATGATGTGAACAGAAAATATCAGTGTTTCTCTGGTTGCAGAGGAGGGTTGGGGAAGGAACAGCCACATCTTTCCTAAACCCTCAAGCACTAGCATGTCTGAAAACCCCTGGCCTAGGTTGCAATTCATCACGCTTTATAACAAAATCCCATTAATATAGTCCACCTGGCATTTCTATCCTCTCAGTGATATATAAACAGTCATATATAAATCTGTTAGCCAATTTCATGACTTTTATATGTATATATATATGTAATTTGTTTATGTACTTGTGTCAAATGTCCAATGTTTTAGTTTCAATGACTTAACAAGCAATTATTGAGCAACTGGATAGCCATTATGCCAGATGTCTGGAATGATGAAGTTGAAGAGACGTGGCCTCTTCATTCAACCAACCCATAGTTTAGTGAGATAAACAATTACAAAGATCTTTTCAAAATAATGGAAAATTCTGTGAACTATATTTATATGAAAACATAGCTTGTTTTTCCCTACATGATAAGACTGGAAGCCCTTGTGGTGGCCGCTGTGGACCGTTGCCCAGATCTCTTCAGCATTGAGGCATTCATTCCTCCAGCTGCCAGAAATTTTGAGAACTGACAGTTCACAGCATGGTCTCATTGGTGCAGGAAGTTCCCCTTGCATGAGGCTAAGCCTCTTCTTGAGGGCAACTCATGCACTATATCTGGCTGATGTTGGGGTATGGGAAGTTTGGCTGCCTTGCTGAATTCAAGTCTCAAATCTTCTGAGCTCCAGAAGCTCCCACCTGCTCAGCTGAGGCTGTGGCTATGACTGCAGCACAGCTCTGCTTCTCCTTTCTCATCCTGCTTCTCTCTCTCCCTCACAAGGGTTGTTTTTGAGAGTTTTCTCCAATCAACCTCCTGCGAGGAAGCTTTGTCTCAAGATCTGCTTTCTGGTGAAGCTGACCCGAGACATCTCTGACTATATGCCCACATAAGAGTTCCAAGTGTCAAGGAAAAGCCTGAGAGGCCAGACTGGAAATAGGAGAAGGCATTAAATAAGGGAGTCTGTTAGGGAAGATCTAATGTGGGGTTTATAGGACATTAGAAGACTCATGAGACTTGGACTAGACACTTGCTTCATGTAACTTTCTCCAGTAAGAGCAGAGCAGCTTGATCTACCTGGGACCTGTTAGAGTAGTTTTAACACACAGGAAATAAAATTAGTGTAGCCTTCACACTGTTGTTATTGAGGGTCTGTATGATATTTCAAAAGACGTCTGAATGATCTCCCAAATGGGAAGAACTAGGGATACGTTTCTAACCTGATCCCAACAAAAAAAACTGGCCTTAGATGGGAAGCCCCCAAATATGTATATGAGTGACATCTATCATAGATTAATCATTGCTAGCATTAAATTAAATGTAAAGTATTGGAATTTGGTTTTAAAGTATCGGATTAGGGATAATTGAATATTTTCCAAGAAGTAAAACCTCTACCCTTGATAATAGGTGATGCGAGTTTAGGTGATACATTGATGAATCATCTTATTAGAATAACTACGTAGTTATTTGAGCATGCAACAGAAAATTTAACTACGACATGATGATGTGGTTTTGCAGACTTTCTTATTATAGAACAATAACAAGTAAATAATGAATTATCACTAATAAAATACATAATCATTGAGTAAAACAGAGATGATAAAAAATTATGATGTGGGTAATCTGACTGAACTTTGAGGGTCACTGACATATAGGGGAAACGACAGTTGTAATGGAAAGATGTGGTGTGAAAAAGCCTCGGAATATGGAAATGGATGTGGAGAGGGACATAAGAACATTGAGACAGATGAGTTTTTGCAGTTCTATGTGTGGGGGCCTAGGGGTCATTTGTGGGATCTTGGAGAACAAATAGGGATGGTGATGTCTCAACCCTGCAGTATGGCAGGGAAGCGGGCAGGGCTGAGATCTTCAAAATACCCAGCTTAGGTGGAACATTGACTTGATCCTCTGCCAACCTAAGGGGACTTTGTCGGGGAAGACTAGTTCTTCTGGCTGTTTAACGGCAGGTAATGTGGAAGAATGAATATGTATGCCTTAGGGTTTGTGGAACCTTAGATCCTAAAGGCTAATATTTAATTACCATTTACCTTGTCCCACCACATACTCTGCCTGTTTAAAGGCATAAGAGATGGAGCAGTGAACAAAAGGGACACATAGCCCTGCTCTGATGGAGCGCTTTCATTCCAGTACCCACAATCCAGGATGTCTTAACATAAATCCAGTTTGGAGTGAACTGAATTATGACTCTTAAATTATGAATGAAAGAAACTTCACTTCCCCCAAGATAGCTTTTGTCCAGTACTGAATTTTTTCTCCCCCCAAATCTCTACACTCAAGGCTTGAATTATTTCTATTGTTTGGAATTAAACATTTAAGTGGTTTGTTTTTAATTTCAGCATACTCCATATTTTAAAAGAAATTTTAAAAGCACTTTACAGAAATAGAGGCTACTTTTTCAGGAAGATACTGTTTGTAGTACTTTCAGAAAAATAACTAGTTAGTGTAGAAAATATTTCTAGTAAGACCAAAGTTTATTTGACTATGCCAAGTTATTTTCACTGTATTTTATAATCATAAAACATAGCCTTATGTTCTCGTTTCACAGAACTGCTGTGACAAAACACAGATACTTGACTGAAGCTCAGTTATCAGTACTGAGCAGAGAACTGAAAATAAATGCCTACTGATAAGAAGTCAGTGCCATCATTCCAAATGCATTAGCTGGTTTTCAGATTATATTTTCAATGTTTGTAAACAAATACTTGGTGATATTAAAGCTTCCTTGGTGAATGACTTTCTACAAAAATATTCTGTATGTTTTAACTGTTATGTTTTGTTTGGTAATGATTTTAATTAAAAATGTTAGGTGTCTTTAAATTTCATATGTGACGTAAACATACCAAACTCCCAGGCCCATTGACCAGGATGTATTGATGGAGGCCAGGGTTGTTATCCAAGAAGAAACACTTCCCTCAATGCAATGTGGTTCTGGCTTCTTCACTGCCTGTGATAATTCCCTCCTACTTCATTATCTTCCATTTAAATATATGTGTTTTTAACTAACAACAACCAAAAAAACCCCAAAATCTTTTTTTCTAAATCAAAAATTTGTTGTATGATTCTGCTTATATGATGTATCTAGAATAGACAAATTTATGTAGATGATAGAATAGGGGTTACTGAGGACAAAGGGGAGAAAGAAATGGGGAGTTATTGTTTAGGAGGTACAGAGTTTCTGTTTGGGATGATGAAAATGTTCTGGAAATGGACATTATAACTTAATATTCCTAAACTGAACATTTAAAAATAAAAAGTAGGGCAGCCCTGGTGGCGCAGTGGTTTAGCGCCTGCCTTCAGCCCTGGGGTGTGATCCTGGAGACCCAGGATGGAGTCCCACATTGGGCTCTCTGCATGGAGCCTGCTTCTCCCTCTGCCTGTGTCTCTGCTCCTCTCTCTCTTTCTCTCTGTGTCTCATGAATAAATAAAATCTTTAAAAAAATTAAAAAAAATAAAAATAAAAAGTGATAACATTTACATTATGTACACTTTTACCACACACACAAGTACACACACACACACACACACACACACACGTGGCCTTTGAAACCACCAAATTTGCAATGGCATCATTATATATTTCTTAATATAACATTGGTGTCACCATGTTTTAATTACCAGCTGGCAACCATCAAGATTTGCAACTACATGAAAGCAAAAAAAAAAAAAAAAGGTCTCAATATTTCCTGAAATCTCTCAGCAGCTTTTGCTATGTGGTATTACTGTCCTCAGGCACATAATGTTCTTATCATTCAGAAGGTTAACAAATCACCTATTTAAAAAGCTGCTTTGATAGCACACACTTCTATGGCTCTTGGCCTATGGGAAGAATTAAATACTCTATTTCTAGTTGGATTTTGTATTGTTTCAGACCATGAGTAATGTTAGGGAAGTTACTGAAACTGGCCTCCAGGAATGAAGATGTTTCATGAGAAGCCAACCTTTTGATGAAGAAAGCTCCAAAGAGATTTAAACCTGAAAGACCAAATGTGATCCTGCCTCAATTTTCTTTTTCATCCCCATAGATTCATAATTATAAAGCAGGCTCACATAGTGGTGATTTAATGCTTTTATAAATGATATGCTTAGACATCATTCTATAAAAATGGGCACTTAAATTATTTCTGCACAGTAGTATTTCCTCAAGTATTTGAAGTGGATTTATTCAAAATAAAGGACTATTTCCAAATATAAAAACTCTCACATGATTCAAATGAGAAAGCATGTTTCACTCTGTCGTCATGTTAAAATATATCTACATCAGAAAATTCATCTCATGAATTATTAAAGAATTTACCTCAACAAGGCAAATCACAAGGAACAAAATATTGCTATTGAAGGGACAACTTGGATCAGATCAAGTAGTTGTCAAAGGGCTATAACTATCTCAGAAAATGTTCCTAAACCAAGTCAGCATTCTACAGTGCAGACATTAGAACAAAACTTTTCCTTCGTTTGCCTGCTGAAATTCAAGAGGCCTGTATTCTGTGGTGGGACATTCATTTTTCCCAGGATACAGGGTAAATGAAAAGGAGAATATTTACAGACCAAATAGGTGCCATGCAGTAAATACACACTGCCCAGACATGACCTGCATTTGAGTGCTCCAAACTAAACATAACTTTTGGGCTAGAGTATGAAGGAAAAAACAACATGAGGAAGAAAACAATCTCTTAAAATCCTCAGGCCATTCTGACATTTTCATTCCTTGACATAAACTTATGTAGCTTATCTTCTATGGCTCTATCCTACACCCCTACAGACTCATTGTTTCCTCCTGTGCCATGGTCAACAGGGAAGCTGCCTAAGGTCACACAGATAACCAGTGGCAGAGTCAAGAGTCCAACCTGAGCGTTATGGCCCCAGGGTCTGTGTGCTCAAAAATTATACTATGCTACCTCCTTGAAAAACTAATGAAATGATCTTTGTTGAAGGAATGATCTTTGAGACCATGAATACAGGGTCTCCTCTGCTTCTTCTAAGTTAAGCATTGCACATGATTCTATTCTATCTCCTCTTGTGCTTGAGCTTAACCTTCGTCTTCACATTGGATGTTCTCCTTTGTTTGAAAAGGAGGTACAGCATTGCCAAAGGCGTTGACTTCAATGGTTTATGGTAGCAGGACATGCTTCCCGCAGCACTAGGCAGCTAGTCAGTAAAGAGGCAGGTGCAGGGCCAGGAGGTGGTTTTCCAGGAAATGTCTGGTTCTCTCTCTCTTTTGGAGTTTCCACTTACTTCCAATATGCACATGTCCTGAGCTGGTCTCATCCGTAAGATGACAACAATTCTGCTATCACTCAGTGTGAGAAGACGTCGTTCAACATAAGGTTTTGCCGCATGTGAAAATTCAGAAGGAAAGATTCTACATGAATCCTTCTTTCTTTCTTTTTTTAAATCTCATAATTCAGATGGCATGATTTTTCCCTGGTTACTTGCACTAGAGTCACCATCGAGGCTACAAATCATTGTAGCACCCTAAAAGCTGAATTTACATAAAATGGTTAATTTCTTATGATTTTTGCATACATCGAGAGCATTTGCTAGCTTACTCCTTTTTGTTTGCTGCTCTTTTCCGTTTAAAAATATGTTCTCCCTTGAGACAGAGATGCAAGCAAAGAAGTGGACTCTCCCTGCCTTTGCTTCCATAACAAAGAAGCTGGTCAGGGTTGCAGGAACAACAAGCGAAGTGCCTGGCTCCTTCAAGCCTCAGCTCTCTGCTTTTAAAACTGATTATGAGGGGGGCACCTGACTGACTCTCAGAACATGTCATTCTTGATCCAGTTGTGAGTTCCAGCTCCGTCTCAGGTGAACAGATCACTTGGAAATAAAATTTTAAAAAAGAATTGATTATATGAATTGATTATGATAGTGCCTAAATAAATGACAGGGTTATTATGAGTCTTAATGGAGATAATGCATTTAAGGAACACAGCAGAGTGCGTGGCACAGAATGGGTGCTCTAAACATTTATCTTTAATATATAACATCCCCTTCCTGAGTGGTGAGCCTATTTTTACCATGTTCCCATTCTTGTTACTAAAATATTAATACATCAAGACTAAAGCAATATCATCTTCTTTATTAGTGTCCTTGATTCTAGTTTCACCACCCTGCATAAACTTGCTAGATTTTATTTGCCAAAATAAAACTTTTATCATGCTATTACCTCATTCAAATACCTTTGATAACATCCAACTACCAGCAAATTAATTGGCAGATATTAATCACCAACTGTATTTGATGAACAAATAAATACATTCACGAGTGCCCTATGGGAGACTTCTCAGTCAAGTCCTACCCTAATTTCTTACCTTTTCTCCTGCTAGTTTTCACCATTAACAGGGAACATTCATTTACTGTGTGACTTCAACATGTCAGACACCATGGCAGTAGTTGGATATTCAAGACTGAGGAAAGGGCTCATGGTTTTTTGAAAGAAAACATCCACCTAAGCCACATTGATTTATTTATTGTCTTATGCCTTCCCATTGCCAAGATTTTGATAGCTCTGTTCCGCCAGACTCAAAAGCTGCCTCTCTTCTTTCACATTCTTTTTATCCCTCAGGATTTAGCAGCTCAAATTGTACCTTGTTCTCCATAAACACTTACCTAACTATCCATGTGTAAAATGATCTCTCTTTCATCCCTCCTCTGCCTTTCTAAGACAATTATTTTTAATTATATCATACTTTACTTTGGCTAGAAATTGTAATTATATAATGCACTATGAGTTTCCTGGAATGAAAACTCTAGAATGTTATTATATATATATTATATATATACATTATACATAGACAGCACTTAAATTGTGCCTGGCACACCTCAAATAATGCATAAATGTTGATTGTTGCTTCTGCTGCTATACTCCTGTGGTGGTGGTGTTCCAAGACTTTCCTTGGATGCTCCAGTCCGATAACTGGACTGTATCCTTGTCCTAGCCCCAGATGCAAGAAATTACCTAAGCCGTGATATAGTTGGAAAAACCATGACTTTGCAGTTAGATAAGTTTGAGTTTAAATCTTTACTTTGTACTCACTAAATAAATGCCTGCCTTTCCTCAAGCATAACATGTTACTGGGTTCCAAGACCTGCTCAAATGCATTCATAGACTTTATCTAGAGTGTGTATATATATACACACACACACACACACACACACACACATATATATGTCTTTGATATATTATATATATATATGGTTTATGCCCTATCTCCTTACTGGTGTGAGTTCTTTAAGGTCATGCCTGTCACACTGTGCTTTGTATTTCTTGGTATCTTCCGTAGTGCCTGGTATTAATATTTTCTCACATAGTGGCTCCTTGATCAGTATTTGCTGGTTGACTGACTGATAAGTTACTGGAAATTTCCTTGTTTTTAACAGAGAGGTATGTTCTTTGTTCACACTACTAGATATTTCATAAATGTTGCCTTGTCCCAGTACAAACTGATCAGTTTATGAAAAGAATAAAAATCCCTTGACTGCCATTGATAAAAGAGATGCTCCTGAGCATTCAGGAAAAGAGGCACAGAATTAAAGAATTGAATACCTCCCTGTGGTGAAACAGAGGTATCTTTTCCCTGTCTTCACTCATAACTTACCTTGCCCTGGTCCCGATTCTCAAAGTGGAGATTCCTCACCTGGAATCTCTAGATAAAGTCTATGAATGCATTTGAGCAGGTCTTGGAACCCAGTAACATGTTATGCTTGAGGAAAGGCAGGCATTTATTTAGTGAGTACAAAGTAAAGATTTAAACTCAAACTTATCTAACTGCAAAGTCATGGTTTTTCCAACTATATCACGGCTTAGGTAATTTCTTGCATCTGGGGCTAGGACAAGGATACAGTCCAGTTATCGGACTGGAGCATCCAAGGAAAGTCTTGGAACACCACCACCACAGGAGTATAGCAGCAGAAGCAACAATCAACATTTATGCATTATTTGAGGTGTGTCAGGCACAATTTAAGTGCTGTCTATGTTAACCTATTTTAAACCTCTCCACAAATCTATAAAGTAGGTAGTGCTGGGCTTATCCACATTTTATAGATTAAAAACCCAAGAGACAGGGATCCCTGGGTGGCGCAGCAGTTTGGCGCCTGCCTTTGGCCCAGGGCGCGATCCTGGAGACCTGGGATCGAATCCCACATCGGGCTCCCGGTGCATGGAGCCTGCTTCTCCCTCTGCCTGTGTCTCTGCCTCTCTCTCTCTCTGTGACTATCATAAATAAAAATTAAAAAAAAAAAAAAAAACCCAAGAGACAGAGAAGTTAGGTCATTTACACAAGGCTCAATGGTGATAGGTCAGGGGAGTGGAGGCTTGTGGGAAAGAACCATGGGAGAGGTAATAGTTTCCTACTACCGGGGTGTGTTTCAAGCCACCCTGCATTCCAGGCTGCTCTGAATTCCACCTGAAACTTCATTCTTGTCTGAAAGAGAAAAATCTGTCCAGGGTGGCAAAATAAAGAGCCAGACAACCCACTCCAGCCCCTGACCTGACTTGGAAGAGTCAGACTAAGAATAAACCAGTTACATCAGGTTTGTGAAGATAATCACTTGCTTCTAGACCTCTTAGAAAATAAAAGGCTGTCCAAAGGAGACCTTTCAAACTCTGGCATTTTTCACATCTTTAATATACAGGTACAATTTAGATCACTTGTATTTGATGTTGGGGAGAAAGAGTGACTAGCCTTGAAATGAACTTTGACAACATGTAGAATATAGTTACCCTGTTAACTGGTGGGTTGTCACTAGAAATCATGGTTTAAGTGGTTTTAACAGCAGATGTGGTATGTGCTCTGAATCTTAATATTTCAAATATCTATAAGGCAGCCAAGGTTTCAGCAAAACCCACCCCCAAACATTCCAAGGCAGGATAAATTTCAGCAGTCTCTGTACAAGAATTGCTTCTAGCTTCAAAAGTGTTCCATCTCCCCATAGATTGCAAGAGACCAGGATTGTAATGATAAACCCATGGCATCTTTGTGATTTATCTGCATATAACTTCGGTTGTGTCTTAGTGTCTTCTTCCTAAAAGTGAGTAGGACAATGTAAGCAACTCAACATCTGATTAAAGGGATAGATTTTAAATAAGATTCGGTTTGGTAAAATCCTTGGGGTTTTGGAAGTGAAGTTCTCACTAAAATTAAAAAAAAAAAAAGGAAATATCTGTTCTTGCACAAATGTGACATGTAAAAAGAATTATAACTTGATCACGGGTTTTAAGCTAATCTGCAAAGACATGTTACCCAAGAATTTTCCTAATTAATTTTCTTTATCTTAAGAGTTTGATCTTTCTTAAAATCTAGTACAACAGCGGAAGACTGCATTAGGCACAAGAGGTTCTGAGTATTAGTTTCTGTTGTGCTCCTTACCAGCTCTGTGAACTTGGGCAGATCATTGGATTCTGTTTCCTCATCTGTAAAATGGGAAATAGTAAAAACGATTTCCCTTGCTCATCTCAAAGGATTGCTGTGACATACACTAGAAAACAATAAAAGCTAACATTTATGGAGAGCTTAATTTATCGGGCCATGCTCTGAGTCATGTGCTTTATATATACTGCTTCATTTCATCTTCTCTCCAATATTTTGAGACAGGCAATAATTTTTACCTATCATACCGATATGGGAACTGAGACTCAGAGAGGTTAAATATGTTGTCTGAGTTCACACACTTACTATCAGAGGAAAAGACCCAGACGTGAATGGCAACCAAAATGGCTCTGCTTTATAAAAGTAAGATGACCAAGATAACGTGTCTTCTTTTCCTCTTCCTTTCCTACTTCTTCCATTTTCTCCTTAATACCTCTATCCACCCCCCATCCCTTTCTCTCTCTTTGGTAATAATTACTGGTATTATTCATCATATACTCTATGGTAGGGTTGGACTTTGATAAGGAGCAAACCAGGGTTGGCCAAGACGGTAATTGTGGGGGAATCCATAGCCAATGACCTGATTGCCTTTATGCGGTCATTCATTAAGTGTGTCCTTGAGAATTTACTAAATACCATGACTGCTGGGAGCAGGGACTCTACAAATGAAAATGGTGTGCTTCGTCCCTTGGGGTGAGACATATACATAGACATCTATACCATGAAGGAGGAGCGATCGTATGTCATAGGAAAGAAATGGATGCAAGAGGAGTTCAAGGGGGAAACGTAATTAATTCCACATAAAGGGATCATGGATCTTGCACCAACGTCCAGGGAAAATAATACCTGGCTTTTTTCTAAACCATCCGAAAAAGTGGGCATGTGGTTATTCAACGTCAAAGAGAGGAGGCGTGGGGGTAGGGTGTGATAAAATTAGGGAGGCAGGTCTTGGGAAATAAGGCAAAATGTCATGTGACAGCACCCCTCCCCTCCTTTAGATACCCACTCAAGAATTTAATTCCTTCAGGTTTCATCAAGGCAAAACTATTTACTGTAGAATTGTGCACTTGGATGGGAGAGGAGGGAGAGGGAAGGTGGAGGGTGGGAGGACTAGCTCTCATGTTTCACAGATGTTGATTTCAAGTTTCCACCTGGTAACAGCCTGGGGGCCAGGGCATAAAGATACAAGTCAAAACATAGAGACACACAGGGAGAGAATTAAACAGCATCCAGCAAGGGAATTACAAAATCTCAGAAAAACCTTCCAGTGGCTAAATAAATACCTTTTCTGGTATTTACACTTTCTTTTTTATATTTACTGAAATTTGAAAAGAGCCACAGACTCTGTTGCCTTTTCAAAGTTCTGGACTATATACAAGTGTCGTCCGGGAAAAATCAAAATTTTCACATACAGGCTAAATGAAAATGTGACCAATTTCTAGTATCTGTGTGTTTGATTTAGAAAAATAAAGAGAAACCCAGTGGATGGTAAACAACAAGAAAGATGATGAATAATATGAAATGATAATAATAGCAATAAGTGACTTTCTTTTCATATAAATCCATCACTTTCTTCCAGGACACTTTAGAAATCTGTTCAAAATAGATAGAAAAACTCCACAGCAGAGTCCTTGGATTTGCACAAACAGCCCAAGGCAAGTAAGCATCTGAAAGAGTATTTTCACAGAAATCTACCCATGTGTTTTCCTGCAGACCACATTTAAAATAACTACAAAATTAATTTCGTTCCATTTGCCAGATTTACACACACATCATGAAAGCAAGAAAAACGGTCATTTCGGAAGTACAAATGTTCCTTATAAACAAGACTCGAAAGGGTGGATAGTGGAGTCAGGCTGGGGGTGGGGAAGCAAACCCTTTAGTTACTGTGTTTTAGGGAAATGAATCAACACAATAAAACAAATTTCAGATCAAGTTGCCCCTCTATACCACATAAGCAGTTTAGAGTCTTAAGCAGATGCAAAAGGAATAAAGCAAATGGGGAGAAAAAAAGGCCGATAAACTTTCTGGCTGCCATACAAGAGACATATCATTACCATATGATCTAATGTGGGTGTCAGCCGGATTGTGTTCATTGAGGGAAACCTTATTTTTTAACTGTGCTATGGAGTAGAAGCAGGAGGTTCTCAACCTAGTGACAGTCACAGAGCAGCACCTACCCCCTCCTCCTTTCCACACCTGCAAACTCTTTTGCTTGGGCTGAATATTTAGTGTAATTACATCTCAGCTTTGAGGGCTCCTGTGGCAAATCCCCGGATTAAAAGGTATGGTTTTCAATAATTGTCCTGAACTCTGCTACAGACTAATAAAACTTCGATCAAGTTGAGAGCAAAAGGAATTATTTGGTGAGAAGCAGAAAAGAAAAAAAAAAAAAAAGAAAATCGTGCTAAACTTTTGATAATCTTTATGCAGCATTTTAAACAAGTATTGCTTGAAGACAGAAGTTAAATTTTTGGTAAAATGGTTGAATGCATTGTTTTAGTTCTTTCTGTTCTTGCAAAGATGTTTATTAAAAAAATACTTTAACCTAACACCATGACTATCTATATTGATATATTTTGTATTTGTACTAATGAAATGTTTTACCTCTTTAGAAAGTATTTGTAGAGAAGTTTTCTGGATCAGCAGAGTATTTGTAGTTGGGTTATATATATATAAAAGGATTTAGTTCCCTCTTGGATTCTTGCATATTTTCAGAACTTTTAAAACCTCAGAGATGTGAACTCTGGTGATTAGCTGCAGAAGTCAAATAAATGTATATTTCTACAACCTAGAAAAGAATAGAAATTATCACGATAGGTGAAAATAAACATTGAAAATACTTACGCTACTTATTAAAGATAATCTCACAGTTAGCTACATAATTCCTGGCAGAGAAGGAAAAAACCCAGACAGTATTTTCAATGCAAATGAAATTTTATTGTAAGGTACATCACTAGGAAAGGAGGGTGTAAGTTATTTTTCTTGCTAATTTTAAAACAAGGTAACACAATGACCACTGGTTAAGTGGGCTCCCAGTGACATAAATTCCTGTGGGTTTTTCTTTTCCTATTGCTATTTTGACTGGAAAAAAGAACCAAATGTCTTATAGCAGTCCTTATATATGGATAAATGTCATCTACAATGTCTATTTTAAATTAATTATCTTAAAACCTCAATTATTATTGAAGTTTTTCATTCACCTAGTGCTGGGGGATTTTTATTTTGCTCTGCAGTTACAGTTTCATTTATATCCTGAGGGTTAAATTTTGATATTGAAAATCATACCAAAGGCATAAATGACATCCTACAAATGATCTGAATGATAGAGTTAATTTAATGGGCTGAAGTAGTTTAGGGAGCCAGAAATTACTATTTTTTTTATGAAACTCTTATAAACGGTGGCAGCTAACTTTAGTGGAGTAGTGACATTATACTTAGCAATTAGCATCTAGGAAAGAGTCATACTCTTTTTTAAAGAAGGTTTAAAATAATTTCAATGAAATTCAGAAAGTATATTACCTCAGTAATAATCCCCTTGGTTTCTGCAAAGGCAACTGCTACTTTTTTGTTTATTTTTCTTATATACTAAGGAAGAAAGGAAATGATTAAGAAATTTTTAATATCAATAGCCCCCATTAATTGTTTTAAGATGCTGGGTCTACAAGTATGATGACACCAGTTTAAAAGAAATCATCTCATGGCTGAATTTATATGAAGTTTCTGGACATGTTATTCTCCAGGACATTCAGGGTTAAAGGGGGCACACACACACACACACACACACACACACAAATCAAAGTGATATAAAATAAGTAATGGAAGCTCGAAACTTCTTGCTTGTGTTCAGCTTTAACCAAGAAAAAATTGTGCAGAGAATTTGCACCATTTTAACAAGAGTAAACACATACAAATGATAATATTCCTCTGAGCTAGGAAAAAAATTTCCTTTTTTTGGGTTAGTGAAACAAGCAGGCATTTTCTGTCCTGGAGAAAAGATCAAAAAGCAACATCTGCATTAATTCTCATTGCTATTTATTAAATCTGCAATTACTTTGCTTCATTTTTCGTCTACAATTGTAAGATATTAAATATGCAAGGCTAGCAAACTGTGGTAAACCGTAAACATTGCATTTTAATGTGAAACAGACAGAAAACCACTCCCTTAGATCCAGTCCAAGGGAACAGGGCCAAAACAATAGGGTCTCCGTTAAAAGACTATGCAGTAACTGAGTGGGAACACACTCCCAGGGAAAACCTGATACTGAATTTAAAGGGGCAGTGTGAATAATAATCTTTGCAGGGTTTTTTAAATGAGAAGCCACATGCTGTATATACACTGCCTTACACACAACTCAGCAATAAATATAAACTAAGAACAAAAGGGTACAAAATCCAAAAACTTTTTTTTTCCCTCTCGAGTGCATCTAGCCAAGAATTCCCAGAAGATACATAGATAGATGCATTAAGGTTAGGGCAAAGTTGTTTGTTTTTTTGTGTGTCTTTGTTTGCTTTTTGGTTTTGTTGTATCGTTGCATGTGTTACAATTGGCAGATGACTAAAAATCATTCTTGATGTCTAGTTATAAATGTGCAACTTTTTTAAAATAAATTTATTTTTTATTGGTGTTCAATTTGCCAACATATAGAATAATGTCCAGTGCTCATCCCGTCAAGTGCCAACCTCAATGCCCATCACCCAGTCACCCCCACCCCCCGCCCACCTCCCCTTCCACCACCCCTAGTTCATTTCCCAGAGTTAGAGGAGTCTTTCATGTTCTGTCTCCCTTTCTGTTATTTCCCACTCATTTTCTCTCTGTTCCCCTTTATGCCCTTTCACTATTTTTTATATTCCCCAAATGAATGAGACCATATAATGTTTGTCCTTCTCCGATTGACTATAGAAATGATCCCCGAAAGTATAGTCTAAACGTGCAGCTTTAATATGATTCTTGTCAGTGTAGGATTCAAAGTAGATGTAGGGAAACAAAAGATAGTGTCTGCTCTGTGTTTTGGGAATCTTGAGAGCAGTTTCAGGAGGGTTTTAAAACATATCAAGTCAAAAACAGACTGCTTGTTCTCTACATGATCAACTCCTTTTTGTTATTCTGATCTATTTAGTTTCCCTTCAGCCAAACGAACACCAGCTCAACAACCGATGTATGTATCTAATGTGCTTATTGAATGGATGGATAGATATTGTAAGGATTTGTCAAAACTGTACTTCTGTTTGTTTACAAAATTGCCCTCTTGATAAAACCAGATAATGTGTAAGTCCTATCAAATCAGTAGGGTTTTTCCATATGTGCTTATTAGAAAATGATCAGTTTGAGAAACTGGCCGATAGATTTATTTTAAAAAAATAAATCGTGCTTATACCAAATTGGGGTTTTCTATTTGTTACCTTTCTTAGGCAGGAAATTTGATGTTGAAAAAAGATACGTTTGAGTTTAAAAAAAATCAGGCTGACTGGTTGCTTGGAACAGACCGAATAACTGGTATTGTTAATAAATTGATGGTCAATTGAGTCATTTATGTGCAAAATGTTGTGCAAGGCCTGGGTACAGAACAAAGAATAATAAGACACGCCCTGAAGGAGTACATCTTCTAGTTGGGGGGACAGACCAAGCATGCAAAACAAATTACAGTATAATGTGATAAGTTCTTTAAAAGAGGTAAGAGCAACGTGCTTTGGGACACAGAAGAGGGAGGAAGCAGCATCCTGCCTGGATGAGCCAGGGAATCCACAAGGGAAGTCCATTATCTCACTCAGTCTTTACAGCCATCTTACAAGGTAGGTATTTTAAATGGCACTTAGCTTTGAGTGTCAGGGTTGAGGTGGGGACTGGAGAAGAGAGGAAATGGAAAGAAAGAGGGCATGAAACATCATTTGGTACCAAATTATGAATGGTCTCATACGCAACAAAGGGGATGTGGACCTTATTGGCAAGCCTTGAGAAGTCAACAAGGAGTTTTCCGTAGGATAGGAATACAGTGAAATCTAATTTTCAGAACATGACTTGAGCAGCAGAGTGGAAGATGACCTGGAGTAGAGGAAATATTCAAGGCGGAGACCACTTGGAGGCTCTTATTCAGGGAGTGATGAGAAAAGTCCGGACCAAGATAAACACAGTGGCTTCCAGGGTGATTTCTGACACAGGATTTGAAACTCTCTCATGTGTATAGACAAAATTTCATTCGACTGTGCCATGGCTTGTGTTGAATGAGCCCTGGAAATTCCAACCACGGTCTAGCATCATAACGATTTTGCCAATGACCTGACTATGTCCCACACCGTCTCAAATCCGACCCCAAATTCAAGCAAGCGGATTTAAATTACATTCAAATTTCTTTTCGTAAGGGAATCCCCATGCCAGGTCGTCTGTTAGCACCTTTCAGATACATTGCAGTGTTGTGCTTCCTAACAAATATGGGAAAATGATGGTTATTTTATACTTGACCTGCACCCTCCTGAGGGGTGTTCCATATAAGACCTAACCCAGTAAGCAGGCCATGATGCTCTTCTAAACCTTTCGCTTGTTTCCCAAGGTTCCTTGGCTGTGAAAATACATGAGCTAAACCATGAAGGCAACTATCATCTTCCTCCTGCTTGCACAAGTTTCCTGGGCTGGGCCGTTCCAACAGAGAGGCTTATTTGACTTTATGCTAGAAGATGAGGCTTCCGGGATAGGCCCGGAGGACCGTGCACCTGACATGCCTGACCTCGAGCTTCTGGGACCTGTGTGTCCCTTCCGCTGTCAGTGCCATCTCCGAGTGGTCCAGTGTTCCGACCTGGGTGAGTAGGCGCAGGCTCTCTCCACCTCCCCTGCTTGCTTCACACGAGGGCTTCCTCCACCTTCAGCATTTAACTTGCAGTCTCTGCAGTTTCCAAATGTGAGAGACAGCGCCACCTATGGGGCGGGAAAGGAAGGGCGTAGGAATAAGCAGCATTGAAGTTGGAACTTTTTCTTTATTTTTTCTTTCTTTCTTTCTTTCTTTCTTTCTTTCTTTCTTTCTTTCTTTCTTCTTTCTTTCTTTCTTTCTTTCTTTCTTTCTTTCTTTCTTTCTTTCTTCTTCTTTCTTTCTTTCTTTCTTTCTTTCTTTCTTTCTTTCTTTCTTTCTTTCTTTCTTTCTTTCTCAGTGGGCCTCCCATCACTTTGCAATCTCGGGCCAGTTTACTTTTTGAAAAATCTCTCCGAACATCATGGGCTCCCTTCCGTAAAATAAAATCTTGAACAAAACAATGTCTTCTGTTCGGTGATTCCAAAGTGATGGCTTCTTTTAATTCAGTGATTTGCTTCCAGGAGATGTTACCTAGATATTAAAACCCGGGTGATGTCTCTCTCTCTCCTCTTGGCTTAGCCCAGATAACAAGAGTTTTGAGCGCTACTGAATTGCAAAGTATGCAGAGCTATCAGAGGCAAAACGAGTAAATTTCTAGAACAAAAATAAATAAATGAAAAATTATCTTTCAAGTACCAAAATACTCCCTTAATCTCTGGGTGTTAGTTTTGCCTTTGCCTTTGGCATTTTGTAAGCTGGCTGTTTATATTATCTAGAAAGTTTCAAAAGCAACCTTTACAACTAAGATACGGTGTAAATATTCAATATAATCACAGGACATATATCTTTAGTGTAACACTGTATACAGTTTGATTTATCATGTTTCAAGAAGAATTTGGCCTGGGAATTCCAAGAGCAATGTGCTCAAAAGATAAATCTCCAGAAAGTTTGAGGCCCCAGCAGATGGGCCAAAGGGGAATGAATGTAGTTGACATGACAGTTGATTTGCATCTCTCTCTCTCTCTCTCTCTGTCTGCCCCCCTCCCTCTCCCTCTCCTTTTGGTTTACTTTCTTATAAGGAAGGGAAAAGAAAAAAATCCTCACAGAATGATTCTGCTATGGTGTATTTCCTTATGGAAAAAACTCCACAGTGTGATAGAGTACTTCTTTTAGGAACTCTGTATCTATTCGGATCATGCTATTTAGCAGTATTTTGCAGGAAAATTTGCCACTGACCTCTACAGTTGGGATACACTACATGCTGGAACTCAGGAAAACATAAAACATGTTAAATAGGAACAACTGAAAATGAAACACTTCAAGATTGCTTTTAAAATGCTGACATATTGTATAGCCATTTAAAACCCAGGGGGAAAAAAAGTGTGTAAGAGAGGCTTTAAAAGGCTACAGGATAATTCCCCTGGCTTCATTCATTCATTCAGCAAATATGTTGAGATTCCACAGTGGGCTGGATGTGTTGTAGGCCCTGGCAAGACAGGAACAAAGAAGACAGATACGGTCCTTGTTCTTGTGGGTCTGATATTATATTGGTGGGGATTATTTCTGTTTTAATGGTATATTCACTACAACAGGGATTAGATTGCTCTCAAATTCTGCAGAAACTGTTATAATATCTAGAGATTATCTGTGTTAGTCTTATAGGCAGGAAGATCATGGAATTGAAAATATCTACCAAGAAATCACTGCATGATGGGCTGCCTAGTGTTAAACATTTAAAAAAAATTATTAAAATGGCTGAGTTCTTAAGAAATGTGAAGCCAGTTAAATCTCACTTTGCCTCTGGAAACAAGGTTAATAAGATTCGTGACTATCCTCACTACATAAATCACCAACAATGAACTTGGTATTTTTAAGGAGGAAAGATTTGCCCATTTGCTTCTATGATTTTATTCTCCATAGATGCAGTTTTACTTTGCTCCCATGATAAATAATGTATAAGACCTGACTCTGATGAAAGCTTTTCAGACAGTTTTCTAGTTGTCTTTCATAAAAAAGGCCTAAGCCTATTACTCAAAACTAAACAGAAAAATCCAGTCTCTGGAAACATCTAGTTCATTGACTTGGGCGTCTCATGATATGGTTTTGTTGATGTCCTTGTTATTATTTTGTTTCATTTATTTTGTGCTGAGGATGAGGAAGTTTCCTTCAGGTTACCTTCTGTCTAAGAGCCCAGAGTGCACACCATTCCTTTAAACAGCTGCCTGACCTTATACACCTAGGAAGTCGCTAAGATTGTAGTAATGGCTTGCTTTGGGGAACCCTATCGAATGAAGAGAACTGAGTTCCCATGAGCAATAGTCTCATCTAAGTTACTTTTCATTTTTACTAAATTCATATTTTATATTGCAAAACATTTTGGTCAGATATTTTTAAAACAGAAAATACATTTCTGAAAAGGAAGAGCAATCTGCTTGGCTTTAAAGAGAACACTATTCACACTTTGCAACTACAATCTAACTTCTCTTCTTCTTGGAACTGTTCAGACCCTGCCATCTTCATCTGCAGAAAACTCACAGCCAGCCTTAGAAATTCTATTACCTGTGTGAGGGGCCTGGCTCATAGGGGACTCTCAATATATATTTTCTATGTGTTGATTATCTGCAGTAGAAGGTAAAGGTATGTCAAAAACAACAAGGAAAGAGAAATGGGCAACCTTATTCATAGGAATGGCAATGCAGTTTAATTTTTGTTTTATCCAGTGATGTGATCATGAGGCTTGAATTATTATAATGAGAAAATGTAATGCACTTTGGGAGGAGAGATGTGAATGCTTCTCTGGATCGAAGGCTCATATTTTTTTAAGGATTATCCTTGCTGGAGCTTTTAATGAGTAGAGAGCAGCTACAGTGTGGAAGCACACTAGTCCTTTGTCACCTTTTTTATTTTTAAGATTTTATTTATTTATTCATGAGAGACACAGAGATAGAGAGAGAGAGAGGCAGAGACATAGAAAGAGGGAGAAGCAGGCTCCATGCAAGGAGCCCGACGTGGGACTCGATCCCAGGACTCTAGGATCACAACCTGGGCTGAAGGCGGCACTAAACCACTGAGCCACCCAGACTGCCCGCTTGTCATCTTATATCTAAACAGTATTTAATAGAAGTAGACATTTCTTACTAAAATGTTTGACTATTTTTGCTGCTAAGAAGTATTTTTGACAAAGTTAAACAACATCAATATTTCAATTTTTTTATTATTTTTTAAAGATTTTATTTATTTATTTATTTATTTATTTATTTATTTATTTATTTATTTATGCAGGACACAGAGAGAGAGGCAGAGACATAGACATAGGGAGAAGCAGGTTCCACGCAGGGAGCCTGATGTGGGACTTGATCCTGGGTCTCCAGGATCACGCCTTGAGCTGAAGGCAGATGCTCAACCACTGAGCCACCCAGGCATCACCAACACTGAATTTTTTAAATAGTCTTGCATATCTAAGATGTAAAAACAGAAATTGGAATTGAATAATTAGTCCATAGGAAAATTTGAGATGTTCAAGAAGATAAATTGTTTTAGTTCCTCATTCTAATTTATCAGAATAGTATTATGTATGTGTTTCTGTAACATGGGGAATTGAGAAAGTAAGCATATTTTCACCTGTCCAAGAAAGTAATGAGTACTCCATAGGTTTTGGCCAAGTCATTTGGCTGAACTTGTAATTTAGTTTGTAATTTGGACCAGAACTTAAAGAGACCCCCTACTTTTTCTTCTTCTTCTTTTTTTAAAATCTGTAGTCTTAAATCATAAGGCGATTTACTCTTAAATGTAGCATTTATAAAAAATAAACACATAAATGTAAGATGAGCAAATTCAGATATCTATGAGTTACCTTAAAATAATAAGCCTACTTGTAACCTTGTCACTCATTTTTGTCAAATATTTTTGAAATGTCCTAATATTGATCCTGTGACTGTAGTTCAATGTACTTAGTATCTTGAAGGAAGACAGTTGCCTTACTTATATGTATACTCTTTGGCTCAAGTGTTACCAGATAACCATTCATCTTTGGCTCAAATGCTACTAAAGTAGCATTATTTAAGACTGACTCCCTTATTGTTGCTAAAAGGCAGATCAATCCTGGCAGGTGAAATAAGCATAAGTAGTTCTTTGACTATTCTTCCAAATTAAAGTAACAGTTACTGATCCATTTCTTTAAAAAATTAATTTATTTGAGAGAGAGGGAAAGAGAGAATCCTCAAGCAGACTCCAGGTTACATGTGGAGCCTGACACAGGGTTTGATCTCACAACCCTGAGATTATTACCTGACCCAATATAAAGACTCAGACACGTAGCCCACTGAGCCCCTTGATTCATTTCTTATAAGCAAATTTAAAAGGAATTTAAATAGCTTTTAAAAGGATCTAATAGTTGAAAGAACTTGGGCTTTAAAGTTCAACGCTTCTGAACTCAAGTCCTGCTTTACCATTTACTACCTATAAACACTGAAACTTTGAAACTTTCATTGGATCAATGGGAATACATCACATTTCATTAGGTAAGAACAGAAAGTATTGGTAAAAGTGTCTACCATACTGTTCTATTTAGTATGCTATTTCACACAAAGTTGACTGGTAACGTGAGGCTATTCCTCATAATGTTCTTTTATTTTTCTTTGAAATTAAGAATTTCTGAGAAGTACATGGCCTGTCAAGCTGGATACAAAATAGAATCTTCTCTCCCCTCCCTCCTAAAGAGGACCACATCACCTCCAGCTATAAATAGACAGGAATTAGAAAATGCCACAATTATCAAGGAATTCAGTCTTCTCCAAGTACCATTCCTTTGAACAAAGTGGGTTTGATTAAGTGGAGAACAGTGAAACATTTGGCTATTTAATAATCATAAATGATTCATAGCCCTCATATTTGGCTCTCCAGAGATGATGTTGGAAGATGTAACATTTTATTTTGCCGTGTGAAAACAGTACAAATAACTACTGGTTCCTAATATGTACCTCATATGGCAATAGGATATTTTAGTTTTAAAAATGTCTTAGCAAAAAACAAAACAAAAAAAAAATCACAACCCTTTACACTGCATAGAGTTCATTTTCTTCTTTTTAATCATTTTGTTTCAACTGGTGAAAATTTTGTCAGTAGCCACCACTTGGGATATGCATGCCATAGGTTATTTCTTATCTGGGGGATACTGGTTTTCCAGAAGCAGGTTTTATTATTATTTTTTATTTAAAATTTTTTAAAAAAGATTTTATTTATTTATTCGTGAGAGGCACATACACACACACGCAGAGGCAGAGACATAGGCAGAGGGAGAATCAGGCTCCATGCAGGGACTCGATCCCAGGACCCGGAGATCACGACATGAGCCAAAGGCAGACACTCAACCACTGAGCCAACCAAACACCCCAAGAAGCAATTTTTATACACAAGGTGAAGGAAACATTAGACTTCCTCTGAAGAAATCAAGTCAGAAGAATAAATTTGGGCTATTTTGTAGAGGGGCAGAGAGAATGCTGGAAGCTCAGTTGCTTTTACAGTTAATGTCTGGCACAGCAGCAGCAGGAATGTAGGGTGAACCTCATGAGGAGCTTCAGATGCATCAAAAGGATGTGCCTGAGACAGTGCAGGAAGGAGGTTGTGCACTGAGCATGCCCAGTGGGTTGCCTAAATTAGTATTGGGTAGGGTGGAGTACGGCAAATCTTTAGATGAAGCAAGAGGAATTCTCATGTGACTCAGATGGTGAATGTTCCTGACACCATGGGTTAAAGACGGGGAGGAGGAAGAGAGTATTCAGACAAAGCCAAAGGAAGCATCTGTCTTCTTGACCTGACTGAGAACTGACATATCCCTGGTTTCCTTCTCAGTCCCAGGAGGGGGAGAGAGAGGCAGCTGTGTGGGATCAAGGCATTTGATCTGACGGCAGCTGTGAGGCATTCTCCTCTGCAATATCATCCTGGCTCCAGAGGACAGGATGGGAATAGGTTACCAGAATATCACTTCCCTGGGCAAAAGAAATGCAGGAGACCCTCTAAACTGAGCTTTTCTCCTTCAAAGAAGAGCGAGAAGATTCCCTTGAAAATAAGGATTCCCTTATTTCCATTCCCTTGAAAATAAGGATGAAGAATTAACCTGGTTAATTCTTTTCAATCCAGTCTTAATAAAAGGAAAAAACCCTGTAGCAACTACACTACAGCACTCAGGATTCAATTGACCCTTGACTTCATCTGCAGATGGCTCCGAGGCAATTTCTGCAGCTTGTCTACTGTGCTTTCACTGTAATCTGTATTGGCCTTAATTATTCTATAATAATCAAATGTATATTTAATAGTCATTATATAGAATAGTCATTATATATATGGTATATATATAATAGTCATTTAGTATATTTCATCTACTTAAACATTTACTTCTCCTACCAGAAAGGAAGCATAGTGATAACTTATCTTTGCCCTCTACTCAATAACATGCTTTATACCGGGTGCCTACTCCAACATCAATAAATGCCTGATGAATGAATAAGTGGACATAGGCATGACCTAGTGCTTGGGTGAGTGCATAATTCTACGATATTCTTGATTCTATCAAGCTGTAGAATGGAGGGAACATGGCTAACTGGGGATGAGGGGCCATGGAGCTGTGGTACGCAGCTTTATTTGCTTTTGTTTGTTTTGTTTGTTTTCATTTTGCTTTGAGAATGACCATAGAACCAGGAAGGCTAAATCTTTCTTGAGTTTATTTGCTGTTGTTTTTTTTTAAAGTTTTATTTATTTATTCATGAGAGACACACACAGAGAGAGAGAGAGGCAGAGACACAGGCAGAGGGAGAAGCAGGCTCCCTGTGGGGAGCCTGATGTGGGACTTGATCCCAGGATCTAAGCTGAAGGCAGATGCTCAACCACTGAGCCTCCCAGGTGTCCCCCTTGAGTTTATTTGAAAAGGGAATCAAATTAAGGGGCGAATCTACTATTTCTGAAAGCTGATTCAACTCCCACCACAATCAAATTGCCATTTTTGAAAGGGAAATAGGGTCCCATGCACGCCTTGAACAGAAAGGTTTTTGATGGAGCTGGGATTCCAATATGTAGTGCCATGTGCCAGAAATGAAGTGTATCACCATTGTCCTAATTATTAAAATGAAGACGAAATTCTAAAAAAATTTGTTGGAAATCAACAAGAATAAATCTTTGAGTTTGGACCCCTGCCACAGAGCAGTGGGGAGGGGGGAGAAAGCATGATGTCTTAGGACAACCTGGCCTTTGTCCAACATGATGTTTACCAGATTGCTGGCATTTGCTAGCAGAACCATGTTATTTATCACTGGGACAACTAGGGGAAAAAAAAGGTGCAGTTCTCATTAGCCTTTATTCCAGAGATGATTTTCTGGTAACATCTCAAGTAGAATCTTATTTACTTTAATAAATAATCATATTTTAAAGAAGAAAAATTCCTTTTACAGAATTTGGGGGAACAAATAAATAATTCAGACTAGCCTTGGAAATAATTGCATTTTCATGGAAAGTTTAGAATTATATTAAAGGAGGCTCATTAAAAAATAATTAAATTTAGAAAAACCACTCTGTTCCTGTTACTGCATCTGAATAAATATTATCTCAAAACTCGGTGACTTAAAAAGATAATTTTATTTTGCTCATTATTCAAGTACAGGAAATTTGAGCAGATCTCAGACTGTTCTCGCTCGGTGTCTCTCATGCATTTCAAGCAGGTGTTGGCTGGGGCCATGGCCGTGGGGAGTCTGGCCTCGACTCCACACCCAAGACAGCTCACTCATAACTGGAGTTGGTGCTGCTGTTGCCTGTGGGCTCAGCTGTTCTGTCATCTGGAGCGCTTCATGTGGCCTCTGCAGCAGGGTGGTCTCAGCCTAGACAGGCCTTTTACGTAGCCCATAGCCCCTGGCTGCCCCAGAGCAAGTGTCCCAGAAGAACTGGGTAGCAGCTGTCCAACCTTTCCTGACCTAGCTCAAAAGTCATGCTGTGTTTCTCTTCTGGCCCATTCCATTAAGCCATAGAGGCATTATAAGTCCATCCCAGAATCGACAGGAGGGGAATTTGAATTCATCTTTTGATGAGGTTGGGACAAGTTTGTATTGAATAAGAACATATAAGATGGGAGATATGATAAACGCCATCTTTGGAAAAGCTAATTACCTCCATGCTCACTTAGACTTCTATACATTTCTAATGAGAAATACAGGTATACATTATGCATTATACACAGAAGGTCCACAGATACTACACGTCCCTGTGAAGGTCATTATTTAACAGTTGCAGACTACTTAAGAGGTCACATCAATTATATTCAAATTAGTTTACAAGTCTATTTCATAGTTACTTCAACTTTCTACTTAAGATTGTAAGAAAGGCATTGAATCATATTTTCATGGCTTTCTTTTCTATTGTAGAATATATTATTTGAAGCCAGTTTTACCTGGCTAATTGAAATTTCATTTAAAATGCTTAATATCAAGACGCCTGGATGGCTCAGTGGTTGAGTGTCTGCCTTTGGCTCAGGGCGTGATCCCGGGGTCCTGGGACTGAGTCCCTCATGGGGCCCCCACAGAGAGCCTGCTTCTCCCTCTGCCTCTCTTTGTGTGTCTCTCATGAATAAACACATAAAATCTTTAAAAAAACCAAAATGCTTAACACTTTGCTTTCCATATAGTTTGAGAATGACTATAGAATTCATCAGTTTCAATAAGAATAATTTAGCTAAAATCATATATGGTTAATAAGATCATATATAAAGACAACTTCAGGGGTTTTTATTTAAAAGCTTAAGGTAAAAAAATATTCTTAAGGATGAATAACTACTTTTATACTCTCTGAGGATTACTTTCAGTTCAAACAATTTTCAACTGAAATAAAGTTTTTAATCACCTAGAAAGACTCTTTAGCTCTAGTAATTCTACCCCAGTCTACGTCATGCTCAGCATTCTCAGATAAAGAGAGAGAAGCAGGGGGAATGCTAAGGTAAAAGTCCTAGTTATTTGTAGCTCGTGTAGCTGACTCTCTGGATGATAATGCTAACCAAAACACTCTCTGGATGGTAATGCTAACCAAAACAAATGGCCCAATATAAACAAAGACTGATAATTTACAAATTTGCCAAAAAAGCCTAGCATTTGCCACTATTAAAATAGAGTTAGATGGACCAGGACAGCTTTTGGGAGGCTTAGGTATTTGTTGGGGGAACCTGTGCTTGCTAAACCGAGGGGTTACCAGCCAAAAGCTGAGCTTGGTAGACAAGCTCTGTAGAGACTCTGAACATGTTGCCCCCATGAGCAATGAGGAATGCAACATGACCACAAGGGGTCTGGTAAGAAGAGCCACCCAGGAATAAGAGCTTTCAGAGAAAAGTTTGTGTGTGATACATGGGGAGAGCTGACTTTAGCTTTTGGGACAGTATGGGTTATAATTGTGTTATACAGGAAAAGCATAACCCTGAAAAACCATCACTTTGTCACAGATTTACAAGACTAATCATCAGCAGGTTAATTGGAGCTGCTCCCTTTCCATCTCCTTACTGGGGACACTTACAGGTCTTGATAACTGAGGACCTGCTTTGCATGATGGCAGGAGATTATTCTGTAAAACATCTGACTGAATTCTCACAAAAAGTCTGCAAAAGATGCAAAAAAAAAAAAAAAAAAAAAAACCCACAAAAAAAAAAAAAAAAATCAAGGCCTAGACAGCTTCAGCAACTTGCCCAGGGATGTTAAGGATCAAGAAGAGGAACCAGGATAAAAATTCAAACACTGATCTTTTTATTTAAAAAGTCATATTATAAAAAATAAAATAAATAAAATAAAAAATAAAAAGTCATATGAACATTTCTAATATACACAAAATCTGCAAAATAAGACTCTGGTGCACCCACCACTGGGCTTCAACAAGTGTTGAAATATGCTAATATTTTTCTATATATCCCCACCCACTTCCTCCCTTCCCTATTATTATAAAGCAAATTCCAGATATCATATCATTTTATCCAACAATACATCAGTGTGTTTCACTCAAAGATTTAAGCTCTCAATTCATACAATCATGACAACCAGATAATTTAAAATCATTTCTTTTGTCAGATACTCTTTCAATATATACATTTTCAGTCATCTCATAAATATTAAGAGACTTTTTATTTTGCAATTTGTGTAAATTAAGATCCAAAAAGTACATATATTGCAATCATTTAAATAGCTTTTAAGTCTCTTTTAAACTATACATTTGGAAAACTAACATTACTTTTCTTTGTGGTTTATCTATTGAAGAAATGGGGATTTTGTTGAATCTATTTCTTCTTTTTAAGTTTTTACTTTAATTTTAGTTAACATACAATGTTACATTGGTTTCAATATAACATACAACATAGTGATTCAACGCTTTTGTATATCACTCTGTGCTCACCACAAGTGCATTCCTTCATCCCCATCTCCTGTTTCACCCATTCCCCCACCCTCTCCCCCTTTGGTAACCATCAGTTTGTTGTCTATAATTAAGAGTTTGTTTATTTATTTGTCTCTCTCTTATTTTTTCCCCTTTACTTGTTTGTTTTTTAAATTCCACATATGAGTGAAATTATGTATTTGTCTTTCTCCGACTGACTTATTATTTCACTTAGCATTATACTATTTCCGTCCATTCCAGCAAATGATAAAATTTCATTCCTTTTTATGGCTGAATAATATTCCATTATATCTATAAGTATATAGATATAGATATCACATCTTTATCCATTCATTAATTGTTGGACACTTGGGTTGCTTTCATATCTTGGATAGTGTAAATAATGCTGCTATAAACATGGGGGTGAATGTATCCCTTTGCATTAGTGCTCTTGTATTCTTTTTTTTTTTTTTTAGTATTTTATTTATTATTTGACAGAGAGAGGGAGAAAGAGAGAAAGAGAGAGAGAACACAAGCAGGGAGAACAGAGGAAGTGGGAGAAGCAGACTTCCCACTGAGCAGCGAGCCTGTGCTTGTGGGACTTAAACTTAGGATCCTGAGATCATAACCTGAGCCAAAGGCAGATGCTTAATCCACTGAGCCACCCAGGTGCCCCAGTGTCCTTCTATTCTTTGGGTAAATTCCTAGTAGTATGATTTTCATATCATAAGATAGTTCTATTTTTAACTTTGGGGAACCTCCATACTGTATTCCACACCGGCTGCACCAGTTTGCATTCCCACCAACAGGGCAGAAATGTTCCTTTTTTCTCCACATTCTCACCAGTGCCTGTTGTTTCTTGTGTTGTTGATTTGAGCCATTCTGACAGGTGTGAGGTAATATCTCATGGTTTTGATTTGCATTTCCCTAATGATGAGTGATGTCGAGAATCTTTTCATATGTCTGTTGGCCATCTGGATTTCTTCTTTGGAGAAATATCTGTTTATCTATGCTGCCCATTTTTTTTTTTTAATGCTGCCCATTTTTTAAGTAGTGTTGTTGAATCCATTTCTTTAGCAGACTTAAGCATGTACCTTTGACTTTTACGTTTCTTATAAATTGGGAGTTACATCTACAGGCTTAATCAGATTCAGTATTCATTATTTGATTGATTATTTTTGACAATACTAATCCATAAATGAGCGTCTGTTTCTCAATCCAAGGGTTTAGAATTGATCTCTTCCCATACAAAATATGTCATACAAGGAAACTGTACCATTGGATCAGTTACCATGTGAGACAGAAAGGGTAGTATCCTTCAGACGCATGTAGCCAAAAGTTCTTCACAAATATGTCAAAGGCACAGAAGAAAATGAGAGCAATTTTCAGATGCAGATACTGGGAATGACATATTTGATGGTAGTGTTCATCCCTAAAATATTTCTGGCCAACCAAGAATCAGAGAGAAAATTATGATTATTTTAGCCAGTTTTATTCTAGTACTTCTGAGGAAAAGTAAGAACTGTTATGAAAGCAAGATGTGAAGAGATGATTGTAACAAAACATAGCAGAAAAGATCTCGTAGCCATGACCATGAACTTTTCACCATGGGACATCAGGACAGACTATGATTTTAAAACTAATCAATAACAAAACTACCTCTATGTGTCCGCAGTAAGATCACAGCTCTCACGACATATAGTCATTTGTCCCTGCTTTTCCAGAACTTACAGAAAAGAAAGGAAACTCGGTGCAGGACAACACCTCATGAGCTTATATACAAACAGGTGTTTGTGGGGGAGGAGGTCACTGTTACCTGGTGTGATTCGGATGAATATTATAGAGGAAGGGGGTAAAGGGGTGGTTAGAACGAAGCTAGAAGGACATGAGTGGATGGAATATTCCATGCAACATAAACCGTAAGAACAAAAACAAATAGTTAAGAATAAGCACAGTATGTTCAAGGAACAGTGTAGATCAACATTTTTAAAAAATACAGTGTATATATATATATTACATATATGCTATATATATATATATATATATATATATATATATATATGGCACTTTGGATCTTTCTTGATTTGGTTTAAACATAAGACACTTTAGATAAGCCATATAATTTCATTTGATTTCTGTTTCTTTACCTATAAAAGAGTATTGGAACTCGCTTAGAAGTTCCCTAATTTCTGGGATGTTTTTGGAATATTGCACAAGTTAATTTGATATAAGTTCAAAAACAAAGTCAACAAAGTAACAACAGCTTGCCATCTGCTATTTTAATTATTATTTTTTAAGACAGTAATTTAAGATGGAGGCAGAAACTAGTTTCAGAAATGTGTGTTCATGTATGTGAGTATTGATGTGTGTGAGTTATATTAAAACTAACTCCACTGAACTCATGTTTTTCTAATTTTGATAGAGACTGGTAAGAACCTCATCATAGAGTCTATCTGATGGCTTTTGGGAATCAAGGACTAGCTGCTACTTAATGTTCTGTCTCTTTGTGACATTCTAAGAACTCATAACTGGGATAATGTCCCTGTTATACTCTGCCAATAGCAAGCTAGGTGATGCCCCCAATGCCCTGTCTAGACCTTAAAAGTACAGTGTGATATTGCATCTCATGTCAGAATAAAGTTCTAGTAATATGTAAAATCCCTGAAATGGATATAAATTTACTAGTAATTCAGAGAAGATGCTAGGGTTGTGATTTTAATCATTAAAAATGACTGTCTAAGCACTAAAATCACAAAGCAAAGATCACAAGCCAAAGGATTTTTTTAGCCTAAA
This sequence comes from Vulpes lagopus, assembly GCF_018345385.1. Taxonomy (NCBI): domain Eukaryota; kingdom Metazoa; phylum Chordata; class Mammalia; order Carnivora; family Canidae; genus Vulpes; species Vulpes lagopus. The sequence goes on from NC_054846.1 coordinate 32,407,056, forward strand.
TCTTCAGAAAAATAATATATATAATTCACTCTAAGAAGTTGCTAAAATTCTAGGAGGACAACATAATCAAAATTGCTAGCCAAGTAGATATATCATTTTTTCCTCTCCACATCTGAAATTTATCTGCACTTTAGCTTTGAACAAATGTTAAGAGAGTCACTAGATTTGAATTCAATAATGTGTAAAGAAAAGAAATAATGTATAAAAGTAAGCATAAGTGAAAATTAAAACTTTGAAAAAGAAGCCCACAGAGTAATAATGAAATGTAGGCTGTTAACTTTTTTCCAAATGAAAGGAAATGTGTCTTTTTTTCTCAGTTAAAGAACACTAATTATCAAACATTTGGCAGAAGTCTACCACTCCTAATTGCATGAAATTATCAAACTGACATTTCTGAAAATGGCAGTGATGATGACTACATAGTGCAGTTAAATATCCTCCTACAAGATAGCTGTTTATCACTGAAAACACTTCACTCTTGTTATTTCTCTGTGAACTGTTTCTGTAGTAAATTCTTGGAACTTATTTATGCATGTTTAGAATCACGTGCATTTTGATATTTAAATTTATAATAATAGTTGATCTCTGAATTGGGTACTCGATATTTTTTCCACTATCAACAGAGCCATGATAATGTGAGTAAAAATGTATTTGCAGAGAAATTAGAAGGTAGGTGATTTCAGATACATTTTCTGTAATTTCCACGGAAGGCGTGAAGATAGCACTGTGACTACCATTGCAATTTAATGGTATACGCTTACATAAGATTCAAAATTGGAGAGACATCTTTTCAACATAGTAATTATATTCCCTGTTGCAATTTTCTTTCTAATTGAAAACTGTAGATTGAATTATATTTTCTATGGGGATATGGGCAATTTCTGTCTTGGTCCTCCTCTATTCCCAGGGCCTAAGAAATTGATGGTGTCTAGGAGGTATTTCATAACGCTTTGTTGAAGGAATGAATGAAAGAATTCAAGTTTCAGATATGATGGGGGGGATGAAAAACTTTTCTGATTTATGTTACACAATCTCAAATATAGAAAAGATCACATGAATTTGAGTCAATAGAATATGAGATTTTTGCGGAACATCCTACATCAATATGAAACAAAGCCAATGGAAGAGAAGCGTTTTAAATATAGATCTGTGGCAATGTTAGATTAGGTCAAAGGATCTTTGATGATTTGGCTAAAGCTCTTCTCTGCTAAATGGTATTTTTATGTAGAAAGGTAGAGATTTAGAAATCACTTGCACTTAACACTTATGAAAAGAATTATTTTCTAAAATGAGAACAATGAAGTAAAACCTCGATGTGCCCTGAGAAATTTGAGCCACTACCTTACAAAGTATAAATTTTATTTTTACACAGAGAGGTAATTATGTGGGGAAAATAATGTAGTTTGTGTATAATTTAAATATACATATATGTTTAAATATATATATATTTATACTTATATATATGTAGCATTTGACTTCTTTGGAAAGAACAAAGCAGATAAACTATAATTGATATAATTCCTAGAAGAAGAAAAATATGACACTGGTAAAACTTTCATTGCAATATCAATTTCTTTGCAAACACGTCCTTTGTGATTCTGTAGTCACGTGCCCCTTTCACTGACTACACATTGCTTTTACTGTTGTGCAAGGTCTGGACAAAGTACCAAAAGATCTTCCCCCTGACACTACGCTGCTCGACTTACAAAACAACAAAATCACCGAAATCAAAGATGGAGACTTCAAGAACCTCAAGAACCTTCATGTAAGAATTCTTTGTTTGTTTTTAAGTTGTAACAAGATGGAACTCTCAGGATTTTTCAAAACAAAAGTTAGGTAACGCCAGTAGTACTTTATGGGAATATATACGCACAGAAGCATTTATTAAATCCTCTATTTAGGGGGTGATAGGAAGCAAAGCATCATATTCATTAATCCCTAAAAATCTGCCGACTTTCTTACATATACCTCATATATCTTTAGTATTTGCCTCTTAAAAAATGCTTTATATCTTAATCTTCTCTAATGTTTCATGAATAGAAGTCTTTATCTGCCTAGTTAGATTTTACTTCAATATTGGAAAAATATACAGAATGCATTACTGATCTTAGTATTATTTTCTTTCTTTTGTCTGCTTTCATTAATTTTCTAAGAGGTACCAATCTTGTAAAGGCTCAAAGATTGGCACCAAGAAAAAAAAGGATAACCATCCATATTTTATTTAGTAAATGTAATTCTGTCTTCAAATGTCTTTATATCTGTATCTTTCTTTGTATTTAGGACTATACATGCTGCATCCTTTTCTAAAAATATTTTATTTATTTATTCATGAAAGACACACAGAGAGAAGCAGAGACATAGGCAGAGGGAGACGAAGGCTCCCCGTGGGGACCCCAATGTGAGACTTGATCCGAGGACCCCAGGATCAGGCCCTGAGCCAAAAGCAGAGAGCTCAACCACTGAGCCACCCAGGAGCCCTACATGCTGCATTATTATCTGTATCTGTGCTTTTATGGTGATTTTTACTCACCTATACTCTATTATAGTGTTCACACATTTAGTCTACCAGACAAGATTCCAGTAGAAAATTGATGGCACTGTCAAAAGTGTTCATAGAGAAGACTTTCCTGAAGGGATGATTCACAAAGGGATATAGGAACCAACAAAGCATTGTGAAACACCCAAACCCACCACAGAATAGTGGAGAGCTGTAGTCCTACCTCCTTATTTCCTGTCACCGTCTCATATGGATGAGCTTAACTGGAGGCCAGGGGTCAAGGTCATCTGGGTAAAGCGGTCCCCAGAGTTCAGCTTCCCAGGACATAGAGGAAGGTTACAAAGAACAAAGAATGAGTATAAGTGTAGTTGGGAGAGGTGTGTTATAAATGGAGGATGACCAACACAATCAAATAGGGTTTAGCATTGCTAAGGCAGCCTTCTATAAAAGTAAATGCATTGTCTTTTCAGATAGGGCATCAGAATCCCTATATATTCCCTAGTCCAGCTCTCTACCTGTGGGATAAGTAAAATGTAGTTTCCCCTCAGAATACCATTGCACAATTAGTATAAATAAGCCATACTTCAATGTCCAGAATAAATACTGCAAGTCTCATGGTCTCTGTTTTCCACTCTGGTAGACTACTCTTGAAGTATTACGTCTGGTCTTGGGCAAGACATTTAAAGAAGAGCATTAACCACCGAGTTTCCTCAGAATGATCATCATGGGGATAAAGAATGTGGAAATCATGTCTTATAGACACAGTATAGAGAAATGGATGCCCAAATTGAGTGAAAAAGGTCATGAGTGACATTTTTGAAGGGCCATGTTGGAGAAGAGAAATTGGATTTACTTACCTCAAATACAAGATGACAGAACTGTCTTGTTGACAATCAAGTGGAAATTTCAGGGAAGCAGAGTTTTTCTCAACATTAAAAATACAATGTAAAGCATTAGAATTTTCAGAAAACAATGGAGAGAATTGCTTAGTTATAAGTGACCTATATGTAGAGATAAGTTTACAGCTTCTTATGATGAATATCATAGAAATACATTTTTAAGGTTGGGAGCATAAGCAGAAAACTAATTTCACATCCATTTAGTGTTTGTAGCCATTATAGAAAAAAATTGGAGGGATATATATATATATATATATAGTAATAATAGTAAATACATGGTAAAATATAAATATAAAAATAAATCCTCTGACTGCTATATATTAGAATAAGAAATATAGATTCAAGGGAAATAATGTAAAGTAAAACAAACTGATCATCATATGCTATAGATGGACAAGACTTAGTTATCAACTTTCAGACAGCTAGGATGAGAAAAGCATTAAACACCCATTAGGAGAAAACATACTATATTTTTATAAGGATGCAAAGATTTTTTTTCCTTAAGATTTTAAGATTCTCTATGGAGCAGTTAATAGAAATAAAAACAGCAAATAATATGGCATAGTCAATTTATTGAAATACAACAATAGAAGCCCTGTGTTTGTTAGTAGTGAATGCTACATGCATCAAGAAGAGACAAATCAGACATATCCCACAACAGGTTACCAGTTAGTATTTGAGAGAATATGGGACAAAGGGTCTTAGAGGATTAGCAGAATTTTGAAAGAAAGAGAAGAAAAGAAGTTCTTCTATACAAAAGGAAGGGGAAAGCATAAGAAAATAAGCAAATATAAGAGTTGGCTAGAGTGAAAGATGAGCTAGAAAGAGTGAGGATAAGGCCTGAGCTAGAGATCTCAAATCTTGAACCAATGGTATCCATCTCCACTGATAGGATACCCAGCCTGACCCCCAAAACACCTTTTCTCTGCCCTCATGGCATGTTTTCACTGGGAGTGAGCTGCTGGTGATACCATTTAAACCATCACCATATATGTTAAAAGACTGCTTAAGAAAGAATTAATACTATTTTCAATGAACTAAAATTTACAACTTCTTTTTATTTTTCTATGTTTACCCTAAAGCTACTTTTTTAAGGAAGGAAAATTCTTTTACTCTAATCCTAATTTTCTGTATGTTCAAGTATAATCGGGATAATTTCTTTAAACTCCTCAGAGCCTGAAATAAGAGATATCTGGTTTCTGTGGCACGGTTATTAAATCTGGTAATTGTAATAATATGTTCTTTCTTTTCCATGTTTCCTTCTCAGCATGTTTTAGGCAACTACCATCTTGGCAATATCTTTCTTTCTACTTCAAAGTATACACTGAAGAGAGGAAGAGTTTATTAGAGCTTCCAACTGTTCAGAGGATGTCAAACAACTATATTTCTCTTACTCTTTCATTCATGATTGTTTCTGTCCTTGTTATTATGCAAATAAACATTATAATTTCAGCCAGGAAAGCCACACTTGAATGAAAAGGAGGAAGAGAAATGAAACTTTAGCAAAGGTTAAAATAGAAAGGATTTAACAGAAAGTTTCCTCTTTTCTCAATAATTCTATCAATTTAGACTTTGTCTCATAATGAGTAGTATATGCTGTGCAAGAGTAGTTTTATACTTGTATGTAGAGAAAAGCATAATTATTCTGTGAAATAATGGAAAATTAAGTAGTATAATGGCAACATTCAATGTATTTCCTTTGAATTAAAAAATTGAGTAAGGGAGTTTTTTTTAATTAAAAATTAAGTATTACAAAGGTTTAAGGATAATAGCAAATATTTGTTTAACAATTACTATACACTAGGCTTAATACCTATATATACTCACTTATTTAATTCTTATAACCATTCTCTTGAGGTAGGCAGTCTTGATAAGCCTTTTATATAGAAAAGGACACTCAGGAAGAGAGAGGTTATGTGTTCAGAGTTACTTGTTCAAAGTCATGAAGCAAATAAGAGCCAAATCTTGAGATCTAAACTCAGGAGAATTGTGAATTGAGTCTATTCATTAATTGCCTATAAATGCAGTGGTAACCATACAATCTCTTAGAATAATACCTGGTGCAGTGTAAAGCCTACATAAGTGGCTTTGGAGAAAACCTTATGATATTAAGTCAGGTTTCCCATTTTTTTTCTTCCAATTTTACTGAAATATAATTGCCATACAGCTGTGTGTAAGGTTAAGACATACAGCATAATGATTTCATATATTGCAAAATGATCATCACGATAAGTGTAGTTAACATCCATCATACATACATATATATATATATACACATATCATATAAATATATATTTTTCCTTATGAGGAGGAGAACTTTTAGGGCTTACTCTGTTAACAGCTTTGAAATACAGCATGTCGCGATGTGGGCTACAGCCAGCATGTTGTACCTCACCTCCCCAGTCCTTATTTGTCTTATAACTGGAAGTTTGTTCCTTTCCATCGTCTTCTTAGGTGAAGGTGATGAGAAGCCTTTTATTCCTACCTCTACTCCTTTTTTATGCCAGTTGCCTTTTTTGTCACCTCCCTACCTCCCAGGCTAGATCCCTTTTTCTTTAGTTACTAACAAAGAAGGTTGCTCTGATTTTTGAGGCTGTGCTTCAATTTTAGTTTAAGTGGTGCTCAAGGTATTTCCTGCCCACAAGCAACAAGTTCTCTCCTCCTCTGACTTCTCTCTCACCTCTTGGCAAAGTCATGATAAGCCGATTCTGCTTGTCTTTCTCCTTTTATTTCTTTTTCCTGTTTTTACTTTTATTTGCATTTATTTTATGGAGAATTTACTCCCAGGCCATAAATATTAATTTCTTCAATTTCTTCTGGGATATCTTTTGCTTCTGTGCAACCTCTTCTTCTGTTTGAAGAGCAATCTGCTTTTTCAGTACAGATCACGTCAGTGTGGCAGGGAGAGCACAGTAGTGGTTCATCAGCCATGAGCCCTGTACATTCAACACCACATCTTAGGGGCTTTGCTCATCTGGATGTGCTCCATGATCAGAGAATCTACATCTAAACCCTTGAGTTCAGCATTATTCTCTGCATTTTTAAGCATGTGCAGTAAAAATTCAGCACTCTTTTTGGGGCATCTGTGTCCAGCCCCGCTGTTTAGCCTGGACACACTTGCCACTTCCCTTTTTCTAACATTGTAGCGATGGAATGGCACACATGGCTTCTGCAAAGTGGCATCCTTCAGATACTTGGTGGCTTTTTCCCATATGCATACCCTTGATGCAGAAAATGGGTATTTTCATACGTGTTCTTAAAGTGAACACAAAGATTTGAACATCTTGGTTTGCATGATTTTGTTGGATTTTTTGGGTCAAGTAAATAGTGAACCATTTTCAGAGATCCACTTGGGTTGCTCACAGGAAGAGCTTTCCCTTTTTCATCAGCTGAACCCCTGAAGAGTACCTGGGGTTCACCCTTGACTCTTTCTCTGATTTAGCTGGCCTTTGGCATTAGCCAATAGAATTAGGTTTTGTTTTGTTTTTTTTTTTTCCCATCTCAACATCTTGTCATTTGTAAATGTGCTTTCTTAAATATATATCACTGTGTATGGAGCTAACATCAACCATCTTTAAGCAATACTGTATTTTCAAAAATAAGTTTTTCTCACCCGTGGATCTCTCTTTTTTCTAAAGTTGGTTTTATTAAAGCACGAGGACAGGACCTGTGGGTAGAAAGAGCTGCCTCACCTATGGATCTACTTTATGTGAAGTTCTAACTCATATGGCTTTTAAGATTTTACTTCATTATGACCAAATAATTTATTTCTTTTTCAAGTGTATTTTAATTTGAAAGCAGGAATGTTTTCCACTGGACACTGTTGTGTAACCAACAATGCCATTTGAAAGGCACTTTGCAAAGAAGTCTATATACATTGTCATGTATCCCCCTGTACTGAACTGTACTGAAGAAATAACTGGGGCAATGTCACACTACCCCAGGAACTTAACAGCAGATACTACTATGGCACGCTCACAGGTAGAGGCATCGTCTAGTTATTATCTAATTTTAAAAAAGCAATATTTTATTAGGTGAAGTGGCAGATAATACATCACCAGGCTGATTCTTCATAATAGGTTTCAATATTTAACATAAAATCAGCAGATTTTCAGACCATCTATAATGCATTCAATGATATCAAGCTTTCAGAATTTTCTTCCATAGATGGCAATAGAGGATCTTCTCTTTCTTCACAATTAAACATCTGCTATTTGGGGTATTTTTCAATGATGCAAATCCTCTCAAACTTTTCTTCTAGCTCTAGCTTTTACTAATTTCCTGTACACTTTGCTTGTTAATATTAATTTCCTATGACTTTCAACCTCATGAGTTTTTGAAATTTTTGTAATATTCATTGAAATGTCCCAGGATTTTTTTTAAAGATTTTATTTATTTATTCATGAGAGACACAGAGAGAGAGGAAGAGACACAGGCAGAGGGAGAAGCAGGCTCCATTCAGGGAGCCCAGTGTGGGACTCGATCCCGGGACCCCGGAATCATGCCCTGGGCCAAAGGCAGATGCTCAACCACTGAGCCACCCAGGTGTCCCAGATTTTTGTTTTAATCAACCCATCATCTTTTAGGATTAGCAAAAAGATTGTTACTTATATTAAGTTTTAATTAGTCAAATAATGTGAACTACATGGGGATGTACATGGGTTAACTAACCTAGCTGTTACCTTCAGAAAGTATTCCTGCACTTCTGATACTGGAAGTTCAAACTGTTTTATTTTTTGTCCAAAAATAAGTTTAGCAATAGCTATACATATGCCAATAATGAATGAGAAGTAATATTCTATATTAGGAGAATGCAGAAACAAAAATTTAAGAATTCCCCAAAATATCAACATAATTAACTACATAAAATCTTTATATGTAAAAAGGACAAAAGCAGAAGAAAAATATGTTAAAGTTCTGCATTTCATATTAATTACATCTTTATGTTCTGTGAACCAATTATTAAAATATATTAAAATTTAATAATGAGAAGTATGGTGATCAGGTCTTTCTTCCCTCAAAACATAGTAAATAGTAGCAGAACAAAAGGAGATTAATTTAACCTTTCAAGTGACAAAGATATGCAAAGAAATTACAATGAACTACAACATGATGTGCTAATTTGACAAACTTTTTGAAAAAATTATATCTAAACTTATAAGACTGCAAGAAAGCAAGAGAATCTTTACTCTCTTGCATTGCTGATGATAGTGTAACTTGGTGCCACTGTTTTGTAATGGAATCCATGACAGCAGTCAATGAAAATGGATTTTAGGCTGAGGGATGGATGCCTGTGGCACTGAATTCTTTTCAGGTAACTTAGGTCATTTTCAGAATTTCTATCTTTAGGAATTTTACTGTTTCAAAATGAAGTGTCTATGTACGTATCTATATTATAATCTGTATTTCATCACCTTTATTCCTTTTTTTTTAATTTTTATTTATTTATGATAGTCACAGAGAGAGAGAGAGAGAGAGGCAGAGACACAGGCAGAGGGAGAAGCAGGCTCCATGCACCGGGAGCCTGATGTGGGATTCGATCCCGGGTCTCCAGGATCGCGCCCTGGGCCAAAGGCAAGCGCCAAACCACTGCGCCACACAGGGATCCCTCATCACCTTTATTCCTGATGTTCAGATCCTCATACATGTCTTAAGTGAAAGAATCATATTTGCTTAATTTTTTTGATTTGTTGCAATTTTGTAGATTTCTCTGTTAATCTCATGAATGGAATGAATAAACGACACACACACAGAGTGTTTTGGAATTAAGATATTGTTTTTGTTCACTATCCACAGACCTTGATTCTTGTAAACAACAAAATTAGCAAAATCAGCCCTGGAGCATTTACACCTTTGTTGAAATTGGAACGACTTTATCTGTCCAAGAATCATCTGAAGGAATTGCCAGAAAAAATGCCCAAAACTCTTCAGGAGCTGCGTGCCCATGAGAATGAGATCACCAAAGTTCGAAAAGCTGTGTTCAATGGACTGAACCAGATGATCGTCGTAGGTACAGATATTCTTATAACTCTAAGGCCAGGATGGAAGGTCCACCTTAAAAGATTCCAAGTAAGCCATAGCTGCAGGAAAGGAAATTAGCTAGAACTTAGATGTCTTTAGCCTATAGGAGTAACAGTAGCAAGATCAGCAGAATTGAGATTTTGAATCTGTGCATTATAATGTTTTTATTCTTCGTCCTTGAGGATCTGAGGACGTGGAGAAAACTGAAAGTCACCCTACTGCATGCCCAAGATGTGGGATGGAATTAAGTAGTGATTAATTAGAGATATGTGGTGATACCTTTCCATCATGGGAATTGTTTCTATTGTGAACATCTATAAATCATTTGCTTTAAAGAGCAAGTTCTACTGTTTAGCTCTATGCATGGTAAAAAAAAAAAAAGGTGATTTTATAATTGTTGTACAAGATGCTAATTTCAAATTATTTAATGTTTTAATTCATCTGAAGAAAGTAATAGCCCCATAATAAGTGTGACTTATTAGCACTTGGTTTTTGTTGATTTCTGTGCAAACCTGTGTATGCACTTGAAATAATTTTGGTCACTGTTCTTGCCACTATTGCTTTTTTTGTAAATCTTTGTGTTTTGTTGTTGTGTCTGTTTGTTGTTTGTTTTAAAAAGAGAAAATTTTACCTCAGTTTGCTATCCCTCTGAAGAGTGTGTCTTTTAATTTCTCTTTTGCTTCTCAGACAAGAAACAAATCTTAAAATCCTTGTTGAAACTGTACTCTGGCGTGCAATACCCTCGTATTGTCCACTAAAACTTTGCACTTCTTGTTTTTGTAGAGCTGGGCACCAACCCCCTGAAGAGTTCAGGGATTGAAAATGGAGCCTTCCAGGGAATGAAGAAGCTTTCCTATATCCGCATCGCTGACACCAATATAACTACCATCCCTCAAGGTGATAGAAAATTCCCCAAGGCAGTTTGAACACCTAAATCTAAAACCTTTAGCATTTAAAAAAATTGTTTTGGAAACTTAAATGGTGACTGAAGTAGCCAGTGTTATTTCTAGTAAATAGTAAATTCTCTACCCGGAAGTATTTCTGTTGCTCTGGATGACCCCTGGGCCATCAAGGCCTACTGTAGAGGTAGCTAGACACTTTTTTAAATGAAAGTTTTTGTATGTTTCTTAAAGATTTATTTATTTATTCATGAGAGACAGAGACACAGGCAGAGGGAGAAGCAGGCTGCTCCATGCAGGTTGCCCGACGTGGGACCCGGGTCTCCAGGATCATGCCCTGGGCCGAAGGTGGCACCAGACCGCTGAGCCACCCAGGCTGCCCTAGCTAGACCCTTTTACCTATAAAGTAATATATTCTCATTCTTCTAGTCAACACTAGTGAAAATGTGTTCCTTAGGCACAGAGGAGAAAATATTTCCTTTTTCCTTTCCAGGTTCGTTTTCATATTGGAGGAATTGTTTCTTCCTTCCTCCCATCTCTTCTAAGATATAACTTAGCACACAATGATTTCATATTAAAAAATTGTAATTAAAAAAAATTGTGATAGCCCAAAGGAAAAAGTACAGTAATTAAGAAAAAACAAAAACAAAATAAAACAACGCAGAATACCTTAATGACATTAAAAAAAAAGAAAAAAAAAGAAAGAAACCTCTGAAACTGAGCGAGGTTTTACTTTGAGTCTCCAAACTTTTAGCGAACTCCTTTCCATCTTAGGACATTTCAGGCATTATTATCTGAATAACAGCATCCACAGGGCCATGCTCTTATATAATAGTGGCAGTTGTATGTGGTAGGGTGGGTTTTGGTTTGTATGCTTGAGTTTAGTTTGTCCCTAATTGGCTCTAAGGTCTTGGGCAAGTTATTCAATATTTATGCCTCAATTTCTTTATCTGTGAAGGGATAATAATACTAATATACAACTCATTAGTTTGTCTTAAAATTTAAAAACGAACTAGAGAAATAACTGGCATGCCGATAAGTAGTGGATTAATATTACCTTTTATTATTTCTTAAAAATATTTTGACACTCATTTTGCTAAGGCAGAGTACCAAACACCCGGGAAAGGACAGTGAAGTGGGTATACTTACTACCTGCCTTCAAGGAGCTTATTGCCTAGAGCAAGACCAAACAGGTGCACAGCAGTTATCACACAGCCCTGTGCTAAGTACTACCTGGGAGAGGCACCCAAGCCAGTCTTTGTGAATCGGAAAAGAAATCAAATCACCAAAAAGCAATTCCTCTAATTTTCACATTTTCCTTGCTCCAGGGTTTTAGTCTCACAAAAGCCCCTCTATATTCTCAAATTTTCCCCTCCATCTGGCCCTTCCTCAGCTTAGATACCTTGTTCTTGGACTAGGTACAAATGTAGGTTCTTGCCCACAGAAAACTATCACCCTTCACTGAGCTTCCAGAGACATTTCAGCTCCTAGGAGTACATACTCCACAGAATGGTTTCTTAACACCCCTTGCCCTCTCCACAGTCTTTTTTCTACAGAAGATATTTTTATGCCCATAATAGCAACTACTGGTATAGATAAGATGAATCAATCGATCGATCTATCGATAGATATTGATCTACAGTTTATCAAGCACCTTCCTATTGGGCCTCCAACTTGTTGCACTGTAATAAGTGTATTTTTTAATCCTTAGTGCAGATGTGTATATATCTACATATACATGATATATATGTTATATATAATATTTATATGATCCCCAATGCAGATGTATATATCTTTATATTTTTAATATATTTTATAATTTACTACTATTTTAAAATTTTAATTATATTTTTACATATTACATGTACACATATACCTTGCCCAAAGCTATAGAGTTATAACAGGTGAAGTAAAGAAGCCGGAATTTAAAGTTCAGGTCCTTTCCACTACTTCATGCTGTCAGATGACTTGCATTAAACACCATCTTTGACTTTGCTCCTTCTTAATGCATCCTCCAAAATAGGCCTCGGGAACACATTTCATCACCTAGTGATCTGTATTCCTTATGTCTTCTCCCTATCCTAGATGCCCTTTCCTCACTATCTCTAGCCTACTTTTATGTATTAAACACTAACTATAAAAATTATAGTAACTAAATTTCGTTAAGCATGTATTGAATACCAGGTATTGTGCCAAGTATTTTTTAAGGATTCTTCTCTATGAGTCTTGGACCATTCCTCTATAGTAATTTTATCATAGCTGTTTAATACATGAGGAAAATGAAGCTTAAAGACAGGAAGTAAATGGTGCCCAAGGTCCTGGAGCTAGGATATGGCCAAGCTGGGGCTGCACTGTGCTGATGCAGAGCTCATGAGCATGAGCATTGTCACCAGCTGCCACCTAAGTCCTCCCTCTCATGCTCATTTATGCCAATCACATATATGGGCCTGCTTTCCTCGACCTGACCCTTACGCTTGAACATTGCCAGCCTCTGGGAGTCTGAATGTTCACACACTATCTACCATCAGGGAGGGAAACACAAGGCAGTGCAGCCAAGTGGAGTTATGACAGGTCTGACTCGGCCACTTAGTTGTCCTGGGGCTTCAGGCTGATGACCCCAGATCTCTAATCCCTCAGTTTCACAGTCTGTAAAATGCAGGTTTGGTGACATCTATCTTCTAGATTATCTGTGTGGATTAAAAGGCACAGGTAAGACTTATAATGTGCCAGCATAGTATCTGGGATAAAATAAGGTCTCAATATATTTACCTTAAAAAGGGAAAGGGAAATACAAAATTAAAAAAAAATTGACTAAAAAATTAATAAAAAATTAACTAGAGCAAAGGTTAGTGGTATCTCTTGATAAATGTGCCTGTCTCTATCCTATTGTGAAGTTTTCTTACAGTCAAACTTTCTCCTGGTTATAACTTTCCTTTTGGGAAACTGGTACTGCAATGGGGGAGACACGTAGAACTTAGGTAAGCGTTATGGATGTGACAGTAATTGTCATTCTAGAGACACTGCCTTTTAAAAACATCTTTTCATGGTGATAGGAGTGAAAAGATGTGTGTTCAGTTTGCTTTGTTATATGTTCACTTGCTAATTACTTACAGGAGCATTTTAAAAATCTACATTGGTTTATTCTAAGGAGACTCGAGTGGTTGAAATCCCTTATTCCAAGAGTGACTGTGGTTTCCTGATATTGAGTCATAAGAAATGACACAGTTGTGATTTTGTTGCCAGACCTCCAAGCCCAGAGTCTCCAGGTCATGCAAATGAACACTGAACTCAAGAGACAGTTTATTAGAGAGAGCTTGCATACAGGGGAGCCGACAGGAAAGAGGAATGTTGCTGTCTGGAGGGATATTGTGCAAGGAACGGAAAGGCACTTTTCCGGGGGGCAAAGGGCAGGGAGTGGGGAAGCATTCTTCAATCCCACAGTCATTATCTTGTGGTCATTACTTTTCAGTGGACACAAGACAATCACAGGATGCTTTTCTCCATGGTTGACATTCTTTCAGGGCTCCTGGAAAATAGAAATACTTGTGCAAGCAGGCTTTCAATTGTTACTTCCAATTTTGTCCAGACAACCATTACTCCTAACAACGATTATCTCATTTATTCGCTCTCTCAGAAGGAGGTATTTGTCTCTGAGTGGATGGAAACTTTTAACCTTTGCCTCAGACCAGTGGTTTATAGGGATTGAATCCCTCTTGCTGTTCCTATACTGTCTCAATTTCTTTTCCTTAGTGAAGAGCATGCTGTTTTAACTCCCTCTGACCATCTCAGAGAGAGCATATCACATTCCCTACTTAGCAGCTAGATGACCTCTAAAATTTGTAATTTTGAGTCTCTGTTTCTTCGTCTATGAAAGGAGGTTAACAAAAAATAATTTGTAAACTGAAAAAATTAAAGGAGCCAGGTTAGAAAAAAGTGCCAGTATCTGTTTGCCACAATACAGACTACCTGGTGAGTAGAAGAGGTTCCCTTCCTTAGCATCTCCTACACAGAGCATAGTGCCACAGAGAAACTCATGAGAAGTTCAAGTCAAACAAGGACGAAACTTCTACATCCAATAGACAGTATTCAGAAAAAAAAAAAAAAAAAAAAAAAGACAGTATTCAGTGGTGTTCAGTGAAAATTCTCATACCAAACATAACCTGCAGTTTTTCAGTTTTGTTCCTGATGGACAAATAACCAGCACATTCTGCTAAGCAGATGTTGGTTCTACGTGTAACCAATTTGCTCTTTTCTTTGTAGTTGTTGCTATTCTTGTAAGTGGAACAATATGCTCTTTAAAAAGCTGTATAATAGCGTAATATATGCTCAGATGGCAGGAGGAAATGAAAATAAAATACTTAAACGTTTTTATTAATATTACTAAATTTCTAGAAACCATAGCCTTTCAAGGAGTACCATGCAGGGGTTGCATGGATACTTTGGATCTAAATTTATTTCCTCAGGTGTTCTACATATGGCAGATGCCTCGATTATATAGGCTTCAGCATTCCTCTTGTGTAAAGAAAAAGCCTTGATTGAAAAGATCCAAGTAAGCTTTCACTCTTTCTACACATCCATGTTGCAGAGGCATTTGATGTTTTGGTTTGCCTGTTTGTTTGTTTTTTAATGTGGAAAAGCCAATGAAGACTAAGGCCAGAACGGTCTATTGGTGTTCATGATTTATGATACTCATTGCTGAAATACCTAGTTAAATTCGTATATAGGTTTCACTTATACCTAATCTCTTTCTTTTAAAATATTTATTTACATTCAATTTGCCAACATATAGTATAACACCCAGTGCTCCTCTCATCATGTCCTAATCTCTTTCTTAGAGTTCAAATGCTTCTCTCACTTTAGAGTTGGCATCTTTCATCAGTGACAGTGTTAGCTTAGTAACAGAGGTGTGTAAGAAACTAATGAGATTCAAGGTTTGACTTCAGTTCTCCGATTGTATCCAAACAATCACTGGGACAAAAATCTAGGAAGTGATCAATGCACTCCATGTTCTCGTTAAAATTGATCTGCAAGAAAAGCAAAAAGTGCTGTAGTACTCCCCAAAGCATATATTATTACGAAAGGGATGAAGGAAAAGACAAAAAGCAAAAGCGATGAAAAAGATGAAAAACAAATCCTTTAAAACTTCATGTCTTTTCGCAAATTGATTGGTGGCCTTTGCACTGGTTGTCTTTCTACATCCTGTAATTACGTTTCTCTGCTAGTCTAACATTCCGTATTTCTGTATTTCCAGGTCTTCCTCCTTCCCTTACTGAATTACATCTTGAAGGCAACAAAATCACCAAGGTTGATGCATCTAGCCTGAAAGGACTGAATAATTTGGCTAAGTAATAATATTCTCTCATCATCTTATACCATAAAATGGCCAGATATATCAGTGCCTACATGCTCAGGATTAGACATACAATGGGTGGTTTTTGACCCTACCACATTTTTGTTGTTGCTCCTAACAACCTCAAACCTCAGCATGCCCAATTATTTCTTTAAAAAACAATGAACTAGCATACATAACCATGAAAATTATCTACTATATTGTTTTGAGATTAAGACCTATTTTATGCACAAGGTATCCGAGTTCAGTCAAGGTATCAGTATGTTCAGTCAATATGTTCTAACTTAGTTGCATTAAACAGAAGGTTGGGTGGCTCAGCGGTTTAGCGCCGCCTTTGGGTGATCCTGGAGTCTTAGGATCGAGTCCCATGTCAGGCTCCCTGCATGGAGCCTGCTTCTCCCTCTGCCTGTGTCTCTGCCTCTCTCTGTCTCTCATGAATAGATAAATAAAAATCTTAAAAAAAATAAAAAATAAAAATAAGCAGAAGGTTAAGTAAATTACAACAGAATATTCCGAATTTGAAAATGTCTTAAAATGAAAGCTACCAGGACATGGAAATATTGGGCATCCCACACTATAGTACTGGAATAATTACAATGCAATTCTCTCACCTCCATTTTTTGAAGAGTCTTAAAATGTTTCTGGACATTTAGTGTATTCTAACAAAAGAAGTTGTTGTTGGTTTTTTTTTTTTTTTCCTAGCCGTTCTTACCTTTTTCTTTTTTCCTGATAGATAATCATTTATTCCTCTGCTGCTTTCTAGCCTAACTTTAATCTTTCTACGTTAACTGGTTACTGGTTAAGTAATAAACTGGTTAAGTAATAAACTGGTTAAGTAATAAACTGGTTAAGTAATAAAAAGAGGGTAATGCTTGCAAACTATTTGTTTATCTTCAAGGAATACTCTGCTCTTGAACTGTATTACTGAATACTCTTATAAAGGAGCACAGTGTTATGCCAAACTGACTTACTCCTCCTTTGTCTTTATAAATTTTATGGTAGCCAAACAAATATAAAGTATATCCTTGAGAATTAGTTAAGACCAGATGATGTATAATATGGCTTTTCCCATTTCTGTGGCGATTTCCCAGTATGCTGGTGGATGGTGAAGGCTGAAGGTAAGCATGTGCATGGGACTCTAGCTGTAGTATCTTACCCTGGTGTCTCAAGAGATAAGAAATCATTTAAAGCTATATTTTTTTAATTAAAAAAATTTTTTTAAACATTTTATTTATTTGAGGGAGACGCCAAGCATGAGCAGGGCAAAGAGGCAGAGGAAGAGAGGAAGGGAGAAGCAGGCTCCCCACTGGACAAGGAGCATGATACAGGGCTCCATCCCATGACCCTGAGATCATGGCCTGAGCCAAAGGCAGACACTTAACTGACTGAGCCACCCAGGCGCCCCAATCTAAAGACATTTTAATTACAGTCTCTAATATAGCAAATATATTTCAGAATAGTATTATGCATCACTGACCTTTGTAATCTTGTCCTTTTAGTTGCAGAAAAATGTAGGAAAATAAGTTCCATTGCCTATTGTGTAGGACAGCTAGTAGTAGTAGTAGTAGTAGTAGTAGGGATGAAAAATGATCTAATTTCAAATATAGTAAATCCTTAATAATATTTGTGCCTTTTTAGAAAAAAAATTATTTTGTACTGAAAGTAGAATGGAGATTTTTAGAAAATTCCCTTAATTAAAAATTGGAGCAGATTGGCTCATTGACCAAGCAAACTTTTTCAACTTTTTAATTTATCAAACAAATTTCCTTTTGGAATCAAGTCCACAGAAATCTGTCTACGAAACCATCACATCATCGTGTTGTTTATTCTTCACTGATGTTGGAACACGAGAGGTATTTTGGTGTTGAAAATCAAAACTGTGAAAAGAAGGGAAAAGCAGCCACTGTTTTCAAACATTGGTGTATGGCAAATATTCCAATTAGTTAAGAGGAACAAGTGGGAAGAAAATAGTATATGCCTCTCTCCAAAAATATAGGATGGTTTTCAGGCAAACTTGTTGTCTGTTATACTCGTATACCTATATGATCATCTCTCTTACTAGGTGGATTTTAGTCTTTGACGGGAAGAATCATGGTTTTTGAGCCATGTGTGCCCTGTCTTCATAAGCCTTCATAAGCTCTGTCTTCATAATATCTTGAACATAGTAGGTCCTCAAAAACATTTGTTGATTGCATATATAAATAAATCATCAGAAAAGCAAAGTTTCTTTGAATCCATTATTAGGAATGTCATATCCTAAAACTGTATTAGCCCAACATTGGATATGGGACTTGAAGTGTTATAAGGAATAGGAGATATAATTCTGTGTCTGAGGTAAATGTCTAAGACTAGGGGAAAAACAAAAGTTTCTCAGTCAAGATGCCGGGTTAATAATCCATAGCTAAGATAAACTAACCATTTTATTAATACCCTAAAATCAATATACCATGATTTCAATTACTTCAAATACCAAATCATGATTAAAATTGAAGGAATTTGGTTACATAAACCAGAATCTAAATCCCAAAAGGGTTCAGAGATCAGAACTAGCTGAAGGCAAGCAAAACTTTCCTAGGAAAATTTCCCTAGCCTATTCTATTACATTTCAAAGGACATTTCAAGAGGACATTTCGTCCTCTTTCTCTCCCTTGGAACTTTCTGGCTTTCCTTACCTTGTGGCTTCATCCCTGGTATCCCCTTTCCATCCTTTTGGATTGGCAGCACCCTGGTTTTGATGGAGAGTCATTCATCCCCAGAATGTCAAATAAATCAACCTTGTCTCCAAGTTGACTTCTGCCTTTTGAATCCCATTTACTAATAAGGGACCTCACAGCTGCAGAACTTTCACCTTGTATGGATTTAATTTTAAAAATGCAACCCAAAACTTTGAGTGGCATTGTATAAGAAAGGTCAAAGGGGCCAAGAAAGAGACACCTAGGTCAGAGATCAGGGCCAGAAGCCAGGAAAGTCGGCCACAGGCAAATTCTGATAGTAACAAATGGTCACTGATAAACAAAAGCAAAATACCAATTCTGTTAACCTTCCTGGCAGGTAGGTTTATTGATTCATTAGAACCTTCTACTTTTTATTTCCAATGAATAAATTCACATGATAAATATACAGTTGTTTGGTTTCTGAAGTGACCAAAATGACGATGCTATTCCTTATCGTTTTCTCTGGAGTGAATTGGTTATATTCATTACATATAGAAATCAACTCAACAACTATTCATTGATCATAACCAGCTCCGTGCTAGTACTGGATATGCCCCAAACTGTCATTTTTCTCTAGGAGAGATACATAAGTACACCCCTTGAGTTTTTTAAGAGGGTGACAACAGGAAAATTTGCTAGGAGATGCCTGTCCAGTCTGGTACTGTCAGAGGGGTTTCAAAGACAGTGGCTCTAAGCTGGGAATTTAAGAACAAATGGGCTTTATCCCAGTTCAGAAAGGTTGGAAAAAGCATTCTAGGCAAAGGGAACAGTAAGTGCAAAAACAAAGTCCTTTTTCTTTGACTTGAGAAATCACACAATGCCCGTAAGAAAGGCGTCCGTGTGCAGTGCATGCATTCATATCTGCTTTCTTTTACAGGTTGGGACTGAGTTTTAACAGCATCTCTGCTGTTGACAATGGCACTCTAGCCAACACTCCTCATCTGAGGGAGCTTCACTTGGACAACAATAAGCTCATCAGAGTACCCGGTGGGCTGGCGGAGCATAAGTACATCCAGGTAACACAATAGCACTAAATAGTGCGAGGAGTATCTAGGGAGCCGGCCCTCCCTACTGGGATGTCAGGAGGCAGGAAGCTCTGCTTAGAAATCTTTTGGCAAAAGGTATTTTTAATGTTTCCATGCAAGTATTCATTCATATGTTTCATGAAAAATATAGGTTTAAATTATTATTTTTTTAAAATAGGACTTTTACCGTAAACAATGTAGTGCTGTCTTCCAGAATCTCATTTTTTTTAAAGATTTTATTTATTTATTCATGAGAGATACAGAGAGAGAGAGGTAGAGACAAAGGCAGAGGGAGAAGCAGGCTCCCTGCAGGGAGTCCGATGTGGGACTCCATCCCGGGACTCCAGGGTCACGACCTGGGCCGAAGGCAGGGGCTAAACCCCTGAGCCACCCAGGCATCCCAGAATCTCATATTTTTAATGAAGCAGGTAAAGTATTTTCAAGACAGATCAGTGGAACAGAAACATAATAAGGGTTGAAAAAGATGATGTAATCCGTGAAGCATAGACAAGAAATAAAATAGCAGTTTTAACTTTTAGCTTCAACAGGTGTCACATAGTTCAAAAGGGAATGTTTTGACTGTGTGACTCAGTTAGCTTTATATAAATTATCGAGTTATACCACATTCTTAAGCATAAGAAGGTACGACCCATTGGTCCATGTGGTAACAGAGCTTTCTAGTCTGTAAATCCATAAATGTAAGTCCTGCTTGTTAGTTTAAATAGTAACAATATTTTCATATGTATCAACATAACACTTCCATTGTTACTTTGAGGAAATAGAACAAATGTGTTATTCAAATTTTATGTCCAAAAAATTAATAATATTAATAATTCATAGATTTTATGTATTTGCCTTTTTTACCTAAATTTTCAGTTTCATTAAAGGTCATATTTAAATTGTTTCTTTCAGAAATTCATATAGGTGCTTAGTTTAATGGTGATGATTCAGAAGTTATACCTTGGGGTCCCTGGGTGGCTCAATCAGTTGAGCATCAGACTCAAGGGGCCAAGGTTATGATGTCAGGGTCGTGAGACTCAACCCAGCACAGAGTTTGCTTAAGATTCTCTCTTCCTCTTCCTATGCCCCTCCTGCCATGTTCGTGCTCTCTCTGTCAAATAAATAGATCTTAAAAAAAAAAAAAAAAGGAGAGAGAGATTATACCTTGACATTGATGCTCTATCATAGGTAAATCCTTTTTATAAAGTTGCCATTTTTGGTAATGTAGTATTTCAGCTTCTTTTTCAGATTCTTTGCTTGGGGTTCAAAATAAACTTATCCCTTAATCTGCTGTCAATTATGTCAATATGTTCCTGATCTCTAAATTTTTACAAAGTTGTGACAAAAACTCCAAATGAAATTAATATATCATGATTTACATAAGGTCTCTGTTTGTAGTGGGCATTTTTTTGGGGGGGGGTTGTTTTGTCTTCATTTTTATATCCCAGAGTAATGAGTTTTACCTTCTTGATTGTTGTTTTTTGAATGCCAGTCTGGATATATTATTGAGTTCATAAAATAAGTTAAATGAGTTAATTAAGAACATTTATGGGATGGGCTAGATAGGCTAGGCTAGGCTAAATGGAAAATAAAATATTACTGTAATGGCATTTCCATTAAAATTTTGTTTAAATGCACATGTTCACATATACTAAACATATGTATTGTGTTTCTTGTGTGGGTCACAGAGAAAAAATTATAAAGCATGCTATTTTGTAATCTTTGTTGAATATCAGCAAATCTCATGGGCATTCACACAGGGCCTCATTCTACGTTTTTCATCTAAGTTGGCTGTCCATGCACCCATTTCATCTCCCTTCTTAGGGATTTCACCTATTTTACTGTCTTTTGTGCAAATATATAACTCAGTTATTTTTATTAAAACTATATACTTCTTGGGATCCCTGGGTGGCGCAGTGGTTTGGCGCTTGCCTTTGGCCCGGGGCGCGATCCTGGAGACCCAGGATCGAATCCCACATCGGGCTCCCGGTGCATGGAGCCTGCTTCTCCCTCTGCCTGTGTCTCTGCCTCTCTCTCTCTCTGTGTGACTATCATAAATAAATAAATAAAATTTAAAAAAAAAAAAAAAACTATATACTTCTTCTGCCATCACCACAATCCAATTCTTTATTTTTTTTTGTTTTTGAAGATTTTATTTATTCATTTCAGAGCGAGCATGAGCAGGGGGAGAGGCAAAGGGGGAGGGAGAAGCAGACTCTGCTGAGCTGGGAGCCTGCCCATAGATCCTGAGATCATGACCTGAGCCGAAGGCAGATACTTAAATAACTGAGTCACCCAGGTGGTCTTAATCACAATCCAGTTCTAACATTTCTATTACCCCCCAAATATTCCTCTTATCTTATTTCTAGTCAATTTTCAACCTCATCTTCTACAGGAAATCATTCATCTTCTTTCCACTTCCGTGGATTTGCTTTTGCTTGAAATTTCATATAAATAGGGTCAGTTATTGTAATGATTTTAGGTATCATAGCAGGAGTCATAGCACGCATGAGTAGTTCATTAATTTTTATTGGTGAATAGCTTTCCATCGTATGGGTATACTACATTTGTTTGCTAGCACTACTCGTTTTGATTACTCTTTAGCTTTTGATTGTGTTTTGAAATTGGGAGTGAAGGTCTTTTAACTTTGTTCTTATTTTTAAACCATTTTTGAAGATTTATTTATTTATTTATTTGAGATAGAGCGAGTGAGTGTGCATGAATGGGGGCATGAACGGAAAGGCAGAAGGAGAGGGAGAAACAGACCCCTTGCTGAGCAGAGAGCCGGATGCAAGGCAGATGCAAGGCTTGATCCCAGGACCCTGAGATCATGACCTGAGCCGAAGAGAGACGCTCAACCAACCGAGCCCCAACTTTGTTCTTATTTTTTAAAATGGTCTTGGATATTGGCTATTCTTGTTTCTTCACTATTCTTTTTCCTTCATATTTTCCTATAAATTTTAGAATCAGCTTGTTTGTTTTTGGAAAAATAGCCTGCTAGACTCTAAGCAGGACTGCGGTGAATCCATAGATCAATTAGGAGAGAATTGTCATCTTAATAATATTGAATGTTCCAATTCATAAGCATGGAATATATCTCCATTTCATGTTATTTAATTTTTCACAGCAATGTTTTTTTTTTCATTTTTAGTATACCCATCTTACATTCTTTTATTAAGTGTATCCTTATTTTTTTTATTATTTTTGGTGTTGCTGTCAATGAATTGTTAACCTTAATTTCATTTTTGAATTGTTTTTTATGAAAATATAATTGATTTTGTACATCAATCTTCTGTTCCAGTACTATGCGAAAATTGTTTTTAGTGGCAGAAATTTTTGTGCACTTCTTTGGATATTCCATATTTGGTATCATGCCATTTGCACATAAAGACAGTTTTAATTATTCTTATTGGAATTATTTTCCATTTATTCTTGCTTCATTGCACTGGCTAGAATCTTCAGTGCGGTATTGAATAGAATTGATGAAATCAGATATCTTTGCCTTGTTTGCTATTTTAAGTCAGAGGTGGACATTCAATCTTTTAACATTAAGCATGACATTAAGTAAAAGTTTTTTGTAGAAGCTCTTTATCAAGTTGAGAAAGTTCTGTTCTTAAGTTTATTGAAAATTTTTATCACGAATGTGTATTCAAATGCTTTCTTTGTGTATCTGTTGAGATTATCATGTGGTTTTGCCTTTTATTATTTTAATATAGTATATTAAATTAATTAATTTTCAGTTAAACCAGTTTTACATTTTTGAGATAAATCATGTTTGGTCTTGGTCATGGTATATAATCTTTTCATTTGTTATGAAATAGTTTCCTAATATTTTGTTAAAGTTCTTTGTCTATATTTGTATGAAATATTTGATTACAAATTGTGTGTGTATGTGCGATGATTTTTCTCTGCCTTTAATAATAGAAAATACTGACCTCAAAAAAAAAAAAAGAAAAAAGAAAATACTGACCTCATAAAATGAATTGGGAATCTAGCTTTCTTTTTTACACAGACTAATACTTTATCCTTGATATTTTTTTCTCTTCAGTATTAGCCATCAACTCTAACCAAACATGTCTTCCTTTTCTTGCTAATCACTGCTAGGAAATAGAAAATGGCAAATGAAAAGAAATTTTCAGTTTGAGAATCATAAAAAAATACTCAGGGGTATTGTTTGGCTTTAATATCCCTTGTTTCTGTTTTTATATTCTATTGTTCTCCTTCTAAACCCTTTCATAAACAAGGCCTTTTTCACTTGCATATAAGTGACTATTCTGGTAGGTGGAACAATATTTTAAGTGAATTATGATAAGGGAGTGCCTCTTAAGTTTTATAACGTACTTGAGAAATTGTTGCCTTTTTATTTTTTTTATTTTTTATTTTTTTTTGCCTTTTTATTATATTTCAGCTTTGGTCGTATGATAAGTAACTTCTTGCTCTTCAGAATTCACATGTACATAATGGATGTAAAAACCCATTTCTAAAGTCTTTTTCATAAGACTGATATTTAACTTCCTTGAGAAAAAAAATTCTATAAACAAGTTACCATTATTTTAAATATAATCATAAAATTCAATTCAGAAAAATTCTAATAAACACTAGAATTATACTCATAAGGTAGAATTTGTAACAGTTAGTTTGCATTGAAACTTTTCTTTTATTCATTCCAAATGCTGAGGTACTCAGTGTTCCTTAGGGTTTGTGATTATTTTGATTCTAATACTTCCTGTACTCTTTTTCTTCACTATATATTACTATATATATTCATATATATATATGAAGATATATATATATATCTTCCTCATTTTGTATAATTCCTTAAAAGGTACATCATTTTATCCTTTCCCTGAAAATACAACATTTCATGTAGACATGATTTATGAAATAGTATGAATTTATTCATGTATTCATTCAACATATATTTATTGAACACCTACTCTGTTCTAGTAGACATTGACGATACATCATAACTAAAACAACATATTTCTTTCCTCATGGAGCTTTTATTCTAGAGGAAAACAGACAAGTATATAATATACGATATAGTGATAATTACTATGAAGATTTAAAAAAGTGTAATTGAATAGTCAGGGACTTCCCCTGAATAGTCAGGGAAGATTTCTCTGGTAAGAAGAGGTTTCATGAATTACATGAGGGA
Organism: Vulpes lagopus; assembly: GCF_018345385.1. Taxonomy (NCBI): domain Eukaryota; kingdom Metazoa; phylum Chordata; class Mammalia; order Carnivora; family Canidae; genus Vulpes; species Vulpes lagopus. The sequence continues at coordinate 32,431,619 of NC_054846.1, forward strand.
GTAAGCCTTGCAGACATCTTGGAGAAGATCAGTCCAAGTGGGAGAAACAATGCGTGCCAACCTAAGGAAGGACTGTGATTTTTGTAATAGAGGAAAGTAGGCCAGAGTGGTTAGATTGAATAGTGAGGGGAGATGAGGTCAGAGTAGAAGGATGTCAGATCATGTTGGATTTGTGGGCTAATGTGAGAACTTTGGGATTTATCCTGCATGAGGTAGGAAGCCACTGGAGTGTTGAGGCAAAGAATATACAATTTGGCTTACTTTTTAAAATAATTGCTCTATGAGCTAAGAAAAAAAGAAAGAGACAGAAAGAGAGAGAGGGAGGGAGGGAGGAAGAGAGGGAGGAGGGGAGGAAGGAAAAAAGAAGGAAGGGAGGGAGGGAGGGAGGAAGGAAGGAAGGAAGGAAGGAAGGAAGGAAGGAAGGAAGGGAGGAAGGGAGGAAGAGAGGCAGACAAGCAGGAAGGAAGATTGATTTTAGGGCAAAAGAGGAAACAGGAAGGATGATTTCAATCATCCAGAAGGAGATAATGACGTAGGAGTCAACATGGGGAGAAGAACTAGGTTATGTGTACATTTTGAAGATTGAGCTAGCAGCATTTGTTGATGGTTGGGTAGAGTGCGTAAGAGAAAGGAAGGGTCAAGGATAAAGACTAAAGAGAAAATAGTATTCAGTATATTTAGAGGGAAATAATCATTCTCCATTATTTCATTTTGCAGGTTGTCTACCTTCATAACAACAATATCTCTGCAGTCGGATCTAACGACTTCTGCCCACCTGGATACAACACCAAAAAGGCTTCTTATTCAGGTGTGAGCCTTTTCAGCAACCCAGTGCAGTACTGGGAGATCCAGCCATCCACCTTCCGGTGTGTCTACGTGCGCTCTGCCATCCAGCTTGGAAATTATAAATAATTCCCAAGAAAGCCCTCATTTTTATAACCTGGCAAAATCCCATTAATATCATTGCTCAAAAAAAAAAAAATGAAAGCTAGATACTGGAAACTTAACTGCAATGTGGATCTTTTTCCCACATGATTTATAATACATAAAGCCGAATATGCAGTTTAAATAATTGCCTACAATAAAACAATATTTTGCCTGCCATTTTCAGGATTCTTTTTTGAAGGTTTCTGTTGATGTTAACTGAGCTATTGCAGATATTTTAATTTCCCTAAACGTAAAATTTGAAGTAAATATATATATATTCTTGACATATATATGTGTGTGTGTGTATATATATATATATATACATATATATATGTCAACAATTCAGTAAAGCTTTTGTTTAATTTTCAGGAGGAATCAAATAAAACAAGTATCCATCTTCTGTAGTTCATAGGGTGTTAGGCCCTTTAACGTAAAGTCAAACTTCAAATTCCATCTAGCTCTGTGTTAATCCCTGTTATTACTGGTAAAGCTTCATTTGAATATGTAAATTCAGTTTAGGCTATGTAAAATTTTTGCTAATGTCATCATTCTGAAAAAAATAAATTTACAAATACATTCAAAATTACCATTGTAAAAAAGCGTAATTGTAAATCTTCCCTAAACTCTATTTTCTGATGAAAGCAGACACTGTGTTCTTGACAAAAATAGCACATCTTTTCAAGTTCTCAGATATTTCTTTTACTCCTGTTTTTTGACACTTGTGTATTATAACTTACAGTATCTATAATCAGTGCTAAGTTGATAAAGCCTAATTTTCTCTGATTGGTCTAGAAAGATGGTATTTTCAGTTGCTAAGATACTAAATTGGTTTTAAAACATCATGTGTATAATAAGGCTGCTCACCTGAACATTTCTATAATTACTAGATGTATTAGAAATATTTGTTGCATTTAGTTAAATCTTCAAGTTTAGAATTTTTTTCTGCAGGATTTATAAAGACCTGTCAAAGCATACAATTCAACGGGCCTGGGGAATGGGCTGATTTACAAAAAGTAGAGATTTATTAAAAAATATGTTTATGTTATCGACATCTAATAAGAAAACATGTGAGGATAGTTTTTTTTTCTATAGTGTTGGATGTTTTATGATGCAAGTACTGATAACCAAATCCAAACTTTAAAAAAAAATTTATTTATTTATTTGACAGAGAGCACACACATGCACATAAGTGGGTGGATGGGGGTGGGGAGGGTTAGTGAAGGAGGGAGATGGACAAGCAGACTCCTTGCTGAGTGTGGAGCCTGACGTGGAGCTCAGTCTGAGGACCCTGAGGTCATGACCTGAGCCAAAAATCAAGAGTTGGAGTCTCATCAGACTGAGCCACCCAGGGACCATGAATTCCAAACTGGCTTAAACCATAAAGGAAAACCCAAAGAGTCCTGCTGTTAGATGGACCTTTAGGTAAAGTGTGATCAGAGTTCCAGCCAAGTTTCTCTGCAGTTCTTTCAACTTTGCCTTCCTTCATTACTTTTTCAGGCTGGTCTCCCTTATAGGTGACATATGACTCTCCCTCTTATTGACCACTCAGAACACAAAAGCATATCAACACAAAATTTCTAGAAGTCATGAAATTTCTATAGTCATAGCACTATAGAGTAAATACTATAGACATTCCCATTTTTTGGTAGAAAAGTAGACTGAAGTTAGGAGAAATTAAGAAACTTTTCTAGAGTCAAATAAATATCTGGTAAATACATGGCAACAGAACGTTCCCTTTCAATTTTTGCATAAGTCAGGGTCTGACAGAAAACAGAATTTACCTCTGAGAGTTCAAGTGAAGATAATTTAATGAAGGGACTATGATAGAGTGTGTGCAGAGTCTACTGCACCAAAAAAGGATGACTGGGCACTAAAAGAAAGCAATGATGGCAAACGAGGGTCACCCAAATGGTTTCTTGGGCAGGGGAAGAATTGAGTTTCTGGAGTCAAGTGAGAGGACAACTTTGGAGGGTTTCTGTGCCTGGGGAGCTATGTTCCTGGAAGGATGCCACATCTGACAGAGGTTAGGTACTGAACCAAGCTATGTCCCCTTCTCTCCTTTTACATCAGATCCTCCCACCAATGAAGCCTAAAGGGAAGACAATCCTCAAGAAAGCTAGAGAGAGGAAGGGTCTTGTTGGCGCAGGACACAGAAGGGAGAAAGACGGATCCAGTCAGGGCATGTGGAGAATAACTAATAAGCCCAGGCAGTATCATTATATCTGTAGGATCATCAAACAAATTTTACCAGCCACAGATAAACATTACATTCACATCCCATGCCATCCCAGGCACCTTTTCTGAAACCCGATAATTTTAGACTTTTCTGCATTGATCAGAGGTGCTAACAAAGGAAACAATGTTTGATGAAACTTCATCAAACGACGACGTGGATGGAGCTGGAGGGTATTATGCTGAGTGAAAATAAGTCAACCGAAGAAGGGCAATCATCATATGGTTTCACTCATACAGGGAATATAACAAATAGTGAAAGGGATTATAAGGAAAGGAGGGGAACTGAGTGGGAAAAATTAGAGAGGGAGACAAACCATGAGAGACTCCGAACTCTGGAAAACAGAGAAAGCGTTGTAGAAGGGGAGGTGGGAGGGGGGATGGGGTAACTGGGTGACGGGCACTGAGGAGGGTACTTGAGGGGATGAGCACTGGGTGTTATACTATATGTTGGCAAATTGAATTTAAATAAATTTTAAAAAATGATTAACTGAATCTGGTTTTCCATTAGGAAACATGGGGCTAGTTTTATAATGGCTTTCACTAAAGCAGAGTTTACTTATTTAAAGAAATGATTACTATTAAAAATCAAAGTGTAAACATAAAACTTACACTGTCAATATTAATGGACAGTCAATTACATATTTTATGTAAATTTGGCAGAAAATAAAAATAATATTTGGATAATCATAAGACTCAGAGCATAGAGCTCTAAGCTCTTGTAGTCAAAGTCATATTCTCCTTTATAACAGTTACTGCCTGAAATACACAGTGCTGTGAGCTACTTAATCACATGCTGGAGTTCCATGAAGTGATCATATTAGTAATATTTATTCACAGTCTGGTATCCGGCAATAAATAAGTAGGAGAGTCTATTTTTTTTATTTAGCATACTCCATTCATTCATTCATTAATTCATTCAATAAACTAGCACTGAATATATTGTAAATATGGGACAAGTCCTGGTAGAAAGATAACAACAGCAACAGATATCTATTTCTGGATCTTACTCAGCGTGTACAAAGTTTCTGTGCCAGGCTCTTTTTGTTCCACAGCTGCTTATCACAAAAATGCCTGAGGATATACTTTTCCTTTTCACAGATGATAAAATAGAGGCAGAATTATAACCCTGAGGTGTGCTGATCGAGTTAGGTTCAGCCTTTGCTTTGCCATAGTTTACAACTATACAACTCTGAGCATATCAAAGCTAAAGGTGGTGGTCTTCATTTAATTTTTTTAAAGATTTTATTTATTTATTCATGAGAGAGAGAAAGGGAGGGAGAGAGAGGCAGAGACACAGGCAGAGGGAGAAGCAGGCTCCATGCAGAGAGCCCAACGTGGGACTCGATCCCAGGTCTCCAGGATCGGGCCCTGGGCCGAAGGCAGCACCAAACCGCTGAGCCGCCCGGGGCTGCCCCAAGGTGGTGGTCTTAAATACTGAGAAAGGAATCTATTTGTGGTCCTTAGAATTTCTTCTGTATTGTGGTAATAAGTCAGTGTGCCACAACATAGTAACTATCATTTACTCAATACTGTGTCTTAACTGTATATGCAGTCTCATTGAATTCTTACAACAGCCCTGTTACCTGGTTATCGTACAGTATGTTCCTTAATATCTTCTTTACAGATGGGCAAATGAAGCCCCAGAGAAGTCCAGTTGCTTTTCCATGGATACACAACTTGTAAATAAGAAAGGCAAAGTTTAAAAAAAAAAAAAAAAGAAAGAAAGGCAAAGTTTCTATTCCCTCAGTTTGTTGCTTTCTGTGACTTCAGAAAAGAATGTATTTGTGTCCAACAGTGAAGAATCACTGAACATCTGTAGCATCTTTCATCTTCTTTGCTACATGGGGGAGGGCTATAAAATAATGGATCTTCCCACCATTGTGATTTGTTACATTTCAAAAAGAATACATTTATTTGTTTCTAAAAAAAAAAAAAAATGAGACTACCACACTGTTCAACTTTACACATGTCCTGTATGAGCTCTGTCCAATATGGTTCATATTAGCATACCCAGGTATGATCATTAGAAATGTGATGGAACTGAATAACTAATTTTTAAATTTTATTTAATTTTAATGGGTTTAAAGGTAATAGCCATAAGTTGCCAAGTGAAGTCCTATTGGATGTGATGTTCTAAATACTCCCAATGAGTTTAAATATGAGTGTATTTCTATTTATTCATGCAAAAATATTTACTAGGTTTGTGTCTAAATAGAGGTATAAGAAGGAATAAAATGCCATCCTTAACTTTAAGGTGATCACAGTTTAACAAAGACACAATCATGTAACCAATAATAGAAATACAGAGGAATAAATTTTATCATTAGAAATATAGGCACACCTCATTTTACCGTGCTTTGCTTTCTTGCACTTGGCAGATGTTGTGTTTTTTTGAAAATGGAAGGTTTGTAGCAACCCAGCATAGCATTGAGCCAGAGTATATAGACACCATTTTTCCAACATCATTTGCTCATTTTGTGTTTCTGTCACATTTTGGTAATTCTTGCAATATTTCAAGCTTTTTTCATTATTATATTTGTTACGTGATCTGTTATCAGTGATCACAACTCACTGGAAGCTCAGATGATGGTTATCATTTTTTAGCAATGAAGTATTTTTAATTAAGGTATGTACATTTTTTAGACACAATGCTATTGCACACTTAATAGGCTACAGTATAGTGTACATATAACTTTTATAAGCACTAGGGCACTAAAAAATTCATTTGACCCACTTTATAGGGATATTTGCTAACTGTGGTAGTCTGGTACTCTGCCCCCACAGTATCTTCCAAGTATGCTTCCGTAGGCAAGTTACAGGAGTGGCTCATAGGAGGGGTGATCAACTCGCCAAGGGTAGTAGAACGAGCACAGAGGAACATGTAAGACTTCACTGAGGAAGTCATTTTTGATGTAGGTTTTGATGAATATGTAAGAGTTCAACAGGGACGTTTGGAAGAATGGGGTTAAGGCAAGACAGTAAGTTCAAGGACACCAGGCTGTGCCTCGGCACATTTCTGATAGCCTGGCATAAAAGGAGGGCTTACTCAACTTCTCTACCTTCTTCTGAAACAGAAGCACTGGTTTACACTTACCTTTGATATACATAGGGCTTGACATGACATCAGAGGAAGCAACTCTTTACCCTTTTTCCACAGTCTTACTGACCCACAAAAGTCTTTTTCCACAGTCTTACTGACCCACCTTCCAGAATGGACAATAGGAGGTGGAAATGGCTTCATTTTATTCCTCTCTTACACCTCCCAAGAGATCCCACTCCCATGACAACAGTGGAAAGGTAGTTTTTCTTGGAAGGCATTCAGGTGTTCAAAGTCCAGGGCTCCATGAGATTATTTTCTTCAGACCTGGACCTTGCATTAGCACTCCTTTCTCTTGTCCTCCCTCCTGCATGTGGTAGCCTTCCTGGCAGAGGAGAGAAGCTGGCAGCTACTCTGCTGCTTAACTTACTGGTGAGGGATGGGTCAAGATAGAGGAACAGAGAAGACCCTTTGGACTTTGATCTACAGAGCAGATCTTCCAACACATCTTGGCCAGCGGTATGGCTGCTTCTAATATTGTCAAGACTCACAGGGAGAGAGGCCTGACCCATCAGCACCCCTCACTCATATAGAAATGCAACTTCTTTCTTATATATTTTTCCTTTGAAAGATAAATATGGCTCATTTCCTTGACTTCAACAGTTGCTATGGGCATAACTTAGCAAACTTGCTTAGCCTGTGACTCATCTCCTTATCTGCAAAATGGGGATAATATTAGTCCCTACCTTATAGTTGGTGTGTGAACAAAGTGGGTTCATTTAGTGTGTAACTCTTAGACCAGAGCCCAGCACATGAAAAGGTTCGCATATGTTGGCTGCTAGGTCACATAGTTTGGGCTGTAATCATCTCAAGAGCACTTAGTTCTCAGGTCTAGGATGGGGTCTGAAGTTGTGCATTTCAAACAAACTCCCAGGAAGGCTGTTGCTTCATAGTCCATATGTTGAGGAACAAAAGAGAGCTTGCACCTCATATCAGACCATGTCTGACTTGCCTCCCACCAACTGGCTCTTGTAAGAAACCCTGCTTGTTGGCTTCCTAGGGCTGCTGTAATGAACTACCTTAAACTGAGTGGCTTGAAATGACACAAATTTATGCTTTCATAGTTCTGGAGTCTGGAAGTTTGAATTCAAGATGTTGGCTATACTCCCTCCAAAGCCTCTAGGGGAGAGCCCTTCCTTGCTTTTCCCAGTTTCGGTGTGGCTGCAGATATCCCTTAGTTTGTGGCAGCAAAACTCAAATCTCTGCCACCATCTCCACAAGGCCTTCTGTGTATCTGTGTCTCTTCTCTTCCTATAAGGACACCAGTTATATTGGATTAGGTGCCACCCCAATTCAGTACGACCTCATCATAACTTGGTTACATCTTCAAAGACCCTATTTCCAAATAAGGTCACTCGCACTCCCAGGTCCTAGGGATTAGACTTTGAATATATCTGGGAGGAGGAGAAAGGGACATGATTCAACCATGAACACTCATTCTCTTTTTATCTTTATAAAAATACTTATTTTTTGTTCTCATTTTTGTTATCAATTGTGTTTGTGAGGTGGATTACACAAGAGGTTGGAAAGTGGAAATTTGCTTCTGACCCTGTGTGGTTAGATAAGAAGCCTTCATGTTTTCGTGCTAGTTTTAAGTCATCTTACCATATTCAAATGACCCAAGTTTTCCAGAACTTGGCATGTATGTTCTTTCTAATGCATTCTTCTTCGATGACCCTGATCTGGCAATGGAAACTACCATGTCATTCTCATCACATAAATCAGGTGTAAACCGGATCTCTGCTTGCCTTCTGGTTCACTCATTTTACTGAATCCTCGTCATTATCTCTCTTTTCTTTTTTCCCTTTCTCTTACTCCATAATCCTATTCCCTGGAATACTCTTTCATTCTGTAGTTTATCACAGCTACAGATGCAGGATCTCACTGCTTTATTGTCCATACAAACACAGAAATGCTTAATCCCTCAAGTAAACTAGAAACATTACATACAACAGTTTCCCATTCATCCAGAGTTCCAGAGAGGCCTTCTGGAAGACTGCCCCTGACACAGACACAGCTCTTGACCAGACTCCATGGCCATTCAGACTCTGGTCTCCTGCAGCAGAGGTATTACAGGTGGCTGAGTTGATATCACAGGCATTTATTCTTCATTTCGTTGCTCATTTTTTAATTCCCACATTTACTGCTAACAGATTTTTTTTTTCAGTGGATCTGCTTATATATTTTCCAGGGCACCATCTGTCACAGTTACTTCGAGGCCTGGGTCTGTAACAGACTGCCAATTTCACACTACAGAGCAGAACAGTGGAAAACAAAGAAAAACCAGGAGAAGGAAAACACTGAACTTAATAAATTCAAATACACACATGACCATCCTGGAGTGTCAAACACCCTTCACATGAATTTAAATAATTTTGAAGTCAGAGACAGCCCGTATGCTCCCTTCAGTATGAGATAACTGGGGGACTGGGTGGGACTCCTCCTGACTCTGGGACTCACAGCCATGTGTCAGCCACTGGTGCTCTGGACACTTTCTCCCCGGGCCATTATTTCAATATGGACTGTGAAGGCTGAGTGACTTCTTTGCAGGTCGTCCAAAGAGCATAGGAACCTAAATCAACTTGAAAGTATCCGTAAAATGTCAAAATAATCCTACCCTCCTGCCCAGGTCTGATATGTATCTGGCACAGAGATACTCTGTTTATTCAACACATGTTTATTAAAGCCCCTCTGGTTGCCTGACACTGTCCTACTGGCTGAGGTAGAGGGAGGAAGGATGTCTCACCAGCATGCAGCAGACATCACAGTGGGAGGAGACACCCCGGGGTGTGACCAATGAAACAGGGAAGAAGGAATGTGGGGGACCGGGACTCACTCTTTTATATAAGATGGTTAGAGAAAGGCCTTCAGATACTATGACCTGTGAGCAGGGATATGAAAGAAGGAAGCAAGCCAAAAAAGGAGAAGAAGAAGAAGAAGAAGAAGAAGAAGAAGAAGAAGAAGAAGAAGAAGAAGAAGAAGAAGAAAGAGAGAGAGAACCTTAAGTTAGAAGAATACATGCCAGGTTCTAGTGTCAGCAGAGGGGTCAAACGCGAACAGAGTAGAGGGAGCAGGAGAAGCAAAGTGAGGGCCCAGGAACACACACCCTATAGGCCTTTAAGGCAATGGCAAAGACAATGTCTTCTCTGAGCAAGACAGGAAGCTATTGAAGGGTTCTCAGGGAAAGCTGGCTTGATGCAGTTTCTCCGACTGCATGAGCCGTCGAAGGACATGGAGGGACGCAAGGAGGATATTTAGGATGCTGGCACCATAATCACACTCTATGTGATGCTGGTTAGTGGCAGCATGTGACCTGGAGAGTAGCAGAGAGGTTGCTGAGAAGGGCCCCACGGTGGGAGCGTCTCACAGATACAGAGGACAAGGAGGGCCGAGAAACCAAATGGGGAGAGAGATGGAGACAGAAATGACTCCAAGCATTTTGGCCTGAGCTCCCGGGAGGATGAAGTCACCATTGCCTAAGAGGGGAAAGACTGTAGGCGGTGGGGGTGCAGGGGGTGGGAGTCAAAAGTTGTTCTTGGATCTGTTCATTTTGAGATTCTTGTTCAGCCTCCACGTAGAAGTATCAAGGAGCCCTGGGATTTAGGAGTCAGGGAGCTCAGGGGAGAGGGTTGGGCTGTAGACTTAAATTTGGCAGATGCCAGATTCTATAGACTGTCCTTCTCTATCAGGGCAGAAACGACTTGACTTCATCCAAACTAAGCAATCACACTGTACATGTTAGCAACACATTTTACAGGGCCAGTTCTGGCCTTTTTGCAATGTTCCCGTGGTTTCTAAGATAAATAAACATATTATATGTTTCCCTCTGGATGCCTTTGCTAAGATCATGTCAGCATTTCCAAAACAGTCCTTGCTTAAACAACACCAAGAAAGAAAAACCTCTTGAGGGGAAAGGATTTTATTGTTTTTGAAAAGATTCCTGTATTTTCTCTTACGAGTTGAAAATTGTGTAAAAACAGTTTCGTTTCTGTTTCCCTCAAGAGCTCATATTAGCAAAAGTGTAGCTTGGTGCCTGTCTTGAACGTGGGCTGATAACTTGCTGGTGGTTTGACAGTTATGAATAAACAGTGCTGTACCATAAAGCAAGCATATTCCTGAATCTACAGAAGGTCTCAGTGGGCCTCAGGCACATTCTACTAGAAAACCATGGAAACATGTATAAATTCCACAGCTAAGGTGATTATTTTATAGCATGCTAGCATAGACAACCTTGTAATAACTTCTACTGATCGCTAGTTGATCGAGAATCCACACTGTCATCTGATCTGGAATTGATTTGTGGTTAAATACAAAATATTTCTCTTGAACTCATTTATCTCTTTCCCTCTTTTCACAAACCCAGTGATCTGTATGTGTGTGGGGGTTGGGTGGGGGGTGAATGGGTGTAACCTCTTGCAATGTTGTCATGCCCATAAGAGAAAAAGAAACTTTTAAATTAATTCAATCATTCATTCCTTTATTCCTTTAATGCACACATTTATTGGGGACTTACAATATGACAGGAACTATGACCAATCTGGAGAAAATAAAAACAAAAATCGGACACCTCTTTTTTTTTCCCTGTAATAAATAACTGTGGGATGTGAAAGTGAGAAATGCTTTCAACAAACCTTAAAGATGAATACAGAGATAAGGTCTGAGAAGATTCTGGGTGGAAATGAAAGCCAAGTGTTGTGCACTCCTTTATGATTAAAAAGTATAATGTTAAATGTCCTGTGGCTGTTGTTGATTTTAAAAAAGAAAAAAAAAACATCTGGAACACTGTAAGACATTTAAAGCCACCTACAAATCACAAAGCTGTCACTGAGGTCTAGGCAGTGATAAAGCCTATGAGACCAGATGTTTCTGGGTGCTGTATTTTGACTAAGATCCTTCTCATACTACCTGGATTGATAGACGGATTTTTCCCCCTAGGGTATTTCTTCCTAGCTTTGGCAACTCTCATTGGTAGATATATTTGAGATCTTTTTTTACCTAAAATGAGTGACAGTAGAGCCAGAAGATTTCTGAAAGGCAATGCCAGGCAGAGAACTCCAATGACTTGTGAACAGGTGGTATGGTTTAGCCCAGGTCTAAAAGTTGCTGTTACCATGCAAAGCTTACATTTTCTCCAGATAACCAGTGTCCACTTTGGAACTTCTTTCCCAGGCAGGATGCCTCCAGCCCTAGTTGGCAAAGGTTGGACATCAGGTAGTAATGGGAAAGGTCTTTTCTTGGGTTGCTACAACTTCTGGACCTTGGTTTTTTCTGACTCTTGCAAAAAGCACACTGATTTGATGTCTTTTTGGCTTTTGGTGCTTGGGTTTTGTTTCCATGGGAGAAAATGTTCATTTTTTTCTAGTTCTAATCAGATCTAATTGGCAGCATTTAACCTTCTATACATTGAAGGTGTACAACATAATGATTCCCTGGTCACAACATATATCTGTGTAGCAAACCGATTACCTCAATGAGTTTGGTTAACCTCCAACAGTTGAGAGCAATTGTCTGGGTTTTCCTTTGTGGCAATAATAAGAAGAATAGCAGTGCTACTTTGTATTGATCCAGCAGCTTTTGGCTGACAAGTGTATTCACTGGTATAAATCATTGTTTCACAACCAACAGCTCAATTTGTTTATATTCTGCTAAGAAAAAGAGACAAGGAGGGGGAAAAAAGAAAAAGAGACAAGGAATAAGTAATTTAAAAGGGCTTTAATAGGCAGATGAAATAAACAAAGACCTGATCTATGAGCTAGGGGACCAGGATCTGAAGCGCTAACAGAGTTGGAGAAGTAAAAGGCCACTTTTCCCACTGGTATTACCTCTACTTCTTTACTTCCTTACTTCCTCATTCCCCCATTTATCCATTCCATCCCTGTTTGTCATGGACTGGATGTTTGTGACAACCCAAAATTCCTGTGTGTGATGGTTTTAGGATGTGGGGCTTCTTGGAAGGTACTTAACATTAGGGGAGTTCATGAGGGTGGAACCCTTGTGAATGGGATTAGTGCCCTGATAAGAGTCTCAGAAGATTTTGTTTCATTCTACTCTTTGCCAAGTGAAGATGCAACAGGAAGTCAGCCATCAGCTATCCAGAGGAGGGTGCTCAGTAGAACCTGATTGTACTGGTACCCTGATCTTGCACTTTCTGCCTCCAGAACTCTGAGAAATAAGTTTCTGTTCTTTATAAGCCACCCAGTCTATGCTCTTTTGTCATAGCAGCATAAGCTGACTGAGATTATTCCTGCCAGACATGGAGGTTCACATCCTTGTTACACCAATGGGTCAGAACTAGGCACTTCAGAGGTGGAGATGGCCGAGGGGCTGTGAGGCTAGTGAGATTCAGGTTTCACAGTTGAGGGAAGATGTGGCTGGAGGTGCAAGAAGCCTATGTGGAAGCCTGAACTGCAGCTTCAGAATCTGATTCCACTTCTGAGGCACCAAAAGCAACCATAAAGAGCAATAGCCTCAAACAGTCTAACTGTTCATCCACTAATGAATGGATACAGAAGAGCTGTATTTCAAATATATTTCATATATATAATGAAATATTACCAAGCCATGACAAAAAAATGAAATCTTGCTATTTGGAATGGTGTGGGTGGAGCTAGCGAGCAATTATGCTAAGTGAAATAAGACAGAGAAGGACAAATACCATATTATTTTACTCACATACAGAATTTAAGAAAGAAAACAGACAAGAGAAGGGAAAAAAAGAGAGGGAGGCAAACCAAAAAACAGACTCTTAATTATAGAGAACAAAGCAGTGAGTGAAACAGGTGATGGGGATTGAGGAGTGCACTTGCTCTGATGGGCACCAGGTGTTGTATGGAAGTGTTGAATCCCTATGTTGTACGGCTGAAACTAATGTTACACTGTATGTTAATTAACTGGGATTTAAATAAAAACTTTATAAAAAGGGAGCTTGGGTGGCTCAATTGGTTAAGCTTTTTTGCCTTTGGCTCAGGTCATGATCCCAGAGTCCTGGGATCTAGCTCCACATTGGGCTCCCTGATCAGCTGGGGAAAGGGGGGTCTGCTTCTCCCTCTCCCTCTGCTGTTCCCCCTGCTTGTGTTCTCTGTTTCAAATAAATTAACAAAATCTTTTTTTTTTTTTTTTATTTATGATAGTCACAGAGAGAGAGAGAGAGGCAGAGACACAGGCGGAGGGAGAAACAGGCTCCATGCACCGGGAGCCCGATGTGGGATTCGATCCCGGGTCTCCAGGATCGCGCCCTGGGCCAAAGGCAGGCGCCAAACCGCTGCGCCACCCAGGGATCCCAAATTAACAAAATCTTAAAAAAAAAAAGAGTGAAACTCTGTTGTGAAATTGAGATGGTCTTTTTGTGTATGTGTGTGTGTGTTTATGAGCAGTGTAACATTAAGCATGTCAGTTTGTCAGTTTATCCCTTTAAGCTTAAAAGGGGAATGATAAAAAAGGTGCCTACCACATAAGTTACTTAGGTCAATTAACTGAGATTCTGTATGTAAACAACGAAAGATACTCCCCACACACACAAAAAAAAAGAAAATCAAGAAAAAGCAAGAATGACTAATCTTTCCACTTCTCTGAAACATCATACAGAAAATCCTAGTTGGTGCAGTAGATAATAAAAATAAGTGAAAAGCATGACATTTAGAAAGGTGTAAAACTATCTTCATTTCAAGGCATGTGTCCCTAGAAAATCCTAAGACACCAATAAAAAGGTACTAATTAGAATTACTAGGTGAATTTACCAAGATCACAGAACAGAAGGTTAATATACAGGAATTAGGTTTGTTTTTTTTTTACTAGCAGCAAAAACCCCCATAATTCAAAATAATTATTTTTTTAAAAAGTAATACTTTTTTTCAAATAATATGAATAATTAAAAAAATTTTGTTTACCTAAGAATCATACAATATATTTTGAAAACTTGTGAATAAACTTAAGAGGAGACATATAGCATATTACCTACATTTTAGCACATGCATCAAAATATATAAAATATTCCTAATGGAACTTAAAGGCCTTTTGTCAATGGAAATGCATACTACTTTCATCACCTGAAGATACGAAATTGTTAAGATAATTGACCTATAGATTCATCACAATCTCAATTGTAATTTTCAAAAGGCTGTATCTAGATATGAATAAACTGATTCTAAAGCTTACATGGAAATGGAAACAACCTAATAAATAAAACGCTTTTTTTTTAAGAAAAAAAAATGAGGACTTCCACTTTTGAAATTTTCCACAAAGCTGCAGTACGGTAAAAAGTCAGAAAGACAGAGGTAAAAATCAGCTGAACGGAAGACAGAGTTCAGAAATGAGCCTGCGCACATACAGTCAAATGATTTTCAGCAATGGTATAAAAGCAATTCAAGTGGGAAAGAAAATTCACTTTAACAAATGGTGCTGAAACGACTGGGTATTGGTATGGTAAACAAAGCACACTGGGCCATTGTCTTATGCTTTACATAAAAATTAACTCAAAAACAATTGTATATATAACATAAAAGCCAAAACTATAAAATTTCTAGAAGAAAATAGGAGAAATTCTTCATGAACTTGAGGTAAGCAAAGATTTCTTAGATACAGATATGTAAACCATAATAGAAAAAGTTGATAAATTGGGTTTCATCAGAATTAAAATATTTACCCTTCAGAATACATTTTAGGGAAAAAAGGAGCTACACTAAGTATGTGGTATATGTTGGCTAATTGAATTTATATTAAAACAAAGAAAAAAGCGGACCGAGAGAAAATGTTTACAATATATATTTAACAAAGTGCTTTTGCACGATAGCCAGGCTCTAGCTAGCAAGAGATAAACTTTAGAAACACAAAAAGACCAAACAATCTTAAAGAACTGAAAAAAAATTAGCAGGTACTTCACAAGAGAAAATATATAAATAACAAAAATGCATGATAAGATCAATACCTACAGTCATCCAGGAGATGCTAATGGAAACCACCTGATGACTATAGTTAATAGTATTGTATTGAATCTTGGAAACTTATAAAGAGTTGATTTCAGGTGTCTTTATCACAAAGAAAAGAAAATGGTAGCTGTGTGGGAAGATATACTAATTAACTTGACTATAGTAATCATTTCACTCTGTACTTGTATATTAAATCATCACACTATATACAATTTATTTTAAAAACAGAAAACTAAATAAACAAAACTCAAGATACTACTATGTACCTATAGCAATGGTTAAAATTAAAAAGACTCCTAATACACCCATGACAACGATTGTAGAACAACTGGAACTCTCATATATTGTTGGTGACAAGGTGTAATTGTCTTACCACAAAAATGCATGTTCTTTGTTGGCCAGAGTGAGGAAGCCAGCACTATTTATCTAGATTCAATTTCTGGGAGAGCAAAATATTTTAAATTTCTAAATTTATGCCCCGCCCCAACTGCTACATTTTTTTGGCACTACTCTTTGGATTGAAGTTCAAAGGAGTTACATGTAAAAATTGGGTAGAAAATAGTATTTCGTGTCCAACACAGTAAATTTGCAAATGGAGAGGCAATTCATTTTTGTGACATCTTATATAGGCATTTTGTTTTTAGGCTTCCTGGCAGAGCCACAGAAACAGTGCACTCTTGAGTTTCTAAGTTATTTTTTAAAATTTTCCTATTTTCATTGTATCTAAAAAGAAAGATGACCAGGTGATGGAACCAGGAATTTCCTCTTTAGCTCAGCAAATTCAACAAAACAGTCAAAAGACAGGATGGTATGCATCACTTACTTTTCCTGCTTCGTATATGAAAGGATTGTTCTTTAAAAACCAAAAGGAAAGAAAAATAAAAACATGACAAAAAAAATCTGAAAAGTTTGTCAATTGGCAAAATACCAGCCTGGATAGAAATCGTTCAAGGATGAGAAAACATCGTAAAAATAGCTAGAGCATTATGAAAAGATCCTATCATATAAAATAAAAAGAAGGACTGAAATTGGGGGGTGGGAGCAAAGTCCTGCTTTGAAAACCATTCTATATAGAAGACTGACATTTTGAAAACCTCTACCTTCTAGTCCAAATAAATATTGAAAAAGTAGTAGGGTTGAACCAAGAGGCTGAGACAGAGGGAAATAGAAATCTGGGTGGTATGCTGAGTTTGAAGAAATGAAAATAAATTATGAGAAAAATAACAGTTTCAGAAATAAGAGGTAAATTAATACTATAAGAAGAAGGCAAAAGAAAAAGACAAAGGGATGAATGATCCAATGTGATGGCAAACAAAAGCAAAGAGGAAAAATTACCCCATGGGTAATTGTTGGTCTTTATTTTTTTATTTATGATAGTCACACAGAGAGAGAGAATGAGAGAGACAGGCAGAGGGAGAAGTAGGCTCCATGCACCAGGAGCCTGACGTGGGATTTGATCCCACGTCTCCAGGATCACGCCCTGGGCCAAAGGCAGGCGCTAAACCACTGCGCCACCCAGGGATCCCTGACTGTTGGTCTTTAAAGAGAAACTAATTCAAAAAACGCAGAAGAGTCAAAGGCAAAAAATAGGAGAAACATGCTCTGAGTCGAAGATTTGGATCTGTACCTTAAAAGGGGGCCCATGAAAAATCAAAAAGTTAATGAAAAGAAACCAATCATAGGGATCCCTGGGTGGCGCAGCGGTTTGGCGCCTGCCTTTGGCCCAGGGCGCGATCCTGGAGACTCGGGATCGAATCCCACATCAGGCTCCCGGGGCATGGAGCCTGCTTCTCCCTCCGCCTGTGTCTCTGCCTCTCTCTCTCTCTCTGTGACTATCATAAATAAATAAAAAATTAAAAAAAAAAAAAAAAAAAAAAAAAAAAAAAAAAAAGAAACCAATCATAATGAAACCGGGCAAAATATTTGGATTTCAAAAGCACTGAGGAGGGCACTTGATGGGATGAATACTGGGTGTTATACTATATGATGGCAGATAGAACTGCAAATAAATAAATAAATAAATAAATAAATAAATAAATAAATTCTTAAAAAAAAAAAAAAAAAGCACTGTACCAACCACAAAAAAAAGGTCACATAGGCATAAGACGAGACAAGCCACCCCAAACAAAGAGTCTATCTGTGGAGAGAAAATAACTGAAACTGCCTTGATTTCTCTACAGCACTAAATTTGAGATGAAAATTGTCAGAATTTTGATAGAAAGTTTTGTGACTGTGTGTCTCTGCACTCGTTTACATATTTCCTAAGACCTCAGTTATAGTAGGCAGTCAATAAATATTTGTTAATTGAATCAAGAAGCTATGGATACAAATGTGAGTAGAGCAAGCCTTTAAAAATCACTAGGGAACCAAATAATGTACTAGTAATAAGCCCATTGAATTTTAAACCAAGAATATGAGTTCTACCCATTAAATGGTAGTTGGTGTACCTGTTTGTCAACTCTGCTGTTCATCCTTATCAATATTCTGTTCATCCAATATCAATATTCTTCTTATCCCAGAGAACATAATACAACTTCCAGTGCCTGCATCTTATTGAAATGAACGAAGATTGTTTCTTGTCGATAGACTTGCTCGTCCAAAATCTGGGAAGCTGTTTTCCTAATCTGTCAGTAAGTACTGCAAGGATAACATCGCAAGCCTTTCCCCAGTCCGTCCTGTTTTCATCAACTCCGTTGCTACCAGCCAATTCAACACCATCATGTCTGGCGTAGGGTGTGACATACCATGATTTTCATGTTTCCACTCCCTATCCTCTCCCCGACCTCTATACAGCTCCACTTCTATAGCAATGCAACCTAGGTGGCTGCGTATGAACTTTACCCTGTCCCATCCTCTGTGTTGAACTCTCACTGCCAACATGCCAAGCTTGTCCTACCTCAGGCCATTTATACTTGCTCATCCCTCTGTGATACTTTGATCTCTACTCAAACACCATTTCCATGACCATCTTTAATAAAACAACGTATATTCTCATCATTTTCTATCCTTTTATCATGTTTTACTTTTCATAGTACTCAAACTATTTTCTCAGATTATCTTCTCAGATTATCTTGTTTACGGTACTGTCTTTTTATCCCCCAATAGATAAACTCCTTGAGAGCAGGGACCTTGTCTGTCTTATTCGTTTCTATATGCCAAGAACATAGAATAATGAATGAATGCTTAAATAAATGCATGCGCTCCTGAACAAAGGAGGCTATTTAGCTAGTCTCTCTACTTACCCTGCAACTTACTGCTCAGAAGTTTTGAAATTACTGCTCAAAACTGGGCAAACTAGCTGCTTTTCTTTATCTCCTTTTCCTTAATTTGGAGCGTTCCGGAGGAAAGTCCAGTGAATAGAGATGTGTTGTAAGAGGGCTTCTGCCAAAGGAATCTGAGGGAGTAACCTGGATACTAGAAGGGAAAAAATAAATTCAAGATGACACAATACCCGCAGATCTATCCATTATGAAATTGGTGTGTGCTAGGAGTATTTCTGATCCTGAAAAATCCACTCCTTTCAACAAGGTTACTTCTATTTTGCCTAAGTGTCCAAAGAATGATTGGAGAAAGAGAGAGAGAGAGGAGGAAGGAAGAGAGGAAGCAAGGAAGAAAAGGGAGAAAGAAAGGAAGGAAGGAAGGAAGGAAGGAAGGAAGGAAGGAAGGAAGGAAGGAAGACAGGCAGGCAAACCAATTTTATTTCAACAGCTGGACCAAATTAACAAAACCAAAGGAAATTCTCTGGGTTGGGTTCTGAGCCCAGAAAACTGCAGGTGTGGAAGCACCACGTTATTTTCGGCAACCAAAATGTTAGAAAATCACATCTGTAGTACTGGGTTCTGTCAATGTTGGTGCATTAGATAACTTAGGGGACAGCCATAAGGACCTGTAAAGTGTTGTTACTGGTGAAATGGAAAATCAGAGTTAATGAAGTTTAAAACAGCCACCTTTTTGCAAACCGAGCCAGAATTTATTTAACGTTTGCCTCTGTTTACATTTGGCATAATGTCTGAAAAGCCTTCTTTGGTCTCAGAATATACATCTATTTAAAATCAACAATTATTTTTGAGGTGAGGTCATAATTTCTGAATACGCAGAGTATTTTTTTCAAAATAAATATAAGCATAAAAATGAGGAGATATATGCTTGATGAAATATATCGCAGTACTTGTCACATTGTTTGAAAACATGATGAAATTTGTAGAATATGCAACTCTAATTTTTTTAGTTTATCTTTTCTCAAATGTAAATCCGAAAGTACAAGTTCATTTTATAAAATTACCATGATTGTCAAAATGTAAAAATTAAATTAAAAGTTTTCAAGACTTTATCCAAAATGTTCACATAAGCTTAAAAGGCAAATTGTCTGCTTTATTTATTGCTGGGGAAAGAATAAAAACATAAAATGCAGAATTAGATTGTAATTACAAAAAGAAACTACAAAATAATGACTCCCGTGTCTGCATTTAGGAGTTTTTACTCATCATTAGGAATTTTACATTGCCTTGGTAAAACAATTATTTTGATATTAAGTTGTGCAACACTGTGATACTAAAGCTAAAAGGAATCTTAGGTACAGGAGATGATTGTTTCGATGATTTCAATTTGATTTGCTTTATTGTTAGTATGCATGCTGATGAAAGTGCAAACCGTTCCATCATTGTAAATAAAAATGATGAACCTCTGTGGTGCTCTCTTACTGATTTACTTAAATAGAAATATTTCTACTTCTTTACATAGAATGAGAGTATTTCAATAATGTTCCATAATGTTTCATTATGTGATTTTACCCTTTGGTCATTTATCCATGCTTGTACTCCTCTCACCTGTAATTTCTTCCAACTTTCTATCATTATATAGTGTTGAAAAACATTGTCCTAATTATAAATCACTTAGTGTTTTGATATCCAGAGACAGGGATTACTAGATCAATAGTTATAAACATTTCAGTACATTTTGCCGATGAACAAATGTTTTTCAAATTAGTATCATTTCATAGATTCAAAGTGATAACCAATTTTCTCTGTTTACTCTTGTTTTTGCTGTTCTTGTTTCCTACCTAGTTATACTTTACTAACTTCATTAGAATAATAAATATTATAAAGCCCAAAGCAGTTAAATGATTCCTGGGGAAAACACATACACACATGTACAACTTACCAAAAAACCCCAGTTTTAGTGAAAGAACCAACACCATCTCCTGTTCTCAAGTCCTATATTCTATGATTTACATGCAGCATTAGTTTTGACAGTATGTGTTCAATTGGCAATGAGAGACTTAAATCTGTGGCATTCAGAGTATTAATATTTTAAAAATACATAATATTTGAAAAGTAGAAGTTTTGAGGGACTGCTGGAATGCAAAAGAGCCAGACCTAAACACTTTCATGACAGGACCTGGGAAGTGAGGGCAAGTTCTGCTATCTCCCAGCCATTTGGGAGACCTCACAAAATCCTTAGCCTGTCTAAACTACGGTTTAATTCTTCAAAGATATTCAACAGATTCCTAATAGAGTTCAGAATCCTTTGGGATATAGAATAATATTTTTACTACAAATAGATTAAACCATGATTTTCACTTACTGTTCATTCATTCAACCATTATTTGCACTCTGACTGAGCAGAACATTGCCGTAGATGCTGGAGACACTAGAGTGAAAACGACCATGTAAAAAACAAATATGATCTCATTCTGGGGAGAGACTTGTGCACACACACACACAGAATAAGTAGAAAAATAAACAAAAGACAGGCTGTGGTAGGTGTTCTGATGGAATGAAAGAGCAACAGGAGCCTGGCAGCCAGCATGCTAAGAATGAGGCCCAAGGCTCATATGTGCCAGGTGTGGGAAAGATTGAGTTGAATTGGGTGTGGTGGAGGGGGTTGGTGAGAGAATTGTACCCAAGGGAATAGAGAAAATATGAGAGTCAATATTACCTATTTCAAGGATGGTAGAGGGGAGAAGTCATGAAATTTGGAGGCAGGCATCTTGTTTCTGAGGCCTGCTTTTTAAATCTTTATTATGGGTTTATTAAATTGTGTTTTACTGGGTTTTAATAAGGATCCGTTCAAATAATACACACAAAAGGACTTTCTATATTGTAAATCACTAACATGATAATTGATGAGCATCCTTATATTTGTCAAGAATGGTAGACTGTTTTTTTTTTTTTTTTCTGGCTATCATTACCATAAAGAAAACCTCAACTTAATATTAAAAAACAAACCCCAAACAATCCAATTAAAAAATGGGCAGGAGAAAAAAAAATGGGCAGGAGACCTCAATAGACATTTCTCCAAAAAAGTCATAGAAATGTCCAACAGACTCATGAAAAAATGTTCAACATCACTCGGCATCAGAGAAATACAAATTAAAACCACAGTGAGATATCACTTCTTACCTGTCCGAATGGCTAGTACCAAAAATGAACAAACAAACAAACAAACAAAAAACAAGAAATTGCTAGTGCTGGTGAAGATATGGAGAAAAGGGAACACTTGTGCCCTGATGGTGGGAACACGATATGGTGTAGCCACTATGGAAAACAGTACGAAGATTCCTCAAACGATTAAAAATAGCCCTACAACATACATCCAACAATTTTACTTCTGGATATTTATCTGAAAACAGACACACTAGTTTGAAAAGATAAATGCACCCTATATTTTTGGCAATGGTTATTTACAATGGTTAAGATATGGACGCAGCCCAAGGATCCATCAATAGATGAATGGTTATCCATTCATGGGACAGGTGGCATAGAAATGCAATGCAATATTACTCAGCCATAAAAGGAGAATGAAACTTTGCCATTTGGGACAACAGGAATGACACTTGTAGGTATGATGCTAAGTGAACCAAGCCAAAGACAAATATCATATGATTTCATTATAATTGGAATCTAAAACACAAAACAAATGAACAAACAAAACAAAACATGAAACTGACTCAGATATAGAAAACAATCTGGTGGTTGTCAGAGGGGGGATAGTTGGGGGAATGGATAAAATAGGGGAAAAGGATTAAGAGGCACAAACTTGCAGTTATAAAATAAATAAGACATGGGATACAGTGTACAGCATGTGTAGAGAGACCCCATTAGACCTGGTGGTTTAGACCAATCTGCATGACATGATGATTTCTTTTACCACTTCAATTGGGACGATTTGTGTATTGGTGGAAGGGGAGACTATAGAATCTCATTTGTGTTCAAATTCCTACTCATTTCCCAATATTACTTTTGCCTTTCCATTTTTGAGATATTTTTCAAGTCCATCGCCTTAACCACTCGGCCACGACTACGTTACTTTTGAGATATTTTTATGAAGAAAGTAATCTTTGAAATTGAGGAAGGGAGGCATAGGGATCAAATTAAACCACATGTTAACTATATTCAAGGAAAGCTTACTTTACCTCTTTTTTTTTGTTTTTTAATGTCACCCAAATATATACTACAAAATATTCTATAGATCATAATGGATTTAAGCATGAATCATATATAAAAGTTAATAAAATCAAAGTCATGAATCTAAAAGTAATGGTACACCCCAATTCTTTGTGTATTTCCTTTTCTTTTTAGTCTCCATCTGTGTGGACAGCATATATACCAAATGCATAGATATATGCATTATATATAATTCATAGAATGATGACAATTGCCTGCATTTATCACAAAGTGATTGGAGAAGCAGTAAAAGGAAATATAATTGGGAAGTTAGGCAGCAAAAGGGGTGAAGAGGAAAGACAGCATTAATAAAAATCCTGATAAAGCTCATGGACAAAATGGTATTAGTAATTGGCGGGGGGGGGGAGAGAAATTTGGAGAAGTGTTCAATGGTTGGGATCCAGGATCAAGTACAACTGCACAACTGTTTTTCTATTTAGATACTCATATTCTTCTTTTTCTCCAAAGTGGCAAATGAGATGATTTATTTAGGGATTCCACTCTGAGTCATGATCATGACGATCACAGAAACAAATGCAGACTTGCAAACATTCCCTCTCTCCCTCCCTCTTCTGGTTGCCCAGTCTAGTGTACAGCATCACTTCTGGGAAGACAACCCGCATACCCACAAGCAAATTTCTCAATGTACTTTTTAACTTACTCCAAACTCTATTCCCAGAAAGGACATTAACCAGACCCAGAATAAATTCATTATAATTTTATTTTCCCTGGCTTCCAAAGGAAAATTAAATTCACAGTTTGGCAACATCACAGCTGAATTACTCTACTAAAGATCACATCCCAACTCACCTTCCTGACTGGATAATAAAAGCTTAAAAATAAAGAAGTCTGCTTCTTTAATGTTAGAGTATAAATTAGGAGATACTATGTGACACGGCTCTAATTGATTTTTGAAAGATTCTCAAACATTTTAGAAGTCATAGATCTAACGAGGAGAGTTTCTTCCAATTAAATATCTTTGAGGATTTTATTTAAGTGAATCTGTAGTTCCACATAATGCTTGGGAAAACTGTTATAGGCAGACTAGAGGCTTCTCAAAGACATCTGCATTCTAATTCCCAGAAGTTGTGAACATATTCCATTACGTAGCAATGAGGAGTTGAAGTAGTTGATGGAATTAAAGACACTACTCAGCTGACTTAAAGCAGGGAGGTTTTCCTGGATTATTTTGATGAACCTAATGTAATTACAGGGTCCTAAGAGTAGAAGAAGCAAGCAGAAGAGTCAGTGTCAGAGTGATGTGTTGAAAAAGACCCAGATGGCCATTGATGGCTTTGAAGATGGTGGTTTTAAGAGACAAAGGATGTGGTTGTCTCTAGAACATGGAAAAGGCCAGGAAATGAATTGTCCCTGAGAGTCTCCTAAAGGGATACAGCTTTGCAAACACCCTGACTTTAACCCAGTGAAACTCATGTTGGATTTCTGAGCTCCAGAACAGAAAGGTAATAAGCTTGTGCTATTTTAAGCCACTAAATTTGTGCCAATTTTTCATATCAGCATGGGGAAATTAATGGATTTCATCTCTGTCCCTTCTCCCCCCTCCTCCCTCACTATATTCCAGTCACTCTGACCTTGGTTCTGTTACTGCAGAGTCAACCATCCAAGCAGGGATTTTTTTTGAGAGTCACAGCCAAATCCCAGGGAGTTTCTTAAAGTCAGTCAGAGGTGGTGTGAGATGAATCATCATGGAGGATTGATGAGTACTTGACTGACCTCAGAGATAAGAGGCCACCGACTCAGGAGCCATGATGTCCGGGTGCAAAAGTCAAACAATGAAGGTGCTAAGAAGAGCAAAAAGTCCATTATATAGGTCCCAGCAGCCACTCCTTTGTTACCTCAGTCCCCTGACCCCTGGGAGATGTATTAAACCTCCCTCACACCCAGATTCCATCCTGTGGAAGATAATAATGAGGGAGTGAAACTCTGGCAGGCCAAAGGGACAAACTGAAGTGAAAGAGATTATTTAAATAAATAGAAATTAATAAAATGTCAGTTTGTCAATTCAAACTTCCTGCCACTCAGTGTTAGTTAAGGAAGGTTAAACAAAAAATGGAAAAAATAATATCCCAATTTTCTTTGTACAACTAAATAAAGTGCATTAATTTTCAGCAAGCATAAGATGAATGGATGCTCTGAGACTTCAGAGGTAGACTTCAAAGTAGCTTCCATATTTCCCTGAGTCCATTCCAGACCAACAAGAATATTCCTGAAGACACTGAGTTTGAAATATCATTTCCTCCAATTTGCATTATTTGTGGACAGAATAAAAGGCACGAGGGAGCAGCTTACACTGAACTCATCTCTGCTTCCCCTGTGGGGTCGTTCTGTTTAACCCTGATTTTTTTCCATTGGAGTCATACATGTTTCTGTTTAAAAAAAGCAGAGACATCATCTCCATATAATTGCAAAAGCACATAAGTTATAAAGGGACTCTTTAGTGATGAAGATCATAAGAAATCACTCATTTGACAATGCAAGTGTTCATCAATAGAAGAGTGGATAAAAATGTGGTATGCACACAATGGAATATTACTCAGCCATAAGAAAGAATGAGATCTTGCCATTTGCAACAACACAGATGGACCTACAGGATATTATGCCAAGAGAAAGACAAATACCATCTAATCTCACTTATATGTGAAATATAAAAAATAAAATAAATGAATAAGCAACAACAACAACAAAATAACCCACGGACTCTTAAATGCAAAGAACAAACTGGTGGTTGCCAGAGTGAGGTTGGTAGGAGGTGGCTGAAGTAGATTAAGAGGATTAAGAGGTACAATCTTCCAGTTATAAAATAAATAAGCCCTGGAGCTGAAAAGTAACAGCATAGGGAACATAACTGATAATATTGCAAAACATTGTAAGGGGACACATTGTGATTACCCTTTTCGTAATGAGCACTGAGTAATGTATAGAATTGTCAAATCACTGTGTTGTACACCTAAAACTAGTGTACAGTTTCACAGTATAGTTGACAATTGTATGTCAACTATTCTGCAATAATTAAGAAATAATAATAATAAAGAGATAAGGCATTCGGATCTGAAATCCTTAGGAGAAGACAATTTTAATAGTACAAAGTAGGGTTTCTTCTTGTCTGACATTAGCCTAAGGCCTCCAAACTTAGAATGATGAGATCTGCTACTCTCCAAAGAATTAAAAATAGAGGAATGAGTAAATAAAAACTTATGTAATGGAATCTTCTACTACACGGAGAAACAAAAACAGAAGAAAGAATAGAACAGAATTTACTCACTTCCATCTGATTCTGCAAATCACTTTTGGTGCCTGTTAAAAAATGTAGATTTCTCAGTTACACACACTTATTCAGAATCTCCAAGGGAAATTTCTTAGGAATTTATATTTTTTAAAGTTCCTCTAATGGCTTCAAACAAGAACCAACTTTAATTATCATTGCTTTATTTCAAAATTTGAGTTATGGCCGACTAACTAAAGGAACCAAAAACATGTCTTTAAAAAAATATTTAAACCAACTAATCACTGCCAAGATTACCATAATGTACCTTGACATATTTTCTTTTTGGAAACTTTAGAAAGACTTTTATTGACATCATGGTAATTTCATTGTTGTGCAAAGGAGGAAACTGGGTATGGATTGGAGTGTAACAGCTTTGAGTGACTATCCAAAAAAAAAAAAAAAAATATATATATATATATATATATATATATATATATATATATATATTCTACACAGGGAAAGCTTAGACGCACACTGGAATTTTCAATATTGAAATAATTATCATAAAAATTGTTGTGGTTTATGAATAAGTCAACTTCAACTTGTATTTTAAAACCTCAGAACTATTTTCTGAAATTTCCTTCTGAAGCTTAGGGTAAACCATATAACCCTGGAAAATGTGTATCATCAAAAGTATATTAAACTTAAACTTAGACTACTTAATCTTTTAGGTCAATCATTTCCTTGCAAATACAATGGAGAAGGATATTTGTAATGAAAGGTACATGTTAAATTTGGGGACTAAGGCTTTCAATATGAAAATAATGAGTACTCATTCCATTTGCTGTTAAAAGTCTATTTGTTTTTAGTGGAACCTATTTTATAATGAGTCAACGTTATGTCATTTTCAAAACATGCCACATGACGTTGGTACTAAAAAAATATACTTTAGGATTAGTTGAGTCTTCAAAGCTTTGTAGTTTTATGAGGATATGTCTACTGGACTCCTAGTAGATATTTATTTACAAATAGGTTAAGCCCAAAATATTTTTAATCTTATATGTTATTTACACATAGTTAAATCTTCACTTAATTTAGCTCTTTGGAAAATGATGTGTTCTGAACCATTATAAAGTTAATTAGAAGAAAAAAGGGATTTATTTTTTATTTTATATGTATTTACAGATATTCTATTCATGAATTCAGCCATTGAGAGCCAGTTGATTTCCAAAAGTATAATTTCTTCTATTCCTTTGCACCATGTAAAAGCTTTCCCTGAAATAAAAAATAAATAAAAAATAAAAGCTTTCCCTGTGCCTGGACTTGTGTTCTTCCCTTGGCTAAACCCAGCTCATCCTTCACTATGAAGCCTTGTCTTGATTTTCATTTTGTGATGTAAAAACTTCTTCAATAAATCACAGCTGGTGCTGATGATCTATAAAATGGTAGTTCTTGTTTTCCTCCTATAGAATTGCCACATGGTATCACAATTGCATGTTTATTTGCATCTCTTCCACCTAAACTTTGCACTTCTTAAAGACAAGTGGGTCTCTAGTGTCATAATGTACCTAAGTCTTAATGGACTTTTATGTGTGGACTGATGAATGAATGATTTGGTTTCCGTTCAAGGACCAAATCAGAATTTTTAAAACTGTCTTAGAGATTCTTTATAGATTTGATTTTAATTTGAATCACATGTTGGGAAGTAGCTTCATAAGATTTTTTTTTTCAGTGCTTACAATCTTTAAAGTTCTTAATTAGGTCACAGCTATAGAAATTAGAAGGGAATATTTTTATGCAGTTAACTCATTCCTTGATTGCATTGCCATGGTATATACCTAATTCTAGCCATTTCCATTGCTGCCTCTCTAGTTCAAGCCACCATCTTTGCTTCCTTCCTAGACCAAAGCTGCTGTGTCCCATCTGGCCTCGCTGCTTCTTCTAATGATTCTATTCATTACAAACAATTGCTAGCAACCCAAACCATGTGAATGAAAATCTATAGTGCCTGGTAGGGACTATGATGACCTACGTGAACTGGCCATCATTGCATGTCCCATCCTGATCTGCATGCCACTTAACCACCAAGCTTTAAATGTCAGCCCTCGTTCAAATTTTCTAAAACCTCTGTACACTCTTTCTTCTACTTCTTTACCTTTTCCTACCCAGTTTAAATATGATTTCATTCAGGAGGATGCTTTCTCTGCTTTCCCATGCTGCATTCTCTTTCACTGCATCCTCTTTCACTGCATCCTATTATTTTATTTTATAACACTTATGAGAACTTGTAGTTATTATTTATTTTTATGTGTTGTTTAAATAAATATTAGTATGAATATTAAGCATTTGTGAATATTAAGCCTGGTTTCATATTTAGTTTACAAAGATAAATTGCCTCATTGTTTACAAGGTTCTAAGTACTTGAAAGTATTGACTCCTTTGATCTTCTTAACATCCCAATGATGAAGAGAATTAATCCTGTTTTACAAATGTAGCAAAATGAGGTTTGAAGAGTTGATGTACACAGAGTTAGTTCCAGAGTGGACAACAGAAGAGATAGAAATAAAGATTTCTTGGAAATTCAGAGAATTGACCGCTCTCATTCAATGTACCACTTTCCATGTCACTTGTTTTCATGCATCCTGAAAGCAGTGGATCCCTGTAACAGTAATAATAACTAACATTATTGAGTGCTTAGGGTATGGAAAACTCTCAGAACAGTTCCCTACATATAATAACTCATGTAAGCTCATGAACAAGGTTTCTGAGTGAGGTACCGTGACCACTCTTATTTTAAAGATGAGGCTAAGGGGATTGCCCAAGATCACAACAAATACCTGTATAGCATTCTTCATAAGTAGAATATACTCCACAAAAACAAATATACTCACACAGCTTCCTGGGAGTAGAAGAAGGCAGGACGCCTAATGTCATCATTTTTTCATTTTTGTTATAATACAAGCTTGATATCCTTTTTGGTTTCATATTTGAAATGATCCTTATGCTTCCTATTTCACTCCACTGAAATACAATTAAATATGTGTAATCATGATACATGTAATACTAGACATACATAAAATCATAACATCTGTCAGACGTGCTTCACACACACAGTGGCTTGCGTCTGTCATAGACAATTCTAGCCTTGGATTTTGAACTTTGAAAAGAACCTATGACGTCATGGGCATATTTATTGTGCTTTACCTGCTTTCATGCAAAATACAAAGAAGTGTAATTCTTTCTTGATTATCCTATACAGCAAAGTTGGAATCCACATCAGCACTGCTCAACATAAAATCTTAACTTCTAGGCCTGATTGCATTGATGGAACAAGGTAATCTGGAGAAAACCGTGCCTGGAGAAAAGACTTAAAAGAAACTATTCTAAATTTTCTACCATGATTTTTTTCATGGCATAGGGTTTTCAAAAGTTAATACCATACAGATTCAGTTAAAAGTTAGATATTTGCTCATAAAATAAACCACTTAGATGAATGCTAAAAATCTATCCTTCCGTGTCAAAACACAGTACTTTAAAAGCTGTCAATCTCACCTCACCTGATCTCATTCAAATCCAATAGTATTGGCTTTAATATAACAAAAACTATGTATGAAAATCCATCCAAAAAATAGGTTGAGAACAACAAGAAATATTCTGGTAAAATATTTCATTCATTAAGTAAATATATTTGGAAGACTTGTGTCTAAGGGACAGATAAAGTCTTGCTCTTCTGGAAGTGACAGTCTGGAAGATCAAAGTTATATGCTGCTAAGAAATAAATTAAAAATCTAAAAATAATCCCAGAAATTGGTAAATGACAAGAAACTATATTATTCTAAAGTGATAGAGAATAAGTGGATGAGGCTCAGAGACTGCTTCCATTTTGGTGATTCAAAACCTTTCTGAGGAGGCTGAGACCTAAATGACTACAAGCCACCAATTAACAGGTCTAGGGCAGCAGTGTTCAAAGTGTTGCTCTTTCAGAGTCTATAATGTAAAAATTACTCTTTTTAAAAAATATTCTCATAATATTAAGATGTGATTTACATTTTTCATTTTGATTCTCTCTGAAGTGAAAAGCAGAGTTTTTCCAGAGCTACATGACATGTGATGATGTCATTCTGATGGCTAATAGACATTCTGTTTGTGTATTTTTGTACTTTCTAGAATTTTCTATGGTAGTAGGTTTCGACTATAAATACATTTTCGGAAATTAATTCCACTTGTTCTCAAAAACAATGCTATGGGGGATCCCTGGGTGGCGCAGCGGTTTAGCGCCTGCCTTTGGCCCAGGGCGCGATCCTGGAGACCCGGGATCAAATCCCACGTCGGGCTCCCGGTGCATGGAGCCTGCTTCTCCCTCTGCCTGTGTCTCTGCCTCTCTCTCTCTCTCTCTCTGTGTGACTATCATGAATAAAAAATAAATAAATAAATAAATAAATAAATAAATAAATAAATAAAACAATACTATGTTCCTGCTATTTTTTTTTATTATACCTGCTATAACAATAAGCTGTAACTTATTGTCCAACAAATCATTATTTTATAATCCTTAAATTTCCCTGGTGTCTACACAAATCAAGAAAAAGAAGTAATTATACTTTGTGGTCTTGTTTTGCAAAAATATCTTGTGCACTATCATATGAGTGCACAAAATTTGCTAAATATACTATTGTGTGCCATAGTAATGAAATAATCAAAACAACAAACAAAAAAAATACTGAAAGCACTGAATCACTCACTATTGGGAAAAACATAAGTTTTGATATACCCCTACAATGCCATGCTCTGTAACTACAGGAAACATTAATAAGACAAAATAAGTATTTTAGGTAAAAAATGCAGAACATACAGGATAAGAGAGACATAGAGAGGAAGGGAAATAAAATTCAGTCATGTAGATGGGACACATTTGAAATATTTGAAATGATAAAGTCTAAATAACAAAGGAGTGAGGTTGGAGAGTTGGTTGAGTGAGGGATTATTTTGCATTTAAACTCGTATCCCAATATGCTGTGAAATGTTTCAGCATGCTATACCATTCATGTATATCAATTTTATAATGCAAGTGAATTAATGCAAAAGTATAATAAACCTTATTACTGATTATTTAAAAATATGTCCATGTAAGATGCCAAGACACATGGAAGAATTGTAGAATCAGTTTAAAAATATACATCCATGAGTGTAAAGATTGTGAAGATGAAGATTATAGTTCCGTGGCTTGTAAGAAACGCTAAAATTGATAAAGGTAGTAGGATTGATATGAAAGGAGAAAAAATGCAAGTCCATTCATTTATTGTTCTGATTTAAAAAAAAAAGCCACTTACCATAAAAGGAATTTTCATTTAAAATGTACCTATTGGGGATCCCTGGGTGGCGCAGAGGTTTGGCGCCTGCCTTTGGCCCAGGGCGCGATCCTGGAGACCCGGGAACGAGTCCCGCGTCGGGCTCCCGGTTCATGGAGCCTGCTTCTCCCTCTGCCTGTGTCTCTGCCTCTCTCTCTCTCTCTCTCTGTGTGTGACTATCATAAATAAAAAAATAAAAAAAAAAACATTTAAAATGTACCTACTGGGGACCCCTGGGTGGCTCAGCGATTGAGCATCTGCCTTCGGCTCAGGGCCTGACCCCGGGATTCTGGCATCGAGTCCCACATTGGGCTCCCGGTATGGGAACTGTTTCTCCCTCTGCCTGTGTCTTTGCCTTTCTCTCTGTGTGTCTCTCATGAATAAATAAATAAAATCTATAAAATAAAAATAAAATAATAAAATAAAATAAAATAAAATAAAATAAGATGTACCTATTGAGATAAGTGAAGTAGACAGAATAGGTACGGCCAATGTGAGGAATAGAACTCCATTGTATGTGATAGTATGCAAATAATAGGAGAAAGCAAGTGGTTCTTGTATTATTAAAAAGTAACTACATTATGGTGCATCTGTATGATGGGATTTCACATAGTTAATGGCATTAGACAATAATATTTATTGATATAGAAAGGTAACCATAACCTACGGCTTCTTGGAAAGGGATACAGAACTACAAGAACAATGGTATAACACTTCTGTGAAAACCAAAGTGTCTATGAGTCTTTGTATGTATATACTAACACCATAAGAAAAAAAAAAATCATTAAAAGATGATCATCTCTGGGCTAGGATATTTATTTTCATCCTTTTCCATGTAAGTATTCTCCGAATGTGCTAAAACAAACTTTTATGAAATTTGCAATAAGAAAAAAAAATGAAGTTTTAAACCTCAATGTATAAAATAATGGAAATAGCACCTCCTCCTCTTCTACTAACAGGGAATCGTCATTATATTTCATCATATTCAACGTTTTTGGAAGATTTCACTTGTGTATGATGCACAGTCATATATCACTATATAGAGAGTGTGGGGCAATGGGCAGATACCAGCCATCCAATCCCAAGGGAAAGCACTGTCACACAGTTTGGGTAAGGTACTTCCTTTTCCATTCACATGGAAAGAAAACGGGGGAAAAAAAGACCTGCTTAGAACTTGGGAAATTTGTTTAACAACATCCATCAATTTGATGATTTCTGAGACTTGTTCCAAATCTGTGGTTCTCCAGACTCTGTTAAAAATAACTAATAATAGCTATATGATATGAAGCATTTCAATGCATCAATCACTTAACACAGTAGCCCCACCCCCACCCCAGTTGTGGTTTTGCTTTGCTTTCCATGGTTTCAGTTACTCATAGTCAACTGCCCACTTCATTCACTCTGCTTGATTTCATCACGAAGGCATTGCACCATTTCATATCATCGCCAAGGAGGCAGGTAGGTACAGTACAAGAAGATACCTTCAGAAAGAGAGAGAGAGTGCATTCACTAACTTGCAGTATATTATAGGGTTTAAAATTATTCTATATTATTATTACTTATTGTTATTATCTTACTGTGCATAATTTATAAATTAAATTTTATCATAAGGATGTGTGTCTAAGAAAACATAGCATTATATATATATAGGACTTGGTACTATCTGAGGTTTCAGGCACCCAGTGGGGGGCTTAGAATGTATCCTCCCACATTGTAGCATGCCGAGCCCTATACCAATAGCATCATACAAATGGTGTCTGATGCTCATAAGTTTTCCTACCAACATTATCATACCCATTTTAAAGATAAAAATGCTGAAGCTACCAAGATCACTTTTTTTTTTTCCAGGATCACTTAAAAAAATTTTTTTTTTACTCCTGATAATTTGCTTAGCTTTCTAAATGTATATCTTTCCACAAAGTCTGAGCTCTTCACTCTTTTACTCCAGGACTGACTTGCAGAGATGACCAGCTAGCTTGGGACAAACAGAATCTGCTATTGGAATGGTTTTGACAAAGGGAACAGGCAAGTTGAGGTGAGCCCAGCCCAGGGGGCTGTGAGAAATGCAGGGCTGGATTCAGAATGAAGTAGTTGAAAGGGTGAAAGGGTCATAATGTTCCCCATCATCCTTAGTGGTCTCAGGTCATAGAGGAGTGCAGTGGGCTGGCTGAAGCAGCAACTCAATCCTTTGAACATGGATGGATATTGATGAAACTTCCAAAATCTATTGTCACAGATGAACTGACTCATTTGCTGGGGTAGAGAGCTTGTGTCTCACCCAGGTCTGAAGTGTGAATGTCGGTGTGTGTCTTCATGTGTGTGATGTGCAAGGACAGAAACTACTGATTAGGTTTTTGGGTTTTTTGTTTGTTTGTTTGTTTGTTTGTTTGTTTTTTGCCTTTTAGAGACCATTGCCTGGTTGATATTTTAGCTCTCAATTGATGATAGTACTGCCTGTGAAATATTTTAAACTGATTCAATTAACCAACTTGTCTTAGCTCTATCCTGTCCACCAATTCTCAATGGATAAATATTTCAAGATTTTGTTCCTCCATTTACTCATTAGGTACCTTTTAGTAAATTATTTAGACCTTCTGAGTCTCCATTAATGCCTCTGAAAATGTGATAATACTTAGGTCAATTTTAAGGCATAAAACTTAAAGTAAAAAATATGTGAAAATTCAGAGAATAAAAAATGGGATAAAATACACTATAAACACTGATTTCTTTCTTTCTAATGGACTCAAGAAATATGCTTTAAAATTTGCAACATCCAATATTGTTCTCAAGGAACTGGTTTTATTAAAAAAGTATATGTTGGTAGTATCAACTTCGCAATGAGGTAAATATAATTTAATGCATTGGAACTCTACTGCAGATGCTGCAACACATTTATTGTTTCATGAAGAAAAGTCCTAGGAATAGATAGCTAGAATTTTTCAAAGAAAATCTCAGATTGTAGAATTTGAATGACTCAAAGTTAATGCTCAGAATTGTTTGAATATCTTCTTACAATGAACCACTTACTTACTTGAAATTGGTCTATTTGTCTTTTTTTCTGATTTCTTCTAAGTTTATTCACTTTGTCTGTTATAAAACTGAGGTCTTTCTATAATGTTCTTAAAATAATAGTAATGAAATATTATGCTATGACTCACTTTACAATTCTATGAGTTATTTTCAAGATTATCTTTTGTTTTTTTAACAGCTCCATGACCAAAAAAAAAGGCACTTATTCTAATATTAATTTTTCAGGCAAATGCATTAGTGGTCAGGAAAATTAACTTTCCACAGGTCTCATAACTAAAAATAACATATTTAAGTTATTTTAGAATGGAAAAATCTTACATTGTGGCAATTTATGCTAAAATATCTGATTCTAAGAGTTCCTGTAAACACAAGGAAAATTTTGGAGGAAAAGTAAATCCTATGAATACAGCTGATACAATCACAACATGAGACAGACAAGAATTGAGTATATCCCTCATTTGCAAAAAGTATGCATCAGGAACTAACAATTAAAGACATATCAAACCAGGCCTTTGGGAGATTACAACTTTGCATAACTTCTAGTTTTGGAAAAACAAAATATTGCTAGCATGCAACGAGAGAGTGAAAGATTACTGCCTTGTGATATTTTTAGTGTACATTTTTTTCATGTTCTTTTATGTTTTTTGGCATTAAGCTATAGAATACCATCCCCAAGTAAGGTTTTGGATGAATTCCTAAATTAAATCCACAAAATAAGAAACAGGCAGGACATTGCTGATTGATTCCAGATCTGAATCACATAAAATGAATCCCCTTAACATGAGAAATAGACTGGAAATGTTGATATTTACCTTTTATGTCAGAATGTGAACGAAGCATTTTTTCATATTTTGGCAATTGACATTAAGTCACCTCCCTGGCCCCGAATTAAGGTAGTCCCAGTAACTCAGTATAAACTTCAAGAGGAATGAGCCAGAAAAGATTCAATTGCTCTGAGGACCCATTTGCATTTTCCTGAAATTCTTTGTTCTGTGTATGATTCAGGAGACATTTAGATAAACCTGAGAGTTGAATGAGAGAATAGCACCTCATGTTGCCCCAGCTACAGAGGGAAAGAGTTTTCTTTGCCAGAGAAATGCTCCCACAGTGGAGGTCTTCCTTTGCAGCAGGACTCCATTCTTGGTTAAAAGCTAGGGTATTTGGACTAGTTAAGCATGAATCTCTCTCCCATTCCATAGGGAATGAGCTGGGCAGTCCTTCCTCCCCACGTCCACCTGCACTTCGTTAGAGAGCAGAATGCTCACATGCCACCCCACAAGATCCCCACAGTGACATAACTCCATGCAGAGACTGGCGTGACTGGGCTGGGTTTCCCCCCCTTCAGCTCTTGTATCACTAAGAATCTGGCAGCCAGTTCCGTCCTGACAGAGTTCACAGCATATATTGGTGGATTCTTGTCCATAGTGCATCTGCTTTAAGAATTAACGAAAGCAGTGTCAAGACAGAAGGTAAGTGCTGTTTTAACTATAGCACTGGGGATGCTGAATGTTTGGGACAGTGTTTATTATAATAGGAACAGAAAAAATTCCAGAGCAACTTTGCCAGTTGCTATTCAACAGCAAATCCACAGTTTTGAGACTTTACTTTCACATTTTGCTTAACCTGCTTTCCATGATTTATGGATGTGAGATAAATTTTATAAGGTATACACTGCATTGCTTGGCAAAGGAAGCTATATACAAAGCTTCAGAAATGCAATGAGAAAGTATTTAAACGAGACATAGTAAAGAAGTTTGGCAATTAAAAGGTTTGTTATTTTATGCTAATTAGGTATATATGTTAGTATTGTTAGAACCTAATTTTGGAGCCAAGGAGGTCCATTTCCAGTAGCATTCAAAAATATTCTGCGATAAATGTGCTATAACTTGTTACAATTTACAGTTAACATGTTGTTATAAAATGTGAGCTAAAGAACTCAGACACTTAGGAATTACTTATTTCTGTTTTGTTAATTTTATCAATTTATTTTCTGGATGTATGTCTTGAGGGGGAAAAAAAACATGTTTTAAAGAAATTCTGGGAAAGACGATTTACTTTTTGAGAAAAGCATTTCCTCCATAGCCACAGGTATTTGGAAAAAACTGGGAGAAAGCAAAGTGCTCTTTTGCTTCATAGTGGAGTCATTATATGGTCACAAACTCTCTTTGAATTTAGAGCCCTTGTTTTTCCTTTGCCAGAAAGTATGGAAGCATTTTTTTCATCATAATTCAATACTCATAGTGACCATGACTAGATTAGTGTATACTCAATTTAAAATAAGGTGGAGGATTTTAATGAAGCAAGACAAATCTTTACAACATTAACATATTATAACTTATAAATTATAACCTATAATTACATTAACACTATGTAATTGTTCTCATGGCCAAGTCCTGTCAACTAAATTAAATGACGCCATCCTTGTCTTAGGGAATAATTTGCCAAGGATCCGACTGCATGTTACATTATGTCAGTTATCAGAGTGATTCTAACAATTTTTTGAGGGTTTCATCTGCTAAAATAAAGTGCTTATAATTTCAAATAGAAGCAAAGAAATCTCCATTTCTAATGGCAAAAAATCCTATTTATCCCAAATCTCCTAGACACCAAGGCTTGTACCCTATTTCTCAAAAGAAGATCTATTATTTTATGGTAACTAGTGGAATGTGGATCCTGCCTCACATTGTGATTTCCCTCCCAGAGTTACCCCCTACCCCCCCCCACAGCCATAACTCTCCACTCTACAAAAGTCCAAATTTCTACCTAAATTGCTAACCCTGTACTTCCCCCCAAGCAATTGAAACGTATTTTATTGAGCCTTACCTAAGAAGCATGTTCATATGAAGATCACTGTTACAACCCATTTTTAATTATACTCTCAATTTTGTCCTTTCCTACACAGTTTCTAATGCCACTGTTAAATGCAGACTGTCCTTAATTCCACCTTTTTCCCTCTTCCATACTGTGAGGGCACTAAAATCCAGCTAAGTGAGCCATGCCTTCTTAAATTGTGGCATAAAGAAGGCAGAGAACTTGTGAGTTATTGAGAAAGGAAAACCTTAATTCAAAACTTGAAAATAATATATTTCTTTACCAGCTGGATCTCATTATAGGTTTAAGATTTTTTTTTTTTCGGAATCTGTGACATTTCCCTGATTAGTAAAAAGTACTTTCTAAAACGAATGTACTAAATATTAATTTTGGAATACAGTTGTATAGTGTGCCTAAACATCTGGGATGCTAAAGAAAGTCAAAATAATAGGCACATACCCACCCCACCAAGAATTCTGTTCCACCTCAGAACCAACAATACCCAGACATTTTTAAAGGAATGTGCTCCCTCTCACACACACATACATAAGAACAGCTTTCCTCCAGGCAAAACCATAGATTGCCCATGTTTCCCATAAGAGTCTTCTTAAAGAGACATTTTAATGATGGTGAATGGTGGGGTACAGGGTGCAGTTTACAGTTGTCTTTTCATTTTCATTCGTCCAGTTTTGAAGGATGCTCCGAAGCAGTGTACTAACATGGTGGTCAGTGGGCACCACCCAGAAACCTGTTGTAGGAAGGCATTTAATTACAGAAAGACCTAAAGAGATTGACTGGACAACTGGGCCTGACTTGCCCAGAAGGGGGCGCATGTGTATGCAGTCTGACCTGAACCCTGTTCACCACATCAGAAGTTGTACCCACACATCCTTCTTGTGATACTTATTAAAGTTAGAAGGACTTCATTAGAGGCTCTAAAAAACCACTAGAAAATAATAAAGTACACATTTGCTAATGCATTTAACATTGCAAAGCCAATATCCTTTTCCTGAAAATATGCTATTGTGTAATATGTTTCCACTTTATTTAGGATTCAAAGCATTTGCCAAAAATGAATCTAGGTGTGTTTACTCTACTCTTGGCATTAATTGGTGGTGCCAGCAGCCAGTACTATGATTACGATTTCTCCCTACCGATTTATGGGCTGTCATCACCAAACTGTGCACCAGAATGTAACTGCCCCGAAAGCTACCCATCGGCCATGTACTGCGATGAGCTGAAATTGAAAAGTGTACCAATGGTGCCTCCTGGAATCAAGTATCTCTACCTTAGGAATAACCAGATCGACCATATTGATGAAAAGGCCTTTGAAAACGTAACTGATCTGCAGTGGCTCATTCTGGATCATAACCTTCTAGAAAATTCCAAGATTAAAGGAAGAATTTTCTCTAAACTGAAACAACTGAAGA
The DNA here is from genome assembly GCF_018345385.1 of Vulpes lagopus. Lineage (NCBI taxonomy): Eukaryota > Metazoa > Chordata > Mammalia > Carnivora > Canidae > Vulpes > Vulpes lagopus. Next base: position 32,470,092 of record NC_054846.1, read on the forward strand.
AGCTGCATATAAATCACAACAACCTGACGGAGTCTGTGGGCCCACTTCCCAAATCTCTGGTGGACCTGCAGCTTACACACAACAAGATCCAGAAGCTGGGCTCCTTCGATGGACTGGTAAACCTGACCTTTGTCCACCTTCAACACAATCAGCTGAAAGAGGATACTGTGTCAGCTGCTTTTAAAGGTCTTAAGTCCCTCGAGTACCTTGACTTGAGCTACAATCAGATGGCCAAACTGCCTTCTGGTCTCCCAGCATCTCTTCTGACTCTCTACTTGGACAACAATAAGATCAGCAACATCCCTGATGAGTATTTCAAGCGTTTTAATGGACTGCAGTATCTGCGTTTATCTCATAATGAACTGGCGGATAGTGGAGTACCTGGAAATTCTTTTAATGTATCATCCCTGCTGGAGCTGGATCTCTCCTACAATAAGCTTAAAAACATACCGACTGTCAATGAGAACCTTGAAAACTATTACCTGGAGGTCAATGAACTCGAAAGTAAGTAGAAGGCTGTGCCTGTGCTTGACAGGTGCTTCCTCAAGCTTTTAAATGCGTAAGCTGTGCAACGTAAATATTGTCTCTGGCTCCATTAAAGAATATGAATGAAAATGCCAACAAAATATCTCTGTAATTCAAATATAGAAGAATTCTAGCTCAGTTATTTTTCCAGTGTCTAGACTTTCTTTGGAATGCCCAGATAAGCAACCATTGACCTCACAGAGTGTAAACACGTATTTCTTCAAATTCAATATTTTAGGCTAATGAATCCTGCTGTGTTCTCTCTCAGTACTTATTTGTTATTATTTGCCTCTGTCAGGATTTAGATTTACGCCCTACATTTATTTCTTGGCAAGGTCTAGCTGAGGGAGGAACAAACAAGTGTAGAGGAGGCACAGTTAGCAGAGGCTTCCACATATCCCTCCTGCTTACCTCCAGAGCAGCTCCCATGTACTGATGATCTCCTCTGACATAGTTACTTGTGACTCAACATATTGCTCTGCTATCACTGACCATCACCTACCCCTGTCATCTGTGTTATGGTGTGTGTGGTCTTCACAGTATTTTTTATGAAGATGGCCAGGAAGAATCAGGAGGAAAAGGATAGGATAATGATTTGGAATTTATTTTAATAGTATTAAAGTTCCCCTTTTATAAGTGTTGTATATAAAACACTTGACTTTTCCATAGTTTCTCCTTTAGCTTGTTGCCATGGTTTATTTTGTATTTACCTTCTCGATGCGAGTTTGACCCGATGCACGTGGTCTGTTTATGTATTCTTCTCATCTTCTGGGACATTTTTCAATATAAGCCATACAGATTCAGGTGGAAAACTACAATTCACCATCCTCCACCTTAGTTCTAACAAAGGGTGGCAGAAGAGAAAACCTATGGTTCGTGGACAAAATTGTCTAAATAAAAAGTCATGTGGGAAACATTGATTTAGTCATAAAACCATGTCTGCAAAGTAAACTATTGAAATTGAACATCTTTATACCATGAAGTTGGCTCTTTTGTCATATTGGATAAGGATATTGACATTTCTATCCAAAAAAACTAAAACGACTTATTAGTATGACACTTTGTAATTCTGAGACAATTTTGTGTAACTCCTGGTAGGGTAGTGGTGTTCTCAAGAAGGAGACCATGATTGCCAGCTCTGAACTCCCATATATCCTTTCTCATGTCTGGAAAGCTTGCTTGTCATACAATACAGAGTAAAGCTATCACAGCTGAACCCTTACACCCATTTTCAGTGAAAAATTCACTGTGTGGCAATATATGGTCCCACATTATAAACATTTGTGGTTAGGAGGAAGGATAACTCAGACAACCCAAAATGCTAATGGGATTTAAGATGTTGAAGGGCTGAAAAAAACCTGTTGGATTTGTTTGGTGGATGTTAGCCACATAAGTGGTTCAAGCTCATACTCTGAGACAAGAAAGGGGAGAGAGACAGATGCAGGGACATTTGAAGGTATGGTAAAAACCAGTATGAATACAAGAAGGAAGAGGAGATAAAGGAGATGGGCAAGGTGGTCTATGGAAGGAACACCAATAGTCACTCAGTGCCAAGCTGAGCTTGAAACCACACTGCCTGACACACATGGTCATTTGAAAAAGATTGGTTAGTTACTTTTATTCCTTCTTTATCCTTGACATTTAGATATATACTCTTCAGATATTCTTGTTGTTTGACTTTGCATGTATGTCTTCAATTCTCCTTACTTCACTACCTAAAAATTATGTATATCATCATCCACATTCTCTTAAGATAAAAAGAGTCCCTTAATATTTCTCTAATATTAGAAAATATATAGCCAACGAGTATTTACCATATTTTAAACTTGCAACTTTAAGCACTGGACTAGTCATGGGTTTTCCTAATGTAAAGTAATTTAGAAAAGAGGGCAAAATTAAAAGGACATCAATAATTATTCAGCACATATTAAGTGTGTGTGAGGTGCCTAACATATCTTAATCACTTCAATCTTCGTGTAACACAACTGATAGATATGTTATATCTAATAAGAAGATCAGATAAATGTTCCAAAGTCACTCTAATGATAAAGGGCAGACATAGAAAACTAATATCAGCCCATGTATTTTCTGTTGTACCATGTTTTTTCAGAGATAGGTGCCACAAGATGCCTGAAATTTGACTGATGAGTTATGTAAAGACAACATCTTATTTTTTTTTAAGATTTTATTTACTTATTCATGACAGACACAGAGAGAGAGGTAGAGACATAGGCAGAAGGAGAAGCAGGTGACATGCAGGAAACCCGAAGTGGGACTCGATCCTGGGACTCTGGGATCATGTCCTGAGCCAAAGGCAAGTGCTCAACTGCTAAGCCACCCAGGCGTCCCTAAAGACAACATCTTAGAGGACAAGAGAGCAGTGTGTTAGGCTCCACTGAAGTCATCGTTTACTAGAATTTGGGAATGAAAGAAAATAACGTTATAGGGGACCAGATAAGATTAATCGGAACTAGATGTGATCAGACATAGACAGTTTCTATGTACACACATAGAACATAAAATCTAAGAACAGGCTTCGTTTCTACTCAGAACTAAATTGGTTGTTCATTTGTAGCAGCTTTTTTCCCCCCACAGAAGAAAAGGACATGAGCACCAATCATGGATACTCTGTGATTTGGTGTTTGTTTTGGAGTTCTGAATTATTGTCATGAAGTGTGGTTGTTGGAACACTCTTCAGAGGTCATTTAGTTAACCCCTCTTATTTTAAGATCCAGAACCCCAAGATGCTTATATTGGTGAGGTTACTCATACAACAGCACCAATCTTAGGTTTCTTTGAGCTAGACAAAAGATTTCAAAAGAGTGCTTAGATAATAGGACACATTAATTGAGTGTCTTTCTAAAATCAAGTATTTCTAAATGCAGAACTTATAATTAGTAAGTTCTGTTCTTTCAAAAAGTCCACCAAACGTCCTGACCTATCATAAGTATTCTTTGCTAAATATTGCTGTGTCGCTTGGTAGCCTGGAATACTCCCTTAGCCGTTCCAAATTCAGAGATACATCAAAAAAGTGGGAAGGAGTCCGAATATATATTATTATGGATTTGAGCATTTTTTAAGTGATTGTTTCAAGCCCATGTACCAGAAGAGTAATTAACATTTCTATTCTTTAATTTGCAGAGTTTGAGGTAAAGAGCTTCTGTAAGATCCTTGGACCATTATCCTACTCCAAGATTAAACATTTGCGTCTGGATGGCAACCGTCTTACCCACACCAGTCTGCCACCTGATATGTACGAATGTCTACGTGTAGCAAATGAAATCACTGTTAATTAACATCTACTAATTCCAATTCTATTGAGGTGTACCCTGGAGCAACGTTTTATGGTTTATTTTTGTGTGTGTGTCAGTTTTCATAGTATTCAATTTTTGGGGTCACTTTATTAGTTTCATGAATTTCAGATTCTGAGGGAAATGTTTTGTAAACATTTTACTACTTTTTTTTTAAGATAAGATGAAAGGCAGGCCTATTTCATCACAAGCACAGACATAGACACACAGAGACAACAAACTTATGCTTTATTTGTAAATTTAGTGTTTTCTCCATCTCTACTGTCAAATGATGTGCAAAGTCTTCTCTTGGTTGAATGGAAGTCAGCCAAGGATTATAACTCCTGAATCTTAACTTAATATGCCAAACAGCATGGGCTACACACATATGAATATTTAATATCTTGAACCAAATGATCTCAAATTTCAATGTTCAGATTTGCTTAACTGAAAAATAGCTGGTAAATTTTAAGACTGATGATTTTGCAAAATACTAGACCAAATTCATGAAGCCACATACACTTAGAGCAATATTTTTAGTATTAAGAATTATATAGTTACCTAGTGAAACTTCTCTTTTCTAGAATTATTTTTCACTCTAAGTCATTTGTATGTTCCTTTTTAATCATTTGCATGTTATGTTTAACAAGCTCATAGCAAAATAAAACATAGCAAATGGCATCACTGTGTTTTTTTGTGAAATTCATCTCTCTCATATATAGAAAACTAGATTAGAATTTTAAAAATATCTTGTCTGCAATATTTTAGTTATGTTAAATAGGATTTCTACTAAATAAATTGTCTGCATCTAGCATCCATTTGCAAACAGCTTTAAAACACCTCTTAGAATACGTACTTAAAAGTGTGCAGATCCCAATTTTGAAATTGCCACTAAGCAATCCTCTGTACACCAACTAGGTAGGTGTCCTACAATTCAACTCAATTCTAACACTATCTACCTAGAAGTAGTGTCAGATTTTACAGGTTAAGGGTTCAATCTACAAGACTACCCACACCCTTGGGCTTCCAATGCCAGTGAAAAGTCCAGTTTGTTGCCTGGACTTCTGAACAACTGGCTATAAACCAGAGGTTCCTATGACCCCCTCCTTGGCTACAATCAATTTGCTAGAGAGGCTCACAGAACTCAGGAACTCTGTCTACTCACTAGATTATCAGTTTATTATACAAGGATATAACACGGGAACAGCTAGATGGAAGAAGTTCATGGGGCAGAGTATGTGGGAAGGGCACAGAGCTTCCATGCCCTTTTCAGGTACACCACTCTCCCCAAAACTCCAAAAATTCATCAATCCAAAAGTTCTCTGAACCCCATCATTTTGGGGTTTTCTGAAGGCTTTGTTACACAAAAGTCACCTCATTATCATCACAAGACAACTTTATTGTTCTTATCAAAGGAAATATCAAATATTTTAGGAACTGTGAACCAAGAATCACGGACAAAGAATCATGGTCATCTGAATGACCAAATGTATATTTTGTGTAAGTCACAATATCAGAAATCTTAAGTCTCTTAACTTCCTTGGATATTTAACATTATTTCCATTCCTAATGATGCATCAAGCCCTGGGTTGAAGGCAGACACTCAACTGCTGAGCCACCACGGCTTCCCAAAACCATAACTTTAAAACAGTAATTTCCTTTGTAGTTGTGGTTGGTTGACAAGAACCAAATTAAGCACAGTGACACTTTACATGGAAGTATTTGGGGAAATCGGCAGCCCAGGTGGCTCAGTGGTTTAGCGCCTGCCTGCAGCCCCAGGGTGTGATCCTGGAGACCTGGGATCAAGTCCCACTCCGGGCTCCCTGTATGGAACCTGCTTCTCCCTCTGCCAGTGTCTCTGCCTCTCTCTCTCTCTCTCTCTCTCTCTCTCTCTCTGTGTGTGTGTCTCATGAATAAATAAAATCTAAAAAAAAAAAAAAAAGAAAAAGAAAAAGAAAGAAAGAAGTACTTGGGAAGGCACCAGTTAGATACTATTTTGAACCAGCTCCCCATCAATTCTGGGTATAGTTAGAGAAAAGAAGTTTCCTACTTGCTTCTTCACTAATTGTGAGAGCCCTATAGAGGAAAAAAAGATATTGAAGGCTCTCTTTATCTGCTCTTTCCTCATCCCCTTACTGCCACCCCAGCAGGGGTAGTGTTTTTCAACATTTCAAGTGTATAATTAGCATGATGAAATGCTTTTCTAAATACAGATTACCAGACACAATGTCTCAAATACAGACCAAGTAAATTAAGCAATGTAGGAATCCACGTTTTCTAAAATATATATTTTATTTATTTATTTATTTATTTGAGAACAAGAGAGCATGATAGAGCAGAGGGAGAGGGACAAGTAGACTACACACTGAGCACAGAGCCCGACTTGGGGCTCCATCTCATGACCCTACCACCCAGGCTCCCCTCCACATTTTTAAGAAAGTAATGATGATTCTTATACTAGTGGTCAGTTACACAGATCTTTAAAAACAATGGCTAAGTGTGACGAAGCCATTGAAATCCCAAACAATTAAAATTCAGAAGAGTCCTTTTTCTAAGGAAGTAGAATAAAAAGAAGCTTATTAGCAATATACATACATGACAATAAATATTATTTTTCCATATTCTAATTTATATAACCTCTCTATTAGTTTCTTCAAAATACTCCTCTTTATTCTCAACAACTGCATTTGAAGATCAGGGTTAGGTCACTCCTTTACGGTGGAGGAAAAACGATGATGTACTTGGGCTTTGAGGTTTGTAAGGAATTATCATGCCCTAATAAGTACAAAAAATACAGTTGGATATAGACCACTAAATGAGCCAGAGGAATGTTGATTTCTTAGTTAAAAGTTCTCCAACTGGTAATAGCTGTTTTCAGAAATACTGGAGAGTTTAAAAGGTTGGTTTTGCAGAGGACTATGGATTTATTTCCTTGTGATCTTTTATGTTTTGGGTTCCGGTTTTTTCTATAGCTGTAATTTTATCATAATGAAGGCCTTAGATTTTTCTTTGGTTGGATTCTGCAACCATCATAAATACTTGCTTAACGTTTTACTCGCAAGTAAAGGAAGATACTCATTTGATTTAAAGTGAACTCTAAAGCAACTTTGCAATCAGAGCGAAAATAACAATGCTATAAAAGTTAAAGAAGACATGCCATATGTATATGAAATAAATATAAATACATTTTAAAAATATATAGCTAGTTATATTTGCTTACATGCATTCAGTAGATTTTGTTTCCTAATAAAGTATAAGAAATCAACTACAACCACATGCAGGGAAAAGTAGAAATTTAGGCAACATAAAGTGAGTGAGGTCCCATGCATCTTCAACTCACTCTGATGGCCCTGAGATTCCACTTCTGTTGTGTAGTACTTCTTCCTTCACATTTTGGCTGGCCCAAAGAGTATCATCAACATGTGTGTCTTGTCCCCTTCAAATGTCACTGCTGTTCTAAAAAAGAGAAGATGTTCCATGTTTTAAAAATATTCAAGAGCCTTGGCTGCCTTACCTACAGATTGTGTCTTAAATAAACCCTTCTATTTCCACTGCCACTACTTTATGTTAAGATTTGGTTTATTTTCATCCAGATTTCTGAAGATTCTTATGTTTTGCTTAACTTCATGATCCACTATGAGACCAGAGTGAATTTCCTAACATCTAAACTTGGTCTTTTATTATTTATCTGCTTAAAACTATTTAATGATGCATCAACATTTTCAAGATGTGATCCAGGATTCTCAGTGCAGCATACAAGGTACCCAGGATATCAAAAGTCATTTACAATCTGGTCCTTGGTTATCTCTAGAACCTTATCTCTTACCAGGCCTTGTCAGGCTTCATCATGCACCATATGAAATCACTTGATATTGCCACCATACTTACCAGTTTGCAGTTGGTTTTGCTCTGGTGTCTATGAACACTCAATCCTTTCTTCCTAAAATCTCTTTATGCTCCTTCCACTTGAAAACATCTACACATCTTTCAAGACTCACTTTAAGCTACTCTGTTCCTTTCCCATAAATCCTTCTGAACTTTCTCAGATAGAATTAATACCTTTTATCATAAAAAATCCTTTATCATAGAAATAAAATTTATCTATGCAGGGGGGTGCACAGCGGGAGAGGGAGAAGCAGACCTCCTCCCCCAACCCTGAACAGGGACCCTAATGTGGGACTCTATCCCAGGACCCTGAGATCACAACCTGAGCCAAAAGCAGACACTCAACTGACTGAATCACCCAGGTGTCCCCAAATAAAAATTCTTTATCAAAATTCTGAGCTATAATTAACAACTTTCCCTGCTATGTCTCTACCTTTTCCATTAATTCATGCCACAAATATTTATTGAGCTTCTACTCTACTCCAGGAATGGCTTAGATATTAGAGATTTGATAAAATAAGACCAACAAGTTCCTCCCCTAACAATATTGACATTCATAAGGAATTCAAACAATAGGAGAATAACATATACTCTATGACTTGAAGTCATGTAGTGGTAAGTGCTATGAAGAAAAATAAACTACCTGAAAGGACAACAGGGTGGAGGAGGAGTAATTTTTTTATTGGTTGATAAGGAAAGATTTTCTAAGGAAAATACTTAACTGTAATAATAATATTTACCTATTTTTAAAAAATGTATTAAATAATTCGGGTAATACTCTTTATATATTTAACTAAAAAAATCTGTACATCTCTTTAACAGAGAAGAAAAACTAGAATGTAAGTTCAGACTTATTTTAAGTGTTGTATCCCTCATGTGAGACCAGATCTCTGCTGTCAGAGTGCATATTCTAACTTAGTAAACTCCCATGGTATTAAGAGGGGTTTAGATGTGTTTATATGTGTGTCTGTAAATTCCCTCTTCCCAGCCCTGACAAAACGCAGGGCTTGATGTTAAATTCTGAAGATATGGCTGTTGAATAAAGTTACTGAAATCAGTCTGTGGTAGGGAACAAGTCATGAAGGTCAATCTTGAGTCAGGCCTTTTCTGGAAAGTTCCAGCACAATTGCTTCTGTTTTGGTCTCTTTGACTTTATATAAAATATTTCAGTTTATGTTAATTCATGGGAATCATCCACTTCTCTCTATTAAATTCATTTTGAATAGAGTATTCTTCACTCTAAAGTCTGGATATTAGACAGAAAAATATCAATCTATTTTTTCATATCGAATCTGGCAACGAATATCTGGCTAGATTTTCAAATATATCACAAATCTGAGGTTTGCCACTCCTACACCATCCACCACCATCTCTCTTATGAATAATGCTACAGGTTCCCACTAGGTTTCAAAGTGGATTCAAGAGCTGAATCACACAGTTTATTCTCAAACAATAGCCAGGATGAGCCTTGAGAAATATGTAAGTTTCCCCCAATTTAAACATCTGAAATATCTTCTCATAACACTGAAAGTATGAAGCTTGTACAAAAAAACCTTCAAGGTCATGTTCCCTTATCATTCTTCTTAACCACTTTTTCCTAACCACACAGGTTTCCTTATTCCTTGAACTCACCATTCTTAGTTCAGGTTTCTTGTGTTTATTTCAACTGTGCCCTGACCATAGATACAATTTATTTTCTGATCTCTGTTCAAAATCATCTACTTAGACTGTCCTTCACTAATCACTTAATATAAAAAAGGACACTCTTGCTCTCTGTCCTTTACTCTTCCTTCTTTCTTTCTTTCTTTCTTTCTTTCTTTCTTTCTTTCTTTCTTTCTTCTTTCTTTCTTCTTTCTTTCACACTCATTAGAACTTGACATTGTGTTATGCACAGTATGTGTGTGGAAGTGTTCATCTCCTCACAATTAGAAGTAAATACCATAGAGACAAAGAACTTGCTCTTTTCCCCAAGTTCTATCCCTGGTGTTCAGAACAATGTCTATATGTAGATTTCAACTAATTTCTGTTGGAAAAATAAGACACCTCCTTACGTACATGGCACTCTCACTCATATGCATTCATTCATTGAACCTTTCTTACAATCTAGCATGGATTACCATAATTATAAAAATGAAACTAAGGAAATAAAGCTACCTGCTAATATTACATTGCTATGAAATGAGATATGAGGCTCATTCATAAGAATTCATAACAATGTTGTTATGTTATTCATTCATAACAATGTTGTTGTTCTTATTGTTAAAGTCTTTTATGAGATTATTGTTCTTTCTTATAGTACTTTGTGACATAAAATGGAAAAATATTAGTTGAAAAATGATATAGTCAACTGTTGTGATGACTTTACACAAAGTGTTGAGCAGTGAATTAAACTGTAAAAAGTCCCTTAAAGCATTCCAAAGACCCATGTTCTTGATCTTGACAATTTATTTCTATTTGGTTATTTTTTGCTCCTAAATATATGAAGATGAATAATTTTTGCTTTAAAATTCAATATCCCAAGTAGTGCATATATTTTAAGAATCATTGATTTCTTAAATGTGACAACAAAGGTAGACATCAAAATAAAGAATAGACCAATGGGACTACATCAAACTTTGTTTGTATGTCAAAAGAAACAACCAATAAAGTGAAAAGGCAACCTATGGATTGGGAGAAAATAATTGTAAGTCATATATTTGATATAAGGTTAATATATTGCATACATAAAGAATTTCTGCAACTCAACAAAAATGCAAACATTAAAATCCCAAATAACCCAATTAAAAATGGGTAAGGGAATAAAAGAAGAAGACATACAAATAATCGGTAAGCACACAAAACAATGGTCAACATCACTAATCATTAGGGAAATACAAATCAAAGCCACGATGAGATACTACCTCACTTCCATCAGAATGGTCACTATTAAATATGTGCTGTCAAAGATGCAGAGAAATTGGAACCCTTGTGCACTGTTGGTAGGAAGGTAAAATGATGTAGCCATTGTTGAAAAAGTATGGCGTTTCCTCATAAAAGTAAAGATAAAATTACCATATATCCAGTAATCCTACTTCTGAGTATACATCCAGAAGAACTCAAAGCAGGAATTTGAAGAGATACTTGTACACCTATCTTCAATGCAGCATTATTCACAATAGCAAAGAAGAGGAAGCAACCCAAATGTTTATCAACAGATGAATGGTTAAAAACAATATGATGTATACATACAATGGATATTACACAACCTTAAAAAGGAAGGAAATCCTGTTGCAAACCATAGCATGGAGGAACATAGAGGATATTATGCTAAGTGAAATAAGGTGGACACAAAAGGGCATGTGAAGCATGATTCCACTCATAAGAAATATCTAAAATAGTCAAATAGAAAGCATAAACCTGGTTAGCAAGTCCAGAGAGGAAAAGTCAAGGGTGATCAGTTTATAATGGATATAGAGTTTCAATATTGCAAAATAAAAATATTCTAGAGATCTGTTGCACAATAATGCGATTATATTTAACACTGATGAATTGTATATTAAAAAATGATCAAGATGGCAAATGTAATGTCATGTGTTTTTACCATAATAAAGAAAATATCTGAAGTTAGATATTGAGACTGCTGCAAAATTCTGTGAGTGTAGTTAAAAACCCCACTGAATATACACCTTGAGGGGAAATTTTTGTGGTTGTAGAAGGAAAAACTGTGGTTGTAAAATATGAATAAGCAGGAAAGATTTTGAAAAAAGAAATGATAATTTTAGAAATGTAATATATAATTGTTGAAATAAAAAACGCTGTTTTAGCAATAAAAAATATCCTAGATAAAAAAAAAACAACTTAATGAATAAAGAACTGATTAAGTACAGTTAGAGTTACTGGACTATAAGATATATAAGGGGAAAAGTTTTGGAGACTGCCACAAAAAAAAGGTAAGGAGATAGAAAACAAAAAAATGAGATTCAGAGTTAAGGAAGCTAGAATAAGTATTTTTATTATAGTACTAAATGGAGACCAATAAAGAATTGAGACTACAGAGAAAATATTGAAAAAGGTAGTAGCTGGAAAATTTTCTGAGCTGATAAAAAAATCTGAATTTGTTAATCCAGGAAGGAAAAAATGACTTACAAAGCAACATCAGTTAGAATAACAGATTTACACATACATAAACACGCAAGGAAGACAAGAGATAATGGTGTAACATCGTTAAACACTTCAAGTAAACAACCGATAATAAACAGTTGACTCTGAACAACTTGGGTTTGAACTGCATAGTTCTACTTATACATAGATTTTTTTTTTTGATAAAACAGTGCAGTACTGTAAATATATTTTCTCTTCCTTATGATTTTCTTAATAACATTTTTCTCTCTAGCTTCCTCTATTGTAAGAATACAGTATATAACCTACAAAATATGTGCTAATTGACTGTTATGTTATTGGTAAGGCTTCAGCTATTAGTTGTTAAGTTTACAGGGAGTCAAAATTACATGTGGCATTTCCTCTGTGTAGAGGGGTGGCACCCCAGCTCTGCATTGCTCAAGGATCACATCCGTATTTGCAAACATTATTATCAAAAAATTTCAGAATAAAGGCACATTATGGTTTACCACCTAGGAAGTTATAAAGAATGATCTTCAAGGAGGAAGATGATCTCAGAGGAACTGTTTAAAGAGTAAGAAGAAAATTAAACAAAGTAAATGACAAATATTTGATAAATAAAACAAAGTAAATGACAAATATTTGATAAATAAAACAAATACTTGAAGAAAATTAAATAAAGTAAATGACAAATATTTGATAAATAAGTATCAAGTAAAAATTACTATATCTAATTTGTGTATTTTAAAAAAGATAATAGAAATCTGACATATATATTTTATATATATTACATATACATATACTTTATAAATTAGAAAAAGTAAAAAAAAAAGAACCTGTTTTAAACCCTTTTATCATGGGGAATCAACATATTATTTCATTTTATTTTGCATAAGGTAATTCTGTATGGTAAAATTGTAGTAATAAGGAAAATCAACATAGTGTCTAAATTAAAAGTCAGTACAGATTTTAAAAGTCGACTAAGGAAAAAAGCTCTAAATATTCAATAAATCAAAATTAAAGATGAAAAAAGAGAAAGAAGAAACTTTTTTTTTTTTTTAAATGGGACAGGCAGAAATCAAAAGGTAAGAATGTGGAATTGAGGGTTAGTATAGCAACACAACTGCAGCAAATTTACCAGTTAAAAAATACAGTTTTTTACAATAACAGGAAAAAAAAAATGTAAAAAGATGATAAAAGATAAAATGCATCATTAGCAATGAAGAACTTCACTATGTCACAAGCTAAAGTTTAATATAACAGAAAATTATAATAGTTTTAAATATATCTGCAACTAGTTAAATAATATCAAAATATCCATACAAAATTAATATAAGAAGACACTGAAAACATCTAAAGCATTGTGGTAAAGTTCAAAACACTCTTTTGAATTTTTAGTATTCAAGCAGCTTAAAAAAATCAGCAAAGATATTAATTAGAACTACAAAATGTCCAACCTTGATTAATGGACAGATATAATATTCTACATTCAAAAATTAGAAAATTAACATTCTTCTCAAGTTCAAAAGAGAGCATTTGTAAAAATTAATTTCATGTTTGGCCACAAAACCAAATTTGTCTCAACAAATTTCAAAGAATAGATAATATATAGGTTTCATTCTCAAAATGTATCAGTTGAAAAAAAAAAGATAATACACATATAGTTGGAAATTAAGAAAACATTCTAAAACTATTTATGGATCAAAAAAGAAATCAGAATGGAGACTTTAAAATATAACACAAATAATAGTGAAAATAGTGTATATCAAAGTGAATTTGAGACTGATATTAATAACTCAAGTATAATTTGTAGCCTTCAATCCTGTTACTGTATTAGAAATTGATGTTCAATTTAAATAAAAATGCTTTCCTTTAAAGTGTAGAAATAGGAATAGAGAAAAGATAATACTTCCAGTCAATAGTTTTATGACAGAACTTGGAAGCACAAGAGAGAAAGAAAGATAAATGCAATGCATTAATTTTTTTTTAATTTTTTTAAATGTTTATTTATTTATGATAGTCACACACAGAGACAGAGAGAGGCAGAGACACAGGCAGAGGGAGAAGCAGGCTCCATGCACCGGGAGCCCGACGTGGGACTCGATCCCGGGTCTCCAGGATCGCGCCCTGGGCCAAAGGCAGGCGCTAAACCGCTACACCACCCAGGAATCCCTGCATTAAAAATTAAAGGAGGAAAAAACTAAATTTTTGTAGGTCATATGATTGCATCGAAAAAATAAAACATTCTACACATACATTATTAGAAACAAGAAACAATGTTGCTTATTTATTTATTGAATCTCAGAGTCAATACCATATCTTTCTTTATATTCTGTAATGCTGGGCCTGGCACTGAGCAAACTACAGTTCCCAGATGCCCTTGCTTGACATTGGACAAGGGAGACACTAGGGGAAAATTGATAGGTGGAAGAAGAAATGAAACTTCCCAAATAGTTTTTCTTTCTTTTCTTTTCCTTTTTTTTTTTTTTTTTAAACTTGACAACTGATTCTAAGATTTATGTGGGAAGGGATCCCTGGGTGGCGCAGCGGTTTAGCGCCTGCCTTTGGCTCAGGGCACAATCCTGGAGACCCGGGATCGAATCCCACGTCGGGCTCCCGGTGCATGGAGCCTGCTTCTCCCTCTGCCTATGTCTCTGCCTCTCTCTCTCTCTCTCTCTCTCTCTCTCTCTCTCTCTCGCTGTGACTATCGTAAATAAATAAAAAATTAAAATTAAAAAAAAAAAAAAAAGATTTATGTGGGAAAACAATGGACCATGAATAAACAAGGCACACCTGATGTGAAAATGATGGGGGAACATATAATGTTTGTCCGATGTTCTCATTCATTTGGGGAATATAAATAACAGTGAAAGGGAATATAAGGGAAGGGAGAAGAAATGTGTGGGAAATATCAGAAAGGGAGACAGAACATAAAGACTCCTAACTCTGGGAAACCAACTAGGGGTGGTGGAAGGGGAGGAGGGCGGGGGGTGGGGGTGAATGGGTGACGGGCACTGGGGGGGGGGGCACTTGACAGGATGAGCACTGGGTGTTATTCTGTATGTTGGTAAATTGAACACCAATAAAAAATAAATTTATTTAAAAAAAAAGAAAATGATGGGGGAGTTGCCCAACTAAAAGACAACATAAATTTATAACAAGTAAGATAGTGTGGCACTGAAAAAGAATAGAAAAACTAACAAGATAGGATAGAAAATGTATAGCCATATTCACATTTATATTAAAATTTCGTATGTGAGAGACACCATTACATATCAGTAGGAACCAGTCAATAAAAATAACTGGAAAATTTTATAATCTACAAGGAAATAAGATAAACTTAGGTTCTTCACACACAAAAATCAATTTCAAACTGATTAAGAAATTAATGTCAAGCACAAAAATCTTAAACATTTAGGACAATAGATGAATATATTTCTGATGTGGAGTCAGGATCAATTTCTCAAGGCAAGTCATTAAGGAAGAGATTGATGAAGAGATTGATGAACTTGACTATATCATATCAAGACCTTCTGTTCATTGAAACTTATTGTAAAAGGAAAGGAATGAATTGACAGGAACTAAGAAAACATAATTGCAACATATATAATCTAGAAGGGCTTAATAACAAGAATAAAATAAAACACTTCACCACATCAGTCATAAAAAGGCAGGGTTCCAATTTTAAAATGGGCAAAATCTTGAAGAGGACTTGACAGAAACCACTGTGACTCCCACTGCTCCCCCACAAAAATCAATCAATCAAACAAATAAATAAATCAGAGATGTTCAACTCCTTAGGAATTAAGGAAACATAAATTAAATAATAAAAAGTCGTCATTTGGGATCCCTGGGTGGCGCAGCGGTTTGGCGCCTGCCTTTGGCCCAGGGCGCGATCCTGGAGACCCAGGATCGAATCCCACATCGGGCTCCCGGTGCATGGAGCCTGCTTCTCCCTCTGCCTGTGTCTCTGCCTCTCTCTCTCTCTCTCTGTGTGACTATCATAAATAAATAAAAAATTAAAAAAAAAAAAAGTCGTCATTTTTGTTGGAGGAGATGTAACCATTCTTATTAATGTCATGAATGCAAATTGGTACAACTACTTAGAGAAACAATTTAGTAATATCTTGCAAAGTTGAACGTTCATGTATCCAATAACCCAGCAATTCTCTTTCTACAGTATTTCTTGAGCCTTAATATGTGTATAAATGTAGCAGAGACCTTAGTAAATTGCAGATTTTCGGGCATGAGTCAAGACTCCATGTTTCTGGCAAGCTTCCAGGTGATGCTCATGCTGTCAGTCAGCTCATACTTAAGTAGCAAGATAAACCCAATACAAACCTTCCATATGTGCAAGGAGAGATGTGCATGAAATATCCAGAACAGTCCTTTAAAAAATAGAAAAATATTGGCAATAACCCAAATGTGCATCCATAGAAAAATTAATAAAAGATAATGCCCAAATAGATTATTATACTGTAGTAAAAAATGAGTGAATTATGGGGACACCTAGCTGGGTTGGTCAGTTGTCTACATTGGGCACCGGTCATGATCCCGGAGTCTTGGGATTGAGCCCTGCATTGGGTTTCACTCAGTGAGGAGCCTGAGTGTCCATCTCCATTTGCCTCTCCTCCCTGCTCATGCTCCCTCTCACATGCTCTCTCTTTCAAATAAATAAATAAAAATTTTTTTTAAAAATGAGTGAATTATGGCTAAGCACAATAACATTGATGAATCTTGGTAGTAGAATATTGAATGAAAAAGCAAGTGTGATATATTTTTATAAAGTTCAATATTAAATAAAATAAGAAAATATAATATTTATGCATAAATATATGCCATACAAATATAAACTATGAAAATAAAACTGAAATATGATCAATACAAAATTCAGGACAATGGTTTTCATAGTGGGTGGGAGTAGCTGGCAGGAGGGTTGCATACGGACCAGGAAATAGGTGGATGGAAGTTACCTGAAACATTCTACTACTTGGATGAGATATTATACCCTTGGGTATCATTATGTTATAAAAAAAATAATTTTGAAAATTAGTCAAAATCAATATATACCAAATATAATACTATATATTATATATGTATACATATATGCATATATAAATACCTAATAGCATATAATTTAGTACTACATACATATTTTAATAGATTTTGTCCTCTCAACTCCCCTTTCCTTTAGATACATCATGACATTACAAATGAAGAAACTGAGGGAAAAAAAAGAGATAAAGTAACTTGCTCAGATTTGTAGACTAAAAAAGCATCAAGAAATTTCTCAAGAAGGGATCCCAGGGTGGCTCAGCAGTTTAGCGCCTGCCTTTGGCCCAGGGGGTGATCGAGTCCCACATCCAGCCCCCTGCATGGAGCCTGCTTCTCCCTCTGCCTGTGTCTCTGCCTCTCTCTCTCTCTCTCTCTGTGTGTGTGTGACTATCATAAATAAAAAAAAAAAAAGAAAAAATTCTCAAGACAAAAACCTAGAGAGCATCCTTGCTGCTTCTTTTACTTTCATACCTGACATCCAGTTCTTCAGCAATTTCTATTGAATATGGCACCAAAACGTATCCCAAATGTGTCCATTTCTCTCCATCTCTACCTCTACCCCTAGGCCCAGGGCAAGCTTCAGTTAATGTGAACAACCCCAACATTTCTAATTAGTTTTTTTGTTCCAATTGCTCCCTGATATGGCTTGAATCGTGCCTCCTGAAAGCTGCCCTGTTGAAGGACCAACCCTTAGCACCTCAGAATGACTCTATCTGGGGGTCTCTCTAAAGATATGGTCCAAAGCCTGCATTCTCAACCACTTGCAACACTGTCCTTATCAGGTTTCCCAGAGTTAGTTCTGGGTGAGTTGTTTGGCTTTGTGGGCCAATACACCATTGAAAAATTGGTGCTGGGTGATACCCCAATAGATTTTTATTTGAAAATCCCTAGAGACCGATAGAACTCTTGGCTGGAAATAACCTATCAGAGATTGTCTGGTATTCCCTCTTCCTTTGAATATTGTCATATGGATTCCCACTCCACATCAATTCAGTTTTAAATATTGCTGGAAAAAGATGAAGGGAAGGATTGGAGACATCATTGTTCTGCTAATTACACTTGACCAGTGTTGATTCTTTTAAGTAGTCTGATACCCCAGTCAAATATATGGACTTAAAATCTGAGCCATTCCTATAAGACCTAGCGTTTTGTTGATAGGAACACGGCTTTTCTTCTCTTTGGCTAGCTAGACTAAAGTTTCCAAGATTCTGCAGTCACTTTTTAGACTTGTCAACTCACTGGAAAAAAAAAAAAATCTGTCTGGCTTCCCATTTCTATTCCTTGGCATTTTCACAGAAAAATGTCCGGAATAAAGGTTTCATTTCACTTTTTAATTTTTTTAAATGGCCTTCAGTCCTGAGTACAAGCCACTTCATTCTAGGTTTATTATTAAACTTTTATTGGTCTAAGAAAACAATGACCTTTATTTCTCTAAGATGGAAATTACAAGTATAATGACTTCATAGCTATTAGGAGGTATAAAGAGGTGTTCAAATGCTTCAGCCCTGAAAATGTCAAGCAGTTGTTCAAATTCTGAACCAAGACTTGTGCTAAGCAAGGTTTTGTGCTGTTGCTGTTGTTATTGTTGTTGTTGTTTTAAATTAAAAGAACAGGAAATCAAATGCCATTTGCTTAATTTTTTGGTCACAACTTAGATATCACAATTTAGATCATTTGAGCAAGAGAGAGTGCCTAGTAAGTGGACATCTGTCTACTTAGCAGGGAAGACTGCCATCAATGCAAATAAATCACCACACTTTCAGAAGCTGAAATGACTTGTTATTTTCCAGATATAGATTTTAAATGGCCTTCGGGGCGGGGGTTGGGGGGAGTTGCTTGATGGTTATAATCTTGATATAACCACTTGTCACTCCCAGTGGCTGACCATTTTCATTCTGTTCCAGCTCTTGCTAAGCTTGGAGTTTCCCTGACCATTACTAGTGCTGTCTCAGCTATTTTTAGGGTTGTATTTTCTTTTCCCCCAAAATCCTTTTTACTGTGTCCTATTTGTCTCAATCCACTATTTGAGTTATTAAGTTAAAAAGGTAATAGCGTGAAAAAATACACCTAAAAGTAAGCCTAGAAATGCCAAAAAGTAATTCTAGAGAAATTTTAGCTTATCTTTTTGCAGTGGCTATATTTTTAAATATTCTCAATTTCAAACAGGACAACCATTATGAGTTTGCCTTTATCTCTAAGCTTTCTTTTTCCTTCCCCAGGCATGAGAAACAAGTAGACTTAGATTTCACTTAGACCTTGAAAAAGCAAGTGGAGATACACTTCAGTGCTATTTGTAACCGTGATAGATGTCTCTACCCTTAGTGCCAGAGTAGGCTTTCAGTTTTGTACTTTTTCTAAACTGTATCTAATTCTCTCTTCAGAGATGAAGTATCTGGCAGCAGTGTGCCAGGTTCCAAATAAT
The DNA here is from genome assembly GCF_018345385.1 of Vulpes lagopus. Taxonomy (NCBI): domain Eukaryota; kingdom Metazoa; phylum Chordata; class Mammalia; order Carnivora; family Canidae; genus Vulpes; species Vulpes lagopus. The sequence goes on from NC_054846.1 coordinate 32,489,367, forward strand.
TCTTTTACAGTAGAAGTAAAATGCTTTCTTTGTTTCTCAGGTAAACCCATCCAGCACCTGCTGAGCTGAAGCATTTGATACGCAAATTCCAATAGCATGAGTCCAAGATCTCGCTCCCCAAGAGGATGAGAATGTTTACCTTAAGACGAAAGAATGCTCTCTCACTTGTACCCTTTCCATCTCAAGTTTAGAGTGAGGACGAAGCTGGAAGGTTTGAGTGTTCATCTGGAATGTAAGCTTTGGTGATGGCTTCCTTCCCCTTCCTCCTCTTCCCTTCCTCCTTCTTTTACTTCTCCTTTTTCTTCTCTTTCTTCCTCATCAAGGACAATACATAACCTAACCTGCAGCAACAGTCATAAACAATGTTGATAAGTAATTGAATTTTTGCCAACAACCTAAATAGACTATTAAAAAAAAAGTCAACAGTTTTGCTCAAAATCTTCATTTTGGTCTCATAAGAATTCATAAGAATTCTGGGAAGTCAATCCTATTTTTATTTTACAAACCAGGAATTTGAGGTTCAGGAAATCTATGTCAACCAGACAAATTGCACACAGATTATAAGTTCTACAGTTGAGACTTAAAATGCATATCTGTCTTATCCAAAAACAAAAACAAAAAAATAAAAATAAAAATAAAACAAAAACAAAAAAAAACCCCAAACCCCCACAAAACTATGAAGCATTCTGTAGACATTAATACTCCTTTTTGGAAAGAAAAAAATGAAGCAGGGTTTTCTGACCAAGTGGTTTCACAGTGCAGAAAGAGCACACAGTGGAGAATAAAGAGGTCTGAGTTATATTCACACTTGGACACTGCCCATTCAGTGTCTGGCTGCCCCATTAATTCTTTGCTCTCCCTTTATATGAGTCAAGAGAACTGGATTAAATAAATCCGCAGTTTTTTGGGTCCTGAGATTCTGTGTTTTTTAATTGATTCAAGGCCAGAGAGCTAGACCAGGTATGCTAATGGTCTATCTCAGTGGTCTTCCTATTGGGCCCACTTGATGAGCAGAAGACAGACATGGGTACTCCAGGCAATTGCCTGGAGTGTGGTTAGATACAAGCCACCCTGCCAAGAAGGCAAAATTGACCTTTGGCTCACCCTGACCTTGTTGCCCCTTCATCATCTCTCCCTAGTCCATGGTTTCTATTGCCTACTTAATCTCTAGTAGTTTTATCACACCTGAAGTCTACTCAGAGACATTCAGAGGGACACCCCAGGCAGAAACCAATCCTTTAAATTCTTCTCCATTCTTATACTCTTAAGAAAAAGCATGCTATACATTTTGTAGATACAAATTGGCTCCTCTCTTTGCTTTATCCAAAGGCCTAGTCCATAACACTTACCCATTTTCAATGATTTTACCCCTATAGAACCTTTTCACCCCCAGAATATATTCCCTCTGCCTCATCTGGGCATGGCTGATTTTATTATGACCTGGAATGAGTCTATAATATTCTCTCCCCAAGGAATATGAAACCTTCAAAAGTGACACAGAGATGAATGTGGTCATCTTCAGGTGGTGAACTAAAGACAGAGTCCATCAACTCCTGGGGTTGGCAGGCGGGGGTGGGGGGGTGGGGGGGTGGTATGGAGGGGAAGCATGTGGGTATCTCTTAAGCAGTTTCCTTCCAAAGCTGTAAACTATTTCTTATTTTTTTTGATTTGGGTTGTTCCATACTTGCTTGTTGCTTTTCTCTTCCTTACTTATGCAAATAACCCTGCTATCTTTCTAATGAATCTCCTTTCATGTTTAAATTAGTCAGAGTGAATTTTGATTGTAACTCAAAGACTCGCAAATTGATTTTGGGGGGAGGGGTTGCCTCCTTCAGATGCTTATGAAATGTCACCTTGCTCAGATTCCTTTAACAGATATTTTTGTGTTTTTTTTTTAACAGATATTTGAAACCTTGTCACCGCACATCCTTTCCCACTCCCCTCCCCATTTGTCTCTACCTAATATAGACATTTTATTTATTTACATTCTCTTTGTGTTTTATCCCTAATACATAGAAGTTCCATGGAGGCAGATATTTTAGTCTCTCATGCCCAATGCTCTATCTCCAAGGCATAGAGTACCTCCTGCATGTACAAGTTATTTAATAAATATTTTCTGGATGGTCAGACAATTACAGGACTGAATTGTTGGAGATGGTTTCTCTCTGTCACTTAGGACTTGGAGTCTCCTTTCAGTCTCCTAATAGACTCACCTCTTTTTTTTTTCTTCCTCTCTCTCTTTCTTTTCCACAAGACCACTTTCACTTGCTAGTTTACCTTTTTTTTTTTTGCTAGTTGACAGATTTGTAGGATGACACAGCATACTATTTTCCAAACACATGCCTTTTATAACATAGAATAGAGAAAACAATAAGATTGGATGTGGGCTTAAGCAAAGCTCAGGCTGCCCTCCATGTTCTTCGCTTTTGATGTCTGACTTCGATCTAGGAGGAAGGGTGTCTTCCATGTGGATGCGCATTGTTACAGGAGGAAAAATATGTCTCAAAGAAATTCATGTTTGTATGGCCTTGACTTCTGTACATTTATTCTCCAGATGCCTGGAGTAGACAAAATGAGTGGAATGCAGGACAGTATAGAGACATGGTGAGCTCTTAGCCATCACTCAAGATCCTTTTCTCCTTGGGTACGGGAAATTGAAAAACTAAGAGAAAAAACAGATGTCCAAAAATTACAATAAATAGAAATTACTTGATGGAGGCCAGATTTCTTATTCCACATGCAACTCATCAGGTTTTCTCCCGTCATAAAAAAAAAAAAAAATCTCTGACATTTCCATCCAGAGAAATAAAATGAATTCATTATTAGTATAAATTAAATATGCACAAATTCTAAAAGATGGCACAAATTTTTTTTGTTTTGTCTTGGGAGATCTTCAGTAATCCTTCTTTCCTTTTTTACAGAAACCACAATAGGATCAGTTATTTTTGACAGGTATGTCAGTTTTACCAGGATGTTTCCCTTTCTGAATGCTAAATAACTGAAGAGGAGAAACATGTAAATTCTTCAAACACTCTTAAAAGCCTTCCCTTCCAGAGATTAGCCTTAGTTTGCTTTTTATGTTTTTGACTAGCCAGTAAAGAAAACTTTGTGATTTAGTGTTTTTAAATGATTAGGTAAGTAAAATATGAGAAATACATTTAGATGTTACCAGGAGCCTATAGTTTCTTACACGTTTTCTCTCTCTGATCTGAGGGGCATTTCTTATTGGTTTACTCCTTCTGAACTGAAATGTCTGATTTCTTAGCACTATTCCCCTTCCTCAAGCACAGACCTCCCCCGTCTCCCCCATGGAATTCAACCTTATAGAATCTTCCTAGAATGGAAACAATATCACTTAAAAAAATTGCTAGAAAAGTATGTGGGCTCATCTGCTTAAGTGGTAAAACGTGATGCAGTTTGAATTGTCACATATTATAAAGATTGCACATTTTAAGTCAAGATCGATATAACCAATGAGGACAAACTTTGAACATCATCTTCCAAAAAAAAAAAAACTGACCACAGCTATGAAATTTTACTTTTTATCAACATCTACTCCAAAATGTTAAAGAAGAAAAATTTGACTTTTACAACAAACACCCAAGGTGCTCAATGAAAGTTGTTTTGTTGAATGTTCTCTGGCTCCCTCCAAGCCATATTTCATGTTCTAAAAAACCTCTACTTGGCAAAACACTGATTTACCAAATACAGTATCTGGTAAGGTGCTCATCAAAAGTAATTCTAACAGCAAAGACCTAGTCTGAACACTCACTCCTTGATACATACTGCTTTCACACCTCCACGTCAGAGGTCTTTAGGGGAGCCTTTAAATCCCTTTTCCTATAAAATCATTACTGTCCTCCTATCATAAACTCAAACCACACTCTCTCTGCATTTCTTTCTTCCCTCCCTCTCTTCTCTATTTCTCCGTTTTTCCTTTCTTTCCTTCATCTGAGTCCCTTGACATTCACCACCGCCTCATGCCATATACCTCATGTATCTTGTGCTAAGCTGGTTTATACAAACTCTTATTCAGCCATTTAGAATGAGTTCTTTGGAAGAGGTGTTTATCTCCATTTACTCAAATGATGACTGAGGATAACGCTTTTGCCAAGAAGTGTGCTAGGTTTGGGGGATCCAAAGTAGCTTCCCACATGCATTTGAAGTCTGCAAAGTGTGCCAAAGCATCTGCTGTGCTAGACCAATTGGAAAAGAGTAAAGTTTCCTTTCTCTATGCCCAGGAAATAAGCTCACGATAACAAAGAAATGAGCAAAATGAATTAACAGTAAAGACTAATGAATGTCTTTTGCAGTGATGTTTCTAAGTTTCCCCAAGAGATAGAGGCAATACCTACAAATAGGAAACCTGTCAACACCAGGAGGGGAGCTTCTCCACAGCACACTCCACCCAGCTCGAGGGGCTTTTCAAATGGATTGTTATGATAGATTCCATCTGGTGAAAATGGAAAGAAAACGATGCAGGTTTTTCATTACAGTCCCCACATTGGCATCGCAGCCAATTGGCAGAGTGTAAATTCAAGGTTTCTCTATTTTTCTCTCTCTTCTCATAGGCTATGGAAAGTTCTAAATTTTAAAGGACAACAAGGCTATATTTCAGAGGTGACAGACTGAAATTTTATGCTGTTCTCTCCACTTCAAGCTTAAGTAACTCCTTAACAAGAGATTAGAAGATAGCTTAAAAAAAAAAAACAGTTTTGAACCTCTGCTGTAGGCCCTGCTCTCCTAGGAAGCACAAGGGAAAAGAATATGGTTGAGATCAGGAATCACAATTTAATTAAACGTATAGTGTCAATCTGCTCAGTGTTGTGGTTGGACACGCTGAATGAGCATCACCCTGGAACCCTGATGAAAGTGCAGATCTCTGAACTCCTGTCTCAAACTTTCCAAGTCAGGATCGCTGAAATTAGGCTCAGGAACATGAAATTTGGACAAGCTTTCTGGACGATTCTAAATTTTAAGAATCCCTTATGTAAGGGTACTGAAAGGATATTGAAAGATTCTGAAGAAATTTTCTCTTTAAAAATGTGCTTTCTTTTATCTTTTTGGATAATTTATAGACGATATTCTTTTTGAAGTCTGAATGTAGATCATTGTCCTAAGAATTTAGTGAAGGGTGAGGTATGCATATTTAAGATTATTTCAGGACACTTTCCCTAATATTCATAGAATGGATATGTTATAAGCTGTGTAATTAGTTGACCACTAAAAAGCTTAAAAAGCCAGGAACTTCACATATTCTCTCATAAAGTTTATGGATTTGAGCTAAAATCCTCGAAATGAGTGTAGTGAGTGAGTTGTCAACTTACGAAGCCAACAGTTTGAAAGTTTTTTGAACAGTTGATAATGAATTTAACAGTGAAAATATTTATTGTCCTTTGGATGAAAATATTATTTGGAATTAATTTATTTGGCTTGGGATAGGTTTGTGAAATGTATAGTGGATAATGTGGCCAGTTCTTTTTAGATGTCTAATATTTCAAATAAAATCTGCAATTCTCTACCTGAGGGGGGAAAAATGCTTAGTGGCAAGTACTCCTGGCCAAGTCACTTTAGATTCCAATAGCTTTACTTTACAAGAAATTTTTTATCCTATAAAGCGTCTGTGCTTGTTTGGTTTTCCCCTCGGATTTCTTTTTTTTTTTTTCTTTAACAATTCTCTTTAGCCAAATTCCAAGCAAATGTAAGAATAACTTGGACTATAAAGGGAAAAAGGTGATTATAATAACAACCGCATCATTTTGGATATAAATCTCTGTATAAATCAAATGCTTGAGCTTGCTGCAAAATTTTTGCTAACTGGGAAGAAACTATTTTGTAGTTTGGAGAGGCAAAGAAAAAGATATTTTGAAAACCTAAGTAAGGCCTATCGGCCCTTTTGAGGTGTTAAGTTCGATTTTAATGTGCAGAGACTATTTCAAAGGGGTTCAGATATTGGCATTTGATACTGTTACCTCATGGGGCCCAGCTGATCATGTTTCCCCAGGCAGAAGTGGAAAATGTAAGCTTTCATAAAATTTTAATTTGATATTGGCCTTTCCCTTCTGGTTCTGTAAGGTAAATCCATCCTTAGTAACAGCAATCACACACACACACACACACACACACACACATAGACTGACATGTTAAGACTTCTAGCAATAAGATCTTCAGAATCAATAGACACAGTGAAAATGATTTGGCAGCTATCGTTCCATGGAATCTTTCTATTATAAAAGCCAAATGTAAGAAAACACAGCCATCCGAATTGGATTTGGGAGGAAAGTTTTGATTGTGGGACATTCAGTCACAATATGTAAGAATTGTCTCACAGAGGATTGATTCCAAACTCCTCCAATACCGTAGCCTATATTTTGCACTTATGAGTTTAGCTGATAATTATTTCATAATAGCCTTAAAAACAAATGATGGCACAGAGACTTTGAGGGGGCTCAGTACAATGAGTTGGTCTGGCAGACTGAATAACTGGCAAATGGATGGGGCAAGAGTTTGATACCTGAGCTCTTATGAACTCTGTGAGCCCACGATCTCTTCTGTACCACTTGTATCTTTTGCAGCACTCATCAGGGTAAATCATGGCTACTTCTAAATGACTAGAAACTTGAGTTTATATTGGTCTAGATTTGAAATATTGTGACATTTCTCTGCTTACAATCAAGCTCTCCAGTGGCCACATAATCAAAGTCTTTCCCCAGTATTACTATTATTCAACTCTCTTACATTGTTTTTCTTCAACAGATAACAGCTTATATGAAGGGCATCAGTTACTGCCAAATTCTAAAATTAACTACAAGCAAAGTAAGTGATCAAAGACAATGACCATTTCAAAATCTTTATCCTCCCTGAACTCTCTGAAGCACTGAAGTGGATAGGTAACTGGAATTAAACTATAAATAAATCAAAATGTTTTCTTTTTTAAATTCTGAATTGGTTTCTTTTTTCCTATTTTTTTCATTTGTTCATTTAAATATTGCTTCATTTGTATTTTTACCAGGAAGAAAAATCAAATTACACTATTTACAAAATTGTAAAAACCAGGTTGATCCTGAGAGGTTAAAATTAGTGATGAGATTTTCCTTCATGCAAAAAAAAAAAAAAAAAAAAAAAGTTGATAAGTTTTCCTTCATACTCCCAGCAAATGTGATTTTAAACATATTGGCTGGGGTCACCTTGGTGGCTCAGTAGTTGAGCATCTTTCTGCCTTTGGCAGGAAATAATCATAATCCCAGGGTCCTGGGATCAAGTCCTGCATCAGGTTCTTCACAAGGAACACGCTTCTCCCTCTGCTTGTGTTTCTGTCTCTCTCTCCGTGTCTCTCATGAATAAATAAATAAAATCTTAAAAAAAATAAACACATTGACTGAAGAACAATAGCCATCAGATTGATGCCTTCACAATACAATAGCTTTATTTCTGCTTCCCCAATTTAGTGAGTATAGGATGGAGAAAGATTGGCTGTATTACCATCTTTGCCATTTATTTGTTCAGATCCAATAAGTGAAATTCAAGGTTGTTTCTGAAATCTCCATGACTACAATGGCACCAAACATAGAATAACACATTTTGTTTGTTTTATTCAATAATTACACAACAAGAAAAGGAGGCTTCTGTGACACTACTTCAGCACTTTAGTGATTGTGGCCCTACAATAGCACCACACATTTTTTCCTCAATTGTTTTTTAGGTAACTTCTTTCTTAAGCTTCAATTAGGACTGGCATCGAAAAAGAAATAGCATCTTATCCAAAACTATGAATATGGAAAATATGGATATCGTCTTTAGCCAGGAACATGAGTGAATGTTCCAATGAGAAAACGAAAAGAACATTGTTATATGACATTTTAGTGGTTTCTCAAAGAATATCTCCTAAGGAAAAAGTCAGGTGTCAATTAGAATTAGTGACAAGATGTACACATTAAGGTTGAATCATAAAAATAATTGCTGGTTAAAAAAAAAGGAACAATGATACATAACCAGTAACTTTTCTATAAATTAAAAATGCATTTGTACAAAAAAATCTGTCATTTTTACAGACCAATACAGACAAAAACAGTGTACATTAATTACATTAAAGGTATTGTTTATGAGGAGAGATACAAGAAAGGTGAAGGGAAAAAATGCAAAATATCAATAAAATATGACTGATGCTTTTATAAACAAATAACACAATCATCCACACTTGCAGTCTGGCTAAATAAACAAATAGAACACCATTTTTCTGATTTTGTTAAGATGTGTACCAGCAGTAATGGCTGATACAGGGCTCTACACGGGGTTAGATCCCAAGACCCAGAGATCATGACCTAAGCCTAAGCCTAAGCAGTAGTCAGTCCCTTAACTGACTGAGCCACCCAGGTGTCCCTCTTCTGCCTATTTTCCAGGTATCAGTCTCCTCTCATTTACATCATTCTACTAATCACCTTCAAAGTATCCCTTTTTGTTTTGTTTTGTTTGGTTTGGTTTGGTTACAACACCTGGAATTGCTATCTGGTGCTCATAGCCCAGGAGTCTGATATCAATACCAGCTATCCATGATGGACATCAGACTGTTAGGAAATGTGGGGAACTCAGAGTTGGATATCTGCATAGCTTAGGCAAATAGCAGTCAAAACTTTGAAATGATTCAGGGCTGAGAGTCTGGAAGACAGTGACCCACAGAAATGGGATATATCACCTGTAGTATTATCCTGAGAGCAAAGCCACATAACTGTTGTCATAGGAAAGTATGGAGGTCATGAAATAGTGTTGATGGCCAAAGGAGCTGTTCCTAAAAGACCAGGGAACGAACAGCTGGCAGAGAGTGAATGGTAAGCTTAACTACAAAAATTCTCAGCTCAGATTTAGGACTTGAAGTACAGGGGCTTCATCAAATTAATTTTAAAACATCTTATTTCTTTCCATGCAAGGTGAGAGCTAAAAAAAAAAAAAAAAAAAAAAAGACAAACACACATGTTCTGAGTTGGAATTCATGCACTATTCATCCTATCTCTTTATAAAAAGTCAGAGCATTGATCTGGAAACAGAGGGCCCCCGGAGAATTGGAATAGGGATTATGCAATAAAATCCAGAAGAGTAAGAGTGCCTACAATCCCTCATCTCACTGAACCTCTTTTGCTTGCTGAAAGAGCCGCACTTTCCTTGTTGTGTAAAGCAATTCCTGCCTATTTGAAAATGTTGCTACTCCCTCAAATGAGGGCATTAACTTTAAAAGGGAATTCATTGTTTTCATTCCCCTTAATTTTCAAAGAATCCCAGCCTCTAATAAGAGGTAGCAACAGGGTACTCAATTAGAAAGTGAAGTCTAGGAATGAAAATACTGCTTACTGAACTAAGGAAATTCCTTACTTATATTGGCTAAATATTAGGAAAGATTGACAGATTCCGAGGTAACTCAACCAAGGAAGAATGAGGACATTGCATTGGGCTGAATCTAGGCACATGAATGTACTCCATCTATTTACTTTCCCCAAAAATAAGACATATATTGGGGATGAGTGTACCAGTATCTTTAAAAAAGCTTTAGTGATGTCTGCAGATTGTTGATGGATGGCATAGAATTGAAAATTGATTCCTGGTTTCAAAGAGGAAAGAAGATCTGGAGTTGAAAAGATCAAATAGTGTAATTTAATGACCAATGAGTAAAACAGATAGATTTCCATTAATAGATATCAGGATCAATACAAAGTCAGAAAGGTCTGATTCAAAACCAGACACAAACCAAAAAACAAAGAAACAAAACCTTAATAATGGCCAGTTGAGAATCAGAGATCTGGGAAGGAAAGAGGTGTGGAAGATCTCTGTAGAGCTATTTGATTTGTAAAATAAAAAACCCTCCAGAACTGTTCATTAAGGCCTTGGATTATGTCATCCAAGATGTCATAGAACATTACATCATATGATGGAGAACTTCAACCTTTCACTGAATTTTTAAACCTCAGTTAAATCATGGATCTAAAGATCTTGGAAGCAAAGAAGGGGTATCTTGTCTTAAATAAGTACTTTGTAAAGATATCACAAATGTGTGTTTGTTTATCTGTTTATTGACTATTTATTTATTTATTTATTTAACCTAATCTTCCCCCAGAAGACCCAGAGGTCATTACCAGAGTAACAGTGTCCTCGAGGGGAGGGCTTGTGGTCAGGGAACTATGGTCTTGCAGCAAAACAAATTCCTGGGGACATAGGGTATACTTCTGCAGTCCATGAGTCAGAGTTTGGGGATGTTAAGACAAGCGAAGACTGCCTTTGTTCAACACATACCCCTGTATTCGTTTCCTAAATTCTTTTACTAACAGTTGGATTAGATGACCTCAGAAAGTGACTGATTTCTTATACCGTATCTGTAATCTGTGAAAAATGGACCATTCTGATTGGAAAGACCAAGGTGAAAATTACAGAACTTCCCAACACTATAAAAAATATTAAATTAAGAGTAATGACACTTCAATAAAAGATTCAGAAATATTAGTGCCACCTTCAAAGATTTAAATGTACAGAGTTAATGACTCATGGCAGATTGTCATTTGTGTGTGGTGGTGGAAGGATAGTTTTGGAGGATGAAAATGGATTTTCCAAAGTTTAATTTGAGGGCGACCCCTGTTGCAGTTGTCGTTCCATATGTGGTCTGAGCTATTAGAGCACTTAGTAGTTATATGAAGCAACTGATCCGAATAATGCCTTTTTCCTCTATTTCAAATAAACAAAATTACTAGAAGCAGTCTGTTTCCTTTCACCAGGCAGGAATAGCAATATATTTTTGCTGCACTGTTTCTGGATTGTGTTAACTCCTTGGCATTATACCACATTTTGGCAATAGAAATACCATCTCACAAAATATCATGGGATACGATCTAAAGGGTAAACTTTATTAGCTAGATACATTGGTTGGATGCTTGAATGCCAGAACACTGGAGACAAGCATAGTTAACCTTTGAGCAGCGTGAGTTGGAACTGCACAGGTCCACTTATATATGGAATTTTTCCAAAACAGTGCAATACTGTAAGTGTATTTTCTCTTCCTTATATGTTTCTTACTAACGTTTTATTTTCTATAGCTTATTCTAAGAATACAGTATATGGGATCCCTGGGTGGCGCAGCAGTTTGGCGCCTGCCTTTGGCCCAGGGCGCGATCCTGGAGACCCGGGATCGAATCCCACGTCGGGCTCCCGGTGCATGGAGCCTGCTTCTCACTCTGTCTGTGTCTCTGCCTCTCTCTCTCTCTCTCTCTGTGTGTGTGTGACTATCATAAAAAAAAAAAAAAAGAATACAGTATATATTGCATGTAACACACAAAGTATGTGCTAAGCAACTGTTTATGTAATAGGTAAGGCTTCCAGTTAACAGTAGGCTATCAGGGAGCCAGACATTATATGTAGATTTTTGACTGCACAGGGGGTCAGTACCCCTGACCTCTGCATTGTTCTGCAAGACATTAACCTACCATAAAGATTGAGGGATATGGTTTGGGGATATTTATCTGAAGTGAAGATAATTTGCTGAACCACAGGTCCGTTGCCATTAGGAACATGGATAGTCTCTTTGAATTTAGAGCTACATATTACCACACATGAGTCCAGGGCTGAGAAGTTGTAAGATGTGAGTTCGTCCCATGTCAAGAGAAGGGTCTCCAGACAGCTGAGGTCATAGTGATCCTGCTAGTTGTCACTCATCAGATTCAATGATGTTGGGATCCCTGGGTGGCGCAGCGGTTTGGCGTCTGCCTTTGGCCCAGGGAGCAATGCTGGAGACCCGGGATCGAATCCCACGTCGGGCTCCCGGTGCATGGAGCCTGCTTCTCCCTCTGCCTGTGTCTCTGCCTCTCTCTCTCTCTCTCTCTGTGACTATCATAAAAAAAAAAAAAAAAAAAAAAAAAAAAAAAAAAAAAAAGATTCAATGTTGTTTAAAGAATATAAGGCAAATTAGTTTGCTATATGTAGTGTGTGGTAAGTCTTAATAAGAGAATTAAACCCCTAGCTTTCTTTTTTTTAAATTTATTTATTCATAAGAGACACACACACAGAGAGGTAGAGACATAGGCAGAGGAAGAAACAGGCTCCCTGTGGGGAGACCGATGCCGGACTTGATCCTAGGACCCTGGGATCACCACCTGAGCCAAAGGCAGACACTCAGCCACTGAGCCACCCAGGTGCCCCAACTCCTAGCTTTCTAAACAAGGGCAAGCTATATTTAATAAATAATTATTATCCTTTTGAGAAATTAGACTCAAGCAGAGATTGAACAATTTGACATCAACCACCCATAAACTCAGTATTACCTATCTACCTAAAATAACCTGAATTGGCCAACAGTGCTGATTCAGCAAGTATGTGATATAAATGGGAACAGGACCAAATAAGTGGTAGTCCTGTGACACTGCTATCCCTCCCTTCAGTCACACCTATGACCTCATGAAGGCTTTCTCTATTACCAACTGATGGGGAAAAGTATAATACAATCAAACTGTAATTTCCATTATATGACCAGCAGGAATCCATTAAGAATGGATACTGCAACAAGATAGCTCTGATTTTGATTGACCTGGAAGATAGTTTGGTAAGAAGTTAAGGATAATAAGAATATACATATGTGTTCATGAATCTGCTCAGGATTGCTGGAAACATTATGAGTCTAGTAGTATTTTCTCAGCATTCAGGATAAACGTTTTGTAAGACACCTTTTCTAAAATGCTTTAGAGATGAGCCTTAATTGATGGGATTTCAAGCTGCTTATCTCCTGTTACCTTAGTATCATCTAAAGGCTGATGCTGTGGAAGCTAACATGCTATAAATGGTGCGAGTTTGAAAAGCTAGAAGAAAGTAACTCTAGAGAAGAGTGCTTCTGGGTAGTTGATAACAGCTCATCCAAGAATGGCAGACATAGTTTTATGCTTATTTTTTGATTAGGTAATGGAAGTCTTCTTGTGGAGTCTTGGAGCAACCAGTACCCTAGCAAATCATAAATACTAAAGTTGAATCAAAACATAAATAGCTGATAAATGGGAGGACTTACTACTAGCTTCAGATCAATTTTGGACAACAGAGCCTCAGGATACTTCAGATACAAAGGCTAAATAAACTACATATAGAAGGTTACTTACTATTTATTGACAACAGAAAAAATTCATGTTAGTAATACTAATAAAAATTTTACTAATAAAAAAGTACACAAAGAAGACTAAGTGTTGACTTTTTAAATTTGCATCCAGTGTGTGGGTGTGCACACACACTTGGGTGTGTGAAGTAAATATATATACGGAGGGGCAGTGGGGAAAATACCTTCATGGTCATTAGACAACAAGTGCCATCAATTCTCATTGATCTTCCAGTAAGATTACTAGTGCTCTCCTCTTGAGCATTGAGTTCAGCAAAGCACCATAGATATGTGAAATGGGTCCAATATGAAATATCTCTCTCTATAGGCCAAACCAAATCAAGAAAAAAAAAAAAAAAAGAAATCAAAGAAAATAAAATTATTGCATGGAGCAGAAGAAACTCACAATACTATGGAAAACTTATCATTTTTAATCTTGTTTTGAATGAATTGAGAGAAGATAGTAATTACATAAAACAAAAGAATGATTTAGGAAAGGAACAACCAAAGGACAGGTTTGCAAAGGAAACATGTGATACATGATATAAACATTTTAAAGATCATAAGATAAAAGGAAGTTTGTCAGAAAGCATACAAAACATTTGAAAAGAAAGTAGAGGAGATAAGAGAATTAGACAATCTAACCAGGAGGTGCACTATCTAAGACTTACCACCCCAAATTAGAAGAAATGGGTGGACTATATGGATATGAGCTTTCAGATTAAAAGGACTATGTGAGTATCCAGTGAGGGTTGAATACATCCCCTCAAGGTATATTGTTGCAGAAGTTCAGACTGAAGATGAAAGGAAAGTCTTACAAGTTTTCAGAGAGCAAGAAAAGGTCACATTCTGAAACCTGAAAATTACAATGTTATCAACTTTTCCAATTTCAAGCCCAGAAGCAGCAAGTCAATTGTCTTTTCGAATAACTTCAGACTTTAGAAGAAATGTTATTGTAAACTTCTATTCGGTCAAAATACCAGTTAAGTAAGTGGGCTGAATCAATACATTTTTATACATGTGAGTTTATTAAAAACAAAACAAAACAAAACAAAACAAAAAATTCACAGAAAACAATAACAAACAAAAAAAAAAAAACACAAACCAATATCACAGGAAGTTATCCGAAGCTGTTGTTCTCCACCAAACCTGTGGAATTAAACCAAGAAAGAACAGAACACAAGATCCAGGAAATAACAGGGATCTAAGACAGGAGGTGGGGGAGGGAGGCCCAGAGCCACAACAATCCCACAGGCCCAGGAAGCAAGGATTGTATTATTCCTAAATGTACTTTAAAGGACCATACTTGAACAGAGAGAGTGTGACTTTTGTGTTATTTTTACGCCACACCTTAGGTAGACTTAGTTAACCTTTGAAGAAACCTTATAATGAGGACTCACTTCATCAATGTCTTAATGCTTATGGCAAATAAATGCCTGTAATAGAAGATACAACCGAGCTGAACTTCTTTTCATCAAACAACACCTCTGTGTGGGTTGTGAAGGAGGATTACGAGAGCCCTGTTAACTATGCGACAACTGAAATGTGCCATGAAGAAACCTAAAAATTATCATCTGCCGAATTTGCTCGAGTGGGTTTGCAACAATGAGAAACGATATTGAAGCAAGAACATATGGAATTCCAGGGGAAGTATCTCCCAGGAGAAAGTGAACCTGATAGGTCTGATTTTATTTATTAACATTTTTAGAATGCTCTAAGTGCTTTCAAGAGCTTACTTCAAGTACTTTTCCCAACAATCCTCTGAGGGGTATTATCACTATTATTACTTATACATTGTATATTACTTATACATTGTCATCGTCATCATCATCATCATCATCATCATCCTTACTTCACAGATGAGGAGACTAAGGCAAAGATAAATAATTGTTCCAAATCTCAGCTCATAAATGGTAGAGATTTATTTAAACCCAAGTGGGTCTGGCATTTAACTGGCACACTGTGTTGCCACCACTTGATGGGTGTAAAAAATTCTTCAGAATGGTTTTATGATTCTGTTTGAGATTTTAGAAAATGTTAGTGAAATAGTTGTGTATGTACGTAGATATACTACAGATAGCTTATATATAAACCGGCAAATAAATGCAGTACAATGAAGGAATTAAAATAATCTTGCATTGTTTCAGCAGCAAACAATATTTCATTCACTCAAGAATGTATGCAGTAAATATTTAATCAAAGTTAGTGCAAACATTAGGGGTTATTGAAGAGAATCAAGGCTACACGTGGGGTAATGAGGGGGCCAAAGCAAATGTGCTCAATCTTTATCTAATAATTGCTGTTTAAAATTGATAAGCCAAACAAAAATAATCTAAGCAAGAAAATTAAAGTTCGCATGAAAAGAAATCCATAATAGCATTGAACGTCTGGCCTTCGGGGAGTGGGGCTTATACTTGGGGAGTGAATGGACTGGGTGCTGCTGTTTTATCAGTTTTGTAGTGGCTTTGACCATTTAAGAGTGTCATTACTGCAGTTTAAACATATTATTTTGAAAACTATTTTAAATTATAGATGTATACGTGTGTGTGTTAGCTGTGGATTTTAGTGGATACCATTTCATAGTTTTAAGTTACTTGACAGTTATTTAAGTTATTTTAATCAAACCAGGCTAAAAGTGATCTATTCAGAGAAAAATTATTTCTCTTTGCAGAAGTCCAGTCAATTGTACATAAACCTAGCTTCTGGGAGCACCCAATTGCCCAATCATGGCTAAAATAGGTGTGTCAGACACACATCCTGACAAATTTGAAATCCTACTAGAGTTTTAGGTCTTGTATACCCTCAGGTATAGCCTTCTCTTTTAAAATGTCAGTGGTCTTTGGGAATGTGACAAGATAAATCCCTCAGTCTAAGATAATTTAGCATACCCATCCTCCCCCCCCCCACCAATACACACCTTTTAGCAGCAAGAGGTAGAAGCCAGATAAGCAAATAGAAAATATCAAAAACTGCTAAAAGGAAGAAAAGAGGTTAAAAAGACCAAAGGCAATAACAACCTGACTTCCCTAAGATAGCCTAGATCAAGATGCCCTTATCACATTGCTGAAAGAAATTTCTGGGTCTCACTTTTCTCATATGTAAAAGGAGAAAGTTTGAAGAGATGATTTGTAAGTTCTCCTTGAGCTTTAACTTTTTTCACTATGAAATTTTCCTACACTTATTTGACATTATCACCTCCATTATTTCATTTGACTTTCAAACAACCCTTCATAGTACAGTCAGGGCTGGTGCATTAGGGGTGGACTTAGGCTCACAATGGTCAAATAGGCTGTACAAACTCAAACAACAAGTAAGCTGCAAAAGCAAAATTCTAGCTCACATTTTTTTTCTTTTTTACCATATATCTAAGGTTCTCCAACATGTTTTTTTTTAAAGATTTTATTTATTTATTTTGAGAGAGGGAGAGAGAAAGGAAGAGAGGGCATGTGTATGTAAGGGGGTGGGGTAGAGACAGAGACAAAGAGAGAAGCAGACTCCCTACTGAGCAGGGAGCCCAATGTAGGGCTAGATCCTAGGACCTTGGGATTATGACCTGAGCCAAAAGCAGACACTTAACCGACTAAGCCACCCAGGTGCTGCTCTCTACCATGTTTACATTTACATACTTATGCTAATCAAAAAACTCATGACTATCAAAGTGGTGCATATGCCGTTTGTGTTTTTTGTTCATTTACTTGTTCAGTAAGTATTTATTAAATATCTGCTATATCCAAAGCTTCATGGACTTTGAAAATACCAATCTTTCATTAGAGAGGTAATGCCAGAGCCACATCACAACACCGTAGGCCACCTTTCTCCCTCTTAGCAGAATCAGATAAGGCTAAGCAAAGTTCTTATTAACAGCTACCACAACTCAGACATTCTCACCATTGTCTTAATTTCATGTATTGAATTTCCACTTACGCAGTTCCAGTGAAGGGTTTAAGTACCCATTCTCCAGGAATCAGTAATCGAAGGAGGGTAGATTGGGTTGCTATAGGAAAAATCAAGATATAGACAGACAGAGATTACATTGACAGTGGAAAACATCCTGTGTTTTCAGTCTGGAAGCAATGATACCAAATTCGGCAAGCACTGTAGATGGTCATTTTTATTTATATCATGTCTCCCAGGGTCCTTAAAATGTGATTGCTTTCATATGCTCACAAAATGAGAAGGAAGAGTTAAGAATGATTTCCAGATTTCTGGTTTGGGAGACTGAATAAGATGATAGTGGTCCTCAAAAGTAAATGATAAGAGCAGTTAGGAGAGACAAAGGATTTCATTTTAGACACATGCCTTGAGACACACAAGAAGAGAGTTCCAGAAAGCAGGTATATATAATATAAAAGTGCAGGTCTTCTTCCAGAGACTGAGCTAGAGCTAAAGACTCAGGAGTCATCATATTAGAGGGAATGGTTAAAACTTCAGAATCCTACCAGAAATGTGAGGAGAGCAAGAAGAGCACAGTGCAGAGGACAGATTCTCAAACAGTTCCAAATGCTAGAAACACTTTTTTTTAAAAAAAAATATTAGCAGAAACAGAGCTTCAGGATATAAATGGGGGGAAAAAATCACAAGAAAGAGAAGGGAAAACTAGGAGAGAATCACAGACACTAAGAGAAACATTCAATAAAAGAAGTGGATCAACATTGTCAAAAATCATAAGTAAGCCAAACACTGAAAAGCTTCCATATATATCAGTAAACATGAAGATGATTGCTGGATTTTCTCACAACGATTTTAGGGAAGCAGAGGGATTAGAAGCCATATTCTGGTGGGTGGATCAGGGGTGCTGCAGTGAACAGGAAATGAAGATTGGAGGCTGCCAGCATGCTACTCTAATTTTCCTACGATGAACATGTAGCAACATTTGTGTAATCAAATCAAGAAATGACTCAGTAATTTGGCTAAAAAAGAATATTAAGGAGGAAAGGAGACTAGCTGGAGGGGACTGTGCAGATTTGATGATCATCTGTTGTGTATATTCTGAGGATTTAGGAAGAGAGAGGAAAGTAGAACCGCAGTAGAGAAATCATTGTTTTGAGGAAGCAAGTAGTACCTATTTTTTTTTTTTACCTCACATGTGAGATGAATATACCTGAAAAAGCTACTAAAAGATCATGTCTGAATCAGATGTTAGTCTATAAAAGCCCTAAAACTTAAATGAATTTCCCAGTTGAGAACATACAGCTAATGCTAAAGAAATGCAACATTTCCATAAGCATTTATGACCAAGTATGGCCAACCCTGAGAGGCAGTACAGTACTGTAGAGGGCTGGCAGGGCTTGAACCGGCCCACCGATGGTTGAGAGGCAGGAGGTAGGGGTTCCAGAAAGGTCTTTTGGGTCCAGGGCCCTCTCCTCCTCTCCTCTTCTCTCTGCTCTATCTTTGATGATGCTTACATGAGCAGTGCTGACTGAGTCACGTTAATTAAACTTCCTGACCTCAGAATAAGATTAACTTTTGAAAAACAAGATGCTTACAAACCATCAACAGAATGTTTGAAAGTTATTTTTATTCACATCTTTCTTCAAATGGCAAAGCGATTCTTCTCCTCAAGTATAAGAACTAAAAGACATTATCTTAGATCTATGTGTTAGAGAAAAACAAATAGCAATGCAACAGAATGTCTTGTAATGGTCAAAATGCAAAACATCTGTTCTAATGAGGAAAAAAAATCTCATTTTAATAACGCTTGGAATAAAGCTCCCAATAGGAAACAGAGATACAAAAATTATTTCTCTTAAACAGAGCACAATACCATGTGTAGCGCCAATGTCAGGTATAGCTTCTCAGATTTCATTTTTAAATTTTTCAAATATATTTTTCTATCTTTCTCTCAAACACCATATATTTCAATAGAATTCTAACATCTGTTTTATATGAGAAATGAATAAAATATTTCCATCGAAACAGAGGGCATCAGCACTTATTTCTTTGTATCCAAGTTTTTAAAAAGATTTTCTAGAGAAAATAAAACAATACTTGAAAATCTCTTTCCATTGTACTTGAAATCAAAACTGCCTTCAGCTGCCTGCTGGCTAAGCAGGTCTAGATATCAGTACATTACAACATCTTTGGAAGTGTGACTTCAGAGTGACAATTGCCCTGGATTTTTGCTATAGGTTCTTGAGATTAAAGTCAGAATTTCCTATGCTGAGCTGCCTAGGTAGTGAGGTGCTGTCGTTGTTGTAGGGGTTAAAATTGGAGCCACTGATGCATATATTTTAGGGAGGATTCATAAAAACACAACAGTGAAGCCTGGGAATCCATGACTGTGAATGAGCAGTGACCAATAGAAAGGAAAGAAGAAGATCCAAGAAGGCTGAGGTAAGCAATCTGAAGCCCTGTCAAAGTGGAAACAATAGATCAAAAGGTGTTCACCGTGACTGGTCAGAGTAGATTTTATTTTTTCTAATAGGAGGCTTGACAGCATAAAATAAAAACAAATCGTTTTAGTCCACAGGTTTTTTTTTTTTTTTTTTTTTTTTCCCCTTTCACTGAGTTTTAGCAAACTTCAGACCCAGACACAGGACTCAACGGTATATTCCTGGACAGCAAGGTAAACTATTTTTGCACTTTTAAAAACTTAAATTTACGAATTCAGAGTTCTGATTCATCAAAGGCAGGGTTACTGCTTAAGAACTAAAGTAAACCTCTATTCTGAAGAAAAGAATGTTTTAATGTGTCTCTATTGGAAGATAACCAGAGCAGAATTCTGTGATCGTAAAAAATTCGACAGCCTGCGGAAGCAGCTCTGCACTTGTCATTTCCCTCAATTTAGTGGCACAATTGAAAGATCAGCATTTCATAAATGATGCTTGCCTTATTTTCTCCCGAGGAATCAGTAAAATGTATTCTGTTCTTATTATCAAGCAATTGAATTAAATGTACATTGATCAGAACGTTACTATTATATATATATATATATATATAAATATATGTATATTATTTTTCCTGTTAGAACAGTTTGTTGTATCCATGATCTTATTGATATTCAATGGGGAGGGTTTATATCTTTTAGATGGTCATATATCAATAAGTGTTAACCTCTTCTTTCTTAGCAGCCATCCTGAGAATATGGAGCTCTATCTATACCCAAACATGTTCTTTGCTTTTTGTTTTGTTTCTTATCAACCATAGTAATGCCGTAGGTGAATATATTACTTGCCTATTGTGAGATAGAATTCATAACCCAAATTCTCTGGTTGAACTACTTGATTTTGTACTTAAAATAATAGAAGTCTTTCCCCACTCCCCAATAGAAAACTTACCGGAGGAGTTGAGCAACAGAGCAAGAGATTAATCACACATTTTTCTTCATATCTCAAAACCTTCCTTCACAACAAACTGCTAAAAGATTCTTTGATCTCTCTCTTTTTCTTTGGTTCAAGGGCCAAAGAGCCTGGGAAATCTCATCCAGATGTTCTGCTCATTTAGGAGCAAAAGTAAAAGCATATGCTCGCTTCTTAGAAACAACACAGACTCTCCATTTGACTTATTAAATGATCACTTTTTTTTATGCTCTTTTATTCAACTACGGGTTTCAGGTAACTTTCTTGTATTAAATAGCCTGGGATGGAAAAGCACTTAAAGCTCCTAAAATTTGCTTTCCATTTCTTAGTTTTCATTGTGATTGGGCTAAAACCAGAAAGCTGGAAGCTAGTGAGCCAGTTTCAGTATTTGCAAAAATGCTTTACATATAGTGCCTACTGACTATATGCATCCTAATTGATAGCTGTCTATAAGTGTTTGACATGTGCTTACCTTCCCCCAAAGAAGCAGCGTTTACTGGTTATTTTGGTTACCCATAATTTTCTGAAGGTCAAGATATTCAAACATCTAACAGTTACACCCCCTATCCTAGGTACTATCATGGCAACCACAATCTGTTTCATCGTCTGGGTGTTATTCATAACGGATACCGTCTGGACTCGAAGTGTGAGACAGGTCTATGATATAAGTGAGCCAGAGGACTGGACTATGCATGACTTTGACTGTCCCAGGGAATGCTTCTGCCCCCCTAGTTTCCCTACTGCTTTATACTGTGAAAATCGAGGTCTCAAAGAAATCCCTCCCATTCCTTCAAGGATCTGGTATCTTTATCTTGAGAACAACTTGATAGAGACCATTCCTGAGAAACCATTTGAGAATGCCACCCAGCTGAGATGGATAAATCTAAACAAGAACAAAATAACCAACTATGGAATTGAAAAAGGGGCCCTGAGCCAACTAAAGAAGCTGCTTTTCTTATTTCTGGAAGACAATGAGCTAGAGGAGGTACCTTCTCCATTGCCAAGAAGTTTAGAGCAGTTACAGTTGGCCAGAAACAAGGTGTCCAGAATTCCTCAGGGGACCTTCAGCAATTTGGAGAACCTGACCCTTCTCGACCTGCAGCACAATAAACTCTTGGACAATGCCTTTCAAAGAGACACTTTTAAGGGACTCAAGAACCTAATGCAGCTAAATATGGCCAAGAATGCCCTAAGGAATATGCCACCAAGATTACCAGCCAATACAATGCAACTGTTTTTGGACAACAATTCAATTGAAGGAATACCAGAAAATTATTTTAATGTGATTCCTAAGGTGGCCTTCCTGCGGCTGAACCACAACAAATTATCAGATGCAGGGCTCCCTTCGAGTGGTTTCGATGTGTCCTCGATTCTAGATCTCCAACTGTCTCACAATCAACTCACAAAGGTCCCCCGAATCAGTGCTCATCTGCAGCACCTTCATCTTGATCATAACAAAATTAAAAGTAAGTAATCATCATGGTATGTCTTTGAGATGCTCATGATCATTAAACTTATTCTGTATTTTCTTTAAGAATAGCAACCTTGTTGGGCTTTCCCTCCCCCCCGCCCCCCCCCCCCACAACTAATCTGCCCTTAGATTTCTTTTTTCAACTTTCAGTATTTTGTTTTTGTCTATTCATTCTCACACAGTCTTAATGAACCAAGAAGTTCAAATCTTCAAATACTAAACTGGACTTTAGTAATCTACATTGGAGAAACTGAATGCATCTTCTTTCACTTCCAGGAGATTCCAGTATTTCTGCCTCACTGGGTAGATTTATTTGGGAAAATGTACCAAGCACCAACAACCTCATGAATAGTAAACAGGAAGGCTCTGATTCAGGAGGTATCAAAAAGGGAGATGTGTCCTAAAAACTCTGTGTGCCTGAAACCATCCTAATTAAAGTCTTTGCTTTAGATGAGATGGTTTCTCAAACTTTAGAGTGTGCAGATCAGTGGCTCCACCCCAGAGTTCCTGATGGAGTAAGTCTGGATGAGACTTGAGACTTCTCATTACTAACAAGTTCCCAGGTGGTGCTGAGACTACTACTCTGGGGGCTAAGCACTGGGAACCAACACTGTAGTTTAACATCTTTTGTTCAATTGAAATGGAAACCAGTGCTCCTGGATGTTGGTAACTCCTTAGCACTGGTGGTGACCACCAAGGAAGAATGAATGATCCTTTCCTGAAAATAGGTTTTGATTAGGGGGAGAGGAGTGCCGAGTGCCTTGGAGGCAAAGGTACCATCAAGGGAAGTGGTCAGAGAAAGAAGTGGTTAGAGAAAGAAGAGGCTGTAGATGCTAAACCTGGTGTCTTTGCAATCCTGCCTGAGACCAGACTGATCCTGCTGCAGAAGTGGACAGTGTTGTGGTCTAGCCACAAGGGCATTGGAACCACCCTGACACCTATCCATGCGTCGTCAACCCAGGCACAAGCCTTTTAGGAAGATAATCTCAGGAGACCTCTCCTGCACAGCCTTAAGAAACACATTCCTAAAATGAGAATCAGTCAGATAGTTTGTAGGAAAACGGCACAGATAATTGTCAGTAGGTTGTACTGCTTGGTTATTATTTATTAGCTTCCTTTAAGCAAATAATCACACATACATCCTACTTATAAGAATAAATTAATTTTCCACTGGGAGCTGCTCAGTTATTTAAGATTTTTTTCCTTTTCTTTTCTTTTTTGGTTTTTCTACCAACATACTTGAGCATATATATCATCCAGGAATTAACAGAGAGGCTGCTGCCACATTGTTCCATGGTGATGAGACACATTGTTTAATCCTGTAGTCAAAAGCAAGAGATGCAACAGAAAGAAAAATGTTAATTGTTGAATCTGTTTTACTGAACCAGCCAACATTGACCTAAATATATGTTTTGTTTTGTTTTTCCTGATGAAAGTTCTGTGCTTCTACAGATACATTCCTTGCCTGACAACAAAAATCCCATAGATAATTGATGTGGGAAGTGAATTTAAAGGGATTCCACAAAGATCCCTGTTTGTGAACTGGGGAGTCCCCTGAGAAGCTGGGAACAAGGGTCTTTAGGAGTGAGACAGCAGAATTCAAGACTCAGCTGGGCACTCATGCCAGGAGACACTTACATAGTTACACAAAGTTATACAAAAAAGAGTAGGACTCTGCTCTTCCTCCACTCACGTTTTTAAAATTTTAGTGTTTTCTCATATATTTCTATTCTTCTGTTGTTCTCATGCCTTAGCATACAACAAGATCATCTGGAAGGCTTATAAAACACAGCTTGCTGGCCCCGCCTTCACATTTTCTGACTCAGTAGGTCTAACAGTTGAGTTCCCAGGAGGTATTGAAGCTGCTGATCCAAGGACAACACTTGGAAAAATCACCAATTAACCCTCACAAGAATCTTGTTTGGTATTATCAAGAATTTCCAGAGAAAGAAACTGATGGCCAACTAAGTGAGGGTACTTGCCCGAGGACAAAGAAGAAATAGAATAGCAGGACCTGAGCTCAGGCCTTCCCGTGTTAAGTGTTGTTTCCTACTCATACAGTATGATCCCAGTACACTTTTCTTCAATTTCCAGAATATAAGACATCAGAAATATTTCTATCCCCCCAGGTAAGAATAATTTTAACAGCAACAACAAAGAGGGATTGATTTATTTGTTTCTTAATGTAGATTTCAGGCGTGGTCATTTCTATATTCCCAGAATATAAATGTAAAATAAGAATTTCCCTGGCTAGAACTATTGGCTCACCATTATATCACACTGTGTTATAATAACTGCTAAAGTACTTATTTCTTCTGGCTGCATAATCTACTCTAGTTGTTAACAAAGAGATTTCCAAGAAACATACCTTTTATATGAAGAATTCTGAGAATTTACAGGACAGTGGACTTTTCTTAGGAAAAAAGATGGAAATATTTATTTCTTCTGAAAAATTTAAAGGGCTTTAAATTTGGCAAAAAATGTTATCTCTTCAAGGAAATTACTTCTTGGTGTTCTCTGAGAAACATCATAATTAATTTATGAAAATATAACTATATTTAGAATGCTGACTTCTCACATTACATCTATTCAGACATGCATTGGTTATGTGGCATAAGGGTAATAAGTATGGTAGCATGTTAAAAAGGACAGAGTCTCTCCAAGAAACAAGGCACCCTATATAGTACGAAAAGGACAAGGCTAAGACTCAGCTTTACCACTTACTTACTAACATACCTTGTGTGTATTGCCTTACCCGTCTGAACCACTATTCCTGCAATGCCTAGGTAGGGAGAATAATAATATCACCTGATAAAGGCTCTGTAATGATACAGTGATAATGTATGTGAAAAATTATATACACAAACTGCTATACAAATATGAGTCATTATTTTTAGCAATTCAATTAAAAAATGGCATAAGATCAGAGCATAGCAACCTCGCTATAAGCATAAACTCATAGGAAGGCCATTGCCAAAATTAGGTGGGTCTCATCTTCTAAAAGAAGACCTCTTTCTCAAAATAGTTTCAAATGAGACTTAAAAGCAGTAACCAGATTCATGGTTGAAATGAGCTGTTATGCACACTTGTCTGAATTTTGCTAATTTAACAGGTTTTTCTCTCCTGAATACTCCTAAATTTCGTATAGTCATTGATGCCAAGGGCTCTGATCCAAGGCAGGTGCATGATTTCTCACATCTTAACCATCTGAAAAAGCCGATGGGTTATTTCCTGGCTTGAATCTTTGTAATTCAATTCTTGGCAAATGTATCCTTTCTAATTAAATACACTTAAATATAAAGATTCAAGGTTCTTTTCTGTAAGTATTATATATGTAATCTTATGCTAAATGCACTTAAAAAAAAACACTGAAAATTTTGCATTTTAAGGTTTTAAGCACTTTCCCTGATAATATATTGATTTTTCACCTACACATCCATCCATCCATCCACCCATCCATCCACCCATCTATCCATCCATCCATCCATCTACCCATGCACCTAACCATTCTTTCTATGAACTTTTGTCTCCACTTCCAATATCCTAAATACTACCCATCTCCTTTTTTAGTAGTCTAAATATGCTTTATCTCACCTAGAAGCTTACAAAACAAATGATATATCTTGTATTCTTTTATTTCCATCATAGCTTTTATTTTTTTAAAGATTTTATTTATTCATTTATTTATTTGAGAGAGACAGGCACGGGGGGGGAGAGAGAGAGAGAGAGAGAGAGAGAATGAGCAGTGAGGAGAATCCGCAGAGGGAGAGGGAGAAGCAGACTCCCCACTGAGCAAGGAGCTCAGTGAAGGGTCCATCCCAGGATGGGCAAACATTTAACCTACTGAACCACCCAGGCGTTCCCTCCATCACAGCTTTAGTGGTATGTCCCTTGTGCTCTTTGCAAAGTGGAATCGAATATGGAGTGAGATGAGTGTATGTTGCACATTTTTTAGGGTTACTTTTATAAAACAGATATGTTCAACCTCCAACTACAAAAATGGTTTGTATCTCTGGCACTTCCATGAATCAGGCTGCTAGGCCCTCTATAAGACTGTTGCATGGCTACTTGGTCTTCCCACACCTGGTCTCTTCTGTTCCAATTCATTTGTTCATGCCACCTTTGTCTCCACAGATGTGAACGTCTCTATAATATGTCCTCCCATACTGCCTGCAGAACAAGATTCCTTTGGTTATGGACCTCACCTTCGCTACCTCCGTCTGGATGGCAATGAAATCAAACCACCAATTCCAATGGATTTAATGAACTGCTTCAGGCTCCTTCAGGCTGTCATTATTTAAGCATATCATCAACATTCTAATATCAGCTTAATGAGTTAATATTTCTGAAATGAAATTTGGTTACCATATATAAGACAAAAGTCACATTTCCAATTGCTCTTGGCCACTGTTTTTGTGTAGCTTATGTTTTCTGTTCAAAGATGCTTTCCATCAATGATACGCAGCACAGTTGGCTTTTCTTTAATTAATAAAACAGACACAGAGTTCAGATAGTTTATCAACTCAAAGATAATTCTTTTTTGTCTCTTTCACAGCTTACTAACATCAAATAATGCAATTGTACTGTTATGCAATATAAGGGACATATTTGTTTGCATATGTTCAAAATTGCTAATGCAGATATTTTATTGAAATATAGTAATCTAACAGAAGATGAGATCTGAAAAAATGAGGTATTTCTTCATCATAATTAATTTCAGATTGCTAAGTAGCATTTGCAAGCATGAGTGTGATATTTAGCTCAAGAATGGATATAAAATGTATTAAATACTTCATGAAAGGAGACTTTTTAGTCAATACCAAATAATAGAAAAGCAGTAATTTTTCCTTCACTACTATTTTTTATATCTACTATTCTTAGTTATAGTACAGTGTACTCTATCAATTAAACAAATCCTAAGTTTTACATTCATTATAACACATTTCTGACAGAATCTTAGTGTTTTAACATTTGAAATCCACTTGAATTGCAAATTGTTCAGCTCTTATATTTACCAGTGGTTTTGGATTTTTTTAAATAAAAAGAGTGAATGCTTTCTAACAAAATAGTAGTAAAATATTTATTTCAGGGGCATTATTTACAAGTTTTATTAAGAACGTATTTTAATAAAAAGTGTTACATAATAATAGTTTCCATTTTTCTACCATGAATATATGCATATATATGTTCTCCTACCTTTGTTTTTCCTTCTTTTCTCATAAACATAAGAAAAAATTTGTACTTTAATCACTTAATATAATTCACCTATTTCTCATGAGTTAAAAAGAAATAACCCAGGATTTCATTTAGTAACAAAGTATAGTTTACTTTAGGCTTCTAATTTCTGAGGCATATCTATAAATAATAAATATCCCATAGATATTAATACATGACTTTATATTTTTCAAACAGTATTCTGATATATGCTATAAAATTTGATATATTTCCCTAGAAAAATGATCATATATGTCTGTGAAACACCAGATTAAGGAAAATCTAACATGTTACTTTACACCAAGATTTCTCAGAAACTTAATATGTTATTCTATAAGGGGAATTCTCAAGAAAAGAACATATTATAGTTTTGCCTACTTATTTTCATTGAAAACTTATATGGGGTTAGGAGGGAAGAACTAATTATTATATTTTGAACAGAGTTTTAAAAATGCTGGCTAAAGGCAAGAAATGAAATTAATTGACATTAAGAAAAGAATATTTTTAAAACACTTCACAGCACATAAATAAAATTATTAAATTTATGTCATGAAAATACAAGTAATCAGATGTCATTAGGCTGGGGAAAAAGAGTATGTTGAGAGAAATATAAGAACTTTAAATATTTGAAAACTTGCCATATGAGAAAGGGATAAAATGTATTCTAGAAGCTCCAAAATGAAGAGTAGAACATATGGGTGAAATGTACATGGAGCCGTATTTTAGCTCTAGCTAAGGAAGAATTTTCTACTTGTTGTTCGGAGTCATCTAACAATGAAAGCAACTTTTCTTGAGATGGAGTGCAAACAGAGAATGAGTAATGGTTCAAAAGAAAGGTTATAAAAGTAATTCCCAATCTTGAAGCAAAGTTGTAAAATGTTCCTCTATGACCTTCTCAAGTCTAAGAATTCCCTCCTTCCCTCTCTGTCCTTTCTTCCTTCCTCTATTCCTTTCGGTCTTTCTTTTTTCTTTATTGATTTCAGAAAATATATATTGAGTACTGTATGCATACCAGACTATACTACACACTGGGCATATAATAGTTTGTACTATAGTGGATAAGACACCAATTAGGTGAAAATCACAACAATATATAAAATTTATCTGTGATAAATGCTATTAACAGAGAGCTACATAGTACAAAGGAGTTACTAATACTGATTTGATATAAAGATTCTCTAAAGAAGTAATGATTAAGGAAACATATAAAGGATGAGAAGTATTGAACACTTCTTTAACCCTCTTGGTTTTTTTTGTTTGTTTGTTTATTTGTTTTTTGTTTTTTTCTTTAACCCTCTTGTAAGAGAAGAATATTTCAGACAGAATTTAGACACTGTAGTTTCCGGGAACAATTTAGAAGTTCCTGAAGAATTTTAAGCCAGAAGGGATTATGTTCATTGATGATTAATATCATGTAGTAGTAAAGAACATTAACACTGAAGCTAAAATTACTGAGTTCAAACCCCAGCTTTCCTGCAATGTGGTCCTGGGCAGAATCTTTAAATTCTCTGTGCCTCAATCTCTCCTCATTTGTGAAATGAGGACAAGTAATAGCACCTACCTTATGGTGAGAATTAAATGAGTTAGAATATATAAAGTGTCTTGAAGAGTTTCAAACACATGGTAAGTGCTAAGTAAGTCTTTATTATTATTGTATGCAGTATCTACCCACACAGATCTAGACATGCATATATGTGCAAGCTTCTTGGTGTAGTGAGTAAAACTGTTGAAAATTAAGACTAGATGGGAATAGATCAGTTAGGATTTTAAGCTTATAGCACAAATTAGAAAAAAGGGGTGGCTTAAGGCATGATGGCACTGATGGTGTTGGTAGAAATGGAAAGACAAAGACAAACATGAGAGAATTAGGAGGTAATATTGTCAGGGTTTGGTGGTTGATTAGGATAGATAGGAGCAAGAGCAAGGAGGTGGTAAGGTTTCTGCTTGCAAAACTGAATGCATGCCAGTGCATTTTCTAAAAGGAGCATGCTTAGAAGAGTATGAGTTTGATTTTAGTTGTGGTTAGTTTGAAATTATTTTGATTCATCTAAGAGGTGTCATGTGGTTTTTGAATGAGAATTTAGTTAAAAGGAGGGGTCTGGATAGGCACATAAATATGTAGGTGGAATTTTCTAGATTTTGTTAATAGTTCTAAAAATTTTGGAAGAATTCTGCATTTAAACATTCATATGCTTATAAGGGAAGACTGAGACAAAGGTAGGGAACAGATTGAGAAAATGGAGGCATAATTTTAAGTATTGACTAATGAAGCTATGAGGAATCGAGTAAGGTTTCCATCAGAAAGCCTTTTTTTTTTTTAGTATATTCACAAAGCTACTATAAAGTCTCTAAAATTTACAAATAATCTTCTGTTCTCTTTCTTGATGCATACATTGTGGCTATTACCAAAAATTTTTAAAAATCAAGAAAAAATCTCGATAAGCTCAAACCATTTTTGAAGTTATGATATCTTAATAAATGTATAATCTCTTATTTTACGGCCCTAACTAAAACGAAACAGAACAAAACACTTTTATTTATGCTCTCCCATGTAAATACGATGAACTTAATTCATAAGCAAGTAAAAGGGGCGCAAAAAGGAGAGAAAAGACAGTATCCAATAATCATAGGCTGTATATTTGCAAATGATAATGTTAAAAAAGGAGACTTTTGGTGGTAAGAACCCTGTAACATTATTTTATTTGGTTTCTCTAAATTCTCTTAAAAACCAAAACCAAAAACAAACAAACAAACAAAAAGCACATACCAAACAGAACTTCATGGTGGAAGACAATTCCCAGATGACATCTTTAATAAAGTTGGTGTCAAAGAATCCAATGAGCACCCCCCAGCCCCCAAAATGATTGAATATAAATGTGTGTATTGATAAATGGATGGATGGATGCATTCATATATTTTAAACTGTAAGTGTTCTAAGAACCATGCATTGAACAAGAAGAGAGTAAATTTTATTGGTTTAAGTTAGGATTACCTGTCATACAGGAAGAATGAATTTTTTCAAAGTTAATCACAATATATTGGTAAGGAATGCATAACTGTTGAACCAATAAGAGGGGAAAATAGATTGACAAAGAGTATTTACTGAGTCTAAAAGGAGGCAAGAAAAGAAAGTAAAAAAAAAAAAAGAGAGAGACTAATGAAACGTATATAATAAAATAGTGTGTTTGAATCCACATATATCAATAATTGCCTGGTTACAATAGTTAAGAGCTTGTGCTTTAGAGGGAAAAGATCCAATTTCAAATCCAGTTTGCCACATTTACTTCACCATTTCCTTGATCTTTACAAAAGTTTGAACATTTTTAAGGATTGGATCTTCATTTGCAAAATAGGGAATAATACCGACTATCTTTCACAGGTGCTGTGAGGATGAGAGAGAGCGGATATGCAGTTCTTACCACCTGACACACACAATAACGGGTAGGTTGGAATTGTATTATTAGCAGAGACTCTGATACACACCATTGCACGTGTTTTCTCCAGATCATTTTGCAAGTAAGAAGAACCTGAGGAAAAAAGACTGAAGCCTCCATGGAATGAAGTCTAGGCTTGAGGGGGAATTACAGTGTACATAACCTGGAAGGAAAAGAGTGATCCGAGTCTGGGGGACTACAGCTTACAGTGCCTTAAGTAGCCCAGTGCTAAGAAATGAGAAGATTGAGGGTGTGGGAAGGAATTGCCAGAACAAAGAAGTGAATGCCATCAAGGTCAAGGAGGAGTAGGATCTATGACATTGTGAGAATCTCGGAGGCAAGTGCTTACAGTTCATTTTAGTGCCCTGGAAAGAAGAGTCATCACAGAATGACAAAATAATTCAACAATACAAATCATTTAAGTATCTTGTTTAGTATCACGTAGCTGTTGAATGGCAGACAAAGTCTTCAATCCCAGGTAGTCTGTCTTCAGAGCTCCTGCTTTGACCCCCAAGTTATACCACCTTTCATGATGAAATAGGCCATTATAGTTTTAAAAAGAAAAAAACAACAAAATTATTCTAGAATAATACATACATACCCACAGTAATTGATCGTTAAAATACTGCTTTAAAAATTATTGTGCCCTGGGCCATCTGGGTGGCTAGATCAGCTAAGTGTCCAGCTCTTGATTTCAGCTCAGGTCATGATCTCAGGGTCATGAGATCAAGCCCTGCATGGGCCTCGGTGCTCACCACAAGGTCTGCTTGATATTATATCTCTCCCTCCTCCCCACACACTTTCTGTGTCAATAAATAAATAATATCTTTAAAAAAATATTTTATGTATTTATTCATGAGAGACACACAGAAAGAGGCAGAGATATAGGTAGAGGGAGAAGCAGGCTTAATCCCAGGGAGATGGATGAAGGACTCAATCCCAGGACCTCGGGACCATGACCTGAACAAAGGCAGACACTCAACCACTGAGCCACCCAGGCATCCCAATAAATAATATCTTTTTAAAAAATTATGGTACTTTGCACAATATCTGACGTACTGCATGCATACAGTGAAACTAATTTATGATTTAGAAAAACAGAGACATATCTTATTACCAAAAACTATAGATAATTTTTTGTTCTTTATACATCTGAGACAGATTTCTGAAACTCCTTGCTCAGAATATTTCTATACAGGGAAAAGAATAAAAATGATATATAAGCATATTATAGAATTTAAAACTGTTAAACAAATATAGCACATCATTTGCAAAATCACAGGATTATTATCTTGAAGCTTGAATTTGTTGTTCTACCTTCGGAAAAATATCACCCTCTTTGTGACATTCAGCTGAGTAAACAAAATTCAAGTGCAGAAAGAGACTCATTGTCTGAGTTCTTAAAGGTTTCTGAAAACAAGTTAAAATTGTCCTGGAAAAAGATCAGAACAGTCAAATGACTAGCAGGAATGGCTTTTACAAAACCCATCTGAAAAACTATCCATAGTGTATGCTATGGTGCCAGGGTTTGTTTCCAACAGGGCAAGAGCCCTGCCACATATTCCATTTGCTGGCTTCCTGCTTGCATTAAAAGTGACAAAACAAAGCTGTTGGTTAGTGGGAATATGGACTGGGAACACTATCCAGGTTGAGACGTAGAGAGATTGCCTTCAGGGAAATGGAAATAAAGATGGAACAAATGTGTTTTCTACATATGAGTAGAAAATTTAGATCATATACACAATCTTCATAAAGTTAAGAGGAAAGGGGCACAAAGTGATTTGGACGACTTAATAGTTACTGATGTCTTAAAATTAAGGATGGTGAGATATAGTAGTAAGAGCATTGAGGACGATAGGATGCACATACATTTGAGTCCTAGGTCTGGTAAGGGAAACAGGAAATTACCCAAACTCTTTGATCACTGATTTTTTTTTTAATTATACCAAGCAGACAATGATATTTAATAATATTAAATGATAATCCTCTGATGGTAAGAAGTAGTATATTTAAACTCCCATGATATAGTAGGTGCTCAATAAGTAAAATTTTATCATTAGTATCATTATTTGAGGTTCTTAAACAAAGACGTGCTAAAGAAGGTTTATTTTTTTTTAAGATTTTTATTTATTTATTCATGAGAGACACACCGAGAGAGGCAGAGACACAGGCAGAGGGAGAAGCAGGCTCCATGCAGAGAGCCCGACCTGGGACTCGATCCCGGGTCTCCAGGATCATGCTCTGGGCTGAAGGCAGGCGCTAAACCACTGAGCCACCCAGGGATCCCCAACTAAAGAAGTTTTAGACAGTAATTTATCTAGAAGGAATATGTGATAAAGTTAGAAGGGTAAAATGTTAATGATGGGGTCTTGAGGCTTGGTATACAGATAGTCACTGTAAGATTCTTTCAATTTTATTTTTTGAAAATTTTATACTAAAACTTTTACAAATCTGGGGTCCCTGGGTGTCTCAGTGTTTTAGTACCTGCCTTCCACCTAGGTAGGGCACGATCCTGGAGTCCCGGAATCGACTCCCGCGTCAGGCTCCCTGTATGGAGTCTGCTTCTCTCTCTGCCTCTCTCTGTGTCTCTGTTGAATAAATAAATAAAATTAAAAAAAAAAAAAGTTTACAAATCTAGAGGTAGAAAAAGGCTTTGGTAATTCTTTTTTACTCATAACATCCTAGTGACTCATAGAGGTTCTAAAGTGCTAGAAAAAAAAATAATAAAGTGCTAGTCATACTATTAAACCTATCTAAGGGATCCCTGGGTGACGCAGCGGTTTAGCGCCTGCCTTTGGCCCAGGGCGCGATCCTGGAGACCCGGGATTGAATCCCACGTGGGCTCCCGGTGCATGGAGCCAGCTTCTCCCTCTGCGTGTGTCTCTGCCTCTCTCTTTCTCTCTGTGTGACTATCATAAATGAATAAATG
This sequence comes from Vulpes lagopus, assembly GCF_018345385.1. Classification (NCBI taxonomy): domain Eukaryota; kingdom Metazoa; phylum Chordata; class Mammalia; order Carnivora; family Canidae; genus Vulpes; species Vulpes lagopus. The sequence continues at coordinate 32,522,821 of NC_054846.1, forward strand.
AATAAAATAAACCTATCTAAAATCTTTGAATGCAAATTTCTTTTCCAAATTCCTATTTCAATTCTAGTTAGTTAACATATTGTTTCATGTTGGTTTCAAGAGTAGAATTTGGTGATTCATCACTTAACATATAGCACCCAGTGCTCAACACAAGGGACCTCCTTCACATCCAATCACCCATTTAGCCTATGTCCCACCTACCTCCCTCCATCAACCCTCAGTTTGTTCTTTATGGTTAAGAGTCTCTTATAGTTTTGAATGAAAATTTCTTTACTTTGATGGAAAGGTCTAGCATTCACCTAAACCATTTTACTCTCTTTCTGAGCACAATGAAGGATGAAACTTTCCCATCTCCTTGAAAGAAAGCAGAAAATTCATGAGACAATTTCTGGCCACTATGTAATGAGTGGAAGTGACACTATCTTCCAGGCCAAAGGATTTCATTGCTGAGGTACAACCTTCTTTTTCCATCCCACTAATGTGGGGAGGAAAAAGTGCACATGTTCCAGGTTCCAGATAGTAGTGGGTCTACCACTCTGTCAGCAATTTGTGTAGCTCTTTGGGGGATAATATGGGACAGAGCTCCCATCCTAACTGGTATAGGGACTGATAGCTTTTGAGAGAGAGTAACTTATTTTTGGTATTAAGCCAGCAAAATCTGTGGCATTGGCTGTAACAATATAATAGTCCATCCTTAAAAATTCATTCACGTTTTACATATCTTTTCAGTGACATAAATGGACAAATTCTGAAAACTTAGCATTACATAATCAGTATAAATATTTGTTGTTTAATTTTTAACTCCTATCTAAATGACACAAAGGCATGCTAAGAATCTTAACAGTTAAGAAAAGCCTCCAATGAAAACAATTATTTCCTGCTCTACCCATCCCACTCTGGTCCAATTTTCTAGACACAACACTTTAGTTACTGATTTTCTTGTAGTTATCTTCATACTGTTAATAACATGATTTTATCCTTCTTGATTTAGTCACTTTAAGCAACCTATACTAACTCTTTTATAGATGTTCATTTAGCATACTCATATCTACTTATTCCTTTCTTCTTATATTCTGGTAGCTATCTTTTTATTTCTATTTCTTAGCTTAGGTAATAAACTTGAATAGAAAACTTACACTTCTATTTCCAGTTTCAACAACTCTAGGAAACTATCTCAACTTTTCTCTATGTGAAATGAGTTATTGATTTTCTAACCTTTCCTTTTACTTCACCATCATCTCCTGACTGATACACCTTTATTTTCATGTCAAAGTTGCACACTTATGTAAATAATAACTAGGTTTTCTATGCATACTTATAAACTGATGCTAAAAGAATTTTTTAAAGACAGTTTAGAGTATATTGACTCTGTAAATTTTGTCTTTTCCTGAGTTCCTGTACCCATCCTTCAACAAATATTGAAATTATAAATTTAATTTCCCCATCACCATGTTCATCTTGTTTCAGCTATCATCCAAGGAGATATTGAAATGCGCCATCCACAGTCAGCCTCCTCTTCAATTTCTTTGCTGTAATGGATTTAGTCCTTTTTAGAAATCTGCATAATAATTTCAATGAGATTTTGAGAGGAATGGGAGACAAATATGCTTAGAAAGCATCTTCTCTGTCCATCACTACTCCATGAAAGATTCAGTGTCATGTAGCTGTTTGAAATCTTCTCTTTAGAGTGTGAGCGTGAGTCCCAAGATGAGGTAAATGTTAGAAACAGGAAGGAGGAGCATATCAGAGAATATCAAGAAGTGGGCAGCTATGACTCAAAACCACAATGAGATAATCACCTCACACCTGTTAGAATGGCTAAAATAAAAAACATGAGAAACAAGTGTTGGAGAGGATGTAGAAAAAAAGGAATCATTGTGCCCTGTTGGTGGGAGTGCAAACTGGTGTAGTCACCGTGGAAAACAGTATGGAGTTTTCTCAAAAAGTTAAAAATAGATTTATCATACTATTTAGTAGTTCCATTACTGGATTCTTACCTAAAGCAAATGCAGACACTAATTTGAAAAGATAGATACACCCTTATATTTATTGCAGCATTTTTTTTACAATAGTCAGATTATGGAAGCAGCCCAAATGTCCATCAATAGATGGAGAAAGATGTGGTCTATAAATGCAGTGGACTATTATTCATCCATAAAAAGAATGGAATCTTGCCATTTGCAATAACATAGATTGATCTAGAGAGTATAATGCAAAGTGAAGTAAGTCAGTAAAAGACAATACCATGTGATTTCACTCATATTTGGGATTTAAGAACAAAACAAAGAAAAAATAGAGACAAATAAATAAACAACGAAAGCAAGTTCTTAACTATAGATAACAAACTGATGGTTCCCAGAGGGGAGGAGAGTGGGGATGGGTGAAATAGGTGAAGGGGATTAAGAGTACACTTATGGCAATGAGTGCTGAGTAATGCATAGAATTGCTGAATCACTAGATTGTACACCTGAAACTAATATAATACTCTATGTCAACTACATTGGAATTAAAAGAATAATAAGAAGTGTGGGAACTAATGGTAAAGATGCATGGATTAGGGTGTTGGAAAGAAGCTATAGCAGGAAGAGAAGGAAATTATCCATGGCCCCCTGGGTCACTTGACTTAGGTGGCTAAATCTCAATGACTGTTGACTACATTTTGGCCTGCAAATGTAGAGGTACTTTAGGAGGTCAGAGCCCTGTGGTGAATATTGTTCATACTTTTGTTAAAATCTCATCATGCCACTTGGTCTAGATAAATGACTTTGCTCATATGTGCCACTGATGGCAGCCCAACACCCCTCTGCATCTTCTTCATACACTTTCCCTCCCTACGTGCCTCATGTTAGCAGGATTCCTCTTCCCTCTCATCACAAGATCTTGTTATTCAGTGAAATATTAAAACTACTAGTAGTTTCCTCCTCATTTTCCTTTCAATCTACTTATACTTGAATATTACTCTTTCCAAACTTATGGTTAGGTGTGTCTGTTTAAAGCATTAAAATCTGTATGTTCCTGTGACTGGTAAGTGTATTTGTTTGCTAGGGCTGCCATAACAAAATACAAAAATTTATTTTCTAGAGGCTAGATGTCTAAGATCAGGGTGTTGGCAGATTTGGTGTCTCCTGAAGTCTCTGTCCTGGGCTTGCAGATGGCAGTTTTCTCTTTGTTCTCACACAGTTCTCTATGCATACAAAACCCTGGTGCCACTGAGTGTGTTCAAAGTCCCTTATAAGTCAGATTAGATAAAGACTCACCCTCAAAACCCCATTTTTACATTATCACTTCTTTACAAAGACCTTATCTCCAAATACAGTCTATTCTGAGGTACTGGAAATTAGGGATTCAACATATAAATTTTGGGGACACAATTCTGTCTATAACAGTAGTCATCTGAATATGTAACGTTTCCTTTCTTACCATTTTAAATTTTTTTTTTTTTAGTAACTGGTAAAGATACACAATAATAGATCATGTGAATATTTTTCCTGTATTTTGTCAGACTAACCATTACTATTTACTAAAGTACATAGCTGCTATTTGCTAGGTGCTTTTAAGGCTTAGAGGAAAACTGATTGCATTAGTCACTGTAGCTTTAAGATTAATCCAATTTAAAAGCAAGCAGCCCAGAAAAAGGAAAACAATCAGTACTAAATTCAGCCCTACAAACTACATAAAGCTTTAAATACAAACCTACACAATTGCAGATAGAACCAAGACTAATTAGTGAAGTGTCTAAAACCAGGGCATTTCATTTGTCCAAAATGAAAGTTTCTACTCTCAACATCTAAGCATATAAACTTTACAAAGAATGAATGCTCAGTCTAAATTCTCAGCAATTCTAAATGGCCAAGATAGTTCAACAATCTCTAAGTTAGCTGACAGAAACTTTTGGTCCTAAGTAATAATTCCAAATGTTTGGGGAAAGATCTCAACAGAATAAAATGAAAATTGCCACATCAAATCTTCTGTTTATAAAAGAAACAGCTGTGACTAAAGAGCCTGAGGGCAATGAATTAATATTCAAAGTTATCTTTCTGAAATGGAGTTATGAATTTGAACATATTCACAAGAAAATAAAATAAGCTGACATCCATCTGAATGATCTTTACAGATGCGAAGTAAATATATACCAATCCACTTTGCAATTAAATCCACATAATTAGTTCAGGGACCTCATGCCAAAAGTATGTTGTAATTCTACTAAATTTAAATTGTGAACAGTGGTAATGAGAATAAATATTCCAAAATGATAGCTCATTTAGCATGTTCACATACACACATGCATACACACACACAAACATACACACACACAAACAGAATCAAACCAATGCAAGTCTGGAAGTAATTATATCCTCTCTTTATTGGCAAACCTAAAGGAAAAGTTCACAAGGAAACTAATTTTACATTTAATTTCTCATATTTCATGCACATAAGGAAAAATAAATGATGGCAAAAAAAGTTTATATGTATCTTTTGTTGCAGTCAAAAGATTGCTTGTTCTATGAACATATTGTAAAGACATCCAAATGTTCTTTCTTTATCTTCTTTACTAAATGATAAGTATTTTAATTCCAGATGGTGCATATTACACAATATCATTCATCAAAAGTTGTGTGATTCCAAACACATAAAATTCTTGCAAAAAAGCACTAATATGGGCTTCCTATTCTTTGTTATTGCTTTTTCTTTCTCCTTTTTTTTCTTAAGGGGCAGTGGTATTAACTTCTGGTAATATGATATCTAGCAGTATCTTTGTCTGAATCACAAAGATTCAGATATCACTAATATCCTTTTCTAAGTAGAAAGTTAGCCTTTACTCACCATTCTTATAACAAGGTTTATCAGGCTCTGCTCTTTGTCTAAGAAAGTGTGAAATGTAATACAACATGGTAGCTAAAATTAAAAAAAAAAAAAGTCAGCATGCCAAGGGTAGCAAAGAACCGAATCAATTCAATTCGAGGACATAAAGTGTCAAAATTGCTTTGCCATGCCTATAGAAAAATTGTTTTGAAATCAGAAATTATAAGTGCTGATCCTGCTCAAGTCTCAGGTCCTAGTAGGATCAGCCTGCAAGCAATCCTCCCATTATCTAAAAGAGGATAACCTACTCCCTGACGTTATAGGCTAAGATTAAGAAGAAAAATACACTTAAAGAAAAAAAAATTGACCCTTATTCTATTAAAGGATTTGATTGATTGATTGACATTGATAGCCTGTAAGCGAGGAAAGGGCAAAGAGAGAGGGAGAGAGAGAATCTCAAGCAGGCTCTGTGTTGAGTATGGAGTCTGACACAGGGATTAATCTCGGGACCTTGAGATCATGCCCTGAGCTGAAATCAAGAGTCAGATACCTAAGCCACTGAGCCACCCAGGGGCCCCAAAATGAGTGCTATTTTTAATCCCAAAAGTAAATTGCTAAATATACATTGATACCATCATAAATGCACAGTATCTAACATATACTGAGCCATATATATTAGAAGTTTCAACTACACAAACACATCAGTAAAATTGATGGTAATTAAAAAATCAAAGATGCTATTTCTCAGTCTGGGATGCAGAAAAAAGACTGCAGACTCAATAAAGGCAAAAGAGGTTCAGCCCACTTCCACTTCCGGGGGTACTCCAGCCACAGAGAACATGCTCTCACACCCTGCAGCTGGTGGCAAGTAAATAACAGATTGCACTTGTCAATCACATCGCTGAGTTCTTGCAAGACTTCAGACAACTACAAAATAGCTAGACTTGGATTTTCTCATTCGTTAATGAGAGTAAAAACCATCATTGTAGCAGTAATGGTTGGTCAGCTCGGCCCCTGACAAATCCTGTTTTCTATTTCTCACCTTCCTGTAAACACAGGAAGGGCTAAACACTCCCTCATTTTCCCATTGTCCTCATTTCTCTTATTCCTAAAGCAGATTCTGAGACAAGGATTGGGGTTATACATAGTGAGTGGAAGTCATCCCAGGAAAAAATTGAACGGGGTGGGGGGCGGGGTGAGGTAAGAGAGCCAATAATGGATTTGTTAATGAATGATTTCCATGGTGGGCAACCAGTGAGCAAACGCTCTGGGAACTCTGAGACACTTGCAGAAGATTAGCCAGTGGCTACTCTTGGGATTAGCCAGTGAGGGGGAAGAGAAAGCTGGGGTCTTCATATAACTACTCCCATTCTTATCAATTCATTTTTTCATCTCTGTAACCTAGACCACTGAACGTGACTGCACTATGAATGATTGTGGAGATGTACCTATAGTTTGAAAAAATGTCATGCTAAAAAATATATTTATGTAGAATTGCAAATTTATCCTGATGGTAGAAAGGGTGCACAATTTGATTTTTAAAAAACCTGAGTTTTATCTCATACTGCCTTTGTCATTAGCTGATAATACAATGGAATAGTCTTTCTGTCAGGGCCTTAGAGTTTTGTTATTTGAGAAATGATGAGTTTGAAATATTGATGAAACTGACAGATTTTCCAGTTCTTCGTCCTAAGAATCTTTGATTAAATACATTTTTATTATATTTAGAATAACCTTACCCATTTTTTTTTTGGTCAAGCCTTAAAAACTTTAAATGCCACACTGACTGGTTTTCATTATATAGGATACAGAATGCCTTTCCAATGTCAGAAAACCTTCTGTAAAAGTGAATCAATTAACATGGCTAAAACAAAACCCTTCCACAGGAGAAATCAAATTATCTGCTAAAGCAATTGGATATAGCTCTCACAAAATTTCATGATAGTCCATTTAGTACAAGGAATATTGCTTCAAGATTTGAAAAGAAATTAGTCAATGTTTAATTTTGAATTTTAAAGAGAATGATACCATGTGTAAGCAATAAACTTAGAATCCCAAACAAACCAAATCCTCAAAAAAAAAAACCCTGTATGATTAAAATTGTTTCCTAAACTACCATGTTATTGATGCCAGATGTTAATCATAAAAACAGAAGATAAAGAACTTATGCAGAGAGAAAATTCCATTTCCAACAGTAGGATGTCAACTTATGAAAATAAGGAGTCAGTGTAAGTCTGGTTAGCCAATAAGCCTTCTGTAACATATTATAACATTTTTCCATTAACCATAGTTTATATAGTCAAATCTCTTCTGCAGAATAAAATACATACTTTCTTGGATAGAAGTCTTAAACTGCTAGAGGTTAGCTGTGATGCGATAAGCACCCCAAAAGTTACTTCTTGAGAGTAACGTTTTGGGAGATTTTCCTTCTTTGATTTTTTCTACAATGAGATGAGTTTTGTCCATGATTTGTAGCTCTTTCTTCAAATCCTGCCTCTTGTTTACATTGTCAACCCACTTTTCACAGCTGTGGTTGCATCTTTACTTGATTGCTACCTTTTAGCACCACAAACTCAGTATGTTCAAACATATTTTACCCTATAAATTCTTTTCTTTTGCCAATTTCCCTTTGTTCAACAAGGTAATCTTTCATTCATTCTCTTTTTCTTCCTTTTTTTTTTTTTTTCATTTAGCTTTCCTTCATTCAAATGTCTACCAGGAGGAGACAGACTGGTAGGAGCTAGAACAATGAAATACGGTGTCTGCTGTTGAGTGGTCTAGCAGAGGGTGATCATATAGAAAGCACAACATGGATTACTGCTGTAATTGCTATTACTGAAGCCCAGAGCACTCTTTCACTCTGCAAATTTTTGAGATGCCTCATGTAGAAAGAACCAGGTGACTTGAATCTTGACTGGTGAGTGAAATTTTCCAGGGTACAAAGAAAGGCAGTGGTTTAGCACAAGCAAAGTCAAAGCAATGGAGAAAATGAGGCGTAGCCTGTCTAAACTCCAGATTCATATTCCAAAGGATAGAGTCCTGTTTGTGCTTTCCCCTGTGCTGGTGGTATCATCTATGTATTACATCTAGTATGCTAAAATTCCCATAAAAATATATCCAGTTCTGCTGGATACAAATCCTCCTATTTTTCATGTTTGATAATCTCTTCATTTAACTTTTATTTTTGGAGATTTTTTTTCTGGGTATAAACTTTATGGTAAACCTCATTCCAGCACTTGAAAAATGTGATCCCATTGTCATCTGACCTCTCTTGCTTTTGATATCAGCTGTTTCTGGTATTGTTGCTCTCCTATAGGAATGCATCATTCTTCTCTGCTTACTTTTTTTTAAAGATTTATTTCTATTTATTTGAATGGAGGGAGGGCAGAAGGAGAGGGAGAGAGAGTTTCAAGCAGACTCCATGTTGAGTGCGCAGCGACTGGGGCTCACTCTCACAACCATGAGATCACCACCTGAGCCGAAACCAAGGGTCAAGTGCTTAACCAACTGAGCCACCCAGGTACCCCTTTGCTTACTTTTAAGATATTCTTTTTATTTCTGATTTTTGAGTTTATTCATAATGAAACCAGCTGTTTTTCTCTATATTTATCTTGCTTAGAGTTTTCTGAGAATCTTGGACCTACCAGTAGATGTTTGTTACCACATTTGGGAAATTTGGGGTCCTTATTCCTCTGCTCTAGACTGAATTCTCTCCCCTCAAAATCTGTATGTGGGAGTTCTTGCTGCAGTATAACTGTATTTAGAGATAGGGCCTAGGGAGGAAATAGAGGTTAAATGAGATCATTTCAGATGCGGCCTCACTAGTCCTAGTAAGAGGAGAAAGAGACACTAGATCTCTCCCTTCCTCTTCTTCTCCTTCTCTCCTTCCCCATGCCCCCCTCCTTCTGTCTCCACAGGCCCAGAGACAAGAGGTCATGTGGGAACACAGACAGACGTCAGCCATCAGCAAGCCAGAAGAAAGGCCTTATGAAACCAGCCCAAAAGGCACCTTGATGGTGGGCTTGCCTCCGGAACTGTAAGAAAATGAATTTCTATTGTTTAAGCCACTCCATATGTGGTATTGTGTTATGGTGACCTGAGAAAACTAATATATTTTCCAAATAATTTTTTTATTCCCATTCTTTTTTTCATCTCCTTCATGGAATCTAATCACATGCATTTTAGACCTCTTAAAATAATCTCACAGGTCACTGAGAATGTACTGACTTATTTTAAAATGTTCTTCTCTCTGTTCTCTTAAAATTGTATGTTTTCTATTATCTATCCTCGAGCTTAGTAACCACTTATTTTTACCAAAAATGAAAACTTTTTTTTTTTTTTTTAATTACGTATAGTCTTGGGCAGCTGAGTGGCTCAGTCAGGTAAGCATTAGACTCTTGGTTTTGGCTCAGGTCATGATCTCAGAGTCTTCAGATAGAGCCCTGTGTCAGAGATTCTCTCTCTGTTTCTCCCTCTGCCCCTCCCTGGCTTGTTCTCTCTCTCTAAAATAAATAAATCTTAAAAAAATAAATTACATATAGTCTCGCTCAGTTATAGAACTTGGGTTATTTTCTGGAATTTCCATTTCTCTGCTGACATCCCCTATCTGCCAATTCATTTTGACCATATTTCACTTGAAGTTCCCGGACCTATCGATAGTTTTTCAATTTAAAACCCATTTATTCTAATATCAATATTCAGAGCACTTTATGATTGATTTCTTTGGATTGCTTTTCTCTTGACAGTGGGTCACAATTTCATCTCATCATCTTTTTATCGTGTAGTAGATAGTGCGGATGATACATTGTAGAGATTGGATTCTATTCTCTTTTCTAAAGATTACTGATTTTTATTTTAATAGGCAATTAAACTGGCTTGACTCAAAATCAAAATTATAGTTCCCCTGAAGTGGGCGTCAACTGAAATTTCCCATTTATCTCATTCTTCTATCTATAGCTTTTCATGGAGAACACTGAAATCTCCACTGCACATATACAGTTCAGTGTTCAGAAAAGGATTTAAGTAGAGTTTATATACAGATTTGGGGTTCTCCTCTTGGTCATTCCTACTTTACAGGACCTCCCTCCTTACTTCTCTCTACCCAGTGAAATTCCAGCTTGTGTACCACCTCAAGTGTTCCCTCTGGTGAAAAGTTAGTATAGTTCCCTGTTTTCTTGGGTCAGCTCTACCCACTTTCTGTTACTTTGGCCACTCTCTAGTTCTTCTTTTTTTTTTTTTTTCTTAAAGATTTTATTTATTTATCATGGAAGACACAGAGAGAGGCAGAGACATAGGCAGAGGGAGAAGCAGGCTCCCTACAGGGAGCCCGATGTGGGACTCGATCCCAGGACCCCGGGATCATGGCCTGAGCCAAAAGTAGACACTAAACCACTGAGCCACCCAGGTGTCCCTAGTTCTTCAAATATTTTATCTACCATTTGTAATTTTTATCTGCATGAGGATTAGTCATATATAAGCTACTTTACCATTACAGGATTGAGAGTTTGTGACGAGTTTGTCATGACAGTTACATAACTAGATATTGGGCATATTAGATTTTCTTTTTTTATTACTCTCTTATAAATTACATTTTATAAGTACTTGCTTATTTCATATACTTTGTGTAATTCACTGGTGGATATCACTGAGCCAGATACCACAAAGAGTCTGGTGTATGTCCTGTCTCTGGACTTTGAGTTGCGAATTATATAATATTACCTTATAATAGGATCAATTTAATTCAGATATTTTTCGTTTTTTTTTATAGGAAAGCATCTGAACTAAAGGGAATATATTAAGTAAATGTTTATATGAATTAAATTGCTAAGATATAGAATTTTTACATTACTTACCTTGTTTATGCACTGCCATTAAATAAAATCTTTCAGTTGAAAATGGCAATTTCCCTATTTCATATATTTCCATAACTGTCATCAATCTATGATGGTGAAAGACAAATATGGAAAATGTGACTATTTCATTAAAAAGCTTAAAATAATTTGTTTTAATCAGTCCCTTGTGAAAGCAAGCAAAACAGTATTTTCAGGTTATCACCAAATAATGGGGTGCTTATTGTGAGGAAACAAGTGGACATAAGGAAGTATGACACTTAGGTATGCAACCAAATCTGGGGAATAATGGAAACCATAGCAGTACCCAATATTAGAAAGGCTGGAACTGGATTCTAAGTAGCTCTAGGTGATTCAGTAGTAACTAGCTTTTAACAACTTTCCAAACATCTGCTTTTCATTCTTTTCTCCAAACCAACCTATTTCCTCATAGCTTTTGCTCCTTCGCAATTTTGATTCCCTTATGATTCTTCATGCTTCTCTCTGACTTACGGTTTGTCTTTATCTGTTTCTTTTAAGCTTTATATTTCTTTGTCTATGCATAAATCTCTGTATTAACAGATATTTTTAAATACAATTAAAAGAAATCCAAAACAAATTGCCATTAACATAAAACATAATTTATTGTTGTACAGAAGTGATAAGTAAAGGTTTCCCATTGGATTTAGGAGTGGTTGATACAGGGTTCAAACAATATTGCTCTGTGCCTTTTGCCATCTCTCTTCATCTCTATGTCTCTGTCTCAGACCAGATTGTTCCAAGTGATGGGCCATATTGACACCACTAGTCCTAGAGTTATATCATATCACCTTAGTGATATGGTTGGAAATGAGTGTATATTCCAATGGCTCTAACATAATATCCACAAAGAGTACTCTGATTCTAATTAACATAATAAGTGCCCATCTCTGAACCAATCATAGTGTAGTACCTGTGGCAGTAGAGACAGGAATAATGTCAGCACCCCGAACTATATCCAATAGGTTTCTAATAAGTAAGATAATTCTATTCCTAGAAGCAATGCAGAAGGGATTACTGGGCATAAACACAAAGAAAGCCAGCAGAACCAATGGTTCTTAGTTCAAATTTCTCACAATGGTGCTGTCATTCAGGGCAGTTTCCACTGGGCACTTTCAAAGTCTGGCATGGACACACTTTTCTGGGATGCAACACTGAATCATGGTCCAATCATAGGTGCTTATAGAGTGGTATCACAGTGTACAATATTTGGTGTATAGAGCAATCCTATAATCGGAGCTCTGACTGCTTTTCCCTTAGAGGTGTTTGTGAGTTTGGCAGATATCATAAGTGTCATATTTAATAATAGTTAAATAACTACTATTTCAGATGAAGTCACTTATATTACTTATATAAACACCAAAAAAACCCTTATTCTCTTATTTTCCATCTAAAATGTCTAAAAATCTATCCCTTAGCTCTCATTACAATGACATATATTATAAAATTTGGCATATTTGTAAATACACTGGAATATGTTGTATTTGATTAAGTTTATTATTAAGGTGAGCTAAAGAAATGAAAAGAGCATGCTAACCAAAGATGATCTCTTATGAAGAAATTATTTGAAACCCTCTATTGACTATGATTCATTCCATAAAATTAAACAATCCCAGAAGCTATAAATCTTTATTGAAATCAAAGATAATATTTATGCAAAATGACCATTTAGACATAGAAAGGGGTAGAATAAATTTCATCCAGAATAATGTCAATAGTATTATTTGCACTAAGCTCCCCAGTGTACTTTAATTTTGAATGTCCTTATAACTTAGTGTCTTAGTGTTCAAAGTAAATGTGTCTAGAAATATTATATATAAAAACTAAATAAGAAGAAAAATGCCATATATAATTATCTGGTTTTAATATAAAATAAGATATTAACTGGGCACAATTATGCTTCATGTCTTTTAGTATTTTCAGCAAAACAATGGGGGCATGCATGATTTGAATACTAAACTGTACAAAAAGTAATATTCAGAAAGCTAAACACAAAACAGTTCCTTTCCTTTTTATCTCTCACGCTAGGAAACGACTTAACTTTGAAATGTAAATTCTAAATTCAGTATTCAATAATTCTAAGTTTTCTCAATAAAATTAAAAGGAAATTCTCCTTCCTCAACTAAAAATTCCTCTGCATTCCTCACAATAAGAGATATGATTGGACCCATCTACTTACTTATCACAAACACTTGTGTAAACACAATTTTTCCATACAGTTCAAAAAAAGTTCACTCAACTTTCCAATCCAACATCACATATTTGAAATACTTCACAACCCTTACCTTCATTGAGAAATAGTGGAGGAATGAAACTCTCATTGCAAACTTTCGCCATGGTGTTTTTAACTTTGCTGTATTCAGTAGGAGTCTCTTAAAACAACACCACTAGTGCCAAATTCATCATCTGGTTTCTCAGATTTAATATTTGCAAAGTACTCATCTAGGCTTCCACAAATGAGGCATTAAAGGTGATTCCAGGATAGACCAAGTTCTTTGGAGGCTACAGATAGGCCAGTGTCTACCACGGGCTTAGAGTTCTCCAATGTAATATTTGTGGTAAATTGGTTTTCACCTAAACCATGATCTTCTACTTCATGCCATTTTATGAGACTCTCACATAATTTTACAAGTTAAATAAGATGAGAACTTCCAAGTCATTGTAATATGAAAATATTTGCATCATGAATGCCTATAACTATAAATATTTGTATTTACATTCATTTTCATATTTGGGAATATGTGTGTGTAAATATACATATTTGAGAATTTGGAATACATAAATCTTAATTCAAAATTTTATAAACCTAATTAAAATTAATAAAAATAAGCCATCACATAAGCCATCACATTCTATAAGATTGTGTAGTGGACTGGGTATTCAGATTTTCTTTAGCTACTCTTTCCTTTAGAGTCAAATATTGTGAAGTTTGTCCTCATTTCCCACTTCTTGATTGCTGTTTCTTGAGCTCTGGCAAATTGTCTCAGCTTTTCTGCTTTCTTGCTATTTTTCTTTGAGCACTTGTATCTCTGCTTAGCTGGGTAAATTAGACGAGTTACTTAAACTCTACGCCTCAAGTTTTTTTTTTTTTTCATTTTTAACGTAAGAATAAGAAAAGAACCTACTTTGTAAAGTTGCCATGAGAATTAAATGAGATAATAATGTATGCCAATCACTAAGAACTACTGTTGGCACAGAATTAGCATTCAGTAAAATTTAAGCTGATTATATAATTGTTTTTAAAAACATTTTTAAATTTTATTTTATTTTTTTAGAGAAAGAGTGTTCATGAGAAGGGGGAGGCAGAGGGAGAGAGAGAGAGAGAGAGAGAGAGAGAGAGAGAGAGAGAAAGAGAGGAGTTTTAAGCAGACTCCATGTCCAGTGCAGAATCCAATGTGGGGCTTGATATCAGAACCCTGAGATCATGACCTAAGCCAAAATTAAGAGTCCATGGCTTAACCAACTGAGACACCTAGTACTCCTAAAACATTTTTATAGAAGTTAGCCACACATAAAAAATTATTAAGCCCAATGATGAAAGATTTGAATAAAAGTTATTGACAGAAGTTTTCTCAGAATATCTTTATCTAGGTTTTCAATGTAAATGGGATTATAATTTTTTCTTTTTCATTCTTTATATTACTTCTCTCTGTTTTTTCCCCTAGATTAAATTCATAAGACATTCATCAACTTTATGAGGTTTTTCAAATACCAAATTTTTGCCTTCTCAATCCTTTCTATTATTTTTGTTTTCTATTTTATTATTTTAAATTCACTTTTTCATTATTTTCTTCCTTCTTTCTTTTGTTTAGATTTCAGTCTTATTATCTAAACCCTTAAATGAATATTCAAATCATTGAAATTCTATCTTTATTTTTAGATTCCATACTGTCCATTTTAGGCTACAAATTTCCCTCTGTGAGAAACTATAGATGCATCCCACGGGTTGTATAATGCAGGATTTTTGTTGTCACTGAATTAAAAGTATTTCCTAATTTTAACTGAGATTTCTTTTTTTTTTTTTTTTTAACTGAGATTTCTTTTTTGATCTACAGGATTACTTAGAGGTGTATTTCTTAATGTGTAATTGCTTAGTGATTGTTTTGTCATCCATTTGTAGCTTCTTCCTTTGGTCAGAGATTTTATCCCACTGACTTTAGTCCTTGGGATGTGTTGAGTCATGCCTTATAGCTCAGCATATCATCAATTTTTATGAACATTCTCTTGGAAAAGTGAAGTGAGTTCTGAAGTTCAAGGGGGCCAAGTGGTGCACTTGCTGACTTGTGTTTGTGGCATATTCTGTGATTAGCTTCAATTCTTTGCCCTTCTTTTCATCTAGATTTTTGCCACTTACGGCAATCTGAAGTAGAGCTGCCTCACTCAAACTCAGATCCAGAAGGATAAATGATATTTTAAGCTGCCAAAGTCTGGAATGTTTTTTTTTAGTTTGTTTCCTAAGTGAAAACCATAAATGTTTTTCAAAGAAATGTATTCCAAATAGCGAATTTTACTAAAGAAGCGAACTTGTTTTATTTTTTATTTACTTTTTTTCAAAAGATTTTATTTATTTATTCATGAGAGACACACAGAGAGAGAGGCAGAGACACAGGCAGAGGGAGAAGCAGGCTCCATGCAGGGAACCCCATGTGGGACTAGATCCCCGGACTCCAGGATTATGCCCTGGGCGGAAGGCAGGCACCAAACCGCTGAGTCACCCAAGGATCCCTGTGAATTTGTTTTAAATAATAATTTAAAAGACCCTCCTCTCTGAAAGAGCAAAGACTCTTACAGATAACTTATACTGCATTAATGATTTCATTAGCACTGTACAAACAAGGGACATAAATTTTATTTTAATTAAGACTGAAAGATTAATATAAATAGTGATGGTGGGAGGGTAGGGGAATGTCTTATACCCCAAACTCCCATATTCCAGCTCTGCTTCCTATTTTGCTATTATTTGTAAAAATCTGTGTGTGTGTGTGTGTGTTTAAGATTTTACTTATTTGACAGAGAGCAGGGAAGAGAGCAGGAGCCAGGGGTAGAAGCAGACTTCTCACTGAGTAGAAAGCTGGACGTAGGGCTCCATCCAGGAACCCTGTGATCATGACCTGAGCTGAAGGCAGATGCTTAATTGACTGAGCCACCCAGCATCCCTACTTGTAAAACTTTTAACAACCCAGTGATTTGAGTTTTTGTAACTTTAGTAATGTGTTAGGGAACAATGAGTCTTGGTTTGAAGTAGTTGTAACAAAAAGCCAGAATAGTACTTGACCATGATGATTAAATATATAAAATGATGCATGATTCTTATTTTTTAGTATCTTATTTTTTAGTTCTAAAGTAGCATCTGGGCCTTTAAACTCCCCTGCAATATGAACTGAACCAGAACAGGTAACTAAAGGCCAGAAGTGCCTAAATAACTACATCTTTTGGCAATGATTGATCTCTTTTAAATCATTTCTTTATTTTCATAATGCAAAGCCCATTTATTTGCATGTAGAACACTGAAGATTATGATACTAGGAAAAAAGGAAAGTAGGAGAAGATCAAGACTTTGAGGTATCTGATTCTGGAACCTACCACAGTGGGAAGACTTGCTTTGCTGCCTTCAGAAGCTAGGTCTCTTGACCTGATGCCTCAGCAGGCTTTTCAATAGGCCTTCCTGCTGGAAGGAAGTCAAAAGAATTTTACATTGAATACTCATATACTCATTACCATGATTCCACAATTAGTACTTACTCTAATCTAAAGTATTTGTGGAATATTTATGGAATATTTATCATATATAAATACTTCTAGCCCCCCATCATCCATTTATTATTTGGCACTTCTCAAAATAAATTGCGGCTATCAGTATACTTCTTCCTCGAGACTATATGTATACGTATAGTCTTTCTCTATATTATGGTGGTATATATATTGTATATATATATATATAATGGAATATTATTAAATGCTATATAATATTAAATGGTATATATAGTGGTATATATTAAGTGATATATATTTTTTATCCATGTATATATAATATTATAATATAATGGAATATTACTAGGCCACAAAAAGAATGAAATCTTGCCATTTGCAACAACATGGATAGAACTAGAGTATAATGCTAAGCAATATAAGTCAGTCAGAGAAAGGCCAATATCATACGATCTCACTCCTGTGTGGAATTTAGGAAACAAAACAAATGAGCAAAGAAGACAAAAGAGAGAAAAACAAATCAAGAAACAGACTCTTAACTACAGAAAACAAACTGATGGTTACCAGAGGGGTGGGGCATGGGGGAAGTAGGGGATAGGTTTTAAAGAGTACATTTATGATGAAAAAAAATTAAATGAAACAAGAGAAATATGTAGATGTTCAGTGTATATTTGCTGAATTTTAACAAAGACAATTCTTACCAGGATATAGAACATCAGTATCAGTCCAGAAAGTCAACTGTTGACCTCACCCTCCTGAAAACATCCACTGTTCTAATTTTTTTCCATTATAGATTCATCTGTCTGCCCTAGATTTTGATATCAAAGAAATCAGAGTATGTATCCTTTGTAGACTATTTCTTTTAATATTACTATGTAGCACTCTTTTTCTTATTAATCTATTTTGGTGACTTTTGCCTTTTTTCATTTAGTTTACTAACACTTAATGTAATTATTAATATTCATAGTTAATATGAATGAATACTCATAGTTTTAGATCTGTCACTTAACTATTTGTTTTCTGTTTATACTGTTTTGACTTCTATTCCCTTTTCCTCTTTTTTAAAAAGTGTTTTTATCGAAATATAATTCACACATAACACTGTGTAAGCTTAAGTTGTACAACATGTTGATTTCATACATTTACATTTTACAAAGTGACTACTGCTGCCATAGCATTAGCTAATATCTGTTCTTTTCATTTAAGCTAGTGATATGCAATATTATATTAGTTTCAGGTATATAACACAATAAGTCGAATTAATACACATTATGAAATTCCCACCACAGTTAGTGTAATAATCTGTTTTCATTTTTATTACTCTAAAATTATTAAATATTTTTACCTAATTTTTAAAATTATTAAGCAAGTATACTTAAAAGTATTAAGTATTTTTATTACTTGAGACTCTCTTAGAACTCTAACATATATTTGTTAGTTGTGTATCTCTTTTTGTTATATTTTTAGGGATTAATCTAGGGATTAGAATATGCATGCCGGAGTTTTCTCAGTCTGTTTAAATTTTATATCGTAGCTAGTTCCATTCTGACAACCGATGTTTGAATAAAATGATTTTTCCTAACCTAATTACTTGAATGAAGTCTTCCTGAAGGATAGGCCTGTAGCATGTTCCAAGATGGTAAGAAATGTGTTTATGCCCTATGTTGATGTGTGTGAGAACTTTATTAGCTTTTGTTTATCCCCAAAATATTGAGGTTAGCAACTGGCAGGCTCCCAAAGGCACGAAGGACCTTTCTCCTGTCTTTGAACTAAACTACAGGGAGGTTGTCTGTGTGATTTTTCCTTCAAACAAGAGCCAGGCCCAAGGAAGCAACTACCCCCATCAGTCCAGGCAGCCTGTTGGCATTTTTGCAAACAAAAAATTGGCTTCTGAGTCTCAGGATTGCAAAGCAGTGTTTATGGACTTTTAATTGAGTTCTGCAACCTCAGAGATCCTCTTTCTATACCCTGTTGGTCTTCACTGTTTGGACAATCCTCTCTCCTATTTGATAATTCAGGGTTGCTTGCTGTTATTGCCGAGATTTTATTCGTTTATTTTTATTTATTTTATGATGAACTTTACGTATCTGTTTCTTATCCTCTTTATTGCCTTGGGATGATTGCCAAGAAAAAGAAGGGGATACTGATGATACTCAGCCACAGTGAAATAAAAACTTTACCCTTGCAGTAACTTCTTTTCCTTTTAATCTGTTTTGTTGTCTTTGTAGCATGTGTCATTATTTAAACTGTGTTTTTTTTCATTTGTCTGACATCCCCACTTGAAAGTAAATTCAATGATGAACTGCCTCAATTATTTCTGTATTTGGAATGCATAGAACAGCTCCTGACATTATAATTGACAAACATTTGTTAAAACAATAAGGGCTCAGAATCTGTTTAAAACCTAGATTTTTGGAGTGGCTGGTTGGCTCAGACAGTTAAGCATCTCTTGATTTTGGCTTAGGTCATGATCTCTGGGATATGAGATTGAGCCCCACGTGGACACAGTGGAGAGTCTGCCTGAAATTCCACCTCTCTCCCTGCCCCTCCCCTGACTCACACACCCTCTCATGATACACTTCCAAGTGGTTGTATGAGATGCAGATTTCAGCAGTTTGTTTAGATAGTTTTAAAATTTATTTTTAATGTGATACACAAGACAATAAAGCACTCATGATTTCTGTGAAATTTCTGTGACATTCTGAAATTTTACAGAAATCAGGACATAATATGGGCCTAAGCGTTTAAAGGAATCAAGTTGCATTTTATTTAAAAAAACATTAAGGAGTGCAAGGAGTTTGTAAGGATATGATGAAACTCATTAAAGTGGCCTGGTAATGATGGAAGTTTGAAGAATACTGCGTTGATTCATATATCTAAACAAGACAATTGATTACCAGGCCATGCCAGCCTGGGACTAGAAACAGGTGACTTTTCTTTTCTTTCTTTTTTTTTTTTTAAAGAGATTTTATTTATTTATTCATGAGAGACATACAGAGAGAGACAGAGACAGAGGCAGAGGGAGAAGCAGGCTCCCTGGGGGGACCTTGATGCAGGACTTGATCCCAGGACGCTGGGATGATGCCCTCAGCCAAAGGTAGACGCTCAACCACTGAGCTACCCAGGTGCCCTGGGTGACTTTTTGTTAATTATTCAAATTGCAATGACTTCAGTCTCCTACCTGTCCCGGCAGCTTCTTCCCATGGCTCTGTAAAGATCCCAGATGAGTCCCTGTCTTGCTGTTGCTTACCCACTGCCCCCCACCAGGAGAATGGGCGCACACAGGGGTTGCCTCTGGGCAGCTCCATGCTGGTGACTAAAAATGATAAGCAGGAGAAAGCTGGCAGGTGTTATGTTTGCTTTAATTGGGTTGAATTTCTTTTTAAAGGAGTGGCAGAGTTAAAAAGGCCGACAGAGCTGACTTGGATTGTGAATGTGTTTCTAATATATTTTTTTTTTCCGTGCTTTCACTTCAGGCACGATTCTTTCTCCTGATGAGACCTGCTCTCATA
The DNA here is from genome assembly GCF_018345385.1 of Vulpes lagopus. Classification (NCBI taxonomy): domain Eukaryota; kingdom Metazoa; phylum Chordata; class Mammalia; order Carnivora; family Canidae; genus Vulpes; species Vulpes lagopus. The sequence goes on from NC_054846.1 coordinate 32,542,712, forward strand.
TACCTCTGCTGAGGACATGCACCTGACACTTCTCACACACTTCATTTCACACCTTCTACCTTTCTCCACAGAGGATATGTTATTTATCTAAATAGTCACATCTTAGGATAATAACTGGGATTACTTAAAAGGTTTAACAAAGGATTTTGCCTTAAGGTGTCTGAAAAGGACTGGTTAAAAGTAAAATTGTACTTTTTTTTTTTTAACTTCTTGATTTACCTGGTATGTGGAGTGCCCTTAGAAAATCTACTAGAGGGACGCCTGGGTGGCTCAGCAGTTGAGCATCTGCCTTCAGCCCAGGGTGTGATCCTGGAGTCCTAGGATCGAGTCCCACATCAGGCTCTCTGCATGGAGCCTGCTCCTTCCTCTGCCTATGTCTCTGCCTCTCTCTGTGTCTCTCATAAATAAATAAAATCTTAAAAAAAAAAGAAAAAATCTACTAGGAAGAGGAATAGTAGTCAAGGCAAAATGTCAGTCTAGCTAAGTAATCCAGAGAACAACATGAATTCAAATAAAATCATGGTACATTATGAAATAATTATAATAGCTATCAGTATAAACAAAAATTACTATTTACTGAATGCTTCCAGTACATTGGAAATTGTGCTATACACTTTTACATGCAATAAATTATTTAAATATACAGTCCTCAGGTCAATCCCAAAAGGATATTGTTTTTCTTGTTTTACATGACAATAACCTGAGGTAAAGAAAGAATAAATGAGTTTTGTTTTTTTTTAAGATGTTATTTATTTATTCATGACAGACACAGAGAGAGAGAGAGAGGCAGAGACACAGGCAGAGAGAGAAGCAGGCTCCATGCAAGGAGCCTGATGTGGGACTCAATCCCAGGTCTCCAGGATCACACCCCATGCTGAAGGTGGTGCTAAACTGCTGAGCCACTGGGGCTGCCCAATAAATGAGTTTTTCAAGGGTACATTGCCAGTAAATGTTGAACTTATAGGCATCTAAGTCCAAAGCCAAGATTCTTCATGCTACGTTAGGAATGAAATGTTTTGAACCGTTAAGTGTGTATCAGTTATAAGGAGTGTGATAGTTAATTTTATGTGTCAAGTTGGTTAGCCTATGGTGCCCAGTTGTCTGGTCAAACACTAATCTAGACGCTGCTGTACAGATATTTTGTAGATGTGATTAACATCTATAGTCAGCTGACTTTAAGTGAAAGAGATTATCCTTGATAATAAGAATGAGGCTCATCCAATCAATTGAGGGTCTTTAGAGGGAAAACTGAGATTTCCAAAGAAGAAATTAAGCCTCATGACTCTAATATAGAGATCTCCTATGAGTTTTACCATCCTGCCCTATACATTTCAGACTCAAGGTTACTACATTAACTACTGCCTGAATTTCCAGCTTGATGTCTGGCCCTAGGAATTTTGGACCTACCAGCCCCTACAAGTGTGTGAGCTAATTCTTTAAGATAAATCTCCATGGCATATACACATGTATTCTATTGGTTCTGTTTTTCTGGAGAACCTTGACTAATATTGGGGGTATTGACACCTACCCTAACTTACATCATGCACATAGCTAAAAATTCAGGTAAGGTGTTGATCAAAAACTTGCTTAAAATAGACTGCTGAAAAAAAAAAAAAAAGACTGCTGAAACAGAACCTATATATGGCATCTTCTTATGTTACATGCTGACTCATGCTGACCATTGGAAACCATGCATACTTTCAGAAATCCTAGCTCTGCTGTGAAACTACACACACCTTTAAGATTTCGGGAACTTCAAGGATATCGCCTTAGATTTCAAAGGATAAATAAACTTCCCCTGGTCTATTGCCACTGCCCCAAGCTCCACACACATGCTCCCAAATGCTTAAGTGAGATGGATTCCGTTGCCTTCAGTGAAACCTCATCAGAATACCCTGTAAGAGGTACCTAAGTTTTGCACATTTTACTTTCCTACCTGACCTGTAAGTTCCCTGCCATTCTAGAGATTCAGAGGTTCTATGAGGAATCTTTGCAATGACTTATGGAGTTTGAAGAGATCCATTCTTCCTTTTCCAGCTCAAATTTTAAACTAATTAGGATTGACTACAAAATACAAGACATGCTGTTAATCCTAATTTTAGGCAAGCAATGAGTAATTTTTTAGTATAAATCTGTCCCAAATATTACATGAGATATGCTTGTACCTTAAAAAATTGTCATTCATTGAAATTGAAATTTCACTGTGGTGTTATATATTTTTTAAAGATTTTATTTGTTTATTTGAGAAAGAGAGAGCACAAGAAAGGGTGGGGAGGGGCAGAGTGAGAGAGAGAAGCAGACAGATGAGGGAGCCAGGACCATAGGACCATGACCTGGGCAGAAGGCAGATGCTTAACCAACTGAGATGCTCAGGTGCCCCTGTGTTGCTGTATTTTTATTTCCTAAATCTGACAATACTTATCAGTAATTGAGAGATATAATTACAGAGTAAATCACACAAAAGAGTCAAATTTCACACTTGCTATTGACATAATAATCAATAATATTGATAAAATTATTCATAATTTAGCAATTTTAGTTTAATTTTGAAAATAATTCTATAATAAATTATAATTATAAAAGCTGATTTAAAGAGATTTGGTGTTTCCAGGTAGCATAGTTCAAAATGCATCTTACCCTGAGACGGTGAGAGTTGATAAGAGAAAACACTTTTTATCTTAAGAAATAATAATTCTGAAAAATAAAAATCGTCTTAAAAGTAAGGAAAAATGGTACAAGCTTCCAGTTATAAAATAAATAAGTCACAGGGATGCAATTTACATCACTGGGAATGTAGTTAATAATATTGACCTTTGTATGGTGACAGATGATAGCTAGATTTATCAGGGTGATCACTTTGTAATGTATGTAATTGTAGAATCACTCTATTGTATATGATATTAAGTAGGGGACTAACATGATATTGTATGTCCACCACACTCTAATAAAAAACTAAATAAAAACAAAAAAACTTCCCTGCCTGAAAGAAAAGAAAGAAAATATTGTATTATCTATAATTTTTAACACAGGTAGTTAAACCTTATCATGATGTATTTCCCTCTGGTAGTGTGTGTGTGTGTGTGCGTGTGTGCGTCGATATGATAAGCAGAGTGGATAATTGGTGTTATATTCTCTTTGCTGCCTTCTGTCAACCTCTGCAGCTCTGAAGTTTATCATGTTTATTACTTTGTATTCCCTATGCCCATGAGTGATGCATATCAGGACTGAATAAAGACTTCCTGAATCTTCATTCATAATTCATTCATTCAGCAGGCTCTTATGAAATGCCAAGTAAGAGAAAAGTTGGGAAAACTCAACTAACAGTTACCCACTGAGTGGCTAGGACTATGTATCAGACAACAGACAACCTGGTGGTCAGTAAGGGATACCAGCTCCAGAGCTGACACAAGGCATATTAAAAAATCGACAATACCAACTACTATTTCCACCAGTAGACACTTTGTTCATGTGAGGCAACAATCATCCCAGTGGTCTTCCTGTATTTACTTGGTTTTAATGTATTTCTAGACTAATTTGACCCAATGAATGGCCTCACAATATAAATTTTAAAACTCGATTTTCTCTATTCAAACATTGATTTGGAGCCTTCTTTTGTTCCAGAGACAGAACTAGATAATGGACATCCAAAGACAGGAAAATAAAATGTGATTTTTGCCCTTTTGGAATTTAGCTTTGTGGAAATTAAATTTGATAATAAATAAGTTCAAAATATTCAATGAGAAAAAATATGGAAAAATAAAACAAGAGGCCATGGGGAAAAATAACAATATGACTCCTAGTTTGCAGGACTCAGGAAGGTCTCTCCGAGACATAGATGATTCGTTGTGGTGTTTTGAGAGGATGAAAGTACATATGAGACAAAAGGAAACCACAGAGGTGAAGAACTTGAACTGGAAAGAACTTGGTACAGTGGGGCAGTAAAACACTAATGTGACTGAATCTTTCATGAGTAAAGAACATGGCAGGATAAGGTGAGGTTGGAAAGGTGCTAAACCACAAAAGAAAACATATTTCAGCTACGTTATTGATTTTTTATTTAATTCCAAGCATAAGAAGGTGTCGGTCATTGCTCTGTTGTCACTATACACAATGTTATCAGAGGATTTTTAAAAATAAGAACAGTATAAAGTGATGCATTATAGACAATTTTAAAGAAACGCAGACCATTTCCTTAAATAGAAAGATAAATTCCATAGTCACTTAAATGGAAAAAGTCTCTAGTTGTCATTAACAGATTGTCTATGTTTTCTCTTGTGGAAAAGAAACATCTCTGATTCCTTGAGGCATTTACTTAGTAGTTTAAATAATAATAAAAAGACTAGGAAATGCAAATCAAAACTACAATGTGATATCACATCTATTGAATGGCTAAAATCAATAACACAAGAAACAACAGGTATTGGGAGAATGTGGAGAGAAAGAAACCCCCTTACATTGTTTGTGGGAATACAACTGGTGCGGTGGTCACTGTGGAACAGTATGGAAGTTCCTCAAAAAGTTAACAATAAGACTACTGTATGATCCAGCAATCTCACTACTGGGTATTTACCTCTAAAATACAAAAACACTAATTCAAAAAGATATGTGCACACCCATGTTTATAGCAGCCTTATTTACAATAGCCAAATTATGGAAGCAGCTCAAGTGTCCATCCACTGATGAAGGGATAAAGAAGATGTGGTCTGTATACACAATGGAATATTATTTAGCATAAAAAAGAATGAAATCTTGCCATTTGCAATGACATGGATGGAGCTAGAGAGCAAAATGCTAAATGAAGTAAGTCAGTAAGAGGAAGACAAATACGATTTCACAAATATGATTTCACTCCTACGTGGAATTAAAAAAAAAATGAGCAGAGGAGGTGGGGGGAAGGCAGAGAGGCAAACCAAGAAACAGATTTTTAACTCTAGAGAACAAACTGGTGGTTACCAAAGGGAAGGTGGGAGGATGGGTGAAATGAGTGATGGGGATTAAGGAGTGCACTTGTGATGGGCCCTGGGTGCTGTATGGAAGTGTTAAATCACTATAATGTGCATCTGAAACTAATATAACACTGTATGTTAATTATAATGGAATTAAAGTAAGAACTTTACACAAATAATTATAAAAGGCTAAATAGAATTAAATCTTCAGGTTTAGAATCCATATTACCCATTATATCATATAGTTGCTTTTACAAATATTTCACTAGTTATTAATAAACTTATTAAAATTCCATTTTAACTTTCTTAGGTGTATATTGTTATTTTATCATCTGTCATTTTGTTAATGGCTTTGGCACTGGCATATTAAAAAACCTGGAGTCTAAAATATGATTGTAACTGGGGAAACCTATAAAGAGGGAAAAACAGTAGCAAGTTTTAAAAGCTATATTGAATGCCATCTCAAGCTACACACATGAGAGTCAAATTAATGTTTGAAGCATAGAAAGAGTGAAAATTAGATGATGTTCTGGGATGGGAATCAAGTTTGGAGCAAAAAGCCAATTCACCTACACCAGCTGTGAAGGCCAAGATGAAAAAAACATATCATCTTGTAAACAAGTACATGAATTAACTTATTCAGCTCAGGACGAGTGATTTAACCAAGTTAGACAACATAAAGGAACTTCAGCCAGGGGAAGACTAGATGTTAACTGTAACGGAGCCAACAAACATCAGAGTCAGAAAACGAGGGAGCAAAGTATTAAAACTGTTGGCATTTATATCCATGTGTAGACACAAAGTTAGAAGTGAGGCAATATTCTGTAGTAAGAACACCATAAACGTACTGTGGGCTACAGTTCTCAGCTCTGATAAAGGCCTCTTTTGATTAAATGTTTTTCTTTAGAAGAAAACATTTGCTGAAGGAGTAAATTTCTCAAATGTATATAATACATATATTATATATACATTTGTATAAAACATATATACACACACTTATATACACCCGCCTCATATATATGTGTGTGTGTGTGTATATATATATATGTATTATTCATATATCTTTTACAGTGTATGTATATGAATAATATAATGTACTCAGTATGTGGGTTATCCCTGCAGATTAATGCAGGGATCCATCTGTAACTAAAGGTAGTAGCAGAGGAGTGATTGTAGTCATACAATACAAGTCATTTTAAAATATAGTCTATCCTTAATCTAGTATGATACTGTATTTTTAGTTTAGGTTCTCACTACATCAGGAGAATTCCATAAAAGTGTATGCATCAAGTACAGTGCCTGGGATACACAGATATACCTCATTTTATTGTCCGTTGTTTTATTGAGTTTCACAGATACTGTCCCCTCCATCCCCAAATTAAAGATCTGTGGCCACCCTGCATTGAGCAACTCTATTGGCACCGCTTTTTTCCACAGCATATTTTCTCGCTTATTGTCTCTGCATCACATTTTGGTAGTTCTCACGATATTTCAAGCTTCTTCATTATTGTATTTGTTATGATGGTCTGTGATCATCAATGACTAGTCCCTGAAAGCTCAGATGATGGTTAGCACTTTTTAGCAATAAAGTGTTTTTTTGATTAAAGTATGTACATTGTTTTTTTAAATATAATGCTACTGCACAACTTAGTAGACCACAGTATAGTGGAAACATAACTTTTACGTGCACTGGGAAACAAAAAAAAAATTGTTTGGCTTACTCTATTGCAGTGGTCTGGAACCAACTCTGCAATATGTCTGAGGTACGTTTGTAGTAAGAACACTCAAACTAAGGCAAATTCGTGAGTAAATTAATGTATTAATCTTTGTGTGTGTATGTGTGTGTGTGTGTGTGTGTGTGTGTGTGTGTGAAATGAAAACGTTAGATTTTTTTTAAATTAATTTTTGAAGAATAGGTTTAGATTCGTAGGAAAATTGAGCAGATGGAGCAGAGATTTGTAAATTATCACCTCTTGTGCCCCATATACTTTTCCTTTATTATTAATTTCTTGCATTAGTATGGGGCATTTGTTATAATTAATGAACCAATATTAACTAAAGTCCATGGTTGACATTAAGGTTCACTATTGGTGCTGTACAGTTCTGTGTGTTTTGACAAATGCATAACATCATGTATCAACCATAGTATCATACAGAATGGTTTCCATGCCTAAAAACCTCCCTTTGCTTCACCTACTAACTCCTACACATGCCCTTTAAACACCTGGCACCACTAATTTTTTTTTTTTACTCTTTTCATAGTTTTGCCTTTTCCAGAATGTCATATGTTTGGAATCATGCAATATGTCTAATTTAAAGATTAGCTTCTTTCATCTAGCAACTATATATTCAATTTTAATCCATGTTCTCTTATGGCTTGATAACTCATTAAAATTTTTTTGAATAATATTGCATTCTATAGGGGTACTGCAGTTTATCCACTCACCTTTGAAGGGTATTTTGAATGCTTCTTGTTTTGGGCAAGTATGAATGAAACTGCTATCACCAGAATGTCCCCCAACTCCTTTCTCCCATCCTTTACAACATCACTGTCATTCATTTTACTTGTCCATACACCACATTATCTATTGCCTTTGCAAGTTGTCTACTTTTTCCAATAGAGTCATGAACATATTAAGCATATTTATTTTAAATTCTCTCTCTGATCATTTCAAAATCTATGTCATATCTAAGTCATGTTCTGATACTTGCTTTGTCTCTTCAGACTGTTTTTCTTGCCTTTTAGTATGTCTTGTAATTTTTGATTGAAAGCTGGACATGATATATGGAGTGTTAGACACTGAGGTTATTAGACTTTTAGTGTGAGGTTTCATGTTATCTGGCTAAGGGTTGAGTTGTGTTCAGTGTTTGCCACAGATGTAGGTGCCAGAAGCTATAGTTTCTCTAGTTTCCTTGCTGGATGTCTCCCCCAGTTTCTGTTGCCTTTGGGTTTCCCTTAAGAACTCTTTCTTCAGCAGAGTCTGTGTCTTGAAGCTTTCTCAGGTCTAATCTGTTGTTTTTATGTTGAAGCCCTGTTGATGTGCTGATAAAGTGTTGGGGAGGATAAGCATTATGTATTTTTATAGTTAAATCTCAGATTTTTAGTAGACCTTAGTCCCTGGGAAATATGCCTTAGTGCTCTTTCTCTCTCTTACTTTATTGGGACAAAGAGGCTATTGGGAGCTGGAATTGGCTGATGGCCTTTCCATCAAGTCAGAGGGGCCTCTGGTACGGTAGCTTCCCATGAAGAAAAAGCTTCTGTTAATATTCCCTTGGGCATATTTCAAAATATTTACTAAAAACAATAGAAGAAAAAAATAAAAACAATAAAAACAATAGAGGAGTAGCCAGTTTAAGGACATACACAGGAAAGAGAAAAATAATAACATGGACTAGAGTGAAAAGAGATGGCAATAGAAAAAAAAAAACAAAATGAGTTTCAATATGATGAAATTGCTATTTCCAAAAAAAAAAGATTACAATGAACTAAACAGAAATCAAAATTCAAAGGTAAGCTAGAAGAGATTTGTGCTGAAATGAGGAATAGTAACTAATCTCAAGTGAAAATGCACATTCTTCTCTTGGAAAGATTGATACAGAACCATAAATGTCAAGCGATCACTTAGTGATGTTACCAAGGTTCAAGGTGTAGAAAACATAAGCCTCCAGAGGAGAAAAGAAAATGACCAAAACAGTGGAAAATAATTAGGCTGGTTTCAGACTTTTCCACTGCAACCTTTAGAGCCAAAAGACAATGAAGCAATGTCTCGATGTCCTAAGAAAAATGTGACCTAAGAATATCCTACCAAACAATTTGTCCTCAGAGTAAAAAATTCAGACATTTTCAAACATGCAAGACCTCAGGGAATTTGGCACATATGAGATGTTTTTGGAAAAAACAAAATCTGGAAACAAATACAGCTAAAAGCATTGTTGTCTGTAGATACACAGAGATAACAACATTTTGGGTGGTGAGCATTCAGATGGTTTATTTTCCCTTTTTCTCAAAACGTAGTCTTGGAATTTTTATAATGACGAAAACGTATAATTTATACCAAAATGATAAGCTTTTTAAAAAGACGCAACATAAAACAGGCAAATAAAATGTAATAATTCAAAGACTAAGTGATGATTAAACAGAACTAACAGTGTCTATAATTGTTATTATAATTATTATGGATTAAGCATGAGTAATGTGAAAATGATACAGAAAACACAGTATTCCATAAACTCTACATGAAGCAGAGATCGAGTGGCACTACTCTAACATCTTGTTTGTCAATGATTCATTGATACCTGATGTCTATTCTTTGGGAAGACAGATAAAAATAATAAATTTTACGGAAAACCACTCAGTTCACACAAAACAGTTTTCAGAAAATCTATGCGCTAAAGCTCAAAGATGTTTGCCACTCATGATTCATTTGCTCTTCTTTTACTAGTGCCTGCTGGAAACCACTCCTTTCTCAGTTCACTGCAGGCTCAGGGGTAAAGCATTCAGCTAGAGACCTAAGTTGGTTCATCAACATATTCAACAAATATTTTTTGACTGCTTACTGTGTGCTTACAGAAAAGAAATGCAACAATAAACAAAGGAGATATATCACGTTTTTGTGAATATCACATTTTGGCAAAGAAAATAATGTAGGTGGGGTGCCTGGATGGCTCAGTGGTTGAGCATCTGCCTTTGGCTCAGGTCATGATCCCGAGGTCCTGGGATTGAGTCCTGCATCAGGCTCCCTGCAGGGACCCTGCTTCTCTCTCTACCTACATCTCTGACTCTCTCTCTCTCTCTCTGTGTCTCATGAATAAATAAAATCTTAAAAAAACAAAAACCAGAAAGATGCAATTCCAAAAAAAAAAAGGAGATGAAAAGAAAGGCCAAAAACCACTTCTCATGAATGCAAATAATCCTATATATTTTAGAGTAGCCCAAACAAATCATATTAGTCATTTAAGTATTTAGTAATAAATAACTATTTATTACTTTGAATTGCTATGCATTTGATTTAAGTCATCATTATTTGATTGATTCATTTAAATAACATTGGGCATGAATCATGGGCCAAGGACTATTTTAGTCCCTATTTTAGACTGTGAATATGACCAGTAAATGTTATGCATCATGGTGTTTATATACACCTGGGGGAGATATATAAAAGACAGAAAAATAGAATAACAGATTGCAGCAAGTGACATGAAAAACCCAACTGTAGTGCAGTCATTAGTGTGATGCAAAGGAAGAGGGTCTACTCTGATGGAGAGGGGGCTAAGCAGGAAAGCTCCTTCGAGGTGGTATTGATGTAAAAACATGAAACATTTTTAGTTTCAAAAGCTAGCCAGTCATTCTAACATAAGGGGTAACAACGTTAAGTGCATCACTTTGAGGAAGCCAGATCAGGCATGATTCAAGAACAGAAAGGTCATTTGTAGCAAGTGACAGAGGGCATGGTGCTTGATCTAAGCCTGGAGAAGTAAGTAAGCTCTAGCTGATGGAGAGCTTTTTGGGACATGGCATAAGAGTTAATTTTATTCGAAGAGAAATAGGAAGCTACTGAATGTTTCAATGAAAAACCGTGGAGTTTCATATGTTCACATTTTAGATGACCTCTGGCTGGGGTTTGGAAAATGAATGATAGAAGCACAGAAGATGAAGAAGGAGACCTGGTAACAGGCTTTTTTGGTAGTCCAGATGAGAGAGGATGGTGCAATGAAATACACAGGAAATAGAGCCAGCATCTTTTGGTAGATTAGATGGGGGGAAGTAGGGAAATGGAAGAAATCTACAATACTTTTATGGCTTCAGACTGTAGCCATCTGAGAGGATGTGATATTGTTTAATTGAGCACAAAGAGCAAAAGAACAAAATTTAAGATGGGTCCAGAATCATTATCTCAGGCACACCGTGATGGCCCAATGACCGATGAACCAAATGAAGATGTCATGCTCAATGCAGTCAACAGCACAGAAGAATCTGCAGCTCAGAATGAATGGTTTGGGCTGGGATGGGAGGTAAAGCTAGAGGATTTCAACATAAAGTGGTGGTTTCGTGTTGTGGTTAAGAAGTTGGACTTTGCTGCCAGACTGCTTCAGCTTTGATTTTGACTCTGCCTCTTACTGGTTGAAGTCACTTAACCTCCCTGGACCTTAGCAAGTGAGGATAATAAACAATTCCAGGTGTAGAGTGAGCATTCAAAATGTTAGTTAGTATTGACATTATTCTTGTTTTGTTGTAATTATAGCATGGAAATAGTTGAAGGCACTCCAGGGAAAAGGATAAATGGAAAAAAGATGACTCACTGGACTAAAAACCAGAGGCTCTCCAGGATGTAAAGGCTGGGTAGAGAAAGAGGTGGCTGACAAAAGAACAGAAAAGGCATAGCCAGTGGGGTAAGAGGAAAACCACAGGGAAACCAAAGTTGGCTGCTAGGACAGCAGTTAAGACAAAGCCAGAAAATTACCCCAACGGAGCCCAAACTACAGGGTAATGGAGATTGAACAGGAACCAGAGCAAAGGGAAACAACCAATGAACACCATTTGTCTGGGGAATTTTTTTTTTTTTTTTTTGTAAAAGGGGTCATAAAAACAGGATGGTAGTAAGATGAAAGTGTATTTTATAAAGTTGAGACATAATTTCAGATGTAGAGTGAATAGAGTCTGCACAAATAGCTTTGGACTCAGCAGTGTTTTAAAATAATTTGACTTTTTGATGTCTTTGGACTAACACATGTGTTCTCAATGATATTGATGAAGCCACCATCTTTGACCTTCATTCAGTTCACTTGTGTCAGAGGGAATTCCTGCCTCAGTTTTGTCCAGAGCATATGCGTCTATGCAGAGAACTGACCTAGAAGAAAGGGAGATGCTGGGAGGGAGGACATAATTAGAGAAACAGATCTTAAAAAAGAGGAAAGGGACTAAGATACTGGTCATCCTTTAAGGAATTTACTTTTAACGTCTTACTCGGTCACAGAAGGAGAAAGCAGAGAGGATGCATATAGGTGCAGGTGGTTTGGATGGCAAAAGTGTAGAGAGTATATTTCTGATGACTTCGACCATCACTCTAATGACTTTCTGTGAAGAGAAAAGGAATAGGGAAGGTTTGATAAGAGAAGAAATGTTAAAACAGCCATCTTAAAATAGTCTGTTGGCCAGGATTGAAGATCAGTTTAAAGAATTTAGAGTGACACCAATCATTGTTGTGTATGATTTTCACTAGTAAAATACAGCTGCTCAGATATAGGGGAGAAGAAAGTGGGGAGCTGTATTCACCTAAAGTTGAGGTTTTTCCATGTGAGTAGGGTGGAAGGAGAAAGAACAAAAAAGAGCAGAAAGTGCTTGAAAAGGTATAAATATATGATAACAGTGCATCAAATCCAAAGGTAAGGAGAGAGGTCAAGATGGAAGATGTAATGAATTGTGGAAAAATGATGGAGGCTATGGCAAGAAGGTCTCATTAGGCAAAGGGAAAAATGATACTAGTGGCCCATTAGAAGGGTTATGTAAGACCTGGCGATGGTGAGTTAGAAGGTGTGACGGTGATGGCGAGTGGTGAGCTAGAAGGTGTGACAGTGATGGTGAGTGGCTGGCTCGGAATGCTGTGACTTTACTATACATGTGAAGATAAAGGAGTCACCGCGCTAGATGGATCATGCACATGGAGGTTGGCATCCCTGAAATGACGACAGGGCATGAGTGGAGGGCATGAGCGAGCCACGAGCTACAGTCATCAACAAAAACAGGTTTGGCTGGGAGATCAACCAGTTGATGACTGGGGAGAGGTTACAGAGAGTTAAGCCAAATGCCATGAGTTTCAGAATGCGCAAGGTTTTTTTGAAAGATAAAGATGACAAATCATTTGGAAGAGAAAATATAGAACAAGAGAAATGGCTCCATCTTTGAGTTATATGAGTGAAGTAGAAAAAAAAAAGACACAAAAAACCATCACTGTAAAGGACAGTAGGACAAAACTTGGTCAGGGGACAGCCAGATTCTTTTAAGATAAAAGAAGCAAAGGGAAATGTTCCAAAAAGAAACTGAGGGCAAAGGAGAGTTCGCAGATTGCAGGTGAGCCTTGCAAGATGCTGGAGGAGGTGATGGGATCAGAGTCGGGGATACAGGTGTGCATGCATTTATGGTCTGAAACTGCAGGACTTGCACTGATGAGCGTAGAGTCTCTCAGGCAACGTAGGGGTTCTTTGTAAGAAGGTAGCTAATCATTTCAGGTAATGGTTTTCTTCCTTATAAGCAGTGGGGTAGGATGTCAACACCCACCTGTAGCTCCCACCGATGTGGCTTTTGGGGGCTGAGGACAAGGATGGGCAGCCGTGTGCGGTCCTCAGAGTGCTCCTCTCTGATCACCACTGCCACAGAACCAAGAGAATCATTAAGAGAAGACCATTCTGTTTAAAATTAATTCCACTTAAGCAAGCAGGCTGACATTGAGTTAATTGTGTTAAGAATTGTAGCCAAAAGGATTTGCAAAATGTTTGGGGGCTTACAGAGAGAAAGCCAGAAAGCCTCAGTTGCTAGATAATGCAAGATCCCCAGAGGGTTTCTAATAACCAAGCTCAGGCTCTATTAAGAAAATTATCATGAAGCTAAAAGATATTTACTAAGGATAAGAAAGACTGGAAGTGGTAATTAATCCTTCTACTATTAAATAGAGATTAGGTCCTCATGAGATTGTTACAAATTTGAGCTCCCACAGTTCAAAATAGATTTTGAAATACTGGAGAGAGTCCAAGTAAGACGAAGAGAAGTGACTGAAAAATTATCCATATTTTATAAGTAAAAGTGAAAGATTTACCTAATTTGGAAAAAGAGCAGACTCGGGAATGATCATTTCTGCTATCAATCCTATATTAGGACAAGTAATTTAGTTATTAAATTGTCACAAAACAACTGCATTAGTGGACAGTGTTCTGAAGCTGAAGAACAATGACACTTAAATGAACAGGTCACTAAAGGATAGTGTGAAAATGTTATTTTTGGAAATAGAGTCCTAGAGGTTTAGCCAGAGAGCCTTTCAGAAAAGAAGGGACTACCTAGATGCCATCTTTTTCACCTGACAATGTGGGCAGAGTATTGGATTAAATAACAGAGGAAGAAGAAGAAATATCAGGTATTTTCATGGATATTCTATTCATCTATTTTTATCCTCAAACACCTAAAAGAGCCTAACACCCAGGGACAGGTAAACAGCCTTAGAATCTAAGACGAGAGACACCCTGCCTTTTTACCTTTACCTGCATCCCTTAGATGGTCTCAGTAACATCTGGGAACCTGACCCAATTTGATTTTCTCCTTGTTTGCGTCACACATGACACTGGATAATTTAATGCTTGTGTGTCACGCATCTGATTGAAAATGTGTTGAGAGTTAACAATATCTAAACCCATCTAACCGGTGAACTCATATCCAGTCCTCTTTCCAGAAGTGCTTCTGGAAGTAGCCTCCATAGGATGTGAAACTTCAAGGAGGCAGGAAAGGAGTCCCCACCCCCAGAATGGCCTCTCTGCTGTTGGAGAGGTCTTGGTAGGTTCTGGACTTCACCCAGAATCAGTGCTTCCATTACAAATAAAACTGGTCCCCAGAAAAATAAGGCACACGGAGAGCAAATCATGTAGAAGTGTGGAAGCAGGTGTGGGTGATGAGGAGGATGGCTGGCAGCGCCCTGAATCCATATAAGCAAAGAAGTTGGGGTGAGAGGGGAGATGGCTGGGAAGGTGGAAGGAGGAGTGAGAGTCCTGAAGACAGATTTTCTCCTCCATCAGTTTGCCCTAATGAACTTGCAAACTTCAACACAGCTATTCCCTTCTGGTCAAGGAACAAGGATTCCTGATGCCCAAGTTAGAACCAGACTCCGGGACTTATGTAAAGCCTGCCAACGTACATGACACAAGTTTTGTCTTCCTCTAGAATTTTGCAGTGTGAGTGGAGGTGAAAATGGAAGTTAACACAAATGTGTTTTCTCTCCAAACCTATCATAATGCTGAGTTTCACAAACCATGTCAGGTAGCAGGAGCCTACAACAAATCTTGTATTCTGCGGGAAAATGTTTTTATGTAATTTGATTTGTTTGGCTCTGATAGATAAAAGAGAGAAAAAGGAGCCTCTTTTTCAAACCACTCAGATCATATTTATGCATTGTTTCAGGACAATTTTTTTTTGTACATGGGCATGCAGAGGGTTTATTGTTTCATTGCTCTCAGAGCATTCTAAACAATCAAAATAATTTGGATTTTTTTTCTTGTTACTTATCCAACATTAAAACAGGTAAGGCTTTTGCAACATTACTGAATTTCTGCTAACATTAATGAAAAGTGAAGAAAGTAATTCAAGACATGCAAGGAAAACTATTTCTTATTAGAATAATTCTAAAATATTCATCTATAGTATCAGTGTATACATTAACTTTTCCTTAATTGGTGAAGTTTTTATAGATGAAATATATTAAAACCAACTTTTCCATTTAAAATATTGAAGGTGGCACATTGGCAATTATAACTCCTTTAATATAATTTCAAGAGCTCTATACACTATGTCATTTGGATTCTACTGCTTATTTTGAGTGACTATAAAGTAATTTGGGGGTTTTAAAGACTGAGAAGCATTTCTCAAGGTTAGCTTTTCCAAACAGAAAATTGAGTGTTATAAATTCCACCTCCCACAGACCAGAATTCACAACCATTGGTCAGGGGCAAATACTACTGGCTCTGCGTCTTCAGTCACTTCATGCCATTTCACCAAGTGGGAGCCAAAGGTAAGTTTTTACACTTGCTTTCTTCTTGGGTTTAGAGAATTTTTTTTCTACTATAGTAACCTTTTAAAAAATAATTCAACTTGCTTTCATATCTCATAGTGAACTTTGATTCAATGGACTAGGCTTAACTTCGCTATTTTATATTTTTATTATTCTTGGAAAATCCAAAATTTTGAATTAGCTCAGGAATTAATAACATACAGTAAAACTTGATCTTAATAGTTGATCTTAATAGTCAGGATAGATGCCAATAAAATTATAGTAGTTTCCAATATATTCCTTAAATCAAGTGCCCTGACATAGACCATGTTTCTTGCCAGTATAGACCGGCATTATTGATTAGTATTGATTGAAATATTATGCAAAAGAAGAAAAAGGGGAGAGTTCAGGTGTTTTAAAAATATAGTGATGATCACGTGGGAATTATGCATTTGGCCTGTCTTATTAAGATATATGTTTTAAAGTTTTATATAAGCATAATTTTCAAAATATGACATGGTGTGAAGTGCACATCAAATTCAAAGTTTCAACAAACACACTCATTAAATGTTAGGATAGTTACTCGAAGAAAAATCCTTTTTAAACTAAACATACATAGGGGTTCTTCATAGTTTTAGAGTTTGCACAGACTTTCTTACTGCTGATAGCTCTAGGGGATGCTCACAATGCAAATAAACTCTAAGAATGTAGACACTTATAATCAGATACAGAGCATGAAGTGAGAAAAATAATCAGCAAGTGCATAATTACTTTGAACAATGAAAGTTGCCATAATGGAGAAGGAAAATATTTTTTCTAGGTTAGGGGTGGCCACTGTGAATGCCTCCCACTTGAAAATGGAAGAATGGTTCCTGGAAGATTTGTAAATCACATGTTTGATTAAGTAGGACTTTTTGTTGGTGACTGGTCACAGAAGTTCCAAATCCGCAGTCCTGCAGAGAGCCTGTAAAGGCAGGTAAAATAGAAGCCTAGTTTATCCAGTGTGAATGAAAAAATGATTTAAAGAAAGCATAGGAGGGAAGAAAAAGGAGCTCCTTGTACTGTGTCTTATTCTCAGAGGGATTTCATATCCTTCTGCCTAAACCTGCTTCATAAAGACTTTCTTTCAAGTAACTGAAGGTCAGTTTGTCTGCCGGTGCATTCAAGTTTAAAAGTAATATTTATCATGAATTCCCTTTTACATGTGTGCATAGGTACCAACACCGTGGTTACTGTTCTTGAAGTAAGCCTAAGAAGTGTTTCCAAAATGCAAAACCTTTAAAATTAGACATGCTTGTTAAAAACTTTTACAAATGCTTTGGTTCCTCAATAAATGATCACCAGGTAACATTTTTGATGGGCCCAAATTAGATGTTTAAAATTAAACATGAGAGACTTCTTTTTTCTAAATGAAACTGTATTCATAGGAGTACATAGAGAACTAAAATAATTAAAATTACAAATATTAAAAAAAAAAAAATTACAAATATTATTTTACACGTATACATGTATATGTATAACATATTATATATACTATAAATAAAATTATAAGATTTTGATTGAATCTCTCCCAAAAGCAGGATTATAATCACGGAAAATAGGAATTGCACTTATTGAAGAATTAGAAATCAAAGGGCTTTTTAATCTTAAGTGTGTAGAAATCCTCCTGTAAGGAAATCTTACCAAATAGTGCCTTTTAGACATGGATTCCTATTGATTCTGAGTTCAAAGCTCAGATGGCTATTAAGAATTGAAATAAAACACTGAGGACTAAAGGAAAAATAATTGTCTTTTCTGCTCCATTTAGCTAATAATAAGTTTTGAAAGATATTGCATGAAATATTAATTTATACATACATTAAATTATATATACATTAATGATACCCAGAGACAACAAGGAAGTAATAGGACAAAAAAAAAAAAAAAGAAAACCTTTCATTATTTTGTCTGAAAAAAGCCATTGGCTTGAATGTACAAAAGAACAGTTGAGTCCAGTTAGATCACTAGCCAAACCTGTTTTGGTTTCCTCATCTGTAAAATGAAGTGACAGTTCCAGTCCTCCTTCTCCTTCTCCTTCCTACATCCCAGAGTTGATGAAAGAAACTTAATGTTTAGTAAAAGGTAAAACTCTAATGATGCAAAGTTTTTGTCAATAAGTGTATCACAATATTTCCACATCCCATTTTCTCTGTGTTTCTCTATGAAATAAACTTAATTTCACTGTAATTACAGTATCTACTGTAAAAGCGTAGATAGGTTTCTGAATTAATTTGAGCATCGGTATCAATAGTCTTCAGAATCCACACAATTTCATGTGTTATGTTTATAAATGATCCGTGTAAGCTTGAGCTCTAAGCACTCATATTGATTTATCATTCTGTTTAGTGAAAAGTCTTCATGAGTTATTATCAATTAAATATTTATACATTTTAGTATTTTTTGATTAGGAGAGCTTGAAAAATGAAAATGCTAGCAAGGCTCATTCTGGGACTTGTCATCTTTGATGCTGCTGTGACTGCTCCAACTCTGGAACCCATCAACTATGACTCAGAAACGTATGATGCCACTTTGGAAGACCTGGCTAATTTGTACAACTATGAAAACATACCTATTGGTCAAGCTGAGGTAACTGATTGATCCCCTCTTGAGACTTAAAAGCATTCATATGGGGAATTACTGAGTTTGTTCCTTTCAAATAGATTTTTATTTGTAAATAGAGATGTTCTAGCTTCATAATTTCATATGAATCTTTTCTCCAGAATCTGTTCAATCTGTTGTTGAAAGTTAACATTGGGACACTCTTTTGCTTTCTCAAGGTTCACTTCATTTCCTTTACATCTTCTTGTAAAATTAAAACAACAACAACAAAAGAGTTTCTAGCAAGTTAGAAGAGAAAATTAGAAGAAAATGCAGTCAATAAGGAAGAGTGGAGATAATATACATGCAATGATGAGAAAGTTGGGGAAGTTTGGAGCAAAGGAAAAAGATGTGAGATTAAAATAAATTAAGAGAAAATAAAAAGAATGCAAAGAAAGGATGATGATTTGGAACTCCACTGCATTCCAAGAGTGAATGTGCTTTCTGAAATGACTGATTATCTCTCAGCGGTAATGTAGACATTGGCAAGGTTACAGCCCATTACATAAATCTGATATGACATATTTCTAATTAAATGTTAGACTTTTACATAACTAAAGGATACAGACTAATTTTTTCTGAATCAGAAAACAAACAGACCTTGAAATGTTAGAGTGTAATTAATGTACAACATTGACAAAAACTAATTAAGTAGAAATCAACCAAAAGGGAAATTACATCACCTTTACAGGATCATAACATATTTTGGGCAGTCATTCAAGTGTAAATCTTCCTAGAATATTACTTTTGATAACTAGGGAAATAAAATATTTAGACAAAAGCATATATTCAAATGGAACTTAGTTCTATGTTAAGAGGATAAACCTTCTTGTTGCTTATGTTGCCTGATGAAATTCAAGAATCACATTTTCACAATACGATAGTTTTCACATCTTCTCCCAGACTCCATTTTCCTTTCCATCTTCCTCTATTTTGTCTTCACTCTCCCCTGCCTGGCCTCCACTCCTTTGTCTCCCTTTTTCTCGTTCTGTCTTGTTAGTAAAGTCTTAGGTTTATCAGACCTTTTTTTTTCTTTCTGCCATGTTGTGATTCTATTTTTCAGGTCTTTTTTCACTGTTTGATTCATTTTGCTGTATATCTTCTGTTATGTTAAGGGCATGTTCTGTTGAGTGTATGCTCATTAATACCAGACTTGCTGTACGTGACCTCCATACCTTCAACCTAATGCATCAGCGGAGAGTATAAGGAGAAACTTTTTCAGGGCTGAACTCATCTGCCCTGCTCCTTTTCCCATTGAATAAATATTTTTTTAAAAAGACTAAGTATGTATCTGGAGTTATCTACAGAACTAAATATTGTAGTTTAAATTTACTTGTCATTTCTTCAAAAGATATTTCATAGGATCAAGAGGCTTGGCGAGTACGGTAAGTGAATCCTCTGTTTTGGGTAGCCCTGGGAGTGGACGCTAGGAAGTGCTCAAGCCTGCCCTAGGTAAATTGTGAAGGCAACCAGCTTTATCTGAAGACTTCTTTAAAGCCGTTCCTTGCTGTCAGAAGCCCTTTTCTTTTTATTGGAGTTTGATTTGCCAACATATAGTATAACACCCAGTGCTCATCCTGCCAAGTGCCCCCCCTCAGTGCCCGTCACCCAGTCACCCCATCCCCCTGCCCACCTCCCCTTCCACTAACCCTTGTTTGTTTCCCAGAGTTAGGAGTCTCTCATGTTTTGTCACTCTCTGATATTTCCCACTCATCTTCTCTCCTTTCCCCTATAATCCCTTTCACTATTTTTTATATTCCCCATATGAGTGAAACCATATAATATTTGTCCTTTTCTGAGAGACTTACTTCACTCAGCATAATACCCTCCAGTTCCATCCATGTCGAAGCAAATGGTGGGTATTCGTCGTTTCTAATGGTTGAGTAATACTCCATTGTATATATAGACCACATCATTATCCATTCATCTTTTGATGGATACCAAGGCTCTTTCCACAGTTTAGCTATTGTGGACATTGCTGCTATGATCATTGGGGTGCAGGTGTCCCAGCATTTCACTGCATCTTTATCTTTGAGGTAAATCCCTAGTAGTGCAACTGCTGGGTCATAGGGTAGCTCTATTTTTAACTCTTTGAGGAACCTCCACACAGTTTTCCTTTTAGATGCACAGATATTCTCATGAGATTGTGAAGTTCTTTCTGCCATCAAGAAATTTAAACTAGTAAGTGTATAGAGAGAAATATAATTTAGTATTATATTTAGTATTTCCTCAGTATTTGCTTATTCTGAGATAGCAAACTTCTTGCAAGGTACCAAATACGTGGTGGCATTGTACCCACTTACCTCATTCAGGCTTCCTTAATTTTCACACTGGCCTAGCCAAACCCAGTATTCTTAACAACTGAGAGCTCCAGGGAGCTACTAAATAATCTCTTGTTGCTAATGGAAATATGTAAGTTATCCCGGGTTTCATAATCTTTTGTGACGAAGTCAACATCAGAAAACCAGTGTATAGATACATGATACACATATATACATATACCCGTGCTATAATGAAAACATAGTACATTTAAAAACTATGCACATTTTTTAACCAAATTGGCACAGTAGCAAAATTCAATTAGCCAACCTACTCACCCACCACCTATAAAAAAAAAGAGATAAAAACAATATGATATAATAAATAAAATAACATGAGGAACAAAATTCAGAACATCATCTCAGATCTTAACAAATCATTAATGTGAATTGCTTTATAAACAAAGAACTAATAAACAATTCCTTATGGAAAAATGTAAAATAAAGCCAATGAATCCCGCCATGTGAATGGACTCTAGAATGCAATTACTTATGATATGAATTTCTTGAATTTAGTCCTGGAAATTCAGATTCTGATAACTCCTGATAACCTTATTTATCTCACCTTTAGAAATTAAGAGCAAGTGTTTAATACATTCTCCATCCTATGTGATACTTTTTGCATGAACACTGGTAACATACCCATATAGGGTGTGGTTGATGAAAAAATTCATGGTAAACAAAGCACATGGAGAGTGCTAAAACTAGGCTCCTTTATTTTTTGTTCTCAAAGCCAAGAGTATGGTTCTGCCTATCTTAGCCTAGAGTTTATCATCTATAGAAAAGACAGCTTTAATAGTTTAAAATTACAAATTTACAGAAAAATTGAACAATGCTTCAAAAATATATGACAGTCTCTTTCTTCTAAATTTTAAGGCTTGGCATTGTAAGCCAATATAGTAGACCCTCTAGACTAAATAATTAATCCTTAAGGCCTCTGACATATGAGGTAGGCAGAATTTTAAGATGTACCTGAAATGTCCCATCCCCTAGTATGTCCACATCCTCTATAATCCTTAACAACATGGATATATTGGGATATCACTCCTATAATTAGGTTATTTTATATGGCACAACTGAAATTTAAAAAGGGAAGTTCTCTTGCTTGGCTTGACCTATATTTATGCTCCCTTTCTGTTTTAAATTCTTTTTAAATTTGAATTCAGTTAGCCAACATATAGTACATCATTAATTTCAGATGGAGTGTTCGATAACCGCCCCCCCAGCTGCATATAACACCCAGTGTTTATCACATCCTGTGCCTTCCTTCATGCCCATCACCCAGTTACCCCATTCCCTGACCCACTTCTCTTCTAGCAACCCTTAATTTGTTTCCTATAGTGGGTCTCTCATGGTTTGTCTCCCTCTCTGATGACTTCCCATTCAGTTTTCCCTCCCTTTCTCTATGATCCTCTGCGTTGTTTCTTATATTCCATATATAAGTCAAACCATATGATAATTGTCTTTCTCTGATTGACTTATTTCGCTCAGCATAATACCCTCCAGTTCCATCCATGTTGATGTAAATGGTAAGTATTCATCCTTTCTGATGGCTGAGGAATATTCCATTGTACACTTATGCTCCCTTTAAAATGGTGTCTTGAGGTCAGGGTCAAATTTTGCAGCATGAGAGAAATATTCAAGGTGAGGGAAATTATCTGTTGCTGGCTTTGAAGATGGATGGGTCCGCATAGCAAGGAGTGCAGGAAGTCTCTAAATTTTGAGAGAAGCAACAGCCAGTGAGCACATGAAAACCACATACTATAGATCCAAGGAACCCAGAGTACCACATGAGCTCACAGCCCTGGCCATTACCTTGATTTTGGCCTTGTGAGAGCCTGAGTAGAGAACCTAGTCATGCCATCTCTGGACTTCTGACCCACAGAAACTGTTTAAAAAATGAATATAGTTTAAAGCTGCTAAATGTATGGCAATTTGTCAGGCAGCCATAGCAAACTAATACAATATGCCATCATTATATTTTTTTTCCTGAAAGCCAAATTTGAATTACACTGCTGCAAGGCTTGCATTTATGAATCCAGTGATATATTTAACAATGAGCCAAATTACCACCCCACAGCCCTGGAGTTAGAATCTCAACAGAGCTTTGTTGATCTCTACTGCTGATAGGATATTCATTACCTCCCTAGTGATTGGAA
Source organism: Vulpes lagopus (assembly GCF_018345385.1). Classification (NCBI taxonomy): domain Eukaryota; kingdom Metazoa; phylum Chordata; class Mammalia; order Carnivora; family Canidae; genus Vulpes; species Vulpes lagopus. Next base: position 32,565,517 of record NC_054846.1, read on the forward strand.
GGGTCATGAAAGAATTTCTGGGTTTGAAATTCTTATGTAATAATAGTACTCCAGATTGCTGACTTAAACAATGATTTCTGATGATTTAGAATATCCAGGCTCTGCTAGATTCGATGTTAAGAGCAGATCTCAGGCCCAGCAATTCCATCATGATACTCTATGTTACCCAGTGAATAATGACTGGATAAATTTGCTGGTATAACATAAAATTTCTGAGTCTTTTTTACTTAGCTTTTATTTTACTTTAATGGTATAAGAAGGAATTGGATATAACCCATAAGACCAAATAGGAACTTTTTGCTTTCTGATGAATATTAGCTAAGCTTGATCGAGCATGTATTATATGCCAAATATTATTCTAGGCTCTCACGTGCATTATTTCATTTCTGACAACAAAACTAGGAAATGCTATTGTCATTTTCATTGAATAGATGAGAATATTGAGGTAAAGAGCAAGTAAGTGACTAAGATTATAGTTACTAATGACATGTAATTATAGTGAAACTATGTTCTCATATCAGAAAATAATTTCCAGCAGATGAATAAAAAATTCTATTATCTCCCCTCCATTCTCTACCAGGTTCCAAATTGTTCTTTTAACTTGGTATCTGTTTTAGTTGAACTGAACCCTGGTGCTCCCGCACTACTGAAGGAGAAAGAAAGCATTGTTCTATGGGTGAATAATGTAAACTGGAAGTAACCTTTATAGATAGACTTACCTAATTACTGTAATACAGAATGGCTTAAGACTAACTACTTCAAAGAATAAATGTAGATAGTCATTCTCCAACATAGTATATCTATGTCATGGGCTATCTATCTAATCTGTATATAGATTTATAAAAATCATACTTATTGGGTGATTTGGAATGCAGGGAAATATTTCACTATTTTCCTTGAAAATTTCATAAGTTCAAAATTTGGTATCCTTTGAGTGACTTAAATTGAGACTGTGTCTTTGAAGAAGGTAGGTATTTGGTGTTTTCATTTTCATAGTAGTTTTGGGGTTATTGATTTTTCATTTCTCTGAAGTCTAAGAGAAACGCCCCCTGCCCATGAGTTACTTCTTTTCCCCAGAAAAGTATTCAGTGGCCATATTAATATTTATGGAGGATATGAACCTACCATTTCTGCAGGAAATTCTCCTTGGCTCCACCCAGTCAGACTTATCCTGTCCTACACTACCTTACTTATATGTAGTTAATTTTACTTACTTGAATCTGCAGTGTCCCTGCATCTTCAATAGACATCATGAATACTTTTACTTCAGAACCCCGTGGAACACTTGTTTGTATTTAATGTAGGACAGTGTGAAGGACATTTGCAATGATCCCATACAATGCTCTTCAAGAGGATATGGATTAGGAATTGCCCAAATGGGTTGCAAGTTTTAAGGAAGTTGCTTATTTTCTGGGCCCTACATCTTGTAACTAATTGTGCTAGTCATTTTGCTCAGAAATCTGGAGCCCAAATTTTTGTCTTTTTCTTTCTTTCTTTCTTTCTTTCTTTCTTTCTTTCTTTCTTTCTTTCTTTCTTTCTTTCTTCTTCTTCTTTCTTTCTTTCTTTCTTTCTTTCTTTCTTTCTTTCTTCTTTTCTTTCTTTCTGTCTTTTTTTCTTTCAAGTTGTATTTATTATATAGAGAGAGTAAGTGTGAGTAGAGAAAAGGTGGGAGGGAGAGAATCTTCAAGCAGTCTCCTTGCTGACCAAGAAACCCCAGGCAGGGTTTTATCTCAGGACCCATGTGACCATGACCTGAGCCGAACCAAGAGTTGGATGCTTAACTGAGTCACCCAGGAGCTTCTCCTCATTTTATATTACTTCCCTATCATCCTAATGTCCTTGTATAGACTGAAGCATTACCACACATGCTTTTAAAAACTGCCTTATAAATTTCTGGAATGAGGTGGGGTATACATTCATAAATAAACAGCAATAACAACTGAAAAGGGATATCAGTAATAATTGACCAACAGGAAATTTTTTGAAGAGACATGCTTTCCTTGCTATTACTCTCCATTGATCTTAAAATTATTCTGTTTTTTCTTTTGTAAAGAGAATAAGTAGCTAAATTGTTTAAAATCATCCTTATAAAGAAAACTGCCATGGAAACAAATTAATTAAACTTTAAAAATAGCTTTCAGAGACGAAGAACCTGTAGGATTCATTAAAGGAATGAAAATTAAATTTAGTGGAGTTGTATAAATGGACAAAAACTCAGTGAAGGCAGTTGTATTCAGTAACTGTTGAACTTTGGTTTCTTTTCAGTTGTCATCATGGTAATATGGTGCCATGCAAATAATTTTAGAATAAATGTTGATGCCCCTAACACTAGAAATTGCTTAAGTAGAATCAAATTAATTTTGGGTGACTTATAGAAAGAAAGTCCACTTTGGAAATGATACATAAAGAGTATTTTTAATTAGGTTACCTAAATGTAATAGATTGGTAATGCTAACAGGTAGCTTATTTCAAAAACCATCTCTGTAGTTTCTAAACAAAAAGTAATTAAATTAGTAATATTTCTACTATTTATTTCCTCTGGTGATGAAGGCATGGAATAATTTTATCCTTATATTTGAAATGATGTCTCTCTTTGGCCAGTTTATACAATACATTTTAAGGTTTCAAACTTATGGTTTGCATATAAAACACTTTTTATTGGAAGAAGTAACTTAGGCTCAACCTGAATTAAATGTTCTTTTCAGAATTTGGCAACAAATAAACGCTAATCTTCATGGAAGACACTCTGGAGGAAGGGAGGGAAGAATTTTGCTGATGAGCTTTTAATATGGTTGTCTGATTAACTTTCCATATGCTCCTCTCAAAACAGTGTTAAACTATTTGAATGTTATTTTAAAACTATTAGAAAACTTAAAAAAAGGTAGCAACAAACATACAATCATATAGGCTCATCATATACAACCATATAGGTTCATATAGGAAATGAAAGAACATTGATGGTCTTTGTCAGTGACTTGTTTGTGTTTGAATTATACCTCATTTATGAGACCACAAACACAAGTTAATTCTCATAACTGTCCCTTGAAATGAGAAATTATTCTATTATTATTATTATTATTATTATTATTATTATTAATTATTAAGAACAACTGAGGATCAGAATTTTGCCCAAGGTTATTCAGCTAGTAAATTTCAGAGTAAAATTTAAACCAGATTGTTTTAATGCCAAACCAGAGAGACTTTGGCATTAAAAGCTCCCATTATTTTCCTTCTTCTCTTTAATCTTTACTTCTTTTAGCTGTGTCCAATATTGAGGTTTATTTCCTCTGGAATTAAGTAATTTGATTGTTAGGAATCAGAAAAGCAAGAATTTTCAAGTGATTATAATGAACACAATATCTAAGCGTCTGTGTTAGCTGTCAAAGTATTTAAGGGATCGAGAGGTAACACAATACTGAACTGAAAGCTGCTTTGTGAGAAATGTGGGGATTGAGCAGACTTTGCCAAGCACATTTCTTCCTTTTCCATTTTCAAGATAAAATAGAAAATAAGATAGAGCTTTCATTGCCAGTCTTCATGGTCGCATTCTTTTAGATAATTAATATGGATCACTTAAATCAGTTTGAGCACCAGGCTCATGTTCAGAGAAAAATTCCATTGCACTTTAAGATAACCACACACCAGCCTATGAAACCCTTAAGAATACATCTTTAGTAACCCAGGCTGAATGTCTCACTCCTTTTAAAACCTTCAGAAGCCAATTGTTGACATAATCATAATGACAAGCAATAGCTTCAAGATTTATTATCAACTGTGTGGGACAATTTTGGAAAAAGATAAATGTAAAATTCCATTCTGTTTAACAAAAACTTTAGTCTGTGCTAGAGTGAAAATCCAAATAACATTCTGGATTTCCATTTTCTTTTTTTTAATGAGAAGCAGACCTATAATTTAAATATTATCTTTTGAAGGCCTGGCATTATTGGTTCAGAACTGACTGGCACAGTGAGGATCCTAATTGAAGTGAATATATCGATGAGGACATTTGTTTACCTAACTTGACTTTGCCTGGCATTTAAACGATCAACCCACACACTGCAAAGAATAATGAAAGAAACCACTGGCTTTGGGTATTTCTCATGTGTACATTTGTTTCATCCTTAAGAAGCACTTTGTCATGGTGTTGATTGACGTGGGTTTTGGAGCCAGACTTTCTGTGTGTGAGTCTAGGTCTGTACACCAACTGTACAGCCTTGGAAGATCATACAATCCTTCTGAGCTTCAGCTTCCTGCTTATAAGCTACCTTATGATGATTAGGTAAGATAATGCTTGTTAACTGCCTAACTTAGAGCTTGGCACATGGTAAATGTTTAATAAATATTAGCTTTATCATCAAATCACTCATTCAGTCATTAGCCACTGAAGCTTGGGCACTGTGGTCATGGAAACCTCCAGGAAAGGGATGGAATTTCAGCTGTAATTCAGGTTGACTGCATCGGGCATGAGTTCACTTTACATCTGCCATCCTGTCTTCTGCTGAGAGCCAAGGATATTGGAGCAGGGAAATCATACGTGTTCTTCTCTGACCCTCAGTACCTACTTATCTACTCATCTTATAAATATGCAGCTTCAACACAATACAGAAAGTGAAATACACACACACACACACACACACACACATCTATAATTACCTGGTGAGACATAAGGCTTCTATGAATTCTGTTACAAAATATATATGCTGAGAAATTGTCCCCAAATATGTCCTCAGTTGAGAATCTCAGACATGTCATTTTACTTATGTGTTTATCCATCACAGTATTTAAGGCTACTTACATGGATAAAAGCTATAATGTGTACAGCAATAGATAGATATATACAGTGAATATTACTATAGAGATAAAATACCCGTTTACATCAACATCTCACAAAAGAATTTCTAAAATTACATAATATAGTCTATATTATAGAGTGTAGATATAGTCTGTAGATACAGTCTGTAGATATCTACAAAATCACATCTAATACTATATATGATTGTTTATGTATTCTTTTACATTATGGCACAAAAAATATGAATTAGGAAAGTAAGGTAAAGAGAAAACAAGAGTTAGGAACATAATATGAAGCCAGGAGTCAGGTACATATATAAAATGCATATTATTCTGTATTATAATACATATGGATACATACAATACTGAATTTTTTCTGGACAATAAGTGTTAGGTTTTAAGGGACCACATATAAGCTCCTCCTAATGCACTACCTAAGTTCAGACCTAGTAGAGTAACAGGAATGAGATTCAGACAAATGAAGTCCAAAATATCTCCTTTACTACCAATAAAGGCTGGGTTGAAATGTATGACTTAGGTATGAAGCAACTATGAGCATCATAATATAAAATTCCAGAAGTAGATATGCCATCAGTTTTCAGCAACAGTGGTTAACCACCATCCTCAGATTAGTGCCTGATCCAGTAAATCTTAGTGCAGGAAGGGACAAAACAATCTATGCTCTTGACAGGCAGGAAATTCCCCCGAAAAGAGAGGGTGAACACTCAGCCCTAGTATTTTCTCCCACCCACCAATTAGCCTAGTCATTCTTCCTCAGTAAACCCCCCACCCCCAACCCCAAGGATGGTGGCCTTCCAGCCATTAGGCTTAACTACTAAATTCAGTATAGCTCTTCCATCAACAGAAAAACCCCGATTTTTAGGACAATTGTGGTCCTGCCTTTATGAGACCTACCACCATGCCAACGATCACTCTTAGGTGTCCTCTGGCAGAATGTAGATTTTGATCCCAGAAGCTCTAAAATCAATCCAAGAGCATCAATGAATTTATCTCAAAGGCCTTCCTGTACCTGAAATTGAAATTTCACTCTCACTTCTATGTTCTACCTCAAATTGTATCAAAGCCACCTTAATAATAGAGCTTAGAAAAGACTCTGAAATGAAATTAAATGCTAAGTAAATACACTCCAATAAAACAATACCAGAAACATAAAGGTAACACAAATATGTATGTATTTCCTCTACTTCTATGAAGTTTTGGAGGAAAAATAAAAACTAGAGATTAACCTCTCCTGCAAATTAAGTCTGAACTTGTTTAAATCCAAAATGATTATAGTATAAAATCAGAGTTGCTTGACTTTGATTTAAAAATCCAAAAAATTTAAATCTAAATAGTCCTTCTCCTAATTCCTTTTGCTTTATCTTCATCTTACCTGGGTCAAGCTGGACTCTTCCAGTAATGACAACATAAGTGGATTCTTCTAGATACAGATGTAGTTCCTTCAAGATGATCCTTTGTTATTAGTTCATTACCAAGTCTCCCATGGCCTTCATATGAAAAAGAATGAGGGATTAAGTGCACATACAGTATTATCACAAAACTAACTCTATTTTAAAGACAAGTTGATCCTGAGTCTCCAAAATAATTAATCCGAGCAAAAGCAGATTCCCCAGAACCAATACATGGTATCAACAGACACTCAAGAAAAGACATGGGGTACCTAAGAAAAATTAGGAGGTGGAAGAAAATCTTGCTTTAGCCTCACCCAGATGTTGGTCAGTTCCTGTTTAGTGTCCCTAGTTTGCAAATTTTGAGCTCAAACACTTGGAGAAATCTTCCATCAGGAGTTATATTATTGCACTGTTTTATTGTTCTTAGAGTAACTATTCTTAGAATGTAGTTCCTGAACTGACAATATCAGCATCGCCTGGGAGTTGGTCAGGAATGCACATTTTCAGGTCCCACCACAGACCTAATGAATCAGAAGCCCCAGAGGGCTAGTGATCAGGGACTTCACTCCTTCCGTCATTCTGATGGACCTGTCATTTGAGCAGCACTGAACCAGGAAACATCCCCTAGTATAATGGCTCTTTTTTCAGAGTAGCATTTGATATAGTTCTGTTTTCCAGAATGTTTTTAAAACATATGATGGCGGCCAGCCCAGCCACCAGGTCAATCAGAAGTTTCTTCCTCTTTTTGCATGCTCAACTCAAAGTCTTTGAATGCCTATTTTTCTGCTAAGCCCTGGGTTTCTGGCACCTGATGCTGCTTTATTTATTCTCTCAGGTGACAGATGATCTTGTGAGCAAGAATTTTCAGCTGGTGGGGTTCTCCAGCCTGAAAGCTCTGCCAGTGGCTTCTCCTTGGCTTCCTGCTCCAAAATTCAAGAAATCCAACTCCCAGAGAGCTTTCCGCTCTTCCCCATCTTTTTTTTTTTTTTTTTTCAGCTGAAGAATCAACCTCAGCAGATTCTTGAACTGAGGCTGTTGTGAATGTTTGTGAAGCCTCTGGCCCCCGGAGCATAGTATAAAACAATCCTTCTATCAGATTCTCATCAAGACTTTACTAACCTTTCAAAATTCTGGGACTTAATTAGCATTTCTGTCTTTTACATACTATTCAGTGGAGTACATTTCCCCTCTAGTGTGGTGGTTCTCAACTTTGACTACATATTTGATTCATCTGTAGAGCTTTCAGAAATCCTAATGCCTAGGCCACACTTCCGACTTTTGAAATCAGAATCTCTTGGGATGGGCCAGATCAAGTGTTTGACTTCCCTCGGCTCCTCTTATAGTATGAGTCAGTTGGTGTTTATTTTTCGTCCTGAATTATTATAATCTGCATTCAATTTGGTCCCCATACTGCCCTAGGACTGTGTGCTACCTGTGTGCCTTCTCTTTTTTTTTTTCTCATCCAGACTTTTGTTTTTCTAAAATAGTCCTATTGATTTTGTCTTGTGGCATCTAACATAGGGAAAGATTAAAAGAAATAGGGGCACTTGGGTGGCTCAGTCAGGTAAGTGGCTGATTCATGATTTTGGCTCAGGTCATGATCTCATGGGTCATGAGATCAAGCCCTCAGTTGGCTCAGTAGGGAGTCTTCTTAAGATTCTCTCCCTCAGCTCCTCCCCCCACTCACCCTCACACTCTCTCTCAGGTAATAAATAAATCTTTTTTAAAAAAATAGTAAATTAAAGGGACCTGGGTGGCTCAGTCTGCTAAGCATCCAACTCTTAATTTTGCCTCAGATCATGATCTCAGGTTCTGTACTCAACATGGAGTCTGCTTGGATTCTTGTTACCCCTCTCCCTCTATGCCTCCCCACTCTCTAAAATAAATAAATGAATAAATAAATAAATAAATAAATAAACTCTTAAAAAACATTTAAGAAGATTCTTGAATTATAAATCTTCTAGAAGTAACACTGTTCAAAAATTTTTGGAACCCTTCATATTTTCAAGTTGGGTAATCCTACTCTGGACATTTTCTCCCATCACACTAATTAATATCTCACTAAAGATTGAAACTGACCTGTTATTGTCCTGCCTATCTCTCTTTTAATATGCCTAATTTTCACTAAATCTTTCCCAATTCCACAGATTCATCCTTTTAATACTCCTTGGACAAGTTATGGCTAACCTTGTCTTGAGTCTTCCAGGAATAGACAGGCTTACCCTGTATTTATTAAGATCCACACAGACAAGATGGAAATAGTGCAAGAATTATTTGTTGGTAATGTTGTCACCCATCAGTTTGCATACTCACTGGCTTTTGATGTCATTGAGGCCAATATGAGAAGCAAATAGGTGAGCTCTAAAGGATAATCATAGTGACATCATGCCAGTCTTTCTGCTCACATTTAATGTGGGCTTTAAAGAAGGAAAAATATACTCCATTTCTTAACATATACAAGAAGAATAAAGAAAATATGTGTAAAAGATATTAAGGCTGTATCAAATTTTCCCATAAGTGTTTTCTTTGGAATTATGATATCAAAACTCTGATTAAAGACATAAATATGAAAGAAATCAAATCCAGGGCATTTAAGAGAAAAATCCTTCTACTAAAACTATATTGAATCTGTAACATATATGAATACATAAAGGAGGTTGAAGGGAAATGATATATTTTGGTACTAAGAGAAAAAAATAATAAAATCAAATATTTTCAAAGCCAATTAACTACTATTCAGCAGTCTTCTACTGGCAGGGTGATTCAATCATAGTAATAATAGCAAAAACCTATGGTCATCAACAAATTTAAAGATTCTGATCCCTTGAAAACAGCTCTTCCTTTACCTTATGCTATTATAGAACTGACTTGCCTAGAGCCCTTTGTTCTGTTCTATGGCCACCAACAATCTTTTGATCATAATTAGCTTCCCAAGTGAGACTACAAAGGCTCCAGAGACTATGTTGGTGGCAGTAGAAGAATTTAAGTTAGCTTTCTGGGTTAGTACAGCTTTTGAATTTGCTTAAAGTAATTCTGACCCTAAAAGATAGTCAGGTTTCTAAATTTGTAAAATTTTTTAAGGCTTTACTACCGAAATTAGATAGTAGAAACAAATTAATTTACTAATTATCCTTTTAAAGGCAATTGGCTATTTACTGGTCCTCCCTGGGACATCCTCTATAAATGCACGTATTTTCCTATTCAAAATGTCCATTGTTACCCACTGATAATATATACATCATCATCATCATCATCCTCATTGTCATCATCATCAACATGACTGAATAGCAATTTTATACAGAGAAGTTCTACTTATTAAAAGCCATGGCTTATTATGCTTTCTGAATCAATAAAGTCTGTGTTAGAAGGAACAATTTGCTTTGTGTTAGGATAGGAAAGATTGAAACTTAAAAAAAAATTCTAAATTACTCCATCATAAAAAAAAGGACACAAAAAGACTAGAGTTTATAAGGTTCCAAATCTCTTGGTTTTCAGTCCAACTTCTTGTTTTCAATTACTGTGATTGACTCTCCCCCAACCCCTATCCTCATGAGATTACTGATTTCAGCCTACACTAAATTGTCCTCCTGGCATCCTTACTTGGGGAACAAGGGCAGTAAGGGGGGAAAGAATGTGAACTGACTTTGTTATTAGATAATGTTTCTAAAGCCTTTGCCAAAGTTATCTACCAATATTATTTGGAGACATTCAATTAGAACTAGATGATACATTTTGTGAGAACTAGGATATTGAAAGTTTCTGGAGCCTAGGAGGATGATGGTGAATGGAGACCTTAATAAACTAGGATAAAACCGAAGTAGAATTATTTTCTGGCAACTAAAAATGGAATATTGCCACTTTCTGACAAAAAGGAAAGGAAATGAGAAAATAAACATGTGAACAACAAAATGCTGTAGTCCCAGAAGAGACACAGACTAGAGAGGGTATGATTGAATGACCTTGCAAATCATCAGCTCTCTTTGCTTTTGCATGAAAATTTTCACTTAAACATTGCATTAAATACAAAAAAGCATTACCATTTAGAGTTATGAATTTATTTTTATTTTTTAAAATATTTATTTACTAATTTATTTTAAAATAACAATAATGAATCTACCACATATTAATGTAAATAGCATATTTTTATGAAAAATAGCTATTTTTCAAAAACAAAAAAAAGTTTAATGAGAAGATTGGATTGTTTTACATTTTTTTAATAAATTAATTTTTTATTGGTGTTCAATTTACCAACATACAGAATAACACCCAGTGCTCATCCCGTCAAGTGACCCCTCAGTACCCATCACCCATTCACCCCCACTCCCCGCCCTCCTCCCCTTCCACCACCCCAAGTTCGTTTCCCAGAGTTAGGAGTCTTTATGTTCTGTCTCCCTTTCTGATATTTCCCACACATTTCTTCTCCTTTCCCTTATATTCCCTTTCACTATTATTTATATTCCCCAAATGAATGAGAACATATAATGTTTGTCCTTCTCTGATTGACTTACTTCACTCAGCATAATACCCTCCAGTTCCATCCACATTTAAGCAAATGGTGGGTATTTGTCATTTCTAATGGCTGAGTAATATTCCATTGTATACATAAACCACATCTTCTTTATCCATTCATCTTTCGATGGACACCGAGGCTCCTTCCACAGTTTGGCTACTGTGGACATTGCTGCTAGAAACATCGGGGTGCAGGTGTCCCGGCGTTTCATTGCATCTGAATCTTTGGGGTAAATCCCCAACAGTGCAATTGCTGGGTCGTAGGGCAGGTCTATTTTTAACTCTTTGAGGAACCTCCACACAGTTTTCCAGAGTGGCTGCACCAGTTCACATTCCCACCAACAGTGTAAGAGGGTTCCCTTTTCTCCGCATCCTCTCCAACATTTGTTGTTTCCTGCCTGGTTAATTTTCCCCATTCTCACTGGTGTGAGGTGGTATCTCATTGTGGTTTTGATTTGTATTTCCCTGATGGCAAGTGATGCAGAGCATTTTCTCATGTGCATGTTGGCCATGTCCATGTCTTCCTCTGTGAGATTTCTCTTCATGTCTTTTGCCCATTTCATGATTGGATTGTTTGTTTCTTTGGTGTTGAGTTTAATAAGTTCTTTATAGATTTTGGAAACTAGCCCTTTATCTGATACGTCATTTGCAAATATCTTCTCCCATTCTGTAGGTTGTCTTTTAGTTTTGTTGACTGTATCCTTTGCTGTGCAAAAGCTTCTTATCTTGATGAAGTCCCAATAGTTCATTTTTGCTTTTGTTTCTTTTGCCTTCATGGATGTATCTTGCAAGAAGTTATGATGAATCATAATTTATTAGGATAGATTTTTTTAAAAACATGAAAGAATTCACATTTTCATAACTACATCCTAGCAAGTCAATATCAAATATTGTGATTTTATGATTTTTGAAGTAAATAAAAAGCTGTTAACTAATTTTGATATTGGACTTATAGACAATTATATAGATTTATTAACTCTTACTTAATCCAGCTAATAAAATACTATGTTTTATAAATAAATAAATTGAAATAATGGTGAATCCATTCAAATGTGGTAGTATACTATTTCAGTAAGTAGTCCACCAAATATGCAAGCTCAAAGAACAGTTATTTGTAAAAAAGAAATCAGAAAGGAAAGAGTGACAAAAAATATGCATTTACTTTTTCTCTAATGTCAGTGACATGGGCTAGATAAATCAATCCATAAACATATTAAAAATTATCCCCTCAGTATGGTTAAGAAATGAATAAGAAAAATGGAAAAAATGTATTTTAGGGCAAGTTACATTAGCAGCATTAACAATTCCAAAATCCCAATGGCTTTACACAACAAAAATTTATATCTTGCTGACATGACTGTCCAATACAAGTCAATAGATTTTCTGTCCTCCAAGTAGCTACTCAGGGATTCAAAGTTCTTTCTTGCTAGAACTTCACCATCTTCACCTTGAGACTTCGAGGTCATCATGGTATCTTCCGTTGACAGACTGAGCAAGTATCCTTGTGCTTCATTAATTTGGGCCAGATGTGCTGCATTACTTCCCTTCTCATTCAATTGGCTAAAGCTAGCCATATGACCCAATCTAGATTCAAAGAAAGTAGAAAATGTAGTTTAGCTGAATGCCTGGGAGGAAAATGAAACTGTGGTAAATACACGGAATGGTCTTAGCCATCATGTTTAACCAGACTAAAGTTTATTCTGACATAATACTTTATTTCTCACAAAAATGAGAATTATGGGGATCCCTGGGTGGCCCAGTGGTTTAGATCACACCCTCGGCCTAGGGTGTGATCCTGGAGTCCGGGGATGGAGTCCCACATCAGGCTCCCTGCATGGAGCCTGCTTCTCCTTCTGCCTGTGTCTCTGCCTCTCATTCTCTCTCTGTGTGTGTCTGTCATGAATAAATAAATAAAATCTTTATTAAAAAATGAGAAATATAATAAATGCTACTTGAATTTTATAATCCATCTACACCAATGCTATGTGATATTTTTTGTACTTGTCATTCAGGGGAAGACTGAATGGCTGTCAACTGCTCCCATAGGGCAACATGGCCTTGGTGTGATCTTTAGCCTTCAGGATTAGCAACCGACTAACATAATCAGTGATGATCAAATAAGATTTTTGGTTGATGAGTTATTCCACGCAAAAATTATGTGAGGCTTAAAATGTGTACAAGAAGGTTCATTTATGAATCCTTAAAATGATAAGCCTCATTTCCCCAATCCAGAACCCCTCTTTCTCAGAATGCAGGTTCCTAAGAAGCCAGGTTACTCAGCAGACATTTATTTGGCTGAGTGCAGAATCAAAATTAAGTATAGCAAGCAGTCTGAGGCAGCACTAATTAGATGCAAATCTTGGCCTAACTACTTAGAAATTCTGTGACCTCCAGCAATTTATTTGGTCCTCCGCCTCCTTTCCTCAGTTTACAAATCTATTATATGTGCACGATTATTGCACCTTCTACAGATTTCTTCTGATAATTACACATGAATCAATGGAAAGAACGTAACAGTTTCTCACATAGTGAATATTCAATCCATGCCAGTTACTTTTCATCTGGCCCCTGATGAGATCCAGTAAAACTTCTTTTCATATCAGGGATGATCTCTTTAGTGACTTTGGTGTATATCCAACAAATTTACTATTTCTCTCCTCCAAACAATGCTGGCAACAATAATAAACCATTCTTTCCTGAACTTGATTTTTTTTAGGCTGCCACTCTCTTCACTTTTTTTTTTTTCTTTCTTTAGCTGTACTAATATCACTAGTAAGTCAAGAGTCAGGAAGCTGCTCCTGAACACTTGGGAGGAATGCTTTTCTTGTGTGTGTGTGTGTGTGTGTGTGTGTGTGTGTGTGTGTTTTAAGATTTTATTTATTTATTCGGAGACAGAGAGAGGCAGAGAAATAGGCAGAGGGAGAAGCAGGCTCCTTGAAGGGAGACTATGAGGAACTCGATCCCAGGACCCTGGGATCACGATCTGAGCCAAAGGCAGATGCTCAACCAGTGTGGCAGCCAGGTGCCCCTTCTTGTGCATTTTTAAGGTCAGTTTTATAACATGAGAACAATCTAAAGTAACTTCAATTTCTTGGAATGGAAACCTCACTGGGACTCTATCCTAGACCCTATTCATATCTACAATTAAATCTGCATTATATTTTCTATTCTAATAGAAACAATGATCTCTTTATCCTTAAGTGAAAAATCAATGAGTCAACAAGAATCTCAGTGTATACATACTTATACTTTCTTTTTCTACCTGGATTTACTGAACTGTCAATAAAGCTGTTAAAAAATAAAATAAGAATGGGGAAAAAGTGAGGAATGTTGGGAATTCCAAGCAGAGCAACTAGTACATGCAATTGTCTTATAAAACAAGGAGCGAAAGAAATTACAGATGATCAGTGCAGCAGAAGAGCCCAGTTGGTATGAAATGGAGGAAGAGGACACTAGAAGGGTCAAGCCATGCAGGACTTTGTAAGTCAAAGAGTTTTGAATTAATTTTATTTTTTTAAAAGATTTTATTTATTTATTCATGAGAGACACAGAGAGAGAAAGAGAGAGAGGCACAGACACAGGCATAGGGAGGAGCAGGCTCCATGCAGGGAGCCTGATAAGGGACTCATCCCAGGTCCCTAGGATCACACCCTGGACTGAAGGTGGTGCTAAACTACTGAGCCACTGGGACTGCCCGAATTTATTGTAATAATAATAGCAAACATAAAATAAAAATAGCAAAAAAGAAAATAGCAAATAATAATAGTAAATTTCCATGGCGCTTAACTATGTGTAGTAACATTTTCATCCTAACATAGCTGTACTATATACTATATATACCAGGATTTTACAGATGGAGAAACTGAGGTCCAGGAGGTAAAGTAACTCACCCAAAGCCTCAGAGGTAGGCTAAAGTCATGTTCACGTTATCAGAATCCTTCCTCTTAACCAATAATGTTTCTGTGCTTCTGCAAGGCCACTGTTCTTGTGTATTAAGAACAATAAAAAAGCCATTTGAATATTTTAAGCAGAGGTTGACATGATCAGCTTTGTCTTTTTAAGAGCTTATTCTCATTTGAGTGAATGTATAATGGAAGAAGTGCCAACTTCCTGTAAGTAGACTATTGTATTCCCAGCAAGACAGGGTAGTGACTTAGATTATGGTGATGGTGGTGGACACAGAAAAAAAAAGAAAAAAAGAGAAAAGGTGGTGGACTGCTTACATGGAGTCAAGGCTGCGTGGGGTGCAGAGGCTGAAGCAGGTCTGATGATTCTTCTTGGCACTATTATCACTCCAATCTGACATCTGCTGACACTTCGCTCTACCCAGGTCACTCTATGGGCCAGGCATTTGTCATCTCTGGAATAGACATACTCTTGCAGGGGCATGAGATGCACTCCTAAACACAGTCTAACATGACATAAACTATCTATAGTTCTAAAGCCTGGTAAAAAGGTGAAAGAAATAGACAATTTATTACAAATAAGTCAACTCAGAGATATGCCCTGCTGGTCCTATGTTGAGAAGATATGCAAGCGCAGTGGTGGCCAAGTCCAAGGCCATATGCAGGAGTGATCCTTTGTATTTATTGTGTTTGTAAAATTCAAGTAAATATAATAAGTATTGGCTTAAAACAATTCAGGAGGAGTCAGGTCAGAGTAAAACAAGGAGGTAAAAGGAAAAATAATGAAGGAGAATGTGGGAAGGATGGATATCTATATCAGAGTCCTCATTATATCTGCATTTGAGTGTTGCCAGTTGTAGCTTGAGAAAAAGGGGCTGGGATGTTTTCTGGCCATTTGTGTTTATTCCCAAATTTAGGTTTCTGTAGCATAAGCATAAAAGTCAGCCACATGGAGAGCCAGGTGGTCATACTTCCTTGGCTTCGTTTCTTTGCTTGCATTGCCTTACAACTTCATAACACAGTATGAAAATTGTTAAAAGAAAAAGAAAAAAAAAGACAGAAGCCTAAATCATTTCTATTCAATAGTGAGAATAAATGCATCTGCGATTCGAAAAGCTTACCAGGAAGAGCATTTTGAGTTTACAGTTTTGGGATTTCGCTGAACTGAAAAAGCATTCTTTCTCCTTGGTCTTCAAAATTGTTCAACGTTCACATTTTATTAGCAAGTAAGCATGAACAAAACAGGTTCTGATAAACACAAAAGCTGGTTTTGCTTCATTATATCAGATGACAAGTGAGATCTTACAGCTTCACATCAGATCAGTGGAAAAACAATTATCTGTAGAAAGTATGTGCAAACATTTTCCCTACAAAGCTGAAGATTCAAGGCGACGTGTCTGGAATGTGTTTCTCCCTTTAGGCTGCCTCCATTCCATGAAACATCTGTCTCAATTTCCGCCCTTCCTGGAGCCTCCTTTTGGTCTCTGCAGATCTATTCCTTCTAAATCTGCTTCATTCTGATCCTGCAGATGGAAACCGTATGTCTCCCTGTTTAAGGAAGTATGCCCAATCTTCGCAAGTGGAGATTTCTGGCCAAGGTTTACAATATCTTTATGTATGGCTTCCTAATGCACCAAATACAATATGAGCTGCTTCTGGTTGGATTTCATGCTTTAAGTGCATCAAAGTGAGCGTGAACACATTCATGATTCTTATCAGTAGAATTTCTGAAATTAAATATAAGGCTGTGAATTAGATACATTTTGGACAAGCAATTTTAAAATTATATTTAATAAGTACTTGTTGATCACCTGTTATGCTACAGCCTTGAGTTACAAAGCGAAAACATGTAACTCGGAGTGTACCATCTAGTGGGCTTGGATAGGCACGAACTGATGGAGCCCTCACAATACAGTGCAGAAAGGGCGGAAATGAGGAAAGTCTACAGAAACAGAGAAACAATTCAAAAGTGCGAACTGACCAGAGAGCTTAGTGTTCCTTTAAAAGGATAATTTTTCATTTGTGAAGCAATGTATTCAAATTTATAAAAAAATAATACCAAATAATAAGTGTATCTTTAAAAAATGTTGTGATGAAATAAAACATCTATCTAAAATACTCAGGGAATATCTGGCCTAATCACGTACTTATTTTATACACAAAAATAATATTGTGCGTGTCATTTTGACATTAAATAAGGTAGAAGGTAATTTGTGTGTTATTTTGCTTGGTTAATAAGTGCAAATAAAGAAGGATGGGAAGGATCAAGCAGCCCAATCAGGGTGATAAAAGGGGAAGCTGGGATTCCTGGGGATGCCATGAAAAAAGTGTGCCCCAAAAGTGGGTGCTGCATATTACTAGCAAACTGTCTTGAACAGATTTCCTGCCTAAGGTGACAATATTGTCAGGGAGGTAGACATTTTTTTAAATAATACAGGAGAATTGTCTCATTGAGGCATGGGAAGGGATTTGAGAGAAGGATTTATTCTAAATGCAAACAGTGTTCTTAAGGGCAGTTCCTCATTACCTAAAATATGCAAGAAGAGAAAACCAAGTAGAATATAAAATATAATCCCTGAGAAAATATTTGAGTATTTTTTCAATTTTAATAAATGCCCTCTGTTGTAAAAGCTCTCAAAAAGGTCAATTTTAACAAACCCAAATGTTGTTGGTAATGCTTGTTACTCAAAATAATATTGAAAGCATATGAGAAATGGCACAGCATAATCGAACCATATAGTTTTCATATCTCCATATATACTATTCTTTTAGGAGAAAGGATACTTTACAGTAAAACAACTGGAAGAAGTGTAAGTTGTTAAAAAACAAACAAACAAACAAACAAGCAAACCAGAATAACTGAACCTAGGAAACCAAGATTAAAAGGACTAGAATATACACCTTCATTTATTAACGGTTTTTATCTTCCAAGGGAATGGTCAGGACTTCAGGGTTAAAAGGACTTTGGGATTTTATTCTGCACGCTTCTGGATTAATTTGAATCTTCCACCACAATAATGCATTCTTGCAATGCTATGTATTTAGAAAACAATAAATGAGGGTTTTTAAAAAATGAATAAACATGTAAGAATGTTTGAAAAAGCAAAAGCCTAAACCCATAAACCCAAAACCATGGGCATTGGAAATTATTACTAAGATTTGAGAAGCAAAATTAATTAAAACCAACAATAATAGTAACTAGAACCACATGTACCCCTCCAGGGGAGCAGGCCCTGCAGTGTCCAACTTCAGAACACCAGTGACCTCTTGTGGCCAAAATGGATACACTCAAAATTTGTGTTCCTGCCTCACAGGGTGAGAGAGAAGATTGCCTGATGAAATTTTGTTTCTTTTTCAGATTGAAATAGCCACAGTGATGCCTTCTGGGAATAGAGAGCTCCTTACCCCACCCCCACAGCCAGAGGAGGCTGAAGAGGAGGAGGAGGAGGAGTCGACCCCCAGACTCATCGATGGCTCTTCTCCACAGGAGCCTGAATTCACCGGGGTTCTGGGCCCACACACCAATGAAGGTCAGGCCCATCAAGGCTGATTTGAATTAAGTCCACTTGGTTATAGAACTGCCGAGCCCCAATGCCACAGGCCATCCGCACCACCCACAGAGAAAGTTGTGCCATAGGCTGGGTTAGAAGCAGGAGATACCCATGTATTTTGAGCGGTTTTAATAATTCAGCTTTGGCATGATGGAAATGATCAAATATCCAAAGATTTGGGAAAGTATTTATCTAGCATCATAACTCAAAACCCTTGGGGTGGGATCCATCTCTAGAACAAAGAATACACTACACTACCAGTGAGATGAAAATTTATGCCTGACAGCGCAGGCCACAGCGGCTCAGGGTGAGAAAGTAAGGATGGCTGATTATGATGATGGTGATGGTAATAATATTTTACATTAATTGAGCACATGCTATGTGTCACAATGTCACATGCTCAGCACCTCACATTCTCTCATTTAATGACTACAACCGCCATGTAAAGGCCTTAGGCCTTTATTACAAAGAGATCACAGAGATCTCATAGCTCATCAGAGATCACATAGCTACTAGTTTCACACACTGGGTTTAAAGCCAGCCTGTCCTGATTCCTGTCTGTGTATTTATTGGAACATGGGCTGCTTCTCACTCAGTCCTGGGGAACAGCAGAGTGGAAGGTGTTCCCTAACACTGGACTCCCTCTTGTACAGCCTGAAGGTGATCTAAACCAGGGCCTTTTCGTTAATGAGAAAAAGCTCCCAGTGTTCAACGTGATTCTATGATCTGTCTATGTTTCTTGTTAGAATTTGTCAGTGCATTCCTTGGGGGTACTCAGATGGACTCACACCAGAATACTTTCCCATACAGAGAATGGCATAGCAAGGGGGGTGGGAAAATGAATAGAGTTCCCACTGCAAAGGTTCATTAGCACAGCATTGGAGTGTCTCTGTACTGTAAGTTCTGGAGATAACAAAACTTATCTTAAAATGATGACTGTTCTCATGGATAGTTTTATCTAGTACAGGGAGACAGACATGCAAACAGCTGAGGAGGCAATAATGTGTTGTGGGTAATATGACAGTATTGTGTGCAGAATATACTGAGAGAACAAAAGGGAGGGAGGGCACTCAAATCCCAGCTTTGGGACTGGCTGGTTACACATTCTGGAGCAAGCCATTCACTAGTGTTGCCTTAGCTTCCTCATCTAAAATACGGGATCATAAATAACAGATCTTCAAAGCATTATCATAAGGATTAAATGAATGGATTTAGTGTCTGACTCATAATAAACATAATAAATGTCAGTTATTCTCGTTACTCTATTATTGATAACAGTTTATTTTTTGCTCTTAACAAATGTTTCAGTGTGCAATACGGTTTCATTAACTCTAGGCACTATACCGTACAGCCGATCTCCAGAACTTACTCATTTTGCATCACTGAAACTTTGTGTGTGTTGCCCAATAAACCCTCATCACTCCCCACCCAGTCCCTGGTAACCACCAATCGACTCTCCGCACCTACCAGATTTTAACTGTTCACCAATAAGTGGTGTAACAAGTTGTCTTTTGTAAAATGTGGTGTCTATGCAAACCAGTATAGTGTTTCAGGTATATTAATTCTTTGAAGAGTCTGAATGATACTGTGTACTAGGTATTATTATTTCCACTTTACAAGTAGGAAAGCTAAAACCCCAACATAGAGTAGAAGTTGTCCAAGATGATGGAGGTGGTTCACAGCAGTGCTGAAATTCGAAGAGAGACCACTAAATCCTAAGCCAGTACCTCTCGTGAGTACACCATAGTCCTTCCACATAGTTAGCATTCTGCGGAGTAGGAGAACACTCGACAAATAAAACCAAGGAGATACACCTACAATAGAAGGAAATGTAAGTACCCAGAAGAAAGTTTCCAATAAGGCAATTAAATTTATCTGGAACATTACTCACTCTTAAGTAATTTCAGATCTGTCAAAAGTTGACTAATTACCTATACTCAGATCTTTCAGCCGAGCCAAGCACAACAAAAAACATGATGCCCAATCTTTTCAAAAGCTTTAGTCAAAATTATGGCTTAATAATGTCAGCTTTGAAACCATATAAAAAAAATCTATGACTTTAGGGGGAAAAAAAGTTATTTCCAAAGTAGTCTGAAGGTGAGTAATGAAGTTAAAACTCAATTCACATTTTAATTTCCATGGATGAAGCATTGCCAGAAATTCTAAACCTTAAGATGAAATTTAAATCTTAAATGTTCATCAAAGTTAAATGGCTTAGAAAGAAATATTTAGAGCATTAGTAATCAAAATATCGTATTTTTTACTATTCATATACCAATTTCTCAAAACAGTGTTCTGAAGCAATATAAAGTAGACTTGGGTTATGAGTGGAAAAAAGAGAATTAAGTTATAACTGGTGTGAATATATATAAATTACCCTAAGCAATTATTATTAAATTAGCAAAGACATGAATACATAGAAGAATCAAATGCTTTACTTTTTAAAACATTTTATAAGTGGCAAATATTAATTTATAATGATCTGAAAAATTGGTGTTAAATATTTTATAACTTCCCCTTAAATTGTCTTTCCTAGATTTCCAGTCATAAAATAGTTTTCATTCCCAAAGCTATTATTATAAATAACTCCTACTTAATGATAGTAAGAAGACCCAGTAGGTGCATAACTAGTTCTTGATCACAAACCACAAATGGATCCTTCAACTCAGGCAGCCAAGTGTCCTGGTTCGCCTGGGAGTGAGAGGTCCCACGGTGGGAGAGTTCAAAGCTAAAACCAGGAAAGTGAGGGATGCCTGGGTGGCTCAGAGGTTGAGCGTCTGTCTTCTGGTCAGGCCATGATCCCAGGGTAGTGGGATCTAGTCCCACATTAGGCTCCCTGCGAGGAGCCTGCTTCTCCCTCTGCCTTTGTCTCTGCCTCTCTCTCTGTGTCTCTTATGAATAAGTAAATAAAATCTTTAAAAAAACAAACCAAAACAAAACAGGAAAGTGACCTGGTTGATGAACTGACCACTGAGCAATCACAAGAAAGTTCTTGCATCACTTCCATGTAGTCTTCATGGCTGTTTACATCCTCTGTTCATTTCACATCTTACCACCCTTCTTCTCCTCTCTTTATTCCTCAAGCTGAGCCTCCTACTCCACAGAGTAAAATGCGATCTCCTGGGTAGCAGCCTTTCAATCTTTTGTTTTCAGATGTAATTTTTACAAGCACCTGCATACACCTTATCTCCCTCTCCTATTACAGCAGACCAACTGTCTGTCCTCTCACAGGTAGGATGCAATCCTTTCCACTGTGCTTTGGTCCCATTTCCTCCTGCCCTCTCAGTATCCTTTTAATAGTCAAATTCTCCTACTTTGGACCTTTTTCTTTAAATTACCCCTGCTTTGGTCAATTTACATGCTGCAAATATATCTGCTGAAACCTATGACCATCTCTCTCCTCCTTCACTGTCAAATTCTCAATAGCGTTGTCTACATTTACTGTCACTATTTCTGCACCCCCAAGTCCCTCCTCAAATGACTGTTCTTCTGGCTCCCAGCCCCATGACTCCTCAACTCTTGCTGAAGCAGCCTGTAATCACCACGATGACTAATCCAACAGATATCTTCAGTCCTTAACTTACTGAGCACCTCAGCAGCTTTTGAATGCTTTCTATTACCTTGTCCTTCAGACTCTCTCTCTCTCCACTGGCCTCCATAACATCTCCCCCTTTCTGTCTTCCTTCTTTCCATCTAGTCATCGCTTTTCTCTCTTCCCTAGAAGCTCACTGTCCTCTACTGGACCAGGAAACAGGGAGTGTAGGAGGCGTGTACGCAGGTGCACGTGCATAGTAGAGACAGACCAAGGTGTGGAGATATAATCCAGCCTCACAAATATCTTTTGGACCTGTTGCCTTTTCAACACCTCACCATGATCCCAGCCAAGTAACCATCATCTTTTATCTAGACAACAGCTCAACTTCAATCTGTCCACTTGCCCTCCCTCAGTCTTCTACTACACCTTCAAGCAGAGTGATTTCTTAAGATGCAAATTTGATTATGCAATACCCTGCCCATCCTTAGGATAAGAAACGACACCTGTAATAACACAGCCGCTAAGGCCTCTGTGTGGTCTGTCCATACACTTCAATGCTCTCTGTAATCCCTCCAAAGTGAAGGGCCTTGGCGCATGCTGCTTCCTCCGCCGTATACTCTTCACTCCCACCTGCATGGTCAACTCCTTCCATTCTTGCAGACCTCAACTCCAGTTTCACCTCCTCAGAGAACCATGACTGTCAGACTGAGTCAAATTCCCCTATTTTATGCTCCTATATTCATAACATTTTCCACAGTCATCATTTATTCATGTTATTCACATGTATCTGCCATAGAAGATCATAAATAGAATTGTATCTGTTTGTGCTCCTCACTGTTTCACCAGCTAGCACAGTGTCATTTACCTAGAAAGGATTCAATAATTAGAGATTGAGTCAATTAATATTAATGATGATTACCCTATCTTTTTTCTTGAAGCAGATTTTGTTTCAGTGTGGTCTTTAAATATGGAACCAAAAACCTAATAAAAAATAGTATGTGTGACATTTTAACTTTACAGAAACCGTAGTCTTAATATTTACATTGGAAAAGAGAATTTCTAATAAGTATAAAAGCAACAACCACACTCTGGAATTTAAAATAAAATGTAAGACATTACAAAGAATATACTAATTGTTGTGGCTGCTTTGGTTGGTACACTTGACTTTAATTTCCACTTACAGAAAACCATGTGAGAAAATATGAAATATACCAGGATGGTCTGTATGAGACTAAACTTATTTAGCAAACATCTAATCACATTATTTCTTAGAAATTGCTTTTGTTACTTACATATAATTATTTGCCTCTACCTTTTAGACTTTCCAACCTGTCTTCTATGTACATGTATAAGCACCACTGTATACTGTGATGATCATGAACTTGATGCTATTCCTCCACTGCCCAAGAACACTGCTTATTTCTATTCCCGCTTCAACAGAATTAAAAAGATCAACAAAAATGATTTTGCAAGCCCAGGTATGTATGATAACACTAATATCTTTGTCTTCCTTACAGACTTTCCTAAACTTTAGCACTATAAAATGTTGGTACTAAAAATGAAATTTGAATATGAAAATATGGCTCATAAATCAACTTTTTTTCTTATATAAATATTTGAAGGTTTGTTTTAATTATATGATGAAGAGTTAAAGGTCATGATGAAACTACATAGTTGATATTTTCAAATAAAATATTTTTAAGAGGGACGCCTGGGTGGCTCAGCGGTTGAGCATCTCCTTCGGCCCAGGGCATGATCCTGGATACCCAGGAGTGAGTCCCACATCGGGCTCCCTGTGTGGAGCCTGCTTCTTCCTCTGCCTATGTCTCTGCCTGCTTCTCTCTCTGTCTCTCATGAATAAATAAATAAAATCTTTAAATTTTTTTTAAAGAAATAGAACCATAAATATGTATATTTTATAGGCTAGAACCCATTATCATGTTAAGACATTGAGTAAAACCATGGTCATATATTTACTAGGATTTGGATTGTTTGAATAGACTTCCATTAAAGCACAATTGCTTTATGATTGATGCATACAAGCCTACATTCTGACTTTGTAATTGCTGCCAAGTTAGAAGAACTTTAATACTTGTCTTTATAAAGTGTTTTAATCATTTGAAAATTTCTTTTTAATGCCTTTGTATTTTAATGCTAATATATCTATTACTATTAGAAACTATAGCAATCTGTCATCACTGAGGAAAACCTTTTAAATAGTAAAAATCTAGACAAAGCTTATGAAGAATATAGGGAAATGAACAATTATTTTAAATATAATGTATCAATTCCTTGTTGAAGTTAATCTTTCTTACAAGTACGTAAATATGTATAGTATCGGGTGAAAACAATTGAATTTTCATATAAAGTAGTTATACATAATTATTTCTTTTATTGTTCATTCCTAATTAACTTCGTATTTATCTTTGCTTATATGTGAGAAAATTTTTCTTCATATTTTTATGCGAGCAAAACATACTCATACGTATCTAACTACTTCCTTCATTTTTCCTTCTAGATGATTTAAGAAGGATTGATCTGACCTCAAATCTAATATCTGAGATTGATGAGGATGCATTCAGAAAGCTACCTCACCTCCGGGAGCTCGTCCTGCGTGACAATAAAATAAGGCAGCTTCCAGAACTGCCAAACACTTTGACATTTATTGATATCAGCAACAATAGGCTGGGAAGGAAAGGAATAAAACAAGAAGCATTTAAAGTGAGTTTTAAATTTGGATATGGAAGACTTTCATCCTTCCATCCCATTTTGATGTCAATGACTAGCGTTTTTATTTCTATAAGGAGATTCAATGTGATGAGACTTTTACCTCCTAAAATAAACTATACAATCCTATTTATCAAGCTTTGGGGAAGTATTGCGCTTTGGTAAGTTCTGAGGCTGGTTAAACAGCAAGAACAGAGAACAGAACTGGAATAAAGAGTGAGTAACTACGTGGAACATGAATCTATCAGGAGCACTTGAAAATGGTACAAGTCAGACAAATTGTATTTTCCAAGAACTCCATTCAAGGCGAATATTTTATGTGGCTTTAAGGGTAACTACTTGTGGAGGGTGTGGGTGGTGCCTTGACATTCAAATCTTTTTAATTACCTTGTAAAAAAAAGGATGGATTCAGTTCATCTTAGAAATTGTGTTTTCAAAAGAGAGAGAGAGAGAGAGAAATTGTGTTTTCTGAGTGAAGAAAGCAAGTTTGGGGCGAGATGGTCTTACTTAGAATAACAGCATAGAGTAAGGGAACACCCACCAACCAGCTTTCTTACCCACTCTTACTGTATCCAAACTGTCCTTCTCAATCTCTGTTAAACGAGCAAATTTAAAACACTGTTTGAAAGGACACAGGGAGCATTCAGGGGGCTGTGTGGACCCATTAGGACTGAGCAATGGCGAAAGTCCTGTTTCTCCATTAGCTCTCCTGGGACACGACTCTGGTAGGCAAGGGAGCTGGGCCACCTCATTGGAGCCTGCCAAGGGTCAAAGTTCAGTCTCCCCATTCAGCAGCTTTTGTTGGCATGGGCAGTGGTGAGTCACACTTTGTTCTGTGGTGTCTGGCTAGAGAGTAGACCTGTTGTTGTCTAAATATTTATTGTCTTAGCAAGACAATATCCCTTAGCAGGTGGCTCTTTTCCTGGTACTTGTATGAGAGAGAAGAGGATTTTGTTGGAGAGAAATTCTCTTTTCTCCATCCCTGTAACATGAAAGACATTCCTCCTACGTCTTACCCAAATCCTCAAAATCCTCTGCAGAGTGTCTTCCCTGGAAAAACACTGCCTTGCTTAAACTGAGTAAGTTAGAGAGAACAAAGCAAGGTTCTTTGCAGAGACTGAGAAACACTTTGCATTTTCATCAAGAAATATTTGCTTGCAGTTAATTCTTTCCAAACTCACTTGAATTGTCTAGTAACCTGAGAAAACTAATCTGCTTCACCTTTGCAAAACCAGACCTCGACAGGCACGTGCTATTTTACAAATAGTTGTATGAACAGGGAATGGAAAATACAACTGTGGCTCCACTAATTTCCACTAAGTCCCTACATTTGGAATATTTACAGGATATGTATGATCTCCATCATCTCTACCTCACTGATAACAATTTGGACCACATCCCTCTGCCACTCCCAGAAAACCTACGGGCCCTTCACCTCCAGGTAGGCTTCTACTGGTAAGGTATGCTCAACAGCTCCATGAAAAACAAAAGCAAAGAAGAGGAAGTTGAGACACAAAGACTGTTTATAATGGCCTGTTGACGCACTGTCA
Organism: Vulpes lagopus; assembly: GCF_018345385.1. Lineage (NCBI taxonomy): Eukaryota > Metazoa > Chordata > Mammalia > Carnivora > Canidae > Vulpes > Vulpes lagopus. Next base: position 32,591,497 of record NC_054846.1, read on the forward strand.
CCATTTTTCTTCTTTTTCTCCTCTCATTTCTCTCTCTCTCTCCATCTGAGTGCAAGGTCTTCATGCCTCTGTCTATACTGACTGATTACTGATAATCTTAGTATTTAGAGGTTTTCAGTCTTTGTTAAATCATAATGCATCTTTCGGGCACCCAAAACTACTTTTGAAAAAAAAAAACAAAAACAAAATGAAAACTTCATCTTCTGAAGAAATGTATAAGAATTAGAAATGGAAGAGAAAATGGGAGAAAGAAAAACCTAATTTGATTTCTAGCTTTCAGGAGAAAAAAGTATCAATTTTAGCTTTTAATTTTAGATTTTATGTATTGAATTAAATTCAATCCTAGGGCATTCCTATCTGCTGAGAGAGGACAGATATTCATCTCTCTGGATTAAGAAAATCTGTTTCCAATGTGTTTTCTAATTCTGAGTTGAATTTTATTACAATTGTCTGTGATAATATTGACCCTAGAAAGTAACAGCATCTCTGATGTTTATTCAAACACAATGGGATTGTGTATACAATGTGACATTAAAAAAGTAATTGGCTTCATATTCTCTATTCTAAGCTTTAAAAAGGCATTCAATGAACTCTTTTTAAAGCAATCTCTTCTAATGACCACCTCACCAATATCGAGTATATAGCTGTTTTTAATTTACATTGTTTTCAATTTATATTTTAATGCTTATATAAAAATCCCTTATTTTGGTTCATTTCAAAATGTTTGCCAAAACATAGTATAGTAATTAAGAATGAAGGCTCTGGCAAAAACAGATTCCTTGGGCTGAAATTCTAACTTCCAATACTATCTAAAGATTAGACAAAATATGTGAGCCTCCCTGCACCACAGTTTTAATTTATAAAGCAAATAATAATTACTGGAACATGATAAGTACTTACATGTAAGGCACAATTGTTATTAACAGCAGGTACCTATTACCTATCAAAGGGAACACAGCACATAGGCACTAAAACTTTTATCCCTTATGGACATTATGCAATGAGAAGAGGGTCAATTGATTAGAAAGATTTAATGCTTATAAGCATATATACATCTAACAACATATTATATTGTTATATATATAATACATTATATATTATATAATATATATAACACACTCACATTGAATAATGATTATAAACAGTATGCTTCAAAAATGTATGAAGAATAAACTGTCAGAACTGAAGGGAGAAATAGATAATTCAACAATAAGTTGGAATGTTAATACTTCACTTTCAATAATGGATAGAACAACTAGCCATAAGATCAACGGTGAAATAGTTCAAGAACTCCTTGGCAACACTAAAAATCAACTAGACTTAACAGTCATCTACGGAACACTTCATCCAACAATAGCAAAATGTACGTTGTTCTCAAGTGCTTAATGAACATTTCCTAGGGTAGATCATATACTAGGCCACAAAATTGGCCACAACAGATTGAACAGAACTGAAACCTATCAAAGTACTTTTCTGATTATGATGGAATTAAAATAGAAATCAACAAAAAGGAAATTTGGAAAACTCACAAACATATGGATATTAAACAACACTTTCCTTAATAAACAATGAGTCTAGGAAGAAATCTAAGAAGTGATTTAAGCAATGTAGTAGGTAATAAAATCAATATACCAATATTAATTATATATGTATACTCTAGAAATGAACAATTTGAAAAGGAAATTAAGGAAATAATTCTATTTATATTAATAACAAAATAATAAATCATCTAAGAATAATTTTAACAAGAAAAGTACAAGATTTGTAGACTGAAAGCTACATGTTGCTGAAAGACTTCTGCAGAGCAGAAGGAACAATCAATAGAGAGAAGAAGAGATAATCTATAGAATGGAAGAAAAGATCTACAAACCAAACATTTGATAAGGTGTTAATATCAAGAATATGTACCAAACTCAAACAACTCAGTGAAAATTGATTAAATTATTGGCAAAGGGCCTAAATAGATATTTCTTAAAAGAAAACATACAAATAGCCAACAGGTATATGAAAAGATGCCCAACATCACTAATCATAAGGGAAATGCACATCAAAACCACAATGAGATGTCACCTCCCTGAAGAGCTATTATCAAAAAGACCAAAGATAACAAGGTTGATAAAGTTGTGGGAAAAAAAGGGAACCCCTGTGTACTATTTGTGGGAATGTAGAGGGTACAGTCCTTATAGGAAATGATAAGGAGGTTCTTCAAAAAATTCAACAGAACTACCATATGATCCAGCAATCCCACTCCTGGGTATATATCCAAGAGAAATGAAATCACTGTCTCAGAGAGACTCTCATGTTCACTGCATTATTCACAATTGCTAAGACATGGAAGCAACCTATGTGTCTACCAATGGGTGAGTGGATAAAGAAATTGTATATGTATGTATGTATATGTATACAATGGGATATTATTCATACTTTAAAAAATTTCATAAAAAAGAAAAAATTCTATTTGCAACAACATGAGAATATTATGCTAAGTGAAATAAACCAAACACAGATAAATACATATTTTAAGATCTCACTTATATGTGGAATCTAAAAAAGTTTAACTCAAAGTAGCAGAGAGTAAAATGGTGATTGCCAGGACTTGGGGACTAGGGGATATGGGAACATATTAGTCAAAGGACATAAAATACTAGTTATTCAGAATGAGTAGGTTCTGGAGATACAACGTAATACAGCATGAGGACTATAGTTAAGAGTACCCTACTATGTACTTGAAATTTTTTGAGAGGTCTTAAGTGTTCTTCCCAGAAACACATACAAAAGGTAACTGCGGGAGGTGATGAAAATTTTAATTAGCTTGATTGTGGTAATCATTTCATAATGTATACATATATCAAAACATTATACAGTACTCCTTAAACAAACAGAATTTTATCTGGAGAGACAGAGGTCTAAATAAAGCAAAGGTAGTCCATATTCATGGTTTGGAAGATTTGTTATTATGATGGAAATACTCCCCAAACTGAAAGTCATAAGTAATCCAGCAAACCATCTGAATTATTAAATGAGTTCAGCAATGTGGCAGTTTATAAAATCAATATAATATATCAATTGTATTCACTACAGTAGCCATGAATGAAACCACAATGAAATACCACTTCAAGTCCACCTGGTCAGCTAAAATAAAAAAGACAGACATAATTTCAAGTGCTAGTTAGGATGCAGAGAAAATTGGAACACATACATTGTTGGTAGGAATCTAAAATGGTGCAGCTACTTCGGAAAAGCTCGACACTTCCTGGAAAAAGAAATCAACAAAAACAAAATTTGGAAAATTCTAAATCCAAATTTCTATTAACTGATGAATGGATAAAAATGTGGTACATCTACACAATGGAATATTATCAGGCAATAAAGCACAAGTACTGATACATGGTACAAAATATATAAGCCTTGAAAATGCAGTTCTCAGTGAAAGAATCCAGTCACAGAAGATGATATATATGATTCTATTTACATAACATATCCAAAATAGGAAAATCCATAAAAAAAACAGAAAGTAGATTAGAAGTCCCCATGGGCTAGAGATAGGGGATGGAGGCGAGGAGAGTAATTGCTAATATCTACAGGGCTTTTGGAGGATGTTTAACATGTTCTAAAATCAAATTATGATAAAAATATTAATTAAAAATAAATTATGGTGATGGTTGTACAATTCTGGGACTATCTTAAAACCCACTAAACCATATACTTAAAATGAATGAATTTTATGGTATGTGAAATATACTTAATAAAGCTATTTTTAAATATGTATTTCTGGGCCCTGTTTATCTTCCTGACAGTTGCTCACTTTCTCCCTCATTTTGCTTCAGCCATGTCTTTTTTTTAAATTATTTTTAAATACTTTATTTATTTATTCATGAGAGACACAGAGAGAGAGAGAGAGAGAGAGAGAGAGAAAGGCAGAGACACAGGCAGAGGGAAAAGCAGGCTCCACGCAGGGAGCCTGATGTGGGACTCGATCCCAGGACTCCAGGATCACACCCAGGGCTGAAGGCAGGTGCTCAACTGCTAAGCCACCCAGGGATCTCTACTTCAGCCATGTTGACTTTTTTTCCCATTCTTGAAATTCCACTGTAATTACTCAAAATGAACTTGGTGTTCTCTCTCCTTGCAATATTCCTACTTTGGCTCTTTCCAGGTCTGTGTGTTGTTATTCCATTCTCAGCTCCATCACTATAATTCTTTCAGATAACTTTCCACAGTTACCATTCTTCCTTTGCAGGACTCATCAGTTTTAGAAATAACTTTTTCTTTAAATTAGTTTTCTCACCTCCCTTTCATTTCTATTACTGAAGTGCAAGCCCATTTCTACTTTGTGCTCCAGTCACTTAATTCCTACTGCCTAGAAGTTGCCCAATGATGCGTAATGATCCCATAACATGCATTTTTTGGATAAGAGAAGGAAGAAAAGAATAAAAATGGGGATGAGGCAAAATGAACTATGTTATTAAACAATACTAAGTGCAAGCTATATTTTGCCTTATTACTTATTGTCATCTCTTTTAGAATAACAACATTTTGGAGATGCATGAAGATACCTTCTGCAATGTTAAAAATTTGACTTATATTCGTAAGGCGCTAGAGGATATTCGATTGGATGGAAACCCTATCAATCTCAGCAAAACTCCTCAAGCGTACATGTGCCTACCTCGCTTGCCCATTGGAAGCCTTGTCTAATTTCAGATAATGGTTAGCATTACGATGCCCACTACAATGGAACAATTCTTACTGCTCTCTTCAAAAACAGAAGCTCAGAATGATACTTTCAAATTGTATTCTGAAAAATGGTGTACACCTAAAAGTTTTGAGCTAAGATGACAATTTAGTAATTTAAGCAAACACCAGGTAAGTCAGGAATAAAACCAAATGATGTACAGTAAGAGCAAAACTAAGTGCTAAAAAATATTTCACAGATATTCTTGTAAATCACATGTAACTTGCAAGCTTTGAGGATTTATATCCCGTACAATTTCAAGTTAAGCATATAATAAAGAAAAATACAAAATCAACACTTTAGGTGTATTGCCAAGATTTAGATGTTTTTAAGCTTTCCTATTCTTTTTTTTTTTCACTAAAGCATGTTTCTATTTCCAAATCTATTAAAGAAAATGAAGGCGAGAATAAAAGTATTTTAAATTTAGCATGGAGTTGTGGGAAAATATTCATTATAATCGTAACACACAAATAATCATATGCAACAATAAAACACGCGGCTTCAGTTTTTGCATAATAATATTTTATCACCTTAGAAATATGACTACTCATTTTAGACCCTTGGTTAAATGGCAATTTATTGGGAGATCTCGTGAGATGGTGGTGTTACAGGAGGACCTGACCCTCGTCTCGTCCCTCAAACACAACCAGACAGCCATCAAATCCTTTTATAGGTATGTTTCTGTGCCTTTGAATAAAGTAAAATTTAGAAAATGGAAAATAGATGATGATATGATCACCGCACTAGGGTAGAAGCTAAGGAACGCCTGCTAAGGAAAGTTGATCTTTCTGAAATGTATGATCAAAATACCAGCACATGGTCATAAACTGAAAGATTGACCAAATGAAAGATGATTTTCCTCCCAGTTGCAAACTCCAAGTTCTACTCCTGAGAAATAACTAAGAAATGGTTTCTTGAATGCTTTTGTGAAAGTTTCCATGAGAAATAAAAACTTCTACATAAGCAATTTCCCTTTTCTTTTTTTAAGATTTATTTATTTGAGACAGAGAGAGATGTGTGCCAGCGAGTGTGGCCAGGGGGAGGAGCAGAGGGGGCAGAGGAAAGAGGGGAAAGAATGTCTAGGGGACTCTGTGCTGAGCATGCACTGGGCTCTGCGGGGCTCAACGTGGGACTCAATGCAGGGCTCCATCTCACGACGTTGAGATCATGACCCTGAGATTGTGATCTGAGCCGAAAATCAAGAGTCAGACACTTAACCAACTGAGCTATCCAGGTGCTCCAAGCAATTTCCCTTTCTTTTTTTTTTTTTTTTCAATTTCCCTTTCTTATACAAATATACATGTGCAGGTCCTACACACACATACACATCACCATTATTATGTGTATAAACATGAATTTTTAAGTACAAGAGATAATCATTATTCTAAATCTTACTTCTCTCACTAAAAAGATTTCTTGATGATTTTTCCATATAAGCACATACAGCTCTACTGATTCTGAAAAGCATCTATCAGCCCATGACATGAATGTTCATTTTATTTTTTTTTTGTAGTTACAATTAAATTACAAAGACTAGCCTTGTGTAAACATAAATAGCTTTGTGTACATATGAGAGTACATCTATGGATAAATTCATAGAAGTGGAATTCTGGGTCAAGAAGCATATATATCATTTTAAATTTTAATAAATATTACTAGATTGGCCTTCAAAGATGTTATACCCATTTACACTTTTACCGACAGTGTGGGAGAGTGCATGATTCTCTTCTACCTCTCAAAAATGGTTAAATGTCAAACTTTTTCATCATTGTGTAACCTATTCCTAAATTAACCTATTAAAGTAAAAAAGAGATAATTGGCCATAGTACACCCCTAACATTTAAAAATATACAATCTATATTTTTATTTTCAAATGTTTCTTTCAGGCAAATATATTTCTTCATCTATATTATCTGAATTTTTCTCATTAGTCTCTATCACCCATTGGATGCCATTATTTGTAGACAAGATAGCTAAATTCCGAATTTCTGTAGTGCAGCAATTGAAAAGAATTGTTCTCATGGTTCTCCACAGTAGGTGCATAAGTATCTCCTTGTTTCAATTTAAAGTACAAACATTGATATGTCTGTAATATTGAAAAATATCCATCAATTTTCTTGAGACTATCAATTTTCTTGGGGAAAACTAATCATGCACTCAATCATAATTTGTATACCCAAAGTTATAAAACTTAAAAAAGCATAACCATCAATCCATCACTATAAACCAGTGATATTTAGAAATGGAATTTTCATTTGGACTTAAAAAATTTTTTTTTTAAGATTTTATTTTTTTTAGTTGAGAGAGAGAAGGAGCAAGCAAGAGCAGCAGGAGGGGCAGAGGAAGAGGGAGGGTGAAAAACAGGCTCCCCACTAAGGAGGGAGCCTGATGAAGTACCAGGTTCCGCTCTAACCCTGGATCCCAGGACCCCAGGGTCATGACCTGAGCCAAAGGCAGAGGCTTAACTGATTGAGCCACCCAGATGCCCCTCATTTTGACTTTTTAGATATACTGCCTTTAAATGCATTATCCTGAATCAGGCTAAAAGTAGAATTCTAATATTGCAACTCTGTTTTCTATCACTGCCTTTAAAAAATTGTCTCAAAATTAACAGTTTATTATCTCTCAATTCATGTAGGTAAAAAAATCTTCTGTGACTCAACTGAGTTCTCAGTTTAGGATTCCGCAGGTGCCAAGGGCCAATAATGATGTTAGAGACCCATGAAAAATGTCTTCATTTCTTTTAACATAAAAGAAAGCAAGATAACAACAATAATGATGATGATGATAACAAACATGGAGTAATGAATCTAATCTGGCTTATATTTATCTTTACTGCAACAAGTCATAAATTAGAGATTTTATTTTAATTTTCTTATGGAGGAAGGGGCTCATGAAAAAGTCATAATGAAGCTTTGCCCACAGGAATCTTACTGATGATCTTAGATGTCCCCGCAAAAGATCTAAAAACCTCTGTCCTCATAGCCTCCCCTGAATACTGTTACTACAAAATTGGGGTGGGCAGCTGTCACAAAAAGTGAAATGAAATAAAATACAAGGATGAGAGGGGCATTATTGTGGGAACACAGAGCCAAATGACATGTTCCCAGCCATTATGGCTTCCTACTCACAAGGCTACCCTGCAGATTTAATTTACCAGGAATTCTATAAGGACAAGGTGCTACAATAGCCCTGAAAATGTGATGATAGCATTTTAGTATTCGTTCTAAATGCATCCTATTTCAGGGGCCATTTCCAGCGCTTCACATTCTTAATTGAAAGCTCTAATTCTAAAACTGACCCCTGATTAAATGCTGTATTTTTTAATAAAGTTTTTTCCTTTATTCAATTGTTAGACGTATTTATTTTTCTCAAAATTAACAGGTCATTTTTCACTGGGGGAAGGCACTTCCTTCTATTGCCCCATAATATAGCATACTTTAAAATTTTTTATAAACACACATTTCCATGCTAATAATAATTCCTAATTGATCGTTACTGCCTACACATGTTTTTCAGATGTTCCGACTTCAATATGTTGGGTTAATTCTCTGCAAATCCTAAGTTATTAACAAGATTAAGAATATTTTCAAAGGGTGATAGTAAATAATACCTACTTATAGTTCTATTGTGCATGCAAAATTCCCATCCTTACTTCTTATATCTGGAGAAACTGTCCTTGTAGTTACCTCTTTACAAAGTTAAGTTTCTCTTCATAATGTATTTGAATGACGTGAAGATTTATAAATGGGGAAGTTCCACCATGTTACTCCCTGATGCACAACATGCCTCACCAATTTTCTAACTAACCCCACAACTTCCCAAATTATCAAGAGAAAACAGAGTTAATCTCATCTCACTTTTTGAAAAGCTATAAAGGCTTCTTACCTTGTATTTAGCTTCTATGACCAACAGATGGCGCCTACCTTTTTGGTTTCAAATAACTGTACATGGATATCTTCGAAGTTGCAAAAGGCGAGTTTTTGAGAGTGTATAAAACGCATTCTATTTATTTTTTCAATATCCCATAGGACTTAATAGGTTCCAAAGATGGATCTAAAAATATTTGTTGAATTTTATTTATATGACCAACTATATCAGGTATATCCAACTTATCTCTAAAAATTTTTATTTATAGGTTTAATTAGCTGAGGCTTGCTTTCTAAAAGCCAATTGAAAAATGATGAAATCTAATAAACATACCCAATTACGCTGCACCAGAATAAAGGGTAATTAACTTTGGCAACCTGGAATAGTTTAAATATGATATTCGTGATAAAGATAAATGAAGTACCTATCTTCTCTCTGTTTTGAGCTCTCACTGACTGAATCTTGAATGAGTTACTACTGCCATCAAGTGTTAGAATTCATCCTTGTCAATTCACACAAATGCACAAAAAATGACACCAAGATAGCAGTGTGTTTTCCAACTGGCCATGTAATGGCCTGTGTAACATAAAGCGTAGCATAATCTATGCTGTCATGTAGCATTTAATGGAACTTCTAAATGCTGAATGTCATTAAAATATCCCAAATAAAGTCATAACCAGTTAATGTGAAGGACATATTTAACGAAATTTACTTGGTCTATGTGGTGAATGGACTTTAAGGTAAGCCCCCCAATGAACCTCCCATCTCTTGGTATTCAAGCCTTTGGGTAACCTTCTCCCCTTGAATGCTGGTAAGACCTGGGTCTTGTTTGTAACCCATAGAATATGACAAAGAAGGTGGATGTCGCAAATGCTAATGTCAAGCCCAGAGTACGATTCATATGCGTGCGTGTGTGTGTGTGTGTGTGTGTGTGTGTGTGTTCATTAGGGAGATCTGCTTTGCTGAGTTTCTGGAATGAGCAGCCCTACTAAGGAGGCCCATGACAAGGAAGTGAGAATGGTCTCCAGGAATGGCTGCTGACCCCCAGGACCTGTTGGTGGCCTCCAAATCTGCAGGTGTCCTCCAGCCAACGGACAGCTAAACGGCGGGGCCCTCGCATAGACAGTCACAAGGGAATAAATTCTGCAATAACATTTTCCCAAATGGAGCCCCCAGATGAGAACCCAAGCCAGCCAAGCACCTTGACCATAGCCTGGCGAGATCCTGAGCAGAGGATCCGACTAAGCTATTCTTGGGCTCCTAACACCAGAAAACTCTGAGACAACAAATGTTATGTCGTTTTAAGTAAGTTTGTGGGAATCTGTTACACAGCAGTAGAAAACTAATACTACATGTTCAAGCACAGTAAGTGTGTTATATGTTAATGTTGAAGTAGAACACTTCATCTTACAGTCTTTAAAGAATACGGGCCAATTAAATGGTGTCCTAAGGAATTCTTTAATTGCATTTCTGAAAGTTGTGTTTAACCACTCTCGTGGTAATTTTCTCGGGTGATTTACCAGTCATGAACAATTTGAATTACCGTGCTAATTTACTGGAAAAAAAACCCTAAAAATCATAAATCATAATTTTCTGCTTCTCTTAAAAAGACAAAGGATGGAGCAAGAACAATACCACATCAACGTTCTTTAGTAAGGAGAATTAATATGAACTGTGCTGGTCATCATGGAAAAATTGTACAAAAACAATGTCCTTAATTGTCTGTGAGTTCATCTTTTTTATTTTTTTATTTTATTTTTAATTTTTTTTTTAGATTTGTTTATCCACAAGAGACACAGAGAGAGGCAGACATAGGCAGAGGGAGAAGCAGGCTCTCCGTGGAGCCCGATGCAGGACTCTATCCCAGGTTCACGCCCTGAGCCAAAGGGCCAAACTTTTTTTAACACAAAGAAGAAATTCATGAGAATTCTACTACGGTAACACGGTCAATTTCTAAAGTTCCCAATTAAAACCCAATATGTATACTACTTATGTCCTCAGAAAAATAAATCTGGAGTATCAGCATTCCAATCTGAATTAAGCAGAATAAGGGTATAGTAACTGCCAACTGTGTGATTCTACATCCAGGAAGGGACACTGGGGGCTAAAAGTGTCAGCATTCTGCACTTGGAGTCAAGCAGCAAACCACAGAGCAAACAAAATTGAATGAAGCCTGTGGAGTCTCCAGGTTTCACAACAAGGGTTGAAGTCTTGATCCAAAAAACCCCACATTGTTCTCAATTTTCAACCAGGGAGGCGCAAATGACCTTCGTAGGCTTCAGGGCTTCCCCACATTTCTTTCTCTGTCATATACTGGAGGCTTGTATAGACTCAGGATCCCAGTGGGCAATGTTCCATTTTCCACTATTCCACTCACCCCAGAAAAGCAATAAAGGGATATACTCTGGGATGTTTTTTCTCTAATATCAAGCTTGGTAGCACTTTCACGATGTTTCTAAAAGGTAGGCCAAGAAAAGGGCATGGCATCACTCACAGGGTTAGTTATCTTTACATACACTGTATCAACTTCTTTAAAAGTCCTAAAGTATTGAAGTGTGACAATGGCCATAGCTAACAGCCACTGTGCGCTCATGGGTACCTTACGAAACCTTTAACACAACTATGGAATAGGTATCATAACCATAGTCTCCGTTCGGGTTAGGAACACAAGGTTTACAGAGGTTAATCATTGCTGAATTGAACTTGAAGCACATTTTCTTGAACAGATTTAATTTTTTTTGGAGCAGTTTTAGGTTCACATTAAAATTGAGTAGAGTAGCCATATCCAGTCCCATATTTGGGATTTCCCATATACTCTCTCGTCCCACTCGTGGAGGGCTTCTTCCCTTGCGAATAATCCCTACCAGGAAGGTACCGTCCTTTCAACTGATGAACTTCCATTGACTCATCATCATCACCCAAAGTCTACAGCTCACATTAGGGTTCAGTCTCGATATTGTACATTCTATGGATTGAGATGGAAGCATAATGACATATGTCCACCACTATTATGGTATCATTCAGAGTAGGTTCATGCTAATTTAAATCAAAGCCCATATTCTTCCAAGCCCATATTCTTTCTAAAGGCTCCCAGAGTATGTGCCATCTGGTAGACAAAGGAACATCCGAAAAGAGACCATTGGCATATTTGTATTCTCAAGAATAACCACCCCCCCCCCCGACATCCTGGGATGATTTATTTAAGCAGTGGACATTTGCATGCCATAGTGTAATTACTAAAGTGTTTTCCCATAGGATTTCGTGTCCCCATCCCAAAAGTCCTATTTAAGGGTGAATGGGCAGTCCAGCGCAGCCATATGGTTAAGAATTTGGGGTTGGGGGCCAAACTGCCTGAGGTTTAAATACTGGCCCCAGGGCACCTGGGTGGCTCAGTGGTGGAGCATCTGCCTTTGGCTCAGGGGTGGTCCGGGGATCCTGGGATCCAGTCCCCCATTGGGTTCCCCATGGGGAGCCTGCTTCTCTCTCTGCCTATGTCTCTGCCTCTCTCTGTGTGTCTCTCATGAACAAATAAATAAAATCTTTAATAAATGAGTGAATGAATGAATACTGGCCGCAAAGCTCCTCCTCCCGACCACCTCGGGTAAACTAACTTCTGGATTCCCTGAGCTGGGGGGCGCCGTGGCGATGCCAAGCTCACAGAGCCCGCGGGCCCTCGGGGAGCCAGCACGGAGAGCAGGGTGTGCGCTCGCGGTTCACGAACGAGGCGCTGCAACTGCCAGGCGCTAGGGGAGTGTGCACGGCCCCCAAGGTACGAGTGGGGCCCAGTTTTCTGACACCAGGCACTTTCCCCTCTAGCCCTTCCACCTCCCCAAGTGTAGGATGCATGTTTTGCAATGTACAAGGCAGGTCCCCCCACCCGGAACCCCACACCCCGCTTCCAAGAGGTTCAACTCTAGGCCCAGGTGTCTCATCCCCGCACCCCCAGGTGGTGCGCAGGTTTCACATGAACCGCCCCGAGCGTCCTCCGAGTTGGGGAGCACTGCCCCCAGCCTCGGGCCCCTTCGCCCCCTTTCAAATCCTGCGTCACAAGCCCCCTGCGAACCCTCGCGGGGCACCTGGTTCCACCCGAACCGCCCCCCGTCGCCCAAGGAGAACGACCTGGACCCCGATTGGCTGTCGCCCCGGGCAACCAAGGACGCGGGGGGCACGCGGGGGCTCCGGCCGCTATTTAAAGGCCGCGCCGCCCGCGCCCGCTCAGTCCCGCCGGGTCCCGGGTCCCGACGGGGAAGCGCCTGGGTGGGGAGGGAGCCGCCAGGTACTCGCACCCCGGCCTGCCCGGCTCCCAGGCTCCCAGGCTCCCGGCGCCTCCGCCGAGGCGGGCGTGGGGGGCCCCGGGGGCGGGTGTCCCCGTGCGTCGCCCACCACCACCTTCGTCCCCCCCTCCCTCCCCAGCCTTACCCAGCCCCAGCCCACCTGGGCCGGACCGCTCGGGGGCGCAGGACGAGAGACTGCGGAGGAAGCGCGAGCGAGCGAGCGAGCGTATCGGACGGAGACCGGCACGTGCTGCCGCCGCGCAGGCGGACGAGGCTCTGCACACCCGAGGCTCTGCACACCCGAGGCTCTGCACACCCGAGGCTCTGCACACCCTCGGCTCGGGCCAAACGACCGCAGCTTCTGGGGCCCTTCCGCTTCCACCTCCCCGAGCTCCGTGAGCGATGACCCAGACCCTCTACACACGGGAGGACCCTCGTAACCTGGGCGGCGGCTGGGCGCCCCCCGCCCCGTTGCGCACCTGGTCCACCTGCCACCGAAGGCGCAGGGGCGCCCCGATTTACAAGCGGCGCCGCCGCTACGGCCCCAAGTCTGAGTATGAGCCCCCCTGGAAACAGCCGAAGCAGCAGCACGGCCCGGGCCCGTGGTTCCAGCCACCCCGACGGCCCTACTGGGCCGTGTCCCCTAACGGGGGGCGCCGCGGGGGGCCCTGGCGCCCGCCCCCCGGGGGCTTCTGGCGGCGGCCCGGCCGCGTGCAAGTGATCCGGGTGTACGGCCTGCACCCCGTCTGCCTGTGCTGCTGCTCGTGCTGGCGCGGGCCCTGGAAGCGCGGCTGGGCGCGGCCCCCGGGCAGGAAGAAGCGCTGGGGCCGCCGGGGCCGCGGCCCGCGCCGCCAGCCTCGCCGCCCCTCCCCGCCGCGCCCGCCCGCCGCGCTGAGCACCCTGCTCCGGCCCGTCAACCTGTACGGGTGGCGCGCGCCGGGCATGCGGGCGCCGCGGAACACCACGCAGTTCATCATGAACCAGATCTACGAGGACATGCGGCAGGAGGAGCTGGAGCGCCAGCAGGAGGCGCTGCGGAGGCAGCAGGCCGCCCCCGGGGGCTCCTCCCAGAGCGACGAGGCCCCCCGCGGCGAGGAGGGGGAGGGGGAGGGGGCGGGGGAGGAGGACGCCGGCCCGTGGGGCGCTCCGTTCGGCGGCGCGCAGGACCCGTTGCTCGCCTTCAGTCCCGACCCCGACCGGGAGCTCGGGTCTCCCGCCGCACCGCTGGGGCAGGAGGAGGAGGGGGAGGGGGAGGAGTGCGAGTGCGAGTGTGACAACGAGGAGTGTGATGGGAAGGAGGAGGAGAGCCAGGAGGAGGAGGCCTCAGATGATGAAGAGGAGGAGGTCGAAGAGGCTGACTGTGTGGAGGAGGGGGAGGAGGACCAGGAGGAGGGGGAGGAGGACCAGGAGGAGGAGGAGGGGGAGGAGGAGGAGGATCAGGATCAGGAGGAGGAGGAGGATCAGGAGGAGGAGGAGGATCTGGAGGAGGAGGAGGAGGAGGATCAGGAGGAGGAGGAGGAGACAGAAGAGGAGGCCGTGGAGGAGGAGGAGCCGAGAGAGCAAGAGAACCATTTACCTCTGCAAATGCCTTTGTCGTTCCTAGTGGGGGCCGAGGAAGAGAGAGAGAACTTTCTAAACTGTGCTTATTTAAGCCCCAAGCAGATCATTCCTAGAGTGGCCCAGGAAGCCCTCCTTGTGGTCGAGACATTAACTGTTAGCAGGAGAGGGATTCAGGATGGGATGGAACTGATGTGAGGCTAAAATGGAATAGCCACTTATTGAAAACAAGTTCCAAAAAAAAAAAAAAAAAGAGTTCCATTAATAAACATACCAATGGAAACCCCTTCTTTAGCCATCATAAAATGTTCAGAAACTGGTGTGTTTGTGTATGAGTATGGGTGGGGGAGGGGCAGCTTTCAAATATAATTTAATCGGAAATGATTAAAGGCCAAATATTTTATTACTACAGTTTGAATGGTTTCATTTGGTGTTTTCCTCTCTAGACACGAGATTTTTTTTTCAATTCTGGCAATTTTTTTTTTTTTTTAAATTCTGGCAATGCTGGAAGGTTTTTCTAGGGTGTTTTTTTGTTTTGTTTTGGTTTGGTTTTGTTTTTGTTTTTTTGGTAACAGATTTATTCAACTGCCAAGATTTATTTTGACAGTTGAGCTTGGAATCAACAGGTTTTTTGGCAGTTACATGCTTCAGGAGCCCACGCCGTGGCTACTGAATGTCTGTCAGTGCTCTTAACATCATAGTGACACCATGTAAGAATGTCTATATTTCAAAAAAATATTTTTCCTCGTAGATTCTCCACCTTCAGAGTTCGTTTTTGAGGGTTGTATTTTGCTAACCCCACTTGTCTCTCGTGGCATCACTCATTTATATTCCTTGTGCCACAGTCTATAGATCTTCCTCAGAACACGAAGTTGCTTCTGTGGAACTGGGTTTTGCCATGGCCTCAACAATCCATAAATCCATGCATGGAGAGGATTCCCCATGGTCAGAAGTCAACTTGTACATCTAGTTAAAATCCAAGGTAACTATAAACAATGGAACATAGCTTAGATTTTGAAGCCTTTTTCCTGGATATATTCCTTGTCATGAGTTCACAGGAGCCATAAAGATAGTTTTTGCAGAATGGATTTTTTTTAAAGGATTATTGGCCTTTTGGGGATGGAATATCTTCTTTCCCAGTTGGTCTTCCTTTTAAAGAAGAGTAAACCAAAGATGTGTTCAGTGCAAGCCTATGTGAGCTAGTTTCTAATGTCTAAACAATTACCTACAGAGAATACATTATTCAAAGTAATAGTTCTTATTCAAACATTTTTAGGAAGTAAATACATTTCCTCCTAGGCACTTAATTCTCACAACTTAATAAAAGGTTCCATCCATAGCATATTTCCAGAACATCCCTCGATGTGAAGACTTCGAACCTTTCTCAAAAATTACATTTTTTTTTTACAAACTGTGCTTCTAAGTATAGTTTGAATCACAATTCAATATTTATTTGGTGAAGAGCAGACTATGGTGATATCTCACCTGGATATTGATTTTTACTCATATATCCAAGCGTACTGCAGCTTTTGGGGGGATAAGCTTAAGTTCTTAAAAAATGATTATAGCGTTAAATGAAAGCACTCTGCTTTTCATTATTATTTAAATATCAGAAATCTAATTAGCAATACTTCAGGGGTCAACAGGATGAACAGAAGCAACAACTAACACATGGCGGGAATTTTAAAATGACACTGAACATTCCAAACTGTCGCAATGGATAACCAAACATTTAATAATACTCTAAAAGATCATGACTTTCTCCAGGATGCAATTTCTGAGTGACCTGTAATTGTAGTTTACGACTAGCTCCATTCTAATGTATATATGTAGGGGGGAAACGAAGAGTCCTGCCCCTGATACTGGTCCACAGATCCTTGCAAACTATAGCTCATAAATACTTTATCCAAGACATTCAAATATTCCCTGTATCATAAGTATGTTTTCATTAAGGACTTAGGATTTCATTTAGGGCTTCTTCATAATCACATCCGGACAATTCCCAGATCATTATTACAAAAGATTCTACTTTCACATTAAAAAAAATAACACATTAACCACCTTTACAGGCACAAAGCATTCTTCATTGTAGAGGATGTAGGCATGAGCAGTCCCTCAGGAATTTCCTCGACTTCCCCAACAGTTATTCAACAAATACTATTAGGGGCCAACCAAGGTGAATTTTAATAAGGATACAATGGTGAAAAAAAAAAAAAAAAAGCCAAAATCCCTACTCTTATGTTGCCGATAGTTTAGTAGGAAGACACGTTAAATGAGGTAGACAAATTAGTCATGGCAAGCAATGCCAAGGAGATGCATCGCAATGAAAATCCAGATCACGAGGAAACCCAAGAGTAGAGCTAGGGATGTTAACTGTGTGCAGAGGGAACCATGCGTGAGTCTAAAGGCCAAGAGCTGGGAGGAGCTCAGTGCCTTCAAGGAACTGAGGATGGAAATACGAGTGTCCTGAAGGAGCAGCCACTGAAAAGTTTCAGAAGTAAACAGAAGCTCTATTATCTATTCACTTCTGTACAACCTATATCTTCTGAAATAGGCACCAGCAAAAATTAATGGAGGAAGAAAATGATTAGTCACTGATGATTCTCTATCTGAACACTCTGTTTTATCAGCCAGATAATTGTGATGGCCCTATCACCAATCCTAAAGGCCCATTAAAATGAAATAAATAATGGCTGGGGTTTGGGGGGGAGGATAGGCACCCCAGTACACCCATCATGACACTTTTCAGACACCTCCCTACTCACTCTCAGGTAATGACAGGGCCCTAGGGATTGTTGCTTAGCATGCTTGGAGCACTCCTATGGAGAACCTCTGCAGGGTGTGTTCAGTACAACTTGATGACTCAGCATCGGTACGAACTCAGAATAAAGCTAGTCGTTAGTTTTAGAGTTAAGTGTACACTTGACGAAAACACAAGTTTTCCAAAGTAAACTCATTTTTCTTCAAATCAGTTCAAACTGTTTGAGTGAAAACAGTGATAAAGAGGTGCCACTGGGGCTCCTGGGGGCTCAGTGGTTGAGCGCCTGCCTTCAGCTCAGATCATGATCCCGGGGTCCTGGGATTGAGCCCCACAACAGGCTCCCTGCAGGGAGCCTGCTTCTCCCTCTGCCCATGTCAATGCTTCTCTCTGTGTGTGTCTCATGAATTTTTTTTTTTAAAGGAGAAGCCACTCAGCCATTTCTGTCAAGAATCAAGGTACTATTTCCCTTGTCAATGAGAAGAAAAAAATAACATTATAAATCACAAATGTGTTTGGAAGGCCTAGGCTTGATAAGAATCTTTGCCGTTGGGATCCCTGGGTGGTGCAGCGGTTTGGCGCCTGCCTTTGGCCCAGGGCGTGATCCTGGAGACCCGGGATCGAATCCCACGTCAGGCTCCTGGTGCATGGAGCCTGCTTCTCCCTCTGCCTGTATCTCTGCCTCTCTCTCTCTCTCTGTGTGACTATCATAAATAAATAAAAAATTAAAAAAAAAAAAAAGAATCTTTGCTGTCTATTCTCAAGTGTTTTTAAATATAGAGATTCTGGTAATTTTCCTTTCCTGGTGACTGACAGCGTTTCTTGATTTATCTTCATTACTTTGTCTCCACAGTAACTCAGAGGGATTTTTTTTTTCTGTGAAAATACTAGTCTTCTAAGGATGCAAAGACATCTGACGTTTAGAGATCAACTCTGAGTATAGTTTCATAAAGTTTTTAACATCTGCATGGGAAAGAAGTAATTGCAACATATTTAATTCCATTAAAATAAACAGAAGAGGTGAAATAACCAGTTTCCTGTCAGCTACACCAAACCAAGAGGGTCTGGGGAAAAAATGGTACAAATGTCATCTCAGAGGTGGTCTGGGGGCGAGGGAGTGAATAGGACTAAGAAAACATCTTTAATTTTGATTTTAACAGCACAAAAAGCTTATATATGCAGCTATGTCAATTTAGATAGATTCATATTAATGGAATAATAATAGAAAATTACTCTTAATATTAATGCTTCCCTTCAGCTTTGGTAATCTGTGTATTTAAAGCAATACCGGAATGTGGCTCCATCTTACCTGTTTCAGTACAGTCATTGTTCTGCGTCTTTTTCTTTTTTATTTATTTTTGCACCTATTTACTTTTAATCAGTAAATGGAACATAACCAGACATAAAGGTCAGCGATGGAAAAGAAGAGTTTGGGCATCTGTGTGTGGTCACTGCTGCGTAAGACCCATGGAGTAGCCACTTACCTTGGGTCTGCTTCCTCAAACGTACTTATCATACTCCATTACCGCTCAGACCTACCATGAAGATCAAATAACCCAGTATTTAAGAAGTGCAGCAGACACTATACGTCACTGTTCATCATTATATGCTAAATTAATCATATAATCATGCCAATTTGTGAACATTAGATCAGTGTAGGTTCATTAACAAGGCTCAGAAAGCGTCATCTCATTGCAGTTCCATTGGACCGAAATACCTAGATATTTTCGTTGTCACCACTAAACTAAGAGTGAACTAACTTGCTCTAGAAACTCAGTTTTGGCTCCCGGTAAAATAGTGTGCAAATGTAGGGGCCTGGTGCTTTAGCATTGAAAGTGTAGTCCATGGACCCCACAGTATTGATACCACCTGAGATCTTGTTAGATGCTCAGCTTCCACTCAAACCTACTGGGTTAGAATCTGCTTTGTAGCAAGACTTTCAGGTGATACTCATGCACCTTAGAGATCTAAGAAGCTCTGTGGTTGGGGGATTTGTGCCATCACAGAGCCCTTGTGGGAAGTTAATGATAAAGCTCTCTGTAACTTCGAAATGTCTTTCATTTACTACTTGGTGACCTTAGGCATGTTACTGAAATTTTGACCTCTCATTTTTTTCATCGGTAGTATCTACCTCATGCGATTAAATGAGATTTTGAAGAGTAGATGGATCAATAACTTAACATTCAGAACAGTGATATTCAGTACCTATTTGTCATCAGAATAAGAATTTAGTAAATGCACAGGTGAGACAGTTGACATATTAGTGGTGTCTAAACGTCACTTGTTAGTTATTGAAGCAACTACAAACGTAAAACCTCAAAGATAATTAAATGATTCATTAACTGTCTCATTCCCCCCGTAGATAACTAATCCGATGCATTACTTTGAGCTGCACTTACCGTTGTGCAGGATGACCAAATCAGTTAAATCTCTGCAGCTAGAACTTTCTGTTCTTCACCATCTCTCCCTAACGCCAGGCCAGTGATGTTTCCTTCTTTTTTATGGCTGACCTCCATACCCGAAGAGCTAGTAGTGCTAAGAATGGCCCACTCAAGTCAGGCTCATTCTTTTTCATATTAGGCAACACATCTTTTCAAAATCAAACACATGCATAGTAATGCTTAAAGAAGAAGGTTCTGTCCTATGTAAGCTCAAAGATGATGAAAATCCCAATAAATATTAAATACCTGCCATAAGCCATCTACGTAGAACACATCAGCTATTCAGGACAGAGATCTTAGTATTTCAGAAACCATGTAAGCATATGTGAGATTCTTAACCCCCATTATCACATTTAAACATATAGCCACACTGTGAACTAATGCTTTACTTTCCTAATACAGATGAAGGAGCTGAAACTCAAAGTAATAAATTGTTTCAGGACCCAAGTCTTCTGTTTGGAATTTACAGTGATGAGCGCATTGTATTATTGGAACATCTCTCCCTGTTGTCTTCTTCAAGACAACCTGTGTAGGAACAAAGTTTCCTTTAATAAGTTTGACCTGAGTTCCAAGGGGAGGAGAAAAGATTAGGGTCTCTTCAATGTGGGCTTGGTAATAATAGCGCCTAAGGAAGAGAAACTACAATTCCTGTCTTAATTATAATTCTTAGTAGTAGTTTAATCATTTCTATAAGTCATATGATGAAGATCTTAGAAACTGTTGATTAATAACTTTATATATGTGTGTGTGTGTGTCAATCTACATATATCTGATTGGAAACAAAACACTCGATTGGGACAATTTAGTTTTAGATGTTGTGTTGCTTCTCATCTATAATTAAACCAAAATTAAAATTTTAGGCTAGAAAAATATTCACAGGGGTGGTAGGTAATTTTGTAGGGGTGTAATACCCCTGGGTATTAGTCATAACACTGTAACATTATAGAAGGTTCTGTCTTATGGTATTAATATTTGCGCCTTGTGTCATTTTCATGTGGCATTTGAACTTTTTAATAATAATTGATACTTCCGTTATCATGAAATATTGGAATATTCTCTCCTATGAATACATTTAGATTTTTTGCATGTCACTTCTAGTTCTAGTAATCCAAGACTTTTTGCTGGTGTTAATTTAATTCATCAGTTCTCACAAAAATCACTATTAGACTTCATATGTCATTTGCCATGAATAGCACTACCAAAAGCAAAATGAATGCTGCCATATATAATTGTACTTGTTTTGTTTTGTTTTAACTTTCTTTCGATTGTAACATTCCCTTGAGCTGTGAGAAAATATAAAATGACAAGCTGAGGTCAGGACTAAGTGGATCTACATTCTCCCACCCTGAGTGGATTTTCTAAAGTCAATGTTCACATTTTATTTATTCTTTAAAAAATAAAAATATCAGGGGCTCCTGGGTGGCTCAGTTGGTTGACGTTTGAGCCTTGAATTTGGCTCAGGTCATGATCTCAGGGTGGTGAGATCAAGCCCCACATTGGGCTCCACTCTCATTGGGGAGTCCGCTTGAGATTCTCTCTCCCTCTGCCCCTCCCACTGCTTGTGCTCACTTTCTCTCTCTCTTTCTCTCTCCCTCTCAAATAAAAATAAGTCTTTAAATAAATAAAATAAAATAAATAAAACTAAATCACGTTTTCCTTTTCTTAAAAAAATTTTGTGAATTCCACAATATTTCCGGCAATCAACCCATTACCGTAAAGTATATACCAGAACAAATATTTAAATACAAAACAAAGTCAAACTAACTTTTTTTGTTTTGTTTTGTTTTTAATAAAAAAATTATTTTTTATTGGTGTCCAATTTGCCAAGATACAGAATAACACCCAGTGCTCATCCCGTCAAGTGTCCCCTCAGTGCCCGTCACCCATTCACCCCCCCACCCCCCTCCCCTTCCACCACCCCTAGTTCGTTTTGAACTTCTAAAAAATTTACTCAGTTTTGTCTTCTTTCGGTACATATGCTCTTCAACTATTAATATATAGGTGCCATCTAGTGGCAAAGGTGAAGCTTCTAGATGTGAACTAAAATGATCACGGTGTTCCTGTTGTATTTACAGATACATTTTTGGGGGGACACATATATTAATACATAGAAAAGGAATATATTTAAGGATGTTAGCACAAAGCTCCATATGGAGATATTTGTATCAGTTATTTGAATGTGTTGCCAGATATTTTGGACTTTAATAATAGTAAAATGTGTCCTTTTGACCTATGAAACTAAATATTAATATAAACTATCAAAGTTTATAAGAGAAATAAAGAAAAGAGACCTACAAGAGTCTTGGATTCCACAAATTATTATTTTCATATTTATAATAAAAGTTTATCTAATGGTATTACTACAATCTGTTTTGAATTCCTTTTAACATTTAGACCACTAGTTAACATCAGCACTCTGTACGGATGGTGTATTTGTTTTGACTTTAATATCAAGAGCAGAAGAGACAACAAATTTGGAATAGATCTTTATATGCTTAAATTTTAAGTCCACGTCGCTGAAATAAATGATGCTTAATACTTTAATCCTGAGAAATAAAGAGTATGTGTCCATTGGCCTAGTTTTTAATTGCGATTAAAATTTAAGTTTTTATATTAACTTTAATATAAATTTAAATTAAATTTAATATAAATTAAATAAATTAATATATATTTATAAATATATATTTATATATTATATATAAATTAATATATATAAATTAATATAAATAAAATTAATATTTTATATTAATATAAAAATTTATATTTTTATATTAACTTTTAATTTAAATTTATATTAACTTTAAAAATTTAAGTTTTTATATTAATTTCAGTCATTGACATACAGTGTTATGTTATTTTGGCCTCGTTTTACATGCAGGACCTGTGATAGTCGATTACCTCCTGGAACTTGAGCATCATTTAATTTATTAACAATCACAGACACTAATTAGAGCACAACTTATTAGGGAAAGAGACAAACCTGCTTATTTGTCTGGCATCCAGAGGATAATTAATATTTTTATTACTGTCCCATTTCCAGTTCTTTCCAGCTGCTTATCCACTTCTATTGGGAGCATAAATCAGTGCTAAGGATTGGCTCTGTCTCAGCCTGAGAAGCAGTTTCCACATTTCCAACTAGCCTAGTAATGCGCTCATCAACTGCTCCGAGCACCTCCGGAAAGAGCAAGTGCTCCTGCTTTGTACTTCCTTCACACTCACTTCACTCATCATTCCATTATCCTTTTAAAATGATCATTTTCCGTGGTTCTCTTCTGCCTAGGAAATCCCCCAGGGCAAAGAATTGATTTTCTATTTTCAGTGCAGACTCTTGCCTATGAAAAGCCCTCAATAGATGTCTTTCATGTTATGAAAAAATAAAATGAAATATAGGAAATGATCTACGGTGATCAAAGTAGTTCTCATAGGGAAGCATAGTGACTTATTTTGCGATGTGGGTACTGAAGCCGTTTTCAGCAGGAAGGCTGGAGAGCATCTCCTGCACCCTAAGCTCTGTGTCACACAACAGGCAGGTGCTTGTGGACAGACGGATCCTCATAGGAACTGAACACAAAGTCCCTTAATGTAAGAAGGAAGCTGGTGGCTCTGGCTTTTTGGGCCACAGAATCACAAATATGAACCATGATTACTAAAGCTCACAGCGACAACTCTCCTCTTAAAGTGCACCTGAAAATACATTTTAAGTTTATTATAATTCTGCAATGCAAAGTACTTGGTTTGGAAATGTAAACACTTATTTTATGCCACATTTAAAGTTAACATTGGCCGAGTCCTTACCCTGTGCCAGGAGCTGTGTGCCGTGCACCCCTGTTTAGTTTAGCAGTGAGAAAGCTGAAGCACACGGCTACCCAGAACAGCTCCTGCAGTCAAGGTTGCAAGGCCAATTGATGACCCAGGTTGGAACCCGCCGCCCCCGCCAGTCTTGCTCTGCTCCCTGAAATGGAGGGGAGTATGATGAAATTTCAAATTCAGTTCAGAGCATTCAAGGGCATATAATTCAAAGTGAATATTCCAAAGTCAAACGTCTGCAGTCATACTGCACGTTGTAATTTTGTCCTGAAAAAAAAATGCTGAGTCTCAGTAATTGATGTCCGAAGGTTCTGTGATAAATTATTTATGGGATGAAACGTTTTTCAAGAGAGACGAGAAGCGGAGTGCCAAACTGTGCTAGAATATTCACATCATTAGAGCCGTTTCCTGGCCCCTTTTCACCTTTCTTCTAAGGTGAGAGTAGAAAGCACGTTCTGATCGCAGAGCTCTTAATTCTCTCAATTAGGAATCGGCTGTCACTAATGGAAGTGGGTGGGAATGGAAAATTGTTAGCTACTGGCAGGATAAGAGCCCAAGGGCTGCCATATGGCAGTCACTGGTAGGGGAAAGTAGAAACTAGAAAATACAGAAATTAGAAGCAGGAGCCAATATGAGGAGGTCAGTTGAAAGCTTTGGATGATAAAAAAAAAAAGAAAGAAAGAAAGAAAGAAAGAAAGAAAGAAAGAAAGAAAGAAAGAAAGAAAGAAAGAAAGAAAGAAGAAAGAAAGAAAGAAAGAAAGAAAGAAAGAAAGAAAGAAAGAGAAAGAAGAAAGAAAGAAAGAAAGAAAGAAAGAAAGAAAGAAAGAAAGAAAGAAAGAAAGAAAGAAAGAAAGAAAGAAAGAAAGAAAAAAGCTCTGGATATAATGAAGAGTCCAAGTGTAAAAGCTGAGAAAGTTTCACCACGATGAAAAGTATCAGGAATGAGAGGAGGCAAGGATTTCAACAGGAATTGTGGATGAAACTTCAGAGGAAATAGGGAATTAGCTAGGAATAATACCATGTAAGGTGTTACAACTTCTCTGCCACTCATTACCATCACACCCAGCCGTAAATACGGTGTAAGACAGGGAATTTAAATTTTGTGGTACTTTAAAATTCTTTTTCCAGAATAGTTTCCACTGGTCAACGTCCTGTTTCTGTTTTCTCTAATCTAAACAACTGTACCTTATACCTCACTACTCCTTTAGTTGAAGACAGCTTTTTTCTTTATGAATCAACTACTACATTCTGCACTTATCAGGAGAGAGTTGACTATGAATAATACCCAGTGAATAAATTAGCATGGATTAGTTTGTCCAGTGTAGCAAAGCCGGTGACTTAGAGGGAAAGGGAGGCCTGTGGAAACAGAACAGGATAAGATTGGAGGGGGATGACATGTGGTGATGCATTGCTGATACAGGCTGGAGAGAGAAAGCTGATTGGTCTCGATGACATACACCAGACAGATTCACAAGGATTTTGCTAAAATCCTTGAAGTCAAGTGTGTTTTAGAACGCAGAATTTTTTAGCATTTAGGTGGTTCATTATTATTAGCCACTTCTATACAAAAACTATAGGACACTAACGTTTACACTCATGACACAGCTACTTTGCCAACAGAAGATCATTAGTGCTCACTAAATTGAACATAAATATAGGTATGTTACATGTGGGCTGTCCAGTCCTTTAAATAATGTCACTAGGCAATGATCAGACATCGAGTATACTTCTCCAGGTAGATGAACTTATAATTAATGGTAATACACCTAAGATTTCTTTCTTTTCTTTTCTTTTTCTTTTTTTTTTAGGTAGAGTCCACCCAGCATGGAGCCCAATGCACAGCTTGAACTGATAACCGTGAGACCTGAGCTGAGATCAAGTGTCAGATGCTTAACCGACTGAGCCACCTGGACGCCCTAAAAATCTTTCCATTCCATTACTAAATACACTACTTATTCCTAAGATTATATTTACATGCATCTGTATAATTATATGTTATGTACTAATGCATACTATAATACATATGTTGTAATATGTGTGTATTATGTACGTGTCTATGTACATTTATAGACACATTTATAATTTCATATGACAAAATAGTTCCCTTTAGTTTTCCTTTATTGATTGATCAACGATAAAGATGCTGAGGCTAGTGATGATCTAAAAAAGAGAAGAATAGGGACGCCTGGGTGGCTCCACAGTTAAGCACCTGCCTTCGGCTCAGGGCATGATCCTGGAGACCCGGGATCGAGTCCCACATCAGGCTCCCTGCATGGAACCCGCTTCTCCCTCTGCCTGTGTCTCTGCCTCTCTCTCTCTCTCTCTCTCTCTGTCTCTGTCTCTGTCTTTCATGAAGAGATAAATAAAATGTTTAAAGAAAAAAATAAAAGAGAAGAATAATTTATGTTTGCCTTTGCCTTACAAATGTTAATCATACCTTCTACAGGAGATTAACTTAAGTAAGAGATATTTGTGTGGGGGGCAGAGTGATGCATTCAATAAACGTACACTTAAAGCAGAGGGTAGATCCAATTTGAGAGGCCATCCGTTCATTCACTCACCCATTGTGTTTTGTGTCCTTCCTAAAATGTCAGGGACTATTCTAAGTGCTATGGATAATATCTAAGAGTTATATTCAAAATTTTTAACCACCAGTGGATACTATGAGTATCAATTAATTAGAACAGACACCGGCCAAATGGCACTCTAGAATGATTGCATATAAAAAATAGTCTCTGCTTCCAAGGAGCTTATCATTTCTTGGGGAGATTGATGAGTTAATAGACAGTCACCCAACAGTGTGACAACAGATCTAATGAGGGTAAACAAAGGACAATAAAACTTCAAATATCCATGAAGTTGTCTTTTCCCTGTTTATACTCTTTCCGACTCCTTAAGTCTAGACACTTTGAAAATTGATAACCCAGAGGAATCTAATCAACCAAAAATTGTTATCTTCAGAATCTGACTTAATGTGAAATCATTTTTAGGGGCTTCTTAAGGGAGTTAACTTTTGAGGTTGGCAGCTTTTCCTTTTTTAAAAAAAATAGGATATACGTTTCTTATAGCTGCTAAATCATCCGTTTAAACCTACCTACCTTAAAGATCTGTTGCTTTTTTTTAAGTTCCCATATTTGCTACCTAGCAAAAAAAAAAAAAAAAAGATTACTACATGGATCATATTTCACGTTAAATATGCTTTCAGAAATTGCTGCGATCGAAAACCGTCAAAAATTGAAGCCAAGAAAATTAACCCATTTCTACCTGAATCAACCAACTAAAATATCTCCTGCCCTACTTGCTATGATTTGGAACCTAGTCAGAAATACTCGGAAACAGAGGCGTTAAGGAAAATTGTTTTTTGTTAATTTCTAAGACCTAAGGGAGATAGAATGCTTTTAGTATGTCAGGCTCTTAAACATTTTCGGGGGGTACTAATTAAATTACCGATTATTTTAAAATTGAGGATTTTCCCCAAATGTAAATTTTTCCCCTGCAGTCAAATATCAGGATATCAATATTCTAAAAGTATTTCCAAGTATGAAAGGGAAAAAAATTAGAAATCAAATGTTTACTCATTAAGTCCTTTACTTAATGAGTAAAGGATAGCTATATGCAGTTTTAATAGTACTTAGGAATGAAATAGATAAATTAAATAAGTCATGCAAAAATACACATACTAGGCCCACGACTTCATATGTGTTTCCTAGGTGGCCCACCTCATCCACTGAAATACGTGTTTTTCTTCTTTATATTATTAGATATTCTGCAGCCTGAGTGGTGCATTGCAGATGTTGCTTTGACTCATGATTTCCGCTGGGTGGCGATCTTTTCAAAGAAGCGACGCCAGCTCCGCCACCTGCGGGAATTGCGCTGGTGTCAGGGCCCAACGCCTACACCTTACTCTACTTCCTATTTTAATCTCCACCAAAGGAAAAAAACAAAGCAAAAAACCCCAAAACAGAACAAAACAATTTGGCACACATTAGGATTTTCAATTCTGTTCGATTTGCAAATCTGACAAAATTGAAGAGGTGAACATGACCTACTTGAAAATGTTAAATTCACATTTTGAGAAAACAGGTTTCAGAAACATTTGGTTGATTAAGAGGGGACCGAAACATTTTGCTCAAATTTTCATTTGTGGACCGTCTTCCACTCCTTTTGTAAAACCCTGACATCGTTACTGAATGAGATGCTTCATTGGTCTCTTTTGATTGGTCATAGTTTTTTTTCCCCCCATGCTGCCCGCAGGTGCTCTCTTGTGGATATTCCACTGATAAATAAGGAAAAGTGGGTGATCAAGGCTAAGCCCACTTACATATTAGCCCCTTCCATGATATATGGAAAGGAAAAAGGGACAAGAACACAAAGAGACTCCTTCGCTGTTGATGAATGGCATAGAGTAGAAAGTATTCTAAAACTCAGAAAGATAAGACCTTTTCCTTTTCTTTTCCTTTTCTTCCCACCTTCCTAATCTTAATATATATATTAATCTTAATATATATATATATATTCTAGGACATTCATGAATTCACACTTGACATCTGTATGTATAAACTTAGCTTTCCTCTGTGTTGGAACTTCACCTTTCGCTTTAGCTTCGTTTGTGTTTAACATTTTCGGGGCTCCACCCTAAGGCTTTAACCTTCCAGAGATGTGGGGCTGGCAGTCATGAAGCATGACTCCTGTGTGTCTCTCCTAAATGTTGTCACAGAGTAATCCAAAGGATCCAGTAATCTATCAAAAAAAAAAAAAAAAGAAAGAAAGAAAGAAAGAAAAAAACTATATAGACTTTGAGTACCAATTAATATTTATGTAGCCATTGGCAAGGCAGTTTCACATTTTTCATATACTTTGATGCTTTTGACAGGCACAGGTACTCAGAAAGCAAGAGTGATCACCATCCTCGTTTTACAGATAAACCCCAAAGAAATTAGTCTTTAATCAGTTTAGAAATTGGCACCTGAAAAGCCAGGATTCAAAGCCTTTTCGTTTTTTCCTTTGTAAACTCAATTAAATCTGGGCTACACCCAGCTCTTTACAATGAGATTTAATCCTGCCCCTACCGCCCCCCACCTCCCTCACCCCCCATGGCCTCCACCTTGCTCCCTCTGCAATCTGCTGCATCCGGCAAGAGGAGCTGTTTGAGATGGGAAGTGGTTTGTCTAGGTAGCCGCTGGGAAAGGATTTATTGAACCGACTTATGAGAAGCTCCCAACTTTCTGATTGGTGTCCTGAGCAGAGGCCACGAGCAATAAAGGTAAGCACCAGGGTTCAGGGCACTCACACTAAAATTCCTGCCAGCGTTCCATTTGGATCTTTGACAGGGTGGTTTCCATCTCTCTCACAATCTTCTCCTTGGCACGGCTCAAAATGCAAGGCCCATCATCCCCTGCTGTTTAGCCAGCCGCCCTCCCCTTGAGTCCCATGGATGTCCCCCTTGTCCCCTCCTCCTTGCCCTTTTTCTGTGTGATCTTCCTTTGTTACCTTTGGAAACCTCTAGTTGGGGCCAGTTGCATGATTGTAGGGCCCAGTGCACAACGTAACCGTAACTGTAGGGCCCCTTGCATGAAGAAGCGGGGGTGGGGAATGCTTTTTCCTTTCTTCTCTGGTCTTTTTTAAAAACCAGTCCTGGTGGTTTTAAAAACTAATGTTGTGCTCCCTCTGGTGAGGTACAAGCACAGACCCCTCACAAGAACCCAAGCCCTGCCCAACCACTTTCGGTGTGGGGCTTGCATTCCTGACCCCCCTTATTCATCCCCAAGCCCCTATCTGGTCCCTCAGTGTGTGTGTGAGGGGGATAGCAGCAGTCACTGAGCAGTGGGGGAGTAGGCTGGGGGCTTTTTTTTTTTTTTTTACAGTGGAAGTATATTATAACATTTTATTTTCCTTAAGAATGGAAACTATGAATTCTGGCCATGATGATGATGATGTGTTACTGAGGGAAATAAGGTTGGTTCTGAGCTAACAGGATTCCTGGGATTATCCTTGGTCATTTCTATTAGAGGCAGGTCACAGGACTGGAGAAATGTGGGTCTTTCCGGGTGGGCAGAGCCTTTGTGTAAATCACCCTTCCTGTGACTTGAGTCACCTGGTTGCCAACTTCGTCTCTAAGAAGCTTCACACCAAGGAAGGAGGTGGTCTGTGGGTGTGGCTAGCAGCTCTCCGTTTGAAGTGACAGGAGGCGCTTGCCAAATAATTCCAAGGGGCTGAGAGCCATGTCACTTGTCAAAATCCTGTGCTGGGCCAACGGTGGCCTAACAGTAGGTGGCTGAGGCCTTGTCCAGGGAGGCAGGGCAGGAGGTGAGCTGAGGTTCCAAGCTCGCACACGTTCTCCATCGTTCCATCAGATTTTCATTGACAAAACAAATGCAAAGATGGCTAAGAACGTCAAGGCAATGTCCAAGAGCAGAGTCTCCTTCTGAGAGCAGGGCCCTGCTTGAGGGCACCAGGAACATCCTCGGGAAGCCTGCCTGTCCCATCGGGTCAACGGTTTTTCCAGCATCTCAACCTTTTGACAGATGGAACCTTCTGCCTTTCTGACGTCTGATGATCCTTTGAGGCTCTTGGCTTCCCTTGAAACTGCCTGAGCATACACTGCTTATCCTCTCCTGTTCGGGCTGGGAAGGGGGGGACCAGGGTCTGGGTACGAGGCATAATCCCTGCTCTACAACCCCCATGACTCTTTTTAGCCTAATGGGAGTGAAGTGTCCACCATGACCATGACCAAAGCCCTTGACCCCTTTCCCCTCCTCCTCACCGACTGGGCACTTGAACACCCTCTAGCTCCCAGTGATCACTTTATTGCCTCCAGAGCCCAGTCTTCCTACACCTCCCACCCCAGAAACCCTGCCATCCCCCTAGCTTTGGTGGGATCCCATACTGTCATAGCCACATCAGAGGCCCTTGGCCTCAATCCTACTGGCCTTCCTGTCCACCTCATCACTGTGTGTGATTTGTCATCACACCCTGGTCTTGCCATATTTGGAAAGCCCAAGACCGGTGCCATCTTCAATTCTAACTTCCTTATTCTTTGGCAACTTTCTCGTTTTGTTCTCCAACTCCTTGCTCTCATAAAGAGAAGCACAACTTATTTTTTTAGGGAAGAGGAACAGATTGTTTGGATGAAGGAGAAATAGGGTTTTGATGTTGGCTCGAGAGTTTTACATTGCCCCACATCAAATGGTCTCATGTTTCACGTTTCATGACTTTTGCAGCTGACGTCATGCACTTTTCATGGTGCTATCATCACATTTCCAACCCATTTATATGCATACACACAGGCACATGGCTACACACACATGCACACACACACACACACACACAATTTCCCTTCTAGAAGTCTGAGGAAAGAAAGCACACTTTCTTCTCCACTCTCCAGCTCACCAGCTGTCTATGGCAGCTCACTACACATTTTTCTTTGATTTCACTGAGACTCTCAGCACCCTAAACACTCATTTTTCTTTCACTCCTGCCAAATCTTTTCTGGCTTCATTTTAATCAGTGATATGTCTAAATTTCATGATCTATCCCTTGACCTGCTGTCTTAAAGACATCCTCAAATCCTGTGTTTTTCGATGGAATCAGCCTGGAAAACCAGGAACTCGGGGTTACTAGCCATGATTAAAAATAGCACTAAGCATTGCAAGCTTCCTATCTCTTGTCTTGGTTTTCTCTAATTTAACGTTTACGATGATCTTATGAGGTTAGTATAACTATCTTCAATTCACAAAGATGGAAACCGAGGATCAGTAAGGCTCAGTAACTTGTTTGTGATATTTTGGGAGTTAGAATGTGTGGCACTCAGGGATGCTTGGGTGGCTCAGTGGTTGAGCATCTGCCTTTAGCTCAGGTCGTGATCCTGGGGCCCTGGGATCAAGTCCCACATTGGGCTCCGTGCAAGGAGTCTGCTTCTCCCTCTGTCGGTGTCTCTGTTTCTCTCTCTCTCTCTCTCTCTCTCTCTCTCTGTGTGTGTGTGTGTGTGTGTCTCTCATGAATAAATAAATAAATAAAATCTTTAAAAAAAATGTGTGACTCCCAAACGTTATAATGTGAAAATATCCAGAGATCTTATTAAGTAAGATTTCTGGATCGCACCCTGGTGATTGATATATGAGAGAGCTGGCAAGAGGTGTAAGAATGTACATATTTAACAAGCTTCCCAGATGATTCTGCGAGGCTCAGTTGAGGCTCCCATAATTGTCCTTTCAGCAAGTTTTTATTTGAAGCTCCCCTGGAAGAGGAGAGACCACCTCGAGGGAGAAGGCAGCTGGAGAAGCCCTCGCTCTTCCTTTTGGGCCCCGACAGCCCTATTATTTTTACCCTCTTGTGAGCAGAGTGAGATCAGAAAGATCCGTGTCCAAAACCAAATTTACTTTTAAACATAAATCATCCTATAAGTCATGTAAGGTATCAGCTTCATCAGTCAATTATATGAAAAATAGCTTTTATTGAAGGTATTGACTCAACTCAAAACCACAGCATTAGTTGTTAACAAGTCTAATGATTTTCCTCTTTGTATTGATTCCTTTTTTTTAACTGATTTTTACCATTGTGACTTAAGAAAATTCTTCACTTCTTCAAATACTGTTACAGTATTTCTACTTCTGACCATGAGAAAGTAAAGCAAATGGGGACATGTGCTGACTTCCTTGTATCATTATTTACATGGGATTGTGAGGGAGAGGAACAACACTATAAATCTTGTTAACATGAAATGTTATAAAAATATCTTGTAATTAAACACATTATTTTTTTAAAGATTTTATGTATTTGAGAAACAGTGAGAGAGAGAAAGAGAGAAAGCATGAGTGGGGAAGGGCAGAGGCAGAGGGAGAAGCAGACTCCTGGCTGAGTGCAGAGCCCTACGTGGGGCTCGATCCCAGGACCCCAGGATCATGACCTGAGCTGAAGGCAGACGCTTAAGCCACCCAGGTGCCCCTAAAAATGAGATTTTTAAATATATGAATAGCAGAAAGAGTGCATTTTTGCTTTTATTTGTTTATTTAATAACCTGTGCCTTTTCTGGCTTGTTAGTAACCTATATATTGTAAACATTATTGCCTCTGGAAATCTGGGATTCTAGGTGCATTATAGGACATTTCACCTTCCCATAATCCCTACACTTGCATGTTAACCTGATTTAACTACATTCATAGTATTCAATGTATCTGAAGAACCCCTGAAATGTTATATTCCATTTTTTCCCCCTTCTGTCAGTAGCTGCTTTATTAGATGTAGACAGCTGGGAGAGCATATGTTTCTTTAAAAGAAACCTTTAAAATTTAAAATTTGAAGAGCACACTTTTTAAATCCACCAAAAAGTAGGGTGAGTTTTGCTTCTTATGAGATTTATGAGGCATCTTAAAGGATTTCAACACCAACCTGTCAGAAGCCTTCCTCTACACCTGAAGGTGTGCTGTAAGGGGAATTAAGCCCAGAGCTGTTTTCATTAATTTGGGGGGAAGTTTCATATAAATCATTTAAATTAATGGCATTATATGTCTTCATTTATAAATCAAAGTTGATAATGCTTGCCTTGTTACCTCAGAGAATATATTTGGAGACTGAATGAAGTAATGAAAGGTAAAGCGTATTGATAAAGATGGGAGGCAAGCAAGGGGGAGAAAGAGTGTTTATTGGTCATTCATTTTGTGTCAGGCGCCAGGCCATGCACATCACGTATATTTTTTTCATTTAAACTTCACAAGCTCTTGGATGGAGTAGACATATTGTTCCATATTTTAAGGACAGGCTCTTGGAAATTAAGTAATTTGCTCAAGGCCGAAGAGCATGTCATAGGGCCTCAACTGGCGCATTCCCCTGGCTTCACCCTCCAGAAGTATCAAGTGTCCAGCCACTTCTGGCCACCTCCACCATTACTACCCTAGCATGAACTACTGCCAGTGCTTGCCTATACCACTGCAGAAGCTTAACTCTTATTCTATTTTTGCTTTGTCTCCCTACAATCTGTTCTTAACACATAAGAGGGAGCCTTTTAAAATTTGTCAGATCATTCACACCTCTGTTCGGAACCCTCAAATAACTTCCTAACTCATTCAGAATGAATGCCAAAGTCCTTAATGAGTCATAAGCCCCTCTGCATTATCTGGGATTCTCTCTCCTATTATTTCTTTGGCCTTGATCTCTCATGATTCTGTTCTTCGCAGCCTGTGGTCCAGCCCCACTGGCCAGCTGCACATCCCTGCGCCCTTCCCTCACACACTGTTCCTCAGACACTATAGTCAATGCTCCTTCTTGGGACTTTTGCACGGGACTATTCTCTCCCACAAAAATTCTCTGTCCCTGGTTGCTCACTTGTGACTCCTCCTCATCTTTTCAAATATTGGCTCAAATGTCACCTTCTTTATGAAGATTTACCTCAACTGCCTCATTCCCAACCCTCTCCCTCTAGCTACCTCTCCCTCAGTTTATTTTCTCCTTGCAACACACCACCATCTGCCACGGGGGGAGGGGGGGGATATTTTGACAGCTTCTCCCATTCCTCTACTAATAGGTAAACATCACAAAGGTAGGTATTCTTAGGTGTTTTCACTGTTGTATACCATCTGGGAGTGTCCTGAGGTTGTAATCGCTCTTGGATAAAGGAGTCCTGCCTTACCAAGGTAAATATCTTCCCTGGGGAAGCCCCCATTTGGTGACTAGTGAATCAGAGTGTGAAGGACCTCTTGCCACAATCTGGGACAATGCTGAAGGGTCACCTAGCTCAAGAGCTCTCAGGAGGCGGGCTGAGGCCTTTTGTGCAACCACATATTTACAATGAATCTTGCCCCTCTGCCCAATGATTGTTGTTCCTGGGAGCACTCCTCAATAAACTGTGTGCAAGAAAATCTCCATCTCAGACTGTTTCCTTGGGAACCCAATCTATGCTCCACCACCAACAAAAATCATGCCATATAGTAGCAGCTTCAGTAAAGATCATTTCAATAAATAGGATAGGTGAATGAGTGAGTGAATGAAAGAATAAACAAAGATAATGGTTAAGAACCTGGATTCTGTATTCTGGGGTCAGAAAGATCTGCAATGGAATCCCCACTCTGCCTCTTAATTCCTGTGGCTTAGAAATTACTAAACAATGAGTATTCCTCATCCATGAAAGATGAGGAATAATTATTATAATAGTACTTTGCTCAGAAACTTTTTTTGTGAAGATTAGATGAGAAAAAGCATATACAGCTCCCATCCTAGTACATGGAACATTTGAATTCTTATTAGGTGCTATAAAAACAATCATTACTGTTACTATTTCTGCAAGAAATGTAATCAACTTCCTATGTCAAGAGTTATTTCTTTCTATAGCTTGATTCAAGTCTATTACCAGGTGAGAATAAGAAGGACATAAACGGAGACACTTTTCTTGGTCATCCCTAGGGAAATATATGTGAGAGTGGAGGTGAGAAATATGAAAATAGTCAATGGCGGACACAAGTTAAACAGAGTAAATGAAACGATGGTCACAGACTTCTTGATCAGAAAAATAATGGATATGTGTTACACCAGTATGTATTATAATTCTGTCAGAGTGGTTAAAAGGGCAATTAGTCTGGCCTCTGTTTCTAGACTGGACTTAGTTAAAGCCAGTCAAAGCTGTCTGTCATCTGAATGGTGCTAACAGATACGTATGAAGGAACATTTCAAGATCTCTCGCTAAAGTTTGTTCCCGTGTTTAATCCCTTGGCACCAGCAGAGTCTCCTTCAAATAACTTTTAATCTGTTTTGAACATTTTAATCTATTGCACCCAGTTTTGGCTACCCTACACATGCAGGACCACTGATCTTGGTCTTTTGAGCCTCAAATACAGTACTCTAATTAATCAATGAGTTGTTTACTGAGCCTTGTGCCAAATACTGGGCTGGGCTTGATGACAAGTTCTAATTCATTCCTTTGTTCCTCCTTGCTGTTCTCTGACCTGTTTGGAGGCCCAGAGTCCCTTTCATCTTTTCTAATTGTCTTATTTTCATTTTTGTAGATCTTCTTTGAATGAGCTCCAATTTCTCTACAACTCTCATAAATACTTCAGGAAAGGCTTGATTATTGCCAAATATGGGAGAAAGATTACTACTCATGATAAGCTTGTCATACTCCTATTAATATACTCCTGCATAATGTTAGCTTTTTAAATAATTGCTTGAGGCTGCTGAATCATCTGATTTGTGTTGGATGATGAGTTTTAAGCCATTTTCCCCTCGGTACTTGAGCACACAGAGTCTTTCTTAAATCAATTGAATTTGGTTTTTTTGTTCCTCACTGTACTATCTTTCATTTATACTTATTAAATGCAATCCTGGTTTCTGAAAGTGTTTTTTTTTTTTTTTTACATACTCAAGTTAAATTCTTTGTTTTTTTTTTTTTCAAAAATAGGCAATTCTTCTTATGCTCTTCCTAGTTTAGTTCAATTCTATCCAATCCAATATTTAACATCTACTATGTGCCAAGAATTCTGCTAGATAGATATTATAGCCACACAATGATTGAACATGGGCCTTATTTAGAAGTTCTCAATATAGAGATGACAGAGAATTCCAGATGCCGAAATAGAGAAACGCATACTTTCAGAGGGAGGTCACTTGGTGGCTTCCTCGTGGAGGTAACGCTAACTTGAACTATAATGATTAAATGGGAACTGAGTGATGAAGATGGGAGCCCATATTTCCAAGCAAAACATACTATATAACTTAAAAGTTTTTAGATTTAAAGCAGTAAACGTAAGTGGGGATAATAAACAGCTTCTCATCACTAGCACACAGCGCAAGCTGAGGAATGGTGAGAAACTTAATAAACATCATTTCAACCTAAGGAACTAATAAAATATAATCTTTGCCTAGTGGTTGATGATCCTAAGTACCATTGATCCTCATTATTTGCAGATGCCACATTTATGAATTTACCTACATGCTAAAATGTACCTGTAACTTCGAAATCAATATTCAGGTACTTCTGTGGATATTCACAAATGTGTGCGGAGTGTTGAAAAAATTAACTCAACCAACCTGCACATTCCTAGCTGAGATCAAATAAAATGATGCTGCCTTCTTATTTCAGCTCTCATACTCTAAGCAAGAGTCCTTTCAGAGGTCTGCTTAAAGCCATATGCTTTTATATTTTGGTGATTTTACTAAAAAATGGCCTCTGATGTTTATAACAACATTACCAACAATAGGCAAACTTTGGAAAGAGTCCAAACATTCATCAATTGATGAATGGATAAAGAAGATGTGGTTATAGATAAACAATAAACTATTACTCAGCCATCAAAAAGAATGAAATCTTACCATTTATAATGATGTGGATAGAGCTCGAGTGTATTATGCCAAGAGAAATATATCAATCAGAAAAAGATAAATGCCATATGATTTCACTCATATGTAGAATTTAAGAAACAAAACAGATGAACATTGGAAAGGACAAAGAAGAGAGAGAGAAGCAAACCATAAAAGATTCACTTACAGAAAACAAACAGCATTAGTGGAGGGAGGTGGGTTGGGGATGGACTAAATAGGTGATGAGCACTAAGCATGGCACTCACTGTAATGAGTATGTAAGTGGCAAATCACTAAATTCTATACCAGAGCTAATGCTGATGCATTAGCTAATTTTAGCTAATTTTAATTTAGCTAATTTAATTAGCTAATTTAATTTTAGCTAATTTTACCAGAGATGCTAATGCACTAGAATTTTAATAAAAACTTGAAAATTTAAACAAAAAAATAAAATGGGCCCAAAAGTCTGTCTTGCTCGCTAGTGTTCCTAAGTACGAGTAGGGTGTGCTTCACACCCTTCACACAAATAAGCTTCACAATGAATAAGGCTAAACTAACAAGAAGTGGCAGGAGAGTTCTATCTCTGAACAAAATCACAGCAGCACGTAAACTTCTAAATTTCCTCTGTATGAAGGCGAGTTTCTGCTCTCTCATTTCCTGATTTAAGGGCACTGTCAGTTTTGCCAGGCCATGCCTAACTTTGACCTCTGCCACCAATGAAGTCCTGGAGTGAAAAGTATCTGTGGTGAATCTGTGCCAGTCACATACAATTCTACCAAAGTGGGCATGGATTACATCGGTAGGCATTCCATGAGTCTTTATTGATGATGCATGTAAGGGCAGTGCTGTTGATGAGAAAAAGCATGAGCAAATGTTGCACATTCATCTACAATGGAGCAGCGGCACCCAGGCCTGGAAGATAGACTCTCCGTGGGCATGTTCCATACAATGAAATCAATCTGCTGCTTAGCGAACAGCTGCCTCACCCACGGCTCTGTCCTAGGATCAATATGGACAACCCAGCCTCCATCCAACAAGAAGGTCACAATCTAGTGAATTTTTGCGGGCACGATAATTATTCACTATAATGTATCTTAGACCTAAAGAGAAGGGAGTAAAGTGTCATGGAGTTTTAACAGGGATCAAGAGCATACTTGGTAGTGGGGAAAGAATATTTAGAAAAGCTTTGAGCTAACCTCGGAAAGACCATGTCCAAAGTCAGGAAAGTATGAGGCAGTCAGGGAAGAAAGCGTCCAACTTACTTTGAAGCACAGACTCCGTAAAGCTAAGAAACAGGAAAGGTGGCTAGAAAAGCAAGGCTGTGCTCAAATGCAGTAGGTGGCTTTTGAGCAGAGGAGTCATAGGAGGAACCCTCCAGTTTAGGAAGTTTTATCTTCTGACAGCGAGCTGGAGGAGACAGAGAACAGTCGAATAGTTCTGGATGCCATTCCTGAGCGAGATTTCGAGGCCCACGGGGAGGTGGCAGCAGGGGAAGTGGAAAGGGGGCAGACATGGCAAGTTTTGCAGAGTTTACATGCATAGGAAGCGAAGCCTTACACGCAGAGTTTTACTGGCACAACCCATGAGTCATCCGTGGTCATAGGAAATTCAGGAAAGCAACTAACTGACTTGCATTTTATAAAGTTGAGTTTAAACGTATCAACTGAGACTTAAGCAAAAACACACCAGTGGGTAGTTGGCAAACTGGGTCTGGGTCACACGAGTAATTGAAATGGGATCCTTTGAAAGGTATGGGCTTAAAAAACAATCTTAAGTCCCATAAAGTGAAAATGCTTTCACTGTAAAGTGAGAGCCATCAAAATATAGGTCATAAATGTAGAAATGTGTGCATAAAAAATATACAGCACATGAACATGTGTTTACATGTGCTGTTTCACTGAATCCCCAGGGTAGTTCTGTGGGTCAGTAGTTACACTGTGAGATATGGGGGAGAACTCTTTTGTTTAGAAATCAGGAAGGAAAGACTATGAAAAAATACCCCCCCTCAAAAAAAAGAGGTGGGGGGATCCCTGGGTGGCTCAGCGGTTTGGTGCCTGCCTTTGGCCCAGGGTGCGATCCTGGAGGCCCAGGATCCAGTCCTGCATCGGGCTCCCGGCATGGAGCCTGCTTCTCCTGCCTGTGTCTCTGCCTCTCTCTCTCTCTCTGTGTCTATCATAAATAAATAAATAAATAAATAAATAAATAAATAAATAAATAAATCTTTAAAAAAAAAACAAAGAGGCACAAAGGAAGAAAATGAGGCTCAAAGGTGGTGGAAAGCGCTCTTAAATAGCAGACTCTTTCCTTGCTTTGCCTAAATCCAGGTGCCTATTATTTATTTCTTGTCTAGATTGTTAGACTAGGATTCTCACTGGTTTTCCTGCCTTTCTTTCAGTTCATCAATGCTCCACTCATCTGCTAGAGGGATCTTGAAAATATCAGCTGTGTATTGCTCCTCTGCTTAAACACCTCTCAAGGCCCTTCCTTTCTTATCACAACATGAAAGCCCCCTGAGGCCTCATTCCCACCACTCTTGGCTCCAAGCTCACTCTGGGAACACTTGGCATTTTTTAGACCCAGCAATGTGTGTTCAGATCTGTGAAATTTTTCTGGCATTGCTATTTTTGCCTACAATCCTCCCAAAGACTCCTAGAAAAATCTTCCTTAGCCTACAAGTTCCAAATCAGATGCTTCTTCGGTTTCCATATTCCAAGCAAATGTTCCGCCCGTGTTGCCCAAGTAGTCAGCATTAACAATTTCAGCTAAGTCTTTGTGTTCATGGGAGCCTCCCAGGACTGATTGCTTTGTAGACATTACATAAAATTAAGCAACCAGACATGGAATCACTCTAGGTTGGTTGGGTGGGGGGGGGTTTTAGAAAAAATATTAGGACACTAGTAAATCTGAAGTCTTATCTATGTTAATATCAGAGTAAATCTAATTGAAACCCGCCTTGGGTGTATACAAAACCTACCAAATCGTAACCAGTATTTTTTGCATTCTGTACCACCTAGTTCAGCTCAGATGTGGAGTATGTCTTGAAAATAGCAACTTCCACAAGTATTGGCTGCAAACAAGAGTCTGCTTTAATGTATGTCTAATGTGAAGAAGATGAAAAATATGGTCTTTCGATCAGCCCTTCTTTATTACATCTACACAACCAGATTAAAAGCATTGTCCGTAAGGTTATATTTGACCTTAAGTAACAATTATGCCGATATGAATTTATACAATAATAACAGTGTTTAGTTTGATTCCGTTGGGGCATGACTCAATATGCAGTTTCAGAAGCACAAATTGAACTTTTAATTATTACTCAGTGGATGTGATCTTAAAGTCAGTTGGCTGTCTATCTAAACCGATAAAAGGGTTTACGTACTAAAGACACAGCACAGGAAAGAAAAACTTTGAGAGCTTCAAATCACTAAGGTTACATTTCACTTTTGTTTATTTATTTATTTATTTATTTTTAAAGATTTTACTTTTTTATTTGAGAGAGAGAACAAGCTAGGGGGTGGGGAGGGGCAGAGGGAGAGGGAGAAGCAGACTCCTCACTGAGCAGGGAGCCAGACACTGGGCTCGATCCCAGGACCTCGGGATCATGACCTGAGCCCAAGGCAGGTGCTTAACCAACTGAGCCACCCAGGCATCCCTGACTTTTGTCCTTTTAAAAATTTCTATGAGATACAGCATCTACCATCTCAGCAGAATCAACACAACTTTCCAGGCTTTACCACCAAGTAAGAGTTTTATGCTCTAGGCAAATTATAATGCAAATATGTATTACAAATAGTTGCATTCCTGAGGACAATTTGTACCTTGTATTTTCCAAGAATTTTTCCAAGATAGTTTTGTTTTTGTTGTTACAGAACCAGGCAAAATTAAATAAATTTGATGGTTTGAGGAAATAAACTTTCCAAAAAGCAAGGTAATTAAAATATTGCTGAGTCCTGAAGAAATTTTGGTGGTTGCATTATTTCTGCATTTGAGAAATTCACGACTTCAGACCTTAATGGAAATTCGACTTCATCTTCCCTTCTTGCCAATATTCAAACCCTCTCACCCTCTGCTTTGTGTAAAAGTGTTTCCCGTCAACCTCTTCAGAACTATTGCTTTTGTCTCCTACTGTTTGTCCACCTCAAATCTTTTGTTGCTTCTGTTGTGTAGATAAGCAACTCCAATTATACCACTGCCATTTAAAGAACCCACTCTGCACTGATTCATCCCACCTTATTCCTTTTCTCTCCAATGCATAATTGGTAAAAAACAAACAAACAAACAAATAAATACATAAATCTCACTTCTCCCCAAACTGTTTTGAACCCCTCTTCTTTATTACCTTTATCTGTCTTGTGAAAATAAATACTCCTACCCTGCCATGCCTTTACTTTTTCTCTAATGTCCACCTGAAAGGTATGATGGGGTCAATGTTCTCTTTACCTCATACTGTTGCTTTTAAGGACATTTAAAGTATCGTGTTAAACAATATATACTTACCAGATCAAGTCTATTTCATTTTTCTGTAATAGTCTTTTAGAACTGGTCTTGGCATTGTCCACTCATTTACACGTTTCTCCTTCTGTTTGTTCATGGCATCAATTTTATCCACTGAAGCACCCCATTCTGTGCAAAATTACTGTCTTGTGGCTCATCAGGCTGGAAGTAACCATTAGAAGGTGCCATATCCTCTCTGAGATCTCTAACTCAGCACCTTTTCTCTTCAACCATTGGTTGCTTTCAATTTAATACTCCCACTCAGCTGCTCCACAACTTAATAAGCAAATTTTATGATAACAGATTTCTATAGCTGTAACCTTTTTCCTCTCCTGTAAAACTTTTGGCTCAATTACTTCAGTACCAGCAGAATCAAAGACTCCCCCCACCTCCACCATGTTCCTGAAACTTTTCAAGCCACTGATGTCAATTCCCAATCAGAATTCCTTCCTAGTAGCCATTGCCTAAGTTCCCCTAACAAGCCCACAGAGTAATCCTTAGGAAAGATACAGAACCATGGCGAACTAAACAATTACAGACTCTTGTTTTCCATTTTTAGCTGGCCTCTGCCATTGTTTGGTGCTCTGATTATTCATGTATAATTAATTCCGCAGTGAATTCTGCATACTTCCTAGTCTATGTCTGCTGAAGGGTTACTGGAAGTCCTCAATCTCATGATTCTCCGATCCGCATAGCTGGCATTTAGATTTATTATATAGAGGTGAGTCTATTAACATGGTATAACAGTCTACTATTAGACTGTTATACTGGTATTATATAGAGATGAGTCTATTAACATGGTATAACAGTCTACTATTAGACTGTT
This sequence comes from Vulpes lagopus, assembly GCF_018345385.1. Taxonomy (NCBI): domain Eukaryota; kingdom Metazoa; phylum Chordata; class Mammalia; order Carnivora; family Canidae; genus Vulpes; species Vulpes lagopus. Next base: position 32,633,540 of record NC_054846.1, read on the forward strand.
ATACTGGTATTATATAGAGGTGAGTCTATTAACATGGTATTAACAGTCTACTAACATGGTATGATTTGAGAGCAGGCTGGAGCTGAAAAACAATCCACACCAGAAGATACTAACATATGTCAGAGTGAGGCAAAAAAGGTTACAACCAGTGCAGCCCATGAAGACAAAGAGCTTGAGAACTTTTCAGTCTGAAAGGATAGAAGTATTCTAGGTCATCAGTAGGAGGAAGGATGTTCAGTAAGGTAAAATAGATCCACCTCGAGGGACCTGGTGAGAATCTGAAAGCCATAGAAAAGGGATCTGAAATATAACCTTGGGAACATGGGGTAGGGACCAGCTCCAAAGCAAGTGAATGCATTATTAAGCAAAGCCTGAGACACAGGGCTCAGAGGCAAGAATGATCTTGATGCCAAATAATGTCTTCTGAGGTCAGGAGAGCCTAGAGCTAAACCACTCCCAGGAGGCAGAGGGTGAACTAGAGCCACAATAAGAGTGGAAATAATCCTGTGGTGGGAGGCAATAGGAATGATAATAAGAACAAAGTAATGAAGAGAATTGAGTCAAATAACATCTTGGCACATATTCCTTCATACTCTTCCCCCCATGTCTTTGCATCAACACATATTTGTATCTTTTTAAAAATGTTCTTCAGATTCACAGAGAAAATTCCTCCAAATAAAACTGTTTTGTTTGTTTCTTCAGAGAAGGCATTTGATCTTGAAGAGTTCATGGAGGATTTCTTGAAGTGTTTTCATTTTTTCTGTTAAAGAGCTCTGTCTTTCATCAGTATGGACTCATTATGATTTCAGTTATCCATGCATATGGTATTTTAAGGGTCATACTACTAAGAAGAAGACAACCAGGGAATTTGTTATGATATTGCCATTTTACTGATGTAGGATGGAAGATGGTCTCAATTTAAAATCATTGAGTTGCTCTTATCCTGAGCTGTGGTTTCATATGAGTTCTGTTTTGTTTGACTTCTAATACTTGATACCATTCACTTGGATTAGAGTATCAAAATCCTTCTGCATAGCTAGAGAGGTTTGTTGGAAGGTAACAAATAGCAAAAAAAAAAAAAAAAAAAAAAAAAAAAAGGATCAGAATTATAGGGTGTCACTGTGTCTCTAGCAACTGAGGCTGCAACAGCCAGTCCACTAATCTTTTATTTGTAAAACCCACAATATTTTATTAAGAAAAACAAAGGTAATTTCCACCTGGATTATAAATCATACCTTTCTCCTTTCTTCTAGAACACTGTTCTTACAATGCTCTTCCTAGAAGTCTCATATGGGTTCCTGACCAGCCTTCAATTTCCTCTGCCTTTCCCCACCAACGTGAAATAAAAGTCCTTTTGTTTATTTGCTTATTTGACTGTGCTTCCATTTTAACTCTCTTTTTCCTCTTTCCTGGCAACTTTTAGGTCAAGTACCTGCCATTGTCAGACAGTCTTGAAGAAATCATACTAAGTCATTTCAACCTCTATCTTTAATATAAAAGAGTTGGGTGATGAACCTTAAATGTCTTCTTATAAGGAAGTTCTATCACTTTAGAAGTATGTTTTTAAAGATTTGCAATTCTAGAGAATTTTTTTTTCTAGAGAATTTTTGTAACTGAATCCTACACAAGAGATAACTTGGTTAAATTCCCTATTTTATAAAGAAGAAATTAATTATTGTTTGGGATATAGTATGTGACCGAATGATATCTTTTTTCTTATTGATTTATACTTTCCCAATTCATAACATCAGTATGTAATACATGAACTATTGAATTGGTATTAGTAGCATTATTTTTAAGAAAATGAAGTATAGTTCTCTAAATACATAGAGTGTAATACTACTCTATCAATATTATACTTTTTTGTTCAAGGTATTTTGAAATTTAATACCTGCCATAATTGCTGACTAAAACTTCAGTTTGAGAAATGTGGGCATCTGTTGTGCATGTCAATTATGATAGCAGCAGGTATAAGCTATTTAGACCTATTTACTTCTTAGCTGTGTAGAACAGGGGATCAAAGAATGTCAAAAATATCCAACATGAAAAAAAAAAGAAAAAATATCCAACATGTAACAGCACTTACTATATGTTCAGGTGGTGTCTTTTATACACATATTATATCAACTTAGTCTTCACAACAACCCTAAGAGATACCTATTTTAGAGATGAATAACCACAGGCTCAAAGGAGTCAAGTAGCTTGCCCTAGGTATGTGGAAAATTTGGAATTCAAATACAAGCAGTACAGGCCACGTTTTTCTTCCAAGATTCCTTTCTTCTGTCTCACTCCAGGATCCTCTTTTCTGTCCCTCTCCAAGCTTTGCTTGTCTCTTCTCTGCTTGATGAACACAATGTCTGTCTCACTTCAGCAAGATGGCCAGCTATGATCCTGACTGAAAGATAGAAACTGTCCCTTATCTCCAGGTGAAAAGTTCCAAGAGGGAAAGTAGTCAGGTTACCCGGATCTCTGTAGCCAAGAAAATGTGGTGCTGTGAGCATCTAGGTTTCCGTCACATGACAAGTTTTTATCCTTCGGGAATCCATTCCACTAAAACCACTTAAAGATAAGTACTAATATTCATTATAGCCATCTTTGATGTAGATTCTAATGGGTTAAATGCGAATCAAGAATGGTGAGAAATGAATTTACCCCGTTCTCTGTTTTTGTTTTGCTTTGTTTGTTTCTGGCGAGTGTCATTCAAATCCAGTTTGGGGAGCTAGAGAGAAACTAGACCAGGTTCCTTGGAGTTCTCAGTTAATTCAACCAACACAGCTCTTTTGATCTGGCTCCAGGAGTTCTTGTGGATCCAAATCTTTTGTGGTCTCAAAGAATAAGCTTAGTATAGAGTACCTGCCTCTCCATATATTGAGAGAGGGGAAGGGAAGGGTTTTGGTATGCCTTATGAGTGTTTTTCACCTTCCGATGTTTTCAGGATAAAAACTTAGTAAAGAGTTGTATTTTTTCCTCAATTTCCATAGGCATCAGACTAATGTTTCCTCGAGTAGAAAATGACAAAAAGACATATTTTTCTTAAATCACAGGATGCTTGGGCTTCACACAATTTATTATTTATGTATTATACAGGTTACTGAGTTCTGTTTGCTCAAGAATACTATGCTTATTAAATGAGATGATGTACGCAAAGAACCTAGAAATAAGAAAAACATCAATATAGGTTTTCTTTTTTTTCTGTAAGACTAGATGTGGGTGGAGAAAGGATCAGTCATCAGGATTCCTTTCCTATTTCTAATTTGATATAGGTCACCTCCGCATACTTGTTCCCAAAGTTTCCAAAAACATTAAGTCCAATATGATGCCAAGGTCAGTGGTTTACAAAATATGATTTCCCAGATTAGTACCATCACCCATACCAGGACACTTAGAAATGCAGATTCTGGGGTCTAACACCCAGACAAAGTAACTGAATCAGAAACTCTGGGGTAGTGGGGCCCCAGCAATGTTTTAACAAGCCCTCCAGGTCATGCTTATGTCTACTGACCTTAAAAACCACTGCCAGCGGGACTTTGTCTCTCCCTTTTGCAGGGCCTCCTTACCTGGCTTCAGTGATAAGTGACTGCCTTCTTTACTAATTAGTATCTAAATAGAAATTTATACCAGAGAGTTAACAATCTATCCCATATGATTCTCTTCTCAAACACAGAAGGTATCATCAGCTCTTTGACAGAACTGGGGAAATATTTCTTGCCTGAGCTATTTTGTGCTTGCCAATGACACTCTGATTTGACATCAATACTATGTTCCCTGCATCTCGCTTGTGTTTTCCCTTTGGGGACTGCTATGGTCTGCTTTAGTGGCTGATCCATAAATTCAATGAAAGATGTTTGATTTCTTGTTGGGTGGAGCTCCCAGAGTTCATCCTTGCACTGCCCATGTAAAATATAATATTCAAACAGTGAAATAGGTTATTGAGGGTCATTCTGGGGGACTACTCTGGGCAATTTTCAGGAATGCCCTGTCAAGGCCCTATTCATCATTTGTTTCTGACAGTATGTCTCTAGTGTATTATTCATAAATATTCGATTGCCTTGCAGGCTAGAAATCTCCCAGTAGATGATATAAGATGCCATGTTTTTGTACCAACCAGTCGGATCACCACTCATAAAAACTATTGTACACCTTCCCTTTGATACAGTGTACTCAGCTTAGACTCAATACACCACAAGGCCCCATGGTAGACAGGCAAGCCTTGTTGATTCAGGTAGAATTAGTTTCATTGTTACAACAGTTGAAGTTATGCATCATTATTCATTCACTCGAGTTTTAAGAGTGAGTCCATACTTACTAAGTAGCTTAATAGCCTGATCATTTGCAAATAAGTAGTTCAACAATGCATACTTTTCTGTTGTAAAGGACAAACATCAGCTGCATATTTACATTAGGTCTGTATTACAAGGTCAGCCTGTATCCAGTGATTTTGTTTGCAAATCACACTCAGTTGAGTTACTCCAAGAAAAATATTGAAGTAGAACATAGGAATCCATTTTCCAATGTCCTAGCTAGGATGTCACAGTGCTTTTATTGCATCATTCAAAAACTTGTGCAAAAGTTCCTTTCAGTTGTGAACTTGGGGTTTAGAAGTCTATGTTGAGTGTGTATACATGTAGTGAAACCAGCCTTTGAGCACTGAATTATGTTCCAGGTATTGACTATACAGCTGAAGGGATGCTGCGGGGAAGCATCTTATGGGATAATTTGGAGGTGGGATGGGTTTGACAGTAAACCAGACACACCTTTGGGTGCAGATGCTTTGAAGTCTGACAATGCTGACAGTGGGTAACTGGTCCACATGACGTTCCTATCAAGTGAGGATCATGTAGGCCGTCCTTTCATGAGGATTTAGCCCCCACACAGCTCCTGTCATTCAGTTCTTCATTCTTTGGAAACATCCAGGACTCAGCTTTACTCATGCATGTTCTCCAAGTTTGGGGCTCCCAGCATTCAGGCTCTCCTCCAAGATCTTCCCTTCTTCTGAGACTGTTTTGGCAACCTATACAAACTTTTTTTTTTAGCCCTTTATACAAAAACACTCTTCTCTCCTCTTGTCTTGTGGTTCTTTCTCAAGAATAAGGTAGATCCTCTATCTGTTCAAACTTGAACCCGGATTATTATTAGCAACAAAACCGCCTCCTCCGCTCCACTAGAGGGCGGTGAAAGCTCAATCTTCCTAAAGACCATTGTTTGACACCCTATGGCTAGTCTTGGGGCTCTCAGGTGACTTTAATCAGATATCTTGTTCTAGAGGGTGTTCAGGAGTAGGAATCAGATGCAATATAAGCTTCTATTTTATTTGGAGAAATACTTTATTCTTGAAATCTGGCGAATAGGCTTTTCTACCTGCAGCCAATATATGAGCAAAGGAAGCTATGGATGGCCTAAGTGTACTATCAAAGGATTCTGAGTGCACTGCATGAAAACTTCAGCCAATGTACTTCTTAGATATTGGCTGCAGCACCCTCCCTGAGCACAGTCACTTCTAAAAGAAACTGTCTCTATGTCAGCACTGGCTGCTAAGCTGTCACGTATATAACAAATGGTCCCTTGACTATAGGCTGACTAGGCAACAGTGACCTCTGTGGCCTGACTTGAAAAGATGACTCAGGCATGTCCAGTTCCTGCTTCTGTAAACTTAAATTTGGAACAAGAAACACATAAAATGTTTTCCAGTTACTCGTCAGAGTTTAAGGTGAAAGTTATAATACAGAGAAGGCCCAGAGGAGCCGTGATGGGCAAACTGAAGTTCCAAGGAAGCATAAGATAAGGAGGAAGCTGCTGTGGTGTGGAGAAGCAGATGCCACCTGGGGTGAAAAGAGGAGAAATAGGTGATTGGAGCTTCCCATGGGTTTCCACTTATAGTACATGCGTATCTTTACATAACAAGATATGTACTCTCAACCAGTTTTGACTTTAAGAACTCAGCTTCTTTTTGATATATTTGAAATAGTCATTTGATCCTTTTTGGGTCATTCTATACCAGGTTTCTCTTGTTCCTCTTTGTATTCAAAACTTTATTCTGCCAAAGGCCTTCCCTCAATAATTAGAACGAAAACTTTTTGACATCTCTTTTCTTACTGCTGGAAACAGCACCACCTTCCCAGCACTCTGATGATGGATGGCCCTTGCCAAATAGTCTTTCTGTAGAAGTCTGAAAGACTCTTTTTACCAGGGAGATGGAGAATTTGGTTGATTTATCACAAGATGATCCACTTAACTGGTGATTCCACTACTGAGAATCTCCTGGAATAATCTTCCTCTTTTTAGTTTTTACTTTTGAAATTGTTTTAATTGAAAAGTATTTGATATATGACATTGCATGTGAATGTAAGATATACAACATGTTGATTTGATGCATTTATATATTATATCTGCAACTGTAGTGACAATTTAGGATTCTACTGCATCATACAATTACCATGTCTTTTTCAGTGATTGGAATAATTAAGATCTAGGGGTTTAAGGCTGGCTTCTTTGAGGAATCCATCAGCAATCTGTCTTCTCAGGTCTTTCCTGAGCTGGCCAAGGGTTATAGACTTTTATTTCACCCCTCTCATTTCCAGAGGAAGAGAGATTAACTCACTTGTTCCTGCAGGTTCCAGATTCACACTATATGCCTACTTCCTTAACTTTGAATATACTAGCTAAGCTCAGGATGGAAGAGTCCCCTGGACATTCTTTTTGTCACTTGTGCCCTTCAAACCACTTTGACCTCTAGTAGGGAGAAGCCATAGACAGTCTGTACCTAGATCTATGTCATAACTTCTACATATTCCTTATTCTAGGAGTCAGGCCCACAGATTCAATCTTCTTCAGTGAATAAAGATCTTAAAATAAAATACCATTGTAATTCACCACACAACTATTGTCTTGGCCCTGATCATATCATGACTGCCTTTTAGGATTCCTTTCAGTAAACACTGGGAAAGAGCCATATGTTGTATATTTGGCCCCTTTTATTTTGTCCAGATTCAACCTGTATTATCAGTAGTATGAGATGAAAAATAGGGCTCTAACTGCTAGAGTGTGCCATGGTAAAAATATGAGGAAGCTCATATTGAGATACAGAGTAGTTTACATGACAAGCAAAGCCTTAAGTCAGGAGTCCATTGAAAAGGGGCCGGTAATTTGAAATAAATTAATTTGAATGTAGAGAAGCAAATGATCTTTAAACCATTGGCAAATCTGCAGTATGGGATTTTCTTTTTTAGCAAGAGATTATTTTATAAGAATGCTACCTGCACTATTTTAAAAGCTCTCTAACTGATTTGTCACATTTACTTTCTGGTCGCGTGATCCACTTACCACAATGATATATATTTTTTACCAAAATATAGAGGAGATCAAGTCAATTATGTTTTCAGAAACTGCAGTGGCTTTCCATTGTTAAGTAAGACCACCACACACATCCAAGGTCATTTTAAGTAACTCGATTAATCCATCCTCTAGATTGTGTCCCCCAGCTCTTTTTAAAATGCAAACCTCACCTTATATTACCAACTTAAGTTAACTACTTAATGATGACCAGCACCTACTGAGTAGTGAAGCTGAGGCCCAGATGCATAGCTGTTCACAACCTAAACTGCCTGAGGGTCCCCTAACAAAGAAATTTGGCCATGTCTCTATTTTTTATGATAATCCTTTGTCCAAAATAGTCTTCCTTTTCTCTTTGAATAGTTTCCTTTCATTCCTCAATACCTGGCTTATGGAGTATGACTCCATACTGTTTTCTTTAATTATTACTCTGGTGTGGCAAAATGATGTGTATCTTCCTCCCCCAAATTGAAATTTTGAAATCTCTTATCTTTGTGTTCCTAGCAGGGCTATGTGTCCAGCAGATTCTATGCTTCACCGAAGGACTTGTGCTGGGGACAGTGAGAAGAGAGTGTTTAGCTGTCACAGTCCTTTCCGGGAATAACTCAACTGTGGAAAGCCACCTTGGCCAAAGTCATGTCCCTTTCAGGGTTCCTCATTCAATGAATATTTAACAAAGGGCATAAATGTATGGCCATTTGCTTTAATTTGGGACAACTCTCTAGGCCAGGCTAGCTTTAGAGCTTCCTGTGGAATCGCCCACGCTTGCTGTTGGACATGCAATATGCTCCTTGACTTTTCTCTCCACCTTATCCCTCTTTCTTGTTCTCCCTTTCTCAGGTGTTGACATCAAGGCACTGCCTCATGATCTGCACAAAACATTCCACCTCAGACTACTTACTGAGGAATTCAACTTGTAATTGGTGTCAAGAACGATCTAAGGAGGCAGGAGACACCTGGGAGTTTTGCCACTGGAACATTTGCTGTCCGGCTAGTAATAGAACCCCAACACTGGTATTTGGGTGGGCACAGGTAGCCTCTGGCAAAAAGTTACAGTCTAACATCTTGTAATACTTCCACTGACATGAATTGGAACGCTCTACTAGTTTAGTAATAGAAGGGAATAAATGTGTTAGTGGGTGCATTTTGTCAATAGTTTGAGAAATATGTGGAAAACAGTTCATTAGAAGGTCTGTGAAACTGAGTGGCTCCTTCTGAGTTTAAATGACTCTCCAGAAAATGATAATAAGCTGAAAGTGATTAATCACCAATTGAAAGCTAATATGAAAGTCGGAGGGTCATTTTGGTAGGATATATAAAAGCTCCCATTTCCTGTAGAAGGAAGGCAGAGTACACTGAAAGCCAGACCAGAGACTTCATCATTAGAATAACTGAGCTAAAAGAAAGCTCAACTCTCAAACAAGGCAGGTCTGCTATGGTTCAGGGCCCCTATTGGGAAATAATGGCATCATCACATTGGGATAAGAGCATCTGTGTTAATGCTTTGACTAAAAATTTAATCCCTAAATTCATCTACTATCTTGGAGGCGATATAAATGATCCACCCCTCCCTATCAAAAGCTAGATCTCCCCACTTTCTTGAAGACACTGCAGAGTCTCTTCTACAGCAGACTTTTGCATACCTTTCTTCTAGCCCTACCCCCCACCTTCCCTTTTAGCCACTAAGTCTGTTACTAATGTTAAGTAACAGAATAGCCCAAAAAGGGGATCTTTTGAGCCTGAGAAAAGAGGAGAGTATATCCTAGAGAAGCTTCAAGACCTAGAAGCTGGAAAGTACACTTGGGAAGTGGATTTCTGGGGCATTTGATCAAGGGAGCTAGAAGACAAAGACTGATAAAAGAGAGTTTATGACTTAGGAACATTTTCTCAAGATATAAGATTTAATACTATGAAGAAAACCCCAGAGAGATGGTGCAAACTCCCTATTATGATGGCACCTGGACATATGACAAAAGTGCTATACTAAGTGAAGTTGAGATTGCTAGAATTGCCATAGCTGGTGGTATAAGAAGGGATTAAAATGCCCAGGGAAGTGGGCATGGAAGAATGGAAATACTATGCACAGTTTGAAGACCCAACGGATGATTACTGATGCCCAGGGGATAAACATTTTACCATGGTCATATAGAGTAATCTAGTAAGGAAGGCACCAGAGTGACACAGAAGTTCAGTGGCAGTTCTCTCATGACTGTAGAAAGGGGAATGATAAAACTTGAAGACAGAAATCTGGTGATAGCACTTCACTGTCGGAAGCTATAATTAATTATAATGCAATTTATAATGAGATGCAATTATTATAATGAGTGGCAAGATCAGATGGTCAGACATGGGGCCTGACTCATAGAGAGTTGTGGGAATGGTCAGTAGAATATAGAATCCCTAAGGGAGAAAGAGATGGTACAGCTATTCAATTTATGCATAATTAGGAGGTGAAGGGTTGTTGTCCTAGTAAAAGTAAGGACCCCTTGCTGTATTATGTGTCTATTCCTGATGTAAAGAATTCACACAAACTTAGGAGTTTAAAACAACACAAATTCATTATTTCACAGTTCAGTCAGTCTGAATTCTGGGTACAGCAAGGCTTACTTTATTTTTTTATTTTTATTTTTTAAATATTTTATTTATTTATTCATGAGAGAGAGAGAGAGAGAGAGAGAGAGAGAGGCAGAGACATAGGCAGAGGGAGAAGCAGGCTCCATGCAGGGAGCCTGATGTGGGACTCGATCCTGGGACTCCAGGATCATGTCCTGGGCTGAAGGCAGATGCTCAACTGCTGAGCTACTCAGGTGTCCCAAGACTCACTTTAGAGTAATTTTTGCTTAGAGTCTCACAAGACCCAAAACAAGAGATTGTCAGGACTGCATTCCTTTCTAGAGACTCTGGGGATGAATCGGCTTCCAACCTCATCCAGGCTGTTGGCCAAATCCAGTCCTTCATGATTATGGGAATGAGGTTGTCATTTGTTTACTGGCTGTCAACTGGGGGTCACTCTTAGCTCCTAAAGGTGACTCTCTTGTTCCTTCATAATGTGATGCTAATACGCTCTGTACTGGGCATTAAACTCTACTCTTCAATATGCATTCCTCCCAAAAGACCAGGTTAAGCAATCAGGGCTCATCCTCTGGGCTGAGTAGGTGCCAACCCTATCACTACCTTCACAGTGTGCTCTGAATCCAATCACTTCTGATCTTCACCACTATCATCCTCTCTAAGTCACAGTTCCTTTATCTGTCCTTCTACCCTAGCGTCTTATCTCTACTTCTGCACTCACCCCAATAATTGATTCTCTGCAAGCAGAATGATCTTTTCCAAAATATAAATCAGATCATACCACTCTTCTCTTCAAAACCATTCAGTGCCTCCCTTAGATTAAAATCCAGCATCCTTACCAAAGCCTATAAGATCCTTCATGATCTGCCTTCCTTGTTGACTTTCTAATTGAGTTCCTTACATACTCTATTTTTCTTATTCTGTCCTAGCCACTTTGCCTTCTACAGAGTTTCTTGAACATACCAAGCTCATTCCTGGCTCAGGGCTTTGGATTTGTTCTTCTCTCTGTATAGAAACAGATTTCCTCAGATATTCACACAGCTCCCTCCTTCAGTTCACTCAGGTGTCTGCCTAAAAATCACTTCCTCAGACATTCCTTCTTTGCCCATCCAACCTATAAAATATACCTGTTCTTGCTTGTCTCTGACTCTACTGTGTTTTTGTTCATAGAACTTGTCATAATCTGACATTATAAGTTTTGATAATATGTGTGCTTTTGGTTTCCCCAACTGGAATATAAACCCTTTGAGGATAAGGGTTTCATTTAGTTTAATGCCGTAGTATTTGAAAATACCTAACAGTGCTTGGCAATATTAAGGGTTCCCTCGGTATTTGTTAATAAGCCATTCAGCAAGTGGTCCAAATTTGATCAATGACATGTGAAGGGAAGTTTATTAAGTGTCTTCTGAGGAAGTCTTATCATTGCTAAGATAGACCCACAGGAAGAGACAAGATTCTCTTGCATTCTCTATTCTTCCTCCGGATGTGGTTGAAAATGTGAGTCTTAGACTTGCCTCAGCCACTTTTGAATCAGCCCAAGGAAGAAACCTAGGCAAAGACTGAAGGATGTGAAGAAGTAAAAAGATCCTGGGTTCTTGGTGATCTCAGTGACCCACTGACTTAGATCTATTGAAACCATCCATCCCTACTAGGAGTGTGTAGTTGTGTAACCTCTTATGCCAGTGTTCTTAAGGATAGCATGTCATTCATGATCTCCTTCCTCACAGCCAAGAGCAATCTGGCTGATGCATGGCCCTTTTCTTACCCTTCCTACTACACAATTCCATATACCTGACTCTTCAGACACATTAAAACTCCGGATGTCCAGGTAACTGTTCATCTTTGCTTTTGCTCAGCTATCCCTGGCTTCTACACATGTAAAACACTACTCAGCCTTAACACTTCCTCTTACGTGATCCAACTCAGAAGTTTCACTCCCTTTCATGCTTTCCCTCACTGCTGCATTATAATCACTCTCTGATAACCTTATGACTCTTTGCTTATTATTTACCTCGCTCCTATTAATTCAAGCTTCATGCTGCAGTTATTTCTACCCATTATTACCTCCATTCGTTCAATTAGTCATTTATTCATTCACCAATTGTTATTGAGCATTTATGGCCAGACTTTGTTAATCCATCAGTAAACAAAACATATAAAAATTTCTGCTCTAATAGAGCCTATGTTCTTGTTGGTGAGGATGAGAGTATTCATTCAATAAATTAATTAATTAAATAAATTAAATGGTACTTCATGGAACACATAGTTTGTAGAAAAATAAAGCAATGGTGGGTATATAAATGATATTAAACAATCTAGCATGAGAGAGCCCTAGTAACTCTCTTCCAAGGGGCTAATTTGGGATTCAGGGTCTCTCATCTTTTATCTCTACCTCCCTACCACCTTCAACACTCTCATAGTCATCCTGGACATCAACATTTAGCTGGTAGATGAGGAAAATGAGTGGGTAGAAGGCATACTGACACTTAACCATCTAGGTCAGGAAGGGACATGTATTACTTACAATCATTCATTGTAACAATGCAATTAGTTAGATTTCATTGGCAATATCTATTCACGTGATCCACCTACATGCAAGAAGAGCTAGGAAGACATCTCCCAATATATTTCTATAATGTAGAAGGGTAGCACAAGGGTTGCTATGAATCATCTCATCTAGAATCTAATTCTTAAATACCAAAATACATCTTTCATATAAAACACTACCTCAGAAGAGACAATCCAAAGTTAATCTAGTTACTGTAATTAGCTCAAAGTCCAGGATTTCTGAATGATTTAATCAACACTCCATTGAAATTGTGATTGGCTCCATAAAACAACATATGAACTAAAAATGAAGTTACCTAAACCTCCTTTCATCCCAACATACATACTCAACCAGTATACAATGATAGAAAAGGGACAGGTAAGACCCTTGGGAACATCCACTGAATGGCAATGGGAGATACATAGTAGCTATCCTTGACAAAGAGAACACCCTGCTTATCAGACATTGGGAAGATGCCTAGTATGGAGACAGGGATAGTTCCTAGACTACCAGTGTACATGTGGGGGAAAGGTTGCAATTTTAAAAAGGGATAGAAGTGTTTCAGGAAGGTAGTTCAGCACATTTGCAAGGTGACATATGAGCAAAGATGTGAATGAGTTGAAGCAGTGAGCCACCTACCCAAGACAGAAGTACCCTCATTAGTTTGAGGAATAGTTAGAAACCGTTATGCCCAGAACAAAATGAGTACAATAGTAAAATAAAGAACACATCTTCAGCACCTCACCCTACCCCAGGAATCCAGCACAGCCACTCAACTGCTGAACTTTCAATAAGCAATTGCTGAAAGGGCATTTTGTTTTTACCAACTAATTGTTTTTATTGGTTGAATTAAAGATCATGCACATTAAGAATTAAAAACCTGGGGCAGCCCTGGTAGCTCAGCAGTTTAGCGCCGCCTTAAGCCCAGGGCGTGATCCTGGAGACCTGGGATTGAGTCCCACATCGTGCTCCCTGCATGGAGCCTGCTTCTCCCTCTGCCTGTGTCTCTGCCTCTCTCTCTCTCTCTCTCTCTCTCTCTGTTTCTCTCATGAATAAATAAATAAAATCTTAAAAAAAAACAAACCTGTCATTTAATATTTTAATAGTATGTAGAGGCCCAGCATTTAGACTTGCATGCTTTAGTCTTTATCCCATCTCAGCATTAACTCCAGATGTCAGATGCATCATCTTGAGACTAGTAGATATCACAATCATACTTAGAGGTAACATAAGCCAAGTTGCAAGATGAATGATCCTGAGAGATACTCCCTTTGCTGATGCTTTTGACTCTTACTCTGGACTGATAACTGCTGTTCATATCATAAGCAACATGCTTAATTGATTAGTTGATAGGTTTAGTCTTGGCCACACCAGGTCCATGGTAACATTAGTCATCAAGTGTGGGCCTTGGTGTAAGCCCATGTCTGCTTCTACTGAGTCACCATATCATGGTCATTCTTTTCTCCATTCTGTTCCAATAGCATCACTCTGGGCATCTGGCCAAGAACTAGATAATCTTTTATCATTGCCTCAGAGAGCCCTATATTGTTCCCATTGTCTATTGTGAGGAGTGGAACAGAGCTGCCTGCCAAGATATGTCTCCAGGACTATTCCACACCATCCAAGACAATTCTGGCCTAGTTGATTAAGACTGCATCGTAAGTCTGGGCATCTGTACTTGGTCATCAATTCCTGTAGGTTAGGGTCACCTCAATCTATTAAGGAAAGTCTAATCACATTTTGGCCCAGAGTGTTTGGATCCCCTCTCATGATTTTCTGTGAATATGTATATACCCTTATTAAGTACCCATCATACTTCCCCCCTCCTTTTTTTTCAGGAAAAAATGGCTGCCTGATTGCTTTACAACCTCATAATTAAGAAATCATTCAAGAAACTCTTTTCAAAATCAAAGATCTGTTTCAAGGTGTTTTGCTCTCACCAAGCTAAACAGAGAGAAGCTAGACACCGTTAAATAGCAGCTACTCTAGTTAAATCACACTCATTAAAATGGTTTCTTTTATATACTGCCCATTTCTGTATATATTCTAATTAAAAGTTTTTAAAAACAAATTCATAGAAAATATATTTTGATTGCTATAAGCTTTCCAAGAAGAAAACAGAAGGATGTATGTTTGAAGGAAGTTGCATGAATGATTATATCTGTAAGAAGAAGTTGTATGCATTATTATAAAGGAACCAAATCATAATCATGTTCAAAATTGTTATTTCTAAGTTAAGCTCAGATGTGCCACTTGTGACTGTCAGGGCCCAAAGATAGGAATAGCCAATAAAATTTCATATTAAAGTCATTCTGGATAAGCATACTGGTTTTATCATCAGATATATTATGCAGGTTTGAGGCTGTTGCAGGAGAGTTTATTACAATAAGATATAAATTCTATAGCTCATTTTAACTTTTTAGCAAAACTCTCTAAATATAGATGACTGATAAATCTAGATATAGACATAGATGGTATGCAGAGAAAAAATGCATTTATATTTGTGCATTAAATCAACATTTATTCAATACTTAACCATAGGCTAGATGCTGTTCTAAGGTACCGGGAATGTGTTTGTGAACAAGAAAAGCCCATTTCCTCGTAGAGTTTCTATTCTACTCAGAAAGAAAGACAATAAATATATAAACAAATAATGTAAGAATGATGAATGAGAAAGATGTTACTGAGTTAATATGATCAGAGAAGTACTATAAGGAGATAACACTTGAATTCAGACTTAATGTTGAAAAGGATTTAGTCATGTGGATAATTCCAGAAAAAACGATTTCAAAATGGAAAAAGTAAATGATCCAGAATGTAGTTATAGGTACCATTACACCAAGGAAGCTTCAAATGCTTTCAATTTCTTTAAGTAAATATATAGGGTCATATTTAACCTTAGCTCCATCTTTCAAGAAAAATGTATCCTCAGGTTATTATCACAGAATTCTCCATAAAACTTATCACTGTCACTGTGGTTTTGTAGCCGATACTCTTTTGGATGTTTGGATGATTCAGCTGCTACCCTCCATGGCCTCCACAGAGGTGACCATGTGACACCGCTCTGGCCAATAGAATATTAAAACAACACCAACAACAAACTGAATGGGGCTTCCTAGAAGGCTTTTGCTTCTCTGAGTAAATGGCTTTTGTTCATCTGTAGTTATAGATATCTGTGAGATGAAGAACATGAAAAAAAGCCAAGTAGATCATGGAGATTCTGGACACTACTAAGATGAGGACCTATCACCATTAGCTGTCAAAGTCCAGATTCCATATTATGTGTAAACAAGTAAATCTTTATTCAAACTATTATTATTTGCATATTTTCTTACTTTGAACTGAAGTATTCCTAACTGATACAAGCATGTACTATGCTCTGTCCTTGATCATATTCTTGATGACTTCTATTCATTTCTCCTTGGCTATGTCCTCACTTCAATCAAACAATTTCTTTTTCAGTGATGAGGAACTAAAACCTTGGAGAAAAAAATTAAGGATTTTATTTATTTATTCATGAGAGACACAGACAGAGAGGCAGAGACATAGGCAGAGAGAGAATGCAGGACTAGATCTCAGAACCCTGTGATCACACCCTGAGCCAAAGGCAAGTGCTCAACCACTGAGCCACCCAGGCATCCCGAGAAAATATTTAACTTTATGCTTCTTATGCATCCTCAGATTTAATGCTTGATACTATTTCATTGTGAATGATTTTAAAAACTATACTTGTTAAACACTTCCTTCGTACTTATTTCTACAAAAAAATAAGCAACATGCTTATTTTAGATATTTTTTCATAGATATAGCATTGATTTACTCTGAGAACTGAAATATACAAATTATCACCTTTCAAAATTTTATGGATTATAAAATCAGAGCTGGGAAAACTCCTCTCTAGAATTCATGAAGTGATGCTTTAGATCAGGTTTTTCATGTCTTTTGAGATGATTCTGCTTTCATACAAATTTTTCAAGAAGAATGAGTGAAGCTAGAAAAGGAAGAAGGAGGTGAGTCATTCTTTCTATCCTTGCAGAGAATACATAAGTCACTGAATTTAGCATCTTGGTTTGGTGTTCCCAAAGCATTGGCTTTCTTATATTTTTTCACATTTACATTTGAAAATAAAACCAAATAACTAATTATTTTAACAAACACTCAATCTGTCAAGTTCTTTTTTAAAGATTTGAAAAATTTCCCAGTTCTGTCAAATTTCATTATTTTATATGTCTTCTATCTGGAAATTATTGTTAATAAAGATTACTAAAACCAAATATTTTAAATATATTTCTGTATCCTTAAGTATGTTAGATAAAGTAAGAAGAGACCCAATGGTGAGAGAATAGTGAATTGATGAGTCAGAAATCTGAAGGTCAGCCTCTTTTTTTAAAAAAAAAAAAAAAAAAAAGTCTCAGACAAAGTTTACCTTTGTAAAACAAAAAACAAAAAAAAAAGTCTCAGACAAGTTTACCCTTTTAAACTTGTGTTAAACATGGTCATTTGATTTGTCTTCTACCACATATTTTCATTCAATGACTTATTTATTTTGAACCTAGAGGAACTCTATGCCAGCCTCTGTAGAAGAAAATTAGAGATATATATTTATATGATATGGCACCTCTTTTAGGCATTTTGCAATCCATCTGGGGAATAAATAAAGTATATGCTGTTTCATGAGTGGTACTTACCAAAGTAGCTGTAGAAAATCATAAAGGTCTCTTCTAGATAGGTGCTTAGGAAAAATTCAAGGCCATGTTTGAACTTTGGCCTTGATGTTTTTGAAACCACTAGGAGAGTGGATTCTAGAGTAAGGCTATTTCTGTTCAGTTTAGCTCTTCTGAAATGTATACCTAATTATTTGCAGAGATAATGATGCTATTTTATAGGGCAAGGAAAGATTTGAAGAATTTCATATATGGAAAGTCTTCTTAGAACAGTGTTCCTTGTGCTGTATGTGCTTAAACATGTTAACTATCATTTTTGCAGGAGGAGAAGTATGGTGAGCATCCTAAACAAGAGAAACCACAAGAGTAGATATCATTAGGAAGACTCAGTTGACCATTGTGTTATTTCCTACAGCTACTGCAATTCATTAGCACAAACTGAGTGGCTTATAACAAGAGACATTAATTTTTTCAGTCCTGGAGGCCATAAGTCCGATATCAAGGTGTCAGTAGGGTCGCACTCCATCCAAAGGCTTTAGGGGAAAATCCTTCCTTCTTCCAGTTTCTGGTGGCTCCTGGTGTTCTCTGGCTTGGATAACTCCAATCTCTGTCTCCATCTTCACGTGACTTTCTCCCATGTCTTCTCCCTGTCTCTTCTCCTATAGGGATACTTGTTGGATTTAAGGCCATTCTAACCCAGGAAGACCTCATCCTGAGATCCTTAATTACATCTGCAAAGATTGTTTTTCAAATAAGGTCACTTTTACAGATTCCAAGTAGACATATCTTTTAGGGGAGTCACCATTCATTCCAATACACCTATTTATAGAAATTTGAAAGTACATACAGAAAAGCTTAGGATTGGGCTAGAAAAGTAAGAAGTGGCTTTCAATGACTCCGGAAAAGGTTAATAATTTTATAGATATTAGAAATCTATTGAAAACTTGAGGGATAAAAAGCTGTAATTTGGAAAGATCAATCTGATGGCAGAGTGCAGAATTTGCTGAATAGGGAAAAATGGAGATATATGTAAGGAAACTCACAGTGAAGTTAAGACTTGGTACACGGTTATGATGCTGGAAATTAGAAAAATATTTTGAGGCATAAATGTAAAGACTTCAATGAAAAATTGGTTTTAAGTGGTTAATATGGGAAAAATGAAGGGATCCTCTCGGATTTAAGTGTTAGTTACTCAGAGAATGCTAGCTGCATTTTTAGAAGTAGAATTACTCCCAGAGAGGGAGCTCTAGTGAGGAGAAAGTGATTCACATTTTTGTGGGCATATTGAATTTGTGTTAGGAATTCAGGACTATAACCCAGAAAAGAACGACTTGAGATAGAGCTTGGAGAGTCATTTTATAATTATGATTCATGAAACAATGAGATTAGATGATGTTCCTCAGAAAGTTTATAGCCAAAGGGTTTTAGAGACTTTGTTCAGAGGTAGTCCTTAAAATGCCATATATGGTAATGTTATTTGGGAACCTGGATGACAAAAGAGAGAAACTGTAATTTAAGTCTTATTCAACCATTCTGCCAAAACTCATCCATATAAGATAAGACAAATACAGCGACTTGCCTCCTTATTCCATCTTTATTAGGCTAATGGCCTAACTTCAACTGGCTTTGTTTCTGGGCTATAATGACTCCAGCGACCATGGTATCTGGTCATCTCAGCAAAAGCTCAGCAAAAGCATTCTGTCAACATTTTGGGTCATTTCAATCCATCATCTTGATAAAGGTCAAGCCTGCCAAAAAACAAAACAAAACAAAAAAAACAAAAAACAAAAAAACGTTTTTCTGTTCTCTTCACCAACATACTTGTTTTCTCTTTCTTGCAGATCAAAAATATCGATTTGCCATACTAATATGACAGTTGATATAAACTTTAGAACATCATTCAGTATTAATAGCATTAGGATATGCTTTGCCAATAGAGTAATACTTCTTTTATTAAAGAAAATCTACTCTTCTATTTACTACATTGTTGTTGAGAGCTATATCAGAGATTTTCAAAAGTATATAATCTATAGAGAGGAAAGATCAGTAAATGATAAATAAATAAATAAATAATATATATTACTAACTAAAATGATGTCATTGGCTTGGCACAAGAGGGGACAGGAAAGTTGAAGGAGGTTTAGGAAAAAAGAGGTAGAGATGCAAGAAAATCTGCAGTATGGACACTTAGCAGGCTCATAGGCAGAAAGGACTGTCTCCACACCAGCATTTTTCAAAGTGTGATTTTTTTTTTGTTTGTTTAGACTGCTAGGGTTTGATAAAAAAGTAGATATCTGGACCCTAATTCTGAGGATTGTTATTCTCTTTCTGAGGGATTCCTATTTGCTCTGTCACTGTGGAAACATTACTCTAAAAGTCCTTTAGGAGAAGCCAGTGAAGAAAGAGCCCTTGGCTACTCAACAGCCAGGAGTGGCCTGAAATAGGCAGTTAGAGCAGTGGCTGCCTCTCCTGCCCTCCAGTCATTCTCCACTGAGAACTGGCTCAGCCTGATGGGAAGCAGGATCTTCTTTCAGACTGCAGTCACCCTAAAGAAAAGGTTAAGTGAGCTTTACCTGCAAAGCCAAACAACTGATCCTAATATGACTTTCCAGTCCCCACAGCTCATCTGAAGTCTGAAATTCCTTCAGTGAATGAAATTCTTTAACCCTTGCAGATCATAAAGAGATATGGAACCGCTTAAAATGAATATGTCTTCAATGGGGGGCAAGGAACTGCTATCAAAGTATGAATTAGATTGTGTGAAATAAGGAAAAATAAGCTTACATTTTGATAGAGGGGGAAAGTTAACAAAGACCTGGAGGGCAACAGATAACTAACTTGGCATAATAGGGAAAAAATGGGCATTAAAAAGAGACATAGATCCCATGTTGGAATTTTGTAATGTAGAAAAGATGTTGCTCTTTCTGCACTCTCTGGTTCCCATATTATGAAGTTTTTTTTTTTTTTTTTTAATCAGCAGTACCAGGGTTGCCACAAGAATTAAATGTGACAATGTTGTCTAGGTGTTCAATGAAATATATTGGGAAGCCTGGGTGGCTCAGTGGTTGAGCATCTGCCTTCCACTCAGGGCATGATCCCGAGTCCAGGGATCGAGTACCACATCAGGCTCTCTGTGAGGAGCCTGATTCTCCCTCTATGTCTTGTCTCTCTCTGTGTGTCTCTCATGAATAAATAAAATCTTAAAAAAAAAAAAAAAAGAAAAATACTTCTTTTTTCTTTCCTGGATTTGAAAAGTGTTTTACCCCTAAAAGATTAGGACAAATTATTCGGAAAGTAGAGAAGAGTACCATGTAATCATACTTTAAAGTCTTCACATTTTGCTCAAGATGTGCCATGCAAATGCAACATAGAAAATGGCAGGTGGAGAGGAGATGACTGAGACTTTAAATATAACCTACTCCGGTACATAAGCATCATGATCTGGTTCTTGTGTGTCACCCAGCAGGAGATACGGGATAGCCAATTTTAGAATGAAGGTCCTGACTCAAGCATTTTACTTTTTTTTTTTTTAATTTATTTTTAAGTAGGCTTCATGCCCAGTGTGGGGTTTGAACTCATGATCCTGAGATCAAAAGTCACATGCTCTACTGAGTGACCAAGTCAGCCAGGTGCCCCCTGACTCAAGCATTATAAAGGCCAGTCTCACCAACTTTTTTTTTTTTAATCTCATGTCCCACTTACTTTTTGATCCTTTGACTTTCAAATCATGCTCCTCATCTAGGATATCAGACCAGGCAACTGTTTCTAAACCCAGTCCACTGGGTTAGAGAAGGTATATTGATTTCAAATGAAATGCTTTACAAACTAAAGGTCCTACAGTTCTGTGAAAAATGGAATCTTGGCAATGAATAAGCTGGGTTTCTTTTTTTCCTTAGATTTTTTTAAAGCCTAAGCTATTTGTCTCCTATGCTTTACAATTTACTTTTAATAAGGCTGGTTTTATGGGAAGAAAGTTTTGATCCAGAGGTATCTCCATAAACTGGTTGAGATGACCAGCTTTTGCCCTTGCCCCCAGCCAAATGCAGTATTTGAAATAAAATGTTTTAACCACTAGAAATCATTAAATCCAATAAAAATTGTAAGAGTTTAGTTGTTTGTGAATATAATACACCAAATGTCCAAAATATATTTGAGTGATTTCTCAAGTTGTTCTTGTATGTAGTTGGCCATAACTTAAAATGAATTTAACAGTCAACCACTGGACAACTTAGCTATAAAGGAGAAGGCAAGGGCTATGAGAGTTTATAGTAGGGAACACTGATCTACTCTTGGGAGTTTTACAAGCCTCTGAAAAAGTGTTGATTGAATGGAAATCTGAAATATGAGTCAACTCAGATATGGGGTTGGGAGCTTTCTGTAGAGAAAAAACAGCATGGACATAGTCCTGAGGTGGCCACGGGCATAGCCATGGTACATGCTAATTGATCTGAAAGAAGTCAGACAGAGGAGTAATAACTGAGCACTGACCAGGGGAAGATAGGCAAGAAGAACCACCATAGTCCACTTTGCAAGGCATAATATACATTTTGGTCTTTCTCTTAATAGCAAGGGGAAGTCACTGAAAGGTTTTAAGCAGGAAATAGATGTGATCATAGTTTTATTTTAAGAATAGTACTCTATGGTACTGAAAGAAAATGGATTAGGAGGACAAAAGTAGATAGAGGGAGACTAGGTAAGGAGTCTTTGCAGGGTCCGTGAGCTAACATCAAGGGTAAAGGTAAGGGGAATCCTGAGTGAAGTCATAGAGGTGGTGGTGAGAGTCCTATTTGGATGCTGAGAAGTGAGGGACTTTCAGATACATTTATAGTATAATTTGACTTGAAAATTGGTTGGTGGAGTGTTAGAGAGATTTCAATGATAATTGATCAAGTTTTGGCTTCTAGCTTGTTCATATGATGGATAGATGGAAAGGCTCTGACTCTGGTATACACATGAGGATAGATAGATCAATGTTACATAGCTAGATAGATTTTGCATTTGGGTAATATTAATCCAAACTTGCTAACAGAAAGGAAACCAATATAAATTTGTTCAGATGGATTTCATACCCAGGAATTTTCTCTGCTGGTAATGAGGAGCTGACATTCGCCTTCAACGAGTCCAAGAGGGTTTAAAAACTATAGTATGGACAAATAATGTGTTTCTGCCCATTGTGATTCTTGCCAACCACAACATATATGACTAGCTCTTCCTTTTATCTATTTGTCTCAACTAAATACATTCAAAGTTCAAACCAACACTTGTGTCAGTGAGGTAGAATAAGAAAATAATTAACGTGTGGATATTAGGACACATATTATTGTTGTACAAATCTCTGTTTTGACTTTAAGACCTTGGACAATTTATATACTTCTTTATATGGCAGTTTTCTGTTAAAAAGATTTTAAATAAATACTATAATGAAACTTCACGGAGTTGTTGGGAGAAGTAAAAGAGCTATACATGTAAATTGCTTAGGAAAATACTTAAATACCTTACGTTAGACCTACTGGCCTCTACTCTTCTATTCAGTGGTGACCATGTTAGCAGTCTTGTACATGATACTAACATCTAGACCATAGGTAAATTCTTAGAATTTATTTGGTTACACTAAGTAGAGTTGAAAGAGGACTAAGTTTCAGAGTAGAAATTTTGATTTTCACTTTTAGCATATTTATTTTTAGCTGACTGTGAGGTATTCAAGTGAATATTTTGAGACCTCTGTGAGATATATTGTCTGGCATTTGGAGGAGACCTAAGATAGAGATAGAAATTAATGATAACGATACAGAAGGAAAAGGAAACCACTGATGTGGATGAAATCACTCCTGGAGGAAGTATGCAGTGATGTTGCGCTTTGAATTTCTTAGGAAACAGGCTCTATAGTGAGAATTAACAGATAGGCAGTTTATTAGAGAGAACTCTTAGGATCAGAAAAAATATGAAATAAAAAAGTGTCCAGAACGGACAGTGTGAGAAGTTGGACTATGATGAAATATAAAAGGCCTCAGATCATAACACAGGGATGCTAAAACCAGAACAGAATTTAAGAATTTCCCCAAAGTAAGGAAAGGTTCCAGGTCTTTGTAGTCTCATGTTGGCCAGTCATTAAATGAAGTCTCTTCCAACACATAAGGGCTCTCCATGCATCCCTCACAGCTGGGAGGATGGGTGCTTTCATGCTGGGTTTGGGATGCAAGTGACAGAAAACACCCCAAGTGAAAGAAAAAACATGTTAAGACCAACCCTTCAAGATCTCCAACTTTTAAAAATCCAGGAGGCAAAAATAATCCAGGAAAGTAGACTTAGAAGGGAGGGTTGGCCAGATAAGCAGACGATTTCTACTCTCAAGAAATTCACACACCAGGCCAGTATTCTTCAAAATGTGGTTAAGGACTAGAGGAATTAGAATCAGTAGTACACTTCAGTCCTCTGAGAATCTACTTTTTTTTCCTCCCTCAAAATAGACCTTATTTTTTAACAACTATTTCAAGTGCACAGAAAAATTGGGAAGATAATATAGAAAAATCCCTCTATACCCCTCATGAATCTTCCCCTATTATTAACATCTCACATTAATACAGTATGTGTGTTACAACAGATGAACCAGTGTTGGCATATTAACTTTAAAGTCCATACTTTATCAGATTCCTTTAGTTTTTCCCTCTTTTATCTATTCCAGCATCCTGCATTACATATAATTGTTATGTCTCCTTTGTCTCCTCTCGGCTATGAATGTTCTTCAGGCTTTCTTTCAGTGACTTTTACAATTTTGAGGAACACTGGTAAAGCATTATATATAATGCACTGACAATGGCACACTTGAAATTTAGCTGATGTTCTCATAAGTAGACTGGGGTTTAGGAAAAGAAAATGGAAGAGAGTGATTTCAATTTACATCACATATCAAGGATACATCCTGTCAACATGACTTATGACTATTGATGTCAACCTTGATCACCTAGCTGAGGTAGTGTTTATCAGGTTTCTTCACCACCAAATTACTTACCCCCTCTTTTTCCACACTGTACTCGTTGGAAGGAAGTTCCTATGCTCACACACCACATTTAAACATGTATCTCCATTAGACCAGAGTATCTACATAAGTTATTTGGAATTCTGATGCATGGAAGATTTGTCTGTTCTCTCCCATTTTAATACTTAATTCAATTATTTATTGATGTCAATCTAAACTCATGGATATTTATTTTATACTTTGGGTTATAAGCTAATGCTCCTTTATTCGGTTTGCTCAAAGTATCTTAGTGTGGTCATTGAGAGCTCTTTCAGTTGTCTTCTATGCACCTTGGATAGTCTCATCAAAGTGGGTTTTATTGTTATTTTTTATCACTTTCTTACTTCCTGGAACTATGAGATGCCTTGGGTTCACCCTTTTTGCCCCCAGTGAAGAAGGAGCCAGTTCTCTGAGGACCCATGTCTCCTTTTCTTGGAAGAAGAAAAGGTACTAGTTGTGCTTATTCCTTCTGGGGTGTCATTTCTTTTAGGTACACTCAGCTGATGGAACAGAAAATATGTTTATGCTCACCTGCTTATGTACACATACATAAGAGTATTTTAATATGCAACCATATGTATTTAAAACTATGAAGCCAAATATATTAACCTAATTATGAGTTCTAACTGGTGTCTCTAACTCTATTCCATCACCACATGAGTCATTCTAGTCTTTTCACCTTGCTGACCTGTAAACCTCCATTCCAACAGGGAGAAACCTGGCTCTTACCATCCATCATCCACGTATTTAATTGTTCAACTCAAATAAACATATCTAGCAGTATCAGACTTGTTAGCATGTACCCCCCACACACGTTTTCTTAACAAGCTTCCCAGCCACTTCTTGTACATATCGAAGTGTTAGCCACATTGAATACATAATTTCCGAGTTGAATTATATGCACTTTTTTCTTCCTTTATAAGATTAAAAAGTGTCTTCCTAAAAGGATCATAATTTTGCATTTTTTGTATTTTAAATATTTAATACTAAGCATTAATATTAAATGTAGTCTATATTAACTTTAACTTTGAAACCAATCAGTAGTAAAAGGGAGGTAAATAGCCATAGCAACAACCACAGTCATATTTTTTTTCTGCATTTCATCTCTTTTTGTTAATAACAAGTAATAGATTTCTCATTTTGAATATAATTAGGTGATATTATCCACCTCTGCAGACTCTCCTTATTAATAAAGTAAATGTAATTAATTAGGAAATATTAAAAAGTGAGCAGTTCACTGCCAAACCGAAGAAATACTTGAGTCAATCTTTAGGATTTAGCTAGCAGTGACCTACATAAACTAGCTTAAGGGGGGAAAAAAGGCAGAGGAGGTTTAGATTAGGGCTGTCTTATGGAAACCTAAGAGACAAAGTAGGCAAATGCTGACATGAGGGACTTCAATTCCATCTTGATTTTTGTTCTCACATCTCTGTTCTTCTCTGTATACATTCTTTAATTTTCTCTCTGGCCTCTGGTTCATCTGTTCCATGAAAGATGGTTATTCTCTGTTTCCTGACTTGTGCTTTGGTAGTTCAGCCACCCCAAACCACAGTCTCTTCCCTTTGCACATTCTCAATCAGGAACTGAGTGACCTCTGATTTAACCCCCCAAGGCGATAAGCCAAAGGGGTGCACTAAGCTACCTGGCTGCCAACGCTGACCACTGGGGAGGAACCAGGATAAAGAGATGGCAGCTGTGATTGGGTAGTGTTTCCTTTTTTTTTTTTTAATAAATTTATTTTTATTGGTGTTCAATTTGCCAACATATAGAATAACACCCAGTGCTCATCCCATCAAGTGCCCCCCTCAGTGCCCATCACCCAGTCACCCCCACCCCCCGCCCACCTCCCCTTCCACCACCCCTAGTTCTTTTCCCAGAGTTACGAGTCTTTCATGTTCTGTCTCCCTTTCTGATATTTCCCACTCATTTTTCTCCGTTCCCCTTTATTCCCTTTCACTATTTTTTATATTCCCCAAATGAATGAGACCATATAATGTTTGTCCTTCTCGGATTGACTTATTTCACTCAGCATAATACCCTCCAGTTCCATCCACGACGAAGCAAATGGTGGGTATTTGTCGTTTCTCATTGGGTAGTATTTCCAAAGGTGCCCACTACAAAGCTCAGTAAGATATTGAACATGGAACTGTGTTCACCAGTAAATAACGCCTCTACCTGTATCAGATGGGCAGCCCGGGTGGCTCAGCGGTTTAGCACCGCCTTCATCCCAGGGCCTGATCCTGGAGACCGGGGATGGAGTCCTGCGTCGGGCTCCCTGCATGGAACCTGCTTCTCCCTCTGCCTCTCTCTCTCTGTGTCTCTCATGAATAAATAAATAAATCTTAAAAAAAAAAATGATTGGCTGATTCCTACCTTTTCAATGTTAATAGGTCTATTGCCTGAATTGTATCTCTGGTATTTTGTCCGATATCTTTTAACTTAATTTCTGTAACATTAAATTCATTCATTCTTGATTGGTCATATCCAAGGTCATCCTCTCCACAGTCACTGAATTGCTCTTCTCAAACATCTATCTGGGAGTGAGAATTGTTGCTCTCAGAGTTCCCATAAACTAAAAAATTGCCTAGTGAGATTCCTCATTTTGTGCCTTCTCCCAAAGGATAAACTCTCAACCTTCCTATGTTTCTCAAAGCTCACATTTTCTACTCCCGGGACACTTACTGATCATAAAATTGCCATTATTCTAATACCTTGGAGATTCAAAGAACCCAGCTAAACTCAGCGAGTATCTAAAAAGAATAAAATAAAGGTCAAAACAGACAAAGCACAGTACCTATGCAAATATGTTTTTAGAATTACTTTTCTCACTAGAGGCAATGTTTTGTAATTGAATCCCTCAAGTGAGAGAAGAATTAACCTGAGTGGTTTACAAGTTAAAGTATACTCTTTAAGAGCTATTGAAATGTGAGGAACACATATACTTTTCCACAAGATGATTTAAAAAACAACTATGTTGTCTTGTGCCATCAAAAGAATGGCAACTTACCTTTCTATCTTCCACTTGACTAAAAAAAAAAGCACATTGAGTGCTGTAGAAGTTATATAATGTGCTCTTAAATGCCTAAAAAAAGAGATCTCTTCATTCTTCACCACCTTTCCTCTCTTTAATTTCTAGAGTTTACCGGGTTCCCAGTCAAGTAAGACAGCAGCATACTTACTAGCAGACAGGAGAGCTCTACTGTTAAACCACAGATGCCCCGTTTCTTGATGTCAGAATGTATTGCATAGCAATACATTCATAAAGAGAATGTTGACTCTAAAAGGCTTTATTGCTGAGCCTTCAAATTGCTAACTTTTTTTTTTTTTTGAGCCCTTGGATACTGTTAAGACTTGTCCATTTAATGTCAATTAATTTACTAATTTGACTATTTTTAAGGACAGGGCTCTCTCCTGGATGACACTCTTGGAATTAACACTAAAATAATACAGAAATATATGGTTACTGAAGCTGGAATGACTGAAATCCTACTAGACACTTCCTGGAGAGAGAGGGAGAGAGAAAGATAAAGGGGTGGGGGGAAGAGATGGAATTGAACAATTTCCTTTCTGAAATAACAGGAGTTAAAAATCTGTGTAGTGGCACCTGGAATATATTACTTACACCCACTTTTAAGTCTGAGTACAGTGAATCATATGGATGGACAGTTTTGCTGGCAGCAAATACGAAGAGGCCTCAAGGCAGCAAGTAGAATCTAAATATAAGATACTAGGGGAACATGGTAATAATTAAACATGGGCACTAGCCTTAAGAATATTACAATGGTACCAAAAGTAATGTGAATTTATTTTTTAAAAAAAAGATTTTATTTACTTATTTGAGAGAGAGAGAGAGAGCACATATGAGTGACAGAGAGCAGGAGCAGGGGTTTGGGCAAGGGGAGAAGGAGAAACAGGCTCCCCCACTGAGCAGGGAGCCCAAAGTGGGGCTTGATGTCAGGCACTTGAGGTCATGACCTGAGCCAAAGGCAGATGCTTAACCCATTGAACCACCCAGGCACCCCTCAATTTCTTTAATTAATACTAGTTAAATTGAACGAATTTTACATTTTTTTAAACATAAGAACCAAAATATAATGTATTCATTGGTACTGGCAACCATGACAAGAGAAAAATTTAAGACAAGCATACCAAGAAAAATAAATACAGATAAAAGTGTATTTCTAACTATATTTATAGGGTTCCTGAGCATTAAAGAAAGGGAAGGTGATGAAAAGTGGGGGAATCTCTATTTTTGGCATATATGAATTCATTATGTAACTCCTGCAGCATTGAAATTTTAAAATTTGCATATAGTGTCACTTGCCAGAAGCAGATATTTTATGCATAACCACAGATGGAAGCTGTTAGCTGGAATTTTGTCTTTAGTTTATCATCATTAGATATTAATTGGAATGGATCAGTACCTACCTGCAGGCTTTTACAAGAAGAAGAAAAGGGTAAAGTTAATCAGTTAGAAGATCACAGTTCAATCGGGTATAAGATGAACATCACAAGTCATGGAAAATAGTTGGCATACACAATTTAAAATTAAATTGGCTATACTTGATTAATTACAGAGTGTTTAAAAAGAAAATCGGACACTCTAAGAAGCCAAAGTCAGGAATACGGAAGAGATGAGAGTTCACCATCCTCCTATGCCAGTTCTGGAATAGTCTCCATGAAAATCTACCAAAATGGAGGCAAGAGAGAACAGTGGTCCAACATTTCAAAAATAAGCTCCTTCCCTCTGAATGTTGGCTATCTTGGAAATGTTTGTGATAATGAAATTCACAAATATCCTTTATTAAGATATTGTTCACATTACAGTACCTATTAGGTATAGTCATTTTATTGCCAACATGGAGGACATAATTTTATTTTAAAGATTGATCTATGTTCTGGTTTTTATCTTCAGAGTGTTTAGCATCTTATTTATTATCTGATATTCAAATAACCTCAGAGTAACAGGAAGGAGATTTAAGGACAAAAAAATTACAAAGAAAGTTAGAACACAAGTGGGGAAGGAGGATGTATTACTATTTTTTGGCTTCCGGTTTTATATAGTAACTTGGAGAGATTTGCTTCAGGAAGTCTGGATTCTGACCTCATAGTTTCTTCACTCTGCACCGTTCAGATGCTAAATTCTGTTCTTCACATGGTTCTTAGGAGGATCACATAAGACCACTCAGTCTACACATTAAAAATCATTTCTCGAGCCTTATGTGAGAGTGGGAGAAGAGAAGGAAGAGAAAGATATATTCAGAATGAGGAGAAGTGTTCCAGATTAATTGGTAGAGAAAGGAGAAGTGACATAAAGAAGAGAACCTTCACTACCCTTCGTCATCAAAATGCCATTTTCTGCAACTGCTTTCTTTGTTCTTATTCTGACAGAGGTTGGCATTGGTAGTCCAAACTCCATTTATTCATTTCCTCAAGGGTGGGTGTGGGTAAATGTAGTTCTTAAAGGGAGAAGGGGACAGAGAAGCGTGATTGACATATATAGGAAGTCCCTCTGGTAAAGTCTGTCTACTGGGAGAAAGCAAATGGAAAATTTTGACAATTCCATACACCTCTCAAATATCAGTTCCTTGGTAGAGCAATACCCTCTTATATAGTAACATTGACAGTCACCCAGTTGTTCCCCAAGGTTAAGTTTTTGAACACTGGATTTTTAAAAATGAACCAAGAAGTATCAAGTGTATTTTTAGTAGTACTAGTCAATAAGTGAGAGACAGAAAGATGTAAGGAGGCTAGTACAACTTTTTCCTGAAGAATTTGCAAATTTTAGGAAATGACATACGAATGATAAAGTGAATGTCACATAAAGCTATATATGTTATTTTCCAACCACCATATTATATGATAGCCGTTAGGAAGCACCATCGGAAATCAGAAAAGAAAGAGTAAAATAAGGCAAAGTGCTCTGTAGTACCTTACAACTTTTAAAGCAGGAGAGAAACTTCGGATCGAGCTATATAAATCCTTGTTTATGTACAAAGAGACTCCCAACTTATAATGTGGCTTAGTTAGACATGAAGCCAGAACTGGAATCCCAATTTTCAGTACCCCAGGCACCTTGGATCAAACAAAACTTTACCTTGGCAGTGCAGGGTGGGCATGCTTCGGGTAACAAGCAGGATGAGTACTTTAGGCAAGCAGTTGAGTAAATTATGAAATGAACAGTTTTAGGATCTGACTATATTGTATCACATCAATGGATCTATTATGGAGGTAGTTTTACTGGATTCAAGAATTTATTATATAAACAAATAACTTTAACGACAAATAAAGATCTGCTGGATTAAAAGCATGTAGATCATTTACCCAGGCGAAAAACCTATTTTATACTTTTGTCTTTTACAATTTTGGAAGAGTAGATGACAGACACATTAGTGGCCTTACAATCAATGTTTTTGACTGAGAAACAATGATTGTGATTTACAGCCGTCTCACCCTTCCCCACCTCACCTTAATCACTGTTTCACATTCGGCTGTTTGAGTTACCTGGGTCAAAGAGGTAGTATCAGAAGGTCAATACTAGCTTAACACTAGGTTAACAATGGTTAGGTCATTCACCTCATTTAATCTCCTCACGCAGGCATTTTATCATCTCATGTCATCATAAGAAGGGTGAGTATGGTACAATAAGATATTTTGAGAGTGAGAGACTACATTCACATATCTTTTATTATAGTATGTTGTTATAATTTTTCTGTTTTATTATTTATTTTTATTATTAATTTATTATTATTAATTTATTATTGTTATTCTCTGTGCCTAGTTTATAAATAAAATTTTATCATAAGGATGTATGTTTACAACAAAGCATAGTATATATAGGGTTCGGTACTAGCCACAGTTTCAGGCATCCAGTTGGGGCCTTGGAAGAAGAGATCACTGGATATGCTTAGAGAGTTGACTTTCCAAAACTCAGACTACCTCAAATTCATTGTGCAATCTTGATAACTGTCATCTGAAAAGAGGAGGTAGATAATCTCAAATTCCCTTCCTCAGTCATCATTCCAAATTTACAAAGGAAAATCTGTTTGAATGGTGGAGAAACATCGTGTTTGAATGTTTGAAGGTGTTTGAAGAAAGAGCAGTGTAATAAAATCTTACCTGCTTTCCATCTACTTGCAACTAGTTTTTCCCCTTTGATTTTTAAGGGGAAATTTAAAATTTAAATTCTTGTCATAAGAGAAATTAAGGAGTCAATCCCATTTACAATTGCACCCAAAAGCATAAGATACCTAGGAATAAACCTAACCAAAGAGGTAAAAGATCTATACCCTAAAAACTATAGAACACTTCTGAAAGAAATTGAGGAAGACACAAAGAGATGGAAAAATATTCCATGCTCATGGATTGGCAGAATTAATATTGTAAAAATGTCAATGTTACCCAGGGCAATTTACACGTTTAATGCAATCCCTATCAAAATACCATGGACTTTCTTCAGAGAGTTAGAACAAATTATTTTAAGATTTGTGTGGAATCAGAAAAGACCCCAAATATCCAGGGGAATTTTAAAAAAGAAAACCATATCTGGGGGCATCACAATGCCAGATTTCAAGTTGTACTACAAAGCTGTGGTCATCAAGACAGTGTGGTACTGGCACAAAAATAGACACATAGATCAATGGAACAGAATAGAGAACACGGAAGTGGACCCTGATCTTTATGGTCAACTAATATTCGATAAAGGAGGAAAGACTACCCACTGGAAGAAAGACAGTCTCTTCAATAAATGGTGCTGGGAAAATTGGACATCCACATGCAGAAGAATGAAACTGGACCACTCTCTTTCACCATACACAAAGATCAACTCAAAATGGATGAAAGATCTAAATGTGAGACAAGATTCCATCAAAATCTTAGAGGGGAACACAGGCAACACCCTTTTTGAACTCGGCCACAGTAACTTCTTGCAAGATACATCCACAAAGGCAAAAGAAACAAAAGCAAAAATGAACTATTGGGACTTCATCAAGATAAGAAGCTTTTGCACAGCAAAGGATACAGTCAACAAAACTAAAAGACAACCTACAGAATGGGAGAAGATATTTGCAAATGACATATCAGATAAAGGGCTAGTTTCCAAAATCTATAAAGAACTTATTAAACTCAACACCAAAGAAACAAACAATCCAATCATGAAATGGGCAAAAGACATGAAGAGAAATCTCACAGAGGAAGACATGGACATGGCCAACATGCACATGAGAAAATGCTCTGCATCACTTGCCATCAGGGAAATAGAAATCAAAACCACAATGAGGGATCCCTGGGTGGCGCAGCGGTTTGGCGCCTGCCTTTGGCCCGGGGTGTGATCCTGGAGACCCGGGATCGAATCCCACATCAGGCTCCCGGTGCATGGAGCCTGCTTCTCCCTCCGCCTGTGTCTCTGCGCCTCTCTCTCTCTCTCTGTGACTATCATAAAAAAAAAAAAAAAAAAAAAAAACCACAATGAGATACCACCTCACCCCAGTGAGAATGGGGAAAATTAACAAGGCAGGAAACCACAAATGTTGGAGAGGATGCGGAGAAAAGGGAACCCTCTTACACTGTTGGTGGGAATGTGAACTGGTGCAGCCACTCTGGAAAACTGTGTGGAGGTTCCTCAAAGAGTTAAAAATAGACCTGCCCTACGACCCAGCAATTGCACTGTTGGGGATCTACCCCAAAGATTCAGATGCAATGAAACGTCGGGACACCTGCACCCCGATGTTTCTAGCAGCAATGGCCACAATAGCCAAACTGTGGAAGGAGCCTCGGTGTCCATCGAAAGATGAATGGATAAAGAAGATGTGGTTTATGTATACAATGGAATATTCCTCAGCCATTAGAAACGACAAATACCCACCATTTGCTTCAACGTGGATGGAACTGGAGGGTATTATGCTGAGTGAAGTAAGTCAATCGGAGAAGGACAAACAGTGTATGTTCTCATTCATTTGGGGAATATGAATAATAGTGAAAGGGAATATAAAGGAAGGGAGAAGAAATGTTGGGAAATATCAGGAAGGGAGACAGAACATAAAGACTCCTAACTCGGGGAAACGAACTAGGGGTGGTGGAAGGGGAGGAGGGCGGGTGTTGGAGGGGAATGGGTGACGGGCACTGACGTGGACACTTGAAGGGATGAGCACTGGGTGTTTTTCTGTATGTTGGTAAATTGAACACCAATAAAAATTAATTTAAAAAAAATTCTTATCATGATTTAGATAAGATTTATCATGTTTAAAATTCTTATCATGATTTTGATCCCACTTTCATTAATTTTATATTGATTCAGAAAACATTTACCTAGCATGTACCATGGATCAAATAGTGCTAGGTGCTGGTAATGAGATGAGAGGGAGCCCTTTCCCTAAATTAAAAGATAATTAAGGTACAAAAAACAAGGCATCTTTTTGTATCTGTTATACCAAGGTACTTAAGTAGTTTAAATGTTATTTAATTCAGCATTCAGCTCTCATAAAAATATATAAATTATTATCCATTTACAAAAGAGGAACTGAAGCAGTATCTAGTATTGAGTAAAACAAAAAATTGGGTAGAAAAGAGTGTGTAATGTATAATACAAGTAGAAAATGACTTTATATTTTTAAAAGCACATCTTTGAAATGGTCATCTTTGTTCTCTCATCTTACATTGTATTTAAACTTATGAAATTTACAAATACAATTTAAATTTTAAAAAAATCCCCTGAAAATGGGTTATATACTAAAACATCTGTATTTAAATAAATTATCTGAAAGTAGATAAGTGCATTTTACTTATTCTCCCAAATGTTTTTGGAAAGACTTCTGCTGGGGGCACTGAATAAGCTTTTGCAGTGCAGTGGATAAATGTAAACTATTCATTTATATATTTAAAAAACACAATTACTGCAAGCTTAATTAGCACACAAGCTGTTTAGCCTTTGGTTCTGTGTTCTGACTGGTAAACTCTTAGTCATCCTTAAAGACTTATTTCAAATGCCCCACCTATTCAATCGTCAACACATTTTATTATGAGTCACATTGCTCTGTTAGATTTGAGAAAACAAGATGAAAATATAAGGTCCTTGACCTCAAGTTGTTACTGGTCCGTTAAAAAGACCATATCAAAGAAATACTTAAAAATCTAATGCAAAAGTTGCTTACAGTCTATGCACCAGTCAGAGGGGGGAAAAGGCCATTTTTAATTATCCAAATATGAGATTTAATATAAGGAAATAAAAGGTCGAAAATGTATTGGAAGGTATGGTAGGCACTCCCTGTCCAAGGACTTGTGCAGATAGTTTGGTTAGCAGAGGGCCTCCAGTTGCCAGCTCTTTCAGGTTCTGTTCCAGTTGCCAGCCTCCCACCCCAACCCTATCCCTGGCCACGCCATGCCTGGAGCAGCCACGTCTGGTGACTGAGCCAAGAGTAGTTTTATAACCAGCTTTATAGCTGAGCCATGTTAACCCAACGTAAAACAATTTTAATGGTCACTAATCCCCCAATTCTCCCTGTCGGACTGTCTAGAACTGTTGTAGGTCTGAATGGAAGTTTGACTTCCTTTTCTCCCACTATAGGGCTCCTTCTCTCTTCCTCACACAGTGGATTCCTTGATCAAGATCTTGCCTGTCCAATGCGGTCTCAGAGTCTTATTCTGGAAGAAGATCCCTACTTGGATAGAAAAACTGGGAAAAATCTGAAGTCAGAAGAGTTGCCACAGAAGACCTCACTGAGCAACACCAAAGCCTGCTTTTCTATCTTCACCTTCCCATTGAAACAGTTCTGACAAAAGGCATTAATGACTTTCTTGTTGCTGAAACCAGTGCACTCCTTTCCTTTATGAGACCTACAGGAATGGATCCCTTTTTCTCAAACTTCTTTATCCCTTGTCTGGCTGGTAATTAAATGCATGGTTACAAAAACTCTGTCTCAAATCCCAGCTATACCACTGATGAACCGTGAGACTTGGGACACGATAGTTAGTCTCCCAGTACCTTAGTCTCTCTGGTCCATAAAATGCTGATAATAGTTTCATCTATTTCACGAGGCTGTTGTGGTGATTAAATGTTTAGGCTAATGCCTGCTGCATAATAATTGCTATGCATGTGCCTTCCATGGGTCTCCTTCTATAATATTTCATCTGTGTCTCCTTCTACCTCTCTGACACTTGAGCCAATCCCTCCTTAAACTGTGATGCTATCTTTCTTTGACTCTGTTGTGTGTGTGTGTGTGTGTGTGTGTGTGTGTGTGTGTGTGTTCAGGAACACTGAAGGAAGAAAACTCTGAAATAATTATAATAAAAAATGGAGAAATATTTAACCACAACTTTCAATAAACACTTTTGTCTTCCCAATTTTTGTTTGCTCAGGTGCAAATAACAAAGCAAATGTAGCAACATTTCTGTGTATAGGTGGCATAGCTTGTGCTTGTCTTGTTCTGACATAGTCTTTCTTTTTTAAAAAAAATATTTATTTTTTAAAGATTTTATCCAACCATTCGAGACAGAGAGAGAGCCCAAGCAGGGGGAACAGCGGGGAGAGGGAGAGGGAGAAACAAGCTCCCAGCCGAGCAGAGAGCTTGATGTGGGGCTGGATCCCAGGACCCCAGGATCATGACATGAGCCAAAGGCAGAGACTAAACTGACTAAGCCACTCAGGTGCCCCAAAGATTTTTATTTACTTATTCATTTGAGAGAAAGGGAGAGAGAGAGAAAGCACATAAGCAGGGGGAGGAAAAGAGGGCAGAGGGAGAAGCAGACTCCCCACTGAGCAGGGAACCTGATGTGGGGCTCGATTCCAAGATCCTGGGATGGTAACCTGAGCCAAAGGCAGATGCTTAACTGACTGAGCCACCCAAGTGCCGCTGACATAGTCTTTCATTGCACCTGTGGAAAAAAAAAATCATTACTTACAAAAGGATTAGAGGAATGTAAATTACAGTTTTTTAAAAACAGTAATAAATTGCCTAGAAAAGAACATTTTCACAGGAAAGCAAATACTTTTTTTTAAAAAAAGCTTGCTCAACCCTTAAAAGTAACAGGTGTTTGCAAAATTCCATTGTGCAACATGGTGAATCTCTGAACACCTGAGTAAGCCATCAATTAACACTATTATTAAGATGATGCATTTGAATATTTTATTTCTAGAAAATCACGATCAGGTTAATCGTTGCTTGATGTTTCAATGAAAAGCTGTATTGCAAGTATCCACTTCATGTGTCTTTGACTTTCACATTGTGGACTCAAGCAGTGGAATCTCTTCCTTGGCTCCCAACGTGATAGTTCTAAAATCAAGGTTTTTTTGCTTCCATACATATGTAACATTTGGAGGTAAAATATTATCATTTTGGAAATCATTTTATAACTTTAATTGCATATATTATAACTCAGTTTAGACTGGAGTGTTCCATCTTAATT
Organism: Vulpes lagopus; assembly: GCF_018345385.1. Lineage (NCBI taxonomy): Eukaryota > Metazoa > Chordata > Mammalia > Carnivora > Canidae > Vulpes > Vulpes lagopus. The sequence continues at coordinate 32,670,066 of NC_054846.1, forward strand.
TAACTTCTGAAATTCAGATGACTGCCATGATAATGAAGACAGGGAAGGAAAATTGTGGGCAGTCCCAAGGTTGCAGGATTTCAAGTTTCTGTTTAGCTGGTTCCCTATGTTTAATGAAATCAGCTTTAAAGACTGCTCATTTTTGGATGCCTCTAATCTACAAAGGAATTTAGACATATTTAGAAGACAATTTTATTTTGTGTACCAAAAAAGCAGATTGATATTGCTAAAGAGATGCAGTAATAGGGAGATCATAGATTTTTTTTATCTTTTCTGTCATTTTGGCGAGTATTGTTCTAGAACCCAAAGTTTTCTTCATTCTAAAAAGTGATAATTATAATTCATTCCTCTTGCATACACTTAACACTTCAATTTACTAACGATACAGTACATCACATTCCAAGTTAAATTCCATATTTCTCTTGTTTGAGTGCATAAGACTGCAAGTAATTTTTGAGTGTCCAATCCATCACTTTACCTATATTTATACCCCCCTCACCATAAAGAGTCTTTTGAGAATAAACCTTAGATCATGAACAAAGGGAAAATCATAGAGGCTGTCTGTGACCAAAAATGAAAAGTGAAGTGGGAAGTTGAGAAGTTATTCCATGAATCCAATCCCCTTAAATATATGGCGGTAATCAATCTGCCCTCTTGCCTCCTGACCCTTCACCACCCTCCTCCCAGGCTTGCACCAAATTATCTTACTGCCATACTCGTTCTTCTTGTGTAATAATAATGCATTGCCATCTACCAAGCACTTATAATAAAAACTTCCATGCAAAAATGCTTGGCATGTTTTGTTTCACCTAATCTTTGGATAACACTGGAGTTAGGTGCTATTTTCCAAATAGGAAAACAGTACCAGAGATTTGAAGTATGAATTAGGGGCGCAGAGGTACTAAATAGCAGGCCTAAGTTTCAACTTAAGTGGACATCTGCTTTGTCTTTCATGGGGTTGGCCATCAATCTATAAGGCATCCTGGAAGACTCAGATCTCAAAGGATCAGGAAAGTTAGATAAAGTATCTAACTTAAAACTTCACAGCCTAAGGGAATGCATAGTTTTCTTCTATGCAAAGGACTTTACATGCATCCTCAGTATGAGTATGGTTCCTTGTAGCCCAAATTATATCCATGTCATTGGTGATTTTGCTAAATATTTTTAAGCACTAAACTAAATTCTCACTGCACAATTATATTACATTAGGTAGCAAGAAAAATCTTTGGCTTGCCCTTGGGATATAGTGAAAATTTTCATTCAATCTTCTCTCTTCAAATTTTATCACTATGAGAAAAAAACTCCTATATCTCAGATGTGGTCAAGATTGAGTGGGTGTGTGAGTGTGTGCGTGCACATATGTATACATACCACACATATATTGCATGCATATAAGTAATGTACATACATACACACTTACAAACCTATCTACTGCATATATATGTATCATATTTCCTTTAAGAAATATTTTTAATCAAAAGAGCATTAAATATTACATTTTTTTTAAAAAAAATCAGAAGGTCAATACCCTTTACCATAGTCCTAGGCATTAAAATTGAGGAAAAAAATTCTAAAAAAATGAAATTAAAAGAAATATGTTGCCCCCATGAATTTCAAGTGAACATAACTTGTCTCTATCTGCAGATACCAAATGATGTTTTTTGGCATTGATAGTGAAGCTGAATAATTATCAAGTCTCTTGTAAGTACACACAAGAAGGAAATTTTGGTTGCAAAAGAATCATCTGATTTTATATTTGGCTTTTACAATCTCATGGTATTTTTACCCTGATTATCAGTTTGGATATTCTTTTTTTTTTTTAAGATTTATTTATTTATTTATTTATTTATTTATTTATTTATTATTTATGATAGAGAGAGAGAGAGAGGGAGGGAGGGAGGGAGGCACAGGAGGAAGGAGAAGCAGGCTCCATGCCAGAAGCCTGATGTGGGACTCGATCCCGTGACTCCAGGATCGCGCACAAACTGCTGAGCCACCCAGCGATCCCCTAGTCTGTATGTTCTTTAAAAAAAAAAAAAAAAAGGAAAAATCTTAGCCCCTCGTAATAAATTAATGAAAAGTGATTTGTTTTTTCTTTGTTTCCTTTAAAGAGTATTTGTGCTCAGAATGGTTTTCATGTAAACAGGAAAATCTGACTCCTTTCTCTCTCTCTTTCTCTCTTCCTTCCTCCCTTTATTCCTTTCAATAATACTAATTTGTCCATTGTGAACTGACACCATCCACAGTATCTGCCGTGGTTTGGGCAGCAGGATATTGTGGGGTGAAGAAGCACACATATAATTTAACTTTTTACCGTCTTTGACAACACTCCTTCCTGAGCTCTGGGGTCCTCTTTTAGCTGGAAGCTGAATGGATTTAATACTGCTTTCATTTCCTACAAGATCATAGATGACTTCTGCTATAGCAAAGTTGTTGGTTTCGTTTGGTTTGGCTTTTAAGACAAATGGGGGCAAAGCTTCTAAATGCCAATGATTCATTTTGGGACATTTGGGCATAAACTTATAAAAATGAGTTCATCAAGAGGCTCCTTATGGCAAGGGAGCTGTGGCATCCTTCTCCTTAAGGATCACTATTTGTTATGGCCAAGAACCAAACAGTATCTTGTAGATGGAATGCTATGTATTTTTTATAATATATTTCATGTTGGGAGGGCTTTCTTAAGAGCAGTTCTGTCCAGAAGATTCAGGAAGCTTCCCTAGGAAGAAGGCAGGGCAGGAGGTGACGGCTCTTGCCTTCTAGTCTGAAACCTCAGTCATTTACTCCCGTTGTAGGAACATTAAGACAATTAGCAGTCCTCATGAAGAAAATGCCAGGGCTCCAGTAAGAGGAGGCTTGCTGAAAAAAAAAATTAAGGTGCAATAAAGAGATATGTGGTGGCTCTTGCAGAACTTTGTACTGTGACTCATCTGCAACCTTTTACAAAATTTAATGTGGCAAAGTACTGCGTTATTATGATGTACCATGTGGTATCCCGATTTGTCATCTTCACTTGACATATCTTTTATTGAGGGGTACAAGAAGAAACCCCACATTGGCTGAGGAGAATTTTTCTACTTACATCCCACACGGAGATTTAAAAATATATTCCTAGAATTTGGCATTTACAGGAACATGTTTCACTTTAGTAGCTCTGAAAGGAGATAGCTTTTCTACCCTTTGAGTGTAAAAATCTCTAACCCTAGTACATCACCACTAGAGGGCCATTGGAACTCACCTTAATTTGGTAAATGGTGAAGTGCAGGGGAGCAGAGAAGTTTACTTTGCAGCTTTATCTTTCGATAGTGTGAACAGATTTATTATTTAAAATTATGTTTTGACTTTTTGGCCTTGTCATTACATCTATTGTTTTGGAGTTCCATAAAAACATCACGTTCATTCTTTTTTTTTTTTCCCAAGCACCAAATCAGGTCTAAATTAGAATCTTTTCTACCCCAGAGATACAACTATTACATTGAAGGACTATTCCATCCCAAGCCCCATAATTTTCCCATATAGTTATTTAAATTATTTTACAGCATAGTTGTTATAATGACATTTGATGTGTGAAGTTGAACAGGAAAAATATGAAAACCTGCTCAGTATCACAGTGCTTGAAGAAAGGCATCACATTCTTTTCCATGTAAGGGATGCAGTAATTTCCATGGTATCACCCCATAGTTGAAAATGCCGTGAAGTTCTCTTGCTTGAAAATAATCTAAACTTTTTACAGAGAAATATTAAACAGATCTCAAGCAAAATACCTACTTAAAGTGATCAGTACTGTGTGCCTTCATACATTTTGTACTATACTAGTCCTAATTCTGGGCAATAACAGCTCATTTAGAAAAACATAAGCATGACATTTCTGCTTTTGTGTACTAGTAATGACTAATAATACTACATAGAGATGAGATGAATGATAAATGACTCTTTAATGTAAACTTTGCAATTAAACTCAGTGTTTTAGTATTGGGAAATAGCCTTCATTTTTCTTGAGCATAATTAATATTTCAGACATGACTCCGACATGAAAGACCAAGATTACTCTCAAGGCTGGATCAAATTCTACTTGGTTTGATTTTTAACTGAATTCCCGAGTCAAGCGAATTAATAATAGCCTGACTTGTGAGTATGCTTAAAGTGAATAAATCAAATAAGCAAAGAAATATCTACTGCTATATATATTTTCCCTTGCAGGTTTTTTTTTTAATTTCTGCAAGAATTAATTATATATTATCCCCTCACCCTTTATCCTTATTTCAGTGTAATTGCCACATTGCAGAAGGTTATTTGTTTATCTGCGGGTGTCTCCTACAGGCCCATGAGCTTCTAAAGAGAGCGAACAGTATATTTTTAATCTCTGAATCTCTATACCCACCTATGGTACAGTTTCTAAGTAGATAAAATTAACTGGACTTTTTTAGTGATGGTAAATTTGAGGCTAATGCTACAGACTATTTTTCCTCCCAGTGTTCTGGAAGGATGCCTGTTTTCAAGTCACCTAGAAGTTTACCCTCTCAGATGGAGAGCAGACCATTTATCCATCACATGCTAGCAGTACCAGTCCCAGGAAATGGCATGTCAGGGCTGCTTTCGGCTGAGCAGCAGATGTGTCTTTCCTGCTGCCTTTCTTCACTCTGATTATTAAAGAAAACTTAAAGGGCCTTACATTTTACTCAGGAGCTTCCACTTGCGTATAGATATTTGCTATTCTTAGCACATGGTTTATAACCCAAATACAAAAACATGGCTAATTTGTAATGACCCTATGATGTATAATGTGCTCTCATGGCCAGCAGAACATGTTCTAATTTTTCTTCACTCTGTGCTAACACTTACTGAATAGGTACTGTGTGTCAGGAGCTCTTGGGAGCCCTTTGCATATGCTTTAACTTATTTAATACCTTGCTAAAAGTGGGCAAAATGCCCATTCTTTAACTGTAAGCTTGAGGTGTGTGGATGTGCTTATCTAGAGTTAGAGACATACTAAATATAAAGCACCTGTCACAGGTAGAGCTCCTACTGATAACCGTTTCCCTCATCCATTAAAAAAACTCTTCGTGTTCAGTGATGACTTCCAACAGTTGCTTCTACAGCTGTGTGAGCACTTGCACTAAGCTAGGAATTCTGCTAGGGGTTTTATACAAAGTAACCCAGTTCATTTTTACCATAACCACGTGTGGTTGCATTTTTCTCTATTAAATTCTCTGGCAAAGTGAGGCAGACAAAGATTACATAATGTGCCTACTGAAAATAATCATATTGGGATTAAAATCCAGGAGCAATCTGATACAGAAGACTGTTGTGTTCCTAACCTCTGCACTATACTGTTTGCTAAATCCAGAAGGACACAGTTTATCGCTGATTGCAACCTCTCATTTTTGGTGTGCTTCAATAAATGACTTCTGGACCAGCTTTATATGCTAATAACTTTTCCTTTAGATTATATCGAATTATTACTTTGTCTCCATTTTATGGCAATATATAAGGATTCTTTCTCCCAAATGAAATTATTAGACTTGGTTAGAAGGTCAGGACACATTAGTTTTCCTCTCCCTCTGCCTCAGCTGCTCCATCCACCATGTGTAGTTGAGTGTATTCTCTCTTCCTCATAAGGCTATGAGAATAAAATGAAAAAAATAATGCTTGAGAAGTTAAGGAAATAAAGCCAAATAATTATGACCACTTCTATCAAGTTAAAATGATAAGATTTAGAGTATCTTAAAATCTTGTTCACAGAAAGTTCACAGTCTTCTATCATGTTGGTCATAATATCTTTAATGTGGGGTTGCTGTCACAATACAACTAAAAAAATCAATCCTGTTAATGGTCTACGAATTAAGATAGATTTTATACGATGGTGGTTTTTAATTGAGATGGTTTCTTTAACTGAATTGAGACCTGTATAAACTATGTTGATTTCCAAGCAGTTCTTTGAAAACCATGAGCTTTTCTGAGTCACTCTGATTAAAAAACAAAACAAAACAAAACAAAACAAAACAAGTAGCTCTTATAAGCAATTGCGTACAATTTGAATTAGAATTGCCACTTAAATTTAGTTCATAAAAAGAGTTGAATGTTGTACATACTTATTAGGTCATATATATTTGTTATGGTCATAATTATTATTATTATGAGAGTTTGAATATGGACCTTTCACGAGTTATGTAAAATAAGAATGCTTGCTGTTTGTTGCTCAACGTTGGTTATCTTGGAATGCTACAGGATTATTTTGTGAAACGTAATTTGGGTAATCAGGCAATTTATTTGTGGACCACATGCAGCCAGGAAAAAGTAAAAGCAGAACAGTATTATGGTGAAGAGTAAGAATTCTGACCTCAAAACCCAAGTGCTTCAAATCCCAGCTCTGTCACCTAATACTCTCTCAATGAGCAAATTACTCAAACTGGGTCTACCTCAATTGCCTTATATTAAAAATGAAAATAATAATTCTACCTATCAGTCACGTTATTAAACTTTCTTACTTTGAAATCATTGTGGATTCACATGTAGTTAGTTGCAAGAAATAATACAGAGACCTCGCACGTATGCTTTATTGAGTTTTCTCCAATGAGAGCCTCTTGTAAAACACAGTGTGGAAGTTCTCTTGTCCACGGTTTCAGCCATCCATGGCCAACCTCAGTCAGGAAGCGACAATCCTCCTCCTGACATAACCTCAGATGGTCAGTGGTAGCCTCATGCTGTGTCACAATGCCTGTGTCATTCACCCCTCTTCATCTCATCCCCTCGGTGGTTTATCATCCCGCATCACCACAAGAGCAAGAGTGAGTACAGCACAATAAGATATTTTGAGAGACATCGTATATACCTAATTTGGAATACAGTATATCATTATAATATTTCTATTTCATAATTAGGTTTTGTTGTTCCTAATCCATAAATTAAACCTCATCATAGGTAGGTAATGTACAGGAAAAAAAACATGGTAGATACAGAGTTCAGGTCTATCTGGGGTTCCAGGCATCCCCCCGGGGGTAGGGGAGACCACTGTGCACCATCACAACCAGGCTATGGATACAGCCAAGGTGCAAAATATTCTCATCAGGATCCCTCATGTTATGCTTGTAGATAGATCTACATTCATTTCCTCCTACCTGTGTATCTTTCTTGATCCCTGCCAATCACTAGACGGGTTTTCATTTCTATAATTTTCTCTTTCAGAAATGGTATGCAAATAAAATCCCACAGTATGTAACCTTTTGGGATGTTTTTTTCTCTCAGCATAATTCCCTGGAGATCTCAGCAGTTGAGAATACTTTGCTATTTTTCATTGCTTAGTAGCATCTATGGTACAGATACCCTACAGTTTAACAATTATGCCCATTGAAAGATGTCTGCATTGCTCATAATCCATTTTGAGATCCATGTGTTGATTTCCTTTGAGATTTTTTTTGATCCATGGATTAATTAGAAATATGTTGTTCACTTTCAAAGAATCTAGAGGATTCCCTGTTTTCTTGCTGTTACTAATTTCTTTGATTCCATTGTATTTAGAAAATGCATTCTGTAAGATTTCAACTTCTTATGTTTGTTGAGGATAGTTCCATGGTTCGGTATATAGTCTATGTTGGTGTATTATGCAGGCACTTGAAAAGACAAGCTCCCTACCTCCCTATCCTGTATATGCGTAAATCCAACTGTAGATTTAACAAACATAAACATTTATATATTCTGTTAAAACTTCTTGATTTATTTTATTTCTTCAAATTTCACTGGTCATATGGTAGAAAAAGAATTAATTAAAACTCCTGGGAAATAAACTATATATAAATATATATAAATGTATATATATATAAATATATATATTATATACATATAAAACTCTTGGGAAATAAACTATATATAAATATATATATAATAAACTATATATATAACTATATAAATATATATAAGCTATATAAAAATATATAAATATATATATAGAATGGTAAATAAAATATATATATATGTATATATATATATCAGATATTGTTAGGTAAGAAATTCAACTCACAAACTCACTTCATTCAACAACTATTTATAAGGTGTCAATCCACTAGTTGAGCAAATGAGGCAGGCATTGATCAAGTAGTCATGGTAGTAAACATAAAAAGCTGAGGTACATCCTCAGATGGAGGGAACTCAGTTCCAAGAAAATCTGTAACAAATAAATCTCCCCTAGTTTAGAGGTTTTGCTGAGCAATATCTGAAGAAGATGCAGGAAGACACATTCTGGCGTAACTTAACTTTACAAGGAGAAATTTGCTTAATTTAGAACGGGTTCTCAAAGTGGGCACTAGATGATGTGTTATCAGGGACAATGAGGTGACTTGGATGGGAGACGAAGAGACCACTGATAACACAGCATTTCAAACCTCTTCTGGGGTTTGTTTCAGCTGCTGTTGGCCCGTTTCCCCCCCACACAATCTCTCACACAAATCTCCAGTAAGCACTTCCTTCCTGTTTCTCCAGTTCAGCCAAACGTTTGCTCACATCCTCTTGGAGAACTTTTTCTTCACAGCACTCTTAACAGGGCTGAATATTTCCTATGTATTCTCCTTTTATTAACTCACTTCTTCAGAAATTGAAGAAAATCTAAATATTATGTGTGTCTAAATATTATGAAGTTCATGTGATTTGCTTCCTGGGTGTGTGTATATATGTATTGATAGAGTGATGTTTACCACAGAGGACAAAACAACCATATTGTATATGGGATGTTTATTGGAAGTGGAATAGGAAATATGATAAGTTATAATCAGAAGAGAAGAAAAAAATGAGCACAAATATAGATCATTAAATTCAACCTCTGCTGTTCTCATATTTCTCTTTCCACAATCTGTTCTCACAATCTTTTCTCACCAAGGATGTATTAGATATATTCATAAGTCTTCCTCAAGCAGTGTTTTCTTGAAATGTTCTTCCTTCCAAAAACCCAAATGATATATCTTGGTTTAAGACCTTTGATGTCACACTGCAGAAGCTTTCCTTGAAAGGTGAAAGGAGTTTTCTTTTCAGCTTCCATCTTTGTTTACAACATCTCAAGACATTTGTTTGGATTTGAAACTTTACGGGCTTAGTCTTATGAGACATGTTATTTTTTTATTTCACATTCTATCTCTACCACTCCTCCCCTAAAGCCCCCACTTTAGGAAGAGTGAATTAAATTGGCTCAGTTATTTTTGAGTTATGAGACAGCAAAAAAAAAAAAAATTCTTCCTCCTCTTAAAAATTGCTTGAAGCTTTATTTGTACTGGTTTAACTCAAAAGTAGATTTAAACCTCACACTTGGCAGTATTATAAAAGGAAAGAAAAGTGAAGCCAAATTTTAAAAAAATTAAAAATCTCTGCAATCTAAAGCTTAAAACATGACAATTTTTTTCTGAATTTTTGTTATCCAAATACACTACTTATGTTTGCATGTAAAAGTATAGGTACACTCGGAGGATATTATATTTGTGTTTATTTTGATTGAATATAAGAATCATTGATGATCCACCATATAGAATATGCCCAGAAACCGGGAGAAAAAATAAATGAGTAAGCTTTAGTCCCTGCTACCAAAAGAGTCCAAAACTGGAGTAAAGGATTAGAATAGTACAGGCTTGGGTATAAACAACACGTTATGGCGATTCAGAGGAGAAACAGGTCCTCGGAAGCCACATATTCTACTATAACCATCGGATTTCAAGCCGCCCTCATCTACTCTGGACCAGAGCAATCCCCGCCTGATTCCGCACTCTCATTGTGCTCCTATTTCCCTTTACTCCATTTGTCCAAATGCTCAGATTGATTTTTTTAAAAAAGATTTTATTTATTTATCCATGAGAGACACACAGAGAGAGGCAGAGACACAGGCAGAGGGAGAAGCAGGTTCCCTGTGGGGAGCCCCTTGTGGGACTTGATCCCAGGACCCCAGGATCAAACCCTGGGTGGGAAGGCAGACACTCAACCACTGAGCCACCCAGGGGTCCCTGATTGCTTTTTTTTTTTTTTAATGTAAATGTAATCATATCACTCCTTTGCCTGAAACTCTGTCGTTGTTTCCAGTGCACTTAGAATGCAGTCCAGATTCTTCTCTCCACCTCCCGAGTTCCCGCATGATCCATTACCTGCTATCCTCACCTTCTGGTTTTCAATCATGCTAAGTCCCTTGCTGCCTTTGACTCTGTGCTCTTTCTTCCCCCTGAACTTGGAATCTTTTCTCCAAACACTTGCCTTAACTTGCTATTTCACATAATTTGAATTATAGGTCAAATATCAAATATATATATATATATAGAGAGAGAGAGAGAGAGAGAGTGCTGAGAACAGGGCCTGGCACGCGAGTTTTTTATACATTTGCTGCAAGTGGTCACCTAGTCTTACATGACCCTTTCATTATTTTGTCTTAATCAGATATTACTTGGTGTTATCTCTTTTACACTTCATAATATATAACACATGAGGTCTTAAAATAACAACAACAACAACAGCAATAATAATTTGTCTGCTTGTTTGTTATCTCTCTCCCCTTATTAGTTTCTAATCTCCATTGGGTAAGGGCCTGTCAGTTTTGCTTTTAGTTGGATTTCCAAGACCTAGAACAGTGCCTGGCAGGTTGTGGTTGCTTAATAAAAATGCGCCACACCAAATTTCTGAATGAAAAAATTACATTAATGAAAGTTTAATTATTTCAGCCCATTTTAAAATAAGGAGACTTGGGATGCCTGCATGGCTCAGTGGTTGAGCGTTTGCCTTTGGCCCAGGGCATGATCCTGAGATCTGGGATGGAGCCCCGCATCAGGCTCCCTGCAGGGAGCCTGCTTCTCCCTCTGCCTGTGTCTCTGCCTCTCTGTGTCTCTCATGAATAAATAAGTGAATAAAACCTTTAAAAAATAAAAATAAAAAATAAAATAAGGAGTCCTCTTTAGATAAAGACCTTGTGGAGGCTACTTTTGTTTTGGTTCTAAAACTGTTTTTATGTTGGAATTGGGAAGGGAGGTTAGAGATTGGTTTGAGGCGTGAATGTCATGTGTCTGTGGAAACCATTGCTGACTCAGTTTCCATCATGTTCTTCCTAGCTCCCCAGTCTACCACCAGGGTTATATACTTCTGAGAACTGAAAATTTGGGGACAGTTTAGAGTTTAATTCTCTTCTTCCCAGCTTCTTTGAGATACAATACACAAAAACTATGCATATTAAAGGTGTACAATTTGGTGTTTTGATAAAAGTATACTTTGTCTAATGATTACCACAATGGAGCTAATTAACATATCACTTCACATAGTTAATTTTTTGTGTGTGTGTGGTGAGAACACCTAAGCTCTCCTCACTTAGCAAATGTCAAGTACACAATATATGATCATTAACTGTAGTCATCATGCTGTACATTCAGTCTCTAGAACTCACTCATTTTATTTATTTATTTATTTATTTATTTATTTATTTATTTAGATTTTATTTACTGATCTGACAGAGAAAGAGAGAACACAAGTGGGGTTGGAGGCAGCAGAGGAAGAGGGAGAGGTAAGCTCCCCACTGAGCAGGGAACCCAACACAGGATTCACTTGATCCCATGACCGTGGGATCATGACCCAAGCTGAAGGCAGATGCTTAACCAACTGAGCCACCCAAGTGACCCTTATTTTACTTATTTTGTTATTTTTTAGAACTTACTCCTTTTATAACACAGTTAGTGCACTTTGTCTCCATTTCTCCACCCCCACAGCTCTTGGCAACTTCTCTTCTATTCTTTTTACCTAAGTGCAACCTCTTATATTTCACATAGAAGTAATATTATGCAATATTTGTCTTTCTGTGTCTGGATTATTCATTTAGCATCACATTTTCTTTATTTAGTCATCCATTGCTTGTTTCTATATCTTGGCTATTGTGAATAATGCTTCAATGAAAACAGGCATGGAAGGATCCTTTTGAGATACTCATTTCATTTCCTTTGGATATATACCCAGAAGTGGCATTAGTGGATCAGATGGTTGTTGCATTTTTAATTTATTGAGGAAACTCCATTTTGTTTTCCATAGTGGCTACAGTAATTTACATTTTTTTCCAACAGTGTTCTCTTTTCTCCCCATCTTCACCAACACTTGTTCTTTTCATTTGAACAATAATCATTCTAAGAGATCTAAGGTGAATAGGTTCCATTTGCATTCCCCTGATGATTAATAATGTTGATGACCTTTTCATATACCTGCTGGCCATCGGTAAGTTGCCCATTTTTTAAATCAGGTTATTTGCTTTGCTGTTATTGAATTGAGGTCCTTACATATTTTGTTATTATTATATATATGATTTGAAAATATTTTCTCCTATTCTGTGTATGGCCTTTTCATTTTATTTTAATTTCTTTTACCATGTGGAAGCTCTTTGGTTTTATATAGTCCCACTTGATAATTTTTGCTTTCATTGCCTGGGCATTTGGTATCATATTCAAAAAGAAAATCTTTGTCAATACCAATGTCAAGCAGCTTATTTTCTATATTTTCTTCTAAAAGTTTTACAGTTTCAAGGCTAATATTTAAGTCCTTAATCCATTTGGGTTGATGTTTGTGTATGATGAAAGATAAGAGTGCAATTTTATTCTTTTGTATGTGAATATCCTGTTTTCCCAACACCATTTATTGAAACGGCTATCTTTCCCCAGTATGTATTCTTGGAACTCTTGTCAAAGATTAATTAAACAGGGACACCTGGGTGGTTCAGAGGTTGAGCATCTGCCTTTGGCTCAGGGCATGATCCCAGAGTCCCAATAAGTCCCAATTAAGTACAATGTGGAACTCTCTGCATGGAGCTGCTTCTCCCTCTGCCTAGGTCTCTGCCTCTCCCTCTCTCTCAATCTCTCATAAATAAGTAAATAAGTAAATATTTTAAAAAAAGATTAATTAAACATATATATGTGAGTTGATTTCTGGACTCTCTCTTCTTCTTCCATTGGTCTATGAGTCTATTTTTATGACAGTTCTGTATCGTTTTGATTACGTTAGCTTCTTAATGTAGTTTAAAGTCAGGAAGTATGTGATAGCTCTAGCTTTATTGTTCTCTCTCAAGATTACCTTGGCCATTTCAGGGTCTTTTTTGGGTTCTGTACAAAATTGTAGGTTTTTTTCTATTTCTGTGAAAAATGCCATTGGAACTTGATAGGGGTTACATTAAATCTGTGGATCACTGTAGGTAGTATGAACAATATTTTAACAATATTAACTCTTCCAATCCATAAGCACAAACTGTCTTTCCATTTATCTGTATCTTCAATTTATTTCGTCAGTGTCTTATAGTTTTTAGTGTATAGATCTTTTACCTCCATGGTTTAATTTATTCTTAGATATTTTATTTTTATTTGATGATATTATAAATGGGATTGTTTTCTTAACTTCTCCTTCTCATAGATTATTATTAGTATATAAAAACAACTAATTTTTGTATGTTGATTTTTACATCTTTCAACTCCACTGAATTTGATTATGAGCTCAAGTCATTTTTTGGTGGAATTTTTAGAATTTTCTCTACAAGATTATATCATCTTTAAACAGACAATTTTTCTACTTCCTTTCCAATTTGGATGCCTTTTATTTGTTTTTCTTGCTTAATTCCTCTGGGTAGGACTTCCAGTACTGTGCTGAATTGAAGCAGCATCTTTGTCTTGTTCTCGATCTTGCAGAAAAACCTTTCAGCTTGTCACTATTGAGTATGATGTTAGCTGTTGATTTGCACACAAATGGTCTTTAGTATGTTAGATTCATTCCTTCCATACTAATTTGTTGAGAGTTTTTAACATGAAATGATGAATTTCGTCAAATGCATTTTCTGAATCTACAGAAATGATCATGATTTTTCATTCAATTAATGTGGTGTTATCAAGTTTATTATTTGAAAATGTTGAACCATCCTTGCATCCCAGGGATAAATCTCACATGGTCACATGTTATGAACTTTCTAATGTTTTCTTGATTTTGGTTTGCTAGTATTTTACTGAAAATATTTGCATCTTTGTTTATTATAAATATTGGCTTATAATTTTCTTTACCAATAGTGTCCTTATTGGGCTTTGGCATCAGGGTAATTCTGACCTTCTAACATGAGTTTGGAAGTGTTCATTCTTCTTTGACTTTTTTGGAAGAGTTTACAAAGAACTGACATTAACTATTATCCGAATGTTTGGTAGAACTAATCAGCGAAGCTATCTTGTCCTAGGCTCTTGTTTTGAGAAAGTTTGTCATTAATAATTCAATATCCTTACTCATTATTAACCTGTTCAGTTTTTCTATCTCTTTAGGGTTCAGTCTTGATAAGTTGTATTTTGGAATTTATCCATTTCTTCTAAGTTATCCAATTAATTAGTGTACAATGGTTCATAATAGTCTCTTCTGATCTTGTATAGTTTTGTAGTAAAAGCTGTAATGTTATTTCCAGTATCTAGAACTGTGATAAAATAATTTGCTGTTGTTTACACCATGAATCCTGTATATATATATATATAATTAATAATATATATAATTATTATTATAGCACAAGTATGCTATTATAATTCTAAGGGATATTTTCTGGATATAGATTTCTAGGTGGAAAGTTTTTTCTTTTTTCTTTTTCTTGATAACTTTAAATATGTCTTGCTGTTTCTTGGTCTCTATAGTTTTATAGTTTCTGGTGAAGAATCATCAGTTATTCGAATTTTTGCTCCTTTGTATATAATGTTACAATTTTCAATGGCTACTTTGAAGAATTTCTCTTTTTAAAACTTTTTGAGGAAGCTCATACTGTTTTCCACAATAGCTTCACCAATTTACATTACTACCAATAGTGCATGAGGGTTCCTTTTTCTCCACATCATCAGCAACAATTATTTCTTGTCTTTTTTATTTTAGCCATTCTGATAAGTGTAAGATGATATCTCATCGTAGTTTTCATTTTCATTTCCCTGATGAGTGATGTAGAGCATCATTTCATGTATCTGTTGGCCATCTGGATATCTTTGGGAAAATAACTACTTAGGTCCTCTGCCTGTTTTTTGTTTTTTGTTTTTTTTTTTAGATTTTATTTAAATTCAAGTTAGTTAACATATAGTGTGCTATTAGTTTCAGGGGTATAATTTAGTGATTCATCAGTTGCGTATAACACTCAGTGCTCATTACATCAAGTGCCCTCCTAAATGTCCATCACACAATTATGCCTTCCCTCACCCTCCAGCAACCTTCAGTTTGTTTCCTAGAGTTCACTCATATGTGGAATTTAAGAAACAAAACAAATGAACATAGGTGAAGGGAAAGCAAAGTCCTGAGCATGGAGCAAGACATAGGGCTCCATCTTACGACCCTGAGATCACCACATGAGCTGAAACCAAGAGTCAGTCGCTAAACCAACTGCACCACCCAGAGACTCTAGTGTTGGCTAATTTTAGATTGTAGTCTGGATACTATATTGTAGATTCTGTTATATTTTTGCAAAGAGTACTTACTTTATTCGTTTGTTTTAGTAGACCATTGATTTGGTTGGATTCAAACTGTAAACTATTTTTGGGGAAACAGCTCAAAGTTTGCTCAGTTCTTTTATTTTAAGTTGGAATTTATCCTTACATTTGCTAAAACTCAGCTAGAGGTTTTTGCAGTTTGTGTACATAATTCTGGGTTCTCTCTGTTTAATTTTCATATCTTATCCCTTCACCCCCTATTTTCCAGCAGGTCTTTTTGTCCAAACTCTGTCCTTCAATCCAGACAGACTATGGTTATGATGGAATTTTAGCTGCCCTGTTTGGCACTCATTTCATGAAGCTTGACTAATCTCACGCTAAAAGCCCCTAGAACAAGAAATTCACTTTTCTTCCAAATTTTGACTATCCTCCAGAATCTTCTGTCAGGATTTTTTATTTTGATTTTTCATTTTAGTTGGTTTGTGAATTTGTTATTTTTTCCAGTGTTTATAGTAATCTTTGAGACCATTGATTCAGTAGAATCTTGCTCTGCCATACCAGAAATATAAATCCACCCTTCTATTTTTATATGTTCCCATCACTATTTGAGGATTTCATATGTTTCTGACATCATCATCTTTCCCTATCCCAGATCTTAAATTGACCATTTCTCCAAAGAATGCTAGATCTTTTAAGTGGGGAATGGTATTTAGTAGCCAAGATCTGGGTGCTATGTGTGCTGATGGCTATTGGAGTATCACGAATCCCAGGTCCTTTCAGTGGACGGAGATAGATTATATATATACATATATAGAAAGAATCATGGCTTCACTTGAATACTTGATACCTGCTATGGTCTGAAGTATATGTATCTCAAATGTATATGTTAAAGTTCTATTTCCCAGTACCTTGGAATGGGACTGTATTTGAAGGTAAAGCTTTTAAAGAGGTAATTAAAGTAAATGAGATCATATGGATGACCCGAATTCAATTTACTGGCTTTTTAGAAAAAGAGAAAATTAAGACATACATATCCCACAGACTGAGGGGTGCCCATGATGTGAGGACACAATGAAAAGGCAGCCATCTGCAAGCCAAGGAAGGAGACCTCAGAAGGAAACAAATCTGTCTATATCTTAATCTGGAAACTCTAGCCTCTAGAACTGTGAGAAAATAAATTTCTATAGTTTGAGCCATCACAGTGGTATTTTTGTTATGGCAGCCCTAGCAGACTAATATAATAAAATAACTCTACAGGGATTATTTTAATTTTCACTCTATAAAGTTTGTTATTTCCTTCTCTGACAGTGAATTACATGGCTAACATTATCCTTTATTCATTCATTCATTCATTCATTCATTCATTCATTCATTTAATCAATCCAGTGGTATGTAACTTCTATTTCCACCCTTTTGCATGAATGACCTCCTAACTCCTCTTGGGTTCTGTCTCTGTGCACTGATATATATAGCCCAATGTAGGTAGAGTCTCCCTTCTACTTAGACCATGACACTCCACTTCACATGGATACCCTCCTCACCATTTCAGACTCTCACACTTAACATCCAGCAGCCCTCATCAGTGGAGGCTTTCTGAAGTCACTTAGGCTCCGGCATCCCATTGTAGGCCACTAAGAGTCTTCCCAATGTGCTTCTGCTATCACCACCTTAGACATCAACCTTGCTCTATCCCACTTAATGTCTCTAAACATCGATTTTTCTGAACACAGAAGAACAAGGTAGAGAAGGAAAAGAATAAGAGAAATTGATACATTTTCCTTTAAATAATACTCAACTGAGCTGCTTTTATTAGCGTTTGTAGTTCCAAACAAATTTCAATATTTTATACCAAAAAAAGGTAGCCTGGTATTTTGTGATAAAAATAAAACATATATGGTTTTATTAAATTAAAATATAGGAATTTAAGGAAATCTAATAAAATATCGCTAAACAGGTGTCAGTCAGGAGCTATAAAATAATATTCAGAAACAAACTTAATAGATTGTGTCAGTTATGGTACACACAGGACCAGATAGCATCTTCAAACAGTAATGCTTTGCTTCTCCTCATTTTCTTATATGAAACCTTTCTCTTATTCAGTCAGAAATACCCACATTGCTTAGCAGAGAATTAGAATTACTATAGTAGGAATGAAAAAATAAAGAAATAGTCAACTCTCTATGAAGTCTAAAATAATAGGCTTTTGAGACTCAAGAGACAGCCCGAGGAAAGAACATAAATTTTGTGTTATAACAAAACCATTGGAAGAAAATGAGAAGGAAGATGTGACCTCACTTCTTACTCCTGGAAGATGATCCACTGGGTTAGGAAGTTGGGGATTGGAGTGAGCATCGAGAGTGAAACAAGATGTTACAGAGGTCCACCACAGGGGACCAGTGAGAGAGGAGAAAATTAGCATCAGTACCACGTGGCATTGTGAGTGACTGTGCCTGCAAACTCAGAAGAGCTAAGCCAGAGCCTGTAGATGTATTGTTAGAACAAGTCACATGGGCTGTTGGGCTCTTTCTGTCCTCTCTCTAGATGTGGGTCTTCCACTGAATTCTGCCTTGGGGAATGTACAACAGATGGACATCTTCCTAGGCCTGAGACTTTGCCAAGCCTCTTCTAACTGCCCCATATAGACAAACTACTATATTTTCAATCAACTAGGGCAAAAGTTTCTAAACTCAGTGGGTTCAGTTCTTGATGCAGAGAGCTGTTAAGGATGTAGAAAGTAAACCCTCAGGGGTTTGCACTTGACTTGGACTATATAATATTAAAGCTCACATCTAACACTCACTAATTATCTCACATCCCAGTGGAAGTCCAGGTTCTATTATTTTGAATATCTCTGTCTTTAAACTAGTCACTTTAGCCTTCTGGAATGTTACAATTTCCTTATTTATATCGTGAAAGTAATAATATTCACCTACAGGGGTTATTGTTAAGAATAAATGAAATTACCTTTGTAGCCAACCTGAAATACAGCAAATCCTCAATAAAGGTTAACATTTTTATTATGAAAAAAATTTAATAAGTGGTTCATACTATCTCAAATGTGACCCTGTTCAAAAGGCAATTAATAGCTAATAGCTAATTAATAGCCATACTTTTCTACTACCATTGTTAGAACATCTATACTGAATTAATTCTTTATTCATTCATTTATTCATCAGATATGTATCATTCCTGTGTGCTGGACACTGTGATAAGTGCTCAGGAAACAGCAGAATCAAGTCAAACAAGATTCTGGTGCTATGGAAGCTACAGTATAGCTGCAGAACTGACATGAAACAATGGATCAACAATCATTTTAACTACAGTTGCGAGAAGGGTTGCAAGAGATAGACTAGGCGTTCAGCATCCTGCCTGGGGCCATTGTTTCATTCCCTCT
Organism: Vulpes lagopus; assembly: GCF_018345385.1. Lineage (NCBI taxonomy): Eukaryota > Metazoa > Chordata > Mammalia > Carnivora > Canidae > Vulpes > Vulpes lagopus. The sequence goes on from NC_054846.1 coordinate 32,688,867, forward strand.
CTCAGCCCTTAATTGTTCTTCAAGGAGTTTGAATCCCTGGCTGGAGAGCACAGACGGAGAGATTCTACATGGAAACAACAGAAGGACACAGTTGACCCCGTGTTCCCGCTTGTTTCCAGCAAGGTGCCAGTATTTTAGTAGAGCCCTCATACACCCTGCAGACCAGACCACACATTAGCTGCCTATGTTTCCCCAATCAATGTGTTCATGGCACCAGGTTACCCAGCCAGGCCAACGGGAATTCCTACCACTCATCGTGCGATATGATAAAATGGTGGTAGTGGTTGTTTGGCCACTGAGTTCTGAGCAATGTGTAATGCAGCCATATATAAGACATATTTTGAATTCCACCAAGGGTAAAAATCGTGTCTAGTTCATTTTTCTTAAAATGTGGATGACATGTATAGACCTGATAAGAAAAGTAAATAAATGCATAAACCATTAAGACAATTTATAGCAGTGAGAGGCTTGCTTTACTGGAACGTGTTGAGGAGATACAGTGTGTGTGGGACCAGGCCACTGTTGGAACTTCCTTTGACATGAGTGGAAGCTCTATGTTAAATTGTTGAGTTGTTTTTTTTGTTTGTTTGTTTGTTTGTTTTGTTATCATTGAAAAGGCTTGTTACATTTCTGGCAGTGGTCACTTCCAGTAAATACTGTCAAATAGAAAGTCAAGGAAGCACGCATGTTGATATAGGGCAGATACTCTTTCACTTGCTCAGTGCAGTAATTGACCTTCTGACTTGAGATAACATTCTTGTTGACAGGCCTGAAGGAGAAACATATTGCAACCCATACAACCCACACACCGGAGTGTCAATAGCCTAACTAACTATCCAACACTTAGGCAATGAGGTTGTTCTAGGCCTTATAATTTGGTTCACTGGGTTCTTTGTTAACCACAGTGACCCATGTTCCAGTAGGGCTCCTCCAGGTGTAGGTTACATAGAGAAAGACTCAGGATAGTGACAAATAAGAACATCAAGAGTCCCAAGGACTAAACTGGTGATCTAGCACTGCTACCCACCAGCTGTGCGGCTTTGGAAAAGTCACTGCAATTCTTTTATTTGCAGTTTTCTCAACTGTAGAATGAGAACCATACATGTCTCCTAGGGCTGGGGTTTAAGTGAGTTATTCTACATGCACCTGCTTTATTGAAAGAAACTAAGTAACAAGCATTTCTTTTTCTCCAAATCCTAAAATTCTTTCCCCTGTGGTCTTGCACGTAATACATCAGCAGGTCAGTCTGAAATATAATTGCCTATTTTAATAAACAGCAATTTTGTAATCATTTTCCCCTTTGCTTCTGAATGCTCATCTTGATGGCTTGGCTTGCTTTTTAATTGTGTGGATGTCTGTTAAGGTGAGGGAAGAGTATTTTACTTTGGAAAATAAAGAAACTCAGTTCTTTCAAAGCTATTCAGCAGTTTAAAAATCCATTTAAGTATTCACTAAGCAAAATAGGAAGATTCAAGTGCTTACGGCACTTCATTAGGGTACTACAGAATCAAGCAGAATGACGGTTTATAGCCATTTTGGCACTAAGATTTTAACATAGATTTTATATTATAAGGAGCAGCAAAGTTGCTAGCATGGGGAAGTATTTATTCATTTATCATTTCTAGCAGAAAATTTGGGTTATTTATTAATAAGACATAAAGTGAACTACTTAATTTGCTGCTAACCTTAAAATAAAGTCCTAATGTGTAATAATTCCACAGACTTGAAAGAGTTGAAGTTATAAGTTCATCTTCTTAAACTACTGTATTCATGAAGTGAGGTGTGTGGTGAAAGTTCACTATGATTTCACTTAAAATATCAATTTTGCCAGTCCTGGGTTAGAATAACTTTTTAAAAAAATAGTAATTCAATCCTGTGTAGATTAGTATTTTTTTAAACATAAGGTGCTTGGTAGTTGATATTAATAATTTTTTATTATGTCCTAGAAAGAGAAACATAAATGTTCCATCAAATAATACATTTTATACTCACTAAAGTTAAGGATATTTGTTGTATTTATGTAAACTTCTACAAGCAATGAAAGACAGAATGTTATTTAAGGTGAAAGCATAATTATGATTCCTGGATATTATTATATCCAAGTTCTTCTGAGAAAGGGAAAAATGAAATGTCAATTATGAGACTTGATATATGTTATTTTAATATTAAGGAAAAGAGAAAAATAAAAGACAAATGTCAATAATACTCCAGATTCCCACAGAGGGTTTATAAAATGATCAAATCTGTTTGTAAAATTCCTTATTAATATTTATCTTATTCAATAACATGTCTGAGGGAACAGGGTACTCTGATGGAAAATAATTAAATCATTCTAGGAATATTTGTGTTAAGAATTTTACTCCTGTCCACTTATTATGCTGTGCTCATTGAACACTTATTTCCTTTGTGCAGAAAAGGTTATGGGGTAAAGTTCCAAAAGATTTGAATTAGAAGTGATCCAGTGGCTACCACTGGGACAAAATGTTACGTGGGACATTAGGAGAAGAGTCATTACCATAAATAAATTATCTCTGATCTGGGTATCAAGTTCAATTCCTGTGATGAAACAGATGGCTTCTCCAGCTTGCCACAGTGTCCTTCCTTCTTACTTCTTTTCAGCTCCAAGAATGTGCTTGATTTGCGGATAAGCTAGTAGCAAAGACATTTATACAAAATTGTTTGTGGTACCTTAATTGCTAAAAGCCTGATAGAAACCATTTGCTAGGGAAGAAAAGAATCTTCAAAGGAACCAGTAATCTCGGTTTTGTTCAAACTCTCCAACTTCTCTGGACTGTGTAAAATATTGAAAAAAGGCAAGCAAAAAAAGAAAAAGATAAATATACATGGCAGATACCACAATGCACTTCATATTTCATTTCAACTTAAATCTCTAATCTGCTGTAGAAATTTTCTTCTGTCCCATTCTTTTTCCTGAACATAAAATATTAGCACATGAAGACTAAAAACAGAATATTGGGCTCCTGTCCTAAAACTATTGTTTGTATATACACAGCGAAGGATAATTTAAAAATTTACAATATGGTCTCCTCTGTGGCTCTACTCATTAAAAAAATAAATTTATAAAATCATATTGAGCATCTACTCTTTACAAGATACTGTGTTTTAGTCCAGGAGGTATGACAACCTTAAAAGAAAAGCATTTCCCCCACCTCAGGAAGTATGAATCTATTTCAAGGAGAAGATGAGACATAAATTCATGCAGAACTAAAAAGAATGCAATATAGGTAAAACCACACTTAGCACAAAATAGTGCATGACTAAATTGATAATCACTGAGACCCCAAGGAGCAGCCCCCCAGGATCCTGAAGATTTCAAGCAGCTCTGAGTGTCTAACCCTGTTTAGCAATCACACTAAGTGCCTCAGTCACATTTCCATTTGCAGTTGTCTAAACAAGGGACCCTTGCCTCTTGCCCACACTCCAAGGTACCTCTCCAGTGTTGAGGTCCATCTCTTAGAAAGAGAAGGAAAAGCCCTCCTCTTAAACCCATATACCACTCTACCCTTTTGAACCCCTAAATCTGTAATCAGTGAGCTTCTCTAAATGCTTAGTCTCTTTCCTGATTGTTCCCTTCACATCTGTGTTTTTATTGAAACTGAGCTGTCCCCTGAGGATACTGCTTCTCTTCACATGGAATCAAAGGCTGTTTTTCTTTTCTTGCTCATAACGTGTTCCTTGGGGCGGGTAAGGGAAGTGGACATCCTCCTTGCTCTGCATTGACAGCTTCCAAACATAACAACCTCTTCCTTCTGCAAACACCTTGCTCTTCTGACACATATACCGTCAGGACCCATCACCCACCCACCTGCTTCCGTCCCCTCATTGCTTTGTCCACCAATCTCTCATCCAGCCCTCCCTCCATTCGAGCTTTAGCTTTAATCCACTGACCCACTACTGTTATTATTTGCCAGTTCCTGCCTGTCTTCTCTTGGTGCACTGTTTACAAAGACTTGACAACCCATGGCACTAGGATAGCAGCAATCCTTAATTTTACTGGGTCCTTCCTGAGTGCCAAGCGCACTGTTCAAAGTGTTTTACATACTGGACATTTAACTCACCACAACCTCATAGGAAATGGCCTATTATCATCCCATTTCACCAATAAAGTAACCCAAGGCTATTAGTGCATTAACTAACTAACTAATAAATGCATTTATGTGTGTGGGTATGTCTGTATGTACATATTTTTACAAGTGATCCTCGCTTCCTTTCCCGGCCTCCTTCTCACCATGGTTCTACACGTGTACAGCCTGCCATTGGGGTAACCCAGCCATGTGTATCCTTCCTGCGTGCAAACAGGTGAGCATTGCTACAATAAATACTACAGCTATTCAGACTGATTTCACTTTCAATTCATTTTCTCAAGTGGGCAATCAAGACTGATGACAAGCCTACTCTGTTTTTCTTCAGGGCTCACTTCCCACTCTGCAAGGTAACTATTTCATCTCCCACACCTCCCTCCCCACACTTTTCTCTCACCTAATTACTTCACTTCAAACATCATTTAGAAGTAAGATGCCATCCAGAGACGAAGCTCCCTTATTTGCATTCACATAAATCTGTGAAGAATACCTGGCCCCGGGACCTCTCCGCACAAGGAGGGACCCTTGATTCTTTTGATCACAGGCTGGACTCTGCACTTCTGAGCTGAATCCCAGCCCCTGTCAGCTTCTCGAAGATTTCACTCCCGTCTCCCTCTGGAATCATTAACATTTCATTAAATTGAAAATACCATAAATCATAGGCTGCACCATTATATTATGTACATTTATTTTCTCTGGTTGCAGTGAAATATACACAACACAAAATTTACCATTTTAACCATAATTATTTGTATTGTACAGTGGCATTAAGTACGTTCACATGGTTTTGCAGCCACCACCGGCCCCCATCTTTAGATCTCATTTCATCATTCTAGACTGATAACAGTAACTCTTCTTTATTCCCTCTCTACTGGCCCTCCCAACCACCATCCTGAGAGATTGAACAGTATTTATGGATTTGACAATCTAACCACCTCATTTAAGCGAAATCACACAATATTTGTCCCTTTGTGATTGGCTTGTTTCATTTAGCATGTCTTCTAGATTCATCCACATTGTAGCACGTGTCAAGATGTCTTTCCTTTTTAAAGATGGAATAATATTTCATGACAAGTATGGGCCACATTTTGTTTATTTTTGATGGGCACGTGGGTTGATTTCCCCTTTAATTACTATAAATAATGCTGCTGTGAATATGGGTATACAAATACTTATTCAAGTCTCTGCTTTCAATTCTTTTTTTTTTTTTTTTTTAAGATTCTATCTGTCTACTGATGAGAGACACACAGAGAGAGGCAAGGACATAGGCAGAGGGAGAAGCAGGCTCCTCCGGGGAGCCTGATGGGGGACTGGATCCAAGAACCCCGACATCATGCCCTGAGCCAAAGGCAGACGCTCAACCACTGATCCCCTCGTGCATCCCTCTGCTTTCAATTCTTTTGGGAACGTACCCTGAAGTGGAATTGCTGGATCATATAGTAATTCCATGTTTAATTTTTTGAGGAACCACTATACTGCTTTCCACAGCAGCTGCACCATTTTACACATCTACCAATACATTTTCTTCTCTTTGAAGTAATTGCCTCTGTATAATTTTTTAAAGGAAAAAGATATATATCCTGTGACAGGAAATCTAAATAGAAAACCTCCAAATGCTGAGACATCAGAGGCCTTCATTGTCAGTGTATGAACATGTGGAAAGAAAAGCCCACCAGGTAGAAAGGGACAGTAATGGAAAAAACCAATCCCCACCTCAACACAGAATGGAAAGAAGGAGACAAACAAGAAAGCAAAACACTAGCTTAAGAATTGAACACAAGCCAGTCCTCAAGCAGGTTACCAGTTTGAATTCAAGCTGCCAGCGAGATTCAAAGATCACAAGTGGAAAATTTAGCCTAAAGAAGATTTTGGTGAAAATTGCCTCAAGATGTATCATAGATGCTGATGCAAATCCTTTATACTTCAATTACTGGATTAGAAGACATCCCAATCTCAAAATTAGTAAAATGTAATAAAACTCATATTTTAGAATTAAAGAAATGTGGTATTTATGTTTATATTAATGTGGAATTTATATTAAAATCATTCCCAATTAAAGATATTGAAACTCCTTCAACTTTAAAAAATAATAAACCTGAACCTCTATTTCCCTCAATTATCAGCCAATTTTTTTTTTTTTATCATCTCTGTTGATACATTTCTTTCAGAAGTAGTATCGCCAAGGCTATATTCACTTTCTCCATCACCATTCATTCTTTTTTTAATCTTGTTTTCTTTCTTTTTTAATAACATAAATAATATATAGGTACATTTCCATTGTAAAAGATGCAGACAATATAGAAGGATACATTATTCAAGTATTCTCTAATACCTTCTTCCAGTTACTTTTCTGTATATATAAAATGTATATATATTTTATACATTTTATATATACATATGTATATCCTTGGAGATATATTTATATGGCTAGGTAGATAGATATAGATAGTTAGATAACTAAAGCATACTATACTTCTTTTACATATTGCATATTGTTATCTTTTTCTTTTTAATTTCTTCACTTAAAAATATGTCTTGCACAACTATCCACGTCAATACCTTTAAATCTACCAGTGTTTTTTGACTGCCTGGTTTTACAGCATAGATAAACACTTCCACTACTGACAGAAATTTAAGTCATTTTCAATTTTCATGACTTCAATGTTGCCAAGATAAATTCCTAGAAGTAGAACTGCTGGCTCTAAAGGGTATATGCATTCATATTTGACAGACATCAGTAAATGGCTAAAAAAAAGTACTTCTATAATATACGCTCTGAACAAAAGTTCAATAGACTACTTACTCATCTACTATATCACTAACATTGCTCTTGTTAAGAACTCAATTCTGCAAGTTGCTCAATCCACAAATACTATTCTATTCTCCTCTTACTTAATACCTCTGCTATCTTTACTACACATGATTGCTTCCTTCCTGCTGAAACAAGTTGGGATTATATTTCTAACAAAGTATGTGGAGAAAACCCAGCAAAAGTGCTCCCAGAATTCCCTTTTAGGCTCTAGCCATCTTAACTGCAAGAAAGTCTGGAAAATTGGGGGAAAGGATTTCTGTGTTGGTTTAGATGAATCATAATTCATATCTTTCTATATCTTTACTTAAATGAGTGTTGAACACTTACAGATAACTGAAATAATCTTGCCAATCTGTGACTATTGATGAAGGTCAGTATCATAATGTGTACAGAAGAAAATTATATAAAATTACCAAATATTATTATTAATAATTACCAAATATATAATATATAATAAATTACCAAATATATATTACCAGATATTATGATTACCAATAATATTATGCATGGGTTATAAAAGTGATGCTAATTTAATGCTCAGAGGCCTGGGTTTGGTCTTAGTTCTACCAGTAGCTATGTATTCTTGAGTATGTCAGTAAGCTTCAATTTTTTTCACCTGTTAAATAAAGCTGACTATACCCACCTTGGACACTTTTCAGAAATCCTGCAAGAATAAAAATTGACGTGGAAGTCACTTTCAAAGACTGAAGCATATTATGAATTGGTTTTTTATCACCAATATATTAACTTTTGTTTTGTTGATAGAGAATACAAATATTGCAAATAAGCAAAAACAAGTGTCTTTCCAGTATACTCATTTCCTCAAATCTGGATTTCTGAAATAAAGAAGCTACATTTTAATTTGTTGTAAAGCCTAAGTGTCATTGCTATCTCCAATATGTGCCTTTGTCTTCTCTTCTACATGATTTAAGTAGAGGGGAAAAAAAGAGAGAGAAAAAAAAAAGCACAGTGAGGGGGTCTTTAGCTTCCCATTTATTTATCTTTTATTATGGCAGAAAAGCCCCCTGGATTTAAAAAAAATGCCAATTCTGGGGTTACAGAGTAAGAAGAAATCTCCAAGACGATTCTTGGCCCCAGCAAGGAAAAGGGGAGACACAGAAGAATTGAGAAGGAGTACAGGTTCCTGTGTCCTTCATGATGACTGAATGATGATTGCAGGGAGCCAGGACTTACGGCTAGTCACCTGAGAAGGTTACAGATGCAGAAGTCCAGACCTGCCATGCAACCACACTCCTGAGTGCTTGTGAGACTTTTGAGTGAACAGCTCTTTGCATCAGTAGATGTCTACTTTTAGTATTTTTTTTTTGTATTTGCAGAACATTTTTCTATTATTAAGCAGTTGCTAGAATATTTTAAAAGATCACTTTCATGGTGAGGATTGAGAGGCGGAAAAGCAAGAGGTCTCAGTCATTGGTGGTAATCTCAAAAGTATGCAGAGAAAGTAGGGCAAGTATAGCCAGCTTGATTATTTACTGGGTTTAGAGCCTGTCAAGAGGATCTCAGGTGACTTGGAAACAAATCCTTCATGCTGCAGGATGTTGAAAACTGCTGATTAAAAGCAAATGGGTTCCAGTAAGGATGGTGCCTGCTGAATACTCACTGGTGAGACCAGACCCAGATGCTGAAGAATATAGGTGAAGAAATCAAGTTTCCTCTTAAAGAGTCAGCCAAAAAAAAAAAAAGAAGAAGAAGAAGAAGAGAAAAGAGCCAGCCTTATCCTAGTTATCCAATATGTTTTACATAGATTCAAAAGATCCAAGATACATAGACAAAATGAGTTCCAGTGGACCAGTCTTTTAACTCTTCTAGACAGGAATGAGAAGTTATTGATATTTTAGTTCTGAAAGATGGAGAAAGATGGCTTCCATAGAAGTAAGTATCTTCCCCACTGATGATACTCTAACCTATATACCTGTTGATCCACTCAGATCCATGTTGCTCACACTCATATCTGGTATTTTATGTCACTCATTGATTTGATTCCCTATCCCACTCCATCCGCCTGACCCATAAGAAGGGGTCCCATGGTTGAGTCACACTTGTGAACACTGTATATTGGAGAATCCACTTGCTGTCATTGCATTTAGCATGTTCTCACTGTGTTGCTAGGATCCAAGCATTACCAATCATGATTTTGTTAAGTCCCATGAAGGCAGGGTTAAGGCCTGTCTTGTTAGCCACATTATCCCCTCCTGCAACATATCAGGTGTTCAATGAATGATAGAATAAATGCATCAGACTGACAGCAAACATGAGGCGTTTCCGATGACCTTTTCAGAAGACATGTTGGTGTAAGTGATGGATTCAATATCATTTGTATATTACACACATCAGGAACAGTCTTGGTTAAATAGGATTACGTGGCTTATTCAGAGAACACAGCTGACAAGTAAAACATTGTTTCTGTGGAGAAATGTGCTCTTAGCAACTGGTCTGCAAATGAACTTTTCCAACACAAACCATCTGTATGTTGGAGCCTGTCTTTAAATTTATTTATTAAGCCATTTTTTCCCCATTTCAATTTTTTTTTTTTTTTTGCCTCACAGGAGGTGTCTTAACATGTTGCTTTGAGCTTTTCCTTTCCTCTTGTTCCTTTTTTCCTTTAAAAATGAATCCTCTGAAGGTCTTGGCCACGTGTCAATGCTGTATTCACAAGGATTAAGGATCAGCAGGGCTGCTGTGCAACAATTCAGAAATTGAGTACATCCTGTGGATTGGCAGCACGTTGCCTGCTATTGTGCAGGAGGCACCGGTGTTCCAGTAAAGGCATGTTAAATTTAGCAGCTGTCTTGTATTTGTCATTGGGGATGGGGTGGAGGCGGCTGGCTATAATCTAGATTCATTTGTGAGTTTTACTTGAAAGTTTACTTTAAAGGATTCATCTAACAGGAACATGTTTCACATATTCTCATTTTCTGTAAATTGTAATTATTTGGTAACAAAAATATGTAGACACACACACAGGGAACACATGCATGTGCTGTACAACCTCTATTCCTTATGGTTAACATCTCCTTTGTTGTAAATATTCTATTTAATTCCATATAAACTCTCGTGCCATTCAAATATAACCTATGGAGGCCAATAGTCTGGTTATTTTCATTCATAATCTGGGTTTGTTTATAACAGAAATATATCATTTTGGAAGGAAATGAGAGAAGGTAGCAAAGGAATTAACAGTGAATCATGTGTTGTGATGATATGCAGAGGGTTGGTTTTTTGTTTTTTGTTTTTTTCCCCTAATAGACATTCATGCATATGGATAATGACAGCTAAACTCATTTATTTTATATTCTCTCCCTGTCCCATCCACTGTCTAATTAAGCTAACTATGATATCAAGGAAACTTCAAGATGGAAGGAGCCTTGGAAATCATCTAGATCAAGACCTATTTTACAACAAAGAAAATCTGAGGTACAAAGAAAGGATGAACAAATTAGAATAAGACAATGGTGGTATAAAAGAGAGTAGAATATCTGACTTCTAGTCCAGTGCTTATTTTACTGCTTTACATTAATTTTTCATTATACTCACAGGTATCCGGCTCTGAGACTTAAGTCCTCATATTCCTGAAGCCTACAGCTGCATAGGGAGTATTTCCAGAATTGGAAATAATATAATATAGTATAACATAATATAATTAATATAATAAATATCATATAATGTAAATAGTCCTTTGCCAAGTTTCCAAAGATGTGGATAAAGATTTCAACACAAAACATAATCCTCTCAGTGTTTAGTCCCTTGGCATTCAATCCTATATACAGAATGAGGAAGGACAAATAACGTGGTAAAGAGGAAAGTGCAAACCCATAACTCTAACAAACAACCCAAGGATTAAGCCTACATTCTACTCTGTGCACAATATAATTGAAAAAGTATTTATGAAACATAGTAATTTAGAAACTTCTTCAGTTTAACTCTCTGCTCTTTTAATAGGGATGAGTGGCATTCCACAGGAGGAGTATAATGTGAATGACCTCCACCTTCAAGTGTGCCAAAAGAGTGATTGGGCAAAACTGGTGGTGATGGAAACAGTTAATGCCCTCCACACACTTAAAGTCACAAGTCTAATTTATCTACTAATACATAAAAATCATTTAAAATCATAAGCTCCTCTCTTAAAATACATCTGATCCTAAAGAACTCTTTTCATAGATTGAATGTTTGTCTCTTCAGGGAAAATTTTTAAATCACACAATCCACCTGAAATGAGACAAAATAATAAGTATTCAAATAAGTGCAATAAGCATAAGCTAATTATGATGCCCTGGGATCCAAAGAGGTGTGAGACATATCTCTTGTCCCTATAAGACACATGATTTTCCAGTCCCATTTGTAGTATCTGAAGTACTATTTATTTTGGGTTTTTCTTTGAATCTGTTCTAAGTCAACTCACCAATAATGTCTCTCAAGTCATGAGTTTCAAGGACATATTTTATTTTTTCTATTATACATTAAAGTACAAACTCACACACAACTATTTACATAAAATAGAACATTCGTGGATGCCTCCTCTGAACTCACTCATATACCACAAGCTGCTCAGATAGTATTTAGGGAAACATGCTCTTGGAGGCACATACCTACAAACAAATACTGTGTTTCCTTTATTATACAACACCATTGAAAGAAACACACTTGATACAGTAAGATTATTTAGGGGGGCAAAGAGAAACATTACCACACCAATTATATACATGAAGAAAAGACATAAATTCAGATACTTCTAAATGAAAAAAAAATGCATTTTAAAATTGATAAGGTTGGGTGATAGAAAAATGCATGGGACAATGATAGTAATACCCCCAAGAGGGAGTTAATTATTTCAAAAGCTAGCATTTTAATTTTAAGGAAAAGTAAAAAGAAGAAAAAATAAGTTTGAAATGGGAACTATGTAGTACAGGGAAATCCTAGATGGTATCTTAACCTGGGAAATCTGAAAAGGCAAGAGAACACATAGAAAGTACTAGGTACAGATAAGAATGTTCCAGAATGTTGGGAAGTTGAAAATGAAATTTTATACAGGACCTTGTAGGCTTGGATCCAAGAGCCAGTGATGAAAATCATTCAGTGTGTCACTACTGACACTAGCCCTTTAGAATTGCTGACGTTTGTCCTATAATTTATACAAGTGGGGGTTTTGGAAGCTCCAGGTACATTTTTAGCAAAGGGAGAAAAAATGCTCTTGCTTTTAAAATGAGTTTTTGCCTTTTTTTCTGATTTAATTTTTTTTTCTAATGGGTACTGTATTTATGTCAATGATATCAAAGTTAAGTAGGACAAGTAGTTCTGAATCTGCTCCCAGATTATGAAATGTTTAAGGAAAAATATTCTAGAGGTCACTCAGGATTCTTAAGATTCTATAGCTGAGTCAAACCCTTATCTAAATAACCATATCCCATAAAAAGTCTTTGCTGCTGTTGTTGTTGCTTTGTTTTTGTATTTGCATTTTATGATTTTCCATTTAAAACGTAATTAGATGGTGAAAAACAAAAAATCAGAAGTGTTTTCCCTAACTGAAAATGTCAGTAGTCTTTAAGCTGGCAAACTTTAGAAAAGTCAAACAGTTTTATATTTACTTTTTTTTTTTTTGTAAAAATCAAGTATTTCTGACTAAATCAGAAGTTCAAAGATTATAGCTATAAAGATAGGTTCTTATTGTAGTCTTAAACATGAGTCAAGCCATTATTATTAGTTTCAAAGTCCAATAAATTTATGTATAGGTCTAATTTATCTTACAGAATTTCATTTCAGAATCATCCTTACTTCCACATAGAAAAATACTTAGCAATCATTCTGAAAGGAAAATGTCATATGCTGAAATTCAATAATCAGGTAGGTTGTGGTATTGAAATATGTACCATTCTGACTTTCAAAGACTGTATGGCCTACCTTTCATTCCTGTTACTCTAAGAAAGTGTTAATTATGTGATTCATGAAGACATTTAAAAAGATTTGCTCACTTGGCAGTTGCCATAGGTGGCAGCAGTAAATTGTCATTTGTTGATCTGGGCACCTTCCCATTACTGTGATACATATTAGTTCAGCTGAGGTAGGACTTGACTTGGTTGCAAAAAGGTCATAAAAGATAAACAATTAGGAGTGCCTGGGTGGCTCAGATGTTGATCATCTGCCTTCGGCTCAGGTCATGATCTCATGGTCCTGGGATCGAGTCCCACATCGGGCTTCCTGCATGGATCCTGCTTCTCCATGCCTCTGCCTCTCGCTCTCTGTGGCTCTCATGAATAAATAAATAAATTCTTTAAAATATATATATACAATTAGAATCACAAAGCATAAATATGAAATACCGAATGAAATTATTCAATTTTAAATTTTCTCTTATAGGGCAGCCCTGGTGGCTCAGCGGTTTGGAGCCGCCTTCAGCCCCTGGTGTGATCCTTGAGACCCAGGATGGACCCTGCATGGAGCCTGCTTCTCCCTCTGCCTGTGTCTCTGCCTCTCTCTCTCTTTCTCTGTGTGACTCTCATGAATAAATAAATAAAATCTTTAAAAATAAATAAATAAATAAAATTTCTCTTGTAAAAATAATTAGGAATAATCTTAAAATCAATATCAAATCATGGGAAAAAATCATTTAAGAGAAGATTATTAAATGATGATTTCTTTTAATCAATTTTTTTTCTCTGACTCATAAATATAAATCTAAGGCCAAAGTAAGGCTGAAATCCTTGAGTTATGAAGGAGATCATTAAAAGAATATTTGGATTTCAACTACCTCAGTATTAAACATAAAAGATCAAGACTAAATAGTTCTTATATTTTGTCTGGTTAGTGGCAGAAATGTTTTTCTGGTTAGTCTTTGGTCAACATGGTCTTCATTTTTCTTATGCATCATAATTAAGTCATTTTGGCCTAAGTTTTAGGAAAATGACATTGATTTTGTACATTTCACAGTCATAAGAAGACCTTTCTCCTTGATACATCCATGTTTACTGATGCATTTTTTATTTTATTTATTATTTATTTATTTATGAATTTTTGTTTGTGATCTGTTTTCTTCTTCCTCACTTGTGGCATGGAACAATGCATTATATTTCTAATATGTGTTTACAATATTGTGGCTGATTTTCACTCATACGCAAAAGGCATTATAATGGAGCTAAGTGGGGGGGCGGGAGGAGTAAGATGTTGAAAGCATATAGTCACAAAAATTTGTATGCAAGACTGTTTCATTTATCCCCATCAATTTGCAGTGCAAATAAGAACGTGCAACCTAGTTAACTGTACCATGAATATTCATGCTGGATTGTCTGTATTTAGAAACCAGAGATCTATGAGCATGTTTTCACATAATGTTGCATTAACATATGTTTGTCTATGTAATTTTATTTTTCATTGAATAAAAATAAAATAAATAACTGAATACATTACCAGACTGGCAAGACAGGAAGAATGATGGGGTTTTAGCGGAGGGTCTATAGTTGTCAAACCTGGATGATGATCAGAATCACCCTCAAAACCATTAAAAATATGAACTCCCACTTGGACCCAGTGGGGGGTAACTACAGGACAGTAGTGATTTTTCTGCCCTAGACCCCCCACTCAGCATGTGTAGATTAGTCCCCAGATCCTGAGAAGGTTTACAATGTCCCTTTTCTCAATCAGCAAAACTGATTTCAGGTTGCCAGAATCTTACCATCCTTGTTGAATTTATCTTGACTGATGAGTCACAGTGTCACAATAGGACTTCCCAAAACATTGTACATGCTAAGCAGGTAAAGAGGAGCACATGCAGTAATGACAAACACTCATGGCCGATAGACTCATAGTACTAATATATGAACAACTTTCTATATTTTATATTTGAAGCAAAAGGTGTAGCTTTGTTTTATACAAACTTTACACACTTTAACTCCATCTAAGATGATCCTTTAATCAGCTTCATTAAAATGTTAAATGTTTCCATTTACTGAGAAAAATAACAGTCCAGGGATATTAATCAGAAAATAATATAAATTAAATATGAGGACTCTTGGAAATCAGTGATATGGAATTCATAACATGATTCACCTGAATGGATGCATTATGATAAGTGAAAGGAATAAGGATGAAAAAGGAGTCATTCTTTATTTATGTAACAGCTAGAAAAGTAAAATGTGTGACTAAAATCAGATCAGTGGTTTCCAGGGACTGCGGTAAAAGCAGAGGAGTGACAACCAAGGACCCTGAGTGGATTTTTTGGGGGGTGATGGTAATATACTGTTATCTTGATTGTGGTGGTGGTGGGTGGTTAGATGATTATACACATTTGTTAAAACTAACTGGAAGGCACACCAAATATGGTGAATTTTAGTAAATTTTCAATGTATGTAAAGCCTATCTCAGTAAAACTGACTTGAAAAACTAAAAGAATGACTCAGAGAAGAAGAAAAAGGTGAATCATTGTGGAACAAAATTAATAACAGACACAATTTTAAATTTCTCTACTGCTACCTAATGCATTCAAAGAGGTAATCAGCAAAAATATGAAACTGTGGCCCAGGCAGAATTTGGAGATGATTCCTATATATATTATAGTTTAAGATCTAGTCCACTCTTAAACAGAACATCTGGAGGATTGTGGTAAGAATAAACTTGTTGGGTTGCATTCTAGACCAATCATGGATAGCTATGGAACTCAATGGCTCCTATTCCTGGGGCTCAGCCAGTGAGATCCACTGTTTCGCTCACCTCCGGGCCATCTTATTTTAAAATAAAACATAGAGGAATAGTAATGAAAACAGGGATTTCTTACTAAACATTTTTGATGTGTTATATATTTGTTGTGTAAATCGGAGTTGACTTCTTTAGCATCTCTAAGCCTGGATTTTTCTCATCTATAAAATTAGGGCACTAAAACCCACCTGGGAGAGTTGTCTAATAATTGAAATCATGCACATGGAAGCATTTTGTTAGTGGTAATCTGAAAGCTGCCCTTACTGAGTCCTGGAAGCATGACACTATGTTTCACGTTAGTAACAGCCAGATTATTGTGTTAGTTCTCAATATTGTTAAGGTGATGAAAAGAATCTGGTGAGTCATAAAAATGAGTCAAGAGGGAAAAGGGGCTCTACTGAAGAAAGGTTAAAGTGGTGGGAGAGAGTTGATCTAAAAGGAAAAAGGAACTGGAATCCGGCCCATCAATGTTTTCATATGGAGAATGGAGGTCAGCTGTTAGTCATCACCAGAATCATAAACTACATGGAGTAGACACACATTTACAAATTATAGAAAACACTAGAAAGTTCAAGCAAGCATAGAAACTTCTTGAATTAATTGGCAACTGTGTACTAGAAGAGGCTTCAAGAGGAAGCTTAACTTTTTTGGACGTTAGAGAAACCATCAGTAAAATGATTTCGCATTCACATACACAGCGCCTGGGTATGTCAGGTCACTTGGTGAGGTGGCATCTACCCGTCTGCATTGACAATGAGCTCAGATATAAGATTTATTTACAAAGGGTAACTATGCGGGGCTGGCTGAGAGTGCAAGCTTGGCCTCATTTTCAAGATTATTTATCTGATCTGGTCTGTGGATAACTTCAGTCAGAATCATTCAACCATCTTGTTAGAAATTTCAGATATCTGGATAGCACCATGCCAACAATATTTAGATTTTTTGAGAATTGGACACAGAGTCTAATTTTCATAAATACCCAAAGTGATTTTGATGCAAAACAAAGGTTGAGAACTGCTGTTTTAAACAAATAACCTACAAATCTGAGCCATTGTTCTATTCCTATAAGATTCTATGTGTTAAACTTGTGTCATATTTTCCAGAGTTCCTCAGTTCCTACCTGATTTAGTTATCCTCTATAATATTTTAATTGGTAATTAATATTTACAACCATCTTTAGAAGCAATTATTAAATGTTGCTTGTCATTTGGCTTTCTAATTGTCTAGTTATAAGAGAGCAAACATACAAAGAATCTCCCCACCCCATCCCACCAGCTGACACGCATATTCTTTTCTATACATATTCAGCTGCTTGGCCTTTCTAAAAGCAGTGGGGAGAAGGGCAATTGGTAAAAATAAATATTTAAAACCTCCATGAGAAAATTAGTAAAAGGACGTAGGGTTATTTTTTTTCTTAAGACTACAAGTAGGACATAAGAATTTTTATGGTGGTGAAAATTTCCTATATGATACAGTAATAATGGATACCTGTCATTATGATTTATCAAAACTGATAAAATACAATACCCAGAGAGTGAACCCTAATATAAATCATGAACTTTAGTTAATAATAGTGTATCAATATTTGCTTATCCATTGTAACAAATGTACCACACTGATCAAGATCGTGGGAAACCGGGTGGAGAGAAGAGATACAGGTAACCCCTGCTTTTCTAAACTTTGCATTATGCCACTTGGCTTCAGTGAAAGACCCATCTTAGTACTTGTTTTTGCTAACTGAAAGCAATCTGAAGAGGATTTTAGCTTTTATTTTTAAAAAGAGAAAAGTGAAAATAGTATTCATTGTTTTGCAGTAAGCCCTTATATGGAGGCAGAGCATACCCCAGGCAGTGAGTGTGGCTCCTTCCCTGGGAACCACACTCAGAATCTCAACATCAAGCCACCCCAGTTTTGCACTGTGCTTGAGCATCTGTGCTTTATCTTGATTTATTTTATCCATCGATTACCAAGATGTATCAGAAAAGCCTAAGAGAGGTTATTTTCTGGACCTGGGAACACTCAAAAATTTTTCCCCATATACAGTAAAGGTAATTGCTCCTTCACTTTAAATTATTTTGACTTACAAAGGTCATAGGAATGCTTCACTTTCACACAGTGGGGAAACCTGTATATGGTAACTGGACAGTTTGCCCTGTGTCCTCCTTCCCTCTCATATACATCCCAGAAGAGTTGTTGATTTTTTAGCCTGTCCAATTTTTTTCCTTGTTGTTAGAAGTGGCATCTTCTAAGCTCCTTACAAATGGAGGCAGAAACTATAAGTTCATTGTATATTTTTGCTAATGTAATTTTAAGACTAATTTGCAAAAATAATTGAAATAAATAACTAGCAGCCCTGTGAGTTTGTGACAAAGATTATGATTCTTATATTTAGGTTTAAATGTACTATCTTGTTTAAAATTTTTCTCTGCATTAATACACAATTTTTCTTCGATATAAAAAAAGCCAAAATTTGAAAAAAAAAAGATTTGATTGAAATAAAGATCTCAAGTTTAAATGAATTTGTATTCCTAGAAAAGGAAAAGTGTTAAGTCAAAGGAAATGAGGTCATCCTCTTCTCTAAGACTTCGGAGAAAATGAGGCTTGGTGATTTTTACTTCTGATTTAGTATATTTGTGAAAAAGGAGACCCATAAAAAATGGTGGTCCCAGTGCTGTTGTTATTACATTCTGTTTTATTGGTGCCTTGAGATCCATTCTATGACATTTAAGCTGACTTTTGCAGAAGTTTCTCCCCACTCTTTGCATTATGTTTCTTACTTCTCGTTTATATTCTATCATTACACCCACACATGGTGTCTGCTTCTGTGCCTGTCTCCTCCAAATCCCTGATCTCATGGAACTTATCCTCTGGTGGGAGAAAACTGATATAATGAAATCAAAATGGAGAAGGAATCTAGATCACATAATAGAGTCAAATAGTGGTAAGTGCAAAGGAACAGAAGCCAAGGAAAAGGAATAGATAGTAGCCAATTTTAGAAGGGGTTCAGTTATGCCTCATTTAAATGTGACATTTGAGAAAAGCCCTGAAATATATGAGGGAGCAAGCCCTGCAGACCTATAAGGGGGAGGGTAGTATCCTAGACTAGGGGAAGATAGAGTGCAAAGACCTTAAGGCTATAGTATGATGTTCCAGTAATGGAGCTGGAATGGAGCTGAGGAAGGGCAAAGTAGAACATGAAATAAGAGAGGTCGTAGGGAGGATTTATTGAGGGGGGCCAAGTTTGCAGAAGAGGTTACCAACAGGTAAAGATTATAGCCCAAACTGAAAGCATTAAAAAGAAAGAAAATACACATTACTTCTTACCTAATTCTAGATACCAGAAATACTTGTGGGCACATTCTCCTCTCCTACTAGATCTTACATTGCTTGAATATCGGTACTTACTCTAAACATGCTTGATTCCTGTAACAATAAGTAAATTTGCTTGCAAAGAATAAGCACCCCATGCAAATTCTGTAGAATAAATGAATGGCTGATTGAAGGAACTGAATGAATAAAATGTAAATACATAAAAACACAAAGAGACTGTCTTAAGCATAGTGGGAATCTGCTGGCTTGCTTGGTTGAGAATTCTAGGATCTGAGTTGGCTTCTGACATTCTAAGAGCACCAGGGCCTCTCCTTCGCCTATCATCTCTCTCATCTTCCCTGTGTTAGCATCATCTAAGTCTTAATGTAGTAAAAGGTCACTGTGAGTAGCTCTAGCCTACATAGTTTTGGATGATAACCAGGGAGAAGGGACATACATAGTTTTGGACATAGCCAGGGAGAAGGGAGAAGGGTTGGCTAATTGGACAGCTGGGGTCCACTTCCAGAGTTAGTTCCCCATGAAAATTCCATTCAAATTTGATGGAGAGAGAATAGATCCAGAGCAATAAAAGCAGATGTTTACTAAAAGGAGATTTATCTTAAATCTGTCTATCTCAATTTTATCTCCCATGCAGGGCCAGATGTTGTGAAGTCACAGATGCCATGTTGGTCTTCCAAACTAGTTTTAAACATGAATTCTACTACCATGTCAGCATAGCCCAGTGGTTAATAAAAAGTGATTATTATCATTAATGAGACAATAATATGCATAAGGATAATAATTTTAAATAATACATGAAATAGTTCTTTTTTCCAATTGCAGGAGCAAGTATATAATCTATTAAAGAATGTAATTGTTAAGATCTAACTGTAGCCCTATCTCCTCTGCATTATTCTGCCCATTTTATATGATCTGTTTTTTTGGCCCTCTGAGTAATGTTTAATTAAAATCTTAATTTGCTATTGATGCCTTAGGGGGTGGATAATGCTCTGTTTTAGCTTTCCATTGTGGCAGTAAAAAAATTACCCCAAAACTCAATGGTTTAAGTAACAAACATTTGTTACCTCACAGCACATATCGACCAAAAATCTGAGTTTGCTTTTGCTTGGTACCTCTGGCTCGGCTCAGGTTCTCCTATGATTCAAGGTCTCTTGACTGCAAGATATTGGCTGGGGCTGTGATCATTGGTCATCTCAAGACAAGTTATTGTGGGAGGAATTTGCATCCAAACTTACTTACAGGGCTGCTAGCAGACCTCAGGTGCTAGATTGACCATAGACCTCAGTTCCTTACTGACTGCCTTTCCATGGGGCAGCTTACAACATGGTAGCTGGCTTCTCCCAGAGTGAGGTCTCTGAGAGAAAGTGAGTAAGAGATGGTACCCCAAGACAGAAGCCAGAATCTCTTTGTAACTTAATCTTGTAAGTGTTGCCTCATGGCTTTCACACTATTCTGTTTGTGAGGAGAATGTCATGAGGTTCAAGCCATATTCAAGAGAAAGGGATTATACAGAGACATGAACACCTGGAGGCAGGAATCACTGGTGGCTATTGCAAGGCTTCCTACCACAATCTGGGCGTCTCATCTATCTACAAAGTAATGAACAGAAGGAGATCCTCAATAAATAATTGTTAACTGACAAGAAATTCTTTAAATTGTTAGAAAGATTAAATTCTTATAAAACATTTCTCTTTGGAGAGATCATTAATTTTAATTTTAGAAAAAGGCATACTTACTTTCAAAAGAGTTTTTGGATTATTTAATATATTAGAGATTGACATATTTTGACATACCCCTAGGGAGTAATATATAATCTGGATGTATGATAAGCAAAATTAAGGGATACTTCATTTTAACAAGATTATGCTAATAGGGTTTCATTCAGTGAAGATGAATACTCTGATTTGAAATGCTTTAGTGTATTTGTTCTTTTCTTAGGTTTATTTTATCCTTAAATTTTCTAACATTTGTAAAGCTTATACAAATATCATTGGCATTTACATTGAGATTCTCTAGAATTCCTGGAAAATACACTCTCTGAATTTTTACTTTACATCAGAAATATAATCTGTAGAGAAAAATATCCCAGTATTTACAAAATTAAAACAAACTTATGAGTATATTTTCAAATAATAAATTTCTCAGTTTGCTAGATAATGAAAAAGGTCATGAGACAAGGATGTTTCTATCTTTCTCTGATTTATTTTCCTGCTTCAATATTCAGCAAGACTGAGAAGAAAAAAACACAAGCTTTGGTGTAAGGAGCTGATAAATCCTGATTTTTAAGTGTGATGTTGGGCAGTAACTCTGAATCCCTATATGTAAATGAGAAATAAACATAGCTCACATAGTTGTATAGCTTAGATAAGACATATAAAATGCTTTATAAATTGCCAAATAATATAGAAATAGAATGTACTACTTACCACTAGGCAACCAAAAGACATGAAAACATAGATGGATAATGCTCTCTAATACTTCAATATTCCCTTTAATAAAGTGGGATTTCTGGACTGTAATACCCATTTTTACCATTTATTAAATACCTTCCCTGTATCAATTTCTGTGATAAACATAGGAAATAGAAAAATGAAAAACACACACACATTGCCTTCACAGCACTGTAAGTTTATGGATGAAAATTGCAGTACAACTAGACATTTAAGAAAATTGGGGAAAACGTAAACAGCCTAACGCTAGATTGATTTATTAAGACTTTAGTTAATAATTGTACCTAAATCTTGTTATAGGCAAGTATAAACCTTTTTTCAAATCAGTTTTGAAGGTAATGATTTGAGAAAGAATGTCTTTAAATTGCTTCATTCTGTAGGTTTCACTGCAGGATGTAATAAATATTTTCAGATGCAGTAGTAATTTTATTTGAAAGTCTTTGGGAATTCTCTGTAGACGTGAATTTATGGTAATAAACATGAATACTGAGGATATTGAAATTTTCAAACTCCATACTGACTTAAAATTATTTCTTCCCAATTGCACTAACAAAAGACAGTATTTCCTCGCTCATTAAACACCTAACTTTGTAGTTGTTTGAGAGGATGCATCCTCAAGGAGAAAATACCAATTTAATCATTTACCTAATAACAGTGTATCCATTATAAAAGTTGATCTTCATATCTATCAACCAATAGGCAACAAGCTATTAAATCAAAGTGGTTTACATAAATTAACCTCTACTTCTTTTTCATGTTGTGTAGGGCTGATAATTTGTGGCTCTGCTATAGGTCTATGGGTTGCCTGGAGGTCTGCTCCCTTTGACTTTTTTTTTTTTTTTTTTTTACAATCTAAGCTGAAGGAACAGCTTCTATCTGGGATATTCTATTCTTGGTGGCAGAAGACAAAACAAAAGGCAGACCAACCTGAACTAATCCATTTAGATTAAAGCTTTTGTTCATTCATGGCATGTTGTCATAACCACTCCAAAGCCATTGACCAAATAAGTCACACAGACAAGGTTGATATGACTGGAGTGGAAAAGGAAGAATATATATTCACAAAAATAAAATCTACAACAGAACTCTATAGTAGAGAGAGTAGAAACTGCATTCTTATTTAAAGATATACAATTGAAGTGTATCACTGAAGGGTCAGTATGGCTTAGTGGTGGAGAACACGAGATGTGAGTCAAACAGATCCAAACTGTATCCTGGCTCTGCACAGTCTAGCTAGTCTTTGCAGTCTTTGGCATTTGCCTCTTCATCTGTAAAATGGGAATAATAATCCATATTTCAGAACAATTATCAATACATAGTGGGTTAAATTTGTGAAGGACCCAACACAGTGTCTAGAATATAGCAATCACCTTGTAAATGCTTTTTATACTTTCATTGAGATAAAACTTCCTAAGTCACTTGGCAGGTAAGTGGGAAGAGCTGTGATGAAACAGAACTGATGTTTCAACCTTGTGTTCTCTCAGAATGTTTGCACGTCTCCGTGTTAAATGTCCCTTCTCAGATAATAGTTCACTGTTAAGTCTGAATCTGATCAGTACTAAATGAGGATTTCAAAAACATTATGCAAAAATAGGTTTAAGGAAGTATGAGAAATTTGTAGTGGAGTATGCCTGCATTCTTATTTCATAAAGCATGGATAAACAAGAATGTTTTGTTATAGTTACAGGTTGTTTTTTTTTTTTTTTTAAGAAAGTAATTATATACCCCCACAACATCATAAATCACTTGATAAATTGCCATATTATTTCTTTTAAAGTAAACTGGCTTTAAAATAAATAAGTCACTTGACAGATTTTCTTTTCTTTCACTAACCGGTAGGCCTTTATTAGTAGTCTAATCAACTCCCTGGAGACTACTTTAGCACATTACATATTTTCCTTTTTTAATTTGAATGTTGAATAAATTTGTCTTTTACCTTGACTTCCATTAAATAAATGTAATTTTATTGATAAAAGGGTTTTTAAAAATAATCTAGTCACGTTTCTTATGAAAAAATAATTTTATAATATAAATTATACAAATCAGTTACCTGGTGTTACGTTACTAATTTTTTACACAACAGTGGATAAATACACTGATTTGCAGGCAAATCCGAAGGCACAAAGCCTAAACAAAGGTATAAATAAAACAAAACCCAATAAAATGTTAAAAAAAACTAGATGCATAATGTTTACTAAAATTAAAGAGCCCTATCAGGTTATAAAATCATTTTGGAAATAGATACATTCTGATTTAGGATGAGTGTCTGAAATTCCAAAGGAAACAAGTAAAGAATAAAGTAATACAGAACCTTTTGTTCTCCAGTTAAATGCAGCTAATTCCATTTGTTTTTGTTTTTGTTTTTAATGCTTGTGGCCGTAAGAACCCTATTTGGAACTCACTCATAAATTGTTTAAGTTCAATGGCTTTAACTTACATATTCAGGGAAGTAATAGATGACGATTTATATTTGTTAAGCACTTATTTTAGACCAGCACTGTTTGAAGCATTTTAGATGAATTAAAAATTTTCCTCAGAATAATGTAGGTATTCCTATTGTTGCAGTTTTCCAGAGTAGGGAAATGAGGAACCTGAGTTGCCTAAGGAACATACCTAAGAGAAGGATTCCATAGATATCTAAAGGGCAATTTAAGAAGTTGACCTTGATTCATCTTCACGTGACTAGGAAGCTGTTTTAAGGGATGTAGTCTATTTAGTTATATTAAAGCTACCACAAAAAAAAAAAAAATTAAAAAAAAAATAAAGCTACCACAAATGCAGTTGCTTATTATTAGTCCATCATCCATTCAGTTATGATTTTATTAAAAAATATATTTGCTGAGCACCTACTACATGCCAGTCACTGTTCTAGACACTGAGTATAGAACTGTGAATCCTTAAACCTCATATAAGCTTAGTAGGAAAGGAGTGTCATTTCAATATTGTTTTGCTGCTGCTTTCTTCTGTTGCTGCTTCTTTCTTCTTTTTGGTACATTTAATGTTCCCTATGTAGTTATTTATATGCCTGGAAAGCATATTTCTTTAGATCATTTAACTTTCTAAAAAAGACTGCAGGGTTAAAAAATGTGAAATGAATGTTATTTTCATACTGATGCACTTGGCTTTTTATCCACTCACCTTGTACTATGTCTGATCCTGTAGAGTCTTTCAAATCTTGACTTGGAAGTTCACTTTGTATGCTACTGTGATTGGTAAAAATCAACACACTGTAACACTAAGCAAAATGGATATTGACATAAAAAAGAAATGTTTTAAAGTAACAATTTAATTCCTGGGATGCCATGCAGTTTCCCATAGTCTTACCTTCTGAGCCAATGCATAGGTTGGAGAGACAAAAATAGCAGGTTAGTTTTTGGTGGACAGAGCCCTGATAGCTTCAAACATTGAGAACATGAATGCAAAATGAGAGGTGAACAGCGATAGTAAAAGGTATTTACTCAACACTTAAACAGCATTCTTGCTACAAACAGCTTATGAATTTTATTTTTTGAGTGAGGAATCCAGCCATTAGCAACTAAACTAACTGGTATTTAAAGTTTACTAAAAGTTTTGTTTCTATTACCTCCTGTCAACCTGTCCTTAGTAAAACTGCAAAAGATGGAACATTAGAAGCAATGAAAAAAAAAGGATGAAGACTCATCTGTATGACTGTACTGAGAAGTGGAAGAAGAAAAAATTAATAATTAAAATCATGACTACCTGGAGGACAGCTTAGAATTGTTAGGTGTAGGAGAAAACTGCCTTTCACAGCTCAGTTACTCTTGAGGGCACTATAGTCTGACATTCTAAGATGATAAGTTCAAATGGCCCATTGTGCACTCTGTCCACATATCCAAGAAAATGAGTGTTGTAGACTTCTAATATCAACACATATGTAACCCATGTTCCACGACATTAATTTAACATTATTTAATATAGATCATAAAATGAAAGTTAGACTTTTTAAAAATGAAAGATCTGGAAGTTTTATGTTTCATGGCCTGATAATAATTTAACAGACATTAATTTTAATTTTTTAAAGATTTATTTATTTATTTTAGAGAGAGAGAGAGAGAGAGGGGTGTGTGAGCTGAGGGATGGGGAGAGGAAGGGGGAGAGAGAATACCAAGCAGATTTCCTGCCAAGCATGAAACCCACTCCAGGCTCTATCCCATAACCCTGAGATCATGACTCCAACCAAAATCACCAGTTCGTGGTTCAACCAACTGAACCACCCAAGTGCTCCATTAACATGCATTTCTTTCTTTCTTTCTTTCTTTCTTTCTTTCTTTCTTTCTTTCTTCTTTCTTTCTTTCTTTCTTTTAATGATAGTCACACACACAGAAAAAGAGAGGCCGAGACATAGGCAGGAGAAGCAGACTCCATGCACTGGGAGCCCGACGTGGCATTCAATCCCGGGTCTCCAGGATTGTGCCCTGGGCCAAAGGCAGGCACCAAATCGCTGCGCCACCCAGGGATCCCAACTTGCATTTCTAAATGTATGACTCTGCCAAGACTAAGAATGCCCTCTCAGACAGTAGCTGCTTTTATGTTAACCTTAAGTTCATTATACTTTGATATATTGGTAATGTAATTCCTGATTGGAGAAGAGAAAACGATATCATTTAGATAGCTGATTAGAATATGCTCATTCACACAACCAGACAGTACTGGGTATCTTATAGATCTGTTTGATTTTGTAAGTGGATAACCAAAATTTTTGAGATGAGGCCACTGCATGTCATTAAACCTATCAAAACCCATTATCAAATATTAACATGCTGGGGCACTTGGGTGGCTCAGTTGGTTAGTCTGCTTTTGGCTCAGGTCATGATCCCAGGGTCCGGAATGAGCCCCATGTCCCCTGCTCAGTGAGCTTTCTTCTCCCTCTCCCTTCTGCTCATGCTCTCTCTCTCACTCTCTCTCAAATAAGTAAATAAAATATTTAAAAACAAATATTAACATTTAGAAAGATAACTATCATATAAGATAATTAGATATGATTTTTTATTAAAAGGGTATTAATTTATATTAGAGTCCACTTAACATCTACTAAAGGTAAATGTGATTTAGAGATGTTTGGAATATAGACAAATATCAAATCATTCTGTATTTTATTCCACAATATATTTTCTAAGCAGAAAGAACCAATGATACTATTATGTGAATTCAAATTTTTTTACACTCAGAATGTCTTTACCCATCAATAAACAAATGGATGAAAACTTTGAACAGAAATTATTAGTACCTAACTTCTATGCATTTATTTTACAATGGATTATTACTCTGAATGTCTAGTTTGGATTTTTAATACTTGATATGGCTAGTAATAATCTCACACACATACACATACCCTCCATCACTAGCACACTAAATGTCTAAACTTGATATTTTATTCTATTATTAAAACATGTTATTTTGGAGCAATTACTTGGATATTTAGATATTTGGATATTTGTCTTAATAAAGACAGAAAATGAGTATTTGATCCCATTGGTGACATTAGCACAGTATATAACTAAGAAACAATTTAATTAAAATTATCCAAAAGATTATTAAGAACATAAAACCAATAGCATAATAATTTTAATAATTATCTTATTATTAAAAATATATATGGCTATTTTGCAAAAAAGTATATCTGTGGGTACTTCCTCTTTGTTTCAAGAATTATCACTTCTAAAAAAAGAGGATAAAAATTCAAGAATATTTTAATCATTCATTATGCTAACCAAAATGTTAAAGATATTTCTATTTAGTGATAAATTTTGCTTGAAGAATTGGCAAAGCTTCCATTTTCTAAAAATATTTTAGGGATTTGCCAATATATTTAATGATACCTGGAGGCTATATAAACATAATTACAGTAGCTCCATAATAGACAAGGTAGTCTTTTCAACAATTATGTAGGAATAAATATATAAACCATGCTACCTTTTTCAAAGTTAGTACTTTCTAACAAAAGCTTTTTTGATTATAAATAAGTCAGGTTTGTATTGTACCTTAACCTTTACACAAAAACTGCCTCTATTATTAGTTACAGTTAATGAAAAGCCCACATAATTCCCACATGCTTCCCATACTTCTCTAATTGGATTGTCCCTTATGTTCTTTAATTAGGTAGTTTCTTGAATTTCCATCACTAAAGGCATTTCTTTGGATTGAGGCATTGTTTGAAGTCTTCTGTTAAAACCAACAAAAGTCCAATCAAATTCCAGGAAGTATTTTAGAAACTTACAAGCTAAAAAAAGAAACAAGCTAATGTAAAAAATATATATGAAAAGCAAAGAAGTTAGGACAGCTAATATAATTTAAAAAAATAATAAATGAAGTTGTAGGATTCATCTGATTTCAGGACTTACTATAAGGCTACAGTAATCAAGACAGTGTGATATCAGCATAAGAATAATCAAATAGATTATTTGATTAGTAGAGGATAGAGTACAGAAGTTATATGGTCATATAACAGAAAATTATTCACAATTTATATGGTCAATTTAACCTCTTGGAAATCCATATGCAAATCAGTAAACCCTAACTTTTACTGCATAACACATAAAATGGAACTCAAGATATATCATAGGCTTAAATCTAGGAGATAAAACCATAAAACTTCTAGAAGAAACAAGAAAAAAAATATTTGTGACCTTGGGCTAGGCAAAGATTTCTTACATAGACACAAAAAACAAAACCATAAGGGAAATAATAGATAAATATGATTTCATCAAAATTAAATCTTCTGCTCTTAGAAAATGCTGCTAAGAGAATAAAAAGACAAGCTACAGACTATGAGAAAATATTTGCAAAAAAAAGTCTGTCTTCTATATATATATAGTAAAAGAAACGTGAATCTGAAAAATATAGGGACTTTTAAATTTATTTATTTTCTTTATTATTGATCATTGGCATAAAATGCTATATTAGTTTGGATTAGAATAACATAGTGATTCCACAATTGTGTACATTGTACAATAGTAGGTGTAGTTACCATCTGTCACCATATAATGTTATTGCAGCACTATTGACGATATTCCCGATGCTGTGCTTTTTATCTCTGTAACTAATTATTTTATAACTGGATGTTTGTACCTCTTAATCTTTTCACTTACTGCCCCCCCCCTCAACCAACTCCTCACTGGCAACCACCGATATGTTCTCTGTATTTGAGAGTTTGTTTGGTTTTTATTGTTATTTGTTTTGTTTTGTTTGAATTCACATGTAAGTGAAATCATATGGTATCTATCTTTTCTCTGACTCATTTCACTTATCATGCTACCTTCTAGGTCCATCCAAATTCTCAAAAATGGCAAGATTTAATTCTTTTTTTATGGTTGAGTAATATGCCACATCTTTATTTATCTAGCTATTGATGAACACATGGGTTGCTTCCATATCTTGGCTACTGTAAATAATGCTGCAATGAGGATAGGGTGTGCATCTTTTCAAATTAGTGTTCTCATTTTCTTTCTTTTTTTTTTAGATTTTATTTATTTATTCATAAGACACACAGAGAGACAGAGAAAGAAGAGAGAGAAGAGAGAGAAGCAAAGACGTAGGCAGAGGGAGAAGCAGTTTCCCTGTGGGGAGCCCAATGTGGGACTTGATCCCAGCACTCCAGAATCACACCCTGAGCTAAAAGCAGATGCTCAACTGCTGAGCCACCCAGGCATCCCAGTGTTTTCATTTTCTTTGGGTAAATATACGATAGTGGCATTACTGGATCGTAGGGGATTTCTTTTTATAATCTTTTGAGAAAACTTCATATTCTTTTCCACAGTGGCTGTACTAGTTGACATTCCCACCAACAAGGCACAAGGATTCCCTTTTCTCCAAGTCCTCACTACCACTTGTTATTTCTTGCTTTTTAATAGTATCCATTCTGTGTAGTTTTGATTTGCATTTTCCCTATTAGTGATGTTGAGCATCTTTTCATTTGTCTGTTGGATATTTGTATGTCTTCTTCTTCAAAAAAAATCTATTTAGATCCTCTGCCCATTTTTTAATTGGATTGATTATTTATTTATTTATTTATTTATTTTTGGTGTTTGGTTTTATAAATTATTTATTTATTTTGGATATTAACCCTTTATCAGATTATTATTTGCTAATGTCTGCTCCCATTCAAGAAGTTGACCTTTTTTTTGTTGTTGTTGCCTTTGCTCTGCAAAAGAAAAGATAGGAGGTTTTAAAACTTAATAAGAAGACAAAAAAATACAACTTGAAAATAGGTAGAAACGTATCAACAGGCAAGTCCTCAGAGAAGATATATGAATTGCAAATGGCAAGAAAAGATGCTCAGTGTCACTAGTCATTAGTAAAATAAAAATAGATAAAAAACCACAATAGATACTCTTCCATGCATACTACAAAGGCTGAAACAAATGAACAAGCAAAGAAACTATGTGACAATAGCAAGTGTTGGTAAGGACTTGGGGCAACTCGATATTTATACCTTAGTAGAGGAAATCCAAAATCATATAGCCAAAAGATATGGGCAGTTTACGTATAAACTGACAAAGAGCAGTTTGGCCATTTTTTGTGAAGTTATAAATATACTTAAAATGCAGCCGAGTCACGTGCTTATCCAAGAGAAATATATTCACACACGTACTTGTACACTAATGTTCACAGAAAGCTTGTTTTCCTAACAGCCAAATATAAGAAGAGACACCAAATCCCATTACCCAGTGAATGGCTAAATAAATAGTGGTACATCCATACAATGGAATACCATTCATCAATGAGAAGAAGTGAATACTGAGATACTCAACTAGGTGGATGACTGTTAAAAACATTATGCTAAGTGGAAGAAGTCACAGAAGTTCATACATATAGTACAATTCCATCATCAGATATTTGAGAAATGATTAAATTACAGTGATGGAGAAGAGATAATGATTGCCAGGGGCTGAAGTGGGGAGAGGGGATGACTGCACAGGAACCCAGAGAAACTTTTCAGGCTCATGGATAGTTTATATTTTGATTTTGTGGCAGTTGAGCAATTATATGTAACTCAAAGTCATTCAACTACATACTTTAAAGGGATGACTTTTGCCATATGTATGATATACCTTAATAAGCCTGATTAATAAAAAGCAAAAATAAAAGTCTTCCCATCTGATTCTATTTCACCCCCCAAAGACTGTATGACTCCCCAGACTACACACTGGGGATTTGAGATTGGCGTTTCTCAGAACAGTAGAGGCAGACGCTGTCTTGAGTACAATGTAGAACACATTTGAAAAGGGAAAATGAATGTTCAATATAATAAAATAACTATTAATAGTTAATCAAAGAACATAGATAAAGATATTATCTTCAAGACATGATAAGAGGTCAAGAAGCCACTAATGCTAAAATAAGGTAGGAAAATGTTCAATACCACATAGATAAAGCTAGGTTACTGGTAAATTGTGTGATAAAATTGCAGGTCGGTAGGTCAAGATTAAACTGGCAGTTGTAAAAATATATAATAGTAAGTAAACACAATAGGCAATCATTTGTTTTTGTTTTGTTTTTTGTTTTGTTTTGTTTTACCTGCTAGCTATCACCAAGCAGGTATCAAGGGTTGGGAGACAGTGAATCACACAAAAAGTATGACTTCATATGAAGGGTGGCTCAGGAAATATTTGGAGTGTAGGAACTCAGTTGACTCAAAGGAAGTTGATGCTCTTTCTAAGATAGGAGCACAAATATATGAAGGCAAATGTGGGAAAAAAGCAGTCACTGACTTCAGTTTATATTTTCATGCTTTCTTATGTATTTGTTATTAAAGACATATATTAAAACAAAACAAAACAAAAAGCTAATTATAAAAGCACCTATTAATTTAGATGCAGGGTGTTGTGTATTTGTTTTGACTTCAAATCCACTTGTTCATGGCTTAACTGAAGTTGTTTTGATCTAAGGATGAATTTGTTTACACTGGAGACCATAGCAGGATGATGTCCTCAAAATTGTTGTGATACAGAGTGCTTATCAACATGAACATATAAGAGAGTGACCATGACATAATGGACATTTAAACTTTATTATGAATTTGTGAGGACTTAAGCAAGTGTTCAGTCTGTACAAAGCTATTCCTTGCTGATCTAAATAGCTCTCTGAAGACCTTGGGACATTAGCTCTCTCTGAAGCAAGACCACTCTTTGCTGGAAGTGGTGCAGCAGCCCCAGGAAGGAGATGATATTGCCTTCCATCTCTAGTATCTTTGTTCTGCTAGCATCCTGCTGTAGCAACAAGGGATTTTTGATTCATGCTGGCAGCTGGATGGATGTCAGCTCTTGATTGGCTAAGCCAACTCTTCTGCAAACCAATTCATGGAAAGGAACGCCTCAACTAAATTTGGAGTTCATTGCTTTCATCTCCCTTTTTCCTGGAACAATAGGTATAACTGATCTATTGTGGATTTGGAATGTATC
The DNA here is from genome assembly GCF_018345385.1 of Vulpes lagopus. NCBI lineage: Eukaryota > Metazoa > Chordata > Mammalia > Carnivora > Canidae > Vulpes > Vulpes lagopus. The sequence continues at coordinate 32,720,686 of NC_054846.1, forward strand.
TTTATTGGCTTAGGAAGAGTCATTATCTTGTATACTATTAACTTCAAAATATTATTTTTATGAGTTATAATTCCAGCAGTCAACCTGTGTTAAATAAATGATTGGCAAAGACAATCTCAGTCTCTGAGCCTAATTTGCTGCAGACAAAACACAGCATATCTATCTTTATTTCTATAGCTATATATCTGCAGAGAAAGGTATATGATGCCACAGTTTTAATATAAACTGCTGCATTTCAGGAGTTTTTTTTAATAAATTAATTTTTATTGGTGTTCAATTTACCAACATACAGAATAACACCCAGTGCTCATCCCGTCAAGGGTCCCCCTCAGTGCCCGTCACCCATTCCCCCCCACCCCCCTCCCTCCTCCCCTTCCACCACCCCTAGTTCATTTCCCAGAGTTAGAAGTCTTTATGTTCTTTCTCCATTACTGATATTTCCCACACATTTCTTCTCTCTTCCTTTATATTCCCTTTCACTATTATTTATATTCCCCAAATGAATGAGAACATACACTGTTTGTCCTCCGATTGACTTACTGCACTCAGCATAATACCCTCCAGTTCCATCCACGTTGAAGCAAATGGTGGGTATTTGTCGTTTCTAATGGCTGAGTAATATTCCATTGTATACATAGACCACATCCTCTTTATCCATTCATCTTTCGATGGACACCGAGGCTCCTTCCACAGTTTGGCTATTGTGGACACTGCTGCTAGAAACATCGGGGTGCAGGTGTCCCGACGTTTCATTGCATCTGAATCTTTGGGGTAAATCCCCAACAGTGCAATTGCTGGGTCGTAGGGCAGGTCTATTTTTAACTCTTTGAGGAACCTCCACACAGTTTTCCAGAGTGGCTGCACCAGTTCACATTCCCACCAACAGTGTAAGAGGGTTCCCTTTTCTCCGCATCCTCTCCAACCTTTGTGGTTTCCTGCCTTGTTCATTTTCCCCATTCTCACTGGTGTGAGGTGGTATCTCATTGTGGTTTTGATTTGTATTTCCCTGATGGCAAGTGATGCAGAGCATTTTCTCATGTGCATGTTGGCCATGTCCATGTCTTCCTCTGTGAGATTTCTCTTCATGTCCTTTGCCCATTTCATGATTGGATTGTTTGTTTCTTTGCTGTTGAGTTTAAGAAGTTCTTTATAGATCTTGGAAACTAGCCCTTTATCTGATATGTCATTTGCAAATATCTTCTCCCATTCTGTAGGTTGTCTTTTAGTTTTGTTGACTGTATCCTTTGCTGTGCAAAAGCTTCTTATCTTGATGAAGTCCCAATAGTTCATTTTTGCTTTTGTTTCTTTTGCCTTTGTGGATGTATCTTGCAAGAAGTTACTGTGGCCAAGTTCAAAAAGGGTGTTGCCTGTGTTCTCCTCTAGGATTTTGATGGAATCTTGTCTCACATTTAGATCTTTCATCCATTTTGAGTTTATCTTTGTGTATGGTGAAAGAGAGTGGTCCAGTTTCATTCTTCTGCATGTGGATGAAATTGAGGAAGACACAAAGAGATGGAAAAATATTCCATGCTCATGGATTGGCAGAATTAATATTGTAAAAATGTCAATGTTACCCAGGGCAATTTACACGTTTAATGCAATCCCTATCAAAATACCATGGACTTTCTTCAGAGAGTTAGAACAAATTATTTTAAGATTTGTATGGAATCAGAAAAGACCCCGAATAGCCAGGGGAATTTTAAAAAAGAAAACCATAGCTGGGGGCATCACAATGCCAGATTTCAGGTTGTACTACAAAGCTGTGGTCATCAGGAGTTGTTGTTATTCTAGAATATCAAATGTTTGACTTTGTAAAAATAAAGGCAAGGAAAAACCTAGTATGATTATTGCCAAGTGATAAAGGACTATCTCATATTTATAGTATATTATGATCTGTTCTCACATTTTCTCAAATAGTTAAAAATAAAGTTAAGGTTCATATATTTTCTTTCAATGATTAGAAATATCTTGTGTTAGACAATGACTCCAATAAGGTAATTAGATCATAATGTAATAAAGTTTCATTGTATTAAATTCTGGATAGCCTAGAATAAAGTGTGTTTTCCTCTCTCAAAAAATCAGCCTCTTGAGCCATCTTAATAGTTTAGCTGATGTATTTTCAATTAACTAGAATATTTTTCAATTGACTGTTCAGTTATTTTGAACAACTACTTTAGTAGCTCAGGACAAAAATAAGAACATGAACTACTTGTTTCCAAGAATGTCTTTACCTACAGTGTAGTTCATAAATAAATAAAGAAAGAAAGAAAGAAAGAAAGAAAGAAAGAAAGAAAGAAAGAAAATTGATTTTTTTTTTAAGCAAAAACATATTAGATGAGGGCTGGGTTTCCAACTCTTTGTATCAAGTGGTTGTATTTTTTGTTCTAAACTGCTAATGAAGTGTTGGTTTATAGATAAATTAAGTCTCATGAGCTCAGCTTTTTCAGGACTAAGATAAAGCAATAAGCCCAGATCTAGGATCAACTAGGGTGTCAAGGTCAGAAATACTACAAAAAAAAAAAAAAAAAAAAAAAAAAAAAAGCTGGACTGGAGGAGAAAATAGCAAAGTGGAAATAAACTCCAAAGGTTTAATAAAAGGAGCACATAAAGTACACCACAGGAGTAAGACATGTTTAGTTTCAAACTGAACTTGGACTCCAATCTGACCCTGACTATAAAGTTAATTTCTGTATTTTCAGCCTGACTACCTCCTAACTAAACTTCAATATATTGATCTTTTCTTTTAAAGTTTATTATTCATTTATTTTTAAAGATTTTATTTACTTATTCATGAGACACAGAGAGAGAGAGAGAGAGAGAATGAGAGAGAGAGAGAGGCATAGACATAGGCAGAGGGAGAAGCAGGCTCCATGCTGGGAGCCTGATGTGAGACTTGATCCCAGGACTCCAGGATCACGCCCTGGGCTGAAGGCATCTCTAAACCACTGAGTCACCCAGGCGTTCCGTATTGATCTTTTCTTCTCTTCTCTTCTTGTCTGCTGCCTTCCTGTTCCCCTTCCTCCCTTCTTTCCCTCCCTCTCTCCTCTTCCCTCTATGCTTTGCTTCCTTCCTTCTTTCCTTCCGTTTTTTCTTTCTCCCTTTTTTCTAAGCTTTTTTTAGCAATTGTTCAATGAATGCTTACTGTGTGCTATGAACTTTATTCGACATGTGTAAGTATTTATTTTTAGTTATTTTAATATTAAAGTGTATTATTTTATTTAATATTTAAAATGTTACTTAGCAGGGTACCTGAGTGGCTCATTCTTTTAAAAAATAAAATGTTACTTAACAACAAGGAACTTATTTCTCCTTTTTTCTTCTTTCTCCATTCTTTTTTTCTTACCTCAGTGCTATAAGAAACAAAAAAATGAAGGTGCAATTTCTGTATATCACATATTCTCCTGACACTAATGAGAGTCAAGGCTTTGAAGATCCAGGCTATTTAGGCCTTGATTCTGGTTTTATAAGTATTGAAAGTTAATTTTGAGGGCCTTCTTTAAGAAAAAGCATACAAGGGACACATGGGTGGCTTAGTCAGTTAAGCCTCTGACTCTTGATTTGGGCTCAGGTTGTGATCTCAGGGTTATGAGATTGAGCCCCATGTTGGGCTCCATGCTCAGCAGGGAGTCTGCTTGAGATTCTCTCCCTCTCTCTGCCCTTCCCCACCCTGTTTGATCTGTCTCTTCTCTCTCTCTCTAAAAAGAATGAAAAAAAGAAAGAAAGAGAAAATTTTAAAAAGGAAAAGAATACAAAATTATGAACTCAAAATTAAATAAGAAATGAACATTTATTTAGAATAATGAAAGAAATCACAATAGATTACAGATTTTGAAGAACTAAAAAAAGTCATAAAATCTAGAAAAATGTTTAATTTATTATCTTTGATACTTTTTGTCTCTCTCTTTTGATTGTTTACTCTTTGATCATCTTTTTCATATAAGAACAATTTTATGATATCATTATCTATAGAGATTCATTCCTCTAGTAAAGTTGGTCAAAGTGGATTTTTTTATAATTGATAATTTAGAAAAGTCTCATCTTAATTCTACTGACCTTCCTGTGAAACCATGCTAGCAAGAATGTAACTACATATAGATATGCTGCAAACCACATAAATACACTGTACCCCACCAAACTTCATTCCCCTTAAGGAGAACTCCAAAACACCCTCCCCTACCCCAGGGCCACTCTACCCATGCTCCCCATGCTACTCCTATATCCCACACTAGAAGAGAATCTACCTAGAAGTCAGAAAGGAAAGAGATGGTTGTCTAACCAATTGTGGGTAATTTACTTTTTGTAAATTTTTACCAAAACACATGACTTCCAGGTGAACAAAGTGCTAAGGTCTTTCCAGAGGATTTGGAAGGGGTCTTGGCAAAGGTGGAGTTAGAAAGTTTATTTATTTATTTATTTATTTATTTATTTATTTATTTATTTTTAGTTCTGAAGCTTAAATGTTTTATGTTAGTACCAGCCTTTCCCATATCTCTCAAATACACACATCAACACACATATACCCTGGGATTAAGTAGTGTGCTATGAAGAAAATATATTCAAAGGTCTTTGTTTTGAAGATTTTTTGTTGTTGTTGTTTCATCCAACCAAGAAATGGAGTTGGAATTGTCCCAAGTAAGCAGGAGTGAAATGAATTGATAGTGGTGGCCCTATGGGGAAAGATTATATGGGGAAGGTGTTCTCCAAAAGCTAGGAGAATAAGCATTCCTGCCAGTTGCACCAATCATGGAGATTGTAGCCTTAATCAGATGTAGCACCTCTCATATGGTGATGATTAAATATATCCTAATAATACTAGACTTTAGATGACAAACACTAGATATTTCAGCAATTGAGAGATTGAAGGGAAGATCTTTGAAGGGAAGGTCTTTGAGTGGACCATATGGGTGGGCAAAAGGAGCAGAGAGGCAGTCATGATAAACTGATGATAAGATAAACATAAATGATGGTAAATGATACTGAATCTTCCAACTATGTAGCAGCCAGAAGCAATTCCATAATTGATTTGACAAAGAAAATCAAGAAAAGTGACAATTTCTACCTCAAAAGCTATGCAACAGATTCATATTGTTATAAATAAATCATATATTCCAAATTGCTAACATCAATTAAAATAAATCTGTGCAAGGAAAGAAAATGTACATCTCGGTCATCCTCTTGAAGGGTGCCTCAGAATGTCCACCAGAACATCATGAAATGACCCCAAAGTAAGACCTTAAGACACATGGAAGGAAAGAACTGGAGCTAAGTACTGAAATCAATTACACACATAAACACACAATATATATGTTTATAGGGACATGATATAAAAAACCAAACTGAATATATATCAAATCTTTTGTTAGAATAACTTTCAATGGGGGGTGCCTGGATGGCTCAGTCAATTAAGCATCTGCTTTTAGCTCAGGTCATGATCCCAGGTTTAAGGGATCTAGTTCTGCATGGGTTCTCCACTCATTGGGGAGCCTGCTTCTCCCTCTGTCTCTGCCCTTCCCTCCTGCTCATGCTCATGCTCTCTCTCTCTCAAATAAATAGACAAATATGATAAAATAAAAATTGATCTCTAATCCTGATGAAACTCTTTGATCCTTGACTTTTAAGTATCATTATTATTTTAAAAAATATGTTTAAAACTTGGAAATAGAAGGGATCACTTTATTCTGGAAGGCTCATGCAGTGGTACTTCGTGTCTCTGAGTGCATGTACTTTTGACCTCCCAGTTACTGTTCATTGGTATATTTTACAGCTCTGAAGGCAAGGCATTAATTTGTAAAAAACCAATTGCAATGCAAATAATTATAATCCTATAGAAATAAAATGATTCTTGCCTCATAGCTTTGCAAATAAATTTTATTTGGTAGAGATTCAAATGACATCAGCAAAATTTTAGTTTTAATGCCCTCTAGGAAACTAATCAGTTTTATACTAAATTAGCAATCTAAATGAAGCATCCTGTCCTCTGCTGTAATAAATACTTGTGTTTTCTCCTATTTACTTTGGATCTGCCTTACCAAGTTACTGGTTTCCTCATTAGTGGATTAATTAGATCTTTGATACATGTTCACTTTTTATTTGTAGGGAAATCAAGCTTTAAATTTTTGCAAATTATACATGTTATGAAGAGAACTTCTCGGTACTTGGATCATGAGATGGGAATGAAAACTTTGCTTCCCGCTAAACTGACTGTCAGAATTTATCACTCTTGGAGGAACACCATCATATAATTCTCCTTGCTGGCCATGACTTGCACAATTTCTGGAACAAAATATCTATGAATGAAAAGAGAAAATGGGAAATTATATAAACAAAAAAGTAATGATTACTATCATTATTGATATTATCGGCTAAAGGTATTTAAAAAATTAAATGAGGTAGGGGAAAGCATAGAGTGACCACTTATTTATTTAAAAAATATTACTGAATTAGAGTATATAGCCATGAAGGATATGTAACAGTATTTCTAAATGTGATTATATTCTCAAAATTAGCATACCTTAGAATTGACTTTTTTTTTTTTGCATTTGAATGAAATTCTATGAGTTTTAACACATGCATAGCTTCATGTAATTACTACCACAATCAAGGTACATCTTACAAGGTACTTGTCACATTACTCCATGCTCTACATTAGGTCCTCCGAACTTATTCTTCTGTAACTAGAAGTTTGTCCCTTGGACCAACATTTCCTCATCCCCGAGATCCCTACATTCCAGCCCCTGGTATCTACCCAACTACTCTCTATATCCATAAGTTCAGCTTTTTCAGATTCCACATATAACTGAAATCATACAGAATTTGTTTTATTTATCTATTTTACTTAGCATAATGCCCTCGAGTTTCATCCACATCTTTGCAAATGGTCTATTTGGATGCCCTCCATCAGGTTAAGAAAGTTCCATTTTATTTCTCCGGAGCTGAGTTTTTGGTTTTGATTTTCATAACTGGAGATTGAATTTTGTTAAATACCTTCCTTGTGTAAATTGATAAGATCATTTTTTTTCCTTTAGTCTGTGAATAGGGTGTATTACATTGAATAATTTTTCACATATTGAACCAATCTTGTATTTCCAACATAAATTGCTCTTGATTTTGGTGTATTATTCCTTTTATATGTTCCTGAGTTTGATGTACTAGTATTGTGTTGAAAATTATTTGAATCAATGTTCACAAGGAATATTTGTCTGTAGTTGTCTTTTTGCATGTTGTCTTTGTATAGTTTTGATATCAGGATAATTCTGACCTCATAAAATGAGTTGTATTCACTCATATTCTATAATTTGGAAGAGATTACAAAGCATTGGTGTTATTTCTTACTTAATGTTTTATAGAATTTTTCAATGAAACTATTTGGAGCTACAAACCATGTTTTAAAGAAGGTTTTGAATTACAAATTAAATTTATTTAATTATTATATAACTATTTAGCTTATCCTTTTCTTCATAGGTGAGTTTACATACCTTGAGACTTTCAAAGAATTGCCTTATTTCATCTTGGTTGTTGTATTTATGTGCTTAAGTTCTTCACATTTTTCTTTTTCGTTAATTATTTGTAAAATCTGAGGTGATATCCCTCTTTAATTTTTGCTATCAGTGGTTTGTGTCTTTTACATTTTTTTCTTTGTCAGTCTAACCACAAATTTATCAACTTTATTGATGTTTGGAAACATAAATATATAGAATATAAATTGCAAAGATTATAAAATTTTCTATATAACTTTATGGTGAGCATATATATTCGTTATATATATCTATATCTGTATAGATAGATACATGTACACATAAATATAGATAGTATTAGTTTGTATTAGTTTTGTAAGTTTTCTTTAAATTTTATTATAAAAATAAAAAAATAACAAAACAAGTCATCAACAAGTAGAAACACTAAATATACTATACAATCACCAGAGCATTTTAGATTTTATGGAGGAATGGTGGGATTCATTCATCTGTGCTTTGTGAACCATTACATACAATGCTAGATGTTAATTAATTTTAATTAAATCTACATAGAATAATTTAAAATAAAAAATTTAAATTACTGAGTATATTTTTCAAGGAAGGAGGGAAAAAGCAGACTGTGTGTTTTGCTTGTGTGAGGCTCTGCAGGGCTCTCCTTGCTTTGTCATGTTTAGCAGTTTGTCCATCTGCCATTGCTTGGCTTAGTCAGGGTCAGGGCCACCATATCTACCTTTAGAAATGAAGGTGGGGTATTTGGCCATGTTCCTTATTCTAATTCTACCAGTAAAGTGGAAATAATATGAAAAACATTTGGACCTCTCTGTTTGTTTAATAGATTGTAAATGAGAATAGCTTAGTGAATTCTACTCATCCAAACTTAACTGATATTGGACACTTTAATTCAGTTGAATGAGTCCCTCTTTGCCTTTTCTCTGTCTCAATTTGTTTCTCTCTGTCTCTGACTCTCTCTTTCTCTCTCTCACTCTCATCTAGCCATTCATCTGCTATATGTTTAGTATATACTATAGCCACAAATGGATTAAACAAATATTCTATTTTCTTAAGGAACAGATCAGTGACTTCTCTGATGCAACTATTACCTGGGTAGCTAAACCACTTCATTCTATTTATATGTTTAATCATAACTCTATGTATAATAAAAAGTGTTGCATCTTAAAAGTTCACCTGTGCAATAAAAGAGAGATGGGATATTGTTTTTAACAAATGTATTACCAACACCAATAATTTCTACGAGTTTCAAATATACAAGGTTTTGTTTTGTTTTGTTTTTACTTAAGGGACTGTACCATACCCACCTGATTCCACTAAAATATGTAATTTTGTTCAGACTCATTCACATGCTTCCCACATAGAGTAATCCAACGTATTTCATGAAGAGCCTTCTCCTGAACTCAGAAATGACCTCAGGTACTATTTTACATTGATTATCAACCTATGTATACTGGTATGCATAAAAGTTTAAATTCATAATAATTGATTTTAATTACTGAATATTGAAGTTCAATTTAGACAACATGGAAAGATATATGATCACATGTTGAGAATACAATAGCAGGTTTAATGTTAGAAGGAGTAGAAATATGACATGGGCTTTGTCCTTGCTTAAAGCTATGGCTGGAGATTAATTCATGTATGTGGTCAAATTTGCCAGGATATAGAAAGTGCGATAAGAATTCTAAATAACTAATTAAAAAATCTCATTTGAAGTTTTTTTTTTCGTAATAAATGCATATGTGTCGTGTCAAAAAAGAGACTAATTAGTTTTGAGATATTGCTTTAAGATACCAGGAATTCTTTCAGAGGGGCAGGAGGAGAATGACGGTGAAATTTTCTCTTACATCTCATAGGCAAATAAATGTATTATGATGATTAGGATTAATGACTACTCAACATTAAAGCTTAGAAAATTAGCCATTTTTTTTTTAATTAGCCATTTCTATCTAGAAATGAATAAACTGGAATATTTTGGTAAGTGACGCTGTATCTCACATGTGAATGTCCTTTATTTACAAAATAAGTAATTCCTTCCAAAAATTCATTTTTTGTTTAGGAAGCATTGGAATGTGTCCTTTAAAATTACTATTTGCCTCCATCTATCAAGCTTAATGACAGTGACATTTTACATATGGAAGAATAAGCAAAATATCTCAGCAGATTTTTCTTCCCTCTAATGTGATATAAGCAGTTTTCCATTTGTTAAAAACTATTTTGTCCTCCTAAAGTTTACTTGTCAGAAACAATAAAAAACAAAGAAAGATTTTATACTTTAAATTATGCTAGCCTTAGGCAAAATAGCTCTTAAAGCCTACTACTGCTTCCTTCTTTCCTATTTTTAAAAGTTACTGGCAATATAGAGATACATTAAAAAGCCACTTTTATAATATTTTAGAAAATGAGGTAATAAATGCATAAGGAAGTAATGTCTATATTAAGTCAAATTTATAAATCAAGGGAGATGTTACTTATTTTTTTGCATGAATGTTAATAATAAAGTATGTGTAAGCTATAAATGAAATAATTTTATTTAGGCCATAAACAGGGTATTTAATTTTAATTGTAAATCCTTTCTCAATAGAAGTTTGAACAGAAATTCAATAAAAATAAATTATCAGTCAGAAACATAATAACACTGAGTAAAAGTTTCCATCTGGAAGTATTATGATGAGCTTTATTTATTACCAACTCCAACCTTCTTAAAGTCTGTTTGGGAGTAACATATGGGAGTAGTAACTAATGAGTTATAAGAAATGGTCTATCAGTAGAAAGTATGGTACAATTTGTGGGGAATATCATATAGTAGTAATGATTAGAATTTAATTGAGAAACAGGCCTGTATTTTGTGGCATTTTGTTTACTGGATTTATGAGAGTATTTTTAGAAGAATACAATTATGTTTTTACTTTTTATCAATAATACAATGATAATTTATCTTACTATATTTAAAATAAACATACTAAGTATATTTAAAATAAAATATAAAATATTTCACATTTGCAAATGTATTTTACATTTGAATAGTAACTTTAGTTGTACTATAAGGACATGGTTTTCTAATTTTTTTCTAGACTTTATTAATCTAAACATGTTATGAATCATCATCACATTTGGCTTTATAAACTTATAATCTGACAATAAACTGATGTGACTCAGCAAACTATTTATTTAATGTACCAGAGGAAAGATAATGGCACGTTGAGGGCTAGTTCAATAGTGAAGCCTTTGAGAAGGCTGAGAGCCATTTATCTCATGGAGAAAAGGAAGTAGAGAAACATATTTGTTATGAGCAACTTTTCTTCTTAAGGAAGAAAGGATCCTTAAGCTGATACTGTTTTTTTCTAGCAAAACCTAAATATGTTTGGACTATGAAATTTAGGCTTCTGTATAATCAAAGAAAGAAGTCAACACATAGTTGAAAATGCCTACTAACCACCCAGTGGCTTTGACAGCTCAGCTATAATTATTTCTTTTTCTGTTCCAGGTGAGAACCTGGAAGTAAGGGTAAGTTGAATGAAGTAAGCCCAGTACCTATAAATGAAGCCACTGTAGGAGATATGTTTTACCTAGAGGTACAGGTGCAATTGACATCAAGAAATTGAGCAACACCAAGAGTAAACCTAAGCAGAGGATAAACACATACTATCACTAAGTAAGTAGGTAAATAAATAAATAATCCATGAAATTGTAAAAAAAAAGTAAAAGTGCTTTACATGATTATTAGGATCTGGAATGCAAGTCAAACAGACAAATAGCAGGGCAGCTTCAGAATATCCAACAATTTCAGCTTCTCTTAAAAACACCATGACCATGACACTTGGGCTTGTTTAAAGAGCCAGAAAAGATATAAATCACACCAAATTTCTTTAACTTTGTCAGGCCTGAGATCTTCACATGTATAGCAATGTTTTGAAGAGGGAACTTTCTCCAGTCTTAGTTTTTCCCAGCTGGGAAGGCACCAGAACCGACTGGAGCATCAGTGTGGTTCCCAAAGCACCTCAGGAATGTTCTTAATCCCTGAGTTCATCGTCATAAAGACTGAATGCTGGTTTTATGGATAGTGTCCATTGACATAGTTCTGACCGCTTTCCAAAGGGACTGATTGAGAAGTAAAAGTTTTGAGAAAATAATAAACAATAACCCCAATGACTGAGAAATAAGGCATTCTGGATGAAGGGTTTCATTGACTTGTTTTTTTTTTTTTCTTTTCTGTTAATTCAAATTCACCTTTGATCAAATGAGGGAAAAGTTGTGTTGACTATAGGAGACATAAAAGAGAGTGCACATGGATAAAAATCACACTCAGGATAGTCTATAAAACTAAGCTGGAAGAGTTCTTCTGTTATTCACGTATTCTAGGATTTGGTTAAAACATTTCCTCTGGCCATTGATCTGTGGGTATCCAGTGGTATTATTTAGATGTCAGAAGTTCCTAATGTTATCTTCCAAATCAAATGTAAATGGAGAATATTGGTTGTATTTTAAGTGCCTGGGCTGAGAAGGAATGTTCTTTAGTACATGGAAACATCTTTATAAGAACAAATGAAAGGTTGGTAAGAGTAATTACACCACTTCAGTGAAGGCATTTGTTTACTTAAGAGTTTAGTAGAAAATGTTTCTAACAAAATATAATATATGCGTGGTTTGTCTTGGGGTATTCAGGTTTATAAGTAAATGTAGCAGTATTTCAGTCTACTGGGATGTCTTTGCCCCAGCAGTGTGTACCCCAGGTATTTGTATACTGTTAGCTAATAAGTATCATTAATATCTGGACCAGATAGTGTTCTAAGAACTGTGTCTATAGCAATGAACTATAGTCAAAGTCCATTCTATTCAGAAAATTGAAATTCACAGGTCTGATTGAAGACCATCATTAGTCATTGTAGACTATTTTTAAATTTTGGAACATAGCCTCATGCCCTGCCAGGGTGGTGTTATTTCCAGTCTGCTAGTCAATAGGACACTCTCTGCTCTCTCTCCACCATGGCTCTACTTCTGAATATCTCTAAATCTTGCTTAGATGTTGAGGAACAGAAGACTTGCCTTACTGTTGGCCTTGGATTGTCAATTGTAGGTGTGGTTATATGGTCATAAAGTTCTTAGACTGAAGAATCTGGTTGAATGGATCTGCCTCTGTTTTGCCAAAATTGGATGTGGGACAAAGTAACTACTCTTTAATTTGGATTTTAAGGTATATATTATAAGTTATTGAATTTCTTAGAGAAAGCAGGCTAAATTCTTTGGCAAAAACTACAAATGTGGTTCTGCAATAGCTGCTCCAGTATTATGGGGTCCAAATGTATTATATGGTATCCCAAGGACCACCTAAAATAGTATCAGATGTCTCAAAGTTAGTTTTGATAGTCAATACCACTCAGTACCATATGGGTTAATTTACTGTAACCAGAACTAAATACCTGTAAAAGCTGGGAGAGGGATTTAGGAAGTGGACACTTGGGTTGCAATGTGATAAACCAACTTTCCTGCTGTTTGGGAAAATCTATTTTGATGGTTTAAAACCAGGCATTGAGGAAAGCCATTATTAAAGCAGAAGTAAGTAGGGTTATAGTAGATAGAAGGCTAGGAAATGACAAAAGGCCAGAAATTTCACTAACCTTTTCTGATACAGTTATTAAGGAGCTCAGGACAGAGAAATGGAGCATGAGAGGGGTTGACAACATTCATGGAGCCCCAAGAATCACTGAATATCCTTGAATGGTTCAGAGTTTTTCAATGGGACCACCAATATCATGTTGATGCTTTGGTCTGGTAGGAATTTCTCCTGTTGACTTTTAGTACACATTAGTACACATTTTCTGGGGCTGGACAGCAGCGATGACACCCACCCAGATCAGGGATTAATGAGAGATTGACTACATATATTCAAATGAAATTTCCATTCAAGAGATTATATATGAGTCCAATCATTACTACTAAATCTGAGCTATATGAATGATTTTCTAGAAGGAGGCATAAGGAGAAATAAAATAACTACCTATTGATGTAATTGATGTATTTTTAACTTTTAAGGACATATTATTGGCATAAAGGTACATGAAGAAATAATTTTTTAAAACTTAAAACTCATAATCATCTCTTTTAATTAAATTTAAAGTTACAGGCTAGTGTGTTCTACTTTTGTAGCTAAATTAAGGATGCATGTGGTATTTTAAGAAGTGGAGTTGTAAGTATAATATGCTGATGTTTATAGGATGACATAGTCCATTAAAAGCCTCCATTAGGGCATTGCCTTCATTGCCCTGTAATTATCCATTTAAGTGTTTATAGGTTGCCCACTTTTCAACAACTGTAAGACATCTTGCAATTAAGTCACATACTTTAATATCTTAATCATTTTATGGACTAACATCAGCCTAGATCTTTCCTATTCACTTTACTAAGTGGGCAATCAATGTATTTTATTAAATGCATCAGACTATGACTCAGCTAAACTTCACTAGCTAGTGAAACATCACTCACACTATAGAAAAATTCTCAGGTAAAAATAAGCAGCTTTTCTTTCTTAAATTTGAAAAGGCAAACATATAAATTGAAGGCAAATTTCATATGTAGCTATGTCTTTAAATGTTCTAATAAATGACACAGATGGAAAGAAATTGGGAACAGGAGCTGCATATTGGAAGTCAAATGAGGTGCAGAAATGTTAAGGTCAAGCTCTACTAGAAGATGATGAGATGGACATAATGTACAGGATGTTGTTAGATATGTAAATGAAGTGGGGTAATGAGTTGTGTTAAAAGTAATTGGAGCACCATAGATAAGCGTTGTAATGAGATGCCTAAGCCTTGGAAAAGTTAGATTTTAAGAAAGAAAATGACAGTTGGGCATAGGGAAGCACGTTTTGATACTTGTCATCTTACATAACCACCAGGAAAACCACTTCCCACCCTCATAGCCCCAAGCATGCTCCTTGCTCTGCCCCCAGAAAAATCACTTTATTATTTTCTTGCTTTGAAAAATTGCTTATTTTCTGTAATAGCACCTCCCAATAGAATAAAGTGATTTGGTCAAGAGGCTGATGTGATTGAATTAATTAAAACTGCACTTTGACTAAGGTAATTCTGTGTGGATGTATTTTTTTTCTTTTTGCATTTATATGACAAAATGGATCCAAATGTCATGGCCAATAAATGGAAAACAAAGTAAAAACAGCAAGCTCTTTCTATGGAGTTAAATTAATACTGAGACTTTTAACAAAAAGGCTTTAAAAGATTCCAGTAGCAAAACAAAATGATGAGACACAAATTAGTTCAATAGAGTACTTAAATCTAATTTGTCAACCTTGAAACTGTAATATTTTTAATTTGGAAAATAAGCAAATTTACAGAGTAAGCTCTTCTTTGTATTCTTCCAATTCTCTTTTTTCAGCTAGCTTAAGTAAATAAAAATAGCTTCTCCTTACCTGTATAATAAATATATGCTTAATACTACATAAGGGAGGCAAAACTCTATCTCTGCCCATCTTAGGTTTTCAAGTGGGACTCATACAAAAAGACAGATTAACAAGAGAAAAACAAATGATTTATTAATGCATGTAGGGTCCTTTACATGGGAGAAACCTAACCAAATGTAACTCAAATTGTAGCTTAGAATGCCAGTTTATATATCATCACCAAAAAGGAATAATACATTTGTAGAGGAACGACAGGACAGAGGAAACAATGAAGCTTCCAGGGGCAGCAAACTATGGTAAGGTAAATAGATGGGGGGTGAGGGGGCAGAAGTAATGGAGTAAAATTCATTTGCAGATTCCTCTGGATGCCACCTCTGGGATGATAAGTCTGTCTCCAGTTAAAGGAAAATTTATATCCTGCATTGAGGCAGAAAAGGGGGAGCTTTTCCTGGGTTTGCTGCTTCTTAATTATCTGCGACTCAAAATGATTTTTATGTCAGAGAGACATATTTTGGGGTGACATATTCTGGCTTCTTTCAACTAGGAGAAGAAAAAAAAACAACTAAAAAGAGGGAAATGAAAACCATATTCAATTTCAACCACGAAAATCTCTGTTAAAACTTTGGCATATATCTTTAACTTGATACAAGTCCATTTCCTGAATATTTGTAATATTAGCTTCATTGCACCACTCTATTAAATGAATCATGTTCTTTGAAATGCTTGGAGGCAAAGGCTTTGGTGTCAGAATGAGGTTCAAATCTTGAAGTAGTTATGTAGTCTCAGATTATTGCTTGGTTTTGAGGCTGTTGTCATTTGCATGCTAGTTTATTTCCTGTGAGGCAGATCGAAATGTGTTTTTATTATGTATTTGATTTGATATTATAATTTCTCATTCTAGAATTTCCACTTGGTACTTTCATTATATTTTCTGTTTTTCAGCTGAGATTTTCTGTCATTTCATTCATAATGAGTGTATTTTTTTAAATCTAGTTCAGCATAGTTAAAACAAATGCTTTAAAGTCTTTGTCTGATAATTTCAACATCTGTATCAACTTGGGATTGTCTCCATTGATTATTTTATATCTTGAGAATGGGTTACATTTTCCTGGTTGCTCATTTGTCAAGTAATTTTGCTCTGAACACTAATCATTTAAAATGTCATATTGTGGAGACTCTGAATCCTGTTAGATTATTTTGAAGACTACTGATTTTTTTTTTTAAGTAGGAAATGCATTTAATTGGATTCAAACTACAAACTGACTCTTAGGTGGCAGCTTAAATCACAGTTTAGTTCTTCTTTCCCCCAGGTCATAGATAGGCTTTTTATTTTTTATTTTCTTCCAACTGCCTCACACTTAAGTGGCTCAAGGTTTAGCCAGTATCAGAAAGAACTTTGCGCTCTTCCTCTCTGGATTTCTTTTTTTTTTTTTTCCCTTTACTTTCCAATAGATGTGATTTTCCTGAAATCTTTTTTTCTTCTTCAAGCCAGAAAGAATGATTTAACAGAGTTTTAGCCACATCTGAGGCAGCAAGACTTCCTACCCTAAGGCTAAACTTAGAAAACACACACACACAGAGAAAACTCACGCTTTGTGTTTCTTTTTCCTAAGTGTCAAATGTCCTCTAGAATTTACCAATTTTTTCACTCTCCAGAGTCTTTAAGTATTTATTTTGATGTGTTTTTTCTTATCAGAGTTTATAGCTATTATCTGTAGTAGTGTCCGTTGATTACAAATTTGCTTGCCTATATGAAAAGATACATATCTTTTATCTTTGAGGGAAGGAGAGAGAGAGAGACGGAGGGAGAGAGAAATTTTGGGGTGGTTCTTATATATAGTATTTGTTTAAAGACTGCTTTCCTAGGAAATGTATAATTGAAGATGCTAAGAGTATCAGATACTCAAAACCCACCAAGAAAATATATGCATTTCCAAATTTTCATTGGTGCCTTAGAGATCTCTAATGATATAGTAAACACTAGAGAGAGAGGAGAGGAAAATACATTGTTAAATTGTAGTGAGTGGCCACAGTTTGGCTTAAGAATCTTATCCCTTAGGCATTGGAAAATGAACTATTCCAGCAATTGCTGATAATTTGTCCAAAGTGAGCCATGTGATGAACTGTAGCTAGCTGCCAAGATGGATATTGAGATGGTCAAGCTTCTTTATAGCTGTATTCAGCCTTTATGGTGGATCAGCAAATTCCATATGATTTCACCAGTTGCACACACTGAAATGGGCCATCAGACCCCATTCTGATCTAACTTCCACTGGAAAATTCCCAAATGTGTTTTCCTTCCCTCAGAAGCATTGGCCCAGGGGACCCTGCTGGCACAGGCTTAGTCTGGCTAATTCAATACCCTGAGGGAATCAATGAACCTCTACTCTGGCTACTCTAAATATTTGAATGTTATAGGGAAAAGTCCTATTCTTTCTTCCCTTCTCCATTACTTTTTCTTCCTAGATGACTTCATCCATTCCCACAACCTTATCACCTCTATATGCTAATGACTACCAAATTTATATCAGTAACCCTCATTTCTCCTATGAGTTCCAAATTGGAACACCCAACTGCCTAATTTACATCTATTTTAAATGCTTCACAGATATCTCAAATTTAACATGTCAAAAATCAAACTCTTAATTTCTACCTACCTCCTCCTCAAAACTTCATCTTCTCTAAACTTTCTCTGATCAATTGTTCAAGTCAAAGACCTAAACTAGTTTCATTCCAATTTTTATAACTTCTAGAAATCTATGGGGAAAAAGACAAATAACCCATTGGATAATGAGGTGAAGAATATGAAGAGATAGTTTTACAGGACAAATATATGAAAACATGTCAAAATTCACTTAATATATATTAAGAGAAACTCACTTATTTTAAAATATCATTTGTCACCTATCCAATGGAAAAATTTTCCAAAACTCTGAAAATTACCGTAACTGTGAGATCAGCACATTAACAGTGGGATATCTCTGAAGGAGGTAAATATCTGGGAGTATCTACTAAAATTACAGATGTGTTTACCCTTTAACTCTGAAATCCTACCTCATGTAATCTGAATAATAAATAGGATATTCATATATATGTGTAAATATATATATACACACACACAGTTGTTACCTGTGGCTTTCTTCAGAACCAATGTAAAAACAATGTAAATATCCAGCAATAAAGATCTGGTTAAAGAAACTTTTGTCTTTTATCCTGCAGAGAAAAACAGGGTTTAAAAAAACAATTAGAAAATTTCTATGTACAGATGGGGAACAATTTTTAGAATGTTTTTGTAAAGAGAAAGAAAACAGTGCATAATCACATATATGTTATGCCACCATATATATGATAAGAAGGTGATATGTATAAACACATTTGCTTTTATTTACTTAGAAATTGAATAAACGAGAAACTAATAAAAATGGTGAAATGAGGTGTAGGGACAGAGAGGGGAGTGAGATTTCTTGGTATATATTTTTAAAACAATTTTTTCTTTAAATCATATAATACATTAATTGATCACAAACTTTACATAAATTAAATTAATAAAACAACAGAATAATAGAAAAAAGTAGCAATACATTAGAATCAGGAAGAGTTCATTAGGAATCATCTAACATTAGAAATGTATTAATCTAATTCTCAACATTAATGTTTTAGGGAGAAAAATTATATTATCATTGTCGAAGTTTCAAAATAATAGTGTGTTATAATTTGATATTCATTTTCAAAGCACATGTCTTAACATTTTCTCTACTATACTATCTCAAGAATTCACATAATATGGTTTTCCAACTCCCATAAATTAATAAACATCTAGTACTTGAGTGAAAACCAAGTTAATTTAGCAAAGTTAGTACAGAAAAGTAACCGGTCATTAGTAGCTATGTATAAGAATCCCTGAATATCCTCTGAATATTCATTTTCTTAGGCAATGCCTTAATTATATTAACAGATGTAAAAATGACTGACCATGTTTTAGAAATATTAGAGATTATAGAACAGATGCTAAAGAGAAGATAGGTCATATACAACAATGACCTTGCATAAGAATAAATAAGAGGACTTGTTAAAACACCAATTCTTGGCCTTGCCCTCAAATATTCTGATTCTGTGGGCCTGGAGTCGGGCCTGAGATTTGTGTTTTCAATATACTATCAGGTGATCTGTTGATCACTGTCAGAGAATATTTTGAGTTGGACTAGACTATATCATGGCACTAAGATAAAACTCTGCAAAGATGAATGGTCAGAGGACACTGGGAAAAGAGAAGACAAATTACAGGCAATAAAGATAGAGAAATTTATGTTGTGCCTGGGTGGCTTAGTTGGTTGGTTAAGCATCTGCCTTTGGCTCAGATCATGATCTCAGGATCCTGGGATCCAGCCCCATGTGGGGAGTCTCCTTCTCTCTCTCTCCCTCTGCCACTCCTCCCTGCTCTTGTGTGCTTTCTCTCTCTCTCAAATAAATAAATACAACCTTTTTAAAAAAGGATAGACAATTTATTAATCAGGTGCATATACATCAGACATCATGGCCTACATTACAGCAATACAAAAGTAGTTGGAAATCTCTTAAATCGTGTGTGTGTGTATATATATATATATATATATATATATATATTTACATTTTAACTTCCTGCATCTTTGCACATTATATACTTCCCTGTGTAATAGGACATCTTCTATCTGCCAAAATTATGAAAGATATTATAGACAATGAGAATGTGTCTTGAGTTTATGCTGTGGGGACTGCAGACTCATTGAACAATTGTAAGTAGAACACTATGTGTAGGAAAGAAAACTCTTCCCTCTGCCTTCCTGGGTTCTGTGACTGGCATAAGACAGATTGATGGGAGAAAAACATGCACATTTGATTTAATAATTTTACTTGAACAGGAGCATCTTCAAAAGGAAAATGAAGACCCAAAGAAGCCTATACGCCACAAAAGTTATATTCTGTTTTAACAATGGACAATAAAGTATGGGGATGTGACAAATCAAAAGTGTGCTGGCTAAAGGAAGTAAACCATGGGGCAGTGACTGGGAGATATATTATTGGGGCAGGGGGCAACCCATGATCTAAAAAGCTATTTTAATAGGTTTGTTTGTACACGTCCATTCCAGTGTCAACTCCCAGTCTCTAGTGATAAATATGTTCTTCCCTTCTTGGTACAAGGAGGGCACCTTATTCATGAGGAATTTTATGACTTGCTTTTAGGTAGATAGAGAAGGGGAGGTCAGAAAGCCCTTCCTGCATCTGCTGTTTCTCAAGTACCTTCAGTTCAAAATAATCAACATGCCAAAGTAGTGTATTTTGGGGTGGCATATTCTTGAACCCTTCACATGATAACATTGTCTTTTAGTTGAATCAGTATGACAGCAGTGTGGAAGATAGATTGCTAAGTTTAAGTCAGAAAAGGCAGTTAAAAATCACAAATGATAGACCACACTTAAGTGGTCAGTTAATTTTGACAAATGTGTAAAGGCATTTTATTACAGAAAAAAAAATGTCTTTTCAGAAAATGGGGCTAGAACACTTACATTTCTGTGGGAGGGCGTAAATGATCCTAGACCCTGACTTAACACCACACATAGAAATTAACTTGAAGTAGACCACAGACCTAATATAAGTTCCAAAACTATTAAGTTTTTAAAAGACAACATGATAGAAAATATTTGTGCTACTGAGTAGAGCACAAATTTCTTAAACAGGACATTAGAAAGCACAAACTTTAAGAGAAAAAAATGTGATAAGATGGATTTAATTATGATTAAAAACTTACACTCTTCAGGAGATGCAGTTAAGAAAGTGAAAATGCATGCCAGAGATTACAAAAAAAATACATGCAAAAATAAATAAAATACATAATTGACAGATGGTTTGCATACAGAATATATTTTTCAAAAACTTCCTGCAACAAAACAATTCATTTTAAAGCAAGGCAAGTAAAAAATAAATAAATAAATAAATAAAAAAAATAAAATAAAATAAAGCAAGGTAAGTGATTTGAATAAGCACTTTACAAAAGAACACATCTGAATGGCCAATAAGCTCATGAAAAGATACTGAACATCACTAATCATCAGGGATATGCACACTGAGACCACAATGAAATCCTACTCCCTACCCATAGGAATCACTAAAGTTAAAACAAAAACAGTTAACAAGAACATGCTGGAGATAGTGTTGAGCATTTAAAACTTGCATTCTTGGTGAAATATCAAGCATGGAGCCACTTTGAAAATAATTGGATAGTTTCTTTTAAAGTTAACATATACTTTCCATACACTCTCAGTATTTTCCCAATAGAAATGAAAACATACACCCACATAAAGACTTGTATGCAAATGTTAGTAGCAGAATTGTGACTAATAGCCAAAACTGGAAAAAAAAAAAAAAACAGATGTCCTTTAGCTGGTAAATGAATAAAATGTGCAGGTATTTATATTATGGAATACTTTATAGTTGTAGGGAATTAGAGGGATATAGGGGCTTATCAAGGGAGAAAAAATATGACCACACAAGCTAGTAAGACACAGCAAGCTTTACTGAATGTCTTTTAGACAGGGTTGCCAGAGAAGAAAGTCCTTCACAGGAGAAGACTTTCTGAGGTTTACAGCAAAGGGGCTACCATCCAGGAGGTGACAATTGCAAAGACCCATAGGGGACAGGGGGACTTATGCATTTAGTTAACATCATTCAGCGCCATAGTGGGGAGTCTCTAAATCAGTGACCGATCACCTGTAAATGCCAATAGCAGCTCTGTTTTTTATAATCATAAGGCACTTTTTTAATAATGATCAGTAGGTACAAGCTGTAATTTCTCAAGGGTTGCAAAGCAAGTAGATCCTAAATGCTTAAAAATGCTTAAAAAAATGCTTAAAAATCTAAAGCAACTGAATGTGTAAAAATTTGAGTTGGGTGCCAGCAGACTACTGAGTTAATATATTTCAGGCTTCTGTGAAGAAACAAACAAACTTAGGTTTCATCTTTGGTTCATATCTATAATGGTAACAAAAAGGGGGAAATGGTAATACCTTCAACACCCTGCATAAATCTCAAAAACATTATAAGGAAAATATGATAAATGCAAATGAACATGTACCAGCTGATACTGTTTATGTGAAATACTAGAAAAGATGAAACTAATGGCAGAAAACACATCTATGATGCTCAAGTCCAAAAGTAGAGGACAGACAGCAAAGGATAGAGAGAACTTTCGAGAGAATGGACTGATCATCATGTTGACTCTGGTGGTGGTTACATAGTTGTATTGGCATCACCTATATGGATAAAACTCCATTTAAGAAGGAGAGTCTTCTTGTTTGTAAATAAATAAATAAAAATAATTCATGATGAAGTTGCTTTTAAGTAAGAATAGCAACTGAGCAGAAATATGAATTAAAATTCATTTTTGGTCATTTTCTTTCTTTAATCCTTTTCAGTGGTAAAATTAGGACACTGACAGAAATATTTCTATTGATTAGTGCCACAAGAGAAAGCATGCTTTTCCAAAGGAGGTGTGAAGCAGGTAAGTTTCAAAAAGGGAGACAGGAAAAGTATTTTTATATGTTATTTACAGAGAAGGTTCCTTGCTCAGTCATGACAACAGGTACTCTGAGTAGCAAGCAAAACTAGTCATTCGTTGCTGGAGGACACACATTGTGTTTTGATGGATGGATTGCCTCTGATTGAACAGTATACCATCCCTCAGATTAAATAATAAATTAGGTGGGAAGTTGCAGAACACCAGAAATTTCGTTCTTAGTTTACAACCCGCACCTGGTGTACCTTACTCATTATTTCGTCCCTCTGTACCACAAGGCAGCTGGGAGGGTGGATCATACTGATCCCTGACACTTCAAAAATCCTTTGCATTGTCTTTGGAATGCAACTGTTAGTCTAATTTGCTTATCTAAGAAATTTGGTTTGACTAAAATTATGAGGCTACATTTCTTAAAAAAATCAAGAGCAACAGTGATCTCTCCTTATCCAGCAACTTTACCTACAGCCCCTGCTATGCACTTTTGGCTCTACTTTAGTACAGATTTAGCCTGACTTAGGTCTTCCAAAATTTCTCAGGAGCAGCAACTTGTTAAATTGAGTGGCTTCAAGGAGGGTCATCAGAGACAAACAAAATAAGACTTCCTGTAATCTGAGATACGAACACAACTAGCAATTACGTTCCATAGTAATTATGTTCCGTAGATTTACCGCATTTCTAATCCATTTTAGAACGTATTATAAAAGAATAGGTAATTGTGTAGAATGAAGCAACTATGAAAACTTAAAAAGTTTTTGAAGATATGTGGTACACAGAGTATTCAAAAAATTATAAAATGTCTTCTTTTGAATGCTTCCTCTTGCCTTGAAAAATTGAGTCTTATCTGCAAGGATATATTTCATATTATTTTGAATTTCTTCCTTCTCTACTGTGAATTAAAGATGGATAGTTCACCTTATTTCACAGCAGACATCTTAATTTCCATAAATGATAGATAATATAAACTCTAAGGTCACTTTATATATTGCAATTCATGAAGTCGGGGGATCTGGGTTCTGGTCTAGTTTTATATCATCTCCAGTTATTTTCTTTAGCTCTAAAACCAATGCCTCCTCATATCTAAAATAAGACAAATGATATCAGCTCTGTCTGCCTCATGGTGAGGTTATGAATATCAAGTGCCTCTGAGAGAGCTTTCAACACTGTAATGCCATCTATAAACAGCAGTGCTTAGCTCCAAAGTGGAATAATAGTAAACATACCATACCAGCTCATTTTTATTCATTCATATATTCAATAATTCAATCCTTTCATTTTCCCCTACTAAATAAATACTTAGTATCTCCTGTGTCCTAGAGATTATCCTATGTGCTGGAGATGGAGAGATGTAAAGGACAGAGTTTATCCTTCAGGCTCCCAAAGTCCATCTAGACTGGGAGACAGATATGTAAGCAACTTAAAAAAATACAAAGTCATAATTACCATACTAGTCATAACAGAATGTTGAAAAAAATGAGTCCAATAATTCTGCCCAAGAGAAATGTTTCATAACAAAAATAATTAGAGGTGAATTTTGGTAGATAAATGTAATTAGAGGTTCAATTTTTAAATAAGAGAATTGAGTGATGATTAAGACTCAGGTTGGAGCCTGATGATAGAAGGCCTGGGAAACCATTTGCACTGAGGTTTTGCATGAAGGGTATGTACTTCAGTCAAGATTGCTACAAGGCTCTAGCCTGGGTAAAACGATAACACTCATCAATAACAGACCTCTGAATGATTTAGATTAATGAATTCAGCTGCATAATTTTATGCTTTTAGAAGATGATTGACAGCCAGCCTCACTGTAGGGGCCATTGGAAATAGCACTCTAGGGCTATTGCAATGAAAAATGTATGTGTGGTTCAAGAGGGATTTTCATGCTTAATTGCAAAGTCTTACAAAACCCCAACCGAATCTAAGAATTGATAGGGAGTAGTAAAGACCAAGTATAAGGATAAAACTTCCTGAATGATGGAAGTGAAGGGATTCAGACCATGACACTCAAAATATACCTCTTTGGCATTTTGATTATTTTGAGCTGAAGATACTTGAGAAATAACAGATGCAGGAAGGGCTTTCTGACCTCCCCTTTTCAATCTAACAGCAGGTCATAAAACTTCCCATGAGAAATGTGCCTTCCCTTTATCAGGAAGAGAAAAGTAATCTTATCACCAGAGACTGGGAGTAGAATTGACCTGTGCAAACAAATTTACTAAAATAAACCTTGTCATTCACTAATTCTACCCCTCTGCCGTATATTTTCTACTCACTGACCCACAACTTACTGCCCCACATTCAAGCCCTTTTATCTTGTCAATTCTCATGATTTATTGTTTTTTGTGTAAAAGGGTATACAAACATTTGAGCTTTTTGGGTTTTCCCTTTTTCCCTTGGAGACTTCTGTGTACACAAAAAATTAATAAATTATTTTAAAGATGTGTAGGTCTTCTTTCCTATTAATCTGTTTTATGCTGATTTAGTTCTTAGGCCAGCCACAGAAGCTGAGAAGGTAAAAGGAAGTTTTCCTTCCCTCAGAGCTATTTGGGTAGTCTACAGACTTCCTTAAGTTGTCCAAATATAGTCAACTATGGAAGTGCTTTGTAGTCCTTCTTCCAGACTTAGACCAAAGTGGGGAAATAGGGTTTTATTTTCTGAGGTATTATCATTTCTGGACTTAAATATTCTTAGTAATGAGAGATCTTAATGAGGCAAAGTGATCTGAGTATTCATGTTTGATAAAGATCTTAGATTTCATCTTACAAGTAATGAGGAGTTTGCAGAAAAAATGTGACAGCTAAATTAAGTTTTTGCAAATGCTTATTTTGGCAGTATCAAGGTCAAAAGACAGAAAGAGAGGAGCTGAAGTTGACAGGAGAAAGGAGAACAGTTAAGAGTAACTTACTGACTTTGAAGTGAGATCATCCCTGGAGGGAGGGGTAAGAGTGGTGGTGGTTAAAAGAGTGATCATGAGAAAAGACTGTCCTTAGAAGTTCTTCTAAATAGGATGTGATGAACTGGTGTGGAGATGGGTGAGGAGGAGGAGTTAAAGATTCTGGTTTTGGAAGAGAAAGATCTAACTGGAATTACATATTTGCAACCATCAACTTGGTTCAGGTCATGGTACAAAATGGAATGATTTTAAAAAGATTATTTTAATCAATAAGAGGACAGCAGTAAAAGCTAGCCTGAATATGAGACACCAACAAAGGATTCTGAGGATGAAACTTACAGAAAAACAAGGAAAGTAATGAGAAAGTTAACAAAAAGAGCTTTAAGAATGAGGAGGGATAAAATGAGTGCAGATAAAAGTGCCAAATGTTCCAGTGACGGGTGAAAAAAATGAAAAAAGATTTCTGAAGTTAAAAAAAAAAAAAATCAAGGACAGAGTTAATCTTAACCTAATAGTTTGGTATTGTAGTTGGAGCAAAACTCAAGTTTTAATTGGTTAAGTAGTAAATAGATGCTGAGAAAGAGTACAGAAAATGAACATCTATGTTTCAGAAGGTTTATTTCCAAATTATAGAATAAAAAAGATAGTAGCTTTAGAAGGGAAAGGAACTTGTAATTGACTAATCGATTATGAACTGATTTTATTTTATGGAGGGGAGTATCTTGGTAATAACAGAGGATATCGCAACTAAATTCCAGATCTAATTTTTGTATTGTTGAAGGAGGCAGCATATAATAGCTAAGGGTATGATTTTGGAGTTAGGCATCTTGTGTTCAAATATCACTTTTAACTACTTCCTACCTCAATTCATTAATATACAGTGAAAGAAATGATTATTCCTATCTCATAGGTTTGTTGCAGCTGGCACATCATAAGGACTTAATATGTGTTAATTATTGCGTTGTTAGATTATTATCACAGATTTCTTTTTAGGTAAGCATAGAGTACTTTTAAAGCAATATACATGTGTTTATTAAGCAAGAATTTGGCTCCAAATCAATTCCTGGTCAAGATTTTACGCTAATGTCAATACTGTTCTCTGAGGATTGCTTTTTCTAGGATTAGTGAAAAGCCCATTAGAACATGGAGTTGTCAATCAAGCCTTCTTTAATGCCAGAAATAAGTTTTATCCATGTTAATACCAGAATATCATTAGGGATCAAGATCTTTTCTCAACAATACAGACATGCGCCAAGCATAGAGTATTTGTCCACAGGAAGAACAACTATTCTTTCAGTTTGAGGTCTCCGTATGAGTTTGCTGCCCCAAATCTAGCTCCGTGGATATATTTTCATTTAAAATGGAAAAATTATACTAGATATTCAATTTAAAAAGAAAAGAATAATGATGGCCCAAATCCCAACATCCTTAATCAGGTTCCTATGAAGTAGAGCATAGTTGGTAAACATGAAAGTTCTGTAATCAAACATATTAGCTCAGATTTGGCTCTAAATATGGATTAAAAATGGGTATATGACAAGAGAGTTGAGCAGTTTTTTTTTTTCTTGAGGAGTTTAGGTGATCTGATATGTATTTTCTTCCCCAGGGCCTGTCCTGATCCTACTTAGCAACTTTTTAAAGGCAAGTATGTAATTTCAATTAGGAGAAGACACAGACGTATTTTGCCATGGCAGTGGGAAGCAAGGTAAAACAGAGATAACAAGGTGCTGTAGAAAAGTATAATTTCATTCAGAAAGAGAAAGGATAGAAGATGGAGAAGAGAAGTAGAGAAGGAGAAGTAAGTGGAGAGGGAGGAAGACAATGAGAAAAGCAGTGATGCCGCCACACCACTACCTTCTTGCATGAAGAGCACATTGTTCAATCTTTCATTCCAAAGAAAATATCCTAGCATTGCAGTCCAAGTGAGTGCACCTGACACCTCCAGTTTGTTCTTTCCCACACCAACATCCCTCTTTCTTGGTGATTGAGTGAGAACCAAGAGAAACTTCAAATAATACACTGGAAATGAAGCAGCTATAGCCAAAAGAGTACTTCAGACAATCTAAGGGAAGGCAAAAAGCTATAAAACAGAGCTTTTTTAATAATATAGAAAATATGGTATGGTATGGAAAGAAAGAAGGAGACTCTGATCATAGTTAAGAGAAGGTCTTGACGCATACATGAACATTGAGAGAAGCTGACGTCTTCATGGCTCCAACTCTGCAAAGTGTGAAGCATCCTTATCTGCTCTGCATGAAACTTTTTCTAATCAGTTATACTTGGAAATACATTTTTCATGTGACAGATTTTGTACATAGCTTTCCTTCAATCCCCAGGATAATGCAGGAGGAGAAACACTGTCATTTGCTTCAAGTTAGTTTCTTCATTTTTCTGGGCGATTATTAGGGATGGGTGGGAAGTGAGGAGAATGTTAGCAGTGTCAAGGGACAAAAGTTGAGGAAAGGGTAGGGGAAAAAACAGCTAACACTAGGTTGAAAATCAAGTTTAATTCTCTTCAGTCTCAATCCAGTTATGTTATGTTGATTTTGCCAGAAAGCATTAAACTAAAATAGGACTTTAATTATTTTCTTATTATTCACATCATGTAAAAACTGTGCCAAGGTGCTAATATTTAATTTAATAGTTTAAGTTTTGATAATTGATAACTTGTCCCCTTAATTAAAAGCATATTTTCAGCTGCTCTGGAAATGTCAAAGCCAAAGGCTAGAAGAAATCAGGATTGTAATTACTTTCCAATCTAGAAATCCTTAAAGTCATCATGTCCTTTCCCTATAGATATTATTACTTTTTATTATTATTATTATTATTATTATTATTATTATTATTTGTCTTGTTTAAAGAAAAAATGGAATGAACACTAAATCCTAATCTCTTCACTCCATTCTGTTTTTAAAGACATAGTAGAGGAAAAAGAAACATATCCTCTAATTTTAAGCTATTGGGAAGGGGAAAACAAATTATTTTACCCAGTTAGGTTCTTTGGCTGGTCTAAAAATCAAATTAATATAAGACAGATTGAACACAGAAAAACAAATTTAATCTTGCACAATGCAAGGGCCCCGTAATATGAGACCTAAGAACAAGTGGGACAATTGAGGCTTATATGCCATCTTCAGCTTAAGGAATGGGATAGGGATAGGGGCTTCAAAAGGCAGGAGCATGATTCATAGGACAGTAAGAAGAGTAGATATTTGGTAATTAGATGTTTGCCCTGCCTTACAGATAGATCATTCAGATAAAAAATATTTAACCTGCGGTAATAGCTGTTTCTGAGCCAGGCCCCCCCATCTAAATTATTTTAGGTAGTTTAAGGGAGAGGGAATGATTTTTTTAGAATCTTCTGGGTCTTGATTGCATTTCAGCTCAAAAGCTGCTGCTTCTTAATCTGCCAAAGTGGCAGATTTTGGGGACACTTGTTCTAAATGTCTTCAAAGCTCGAAAGTCAGTTACAATTAAGTCTATAGCATAAAGTATATGGAACACATCATTTCTCATGGGAAAATTTTATTTGCTCCTTCAAGTTGAAGTGCGATTTATTCTTAAGGTGCTGGATATGCCTTTATATAAAACTTTACCTGGGATATTATGAAAATTAATAATGGGAAGTCTTACTAAAATAAAATGGAATCAGGAGGTTTTGGCAGGGGGAGCTGCCACTCCTAGTCAGTTGCAGACCCAACAGAAAGAGATGGACATGACCTTACAGACTTGACCTTGCATGTGGATAACACTCTACTATACCAGGTGGAGGAAGAGATGCTTCCCTTACCTCCCTGAGCAACAACTGAACCAACGAAAAGCCACCATACTTCAAATGCCTAGTTTACTCCAACAGACTTCATTTACAACAGTCTTCCCAACTTACCTGTTTTCTCCTTAATAAAGCATGCCTCACTTTAAAAAAAAATTTTTTTTGGAGTTCAATTTGCCAACATATAGCATAACACCCAGTGCTCATCCTGCCAAGTACCCCCCTCAGTGCCCATCACCCAGTCACCCCAACCCCCTGCCCACCTCCCCTCCCACTATCCCTTGTTCATTTCCCAGAGTTAGGAGTCTCTCATGTTCTGTCAGTCCCACTGATATTTTCACTCCTTTCCCTTTATTCCCTTTCACTATTTTTTATATTCCCCAAATGAATGAGATCATATAATGTTTGTCCTTCTCCGATTGACTTATTTCACTCAGCATAATACCCTCCAGGTCCATCCATGCCGAAGCAAATATATGCCTCACTTTTGTTCCTCAGACTTAACCTATGTTTTTTTTCTGCAGCTTGTTTGTCCCAGATTGTAATCTTTTTTATTCCTGAATAAGCCACCGTTTGCTGGTAAAATTACCAGCAGTTTTTATTTTTTTAAGGTTCACAATACACTTTATAGAAAATAACACTTTTGTGGTGCCATATTTAACACATTATCTGAAATATTGTATTGGTAAAGTAATGTAAACCCTGTTCTTGTTAGTGTTCTTTGTAGTGAGCAGAATAGCTCTAGATTACTTAGGCTCAAAGTAAAGATGCATTAGAAGAACTGATGGTAGTCTGGGTAGCATAGAAAAATCTAATTAATGGAAAACTAAGTGTCAGAAAGATATTAAATAGGACAGCTTTATGGATTCAGGCAGCAGGAAATAAGGGAAAGTTTCCTTATGTGACCATCTTCATTTCTATTTCTCTTTTTCATTTTTTTCTTTCTTTTTTCTTTTCTTTCTTTTTCTTTTTTTTTTTTAACCAAGTCTGTTTCATCTTGTTTGCAGTTATTTTCCTTGAAAACCATATTGTTGGGGTGGAAAAACATTTTACTCATCCTTTCTCAATTATAAGGCTGGTCTAACAATCAAATTAACATAAAACAGACTAACAGGAGAAAAATTTAATTTTGTGTGTATGGGAGACTCACATACATGAGAAGTTCCAAGGCAGAAAGGTAAAATGAGGTATATGCACCATTCTGAACTAAAGAATGAATAGATTCCTGGAGCTTTGGAGGAAAAAAAAAAAAGTCACATCGCAGGGCAAGAGGAAGAGGAGCAGATGCTTGAGAATTAAATTTTTGCCCTGCCCTACAGATGAGTCACTCAGATAAAGTTTATCTCTGGAAATGACTCTTATTCTGGGAAAGACTCCCAATTTAGATTCCTCTAGGTAAAGGGAGGGGGAAAATTTTTCTCTTGAGCCCACAGGATCTTGATTGCCTTCAGCTCAAATTAGTTCACATACCAAAGTGGCACATTTTGGGGAAACTTGTTCTGAACCCCTTCAATATCTATCAGGAATAAAAAAGTAATTTTTTTTCAATTTGATCTTTCAAATCATACTGAAAATGTAATCTTATTCTTGTTTAAATTAAGCTCCAGATGAAACCTATACCTGGAAGGAAAGAACAAAAGGCATGGTCTAGCATTGTACTTCATATAAATATATTCATAAAATATTCACATACATAATGGATAGAAGGGAGTATGAGGGGGAAACCATTTTCTCTCTACCCTTCTAGGTTCCTGGCGGTGACACCCCCTGTAATCTTTAAAGACAGACTAAAAGGAGAAAAACAAGTAGAGGTTTAAGAATGTGTATAACTTCTGTCCTTAAGCGAGATATCCAGAAAAACTCAAAGTGGCTCAAACATCACCTTAAATACCATCTGCATGGCCAAGAGATGCACAAAAAGATGTTCAACATCACTCATCGCTAGAGAAATACAAATCAAAACTATAAAGAGATATCACCTCACATCTCTAAAAATGGCTAAAATTAACAACTCAGGAAACAACAGATGCTGGCAAGGATGCAGAGAAAGGGGAATCCTCTTACACTGTAGGTGGGAATGCAAACTGGTAGAGCCAAGCCACCCTGGGCTGTATGGAGGTTCCTCAAAAAGTTAAAATCTGAACTACCTTACAACCCAGCAATTGCACTACTAGGAATTTACCCAAAGGATACAAAACCACTAATTCAAAGGGATACATGCACCCTGATGCTTATAAAAGCATTACCAACAATAGCCAAACCATGGAAAGAGCCCAAATGTCCATCAATTGATGACTGGAAAAAGAGTTGTGGTATTCCATTTTATACATACATACCATTTATATATATGTGTGTGTGCGTATATATACATATGTATTCCATATATGGAAACCTACTCAGCCATGAAAAAGTATGTAATCTTGCCATTTGCAACAACATGGAGCTAGAGAATATTACATTTAGCAAAATAAGACAGAGAAAGAAAAATAGCATAACATTTCATTCATATTCTGAACTACGTGGAATTTAAGAAACAACACAAATGAACATATGGAGTAAAAAAGAGAAGCAAACCAAGAAACAGACTCTTAGCTATGGAGAACAAAGTGAGGGTTGAGGATGGGTTAAATGGGTGATGGGAATTAAGGAAGGCCCTGATGATGAGCACCAGGTGGTTGTGCATAAGTGTTGAATTACTACATTCTACACTTGGAACTAATATTCCTCTGTGTATTCACTAACTGGAGTTTACATAAAAACTTGAAGAAAAATAGACAATTAAATACTACCTTGAGCTGATGACAAAAGAAAGGTATGGAGGGTAGGGACAGTCACTCTTGGGAGAAGTTATCAGTCCGTAAACAAAGGTATGATTGACATGAAGATTTAAGTACTATCTTCTCCATTTAGGCTTCTGGAGATTTCATCATTTTTCCCTACTGGTTCAGAGAGCAGAATACAAATGATTCTTACAAAAAGGTAAATTCTCTGTTTTCAGAAGCTTTCAGAAATTCTCCCATGGCTGTTGTGTCTAAAAAATAATAATAACAAGTTCAAAATAATCCTTATGCCAAGGAGGCATATTTTGGGATAGTATTTTCTGCTCCTTTTCAGGGGTAAACATTTCTAATTTTGTCTAAGAACAGAGAACTGTCAAACAAGATTTATCAGGCAAGTAAGAAATGAAGCAGAATAACCACCTGTGCATGGCAATTTTTTGAGAGAAATGTCTGTCTTGCAAAAACATTCCTTTTCTTAGGTTTGGTACACAGGAGACAAATTAAAAACTTCCTTTGACACTTCTGACTAGTCAATATCTCTAACAGAAATATAAGCTAAATAAAAACAAGGGACTGCTGTTTTGTTTGCTATGTCCATACGATAGCATCCAAAATATCTGTGACTCTAAAATATTTGAAGTTCATTATAAAGATAGTTAGAAATTTATTTTTTTTTCCTGGCGATACACATAAGCTAAAGCAATGTGCATTGTGAAGTGAGTTTGTGTTCAATTAATTTTATTTGATTCAGCACATTTGCAAATGTGCCTTCAATGGTGAGACTCTGGTTCTTCCCATAAAAGAGGTAATATGGAAACGTGAAAAGTGAGCATATCTTGGTGTTGGGACATTTGGTTAAGACTCAGTTTGGCTCTGTAAGCTTGAGCATTGAATCCACATCTTTCCTCTGCCTCCTAAACATTGGAATATCTATTCTAAGTCTCCATAAACAATAACACACTTGCTAATTGTGTCATACATTCTGATGATCACTCTGATAACTTCAAAGTAAAAATCCACTGGGGTAAGTCACTTTGCAAATCTTTTGTCTCTAAGCCCTCTCTGTCTTCTTCATAAAGCATTAGCGTGTGGACATTGATGCATTCATATGTGATCATGGTTGTTCTCCTTCCTGAAAGTATTTCTGCTTTGAGAAATAGCTTTGGGAATGGATGCTTAATGTTTATGAGAGAAGAAACAATTTAAAATAATAACATTGCTGACAAGAATTTACAAGTTAATAGGCTTGCTCAGCATGTTTTTACTAAGGAGGGATTCGCTGAAAAATCAAATTATATTTGTGCCTGAACATGTGTCTTAATGCATATGCATAGTAAAATAACTTGGAAAGAGGAATAGTCGAAATATTGGCAAGTGCTGGGATTTGTGGATTTTGACTTTTGTCTTTATGCCTCTCTCCATTTCTAGATTGCCTACTAGTGTTTGTTTTATCAGTAGACTTGCACAAGACTAGGACCTGAAGTGTAGGAGAAAAAGTCTGGGTATGTCTAACAGAATGTTTTCATAAGTGAGTAGGCCTAAAAATGCCCCCAAGGGTCTCTTTCTTCCCCATTCCTGGTTTTGGAAAGATGAATTTTCAAAAGGTCAGACAGGGAAATTTTTCCAAGCATAGAAGGAAATAATTTCTGTATAAGCAGATATTAAAAATAAAAATTGAGTGACTAGAAAACAAGGTTCTCTGCCTGTTATTGTATTTAGAATATATCTTTGCCTTTAGTCATTTAATATTAGTATCTTCATCTGGCATTATTTGTCTGGTGATTCATTTTTATGATTTTCCCCAATTCAGCTTTTTTTTTTTTCTTCTGCGTAACTTCTTTTAAAGACGGAAAATTACATTAAAATACTTGCAAACTAATGTTAGTGTAAAACCTGTAATGGAGTAACTTTCTCCCTAACGTACACAGTAACCACCTCTTCCACTGTTTAGGGCTTGAAACTGTCCTTGGAGTTAGACAAAAGGACTTCATTTATTATACAGGATTCATTGTGACTGATTCTTTAAAAATTCTTTTCAGGTGGGAAGATGTGGCTCTTGGACAAACAAAAAAAATCAAAGGTTTACAAATAACACAAGCTAGATTTTAGACCCAAGAATACCAACTAATACATTTCCAACAATTTTTTAAAAACCATATTCTAGATAATTGGTTCTTGCCATAGAGATGGCTCTTTCCTCCCTCCCGCCCTTCCCTTTTCTTTCCTTCCTTCCAAAATCAAGCAAATATTTGAAGCAGTTCTGTCTCCATCTGTAAAAGAGAGAAGTGGAGTTGCGTGGATTGAAAATGGGGGCTGCCTCAGTCTCAAGGTTCCTGCTTTTCCTACCTATGCTGGAAATAAAGGGCCCAATTAGAAAATCATTTTGTAAGCTTTTTCACGGTTTCCCAGTGTTAGACACCTAGTTTCTGTTTTGTGTTTGCTGTGAGTGTGGTTGGGAGGCAGTAACTGAGAATGGGAAGCAGCTAGTTGGGGTGTAACATTCCCATTTGCCCCACTCATTAATTACGCTAATTACTCCATGCCATTCTAATCGATTTCAAAAATGCTACTTTGTAAATCAGTAATACCTGATAGAATGGGATCCACCAGCAAAATATCATTCCGTTACTCTTAACAGCAACTCAACACATTAATAAATTAGCAAATTCTCATTTCAGGGAGAACTTTTTGTTGAAACTCTGCTAATTTGGCAATTGACAAACTGGAAGACAATGACTTGCAGCTAAAATTGACAAGCATTTAAGTATATTTTTTAAAAATGCAAAAGACATTGGAACTGGTTTTTGCCCTCTGGAAGACACCAAGGGATGGGGTGGGATGTGCTCAATTAAATATTATTATAATTTGAAATTTGATCCCAAAGTAAAAAAAAAAAAAAAAAGAGCTGCCACATAAGTGGAGGCTCGACAGAAATCGGAATAATCACAGTGTTGTTGTGTATGAACCCATTTGTTCTCAATCCTTTCTGAGTACTGAGCCGGTGGCATTAGGCTTAATATCCAGAATGATCCTGGATTTCATTTAGAAATAAGTTTTTTATTGCAATGTGAAATTTTAGATATTTAAATGAGGGTCTGTATAAAGCCCTTTTGGAGGACCTCTGCAATTGTAGCATTTGTGTAAACAATATTTGTTCACAACCACCAACCCTTACTATTCCACCCTAAGAGATGGAATACGGCAGCACATTCTCATTTCTTGGATAACATAAGTGTAACTAAGTTTTTTTAAGATTGGAGTGGTTGTGGGCATGTTTATTTTTCATGAAGATCATGCTAAGAAGAAGCTGCATTAAAAGTGGCATTGATATGAGTACTACTGTTTTTAAACGGACTACTTAAGAAATATTGATGTTCTCATTTGAACACTAGTTTCACAAATGGAAAACAGATCCCATTTAATGGTATTGCTGGAGAAGTTTTATTATTCAAGCCCCCAAAGTCCAAATACATGCCTATTTTAAGGGTTGTTCTATGTTTTCTGTGCATTCAAGCATCTCAATTATGTTCAAAGAGAAAGATAAGCTTACTTTACCCATTTTACTTAAAATTTCTTTTCATATTTTACATCCAGTAATCAGCATAGCGTATGTTTAGAGAATATTGCAATACATGATAAATGTCCACACTGTAGTCATGATTTTTTTTTTCAAATGCAAGTTTATCTGTTTCTAGTTTTGACTGGTTACATAGACCTGGGTCATATTTTTTTTAAAAGATTTTATTTATTTATTTATTCATGAGAGACACAGGGGGAGAGAGGCTGAGACACAGGCAGAGCAAGAAGCAGGCTCCATTCAGGGAGTCTGAGGTGAGACTCGATCCCGGGTCTCCAGGATCATGCCCTGGGCGGAAGGTGGCGCTAAACCACTGAGCCACCAGGGCTGCCCCCTGGGTCATATTTTATATTGATAATAGACTTTTATTAAAACATTAAATCAGCCATTATTCACATGTGGTTTGATTTACTTCATAAAAACAGTATAAGCATTATTAAGAGACACCTTCAACATTTTTCACAGGAAAAGGTAAATTCACTATGTATCATCCATGTGCTTGCTTGCCATTTACAGAAATAATCTCAGTAATTTCTCATGAGATTTTATTGACTTGAGAAAGGAGCTTTTTAAAAGCTCTGGACTTTGAGGCAAAACAATTGGCATTGTCTGTTACGCCTAGATAAATGTTTGTACTTTATAGCAGTTTCCTAGCATTCTCTTTTTAAACAATGCCTCATCTCAAAATCAACATTGTACTCAATGATGCTTCTATTTTTGTTTTCCTTGCTCAGTACCAGGGGAAGAAGACTATAATGGGCCCTCCAGAAAGCCTGTTCAGGGTGGCATGGAACTCAAGGGAAAGCTAATCATCTAATAATTTCTAGCCACTATAAATTCTTGCTACCCAGTTCATGATGGCTGTCATTGCATGATGAGTGCCTGAAGGGCCTAAATACTGCACATTTCTCTATATTTACAAGAATAAAGCTGTTCTCATGTACGAAGCTTGTGAGTAAAGAACATAGCTGAGCTCAAAAAACTAGACAACCAAAGCAATGCAAAACAGGTTATAAATATGAGTATATGTGCTAGCTTGATTTTCTTTTAAGATGAGATATCCACAAGAAAAATATGCAATTGTGCTGAATAAGAACATATTTTGAAATATATATATACACATATATATAACATATATATGTTTATGTGTGTATTTATACATACACAGAATGGGGATTTGGAATTCACATTTAATTCAAAGGAAATAGATATTAAATCATTTCACTTTTATGAAAACAAGTTCGTAAAGGAAAAATCACAAAGATTAAATAGGAAAGCATTAAAAATAAAATGCATTTTTACCTGAAGCACAGTAACTCTGAGGCTAAA
Source organism: Vulpes lagopus (assembly GCF_018345385.1). Lineage (NCBI taxonomy): Eukaryota > Metazoa > Chordata > Mammalia > Carnivora > Canidae > Vulpes > Vulpes lagopus. The sequence goes on from NC_054846.1 coordinate 32,757,487, forward strand.
AATGCTTCAAAAAAAAAAGTTGTTTATGAAAATTGTTTCTTTCCTCAACTTTTATTAATGTTTAAAACTCACATTTGTTTGTTTTTCACTGATACAACATTTCAAAATAGAATTACCAGTTTCATAGTTTTCTTTTCTTTTAACCAAAATACAATCCCTTAACAAAAAAGTCTTTTGATAGTGAATCACTAGCAATGAATAGCTCAAGGCCTTGTTTAAAGAACCTCAATAATACCAAAAAGCAGAAGAGGATACGCAAGGGAAGAAAATCTGGACTAAGTATGGTCTAAAAAATTAATTTAAGACATTCTTTTTTCCTCTTGCTTTTTCCAACAAAGCAATAACAGTTGGGAGTCTTTCACAGAGAATTGGCCTCAAGCATTCCATGAAATACAGAGAATGTAGAGACAGAGAGTTGAAATTGAAATTGTTTCAAAGACCTCAACCTACACTGTCTTCAATATTCAAATACCAGACTTTAAATATGGGATTAGGAAAGCCTGGTTTTGGGGGAGAGAGATGGAATCCCCATGTAATTATTCAGACTTAGGAGAGAAAACATACTTTAAAATTATGAAGTCTAAAATACTTCACCTTATATTCCAAGGCAAATATTGAACATATCATTGTGGTAAAAATCATGTATCATTAATGAAATCTTTATTTTTTTAATATATTTTTTGATTTAAATTTAATTTGTTAACATATAGTATGCTGAGTAGAATAAGTCAATCGGAGAATGAAATCTTTATTAACGCGATCATGAATAATGGTCATTTTTAAAAATATATGTATTCATTTGAAAAATTGCAATTTTTAAGTTTACCATTTATCTGGACAAGGGAATTACAAAAAGATTGCACTTTATATGGTACTAGAGCTACATTCTTTACATATGGCTATATAAATATAAGTTACAAATACATACAGACATAATATATTCACACTCCAAATCATGTACACCACCACACACAATGTATGTGTGTATGTGTACATATTATATATCTATTATGTATGTATGTGCATAAATAAACATATTATATGTGCTTATATATTACATATCTATGTCGTGTATATATATATAGGTTAATAAATCTACTGTGTATATGTTTTACTAACAGATACCAATTTCTTTCAGATTAAGACACACAAAAATTATTTTTCCTATAATGGCATAACATATAACCAGGAACTAAGGCAATCAAAAAAATCTATTAATATGAATAGTCAAAACTTAAGGTTAAAAGTAAGATGTCAAGAGCCTCAAGCATAGAATGCATATTTATCATTTTAAAAAAATATATTCAGGATCTTAATGCCACACAATCTGTCCCAGAATCTAATTACTTCACTTTGCTTATATGTAAAGATATAAAAAATAATAAGTAAGAGTTTAGGATAGGACTAAGATTGTGTTATTAAATTATCAAATGTAAAATAATTTTCATAGTCCACCAAATACTCATATTGCCAAAATCCCCAGTAATAATAATAGCAAACCTGACATTTGTCATGTTTCAGGCACAAACTCTTACTAACTTACTACTCACAATGACCTATGAGGTTTTTACAATTGACATTAATAATAGTTTCCTTCTGGGGCCCCTGGGAGGCTCAATCAGTTAAACATCTGCCTTCTGCTCAGGTCATGATCTCAGGGTCCTGGGATTGAGCCCTTTGTCTCCAGCTCCTCACCCAGCAGGTAGTCTGCTTCTCCCTTTCCCTTTGCTCCTAACCCTCCTCCCCAGCTCATGCTCTTTCTGTCTCTGTCTCTCTCAAATAAATAAATAAAATCTTTAAAAAAAATTAATAGTTTCCACTCCTTTCAAACTTGATTGGAACCTGCTGGGAGACATAGTATAGAGTGGAATTCATCATTATTGAGCCACGTCTACTCTCTTTCCAAGGGAAACAATTCTCAGATACTTCTCATTCATATTGACTTAATTTTCTTCAATTATCATTTTCTTCAATTATCATTTTAAATAAATAATGTATAGGTATAAACTCTTTATCTTTACAGATCTAATAAAACTATAAAGCTAAACAGGCTTTCAAGTTAAAACTGAGCCGATCAATTATCAAAGTTTTAGTGTTCCTTTTGTACAATGAATAGTTTTTTAAAATCTAAAATAGCTATTTTGACAGGTCCCAAAATGTAACAGGAAAAATTTTAAGTTATTACTTTATGAAAAATTCTTCCTTGAAACAAATAAAAACAGAACATGTGAATGTTTTTGTGATAACAAATCATTTTCTTATTTTATTAAATTAAGAAATGGGGGATACCTGGGTGGCTCAGTGGTTGAGCGTCTGCCTTCGGCTCAGGGTGTGATCCCAGGATCTTGGGAGCGAGTCTCACATCGGGCTCCCTTGCAGGGAGCCTGCTTCTCCTTCTGCCTGTGTCTCTGCCTCTCTCTCTGTGTCTCTCATGAATAAACAAATGCAATATTTTTTAAAAATTAAGAAATGGGTATATGCACTGTCTAAATGTCTTCCTATCAGGCTTGAAAGCCACCACTAGACTGAAACTACTTGGTGAGTTCTCTAGTGACCCCAGATGGTTAACCCAATGGTCAATCATTAGTCTTGATCATATTTAACAATCAGCAGCATCTGTCACAGTTGGTTACTGCCTTTCTTGAGACATATTTGGTACTTGGTTTTCAATGTACTATACTCCTCTGTTTTTTCCTCCCACCTCTCCTGCTGCTCTTTTTCACTTTCCTTGGTTGATCTCTCCTAATTTTTCTGATCTCTTATAGTTAGAGCTCTAGGGTTCAGACCCACCTAGATTCTTTCCTATGTTTGCCCACTATTCAAAATCTTCTTCCATATTCATGCCATCCATCCTGTAAGGCCCCAAGTCTTCTTTTACTTGGATTGTGGCAATAGCCTCCTGACTCATTGCTTCTTATCTTGGACCTTTACTATTTATTTTTGACAGTGCAACCACAGTGATTTTTTTTTCCAACAATGCATCATCATTGTAACCCTCTGCAAGGAGCCCACCATGGCTCCTACCACACGCAGAAGGAAACTTAATCCTTATGATAGCCTTCCAGATCCCCACTCAATCTGTCTTACTGTTTTCACCTTGCTTATTCTTCCCGAGTGCATTGATTTCCTTGCTATTCCTTGAACACAGCAGGTACCCTGCAGATCCAGCTTTCCTCCTTAGATTACCTATGCCTGGATAGCTCTTCTCTCAGATATCTTAATGATCACCCTATTCTATTTTGTCTACTCCTATCAGTTCTTGGATTAAATATCACCTTCTTAATGATTGTAATTTAAACCATAACCCCATAATTCCATGCATCTCCTTCCCAAGTCCTGATTTCTTTTTTTCACCATCACTCATCACCATTTCCTTTCCATGCATTTTAATTACCTACTATTTGTAGTTTGTCTTCCTTCATCAAAATGCACACTCCACGAGGAAGATATTTCTGTGTGCTTAATTTCTCCTTTCTCCTCAGTGCCTAAGAGAGTGACCAGCATATTCTGATCAACAAATATTTTGGAAAATAGTGAATGCAAAACAATTCACTTTACTACAATGTTAGATATGGGCCAATTGTTTCTTCTTTCATTAGAAAATGTTGAACTCATGGCAGCCATATATATATTCACTCAAATGGAATTCTCAAATTCTTGAAAATATATCTTATAAACTTTTAAGTAAGGGAAACACCCTTACAGATACAGATTAAATGGAATGGACTTCAGACTTTATAAAATCAATTCAACTCCTGGTTTTGACATACAGATTAAATGGAATGGACTTCAGACTTTATAAACTCAATTCAACTCCTGGTTTTGACACTTGCTCCGGATCATCTGGCAGTTCACATAACCCCTCTCAGCCTCGATTTCTTCAATTACAAAATAAATGTGAAAATCTCATATGATTACTATGAAGGTTAAATGAAGATAATACTTTATTTATTATTTAACTTTTCTTTCGTATTTCTTATTTTATTATTTAATCATATTATAATTTTATATTTAATTATAATGCTATGTAAATGTTGTGTAAACGTAAGACCTCTATGGCCGGGATCTTGTGTTCCTAGATGATAACAGAGACTATGATTACTTAATTTAGAGCAAACTTGGCTGATCCAAGAGAAACTCAAAACTGTAATGGCCCAGTAGCTTCTCCTCTAACCTTCTGAACAAGCTTCCTCCCTTGGAAAAATGATGTTACACACTCATTTTAATTCCTGCTAAGAGACTATGAGGTAAAAGGAGTCTTCAGAAATAAAGAGTCATTTCAATTTCATAATTGGATGCTCAGTCAGTACAGTGACTTTAAAAGAGTGCTTCTGAAAGCATGACACAGACTTTTAATTCATATTAATGTGTAAAACTACTTAATTACCATGTAAGTTAAAAAAATAAAAATAAAATAAAAATAATAAAAAATAAATAAATAAAAACATCAAGTTTACATTTGTTTGTTTTTTCTTTGCAATTGCTCACTTGGTGCTACCGAGTGACATGGGTCTAAGGTTTATCAACTAGATCCTGGGACTGTTTTTCTTTTTAGCTTTATTGATGTATAATTGACAAATAAAAATTGTAACATATTTAAAGTATGCAATATGATTATTTGATATACATTGTGAAAAGATTCCCACCTTAGAGATAACACACCCCTCACCTCACCTATGTACTTTGTGCATGCATGTGAGAATTTAATTTCTACTCTCAGCAAATTTCAATCATATAATATAGTGTTACCAACTTATTGGCCATATTATAAACTGGATCATCATCCTATTTATCTTATAACAAATTTTGTGCCTTATTGTTGGAGGTCATCAGAGGATGTGATTGCTTGTTGACTGGCGAGCTAGACCCAGGCAACAGGAACGCCTACATCCTCCCTTGTCCTTGGAATGGACATTCTGCTCAACATTCCCACAGGGGGAGCTATTTTCAAGGATGTAACCTTGAGAGAGTACGTGTGTCGTTGACACTACCTAGACAGTATACGTGTCCAAACCCAATTAATGTCTCTCTATAGACTTCTAAGACTCTAGCAGGCAGATGTAGAGATCCTATGATATGATAAGAGACCATCTTATGGTCACCCAAGACAAGCCTCAGATGTATGCGAATTTCTTTACTCCTTGAACTTGCCACCTACCAATCTGGAGTGGTCTGCCTCTTTGTTCTCTCTTTGCCCTTCAATATATAGCGGCCATTTTCAGATTTTTCCTGGACAACTTTTTGAGGGTGCAAACCACCTTTCCCAGCCTCTACCTATTTCCCCTCACTTCCCAGCTCCTGGCAAACACTTTTCTACTTTCTGTTTCTATGAGTTCAATTTTTTTTTTTTTTTTTTAAGATTCCACATATAAGTGATGCCATGCATATATCTGTCTTTGTCTGGTTTATTTTTCTTACCAACAAATCCTCCAGATTAATGCATTAATTTCAAATAACAGAATTTCCTTCTTTTTCAAGATCAAATGGCATTTCATATTTTTTTTATCCATTTACCCATTGATCTACACTGAGGTTGTCTCTATACCATGACTACTGTGAAGGACGTTACAATGAACATGGATATGTCTTTGAGATAATAGTTTCACCTGGGATTCTGTTAAACTAAGACTTCCTGCCTTCTTTGCCTGTGCCTCAAAATATTAACTTTAAATTAAGCAAGATGAGCACATTTATTAATTTATTTAATTAAGAATATCTGGAAAGAATCAAGGGTTTCTCTAGTTCACATATTGTACCCAAGTGTATTATAGAAAGGTAATATATCTTTCATTTAAATAACTTTCTTATGAAAATATCAATAATAGAAGACTGAATATAAAAAAATTGCAGAGTGAAATATTATATTGATTTGGAAACTTCCTTGACCTATCTATAGATCCTGAGAGATGGTTTCATTGAAGCTGGAAATCCTATTTGCCTCTAATTTGATTTTCTTAGTGAGTCATTCCTGAGACAGTCAGCATTTATGACACAAAATTAAACTATTATGAGTAAACAACACATCATCATTACCCAGCATATGGAAGAATTCAAAGTCAAAAATTTTATCAGAGTATTTCACAATATTGCAATGCCTACGTCACTTACTTCTCTAGTATTCACAAATTAATTCACTTTCTTTTCTTTCCCAAACAAAAATGGGCTTTTTAAAATTTCAACTTTCTTTTACTTCTGTAGCAAGATGTGGCTAACTTGATACATTATTTCCTTCACCTCAGTTCAAAATGAGATGGTCCTACTAATGAAATTACTCTTGCCTGTCCTTTTTCACCACTGGATCATACTTTACTGCAAGGGTTTATGGTCTGTGGCCCTCATTTACTTATTGTAGTCCACGAGTAAGTATTTATATAACTTCAATTGCCCTTCAGTTCTATTTTCAGGATAGAGTTTCTCAGTTCAGTTCTACGGTAAGGCATTCATTAAACACTTATGTGCTAGGCATGTACTACGTACAGAGACAGTAAAAAGGAAACTTTATAAATTATATATACATATTTATAACATCTTCATTGCCCATAGGATCTGAGGTACACTACAAAATTCATATATTATGTAAAAAGATAAAAGGATCTTTTAAATTCTCTTTGAAGTAATATAAATATAAAAATGATTTTAGAAAATTGAGATAGAAAGCAGAAAAATATAACTAAAAAATTCATAATGCCCTTAAGATTTTTAGGGATTACAACTTCTCTAAATATTGGGGCAAAAACTGTGAAAAAAAAATTCCTTTAGATATCTATCATGATAGAAAAAAATATATCCATTTATCTGAGTATTTTTTTAACATTTGGAATTTTCATAAATACTAGATATTTGAGAGTTCTGGTTTATTTTCAGGATGAGTGCCTGGAAGGTTAATATTCTGCTTCTTTTCTTTTTAAAAAAATTTTTTATTCTGTGTTTCTAATTAAGAACATGAGCTTTAGTATTTGGTCAGACATTGAGTTGGATTAAGGGTATTTGATAAAATAAAGGCATGATTGGTGGCCTCACTCTCTTACCTCCTTGAAGGTGAGACTACAGAGATAATGAGCCCACAGTGAAATGGGAAAAAAAATGTAATTCAATATAATAGTACCTCAATACAACCATACCTGAAAAGAATACCTCCAAAGTAGATTTATTTATCGAACAACCATCACTGACTACCTCCTATGTATCAGCACAGAGGATGCAAAGATGAAATAAAACACTCCCTGCTTCCAGCAAACACAGCATTATGCTCCCTCTTGAAAGCCTCTGCTCCCAACAGCTGTCCCAGGGATAACAGAACAGAGAAATATGACTCATAACGACTCCCACAAGGGGTGATTTTTCTCCTGCAACTTTTACAAAGAAAAGCAAAATCAAAAATCACGTGGACTGTCTTTATTTTATTTTAATTTAAAAAAGCTGTCATAAACAATTTTTAAAATCATTATTGCTTGTCTACACTAATACTTAGTTAACTAGGTCTTCATCATTACAGTACATCTCTGGCTCATGAAATCTAAATTTGAGTGAATAAAGACTTGGAATACCACTCCCTAAAGGTCACTGGTCTTTGATTTAATTGTTGAGTGCTAAAAGTAGTATGCACCGTATATGTACTACTACTAATAAAAACCTTGGATAAATGAAGCATTTCTTTATTCTTATGAACAAAGAATACTTTCCTCTGTAAGAAAAATCTCATTAGCACTTCAAAGATAATAAACCGGTAACTTGATCAAACTGTCCCCGGAAGATAAAGTGTCAAATATATAAATGCTATTCATCTGTGAACACCTTTGTTTTCTCCCTTTGAAAAAAAATAGATTCTCATAATTTTTTCTGACAGGGAATAAAAACGGAGCACCGTGAAAAGTACCATTCATTTAATGAGTTTTTTTTCTTATTGGAAACCCCAGTGTCTCAGAGTTCTGCTGACGTTTGTGCCTTTTGATTTAATGGGACAGCTTTGTCTTTTGGGCAGCTTGCTCTGACACAGAACCACTTTATATTTACCTAATTAGAATTCAGAAGGCAATGAGAGGTTGGAGATCCCTTACATTGCTTGCCAAAATCCCCCTTTCATGGCTATAATTCAAATTCTTTAATTTAGCAACAATTTTAGCTAAAATCTTCCAAATCAGACAAATAATGACCTAGCAACCAAGAACACACCTTTTTGAAATGTGTTGCCCAATTTATATATATATATGGCAATGTAAATAATATAACAATGTAATATATATAATCATGTAAAATTGGCTGGAGCATAAAAACTTCAAATAGATGTTCACTTGAACCTCTTATAGAGGATCAACTGAAGAATCATTAAACATAAAAATTGCCTAGTCTTTTAAAATAATTTGTAATAAAAGGCACATCTAAATCAGTATATTCAAGGTCCCTGTTGGATGCCACTTTGTCTAAGGCTTTTATTCTTCTCACCCCCTTCATTGGTACTGTTCCTGGATCACACCCAAGGCATCTGCTCAGCTGTGCTCTAGTCTTTAAACATGATGATGCAGCGATTAGTGGGCCAGAATGCTTAGTGCTGGGACTGGGCTGCATAACAGAGTCCAGTGTGGCTTCTCCTGCCCCTTCTGCTCATTTGCTAAGCAGATGGTCAGGGTTAGGGGCACATCTGTGACCATGAAAGAAATGTGTTTTCAGTGCAATCCCAACTAGCCTAAATAGGGAATGAACCCTGGGTTCTTGCTTTGTTTAGCTCTTACTTTAATGAAACAAGGTCCAGGTGCTAAGTCAATAAACTAAGGGAATACGAATTACGCCCAAGAAGAAAATCAGTAGGTTCAGGATGGCATGTTGTTGTGGCAATTCTTTATTCAGGTCAACATCTTAGAAAGAGAAAGCTAAACATTTCAAAAGTAAAGGACAAAAGACAAGTGAGGTCATACAAAAACAATTAACTGCTTTAAGCGGTTATATGGAATGATGGAATGAGGACAGAAGCCATTTGGAAGTCTAGAAGGAGCTTCACGTTGATATTAAATCCAGACTGTTACCATAACCATAATGTTGAACATTATCCTAAATGCACATCCTAAATCCAGAGAGTCACCATAACCATAATATTTGACATCCTCCTAAATGCATACACATTATTCAATTTAATTCTCACAGTATTCTCCAAAGCCAGTATCTCTCTCCACATTTTACTGGCTGAAAAATCTAAGATTCAAAAAAGTTGACTCTTTCAAGATAACAACTGTCTCCAAAGAGGAACATTCTGAAGCACTGAAAAAAGTATGAAACAAAGAGACATAAAGTAAACCCAGCAATTTAAAAAGAAGAGAATTCTTGAAATGCCAACATGGTAAAAGAATTAAAGAAGAAAAGGCAGGAAAGTACTAGAGTATATTATAAAAGAGGATGTTGCAGGAGATACGAGGTGGGTTTGGAAAAGGTGAGCCTGTTCTGCCAAACATTTACATTTATTTACATGTCTCCTCACATAAGTGACATGTTGGTGGGTGAAAATGTGCAGGGTACGAGCTGCATGTAGAGAACATATGCTAAAGCAGCTGGTTCTAAAATCAATGACAGTTAGGGTGGCAGTGTTGTCGTGTAATAATGATAAAAATTACAAGAGGTAAAACCTTATGATGTTGGGTAAGAATAACCTGATTTAGAGCCAAACTACTGTTGAGATTCGGACACTATTACAATTTGGGTAAATGGTAGAAATGGATGTTCACACCAAAAATATTTACATTGGATAAAACTAAAGATCTTAATAAATTTCACAATTTAGACTAAATTAATGTTATATAGTTCTATGTAAATAATGTGCATACTTATATAACTTTATTTTATCCATTATATCAGCTATATAATACATGTATATAGCTATATGTACAATTAGCTATCTTATAATAAATATACATAGAAAGTAAATATAGTTATATGTCATTTATGTGTAATTATTAACCATATTATAGTTATTCATATATTAGTTTTAGATATTGTATATCTATATACTATCTATGATACGATTACTCATTGTAGTTAATGGTTTCTATGTTCTCTTTATCATCCTTTTTAGTAGATCAAAGAGGAAAATTATAAATATTACCTTTAATTACTCAACATAAATAGGACTGTATTATTATGCAATTACTATCTGTCTCTCTTACTAGACAGATCCATGTGGTCTGGAACTCTATGCACTTTTATGTCCTGTTGATCTCCCACACCTAGCACTGAGGTGCAAATATTACTGAATCCAATTAAAAAAAAAAAAGACCAAACTATAAAATACCTAAAACTAAAAAATCGGAGAAACATGATAACAAATTAGTGTCAATTCCTACTGAACCATTATTGAGAACTCATATATCAAACATTTATTGGAAGAAATCTAGTATCAGTGAAGGGAAAAAATACTTAGAATAGCAGGTTGAAAGTTTGAAATAAATTTTGAAATAACACAATCCTTTTGATTGCAATTAGGACATCACTTCATAGATGTTGAACTTCTATTAAAACACAGTCACAGGAAGATTTTTTTGAATTAAGGATCTAAAACTGAATATTATAGTTTTGTCACACAGATCACTGGGAATATTTTCCTGGTTTAGTCTATTCTTTTTGAAAAGTTGATTTGTTGAGAACTAGAAGAATAGCAATGCTTTCCTGTTTGGAAATCTGTAGCCCATAAATAAACTATACGTAGGAAGGCTAATTAACACCTATCCTGATAGATACTCATATGAACCTTCAATATCGCATATTCAAGAACAAGTCAGATGAAGGCAAAAGTTCATTCAGGTATTCCGACTTAATTTGACATGACTAACTCAAATACAATGTGCTTTACCATCCTATTCTTGGGTCATTCTCACTGCTTTCTTTGTCCACTTGTCATGCTATGTGATGTATGATACAAAATAGTTCCGAGCCCATTATTTTAATGGTGGTAAAATATCTAATTTTTCTTTTGCTATTTATTTTATGAATCTCCCACAGGAACAACTTTGTTCTGGTATCTTCAATTTTGTCACTCTTTTTTGATCTTTCATCAGATGACCCAATATGTTGTTCCTCAAGAAAATTTAGATTTTCTGATATGAATTCAGAATTTTCCTCATTATCAACATGACAACTTTTCTTCTATACCTTTCTTCCTGCTTTTTGTCTTTAGCTCTGGGAAGAAAGTTTTCTTTTAGAGCTAGAGTTTCATCTTATATTTGCATTCCATTTCTCCCTGATTTTCTGGAGATCTGAGTACCAATCATAAATCCCCTTTGAGCATAAATTTTCTTCTACTAACTACAAATTTTGTTTGTGCTTCCCTTTTTTCTCTCTTGGAACTCAACTTCAAATCCCCCCATGTGTTGTCCAGATGATTGTTGGAAACTTTGGCCTTTACATTATCTTTAGCCTGAATCTTTGAGACTTTTTGTGCAACAATACTCTGATCTATCAACAACCGGCTCAAGATCCCAGGTCTTATATCAACAGTGACTCCTGTCATTTCTAAGCCCTAACCCACTCTGGTCCCTAGTGATTTTTCTGCATTCCTAACCTTTAACCAACATCTTGAACTATCACACTCAAATTCAATTAATCTCAAAATCCTTTTGGTATTCCTTCTAAATACCAGGGACTGTGATAGCCCCTGAGAACACCAACCTGAAAAAATTATCCACATCTCTTCAAGGATTGATGCCTTTGTCTCTTCTCCATTCCCCCACTGCCTTAAAGTACCTGCCAGCTGTCTTCCGTCACCACTTCTCTTCTGGAGTTGTTCTCTCAAAGGTTGCCAATGGTTTCCTTGATCCAAAATTAAATAGTTTTTTTTTAAATTTCATATTCTGTTCTCTTGAAGGTTGCCAATGATTTTCTTGTTCCAAAATTAGGTTTTTTTAAATTTAATATTCTGTTTCTCCTTGATTTTCCTCCTATTATTGGTTCTATTGAGCATCCATTTGCATCTCTACCACCACATCTTGTCTATTACAATGTAGGTATGTTTGGGTATATACAATGTATGTATGTCTCTACAACCCTTTCATTTTATTTTCCATGATATTATTTTATTGAACTGCCTAATTGTTTTTGCCTAATATTAAATCCTGGTTTTCTATTTTTACTTTGCATGGTCTCCCAAAACCAAACTGCAACAAAAAAATCTAACTTCAAGACTTAAACTAACAAGAAACTATATTTTATTCATCTTGTTTTGTTTATTCATTAAGCATCTCATATTTATCTCTAAATCTGTTGTTTTACCTAAACTTCGTACCCCAAAAAGTGAAGAGGCAGATGAAATCTTTAAATAATGATGACCTTTAAAAATTCTGTGGCAGTGTAATAATAGCAAATCCAAGTTGTCTTTCAAGTTCCACATGTCAATGTATAGTTGCTTGCTTAACTTCAGCATTTCTACCTCCCTTAAAATGTTCTGGCACAAAATGCTCTTAATGGTAACATATCCACAGCATAATGAATTGTTTTGCTCCTCTAATTCCTCCTCTTTTTCATATATCCACATTTTTGTTAGTAATAACTTGAACATAGATCTGAATTCAAAAAGAAAATAAATAGTAACCCAAGTGTTCTTCGAAACAGGGTCATTGTTCCAATTATTTAGACCTAGGATCCTGGAATCATTTTTGGGTTTCCCCTTCTTTCCTTTCTAGATAAAATGAGTTGCCAAATTCTTTTGGTTCCTTTAACAATAAAAGCAATCAGGAATAATCCCTAATTTTGGAATATAGCTTGAAAGTTTACTTTGCTTCCACCCACACGCTACCTCATTAAATAGAGAGGAAATAACAGTATTTATACAATCCTACGGGCTTGGCTTAATTGTCCCATTTACCATATTATAAGCTGAGGCTGAGTTAAGTGATTCATAATTTAAGATTCATGTTAACCATGCTACTGCCATATGACACTACTTCAGGATATACACTGACTCTCAAACTAGTTTTCTCCTTCCCGTATTTACTAATTATATATAGTTTGGGTCTTTTTATCTCCAGCCTACGTTGCCTGAAGTTGTTTTATTTGTTGTCTTTTGGCATTTATTATTGTGGAGTAAAAATTTGAGGCCCTTTTAAATTTTGTTTCTTTGAAGAGTCTCTTTTGGTGTTTTGGTATTTTTCCCCCCAGTTGTATATTTGTAGAGATTCATCTACCCTTGCACGCACCTATGACTAATCACTTGACTGTTTTTGTCTGTTTTCAGTTATCTATTGTGCTTGTTTATATTATGTTCATCTTCTCGCTTTCTCAAACTCATATAACAAATATATTTAAATTCCTGCATTTGTTTCCATTTTACTAATTTTTTCTTCATTTTAATTTGTGAAAAAAGGGGATTAAAAAGAAAATGAGGCAAAATAATTGGAAAATTAATCCATTAAAATCTCACCTTAAAAAGTCAGAAAAAAAATCAGAATAACCATAAAGTAAAAGAAGTGATGTACTACAATTTTGAATGGAAGTTGATGAAATAGAAAAAATGGAATAGAAAGCTTCAACAAAGCCAATAATTGGTTCACTGAAAAGATGAATATGATCAACAAACTTTTGGCAAGACAAATAAAGATAAAGTCACCCTAAATTTTAGGTAACAGATAAATCTCTTGGGAATGATTTAAATATTGCATTGTTTTTTACTAGCTAATGTCTATATTATTTCAGTTCTTAGGATGGTATCATTTAACACCTGTTTCTGTTTAATAGAATATAAATATATTATGAGGTCTAAATTTTCTGCATTTAAAGACACGTTTGAGACTAACAATATAGAAAATACAATGTGCAAAATAAAGAAAGAAAAACTATCTTTCAGTTTCTGCTCCTAAGACCTTTTAAGTTTACAATTTTCTGGAAGAAAATACATTGTGTAGTTTGATTTTTTTAGGAGGTACAAGATTTCAGCTCCACAAACCTTTGATGAGTGTATCAGATATAGTATAACACTTGAAAGCCTTCTATTTCAAGTTTCTGAAGAGAGAGGGGCCTGGACAAGCTTCTGGTAAGATATGAAAACAAGATTTATATACAAAGAAAGATCCATATGAGATTCTATGAGTCATAAAATGTAAGAACTACAGCAAATGGAGACTTGATAGATGAAGGGGTGTGTGTGTGTTTGTGTGTGTGTGTGTGTGTGTGTAGATTGGCAGGGTAGAAAAAAGACAATGCTATGTTATGCTATGGATTAGTTCATACAAAGGATGATGGTATTTGTGAATTCTCAATTCCTATAATAAAAAATATATTTTTAATATTTTTCAAGTATGTATATGCGTATATGCACACACTAATATATATTATTAGTAAGTTATTTCTTCACTTCATCAACTATAAACTATCAAACATATATATATTTACACATATATATATATTACATATGTACATATATATATGTCATTAGCTGCCCCTTTCTTCTCTGATACCTTTGGCACACTTCCCAGTGGATTTCATTTAATTAAATTTGGAAACTTCAGGGGAAAACTTTCTAATAAGTCTCTTCTTTTTACTATTGACAGTGGCAAACATAGTCATCTGCATGCTTACTATTCACCACAACATATGAAATAGCATTTGTATGCACCATTAAAGAAGGGAGGTGAAAAATGCCTCACATTTATGGGCACCAAGGTCACTGTTTTCAGTTGTCCTACTACCATTAATGAAATTAGTGGCTTTTGAGAAATACCACCTTCTGTACTTGTGGGGAAGAGGGCATAGAATCCTGCCTATATGAAGACTCTTACTCTACAAAAACATCGTATGCTTATTTCACTGAAGTTTTATCATCAGTTGCTTGTTTTAACAAAAGGTGAAGAGCATATTAGATACTATGTAAATAGATTGACTTTGCTAAAGCTGAGATCCTTATTGCATGCATGTGTGTATATGTGTGTGTCACAGAGAGAGAAAGAGACAGAGAGAGGTGGAAAGAGACATGGTTGTAAAATGTGTTACCCCTAGCGTATTAACGTTCCGGAGCTTGGGTAGTGAATTTAAATATTTCAATGCTATTGAAGTCCTATCTCCTTTATTACTAATTGTGTTTAAAAGTTATACTTTTGCCATATCAAGTCAGAAATAGCTAATTCCATGAAGACAGAAAAATGGAAATAAGAGACTGGAATGATATAGTCAAGGAATCACAAAAATATGATGGTCCACCATTCTCTTTATTTTTTTTCAAAGAATTTTATTTATTTATTCATAGAGAGAGAGAGAGGCAGAGACACAGGCAGAGGGAGAAGCAGGCTCCATGCAAGGAGCCCGATGTGGGACTCAATCCCGGGTCTCCAGGATCACGCCCCAGGCTGCAGGCGGCCCTAAACCACTGTGCCACCACCGGGGCTGCCCACTCTTTATTTTGTTAATCATATATTGTGCTTCCTATTTAGAAGAGATATAACACAGATGACGTCTGGAAGACTTTTATTGCCCTTATTTCTTTTAAATCCCTATCCTAAATAAAGCTGAGGTATTATAAATGGTATAGAAATGTACAAGCTACAAGACTGCTTTGTGACTAGCAGCAGTACTAAAATTTCGATGCAAAAGACATTGGTTTTATATTTCATATCGATTTTACTCAGCATAAATGAGTTTTAGAAACTGAGTGTTTTACTGAGCTCAATTAAATAAGGTAGCAAATATGAACATTAATTTCTTAAACCAAGACATCTATTTGTAAAAAACAAAATCAAGGTAATGCTCATTTTAATCCTGCAAATCAGAAGCAAAATATAAGAATTCAGAAACACAAAAATGTGTGTGATAGCTAAATTTGTCATAAATCTTGTTTACTTGTTTAATGAATAGTTATTTTAATCAGAAAGCACACTGGGTATCATGACATAACCATGACCCATATGTGAGGTTGACTTTTAAATGCCTCCAGCCTGCCTCTAATTAATACACATCCCTCACCTTGAAATTGAAAATAAGTAGAGCATCAAGGGGTTTCATTAGTGTTAAGTTTAAACATAGCATCATTAAGTGGTATCTGAGAAAATGCAGTTCGAATGGCATTTATTTCAAAAAGTTAGGAAAACCAGAGGCATCTGGGTGGTTCAGTTGGTTGAGAGTCTGCCTTTGGCTCATCTCTTCAAACAAGCATCCTGGGATCTAGAACCTGAGTCTTGCTCCCTGCTCAGCAGGAGGAGGAAGAGGGGAATCTTCTCTCTGCCCCTCCTCCCTGTTTGTGAATGTGTGTGTGTGTGTGTGTGTGTGTGTGTGTGTGTCACAAATAAATAAAATATTTTTAAAAATTAGGAAAACAAAATAGTTATATATATATTTCATTTCATCAAAAAGAAATCAAGTACCATATATGAGAAACACCATAGAAGTTTTTATAATACATAAATCATCTTAATGTCAGCTTCCTCTGACAAAACAAAAAGATTTTTATATAGCTAATTAATACTCTAACCATCAGTTTTATAAATCAAGTTTAAGACGATCTATATTCAAAATTTGCTTTAAATAACGTGTTGATCCATTTTGGGTTTATCTTTGTGTCTGGTGTAAGAGAATAGTCTAGTTTCATTCTTCTGCATGTGGATGTCCAATTTTCCCAGCACCATTTATTGAAGAGACTTTTTTCCAGTGGATAGTCTTTCATGCTTTGTTGAATATTAGTTGACCATAAAGTTGAAGGTCCATTTCTGGATTCTCTATTTTGTTCCATTGATCTACGTGTCTATTTTTGTGCCAGTACCACACTGTCTTTATGACCACAACTTTGTAGTACAACATAAAATCTGGCATTGTGATGCCCCCAGGTATAGTGGGCTGGGGGTGGGGGTGACTGGGTGATGTGCACTGAGGGGGGCACTTGATAGGATGAGCACTGGGTGTTATGCTATATGTTGGCAAATTGAACAGCAAAAATAAATAAATAAATAAATAATAAAGTGTTAATCTATTTTCCCTAAAAACTTTAAAAATAATACCCTGTTTTATATTTAATATGGGTCACCAAACTAGTAAGTAAAATGTGCTTCTCTCAGAGTGTATGGAATATTCTACAATTTCCAAAACACCATGCTAATTCAGTGGCCACTAACTACACGTGGACATTTAAATTTCAATCAAGGTGAATGACTTACACAAATCTTCTCATGCATGGCTTTCTATGAGAATGCCACATACCTAGTGAAATCTGTAAATATTTATCACTGATAGTCAGATCAAATGCCTAGGTCTCTTTTCTAAACTCAGAGAGATGGAATAATTCAATTGATCAATATTTACTGGGTAGACACTACGTAACAGACACTGTACAAGAGGGAAGTTATACAACAGGAGCACTGAACACTATTTGTATAACTCCTTCCCTGATAATATTACATTCTAGGTATGAGGAAGATAAGGAATATATAAACAATTAAATAAAATAGTTTCAGGTAATAAAAAGGTCATGAAAAGGATAAAATAGCATAATATGCGGAAGTGATGGTGGGTAGTACATGAATTTGAGAAGTCATAGAAGGTCCCTTTGAAGAGTTAATCTAGAGGAAGATAATCTACAGGAAGACTACTCCAAGTAGAAGAAACAGGAAGTGCCAAATCCCCAAACCTCACATATTAAGGGGGGAGAAAACCCACTGTGTCTGGAGAATAATGGAGGAAAAGAGTAACTTGAGGTGAATTGGAGAAATATACAGGGACCACCTCATGTAGGGCCTGTGAGCCATGATACAGAGTTTATGTTATTCTGGTTGCAATAGGAAGCATATGGAGGATTTAACAAGATCATCCTCGCTCTTTTTGACAACTGGGATGTGAAGCTATAAGCAGAGGGAGCAGGGTAGTGAGAGCAGTCAATGAAAGATACCATGGTTGGACTGCAAATTTATCAGTAGAAATGTCAATAAATTGTCAGATTTAATATCTTTGGGGTAGAATGGGATCCAATAATGGGTTGAAAGTAGTGTGTAAGATTTAAAAAGAGAGAGAGAGAGAGCGATAAATAAAGGATTATTTTAGTGTTTGACCTGAGCAAAGAACAAAGGGATGAATGATGGTGGAACTTACTGAATTAGTGGAGAATGGTTGGGGGACGTATTTGGGCAAAGTTTCCCTTGTGAAGTCTGAAATATCTTTTAGACAATAAAGCTGACACATGTAACTGATATTTGGATACAGGAATCTGTGAATCGAGGGAAAGCCCATAAGAAAAAAATAAGTAAAGATGAAGAAAATTTGAACACCTTTGTTAAACATCTTGATCTAATTGACATTATTAGAATATGACTGCAACAAGAGCAAAATGCATAAACTTTGTGTATGTTCCCCAAGGTAAATAGCTGCTTGGCTATAAAATAAGCCTAACTTAAGATTAAAATCTTATCAGTTCTGGGGCATCTGGGTGGCTCTTGGTTTTGCCCAACCAGCTCTTGGTTTTGGCTCAGATCATGATCTCAGGGTCATGAGATGGAGCCCCAGGTCAGGCTCTGTGCTTATCAAAGAATCTGCTATGGTCTCTCTCTCTCTCTCTTTCTCTTATCCTCTTCTCCCCTGCCCCTCCCCAGTTTGTGCACACACTCTCTCTCAAATAAATAAATACAATCTTTTTTAAAAATCTTATAAATTCTGATCTAAAACTATCATAGAGTTAAATTAGAAACCAATGACAGTAAAATATCTAGAAAATACGCAAATATTTGGGAATTAAATATGCTCTTTTAAATAAACCATGAATTTTTTTTAAAAAATCACATCACCAAGGAGTAGGAAAATATTTTCACTGAATAATAATGAAAGCATAGCACATTAGAATTTAGTGGATTTTGGGACACCTGGGTGGCTCAGTGGTTGAATGTCTGCCTTCAGCTCAGGTTGTGATCCCAGAGTCCTGGGATCAAGTCCCACACATCAGGCTTCCCACAGGGAGCCTGCTTCTCCCTCTGCCTGTGTCTCTGTGCCTCTCTGTGTGTCTCTCATGAATCAATAGTAAAATCTTAGAAAAAAAAATTCGGTGGATTTCCATTTCTTGGACATTTATCCTTTTAAATGCCCATATGATGAAAAAAATAACTAAAGCAATAATTCTAGGTTTTTAAGAAGCAAGGCAAGGGAAAGTTAAATAACCCTAGAGTAAAAGTTTTTAAGAAATAGTATAAAAGCAGAAAGCAATGAAATAAAAAAGTCAGAAAAACAGTAGACAAAAACTTTAAAAGATAAAATTTGTTCCTTTCTAAAGGTTAATAAATTTGCCAGATTTACATAAAAAAAGACACACATTACCAGAATAAAGATTGAAATAAATGAACTAAAAATGTTTTTATTCATAGTTAATGTAATTATTTCAAAGAAACTCCTAGGAAATCTATAAAAATAGTACTAAAATTAATTAGAAAATTTAGAAAGGTCATTGCCTACAAGGTAATACATAAAAATTAATTATATTTATATACACTAACTCGAAAACAAATAAAGTTAAAATATAAATATTTATTTGCAATAACATCAAGAAAACTGAAGATAATCAGGAAAGAATTTAACAAATTTAAGAGATGATATGCAAGACCTTTACACTGAAAACTATAACATACTGCAAAGATAAATTAATATAAGGATTTCACATATCTTCCTCAAACTGATGTGTAAACTCCACACACCCTTGGTCCAAATTTCATCAGTCTTCATTGCGTATATTAACAAAGTGACCCTAAAAGTTATATAGGAATGCAAAAACTAGAAATATAGATAGGTGGACCAGAATGGGGAGTTCTAAGATATACTGACACTTACATGGTCACTTGATTTTCAACCAAAACAATAAACAAGAAAATAAATCCCTTGAACAAGTGGTACACAAACAGTCTTTTGAGATAAAACAAAATATACTTAAGTTCATACCTCATAGCATACACTGCCATTGACTGCAGATGGTTCACAGATCTAAATATAAAAGTTAAAGCTACAAAAATTCTAGAAGAAATCCCAGGAAAAAAACTTCACAAACTTCACAAACTTCACAAACTTGGGGATAGGCAATATTTCTTTGGAAAGAATCACAAAGTACTAGCCACAGAAACACCCACAAAGAAAATTTGAACTAGGTCAAAGTTTAAAATGTTTTGTGAAAAGGTTACATTAAAGACATGAGGAGACAAATTACATACAGAGAGGGGAAATATATATGTATGTATATGCATAGTTGTATATATTTTCTTTCTGTTTCTCTTTACATAAATAAAGATTGACAAAAGATTTCAAATAGAAGATGTAAAATAACTGCTAGATAAAATAATTGAAAAGACTAATCAAATGGGCACCACCTTGAACAGGCATTTATTAGAGAAATGAAAAACCTGTCCATAAGGATTTATTAGAGAATATTAATAGTGTCTCTATTCCTAACAGCCAAATGCTAGAAACAATCAAATGTCTTAACAACAGGAAAATGCATATACAAATTGTAGTGTATCCAAAACATGGACCGCCTCTCAATATAAGAGGAATAAATTATTGATACAACAGAGTAATAGATTTCAAACTTCTTTTGTTTGGCAACAGGAAAAGAATCATACGTAAGAATATAGATAGTATGAGTCTATTTACATGAAGTTCAACAACAAGTCCTACTAATTAACCTATTATATCAACAAAGGGAATGTGGAGTTTGGGGACTGACCAGAAAGGGGGATAGGTGTGAGTTTCTATTGGTGACTGAAGCTAATAGAGCTAGAAGACATGATAGGACTCATGCAAATGTCATGTCACTTGGTGATAATATACCCAGGAAGAGCTGCTGTGTCCTGTAATGGAGAGATTGACACTTGAGCAAGCATCAATGGAAGACTGCAGTGGGCAGTTCCTAAAGATGCAGGCTTTGGTTTTATGCAGGTGTTGGAACAGCTGTGGTAGCCAGGAGCAGGTAGGGATAAAAAGACTGATGCTGGAGATCTTGGAAAAGAATGGGTGGCTCTTAATATTTCATTACTTATTCACATAGAGAATGCATTTCTTGAGCAAGCATTTCATGTTGAATTCCACGTTCTTACATAAGGCATTCTAATTCTGTCACTTTAAAAAAAAAAAAGCTTCATTGATAACTTTGAGCCAATGGTTTCCTTTTAAATACTGTTCTTAGCACATACTTCCATTATCAGGATCTTTAGGTATAAATTAATCACCCAGAACCATACAAAAGTTTACTATAAATTTAATCAGATTTGGTCTAGATTCAAATGATGGCCTGTTCAGTGATGTTCTTCTGAAACTTTTTTATAAAACTGCACAATGTGTCCTAATAGCTATGTCTTACTTATTCTTATAGTTGCATAAAAGAAATACATCAAATCACTTAACTATTTTTTCACAAATGTCGTTAGAGCAGTATTTCATTCAGTCATCATTTATCCATCCCACAAACATTTCTGAATATTATGTGTCAGGCACTGCGCTAAATGCTGAGATAATCAGAAGCTAGTAGAGTCTGGTCAACATTTGTTATACAATGAAAGCTGTGTTATGTTAAAAACAATTCATGATAATAAAAATTCAAATCAATGTGATGTATTACTGTGTAGCTATAATAACAGGAAGTGCTTCCTGGGTTACTTATAGTCTGTGGATTTCATCTTTAGAGCTTCAGGGCTCCTGTTAATCCTTAAATAGTCAATGCAAAAATAGGCAAGACATTATCTCCAAACCAATGGAGAAGCTGAAGCTTAATAATGGACAAGACACATACTCCCAAGGAATGTCAGAGTCACTTGTCAAAGAATAATTTAATTTCTGTTTTCTTAGGGAGGGTGGGGAATGAAACTCATTATATGCAAGTTTCTTATATATGATAACCATTGTTCTAGACAATTTAACATAGTTATGTAACAAAATCTTCACAATTTCTGATTCTTTATCCTTATTTTAATAGGAAACTGAGATTTAGACATACTGAGGGTTGTCTCATTTCATCTAGCTACGGCAAAGCCTTGTAAGAGGCCATACACTTTCATCTCATCTCATTCTGAGAACAGAAGCATTCTGAAAACATCATTAGAACGATTCAAACAGAAATGATCACAGCATCTTTCTGAGTATTTTGCTTTAGACTTTGTAAAATGTTTAAATAAATAAATAAATAAATAAATAATCCCATGCTTTCCTTAAAATGACCCTTCTTGGCATACACATTGATAAAAGTGTTTTGGAAAGAATGATGCACAAGAAAAATCCTTTTGATGCCTTCTCAGTGGGAGCTAGTTTAATGTAATTAGGTTTATTTCAGAGGCAGAAAAACGAAATCTGGATTTAAAAGCTTCGCTTAGGAAACACCATTGTACTGCACTACCCAATGTATTTTAGTGAGATATTCTGGACCACCTGATTACTTTTGAGAGCTAAACACAACAAAGGTATGCCCTAGAAGTTTTTCCGGTATGTCATTTCTCTCCTGCATCCAGCACAGCTAATTACAGTAATGATAGTTAGTTTTGGCTCTAATAGAGAGAGATGTGTTGGAAATGATGAATATGACAGTGCTTCATGGCTCCATTTCCTAACATGTGGACTAAGTGATCCTAGGGTAAAATATTCTGATTTCCAGTACATTATCTTTCTACCATATTTGGCTGAAAACAAAACTTTTTCTTCCAATAATGTTAAAATCTACATGGAAATTGTAAAACTAATACAGAGTTTCATGTGATCTTTACCTGTCTTTCCCCAGTGACATCTTGCATGACCATAATACAACCATGAAAATCAGGGAGTTGGTACAATCCTACTAACTAAACTACAGTCTATATTTATAGTTTGACTATTTAATTTTTAACTTTATATTGGTTTATTCTTCTATTTATTGATTGATTGATGCTTTCTTAGGAAAAGTTTTAACTTATGCTTCTGTTAAGTTGTCAGGAGGTGCCAATTTTTATACTTATAGTCACAAGTTAGGAATGGAATAGGGGATAGAAGAAAATTCTGTAAGTTATCCCAAAAGGAAAAAAAAAAAAAAAGACATCTTGTCTATCCTTTTATGAGAATAGTACAGAAACTTCTTTCTTTAGGATTTGGCCTAACCTCTTGAAAAGAATAGAAAGAAGGATAAAATACAGTCTACACTGAATATAAATTAAGTTTACAAACTAATACGATACATTAAAATATGAAGAATATATCTTATACTGTCATTAACAAATCAATAAAAGCCAAGAAAGAATTTTTTGTGGAAATTGGGCTACCTAAAATTTCCTGATAAAGGCTCAGTTTAGGCATTGAGAGCCAGATTTTTTCTTTATTTTAAAGGAATTTTGTAAGGGGCTTTTAGGAAGGTTGAGTTCCCTTGGTGATTTTCTTGTTGGAACAGTTGGGGCAGAAAGCTCTTAACTGCTGCCAGAAGCTTTTGTCATTGAAACTTAAATGTTCAGAATTAACTGCAAAGTCAGCCCTTTATCATTATTTCCTTCTAAAATTCACCATCCTCTATTTTAAACTTTTGTTTGATTTTATTTTTGATTTTCCTTTTGTATTTTTCAATAATGTAAATTATTTATTTTGTAATATTTAATGTACTCTATTATAAAATAATCATTCCAATCATTCTTAGTGAAGCCTTTCAGTTCACAGCAATATAACCAATAAAATGTAGAACTTTCCATATATTAAGACATTTCCTAAGTTCTGGTACATAGCCATGTAATGGTTTATTTTTGGATAGATAGGATCCATAAAATCCATATTTTGGATTCATGGGCCTTGGACCAAATTGTAATAATTTTCATTAGAAAATCACTTAGTTGTATTTATTGGGAGTGGTAAGTTTCAATCTTTACAACTTGCTTGTTCATCAAAAAAGTATAGACTATTTATTTATTTATTCATTTATTTATTTATTTTAAACAGGGAGAGAATGGAGAGAGAGGGAGAGAAAAAAAGAGAGTCTTAAGCAGACTCCACCCTTAACATGGAGCCTGGTGCGGGCCTCAAACTTGCAATCCTGAGATCATGACCTGAGCCAAAATCAAGTGTTGGATGCTTAACTGACTGAGCCACCCAGATGTCCTCCAAAAAATTACTTTTTAATTATATTTACTCTGCATTACTTTAAATTTTATCCCAACTCAGGGAAGTTGTTTATATTTCTAAAGTAGAGAAAAATAACCTTTATAACAAGTAGACTACATAATAAAAATACTCTAAGCTTTTTACATAAATAATCATTCTAAAATTGAGTATTATTATATACTTAATTTTTCAGGTGACTAAACTAAGACAAAAAGAGATTGAAGAGAGAATTCCCATATTGCTTGGAAGAACTACCCAAAGTCTTCTATAGATTCAATATAATCCCTATCAAAATCCCAATGGGATTTTTTCACAGAAATTGAAAACACAATCCTGAAAATCACATGGAATCACAAAAGACCTTGGATAGCAAAGAGATCCTGAGAGGGAAGAAAGGTGGAAGCATCCCACTTCCTGGTTTCAAACTATACTATAAACCTATCGTGAGCAAAACAATATGTTACTGACATAAAAACAAGCAAAAGAAATCAACAAAAGAATTAAAATCCCAGAAAGTCATATAATATTTCACAAGAGAGCCAGGAATATGCAATGGGAAAAAGATTGTCTCTTTGATAGTGTTGGGAGGACTGTGTAAGCCCCGGAAAAATGAAATTGGATCCCTGTCCTACACCACCCCAAAAAATTAACTCAAAATGGATTAAAGACTTAAATATAAGACTGGAAACTGTAAAACTCTTATAAGAAAATGGGAGGAGAAAGCTTCTGGCCATTGGTCTTGACAAAAATATTTTTGGATGTGACAACAAAAGCAAAAAGCACTCAGGGGGACTATCTCAAATTAACAAGCTTCTGCACAGCAAAAGAAACAATCAACAATATGAAAAAGCAACCTATGGAATGCTAGACAATATTTGCAACTGGTAGTTCTGATAAGGGGTTTGTGTCCAAAATATACAAAAAAACCCTAACACTCAATAACAAAGAAACAACCTGATTTAAAAATGGACAGATGGGGGATCCCTGGGTGGCGCAGCGGTTTGGCGCCTGCCTTTGGCCCAGGGCGCGATCCTGGAGACTCGGGATCGAATCCCACATCGGGCTCCCGGTGCATGGAGCCTGCTTCTCCCTCTGCCTGTGTCTCTGCCTCTCTCTCTCTGTCTGTGACTATCATAAATAAAAATTAAAATTAAAAAAAAAAAATGGACAGATGGGTTGCTCAGTCAGTGGAGCATGTGATCTCTGGGTTATGGGTTCGTGCACCACATTGGATGTAGAGATTACTAAAATAAATAAACTTAAAAAACGGGCAGATTAATTAAATAAACATTTCCCCCCCAAAATACACACATGGCCAATAGGTACATGGAAAATTGTTCAATATCATTAATCACTGGGGAAATGATTATCAAAATCATGCTGAGATACCACCTCATGCCTATTACAATACCTACCATCAAGAAGACAAGAGATAAGTATTTGCCAGGAAGTGGAGAATAGGGAAGACTTTTGCACTGCTGGTAGGAGTGTAAATTGGTGCAGCCACTATGGAAAACAGTATGAAGATTCCTCAAAAGCCTAAAAAAAAAATCTCTACCAAATGACCCAGGAATCCCATTTCTGGGTATATATTCAAATGAAATAAAAACAGGATCTCCAGGAGATATCTGCACTCCCCTGTTCTTTGCAGCATTGATCACTTTAGTCAAGATATGAAGACAAACTAACAGTCCATCAATGGGTGAATGGATGTGCTGTTATGTATACAATAGAACATTATTAGACATGAGAAGGAAGGTGAGATAGATGGACTTTGAGGTCTATGCTAAGTGAAATAAGACAGAAAAAGACAAATACCATATGATCTCACTTACATGTGGAATCTAAAAAATCTAAAAGAGGTGAAGTCACAGAGAGTAGAACGGTGGTTATCAGGTATGAGGGATAGGGGAAATGCAAGATGTTGGTCAAATTGTGTAAACTTCCAGTTAGAGGATGAATAAGTTCTGGAGATCTAGTATACAGCATTGTGAATATAAGTAACAGGACTATATTATCTACCTGAAAGTCACTAAAAGAGTAGATCTAAAATGTTTTCACTTAAAAAAATAAATGGAATTATGTGACATCATGGCATTGTTAGCCAAAGCTATGATGGCGATCATATTATGATCCATAAATGTATCGAATCAACACAAACTTATACAATGTTCTATATCAATTATATCTCAGTAATTGGGGGGGGCGGAACACATGGATAAATACTATATCATTTATTTTTCAACTCTACTAAAAATAATTAAATGAAAATTTGTTAGATTAGTATGTCCATGTGAATTAATTTACAATTTAAATCACACATCCACACCAAAAAAAAACAAAAAAACAAAAAACAAAAAAAAAGAAACAGACCTAGGTGTCACCCCATCTATTATTTCTGCAAACAACTCCCTTACCACTAAGCTTTAATTTCTTCCTTTATGTATGTAAATAATGAAACAAACTTCATAGTACTGTTTTGAGGATGAAAATTAGATGAATGTAAAAAACATGCCTGACAATTAGTAGAGAGCACTTCAGAGTCATTACTTCCTGAAAGAATTTCATTATAATAAAAGCACATTAATGATGGATTAAGACAACCAGATTCACCTGTGTAGAGAGGAACCACTTGTCCAAAGTAACATGAAAAATAAATATAACTCATCCACCTGAGCTTCAATTTATAATTCCAACTATTAGATCCCAAATTTTAAAATTTCAGTCTTTTAAGAGTGATTTTTGCATTTATTCCCACTTCTCAACAAGACTAAGAATTTTCATACTGAACAGAATACATATTTCTAATCATGCCATTGCCAGCAGATTAAAATTAGCATTTAGGGACGCCTGGGTGGCTCAGTGGTTGAGCATCTGCCTTTGACTCAGGTCATGATCCCAGGTCCTGGGATCGAGCCCCACATCAGGCTCCTTGTGAGGAGCCTGCTTCTCCCTCTGTCTGTGTCTCTCATGAATAAATAAAATCTTAAAAAAAATAAAAGTTAAAAAAAATAAAATTAGCATTTAATCACTTTTTATAGTGTATTTTGAATTCAGCTTAAATCCCAGAAACGTAGAGAAAAGGAAGGTATCCTGTTTTGTAGTATGTTCTTCAAGCACTCTCCCCTCTTATGATGGATTCTGTATTATCCTTCTTAGATCTTAAATATTTTCACTTGATTCATGATTTATAATCTTACAGAAATATGGAGGGAGAGCTACATTTCAAGAAAATGATGTCCTGCTTATAGAAGGGAGTTCTGTCTACTAAAAACTGAGGCAAAAAATAAATTAATTAATTAATTAAAAAATAAAAATAAAAACTGAGGCATCTTTCTGCAAAGGGACACCCCATGGGAACTTTTTTCTCTGTGTTATAACTGATAGAGAAACTGTCTGATTTTTCTTTCTTTCTTTTTTTTTTTTTTAATTTAAGGAAAGGTTTTATCTAGTAGACTCTATATATCAGCCTGAAGAGAATTTATCTCTAAGTGGGATGAAAAATAAAAAGACTGCCTTCTCTATCCTCCCACATAATATTCAATATTCTAATAAGTAGTTCTAGAGCAGTATTTCAAACCTGGATTTTGTGCAACAAGAGCTGATGTCATTGTGCTGTCAATGTCTTTAGGGTTTTGTTTTTTTTTTTAAACTGTTTGTAGGTTGGCTGCATAATGTTTCATATTATACTTTGTGCTCTCTCATCTAAAAGAATTTCCTTAATGTGTCCTTTTCCAGTTCATTGACATTTTGTAATTTCAATCTTGAAGATCATTTATTCTCTTTTTCTTTCAGTCATTACCATATGTGGGTGCACGCAATGCATAGCTCTAAATGCAAATATTTGTGAGTCCTTATAATAGTGAGCATTTTTATTTCTGTATTACAGAAGAAGAAATGGTCATAAATAATTTTGGCTGAACTTGGTTGCTCAGTAAACCAAGGAGAGGACTGGACATAAAAATTTGAACACGTCCAAGACAGTGTGGTTTGGTAGAGTCATTGCTTAAATGGGAAGCTCCATACAAGAATTTTATAAAGACAGTACAACCTCTGAAGAAAAGTACAGTTGGGAACAACACTGGATTACAAGTCTAGAGAAACAAGTTTTATTTCTGGATGCACTACTTATGACTTTGGCCAAGTTACCTAACTATCCTAAGTCTGCATTATATATGAAAGGATGGAGTTGAATTCATAGCACATTAAGAACATTCACAACACAGAAATTTCGAATACTCTTTGGTTTAATGCTTCATTAATAAACACTTAAATCACAGTGCTTTTGCACATGGAAGGGGAGGGAGAAAGGATGTTGAATGCCAACTTACACTATAAATTGGTTGATTTGTTTTATTTTCACTGTCAGATATTTAGGGAAAAGCGTCTTACAACTTGTTCAAGTTCACACAGCTAGTAAACTGAGGCACTGTAAGAGTACAAATCATGAATTAAGTGAAAATCAGGAATTCCAAATCAAGAATTGGTTCTCAGTCCCACTCTCCTTTCTGCTAGACAGTGGTTACTCTCAATAGTTAATGCGTGTTTGTTTTCCAATAGAAATTTATATATACTTAAACATTTTTCACCTGTTAGAGAGATGTGTTTGAGTAGTCAGGAGTTAAAAGTTAGTACTTCCATTTTACATATTACATTTCTTAAAGGTCAAGAAAATATATGCTTATTAATTAGTAAATTTGAATTGTCTTCAATGGCTTAAACAGGGTTAGCATTATGACTTCTACTACATCTTTCACGTAGGATAATCTTTACATTTTAAGAAAGCTTAATAATAGAAATTACATTAGGTTCTTGTTATATACAATTGTCCAGCAGAATTTCCTAATATTACTTTTCAGCGAGTTCCTCTATATTCAGACAATATGGACAACTCAGTATTTAGATTTGCTTCATAGGATTACAAAGTTTTTGAAATTTCATCAAATTATGTAGTTGTTTTGATCCTGACAAGTGGATATAGATCAAAAATAGTTTCTAGGGCAGCACGGGTGGCTCAGGGGTTTAGAGCCACCTTCACCCCAGGGTGTGATCCTGGAGACTTGGGATCGAGTCCCACGTCGGGCTTCCTGCATGGAGCCTGCTTCTCTCTCTGCCTGTGTCTCTGCCTCTCTCTTTCTCTGTGTCTCTCATGAATAAATAAATAAAATATTATTTTAAAAAAAGTTTCTAAAAAGAATATGTTTGGGACAACTGGGTGGCTCAGCTAGGCATCTGACCCTTGGTTTCAGCTCCCGTCATGATCTCAGGGTCATGAACTTGAGCTCCGTGTTGGGTTCCATGCTCAGTGCAAGGCTGCTTGGAATTCTTTCCCTCTTTTCTCTCACTCCCGTTTTGCTCCTCCCCCTGCTCACATGCATGTTCTCTCTCTCAAATAAATAAATAAATAAATAAATAAATAAATAAACAAACAAACAAATAAATAAATAAATCTTTTTTAAAATTTAGAAAATAATACAAAAAAAGAATATTGTTTTGTTTTATTGTCCTCAGAAAAAAAGAATTTACTGTAATTCTAGATGTGAAGATTTTAGGTGATATAAAGATAGTTTCCTTCAGGAATGTTTCTGATTAAGGTCACTTTGTTTGTCTTGTGCCATCTCTTGTTTCTGTATTCCTAATCTTTTTAGGGAATCCCTTTTGGGTATGCCTCATGACCTGAAGCATTTAACATTCAAAACCCATTTTCTTAGAACTTACTTTTCATTTTCTGTGCTGAGCAAGTCAGCAAGTTTGACCTTTGATATATAAAAAAATGCACTTCAAGGAAGTTGGAGCAAGGAGAATTATGGTGCCTTGTCATCTTTTATATATTGAAAAGAGTTTTTTTAAAAACATTGTGAGCATGCATACAATTGAATGAAATATATATTTAGGTTCCATAGCACATTTTCTTCCAGCAGATATATTTATGGATTAGGTTACAGTCAATACCTAATGAATTTTTTTCAAAAATTCAATACTATCAAAGACAGATAGTATTATTTTGCCTTCTTATTGTTTTTATATATTCTTTAAGTCATCTTAATTATTACTTAGAAAGCAAGAACAATGAAGTAACTTCTGCGATGATGTATTTCTAATATATTTAGTTCATTCTTCAGGCTGAATACGTAAATGTTGCATGTATACATTTAAATCTCCCAGGTGAAAATAACTTCATGTCATTTTTAAAATGCCCAAACATAATAAAATTTCTGGCCACTCATCATCTTTTTTTTCACATAAAAGTGAGCAACAACAACAACAAAAATTGAAGGGAAGTATAATTAAGTAGACATATTTCCTAGTTTTCTTTTTCTGTATAAAAGTAGCATTCAAATTTTTCATTTGCATCTGATGCAAAGTTACTCAGTTTACTTGGACTGTACTTAATACTTCTAACATAGAACTTGTAAAAACTACTTTTACAAATACTGACTTTAATATTTCATACATTCAACACATTTATTGTATATTTATTAATGCTGAGCATTATCCTAGATATTGGAGATACAACATGAATAAGACTTGGTTGTTTCTATCTTTAAGATAATATGTAAGTAAATAAGCCATTAATTGAGACCTATAGTTTATTTGATTAAGTAAAGTAAGTACAAGGTACCACTGGAGAACATAGGAGGCTCACCAATCTCATTTAGAAGTAATGGAAGAGGCAAAGGGAAAGAAATTGTATTTTAGCTAAGACCTGGAGGTTGAGAACAAAAATAGCCCAATAAAGAATTATATTGGGAAGAAAAAAGACTCTAAGGCTTTAAGAGTTTATTCAGATATATATTAATTCCTCTTTCACACCTCAGTTGATAAATATCAAACTGGAAGTTACCTTGGAGAGTATAGTCAACCCCTTATTTTATGATTGAGATTCATGGTCTTAATATGACTCACCTCAAGTGATAGAATAAATTAATCACATAATCAGAGCTTTGACCCAAAGCTCTTATGTGCATCATCCCCTGTAGTTTCCCAGTAAATCCCTTTTCATACTCCTCCAGCAGTTTCTACAGAAAATTTAGCAACTTAGGTATAGAATAAGATTATCTAAAACTTTATTTAAAAGACATGGTATTTAAAGTCATAATTTAAATAATTATTGGCCTTAATCAGCTTTCTAGATTGCTAGAAAAAATAATTAAGTTTCTGAATTATTTTTCCCATCTTAATAACTAGGTTGCATTGAACAAACCAAATGATTAAATAATGATCAGCCAATGTTATTGCCATATTATAATATGAAATGTTCAATTATTCACAGTTTAATTTGGTCATGTCATAATGACAGCCATGAAATGGAAATCAGTTTCAAAAATAAAGGAAGATGCAAAATATGTCTTGGTTTAATTGCTTAAATTAAATTTCAGTAAGAAACATATATGGAGGAGTCTAGGATGAGGAAATGAGAGTAATAAACAGTGATTGTCTGAAAATGTGAAAATGATCTTACTATACTTTTAAGAGTTGTCTATTTTGGGATTCAAACTCATTTTTTCTCCAGAAAACAAAATTATATAGGACTATGATTTTTTAAATTCATAGTATTTTAAGATACTATAGGGGTGATTTCCAGGTGTCCTGAAGCATACCAGTGTCAAGATAAAGGCTTTTATTACAAATAAGATTGTTGAGTTCCCTGGGAGAAAAATCATTATTGATGGTTGAGCTGTTCTATTAGAAGACAATTATTTCTGCTACATATATATTTTTTCTGCTATGTATTTATTTACCGTGCACACATTCAGATTAAGTACGATGTCAACAGGTGGTTGGTTATATTGACACCTCCAATCACAGGTACTACAGATATATTCAGGATACTGTATTGCAGAATTTCCCTAGGCAATATATGTCTGTGAAATAGAACACCAACTATGAAATCAATAGAAAAGCTACCAGCTCCAAATGGAGACTAAAGAATCATTGAGCAATCTAATGAACTATGTCTCAAATAGTGAGTTATGTTAATTTGATGCCAATCGGAATCGAATAAAGCAATATGGCCGTTGGAAGGAAAAGAATATAAGTTTACTGGACTTCCAATTACCCTACCACCCACCTAAAATTGCTGGTCAACTTGAAAACTGCTCTGTTTTTGTTTCTTATGGACTGCTATTTTTTTTTTTTCTTTTTAAAGCATCTTTTCTTTTCTTTCACTTCGATATTTTTTAAAAGATTTTATTATTTATTTGAGAGAGAAAGAGCATGAGCAGGAAAAGACGAGAGGGGAGGGAGAGAGAAGTTGAAGCAGTCTGTGCAGAACACAGAGCCTGACATGAGGCTCAATACCAACAGTAAGATCGTGCCCTGAGCTGAAACCAGGAGTGAGTGCTTAACCGGCTGAGCCAACCAAGTGCCTCTTTCACTTCCATATTGAGTAGAACTGTGAAAAAGTAATGATTTACTACAATAGGTAAAAAAGAGATTGATAGGGACTAATGGGATACATTTTGGTGTGTAAAGTTCTTCTCAGGAAAACCTCATTCTTTGAGAACTAATTACATGAATTCCAACATAAGAATTCGAAAGAGTTCATAACTTGCCATCCAGTACCCAGGATCCCATGCTCTTTAGCATGTGTCCCAAAGTTTTATTTTTCAATGAAATATTACTACTGGTTTTTGTATTAAAAAAGATGAGATGTATTGTGTAGATAATTTGTATTTCCAGCTTTGGTCATGGTCTGATCTAGTGGTATGAGAAACACATACAGAAAACAGAGCTCTTATTATAATTGCATAAATCTGAAAGATGACCAGAGAAACATCTCTAAGTTAGTGGAAAGTGAGTTAACATCTCCTTTTCAAAGATAATGTTCAGCGTGTTGGCTGATAACTGAAGTACTCTCAGAATTAGGTGGCAAGGTACAGCTAACTCCTTCCAGTCTAGGTAGCATTGGGAATTATTTGTCCTATTGACCTGGCTGTGTACCGACTGATTTAGCTGTGGCCTCTGTTACACCCTAAGAGATGTACTAACGTCACTTGGCCACCGGTTAGTGGAGCTAATGAAAATGGGGAAACTTATACTTTTGAATTTTAGACAAAACATATGTGCAGATCAGAGGTGGAGCAGTCCTGCCCTATAGTAGAGGAAAATTGTGATGCCTTTGCTACAGGGATTTTCTCAATCATCCTTAATTTATGAATATTTATTTTTTTGGTTTGGGAACACAGTATTTTACGGTAAACTCTTATGGCAACAGTGAATGTAAAGTAAACAAAAGTCAATGTCCAGTGAAATGCCTATGGCATTTTAATTTCTCTAGGAAGTTGATGACAAACGTGTAATTTCCACAAAATGCTGATATTTACCACTTACTATGGGAGCCATGTGAAATCCTTGAATATACAAGGATCAGAAACAGTCACAAAGCCTCAGCATCTACTTAAAAAAATTAGGAGTTATTTTAAGAACCCAGACAACTCAGCAAGTATGATTACAATTTACTTTGTGAAGTTTGATTTTGCATTTAGATCAAATTTCTTGCTTTTAATTCTTAGCTTTCTTGTGCACATACAGAACATGAAGCAATAGCTATTATACTAGTTCTAGTAACAGAAGAATTTCAAAGACACTTAAATAATACAAATTTTACATGTTATCAAATACTCTAAATAGAATAACAAAAAAATTAATTCTCATAAAGGTGATACTGTTGTATCCAATTCATTTAATCTAAAAAAATTTTTTTAGGAAATTTGTTAGGTCAAGGTGAAATATCTGATGTCTTGAATGCTGATATAACCTCAATTAATGTTCAAAATCAAATATGATTTTTTTGAGGTGACAATGTGAATCCGATTTTTGGTGGAGCACGTTGAGGAGGAAAAATCAGGTTCTTATTAATTAAGAAAATTTAAGAAATAGA
Source organism: Vulpes lagopus (assembly GCF_018345385.1). Lineage (NCBI taxonomy): Eukaryota > Metazoa > Chordata > Mammalia > Carnivora > Canidae > Vulpes > Vulpes lagopus. The sequence goes on from NC_054846.1 coordinate 32,791,391, forward strand.
AATGTTCTTGGAACTGGTTGTGATAAACACCTAATTATAATAGTGCAGAAACTAGCTGCATTATTATACCAATTTGAAAAGTTGAAATCTCAAAATGTATAACTACTTTTATACATATGTAGGGAAAGTAACTTTTCTAAAACGAAGCAGATGTTGAACACAAAAGAATACCTTCAGCTTTGCAGTGAATGCTTTCTGTTTTAGATTCCTTTCATCAATTTGATTTTAAACATATATGAGCTTCAGAAGTCTACTTTGTGAATCAACTGTGTATACTAAGATCCTTTTAAAATTTTTTGGTATATCAGCCCTTTAAATTTTATTTACCTTTTGCTGAAATTTTTTTTGACATCTTTAATCAAAGTATTAAATAGAGCCCCAATTAACCTTGGCTTTGGAATCTTTTATTGAATCAAAGCTTTATTTAAAATGGAATGGGAAAACAGGAAAACAAAATTTATCCCCATGAAAGCAAGGGAGGAACTGAACGAATTGGATGATGAGAGTTTACAGTGTTTAAGATTTAGTTTCGTAATTGCACTTTAGAATAGTTCCACTTGTACAAGTCTCTTTTGATTGCGTTCCTATTTTTAATTTGATAAATTTATGTTCTATAAAGGAAGGAAAGGAAATTAAGAAGCCTTACAATTTCACAGCACCTAAGTTTGGCAAACCAATCAAAATAAGCATGGAGATATCATTTGATGAATTGTATGTTGTGAAAATATTTATCTAAGAAAGGTATCAATGAGTCAAAAATACAGTACTTGTGAAAACTCATGGGTTAAAATGTTCACACCTTTAATTGAGAAAAAACAAGAATTGAGAACTTTCACTTCACAGAACTTACTCTGATCTTGCTAGATGGCTCAGTACCTGCGAAGTATTTTTATCTATTAAAATATTAGAATCTTTAGAGAGGAGTCAATTGAAGATATCAATTTTGTTTCAGATGTCAACTAATCAAAGGGTAGGTGGTGTGGTTCCCCTGCTCAGAATGGGATGTATAATCAGAAGTCTGGAACACTTTAGCTTTTCCACAGGTAATAAATGTGTATTATACTGGTGGATGTTTCAATGGGAAACATTTAAAAAATCTGCATGGACTTTTTAAAATTTTCAAGCATTTTTTATTGCACATAGACACTTTTTATCATAACCTTGTACCATGAATTTGTTTTTCCCATATTCACATATCCATTCATTTTATTTTCTGCTCAGACATGGCATCCAGGGGCAGTCACCTTATAGTTGAGAGGCCATTTGTGGGACACTCTCAATCTTCAATTAATTCTTAATAAAGCTTTAATTGATTGCTTTCATAATCTTACAGGAAAGACCCAATAATCACTGTAAGGATCAACTATAATAATTTAGTTTCTACCTAACGGTAGACTTTGTTTTTTGGTACCTTGTGAGTTATAAATAAATAATTTAGTCATATTAATAAGGATGTCCTAAATTTATTGACAATTTATTCTGCAATTACCAAGAATTTTTAGGTAGAAAAATTAAATTGTAGTTTCAAACCTAATTTTAAAGAAAATTCAGGAAAAGTAGTTACTCTTACATAAAATATACACCAATATGGATTGGATATTGGACACTTGGTATAGCATAATTCATGATTGGGAGATTTTTTATCATTTACCTGAAAAGCAGGATATTTTATTGAAATGGGATCAGTTGTTTTGATGGTACACTTTAACATTATCTATTTTAGTACATATTATCTTTGCAAAATTTGAAATTACTCAATTGAAATCATATGAACTCCTTGGAAAAATCAAGACCTGAGAAAGAAGTCTGTTTTATCTGGATACTTCTATGTTAAAGGTCATGTTAGAAGTGGAAATTAGCAAGAAACTATTAATAATTGATTAAATGTAGGGGAAATTCAGCCAATTTAATGTTGCTTAATTAACTATCATTTTATAGGCCTAAATCACTGTACATTTAGTGATACTATATTTCTATTTCTGAAGGTTTAGTAAAATAATTTCAACCTCTATATTATTGAATAAACTTCAGTAAATTCAGACATATTTAGCCACTCCAATGCAAGTACAAGTTATGAAACAAAAGAGTGTTAGATATTATAATACTAGTTTCTTGATATTAGAACAAAACAAAAAATGATGGAGTTTCTCCAAACATTTTTTAGAAAGAGCTGAAAAAAAAAAAAAAAAAAAAAAAAAAGAAAGAAGAAAGAAAGAAAGAAATTCTACAACTAACAAATCAAAACAAATAGAGTTGGATCTGACTCAGGATAATAATAAAAACAGCAGCAAAAATGATAATAATTCACAGTGCTTATTGGGGTTAATCATCTATGTAGTAGGTCTCATGTTAGTCCTGCTTTTGCAATGACTAATTTTATCCCAGGAAGAACTGTGATGTAGGGAGGTTCGGTACTTGCACAGTGTTGCAGAGCTGGAAAATGGGAGACCTGAGCCATAGCCAAGACTTTAATTTCAATGTTTCTTCTTTTAACCACTCTAATGGTTTTCATAGGAATCAAGAGGCATCTTTAATAAGAAATAATAGAGGTATTAGAGGTTTTCATAGCATGATTTTTAGTCTTTCTTAAATAATCCTTCATTTCATAAACAGATCATCATTCCAGGGGATGACTATGAACTGATTGTCCTAAATGATAGTGACAGACAAATTCTTCAGGTCTGCTACAAGGTGACCAGGTGTGCAGCATCTCTAAGTGAGCTGTGAACACAGCCCACTGCTATTTCACTGTGCATTTGGCTTTCCTGGCCCTACAGTAAATGATCTTTTAAAATTAGTTTTTTTCGAAGTACCTCTCATTTTTATTCCTAAAGCACATTTTTCACTGCCTTCTCACCACCCACATCAAGGTCAAATATCTCTCTTTCCCGTTGCTGTGCTTTTGCTCCTGCCTACACCATTTCACTCATTCCTCCTACCTGCTTCCCTAATGTCTCCTTTCATTTTAAACAAATGCATCTTCCACCTACCTGCATGAAGATTTGAAGATTCCTTTAAAGAATTCTAGCTGCTGGTATATAAATAGATATATTTTTCTCAGGCAAACTTACTCTGAAAAATGGCATATACTTTTCCAGTAAAGTATATGCCCAATATTCAATATATACCCTTCCATGTGCAAGTAATTAAGTAAATACACTTCCTTACCTACTGAGTCTTACCAGTAAATTATGAAATTATTTTCATAAGATATGATATAATCATGATTTGAAAGTTTATTATCTTTTAAATTAAGAATAATAATTCTAGTACTATATTTTTATATTAGTAGGTCTTATGATAGTTTGTGATTTTTTGCATTACCTTCTTGTTGGCCAGCAATTAAGAAATCTTGACATTCATTGATTAAACCATTTTATATTATTTTTGAATTCTAAAAAAAAAAGTTTTAATACAAATAAAGATTTTCTATGCAATGGATTTTATAACTTTGGTTGATTTTATAAATTTGGTTGAAAATTTTTTTGGTATATCAGCCCTTTATTTTTATTTTTATTTTATTTTTTTTTTTTTAAAGATTCCTTTTTTTTTTTTTTTTTTTTTTTATTTATGATAGTCACAGAGAGAGAGAGAGAGAGGCAGAGACACAGGCGGAGGGAGAAGCAGGCTCCATGCACCGGGAGCCTGATGTGGGATTCGATCCCGGGTCTCCAGGATCGCGCCCTGGGCCAAAGGCAGGCGCCAAACCGCTGTGCCACCCAGGGATCCCGGTATATCAGCCCTTTAAATTTTATTTACCTTTTGCTGAAATTTTTTTTGACATCTTTAATCAAAGTATTAAATAGAGTATTAAATAGATTCATTCAACAATGCTATTTGGCACCTCCTATGTACCAGGCAATACTGTTCCTACAGTGGTATGAGAGACATGGAAAGTCCCTGTTTTTATGAAGCCTACACTCTCTCTGAAAGGGTAGACAGTAAAACAGTTAACAACAACAACAACAACAAAAAGATATTTAGTATCTTAGAAATATTAAAGTTTTTTCAGTTAATGATCAGTGGCCTAAGGAGACAAATAAAATGAGGGGAGTAGAAGATAGCAGTGGTAGGGTTATTTTTTTTTTTTTCAAGCTGAAGTTTTATTTAACATGTAAAAGAAACAATTCTTGGGAATGCTGACGAATAAAGCAAACGGATACAGTGCTCTCCTCCTGCCAGCCAGCCTGTCCGCGTAGGGGACAACAGACGGTACTCAAGTGATTTCACAGTAGTTAAGTGTTGGGTCATCTGTGCCTGGGTGATGTAGCAATTCTCCATGTGTGATCTCGGTTCTGGGTTTACACCTTCACTGGGTGTGAACAAGGGCTCTTGCTCCTTGGCCATAGACAAATCCCTTGGGCCCAAAGTTCTTTGCATAGCATCCTTTACAATAGATTTCACCTTCTTTCTCAGTCAGAGTTGTTGATTCGAGACTCTTCCCACACTTGGCACACCGGAAACAAGTACCTTCATTCTTAATTTAATATGTAATACTATAATTGTAGATTTTTAAGGATCTAACATAAAGCACTGCCAGACTTTATGTTGTCCCCCAGGATTTCAATGTGATCCATCCTGTGTTTTTTACTTCAGACTGTGTGTGGCCTTTCAGCATTGAAATGAGAGTGGGTAGAGCAGGCTTTCATTTTCATGCACAAAACCTTAAGATGTAAAAAAGAGTTTCTTATCCACAAAATGAAGGATTTGTAGGAATCAGGGTTTTTAACCAAGGGACCATAGACTCTTAAAGAGTCCTTGGGTGAAATTCATGGAAACTATGACATTAAAATGAGAAAAATCACCTTTATTTTCAAAACCTCTAAGTGAAATCTTTAGCATTTCCTTCAATAAACTGATAATCATATCAATACTACCAGAGAATCTTTCACCAACAGAAATCACAGACCTTTTTATATCATAGTTGTTATGGATATCCCAAGTTATCATTTACTACCATCACTATTGAAAAATTATAATTACTAGATACAAAGTATGATCATGCCATTAAATGCAATATAGAAGCACAAACATTACTGCATCAAAATTTGCTTTAAATATCATAATATAATTTTAATATAATTTGTGTTCTAATTCTATTTTTTTGTGAAATAAAAGAACAGGATGTTATTAGATGATTTGTTGAAATAAAAATATATACACATAAAATAGACTACTTAGGTTTATGTACCAATAGTACCTATGTATTCTATTTTAAAATGCCACAGGGAGGGACTTTGTAGGACTTGATATTTGAGCTGAAAGATACGGTGAATCAAATGAAATGTAAGGGAGGAGTCTCCAGGACAAGGGATCAGCATAGACAAAAGTGTCCAACAGGAAAGAACTCGGTGAATGCTATAGAAGGTAGGAAAAGAAATAAGTGTGGTGAAGTCTAGGGTTGTGTGTTTGTCTCTAGCCACACTTAGGTGCACGGGAGTGTGAGCAAAATTGGTGGGTAGATTAATTTAAACAAGGGTTGCCATTTAACTAAGAATTTGATGTGTGAGTGGTGAGGATATATGCTAGGTGTTGCTAACAATGATCACCAGGGAAATTAAGCAAAATAAGAAGAACCAAGAACATATATGAGAAGTGGAGAGATAGAAGATGTAGTGAGGATGAGGATAGTAGGACTAATGAAGTATAGGTTCTAGCGAGGTCTGAGGATTATTGGAGCTGCATATTAGAAGGACTGCATGAGAACTCTATTTTAGTAGTACCAGCAAGAGATGCCAATCACCATTGTTTTAATCAGGTCAAGCTTCTATAACAAATACCATAGACTGGGTGATTTAAACAACAGAAATTTATTTCTTACAGTTTTGGAGGCTGGAAGCCCAAGATCAGAGTGCTGCAGTGTGGAGTTTTGGTGACAGTCCTCTTCCTAAACCATAGATGGATGCCTTCTCGCTTTATTTTCATGTGACAATGAAAGACATCTTGCATAATTCTTCTTCTAAAGGTACTAATCACATTTGTGAGGGCTCCACCTTCATGAACTAATTACATTACAAAAGCCCTCACTTCTAAATACTGTCACACCGGGGATTAGTGCTTTAACATATGAATGGAGAGGACCTGGCAACTATGAGATGCAAAGAAGAATATAATTCAAGGTACTTTAGAGCTGTTATTGCTAGGACACTGAAAAGGAAGCTCAATGAAGGGATCCCTGGGTGGTGCAGCAGTTTAGCGCCTGTCTTTGGCCCAGGGCGCGATCCTGGAGACCCGGGATCGAATCCCACATCGGGCTCCCGGTGCATGGAGCCTGCTTCTCCCTCTGCCTGTGTCTCTGCCTCTCTCTCTCTCTCTGTGTGACTATCATAAATAAATAAAATTAAAAAAAAAAAAAAAAAGGAAGCTCAGTGAAGTTGGTATTTTTTCTTTGCCACCTTGCTCCCAACTCTCAGAACTGTGCCTAGTACACAGAAAATGTTTAATAAATGTTAACAAATTAAATGAATGTATCATATGTGTAAGCAACATGTAGGATGACTACAAGGTTTCTCAGTGGATGAAAATGTTAAATTAAGGAGGAGAGGGTAAGGGAAAGGTTTGTGGTTATTTCTTAAACAGGAATATAAAATCATTCATGTTATCATCATCCTTTCTGAGTACCTGTTCTAGTAGAAATACCATGATAAGCACTATAAGAAAAAAAATGCATGAGATATATGAGCCCTCCTTTTCTAGGGATAAGAGCATGCAGGGGATTTAGTTGAAATTTAGGCAGCTATGGCAGAAAAGGATTTTCTAGAAAGCCAACAGATTTCTCCCCAGAAAAAAAAAAAAACAAACATTTAAAGAAAATGCAGAAATACTTCCAATGTCCCCATGAAAACTACTTTGAAATGTGAATCCCATTCCCAGCTAAACTATCAATAAGTGTCTCTGAATTCTAAAACTGTTATTAGACTTTAGCGAAGCCAAAAATGATTCAAATAATCAATTTGAGTCCTTGAGTGCAATTAAAGAAAATCCTTGGCTTATAGACTTACTAAAGTTTGCCCAATATTGTCCTTTTAAAAAATACATTATTAAACCATGGGTCAAATTGTTGATTTGTTGAAGATAATTACTTCTTACTCTATAAACAATTGAGAAACAAAGGACAAGCAAAGGGTATTAGAAATACCAGGAAAAAGAAATAGTGGTACTAGAAAGTCATAACCCAAATAAGAGGTAAACAAAATGCAACATTACTTTGAGCAAATTAATTAAATAAGGAAAAGATAATGAATTTGGTTTTGATAAAGTTTTCCATTTAAGGGACACAGATGTACCAATGTAGATTTCCTCTTCAAGTCCATTTCCACTAGTTAGACAGTTATGCAGGATTTCAATATTTTATATACTTGATATCGAAACATCCATGTATTTTAATATTAGATAATCAACTTATCCGTAAGCATAGAAGACTTACCCCACAAACTTGGAGGTTCTGTCTCATTCACTTCTGTATGAATATCACCAAAAGCAATGCCTGCCCTGATATACAATAGCAGTCAGTAAATATTTCTTGTTATAATCATGGGACAGAATATACTGTCATTCTCTTTGGTAGAAGTTCAAGGCAAGCAGGGGAGAGAAATGTAAGGATAGAATTTGTTCCAAGTATTCCTTGGCACAATGACAACAACTATAACAAATATATCTAAAAGAAAATGAAGAAACAGGACACATTCTCTGTCCTCATGGAATTTACAGCCCAATAGAGACCATATATAAAATTTGAAAAATAAAACATGGCAGTTTCTATGATATTGTCATTAACAGAATATAATAGCAAAATAAAAAGTGTACTTACTGAGGGGGCTGAGAAAGGAAGACAGATGTGATAAAGCCTTAAAAATAAGTAAGAATTCTCAAGGGGGTAGAGGATGGAATGTGGCAAAGAAACAGCATGTCAAAAGGGATGTCACAGAATAACAGCAGTCTTGAGGTTGGAGAAGGAGACACAAGGTAAGAAAGTTGAATGAAGACTAATGGAAGGAGTTTCAATTATGCTTTGTCCCTTTCCACAGATACAGTTAAAACAAAACAAAATGAAACCTGTGAACTTAATCATAAATAAATAAATAAATAAATAAATAAATAAATAAATAAATTCTCTTGGAAGAAAGGCAACTTGGCAAATAAAGTTATAGCTCATTTGGAATACAAATAAGGATGGAAGAAAGATACTTAGACAGATGATCATGAAAAGAGGGATCACATTCCTCAAAATAGTGAGTCTAGATGATTCTTCACGTAGTAAGAGTTTTACTGTAAAGAGCAGCTTTTCTTCTTGCAACAAAACACAAACAAAACACCGACACATGTATAAAAAATACAAATTAAGAAAATTGCTTATGGGCCCCAATGGTTCTTGAAATTCAATTTTATTTCATGTGCTTTTCTTAAACTTTTCTGTAAATGAAGGGTTGTAGTGCATTCATGCCTCATATCTGTTCCTGCTTACTGCCTTTGTATTACAAGTATAGCAGCTATCACTAAAGCAAAAGAAAGGAAGAAGTAAAGAAGAAGAGACTCAACAAAAGAAGAAAAAAGATCTAATTGATTAATGTACCAGGAATTCATGCACATTGCTATCCTTAAGCATTTATTGGCAGAAAAGCAAATATGCATTTTGCTTGCTTTCATTTTCTCAAAGCACAACTTAATTAATGCTGTCATATAGCTTTTGGTAACAGATTCATACTGTAACAGTCCTCCCACGCCACAAGATCAATGGAACCCGAGAAGCTACAACAGAAAGAAATTAGAACGTGCATCAAATTTGTGAAGCTCATAAAGAAAACACATTTGCCCTTCATGTATTTTTAAAGAGATTCTTGCTTCATTATATCTTGTAAATGGTTTCTCTGTTCAGTACAGCAGATAGAATTGAACTTTGGTGGTATTCCAGTTTTCAGAAGAGAATGCCATTCAGTTTTAATAAAGATTTTAGTGGTAATGTTATTATGTTTAGGTGCCCAGTTAGTCTATAGGGGCTTTGTAATATCTGGGAAGGAACCTGGCATATACAATTATTAATTGTCTTACTTTCTTCTTTCCATACTCTTTAGCATTCAAGAATCAAATCCTATTTTCAACCTTGGAAGATTAACTTTTTGATCAGTTATAGTTCATGCTTTGTTTTCAGTAGCATATTGAATCGTATAAGAGAAAAAAATAAAACTAATAATTTAGAACAGTATTTAGGAATTTGTATTCATTTAAATCAGTTTGCCTTTAGATCATATAGCTTTTAGATGAAAATACTAGTTTTGGAGTCATGACATGTAAGTAATTAATTTAACCCCAGGACGAAACTCCCAGTATTGATAGAACTGAATTGTATTTAGAAGAAATACATTCTCCTAGGAGGAAACATAGGCAATAATTTCTTTTACATCAGCCATTGAATCATTTTTCTCGATACGTCTCCTCAGGCAAGGAAAACAAAAGCAAAAACAAACTATTGAGACTATACCAAAATGAAAAGTTTTGTACTGAAAAAGAAACCATCAACAAAATGACAATGCAACCTACTAAATGGGAGAAGATATTAAAACCTAAAAGTTAAAGGCCTATATTAACTTTGTATATGCAAAAGTATAAGCTTTGCTTTCAAGAAGTCTTTTTCTCAAAGTACGATATATCTTAGCATTAATAAAAGGACATATGTGTGTTTAAGGTGAAAAAAATATCCAATAAGGGTTTAATATCCAAAATATATAAAGAATTTACACGAATCAACACCAAAAACCCCCACGTAATCCAGTTTAAAAAATGACAGAAGACCTGAATAGACAATTTCCCAAAGAAGATATACAAATGGCCAACAAATGAAAAGATGTTCATCATCACTAATCATCAAGGAAATGCAAATCAGATTCACAATGAGATATTACCTCTACGTGTTAGAATGGCTGGGATAGAAAAACAAGAAATAACAGGTGTTAGCAAAGTAGTGGGGAAAAAAAGGAACCCTCTTGCACTGTTGATGGGCAAGCAAACTGGTGCAGGCACTGTAGAAAACAATATAGAAATTTCTAAAAAAATTAAAAATAGATGATGCCTAGGTGGCTCAGTGGTTGAGTGTCTGCCTTTAGCTCAAGGTGTGATCCCCAGTCCAGGGATGGATCCTGAATTGGGCTCCCTGTGAGCAGCCTACTTTTCCCTCTGCCTAGGTCTCTGCCTCTCTCTCTGTAACAGTCCTATCCTTGTCTATCATGAATAAATAAATGAAATCTTAAAAAAAAATTAAAAATAGAATTGCCATATGACCTGGTAATTCCACTACTAGATATTTACCCAAAGAAAATGAGAGCACTAATTTGAAAAGATATATGCACCCCTATGTTTATTGCAACATTATTTACAATGGCAAAGATAACTCAAATGACCATCAATAGATGGATGGATAAAGAAGAGATTGTATGTATACACAATGGAATTTACTCAGCCAGAAAAAAGAATGAGATCTTGCCATTTGAAACAACATGGATGGACTTAGAGGGCATTATGCTAAGTGAACTAAGTCAGAAAGACAAATACCACATGATTTCACTCACATGTGGAATTTAAGGAATAAAACAATCAAGCAAGGAAAAAAAAAATGAAATAAACAGGCTCGTAAATACAGAGAACAAACTGGTGGTTGCCAGAGAAAAGGTGAATGGGGAGATGGGTGTAATAGACACAGGTGATTAAGAGGTACAAACTTCTTCTTTTTTTTTTTTTAAGATTCTATTTATTTATTCATGAGAGATACAGAGAGAGAGAGAGAGAGAGAGAGAGACAGAGACACAGGCAGAGGGAGCAGGCTCCATGCAGGGAGCCTGACATGGGACTCAATTCCGGGTCTCCAGGATCAGGCCCTGGGCTGAAGGCAGCACTAAACCACTGAGCCACCCGGGCTGCCCGAGGTACTAACTTCTAACTACAAAATAACTATTTATCAGAGATGAAAACTACAGCATAGGGAATATAGTCATCAATAACATGGTAATAACTTTGGTGACAGATGGTGATTGCACTTGTGGTGAGCACTAAATACTGTATAGAATTGTTCAATCATTATGCTATACACCTGAAACTAATGTTATGTTAATTATGCTTAAATTAAAAAAATACTGTTTCATGAAAATTTTTTAAAAATGCATCTCTCTCACTCCATATGTAGTTATTTATTATACAACATATTCCTTCTGAGATTCCACTTTAGATACTTATTATTGGCTTTTCCAATACTAAGTCATCTCAAAATGAAATAATTATTTGAAAACTGAATGAGCTGCAAAAATCTATTTGTTCAATGTTGATTTTAATATTTTAAAATATTGACAGCAAGTATTGTGTAAAAAAAATAGATTTAAGTTATGGTTTGTATTTTTGGAATCTTTGAAAAAATATTGGGCCCAGGAGTGCCTAGATGGCTCAGTCGATTGGGCATCTGACTTTTGGTTTTGGCTCAGGTCATAATCCCATGAGTCGTAGGATCGAGCCCTGCATCAGGCTCTGTGCTTAGCAGAGAGCCTGCTTGAGATTCTCTCTCTCTCTCTCTCTTACAAAATTACAGCATAGGGAATATGCTGTAATCTCTCTCCCCCCCCCCACCCCTTTCAACCCTCTCCCTGGCTCACTCTCTTTCAAATAAATAAATAAATAAATAAATAAATAAATCTTTTAAAAAAATGTTAGGCTAAGTATATGTAGATTTATTGGAAAAGTTTTTGATTTAAAGAAATGCTTGAAACAGTATATAACTTTTGATATAAAAATTGTTGATATTTAAACAACACTTCTGAAAAGACATGATATGCTCTTATATCCATTATTGTAAGATTTCTTGGATTGGTTGGATAATCTGCCATTGCATAAAGGTTCCTCCACACATAGTTTAATATTTGGAGTCACAAGAGCAATTGCATTATATGCTCTTTTTTTTTTTCTTTTTTCTTTCCTTATTTTTATTTTTTTATTTTTTTATTGTGACCACAGCCAGACTTGTAAACCCTGGTTTCCTTATTCAATGACTAATTTTAGTGAGCTATAGGATTTTCAATAATAGATTTTATGACTTTGTATCTATATATTCTGCACAGACTATTAAACTAGTTTTAATTCATGCTGGCAATATAATTTAGAAAGGAAAAGAGGTTCATTAACTTTTTTACTACCAATTTAAGATTAAGTGTCTTTATTTCCCTTCTATTCTAAGTAATGATGCACAGCTTCAAGATAGTGTGCTAAAGTGATTTTGGTTATTTGGGAACAACATTTTAAGCATTTAGTATCATCAATGCATTTATAATATTTCTAGGATCACTGCAACATGGATGAAAATATTGACTTTTTTGTAGGGAGTTAACAGAGTCACTATTAAAATGATCAGAAAATTATGTGATCCTGATTAATACTAGTTACTATTAATTTCATATGTGAAAATATTTTGTCAGAGTAATGAAATTCAACATTTTATAATTGAGTGTGACTAGGAAAGTGAAATCAATAAATTATAGCTCTTCCTCCATATTATTTTGGACATGAATTTCATGAAAAATGTAAATATTGCAAAAAATTACTATGTTTCTCAGATTTTAGAAAGCTTTTTACAAAAAACTTATACAGATCCATCATTCTTCGCTCATTGTACATGATTTTCATAACCAGTCTTAAATTTTGTGCAGCAAACCTTGACCAGGAACAGCAGTATCTGTTAAAGATACTATTTATTGGGCCACCTGGATGACTCATTGGTTAAGTGTCCAACTCTTGATTTCTGCTCAGGTCATGATCTCAGGGTCATGAGATTGAGCACTGCTTTGGGCTCTATTGCTCATTTCCCTCTGCCTCTCCCCCCCACACACACACATGCACACACACTCTCTCTCAAACTGTTTCTCCTGGAAAATAAATTTAAGTATAGTATTTTTTATTTATACTTTCTTTATAAGGAACTCTACCTGCTAAGTTTTGGGGGGCTATTAGGATACATGATATCATAAGGACAAAATAAACAGGACTCTTTATGAAAAAAAGATTCTCAAATAGTGTCCTAGAAAGCTGTTCTTGGAGGTCTCTGTTAACCCTTTTTTTTTTTCTATGCTTGTTAATGTATTAAATTTTTTTTTTTTTTGAGAGAGGCCATTGACGATAAGGATAATTTCACCTCACTTTTCCATGTATTCAGCCACAAATTCTCACTAGATGCTTCAAATTCCACATTCAATCTTAATTATAACCTTAAATCAGGTTCATTAAGGTATAAATATACACTCACTTGAAAACAAAGAGTCGTTGTGGTCTTCATACTTTCCAGAAAATGTCACTATATTGTTGATACTCAACTTCAATCAGTCATTTGAGAAGAAAACAAACAATACTATAGGAAGATAACCTAAAAGACAAATTCTTTTCAAAACCTGTAAAACATTGTAATGTCGTTGTAATATTCTTGTTGGGAATGGTTTCATTTGAAAAATACATTGGTAGCTAACAATATCATCAAAGTTCACTCTGATGTTCATAAGACTTTAATGAACAAACATTAGCATGAGTTGATTGATTCAGATGTGCCACTCAGTTGGCCTAGAAGAACATGACTTATTTATAAGAATGAAAAATCCTCATCATTATAGAGTATTATCCATCCTTCACTGAAATTTGAAAAGAGAGCAATATTGGTTATCGATAGAGACTTGAATTTAAAAAAGAAAAGATCATATGTGCTAGAAGAATTACAAAGAGGGCAAATAAAAATTTAGGAAATCCATTTTATTATTTGAAGCTGACATAAATAATATATCTCATTAATTTAGGTACTCTTGATGATTGCTACAAATATTTCATTCATGTCAATAGCAACACAAGTGTATATGGGACAGATATTTCTAATTCCTCAATATTTACCAAATACCAGGTATTCAGTAATGGCTTGAATTTTACTTGAGATATCAATGTTTTGCTTAAAAAAAAAAAAATTACTTCTTGACTCCTTTGAAATAGGGGTGGTCATATGATGTATTTCTGGATTAATAAGGCATAACGTGATTTATTCTAAGAAAGCATCACCTCTTCTTGGTTACTGTCCCTCTCTCCTGTATGCCTGTGGTTAAGCAGCATGGTTGGAGTTGGAACAACCATTTTGTCATCTTAAGGATGAAAGTTAGAAGATACAGGTAGCAAAGCACCTCAAATGAGTCCTAACTGACATATCACAAAGAGGAAAACCAGAAAAGAGTAGATATCAACTTGGGAGGCAATATTGGTGGATTCTATTTTGCTGGATTGTGTGATACATAGAAAGGCTGATTTGGGGCCCTCAGTTCTTGCATGCACAAGTAGTGCAACACGGGACAAGACAGTGTATTTCTCCTGGACTTTTATTATGTCTAAAGTCAAGAAGTTAACTTTAATAATTTGTTTTCAAATGAGGGGATGGAAGGTCAAAATTTTGAGGCTGTGCTTTTATATTGCATATATATTACTACGTTTTGATAGTTGTAAAGATAAATTATGGACACTAAGGATTGACAGCCTCTATGCCAGATTGAAAAGGAAAACATATTTAGTTGCATAGTGATTTTCAATAAAAAGCCACAAATATCCTATGGAAAAGCTATCATATTCATTGAGGCGGCATCACATTTATAAATTTATCAAAAAGATGTTGTTTATAGTAGTACAATGAACCATCATTCTAACTGATTTTTAAAAGGCCTTTAAAGTTCTGTCATTTTGTGATTAATGAATAATATCACAATGTAGTTGGTAATGGAGCTAGAAAATCCTTGATTTCAAGCTCAAAGTTATTTCTTTTGCCTAGTGTATTTATGTATTTATTTATAATAAACATAACAAACATAGGCCTTTATTTACAATTGGATTAAAAAAATAATGTGAATGTGTGAAAATTTGGAAATTGTTCCCTGCAAATTTAAATAAAGATTTTCTCTGATTCTCATTGCTTCTTAAATTTTACAGACCTGGAATGATATATTTTTGTTTAAGAACTCAAAAGTAGACTAATATAAAAGTTGGGACCCTGGATTCTTTATTGCTATGACCTTGCATTTCTACATGAAAGTGCTTCTTTATGTGTTTTTCAATATACCCTCAAAATTTTATAGCCCAATCTAATAACTGTCACAGAAGTCTCAGACGAAATATGGGCATATATAACCAGCAATCTGGAATAGTGGCTTTGATTTCAGATGAGCTTCAAAAGCCCTTTAGTTCACATGTAGACATTCTGTAGTGCATGATGTGACTTATGTCAACTTTGCAGTAAATATCCATGAAAACATACAAAAAGACTAAAATGCCAAAAGCTGAAAATAGCAAAGTAAAAATAAGCAAAAACACTTTGGTAAAACCCTGAGGTCCATTGCTACTTAGTGCACCGTCCGTGGTTAAGTGTTAAAAAATATAACCTTGGAATACTCATCATACCTCCATCTTCTGAATTAGAACACTGCAGGGAATCATCTTTCTCCCTACATCCTACTCCCTCTCTGAATTTAAAAAAGAGAAAGAGAGAGAAGAGAGAGAGAGAGAGAGAGAGAGGAGGGAGATTGAAAAGCATATGACTTCAACACTATCTTGTTGCTCCTGGCCCCCCCACCCAACTCCATGACATACAAAATTGTCACTCATATTCCCAAATGCTCAGTAGGTGACACAGTAGGAAGTGAGATATGATGTATAGAAACACATTGCAGTATGTGATGCTAAATTGCTGTAGGAAAAAACACTGTTGTTAGGAAATATAGGAAAATCACCAGAAACACTACACGCTTTGGGGTAAAGTGGTTCCTATCTTTATTCTTGTGGTGTAAGCACTGACTATTGGTTTTTCTTTTTGTAAACCAAGTCGCTGACCTCAGCTTCACTGCGGAGGCATCCACTTTAATAAATGCATTGCTAGCCACACAACTATATGGATAAAGAACTATCTGAACCTGCCTTCCAGACTTCTTTGTTTTAGAGATCTTGGCTGATTTTGATAACTGACTATTCGGCCTTTCCTTTTTTTTTTTTTTCCTTCTTCTTCTGTGCTTTAAATTCCCTCTCTTTTGTTTAAAATTCACCAGTAAAGATCGATCCTGCAAAACCCTAGGCCCCCCCACCCTTGACCCTAATAAAAGGAGAACCACAGGCCTATGTTCTTCTCTTTTTATTTGAGACCTTAGAATGTAGCTCCAGGTGTGCTGTGTCATTTCCAAGGCTTGTAAGTGATAAACCATGTCTCTTTTAAAATTTCCTGGCAGTAATTGTTAAGGGCATCTTGCAATCATAATAAGAACCACAATGGCCATTCCAGCCACAAGACTAATGAGAGGCTGAGACTAGCACAAAACAATTCTATAGAAAAGGACACAGAATTTAGTCAGCGAACCTGCATGAGATTGAACCTCAGTCCAGCAACCCAACTTCAATAAATCTCTACTGGATACCACAAAGCAAATTAGGATTTTTGTGTATCAACCTGGCTTGTTGGTCTAGATCTGAGTGGGGATATGTATAGTAGACTAGAGCAGAACAAATATACAGTGAAGAGGATAAAAGTCTTAGATCTATCAAGGTTTCTCAAGTTTCTTAAAAAAATTAAAAATAGAATTACAAAAAAAATTAAAAATAGAATTACTATGATCCAGGAATTCTACTACTAGGTATTGAAAATGAAAATGCTAATCCAAAAAGACAGATGTGCCCCTATGTTTATTGCAGCATTATTTATCAATAGACAAGAAATGGAAGCAAACTGAAGAGTCCACTGATAGATGAATGGATAAAGAAGAGAAAGATATGGCATATACAGAAAGTATTCACATACATAATGGGATATCACTCATACATGAAAAGGATGAGGTCTTATCACTTGTGACAACCTGGATTGACCTCGAGGGTATTATCCTAAGTGAAAATAAGTCAGAAACAGAAAGAAAAATACCATTTTATTTCACTTATATGTGGAAACTTAAAAAAAAAAAAAAAAGAACAAACAGAAACAGGCTTAAGTATGGAGAACAAACTGGTGTTTGCTATAGGGGAGGTGGGTAGGAAAGCAGATGAAATAGGTAAAGGGTAGTACAAGGTAAAAACTTACAGTTATATAATAAATAAGTCATGTAGATGAAAAGTATAGCATAGAAAATATAGTCCATAATATTGTAATAATGTTATTTAGTGACAGATGGTAAATATACTTTTTGTGGTGAGCACTGAATATAATTGTTGAATCAATGCATTGTATACCTGAAACTAATACAACATTGTATACTAATTGTATTTCAAAAAATTGATGTTTTTAGGAAGGAGGAGAAGGAGGAGGTGGGGGAAGGAGGAAAGAAAAACTCCATTCCACCAAATTCTAGACTCAGACTTGTCACGCCCCATTCAAGTGTAGTTGAATATTCAACAGACAAAGCAAAAAAGCAAACAAATGAAATGAGGTCTTAGAAACGGCAAGAACTGTCATGAAGAATGAGAATAAGAACTGAAATTTGAAAATTATTTTCTGAAAGAAAGAGGACATTCTGAACATTGATTTAGGACATCAGGTGCATGTTCTTGGCAAGATATGGAAAAAATTGGCATCTGTAGAAAAGAACCATGAGAAATAGCAGAAACAAGGCTGAAAGTTGATCACTCAACAAATATTATGAGGTAGGAGATAGACACATGCAAAAACTCAATTTCAAAAACTTCAGAATTATTTTCAAAAATAAGAATTTAAAGTATGTAACTGTTGTTAATGAGCACAACTGATGCTGCAAGACATCAGTGCCGAGGAACTGCAAATGGAACAGACAAAAATATAAGAGCAAAGGAAGAAAATGGAAAGTAAGAGTAGTTTTAACCTAAATAGTGGCAAAAGTAAAATCAGAAAATAAACAAAAATTCTCAGCTAAACTAGAACAAATTAAAAGAGAAACCATCTCTGTAGGAAAGAAAGGGGGGGGGGGGGGGACCCATAAGTCTATGAAGGAAACCGTAAGTCCTGAAAGTAGAAACAAAGTTCACATACCCTAATAATTTCCTCTCTTAATTTCCAGGCTATATTCCCTTTAGGGATGTTCCACCTGTATTGGTTTCTAATCTAGAAGTTTCAGTTTGGCATCCCATTGCCTGTTCTCATGAATAAGTGCTGAGTCATAGCTGTTTTCTTTATTTTACAAAGAGAACAGAGGGCATAAGGACCTAAATGACAGGATTCAAATAGTCAGCAGCAGAGCTGAGATTACATGCCTGATTTAGAATACCCATTTAGAAATCTTTTCAACAACATGCAATCCCTTCGTACTTGTTTACTACAAATCTGTTCAGCAAGCACTTTTGCACATGGAATCTACTTCAATTCAGCTGATTTTTTTTTTAAATAAAAAATATAAGTGAAGAAGGAGAACAGCAGTTGAGGAAGGAAAAAAAAAAGACTCAACTTGGTCCATGTCTGTTATTTTTTATTCAGTGACAGTTTTCCTTACAAGCACCTTGAATATTGTTTTTATGTCTATGGTAAATCCCCAGGAAATTTCAAGTGACATGTCTAATTTGTTTTAGCCCTTGGAACATGAGAACTATTGGTTGAAAAATTGTGCTTGGCAGTGTACTTACTTCTGATTAATAAAGTACTTAAAGTATGTACCATAAGATTTCTGTTATTCAATTTGAAAGAATTACTTTTAAAGCAATATTTCCATATGCTCCCCTCTGAACACCAGTGAACAATCTGAAACATGAGACAAATTACAAACCGCCTACCACAGTTTCTTGTATGCAGTCAATGTTCAATAATCATGTATTTGATTTTCACTTATGCTTTAGTAGATGAAAAGTCTTGTGATATAGCCAATTGACTGTTTAAAAAGTGACATCATTTGGGGGAATCCTAAAGGGGTGGTAAGAAGAGCCTTTGAGAGATAGTCTCTCCATATTCTAAAAGGATGCCTTCGACTCCTTCACTGTTGCCCAGATGCTGTGAAATAATGGACCATATTTTTGCTGTCTTAAATGTGTGAATAGTAACACATTATAACTACTGTTAATTTATTTATTTTTCATCTCTCCTATCCAGTGAAAATCATGGAGCTCCCACATAGGTGATTTGACCTAGAGTTTGTCTTTTTGGAAGCAACAGATGTTAGAATCTTAGAGAAGAAAACAAAAACAAAAACATTTATCTCTGGTAAGAATGAGAGGAAACTGTCTTTTTTTCAGAATTTTTTTCATAAATATTTCTGCTCTATTCAAAGCTTACTTTCTGGGCAGCCCTGGTGGCTTGGCGGTTTAGCGCCACCTTCAGCCCAGGGTGTGATCCTGGACACTCGGGATCGAGTCCCACTTCGGGCTCCCGGCAAGGAGCCTGTTTCTCCCTCTGCCTGTGTCTCTGCTTCTCTCTCTCTCTGATGAAAAGATAAATAAAATCTTAAACAAAAATTAAAAAAAACAAAGCTTACTTTCTCTTTCTAATAAAAGAGAATCAGCATGCATTGAAATTATTAATAGCAATAGTAAGATATAAGGGCAATTTGAGGTTTTTTTCTATTTGATTCCTACTCCTTTATTCCTTCGTTTTTTTTTCTTTATTTTTCTTTTTACAAAGAGGATTTTATTAAGTAAATAAAAAAGAGCAAGTGCTTAAAATTGTATAGCCAATATTTTCACTGTATTTTGTTTTAAGTTTATTATAATACTTTGTTTTAATAATCCTGGACAATCAAAAACTTGGAAATAAAACATCTTTACCTTAAGAGTAAAGATGATACAAAAATTTCTTCCCTTATAAATTGTTTTCTTAAAGCAGATTTTAGGTGATTAGGTGTAGCATGATCCCATTTTGTAAAATAAAAACTGCACCCCACATAAACAAATATATGTATAAATTCATTTGTATACATAGACATTTTATTATGCATATATAATCTATATAATCATAACACAAATTCCATGAATCATTTTTTACCCTTACCTTAAAAACCAACATAATCACCTAGTTTTCTTCTTACCTGGTTCCTCATTTTGGTTTTCATTTGCTTGTTTCTGTACTCCTTCCAATCCTCTAAACTTCAATTTCAGCCAAAGACTCATTCTTAAATCTATTCTCATTTCATCTACAATCACATCCTTGGTGATTTCATCCACTCTTTATCTCTAAATATATCTATACTCTGATGACCCTTAGACTTATTTATCTGTACTCTGGATCTCTTCCCCAAATCCAAATTCATATCCAACTGCCTGCTTATATCTCCACTTAAATGATATAATATCATCTCAAAGTTAACATATCTAAAATTGAACTTCTAATTCTTTTTTTTTTTTTGAAGATTTATTTATTTATTTATTTATTTATTTATTTATTTATTTATTTATTCATGAGACACATACAGAGAGAGGCAGAGACACAGGCAGAGGTTGAAGCAGGGATCCCGATGCGGGACTCAATCCCAGGACCCCTGGATCAGGCCCTGAGCTGAAGGCAGATGCTCAACCACTGAACCACCCAGGCATCCCTGAACTTCTGATTCTTAAGTCATCCCAAACTTATTCTAACAATCCCCTACCTCACTTTACGACAACTCTGTCTATCCAATGCCTTACAGTTAACAATTTGGGGGCAATCCTTGAATCTCGTCTTTGTTCCATACCCCACATCGAAACCATTAGCAAATCCTGCTGGCCTTACCTTCAAATCATACTGAAAATCCAATCACAGTAGGCCCTTGTCATTAGCTGTGGTTTCCCTGTCCTGAATTTTCCCTGACCAGCAGTCAACCACAGTTTGGAAGCAGATGATCTGTCTGACAAATCATGGAAGGTCACTAGTGGCCTAATGCTACTTCACATTGCATGCACAATGTGTCATTCCCCTTACTTTATCTCATCACAGAGGCATTTTATCATCTCACATCACCACAAGAAGGCTGAGTACAGTACAATAAGATATTTAGAGAGAGACAAAGACCACATTCATATAACTTTAATTATAGTATATTGTAGTAGTTGTTCTATTTTATGACCAGTTATTGTTGTTAGTCCTCCCTGAGTCACACTTAACCCCTTCAGTCCTTTTCAACACAGTCAGGATGATCCTTTAAAGCCAGACTGAGATCCTTTCACTCTTTTTTTTTTTTTTTTTTTCAAAATCCTCCAACATTTTTTTCATTCATTTGCCTCAGAGCAAAAATCAAAGTACTTACGAGGACATATATCCTTGCCCCTTCCCAATCCCATACCCACCTGCTAATAACATCACTTCCTTTTTATCTTTCCTTCCAGTTCATTCACACAAATCTTCTTACTGTCTTCCAATCTTCTAGTTATACTCTCAGTTCAGAGTCTTTGGTCTTGTATTACATCTGCCTGAAATGTTCTTTTCCAGAGGTCTGCATGGTTTGACTTACCAGTTCCTCTGTAAAGTTTTCCCAGCCATCCAACCCAAAATTTCAGAATGAACTCCTCTAACACTTTTTATCCCCATCCTAATGTCACTTTTCTCTTCACCACTAATCATATTCTTTCACTTAATTTTTTGTGTGTTTTTCCAATCAAAATATTAGCTTTATGAAGGAAGATAAATTTGTTGTTGTTGTTATTCTCTTATGGATTCTGGGTGCCTACAACTGTTCTTGCCTCATGGTAGGTGTTCAGTAAATAATAACTATTCTTTCCAATAATAGACTAGAAAAAGTGAAGGGGGGAGAGTTTTAGTTCTTTCTCACATCATTTTAAAGAACAAGATCATGGGTGAATTTTACTTTCTTTTCCTTATATGATTCAAAAATAGTATGGTACAAAACTTTTTCTGTCAGAAAATTGGAAGTTCTAACAACATTTTTCTCACTGGGTGACAATTTCAGAATTTAGGGTCTAAATACTTATTATACCTGTCAGATCATGTTCTCATAGATCCCAAAATAGGAAGCATTGCTAATTGCTTCCATAGGTAAAACTAGTGGCTTATTATTACAACTTGGGACAATGTGGCAAATGTGATGATTTATTTATACTAGGCTAAGGAAGTTTCAGTCTGGCTTTCATGTCAGGCCCATCTATAAGTAAAGATTCCATTAGAGGAACAAAGTAGCAAAAAGCTGTATAGGAAGGAGCTCTAAAAAGAGTCATGGGATGGAAGAGCCAGATGTACAATATTCAGAATTGTACGTAAGTAAGATAAATATTAGATGGAGGAAAATGATGACCATGGATAGATAATAGGACTTTGCTTGAATTGGAATTTTGATGGAGGGCTTCTGTATACAATTATGGGGATCTGAAAAAGCTATTTGTATCCGCAACTATAGCCAGGACATGGAGGAAGCTGGCAATTTACAGAAATCAGAATGTAGAGCAGTGACCAAGTCAGAAACCTAAATCTGAGGGACATTTCTAAGAGTGGGGTGAGAGAAGCCTCAGAAATAAAACCTTAAGGCTATTGTCAGCAGAGAAGAATAAGCTTTGGCTCATGCAGAAACCTACTTGTCAGCACTGGGACAAATATCCCTACTCAATGACTGGGGATCCAATGTAGTAATGCAGCAGTCACTTACAAGGTACTGAACCTTGGGGTGTCTAGATTCTTTTTTTTTTAAGATTTTATTTATTTATTCATGAGAGACACAGAGAGAGAGAGAGAGGCAGAGACACAGGCAGAGGGATAATCAGGCTCCCTGCGAGGAGCCTGATGTGGGACTCCATCCTAGGACCCAGGGATCATGCCCTGAGTTTAAGGCAAACACTCAACCGCTGAGCTACCCAGGCATCCCAGCTGTCTAGATTCTGAGGCAGAGACTGCATTGGTTTGCTAATCCCCACCTCATGTCTACATTGTCCTGTGCCTTTGCAGGGTGGAGAAGACATGGAATCAAAGAGAGCTAGCAGTGGTTTATCTTTTTTTTTTTTTTAAGGTTTTTTTTTTTTTAATTGTAACAAATTATTGGGATTCATTCATTCAACCGTTTGGTCACTTTGTCAGGCACTGACAATAGAACAAATAAAACAGATTCAGTCCTTGACCTCATGGAATTTTGCTTATGTTATAACTTTTTTCTTTAATGTATTGTCCTATATGTGATAAATGTTTAAAGTAATCCTTTTAGGGGAGCCTGGATGGCTCAGTGGTTGAGTGTCTGCCTTTGGCTCAGGGCATGATCCTGGGGTCCTGGGATGGAGTCCCACATTGGGGTCCCTGCAGGAAGCTTGCTTCTCTCTCTGCTGTCTCTGCCTCTCTTTCTGTGTGTCACGAATAAATAAATAAAATCTTAAATATATATACATATTTCTTTTAGTTTTATGTCTTGTTCTAACTTAAAGTATTTTTACAATTCAGTCTGAAATGAAATGGACTTTAGAGAAATTTTACAATGGACTAAGGAACTGCCAATGATCAGTGGGCTCTTTTCTTTAGTTAATAATAGCCTGAGGTAATTCCCAACCCCAAGTTGTCATAGATGCTCATATTTGGAAAGGATGCTAGATATTTTCTAGACCAACATCCTTATTTTATATATCTTCAGCCCAGGGAAGATATAATGCATGCCAAAATTTGTGTAAAAAATAGCTCAGCTGGGATTAGATTGGAAATCTCCTAATACCATAGATGAGAGAATTTTCTTCCATGATTCTCTTACTAAGTATCAAATTAAAACCAAATTTTGGAGTAGATTTTAAGTTCACCAATCAGTACATACATTGCCGTTCCCTTCAAATTAGAGCATTCATGTTATTTCTCTGGGGAAAAAATGGCTTTCATATATCTGTCTGTATTTCTTTTTCTTATAACACATAAAAAGGATTAGTGAAAAAAAAAAGAAATAGCTGAAAGCCATTAAAAATAATGGAAAAAGTTATGCTCTGAATTTCAACCTGTTAAATCAAAGCCTGTAAGTTAGTCTTTGAATATTTTTTTAAAATGTTGACACTGTATAGAGGAGTTTTTTTTTTTTTAATCAAAAGACTTTGGATAAAAAAAAATTGAGTAAAAAAATCAACTATGTTCACAGGTGCATGCCTCATCATCTTTTCTTCTTTGTCTTTACTAGTCAAAATCACTTATATGCAAGAATAAGATTGGAGAAAAATCAGTGCTGGGAGAGAGGGGAGGAGAGACAGGCATCTCTTCGCTTAACAGGTACAGTCCTCTGCTGGTTGTCGGTTTTCCTGCTGATAACCAGCTGCTTGCCATAGATAGCTCTACACAGCATGGACTGGCTCTTTTTAGGACACCTGGGGGTTCTTCTGATCTCACACTCCCCCCAAGGTGACCGTCAATCTCTCTCACTACCTCATCTACCTGCCTTTATCTCCCTTTCTTTCAGATTTCCACTCAGGAGAAATCAGTTCAACATGAAGTTCAAGAGCAGAAGTAAAGGAGGCATGAGAACTGTAACATATGCATATTAATGTCTTGCATCTCTTTTGAGCTTCATGTTGTATACAACCCGTTACTTATTTGTTCCTCAAAATATTCCATTGCCAATCATTCTGTGGAGGAAGATCCTTGGTACTACAAAAGTCTCCCTCTAACCACGTGAGCAGAGTTGTTGTCAAGACTTACTTGGGTGCCACCATAATCTAGTTTCAGCATTGAAGCCTGAGGCCTCCAATCAGCATGGGCTGCGTTGATTCCATCAGAGAGAAGCATCCTCTGTGGTTGTCAACTGTTCAAGTATTTATGCTGAGAACTTTTGAGGCTCCCAGGAGAATTTCTCTGCAAACCTCTTTTGCGACTTTCAATGGACTGCTGACCATGGGCATAGATTAATCACATTATCACCTAAATGTTTGGGTTTCAAACTGACTATGCCTAGGACATCAAACCTTGCTTCTCCCCATTCTTTCTATATTTATTATTCTCAACTACCAACCAAAATGCAAAGTCAGCTAGTCATCTCTACTCAATTATATGTAGACACTGTTCTAGGTATTGTGGATACGCTCTTGTGTACATGAAGAGTACAGGAAGCATATTTATCATACTAATAAGCTATAACTAGTATATTAAAAGAATCTCAAATCTATGGTATAAAAATATGAATGCTTTTATCTTATCTGTTTTCTATGGAATTCATTTTGTTGTTGTTGTTAAAGGGAAGAGTCCATAATTCTCTGCTACTTTTTGCTAAATAAATGTTGTTTATTACCAGTCTAAGCCATTTAAAACTCCAGTTTCATGCCTGATTCATAGCCATACAGCTCTCCTTTCCATCTGTAGGCAATTGTTGGGACAATCAAGGAGTGAAAGGCAAAGAGACAAGTGTCTCTTTTTGCAGCTTGTGTTTGTTGTCACTTTCTTTGCAAATGCTGTGTTGCAGCTGGTACTTTCTATAGGATAAGTATCCAAATTCTGCATCTCCTGTAAGGCCCTGGTATGAGATTTTCACATTACATTTTAAACTCTTTGACCATAGAACCCCATAATGTGGGAGATAATTCTAATGCTAATTCTTTCATTGCCTCAGCTCACATCACCAGTGGTATACCTCATGGCCCCTCCTGGCTGCTGTCCTGGGGTCAGAAACAAGGAAAACAGCTAATGTCCATCTAACTTATGAGGTGTCCCCTCATGGGAAACATCCACATACCCACCTCAACTATCCATAAGATTGCAGATGGGTCCAATGCTATCTCTTTTCTCCTCTTATGAAGTCATTACCATCTTTAGGTAGGCACATTGATATAAGAGCCTGAGTAGATATACACTAGAGGTGGAGAGTTGATACTTCTTTCTTGTAGACACCCCCAACTTCAACCCATTAATCATACTTGGCTTCAGGGGAGGGATGAATAAATGCATGCTCTCTCTCTCTCTGTTCTCCCTAACCATCCCTATAGATTCTTTATGGGTGGTTGTGTGTCATGGTATTGAGAATAGGGCCAGTTTCATTTCCTCTGAATAAACTTTGAAGAGAATCACCTGCCTCTAGTTGTAGATTTCTTTACAGTTATATTTCTTTAACAAGAAAAAAATATATATTTAAGGGATATTTAATATCTCCTGTGTTCAACGGTGAACAAGTTGCCAATCCTAGCACAGCAATAAATCCCAATCAACATTCTTTATTAACCCATAACAAGCAGGCAAATATGTTAATAATACATATACGAAAATAAAGCAAGGCTATATGTTGGGACTGTTAGACTGAGACATTGTAAAAGCTCTCATTGAGAACACATTTAACTGAGACCCAGGTGACCAGATGGGTCAATGATGCAGATATTTGGTGGAAAGAAGGCACAGATAATTATAAGCAGAGGAAATAATTAGTGAGAAAGCAAAGACTTCCAAGATTGGCAATGAATCTAGAATATATGAAGAAGAGAAAAAAAGTCAATATGACTTAGCAAAGTTTCAGAGTACAATGATATGAAATTGGTTGAAGAGGTAGACAAAGAGAGGTAAAGGTGGCTTAAAGTAAGGATTTAGAGTTCACTTCATTGGATTGTGAATATTTTAAAGTAGAGATTTAAAAAAGTGCTGATGGGGATCCCTGGGTGGCGCAGTGGTTTGGCGCTTGCCTTTAAAAAGTGCTGATGGCTTAGATGTGGATACAGGCATCAAGAGAAAAAGGAAAATTTTAAAAAATGAGTCCTTGGATTTTTGCTTCAATAGCTATAAGGATGATGGTACCACTTGCTGAAATCATAAAGACTAGAGAAGAAATAGATCGTTTTTGTTGTTTGTATCAATTTGCTAACACTGCCATAATAAAGTACCACAATTGGGTGGTTTAAACAATAGAAATGCAGATCCCACAGTTCTGGAGGTTGGAAATCTGAGGCCAAGATGTTAGCAAGGTTTGTTTCTTTTGAAGCCTCTCCCCTTGGCTCGTAGATGCTCATCATCTGTGTTTTCAGTCTTCTGACTGCACCAGGTTTCTTCTTTCTTATGAGGACACCAGTCATATGGGACTGAGTCCCACTCTAATGATGTCTTTAATTTAATTATCTCTTTAAAGACTGTAGCTCCAAATGTAATTACATTCTGAGGTCCTGGGGTTAGAACTTCAGCATACAAATTTTTAGGGGGCATAAGTCAGCTCGTAACATTGCTATTATTAATATGTATGCATTTGGTGGGAGGAAATGAAAGTAATCAAGAGCTCTGTTTTGAAAATTACCTTGGAAAGTTTAAAAAGAGATAAGGTAGTTATCGTAAATTAATACTGCATACATTATATATTATAAATAGCACTGACTTTCTCCAAGTACCACCTCCCAATATAACCTCCACTTCATGGAAAACTCTTTATATGTGATTTGTGCCCACAGTCGAATCTCATTTCCATGCTAATACCTTCTTGTGCCTTTGATTCGTACTTTTTTTTTTCCTCTCCTGAGACTTGTAACACCTGTCTCAGCAATTCCTCTCTCCACTTTAATGACTTCCATCACTCTGGGTATGACTTCCACACTGATGGGGAGAAGCCTACCAATATAATAGTCTCCATACTCCTAAGCATTTTGGACAATTACACCCTTAAACTCTACTTCGCTTTGCCCTTTCTCTAATTACTGCAGCTCTCATCCATTCAGCAGATAGTCATTGACACATATAATGTAACATCCTCCTGGAAAAGTGCTGCAGATATACAAGGTTGAATAATACCTGCTCTCTGCTCTCAAGGTGTTTGGGTCTTGAGAAGAAGGAACAAAGTAAAAACTTGTATCACACAATAAATCTGTTCTTTTTTATTTAGTCACTTACTCAACAAAGTTTAAACAATAATAGCTAACACTCTTGACTGCTATCAGTTTACATGCTTAACAAATATTAACTCTTTTTAATCCTCACAAAAACCCTCTGAGGTAGGACCTCTCGTTAATCCTTGTTTTACAAAAAAAAAAAAAAAAAAAAAAAAAAAAATGAGTATTAAGAGGTCAAATAAGTCATCCAAGGTTACACAGTTTGAAGTATCAAAACTGGCTCCAGAGTCAATTCAATCACTATACCATGATGCTTTTTCTGTAAGTACAAATATGCATGAATCTAAACCCACATTTTTGAAGTGATACCTATATTCCTGATGTTGCCTAGCATAAAGAAACAAAAACGGTGCTAGCTAGTCAGTCCAGCATAAGGTCCAGAGCAACCCCCTCACTAGCCTGACAATTTGGCAGTCAGCCCCTATCCTGTCAATAATACATCAGAGAAACAAAAAGCGTATCACATCACAAGGGTAGGATTTGTCTAAATGTGTCTGAATAACATGCAATAAACTTGACTGGAGCTTTAGTGAATCTACTACCCTCTCAGGAAGAACTCTCCTTCATTGTCATGGCCATGCCAGGACTTGCTCCATAAGTGTTAATGCACCTTAGTCTGATGGCAAAGGGGGGCAGGAATGCTAGGAAGGAACAGCCAGGAAAGGAATGGAGCCTGCCATTGTTAATGTAACAGATGCAACTTCAATACAGTCCCTCTTTTGCCTCCCAATTAAAATGGATCCCATTTCTCTGCAAGGCAAATCTCTGCTCTGGCTCTATACTGTTTGTATTCAGCAGCAGGACTTGAAGTTAAAATTAAATTTGGAAGCTCTTAAGAAAAAAAAAAAATTGGACATAGGCCAAGGACAGTCAGAAAG
Organism: Vulpes lagopus; assembly: GCF_018345385.1. Taxonomy (NCBI): domain Eukaryota; kingdom Metazoa; phylum Chordata; class Mammalia; order Carnivora; family Canidae; genus Vulpes; species Vulpes lagopus. The sequence continues at coordinate 32,819,968 of NC_054846.1, forward strand.
TGAATGAAAATCTTTTTGAAAATTTTGTTGATGATGGAAAATCTGGCACAGGAAAGATGTTTGGCAGCAAACCTATCTTTTATAACAAGGAGTCAAATGTGCGTGACAACATTCTTTGTTTTATAATGGATTATTTATGTCTTTACTACTAATGCTTTCAGGAAATACATTTATTGAGAGATAATCACCTTTGTATCTCTACACTAGGCACTATGGAAATAGGAATGGATTTAGATCCGAGGTATGCATCTGGGGTGGAAGAGCTGTGGAGGTGAAGCATGTGACTCACGCCTTGAAAGAGAAAGAATATTTGGCTAAGTGACAAAGTACACACTTTAAGAGAGGAAACATGAACTAAGGCACCGAGAAAAGAATAAGTTGACACTGTGTAAATGGAAGAGTCTGGTCTGATTCATTTAGAGAGAGTTCAGAGGAGGCTTGTGGAGTGAGCGTTGGGATACTATGATATTTGTAGCAATAGAGTGGATGGTTAAGAACACTGGTTCGGATCACATTCCCTTTGGATTTGGCTCAGCTCTGTCACGTAGAAGCAGTATAAGACTCAAGCCAAGTTGGGTTACCTCTCACAGTGTTTCTCCACTTTTTATTTTCCTTTTTAAAAATATTTTATTTATTTATTAGAGAGAGAGGGGGAGAGGAGGGGCATGCAAATGGGTGGAGGAGCAGAGGGAAAAGGAGAGAGAGACTCTTAAGTAGGTTCCATGCCCTCATGGAGCCCAACACGGGGCTCAGTTTCACCACCCTGAGATCATGACCTGAGCCTTAATCAAAGGGCCACCTAACTGAGCCATCCAGGCATACCTCAGTTCCCCCCTTATTTTTAACCTCAATCAATTAAATGAGATAGTGTAACTCATTTAGCACAGTACCTAGGAAAATACTGTCATTTATTGTTTTCATCCCCCTCATAATTATTCTAAAATCAGCAAGGGCTGATATGTCAGAAGGCCCTGAGTAATGTCTGAGATTGGATTTGATATCGTGGATAATGCTAGATTCTTGAGCAGAATAAAGTGATAAATTCTGAATGAAGTGATAAGATTTTATCTGGTAATACATTGAAGCTAAATTTAAAAAGAATAATAAGAATATATGACTTTGACCTCTTGCCAGGGATAGAAATCTTCACAAAGATAGACTCCCTAATGAAAGATTGGAAAAAAAGACTCTTTTTTATTTTTATTTTTTTTTTAGAATTATTCTGTATAAAAGTATGAGGGATGTGATGTCCAACACTATGACTATAGCTAACACTGCCATATGATAGAAAATTTGTTAAGAGAGTAGATCCTAAGAGTTATCATCACCAGGAGATAATTTTCTCCCTATATTGTTTACTTCTTTCTTTTATTTTTATTGTATCTAAATGAGACAATGTATGTAGGCTGAACCTATTGTGGTATCCATGTCACAATGCATGTAAATCAAATCATCATGCTATATGCCTTAAACTCATACAGATATGTCCATTATTTCTCAATAAAACTGGAAAAAGATTTCCAATTTTCCTAGATGCTTCAACATCTCCCCTTTTCCATTTTCTGACCGTTTGGGGCCATCTTATTAATTATACCATATTCAAAGCCACAAAGAAGGGGCCTTGGGAAGGAGGTAGAACATAAATTAGATTTTTCTACTTGCCTGGAGAAGTGTAACACTATTGACCAACTCAGGACTTCTTTGTGGTTCTCATTGTATCTTAATACTCCTTTGTTCCTGAAAGTATTTTATGGAATACTCCCCCATGCTTTGGAGGAAGGGTCAATGAAGGAAATAACAACACAATAGATAATTGTGCAATTTCAGAGCACAACACTCTGGTACATATTAAATATTTTGTATTTAATTAGTACTTTAATAGATCAAATTGCATATTACTCTAATTATGCAAAGCTGTATAGAAAATAAATGATGCATGTATCTCATTCTTTTTATAAGAACACTGCTAATTACTAAATAATGGTTTAATGATTTGCAACTGGGTTAACCACATACATGGCATATTTTAATATACTAGTTTTATATAAATCCCAGACAGAAGACAATCAATCTTCAAATATATATGTTTAATATAGAACTATAATCTACACTAGTCGGAAAATAGGATTGTCAATCACGTTCAGTTAAAAAAAAAAATCCTGTTACTACCAGAGTAACGAAATTTTGCTTTAGCCAATTCAAATTTTCTTTGGATTTTTTTTTCTTGTCTTCAATGTTGATTCTTATTTGAAAAATGTGAAAAATAATCATATCATGAAATTATTTGAGAGTAAGTAACTTAATACATGTTTTCTGATAGTTGTAAAAATTAATTAAGCCTCTTGCCTAATTTAAATGAATCTGCTATTTATAGCAGATTAATTTTTCTTAATAGTTCATTTATTCGTGCAAGATTTATATTCAAATCCCTGTTGTTGGAGTCAGAGTCACTGTCAGTCTTCTCGAAGACTTCTTTCAATATTCCTTGCAATCTTATTGGTGTCACATTCTGAGTACACATTCCAGTTCTATCATTCAAAAAATTTCATTGCATTTTGGTTTGCACAGATGGAGCAAAAAAAGTAACTAAGACCGTGGTTGAAAAATAAAACATTTCTGTTTCTCAAAAGATTTTAAAAGATTAGAGGATACAAAGACCAACAACGATTTTTTTCTTACCTTTCTCCACTCGGCAGCATGATATTGGGCATTTACACTCCTAGATGGCATCAGTATAGAATGCGAGCATCTCTTGGAAATCAGATATTTCTGTGGCCTGTCAGATTCTAGGAAGGGTAAAAAAAAAGAGCTGGCTGGGTGAAATGAACATAGTGAAGAATTATGGGAAATGTAGTAAGGAGCAGTAACTCAATAGCCATGATAAAAGTAAAGGGGGAAAAACCAATAACGTTTGAAAGTAGAGATGCTGTTGAACTGACTCGGCTGTACAATTGAAGTGCTCACCCAGGAGAGTCAAATATAGGAAACGTAGTAGAGGATTATAAAATGATTACATGGAAGCCACTGTCAGCATGCTTCTGGACACAGCACCTTGGAAATTGGATTTGAATATGCTTGTGTATCATCATGGAATATTTAAACAGCCTGGTATGAAATGAAAACTTCCTAAAGTACTGATTCAGCTCTGTCGGTCTTGCAAAGAACAGTTCAGAGGGCATTAAGACTCTGATGGCCTGTTTCAGACTCAAAGTGTGTTGGGTTTGGTTCATATATATATTTAAAGTCAACATGTTAAAACTGTGATATGTCATGTAAATACCTGATTTCTGGCTTTTCTTAGAAATTAGTATCATCAAAAAAATGTCAACCAGATTTCCTTGTTGCCACACAGATTGAAAGAGAGGCATATCTTTTAGCCAGGGAATATATTTCCTATGATGCACATTGTTCTCTCTTGTCTTTCTGCTACTATGACCAACTATGATGACAGGTTTGTCATCAACCTTAGAGCTTATTTTATAGCTTATTTTTAATACTAGAAAGCCTTTTTATTTTCTTCCTGTCACATTTTGTCATTTTCTTGGGAACCTGCTAGGAATTTCAATTTGTGACATGGGTTTTTCTGGCACCCCATTTTCTCCAGTTCATGATTAAGCTGCTCAGCCAGACATATGTTTAATGTTCTCAAATTGTGTCAGACACATTCATGCGTGTCAGGGTGCTACATGCTGAAGCAGCGGTGGTGGCACCAGCGAAGAGCATATAAGGGTATAAAAGGCACAATCTCTGCTCCCAAGGATCCCAGAATATATGAGGATGGAGAGATTTCATGGAATTTTGTGGTAAGTGCTCTAATGGAGTATGTTCCTAAAATATCATTGTAGAAATACATGGAAAAGCAGTATTAATTCACCCTTGACTGGGAGCTCTGGGAAGCTTTGGACAGAGATGACAACGCCTGGACTATACTGTTTCCACATCCCCTCTGCTTCCCAAGAAGCCTCAGGCTCTATGGTCCTCCACTAATTTTAGTTTAGTTATCGTATGGGTAAAATGTTCCAGTGTTGGGCAATCCGGAACAATTTATAATTTGCATGAGTGTGTATTTTCTAAGTTCTGAGCAAATGCCTTGAATAATTGTTGTTTGTGTGTATTTAAAGGATACAGAAATAAACAATGACGGGACATTTTCTGAACTCTTAGGATAATTTAAGATTTAAAATCACAAATATTGTAAAATCGTTTCCTAACATACAGTTATTAATTAAGATCTTTTACTGTAGAAACAAACAGTATATTTTGCTCTTATATTCTATTTTTTCTGAGCTAACTCAAGAATGATTATTTATCTTTAGTATAAAGTACAAGACAGAATTAATGTCTCTTGGTTTATTTTGGTTTTAAATGATCTATTTATAAATCCCTCAAAATGGTATTTATAAAGATAATTGACAGAAGATGAATTGCCAACATTAGAATCAAAGTATAAGGCATAGCCTGAGAAATAGACTGTTTCTTTTTAAGTTGAAGCAAACACTGTCAAAGTGCAGACATATTATATTTGTTCAAATATTGAATTTTTAAATAAAAGACTTATTCATTTCTGGGGTGGGGGGAGAGAATGGGAGGTGGGCAATGCAAGAAGAGGGAGAGAGAGAAACTCAAGCAGACTCTCTGTCAAGCATAGATCCCAATGAAGGCTGCGATCCCATGACTCTGAGATCATGATCTGAGCTAAAATCAAGAGTTGGACGTTTAACTAACTGAACCACTCAGGTGCTCCCCAAATATTGAATTATTAAATTTATTATTTGAAAAAGAATAATATAATCTTTTTATTATTCTTAAATAATTAAATAGGATTAAAGAACTATATTTTTCAAGTCTCCAAAGACACATGAAATTATAGATATGTATGTGTGTGTATACATTTATATGTATATATACATATAATATTTTGGGTTTTGTATAATATTTTTTTATTTATTTGAGACAGAGAGAGAATGTGTTCATGAGCAGGGAGAGGGACAGAATGAGAGAGAGAGAATCCCAAGCAAACACTCCGCTGAGCACAGAGCCCAACAGGAGGCTTGATCTCACCACTCTGAGATCATGACCTGAGCTGAAACCAAGAGGGGGCCACTCAACCGACTGAGCCACCCAGGTGCCCTTGCTCGTTAAGAGCAAACCACAAAATAAATAATAGTTTCCCAAAATATCCCTAAATTTACATATCTTAATGCTTTATATTCTCCCTTTACATATTAGGAAAAGGTATCAAGTTTTATCTCAAATTCAAAAATTCTGGATACTTAATCTCTAAACAATATTTATTTAAACATCCAGGCATTTTAAGCCATGCATTTAGTCTCATTTTCCCCATAATCTAACTTAATTCAGTGGTACTAATTAATGAAAATTGATGTACTCTTTGTGAGGCACAAGTACTACTAACGTACTTGGTCCCAAATCATCACTTGAAAGCTATTAATCAATATATTGCAAGAAGAAGCCTTGGCTCTACCATTTTGAAGTGAGACCAAAACTTAATGGAGGAAGATTGAGTGCACTTTCCACTCAATGTTGGGCTGCTTTTTAAAATACAATTCACAATTGGCACCAATGATTTTAGAATTCTGAGAAAAACAGGAAATTCCATTTAGATCGCTGCCCACATTCTTCTGTTGTTCCAATTGAATCTCTTTGTATTGTTTTGTACTATTATCATGGTTACACTCTTGATCCCACTGTGTGGTAGAAAAGCACATCTTTTAAGTGTCCATATTTAGAATATGAAACAGCCTTGGTTATGAGACATGAGTTACTTGAATGAGCAGAGTTGTAGCTGAGGTTAAAAGCAGGAATCTATTGTTCAAGATAGTTATGGGCTACAAGAAAATGACTTTGTTTAAGAAACTAATTCCAGAAAACTTAGATGGGCTTCTCTGGGTTTATAACATAGTGCCCAAGTGCCTGTCATACAATGCCCAAGTAGTGCCAGGGTGTTCATCCATATGGGTAAAGTACAAAAGTGAGTAATTAACAGAACAATGATTATTATCTTGTTATCAGCCTATTTGAACCTAAATTCCAGCCAATAGACTAGGAAAAGGCCATGGAAGTGAAAGGCAAAGCATAAATAGGGTAAAAGGAAAACAGGCAAAGGAACGAGTTTCAAGGTGTATTTTTGCTTAGGAACAGTTTATTCATTTGACACATATTTGTAGATGATTACTATGGGCCAAGTATCTGTTCGAACTGAGAGTGAAAAGTGAGTGAGGCACAGCCCCTGTTTTCAAGGATCTCATAGTTCAATGAGTTATTTAGGCACTTGCAAAGATTGTTGTGTTCACTGAAGTAAATCACTAATTAATAATGGTACTAGAGATTATGTAAGTTTTGATGAGAGGAAGCTAATTCATCCTGAGTGGTTATGGAGTCGATAGATGAAAGGTGTTCCAGATTAGGAAACCGAATTAGCAGCCACTGAAGGGAGTATATTCAAGGTGGCAGAAATGAAACACATGGCACAAAGTGAAAATATTGAGCCAGTATTGAGGCTGGTGAAATAGGCAGATGTCAAGTCAGGAGGATTATTTTTCCATTCTCTGATATTTCTGTTTCTACCCTGTATGTGATAGGAAGTCACTGAAAGGATTTAATCAGTGGGATTTTATAGGTAAAATTTTCATTTTACTTTGATTATGCCTGCAGCTGTGTCAATGATAGATAGGAAGGGTTAAGCTAGAGGCAGTTTGGAGGTTATTGCAGTGATTCTTTTGAGAGACGATGGGACCTGACCCATTAGAATGGGCTTAGTAGGGTTAAGAATAGAGGTTTATTTATTTAGGAAATAAAGGAGGAGAAAACAATTTGGTATGCCGAGATAATGCTGTGTGAAGCATATCCTATTGTGTTTTTCCCAGGCGTGTGGACAGACCACATTTTCCAGCCTTGTTGCTTAAGGAGGCCTTATGTCTTCATACCAACCAATGAAATATAATTATAATTATTATTTGCTACCTCTGATCCTGGCTCATAAAAACCTCTGTAATCGTGTAGTTATTCCTCTCACTCCTTTGGATGCATAGAGTCCTAAGAAGTGTTCCAAGATTCCAGGGGAGGGCATGAACTTGACAGAAGGAGTCTGCCTCCCTGAATGACTCTAAGGAAAAAAAAAAAAAAAAAGCCCCACTACTGACCCATATTGGACTTTATTGTATCTGTTAAGGCATCTGTTTGTTATAACAATGATTTACCTTACAAAATGAAAAAATGAACCAAAATGAACATGTTTAGTTGAATGAACATGAAAGTATCATTTCAGTTTTAAGAGGATGAATTTGAGGTGATTATGAAGTGATTACCAAGAAGGTGAAACCCTAAGTGGAGAAGGTCACTCAGGAAAACGGTTGACTAAAGAAAATAGTAAATAAAGAATGAAATTCTGGGAGCACCAAAACTTAGGAGTCAAAACTGTAAGAAAAACAAGGAGCTAAAGCTGAAGAGAGAGTCAAGGTCAAATCAAGAGGGATGTGACTTTCCCTTTTAAGGCGTCCAAACTTTGCTTTTGAAATGATAGAAAGTTTCCAACTGATTTAATCAGGGGAGTACTATGGTGAGATTCTCATTTTCAGTAAGATTACTTTTTAGCTCAGGAGATGACATGTGTGGGCCTTAAGGGTTAGAGAAGAGGCAAGAGGGGACTCCTGGGTTCTCATTGGTTGAGCAGCTGCCTTTGGCTCAGGGAGTGATTCCAGGGTCCTGGGATCAAGTCCTACATTAGGCTCCCTGCTCAGCAAGGAGGCTGTTTCTCTCTCTGCCTATGTCTCTGCCTCTCTCTGTGTGTCTCTTGTGAATAAATAAATAAAATCCTTAAAAAGAGAAAGACAGACAGACAGACAGAGAGAGAAAGAGAGAGAAGAGGCAAGAGGTTACTGCAGTACCATCATGGTTAACATGAAACTATCTTAGAAACAAGTAAGTGAATTTCCAAGGTAAGAAAACACATCTAATGCAAAGTATGATCAAAGGTGCCAAGTACAAGAGAATATTTCATTTTTATAACATTGAGGTTGGCAATATGGCAGTCAACAGGGGCATTAGCCATCTTGTGGTGAGGATGAAGCATGTCCAGAAGTGAGGAGAGGCTGCCAAGGTAGACAGGCTTTGAAGGAAGACAGGGGAAGAAACTGGGTTGTAGCCAGAGGCATGCATTTAGGGTTAAGTAATTTTTATTGTCAATTTTTGTTAGGAAGAAAAAGATGCAAATAGTTTACATAAAAAAAGGGAAGATGTCAGAAGAGAAAGAGAGCTTGAAGACTACACAGAAAGAAGAGAAAACCGAGATAGTGAAGTCCCAAAGTATGAATGGCCTCAACGTCTAAATTGGTGGTGGAGTGAACTTGAATAGAACATGAGGAAAATCTCATCATCAGAAACTAGAGGAAAAGAAGCAAGAGCTCCTGCATTAATGTCTATAGGTGTGAATGGCTGAAATATGGGATGGTTCATACCCTACTTCCTCTACCTTCTCTAGAAGAAATGAGCAAGCATATTGAACAAGGTGGTGGGAAATACATTTTTAGATAGTCATTGAGAGCACCAGAACATTAAAACTGAAGACAAATAAAAAGATCTAGACATAGTAGTAGCAGTTATTTATTTTTACCAAAAAACTGTGAGGCCAAGAGCAATAAATAGTATGAAGTTTGCAAATTTTCATTATAATGAATAATTCAAGTGTTGCATTTTCTATTTATAAAACCAATTATTTTGCAGTGATTCGGGGCTTTAAATGCAGTGATATTTTATGATGAACGCTGTTACTGCTGAGTTACCTTTTCTATTGACCATGTATGTAAACATATTTACCATATAATTAAAAAATAAAGTAGCATGAACCACATAGTTACACAGGACCTTTCATCCATCCTCATTTATGAAGCCCACCTGGGAACACAGGTAGACAAGAGTTCATTCCATCAGTGATTCTACTCACATATCATCCTAAAGCATGAACATAAGAAAAGAAAAAAAAAAATCTACCTGAAATGGAAATCAAAGGGTATCAGCTCTTCATGAAAGAATTTCATGAAATGAAGACTGCCTATAAAATAAGCCTCATGTGGTGTTGATGATAAAATCAATATCATTATTGATGATATTGAAAACACTATTTGAGACACTTTTTCTTAAACATTCAAGTTAAGTTGGAAGCTTCTTCTTGGCACTCTCTTTTCAAACATGCCTCTAATGTAGCACTCAAGGCAAGAGAATTTGTTTCCCTCACCTGCCTTCTATAATAAACTTAGTCTCTTGAGAATTGTGACTGTAGTTTGTTCAGTTATATTTCTAGAACTTTGGAGGCTCTTTAGTCCATCGTAGGCAAACACTAACTGGTAATTGAATTATATATTGAAAATAAGTGAATTACTGAATACACAAGCAGATGAATATTCTCGTATTCAGAAAAGATACAGATTTCTCTGGTTTAGGGCCAGGCCTCGCAGGTAAAGCTACAGTTTATTTCCTCAAAAATAAAAATGAAATCAAAAATAAATAAATAAACTTTCCCCCTTTTAGAAAAAAGAATATGCAGAACATTAATCTCATTTTTATATACAATAGCTGCTGTGATATCCTTTCTCACTTGTTTAGAAATGCTACAAAAAATTGGAGAAATGGCAAAAAAGAAAAACATATGCTACTACATTTAAGAATAACACTGCATTATACAATACAGTTAGCAAAAGACGGCTTTCTGACCTAGTATTCTTTAGCTCAGAAAGAGAAAGTTCAATTAATAGTTAAAGTCCCTCTGCATTGAAGCAGAATGTAAGTCACAGACTAGATAGTGCTCTTATATTGTTTTTTGGGGTTTGGTAAGAAAAAAGGAAAACATGAGAACCTTTCTGCAGATTCTTAAGGATTAAAAAATCTTTACTTTGTGTTCATTTCTTTAGTTTTTAATTTGAATTCATTTTGGTTTTGTGAGAAAAGATGAAAAAGGTGATTGAATAGTCATTTTATAGCAAAACCATTATGCCCACAAATAAAATCATTTCATAAAATGCATTCCTTTGTAGTCTTAATAAAGAAAACATTGCTTCCACTAATTTTATCAACATGAGTTCACATTGAATAATTTCTTATCAAATATTCAGAAGCTATGTTCAAATTTGAAAGTTACACATTTTCCAAAAAAGGTAGTTTTAGCCCAATTGAAAAATGACTGATAATTTAAACACATTATTCAGTGCATTGGTACTAATTTTGAATTGTTTTGGAATTATTTCTCTCTTCTCAAGTGAATTTGTAGCATTAGTACTTCTAAATTTAACCGGTCATAAAAAAAATGATTTAAGTGCAAAGTACATTAGACACATAGATATTAAGGGAGTTACACCATTCCGTGATCTGACACAAGACACCTAACCACTCTGAGCTTCATTGTTTTTCATCTATGAAATGACCATATTATGAACCAAATTACCATATTATCTCTTTTGGAGAGCTTTTGTAATGATCAAAGGATATACTTAAAATATTAGTTACATGGAAAATATTTTAAAATACTAGATGATTGCATTTCCCCACATATTAGAAGTATTTTGGGACTAATGATCAATTGCTTGCATGTTAGCCACAATTTGTTTCCTTGTACTATGTTTTCAGGGTTTTCTTCACAACTGAAAACATCAATCAATAAACATATGAACACTCTGCTTTTGCTCCAAATCTGCTTACTCTCTTTTCCTTAAGTACTAATTATATTATGAGAAAATTAAAGAAAGAAAAGAGGCAATTATGTACTTCTAACTGGCACTTCTAACACTTCTAACAGGCTGCTCTAGAACTAGACTAGAATATTTCTGATTTTTTACTGATTCTAAGAGTGGGAAGTAACTTTTTTTTTCTTTGAGATAGACTGGTTACTTTATCCTAGTAACCCTAGGTGATTAATTAAGTCTAAAACAATTTAACCTAAAACAATTTTACCTAAACTCATTTGCTTGAAGAATACCTGAGTCAGTAAAATAATTCAAGTATGGGTGTTTCATCTTAGTAAATTTGTCCTTCTTCGTGGTGGTGTTGATAGCTCACTTCACTGGTAGAAGGGTGTCTCTTTGAAGACATTGCTATCATGCAAACTTGTTTTGTTTTATTTTGTTTTGGCTCTTATATAATCAGTGATATAATTCGGGGCTTCAGGAACAGAAGTTAGAGAATATACTAGAAGAGCACAGATTCATTCAACATCCTTCAAATATATGTCCACTCTCTATTGTTGGATAGGATAGAGTTTCTGTAATATAACATCAGCATTGTAGGCTAAGGAGAAAAATCGTCAATAATCACTATCCTGTGAATGAACACATCTAGTGGTCATTAAGTAGAGACATACCTGATATTAGGGGTTTTTTTTAATTTTTTTTTAAATTTATTTATGATAGTCACACAGAGAGAGAGAGAGAGAGAGAGGCAGAGACATAGGCAGAGGGAGAAGCAGGCCCCATGCACAGGGAGCCCGACGTGCGATTCGTTCCCGGGTCTCCAGGATCGCGCCCTTGGCCAAAGGCAGGCGCCAAACCACTGCGCAACCCAGGGATCCCTGATATTAGGGGTTTTTTTGGAGTTTTTTAAAGATTTTATTTATTTATTCATGAGAGACACACAGAGAGAGGCAGAGACACAGGCAGAGGGAGAAGCAGGCTCCATGCAAGGGAGCCTGATGCAGGGAGCCGGATGCAGGACTCGATCCCAGGACTCCAGGATCTCGCCCTGGGTTGAAGGCAGATGCTCAACCTCTGAGCCACCGAGGCATCCCCTGATGTTAGGTTTTAAATTTTCCTTTTTTGCATTATAGTTAGTTATACAAATCTTAGTTAAGCTTTAAAAAAAAAAAGCTTTCTGTATTAGTTTCTTGTAGTTGCTATGTTAAATTACCACAACTAGGTGGCTTAAAATGGCAGAAATGTATTCTCTCACAATTCTGGAGTCTAGACATACTACATCAGTATATCTGGCTCAAAATCAGTGTCAGAAAAAATGATCCCTCGGAGGCTCCAGGGGGAGGATCTATTCCTTGCTCCTCCAGTTTCTAGCAGCTCAGGGCATTCCCTGGACTCCAATTTTCAAGTCCAGCATCCTCAGATCCCTTTCTGCTTTTTCTTCACATCACCTTCTCCTCTATGTGTTTGTCAAATCTTCATCTGCTGTCTTATAGAGATACTTGTTTTGGCATTTAGGACCCACTTGAATAATCTGCAACTATCTCTCCATCACACCAATTCTTAGTTTAATCACATCTGTAAAAATAAACAAACAAAACAAACACCTTTTTGTTTCCCTTATAAAGTAACATTTACAGGTTCCAAGGATTAGTACTTAATACTGTTGAGGCAGGGGAAACAGGCAAGATGGCGGCAGAGCAGGGTCCCCAAGTCACCTGTCCTCAACAAATTACCTAGAAAACCATCCAATCATCCTGAAAATCTACGAATTCGGCCTGAGATTTAAAGAGAGACCAGCAAAAAAAATAATAATAATAAAAAATAAAGAGAGACCAGCTGGAACGCTCCAGAGAGAAGAGTTCGCGCTTCTATCCAGGTAGGAAGACGGGGAAAAAGAAATAAAGAAACAAAAGGCCTCCAAGGGGGAGGGGCCCCGCGAGGAGCCGGGCTGAGGCCGGGGCGAGTGTCCCCAGGACAGGAGAGCCCCGTCCCGGAGGAGCAGGAGCTGCACCGACCTTCCCGGGCGGAAAGGCCTTGCAGGGAGTTAGAGCAGGACCCAGGAGGGTGGGGATGCCCTCGGGCTCCCTGGGACACTAACAGGCACCTGCGCCCCGGGGAGATGCGCCCCGAGCTCCCTAAGGGCTGCAGCGCGCACCGCGGGACCCGGAGCAGCTCCGAGGGGCACGGGCGGCGGCTACGCGGAGGGGGCTGCGGGGCTCCGGGAACAGCTCAGAGGCGGTGGCTCGGGCAGAGGAAGAAGCTCCGCGCGGAGGGGCCGGCGCGGCTCCGGGAACAGCTCGGAGGGGCTCGGGCGGCGGCTCCGCGGAGGGGGCTGCGGGGCGGGAGCGCGAATCCAACAGCGCAGGCTCCGGAGCACAGGGCGCCGGGACACAGCCCAGGATCCGGCCTCCCCCGGGACAGGCACAGGCCGGGAGGGCCCAGGACCCCGAGGACGCTCCTGCCTGGAACTGAGCAGATCAGCGGCCCCGCCCCGGAGCCCCCAGGCCCTGCAGACGGAGAGCCCCGGAGCTACTGCGGGAGCTGACTCCAGGGTCCCAGAGCTGCCCCCGCCACTGTGGCTTCCTCCCGGAGCCTCACGGGGTGAACAACCTCACTGAGCCCTGCACCAGGCAGGGGCAGAGCAGCTCCCCCAAGTGCTAACACCTGAGAATCAGCACAACAGGCCCCTCCCCCAGAACACCAGCGACACGGACCAGTTCCAGGGGAAGTCAAGGGACTTAAAGTACACAGAATCGGAAGATACCCCCGTGTTTTTTTTTGTTTGTTTGTTTTTTTTGTTTTGTGCTTTTTTTTTTCTTTCTTTCTTCTTGATTTCTGATTGCTTCCCCCACCCCACCCCACCCTTTTTTTTTCTTTTTTCTCCTTTCTTTCTTTTTCTTTCTTTTTCTTCTCTTCCCCCCCCCCTTTTTTTTCTTCTTTCTCTTTTTTCTTTTTCTCTTTTCTTTCCTTCTCTCTCTTTTTCTCCTTTTCCCAATACAACTTGTTTTTGGCCACTCTGCACTGAGCAAAATGACTAGAAGGAAAACCTCACCTCAAAAAAAAGAATCAGAAACAGCCCACTATCCCACAGAGTTACAAAATATGGATTACAATTCAATGTCAGAAAGCCAATTCAGAAGCACTATTATACAGCTACTGGTGGCTCTAGAAAAAACCATAAAGGACTCAAGAGACTTCATGACTGCAGAATTTAGATCCAATCAGGCAGAAATTAAAAATCAATTAAATGAGATGCAATCCAAGCTAGAAGCCCTAACGACGAGGGTTAACGAGGTGGAAGAACGAGTGAGTGACATAGAAGACAAGTTGATGGCAAAGAGGGAAACTGAGGAAAAAAGAGACAAGCAATTAAAAGATCATGAGGATAGATTAAGGGAAATAAATGACAGCCTGAGGAAGAAAAACCTACGTTTAATTGGGGTTCCTGAGGGCGCCGAAAGGGACAGAGGGCCAGAATATGTATTTGAACAAATCCTAGCTGAAAACTTTCCTAATCTGGGAAGGGAAACAGGCATTCAGATCCAGGAAATAGAGAGATCCCCCCCTAAAATCAACAAAAACCGTTCGACACCTCGACATTTAATAGTGAAGCTTGCAAATTCCAAAGATAAGGAGAAGATCCTTAAAGCAGCAAGAGAAAAAAAGTCCCTGACTTTTATGGGGAGGAATATTAGGGTACCAGCAGACCTCTCCACAGAGACCTGGCAGGCCAGAAAGGGCTGGCAGGATATATTCAGGGTCCTAAATGAAAAGAACATGCAACCAAGAATACTTTATCCAGCAAGGCTTTCATTCAAAATGGAAGGAGAGATAAAGAGCTTCCAAGACAGGCAGGAACTGAAAGAATTTGTAACCTCCAAACCAGCTCTGCAAGAAATTTTAAGGGGGACTCTTAAAATTCCCCTTTAAGAAGAAGTTCAGTAGAACAATCCACAAAAACAAGGACTGAATAGATATGATGACACTAAACTCATATCTATCAATAGTAACTCTGAACGTGAACGGGCTTAATGACCCCATCAAAAGGCGCAGGGTTTCAGACTGGATAAAAAAGCAGGACCCATCTATTTGCTGTCTACAAGAGACTCATTTTAGACAGAAGGACACCTACAACCTGAAAATAAAAGGTTGGAGAACCATTTACCATTCAAATGGTCCTCAAAAGAAAGCAGGGGTTGCCATCCTTATATCAGATAAATTAAAATTTACCCCAAAGACTATAGTGAGAGATGAAGAGGGACACTATCTCATACTCAAAGGATCTATCCAACAAGAGGACTTAACAATCATCAATATATATGCCCCGAATGTGGGAGCTGCCAAATATTTAAACCAATTAATAACCAAACTCAAGAAATACCTTGATAATAATACACTTATACTTGGTGACTTCAATCTAGCTCTTTCTACCCTGGATAGGTCTTCTAAGCACAACATCTCCAAAGAAACGAGAGCTTTAAATGATACACTGGACCAGATGGATTTCACAGATATCTACAGAACTTTACATCCAAACTCAACTGAATACACATTCTTCTCAAGTGCACATGGAACTTTCTCCAGAATAGACCACATACTGGGTCACAAATCGGGTCTGAACCGATACCAAAAGATCGGGATAGTCCCTTGTATATTCTCAGACCATAATGCCTTGAAATTAGAACTTAATCACAACAAGAAGTATGGAAGGACCACAAACACGTGGAGGTTAAGGACCATCCTGCTAAAAGATGAAAAGGTCAACCAGGAAATTAAGGAAGAATTAAAAAGATTCATGGAAACTAATGAGAATGAAGATACAACCGTTCATAATCTTTGGGATGCAGCAAAAGCAGTCCTGAGGGGGAAATACATCGCAATACAAGCATCCATTCAAAAACTGGAAAGAACTCAAATTCAAAAGCTCACCTTACACATAAAGGAACTAGAGAAAAAGCAACAAATAGACCCCACCCCCAGCAGAAGAAGAGAGTTAATTAAAATTGGAGCAGAACTCAATGATATCGAGACCAAAAGAACTGTGGAACAGATCAACAGAACCAGGAGTTGGTTCTTTGAAAGAATTAATAAGATAGATAAACCATTAGCCAACCTTATTAAAAAGAAGAGAGAGAAGACTCAAATTAATAAAATCATGAATGAGAAAGGAGAGATCACTACCAACACCAAGGAAATACAAACGATTTAAAAAACATATTATGAACAGCTGTACGCCAATAAATTAGGCAATCTAGAAGAAATGGACGCATTCCTGGAAAGCCACAAACTACCAAAACTGGAGCAGGAAGAAATAGAAAACCTGAACGGGCCAATAACCAGGGAGGAAATTGAAGCAGTCATCAAAAACCTCCCAAGACACAAGAGTCCAGGGCCAGATGGCTTCCCAGGGGAATTCTATCAAACGTTTAAAGAAGAAATCATATCTATTCTACTAAAGCTGTTTGGAAAGTTAGAAAGAGATGGAGTACTTCCAAATTCGTTCTATGAGGCCAGCATCACCTTAATTCCGAAACCAGACAAAGACCCCACCAAAAAGGAGAATTACAGACCAATATCCCTGATGAACATGGATGCAAAAATTCTCAACAAGATACTAGCCAATAGGATCCAACAACACATTAAGAAAATTATTCACCATGACCAAGTAGGATTTATCCCTGGGACACAAGGCTGGTTCAACACTCGTAAAACCATCAATGTGATTCATCATATCAGCAAGAGAAAAACCAAGAACCATATGATCCTCTCTAGATGCAGAGAAAGCATTTGACAAAATACAGCATCCATTCCTGATCAAAACCCTTCAGAGTGTGGGATAGAGGGAACTTTCCTCGACATCTTAAAAGCCATTTACGAAAAGCCCACAGCAAATATCATTCTCAATGGGGAAGCACTGGGAGCCTTTCCCCTAAGATCAGGAACAAGACAGGGATGTCCACTCTCACCACTGCTGTTCAACATCGTTCTGGAAGTCCTCGCCTCAGCAATCAGACAACAAAAAGACATTAAAGGCATTCAAATTGGCAAAGAAGAAGTCAAACTCTCCCTCTTCACCGATGACATGATACTCTACATAGAAAACCCAAAAGACTCCACCCCAAGATTGCTAGAACTCATACAGCAATTTGGTAGCGTGGCAGGATACAAAATCAATGCCCAGAAATCAATGGCATTTCTATACACTAACAATCAAACTGAAGAAAGAGAAATTCAGGAGTCAATCCCATTTACAATTGCACCCAAAAGCATAAGATACCTAGGAATAAACCTAACCAAAGAGGTAAAGGATCTATACCCTAAAAACTATAGAACACTTCTGAAAGAAATTGAGGAAGACACAAAGAGATGGAAAAATATTCCATGCTCATGGATTGGCAGAATTAATATTGTAAAAATGTCAATGTTACCCAGGGCAATTTATACGTTTAATGCAATCCGTATCAAAATACCATGGACTTTCTTCAGAGAGTTAGAACAAATTATTTTAAGATTTGTGTGGAATCAGAAAAGACCCCGAATAGCCAGGGGAATTTTGAAAAAGAAAACCATATCTGGGGGCATCACAATGCCAGATTTCAGGTTGTACTACAAAGCTGTGGTCATCAAGACAGTGTGGTACTGGCATAAAAACAGACACATAGATCAATGGAACAGAATAGAGAACCCAGAAGTGGACCCTGAAATGTACGGTCATCTAATATTCGATAAAGGAGGAAAGACTATCCTTTGGAAGAAAGACAGTCTCTTCAATAAATGGTGCTGGGAAAATTGGACATCCACATGCAGAAGAATGAAACTGGACCACTCTCTTTCACCATCCACAAAGATAAACTCAAAATGGATGAAAGATCTAAATGTGAGACAAGATTCCATCAAAATCCTAGAGGAGAACACAGGCAACACCCTTTTTGAACTTGGCCACAGTAACTTCTTGCAAGATACATCCACAAAGGCAAAAGAAACAAAAGCAAAAATGAACTATTGGGACTTCATCAAGATAAGAAGCTTTTGCACAGCAAAGGATACAGTCAACAAAACTAAAAGACAACCTACAGAATGGGAGAAGATATTTGCAAATGACATATCAGATAAAGGGCTAGTTTCCAAAATCTATAAAGAACTTATTAAACTCAACAGCAAAGAAACAAACAATCCAATCATGAAATGGGCAAAAGACATGAAGAGAAATCTCACAGAGGAAGACATGGACATGGCCAACATGCACATGAGAAAATGCTCCGCATCACTTGCCATCAGGGAAATACAAATCAAAACCACAATGAGATACCACCTCACACCAGTGAGAATGGGGAAAATTAACAAGGCAGGAAACCACAAATGTTGGAGAGGATGCGGAGAAAAGGGAACCCTCTTACACTGTTGGTGGGAATGTGAACTGGTGCAGCCACTCTGGAAAACTGTGTGGAGGTTCCTCAAAGAGTTAAAAATAGACCTGCCCTACGACCCAGCAATTGCACTGTTGGGGATTTACCCCAAAGATTCAGATGCAATGAAACGTCGGGACACCTGCACCCCGATGTTTCTATCAGCAATGGCCACAATAGCCAAACTGTGGAAAGAGCCTCGGTGTCCATCGAAAGATGAATGGATAAAGAAGATGTGGTTTATGTATACAATGGAATATTACTCAGCAATTAGAAACGACAAATACCCACCATTTGCTTCAACGTGGATGGAACTGGAGGGTATTATGCTGAGTGAAATAAGTCAATCGGAGAGGGACAAACAGTGTATGTTCTCATTCATTTGGGGAATATGAATAATGGTGAAAGGGAATATAAAGGAAGGGAGAAGAAATGTTGGGAAATATCAGGAAGGGAGACAGAACATAAAGACTCCTAACTCGGGGAAACGAACTAGGGGTGGTGGAAGGGGAGGAGGGCGGGTGTTGGAGGGGAAGGGGTGACGGGCACTGAGGTGGACACTTGACGGGATGAGCACTGGGTGTTTTTCTGTATGTTGGTAAATTGAACACCAATAAAAATTAATTAAAAAATAAAAAAATAAAAAAAAATAAAAAAAAATACTGTTGAGGGGACATTATTCTGCCTATGGCACAATCCCCCTTTATATTTTTATAGTGGTAGCCAGAGTAATGCTGACCATTTAATTCAAATCTTCCAACATACTCTCCAAAAAATGATGAAATTAAGAATAAACGAAGCAAAACCCATGCTTATTGCATTAATAACAGAAAGACAACACCCAATCTTCAAATTCCCTGTACACATAGAAAGCACTGTCCCACTGCATGGACAGGCAATGCTGTTTAGAAAAACAGCACAGAAGACAGAAGAAGAGGTCTATCCTAAAATCGACCTAAAATAGCTACCAAAAATTAAAGTCTACCGTAAGTAAAAATAAAATACAAATAAAAATAAAAAACTATCTTAACAACAACAACAAAATAGGAGATTAGAGCACTTATTTTGAAAAGGGACATAAAGACCATATGTTTACATGTACAAAAAATGTGTATATGAATGTTCATAGCAACTTTGTTTTTAATTTTAAAATTTGAAAGTATTACAAATGTTTATCAACAGATGAATGGATAATCAAATAATAGGATAGCCATATCATGAAAAATTCAGCAATAAAAAGAAATGCCCTTCACCTAAATGTAATTCTGCTTCTTTGAAATTTAAGGTCACATCTATCAACCTGCCCCATGCCATCCCTCCACACACACAAAAACAAAGTGGGCAAAGAGAAACCAGGCCTATGATAAAATCAGAATTCAACTTCATACTTGCTGCTCAATTATGCTATTTGAATATTGGCAATACAGAGCTTTAAAATTCACTCACATTTTAAATTAACTTTTAGGACATCCTCTCTTGTCATTCAGACCTTAATGGTTTAACTACCTGGTCAGGACTGTTCTTTGTGTTTCTCTGCAACCACCTAACAATGGTTCTGGTAGACTTCTCTTACTGAGCTGTATTTCGAATCTTGTCATTCTTGATGCCACAGCATCCAAAAAGCAATCACTACTAGCACTTGCACTGCTACAACTCGGATCCAAACCGCTATCAGCTCTTGCTTGCATAGTTAAGATATTCTTTCCCTGCTTCTGAATTTGTTCCTCTATGATGTATTCTCCATTTTAAATTCAAGTTATGCTTAATTTCAATATTATGCTCTTGTGTTTTTCAAAACTTTCCAGTGACCACATCTCATTTGGAGCAAGAGTAAAAATCCTTACAGTAGACTACCATGAGGCCCTTGGGTAATACAAAGGATCATATTGTCCAATCATCTCATGTGGATCAGAGGTCTTTCCCATAATCCTTTACTGTTAATTTCAAACATAAAAGTAATCGTGAGACATAGGCAAGCAGAGAGAGGTTCCCCCATATCCTTTCTCACTGCATCAGGATTAGCTCCAGTGCAGAGTAACATATGGAAATTCGAAGTAATAGATGCACCTTCTTACTTACTCAGAGATTTCTGTCTGGGTAATAAAAATATCTCCATTTTATTCTCAGGTTAGTGATTTTTTTTCTTAGAACTGTGTCCTATGACTCCATCAATTCTAAGTTTGTTTATCATATGCAATCCTAGATAGATCAGGTCAAGCCAGCTGAGAGCATTCCATAAACAAGTATTCTCTGGCTAACAAACGCAGATAGTTTTGTTTGCCAGAAAGTTTGTTAGTAGCATGTTTACAATCATACGTGATTCGCTCATCTTTTTTCTTTTCCTCAGGTGTTTCTTTATAATGATTGCATGTCTACACCTTACCCATTTTTTCCCCAGGGCCCCACCAGATGTGGCTTTCATTTTCGTGATGGTCTCATCTCCCACTTATCTTATTACCCTACTTCATTCCACCTCAGTCATTCCAGTTTCATTTCTTGTCCATAAAGACACCAAATTTCTGTTCTAGGACTTTTACACTTGCTAATCTTTCAACCTGCTAGGGATCTCCAAATATCTGTACAGCTAGCTTTCTCTTTTTGGTTCAAATTTGCTCATAAGTCTCCTCTCTGATGCCTTCTCCAAACTTCTTGTATATATTAGAATCCCCTTTTCCCTCCAACACTCCCTATTCACTTATGTCCAAATCATCTATCAAGATCTAATGTACAGATATTTTACTTAAACATGATCTTATTGTGTATGTCTCACCACCTGAAATGACTTCTTCTTCTTCTTCTTCTTCTTCTTCTTCTTCTTCTTCTTCTTCTTCTTCTTCTTCTTCTTTTCTTCTTCTTTTTCTTCTTCTTCTTTTCTTCTTCTTCTTCTTCTTCTTCTTCTTCTTCTTCTTCTTCTTCTTCTTCTTCTTCTTCTTCTTCTTCTTCTTCTTCTTCTTCTTCTTCTTCTTCTTCTTCTTCTTCTTCTTCTTCTTCTTCTTCTTCTTCTTCTTCTTCTTCTTTTGCTATTTCATCCACTGTTATATCCCCAATATTTTGAATGATGTCTGGGACTAAGCAGTCCCTCAATTAGATCTTTGCTAGACAAATGAATGAATGCAATAAACATCACTTAAAATTCTATTGAAACCTACATAAACCATAACTTTTATCTAATTCTGCTCTCACATCCTATGCATGAGACCAGGCAAGTCCATTTCACAGAATAATTCTATTATATAATATTATCTGCTTTCATATGCATTCACTTGGACTTTTTTTCTCTCAAGTGTTTCCTCCATTTAGTTGGCAGACTATTTCTTTTTTTTTAATCATGAAAATTGCACATTCTTTCTACCTATTTTTCCTCCTTTATCACCCATTCTTGTTGAAGCAAGACAATCTTTGCTATAATCTCTATGACCTAGGAAATATCCAGGTTGTCTCTTGACCTGACTGGAACTTCACAAATGCTAAAACCTGAGTTGTTTGCTAATTAGGAGTCCCATTAACTTGACCCATTCTTAGTTTTTGATAATATGACATAAAAACTTTCTATACCCAGTGGGACATCATGGAGAATGTTGGTTTCTTTCTCTATTTTTGTTTCTTAAAGATCTATTCATCTTAGAGGCTGTGATTCATTAAGTTATTGAACCAATTATATAATCAAGACTACTATGAAGTACCTTATATATAACCAAACATTTTATGATGTTCTGGAATTCACAGCTAGAAAAAATATGGTCCTCCCCTTCGTGTTATATAGATACTATACTCATAAACATACACAACAACTCAGTTTAAGTGCTATATTTGCAATATTTACAGAATTACTATGAGACCTTAAAAGAAGAATCTGTTTTTCTTGGGCTGATTATTTCTCTGTTTGGTTGTTTAGGGAAAATGAGAAATAATGGTGGAGTCCCTCTTACATGTTGCTTCATTTCTATTTTTTTAATTTCCATGTGTGCACAGAATGATGGATATATCCTTCATGGTTATTCTAGGATAACATGGTGCTTGTAGCCTACCTAGCATGCTTTATATTGTGAAAGAAAAGGCCCCTATTCAATATCTTCTATAAAATAATGATAGCAATATGCAATTAGTCAAGTTGTGAGCATTAAACAAAAGTATATGATGGGAATATGAAACACAATGTCTGGCCAGGAAGGGTGACTTGAGAAACCTGTGCAGCACTTTAACTGTCCAGGCTTTGGAATCAGATATTCCTAGTTCAAATTCATGCTCTACCACCTACTATCTGTGTGATCTTGAGCAAGTGATTCAGCTTCTCTGCACCTAAATGTCTTTAATGTATAGAATTAGGATGATAACCATACTCAGTTCATAAAAATGCTTGAAGAGTAAATGATTACATGTAAATCACCAAGAAAAGTGCTTAACACATTGTAGCTAAGAATAACATTACCCTTTATTATTCTTTTCTTTCTTTAGCACACTTATTTTAAAGAGTATTATGAAAATAATGATCGAATACAATGCTACCTAACAATACAGTGTGAATAGGCTGCTACTATGTACAAACACTCTGTTTTAGTTCTGCTTTTGGCTTAAAAACACCTTTACTGACTAATGTTTAATCTTCCCACCTCATCCATATGTGTTTACCTTTTTATTTTCATTTCACCTCCTGCCATATAATTTAACTCAGCATTACATTCATTCTTCTCTAATTTTTGTGTGTATGCTTTCCTGTTTGCTTATTGGGTTGTCTGTGAACAAATATTAATTAACACTTCCAAATATATCTTTATAAATGTAAACATTGAAATTATTTTAAAAAGCTGAAAAATGCCCCAAATAAAAAAGCATAGTACTGTGACATATTTTCATTAAAACAAATACATTATATTTGAAATTTGTTTACAGCATTAAATCACTATTTTTTAGTACTTTGTTCTATTTCTATTTTCTGAGCAGCTTCAAACACATAGGCTTAATATATTTCCAACATTACTTAATCCTGTCTCCTTCCTAATATTACTGAGACAGCATAATAGGAACTCAGAAAAAAACAAAAAATGAAAAACAAAAAACAAGGGCTTCTTAACAAATACTCCTTAGATAAATAGAAGGTGGCTTTTGAGGTGTTTAAATAATTTCACATTTTTATTAAGATGAATAAATAAAATAATGGTGGAAATAGTTTTATGGTTCACTCTGGCTAGAAAACATTCATCTCAAACTTATTTAGAATTACCTCACAGGAAAATCTTTGTCTTCTTGTATATATATATGCTAAGTGCCTTCCATTCACTGTATTTTCTGGTTTGACCTGGTTATCAGGAATCTCAAAAGCAAATATATAGTTTAGTCTCAGCAAGTGTGTTAACTCCAAAAAATTATATTCACATTTATTCATTACCTGTTATTTTTCTAGCACAATTTCTTTTTTTTTTAAGATTTTATTTATTCATTCATGAGAGACACACAGAGAGGCAGAGACACAGGCAGAGGGAGAAGCAGGCTCCATGTAGGGAGCCTGATGTGGGACTCAATCCCAGGTCTCCAGGATCACGCCCTAGGCTGAAGACAGGCACTAAACTGCTGAGCTACCCAGAGATCCCCTAGCACAATCTCTTTTTACATTAACCTTATTGTTAAACATTGTTATAAAGTGACTCAATTCTTTGGAAAGGAAAAGGATTAGTATATTTAGTACATTAACAACATCCTCAAGATCTGGAAAACCTAGCAAGTGAAGACATTTAAGTCTCTTTTCCCACATCAATAAACTAATAGCTGCTTTTGATACCACTGAAATTACAGGTAAGATAATGGAACAAGAGGTATACTACAAGTAATACAAAATTTCTTCACACTCCCATATTAAACTGTCAATTGTTAATTACGTTTTGAAAGGAGAGTTAGAATGAGGTCTATAGAACAAATTACTCTGGCATGTATGCTCTCAGAATGAAAAGATATACTAATAGTGCTTTCTTCTTGACATGTATGGAAATTCCTGTGAGTTTCTTTTTCCATTTCAGATCTTTATCTCAAGAGGAGTCCAACATTATCTTTCTAGGAATAAGACTATCCTGCCAATGGAGTGTGAATTACTATCATTCATTCACATGAAAGTTTTATTATATCCTATAACCCAGGCTAGAACTGTGTTAAACCACTTAGAGGTACCTATAAGTGGAGTCCAACTAATAACCATATCCTCCAAAACATTCACATGAGATATCCATCCTCAGTATTTGCTTTCCATATATTATCATCAGAAGTAAAGCAAAGCAATAAATGAGAGGACAGTATGTGCAACTCTTAAGGCAATCAACCTGTGCCAATAATATATCTATCTGCCAAATCATGAGAAAATAACCCAACTTAAAAATGAAAATAGTATTCAGACAGAATCTTTACAGAAGAAAACATGTGAATGTGGAAGACGACATGTGAAGAGCTAATGAATGATGGTCAACATCACCCAAAGTTTCTTAAAAAATGAGATGTCTATAAGTTTTATTCAAGTTATCAAAATTGAAAATATCAGGGGGAGGGGCAAGATGGTGGAAGAGTAGGGACCCCAAATCACCTGTCCTCAACAAATTACCTAGAAAACCTTCCAATCATCCTGAAAATCTACGAATTCGGCCTGAGATTTAAAGAGAGACCAGCTGGAACGCTACAGTGAGAAGAGTTCGCGCTTCTATCAAGGTAGGAAGACGGGGAAAAAGAAATAAAGAAACAAAAGGCCTCCAAGGGGGAGGGGCCCCGCGAGGAGCCGGGCTGAGGCCGGGGTGAGTGTCCCCAGGACAGGAGAGCCCCGTCCCGGGGGAGCAGGAGCTGCACCGACCTTCCCCGCGGAAAGGCCTCCTGGGGAATTGGAGCAGGATCCCCAGAAAGGCGGGGATGCCCTCGGGCTCCCTGGGACAGTAACAGAGGAACTGCGCCCTGGGGAGATGCGCCGAGCTCCCTAAGGGCTGCAGCGCGCGGCGGGACCCAGAGCAGCTCGGAGGGGCTCGGGCGGCGGCTCCGCAGAGGGGGCTGCGGGGCGGGAGCCTGAACCCAACAGCACAGGCCCAGGAGCACAGGGCGCCGGGACACAGCCCAGGATCCGGCCTCCCCCGGGACAGGCAGAGGCCGGGAGGGCCCAGGACAGCAAGGACGCTCCTGCCCGGAGCTGAGCAGATCAACGGCCCCGCCCAGGAGCCCCCAGGCCCTGCAGACGGAGAGCCCCGGAGCTACTGCGGGGGCTGACTCCAGGGTCCCAGAGCTGCCCCCGCCACTGTGGCTTCCTCCGGGGGCCTCACGGGGTGAGCAACCCCCACTGAGCCCTGCACCAGGCAGGGGCAGAGCAGCTCCCCCAAGTGCTAACACCTGAGAATCAGCACAGCAGGCCCCTCCCCCAGAAGACCAAGGAGACGGACCAGTTCCAAGGGAAGTCAAGGGACTTAAAGTATACAGAATCAGAAGATACTCCCCCTTGTTTTTTTTTGTTTTGTTTTGTTTTTTTGGGTTTTTTTTTGTTTGTTTGTTTGCTTTTTTTTTGTTTTGTTTTGTGTTTTTTTTTTCTTTCTTCTTGATTTCTGATTGCTTCCCCTACCCCGCCCCCTTTTTTTTCTCCTTTCTTTCTTTTTCTTTATTTTTCTTCTCTTTTTCCCCTTTTTTTTCTTCTTTCTCTTTTTTCTTTTTCTCTTTTCTTTCCTTCTCTCTCTTTTTCTCCTTTTCCCAATACAACTTGTTTTTGGCCACTCTGCACTGAGCAAAATGACTAGAAGGAAAACCTCACCTCAAAAAAAAGAATCAGAAACAGCCCTCTCTCCCACAGAGTTACAAAATATGGATTACATTTCAATGTCAGAAAGCCAATTCAGAAGCACTATTTTACAGCTACTGGTGGCTCTAGAAAAAACCATAAAGGACTCAAGAGACTTCATGACTGCAGAATTTAGATCCAATCAGGCAGAAATTAAAAATCAATCAAATGAGATGCAATCCAAGCTAGAAGTCCTAACGACGAGGCTTAACGAGGTGGAAGAACAAGTGAGTGACATAGAAGACAAGTTGATGGCAAAGAGGGAAACTGAGGAAAAAAGAGACAAGCAATTAAAAGATCATGAGGATAGATTAAGGGAAATAAACGACAGCCTGAGGAAGAAAACCTACGTTTAATTGGGGTTCCTGAGGGCGCCGAAAGGGACAGAGGGCCAGAATATGTATTTGAACAAATCCTAGCTGAAAACTTTCCTAATCTGGGAAGGGAAACAGGCATTCAGATCCAGGAAATAGAGAGATCCCTCCCTAAAATCAACAAAAACCGTTCAACACATCGACATTTAATAGTGAAGCTTGCAAATTCCAAAGATAAGGAGAAGATCCTTAAAGCAGCAAGAGAAAAAAAGTCCCTGACTTTTATGGGGAGGAATATTAGGGTAACAGCAGACCTCTCCACAGAGACCTGGCAGGCCAGAAAGGGCTGGCAGGATATATTCAGGGTCCTAAATGAAAAGAACATGCAACCAAGAATACTATATCCAGCAAGACTTTCATTCAAAATGGAAGGAGAGATAAAGAGCTTCCAAGACAGGCAGGAACTGAAAGAATATGTAACCTCCAAACCAGCTCTGCAAGAAATTTTAAGGGGGACTCTTAAAATTCCCCTTTAAGAAGAAGTTCAGGGGAACAATCCACAAAAACAAGGACTGAATAGATATGATGACACTAAACTCATATCTATCAATAGTAACTCTGAACGTGAACGGACTTAATGACCCCATCAAAAGGCGCAGGGTTTCAGACTGGATAAAAAAGCAGGACCCATCTATTTGCTGTCTACAAGAGACTCATTTTAGACAGAAGGACACCTACAACCTGAAAATAAAAGGTTGGAGAACCATTTACCATTCAAATGGTCCTCAAAAGAAAGCAGGGGTAGCCATCCTTATATCAGATAAATTAAAATTTACCCCAAAGACTATAGTGAGAGATGAAGAGGGACACTATTTCATACTCAAAGGATCTATCCAACAAGAGGACTTAACAATCCTCAATATATATGCCCCGAATGTGGGAGCTGCCAAATATTTAAACCCATTAATAACCAAACTGAAGAAATACTTTGATAATAATACACTTATACTTGGTGACTTCAATCTAGCTCTCTCTATACTAGATAGGTCTTCTAAGCACAACATATCCAAAGAAACGAGAGCTTTAAACGATACACTGGACCAGATGGATTTCACAGATATCTACAGAACTTTACATCCAAACTCAACTGAATACACATTATTCTCAAGTGCACATGGAACTTTCTCCAGAATAGACCATATACTGGGTCACAAATCGGGTCTGAACCGATACCAAAAGATCAGGATAGTCCCCTGTATATTCTCAGACCATAATGCCTTGAAATTAGAACTTAATCACAACAAGAAGTTTGGAAGGACCACAAACATGTGGAGGTTAAGGACCATCCTGCTAAAAGATGAAAAGGTCAACCAGGAAATTAAGGAAGAATTAAAAAGATTCATGGAAACTAATGAGAATGAAGATACAACCGTTCAAAATCTTTGGGATGCAGCAAAAGCAGTCCTGAGGGGGAAATACATCGCAATACAAGAATCCATTCAAAAACTGGAAAGATCTCAAATTCAAAAGCTCACCTTACACATAAAGGAACTAGAGAAAAAGCAACAAATAGACCCCACCCCCAGCAGAAGAAGAGAGTTAATTAAAATTGGAGCAGAACTCAATGATATCGAGACCAAAAGAACTGTGGAACAGATCAACAGAACCAGGAGTTGGTTCTTTGAAAGAATTAATAAGATAGATAAACCATTAGCCAACCTTATTCAAAAGAAGAGAGAGAAGACTCAAATTAATAAAATCATGAATGAGAAAGGAGAGATCACTACCAACACCAAGGAAATACAAACAATTTAAAAAACATATTATGAACAGCTGTACGCCAATAAATTAGGCAATCTAGAAGAAATGGACGCATTCCTGGAAAGCCACAAATTACCAAAACTGGAGCAGGAAGAAATAGAAAACCTGAACAGGCCAATAACCAGGGAGGAAATTGAAGCAGTCATCAAAAACCTCCCAAGACACAAGAGTCCAGGGCCAGATGGCTTCCCAGGGGAATTCTATCAAACGTTTAAAGAAGAAATCATATCTATTCTACTAAAGCTGTTTGGAAAGATAGAAAGAGATGGAGTACTTCCAAATTCGTTCTATGAGGCCAGCATCACCTTAATTCCGAAACCGGACAAAGACCCCACCAAAAAGGAGAATTACAGACCAATATCCCTGATGAACATGGATGCAAAAATTCTCAACAAGATATTAGCCAATAGGATCCAACAACACATTAAGAAAATTATTCACCATGACCAAGTAGGATTTATCCCTGGGACACAAGGCTGGTTCAACACTCGTAAAACCATCAATGTGATTCATCATATCAGCAAGAGAAAAACCAAGAACCATATGATCCTCTCTAGATGCAGAGAAAGCATTTGACAAAATACAGCATCCATTCCTGATCAAAACCCTTCAGAGTGTTGGGATAGAGGGAACTTTCCTCGACATCTTAAAAGCCATTTACGAAAAGCCCACAGCAAATATCATTCTCAATGGGGAAGCACTGGGAGCCTTTCCCCTAAGATCAGGAACAAGACAGGGATGTCCACTCTCACCACTGCTGTTCAACATCGTTCTGGAAGTCCTCGCCTCAGCAATCAGACAACAAAAAGACATTAAAGGCATTCAAATTGGCAAAGAAGAAGTCAAACTCTCCCTCTTCACCGATGACATGATACTCTACATAGAAAACCCAAAAGACTCCACCCCAAGATTGCTAGAACTCATACAGCAATTTGGTAGCGTGGCAGGATACAAAATCAATGCCCAGAAATCAATGGCATTTCTATACACTAACAATGAGACTGAAGAAAGAGAAATTAAGGAGTCAATCCCATTTACAATTGCACCCAAAAGCATAAGATACCTAGGAATAAACCTAACCAAAGAGGTAAAGGATCTATACCCTAAAAACTATAGAACACTTCTGAAAGAAATTGAGGAAGACACAAAGAGATGGAAAAATATTCCATGCTCATGGATTGGCAGAATTAATATTGTAAAAATGTCAATGTTACCCAGGGCAATTTATACGTTTAATGCAATCCGTATCAAAATGCCATGGACTTTCTTCAGAGAGTTAGAACAAATTATTTTAAGATTTGTGTGGAATCAGAAAAGACCCCGAATAGCCAGGGGAATTTTAAAAAAGAAAACCATATCTGGGGGCATCACAATGCCAGATTTCAGGTTGTACTACAAAGCTGTGGTCATCAAGACAGTGTGGTACTGGCACAAAAACAGACACATAGATCAATGGAACAGAATAGAGAACCCAGAAGTGGACCCTGAAATGTACGGTCATCTAATATTCGATAAAGGAGGAAAGACTATCCATTGGAAGAAAGACAGTCTCTTCAATAAATGGTGCTGGGAAATTTGGACATCCACATGCAGAAAAATGAAACTGGACCACTCTCTTTCACCATACACAAAGATAAACTCAAAATGGATGAGAGATCTAAATGTGAGACAAGAGTCCATCAAAATCATAGAAGAGAACACAGGCAACACCCTCTTTGAACTCGGCCACAGTAACTTCTTGCAAGATACATCCACAAAGGCAAAAGAAACAAAAGCAAAAATGAACTATTGGGACTTCATCAAGATAAGAAGCTTTTGCACAGCAAAGGATACAGTCAACAAAACTAAAAGACAACCTACAGAATGGGAGAAGATATTTGCAAATGATATATCAGATAAAGGGCTAGTTTCCAAAATCCTTAAAGAACTTCTTAAACTCAACACCAAAGAAACAATCCAATCATGAAATGGGCAAAAGACATGAAGAGAAATCTCACAGAGGAAGACTGGACATGGCCAACATGCACATGAGAAAATGCTCCGCATCACTTGCCATCAGGGAAATACAAATCAAAACCACAATGAGACACCACCTCACACCAGTGAGAATGGGGAAAATTAACAAGGCAGGAAACCACAAATGTTGGAGAGGATGCGGAGAAAAGGGAACCCTCTTACACTGTTGGTGGGAATGTGAACTGGTGCAGCCACTCTGGAAAACTGTGTGGAGGTTCCTCAAAGAGTTAAAAATAGAACTGCCCTACGACCCAGCAATTGCACTGTTGGGGATTTACCCCAAAGATTCAGATGCAATGAAACGTCGGGACACCTGCACCCCGATGTTTCTATCAGCAATAGCCACAATAGCCAAACTGTGGAAGGAGCCTCGGTGTCCATCGAAAGATGAATGGATAGGGATCCCTGGGTGGCGCAGCGGTTTGGCGCCTGCCTTTGGCCCAGGGCGCGATCCTGGAGACCCGGGATCGAATCCCACATCAGGCTCCCGGTGCATGGAACCTGCTTCTCCCTCTGTCTGTGTCTCTGCCTCTCTCTCTCTCTCTGTGACTATCATAAATAAATTAAAAAAAAAATTTAAAAAAAAAAAAAAAAGAAAGATGAATGGATAAAGAAGATGTGGTTTATGTATACAATGGAATATTACTCAGCAATTAGAAACGACAAATACCCACCATTTGCTTCAACGTGGATGGAACTGGAGGGTATTATGCTGAGTGAAATAAGTCAATCGGAGAAGGACAAACAGTGTATGTTCTCATTCATTTGGGGAATATGAATAATAGTGAAAGGGAATATAAAGGAAGGGAAAAGAAATGTTGGGAAATATCAGGAAGGGAGACAGAACATAAAGACTCCTAACTCGGGGAAACGAACTAGGGGTGGTGGAAGGGGAGGAGGGCGGGTGTTGGGGGGAATGGGTGACGGGCACTGAGGTGGACACTTGACGGGATGAGCACTGGGTGTTTTTCTGTATGTTGGTAAATGAACACCAATAAAAATTAATTAAAAAAAAAAGAAAATATCACAAAGAATTAGAGCTTCCTCATGCATTGTTTATGGCAATATGAATTCCTACATTTGGGGGAAGATACTTTCTAATCTCTTTAAAAACAGAAAGAATATATTTGGATCCCATAATGCCAAATTTGGGGTCAATGATGCAATACAAGAGTATCAATACATTGTACACATAAACAAGAATGCTTACTGCAACAATTGCTTATATAGGAAGAAGAAAATTCAAAGACTGGATGGTTACTGTGCTGTTTGAAAATCAGTGCCATTCTCCATTCTTCCTATTGTTTGATGAACTGGGAGGTTTATTTGTGAGAATTGCATCAGGGATTTCTTACATTCCACCAGACTCTTCTACTGAGATTTAGATAGTGAGGGGAAGGAAGAGAGGGGGGTAAGCCCAGGGTCTTATTCCCCAGACTTATCCCCTGGTAGGTTTCCATGGATTGGTTAAGTCCCTCCATCAAAGGCCACAATTCCTGCTAAGAATTAATCTTCCTGCTGCTCTCTCTGAATTCTCATATCTGCTCCTTTCTCTTGCCTATTCTGTTTTTTTTTTTTGTATTTTAGTGGTTCCCCAGTATTCGTTGTCTGTTGTCGTTGCTATTGTTATTATCATTTTTCCTGACTGCTTTTTAAATGACCACCTTATTAAATTATCTTCAGCTTGAATATGGCCATTTGGTTCCAACTGGGATCTTGATAGATACATCTATCAATAAATGAATGGTCCAATAAATTCTAACAGAGCTATACCCAGAAAGAGCATTAGATCTGGATGTTTTGGCTTAGAAAAGTACGTGTAAAATAGAGTAAGAAACACAATTTAATAGCAAAATATGCCATCAACAAAAAGAAAAGATAGAACTCCAAGAAAAAGCATATGTAACACAAATAACTGAATATATATTAGTATCCAAATTATGCAAGAAATTTCATAAATCAATTAGAAAAAGACAAAAAAATCCAACTTTAAAAATATGTGGCATATAACATGAATGAATAATTTACACAATACAAAGCATCATTTAACTAATATATGAAATAATACATAACATATATATGATAAATGTTTTATTTTACTTATAATCAGAGAAATATAAATTAAAAGAAATGTCATTTCATATGCACTAGACATTTACCATGAATTTTTTTAATATGTTGGAGATGATACAGAACAAAGGTAGTACCAATAAGTTGAGAACTATATAACATATTTTTTAATTAAAAATATATTTTATTTATTTATTCATGAGAGACACAGAGAGAGAGAGAGGCAGAGACACAGGCAGAGGGAGAAGCAGGCTCCATGCAGGTAGCCCGATGTGGGACTCGATCCTGGGTCCCCAGGATCAGGCCCTGGGCTGAAGGCAGTGCTAAACCGCTGAGCCACTCAGGCTGCCCAAAATATATTTTAACATGATATTTGTATATGCTTTGATGTAGTAATTTCACACCTAGATATAGTCTCTCAAGTAGGAGTCAGCAAATTTAGCCTGCATCAAAATCAGCTTGAGATCATGCTAAAACACAGATTGCTGTCCCTACCACCAGAGTTTCTAATTCAGTAGGGCTGGGGTGGGCCCTAAGAATTTCCATTTCTAAAAAGTTCTCAAGTAATATCAATGCTGCTGGTCTAAGACCCACACTCTGAGAATGACTACTGTAGAGAAACTCTGATCCATGCACAAAATAAGATACGTACAAGACTGTCCATTGCAGCACTGTTTCCAGTAGTAAAAATTGGAAACAAACTAAAAAATTCATTTACAGAATACATGTATAACTTGGAGTAAACTTAAACATGAAATATATAACTTGGAATATGCTTATATAGCTAAACAAGAACTATGTGCATAAATATGAATTAACCTAATCATTAATATAACATTGAGTAACAAAACCTATTTGCAGAAGGATAAATTCAGTACGTTACTTATATACAGTTTTATAACAGGTAAAACAATACAGTATGTTATTTGTGGATAAACATTTATATGTGCAATTATTTTTTAAAAATGTGTGGGATTGGAAATTTTAAATTTAAAATAGTGATAAGCTCTGAAAAAGGACAAAATGGGATTTGGGAGAAATGTACCATAAGATGCAGCTGAATATGTAAAATACTATGTCTTAAGCTGAATTTGAAGGGTTACACGGGCATTCACTATATTAGTTTCCACAACGTTTTATGCATGAAAGTCGTTTGTTTTTTTTTTTAATTAAATTTAGTTAGTTAACATATATTGCAATACTGGTTTCTGGAGTAGAATTCAATGATCGCTCACATACAATACTCAGGGCTCATCACAACAAGTGTCCTCTTTAATACCCATCACCCCTCTAGTCCATCTCTGACCCACATCCCTCCATCAACACTCAGTTTGTTCTCTATTGTTAGAGTCTCCTATGGTTTCTTTCCCTCTCTATCTTTTTTCTTTCCTCCCTTTACATAGGTTCATATGTTTTCTTTTTTCTTTTTCCAACTGTTTTCCTTCTTAATTCTTCATATAATGAGAACATATGGTATATGTCTTTCTCTGACTGCCTTATTTCACTTAGCATAGTATGCTCTCGCTCCATCCATGTTGTTGCAAATGACAAGATTTCATTCTTTTTGATGGCTGAGTAATATTCCATTGTATATATACACCACATCTTTATCCAGTCACCAATCAATGGACATTTGGGCTCTCTCCATAGTTTCGCTATTGTTGATAATGCTGCTTACAAACATCAGGGTGAAAAAAAAAAAAACATCAGAGTGCATGTACCCCCTTGAATTTATATTTTTGTGTCCTTTAGGTCAATATCTAGCAGTGCAGTTGCTGGATTCTAGGTAGTTCTATTTTTAACTTTTTGAGGAACTTCCATGCTGTTCTTCAGAATGACTACACCAGTTTGCATTCAGGACAAAAATACAAGAAAGTTCCTCTTTCATCACATCCTCACCAACACTTGTTGTTTATTGTGTTGTAATTTTACCTGTTCTGACAGGTGTGAGGTGGTATCTCATTGTGGTTTTGATTTGTATATGTCTGATGAAGAGTGATATTGAGCATTTCTTCATGTGTCTGTTAGCCATCTGGATGTCTTTGGAAAAGTGCCTATTCATGTCTTCTGCCCATTTCTTAACTGGATCATTTGTTATTTGGGTGTTGAGTTTGATAAGTTCTTTATAGATTACAGATGCTAACTATCAGGTTTGTTGTTTGCAAATATCGTCTCCCATTTCATAGGCCGTTTTTAGTTTTGTTGATTGTTTTGTTTTGTTTCCTTTGCTGTGCAGAAGCTTTTTGTCTTGATGAAGTCTCAAAAGTTCATTTTTGCTTTTGTTTCCCTTGCCTCTGACAGTATATCTAGTAAGAAGTTGATGCAGTTAAGGTCAAAGAGGTTGCTGTTTGTGTACATCTGTAGTTGATAGTTTTCTGTCTCACATTTAGGTCTTTCATCCATTTTGAATCTATTTTTGTGTATGATGTAAGGAAGTGATCCAGTTTTATTCTTTTGCATGTAGCTGTCCAGTTTTCCTAACACTATTTGTTGAAGAGACCGTCTTTTTTTCATTGGCTATTTTTTCCTGCTTTGTTGAAGATTAGTTGACCATATAGTTGTTGGACCGTTTCTGGGTTCTCCATTCTGTTCCATTGATCTGTGTGTCTGTTTTTGTACCAGTACCATACTGTCTTGATGACCACAACTTTGTGATATATCTCAAAGTCCAGAATTGTAGTGCCTCCAGTTTTGTTTGTCTTTTTTAGAATTACTTTGGATTGTGTCTTTTGTGGTTCTATACAGATTTTAGAATTATTTGTTCGTGCTTTGTTAAAAATGCTGTTGGTGTTTTGATAAGGATTGTACTAAATGTGTAGAGTGCATGGGTAGTAAAGATATTTTTAAAATATTTGTTCTTCCAATCCATAAGCATAGTATGCTTTTCCATTTTTGTGTTCTCTTCAATTTCTTTCATCAGTGTTCTACAGTTTTTAGAGTGCAGATCTTTGACCCCTTTAGTTAGGTTTATTCCTACAAAACTTATTGTTTTAGTGCAATTGCAAATGGGATCAATTCCTTGATTTCTTTTTCTGTGGCTTCATTATTGATGTATAAAAATTCAATAGGCAGAGCATTCGAGTGGCTCAATAAGCTAAGCATCTGCTTTCAGCTCAGGTCATGCCCCTCCTCCCACTTGCACTTCTTTCTTCCAAGCTCTCTTTCTCTCAAATAAATAAATAAAATCTAAAAAAATAAAAAAAAAGAAAGAAATGCAACAAGTTTCTGCACACTGATTTTACATCCTACAACTTTGCTGAATTCATGTATTAGTTCTAGCAATTTTTTTGGTGCAGTCTTTTAGGTTTTCTACATATAGTATCATCTCATCTGCATATAGTGAAAGTTTGACTTCTTCCTTGCAAAGGAAGAAAATTTCTTATTTTTGTTATCTGATTGCTGAGGTTAAGACTTCAGTACTATGTTAAATAGTAGAGGTAAGAGTAGACATTCTTGTCCTGTTCCTGACCCTAGGGGAAAGGCTCTCAGTTTTTCCCCATTGGGGAGGATATTAGCTGTGAGTCTTTCATATATAGCCTTTATGATGTTGAGATGTGTTCCCTCTAGCCCTACTTTGTTGAGGGTTTTTATCAAGAAAGGATGCTGTATTTTGTAAAATGCGTTTTCTATGTATGAACTTCTTAAGTAAAAATATGTTATGGAATAACATGCATTTTGTCATATTTGTGCCACTGCTCTCCACTGGCTTATTGAAATATAGATATGCATGTATGTAGAAATAGAATTGACTTTTATATATTGAAATTTTATCCTGTAATCTTGCTGCATTTGTTTATTAGTTGTGGTAAATTTGAGGGTTTTTGTTGTTTGTTTGTTTGTTTGTTTTCAGATTTTTTGGGATGTTCTACATAGACAATTTATCTATGAGCCAAACAGTTTTATTTCTTAATATGTAATCTATAAGTCTTTTATTTTCTTCTTTCTTTCTTTTTCTTTCTTTCTTTCTTTCTTTCTTTCTTTCTTTCTTTCTTTCTTTCTTTCTTTCTTTCCTTCTTTCTTCTTTCTTACTTTCTTTGTTTCTTTCTTTCTTCTTTCTTTTTCTTTCTTTCCTTTCTTCTTTCTTTCTTTTCTTCTTTTTTTTTAATTTTTTATTTATTTATGATAGTCACAGAGAGAGAGAGAGAGGCAGAGACACAGGCAGAGGGAGAAGCAGGCTCCATGCACCGGGAGCCCGATGTGGGATTCGATCCCGGGTCTCCAGGATCGCGCCCTGGGCCAAAGACAGGCGCCAAACCGCTGCGCCACCCAGGGATCCCTCTTTCTTTCTTTTCTTCTTTCTTTCATTTTTGCCACTGTTGTTTTTCTGTGGGTTTTTTGTGTTTGTTTTTTAGTTTTTTTTTTTTTTTGTCATATTGCATTGGCTAGGACTTCCAGTGTGATATTGAATAAGAGTAGTGAGAGGAGGCCTTTTTGTCTTCATCCTGATCTTCAGGGGTGGGATGGGGACAGAAAGCATTCTATCTCTCACTGTTAAGTGTATTACCTGTAGGTTTTGTTTTTTGTTTTGTTTTTGTTTTTTGTTTTTTTAAGATTTCCTTATTAGACTAAGAAACTGCCTTTCTTTTTCTAGTTTGCTGAGAATTCTTTTTTTTTTTTTAAGATTTTATTTGTTTATTCATGAGAGACACACAGAGAGAGAGGCAGATTTACAGGCAAAGGGAGAAGCAGGATCCATGCAGGAAGCCTGATGTGGGAGTCGATCTTGGGTCTCCAGGATCAGGCCCTGGGCTGAAGGTGGCGCTAAACCGCTGAGCCACCTGGGCTGCCCTTTGCTGAGAATTCTTAATGACAAATTTGTCAGATGCTTTTTCTGTATATATTGGGATGATGATGTAGTTTTTATTGTTTAGTTACTAATATGGTGAATTACACTGATTTTCAGATATTGAACGATAGTTTCCTTGGGCTGCTTTAACCAATTGCCACAAATGGAGTTGCTTGATATCACAGAAATTCTTGCACATTTCTAGATGGTGAAAGTCCAAAACTAAAGTCAGCAGAGCTATTCTCTCTAAAGGCCGTAGGAAAGACTCTTGGCTGCCTTTTCATAGCCTAATTATGGCTACCCAGCAATTCCTGATAGTCTTGGTCTCTGCTTTCACATGTGTATCGTCTCTCTATGTGTATTGTTATCTTTGTCTGGACTTATAAGGTTATCAGTCATTGGATATAGGGCCCACCCTAATCCACTATGCCTTTATCTAAATTCTATTAATTATATCAGTGGAGATCCTATTCCTTAAGATAGTCACATTTTGAAGTTCCATGTGGACAGGAATTTTGAGGGCATGTTCTTTAACTTGATGAATCTTCCATTTCTGACATAAACCCAAGTTGGCTATGGCATATTTTCTTTTTTATGTATTGCTGAATTCTATTTGCTAATACTTTTGCTGGGGATTTTTTGCATCTGTGATCATTAGAAATCACAGATTTCTTCTTTAGTAATATAATACCATTTTCTTGTTTTATTGTTAAGGTAACTCTAGTCTCATTGAATTAATATTAAGAAGTTTTAGTCTTTGAAAGATGCTGTTAAGATTAAAAGACAAGCCATTGACTAGAAGAACATGTTTCAAATCATATATATGATGAGAGACTTTTACTTAGAATACACAATGACTTTCAAAACTCAAAAATAAGAAAGCAACCCATTAAGGATATGGGCAAAAGCTTTGGACAAACACTTCACTAGAGAAGATGAAGATAGTGAACATATGAAATTATGCTCAACAGAATTATTCACTGTGCAAATTCAAATTAGAACCACAATGAGACAACACTGTATGTCTATTGGAATAGCTAAAGACTTACATTAAGTATTGACAAAGATAGAAAAAAGATAGAATTCTTATATATTGTAAATGAGAATGTGAAATTATACAGCGTCTTTGGAAAATGGGCTGACATTTTCTTAAAAAGGTTAAATATTCACCTAGTTGTGAACCAGACATTTGAAATGTCAGTATTTAAGTGAGAGAAATAAAAGTGTATGTCCATTCAAAGACTTGTATGTGAAAATATGTAGTGGCTTTATTTGTAGTAGATAAACTGGAAAAAGAACAAACATCTACCAAGACTTGAATGGATAAACAAGTTGTGCTATATTCATACAATGGAATACCAATTAGGAATAAAATAGCTGAACTCTGAATACATGCTAACACAATGATAAGTATCAAAAACATTATTTTAAGTGAATGAAAACACACATGAAGTAGTATATAATGGATGACTTTATTTACATAAAATATCAGAAAATGCAAGTTATTATCTGGAGATGAGGGAGAAATCTGGAGAGGGGTAGAAAGAAGAGATTACACGAAGTCTCAGGAAACTTCTAGGTATGATGGATATGTGGGGTTTTGATTATGATAATGGTATCACTGGTATATACAGATGTCCAAACATAATTGTACAATTTAAAATATGAAGTTTACTGTATGTCAGTTATAAGCTACGAAGTAAATGTAGCAAGATCATAGGATACAAGTTCAATATATGAAAGTTGATTTTATTCTTACATACATATAGAAATAGCTTAATTCCCATAAGCCAGTTAAGGGCGGTGACACAAGCATGGCAAAATAAACATGAATCTGTCATTTATTTTTATTCATGAAATATTTATTGTTGAAATGAATCTATCCTCTGGAGTCATATAGTTCTGCTTTCTAAATATAAAGGTGTTTGAAATGGGTACCTTACCTTATAAGGTGAGTCCATCTTTGTAATGATTATCTCATATGTAAATTCTGGGATTTGTGAATTAATTGATTGATAATCTTTTAGCAACCACAAGATTTGAGTTTAATATTGTATGTTGTTCTTTTTGGAAACTATGTACAACATGAGAGGGCTGGGACTAAGGAGAAAACTGGAAGAAAACTTAAGAAAAGCCATGCTTTTCAGTCTTTTCAGTCTTCAGCGAAACCTCGGGTGGGGGGGGAGATTATGGAAGACAGGACAAAGAATTGACTGTTTCCACGATGCTCTATTCATGGGCCCAACATGCTTCCGCTGCTCACTCTGCCACCTGATGATGCTCTATTCATGTCTGTAAGAGAAGGAGGCTGATGACAAATGTAGAAAGGAATTGACTGCTTGTGCTTTCATGCAATTTTTTACAGAGATCTAAAATATTATCAGGTTAGCAAAGGCAGTGGATTACTTAGTTCAATCTTCCTATACCCTAAGGCCATTCACCCAAAGTAATCCAAGCCTGATTCAGGGTCTAGGACTATTAACTGAAAGGCTAAACAACAACAACAAACAAATAATCAAACAAAAAATATGTGATAAGGAATCAAACACAGAAAAACAATGTGCTTGTTACTGTTCCACATGTAAATAATTTACTTGCTAGTGCTTTGATAAAAACTAGGGAAGGGATATTTAGAAATTTTCTGATGAAGAGATAACAACTGGAAAATAATGGCACAGTACATATAATAATTCAAGAGTAAAAATATCTCTGATGATGCATTTATTTGATACATACATTTGTAGTTTTATTTTTGGTGTTTGTAAAAAAACAAAATAAAATAGAGTTTCCTGTACATTCACTCTAGGATTGGCTCCTTTAAACATTATTCTACTTATAAAGGATTAATATCTCCAATTTCAACTTTTTTGCTCAAATATGCTCAGAAATTTTTGAATTTCTGAGAATATGTATATACCCTTGGATCATTACCAGTGCCTGACTTGTAGGATTTGCACATATAGCTATTGTAAAATAAGTGAAACAAGAATGAATATGTAAATTAATTAATGACTGTAACATCCTAATTCTTTTAGTATTGTTTTTAAGGTCTCTTTAAAAGTCCTACAAATTTAGTGCAAGAAAGTTTGCAGTTTTAGTTTAGACACAGTTGAGCTCCCCAGATGTGGCAAATCCTCTTTGTTAATTACAAAATGGAATTTATTTTAAGAGAGAAGCACAGAGATTTATTTATTAAGCACAAAGTTATTAACTTTTCATGGTTCTTTTGCCAGATAGTCTTTAAAATGTTCATTTAGAAGTTACCTATTTTGAAGGGTACTTATCTGGTGGTAATTATATACTGAACAAAAGCATTTTATTTTTATGTTATATAAGGTACTTTGCAACAATTGTTCCTTAAAGTCGCCATGCCTACATGTAGGTAGTAACGGGTTTTGCAGATGTCTAATATCTTATCTGATCATTCTTCAAAATATCTGTAGGAACCCACTGCATCTGATTTAAGGGAACTTTATTTTCTACACAAAATACTTGGTTTGCTAATCACCTCTGGTAAGTAACTGACAGGTAAGATAAATGAATAAAGGGTCTCAGTGTTACAATAAGGCATGGTGGGGATTATGGCAAACTGAGAACCGCCTGCCTTTTCTAAAGGTGAAACCACTAATGGGCTTTAGCAGAAAATTATTAGATCTATTAAATTTTCATGAAAAATCTTATTTGTTTATTTATTTATTTATTTATTTATTTATTTATTTATTTTTAAATTAATTTTCATTGGTGTTCATTTACCAACATACAGAAAAACACCCAGTGCTCATCCCGTCAGGTGTCCGCCTCAGTGTCCGTCACCCATTCCCCTCCAACACCCGCCCTCCTCCCCTTCCACCACCCCTAGTTCGTTTCCCAGAGTTAGGAGTCTTTATGTTCTGTCTCCCTTCCTGATATTTCCCAACATTTCTTTTCCCTTCCTTTATATTCCCTTTCACTATTATTTATATTCCCCAAATGAATGAGAACATACACTGTTTGTCCTTCTCCGATTGACTTATTTCACTCAGCATAATACCCTCCAGTTCCATCCACATTGAAGCAAATGGTGGGTATTTGTCGTTTCTATTGCTGAGTAATATTCCATTGTATACATAAACCACATCTTCTTTATCCATTCATCTCTCGATGGA
The DNA here is from genome assembly GCF_018345385.1 of Vulpes lagopus. Taxonomy (NCBI): domain Eukaryota; kingdom Metazoa; phylum Chordata; class Mammalia; order Carnivora; family Canidae; genus Vulpes; species Vulpes lagopus. The sequence continues at coordinate 32,861,012 of NC_054846.1, forward strand.
CACCGAGGCTCCTTCCACAGTTTGGCTATTGTGGCCATTGCTGCTAGAAACATCGGGGTGAATGTGTCCCGACGTTTCATTGCATCTGAATCTTTGGGGTAAATCCCCAACAGTGCAATTGCTGGGTCGTAGGGCAGGTCTATTTTTAACTCTTTGAGGAACCTCCACACAGTTTTCCAGAGTGGCTGCACCAGTTCACATTCCCACCAACAGTGTAAGAGGGTTCCCTTTTCTCCGCATCCTCTCCAACATTTGTGGTTTCCTGCCTTGTTAATTTTCCCCATTCTCACTGGTGTGAGGTGGTATCTCATTGTGGTTTTGATTTGTATTTCCCTGATGGCAAGTGATGCAGAGCATTTTCTCATGTGCATGTTGGCCATGTCCATGTCTTCCTCTGTGAGATTTCTCTTCATGTCTTTTGCCCATTTCATGATTGGATTGTTTGTTTCTTTGCTGTTGAGTTTAATAAGTTCTTTATAGATTTTGGAAACTAGCCCTTTATCTGATATGTCATTTGCAAATATCTTCTCCCATTCTGTAGGTTGTCTTTTAGTTTTGTTGACTGTATCCTTTGCTGTGCAAAAGCTTCTTAACTTGATGAAGTCCCAATAGTTCATTTTTGCTTTTGTTTCTTTTGCCTTTGTGGATGTATCTTGCAAGAAGTTACTGTGGCCGAGTTCAAAGAGGGTGTTGCCTGTGTTCTCTTCTATGATTTTGATGGACTCTTGTCTCACATTTAGATCTCTCATCCATTTTGAGTTTATCTTTGTGTATGGTGAAAGAGAGTGGTCCAGTTTCATTCTTCTGCATGTGGATGTCCAATTTTCCCAGCACCATTTACTGAAGAGACTGTCTTTCTTCCAATGGATAGTCTTTCCTCCTTTATCGAATATTAGTTGACCATAAAGTTCAGGGTCCACTTCTGGGTTCTCTATTCTGTTCCATTGATCTATGTGTCTGTTTTTGTGCCAGTACCACACTGTCTTGATGACCACAGCTTTGTAGTACAACCTGAAATCTGGCATTGTGATGCCCCAAGCTATGGTTTTCTTTTTAAAATTCCCCTGGCTATTCAGGGTCTTTCCTGATTCCACAAAAATCTTTAAATAATTTTTCTAACTCTCTGAAGAAAGTCCATGGTATTTTGATAGGGATTGCATTAAACGTGTAAATTGCCCTGGGTAACATTGACATTTTTACAATATTAATTCTGCCAATCCATGAGCATGGAATATTTTTCCATCTCTTTGTGTCTTCCTCAACTTCTTTCAGAAGTGTCCTATAGTTTTTAGGGTATAGATCTTTTACCTCTTTGGTTAGGTTTATTCCTAGGTATCTTATGCTTTTGGGTGCAATTGTAAATGGGATTGACTCCTTAATTTCTCTTTCTTCAGTTTGATTGTTAGTGTATAGAAATGCCATTGATTTCTGGGCATTGATTTTGTATCCTGCCACGCTACCAAATTGCTGTATGAGTTCTAGCAATCTTGGGGTGGAGGCTTTTGGGTTTTCTATGTAGAGTATCATGTCATCGGCGAAGAGGGAGAGTTTGACTTCTTCTTTGCCAATTTGAATGCCTTTAATGTCTTTTTGTTGTCTGATTGCTGAGGCTAGGACTTCCAGAACTATGTTGAACAGCAGTGGTGAGAGTGGACATCCCTGTCTTGTTCCTGATCTTAGGGGAAAGGCTCCCAGTGCTTCCCCATTGAGAATGATATTTGCTGTGGGCTTTTCGTAAATGGCTTTTAAGATGTCAAGGAAAGTTCCCTCTATCCCAACACTCTGAAGGGTTTTGATCAGGAATGGACGCTGTATTTTGTCAAATGCTTTCTCTGCATCTAATGAGAGTATCATATGGTTCTTGGTTTTTCTCTTGCTGATATGATGAATCACATTGATGGTTTTATGAGTGTTGAACCAGCCTTGTGTCCCGGGGATAAATCCTACTTGGTCATGGTGAATAATTTTCTTAATGTGTTGTTGGATCCTATTGGCTAATATCTTGTTGAGAGTTTTTGCATCCATGTTCATCAGGGATATTGGTCTGTCATTCTCCTTTTTGGTGGGATCTTTGTCTGGTTTCAGAATTAAGGTGATGCTGGCCTCATAGAACGAATTTGGAAGTACTCCATCTCTTTCTATGTTTCCAAACAGCTTTAGTAGAATAGGTATGATTTCTTCTTTATTTTTTTTTTATTATTTTTTTTTTAATTAACTTTTATTGGTGTTTAATTTACCAACATACAGAAAAACACCCAGTGCTCATCCCGTCAAGTGTCCACCTCAGTGCCCGTCACCCATTCCCCTCCAACACCCGCCCTCCTCCCCTTCCACCACCCCTAGTTCGTTTCCCCGAGTTAGGAGTCTTTATGTTCTGTCTCCCTTCCTGATATTTCCCAACATTTCTTTTCCCTTCCTTTATATTCCCTTTCACTATTATTCATATTCCCCAAATGAATGAGAACATACACTGTTTGTCCTTCTCCGATTGACTTATTTCACTCAGCATAATACCCTCCAGTTCCATCCACGTTGAAGCAAATGGTGGGTATTTGTCGTTTCTAATTGCTGAGTAATATTCCATTGTATACATAAACCACATCTTCTTTATCCATTCATCTTTCGATGGACACCGAGGCTCCTTCCACAGTTTGGCTATTGTGGCCATTGCTGATAGAAACATCGGGGTGCAGGTGTCCCGACGTTTCATTGCATCTGAATCTTTGGGGTAAATCCCCAACAGTGCAATTGCTGGGTCGTAGGGCAGGTCTATTTTTAACTCTTTGAGGAACCTCCACACAGTTTTCCAGAGTGGCTGCACCAGTTCACATTCCCACCAACAGTGTAAGAGGGTTCCCTTTTCTCCGCATCCTCTCCAACATTTGTTGTTTCCTGCCTTGTTAATTTTCCCCATTCTCACTGGTGTGAGGTGGTATCTCATTGTGGTTTTGATTTGTATTTCCCTGATGGCAAGTGATGCAGAGCATTTTCTCATGTGCATGTTGGCCATGTCCATGTCTTCCTCTGTGAGATTTCTCTTCATGTCTTTTGCCCATACTTACCTGGCAGGGGAGATACCATGATCATGATTTCTTCTTTAAACGTTTGATAGAATTCCCCTGAGAAGCCATCTGGCCCTGGACTCTTGTGTCTTGGGTGGTTTTTGATGACTGCTTCAATTTCCTCCCTAGTTATTGGCCTGTTCAGGTTTTCTGTTTCTTCCTGTTCCAGTTTTGGTAGTTTGTGGCTTTCCAGGAATGCGTCCATTTCTTCTAGATTTCCTAATTTATTGGCGTACAGCTGTTCATAATATGTTTTTAAAATCGTTTGTATTTCCTTGGTGTTGGTAGTGATCTCTCCTTTCTCATTCATGATTTTATTAATATGAGTCTTCTCTCTCTTCTTTTTAATAGGGTTGGCTAATGGTTTATCTATCTTATTAATTCTTTCAAAGAACCAACTCCTGGTTCTGTTGATCTGTTCCACAGTTCTTTGGTCTCGATATCATTGAGTTCTGCTCCAATTTTAATTAACTGTCTTCTTCTGCTGGGGGCGGGGTCCATTTGTTGCTTTTTCTCTAGTTCCTTTATGTGTAAGGTGAGCTTTTGAATTTGAGTTCTTTCCAGTTTTTGAATGGATTCTTGTATTGCGATGTATTTCCCCCTCAGGACTGCTTTTGCTTCATCCCAAATATTTTGAATGGTTGTATCTTCATTCTCATTAGTTTCCATGAATCTTTTTAATTCTTCCTTAATTTCCTGGTTGACCTTTTCATCTTTTAGCAGGATGGTCCTTAACCTCCACGTGTTTGTGGTCCTTCCAAACTTCTTGTTGTGATTAAGTTCTAATTTCAAGGCATTATGGTCTGAGAATATACAGGGGACTATCCCGATCTTTTGGTATCGGTTCAGACCCGATTTGTGACCCAGTATGTGGTCTATTCTGGAGAAAGTTCCATGTGCACTTGAGAAGAATGTGTATTCAGTTGAGTTTGGATGTAAAGTTCTGTAGATATCTGTGAAATCCATCTGGTCCAGTGTATCATTTAAAGCTCTCGTTTCTTTGGAGATGTTGTGCTTAGAAGACCTATCTAGTATAGAGAGAGCTAGATTGAAGTCACCAAGTATAAGTGTATTATTATCAAAGTATTTCTTTAGTTTGGTTATTAATGGGTTTAAATATTTGGCAGCTCCCACATTCGGAGCATATATATTGAGGATTATTAAGTCCTCTTGTTGGATTGATCCTTTGAGTATGAGATAGTGTCCCTCTTCATCTCTCACTATAGTCTTCGGGGTAAATTTTAATTTATCTGATATAAGGATGGCTACCCCTTCTTTCTTTTGAGGACCATTTGAATGGTAAATGGTTCTCCAACCTTTTATTTTCAGGTTGTAGGTGTCCTTCTGTCTAAAATGAGTCTCTTGTAGACAACAAATAGATGGGTCCTGCTTTTTTATCCAGTCTGAAACCCTGCGCCTTTTGATGGGGTCGTTAAGCCTGTTCACGTTCAGAGTTACTATTGACAGATATGAGTTTAGTGTCATCATATCTATTCAGTCCTTGTTTTTGCGGATTGTTCCACTGAACTTCTTCTTAAAGGGGAATTTTAAGAGTCCCCCTTAAAATTTCTTGCAGAGCTGGTTTGGAGGTTACATATTCTTTCAGTTCCTGCCTGTCTTGGAAGCTCTTTATCTCTCCTTCCATTTTGAATGAGAGCCTTGATGGATAAAGTATTCTTGGTTGCATGTTCTTTTCATTTAGGACCCTGAAAATATCCTGCCAGCCCTTTCTGGCCTGCCAGGTCTCTGTGGAGAGGTCTGCTGGTACCCTAATATTCCTCCCCATAAAAGTCAGGGACTTTTTTTCTCTTGCTGCTTTAAGGATCTTCTCCTTATCTTTCGAATTTGCAAGCTTCACTATTAAATGTCGAGGTGTTGAACGGTTTTTGTTGATTTTAGGGGGGATCTCTCTATTTCCTGGATCTGAATGACTGTTTCCCTTCCCAGATTCGGAAAATTTTTAGCTAGGATTTGTTCAAATACATATTCTGGCCCTCTGTCCCTTTCAGCGCCCTCGGGAACCCCAATTAAACGTAGGTTTTTCTTCCTCAGGCTGTCATTTATTTCCCTTAATCTATCCTCATGGTCTTTTAATTGCCTGGCTCTTTTTTCCTCAGTTTCCCTCTTTGCCATCAACTTGTCTTCTATGTCACTCACTCGTTCTTCCCCCTCGTTAAGCCTCGTCGTTAGGACTTCTAGCTTGGATTGCATCTCATTTAATTGATTTTTAATTTCTGCCTGATTGGATCTAAATTCTGCAGTCATGAAGTCTCTTGAGTCCTTTATGGTTTTTTCTAGAGCCACCAGTAGCTGTATAATAGTGCTTCTGAATTGGCTTTCTGACATTGAATTGTAATCCAGATTTTGTAACTCTGTGGGAGAGAGGGCTGTTTCTGATTCTTTTTTTTTTTTGAGGTGAAGTTTTCCTTCTAGTCATTTTGCTCAGTGCAGAGTGGCCAAAAACAAGTTGTATTGGGAAAAGGAGAAAAAGAAAGAGAAGGAAAGAAAAGAGAAAAAGAAAAAAGAGAAAGAAGAAGACAATGGGGAAAAAGAGAAGAAAAAGTGAAAGAAAAAGAAAGAAAGGAGGAAAAAAAGGGGGTGGGGTGGGGGAAGCAATCAGAAATCAAGAAGAAAGAACGAAAAAAAGCACAAAACCAAACAAAAACAAAAAACAAAAACAAAACACGGAGTATCTTCCGATTCTGTATACTTTAAGTCCCTTGACTTCCCCTGGAACTGGTCCGTCTCGCTGGTCTTCTGGGGGAGGGGCCTGCTGTGCTGATTCTCAGGTGTTAGCATTGGGGGAGCTGCTCTGCCCCTGCCTGGTGCAGGGCTCAGTGGGGGTTGTTTACCCTGTGAGGCCCCAGGAGGAACAACCGCAGTGGTGGCGGCAGCTCTGCAGCCCTGGAGTCAGCTCCCGCAGTAGCTCCGGGCTCTCCGTCTGCAGGGCCTGGGGGCTCCCGGGCGGGGCCGCTGACCTGCTCAGCTCCGGGAAGGAGCGTCCTTGCTGTCCTGGGCCCTTCCGGCCTCTGCCTGTCCCAGGGGAGGCCGGATCCTGGGCTGTGTCCCGGCGCCCTGTGCTCCGGGGCCTGCGCTGTTGGATTCGTGCTCCCGCCCTGCAGCCCCCTCCGTGGAGCCGCCGCCCGAGCCCCTCCGAGCTGCTCCGGGTCCCGCCGTGGGCGCTGCAGCCCTTAGGGAGCTCGGCGCAACTCCCGGGGCGCAGGTGCCTGTTAGTGTCCCAGGGAGCCCGAGGGCATCCCCGCCCTCCTGGGTCCTGCTCCAACTCCCTGCGGGCCCCTTTCCGCCCGGGAAGGTTGGTGCAGCTCCTGCTCCTCCGGGACGGTGCTCTCCTGTCCTGGGGACACTCACTCCGGCCCCAGCCCGGCTCCTCGCGGGGCCCCTCCCCCTTGGAGGCCTTTTGTGTCTTTATTTCTTTTTCCCCGTCTTCCTACCTTGATAGAAGCGCGAACACTTCTCACTGTAGCATTCCAGCTGGTCTCTCTTTAAATCTCAGGCCGAATTCGTAGATTTTCAGGATGAATTGAAGGTTTTCTAGGTAATTTGTTTGGGACAGGTGATTTGGAGACCCTACTCTTCCGCCGTCTTGCCCGTCCCCTCCATGAAAATCTTAAATCTAAATATTTTAATGTTAAATCTCAAAGCTTTGAAAATTTGGCAATTAATTAAAATTGTCTTATAATCTCTACAAACCGAACAAATATAATTATATAGTCAATCCAAGTGCTGTCAGGGTTCTATTCTATAAGGTATTTTCTGTATAATTAGGTCTTAGTTCACAACTTCAGATTTTTTTTTCTATGTCCTTATCAGTAGCTTCATAATTCCCTGAGATAAAGTAACAGATTTATTTGAAGGACCCAAAAGTAGTTTTTGAGCCACAGATTTTTCAAAACTACAAGAATCTCAGAAATAACATAATTCATGTATCAAGTAAGAGAGCATCATCATATATGAAAATTATCAGATACATTGAATGAGCTCTTTAAGGTCATCAGTTAGGTGAAATAGCCCTGGAAGGACTTTATATCCTATATTTTACGTCAGAGGTCTTTCCATTATCTCAGGGAATCACTTATGTCGTGGCAAAATACACATGAAGATATTATATCAAAAATGTAAGATTAGACCAAGAAGCTAAGTATGAGTTCTTAGTCACATTTGTCATTTTAAATTTGTTGTTAGTAGAATCTCGTTGTATGAGAGAATTATGAATTTAAGAACAATAATGAAGAATATTTCAAATGAAAGTCATTTGTTTTCTTAATCATTCTTGGCTTTGTAGGGATTGAACATAGTAATCACTTGAAAGGACACATAACCTGCTATGGAAATGTAAGTGATTGTTATAATAATAATAATGACAATAGTAATAATAATAATAACAAAACTATAGTACTAAAAAACTATTCAGGGCAACATTATTGTAATGCAAAGATGCGGACAACTAAAATTCATAACATAAATGGGAGGAAGTCCTCAATAATCTACAAATAAGAAGAAATCTTTCCAGAATTATTGACTACTAATGAGCTCATTGTTTTCCTTTTATTTAATTATTCTTGAGGCTTTTCTTCCATATAGTTTTAGGGTTCATGTGTCTGGGGTGGGGGGGGTTGTTTTCTGTTGCTTACTTCCTTCACTGGTTTCCATTAAATTTATTCCAATTAGTAAATTTTCCATTTTGGCATAATACATATCTGTTTTAAATCCTACTAATAGGAACAGAGAACACTAGCTTTCTGTCTCAAATTAAATAAACTTTTAATTTTGTTTAATGGATAATTCTAACATGTCTCCATGAAATGCATTTAGCAAAAAGATTTAAAGTGATGAGTTGTCAGTTGTCTTGTGTTTTTTGATTCAATATGACATTATAGGAAATCATCTAGCAATATGACTTCAAGAGTTAAATATGCATTAATTATTTCCATCCAGAATTACAGAGCACTGAAGACTTAATCCAAGTACAAGATCATAATACAGGAATGAAAGCAAGCTCTTTAGGTGTGAAGACACTGAAAGATTTTTGGTTTTTCATTAGTGAAATACTTTAGCAATTGATGATATTTCCTAAAAGGTACAAGGCATCTAGTGTGCAATGAGTATGAAGAAAGAATGTCTCTTTGAAAAAAAGACACTTGTTTCCAAATTCAATGTTATGAAGAAAATTTAGAACATATACTAGTAAATATCAAAAGTAGAAAGGTCTAGACTGCCTGGGTGGTTCAGTCTGTTGAGCGTCTGACTCTTGATTTCTGTTGAGTGTCTGACTCTTGATTTCCACTCTAGTTGTGATCTCAGGATCATGGGCATGAGCCCCAGGTCTGGCTCTGCACTCAGCGGGGAGTCTGCTTCTCCTCCCTCTCCCTTTGCCCCTCCCCTTGCTCACATTCTTTCTCTCTGTCTCCCTCAAATAAACAAAATCTTAAAAAAAAAAAAGTTGGAAAGTCTTCCTACTGGGCTTTATTTCATCCAATCTAAGAAGACCACTTTGTTCGCTTACAGATGTCTGAGAACAGCACATTTAGAATTTCTTTGCAAATACTTCCCTTGAAAATTATTTTCTCAAGCTGGTCTTATAAAAATATACAGATTTTTTTCTTCCATTTCAAAGCAGGTGGTGTTTTGAAGAAAGTTCTTTAGCATTTCTTCTCTTAACAGTCTTGTTCTACTTTTGTCTTTCACAATTATCAAACACAATTAATAGGCTCAAATTCCATTATTAAAATATTTGTCCTCAGTTCTGAAGGATGGAGATGTTTCAAGAGATTTTTAAAAAATAATTATATTGGGTGTTTAGTGCAGTTAGTTCTACATAAATGTGGCTTTAATTAGTGTAATTATATAAATCATAGCAGAGCACATTAGAGCTACTTGGATTAACAAGCTAATTGTAATTTATTACTTCTCAAGAATATTTCCTGGCAATCAAGCCAAACAATACACCTTACAATGAACATTCAACAGTTCATTGTTCAATATAGTTCAGTTGTTCATTTTTATTTTAAATGTTCTCAACTCTATGGCATTGGCCTTTCCCCTTTTGCTTTGAATAAAAAAGATTAATGATAATTATTTTTAAGTGAAAGGTAGTGTGTCTCACTACACTTAGCACTTAATAAGACAGTATATTCCTGAGTCACTAATTAAAAATGATTAGTACATCTCATGCAAAACAAGAATAAATTCACCAGGTTGCGTGAAATGGCCATTAACTATATGAATGACGTATTCTACAAAAAATCCCAGGAGGAGGGTAATTACTGAACCAATACAATTTGAATCCAATACTTAATTATTCATGGTAATCAGTCCTGTACAGAACCTTCTGACTCAATGACAAATGAAAGCCTTTTATAAAAAAAGAAAACATTGGTATTAAAGTGTTTTTTGAGATAGTCAAATAAAAAATAACTAAAAGTACCCAGGAGGGAATTTAAAAATTTACATGCACCCAGAAAAGCTTGATATACACCCTTGTACATGCCTTGATGGCATTTCTATATCATTTTTCATAACATATAATAGTCTTTATAACCACAGAAATATGCCTGGGTTTAGTCCAAAGACTGTTTTAACAAAAAATAAAGAACAGAGTTGAATTTTTCCCCAGTTGACTACTTCTTCCTTTTTTTTATCTTTTTTTTTTTTTTTAGTTTATACCATGCTTGTAATACCAATGTTAAAAATGGCAACACCCTGCTATTCGAAGTCCAGAGAAAAGTTGACATTGTTACCTCTCTCTAGCGATCATAGGAACATTACAATATCTGCCTGGATTAACTGATTAAGCTAAGGGTAGCTTCCCATTTCCACAGAAACTATTTAAAAACAAATAATTATTAAACAAAGAAATAGCTGGAGTCATTAGAATCCTATGTTGTTAAGTTTGTTTTGTAAACTAATCTGCAGAAATTTACCCTCTTCATTCCTTTTTTTATACACCAGGAGATGGCTGTTCATCCATCCCCATCTATAACTAAATTGTGATGTTAAGAATGTCAACAATACTGTTGACAGACTATAGCAGATTAGCCATGTCCACCAGAGACTGAGGACATTTGGTCACTGCTATTTTCCTATGGTTACAAATGTCTCTGATGGAAGTAATGCATCCCCTCCTGTTGAGGTTAAAGACAAATAAAGGTGTTCCTGATTAGAACATGGCTTCTAAATGGCATCCAGAAATCCAAGCTATCTTCCACATTGTGGTTCTGCCTTCCTTTAGTGCCCCAGGGTCCTCCGCATCCAGCCAATGAATACAACCAATGTTCTCTAATTAGTGTTGGTCAAATTCTCCCAGAGGATATGTTAAAATAGAAATTATTCAGTCCACCCTGAAGAATTTCTGATTCAATAGACTGGGGTGAAGGCCAAGGATTTGCATTTCTAACAACATCCCTGGTGATGCTGTTGGTCATCTGGGTGACCAACATTGAAAATCATTGAAGTGGAGTATAAACACAGTAGTCACACTTGAAAGGATTTAATGGAACAGGCCTGGAAATAGTACCTAACACTTTTATTCATCCCATTAAATATTGCTTGGGCAAAAGGTCTCATCCATCTGCAAGGGAAACTGGGAAATGTGGTTTAATTTTATGTCTAGTAGGAAGAAGAAATGGATTTTTATGAGTACTGAGCTATTTCTGCCACAGGTGATAATTAGTTCATTTTGTTATTTTTGCCTTGCAATAATCTATCATCTACCTCTATCTATCTATCTATCTATCTATCTATCTATCTATCTAATCAATTTTATCCAGTCCAAACCAAAAAGGAAGCATAGAGGAAAAAGTAGCATAACTTAAGAGAAAATTTTTATTTTTATTTTTTAAAAATATGTTATTTATTTATTCATGAGAGACGAGAGAGAGAGAGAGAGGCAGAGAGAGAAGCAGACTCCATGCAGGTAGCCTAACGTGGGACTCAATCCTGGGTCTCTAGGGTCGTGTCCTGGGCTGAAGGCAGGGCTAAACCGCTGAGCCAGCTGGGCTGCCCAAGAGAAAAGTTTTAAACAAACAAAAACAAATTATCTTCATTATCTTTGAGTTGTATTCTCAATTCCTAATAAAACTCATCGAATTCCAAAAATTTGAAGGAGTGTTATACTAAAGATATCTTAGAATAGGACCAAAACAAAGTGTGTTCAAGATTATCTGTAAAACACTATTTATAGATATAAAAGTCTGAAAACAAACCAAAGCCTATCAGTAAGGGGACTGGTTGAATAAATTATAGTAAAGAAAGAAATGTAGGTCAAATATTTCTTCTGAACATCTCTACTGGGGTGAGTCTCCCATATAACTCCTAGAAGCTTTGAATTAAAGATTCTCTAGGGAAGGTGAGAAGCTAATGAGAGCAAGTGCCCAGTCACAGGATAGCACAATGATGAGACATGCGACTTAGCTCCTTACACAACCCTGACTGGATTCATAAATGGTCTTTAACTACTTTCCGTGGTAGATATGAGTTGGGGAGGTTGATTTACAGTCACTAAAATTGAAGTGTATAACCTGAATGCCAGGTAAATATTTTACAAAATGTAATCTTTTAAGGAGATGAGATGTTTGATCACCTCAGCCATTATATTCTCCTGAGACCCATAGAATATTCAGATTTTTAAGAATTAAAATTTCCAAAAAGATTTGTGTCTATTATTATTTTTGTCTATTTGTATGGTGGACTGTCCTCTAACATTAATACTTTTCTGTTCTATTCTTGCATTTCTACTAATTTTGGTCTATGTGATTCAAAAACATATTATTTACACTGGAAAGATCTCTGGCAATTTTTTCTCTCTTGTGACTGACCCCTTATTATTGCAAACTATTAATCATAATCATCTTTATCTTTTGCCTTGGATAACTATTGTAATCATTGTCTGATTTCATTTGGTCCACGTTGGCCTTATGTAATGTTGAATGATTTTTTGTATTTATGATGTATGTGTTCTTCCTAAATAGCATTTTTTTTTATTTAAAACTTTTTTTTAAGATTTTATTTATTTATTCGAGAGAGAGAGAGAGAGAGAGAGAGAGAGAGGGAGGCAGAGACACAGGCATCGGGAGAAGCAGGCTCCATGCAGGGAACCCGACGTGGGACTCGATCCTCGGTCTCCAGGATCACACCTCAGGCTGCAGGCGGCGCTAAACCGCTGCGCCACGGGGACTGCCCGCATTTTGTTGTTTTGTTTTGTAATTGTAACTAAGAGGCTTTAGTTTAATTGGAACACTTATTACATTGGCATTTTTATTATAATCGGTATGATTGTTTAGGCTTATGTTCATCACCTTGTTCTGTAATAGGCAGTCTGAGTATGAACTACCTAGATTAAAATTCTACCTACAACACTTGCTAGTGTGTGATTTTGAACTACTAAGTAAAACTGTCCATCTTTGTAACATTTGTAAAAAGAGAATAGTAACAATATTAGAATTCCCATCTGATGAGCTCTTTGACTACATTCTGCAGGCTTTTAACAAATGTTTTTCTCATAGGTGAGTCCTAAATACTAATTATTTTTTCAATAATCAGAGTTATCTAGATTTCTTTTAAATTAATTTAAACAAATTTAAAATTTTATTTAAATTTAAAATTAGTAACATCAATTATATGAATTAATTCTATTATTTGAAGTTGGTTTCTAATTTTACTATGTTATAGTTGATGAATATCATTTTTGTGAAGAACCTTAGTTACTTGTGAGAATTCTACATTTTTGATATTTATACTTTGTCAGGTCGTTCTTTTTTTTTTGAGAGAGAGAGAGAGAGAGAGAGAGAGGGAGACAGTACATGTCCAGGTACATGAGTGGGGAAGAGAAGTGGCAGATGGAGAGAGAGAATCTTAAGCAGGCTCCATGCTCAGTGCAGTGTCAGATACAGGGCTCAATCTCATAACCCTGAGTGAAAATCAAGAGTTGGTCTCTTAACTGATTGAGCCACTCAAGTACTCTTGTCAGTTCCTTATGATATATATATTTTTTAATTTGTGATTATAAATTATCAGTGGTTTCTTATTTGTTTAGATAGCAAATTTCTGGCTACAAAGTAGGAGAATGTATTATCAGAATTTATAACACGTGACATCAGTACTTAAAGCTAAGTACTTCTTGCAATGCCTCACCAGCAAGTGAAAAATTGCAAATGGTAATGTTTCAGTGACTTAGAATAATTCCAGACCTTCTAGAAGCATAAATTTGTCCTTCTAAGTCAAGTTAGGTAAGAATCTCCCTGTACTTGTCTAACCTAGATGTTTACCAGAAACCACCTTGCACTGATGGGTCAAGAGAGCACTCAATGATGTACCCTTATTCATAATGTATATTGCAAGATACAGCAGTCAATAAACCCAGGAAAGAACCAGGCTAGTACAGCCTACTGTGTGTACATACCTAAAATCCCTAGGTATCTCTGGAATCCCTGCTAACTTATGATCATAAAAAATTGTTCACCCTAATTGTGTTCACTGTGAATAAAATGCAGAGTTGTGCAGGGAAGCATATTCGAAGAAGGCTTTTTCATTATAAATAACATTTTAATTTTTTACAGGAAAAATTAGTAATTTATTATTATTGTAATTGCATTTGTACCATGTAAAATTAATATTATGTAAAATGCATAAAATAAAGGTGAAAACGCCACTATTTAGTAGCTCTAATAATTTTTCTTTAAGAGTTACATCATTTTACCTCCCTTAAAAAAAGTTTCTATAAAAAAAAGTTTCTATAAAACTCTGTATATCTTTATAAAACTGATGAATATAATGAAGTAATTAAGAGTTTGATTCCTAGAAATAGACTACCTCCATTTGAATCAAGGCTTTTCTATGTAATAACTGCGATTTTAAGCAAAAATTAATCTATAAAACAGTCTTAAGCACATACTCTGGCACAAAAGAAGCACTGGGTGAAGGTTAGGGATTATAAGATATTACTTTTGGGAGGAATAATCAAGCAAAAAAATTTTAAAAATTAAGTGTTGTGATTATCCTTGTCCAACAATGGCAAATTTATTTTTCCGTCTAGTCCTGTTTGCATATTAGGAAACTTTTCATTCATGTGTCAGAGTTGTGTTTATGTTTTAAGTTGCTAATGGTATTTGTAAAGACTAGAAGTGGCCAAGACTTCACTTCATTAAAGAACCTGGAGAAAAACTGACCGTCTCTTAGCAACCAGGCTGATGAGATCTCTAAGAAGAAGCATTTCATCTGTTCTGTTCTCAAATCTCCTTTCTCATTACTGAAACAATACAGATATAATTAAAGACCTTGCCCGGGATTCAAAATGATAGAAGAAACTAGAATGACTGCAAATTGTCCTTAGATAGGGTGACTTGCTCTTTGTGAGCACATCGTCTATAGATGTGGGCAGAAATACAATATGATTTCCCCCATAACCTGGAATATTAAAACTGAAAATTTATAGAATGTGTTTCTGTGCTTGGTTCTTAAGCACTGAAAAAAAGAAAAAAAATGACTTTGAAGAATTCCTTGAGGAGGACTAGTTAGATATATGAAGCAAAACTTTCTTCTCAGAATACTTGATTCTTTTTTTAAAAAAAATAAGTTTGGGAGAATCAGAATAGAGGAGTACAATTTTCTGGGACTACAAAATCACATGTTAAGTAAATCAATAAAATTGAATTGAAGTGCTTCATTTTAATTCAGTGTGAAAACTCATTATGAAAAAGGAAAGCTAATATTCCAAAAACAACCATGGCTCAGTTTTGCAATAAAAAAGTCATGTTCAACCATCTCATTCTCTGCATTAAAAAAAAAAAATAGTTGATGAGGAAACAAAAATAAGGATTTTTGTTTTTTGCTCTTTGCATTTGAAAATTCCAAGCAAGCATTCATCAAATAAACCTATATTTATTTTACTTTCAGTATCTATTAACATATGTGAGGAGTCTGAGATTACAATGGGACCTAAGGGAAGCAGTTACTACAGTAGGTTTTTGAATAAGTGCCAGCTGAGCACTCTGCCTTTTCTGAGTGCAACTACTCTTTGAATTAAATTATTTCCACAGTAATTTAGCAGCATGAGCATTTAGAAAAAATGTTCCCTAAAATAACTGTTATTATGTGCATCTATAGAAATGGTGAGTCAAGATAAGAAGACAAGGTTTTACTGAGGTTTGAAGTTTGAAGTATTGATTAAGGTTCAGCAGATTCATAGAGGGAATAACAAACTCAAAGAGTACAGAAACTTTTTTTTTTTCTGTGACTGATTTTCCTATAGGTAAAACCAAACAATCTTGAGCCTATGAGATTCCATTAATTTTTAGAAACATTTTTGACAAAGTATCTTAAAACTTGGAAAAAGTATCAATGACATTCTTCTTGCTTTCTTCCTTTAGCTTCAGTCCATCCTGGAAAATTCCACCAGTTTTTCTACTTGTATCCTTTTTTCTTTAAATATTTATTGAAAATATTTATATATATTTTAGATTTCTGCTTCTCAGTAAAAATATCATCATGGAAATATTACCACTTAGATATGGTATTAGATATCTTAGTTTAGATAGTCTTCATGGCTATCTTTCTGATCTCTATAGTTTTAAAAATTTAGATATAGGATAATCAAGTGTCTTATGAAGTTCATGGAGCTGTAACAAAGGCTATTAATACCTTACAGATATTTTTAAGCATCAGTACATTTTGGGAAATTGATGACAGCAAATCCTTAAAGTATCCAAGTACTCTGATCTGCGTTATTGGCCAAATTGGTTTTCAAGAAACAGATCAGACATAATGAATTTAATTGGAAAAAATTGTACAATACTAAAGATTTTTTAACTATAAATGTGTGTGTGTGTGTGTGTGTGTGTGTGTGTGTGTGTGTATAAATAGACTGGTGAGAATATTATTTTAAAGTATTATCTATTTTCCCCTTCAAGTTATTTTTCTGGATTTCCTTATTCCTTTACATGTAACTACTATTCTTTAGTCCTCAACTAAAGCCTTGGGTCAAGACTCCCCAAATTTTAAATAATCTTTGATAGTACCTTTCATTTCATCTACCTCCTACATTTACTCACTGAGATTAAGCCTTTCCTTTATATCAGTAGTTTTTAAACTATGATGTCCTCAGAATCCCTGGAGAGCTTGTTAAAACAATGGTTGCAAGATCCCATCCACACAGTGTCTCATTCAATGGGTCTGAAGCAGAGACAGAGGATTTGCATTTCCAGCAAATTCCCAGATGATGGTAATGATGATGCTTGTTCAAGAGTCAGCTTTTGAGAATCATTGCATTTATATACATACCTTTGTTATAGTTTGGCCCTTGTCCTTTTGCAATGATTGCCTACCTTTTTTTCCTTGTCTCCTATCATTACTCCCATTCCCAAGTGACTTGCTCTACTAAATTATCTCCATGGATTTTTTTCTAAGCCACTGCTTCACAATACCATATGTAATATTCCCATCCTCATTTAGGAATCTTTAGTGATTCCTTAATTTTCAATCATTCAAAATATCAAAATATCTTTCCGGAATGCCTAGTATGTACTAGCTATTAATCTAGACAGTATAAATACATTAGTGAGCAAAGGGGACAAAATTTTCCTTACATGCTAACAGAAAGATAAAAAATAAACCATATTAAATAAGTCCAAAATGTAGAATGCTAGTGATACAGCTAATGACACCATGGGAGAAATGTTGGAACCCTTAGATAGAAAGCCCAGGGAAGGAGACAGTGAGAAAATGATACTTGAGTAAAGGCTGAAAAAAAAAAAAAGAATTAGTATTTTTGTATTCTTTTGGTAAATCCAGCAATTGCACTACTAGGTATTTACTCAAAGAATACAAAAATACTAATTTAAAAGGATACATGCACCCTAATGTTTACAGTTGCATTACCTATAATAGCCAAATTATGGAAACAGCCCAAGTGACCATCAATTGACAAATGGATATATATATATATATATATATATATATATATATATATGGATAAGTATGGTATACACACACACACACACACACACACACATATGTAGTGGAATATTACTCAACAATGAAAAGAAATAAAATCTTGCCATTTGCAATAATGTAGGTGGAGCTAAAGAGTATTGTGCTAAGTGAAATGAATCAGAGAAAGACAAATGCCATATAATTTGACTCATGTGGAATTAACAAAATAAATGAGCCAAGGCGAAAAAAGAGAGAGAGAAACAAACCAAGAAACAGACTGTTAACTATAGAGTATAAATTGATGGTCACTAGAGAAGAGCAGGGTTGGGGGACGGGTGAAATGGGTGATGGAAATTAAGGAGGGCACTTACTGTGATGAACACCAGGTGTTGTCTGAAGTATTTAACACCTGAAACTAATGTTAGGCTATAGGTTAACTGGACTTTAAATAATAACTTTTAAAAAGTTGGAAAAAAGGAGAAAATTAATGATATTGAATGCTAAGCAAGTGAAAAGGCCCTGAGGCAGAAGCATGCTTAATGTTCCTGGAAGAGCAAGAAGGCCAGTGTGGTGGCTAGTGTACAGAACATGAAGAGAAAGTTCTTATTAAAAAAACTCCCAAGTCTGACATTTAACATTATCCAGTCTTATCACTCTGTATTGACACTGTTAATTAACACTCTGCTCATGCTCAAAGACTTCATGAGCACTCTCATCAAGATTTTATTCTTGTGCTTCTCTTTGCCTGTTATATACTCTTTTCTTTCCCTAAGCAATCTGTACACTGTCAAGTGAAATACTATGACTGATGAAACCTATACCATTTTCCAAGTCTATAATAAATTCAGTTTTCTCTGAATCTCTTATAACACCATTTCTTTCTTTCTCTCTTCCTTACTCCCTCTTACTCCTTACCGTACTCCTGCTCTTCCTTTCTCTTTCTTTCTTTCTTTCTTTCTTTCTTTCTTTCTTTCTTTCTTTCTTTCTTTCTTTCTTTCTTTCTTTCTTTCTTTCTTTCTTTCTTTCTTTTTCTTCTTTCTTTCTCTTTCTCTTTTCTTTTCTTCTATCTCTGTCTCTGTCTCTCCCCCCACCTTACACACACAAATGCCTTTATGTAAGTAAGCATAATGTATTTATAATTCTCTCTCTCCAGATCTAAAATTATAGGCCAAGAAATGGGGAGCTATCTTAATAGCATTCTGTATCCAATAGCAACCAGAGTGCCTTACTGTAAGTCAATTTTTAAAATGGATTTAGTTGTATTTGTCTGTAGGATTGAAAGCTCAGTAAAGTGAGTGATTCAGTCTTTCATTTAACAAACACATACTGAATCCTTACTAAATATTGCATGGAGAATAGAGAAGAGGGCCAATCCCCAGTGACAAAAAGATGGTAATCTAGTGTAGAAGACCAACTAGCATATGTGCAAGTACACTGTAGCCTAATGGGTGCCTACTTAGAGATACACACAGGGGTCTCTTCTGGGTCCTTCTAGAAGCAGGTGCTAAGACAGGATCCCATGTGCAAGGGTTTTGTTAGAGGAAATGCCTATGAAAGAACATAGGGAGGATGTGGAGAAGTTTGAGAAGCTCCATGAGGCAAGTCTAACCCTGGGTTGAGAGAGAGTGAAAAGTGGGTGAAATTTCCAGAACTGCTGTGTCATCTGAGGAAGGTCTAGCAAAACAGGGAAGTCACTAAAGCAAGCAAAAAAGCTAAAAAGTGTGATGTCTCCCAGGATGGGTCTGTCTGAGTCTCTCCACACTCAGACATTGACTAGACATGACCTGTGAGAGTTGTCATCTTGGCATGCAGCCATGGATTTCAGAGCACAGCAGCTGGGTTCTTGGTCAAAGATGCTCTTTGTAGCGGGAGACTGCCAGACACAGCCTCAGGGCTACTCTCTTGTGGGAGCACATTGGATCCAGAATTTAACTGAATTAAAGGAGGACTTTTCAGAGTAACCTACGCTGAAGTTGAGTCATAAATCTGTATCAAGAGTTAGTTCCCTGAAGAGAGGAGGGAAAAATTAACTGGGAAGGCGCTGAGGCACGAAGTGCTTCTTCAATTCAGAAAACCATATAGAGGAGGGGGCTTGAGCAAAGAGGTCCAGGGGCATGTGGTGAATAAAGGAAATGAGAATGGGAATTTGGCAGAAGGCAGGGTGTCATGAGTCCCACAAAAAGCAGATGGATTTTGTCTTGAAGGAGATCCTTAGAGAAGATGTTTTAACCAGGGCAACTGTAAGACTGCCTGCCTGCTGTGATGTTATTAAAGAACAAAGAGTAATCCTGCTACCATTTTGGCAACAGCCAGATTTCCTTTTTTTTTTTAAGATTTTATTTATTTATTCATGAAAGACACACAGAGAGAGACAGAGGCCTAAGCAGAGGGAGAAGCAGGCTCCCTGTAGGGACCCCAGGATCACAACCTGAACCAAAGGCAGATGCTCAACCACTGAGCCAGCCAGGCATCCCATAGATTTTCAATTTACATTAAACGGTAGGTTTGAAGAAGGTAAAATGATTTTTTAAATAATTTTCTTTTCAGTTTTTGATGGATTTAAAATTATTTTGAAGGAATTAATATCCAAACCCTGGAAGAATCTAGACTTTAAAATTCAAGCAAGGCCCCTAAAAGAAGGCATTTAGACTTAGGGAGTTGGGATTCTTTGTATTAGAGGCTGTTTTTTTAAAATTTTATAAAAGTAAAAATTTTATAAAATTTCACAAAACTCTCTGAAGTGTTTTTGGAAGATGTAAAGAAACTGATATGCTTGGGCGAGGGCTTAATCTAGGAGAGACACTGAGCAGGACTATTTGTACACCTGTTTGGCATCCTCTGCCACTTCTTGGAGGACTTCCAACACTTTTGGTCTTTCTATTACAGAAATATTAAAGTGTGATATTTACCATCAATAAACATAATAGGATATGTTTGATCCTGCCACAAGTTCCCTGAAGAGTTTTCTGTAATTCTGGCAACTACAGAATCTATCTACAATTAGATAGTACTACAAACGGTTCTGGGAATGCTACTCAAGGATTACTTACTGAGTGTTATTAATTAAGGCACAAGAGATTTTTCACACAATTCAAAATTCTAATTTGTTCTTTCTAATAAAATGTTTTATTAAAATAAATATGGTCCCATGATTCCCGTCACTAGCTATGGACTAATAAACTCAGTAATTGGCCAGACCAGTTAGTGAAAAGGATACAGCAATATTTTGAGTAAACCATAGGCAAAATCATTTCTACTCACAACATACATACATATAAGCATCCATAAAATTAGGCCACCATAAAAAATAGTTTTGTACTGCATTTGAGTGACTGCAGAGCAGTATTTCTGAACTGAGGGAGAGGTGAGATTTTATATCTACCCCTAGGGACATTTGGCAATGTCTAGAGACTTATTAAGCTGTTATATTAAAGAAGGTCATTCTTCACATCTAGTTGGTAGAGGAAAGATGCTGCTAATCCTCTTACAATGAACAGGATAGCTCCCATTCCCCAAGAAAGAATTATCCAACCTGAAATGTCAATAGCTTCCTGATTGGGAAATTCTACTGTGGAGTGTTTAAACAATGGGTCCTTATTGTATGTCACCAAGTGAACAAAGGTGCACAAGTTAGTGTATTCACAGAACTATGCACCACCCCTAAGTATTCACACTTCTGCTGAGTCTCACCGTCTCACCTATTTGCTCATTGCCTCCATATTTATCTTCTTAAAGTAGAGAATAATCAGGTCTCTTCTCATCCAAAAGCCTGTCACAGTCTCTGTTTACTCAGTTATCTCATTTTGGTCTGCCTTCAAAGCCTCCAAACTCTGGCCCCCTTCACATACTCTTTACTCTCACAAAGCTACAGGATTTTTATTATTTTTTTTAATATTCTAAGCAGTCAGTCACTTTGCTTTCTAGCACATGCTATCCCCCTAATCTGGAACACTCTACTCCCACCAAGGCAACATCATATATAATTCCTACTCATCATTCAAACTTACCTCATATGTCACAAACTTCAAATGTCTCTCCTTTATTTCATAACTGATTATCTAAAGGTCAGTTTAGCTGTGCATAACAGGAATCACAGAAATGGTGTTCTATGAAGATAGAGGGTTACATTTTCTCAGAAAAAAAAGTCCAGATATGGACAGTCTCTAGGATGGGAATGGTGACTTTCAGTCATAGGAGACCCAGGCTGTTTGGAGCTTCATGTTTCACTAAAACAAGGGTGTTACCCATGTCCCTACAGACAAAATTAGACTCACAGAAGATGCATCTTAAGTAGCAATATGAAGAAAAGAAGACCAAGTCATATTCTAGAGATTTTTAAAAAAAATTAACTGAAAGCTTCCAATTTTGACTTCCAACTCATTGATCAGCATGTATCCAAGCAAGTGACACCACCTAGCTGAATGAATGCTGGGAAATGTAAACTCATTCATGACAGTCTGTGTGCTCAAAAGGAACATACAAATAGGAGCAGGCAACTCGAATTCTCTGTCACAACTATAATCTAAACTCTAAAATTTTTAGCCTAATATTGCATCTATTTGGGTAATAACTTTGGGTAATAATCTCATTCCTATTTAGGTCATAAACTCAGGGGGCCAATATTTGATCTCAGTACCCACTGCAGTATTTAATATGTTTGTTTGTTTTCACATAAAAAGTGTGTTGGTGTTTAGATGATAAATCATAACTTACTCTCTTCTGAGTTTAGAATCGATTATAATAGGGACACAGGAGTAATACAGTGATAGCTAGCAAAGTTGAATTGGGGTCTGAAAACACAGATTGGACCTAAGGCCAAAATTGTTTTCCTGTAACATTTCCCACAGATTTGTGTCAGGCAAAGAAATCATATAAGTAGATTCTTTTACACAATTGGATTTTGCTCTGTTCCTTCTTGCATGGAAGGTGGAAGTGGGGAGTCCTTAGCTCCTTAAGGGGCATTAGTTCAAGAGATGGGTTCAGAGAATGAAGGGGGGAGAGAGTGAGAACCATGAGGAATGCATTTTTAACACTCCTTTTACAAATTGCAGAAGCTAGATAAGTTACTGATCTTTCTGTGGTATGGACAAGTAAGGGGCACCGGCAACACCCAGAAGTGTTTTGTCAATATTTTTATACCTGGGTAGCAGAATGAAACTCTACTGAAGCAAGAAGAATGGGTAATTAGTGTTTCTCTTTAAAAAGTGTGTAGTGCACATCTATTACATTGTCCTGAGAATTTCAATACTTTAATGTCTAATGACTTTGTACATATTGTGCTGTAATTACAATAGGAGTTCAGCATTATATGAATTATCTACTCTCATGTCAGGGATGATAATCATTTTTAAGTGATTTCTTAAAGAAATAAGGAAAGTGAAGAGTTGTTTGTTTAAATATATGTTATAATTTATCTGGAACTTGCTAAAGCAAATCAAGTATTGTTTGCATAGCACACACATTTTTTTCTTCTGTATTTCACTGTTACTAATAGAGTCTTTGATTACAAATGACCAAACTCACAAAATGGAAATTTATGGAAGGTGTAGAAGTGTCATATATATTAGGGGGTTGAATTAGTCAGTTTTTTCTGAACACTTTTTTAAGCCCTGTAGTATAGTTCTTATCTTACTCTACTATCATTTGTTCTTTAAAATTCTGTCTTGCCTACTGGACTGTAAGTTCCTTGAGTGAAGAAACTGGATCTTAATTATCTTGGAGTTCCCAGAACTTAGGCCTTTTCTCAACACAAGGCATGTTTATTATAAGAATAATGAATATTCCATGTTTTTGAGATGAAGAAAATAATATATCCCCAATGTAGGAAGCTGGTAGTTTCTATTTCTGCTTGTCTATTTGTGAACAAGAATAATGAATATAGAAATGAGAAAATAATTTTTGCCCAAATACTCATTGTTTTGAGTTTATTTAGACCATATAAGTTAGTGAGAGGAAGAATTTGAGAGCAAAATACAAATTCCTAAATCCTTGAGAAATACTTTTAGTAAGTACTGTACTAACATCATGGGGCCAGTAGTGGTGGACACCTACACATATCCAAGAGAGTAGTACAACTATAAATTTTAATATGGACTCTTGCATTTGACCAGTGCCAACAAATCCCACTACTCTAAGTCACTCTGAGCATGTAATGGATATTACTGATTCAACATTTTGTTCTTGAGGTCTTTCTCTGAATCAGCTCTTGGTGTTGAGTATACGGTGCTGAAAAGGAAGACTGGTGGAGATTATGCTTAGTAATGGCAGTGAGTGTACATACATACAGAAAGTTACTGAGACCTGAGGGATACTAAACAAACAAACAAACGAACAAAAAAAACCCTGATACTTTATAGCAAAGCTTTCTCCCCTGCAGCATCTATTTTTTAATAGGAGGGTTTATATACTACCTTTAGAAAGTTAACTCTCTCACAATTCATTAAATCCTACCAAACCTACATACACATCATCTATGAAATAGATTATAGCTATATTATAAATCACAAATCATCATGTTCCTGCTCCTAATGATATAACACAAGAGTAGATGGGATAGTCATATTGATTTTTTTCTCTTGACTTTCTGGGTACAACATGAGCTGGAATTATTCAAATGAACCCTTACTTGATTAGTCTTCCTTAGTTCTTAGGCCAATGCTGAGTAGGACAAAAGGAAATTTGTAGCCTCTGTTCAACCAGAGGATATGGCCTAGAATTAGTCTTTCTTCAATGAAACCAACATCTTGGGGAAGGAGTTTCCCATTTAGCTTTGCACTTATCATCATACCCTCTCTTACCCTTCTTCCCTCCCCTTCCTTTCATCACCAACAGAGTGGACATATCTATATGATTTTTTTCCTTCATTTTTTTTACCTGATCCTTCAATATGCTAGAAACAGAACCTTGTCTTAAAATTTCATAACCAGAAAAAGAAAAAAAACTATAACTGCCAGAAGTTGAGTCCTATTTCCCATTACCCAGTGCCTGATTAGGGTTGTACTTAAAAAAACACCACTGACTTGAATATTAGCTCATATCCAAAAACCAATTAATACCAGCTGATAAATACATTTTTCATGTACTCAAACCTGCTTAGACCAGGCCCCAACTTTCATCCCCTTGGAAACTGCTCACTATCATAATAACAGCATATCCTTAAGCCATCCAGTGATAGTGGGGCAGTGATAGTTTTTAGATACTGCACAAACTCAATGTCCTCTCCCCCCCTCCACAATGCTCATATTACTGAGGACTCAACATATCTTTGAACACACTCAAATGTTGATAATATCTAAAGAAATATTTTATTTTACATTGTATACCCAAAAGAATATAGAATTAATGCACACAAAAAAAGATAAGAATAGTCACACTGGTGCAAAATATGTTTACTGACACTGACTAGCAAAAACAAGACTCAGTTGTTATTCATCCTTTTCAAACACACTGCTTAAGTTAAGCAAATTTCAACTAGTTCTGTAGCATTAGTCAGACCTTCAAGCTTAAAATTTTGCATTGTTTAATATTTTCCATTACCGTGAAGGTAAACATAGTCATTAATCCAAAATCTTGGCAACAGCAATGTTTTGTGTGTTACCACCAAGACTGTGGTAAATACATGAGTGCATAGGAAATTTTGATGTACAATGTTTGGGAGAATGGATAAATAATGTTCTTGAAACAAAGTTGAGTGGATGTTTATTCTGTAAATCACCACAACCATTTAAATAAGAAGCTTAGAATGATGTTAAAATATTTTTGAAATAGTCCAAAGTATCTTCAAATAAAATTCAAATTTATTTTCCAGCAATCATAAGAATCAAATAAACTTCTCCAGTAAAACAGTATTTTCTCCCCCAAAGAAAATGAAGTAATATTATAGAGACATTTTTTAAGAGGGACATATTTGAAAGTAAGCCGAATATCTAAGCCAATACTTGTTTTTAAAAGTAAGAGAAACAAACAAACAAAAAAAAAGTAAGTAATTTGGGTGCCTTCTTATAAAGCTTTTAAATGGCATGTACTTTAGAAGAAAAAGTAAAACCTAGTAATATATAATTCCATTTACTGAATTTTCTATTACTGACACTTTAAAATATATGTTTGAGGAATTTATATATTTCATGATGTTGAGTTATAAAAGATATGTCATATCTGTGCTTCATATCTTTTCTTGTCACTGTATAAAATTTTATCCAGGATGACCACTAAAGTGAGCAATTGGATGGTTGCCTAACAAACACAGAAAAAAAGAAATAATTCCAGGATAACTATTTAATATGTCAGGTTGTCTGGGTCCATAAACTGAGGAATGAGAAAGGGTTCCCAGTGCTAATTCCAAACAAAATGTTGAAAACTTTTGGGAATCTCCTTAATGGAATCTTATATGGCTAATTTCCCTCTGATGGGACTGAATTGGCACATATACGACCAAAATTGTTCAGTGAGAGACAAAGCATTTTCCCAAACCATGTCTTTCTCCATTTTTAATTTGTTTATAAATTTTAGAGGTAGAACAGAGAGCCAATTCTGTAGAATACGATGGAGAAATTGTGGCTTTAGCCTGAGTCATCTAAGTTTCCTGGCTTTTTTATATAATTTAGATTATATTTTTCCATTGTGGAGGATAATGAATTTTGGGGAAATTCTTAAAAATATTCATTCAGGATAAGTTGTATTATGTGGAAAAGACTTAAAGAAATAGAACTTGATATAATTTTTATATAAGATTCATATGGTTCCTTAAAAAACAATGTATATAAGAAGTGGCCATCATAAAGCCATGCTTCCCAATCAACTGAAAATCTACAAAATGCTAGTGATTGAATACCAAGAACAAAGAGAAAGGAATAATAAAGGACAATTTACCCCCTTTCCTCATTGACTGATAATCTGGATTTCTGTGTTTGTAGCTGGAGCTCAAGGAGATGGTATTAGACTGTGAGACCACATGTAAATAATTTCTTCATTCTGATGTCCTCCTGGTCTTATAAAATAAGGATTGTGTCCATGTGGTTTCTAAAATCCCTTCCTGTGTAACACTGAGTTATCATGGTATAGTCCTGTGGTCTCCATTGGAAATATAATCCCTATAAAATTAGCAGAAGCAAGTAAGATTGATTTTTCAAGTATGTAGGAGATTAACACTTTAAAAGGATTAATTCTGGCAATATTTTGCCAGAATTAATACATACTAACAGGAGAAGTAACAGATATAAAGGAAGAATCAAATGCCCAGACAAAGCTACTAGAACATGGAGAATAGAAAGCATAGAAAGAGCTATTTACTGCAATGTGAATCTTGACTACAGGGACGGAGAGCTTATCATGTCAAGAAACATGAAATATAGGACATATGAGAATAAGATATAAACTGGTATGGGTACCAAACGTTAAAAAAATATTATTTTGAACCCAGACCATTCCAGCACAACAGCCAAGTGCTCAGAATTGAGAATCAATATCTAGAATGTTCAGGGAAGAATATTAAATATATGTACTACACAAGAGTAGCATTCATATAAAAAGAAAGGAAAAAGACATTTTGACATCTACAAGAATTTCTTTAAAATGTAGTATCTCTACAAAAGTCTATAGATGCTATCCAGCCAAATAAATAAAAAATCAAAACTCAACACACATGAATCAATAGGTCAAAGAACAAAATGACTAGGAGGGAGTTCTGAATCCAGGTAAATATATCATTAAATCCTAATAATACATCAATTGGCTGCAAAAGAGAATGGAAGTACTTTAAGTTTAGAAATAAAAACCAATACAATAAAAAATCATAGAGAAGCAAAAATACCATAAAACATGAAAAATATTGGAAGACTTGGCCAGATGGGAAAGGGTATAATAGTTCTTCATGTTTCACACAAAGGAATCAAAGGATATTGTTTGATTTCTGAGGATGATAACCAAAAATGAAAGTTTATACAATACAATCTGAAGATATAGATGTAATTACTCTTAGAAAAAACAGTGAATAGATGATACTCCTTCTAAATTAGCAAAGATACAAAAGAAAGAATAACAAAAACAATGAAAATAAAAGCTATATGTATTATAAAAAAATGTTTTAGGCTTAAAATGCCTGAAGCAAAACAAAATATCTAAGGCAGTAATCCTGAAACCTTTTAAAGGGAATAAAACAAGCTGTAAATGAATAATAATCAGATCAACTTTATATTTTTCATCAATAAAACTAGATGCCAAAAAATAAGACACCTTGGAAATCTGAAGAAAAATAATTTTTAATCTAGAATCCTATATTTTTGTAGAAGATGATACAATTACTGAAAAATATTCACTCCCTCCTGGTAATAGGATTATACATCTTTGTCAATTGACCTGTGATTTGCCTGTGCATATGCTGCCATGGTGCTGACAACAGATTTTGACCAAGTGACATGCTTTGGCAATTGGGATGTGAATGGACGTGGTATTTGAGAGATCTGAGTTGGACACCTTAAATGGTGTTCCGTGATTTGGTTTGACATGACCCTGCATCCCTGCCTTCGGCTCTGACAATGTGCATCCCAGGCAGGGCCTGTTCTGTCAGCATGGGACTGGAGATGAGAAGAAATGGACCCATGCTGAGCTCCTGAGCCACACAGAGCCCTGCTGAGTCAAACAGAGCTGAAGCTGATCCACAGCCCTCATGCAATATGAGCCAGAAATAAATACGTGCTATTGTAAATCACTGAGATTTGGGAACTGTTTATTACCATAGCAAAACTGAAAATACAGCCACAAAAAGGCTTTTACCCCTTGAGGAGGAAATTTATTGTATTCTCAATATTCGTTCTCTACCTAAAGAGATTTTCATTTAGGAATTACTCCTTCTCTAAGATGCATTCAAATAATTTGGATGATTCTATGCATGATTCCTATCTCCATGAGGGGGGATAAGCCTGTCATGAAGCACTCAACCTATCCCTCCTGTTTGGCCAAGTTGATTGAATCAGAAATGTGTACTTGACCACTTCAGTAATGACAAGCATGTTCTGTAGCGTTCTGGTAGCATGGTATGGTTACTGATGTAGATAAAACATAATGTCATGGTAGCGTTCTGTAATGGTATGGTTACTGATGTAGATAAAAGCTTTCTCTGGACTTAAGCTTAGACAGATATAAGTCCAGATATTTCAAGAGCCTTTATGAAAAGGTAGACTGTTTTAAAGAAGACAAATATGAAAATAAAATTAAGACATGGAGAGAGACTGAGCTGTGATGACATTATTAAGACCTCAAATACAACTACTGTATTCCTGCAAGTTTGCTAAACCAGTAATCTCCTTCTTTGATTTAGTCAGTTTAAGTTAGATTATTTTTCTTCATAACCAAAACAATGTGTATTACCAGAGGCTCCCATTCACCTTTTCTTTTTAATTTGGTGAATCACTCAAGTAAGTGAATCAAGAAAGAGAAAGATCTTGAGTTCAAGAAACAGCAGAAAACCCAATGAAACAGTGATACGTAGGGAAACAGATGTGCATTTTGTAAGGTAACTGGTCACATGATTGGAAAAATAATTGCCTTCAACTATGTTCCAAAAAGGATTTATTTAAAAATGTATCTCAGACAACAGAAAAAATCACTAAGAAACTAGAAGAGTGAATCATTTGTTTTATTTATTTATTTATTTATTTATTTATTTATTTATTTATTTATTGTTTTCCCAGTAAGAGAAAAGAAAGACAGTCAGAAATACCCAACCCTACTACAAATAACTATACAGGAAAGTTTGAGGCTACCAATTGTAATTGATGCAAACTAGAAAGCCCATTATTTGAGAAGTTGATGGAATACAGGATGGTGGAATCCATCTGTCTATTTTGGCAGAAGCTAAGTGTGTTATCAATATTAACACAATTTTAAGGTAAAATTGACAGATGTCTAGAAATGGAAAACTTGTCCATTAAGTACCTAAATACTATAAAAAGGTAAGAACTTGAGAAATAGGAGTTTAAGTATCTTACATTACAGCTTTCATTAATTGAAAGGTTTTTAATTTTCAGAATTTGTGTGTTTTACACATTAGCTAAATTCTCAATACCATGACAAAGAATGAATAGATAAGATCATAAAGACAAGGTAAGTGAATAAAAATAAAACAATATCTAAATCTATCATCTGCAGGTGGGGAGGCACCTTCAGAGAGGTAGACTGTAAAATAAAATCATAAAATGATTGTTTTTTAAAATAAGGCCTGAGAATTCAAAGGGTTAGGAAGGACGGGGAAATTTGCTTTTCGTCCTACATAGTTTTCTACAAACATATACACCTGGATTTCCCATACACTTTTGTGTATTATTTTCTCTGTTAGTAAGTAACACAGTGAAACTCAGCATTTAAAAAAAAAGAAAGAAAAGATTTAATTAAACTGAAATAAAATTTTGAACAGCATGCTATATGCAAGAATTCATACTGGAAAGCAACCTACCTAACATGAAAATACATAAGAGCAAAAAATCATAACTTGAACACTGAAAATTTATTAATAAGAAAACAAACATTCAATGAAAAGAATAGACAAATGATTTGAAGAGATGTTTTGCCAGAAATGTACAGATGATAAGTAAGCACATGAAAAAATGCTCAACATCAGTAGTCATTAGAGAAATTCAAATTAAAGCCACAGTGAGATACCACTACATATCTATCAGAAAGTCTTAAGGACTTACCACAGCAAATGTGGGAGATACTGTGTAGTAGCTGGAACACTTACACCCTTCTGATAAGAATGCAAAATGTTGTAAACATCTTGAAAACAGTTTGACAGTTTCTTAAAAAGTTAAAGACATACCTGGCCACCGGGGTGACTCAGTCAGTTAAGTGACTGACTCTTGGTTTCATCTCATGGGGCATGATTTCATGGGTCCTGAGATTGAGCCAGGCCACAGGCTCTGCACTCAGCAGGGAGTCTGCTTGAAGATTCTCTCCTGCTGCCCCTCCCCCAACTCTCTGTCTCTTTCAAATATCCCCCAACTCTCTCTCTCTTTCAAATAAAGAAATAAATCTTTAAAAAAAAAAGGTTAAATATACACTTGCCATATATCTAGCTATTCCACTCTTAAATATTTACCCAAGTGGGGATTTGGGGGAAGCATATGACCACACCAATGACTTTCATAATAATATGCTTACAATTTTCAGCTTTATATGTAGTAGTCAAAAACTGGAAACACGACTTCCAGAATAACAGTCTGAGGAGCTCCTTGAATCTGCTCTTCAGTGAAATAGCCATAACAGTAAAAATTTTTCTAAAAAGAGGTATTTTAAAAAAATTATTTAGTTATTTGAGAAAGAGAGCATAAAAGAGAGCAGAGAGCACAAGCCTGGGAGTTCCAGAGAGAGGAAGAAGTTGACTCCCCATTGAGCAGGAAGCCCTATCTCAGGACCTGGAGATCATAACCTGAGCTGAAGGCAGATGCTTCACCAACTGAGTCACCTAGGTGTTCCAAAAAAGACATATTTAGAAAATGTTGCTACAGCCAATTTCAGAGAAGTTACTGCCTCTCTTTTGGGATTTATTTTCATGGTTTCAGATCTCACATTAAGGTATTTAATTCACTATGAATCTATTTTTGTGTATGGTATACGAAACCAGAGGAGAGGCCGGTGGAGAGATGGGTGAAATAGGTGAAGTAGATTAAGCATACACTTATGATGAACACTGAGTAATATATGCAATTTTTGAATCACTATATTATACACCTGAAATTAATATAACATTGTATGTTAAGTATACTAGAATTTAAATAAACAAGTAGATAGATAATAGATAAATAGGGATAAAACAGAATAACAAAATTATTTTAAAAAACAGAAACAAAAAATGAACCCAGTCCTTTGAAGTCACTGGAAACTGCCCTAAGGATATATAGCAAGTAGATAAATATTTATTTAATAAAACCTACTAAATGCTAATAAGAACAACAAATGCATATGACAAGTGACCTACAACCTCCTCCCTCTCCCCCCTCCCTCTCCCAAGCACAACATGACAGAAGCTCCACTCTAGTCAAATGTGGCCAAGATGGTGGAGCTTTATCTTGCCCCAGATCTGTATAAGATACTCTAGTATCTCCCCAGAACAAGAAGACTGTAAACATTTTTCACTACCCCAAGTTTTGTCTTGCAGAGGCTAAATTCCAAACAAATCCAGTGAAGAGGTAGAGGGCTCCCTTTCTCCATTCAGCTCTCACTCAGTGGGTGGAGGCTTTACCTAGGCAAGGCTGACTGAGAATAGCAGGGCCTCATGTAGTAACAAATAAAGTTTTTGCCCCACCTTATTCATACGGCAGAAGTTCCATGCTTGTCAGCCAAGAAAACCAGAGACTACCCTCCTCACCCAGCACTTGGCTCATAAAGCAAAGGAGTCACTTCTTCACTGTCCTTTCTCCCTTTCTTTTGGAAATGACTGAAATTTTGCCCATGGGGAGAGGTAGGCAAAAAGACCAGAAAGCTTCAAAATGTCCTCAGGTGGACAAACTTTATTGGGAGCGGAGTGTGGGAAGTTTCAAGCCTAAAATGTCACTCTAGAAAACAATGGGAGTTTGGAGGGCAAGCAACTAAGAGGCTGGTAGCTCTCAGAGCTTATTAGAAGAAATCCAGGGGAAGAAATGGCTAAAAATATCCCTGCTAGTTTCAGAACAAACCTCAAAGACCATCTTCAGAAATTACCAACCCCCAAACCTTGCAAAGGGGCCTGTTAATTGGATCAGACTGTGGAGCAAGTTCTATCCCAGGGCATAACCAAAAGCAATAGAGCAATCAGCCAGCAAGTGGTGGAGCCTAACAGCTGGGTGTAATACTTAGCAAGGCAGACAGCTTAACAGAAAGAACAGAAGAGTCAAAGAGAGCTCTGTTGAAAAACTGTCATTCGTGGATGATTGGACATATATCTATGCCCTGCAACCTCTGAGAAGTGATATCAGAGTTTTCACGCTGTAGGGAACAGACTTCACAAAAATAGTCCATCCAAATCACTAACCAAATAAACAAACAAACAATAGCAAGAAAGTCCTGAACAGGGAGGATGAGCACCCAGAGTCCAGATATTATCTAAATGGTCAGCTATTAATAAAATATTATGAGGCATACCAAGAAACAGGAAAGTGTGATCCATACCAAAAAACAAAAAACAAACAAACAAACAAAAAAAAACAGCAAGTAACAGAAACAGTCTATGAGAGGGCCAGGTGTCTACTTAAGCAGACAAAATCATCAAAGAAACTTTTATAAATATGTTTAAAAAACTAAAGGAAACTATGCTTTAAGAAATAAAAGGAGGAGTTCGACTGGTTGACAATGAGAGGGGCTCCATGGATTTACTTCTCAGTGAAACTAGTGAAGATTATGAAAGAACAGTCATTTATTGTGATTACATTGAATGACAAATGCCAGACAAAATTATGTACTGTAACAGTTTATTTGTATAAAACTCTAGAAAATATAAAGTAGGAATGCCTGGGTGGCTCAGTGGTTGAGCCTTTGGCTCAGGGCATGATCCCAGAATCTGGGATCAAGTCCTGCATTGGGGTCCTTGCAGGGAGCCTGCTTCTCTCTCTGCCTGTGTCTCTGCCTCTCCCTCTCTCTCTCTCCATATCTCTCATAAATAAATGAATAAAATCTTAAAAAAAAAAAAAAAGAAAATGTAAAGTATTCTATAGTGACAAAAGGCCAATCAATGGTTGCCTGGCTATGCCAGGGCTCTGAGGGAGGGTAACAGGTGTGATGAAGTAATGACGGGATCACAGAGAAACTTTTTGGGGTAATATGTAAATTATTTTGATGATGGTGATCCCTTTATAAGTGTATACATATATTGAAATGTATCAAAATTTACACCTTAAATATGTAGTTTTTATGCAAATCCTTAATAAAGTCCTCTTAAAAAGTTGGGCAAAAACATAATAGGGAAAAGCTAACAAACGAATATAGGGGGTCACAATTCAATAATTATATCATAAGAGCATTTAACTCAGGAGATGTCTTTAAAATCTACCCTCCTATAATATGTACTCCATTATTGCACTGCAAGAATTGTTGATAAAAAACAACAAAAACAAATAAACAAAAACACCTTATAAAGGATTAACACTAAAGCACAGAATTAGAAACATTTTGAGGTTCTCGACCCATCCTTATACTCCTTTGCAATTTGAGGGTTGTTCTAAATGCAGAATGGTTTGATTACTCCAACATCTGCAGATGTTTAATAGTTTCTTCCTTTCTCAGACTAGTGTTTATCAAACTGCATAAGAATTATGTGCTTATTTTATATACAAAATAAAATCGTGTACACAGGAAATATGACCAATTTAGGAGGGTTTCAAGTGTAACTAGGGTAAGGTGTGAACTCTTTGCCTTACAAGCATGAATGCAATCAAAATCAAAGCCAAAGACATTAAATTAGACAAAGAGTTACTTTATTGTAATGGGAATATAATCAGAATGATAAGACTGTAGTGAAGAACCATTATTCCCTCAAAAAGTTATTCAAATATATGGAAAATAATAGCGAGAAATACAAAGAAGTAGCAGAAAAATATAGTAGAAATTTGAGACTTTCTCTGTCCTTCCAGGTAATTTACATCTTAAGGAGTGGTCAGATCAATTCAAATGTGCACTAAGGAAAATATGTGATATAAAAAAAAAGAAAGAAAAGAAATTATATAAACTCTATTTTCAAAAGGCTGATTTTTGTTTGTAGTACATTTAGTTATATAAAATATTTTTTGTTTATTAGTCATTTAAGAAGTGTAATTTGATATTATGAAACTTGATTTTGAGATATGTTTGGCTCTTCTCTGGAGACTGCCATTTGTATTAATTTATTAGCATTTGTATTTGCAATCCTTAGCACTGGGGTTGGGAATGCAGATGGCATCAGACTATAACTACTGCTGTCTAACAAACCCTTCTAAACCTCAGTCATATACCCCCCTAAAAAATGGTACTTCATAATTTTTCTGTAATGGGTATATGGGCTGGCAGTTCTGATGTTTCACCTAGACCCATGTATGCAGCTTCATTCAGGTGGAGGGTTAGCTGGGACTAGAATACGTAGGAAGGCCTTACTTTTCAGGCAGTCATTGCTGACTTTTAGATGAGGTACTTTAGCTTTTCTGCATGTAGCCTTCCATCCTACAGTATTGACTAGCTTCTGTTATGCAAATCCTTAATAAAGTCCTCTTAAAAAGTTGGGCAAAAACACAATAGGGAAAAGTAACAAACTGTTAGCTGTTTGAGCTGTTCTCAGGGCAGCTCAAAGTGGCCACTAAAACACTCTCAAAGTCCAGGCTTAAGAATTACTTTCTGTTGGTCAAAGCAAGTCACAAGGTTAGCCCACGTTCAAGTGCATGAAACCAGGAAGAAAGGAGGCCCTCAAGATTCTTAGAAACTCTTTTGGCAAACAGAGACAGAAAATGAGACACTGATTTAAATCTCTCAGAGGACATTTTTAAAAATATTTTATTTATTCATTCATGAGAGACACACAGAGAGAGGCAGAGACATGGGCAGAGGGAGAAGTAGGCTCCCTGCAGGGAGTCCGATGTGGGACTCAATTCCAGGACCAGGATCATACCCTGAGCTGAAGGCAAATGCTCAGCTGCTGAGCCACCCAGGCATCCCTCTCAGAGGACTTAACAAAGAAATCATATTGCTACAGCCTTGAATAGATCTTTGTGTCCTGGGCTCATTTTATGCTGAAGACTTTTTACTGCTAATCAGAATGATACTTCTAACACAAAATGCTCTGGACCTCCTATGTTTTTTTAAATTCTAATTGCAAATCATTTCCTTCTTTAATTCATCTTTTCTTCCAATACCTTATTAATACCTCAGCTAAATGAAACCAATCTGCCCTCTCAATATTCTCCCTGTGAATATCCTTAATCCATTCCTGTTTGTTACATGTATTTTCCTCTTCCAATACTTGTGTTAATTGTTCCACTGCTACATCACATTGACTATCCTTTCTCTAACCTCCAACTATCCCTTTGCCATTTTCTCTGTCTTTGCTTATAGATTTCTCAAAACTTTTCCGAGTTGTACCTGCCACCCAGGTTTCAAAGCCAACAATTATTTTAAGGTTATATTATAGTAGCTCCCAATTTTAATATGGGTTTCTGTAGTTGTTAAGTATTGGTACAAAACAAACCACACTGTGACATTGTGGCTTAAACTGCAAATATTTATCATTTCCCCTCATCCTGTAGGTTGGCAGGTGATTCCCCTTTTATTTTACTTGGCTACTCTCAGTGACTGCTGGAGGACAAACTGGGCTATTTGGGAAGGAAAATGAGTTTTCTTGTACCCTTCTGGGTTCTTGCCGAGGACCTGGTGATAAAAGAGATGAAGAAGATCAGCAAGAAAAAAATAAACAGAAGTTTATTAATATGTGTGCCTCATATATGATGAAAGATAACAGAGAAAAATGAGTAATTCAAAGAAGTGGTTTGGAGTTCAGGCTTAAATATGGGGAGAAGAGACACAGACCTGTTAGGAGAGAGTAAATAAATGGCTATGAATGGATCCTTAAGAGAATAGATGAGAGACATGATAGCTTGTGACAGTTTTGTCTGGGTGCAGTGTCTTTTTTCCTATAATAAGATATCATCTTTCTTGGTTGGTAAAACTCTCAGGGAGGGAATTTATGACAATTGATCTTTTGGAGGATCTGTCTTTAGGTGAATAAGAGGAGTTCATACAAAGCCTCTCTCTGTGTTTGCTGTTTTTCAATGCCCATACTTCAAAATAATCAATATGCTATAGTGGCGTGTTTGAGGACAGCATATTTCCTACCCTTAGTCATAAGGTACCATATAGCCTCACTCACCTATCTGAAAGTTGGTGCTATGTCCCTTTTGTGACAACACAGTTCTCTGGGCTGTCTCTTACCTTTCAGTGAGCCAGACCACCTTTCTTATATAATGGTCTTAGAGTAACAATTTAAGAGTAAAGGCAAATACTGGAAAGCCTCTTGAGGCCATAGCTTCTGAATTCATACAACAGAATTTCCAGTAAA
The DNA here is from genome assembly GCF_018345385.1 of Vulpes lagopus. Lineage (NCBI taxonomy): Eukaryota > Metazoa > Chordata > Mammalia > Carnivora > Canidae > Vulpes > Vulpes lagopus. Next base: position 32,897,060 of record NC_054846.1, read on the forward strand.
TTTTTTTTTATTTAAAGGATGTCACAAAGCCAGCCAAGATTCAAGGTACGAAGAATTAAACTTCATCTCTTCATGCCAGTTGCTATAAAGAATTGGGGGCCTTATTTACTAGATACCAAAGATTAATAAAGTCACAAAGATGTCTGGAAACATTGCATTCTTACTGATACTGATTTAAAAATACAAATACTAAGAGAAAGAATAATCACAATTTTTATCTCTAGCTTTTACAGAAATAAAAATAAATAGCAAACTTCTGAAGAAGAAAGCAGCTAGTCCCTCACATAAGCTATATTTTTATTTTTTTCTGTTAATGACTTGACTCAATATTTTGGTTTTAATTTTCTTGAACAACTTAGGTGTTCCAAAGATGGGAACTATCATAAGAAAAGTTTCCTGGCACGGAGAATTCTACTTTTCATAATAAAACCAGGGAAGAACAAAAACCACAGATTCCTTTAGTACTGCTGAAGCACAGTATGATTGAAGGTGTCACAAAAATTATTTGGTCTATATACATGTAATTAAATATACACAGAGAGATTTAAAATCAATTTAGCATTCTATTATATTCAATGTTGGAAAGTAGTCTCCCATCTCCTCTGAATATAATCATCATTTTTACATATTTTATCTTAGAGTAAACTTTTTTCTTTCAATTTGGCTTTGTTTACTCAATACTATCCTTGTGAAGTTTATACACATTGACATGGGTAGCATTGGTTAATTTTGTGTTTTAATTAAAGTGTCCCATCTTGCATAATATATTTCAGATGACTTATACATTTTTGTATTGATAGCATTTCAAAATGTGCTATTATGATAGACCCTGTTATAAATACTTTGTTTATATCTCCTTGCAAAATGTTGTTCATGGAGTGGAAGTGCTGAGTTGTGGGATAGGAACATATTCAAGTATCCTAGATATTGCCAAATTCTTCTCTCAATGATTGTGACACATTACATTCCTACCCACCCAAAGTGTACAGCTTTTCCAGAAGGTCCACATAATCTCCCAATACTTGAAATTACTGGGTATTTTGATTTTTTTAAATTTAAATGTATGAAGTAATGTCTCAGAGTTTTTAATGGGAATTTTCCTTTTAACCCTTGGTCTTGGGTTGTTTGCCTTTTTCTATTGATTTATAAGTCTTTATATAGACTGCTTTGCCAATTCATTGTCAGTCATGTATGCTACATTAGTCTCTTAGGCTGTGACTTGAATTTTAACATCAGCCTTAAGTAATTCTAAGCAGGTGGCCTATGGTTCAAACTTTGAGAAAAAATATTCATAGCTTGGAGTGAAAGATAATGTCCTTAAAATGCTAAGATTCATCTGGAAATTAATCAACAGAGGTGTGATATGAATTTCTCCTCTGTGATCCAATCATCCTTATAAAAGTATATGTATGATATAGTAACAATAAATGATGAATTGACTTATTAGTAATGTTACATCTTGATGGGCATGATACTCCTACACCCAGTCAGTAATATTTGTCTAGACATTGAAAAGTCTTCACTATTTTCAAGGTATTCTTTTTTTTTTTAAGATTTTATTTATTTATTCATGAGAGACACAGAGAGAGAGAGAGAAGCAGAGACCCAGACAGAGGGAGAAGCAGGCTCTGTGCAGGGAGCCCGATGTGGGACTCGATCCCGGGTCTCCAGGATCACGCCCTGGGCCGAAGGCAGGGGCTAAACCACTGAGCCACCCAGGGATCCCTCAAGGTATTCTTAATGTAAATAAGGAGTATTGATTTAAAATCATTCATTTATTGACCAATCATTGATCCAGACTTCGGCATGCCTGGCACTGTACTCATCACTCAGGATAAAGAATGAAGAGTATATTCAACTTGCTCACTAGCAACTTTTAGTCTGGAAGAAAAAAACCCTAAAATATGAATACTTTGAGTATAGTTTGTGTAATGGAAATGTTGTTACTGAAGACATAATAGGATCACTTATGTAAAGTTACAAGGTCAACTAATGTTAACGGGAGATGGTACCTAAATTGAACCTTAAAGACTAATGTGACCTTAATTGGGCAAGTGTTTCAAAATCACCCTAATTATCTCAATCTCTTGTGACCATTTTACAAATATAAGATTTATAAGTATCACTAAGGATCTATTGAGTCCATATCCTAGAGGTTGGGGACCTGGAATATGTAGTTTTGAAACCTCCCAGGTGATTTTAAAAATCGCCTATTTGTTGGAACTATTAAGTTAGGCAAATGAGAGGTAAAAGCAATTCTTAGCATAGAAAGAGAATAAGGAAGATATGAAAGGGATTAACCTGAGCATGACTTGAGGATTCCAAGTAGATCAGGATGGCTGTTGTGAAGAGTGCGAGGGGAACATGGTAGAAGAAAAGCCTAAAAGCTAAGCAGAAACCAAATGGATAATGCAATTAGTAAAGAAGATGATATATAATAGATGTTCACTAAGTGATGGATAAATCAATAAATAGATGAGTCATTATGACTTTATATGCCTTGGTTAGAGTTACATGTTTATCTTGAAGTTTATGAGGGACCAATGATAGACTTAAAGGAGGGTAGTGGAAATCAACATTAAATTAACGCAAATGAAATATTGTAAAATGACCAAAAAAAAAAAAAAAGCCCACATTTTGTTTTAGTTTCTTGAAGAGTCTCCGGAGCTATGACCAACATTCATAAGTGATGGTTTTCCTAATTTTTATTGATCTTCTATTGAGAGTACTTAGACTTAGTACAACTGCTTATCAAATTTCATTAAACCCATTGACAGTAGAAACAATTCAAACCTGACACAGAAAGGACTAACTGTCCTATTTCCCACCTATTATGAGAAATATGACATGCACCACTGGGGGAAAATAATTATCATAATTTTCTGTCATTGTAATGAATAATTTAAACATATAAATGATACTCTGAATATTTTATTTTATAATGCACCGTATCATTTCTTTTAGTTTGGACAGCATGCCTTTTTCCCTCCAAATTCAGTTTCTGAAATGCTGTACCTTGGAAGACCACTTAGCTGATTACAAAAGTAGAAAAAAAAATCCTCCTAGCCCTCCACGAACAGTAGGTAGAAAAAGAAAATAGGAAGGAAAAATAGAGGAAGATAAAGATGAGATGACAAGTGGGAACTACAGTCACCATGAACTTTAATTAATGCACTTTTCAATGTGCCACCAGGGCTCTGGTATAAAGAAGTAGCTTAGAGGCCAAGGTATGTGATTTAGTCATTTGGAGTGACTCCCCTCCCTTGGGATGGATGCCACTTTAATGATAAATCACTTTAAGTATTTCTGAGAAAGCAGCCTCAGAGAGCAGATGCCTGGGAGGAGTATGACATTCACTCAGGACCCAAGTAAGTGAAGGACTAGGGGAATTTGTTCCTGCAAACCAAACAGGTTTGAACCTAGAACAGAAGACCCTGTCATCAACAACTCTTTATCTTCAAGCTAGCTGTTACCTGGAAAATAGGAGTTACCATTAGTATTAACTCTATTTTTAAGATGAATCTCAGACTTCCTATTGCAGCATAAAAGGTCTTTCTCAATCTGCCTTCAGACCCTCTTCTTCAGATGGCTCCTCATCTTTTGCATCTATTCTTGTAAAGCTTTACTACATGCTCAGTTACAACACATGATCTGCCTCTAATTGCTATGTCTTTTTATATGTTCTTCCTTTGCTTGGCAGCATTTTTTAAAGTTCTCTTTTATCCTGGGATAACAGTTACTTGTTTTTCCAATTTATCTATCTTTATTTACACCACAATGAGTTATAGGCTTTTCTGCATGTTCTCATAATACTCAGTGCTCTTTGCAGATCAATTTATTCAACTTATTTGATTGAAGAGCTCAAAAACAAAGATACTCCACTTTATTCTAAACTTGGGATTATCAGTTTAACACGTTTAGGGGATGGGTGGAGGATACAACTAGCAGAGGACCAGATAGAAGAAATAGAGAATGGCAAAGTTATGGATTTAGATGCGGCATGTCCTCCACAAAAGAACCTTATTTTTTTGGTTAAGGTTTTACTTATTTATGGGAGAAAGAGCAAGGGGAGGAACAGAAGGAGAGGGGCAAGCAGACTCCACACTGAGCATGGAACCTGATGTGGGGCTTGAGCTCACAACCCTGAGATCATGATCTGAGCCAAAACCAAGAGCTGGGTGCTTAACCATCTGAGCCACCCAGGCCCTCCCACAAAAGAACTTTAATACTCTGCTTTTTTTTTTTATAGCTTTCCTTGATAAACAGAATACAAACAGAAGTCAAATGTAGTTTGTTTTACAGCTACTACTTTCTTGAAATCACTATCATATTTTTCTTTTTTTCATTTTATGACATAAAGCTGGCACAAAAGTGGAATTCATAAACGTGAACCAATAAAAAATGACTCAGTGTATGGATGCGATTATTTCTGATCTTTAAGAGTCCCAACTTTCTTGGTTCTACGTATAGACACAGCAGTTAGTTGATAAACTGGGAAGCACCACAGAGAAATAAAAGTACGTGAGAATGATGTTTAAATATTTAGTATCGGGGGATCCCTGGATGGCTCAGTGGTTTAGCACCTGCCTTTGGCCCAGGGCATGATCTTGGAGTCCCAGGATCGAGTCTCACATCAGGCTCCTTGCATGGAGCCTGCTTCTCCCTCTGCCTCTCTCTCTCTCTCTCTCATGAATAAATAAATTTAAAAAAATAAAAATAAATAAATAAATAAATAAATAAATAAATAAATAAATAAATATTTAGTATCAAATAGACACAGGGTTAGGACCTCGAATATTACAAGTTACAAAACTTGAGGTTCTTAATAAGAACTGGTATTTAAAGAAAGAAAAAAAAGAACTGGTCTTTTTAAAATACTAAGTTCTAGCCCTAAAAAATAGCACAAGACAGGATTTCTAGCAATGAAATAATTAGCATTTGTTAAGATAGATTCCTTGTCTTTATTTACTTATGAAATTATGATTTTTAAAAATAATCCTAGCAACATCAGGATACTTTTCATACTTCATATCTCGTATTCTCAAAAGTCAGCATTTTGGAAAGAAGAGTCACTTGGGTGTTGACTTTTTATCCAACTCCTCTGTATCCAACTTTATTCTGAAGATACTTTATAATTATGGCAAACAACATTGTAACTAAAAATTTTAAAAAGCATTAAATTCTAACTGAATATGGTTGCCTGATGAAGATTCTGAGTTGAGCTCTGTTCTCATCATAAAGGACAATGAGCAAATATTAAAGAGGTATTAACTATATATTCCAAGAGTAAATAAATAAATGAATAAATAAATACAAGGACTATCTATGAGGTCAACAAAAGTCAATGTTATTTAATGACGTCTTATAATAAATAAAATAATTTCAGATATGACCAGGAATCTGCACCCTACATTTTGAAAATATAGGGGCTAGATAAAAAACACTGATTTAGCATGACTAAATTAGGTTCCTGGACCCAATTCCAGTGTGTGTGTGTGCCTGTGTGTGGAGGCTTCCCCATATTGACCAGGAATTCTTGGACACTAGCTGGGTGCAATTCAAGTCATTGTGTCAGTATTTACCTGGAGATGGCATAAGATTCCACAGATGAAGGGTTCAGCCCTACAGGACTACACACTACTCCGACCCACTCAAGACACCAATCTCAAGTTCAGGTTGACACTTCTCACCAACTGGGTATAAATCAAAGGTTCCCATGACATCCTTGTCAGGTTTTAGTAGTTTGCTAGAGCAGTCCACAGAACTCAGAGAAACATCTTACTTACTAGATCACCATTTTATTATAAAAGGATATGACTCAGGAACAGTCAGATAGAAGAGATGCATAGGGAGAGATATGGAGAGAGTGAACAAAATTTCCATGCCCCCTCCAGGTGTGTCAGTCTCCCAGCATCTCCACAAGTCTACCAACTAGAAGCCCTCTGAACCTGGTCCTTTTGGGTTCTTACAGGGGCTTAATTGCATAGTCATGATTGGTTAAATCACTGAACATTGGCAATTGATTAAATTGTATCCTCTCCCAGGAGATATTGGATGGGACTAAATGTTCAAACCTTTTAATCATGGTTGGTTCCCTTAGCTACCAGCTCCTATCCTCCCTGCTTTCCAAAAGTTACCTCATTAACAAAAGACATTTTGATCACTTTCAACATTTAGGCTATCCAAGGGTTTGGGAAGCTGTGATCCAGGAACTGTGGTGAAGACCAAATATATATACGAGAAATACATTTTGGTCATCTAAATGACCATATATATATTTCTTATAAATCACAATATCTTAATGACATTTACCCTTTTGTAGTTTTATTATGTTGGCTCTTAGTTTCTCTTTTCTAAGAAAGGTGTCTCATTGCTTGGACAGTAAGAGTGACATAATGGGGGTTCAGGGCCCAGCAGCATCTGAGCTCCAAGGGTCCCAAACAGACCAGATTTGACCAACTCATTACTGATAGGTTCAAAAGGCAGGGATAAGTGGTGGTGAAACAAGAAAGGAATTTATTTCAGTGAGGCCAAGACCAGAAAGTAAGCAGACTAATGTCTCAAAATCTGTCTCCAAAGTGCTAAAAATACAAAGTTTGTATAAGGAAAATGTAGGACAAAAATCAGTAGGGTACTGCAAGGGGGTGGTAAGGTCAGGTGGATCATTGTCTTGGGAACAACCAGGCAGTGTGGAGGATGCTTTACCCACTTGGTCTTTAAGCAGGAAAAAACTTAATCAATTAGAAAGTACAGCCTGAGATCAAAGTACAGGGAGTTCAAGTTCTCTTTCATTGAGTCGTTATCTCCTTCTGAGGGTCCATGCACACACCAAAAACAGATAGGATTAATTAAGTACCTATGTCACTGATAAGAAAGGAGAAGGGCTCTAGCAGAGGATTTACACCTCCTTATATTCCCTTGATTGTTTCATAATTGGCTACAGTTTAGGGGATTGTTTGTTTGTTTATGTTTTAGAGAGGGGGAGAGAGAGAAAATCTTAAGCAGGCTCCATGCATCATGTGGAGACCGACAATGGACTCAATCCCATCACCCTGAGATTATGACTTGAGCCCAAATAAAGAGTTGGATTCTCAACTTAGCCACCCAGGTGCCCCATAACTTACTTTTAAAAAAAAAAAAACTATACAGGTGGTCTTCTTTAAGCAAACATTCTGCTGAAAGCACATTATGCATTTGCCTGTCCATCAGTCCATGATCACCTTAGCTGTTTCTAGAGCCAGGAAACTGAATTAATTCAAGGATTCCATGAAATACACAAAGCAGATCATAGTTTTACTGTGAGTAGTACTAACTAGCTCTCCTAGGATGAATGATTTATGAAGGTAATCAATTCCAAAGGAATGAGGTTGATTTACCCAGAATATACTTCCCTCAGACTACTTGTTTTCTTTTGGTTATTTGATGGCAGCTGGCTATTCATGTTTATTTTAACCAGGTTTCAAAGGTAAGAAAATGTGGGGAGGAGAATGGAGTAAATAGGATTAAGCTTGAAGAAAATCTGGATAGACATAAGTTCTTGTAAACCCCGGGAGTGAGAAATGCTGCCACCAAGATGCGACATTAATTTATTTGCTCACACGATTTGCTGTTAGCTGACAATAAAATCACCATAGCAGAACGTGACACACTCCTTCATTTCTAGATGTTTGATAGACTCAGAAGATTTGAACAGATTTTAGCTCTGCCATTTAGTCCTTATTCATATAGCCACCACATATGCATTGCTGTGATGACAGCAAACTCTTTATGTCATAGATTTTTTTTTCTTATACTGCTCTGTACACAATAGATTTTTAATAAAGATGTATCATTAGTAATGCAAAGCAGACTTCCAGGCAAGAGCATGAGTTTAGCTTCTGAACAGGATATTTCGATTCTTCCATCTCTGAATTCTCGCACTATTCTCACAAAATAAAAATTTTAGGATTTCCAAGTATATAAAGAAATATTTCATTTGATTGCTACAACTTACCATACCATTTTCAAAAGGCTTTGTGGTGTTTCCCTCAAGGTATTCCACTGACAAAATAAATATTTTTGTAGTACTCATTCTCAATTACCTGAAAATTTGGATAAAATTCAGGGAGAAGTTTCAAATTTGAAATAAAAATACAACCTAGTCTTATATAACAGGAAATTAGAGGCATAAAGACTTTTTAAATTATCTCTTAAATATAAGCCTATATCACTATTTCCTTTAAAAAACATGGTTTCTATAATTTTCTTGAAATACTCCCTCACTTTACTACCTATGGGATAGTTCTGTCTAAAGCAATATATTAGATAGAGTAGTTTCTACACATAAAGGTAAAATAACTTTATAAGTTGTCTAAGAAATCATACCAAAAATGCAATTCATCAAGACAGCTGACTGATAAAACAAATTTGATGCAAAAGTCTTTTTCTTGGGGGTCCTGGGAGGCTCAGCTGGTTGGGCATCTGATTTTTGATTTCAGCTCAGGTCATGATCTCAGGGTCCTGGGATGGAGCCTCACATTGGGCTCTGTGCTCAGGGAGGCATTTACTTGTCTCTCCCTCTGCTCCTCCCCTTGCTTGAATTCTCTCTCTATCTCTATCTAAAAAATATAAATAAAATCTTTTTTTAAAAAAAATATTTTTCTTCAAGTCTTTACTTTCAAATTTAGGAGATTTAGATCTCTTAAGGTCTGTACCACAGAAGTTCAAGAGAACTGAATGCTAAAATGTTAAGACCATAACTGGCAGTTCTATAATATAAATAACATGAAAAGAGCTCAAAACCTTATATTTATCCACAATAACTATCTTATCAGTTTATCCTTAAATCTCCATTCTTTCTTTTTAGTGTCATGTATCCTGTCTGGATGGATGGCAGAAACAAGCTAAATTCAGAGACTGAGATTAGTTTTTCAAAGTGTATCTTTATTCTCTCCTTATAGGCAGAAAGCATAGTCCAGTTACTCCTTGGATTGCACTTAGAAATTGTGTGTGTGTGTGTGTACAAATTCCACTACACAAGTATGCATCTCTCTGTTTTGTTGTTCCTAAGGAGAAACATTTCCTCTTTGGGATGTTTGCTTGGTAGGTACATATAGTATTTTCAGGACCCTTGGCTTCACTCATCTTTAAATTGTCTATCCTCAACTCTTGGGAAATGAAGGTTGGTGTGAGTACTCTTAGCTAAATAGGACAATATGTCAAAGCAAAATGATTTTTTGGCAGTAAATAATGACTAGGTAAGGTAAAACTAATGTGAGTGAAAAGTAATGTTATTTAAACCACTAGAAGAATTTTCACGTGCCTTTCGTGTTTTAATATGTGCTGAATAGATTCTTGATAAATGTATGCCCAAAGCCCTTCAGGAAGCTTTACCGCTTTCATTATCAAAAATACCAGTATAGGGATCCCTGGGTGGCGCAGCGGTTTAGCGCCTGCCTTTGGCCCAGGGCGCGATCCTGGAGACCCTGGATCGAATCCCACGTCGGGCTCCCGGTGCATGGAGCCTGCTTCTCCCTCTGCCTGTGTCTCTGCCTCTCTCTCTCTCTCTCTCTCTCTCTCTGTGACTATCATAAATAAATAAATAAATATAAAAAATACCAATATAGGGATGCCTGGGTGGCTTAGCGGTTGAGTGTTTGCTTTCTGCTCAGGGTGTGATTCCGGGTCAGGGAATCGACTCCCGAATCCAGCTCCTTGTGAGGAGCCTGCTTCTCCCTCTGCCTGTGTCTCTGCCTCTTTCTCTCTGTGTCTCTCATGAATAAATAAATAAAAATCTTAAAAAAAAAAAAAAAAAATATATATATATATATATATATATATATATATATATATATATATATATATAAACAGTTTCAGGGAGACTCTTTCCTAAATATAGCTTCCAGGCAACAGGTTGCTTCTCCTTCTCTGTGTTATATACCACTCAACAAATTCTTAAAAATAATATATTCTAAAAATAATGTCTAAAAAAAATTCTAAAAAGCAACCTCTCCATGTTTTTAACATTTATAGGTCACGCTGGATTTCAGCAGTGAGAGTAATAGGAAAATCTTGACTTAAAAAAAAATATCAATCTCAAAAGTTTATAGTTTGATTTGAGTAAAATGCCACAGATCTTGACAATAAGTTACTATCAAAGAATTTTTTTTCTCTTTCAAATTTTTATTTAAATTCTAGTTAGTTAACATATAGTGTAAGATTGTTTTCAGGAATAGGATTCATTGATTCTTTACTTACATATAACACCCAGTGCTCAACATGACAGGTGCCAAAGAAATTAATAAGGGTCCATTTCTACCCAACATTTCAAAAAAGCTCAAATTATGTAATTCTCCAGACTTGATAGATATTATTTTGCTTTCAATATTCACAGATTCTGTCCTTGAAGATCAATTTGCTACTATATTTGCTACTGATTTTCTGATCATTGCACCTTTTCTAGATTTGTCAAGTCTACCTTGTATGGGGAATAGAGCTTGTTTAAAATGAGGGAAGAATCCCTTTTGAACAAGGATGCACAGCCTCAAAATAATGAATGTGTATAACTGAAGCAAGAAATGAAGTACTTCAAAGCTAGAATAATACAATTGATATTTGGATACTATGATACCTATCTATTTTATAGATAATTTGGCATATAAATCCTTTGTTTTTATTAGTGAGAGCAAAGGATCTATAAAAGATACCTGACTCTGTCAAAATCACAAAGCTAGTTATGGCTGGCAGTGTTAGAACCCGGCGATGTCTTGGCTAACAGGAATCCTTTAAATTAAAACAGTAGATCATCATTTTTTTATGAACCTGCTTTTACACAAGGCTCAGTCAGATAAATAAAAATGTATGAGATATTTGGTTAGTCTCAGGGAGAGTTTACAAGATTAAGGTGTTTCAAGTAGAATAGGTTCCTCATGAGGGAAGCCAAATTCATCCAGGAGTTGGAAAATAAATAAATCTCCAAAGAAAAACACCAATTTTGAGTGATTTAATCAAATAATAATTTCTTCTATTTAAATCCACACTCAATTTTAACACTTAGCTTTCTATTATAAAATATATTTACATTTTCCCTGGATGAAATGATGTCCTAGATTTACTTCACAATAATCTAGAATGGGTTAAATGGGGAGGGAGTGTGGGTACAGAGGAAACAAGATTGGTGATGGATGTATGTGAAATTTATCATAACATTATCTCTCCTTTATAACAGTTCAAGTGTTTTTATAATAATGAATTAAAAGATGCATATTTCACCATGTATTGCAATGTTATCTGGGCTCTTTCTAATCAAACACTAGAGATCTGTGGTGAATCATCTTAAAAAACATAGACCTATTGTTGAGCTCACATCACATCTTCCTAACTGCTTTCTCCCATACTGGGCCCCTCTGCATTCATATTTTTGAAATGCCACCTGACATCGAAACAACATAAATGTCTTATTTGTGGCATTCATTTTAATTTTTCTGTATCTTTCAGATTTTCCAACTCTAGGATAAATAAATAACACATGTTCTACTTACTCTCAGCCAACTCTAAGATGTGAGAGGCACTGGAGATGAAAGCATTTTGCAATCTGTGAAGAGTTAAAAAATGTTAGTTGTCACTATGATATGGGTCATGATGGTGAAGACGATGATAATTGCTCTAACACATTTTCTTTCTGTTTTATCTTACACCACTGAATATGCAATTAAAATTATTAAGGCTGTGTGGATGTTGATTAGTTGTTTATAGCAATATAGTAAATCAGTGGAATTGAATTTTGATAATGACTTTCATTTAAATTATGTGAACATTGGTAAGTTCCAAATCCGCGTTTGAATATTCTTTGCTACACCTAGATAAAAGTTAAAAAAGAAAGAAAACATCATTTTATTAGATCTCAAAATAGCATGTGACTCATTTTAATTTTGAACTTTAAAAAAGAAAAACAAAGAAATCCTAAGAGTGTTTTTGGCAAACTGGCAGGCTAGAGGTCCTCTGTAAAAGTTCATAATTTATATGAATGAAAAAGCTAACTCTTTATTAATTTTATTTCCTATCCTCATTCTTATCTCAGAAGCTCAGGTACCAATTTTTAAACGTGTTTTTCATGCTTTAGTTTATGGGAATTTCCTAAGCTAGCTAAAGTTTATTCTCAAGGAAGAAACTGAAATTTTTTCTTCTATCCATTTCATGCATTCCCCAGTTTTCTTTTCGATAACCATATATTCCTCTTTCCTCTAACCATACATAATAAGAGTTATCCTACAATGATGTAGTGACACAGTTGTGACAATCCACTTTCATTATCCTCAATGCTACTTTACCTGACATAGTGTAATAATATAACATAATATAAAAAGAACCCGAATATGTATATTTCACAGTGAAATCATTTATTTCTAATTTAAAAACACTAAGAGGATTATCATTAAAGTTCATATTTGAAATGTCTGAATTTATATTGGGTAACAAATATAACTCTATTAAGGGAGATAAAGTGAAGTCAAAATAGTAAGACAGTGTCAAAGTTAGATTACTCAACCTGCAATTAGCTCCAAAAAGTGAGTAGGATTTTTTTTAACCTAAATTAAATAACTGAGTGACTCAGTTCACATCAAAATTTTTACTGCCTAAAAGTTTGAAAAAAAAATTAAAAGAACTTGTTCTTACTTTGCAATTCTATAATTCCCTTCTTTTAATTTTTTAATTCCCTCCTTTTAAATATATTTTTTTGATTTCATAACAATATGGTCAATTAACTCTTTGACAAAGCAGAAAAGAATATCCAATGGGCTAAACACAGTGTCTTCAACGAATGGTGTTGAAGAACAGTATGAAGTTTCCTCAAAAAGTTAAAAATAGAGCTACCTTTCCCCCAGCAATTGCACTACTAGATATTTATCCAAAGAATACAAAAATACTAATCCAAATCCAAAGGCTATATGTATCCCCAAGGTTTATAGCAGCATTTTCTATAATAGCCAAATTATGGAAACAGCCCAAATATCCATCAAATGATGAATGGATCAAAAAAAATGGTGTTATATATAAGTGGAATATTACTCAGCCATATAAAAGAATGAAAAAAAAAAGAATGAAATCTTGGCATTTGCAATGACATGGATATAATTAGAAATTATTGTGATAAGTGAAATAGAAAAAGACAAAATACCATATGATTTCACTCATATGTGGAATTTAAGAAACAAAACAAATGAGCAAAAGAAAAAAGAGAGAGAGAGAGAGAGAGAGAGAGAGAGAGAAACAAAGGAATAGACTCTTAACTATAGAGAAAAAACTGATGGTTACCAGAGAGAGGTGGGTAGGGGCATGGGGAATTAGGTCATGGGGATTAAGGAGTGCACTTGTTGTGATAAGTACTAGGTGATGTATACAATTATTGAATCACTATATTGTACACCTGAAACTAATAAACTACTGTATGTTAACTAACTGGAATTAAAGACTTAAAAATAATAAAACATACGTATATTTTTATATTTTAATTAAAAATTAGAGATATAACAGATTTAAATAGGTTATTATATTTTCATACCTGCATCTTATCTTTAATAACTAAATACAGCTAATAGCAAAAACATCTACCACCATCTTATTGTTTTGCCTCCCCAGAAACATTGCCCAGTGTCAGCATGAACCCTTTCTGTGCATGTTTTTATACTCTTATCACATATGTCTATATCATTGACAAGCATGTTGTGTAGTGTGCTTTAAGTTTTACATTAGTGATTTTATATTGTACAGAGCACGCCATTCTCTCAGTTCCCCGAAATCATAAGTAAAATCACAATAAAGTAAAATAACATGCTTAGCTAGCTCTCTTCATAGAAAAAGTCTTTTAAAAAGCTCCCTTTCTGTCAGCTTTTCATCAAAAAAATATTTAAGACAAGAAACAAGAAAGTTTAATATAAACATTCATATTTGTGGTACTTTCCGGTCGCCAACCCTATAGTTTCACAACCTAGTGAGCAAGTAGCCCTTGGCTCTGTCTCCTCTTAGGCAACCTGATGTTGATAGAGGAATGCAGTAGTGTGAGAAATTCTTAGGCTCTGATAGAATACATGTAACCAAGTCAGTGACTTGGCATCATTAAATTCATTTGTTTATTTTCTGAACTGCTAAAAATGAGCGTATGGGGAGATGTAGATCTGAAACCTGCTTCATTCAATTTCATTATGTAACTGAAAAAAGAAAGCAGGAAAATGAGCTTATCAATTACAAATTGGTGCAACGCAAATGTTCTTTGGAAGTCAGTTATTGGAATTTGACAGATATGTTCCCATAGATACAATGTTATACACAATAATTATTGTCCATTCAGGACAGGGAAAAATCTAGTGAATCCATATAATGAGTATAAGGTTTAGAACTCTATTCAAATTAAAAAGTACTACCAGAAAACTGATGTTACATAAGGAAATGCTGTATGATAGACAGTTTGGGTTTCTAGGTATATTTATATCCCTGCCGCAATGAGACAGGAAGTTCTGTCCACAGCTCCATCTTTACCATCTGCCAAGTTTAATATATCTCCAAATATTAATACTGGTGCTGTTTGATAGCACTTGGAGTCAAGGATCCAGTGAGTAACTCAAGAGTTAGGAGCTGGGGTGGTCAACTCTTTGATGGAAGAGGACCTGAGAAAAAAACATCAGGGAGAACACTCCAAGAGAAAAGGCCTATGGAATTATGGGTCTCAGTGACCGCTGATACCATATGTCTCCATTTTGAAATAGTTTACCAGGCACCTCCTTTCTCTTATTCTACTTGCTTTAGGCATTGGCTTAATGTTCCCTATTTCATGCTTTCACTCTTCCTCTGACAAGTGTTTCCTATTATCTCTTCCATTGCAGGAAATCACTGATTTTTATGGCCCATTTTCAGAGTCAAATTTAAGGGACCATTTGGTCAAATCTCTAAATCTCCTCAAATTTTGACTTCTACTTTCATCACCAAATAAGTTTCTGCATACAGTCATGAGGATACGTTGAAAGGAACGAAATACAGTATTTGTAGATCTTCAGTAATTAAATTTAAGCATTTAAAGTATTTTACCATAGTTATAATATTGTCTTACACTTCCGTGGTTTTTAATATAGTTGGTTCTCAGAAGTATGTAGGAAGACTGATCTTTCCTGAACTCTGAGGAAGGATGCCAACACTCCACCACTTCTAAAGAATGCCTCATTTGAACTTTCTTTTTGTAGTAATAATTCTCATCCTCCTCTTATTTTTTTAAAAGGGAACCAGGGTACAAACACCTGGCATGAATGCCACTTCTCCTGCAACTGGGAAAGACATCGCTAATTGATGAAGATGTTCTTTCTTACTGAGATGACACATTGATCTCAAACCTTTCTAAACATAGCATCCTAAGGAGTCACTAAAGATTTACTAGTTAGCAAGTAAGACGAACTAAATGTGTGACCTCTAACTTAGATTCTATAGAAAAAATAAAATTATACTAATTTGCTAAATCAAGTCTCAGGGTATACAAAAGACAGAAGATTTAATTACCTCTGAGTGAAGGGAGAAAAAGAGACTGCCTCACTAAGGCATCAGATGAGCTGAAAATGAAGGCATGCAGGATGTAGAATAATGTTGGGGCAATTTGAGTGAACTGAGAAAAATAGCATAAGGAACTGAAGATGCTACCCTGAAACCTTAGAGGTAGGAAGGAGAAGTTTTGAAATTTTTTTAAAGTTTATTTTTATTCTTCCATATACCCTCTCTCCCACATCACTCCTGTTCTTCCCAAAGTAAGATCCTTCTGGATCAGTCCTGTATAATATTATAATGTTAGAGCTGATGGGCTACTTAGTAGCAATTGACAGAGGAGAAGGAAAAGAAAATACCAGAAAGCAATAGTGAAGAGGGAAGTATGACCATTGCAATCTTAGGAGAAATTTCTCATAAATAGCTGTTCATACATAAGTGACATATAGATGATGATGTAGTGTGTTGGAGTATAGTACAAATAGTACAATATCCTTTATTCCAGTAAATTTCCTATTATGGTCCTCTATGTGTATTTGTCTTCCTGTCCCTAAAAAATGAAGGAGAGATAACTTTAAGATCATGTAGCATGGTGCCTGGTGGCAGGTGATCTAATCCCTTAAAAATCAGATGGTTTTTATTGTTGCCACAGGAATCTGCAAAGTGCTCATTGTATCTTAAGAGCATTAAAATTCCTGTTTCCACAGTTGATAAAATAAGGCATACCACAATAGACAAATAAGTGAAGACCAAAGTCTTTCAAATATTATTATTATTTTAAAAGAAAATTAAAGTAATTGCACAACAAATATAGGGTATTACCGCTGTAGTAGATATACCCCAAGTGACAGATACTTAGCACAAATAGTTTATTGGTGGGTGGCCTCCCACATGGTCATTCAGGAATTCTGGTTTGTTCCATCTTGTATAATTTCCATGTTCAATATATGGATCCCAAGTTCACTTTGTAGGTCATTTCATTTAGTTGGCCAGAAGAGGAACCAACCGTATAAGTTGACTGTAGAGGTCTTTGCAGTCCAACCCTTGAAGTGGTTCACGTTCCTTCTACTGTGTTCTTTTGGTGTGGATTTAGTCACATGAACTCAACCAAGCATAAGGTATACTGAGAAATGCAATCTGGCTGTGTGTGCAGAAATAAAAGAAAATGGATTTGAGTAAGCACATAATCGTCTCTTCCACAAACTATTATAGGCCTACTGTGTGCTATGAACTGTGCTAGATAGCCTCTATGTACTTCTCATGTAGTCTTCAAAACAACTAAAATGGATATTATCTTAATTTTATAGATGTGGGAAATTCAAGATTATTTGGATTAGATCAGGACTTTCCATATAGAGAGCATCAGAGCTAGAATTTGAGGCTAACTTCAAAATTCAGTAAATGGATCCCAAAGGCCAGTCCACGGACAGCTGCAATAAAATTATTTAGAGAGCATGTTTAAATATAGCTTGATGGGAATAAACCCTGGAGATTCTTATTCAGTAGCTTTGGGTTAAAGCCCAGTAATATATATTTTTAAAAGCTCCCTAGGTGGTTCTATATATGGCCAGAATTGGGACCAGCTGCTTTAAGTTTTCTTGAAATCAACCACTGAATGGACACTACAGGGGCATGAAAATTAGCTGTAATCAATTGCTCTCCCAGGACATAAACATCAGACCATTCCCTCTTTCTATCAAGCTTTCATTAAACATGAAGAGAAAGCCTTGAAGTATTCAAAAGCTTCTCAAGACAAACTGGTAACATGATGATGATGTTTGAATGGTGGCATTTGTCCATATGGGAGTGAACTGAAGGATATAGTAATTCCAAGTGACATTAATCACTGAGCAGACATGAAATAATAAGTTTGGTAACGACAACCAGATCATTACTCAGCTGGGTGGCATTTGAATTGGTATCCTAAAAAGCTCCCACTGTTTTGTTTCCAAAGCTGTCTCTATCTTAAAACACTGTGAACATTAGCGTTACTGGAAATGATAATGGTTACACAAAATTTTCCTAATTTGTCTAAACTAAAAGTGTACACTGTATTTTGCCATCTTCCCCTAAATGGTGGCTGTTCTGAAAATCTTGGAGAAGTGCAGAAACTTCACTAAAAGACACTTCCTGTTTTGAGTTCTTTGATACTAGTGTAAGCTCCCACTGTTAACCTTCAGAACACATCTGAGGTCTTAATTTAACATTGTTCTGGGTCAATTCAGATAATAACACACCATTCTTTAGGATCTTTAGGACAGATTCTATTAGTTTTTTGACACTTTTGTAGAATTAGCTGGAAACATAAAACATGTATCCTACAGTTTGAAGGATTTTACATATATATATAATATATTATATATATATGTTATGTATAATCATATAATATTATATATTCTATATATAGAATTATATATTATATAGAATATATATTATATATAACTACATATAATTTAGAATATACATATATTCTATATAATATAAATATGAATACACTAGTCAAGAGCATACACCAATTGAGATTACCAGTTATTACTTAAATCCACTTAAATCCAAATTTATGAGGCTATGAAATATCAGAATAAGAATGATTTACATAGTTCCCTCCATTTAATTTGAAAAGGGCTCAGGAAACTTTGATGCTTGCTAAAGCACTCCCTCAGTCACATAACATTTGCACATTTGGACAATACTTAATACAAGCAATTATTTGAAATTACACATCGTTCACTTATTAAAAAGGTAAAATCTGCTGTTCTCTTTGTCTTTTAAAAATTATTTCCATGTGTTGTAATTTAGCATGGTATAATTTGTTTGGAAAATTAAAGTAATAAAACCTTAGTTTGTTGTGTGTCTGAATGGTGGCAATGATTGTCTCAGTGGGTGGCTGCAAATGTGGGGAAAAGTCATTGTCAAGATATGCAGACAGAATAAATACTATTTACTAAGGGCTAATGTATAAGAACTAATAATAGACATATTGTTGCATGAAAAAATTACCTCCCTAGGAGAACTTGAACAGTTAGCTTCAGTGCAGTTAGTATGCATATGTTTTCCTTCTAAACCATTAAAATAACCTTCTGGAGAAAAAAAAGGAATCCAGAGCAGTCTTCTCTTTGTCATCTTTTTGTGTTGCAATATTTGGGATTGTGTGGTGGCCTATGAAGTTAATAGTAATTAATAATGATTATAATCATTGGATTATTAATATTTTAGAAGCATGATAAAATGATTATTGTAATCATGTGAAGCACCAAGAACACATGTAATTGTGATAATGACGGCTATTACTTTAGCGATTTAGGAAATGAGTATATAAAAAGAGATCAGTGAGGGACAATTTCAAAATGAGTGTGTGTATTCATGTAAGAAGAAGATTATTAAAACGCAAAGCTAATCAGCTGGACAAGAAACTTTCTGAAATGTTCATTCTCTGATCTTCTGCAGAGAGTTTTGAATTATACCAACAGAAGATCCCCTAAAAGGAGCAAAATTTTGAAAAGATCTCCTGGATCTATAAAGTTCCAATTGCCTAGGCACAGAAACCTGTCAAGATCTAATGTACTGAGACTTGAAAATATCAATGTGGATCCAGATGGATCCTAATTTTTTTTTTCTGTGATGAATTCTTTCAAAACTACAAATGAATTTGTCTTTGCTTTATAAGAATTTGGTCATGACTCATAATTTTGATCCTATTAAATAGTGAATAACATGGAAATGTCAGACTCCTATAACAAGTAGCTTTTGTTGAATTTTTAAATTAATTCCACAACAGCCCTATGCGATCAATAACACTATTAAACCTGTTTTACTATACTATTAAACCTATTTTACTAAAGAGGAAAGAGAGACCTATTAAGTTGCTTGTCAAAGGATGCACAGTTCCCTAGCACCAAAGTTATCAAACCTAGGCCAGCTGACTCCAGAATTCAAGCCTGAGACCACTTCTCTATTCCTACCCAAAGGCTTACAATTTAGTTGAGAAGAAAGAACATAACTATAAAAACTGCATTTTCTGAGTTGTAAGTAGGTGTTACTATTTAAATTCAGACAAAAGAGTGGATAATCTTTTTTTGCATATATATTGACTGAGGTAAACTTCAATGAAATACTTAGCTCATGCAACTGGATTTTAAAGGACTGATTAGTACCTTTCTCATGCTAAAATTCATCTGTTCACTCTTTCAAAGCACACAGTGAAATCTGAGGTTGTATTTTTATAATTTTTCTCTTTTATGTAAATTCACTATTATTCTCTTTGAACAATAAAACAAGCTATGTTCTTTGTGAAATACATTAATCATCTGTAATTTGTTCATATGAATTAAGTGAGTATTTTCTATTCATTTACTAATAGTTTGCCTGTATGATATAATATTATAATTTTCAATGTGTGGAATGAAAATATTCCTTCTTTCTCGAATGTTTATTTTTTATGTAAAAAAAGTCAAACAAGTGGAGCACAAGACCCAAATGCCCCAAAGAATAAAATAAACAAATACAATTTTTATTAAAAGGATTATTAAAAAAATAATGACTGTATATTACTTTAAGTTGCATTAAAATAGAAGGGAATTCTATTCAATGGGAATATTCAATAAATATTTTTTGTAGATTAATAAAGTGATTTGAAGAATATTAAAATCAAATTAAAGGTAATAACACAGGAAACATTCCAATAGTCACCAGGTAAAATCCCCAAAATGGGTTTGCTTCACATTTTAAAAATGAGGAAAAATCTATTTTAACTGTGTTTTTTTAAATTAAAATTAATTTGATTGAAGACAGAAATCAGAAACACAGAAAATAAAATATTGGCAATGAGAGAACTACACATTGATATTTTTTTAAAAATGTGAATAAAACCATATATTTGAAGTTTAGGTCATACCTTTCAATTTTTCTATTATTTAGAAAGAATGAGAATAAACTAAGCCAAATTTGTTGTATGTGAGAATGATCTGTGGAGCTCAGTTAAATAAAATGAAAAATCCACAAAAATTCTGATTATTTACATTTTGTGCTGGGGCAGAAGGATAAATCACTTAAAAATTCTCCTGAAATTCTAATGTTGGTGAACTTTGGACCACTTTGAAAAACAAAATCACACATTAAACTCAAGATTTTGTTTACCAAAAGGAAAGGGGAACATTTAGCTTTAGGCAAAGCTCTTTAAATACTCAATTGGCACAAGTATCCAACACAGCACAGTTAAACCTTACTTGTATTACTAGGAGGTAAAACAACAAACTGTACAAGAGGAAGAATGAATCTTTTACTTTCTTCCCTAGTATTATGTGATCTTGAGCTCTGCCTTGAAATTTAATTCACGGACATGAAGTCGTTAAGGAAAATCACTAATGCCAAAGTTTCTATTTATTGTTCTTTGAACTCAGATTCTCTGAAGGTGTATGCCTCAACAGGGTGGCGAGCTAGAACTCCAGAAAATCAGAGCCCAATACTCTGGATTCTTCCATAGCGGATATACCTACAGGTCTTTAAGAAAAGTTTCCGTTATATTTGGCTTTAAATTATTCAGTACTTTCCGTAACTGTATATTGTACCCAAAGAAATTGTGCCTTAAGAAGGAGCTTGTACTCACGTTTTTTGTTTTGTCTTTATCAAGAGAAAACTAAGAAATGGGAGAATTGTATGGCATATGAATTACAACACAACAAATCTACTGAAAAACATAAAAGGTTGAGAAAACCAAGATATCTAGAAAAACTCACATATCCAATTGCAAAGCAGTCTGAATAACTGAAGACTAAGGAGCAATAATACATAGGAGCAAGTATCTCCCTAATATACATGAAAATACGGGAAAGAATGTTGGACTTGCCACAATATTAAGTGAGAGACTTCACGAATAATAAACAGAAGGATAGCTCTAGAATGCTAGAATTTGAAGACACGATAATTATGCTTGGATAACCACCAAATGTTAAAACTTTGTATGATATTTAAATTTTGTGATACCACTTGATTGATAAATTTTTTTTAGAACACAGTACATATTTCGTTTGGCTCATGGGTTTCTAGAAGAGAGAACAGCTCATATAAAAGGGATGATATTTGTATTAAGATTAATATTGAGTAAATCAGTAAGAAAAAATATATTAAGTTTGAATATTTACTTTCTATATATTCACCTAAATATGTGAACATAATATGAACTAATCAAACTGATAAGCATTTACATTCTAAAATTGTTTTTAGGTTGAATTTTTTTTCCTTGAGCTTGAAGAAAAACTATTGTAGGAATCAGAATATGAGTAAACATAATAAAACAATACAGAAAGATTGGCAATCTTAAATCCTTTGAAGAACTCTGTAGAGAATGAACAAATGAATGAATTAATAAAGTAAACAAAGCAAATTTAAATTTTTTTTTCTTTTGAGGAATTTGTGTCCTACTTTATCAATTTGTGTCCTACTGTATCAGATTATAAATAAATTCAGGATTTACATATGACTGAGAATTAAGGAGACATTCATAAGTCACTTTAGAAGAGAGGGAGGAAACTATGTAAATTGTGTATATTTGAAGAGAGTAGAAAATTGTGATCTTTCTGTTCAGCAAAGACTTTTTAGTGGCTATGCTCTTTTTTTAGTATCACTTATGCTGGCCATTATTTTTCTCAGATAGGAAGAACAGATTTTTCTTCTTATTTCCCTTCTACTCTTTAATCGCATTGATTACCAATACTTAGTTAAGGTTTCTGTAGACAAATTATTCTTAAAATTGTTTTTTTCTGGGCAGCCCGGGTGGCTCAGCGGTTTAGCGCCTGCCTTCGGCCCAGGGTGTGTTCCTGGAGACCCGGAATCGAGTCCCACATCAGGCCCCCTGAGTGGAGCCTGCTTCTCCCTCTGCCTGTGTCTCTGCCTCTCTCTCTTCTGTGTCTCTCATGAGTAAATAAATAAAATATTTAAAAATAATAATAATAAAGTAAAATTGTTTTTTTCTTATACATTAGTTCCAGATCTACAAGTTTATCCCTGAGTGGACTGAAACACTTCTAAGAAAATGAATGAGTACAAAGAGAAATTTATATGAGACATTAAACAAATTATCCCATATCATAGTTGTCTAACAGACTTAGTACTCTGAGTTGTATTAATTTAAGGTCTTATTGTGAAATCAATCTTTTCCAAGACATAAGCTGAAGAGAACTTAAGCCAAAGAGCATTACTGCGCTTAAGACTTAGTAATATTTAAAGATCATAGTGGCAAGATTTTAATTAGGACCAATACTTGTTATTTTAAAGGTGCCAAGTATATATATATATATATATTTTTTTAAATCAGATATATATATCTGATTTTTAAAATTCTTTCATCTTAAAGCAAATAAAGCTTGTTCTCCATTCCATAAGATGTTAATGAGATGCTGACAAATGCTCAGAATTTTTAACATAATTAACAGTAGGTTATTTTGGATCTTTCAAGCTACTTTGCAATGTGCTTTTTGTTTTTTAATCTCCCTATAATTGGGTCTAGTAGAATAGTTTAAAAATATAAAATTAAAAATGCTAAATTTTGATGGATTTTTGAGATATCCTTTTGCTCAATGTCATAATTCTCCTAATAAGTTTAGTATGTCCTAACTATACCACAATGACAGAGAGTTCTGTAGTTGAAAACTTAAGACATCTAAAGACAATGACTTTTATCAACCTAAGTTAGAAAATATAATCAGAATCTGAAAAAAAGAAAAAGTCAAACTGGTTCAAACTACTTAATAACTTTTTTTTTTTGCCTTGGAGGTAATTTATATACATAATTTGATCAAGTAGGTTGGGAAGACCACTAATCAGAGAATCAGGATCTGTGGAGCCTTGGTTTATTCAATTCAGTTACAACCTAATTCTACATCTATAAAAAGAAGGTATTGGACACTGTACTTAATGATTCTTTCCCATCAGATTTCATGGTTCATTATTATAAGAAAAATATACATTCCCTGTAGAGATTTTCATTTCCCTACATTACAGAAATTACATAGCTCTTGGGTGTTCATGTTTTTGGAATCATCGCACATATTCTGCTTACTTTTAACTAGAAAACCTCTGGAGAATATATAGTAGCTGTCTTCTAACCCAGTTTGATAAATGTTTATCAAATATTTATACATTGAGAAGGAATTGCAATGGTAGAAATATGAAAACATAAAATTCCAGGCTATTGCTGGGAGATGATGTATTACACGGTGAGGCGTCATTCATGTTGTTATGTGTTGCACTGGCTGTAAAGCAACTGAAAAAGGAATGCTCTCTTTTGCCTCAGGAGGCCTGAAAGAAAGGTGTTGTGGAGGATATGGCTTTGTGGCAAGACTTAGATTGTTTGAATTTCAAAATTAAAGATTTTTGAGCACTATAAATTGTAATAGAACAGAGGAAGCAACAGACTTACAGATGAATAGTTGTAAAAATCACAGAGTTCAGATTATGGGGAGTTGTAAATCATACTGATTATATTATATAAACCAACTTGCTAGTTCTCCTGATCTAAAAGTCTCACTTTTGGTGGAATATGCCTGGCTCTTGTTTTCCTTCATGATTGGTGGTCCCTGGTCACAGCCACATCCTTCTTCTCAGGCCCCACTGTAACCAACAATGTAACTTTCAAGAAAGAAAAAAAAATGTGTATCTTCAATGATTAAAGAATTATTCATATCAAAATTAATTAATTGCACTTTAAGGACCTTGGTCCATCTGCCCTCTCTGACATTCAACTGTGACTGGTTGGGTTTCTCCAAGAGAGGACTAAACAATTCTTCACCTTTCGTTCTCTATTTGTTTATTCATCTAATAAATATTCAGAGAGAACCGATAACTTTTCAGACTTGTTTTAACCAATAGACATACAATGATGATAACTAAGGCGGGGACTTTTAACTATAGAGAACAAACCAAAGGTTACCAGAGGGGAGGCAGGTAGGGGGATGGATGAAAGAGGTGGTGGGGATTAAGGAATGTACTGGTTGCCATGAGCACTGGGTGATGTATGAAGTGTTAAGTTACTCTATTGTACACTTGAAACTAATATTAATCCGTACGCATGCTTCAGTGGCCTGGGTTCCATGGTGTTCCCTAGAACTCACAGTAAGAATCTGCAGTTCATGGATTTCCTAACTCTCAAAACAAATACTAGAAATTGATATATCCTAAACATGTACTTATTTCAAAAGTGTATTTCTTAAATTTCCTGGGAATATAAATTTCAAACCTGAGATTACTCATTAAGTACCTTCTCTTTCCATTATTAAGACGATTTATTATTGCCTTGCAAGTTACAATTTATAATTATTCTTACCTCCCCTGTTTGGAAGAGGTGGGAGCTTTTTATTGTTTACTAACTCCTTAGCACAGTCTCTTTCTGGATGACAAAGATCACCCAAACATGACATGCCAAAACTCAAAACTTTGATTTTTTTTTTCTTCAAAAACTAATTCTGCACAGAGTCCTCCAATGGTTCTCCTAGTTGTTACATTCACAATCTTTGGACTCATCTTTGTCTCTCTTTCTCTCTTTTTCATATCCTACATTCAATCCATCAACAAATGCTGACAACTCTCATCTCAATATGTATCCAGAATCTTTACTATTACTACTGTCAGATAAAACTTTGACTATTACTCTCTACCTAAATCAATCTACCCTTTTCCAGCCTTGTCTTCCTACCACCTACCCCCCACCAAGCAGTGGGAGTAGGCATTTAAAATCATGAGTCAGATCATGTCACCCAAAGATCTCCAAGGTTTTCCTATCTCATTCAAATCAAAATTAAAAGAATTTTCCATGGTAAGTAAGAACCTGCATAAGCTGCCTCAATTCATCTCTCTTATCTCCTATTTTCTCTTACCCCATCCATCTCAGACAAACTGAGCCCTTTACTATTCCTCGGGCATGACATGCAGCCAGCTCCCTACCTTCAGACTTTATAGCCATTATTTCTTCTTCAGGAAGAAACATTTTTCTTTCAAATATCTACTTAGCCCTCTCTGTAATTTATTTAGGTCGCAGAGGTGTCCTTCTCAGGGAGAGCTTTCCTATTCACTCTTTCTAACATAACAACTCACCCTCTTCTTTTTTTTTAAGATTTTATTTATTTATTCATTAAAGAGAGAGAGAGAGAGAGAGAGAGAGAGGCGAGACACAGGCAGAGGGAGAAGCAGGCTCCATGCAGGGAGCCCGAGGTGGGACTCCATCCCGGGTCTCCAGGATTACACCCTGGGCCGAAGGCGGCATTAAACTGCTGAGCCACCCGGGCTGCCCCACTCATCTTCTTCACTCAGTGTATGTCCACTATTTCTCTACCTTACTTTATTTTTTTTAAATCTGACTTTTAAAAATTAATTAATTAATTAATCATCTATTTGATCATTTTTAATACTAGCCTCTACCACTGGACTATAAGCTCTATGAAATAAGACTTCAATTTGTTTAGGGCTTTTGGAGGTGTGTTTCTTAATCAGGGCAATGAAGGTAGTGATTCCCTATAGGGGAAATGTTGGACAGATTTGGTAGCAACCCTCCCTTATAAGAAGGGGGTTTTCTAAATTTGAGGTTCTTCAGTTTTGACCCACTGTGTGCACAGCATCCACCTGAGCAATTCCTCATTATGCCCCTGGGATAAGAGAATATGGAGCTCTTGTGGCTGGCTGTGCCATAAGTTGTGACATTTTTTCCCTCTGACTTGGGATTTTGCAAACATCTATGTAACTGCAGAAGGCTAATTTATTAATGAATAAGTAGGGAAAAATCTCAGATCCTTTGCACTTCTAAACACCTGGGATCTGGCATTCAGTACTAATGCTGCATAATCCTCAAACTGACTAATACAGTTTAGGACTCAGAAAAATGCTTCTCCATATCTCTTGCCCTATGTTCTTGAGAAAAAGACAACTGCTCCCCAGTGCTGTGAAAATGTGTAGGTTTTGCTGCTCCTTTTATCAATGATGGACATTGCTTTGAAATGCAGGGGAAATTTGAATGATGAAAATTGTAAGATAGATAACGATTGGCTAACTCATAATTAATCAGATTAATGAACTCATAAAATTCCTCTCAGATTACATAGATTCAATAGCTTTTGCATAAACTATCATTTTATATTTCTGTTGGTTATTCTTGATTCTTTCTTTTTTAATTTACAGTCCTAGAGGTACTCAAGAATTTTTTTTCAAAGATTTTATTTAATCATTCATGAGAGACACAGAAAGAGAGGTAGAGACTCAGGCAGAGGGAGGAGAAGCAGGCTGCATGCAAGGAGCCTGATGTGGGACTCAATCCCTAGAATCTGGGATCACGTGTTAAGCCAAAGGCAAATACTCAACTGCTGAGCCACCCATATGTCCCGGTACTCAAGAATTAATGTGATGCTCTCAACAGATGTGCATGGTACCTAAGGACTATTTTGCAATATTTAAACAATTCACATTATTTTTAAAAAAGAATATGTATTGTTCCAAATACAACATGCATGGAACATAATACTTCTACTTTGAACTGGTTTTAGATCTGAATGTTGGTTTATGAGGCAGTAAAAATTGTTTACATAAGTGATAACATTTTTTGTGATAAAATTAATATTTCACAATAATTTATTTATGCAACTTCATTTCAATGTTTAAAAATAGTATGTAAAATTCGTGGTTCATATCCAAGTTTTCCTTGGGATTTTTATTCATAATTTCAGTTGCCTCTAGTTCAGTAGGCCAAAGTTTCTCTAAATTAATTAAAAAATTATCAAAGAACTACATAGAGTCAAGAAAGGTTAATTTGGCATTATTATCAATAGAACACAAATTATGTGAAAGTTAGTAGCAAGAATATAATTATTAAAAAATATATATAATTATTGATTTTGTGAAGATAGAGACAAGAAAATGAATGTTCTAGAATAAATATATAATAACTTAAGAATTATATATCCATAACTCAAGCATCACTGGCTCAAACACACAACACTAAAACATATGTGAGAATAATTAGATTCAATTATATTTTATATTCTGCTGATTTTAAGTCAGGTAAAAACAATTGATCACATATTTTTTAAATTTTATTATGAAGGTATGCTTTTCAAAGAAATTTAACTTATAAATTTTAGACACTAGAAATTTGGAATCTGGGCTCCAGTTTTCCCCTGCCCCTGGTGTAATAATTGTCAGGAATGAAACCGAATGCTTTATTTGGAGTATTTAGCTCATAGCAGGGTTTGACATATTTCCATTGAATAAATAAGTGAGGGTCACACTTGACTTGATCAACATCAGCAGTCTCTTGCTTTAGTATATACTTTTAGCAATTTATCTTTTCATGTTTAATATTTTCCACATTCACTACCAGTCCTTTTTTTCTATAATTTGCCTAATCCAAACTTTCTAATTTTTAAGAAAAGATAATTTATGTAGCTACAGAGTTACTAGGTTACAATATTTTCAACCCTTAAAAGCTCTGTAGACATTATTTCTCTGTTTTGTGAAATTTATGGTTTTACTCAAGTCTCTTACCAACCTGATTTTAGTTCCTTGGGGGATAATTTATTTTCTTTGCTTGGATACTTTCAGAACTCTTTCCTTATTTTTGAAATTTAAAATTTTCAGACATGTTTCAAAGTAGATACTCTTTTTATTTATTTGTTCTAAAAACATGTTAAGACTTTTAGTTTCCAGACCCAGAATCTTTTCTTTTCTTTTTTTTTTCTCCTGATGTTCTGGAAAGCTTTCTTCTGAAAAATGTTTGATTGTTGCCTCTACTTGCTTTGTTCTGTTTTCTTCTGCAGAAATGTTTATTAATGTATGATAATTTATTTATGATGAAAGAAGTAATGCAAAGTATTTGGGGAATAAATCATTTTATATCCTCACTGAATTCCATACCAGTAATATTATATTTATAGGTTAAAAAATAGCATTATAGTAGCATTCAAATAAATGAAATGTACAATAAAATAAAATGTATACCAGAAAGCTTAAGATAGAATGTATTTATCTGTTCAGACTTGTGTACCATAATCCCTGACACTTTGATTGTTTTAGTCTCTGGATCCATTGCTATTGCAGATTACTTAACTGAGCATCATGTGACTCTTTCCCGTCCATCACCACACACATTTATGACCTTGTTTCCCACAGACCCTCAGCAGATCCTCCACTCCACCAGGAGCAGAGGGTCTATGGCCTGACAGTACTACACGCTCTTTTCTCTAATAAATGCCATTTCTCCCAAACTTTCCAATGTGATGAAGTGCTACTTAAGTACCTTTTGCTATTTGAAGATGTCTCCCATTACTGAAGCTGCAAAGATCATTCCCTCTTTAGTCTTCCATACATTGCAACACATTCTGATAAATATGCACTGACATAAAAGTAACCTTTGTGTGAATACACACCAGTTGTTTCCCTCTAACCAGAATAAAGATGAACAAACTAGGTGAAGTAATGACTTTGGGGGGCAGTGGCATCACAATGAGCCCTTTTCAGCATCATCATTTAACCCCTACCCATTCCAACTTCATCCCTTTGATATTGCCTACTTGCTGTCATATTGATTGTACAAACTCTACTTGGGTGTGAGGTATACTGCTGCCCATGCTGTTACTTCTCTCATATTCTACTTTGTTTGTGCCCCGATTATTATCTGCTACTTTCAAAATTTTTGGTTGCATTCTATAGTATTCTGTTATTAAACAGAAGCCGTGTACTTTGGCAATTTGTAATCACTCATTGCTGCTCCGTACACTGCTATCTTTCGCCGCCTTGGAGCTTGCATCTTTATAGACCCTGGCTATGGTTGAGTGTGAAGGGCTACTTATCCTCAATTCTTTGTACAGTCCTAGGAGATAGTACATCTTATTTCTCCAAAAGAAAGGAAATTGCTCTCCTGCAACCCACTCCAGCCTCACCTCCATCTCCACTCCTCCTCTCTCACTTTTTTCCTTCCCTAACTTCATATTTACACTCTCCTCTCTCTTTATTTTACCTGAGCACTTACCCTAACACATGCTTTTCTTTCCATCTGCTCCTCAGATAAAGGTAGGGCTACAAATTCTATGCTAAGTCTTTGGTGATAGGCTTACTTTGGAAACATCTTATCATGCTGTGCTTAAAATCTGAAATTTTCTTTAGGAAAAATTAACATGTACTCCACGGTGGTTTGAGAAGCTTGGATTAAAAGGGTATGCTGCAAGACCCCAATTTTTGAAGTCTTCCTTTTTTAACTTTAAAAGGAATCTAAATCTGAGTTTTATTTTACAATATAACTTGGTTTTCCACTCTCATTTTTTTTCTCTAAAGATTTTTTATTTATTTCACAGAGAGAGAGAGAGAGCATGTATGCACCAGCAGGGAAGAAGAGTAGAGGGAGAGGGTGAAGCAGACTTCCCGCTGAGCAGGAAGCCAGATGTGAGGTTCAATCCAGGACCCTGGGATCATGACCTGAGCTGAAGGCAGATGCTTAACTGAGCCACTTGGGTGCCTCTAGTATCAGTCTTTAAAACCATGATGGACAGAAATAAAATAAATAGTAAACAAGCATGATAGCTCATAATAAAAGTTTTAGTGCCAAAAGAGGGAAAGATATAAATTCAACTCTGGAGAAGCCTGTTCTCCTATGTTGTTAAAATCATCTTAATGTAGCTTTTAGTTATAAAACTGAAAACATTCTTTCAAAATGGCAGGGTTTGTAAAAATGTGGCACTAAGGAACTAATCCATTTTTGGCAACATAAAAGAGGAAACAATTTTATTTGTAGTCAGAGATATGTCTCTGCAGATTATGTTCCTCCAGTTTTAAAATGTGTTTTTAAAAATTGTATATTTATATTTTTTTGTCTGGAAATTTTTGCTTCTACTTGTGTAGAATCCTGCGTGTGGGTACATGTATTCACATTTCAGTAGTTGCTTGGATCATGAGGTGAAAACTGAAGACCATAGAAAGGATATTAGGCATGATCTTGACAGAAGGTGCTCAATGAGACTGGAATACTGGGTTTGGCAGTGCTCAACCTCACGGAACCAGACTACTGATATTCTCTGTATATTATATATTTTTTGCATACACTGTTGTCTAACTCAATGGTCATTCCCAGCACTATTTTCTCTTTACTCTCTTCCCATTTTCTCCAACTAGAGATGGTGCTATGGAACATTTGGGGGCAATAGGATGCAAGTAGAGACGTGCTGGGTAGGTCTTCTGGAGAGTGTTTGCTTTCTTAATAAAAGAAACAAAGATCGCCATTCCCATATCTTCCTGCTTTAAACCTAGGTGTGTTTCTGTGTTTGCGACAGCTATCAAGCTATGATGAAAAGCCACTAAAAACATCACAGAAATGATGAGCTTCACATTACTGGGCCACTGACACATTAACAACATCCTCCTACTTCCTGGTGCTATATTATGTAAGAAATATAAAACTTCACTCTCATTTATGGACAATGGGATTTCTCTGCATGAAAATGAGTATAACTGTCACATATTCTAAGACACTATGTACTCTACATAAAAGTTAAGACAAGGGTGTTAGACTCTATTCTGGAAAAATATTCTGGACAAGCTTTATTTTGCATTTTTCTCTTTGTGTCTTGTGGCCCTTACATCTGGAAACAAAAGATCAAGCATCCTTGATGCATCCTCAGTGGTAAAAGAGCTAGTCCCTGGTCCACCAGAGCAGGTGAGAGACTCAGAACAGTATTACCCTAGAGAGGATGTTGAGAATGAGCCTGTGTTCTTTGAGTGGAACCTGTAGTAATGGGGAATTTTCTTGAGTGCTCTCCACTTCCCTAATCCATTATCCTGAAGATTTAGTAAAGTATTGTTGAATGTTGAATCTGGAGTTAATTGGACCATGAAAAGATAATTAGGCCATGCCCATGCTTGACTTCAAATGATAAAGGGGGGTGCACTTGATTCCTTAGTCTACCGTGTTCATAGCAGACAATAGTGGTATGTACATGAACGGAAGTCTCATCAGTATATAAGGCAATGATATGCAGTCTTACAGGACAGTCCAGAGGAGAATGGTAGGTATATGGGCCATGTTCCTGAGTCCATGTGACATAACACTCTGAGGAACTCTCAGAAGCAGCTGATGACACTGAGATATGCTCCACATGGTGAGAACCCTACATCATCATACATTGGGTACACAAGGCAATGCAATTAAAACATTATATCAAGAGTTAGTAAGACTAAAGAAAAATGTTAGTAAGTCTAAGAAACAATTGAGTTACACGGGTTTATATTGATATAAAATACTTACTTGCAAAAACAAACAACATATTCTACTTTTCTCTTTTTAGCATTAAATGTGATGCTGTGACTTCCAATGTATTCATTCTGGGGAAAGAAAAGTATGACTTAATCAAAGAGTGTTAACAAGTCCAACATCCAGAGAATTTCTTCTCTCTGTCTTCACCTTTACAATACTTTGTGAATCTAGAATCTCATAAATAGCAAATAATGAAACATTATAATTTTTCAAGTTTGTCAGGGTACTTACTGAAGAGAGATGCCCAGCATTATGCAAATGATTATGGTTTGACAAAATATTGCTAAACTAAAACTGTGTCTGATTCATTAATTAGTTTTGTTGTTGTTGTTGTAGGGACAATTTTTTTTTTTTAAGTGGTGAAGGTGGATTAGTGGTTTTTACTGTATCATCACTGTTTTAATAATCACCACACATAAGAGAATCAGAAAACTCATAGTCTTGAGGCCATACTTCAAGTTGTATTCAACTACCCAACTTTATTTCATTGCCACAGTTTTGTCAAGCACAATAAAAATATTCACGTTCTAGGGCACCTGGGTGGCTCAGTGGTTGAGCATCTGTCTTTGGCTCAGGTTGGGATCCCAGGGTCCTGGGATCGAGTTCCACACTGGGATCTGCACAGGGGGCCTGCTTCTCCCTCTGCCTATGTTTCCACTTCTCTGTCTCTCATGAATAAAAAAAAAAAAAATCTTAAAAAAATATTCACATTCTGTCTTGTAGTTGATGAAGAATGATCAAAATGAAAGAAAATAAATTAATTGTTCATGTCATTAAGATGAATAATGAATTAATTCTCATACACAGTTCTTTACCATTTGTTTGGAAGAGACATTTTTTTCATTAAATAAAATTGACAATGTGACACTGAGTTTAAAAACTATGACCATGACCTTTTCCAACAAAGCATATTTGTGTATTGTAAAGTAAATCAAGTTTTAAAATTCTTGCTCCTCTCCATTTCTTACAAATATGCCTAGAAAAAACATATATTGAAACACTTGCTTTTATGAGATCTATCGTTGTATCATATAATTGACAGCTTGAGAAAAGCAAGAGGAAAATCTTTGGATAAAAGGTATTCTAAAGAATAAAGAAATAACTTGCAATGCCTCTAAAGTTGACCAGATGAGAGCCTGGGCAGACTAGCATTTCCTCAGTTTTGATTGTCATCAATTTAACCCCGTGTGGCCATTTATTCATATTTTTTTTCCTAATTTATACAACTCACATTGATAAATTTAAAGGCTGTTGTAAATTGTAAATATCTGTCAATGGTAATAACAATAGCTATAATTTTTAAACTTTTTACACTGGGCACTGTGCTTAACATTTCACCTGTCATATCTCATTTAGCACTGTCCCCCACAGACATACACAAAAACATAAAAACAAACAAAATAATAAGCAATACCTTATGATCTAATATTAGATATCAGGAAATTTTTCATTCTCCACAAAGTGGTTAGGTAACGTTCCCAAATTTTCCCAGCTAACATGTTGCAGAGCCAGGATTTGAAGCCCACAAATCTAACTCCAAAGAACTTCTCTGAACCCCTCATTTGACCATCATGGGATTGAGTAATAGATTTATCTTCATAGAAAATATCCTTATAAATACTGTATTTGAGGATCAATAATACTGTAAAAGCCCTATATTCTCCTTCTAACTACTACAAAGCCCTATTTTCTTCTTCTAACTGTTGGTTGGAAAGTTTGGGAACTTCTTGGGTGATATCTGAAACTGGCCCCAGACAGGGAGGGCAAGGAGAGACTCAAAAATAAGGCAGACCATTCCAGGTTTGTAAGTGGCAGGTGTAATAAGAGAACCTAAATACTCAAGAATTCTTGTGAATGTCTGAGAGATGACTTAATTTCCCCATTTGCCCACTAGAATCATAAAAGTTTGTAAAGAAGCCTTGACTGAAGGTAGCCTCACCAATACATTGCTCTTTCAAGGCTGCGTCCTACTATGGGAATGATGGACAGAACATACATTTCCAAGGACAGGGGAGGAGGTGAGGAGTCTCTCATTGCCTGGGCCCAGCTCATGGCTCAACTGGTGGTCACATCCTCTGAATAGCCTCCAACAAAAGGCATAGATCAAATTGTAACTCTTAACTTGTTGTAATATACATTACTTACATCTTAAGTAGAGCCTATTATTTCAGTGTGTTAATGGGTAAAAGAATATTTTACATCTGGCTTCATTTCTTCAGCCTAAAGTTTGGATTTCCCTTCATCCCCATCTCCTCTAATTATGAGTTTCAGTTTTTAAGGTAATTCTTAAAGAGAATTTGGAGGAAGTTTCGAGGAACATGCATTACTTAATTGTGCCGCTTTGTTTTTTTGTTCCTTGCCCGGTGTTTTGCAGCTTTAAGTTGAACAAAATCTAATAGTTTTTCTTAAATATTTGAATCATTCATTTTTGATCATATCATTAAATTAGTAAAAAAGAAAAAAAGACAGTGTTTTGGCCCATTTTCTTTCCCATAATAATAGAGACTATATTTTGAGGAAATATCTAAGAACTACCTACACTTTCATAGACCGACTACTGCAGTTTGCTTCTAATTGACCAGTTGTCATGTTGTGGTACTGTTTTCATTATGAACAATGTCATAACTTTAATAACCACCAATTATTTTGGGTTATTACAAATATCTCTTATTATCTTGAGGATATCCATCAGATTGTAGGCTAACAGTTCAAATTTTTGCTTTTAATAATTAATCCATCTTTTCAATTGAAAAATACAGCTTTTAAGAAGCTAACATTTGAAAAGCATATAAGCAGGATGTCATTTAGAGGATGGTTGTTAATTATTAGCTGTCTACCATCAATTTCCTGTTCCTCAGTGAAGCCTAATTTCCTTTAGGGACAATCCAGACACCCACCATCCCACTAGCAAATTTGATGCTTATGAAAACTGCCTCTTCTTTATATCTTAGGGAGTAAGCCCATGAGCTGAGCTTGGAATCAGGCTGCAAAAAAATTTAAACTGAGAGCCTTAGCCAGCTTCCAAGGATCTCTATAAACTTCCCTCACAATTTCTCTATAAATATATCTCCAATTAAGCTTCTGATATAATCTTCCAGTCTAATAATTTTTTTCTGCAAATATTCCATCCATTTCTATTATTATGTTTGGTCTGTGCTCCTTACTATTGATGGATTTTTGCTTAAAACATGTTTTTCTTTTCTCCATCATTACGTATGTTAACACAATTCATTCTTCTTTTGGCCTCCACAATTTCTCCCTGATTTCTCAACCTCATGATATGCTCTTGTGTCTTTAAACTTCTATAGCATTTGTATTTGTAGCTTTGGTTGCTAAATTATAAACTATGGATTAGTATTCTTGGGCACTAGATAATACTCTGTTTTGCGTGTTATGAGGATATTTTCTGAGTCCAATTTCCCAATGAATTTATAGAGACAAAGGCCTCTTTCAGCAATCAGGATATTGTGGCTGATATAAAATAACTGTTCAAATTGTTAATTTCTTAAGCTAATACCTTTTGGAAATTCAATATGCCAAGTTTTTCTGGCCCACAACAAAGGTGCCCCAAAAAGTTTGAATCCTGTACATAATGCATTTAAATCAATCTGTCTTAATATCTTAACTGAAAATATACAAATATCTAAGTCAATTTATAAACATTATTCATTTTATGTGACAAGAAGAAAATGTCATTAGACTCAGAAGAAAAGTCAAAATTATTCAGTAGTCTTTTGATTCAATTCAGTAGTCTTTTGGATTTGTGATATCTATCTATCTACCTATCTATCTAAATATATATAGTATATATATATTATATATATATACACACACACATATGCACTTATGCATAAGTACAATGAATGACATCAATGATAAAAAGGATGGGAAGAAATTAGGAATAATTTTATTATATAAGGTACTTGTAGTACCTGTGAGGTGGTATACTATTATTTGAAAATGACCTAGTTTATGTATACAATGGAATATTACTCAGCAATTAGAAACGACAATATACCCACCATTTGCTTCAACGTGGATGGAACTGGAGGGTATTATGCTGAGTGAAATAAGTCAATCGGAGAAGGACAACAGTGTATGTTCTCATTCATTTGGGGAATATGAATAATAGTGAAAGGGAATATAAAGAAGGGAAAAGAAATGTTGGGAATATATCAGGAAGGGAGACAGAACATAAAGACTCCTAACTCGGGGAAACGAACTATGGGGTGGTGGAAGGGAGGAGGAGGGCGGGTGTTGGAGGGGAATGGTGACGGGCACTGAGGTGGTCACTTGACGGATGAGCATGGGTGTTTTTCTGTAGTGGTAAATTAAACACAATAAAAGTTAATTAAAAAAAAAAAAGAAAAAGAAATGGACCTAGATTAATTGCAAATGTGTATCACGAAACTCACATAAAATGCCACAGACAATCTGAATAGGCCTATATCTACTAAAGAAACTAAGGCAACAATTAACACAAAATAGAAAGCACTGAGCCCAGATGTGTTCACTGGTGAATTGTACCAAACATTTAAGAAAAAAATAGATCAATTCTCTGCAATTTCTTTCAGAAGATAGAAGTAGATGGAATTCTTGCTAACTCATTCTATGAGACTCACATTAACATAATACTAAAATCAGAAAAAGATATTACAAGAAAAAAATTGCCCATGATATAGATGCAAAAATCCTCAACAAAATATTAGTAAATTGAATCCAACAATGTATAGAAATAATTACCCACACCATAACCAGATGAGATTTATTACAGATATATAAGTTGGTTCAACATTTGAAAATCAATTAATGTAATCCATCACATAAACAAGCTAAAGAAGAGAAATCATTACATGATCACATGAAAAGATGCAGAGAAAGTATTTGACAAAATCCAAAAGCCATTCATGATAAAAAATTCTGAGCAAACTAGGAACAGGGGGGAATTTCTTCAACTTAATAAAAAGCATCTACAAAACACTTATAGCTAATATCATACTTAAGGGCAAGAAACTCCAAGTTTCCCTGCTAAGATCAGGAACAATGCAAGAATTTCCTCTCTTGCCACAGTTTTTCAATATTACACTGGAAGTTCTAGCTTATGCAATAAGATTAAAAAAATAGAAATATAAGGTATACAGATTAGAAAGGAAGAAAAAAACTGCCTTTGTTCACAGATGTAGAACAATCTAAAAGATTGTATGTAGAAAATCTAAAAGAATTGACAAAAACAAACAAACTCCCAGAGCGAAATAATTATAACAAGGAGGCAGGATACAAAGTTCATATTTGAGTCACTTTCCTGTATACCAACAAAGAACAAATGGAATTTAAAACTACAAACACATTTCCACCTGTGCATTTAATGCCCCCTAAAATTAAATTCTTAGGAATAAATCTAGTAAAATATGCATAAAATATATTTTAAAACTATAAAACTCAGGCGAAAGGAATCAAAGAACTAAATAGAGAGACATCCCATACTCATGAATAGGAAGACTCAATATTGTAAAGATGCCAATTCATACCAGCTTCATCTACAGATGTGACCTCAATAAAACATAAGCAAGTAATTCTGGATATAGAGACACTAAATCTAAAGTTTATATGGAGAGGCAAAAGACCCAGGATGGTCAACTTGATATTTGAGGTGAATAAAGTCAGATTACTTACACTACACAACTTCAAGATTTACTATAATTAGTAATATAAGCTACAGTATTAAAAACAATGCAGTATTGTTGAAAGAAGAAGCAATTAGATCAATAAGTCAGAATAGAGAGCCCAGAAATAGATTCTAATAAACATAGTCAACTGTTCTTTGACGTGGGAGGAAGGTCAGTACAATGGAGAAATGACAGTCTCTTTAACAAATGATACTGAAGTGACTGGATAGCCACATGCAAAAAAAAAAAACGAATTTAGATGCAGGCTTTACATCCTTCACAAAAGTTAACTCAAAGTGAGTTATCAAAGATAACATAGGAGAAAACCTAGTGACCTCAGCTGTGATGATGCCTTTCTGGATACAACACTAATGGCACGATTCATGAAAAAAAAATTGTAAAGCTGACTTCTTTGGAATTTAAAATGTTTTTTCTGTGGAAGACTTTGTGAAGAGTCAGAGAAGTAAACAAGCCATTGACTGGCATAACATATTTGCAAAAGGCACATATGATTAGAAACTGCTATCTAAAATATACAAAGATATCTTAAAATTCAGCAATAAGAAAATTGAACAAATTGATCAGAAAATAGGCAAAATACCTAAACAGATTTCACACCAAAGATATGCAGATGGCAAAGAAGATATGCAGATGTGAAGATGTCCAAAATCATATGTCATTAGGGAATTGTAAATTTAAACAACAATGAGATATCACTATACCATTATTAAGAAGGCCAATGCCAGAACATTGACAAATAACCAAATGCCGGTGAGGATGTGAAGCAAAGGAACTCTCATTCATTGCTAGTGAGAGTGCAAATGGTACACTTTGGAAGACAGCTTGGTGATTTCTTAAAAAAACTAAATCTACCCTTACCCTATGATCTAGAAGTTGCATCCCCTGATATTTACCCAAAAAAATTGAAAACTTACGTCCACATAAAACTTGCACATGGTTGTTCATAGCAGCTTGATTCATAATTGCCAAAATTTAGAAGTAACCCAGCTGGAATGGATAAATAAACTGTGGTATATCCAAACAATGCAGTAGTATTTAATGGTAAAAAGAAATAAGCTATCCAGCTGTGAAAAGATACAGAGAAAACTTAAGTGTGTATTGCTAAGTGAATGAATCTGAAAGGTCTACACACTGTTTAAGCTCACCTATGTGATACTTGAAAAAGAAAAAAACTGTGGAGAAAGTAAAAAAGATGGGTGGTTTCTAGGGGTCAAAGAGAGGGATGAATAGGGTGGTTTCTAGGGGTCAAGGAGAGGGATGTATAGGATGAATGTAGAAAAACTTTAGGGGAGTAAAACTATATCATTCAGCTATAAAAAGAATGAAATTTTGCCATTTCTCTGATAAATAGAGAAAGATAAATACATATGCTTTCCCTCATGTGGAATTTAAGAAACAAAACTAGTAAAGGAAATGGAAAGAGAGACAAATCAAGAAATAGACTCTTAATTATAGAGAACAAACTGATGGTTATGAGAGGGAAGGTGAGTGGGGGAGATGGGAAATAAAAAATAAATAGGTGATGGGGATTAAGGAGAGCACTTGTCATAATGAGCATTGAGTGATGTATGGAATCATTGAATCACCAAATTGTACACTTGAAACCAATATAACAGTATCTGTTAATTAAATGGAATTAAAATGAAAACTTAAAAAGCCCAAAAATAGTGAATTTCAAATGTTCTCTTTATTTCGTCTCATGTGTCTTTTCCTCAGGACTACCTTACTAAAGAGTTTATATTTATAAATATATAATAAATATTATATATATACTATTTATCTATGTATATGTACATATACTATGTGGATGTATTAGTCACCAATAAACTTCAGATGACTTCATGATCTGAATTAGTCTTTTTCAATTCATTTCATGTGTTCCTCAATGAACAGAATCCAGCAATAGGTGGTTACATGTATGGTCCCAAATATATTTATTTTAGGTCTATAATTTACTTTGAGGTTTAAAATTTTCCTAGGATAGAGACTTTTCTTTCTTTCTTTCTTTCTTTCTTTCTTTCTTTCTTTCTTTCTTTCTTTCTTTCTTTTTTCTTCTTTCTTTCTCTTTCTTTCTTTTTTTTCTTTTTTTTTCTCTTTCTTTTCTTCTTTCTTTCTTTCTTTCTTTCTTTCTTTTCTTTTCTTTTCTTTTTTTTTTTAGAATTGAATATTGCTTGGCAATAGATTATTTCAGTGGTATAGCCTCAGGATGTTAAAAGGACACAGATGTGGCAGCTGAAATGAAAACTAAAGTAAAATGAAATTCAGGGCAGCCCCGGTGGCTCAGCGGTTTAGCACCGCCGTCAGCCCAGGGCCTGATCCTGGGGTCCCGGATCGAGTCCCACGTCAGGCTCCCTGCATGGAGCCTGCTTCTCCCTCTGCCTGTGTCTCTGCCTCTCTCTCTCTCTCTCTCTCCCTCTCTCTCTTATAAATAAAAATTTTTTTTAATTAAATCTTAAAAAAAAAAAAAAAGAAAATGAAATTCAAGGGCTTAGGTTCATTTTCAGTTGTGATCTTGACTCTCCGTAAACTTGGGAAAGCTCCGAATTTCCTTAGATTCAATTTCCTCATTGCTGTACTAGAAACAAGGAGATTCATCCTGCATCCTTACTATGATAATCACTGGGATAATTAAGTGTGCATCCATCCTTACGGAGAGAGCAGGAGGGGAGAGGGATGAGGAAGCCAAGTGAAGTGATTGAAAAACAGTGAATACTCAAAAATGGTTACTATACATTGAGCTCTCAATATAGGGCAGGCACTGCTAAATATCTTATGAATTTTAATCACAATGCCAACACAATAAAGACATTTTTATCCCCATTTGGTGAATAAGAAAATGGAGGTTTGAAAAATTTTAACAATTTTTCCAAGGTCACATGGTTTAGAAATCAACATAGTGCTCAAAATCATGTCGATCTGATTAACCAACATACAGACCTGCCTGGGATATCCCAGCACTGATTGATGGATGAGGATACTTTTATATTGGCAAGCAGTAAAATATTATTATTTACCCCTCTCCATTACAGCCTGACATGACAGAAACGGAGTGGAAATCAGAACGGAATGGCATATGGGATGTGCTGTGAATACGAGGTGAAGAGCAACAGAAATAGCAAAGAAATGAATTTATCTAGTCAAGGGAAAAGAAACCTGAATGGAAATCATGGAGGTTCTGCCCATAGCTTCATCTTTAAAAAAATTTGTTTTCTGTATTTGTTCCCCTAACATGCATTAGAGAATGAGAAAGAGCTGAAAAACATTAAACATTTCTAAGCAGAAATTGCTGAGGAAAGTGGTTGCCTAGCAGCAAAAATATACTGTTTTGACATTATAGTGAGGGTTGGATGAAACATTAAAATAGTTCATTTTAAAAGCTGAGGGTTGCTTTGGAAATGTAAGGACTTCTGGTCTTTTTTTAGAAGTTTTTTTGTAAGAGGTTTTGTATTAGTTTTACATGCTGTGTAACAAATTACCAAAAACTTAGCAGCTTAAAACAGCACTCATTTTATGATTCACAGTGTCTGTAGGTCAGAAGTCTGGGTGCAGCTTAATGGGCTCCTCTGCTCAGAGTCTGTCCAGGTATCAGCTGGGCTGTGCTCAAAACAGGAGGCTGAAGTAGGAAGGATCAGGCTCCAAGCTTGGAAGCTTGGCCAAAACTCATTACCCTGAGACCGTAAAATTCCTGACAGCT
Source organism: Vulpes lagopus (assembly GCF_018345385.1). Taxonomy (NCBI): domain Eukaryota; kingdom Metazoa; phylum Chordata; class Mammalia; order Carnivora; family Canidae; genus Vulpes; species Vulpes lagopus. Next base: position 32,938,221 of record NC_054846.1, read on the forward strand.
TACTTCTTCATAAACACAGAGAAATCTCTCCCAGTTGAAGTCTCTGCTTTCAAGGAAAGGCTAGAGCTGCTTTTATAGGACTCACCTGATTAGGTGACCCCACTTAGGATAATTTCTTTGATTTACTCAAAGACAACAGGTTAAAGGCCATAATTATACTTGAAAAAACCCTTCACCTTCACATTATAACTTAAAATAATTATAGGAGTGATAGCCAATTAACTTGGTATATTCTACTGGTTAAAATTATACATGAATTGCATAAAAATAATTTCTTAATTCTTATAGTGCCTGTGAATTATTCATAATATATGTAAACAGGAGGTAAGCAATTATTCTTTAAAAACAAAGAGAAACAGATGTAAAGAAGTTTCTAAAACTACAACTAAAGTAAACCTATCTTACTCATTTAAAAACCCATTTTACTTCTAATCAATCCACGTTATTAGAAAAGAGCTTATTAGTTTTTCTGGTTGTTTTATGTGTCAGGATATGAAAAAAACATCAATGCATGAGTGTAAACTAGAAGCACATTTATACAACAACAAAAATATCAACTTTGATGTTGATCTACATTATTTTCAAGTGACAATATGTTGATCTTAACAAAATGATTTTATCCTAATGTGCCACATAAATGTTTCTCATATTGCACTAATTTTTGGACACAATCTATTCTAATGACTTTGGCATTTTATCTATTTCTTGAGCAGAATTAATTCATAATTCTTTGTAGATTTTTCCCTATAGATGAATCTTGGATAGCTTAGTAAATTAAGTTCATCTGAATAGACACAAGTGTCAAAAATAATTTCCCCTCTAGTTTGAATTGGGATAAAGTACACTTAAAAAAAAATATCATAGAATCTGGTTGAATTAGTATAATTGCTTTACCTTAATTCATGTTTTATTCACCATACAGATTTTTTCTGGCTTCTAGGTATTTTGCCTTTAATTGGAAAAAAAATGAGTAATGAAAAGTTTAATTAGACTGAATTTTTCAAAAATCGCTTCAACTGATTTTCTTAAAAATCCCCTAACTCAGATGACTTATATCCATTAAAATCTTAATGTATGTTGATTATTGAAATGTAATACCATGAGCATATCCAAACTGAGTCCTATAGCTTTCTGAGATTACCTTTCTTCTATAAATAGATAAAATGAGTTGCCATCTCATTCCCTCTGGGAAGTCAATATCATTTTCAACATTTTGAGGTTAACCAATGACAGTGCTTACTTTTTCTTGTTTTTTTTTTTTTTTTAAGCTGTTACCACTTGTTCTGATTGGCTATTTCACCCTTCAATTCTCATTCTCTGGCTCTCTGTCCTTTCAAAAAATTGCATTTGTATTTTTTTTTTAATTTTTATTTATTTATGATAGTCACAGAGAGAGAGAGAGAGAGGCAGAGACATAGGCAGAGGGAGAAGCAGGCTCCATGCACCGGGAGCCTGATGTGGGATTCGATCCCGGGTCTCCAGAATCGCGCCCTGGGCCAAAGGCAAGCGCCAAACCACTGCGCCACCCAGGGATCCCTGCATTTGTATTTTTACCAAAGTTATTTACGCACATAGTTTAATGAGGCAAAGCATTTTATAAGATATTTATATTTAAAATAGTAACTTCTGTACACTTAAATCCAATTATTTTTCTCCCATGACAACTTTCAAGACTTCTAGCTCATACTTTTGGTATTTATCTATATATAAGTTGAAGGTATCTATCCAATGCAGAAAGTATCACTGTATTCCAACAAGCAGGAATTCTAGAGGGCAGACTCTAAGTATAAATTAAGTAGTAGGTAAGGAAAGTGTTATTCTTCCATTTAAAAAATCTATTTATGGGGCAGCCTCGGTGGCTCAGCAGTTTAGCGCTGCCTTCAGCTCAGGGCGAGATCCTGGGGACCCGAATCGAGTCCCAGGTCGGGCTCCCTGCATGGAGCCTGCTTCTCCCTCTGCCTGTGTCTCTGCCTCTCCCTCTCATGAATGGATAAATAAAATCTTTAAAAAATAAAAGTAAAATAAATAAATAAATAAGTAAAAATAAAAATCTATTTATGGTTGACTGCCAGAATTGATTCCTTTTTATATGTGTTCTCACTACCTATTGACTAGAACTCTTATAGAATTGTATTGCATTCTAGTCATTTTTATTATCTGGTTTTTCATTTAGACCATGAGGCTCTTAAATGCCCTTGATATTCATATTTAAAGCTAACTTTTTTAAGAGAATATCTGCTATACAGTAGCTTCCTTAAAAAAATACTTAAAATGAATCAAATTTTAACAATCTTTGGATGTCTACCTGGTATATGTTGCATGCTTACTTGCTATTATTATAGATTCTTTGGGGACCTGTAATTCCTTAGTTTCAAGAGCCATGGGGCACTTGAGTGGCTCAGTTGGTTAAGCATTTGCCTTAAGCTCAGGTCATGATCCCAGGGTCCTGGGATCCAGTCCTGCATGGAGCTCCCTGATTGGCAGAGTGTCTGCTTCTCCCTTTCTGTCTATCCCTCTCCCCTTCTCATGCTTTCTCTCTTTCTCTCTCTCACTCTCTCTCTCAAATAAATAAAATCTTAAAAGAGAAAAAAAAAAAAAAAAGGAGAGAGAGAGCCATGAAGCACTTCCTGGAGAGTCACCACACTCAAGTATCTTCCTTCCCTATCTTAATTACTGGAACCTGGACATTCTAAAGTTACCTTTTCAAGTACCTACACTGCAAACGGAAATATAGAAAATAAAACAATGATCATCCTTATCTCATAAAATCGCCCAGCAGCAGCATAAACCTAAAAGACATATTACCCAAGAAGAGAAGGGTAATTGAGGAAAACTAAAGATGTTGCCATGTTTCCCTACAAGTATTCTAATGCCAATTTTAAGGTGTCATGGAATATCTGCCAACCAGTAGTCTAGTTTACCACTGGCAATTTCAGGACAGAGATCCAGACAGGATTCTAGTCTACCTCTAATATTTTTCACAAAATAGTTTCATAGTAACCCAGTAGACATTCTAAAATATAGACAATTACTATTGTCAAAAAGAACATCTACCATGTGTAAAGCACTGGTCAAACATTTTAAATGGATTCCCTCTAATCCTTTTAAAAGGTGATACAGAGGATATATTAGGAGTGGGCATAAGTAACAGAAGGCAAATTGATGTAGGTTAAGAAAAATGGGGGCTAACTATAAGGATACAGGGTGGGTAGTACAGTCCAAGGGTAAACATAAAAGGAGAAGTAGGAGAAATTAAAACCAGAAACTTGACATTTGTCAGAAACCTCATGTTTCTTCTTTTATCTTATTTTCCCCTGTACACTGCTGAGCTTTTTTCCATAAGCCTATGTTGACACTTAGGACTTGAGGTGCCAGTACAGATCAGTTTAGGAATTCTCCAGTGTCTGGGTGATAAGCATTAAGGAGAGTGTGTGATCTGATGAGCACTGGGTGTTATACCATATGTTGGTAAATTGAATTTAAATTAAAAAAAAAAAGGGAAGAAAGAGAAATTCTCCAGTGTCAGCTGGCAATGGCATTTTCCCATGAATAATATATGTTATAATTGACTATGAAATCTTATTGGCCTTGATGTCCAAACAAAAGTAAGAGAAAATAATTTATGGTATAGAAATACCAGTACAAGGGTTATCAGTATTATACTTAAGAGTACTGTTCAACAATTAGCACAACTTCAGAGAAAACATTTATTATTGTTATTATCATCTATGACTATAGATGTTCAGCCAAATCCAATCATGTTTTTCTTTCCTTTCCCCCGGCAGTAAAAATAATAGATTGTAGCCATTGTAAAATTAGTCTAGATCTTACATTTAATTTGTCCCCTAAAGGCCTAAATGGAAAAAGAAATGGCCATTTTCAATGCCATGTCTTGAGTTTGTGATATTTTTGCTCTAATTTGCAAAACAATCATAGATATTGCATCTCTTAAAATTCCATAACATAAATGGAATCCTCTGGGCACTATTGTTTGTAATTTGAAAGCTATATTGCATTATGTTAGAGACTATTTTAAACTGTGTTAATTATAAAATCAAACAATATATTATTTCATGAAGTCAAATAAAGGTATTGTAGAATATCATTATGGGGACAATATGTTTTCAAAAAATAATATATGGGTGAATTTAAGAATATACTTTTCAAAAGTTTGAAAGATTTTAGAGTTGATATTTGGAGAATAGATACTTACTGTGGAAGCCATATTTTACAGCCCTAAATGTAACTCATAAAAAGCATTTGTAATTCATAAAAAAATATACTCTAATGTAATCATAATATAAATGAATTTAGGGTTTGTCAATAAAATATTTTGACTACTTTCATCATGTAGCAATATGTATTGATATTTTGATTGGATAAACTAACGTTCATTCTTCAACTGAAGAATAATTTATTAAATATCTGCTGTGTGTCTCATGTAATGAAAAGTTAAACAAGAGTGAGATTAAAATTTTCTTCACAATGTATCCAGTGAAGTCATAAAAATAAATGTCTTTAAAATACATATGTAAGAAAAACTTTAGGAGAGATAGTGACTAAAAACCTTAGAGATGAGAGGGAATGATTCTTCCTCACTGAAGCACATTAGAAAAGGAGAATGTAATTATGTTTCTGTTTTTTAAGTATCAATTTTACATACCAGAAAAGTGGATTTCAGATTACTGGAAGAATCAATCTTCTAAGATTCAATCACATAGATACAGAGTCTGAAACTAAAACCTATGTCACTTGGTTTTACTTCATTGTTCCTGTTATTTGATGCCTTAAAAAAACTCTTCCATGAGTAAATACTACTAACAGAGCCTTAAGGGATGAGAAGTCGTTTGTACTGTGAACGAAGAGGGGTGATGGAGAACAGTTATGGAAGAATGAAGAACACGTGGGGATAAATGAAGAGTATTAAGCTTGCAGAAGTGAGGTGGGTAGAAGATGGTCAAATTATGGTCAGCCTTTAAAAGATTCCAAATATTAGCTTCATGCTGACTTGTGGGTAAAACACGAAAAAATATTGAACAGATATATATGTTAGGAAAGTAATTTCAGCATCATTAAGAAGTAGTCAATGCATAAGGAAGAAATAAGACACAGGGATCAGATAGCCTGTTCTTGTTTTGAGTCCAGGTTAGAAATGAATCAACTGGGAAAGCAGGAGATGGATGGATTAAAGAGGTAACAAAAATCAAATCAACCCAATGGGTAAGTGAGGGAAGAGGTAAAATGGAACATGAAAAGGAAAAGATGAAATGAATAACTAGTTTTGTTTATTTACAAACTATTAAGAGGATAGATTTATTTTATACTACATTCATCCAGGGTTTATCTGTTCTTGTATTAAGGGTTCTAGAACATTAAAAATCTCAAATTTCAAAAATTTGGAACTGTTTACCATAGCTGTAAAGGTAAAGAATACAGCAACTACTTCAGATTGTTTTTGTGAGAACCAGCACAAAATACTCTTTTCATTTATTCTTTTACTGATTCATCCACCCAAATTGGAAGGCATTTATTTTATAATAAGCTGTATGGTGGGTAATGTGTGTTCAATAGTCAACATAGTAGACATAGTGGTTGTCTTCAGAAGCTTACAGTTTGGTGAGTGAAATAGATGGCATTCAAATAAATAAGCAAAGAAATATACGCTAGGAAGAAGGAGGAAATGATTTTGTAAGATATTTTTTAGAGAAAGGTAAGTTAGTTCAGTAAGGGTAAAACTTTAAGAAAAGATTCATGATGAAATCTGAAATTGATAAAGAGTAGCTTGGGGAAAGTAAGAGAAAAAGAGTATTTCAGACAAAAACAATTCTTCTGTTCACTCTCGGTGGTTGTACAATACCATTGCAATGATGAACTGTTGGTAAGGTGTGTTCTCTGTGCTTAGGTACATTTGGCATATCCAATACATTTACCATTGATTAACGATGAAAAACAAAAAGAAGAAGTACAAATTTGAAGAAATACAAAATAAATAAATAAAACTAAATAATTTGCATTTACTTTTTCAAAAGCCCTATTTAAAATAGAAATGTGTGCGTGCTTAAACACACAGACACAACAGACACACAAAGAAACCATGCCAGAACACGGAGGCGATAATTTTTTTATCATGCATAGTAATTTTTATTATGCATAGTAATTTTTACTTAGTATGTCTTATATTTTTTATTTTAAATTATAATAAAAGTTAATCATGTGCTAAACATGCACTCTTCTGTATGTCATTGATTTTTTTAAGATTTATTTATTTATTTATTTATTTATTTATTTATTTTTATTGAAGTTTGATTTGCCAACATATAGTATATCACCCAGTGCTCATCCCATCAAGTGCCCCCTCAGTGCCCATCACCCAGTCACCCCATCCCCCCGCCCACCTCCCTTTCCACTACTCCTTGTTCATTTCCCGGAGTTAGGAATATCTCATGTTTTGTCACCCTCTCTGATTTTTCCTACTCATTTTCTCTTCTTTCCCCTGTAATCTCTTTCACTATTTTTTAGATTCCCCATATGAATGAAACTATATAATGTTTGCCCTTCTCTGATCTACTTCAATCAGCATAATACCCTCCAATTCCAACCACGTTGAAGCAAGTGGTGAGTATTTGTCGTTTCTAATGGCTGAGTAATACTCCATTGTAGACCACATCTTCTTTATCCATTCATCTGTCGATGGCTGGTGAAGCAGAGCATTTTCTCATGTGCTTGTTGGCCATGTCTATGTCTTCCTCTGTGAGATTTCTGTTCATGTCTTTTGCCCATTTCATGATTGGATTGATTGTTTCTTTGCTGTTGAGTTTAATAAGTTCTTCATAGATCTTGGATACTAGCCCTTTATCTGATATGTCCTTTGCAAATATCTTCTCCCATTCTGTAGGTTGTCTTTTAGTTTTGTTGACTGTATCCTTTGCTGTGCAAAAGCTTCTTATCTTGATGAAGTCCCAATAGTTCATTTTTGCTTTTGTTTCTTTTGCCTTTGTGGATGTATCTTGCAAGAAGTTACTGTGGCCGAGTTCAAAAAGGGTGTTGCCTGTGTTGTCCTCTAGGATTTTGATGGACTCTTGTCTCACATTTTGATCTCTCATCCATTTTGAGTTTATCTTTGTGTATGGTGAAAGAGAGTGGTCCATTTTCATTCTTCTGCATGTGGATGTCCAATTTTCCCAGCACCATTTATTGAAGAGACTGTCTCTTTTCCAGTGGATAGTCTTTCCTGTTTTGTCAAATATTAGTGGACCATAGAGTTGAGGGCCCATTTCTGGGTTCTCTATTCTGTTCCATTGATCTATGTGTCTGTTTTTGTGCCAGTACCACACTGTCTTGATGATCACAGCTTTGTAGTACAACCTGAAATCCGGCATTGTGATGCTCCCAGCTCTGGTTTTCTTTTTCAATATTCCCCTGGCTATTCGGGGTCTTTTCTGATTCCACACAAATCTTAAGATGATTTGTTCCAACTCTCTGAAGAAAGTCCATGGTATTTGGATATGGATTGCATTGAATTTGTAAATTGCCCTGGGTAGCATAGACATTTTCACATTATTAATTCTTCCAGTCCATGAGCATGGAATATTTTCCATCTCTTTGTGTCTTCCTTAATTGCTTTCAGAAGTGTACTATAGTTTTTAGGGTATAGATTCTTTACCTCTTTGGTTAGGTTTATTCCTAGGTATCTTAGGCTTTTGGGTGCAATTGTAAATGGGATTGATTCCTTAATTTCTCTTTTGTCAGTCTTATTGTTAGTGTATGGAAATGACACTACTTCTGTATGTAATGTAAGTGTGATTAATCAGATATAACTATTATTTATCCTTAGTTCTTTTGTTTTGTTTTGTTTTAAGATTTCACCTATTCATTCATGAGAGACACACACAGAGAGAGAGGCAGTGACACGGGTAGAGGGAGAAGCAGGCTCCATGAAGGGAACCTGACGCAGGACTCAATCCCAGGTCTCCAGGGTCACACCCTGGGCTGAAGGTGGCGCTAAACTGCTGAGCCGCCAGGGCTGCCCTATACTTGGTTCTTTTGAACACTGGGACAGAATTATGAATTTGAAAATAGCAGTTATTTTTTTCCCATTTTTTTAGGTGAAGTTTTAATTCACTAAAACCAAGTAGGCTAAATCAATTTTTTTAATGTAAGGCATGAATCATCTGGTAAAGTAAATTTCAAAATCTCGAAAAGCTTTTCCAGATAGAATAAAAGTGACAGATGTGAAAATGCATAATATTCTTTCTTGCTTTTAACCATGCCTACTCAGATGGAATCATCAAATTTTATACCTGAAACAGAGCTGTGATCATTTAATCAAGTCTTCACATTTTACAGATGAGCAGTCTTTCCATTTTTAAAAATCTGCTTTCCCTCCCCCATTCCATCCTTTTATGGACTTGAGTTTCTATCAAAGGACTAATTAATGATGTGGAAGAAACTCATATTTAACTTTTATTTTAAAGAAATATGTTATTATTGCTTTAACATTGAAAATATCTAAAAACTCTAATAGGACAGGAAAAATGTTCCAGTAACCTGAAAAGCATCCTCTAATTTTATACTTTCAGTTTCCTTTTTATCCAAGACAGTGAGAGAGAGAGAGACAATGGAATCAGAAGGTCATTGTCCAAAAGTTCTCACTTATTTCTTTTCAGAAGATGAAAATCAATAATAAGCTAAAGATAGAGTCAGATGGGTGGAAGAGACAAGGTAAGTGCTGTTCTGCTGAAGAAAGTGTCAAGAATCATCTGATTTGAATGTTTAGGTAGTGAATCTCCCTATTTTACAACTCTATACTCAGTACAAATCAAGCTTAATAATGGCTCTTCAATAAAATCTGAACTCCTAACGTAGACTTTGAGGGCCTTCACCAATTCCTTTCACAGCTTAACTTAATTATTCTCTTTTCTCACTTGCAACCCACAGCCCAAAAAACCTGCCTAGAAGATGCAGAAAAAAACCATACGTTGAGTTAATAATCTCCTTAACTTCATTAAAAATATTATTAATAATAATAATCTCTTAACTTAATGAAACTTATGGAATCTTACCAAAAAAACAGTATGTATGTAGTTGATATTAATTACTTGAACCCTTACTGTTATTCACTAAACTTATATATTTATATATAAGGAACAAACAAGATTGCTGGCATTCTATTTTTTTGTTTCTTTTGCCTACTCGGCATTTATTCCTAATATTCCTTCCCCCAAATCTCCAGTTTTGTTCAGATATCTACTCTTCATGAACTGATCAGAGCCCTAGAAAAAACTCCTTCAACTCCTTCAACTCAACTAAAGTATAAGTCAACAATCTCATTCCCCTTGCCAGCTCTTGGTTTACAAAAGAACAAGATAGTCAATTTTCAAGGGATCTGAGGAAAAGTTTGTTGGGGTAAAGGGGTTGTTTAGACAAGTTTTCCTCCCTGCATAACAAGAGATGCATAACAAGTAATGGAGTCTCTTCTTTTCTGGGCATTATCATAGAAGAAACTTCTTCCTCTATCTTGCTTCCAGCCTACAGAAGGAAGATAGAAGATCTGAGGGATAGAAAGAAACAACATATTTTACATCATTATCAAATTTCTCAATTAAACAACCTATACCTCAATTTATCTCTGGGTTTCTGTTTTTTTTTTTTTTTGGGTTTCTGTTATGTGAGATAATATATTCTCCATTGTTTAAGCAAGTTACAGTGAAGTTTTCATTTCTTGAAGCATAGGTTATCCTAAGTGATGCAGAGGGGATAATTATTATTTAGTTAGTTAAATAATTTTACTTAAAATTTTCCATTTTTGTTGGGCCTTCTTAAATTATTCTTTTATATGAGGAAATAGATTTTCATTAATATCACTTATAGAGTGCATTGCAATCTTAAGAAAAATATAGTGTAGGACTGCATCCTATTTGGTGCACTGATTCATCTGCCCATGTACTTGGTGTTTGGCAAAAAACATAAGGCAAAAAATAGGTTATTCAAAGCCTGACTGCATTATTTGGAAAGAAAACAGCTGTTTGTAAAGTTCTTTTGTAGCAATATTTTGATGATATATGAAGCAGAAACATATGGATTAAATTTCCCATAAGTCAGTGTTTAATGAAAATATTTAGAAAATATTTTTACCAAAAACCAGATACCACCCTCCAAAACCAGTAAAGCTATCCTCAACTTTTCTTCTAAGTTTAATAAAGTCATTATAAAAAGTTAAGGAGTTGGAAATAATTAAGTCAAAGTCACAAATGTGTATAAAAAATCTTGGCAAAGTTGTATCAAAATATAGAATGAAGCTGGGTATAGAGTAATGCTTCTCCTAACACTCAGAATTAAAAGTAGACAAACTTATGATCACTTATGACTCATCATTTGGGAATTTAGCTTTTTTGAAATGTTTGTACAGAAAGAAAGACTAATTGTTTTAAGTTTTAAATGTTAAAGTACATGCCTTATTTCTCTGGGGATACATTCCATCAGAACAATAGCTAGAGATAATATGCTGCTCTCAGGATATCCTTCCACTTCAAGTTGGCATTTTGCAATTCATATCTGATATACAACAGTACAAACAAGATGAAATATAGCCCTCCTTAGGACTGCCAAAAAGACGTTTCTCTTTTCCTTATTACTATAATTTTCAACTTTTTCATTAAAACTTTCTTGTATCTCTTTTTTTTTCTTGGAGACATACTTGAAATCACTTATTCTTAAGTTTATTACTTAGGATTAAAAAATATCGATATTTTTAAAATGTAAGTAATTCAAACAGATTAGAATTTTGCTTATCAATTTATTATTATTCAACTTTATTTTTTCAGCACTTATATGGCAGGTACTGTACTCAGTGCAGAATGCATAATGTTGAGCAGTATAGCACTGTGCCCGCCCTCTCTGTATCTGCTGTCTTTGACAAAGATAAAAAGTTAAACAAATAAAAACCCCAAGTGTGTCTAGGGCTATAATATGGGATTACAAGATCCAGAACAATCACAGCATGAGCATCAAACTAGTTTAAAAGAATTGAGGAAGACTTCCTAAAATAAATTATTTTAAGTCATGCTTTGCTATTGTAGGCTATAAAAATCAATCTAGCAAATCAAGAAGAGTAGAAGAGAACAGAAACTATAGGTTGCATGGCACATAAGATATATGAGTATGAGTATTGTTTCATAGAACATCTTTTTCAATTGTGTTTGTGTGTGAGATTGAGGTTTTAAAGTAAAACATGTATTTTTAGATGAATCATGCCCCCAAATGTGTTTGAAATCCACTAGTCTAAAGGATGAATACAAGTTAAGTAATCAAATATAAGGAATAAGAATTTTTCTGGCAGGACCATGAGCTTTTCTGGCAGAGAAAAGCATGTGCAAATGCCCAGGAGTATGAAAGTTTGTGTAATTCTAGAAGATGCAAGCAGTTCAGAAATGCTGGAAAAGCTGAGTGGAACAGCAGTACATGAGGGAGGGAGGTTAGTGGTTGAATTCAGGGCAGAAAGGGAAGATAAAGCTTAATCCTATAAGCCATGCCATGAAGTTTGGGTATATTTTCAGAGCAATTGTTAACTGCTAAATGGTTTTAAGCTGGAGGATATGATTTGCATGTCAGAGAGAAGTTCCGATTGCATTTTACAAATGGGAGAGGAAAATCGGTATTGGAGGCTTGAGTTTTGCAGTAATTCGGATGGCTAGCTCAAGCAGGGTGATTTGAAGGTTATAGAACAAAGGTTGGATGTAATGCCTGGTGAAAAGAATAGTAGTAAGATTGATGTTTGGCTGTGGGAAAGAAGGGAAAGGGAAGTGTCTGGAATGTCAGTCAAATTGCAGAAAGTGCTAACTCTAACTGTGATGGTAAACAATGGAAAAGAAGCAGGTTTGGTGGATAAGGAGAACAAAGTGTTCAGGTTGGGACATTTGGTTGTTAAATCTGCTCATCCTCAAAGACAGTAATGAGACTTCAAAAGGTTTTTGCTAAGTGTCAATTACTGGTGCAATGCTCTGGAAGGTTTTCTAAGTGAGGAGCTCCATTTTCCAATTTCTATACATTTCAACACAGGTTCTACAACTCTGGTTTTCTCACTGTAGTTTCAATAACAATGATTAATTATTGATGTTTCAATATGCTAGCCTTTTGTGGATATATACATTTTAAAAAAAAAACCCAACAGTTTATACCACATCATTGTAATGAAGAGGTTTTCCGTCCTGACAATTATAGTTTTCTGCTGGTTGGGCACTCACAATGTAGCAGAGTCATAAACCACAAATAGAAAGTCTTCTCCCGAGTCTAGCAATTCAAGGGGAAATGTCCATGGATTCTATTTTTATTCAGGTAATTTTTGTTTCTTCAGCTTTGGTGTGCATCCATATATATTCCTGGTGCAAGTTGCTTATGTCAAAAAATGCCATTCAATTCAACAGCATTACTCAGTTATCAGATAATTACCATGAGCATGGAGTTCTGTATCACATGTTTGCTGCCCTCACAGTGCTTATGTTCCAGTTGGGAGGATACAGCCTTATTGGAAGGTGAATGGTCCAAGGAAAATGTTCCTGGGAGCCAAAACTAAAGTTAAGATAGGACTAAAACCTATAGAATGTGAAAATCATAATGTAAAGGGGCATAGAATTTAGGTGTGAAGTGGCACTGCTAGCATTTACACCCGGGCAGCTTATACACTGTTATGTGGGAACTATAAGTTCCTGTTCCTGTGTTTGGGAAAAAAACCTTTTCTTTGAAAAAACATGGCTATCGAAAATGGCAAGTTTTGGCTTTTAACACTAGTGTCACTGCTATCATTTTTTCAGTTATTTTGAAAGGCCAAAGCATGAACTCTCCTATCACTCTATTTTTCCAGCAATGGTGGTTCCTGAGTATGTGTGAAAGAGACCTCAGGAGTCACCTAGAAAACTGTCCTCAGTTTCATTCTGTCACACAAGCAAGGCCACAGCATATACCACAAGCAATTGGAGCAAATATAGTGGAAATCAATTTCCAAAAAAAGTCTAGAAAAAACTGTGGTAGAGCCTACAGATAGAAACTACTCCATTAAAATATTTATGTATTTACAAAAGGAATACTTGGTGGTTTACAAAAACTTTATGCTGACATGAAAATATTTATATCATAAAGGAAGGCATAATTAGCAAGGTTTATCATCATAAATTTTTCCAAGAAAGTCAAAGTAATAAATATGTAGACTTAAGACAATTTTACTGTAATATTTATAGCATTCATTTCTGAAAGAGAATGTCACAAAAAAACCTTATTTTTCTTTCTTATGTAGTTTGAACATATTTTAAAGTGAGATGGATTATTCATTAATGGAAAAGAAAAACTACTATAAATTATTGTTTTCTTCTGCAAATGCATACTCCATGCTATTATCTGAATTACATCAACAAAAGACACTTAAGCAAATCATCTGTCTAGATCCTGACAAACTTTAAATTATTTAGCCATAGATTGAGCCTTGCAAGCTAAGGTAACATCTTATTAGGTGTGTATCTCCACTTATTTGCCACAATTCTAACTTCTTATTAATATCAAGATGCTTGTCATTATGATTGCTATCATTATCTTGTGTCTTATGCTACAATTTGGTAGGAGAGAACTGTCTCTACAATAGCAAAATTTATTTCAATAGTATAGTTGTAGTCCATTTTCCTTCAGTACAAATTCACCCATATAGTAGTGCTGGATATTTAATAGGTAAACTTCAAAAATCTAGCTCCAAAAATGCACAATAATAAATATTTCCATATCTGGATCCAAGGCTTGGACATTCTACTCAATATATTAGGATACTGTTGAGAGGTACAAAGGTACAAAGTGGTGCTGAAAACCATTCACCCATGGATTTTATGTCCTAAATGTCACCTTTCTACTACAGTAGAAGAGTATATAATCTCTCTCACTGGCCCTCTCTTTCTCTATTAGCATGAAACCTTCTTTGCAGTTCCCAAAGCTGCAATCCAATCAGACACATAGAGTAATTCCGTTTCAATGCTTTTTCCCTTAGTCTAGTTCAGAATACAAATGCAGACAATATTGCTTTCCCAGAGGCAAGCTAGGAAAATCTTTTTCTCTCTATAATAGAGGCAGAGAATAAACATTTCAAGATTGAAACCCACTCATCTGTAAACAGAAATGACATAGATGACATTTACTAGAAAAAAATAAGCAGAGATTATCATTTCATAGCCTGCAGTAGATTGAAACTAGTTGAAAAGCAAATACTTCTTTTCGCATACCATTTCCTCTGTTTGATAATGGGTGTTGATCTTTGTTTTGCAGTCCTTCTAATTGCTTTGCTTTTATTTTTAATGAACCCCCATTTCACATACTCATCAGCCACATATGGGGGAAAATGGATGGTGATGCACAACCATTCACAGGGCCACATTCATTAAAGATAAAAAGCTTCTGGAACTGTGATCTTAGGAAGCAGCTAAACGGCTTCATTCTTTCTTCCAACTTCTTTTAGCTGTATCCTTCAAGTTCTTATAAACTCCTTTCTCAAAGGAAAGGAGTTCACATTGTCCATGAAATAAGAAATCCCTGACTTATTAGTATTTAATTTCTTATGAGTACCTCTGGGAACTAAGCATATTGATTTGTGTTGTGTCTCCATGCCCTAAAGATTGGGGAGGATGGAATCTAAAGGGAAATGTAGAATTTTTGACATGTGATCAAATGCCTGAGTTATCTGAGATCAAACATTATCTGAGATTGAATTCTTTCAGGAGGGAAAAGTAGAACAATTCTGTCTAGAGCTAGAAACTATTTAAAAAATCACACAGTCAAGAAATCAGAAGAACAAACTGGACATGACCTTAGAGTAAGGAATAGAGTATAGGATTTGGAGTTCAAAAACTGGATGGAATTTGAACGCTTGGTTCAGTATTATGAGAGCTGCTTAACCTTAACTAAATGATTCTGAGTCTGTTTCTTCATGTAGAAAGAGGAGGCAGTCATGTTACCTGATGAGACTACCTCACACGGCCACAGCTAGCATAAACTAACAGAACATCCAGGAAAACCTTCAAAGCTATGGTTGCATCTATGAGGATATTGCATAAAGAAAAGGGGCATTCCGTATCTCTTTAAAAGGATATCTTGTTCAATTAATTTTGTTGGGAAGACTGTTTATATGTTTGGTGGGAAAAAAAGAATTTAGAGCCCTAGCTCATACCTTTCACAGAAACAAGATATTGGTATATCCAAAACTTGAATGTATAAATCTTAACCAAAAACATACTAGAAGAAAATATTTTAATATACATTAATGAATTTCAAGTAAGAATAATGATCTTAAATCAGACAAAAAGCAAAACCCGGAATGAAAATATTTACAGTCTATAACAACTTTCATATATGCATATTTAGAAACATAGAAATATATGGGATATACCTTTTGAAAACAATAATAAGACAAACATCCTGATTGAAAATGGGCATATACATGAACATATGTTTCATTAGAGACGAAATATGCATGATATTTTATGTATAATTTTAAGTTTCAATAATCGTTTATTACATTAATTGGGGATGGAGCTGTGAAGAAATGATACTTCTATATTTTGTTGGGACAATGTAGTTGGGACAGCTACCAGAAAGAGTAATTTGACTCTATAAAATTTGAATGCCACCATTATCACCTGTCCTAGAGAAATATCCACATCATTGCATAGGAAAGCATACATATGGATATTCATCACATCTAGCTTACAACAGCAAAATATTAAGAAAAAAATGTTCATCAGAAATAATGGCAAAACAACCGTATTATACTCAAATTATGTAATATAATGCAGTCACTAAAAAATTGAGCTAGTTCCACATATACCAACAGGGACAGAACTAATAGTCATATTATTGAGTAAAAAAAGCAATTACTGGATGACATATTTTAGATGATATCATTATATCAGAACATGCACAAGACAAGATCATTGAGGTGAGCCCCACAGTTGCCCCAGATTGCTGGGTTGAGAGTTTCCTAGCCATGGTTCAGAGACTGGGAATTCAGGACCAGGCAGATTTGGCTGAGTTGAAAGAGACAGAACTAAGGGTCCAAGAAACCCAACAAGCTAGAGTTCATAGAACAGACTGCTAGAAAAGAAAGAGCTTGACAGATAAAATTCTGGAGATCAACAGAGAATTCTCTCAAGTAATTAGTGCCTCCATTTGAGGATGTTACTTTAAGCAGAAGAAAAACCAGCCAAAAGAATTAGGGGGAACAATCCACTGGGCTCATATAAGGAACTAAGCATGTTCCAAAAAGCCATAAGGAAAAACTTTATAATTCATGACCATTGGCTAGAATATTCTGAAGCATTTTACTTTAGAAATGAGAGATAATTAACATTAGATTAAATGCTGTTCTGGTCCTACCAAAAAAATATTAAAAGATCCAAAGGATCAAGCAGTTAACATGTAACCCAACCATGCCCCAGTATAAAGCTCCATAACGTATACTTGACCCTTGAACAGCATGGGCTTGGATGGTACAGTTCCACTTATATGCTATTTTTCTTACAGTACAGTTTTATAAATGTATTTTCTCTTTCTTATGGTTTTCTTCACATTTTCTTTTCTCCACCTTACTTTATTGCAATAATATAGTATATAATATACATATAACATACAAAATATGTGTTAATTGGCTGTTTATATTATTGGTAAGGCTTTTGGCCAATAGTAAGCTATTAGTAGTTAAGTTTTGGAAGAGCTAAAAGTTACACATAGGTTTTTGACTGTGCAAGAGGATGGTACCTGCAATGTCAGTGTTGTTAGGAATTATATAGGAATACAAAACCATGTGGCATCAAACAAGGTAAAGATTTTCAGATATGTAAAAAAGCAGGAAAATACAAAAAATAATGAGGAGAAAAATCAATCAAAACTGATCCAGAACTGACATAAAGGAAAAACGTTAACAAGAATATTAAGATATTTCTTGTCACTGCATTCTATAGGTTAAAAAGATGTGTCCATGAAACCTTTCAGAGTATATCATGAGGAAGGATACAAAAACAATAATAATTAAAAATACCGTCTTTTCATTCTTTTTTATTCTTTCATGCTTAAATTATTTATTAGGTAGTTATTTCATATAGACGTGTATACTAGGCAAAGGATATTTAATAGGAAGCACAGTAGACATGGTGACTATCTTCAGAGGGCTTACAGTTTAGGTTAAACAAAAATAATAATAACATGGCATGAAGGTTATATAAAGATAAAAATCTACGAGGGAGGGAAATTATGAAAGTATACTACTTTAAGATTCCAATACTCTACAAAATATGGTATAATATCACTTGCAGGCAGATTGTGATAAATTAAAAATGTATGTTATTAAAACAACCACCATAGTAACTAAACAAAGTCTTATGAGTAATAAACCAACAAAGACTAAAATGGGTCATAAACTATACTAATCCAAAAGATGGAAGAAAAATTTTTTTAAGAATCAACAGAATGAGATAAACACAAACAGAAAAGTATCAAGGTTATAAATTTATACTTAATCATACTAATAATCACATCAAATGTAAATAAACACTCCCCCTTAAAAGGCATATTGGATATAAACAAACACCCAATTATAAGCTATAGGAAACTCAATTTAAATATGACGATTCAAATAGGATAAAAAGCAAAAGAATAAAGAAAAAATATGCCATGCTAAAACTCATCAAAAGAAAGTTGGCCAGGTCATATTAATAATATCAAAGTAGATTTCAGAATAAAGAATATCATTCAGAATAAAGAATTTCATTTCATACTGACAAAGGGGTCAATTCATCAAGAAGAACGACTGAGATTCAAATACTTGAAGCAAAAACTGATACAACTTCAAGGAGAAATACACAAATTCACAAGTGTAATAAGAGATTACAATGCCTCTGTTTCAATTATTCATAGAACGAGCAGGCAGGAAATCAGCAAGGATACAGTAGACTAAAAAACATTTTACCCAAACTTCACTTGATTAATTTTTAGAGAACACTCCATTCAACAATAACAGAATATGTTGTGGGCTTTCCTTTTTTTGTCAAATGCACACAGCATATTACCAAGATAACGTAATTCAGAATATATTCATTGACTTAAAAATTCTGTGCTCCACCTATTTATCTCTTCCTCACCACTAACCCTAGGGAAACATCAGTCTTTTTAGTATTTCTGTCATTTTTGCTTTTTTCTAGAATGTCTCAAGCTTGGAATGATATTTAGGTAGTTCCCAGTTTAATAACAGCAAAAAGGGACACACACATATATTTGAATTTCAGATAAACATCAAATGATACTTATTTTTTATTCAAGACTTTATTTTTTAAAGTAGTTTTAGGTTCACAACAACATTGAGAGAAAGGTACAGAAACATCCCATACCTTCCCTGCCACCCACACACGCACAGCCACTTCTATCATCAGCATCAGCTACTAAAATAGTACATTTTTCTAACTGATAAACCTACAGTGATACATATCACCTCAAGTACATAGTTTACATTATTATACATAGTTTACACCTCAAGTACATAGTCCTACATTCTATGGGTTTGGATAAATGTATAAAGGCGTGTATCCACCATGATAATATAATTTAAAATATTTGCTGCTTAAAAATTCCGTATTCCACCTATTTACTTCTTCCTCATCACTAACCCCAGGGAACCATCAGTCTTTTTTCTATCTCCATAGTTTTGCTTTTTCTAGAATTTCACATGTTTGAAATCAATCATATAGTATGTAGGCTTTTTAGATTAGATTCTTTTACTTAGTAAGATGTATTTAAATACATGTTTTCTCTATGTCTTTTCATGACTTGATATTCCATTTCTTCTTAGTGTTGAGTAATATTTCATTGTTTGGATGCACCACTGTTTATTTAACACCTACTGAAGGACATCTTGGTTACTTCCAAATTTAGCAATGTTGAGTAAAGCTGCTATACACATCCTTGTACAAGTTTTGTGTGGACATACGTTTTTAACTCCTACAGGTAAATACCAAGGAGTATGATTGTTGGCTTGTCTGATAAGAATATGTTTAGATTTGTAAGAAATCACCAAACTGTCTTTCATAGTGTCTGGACCATTTTGCATTCTCAATGACGGTAAATATGTGTCTGCTCCTCCACATCCTCACCAGCATTTGGTGTTGTGAGCGTTCTGGATTTTCACCATTCTACTAGATATGTAGTGGTACATCATTGTTGGTTCCATTTATACTTCTCTAGTGATGTAGGATGTGGAATATCTTTCCATATGTTTATTTGACATCTGTATATCTTCTTTGGTGAAGTGTCTTTGGCCTATTTTTTATTTATTTATGATTTATTTTCTTACTATTGAGTTTAAGAAATTCTTATATTTTTATTTTATTTTTGTACATTTTGTTTTATTGGAATTCAATTTGCCAACATATAGCATAACACCCAGTGCTCATCCTGTCAAGTGCCCCCCCTCCGTGCCCATCACCCAGTCACCCCATCCCCCCGCCAACCGCCCTATCCACCACTCCTTGTTCGTTTCCCAGAATTAGGAGTCTCTCATGTTCTGTCTCCCTCACTGATATTTCCCACTCATTTTCTCTCCTTCCCCCTTTAATCCCTTTCACTTCTTTTTATATTCCCCAAATGAATGAGACCATATAATATTTGTTTTTCTCCAACTGACTCACTTGACTCAGCATAATACCCTCCAGTTCCATCCACGTCGAAGCAAATGGTGGATATTTGTAGTTTCTGATGGCTGAGTAATATTCCATTGTATACATAAACCACATCTTCTTTATCCATTCATCAGTCAATGGACACCGAGGCTTCTTCCAGCTTGGCTATTGTGGGCCATTGTTGCTATAAACATTGGGGTGCAGGTGTCCTGCTGTTTCACTGCATCTGTATCTTTGGGGTAAATCCCCAACAGTGCAATTGCTGGGTCGTAGGGCAGGTCTATTTTTAATTCTTTGAGGAACCTCCACACAGTTTTCCAGAGTGGCTGCACCAGTTCACATTCCCACCAAAAATGCAAGAGGGTTCCCCTTTCTCCACATCTTCTCCAACATTTGTTGTTTCCCGTCTTGTTAATTTCCACCATTCTCACTGGTGTGAGGTGGTATCTCACTGTGGTTTGGATTTGTATTTCCCTGATGGCAAGTGATGCAGAGCATTTTCTCATGTGCTTGTTGGCCATGTCTATGTCTTCCTCTGTGAGATTTCTGTTCATGTCATGATTGGATTGATTGTTTCTTTGCTGTTGAGTTTAATAAGTTCTTTATAGATCTTGGATACTAGCCCTTTATCTGATGTGTCATTTGCAAATATCTTCTCCCATTCTGTAGGTTGTCTTTTAGTTTTGTCGAGTGTTTCTTTTCCTGTGCAGAAGCTTTTTATCTTGAGTAAGTCCCAATAATTCATTTTCTCTTTTGTTTCTCTTGCCTTCATAGATGTATCTTGCAGAAGTTACTGTGGCCAAGTTCAAAAGGGGTGTTGCCTGTGTTCTCCTCTAGGATTCTGATGGATTCTTGTCTCACATTTAGATCTTTCATCCATTTTGAGTGTATCTTTGTGTATGGTGTAAGAGAATGGTCTAGTTTCATTCTTCCGCACGTGGCTGTCCAGTTTTCCCAGCACCATTTATTGAAGAGGCTGTCCTTTTTCCAGTGGGTAGTCTTTCCTTCTTTGTCAAATATTAATAGGTTTGTCAAATATATAATAGGTTGATGTCAAATCAACCTATTAGTTGACCATAGAGTTGAGGGCCCATTTCTGGGTTCTCTATTCTGTTCCATTGATCTATGTGTCTGTTTTTGTGCCAGTACCACACTGTCTTGATGATCATAGCTTTGTAGTACAACCTGAAATCCGGCATTGTGATGCTCCCAGCTCTGGTTTTCTTTTTCAATATTCCCCTGGCTATTCAGGGTCTTTTCTGATTCCACACAAATCTTAAGATGATTTGTTCCAACTCTCTGAAGAAAGTCCATGGTATTTGGATATTGATTGCATTGAACTTGTAAATTGCCCTGGGTAACATTGACATTTTCACAATATTAATTCTTCCAATCCATGAGCATGGAATATTTTCCATCTCTTTGTATCTTCCTCAGTTGCTTTCAGAATTGTTCTGTAGTTTCTAGGGTTCTTGTATATTTTAGATAACAGTTCTTTATCAGATGTGTCTCCTGAAAATATTTTCTGTTAGTCTGAGGTCTGTCTTTTCATTTGCTTTACCAAATGATGTTTTTATTTTTATTTATTTTTTATTTTTTTAAGATTTATTTATTTTTAGAGTGAAAGAAAGAGAGACTGAGCATGAGCAGGAGGGAGAGGAAATTCCACAAAGATTCCATGCTGAATGCATAGCCTGACTCAGGGCTCAATCTTATGGACCCTGAGACTATGACCTGAACCCAAACCAAGAGTTGGATGTTTAGCTGTGTCACCCAGGCTGTCCTCAAATAATGTTTTTAGTATAACTATGTCCCATATTATACTTGAAACATATACTAAAAAAAATTATTCAGTGTTTACCTAAAATTCAAATTGACTAGACATTCTGCATTTTATATGACAAATTTAGTTCTAGGTCATAAAGCAAAATGCAATTAAATTAGGCATCAATAAAAATATTTTAAAATTCCTAAATATTCATAATCTAAATAACACAATTCTATATGGCCAATAAGTCAGAGGAGAAAAAAAAGAAAAATTGAAAACTACTTTGCACTGAATGAAAATAAAAACATACCAATAACCAATACTCCTAAACAAAGCTTTTGCTAATCAAATCCAACAGTGTATACAGTTGACATATTGTGACCAAGTCGTGTCCATCTCAGAAATGTAAGATTGATTTAACATTCAAAAATGAATCAACATAATTTATTACAATAGTAGGGAAATAAAACATATTATCATCTGAATAGACATAGAAAAACATTTAACAAAATCCAACATCTATTTTCAGTTTAAAAACTCTAAGCAAACAAGAAATGGAAGAGAACTCTCTCAATGTCAATCTGATAATGGACATCTATGAATAACCTACAGCTAGAATAAAATGTAACAGTAAAAAAATAGGTACTTTTCCCTTAAGATCAGAAAGTATGTGATCCTACCACTTTGTTTCAATATTGGATGGGAGATTCTGGCCTTTGCAGAGAAACAAAGAAAGGAAATAAATGACATCCATATTAGAAAGGAAGTAAAACTATCTTTATTCACATACCACATAATAATCTACGTATAACTCAATATCCCCAAAAGACAAATAATCCAATTAAAAATGGACAGAAGACATGTATAGACATTTCTCCAAAGAGGATATACAGATGGTCAACAGACACATGAAATAAAGACCTCTGTACTTAAAAGTACAAAGTATTGCCAAGAGAAAAAAAAATCTAAATAAATGGAGATATATATTATTATTCATATATCAATTTTTCCTAAGTTGATCAGTAGATTTAACACAATTCCAGTAAAAGTCCCAGCAGGCTTTTTTTGTACAACTTGGAAAGCTGATTCTAAAATGCATGTGGAGGGCAGCCCGGGTGGCTCAGTGGTTTAGCGCCACCTTCAGCCCAGGGCATAATCCTGGAGACCCAGGATAGAGTCCCATGTCAGGCTCCCTGCATGGAGCCTGCTTCTCCCTCTGCCTGTGTCTCTGCCTCTCTCTCTGTCTCTGTGTCTCTCATGAATAAATAAATAAAATCTTTAAAAAAATTAAAAGAAATAAAATGCATGTGGAAAAGAAAAGGACCTAGAAGAGCAGAAACAATAAAAAAAAGCATTCAGTATTTTCTCTGTATTGTAATTTCCAACCATGTTTTAAATAACTAAATCCTGAACAATATAAATTATGAAAATAAAGTCTTTCTTTGCTTGTTTTTAATAAGTGAACACTATCCCCCCAAAAGAAAAAAATACAGGAGGAGATAGGAATTGTTATATTTTATCAGAGCAAACATAACAGGACAGAGCAACAAAATGCAAAAAGGTCAAGTAAAAGCTATATGATAGTTGAAGAAAGTTAAGGCCAGCTCAGGTGGGCCACAATGCTCAAAATGCTAGTCTCAGTGAGGCATCTGACATGCAAACAAGCCCAAAGAGCTTCCTTCTGTCTTGTGCAAAGTCTTTCTGGTCCTATATGGTGTGCATGCTTCTCAACACAACAGGAGAGAAAACCAATGAGCAGATTTCCATTGTCTCAATGCTTTATTTGGGAACTGCTTCTATGTAGGCTTTTATATTTTATTTTTTGAAAACTATCAAATGAATGACATGATTCCTCTAAATCTCTTCTTTTTTTCTGACTCAAGATTAGTAATAATAACAATTAGTACTTTGATTGATTTAAATTGTATGGTCTAGGATGGCACTAACATCCTAGCGGACTTATAATAACCCAGTTACTCTTTAGACAGGCTCTCTCTTCCTCTCCCCTTCTTCCTCCCTCTGTTTCTCCTACTCCTTCTGTTTCAGTCTCTCTGTTTCTTTTGGTCTGCATAGTTTTCAGCAGCTCAGGAGTAAAAACTTCTGAGAAGAACCTTGGTGCCCAGAAAGCCTATACTGTGGCAAGCTCCCTTCCTTCTATCACTCTGTGCCCACTGTTACTCCACATTTATCTCACTGGACTGAAAAACCCATCCATTTGCATGTCAGTTCTCCCAACATTTCATGGGTTCCTCGGTGAAGGTGCCCTTTTGTGTTTTTATACCTGTCCCTAGAACAATGCTTGGCTCTTAGTATTCACTTCCTATTTACTGAATAGATGTACTTTCTTTAATAATTTCTGTAAACACTGCACTTGTTTCTTGGTACAGAATAAGACACTATGGAATTCACACTTGTAGACCATGTCATGGAAGCAGAGATAAATGAAAGGGCTTTGAGAAATTAAAAAAATAAAATCTTGGGGAATCCCTGTGTGGCTCAAAGGTTTAGCACCTGCCTTTGGTCCAGGGCGTGATCCTGGAGACCCAGGATTTAGTCCCACATTGGGCTCCCTGTATGGAGCCTGCTTCTCCCTCTGACTGTGTCTCTGCCTCTCTCTCTCTCTCTCTCTCTCTCTCTCTCTCTCACATGAATAAAATCAAATCCTATCTTAAGAAGCAATGATTCTTCCATGGAAACATAGCCCTGGCAAAGGTATATTGGCAAAGTAGTGGAAAATAAGATACTGATAATTCTAGAACATCAAGGTAGGTCATCTTCCCTTCTAAATATATAATACTATAATCCTCCAAGTTGTATAGGTTAAAAAACAACAAAGACAATAATGACATGTTAAAATCACCTTCAATTTTCTTTCTTTTCCTCACATGTCTCTCCATATTTAAGCTATGGCCTTGTTTTCGTTTTATCTTTTTAGTGTTTTTTTTGTTTGTTTGTTTGTTTTGTTTTAGATACCTTCTTAATGAGACAGGATGTCCCTAGGTTTTGGTTTTTCAGACTAATTTTAGGAAGTAAATTTATCTCATTTACATATGTTGTTTTAAAATATTTCTTGACTTCTAATTTTAACAAGTTATATTTCTTACTTTAAGAGTCCAATTTCTAGGGATCCCTGGGTGGCGCAGTGGTTTGGCGCCTGTCTTTGGCCCAGGGCGCCATCCTGGAGACCCGGGATCGAATCCCACGTCAGGCTCCCGGTGCATGGAGCCTGCTTCTCCCTCTGCCTGTGTCTCTGCCTCTCTCTCTCTCTCTCTGTGACTATCATAAATAAAAATAAATAAAACTTTAAAAAAAAAAAAAGAGTCCAATTTCTATATTTTGCTAACTGAATTGACCCTGTTTTGTCTTATTAATTCATTCATTAAATATTTATTAAATATATACTCTTTGTGGGTGGCACTAATTTAAGTGCTGGAATAAGAGGGAACCAAACAGACAAAAGTCTCTTTTCCTCTGGAGCTGAGTGATTTTTCTAAGGGTAATTTGGATTGTTACATAATCTATTATTTTCCATTTTATAGTAGTAACCTTTAAAACTTTGGATTTCATGTGTAAAATGTTCCTTAATTTATTTTCTTTTTAGACAATATAACTGCCATCATCCCCACGAGGAATAGTGTTTGGTTGATTATTTTAAGTAGCAAACTTAACCTGGATTTCTTGACTTTTTCCCACTTTGGGTAATAGCTATAGTCTGCTAAGCCATTCCAGAAACTTTTATCCCCATCCTTCCTCCCTCCATGAGCCCTCCATATGTTAAGTTTTGGTTTTAGGTTATGATTTTTAAATTGTCACCATTTAAAATACATGTTTTCTATAAGTATATTTGCCTGAATTTTGACCTAGTGCTCTGCTCAAGTGTTTCCAGTGGTCATGACTATGTTCAGTCTGTAGTGGTTGTTTTGTTTTTCTTTTGCATATTCATTTTTTTCAGGAAGAGTTCAAGGGTTTTTTGGGCCATGAAATCTCCAATATTTGACAATGTATACCTGTTATCATTATATTTAAATAATAGCTTCACTCCAATTCATTTATCTCTGGGAACAGAATCTGCAACTAACATTCTGGGTGCCCTTCTCTTGTTCTTCCTTCCTGAAGATCCCCTGAGAAGGTCCTCTTTTGCTACTAGAAATTCTTCTGGGTAATTATTCTTAGGTTATCTCCAAAACATGCAAATCCAGATTACTGAATCTAACCTGCCTCATTTCAGGTGAAATAATGTTGGTGTTTTTCCTACCTCTTTTCCTCAGGATGCATATATATCTCCTCCATTCATTCCTTCCTAAATTGGGAGTGGGCCTCATTTCTTGGGCACTGCATCTATTTATTGTTGAAGTTTTTAATGAAGGCACAAGGCAAAAGTAGTCGTCAGTCTCCTAAATCGCCAGTCCTTACAGGGTGGCATTTAACAAAGTTTTGCTCTTATCCTCAGCACTGTATGTTCCTAATTGTCACTGAATCACAGAAATGAACAAACAAAAATTCCAGTTTTTAAAATTATTAACATATACAAACTCTAACTTTCACTAGGAACAAAACACTCTTATTGATATGACACAGGTTTTCTCTGAAAGCACACATGCATTGGAAGATAGTTATAGTCAGAAATACAATTACTGAGTATTTTGCTAAACCAAAGAAGTAAGTTGGATGATTTTTGGAAACATTCTTCATCTAAAATAGTTTGAGGTCAACTTCCTCCCTTGTGGAACAGGTTTGTTAATTAGACCATTAATGTTCAAAATCTATGATTGACCAACACATGCAGCCTGTCAGGTTCTCCATTTAGAACTGTTAACATTTTATATAACATCCAGCTTTTGTTATGTGTAAGTTCTAGCCTCTGGGGGGTAATTATATGTTTGAACTTCAGTGATACTTTCATAATTGGAGACTTGAGATCAATTATCCCAATTTCAGAGGTGAGAAAGTAAATACTTACAGAAGTTAAGGCACCTGATACAGGTTATATAGCGAGATGACATAACGAAACAATCTGTCTGATACCAAATCCTATCTCTTTCTTTCTGCTTTACCACCTAGGTAGAAAAATTGATCCGTTTCCAAGATCTTCATATCACTTCCTGTGTATTGAACTCGTTTCTTATATTTTACAGGGGCCTATAAGACTAAGGTTGCAAAAGATCCTTGGAAACACTTCATTTATTTACTCAATCAACACTTTTTTTTTTTTTTTAAGATTTCATTTATTTTAGAGAGAAAGAGAGAACACATGACCCTAAGCCAGGGGAGGGGCAGAAGGAGAGGGAGAAAGAGAATCCCAAGCAGACTCCACATTGAGCATGGGACCCCAAGCAGGGCTCTATCTCACTACCTTAAGATCATGACCTGAGCAGAAACCAAGAGTCAGGAGCTTAACCAACCGACTACCCAGGTGCCCCAATCAACACATTTTTTTTTTTAATGGAGCACAACAATAGATATGCCAATGCCCCTTTCATCCCCTTGAGACTCACTTTCTAAAGGCTGCTTACTGGAAATATCTGTCCTTTTTACTGGAAAGATTGTGGGATTTTTTTTCTTAATTTCATTTTTTTTTGTTTTGTTTGTTATTTTATTTTTGTTTTGATTTTGTTTTTGTTTTGCCCGAGGAGCAAACCCTTCACCCAGGGAAAACTAGAGAGAGTTAACTTTCCTGGAACCACCCACAATGTACAATAGTCAGAGTTGGTAAATAAACTATTCAAGTATTTCACTGTTTGGTTGGAATACCTTCATTGTTTGGTATGTACCACTATATTTCTTTTGTAGGATCATGGGAATGCATTCCCATTTTCCAGACTGAAAACATGCCCGATGTCACAATCTTTTTGGCTTTCTTCTGTTCCCTTTCTCACATCATCACTTCCCTACTTGTTTTTCTG
Source organism: Vulpes lagopus (assembly GCF_018345385.1). NCBI lineage: Eukaryota > Metazoa > Chordata > Mammalia > Carnivora > Canidae > Vulpes > Vulpes lagopus. The sequence goes on from NC_054846.1 coordinate 32,965,583, forward strand.
GGTCACTTCCCAAAGTACAGGGCATTCAAACCCTTGCCTCAAGATCTGCTGCATGGAGCACCTAAACTGAGACCAAAGAATACTACCTGCCCATTACTGTTGAAAGATCTGAAAATACAGCAGCAAAATAAATTAAATTGTCTGACCTCGTACATTGTTAAATATATATATATAACTTGGAAATAGGCAAAATTGATTACTGAGTGTCCTTTCAATAAAGTATTGAACTTGACTTACCATCAACTGAACTATTTTACAACTCTGTTGGAGCAGAGGTTAATTTGTAAATTTTGTCAGTAGAGATCAAATAATTTCTATCCAATGGAATAGATAGTGCCAAAGGTTATACTTTATCTCCTTGTAAGATGTTAATCAGTTCTATATATAACCCAGCATTCCTATCCTGACATTCTTTTATTAAGTGCCTGGTTTCATCCAATGTTCTTGAACAGACTTTAACAATATATTAGTTATCTTATTAACAACAACAATAAAAATAAGAAAACATTTTTGGCATGTATTTTGTAAAGATTATTTATTTACTGAGAGAGAGAAAGAGAGAGATCACAAGCAGGGGGCGGGGGGAAGGGTAGCAGGAGAAGCAGACTCCTGGCTGAGCTGGGAGCCTGATCTGGAACTTGATCCCAGGACTCTGGAGTCATAACTTGATCCAAAAGCACACCAACTGAGCAACCCAGGCACCTGTATGCATTCTTTTTATTTTTGTCTAAGAGTCATATTTTGTAAACATTGGAGAAGTATAGTTTAACATAATGGAAACAAACAAAAAAAAAAACAGTAACTACACACACACACACACACTTAATGTATGTGCATATATAAAATGTCATGTCTTGATGAATCTTAAAAGAATAAACCTAGGTACGATTTAGAGACTGATGGTTTGAGATATGAGTTAGAGACTGATGGTTTGAGGCAAAGTGGTTGAGAGGGCACTTGGGTGGAGATGTAAAGGAAGAGAGATAGTGGGTCATACAAACATCTAAAGCACAGGTATTTCAAGCAAACAAACAAAAAATAGATATTTGGAAACTGTGAAATAGGATTATGCTTGATAAGTTAAAGTGGCAGCAGGAAGATCACTAGGGGAGGAATTGAGTGAGTTAAAGTGCAGGAAAGGAAGGGGAATGGAAGCAATGAGGACAAAGAAGTAATATGGACCAGGTTATGTATGACCTTCTACATTTCTTCAAGGATGTGGCTTATATACTAAATGAGATAGAAAAGAACCACTGGAAAATTTTGAGCAAGTATGATGTGATCCCCTCTGTTTCTAAAGGATCATAAAAGTTACCCAATTGAAATTAGGAACTAGAGCAGATACAGAGAGAATAGTCAAGATTTCTTTTTTTTTTTTTTCCTTTTTTTTTTTTCCAATTTTGACAAGATGTGTTGGTGACAGAGGTAGTGAAAAGGGGTCTGATCTTGGATAAATTCTGAGATAGAACCAATATAATTCTCCCTGATAATTTGATGTGATTTATGAGAATCTTCATTTATCCATTCCTCACTTCTTCAAATATTTAGTGCAAGACATTGGATTAAGTGTATGATAAAACAGCTTTTGCGATTCACGTGGACTTTTGTTGCAGGTCTAACAAATTTGAGATTAATATGGTCATGTCACTTCAGAGACATTTTAATATTTAAACCTGCCACATCCACAAATGGTGATAAATGCATCAGCAAAAAAAATCTCATCACAGTAATTTAAACATAGGTGATTCTGACAGTCAATACTAAGCCACACTCTAGTTCTCAGGAAGATATTCATATAAAGTAAAATCAGTTTATTTCCCATTAATGGAACAAAAATATACAAAATGACACTTGGAGTATAAATTTATTTACATGAACTTTAGAACTGTGAAACTAGGGTTGTAAACTTTTAGCAATTTATTTTTAAAAATTATATTGCTTTCAAAAACTGGCAGACCATCACTCAAAATACCCTGAATCACTAACTTCTGCAGGACTTTCATTTGGTATTTTTTATAATAATATTGTTCCTAAATCATGTAAGTATCATGAATTTCATGCTAAGAATTGGCCTGTCATTTTTTGTCAACTAATCCTTTTCATCATTAAAGAAATATTTGATTTATCTTCAGGAGTTGACAAATTGATCTTTAAAGCAAGATGTGCAAACCAGAGATGGTGTGAAAGATAATACATTGACTACAGGGGGAAAAAATTAGATCTTCGGGTATTAATTACTTTTATGTTTTCTTTTTCAATGTAAAATCTAGTATCTCTTAGTAAAGTAGTACATGGATATAATTTTTAAATAGTAGATAAACATAAGAGTATATTTATATTTTTCCCTACAAGTGTATAGACTAAAGGTATGGACATATATCATAACATACATTTATTCATTATGTTTATTTTTATTATCTGTGTCCCTCTGTTACAATGTGATCTCTATGAAGGGTTTGATTTGTTTTTATTGTTGTTCATTGAGACCTCCTACACACAAAAAAACTATGCTTAGCACATAATAGGCACACAATAAAGGGTGAGTTTAATTGAAAAGATGGACTAGCACTTATAGTCGTGTCTTACTACATTTCTCGAAATAAAAAAAAAAAAATTCAAGAAATAAAATTCTCTGACCTGGAAATCGGATACATATGTACATCATGAAGAACACAAAGAACAACAAAAGAGGAAGATGTAATATTCCCCAAGGTTTTACTGTGGTATCACTAAAAAAGAGTCCCTATTCATAGAGGGCAGCGTCTAATAATGAACTAGACAGTTTAATGAAATAAAGGTCATTTGGGGTACTAGAAGATGATGTTAATAATTGTATAGCTATCATCCATTGTTTACTTTGGGCCAGTCAATGAAAATAAGTATTTTTAGGAATGTTGTGTTTTTATCCCCAGGAACTAGAATGTATAATAGATGTTCTATAAGCATTTATAAGACATAAATTTTCTCTTTAATTAAACAACTTCATGAAGGAGAACAAAGTTTCATGACTCCTTTTTAGATTTCAGCATCTGAGGCTAGAGAAGTTAAGATACTTGCCCCAAATCACGCAAAGAGCCAATAAAATAGTCTAGAGTTGTATCAAAATCTGAAATGAGAAGCTAAGCTTTCAACAGTATGCTCTCTGTTTTTAATGGAAAATAAGATAATTGTACAAAAATGAGTAATATGCGTGTAGTATTCTTTTATAGAATAAAAAGACTGAAAGGTTAGGTGTGCAGACTTCATAACTCAGTAATTTATATAGAACCTTATATATAATTTTCATTTTTACCAGTCTGAGGTGTGCAGTATTGAGTGACGTGTAGAGTGGTAGAAAAAGTAGATGGATAATCCACAAATCTAATAATGCCCAACAGAATGTTGTTCAGAAGCTGAATTACAGAATGGCTAGAAGTAACTGTTAGACTGTGGTTTCAGGATAGAGATACTGAGGAAGTGACTGTGTATCGGGAGTGAGGGGCTCCTACTCTTTCCCTACCCACAAGGGGGGATATCACATCTAGGAAAATCAAAACAGAATCCATTATTCAAATTATGAGGGAAGGGACAATGGGAATATATCATACAGAAAAAAAGCCAGATAAAAGGCAAAGTTGGAAAAGAGCAATGCTCTTGCCAGTTGATTCCGGCAGAATTGGAATATTGAACACCATACCCCGCCCCCCCACACACACATACACATACACCCACTCAAGTTAGATGGAAAGAAAGAATCCCAATGCTAAGCTTCTCTGCAAAAAAAAAAAAAAAAAAAAGAAAAGAAAAAAATTTATTCTAGAAAGCCACAAGAGTTCCTAAGCTGGCTCCTTTAGAAAGCAGAGATGAAGATTAATTTGGTGCCAGTATGTTTGGGCAGTACCAGCACAGAGAAGTGAAGGTAAGAAAAAAGAAATCAAAGTGAAACAAGGGAATACACAAAGCAATGCAATGTGATGTATCATTGTTCTGTCCATGGCTTCATGACAAGCTGGGGAAGGATAAAAAGGATCTCTCTGCAGGTCTCTGCTCAGCATGCGGTTCTTCTCCTAAAGGGCTCAAGGAAGAACTGCCACTGAGACTAGTCCTCAAATACAGAAAGAGAAATGTATCTGTTCAACTTCCTTTTACCTTTCACTTCTCATTTGTCAAGATATGACTCCTAAACAACTGGACGACATGTCCAGTCCCTATTGCTATCTAAGCCAGAAACTATATCATGCATTGGGATGTTTTACCCAAGACCAAGAGGAGTAATGACCTGGTATGAGTATTATGCTGTAAGCATAGAGAAATTAAAAAGCTCAAAGGATTTGAGGCATACAAGAACATAACACAAAAGAAGATAGGTCCAGATAATACAGTACTTCACACTGTCTCTTTAACCTCACCTCATGTAATGCCTTGAATAAAAGAGGAAAGACTTCAGAAAAGAGGGAGATTGCCCTGTAATTACTGTAGGACAAAACAGAAGTGCTTGAGATGAAACAAAACTAAGAGGCTAGTCTAAGCAGGGGTGTGGCAAATCCAATTGAGGTGAGACTTATGTCAGTATCGTTATTCTCAAAGTTGGACCAAAAGAAAACCTGATAGGTAAACTTGACAAACTCAGAAAAAAAAAATTAGTGGGTGCTCGTGGTAAATGTTGGGATACATGAGGAATAGAATAAAATTTCAAGTGGCACTGGATGGCTCAGTTGGTTAAGTGTGTGTCCTTGGTTCAGGTCATGATCTCAGCACGCTGGGATCCAGCTCTGTGGTGGGGTCCCTGTTCAATAGGGAATCTGCTTCTCCCTCTCCCTCTGCCTCTGCCCCGTTGCTCATTCTCTGTCTCTGTCTCTGTCTCTCAAATAAATAAACAAAATCTTTTTAAAAATATTTTAAAGAATAAAATTTCAAAACGGTTATTAAAAAAAAAGGTGATTAGGAAAAGAACTAACTGGATGGAGCATGGGCACTCATGAATCCATGGGTGCGAGCAAAAGGGATGCAAGTACATGGCATTGACTTCTCAATGAAGTCTTTATTTTAATAAATTTATGATGATAATGTTAACTGACATTTCTGCCATTCTTATTTTCCAAGCTTTGTAGAATCTCCATTAATTCATTTTATTTTCTCCTTGGTATTTATGAGGCAGGTACGTTATTACCCCATTTTACAAATGAAAAAAGAAACTAAGCCCCAGAGAAGACAATTAAATTGTCCTGATTACTTAGCTAAATAAGAAACAAAGCCAAGATTTTAATCCAGGCAGATAGGCTCCAGAGTATATAAGGAGAAGGGGTAGTAGCTATGCTATCAGCAACATGGAAGGACCTGACAACTCTAAATTCCTGTTTCTCAGGATGAACACTCTATGTTATTCCCCATGAGGCTCCCCAGAAAGCCCAAGAAGGCAGCCTTAGATCATACTCTGTGCAGAGCTGAGATGAGTCTGGGATTCAGAATTATGTCTCTCCAACTCATCTAACATAAATTCAATACACAAATCCTCAGGCTGACCAAATCAATAAGATAAGATGCCAATTTCTTTTAATGGTCACTAATTCTCAGGGGGAATTTTTACATCGAAATCTAGCGTATATTAATTGAAGTCACTTATGGATAAAATGTCCAGTACTCTTTACAATCACAATTACTGAGAAGAAAAACTCCCCATGACTTAGAAATCCTTACTACTCAGATAAGTTGGAGTAATCAACTGAAAGAAAATGGGAAAAGCACAACTACACTAAGTAAGTATTTCAGCATCACAGGGGTAAGGCTACCATTTAATTCCTTCCTTCTCAAAGATGTCACTATTGCTAGGTTTTTGCCATGAGAAGGTAGCTTCTCTTTTACATAGAGTACATCAATGGGAATTGTAGTGCCTTTTATATGATAAACCATTGTAACTTTGCTGGAATGCCTCTATCCAGAATGTCAAGGGATCTTTATAGAAACAGAGCGTCTGCCATGTAAAAGTAAATGCATCTGGGTGGGCTGTATATAGGATTTTGCTTTCTTCAAGATACTATACTGAGATCTTCTATTTTAAACAGTTTTTTTTAACATATTTGAAATAGGAGAGGAGTATACTTTACAGAAACCTTGATTTTGATAGCAATTAAACATGAATTAGCTTTCTCACAGAGAATTATTAAAGACTGACTGCAATTTAAACTTCATCAAGTGTTGATCTGAATATTTTAACTTCAAAGCATTAATAATCACTTGTAAAAATCTCTATATGGCATTTTCTTCTTTTACACTTTGAACAAAGAGAGTGTTTCTCTTTTGAAGAAAATACTTTAAGAGCAAGTGGGAATGTCGACTTAATGTTGAAAACAAAACCAATAAAGAAATCCATGGCCGCCATGAAACTGAAGTTTATTTGAAGAAAATGCAAAGGTGGGTGGGAGAAATCCAGTGTGCAGTCATGTATTTCTGGCCTCTTTCCCTTCATTTAACAGAATGACGACTAACAGAGACAGCTGTCTTTGAAGGGGGGAAAAAAAACTTATAGCCCCAAATTTGAGCTATCCACAGAGCTTTCACCAGCCATTAATGTTTATGTAAATGCCTTTTAGAATGACTTGCCCATCTGGAGTCCCAAATGAATAAAGCATTTAAAATATGGTAACTTCTTCTTAAAGCAAATATCATCTTAATGACTAGCTGATAATTGAGAGAAAGTTCTTACATTTTTGCAATAAATATCTGTGGTACAGTGTACAGCTGGCACAAGTCATACCGAACTGGCAGCAGATCTTTTTTGCTGCCACCGCCTCTGCAAACGTTTCTTTTGCTTCTCTCACCTCCCCTTTTCTCTCTATTCTTCTACCCTTGGGATCCCTGCCATGTGTTTCTTCTCCTTGCATCTTCCTCACTTCTTGGGCCAATGACATGCCTAGCACCCAATCTCTCTGGCATCTTTTTTTTTTGGGGGGGGGGATTAAACCATATAGCAAATAGTTATTTTTCCCCTAATATATTTCAGCAAATTAAAGAAATTGATCAGTATTTCCACTAACAAGTCAAGTAGCATATTTAAGGTGGGCACAAGTTTATGATTTACCACTCCATTTTCTAGTTGCTGCCATTGTCCGAGGAGGCCTTTGTGAACCATTTTGTGTTTTTCAAACAAGGTAAAATGTCAGGCTCAAAATAATCAGAGCTTGCTTTCTTTTAGTCCTGAAGAAAATAGCCAATTGAGATATTTACTTTATGGACCACAATCTTCATTGAACATTACTATGGACCCAAAAAGTTCCAAGTATTTATGTATGTAAACAGAGTTAAGTCCCAGAACAACCTTCTGAGGTACTACTATAATCCTTATTTTACAAATAAGGAAAATAAAACTCAGAAGATGAAGTAAAATGCCCCAGTTTACATAACTGGTAAGTGGTGGAGGACTCAAACCCAGATTGTTTGGCTCTGAAAACTCAGGCAGTTGACTGCTACACTGTATTATCTTTTATTCCTGTTCTCAGCCAGAATCCATGCAGAAAAAATCATTATTGAAAATAAATGTTTCAAATATGGTTGCCAAGCAGTTCTGCAGACCTTGCAGAAAGTATATACATCTGTGTTGTTTACAGACATGAATTGAGTTCTTTACATATTAAGATTGATGTTTAAAGAAACACTTTTGTCACTTTATGTTTTTATGAGTATGAAGTAGGCTCATCCTCATTTGTGTTTAAAATAAATGCAGTTTTTTTCTTTCTATAAATCTCTGGATTAAAAAGAAAAAAAAAAGATGATTTGTGTCTGGAAGAGCTGTATACTACCCAGGTGCTTTTTATGGCTGTATTTCGCATTAAGAAAACATTTACCATGGAAACATCTGGAAAACAGATCACGCAGACAGCATTTTACGCAAGGGAATCTACTTAATTCAGTTGCTCTTTTTAAAAATGGGCCACCCTGTTCATGCCAACTGTATGCATTTAAAGCATATGAGCCATAAAAATGTCCCATGCTTAAGCAATCAGTTTTTCATTATTCTCAAATACTTTATCTGCTGGCTAGATTATATTCTACAACCAAGGGCTTTCCTCTTCCTACTATCAACTCTGCCCTCAGATAAAGTGTGGCTAGGGGTCCTCTTCCCATTTGCCATGAAAGAAGTAGTTAATGCCAGGGAGAAACTGATAAATGAAAAGGAATGGGTCCAAGAAAGAAAACTATGTGGGCATACTTTGGTGGATAACTAAGCAGCAACATATGAAGAATAAGGAATTTAGGTCTAAAACAATGGTTCTTAACTGTGAGTTAGTGTAAGAAATGACGGTAGAGAAAGCACAATTCACTAATTCATAAATTTGGAAGAGACTCAGTAAGTATGTATTTGAAAAAGTTTCCTAGGTGATTCCGGTGTACTACTCGTGAAAAAAGCATTTCTATAAATCAATATTTCCAAAAATTGCTTAATGATAAGAGTGGTCTGCGTTGCTTTTTAAAAATACAGGTTGCCAAGACCGTCATCTGGAGAATCCAAATTAAGTAAATTTGGGGGTGTGAAAGGGGAGTTTATTTTCTCTTCAGGCACCTTTCAGAAACATTGCACCAAATAGGATTTTAGTACAGTGCCCTGAGAGATGTGTTACAAAGAAATGATTGTCTTGTCAATCATTGCATATAAGAATTCCCTCCTTGAAGTTTCCCCAAACATAGATTAACATAATAAAGGTCCTTAAAGGTCTTGCTAACAGCCAAGAAAGTTCTTAACATTCCTTGACCTACATTTTTGCGGTGAAATACATTTTTTCACCTGATAGTCTCAATATTTCTGAGGAATTAATGTTCTTAAATCCATACTTTGGAAAATTATTCTAGTCCCTAAATGTAGATACGAATCATCCTACCTAACTAATGTTGCAACCAGCACAAGTAGTACAATTACACAAATTAGAAAAAGACATCCCATTTGGGTGGAGATCTGAGGTAAGAATTGTGAGCAGACTGCCTTTCTAAGCATTTGAACTACAAAAAGACACTCTTTCCATTGGGATTCTTGCCCCTTATTGTTTTCAGACTGTATGCACAGCCTGCACAATGGTCTACAGTGACCCTGTTTGTAAGTACGGGGTAAAACATGGTTTTTAATGAAATGAGAATACTCTGAAAGAACATTTGCCCTCAGTCCCACCTTTGCAGGAATTTGATATAATATCACCAGCACAGGAGTCAAGTTGTAGACACAGGTATACGAGGTGTGATTCCTTATGGGAACAGGCCAGAGGAAAGCTGAAATATGGACATATATGAGATGTGAGCCCGTTATGAGAATTGGCAGAAGTCAAGTTGTCAGTGAATACACTAGCTGTGCAGAGACTTCTAGTTGCCTCATAATGCTTTTTCCTTTCCCTGTTCTATGTGATAGAGCCCTTGATTTTCAGTTGGGTGAACGGCCATCTGGAACAAATTTCACATTTCCCACACTCCTTTGCTTGGAGTTTTGGCTATAACACTAAGTGCTGCCAATGACAAATAAATAAAAACTGTATGTGCAAGTTCTAGGCAGTGTTCTTAAAAGGAGACAGAGCACCCTTATCTTCCTTTTTCCTTCTTTCTTTCAGGTAAAATGCAAATGAATGGCAATGACCAAGAGTGGAAGATGAGATGAATTTAGGAATGAAGATTCTAGTAACAGGCCAACAATAAAAGGGCTTGGGTGGGTGATACCATGGACAGCCATCTCATCTGTCCCTGGACCACCTACCTCCAGACTGTGTTGGGAGAGAAAAAATAACTTTTATTTTACTTAAGACACTGTTATTTGAGTTCTTCTGTCACTCACAGCCAAACTCAATGTTAAAAAATTCAATATGTGTGGTTGATGTGAATTCCCAAGCCACGTTATTGTAATTTTTAAAGATTATCTATGCTATTTCCTGCTTTCAATTAGCAACACTAATTAAAACTTGATTTTACTTTTATGATGCTGTCTAAATTTAAAATAGCTTTTATAAATGTTTATATGCAGTTTCATGAAAAGACAAAATGTCAATCTGAGCAGCCTTCTAAGATTCAAGAAACTTAAATTCAGAAAAAAATGGAATCTGCAATACAAATATGATTTCACATTGGAATTGGATATTTCCTGGGGATCCCTGGGTGGCGCAGCGGTTTGGCGCCTGCCTTTGGCCCAGGGCGCGATCCTGGAGACCCGGGATCGAATCCCACATCAGGCTCCCGGTGCATGGAGCCTGCTTCTCCCTCCGCCTGTGTCTCTGCCTCTCTCTCTCTCTCTGTGACTATCATAAATAAATAAAAAATTAAAAAAAAAAAAGGAATTGGATATTTCCTGATTGAAAGAGAAGAAAAAGATATTCCTATAGTAAGTTTTTTTTCTTGGTTCTTAATTTATACAGTGGTATATAGTAAGAAATGACATAATTGTCACATTCAACAACCACACAGCCTCAAGAAAAATAGCAAGTAGAAAAACCACTTACAATGCAGTGTGATAAGCTCTAGCGAAGATTGAATTAATATATATTAGTAAACAATAAACTAGCACAGATTAAATACATTAGTTAATATACTAGCAAGAAACATAGAACTAACGTTTCATGTTTCTTACAAATTGCATACCTATTCTTAATGTTGCCTATGAATATATATCTCTAGTACAATTCATTAATCTTTAATTTTATTGTTCATTCTTTAATTGATATATTCCACATTAAAGAATTTGACAATTTTATGTAGATTAATGGAAGAATACTATAAATTCTTGCTGAATAAATTTAATTATACACACACAGTGTATACACATACACACACACACACACACATATATATATATTCTATACTTTAACATTTATGAGCTACTAATCTGACACTCTTCTCTTTTCCTGGGAATATTTTCTCCTCTACTCCATTCACAGAGATCTACGTCATGTTTTTGTATGACTCCACTTTCCTAAATATAATTACTTAAAGTTACTCAAGATGGCCCAATCAGATACATTTCCTAAGTGTTTTGAATTTGAAGCCAGGTAAAATGTCAGACATAATCCCCTCGTTCACTGAAGCTGTGAGTTGTAAAACTCAGATTGCCAAAGGTCATATTTCTTTCTATGTGAGGAACACAATATTTTCAATGAGAGGAAATAATGCTAAATAGATAAGGAAAAGTATGGTCAAGAGAGAAAGAAAGAGTTCTGTAATGCTCAATTAGTTTTTTTATTATTATTTAAATTTTAGTTAACATACAGGGCAATATTGGTTTTAGGAGTAGAATTCAGTAATTTATCACTTAGATACAACACTCAGTACTCATCACAAGTACTCACTTTAATATCACCCATCTAGCCCATCCCCCACCTATCTCCCTCCATAAACCTCAGTTTGTTCTCTATTGTTAAGAGTTTCTTATGGTTTGTTTCCCTCTCTACTTTTTTTCTTTTCTCCTCTCCCATATGTTCTTCTGTTTTCTTTCTTAGATTCTACATATGAGTGCAATAATATGATATTTGTTTTTCTCTGGCTGGTTTATTTCATCTAGCATAATACACTCTAGCTCCAACGACATCATTGCAAATGTCAAGACTTCATTCTTTTCGGTGGCTGAGTAATATTCCATTATATATACAGATACTACATCTTCTTTATGCACTCATCAGCTGATGGACATTTGGGCTTTCTCCATAGTTTGGCTATTCTTGATAACTGCAGCACTCGATTCTTAGTTCCAATTTTTCCTGACACCCAGATGTTATCACTGCCCTAGCTTGACATTCAAAGTCTCTTTGGAATCAATGGATTAATCCATATCCCCTTGTGCTGAAGCTCCCTTGACTGGGCATGAATCATTTCAAAAAGGTTACAAAATGGTCCAGTTTAACAAACAACCCCCAATTGTAATGGCTTAAACAATTTTATTTCTCTCTATCTCATGACAATCGGGGATTGGCAGGGAGAGCTCTGCTTATCACAGTCACTTGGGGGTTCAAATAAATGATATAGCCAGTTGTCATGCCAGAGGGAGGAAAGAAAGCTTTAGAGGGTCTCACAGAAGCAATTAAATGCTTTAAACCCAAGCCAGAAAGTGACACACATCATTTCCATTCCCAACTCTTTGTCCAGAAGTGGTAATATGACCCCAACCAACCATGAGGAGCCAGGGATTATAGTCTGGTGATATGCACAGAAAGGGGAAGAATGGGAAACAACACATTAGCAACTGAAGTCCTAATTAATATAGCAGCAAAAGTTGTCTTTTGCCAAGGCAAATCAAGGAAAGGGCAAATTTTGATAACTTGCAGTGGTCATCCGTGGGTGATGGTTTAGTTATAATTATAAATTTCTGTGTTGTGCAGTTGGAACTCTGGATGTCTTATAGGTTTTGGTAGTCACTTAGAATTACAGAAAAGTGGGACAGAGTTCTTGATGGTGACGTAGCAACATAAGATGCAGGAGAAAGATTTCTCAGTTTGGAGCTTCCGAAGAAACCCAGATACTGTCTAGGCACTGTCCCCAACTCTAACTATAGAATGGGAGAGACATGCCAAATAAAATCTTGAGATAGCAGTGGGTGACTGATGTGATGGCTTTCCAGTATCATCAGGAACAAGACCTCTGCCTTCCTGCTTTCTCATCCTTTACCTCTAGGCATTGCACCATATGACAGGCAGGGATATGGGCCAAAGAGGCTATTTTAGCTTAGTTTTCTTTCTTAAAAAAAATCTTTCATGAAAGTTCCTTCCAGCAGATGTCACTTACATTTCATTGGCCAAAACTTTGCCATAAGGGAACTTGGGAAAGAGAAAATTTTAGCTTTCCAATCTCTATAAATTTAAAAAACTGTATCTTCCACAAGCGTCTATATGTAAATGTTGAAAATTTACATTATCATTGGGAACAGGGGAGGGCAAGGACATTTTGTTTAAAATTACTTCTTATCTGTGGGCAAAGAAAGACCTGAGTGTCCTTGAAGAAAATAGATTTGTAGTATTAGCTTTTCAGATGCTTTAACGATGTATTTTTGACATCCAATAATTTATGGATTCACTAAATTGATTCCATTGTTGGGACACAGACACATTACAAAACAAGCAAAATCTGAGATAGAAAATAAAATGCAAGTGATGATTTCTTGGCTTAGTGAATTTTATGATTTTGGAGAAAGTTGAATTTTTAACACTATATTGGCTTCTGGGCAAAATCAAAGCAACAGTGAAAGGTATGGGCAGCCCAGGTGGCTCAGCAATTTAGCACTGCTTTCAGCCCAGGGTGTGATCCTGGAGACCTGGGTTCGAGTCCTGCATCAGGCTCCCTGAATGGAGCCTGCTTCTCCCTCTGCCTATGTCTCTGCTTCTCTCTCTCTCTCTGTGTGTGCGTGTGTGTGTGTCTCTCATGAATAAAAAATAAAATCTTAAAAAAAACAAAACAAAATAGTGAAAGGTCTTTAGTAGCTAAATTGCCTGTGGTAAATTGTATTATTTCTTTATGGTTCTTCCTTCTTTCCTTCCCCAACCTTATTCTGATTCACTATAAGTGGTATGTATCACTTTGCCCCATTGGTTTTGGCCTTGGTTGGATATGGGAAGTGATCATATGCCATTCAGAGCCAATGATAGGTATTATGTGTTTCTGCTATTTGCTCTTTTGCTCCCACTATCTAACCTAAGAACCCAATGCTCATATTAGTGGCTGTTCTTTAGCCAGGGTCCCAGAATGTCAGGCATGTGGACCAGAACTAAACAAAGCCCAACCATGTTCAGCCAAGTCCTGCTGATTCACATTTAATGGGAAATCCCATATTTATTGTTGCAAGTCACTAAGACTTGGGAGTTGTTTAATGTCACAGAAATAAGTAATAGACCTCTCATTTTACATATTCTGGTAGATTCACGGGAATTGATAGGATTGGGAAAGTGACTTAAAAATATTTATGTAGTGCCTTTGTGGTATACAGCCAATCTCCTAAAAAGGACACCATCCCTAAATAACTATAAACCTAAATGATAAATGTACTGGGTTACAATAAGCTTAGAATAACCTATATGGAAGTATGAGCCTCATAATCTCACATCAAAAGAAGTCAAGCCTTCCTCTATATAAAATAAAACCTGCTGATATAAGATATAAACAAAAAGGAGATTCAGTAAAAAGGGTGACCAGACAAGTATTTGGAACCAAAGCCTTAGTTAGTAGTCATGAATGATGGGTTTACATTTGCCTTTACTAAACTAGAGTATTTCTTGCATGTCAATTAAGGGCATATCAGAAATAGCAGGATCCTGGTCATAGTTTCCTTTAGTTACAACCAAAACAACTTTATAAGCTGGTGTTAGTGTCATAATTACTACCAAGCAAATTACTACCAAATGATAATCATCTCAATACTCAGAGTTTAAACATAGACAATGCTGTGAGATAGACGTGACTGGACTCCTGGCTATCAGACACATGCTGTGTATGTTCTATGAAGTGTCCATCACAATGACTGGCTCCTTGTAGGTTCTTAATAAATCATGCAGGAGTGAGAGAGGAAACTTTGCAAGTTACTTAAAGTCTAACTTTCAGTTCCTTCTTTGTAAAATGGATATTGACTGCCTAGGATTGCGAGGAATTAGGAAAGTGTAATATTTTACCATAATTCCATGTACACATTGAAAGTACTCAATACATTACGTTGTTGATTTTGTCGTTTTTCATCATTATTATAAAGCTAATGGTGGGTAGGCCAATGCTATATATAGTATGTTTCTGTTTACCTACTAACCTAAGGGAAACTTGAATCTTTGAAATTTCTTCTTTGAGTCAACATAATATTTACTGAATGTTACAGAAGACCTGGTGGTTAAGTAGTACAGATAATTCAATGGACATGTATGATTTTTTTGTATATTTTTTATTAGAATTCGATTTGTCAACATATAGTTTAATACCCAGTGCCCATCCTGTCAAGTGCCCCCCTCAGTGCCCGTCACCCAGTCACCCCAAACCCCTGCCCACCTCCCCTTCCACTACCCCTTGTCCGTTTTCCAGAGTTAGGAGTCTCTCATGTTCTGACATGTACAATTAACTATAACCTATATTATAGTAAGTTTAAATGCAGACTCTATGTGAGGAGGAAGGTTTAATTGAAGAAAAAAATGATTTTATGTATTTTCCTTCATCTTTTGTTTAATGGCCATTCTCAAATCCCATAGGAGGATGTTTAAAGTACTTTATTAATAATTTTGGCTTATGTAAAACAAAAACATTTTGGTGAAGGTTCATAATTTAGTATGAAGCTTAAACTTTTTTTTAAAACATTTTATTTATTCATGAGAGACACAGAGAGATAGAGAGGCAGAGACACAGGCAGAAGGAGAAGCAGGCTCCCTGCAGGGAGCCCCATGTGGGACTTGATCCTTGATCCCAGGATCACGCCCTGAGCCCAAGGCAGATGCTCAATGCAGAGCCACCCAGGTGTCCCATGAAGCTTAAACTTAAATAATTTGACCCATGATATCTTTTGTTTCCTTTGGTCAAGCAACCCATTCAAGTAAGGACATTAATGTTGCTGGTAAGTAACAGGCAATGGAGAACAGGGACATAAATTCTGTACTCCTTATTTTTCTATGAACAGAGAGGCAAATACCTTACTTTTCACAACTTGCTACATTAAAAAAATAACCCGTTGTTTATGTAATTTGAACTCAATTCTAAGAACGTAAACTTTACCATACTTCAATAAACCTAAAACATCATTAAGAAAAAAAAACATACTGTCCCATATGCCATGAAGAAATTTAAGATTATTACTAAACTATGATATGCAATCAGTTGTCAAGACAGATAATAATTTATGTTAAAATGTGAACAACAATGTGCATCCCAGAACTGAGCAGTTTATTTTACTAATTTGGAAAATGCAATTTAACTTGAATACAGTGAAAACATCTCCACTATTACTAAAGTTATTGAGTGGAAGGGAAATAAATTTAAAGATCTGACGAACTTGGATTCAAATTCTTAATCATTTTTTTAAATTAGTAGTATGACCTTCCTCATGTTCCTCAAATTTTTAGTTGTGCCTCAAATTTTCTTTTCTATAAAACAGAAATTATTTCAACCTACATTCTATAGTCAGTCTGAAAATTGAATGCAATTATATATATGAAAGCATCAAGCACAACTCATGGCACACAGGAAAAATTGGAAAAATTCAAAAACAGTTTATTTCTTTCTATCATGTGAAACAAGGAATCTAAACTAGAACCCGGCTGACTGGCCTGCTCCTTGTACCTAGGCTTGTATCTCATCAACATATTCTTCATTATCGCCTAATATTTATGTGATGCTTCCTGTGCCACGAATATAATCTCCATTAGTTTTCCTTAACATTATAATTTAATGCAGTTTTTCTCTTTCTCCTTTCCTTTTTTTTTTTTTCTTTCAATTTTGGACTATACAGCTTTGTTTGCTTCACAGGTTTTCTCTGTTTTATCCCCTCAGAGCTTGATGATATTTATACAGCATCTGTTCAAATTTGCTTTCTTGCCCAGTGACTATCTGCATTTTACCTGTGCTGTTATAAATTTCCTCCAAAGCAATGGTAAGGTTAAATTCTCCAGGAGTTATCACTTTGCTACATATGTTTTGGTTAGCACACAATGTTAGTATATTCAGTGAAAAGTAAGAAGTCTCAACATCTTTTAATTATTTTTTTAAAGATTTCTGTTTATTTATTCATGAGAGAGACACACAGAGCGAGTCAGAGACATAGGCAGAGGCTCCCTGAGAGCATCCTGATGTGGGACTCGATCCCAGAACTCTGGGATCATGACCTGAGCCAAAGGCAGACGCTCAACCACTGAGCCACCCTGGTGTCCCATCTTTTAATTCTTACAGAATCATATAATTTTAGAGGTGTACCAGACATTATTAGGGAATCAATTGCACAAAAAATTACTGGCCACCAAATTCTTTCACTCAATTGAAAAAGGAAACTGAAATCCAAAAAGATTATCTGACCTGTCAAACTTCATAAAAGTAGGTGGCCTATCTCTCATGCCTTTACGAATAAATAAGAAAATTGTCAAAAATAAAAGGGATGGGGAAAAACTGATCCTAATGCACCTTCCCTGGCCAGTAACAAAAACTCAAGATCTTGGAGAAAAGACTAATGCATGTTGAAGTATTTCTACTGGGGGTTTTTAGAAGGTGACTTCCTTGGATAATACAAAGTACTTCATTTTCAAAAGAGATAATTTGGGAAAAAAAACATGTATTGGAAAATATACAATCTGGATCCTTTTTATAATGCAATTTCAATCTGTTTCTAGTCAGCAGCAGTTCTTTACTCCCCAGAACAATTTCTGCCAACAGAATCCACCAGCATGCACACTTCCATTTGCATTTTCTTTTCCCAGTTCCCAAAGAATTCTCTCGGATGCTATAACAAACCACTTAATGGTGAGGACAAGTAGGCAGTTTAAAATTCTAAATTAATTAGGATACTTTTCAAGAAATTTTTTTGAATAAAAGAAATAGATTTTAAAAATCATATTTTTGCAATATCAAGCTGAGTCCAGAACTTGTAGAAATAATTCAATAAATCTTAGATAGTAGTAAAGAGAGAAACTGCAGAAGAATCTCAAAGAATGAATGTTTAAAAGGAGCCAAGTCCATAGAATTATTGGATTAGAAAAAATGTACTGCTCCAAATTAATTACCAAACATTTGTCCAAATTCAGTGAGTTAATTTTAAATATGTTTGTATATAGAGGGATATTTCATATGATCTTTGAGACAAATTTTTTGCTGCATTTTGCTCCAATTTCTTTATGTAGTAATGCTTTTGAAATGGCAGAGCATATATATTTTTGGTGATTATTGTTACAGAGAAATGCATTTTAAATTTGTAGTTCCTACTATGTTGAGAGGTCAAAAGAACAAGTTAATTTGGAGCAGTTTCTGTTTAGGGGTAGAAATCCCCTCCATTCTTTTCAGCAAATAAAATTGACATCATGTCCTAGGGAAAGAGTATAACAAAGCAGTGTTTTGGCTGAACAATGGGAATCCCACCTTTTACCAAATATGATGCAAGAGTCTAAAGCTGTTGAAAAGATTTAAACTGCAAAAAGGGATGAAAAAATATCTTAAATAAACAAAAAAGATAAAAACCCCTTGCTTTGGGGAGTTAGGGTTACTAGAATGTTTCTGATGGATAGAGATTGGTCTTGAATAAGACTACCTGGAAGAAAAAACCGAGATCTACCAAAAAGCAAGTCAACCAAAAAAGTACAGCGCCTCAAATTATCACCATCAAAGACTAAACTTTTATAAGACCAGATAAGGAGTAGGAAAGTACATGTATAAACCTGCACACCTTTACTGAGATGGCCATTACAGAATTGTGAGTTTGCTAAGAAGGAAAAGACAGTGTGTGACTGTAAGTAAACAGCCAAGACCTGTGAATCCAGGCATGTCATTGGCCAGAATGAGCTGGGGGACAGGCCCTCTTTTCCATCATTATCTACTGTTTAAATATAAGGCCAGACACTTTGAGTCAAATGTGTTTTAGATAGAAATGCTGTGCCATAAAGCTTAGTTGAGGAGTCCTTGCCATTAGGAGACAGAGTTAAGGGGAAGAGGCAAGGTGTGACTCATACATAGAGCTAATTCTTGGGTTCATTCCAATGGCTTCACATTCCACTGGCAATTAGGATGACAGCAGTGAGAACAGAATCACTTTGGATTGGCCAGAAAACTGCTGCTTGCATCATTTTGGTAACATACCAGAGTGGTGGCTGCTCCTGGAACAATAGTGTTTTTGGACAGTGCTTATGGAAGCTTCTACCTTCCCCGTGAGTTTTAGCCCCATTCATGAGGTTGACTGATGAGGATATAATGATGTGAGTAAATATCTTGGATATTTGAGATCATTACCGGAGTGTTAACCCACTGGAGGAGAAAGAGATAAAAGAGGCTCAAATTAGTTTTGATTTAAATAATAACAATAATCTATGAGTTAGAAAATTGGGTCATATGAATTGCATATAAAATAAAAATGAAAGCACCTCTTTATGGGTGGAGAGATATGTGGGAAAGAAAACACGAGTAGAGGTAGTTTAAGTTAATGGGAGAGAAAATCTATGAAGATAGGGAATCATTTATCTTCTAATGGTGATTAACTTTCAAGGAGTCGATCTTGATTTCCCAGAATTACCATTTTCTAGCAAGTTCCAGGCTTCTAGGAGGCAAAAAAAATCTGGTATTAATAATACCTTTATAATCATAGGTCTGTGGAGGCAAACTTTTCCTGTAATAGGAAAGGTAATAAATATTTTAGACTTTGAGGGCCATAAAAATCTTTGTTGCTATTAAATAATTCCATTTTAGTTTGAAAGCAACCATAGACACTACTTAAATGAACGGAGTGTGGCTATGTTTCAATGAAACTTGATTTACAAAAACAGCAGGTAGCTGGATTTGGCCCATGTGAAGGCTACAGTTTGCAGACTCTTATTTTCTACTGATGATGCACATTACATAAAGACAACCACTTGCTAAACTTTGAACACTGCTTAGGTTAAACTAGCCTTTAAAAAAAACATTTATTTAATTACTACTATACTTAAGTTATGATGCATCTGACTGGAAATAAAAAGAATAATAAGACATTGCTGCTTTTAAAAATCCAACAATTTAAAAAAGAGGAAAGAAACAACAGCCCTAAAGTTCTAGGGCTATGTATGAGAGCAGTCCCATAAACATGTATGGAGTAGAAATTAGGAAGAGGGAATAATGAACTTTCCCAGTGTTTCAGGAAAATCTTCAGGAAGAAAGTGACATGAACTGAGAATTTTTCATTACTGTTTACTAAAAAAAGTTAAGCAGTCACTTCTAGTAGAGTCAAAAGCATGAAGAAAGGTATTGATAGAGAAAAGTAGAGGGAAGACTAGTCAAATCAACATTATATATACGCATGTTATCCCAATGTAGTTGGACTGTCTTCCATAGTTAATAGTAATAATGATCGTAATAAAAATGATGATCATGGTAAACATTTATTGAAGACTAATTAGGTCAATTCACAAAAATTGATTTCTTAAAACTTACTCTGCTGCATAATCAATTTCTGAAATTCTGATGACTGATTTACTGGAAAGCATTTTATGTACTTTCACAGGAATATTTAATTTCTGGTACTGAATATATTCAACATTCATCATTGCATAAGGTTTAGTATAAAGCATATCCATTTTTTTCAGAACATTTGGGCAGCCCAGGTGGCTCAGCGGTTTAGCGTCGCCTTTAGCTCAGGGCCTGATCCTGGAGTCCTGGGATCGAGTTCCACCTAAGGCTCCCTGCATGGAGCCTGCTTCTCCCTCTGCCTGTGTCTCTACCTCTCTCTCTCTCTCTATGTCTCTCATGAATAAATAAATAAAATCCTAAAAAAAAAAAAAAAAACATTTGGGACTTTTTTGTCAGTATCTAATATGTATCTTTTAGCATTTATAGAATGGTTAATATTTATATATCTTCTCAATTTCATACTTAGGATTAAAGATAATATTTGAGACATATTCTTTACACTGTATGCAAATTATTCATCTGTTGCCTCTCAAACCAACCATCCTATACTCTCCTTTGTGATATGCCTTCCTCCTCCCTAAGCTGGCTCCCCATTAGGGCGCGCTAGAGAGAAGAAAACCAGGTAAGAGGAGCAAAAGGAAGCTTGCTACTTCCTTTCTCCCTGCTTTCTTTCTATTCCTCTCATGCTTTTTCAGCCCAGCGGGATCAGTTCTTTCCAGTAGTACCATTTCAATCCAGTATACTGTTTTCCCATCACCAACCAGAAGTAAGTAGTTCAGTATCACAACTTTCTTCAAGAGGTGGTATTTTAGCAATGGCTTCTAGACTTATTTGGTTATGGAACTCTTTGGGGGAACATTTTATTCAAAACATAGTCCATGAAATATACTTTGGACAATGGGATCAATGTATGTTCAAAAATAATATTCGCTGAGTGCCTCCTATTGGGAGAAACTGTTTTAATTCAGAAAATGCTAGAATATTCTATGAGGCAGGTACTATCTTTATACCAATTCTGCATATGAAAAAACCGAGGCAGGAGGGTTTATGTAATGCTCCTAATCATAGAGCTACCAAGTAACAGATCTGGGATTCAAGTCCAGCGTTTGAAAATATAATCACTATATTATACTACCACTTAGATTA
The DNA here is from genome assembly GCF_018345385.1 of Vulpes lagopus. Taxonomy (NCBI): domain Eukaryota; kingdom Metazoa; phylum Chordata; class Mammalia; order Carnivora; family Canidae; genus Vulpes; species Vulpes lagopus. The sequence continues at coordinate 32,986,757 of NC_054846.1, forward strand.
TTTTAGAGGATTCGACAGAGTGGGAAATACCACAGCAGAGATATTGGTGATGGATATCTAACAATAGCTTAGAAGGAAAAAGAAAAAAAAAATGAGACTGAATAAAGCAGTGGCTAGGAAGAAAGAAAAGAGGATAGATTCAAATAACCAGCAGAGGTTGAATGAGAGCTCTAGAAGCCATTGGATATGGAAAATAAAAAAGAGAGAAGAGCAAAATGGTTATATTAGTTATCTACTTCTGCACTCTAAACACCCAAAGCTTAGTAGTTTCCAACAACAGCACATATTTAACTCTTAGATCTACAAGCTCACTGAGATGGCTAAGTTAGGATGGCTTTGCCCATGTGTCTGCATCCACCTGGCACTCTGCTGTGGGTTAGTTTTGCTGATCTTGGCTGGGCTTCCCATGTGTGAGGGGCCTTAGCATGAATCCAGGGATCCTAACACAGTGATAAATGAGGTTTTTGCTTGAATGCCAGTGAGATCGGAAAATTAACTAAGATATCAAAAACCAGAGAAAGGAGCTTATCTGATGAGGCAAAATTAATGAAAATATTAGCGTTGATTGGGGCATATAGAACTAGCAGTGAGATAAGTGGAGATATCTCATAAGAGGTTAACTATGGGTCTGGAAGTTGCCAAAAATAAAATAGTAAAAGTGGGAACATGGAAGTTAATTTAAAAAGCCATAGGCTTATGTAGTATTATTCATGGAGATCATGTAGAGAAGTCAGGACCATTCTGAGAATGTCAATAATCTATTTTATTTTGCTTCTGGTACAAAGTAATGATTGTCAACAAAAGGACCATTTAATATAATTGAGGTTGAGAGGTAATTATTGTTGTCATATAGTCTTTCCGCAATATTAGATGTATTTGATTTTCAAGAAAAAAAGTAATTTCTTCTGCAGAGGAAGGAAATAGGCAGAAGAGGCAGAGATGAAATAATCTTCAACTGCCAATGGTTATATGATTGGAGAGATACAAGTGACAGGCAAGAGCAAGCTTTCATTTGCTGAAAAATATCTTCCTAATATTGAGGACATGATAGTGATGGCTGAAGAATTGAGGGATATATTTTAAATAGGTTTGGAAATGGTACTTTGGGAATTCAATGGAATGTATTAAGTGATTTCTCATGATTTCTGCACTACCTCCATCATTCCACAAATCCAACGGAATCTAGGACCCTAAGGAATGTGCCTATCACCAGTTTGGTATAATAAACGGTGCATTTGGAGTCCAAGCTTTAATAAGCTTTCTTGAATTTCCTAATTCAAACCTGAAGCATGTAATTTATTTATTTTCTTTTTAAGATTTTATTTATTTATTTATGATAGACATAGAGAGAGAGAGAGAAACAGGCAGAGGAAGAAGCAGGCTCCATGCCGGGAGCCCTACACGGGACTCGATCCTGGGACTCCAGGATCGCGCCCTGGGCCAAAGGCAGGCGCTAAACCGCTGAGCCACCCAGGGATCCCCATGAAGCATGTAATTTAATTAAAGATTAACAACAAGCACAACAACCAATACATATTTTAAGTATATGTGAGCATTTTAAATAATAGACCTCCCCATTACTTCTAACACTTATATAATCTTTTTTTAATAATTAGGATATAAAATACCAAAAAATCCAACGTTTTTTGGTGCAGTGGAAATAACATTCAATGACTTTTCTCATTTAATTTTCTTGAACTTGGCCATTCTCATCAACAATATTCTAGAGGCATGGATTTGCCTCTTTGAAGGATCAGAATTATGCCACAGAGCGAGAAAATACGCAGAGTGAGAAAGAAGGAATAAAATTCTGGTTTGGAATATGGAGTCAAATTTCTTCAGTCCATATCAGAACAATACTTTTAAAAATCAGACTATGTTGAGAAAGAGAGAATATAAGTTATTTTAATTGCTTTAACATAACAATATTCAAGCTTGCCCACTACAGCATGGATTTTACTAGCTATAAACTAGAGACAGAAGGAATGCAGAACATGACAAAAAGAAAGGTTGGTGAGGGAAGCACATTTCTTCTAGCTCTGAGCATTGTAAGAGTGAGAAATAAGAAAGAGATTTAGGAAGCAGACAGTTAAAACTGTGTGCCTGACCTTCCTTAGCATGTCAGATCGATTGACTGGAAACCTGGAACCATCTGCTTAATTTTCCCCTTAAATCTTTGGATTACCATGTAGGGTGGCGCAGCTCAGACCTGGGGGATGATGGCCCAGCACAGCCAAGAGAGGTGCTTAGATAGATGAGCATGAAGCATCACACCTAGACTCCATGGTCTCCATGTAGACTAGTCATGTTATGGTTCAGTAAGATTAAGTAGAGGTTTTGAGATGGCCAGGAGATCAGGACATGGAGACAAAAGTGCAGGGACTTTGTTTTAGAGACAAATAGTGGAGACCACAGGCTTTCATGATAAGAATAAGCACGATGCTTGGAAAAGCCAGAAGAAATAGTTGCGTACCTCAGTGGCCATTAGTCAGGCAGACTAGATTTGCCACAAAGAGCCACAAAGACCAAGAAAATATGACATAGACCTGGTATGAGTCTCTTATTGTTGCTGTTAATAAATGGACACAAATGTAATGGTTTAAACAACACAAATTTATTATTTTATAGTTTTGGAGACCAGATGTCTGAAGTGGGTCTCACTGGGCTAACATCAAGGTATTGGCAGGGCTCTGGAAGCTTTAGAGTAAATAGAGTTTCCTTCCGTATTCCAGCTTCTAGAGACTGCCTGCATTCTTTGACTTATGGTCCCTTTCCATCTTTAGCCTTTTTCATCCTGCATCACCCTGATGTAAGGAGATTTGTGATTACAGATAATCTGGCATAATCTCCCTGTGTCAAGGTCAGCTGATTAGCAGGCATAATTCCATCTGTGACTTTAGTCCCCCCTTACATTATAACTTAACATATTTACAGGTTCTGAGTACCAGCAGGGTGTAGATATTCCGGGGGCCTATTATTTTGCCTACCATAGAGCTTATGCATTTAAAAAAAAAAAATCTAGGGATCCCTGGGTGGCTCAGTGGTTTGGCGCCTGCCTTTGGCCCAGGGCATGATTCTGGAGTCCCGGGATCAAGTCCCACGTTGGGCTCCCTGCATGGAGCCTGCTTCTCACTCTGCCTGTGTCTCTACCTCTCTCTCTCTCTCTCTGTCTCTCTCTGTCTCTATTTCTATTATGAATAAATAAATAAAATCTTTTAAAAAAATCTCTAAAGCAACCTATATACCTGGATGCCCTCTTGGAACAAAGCAGGGAATAGAGGAGGCAATACGAGAGACAGGTTTTCTCAAAAAGAGAATGAGTCATGCTCAAGAAACTATTTAAAGCTGAAGAGAAATGCCACTGATGGCTTTTGTTTAGAATGTTATGTCTCCCCTTTGCTCTTCATTGAAGCTGACTCTACTTGCCTCTATTTTCCAATTGCTTTCCATGGAGAGATACAGGCTCTTGAAAGCTGAGATCAATTACAAAAACAAAGAAGCTCATTTTCCCTTGCAAATCTGAGGCAGGAGTTAACTGTCTGAATCTGCCACATTATTGTGAATTGCAATATTGACCCCTAAAGATGGACTTTAAAAACATAACAGATTTACTTGATACACACACAGACACTTGAAGAAGTTTGAGCATCGTTATTTGACACATGTTAAGAGGTTTGTCCATAAAACTAACAGAGGAATCGGGAGGAACCTGGAGTGAGACAAAGGAACCCTAAGATCCTGGCCTCTGCCTCAGTGTCACTGTCCTGAGCAGAGGATTTCAATCCATTAATTTTCCTTCGAACTTGCTGTAGATATTTATGATGGGTGGTCCTCTTAAATTTTCTGGAACCCTGCTACTCGAGTTACCACAACTAAAATAGTGGAGATGGCAAGTGAAATGTTGCCCTAATCACCCACTGCCTAGGAATCCACAAAATCTTCTTTAGACATGTATAAAACTATAAAGCAGAGAAAAGGAATCAAAGAGCTAAGTACATCCTGAGACAATGTCAGAAGTGTGTTTAAGGGGAAAAAGATTGATTCCAGAGGTGTTGGCAGTTTTATGAAGTTATTGTGGATGGAAAGTAAAAAAAAAAAAAAAGTATTTCAGAAAATAAACTGGAGAGAACATTTCAAAGTCCTAAATCCAAAGAGTGGCAGTGAACTGTGAAATTAAGGAGAAACGTTTCCAGCAGCACATAAAAGTGTCAAAGTGGCAGTAATGGAGCTTATCATTACCCAGGTGTGTACCTGAGTACATTAAGGTGATGGAAAGGTGGCTGCAGAATATCTGGGATGCTGGAGTAGAAGAAAAGATAGAGTGCCCTTTTCTTTAATTGGCAAACCAACAACAAGGAAGGGAGCTGGCATCTATTTCTAACCACTTCTCTTCACTGCACAAGGACTTCTACTCAGGAGTGGTGGATATATCAAGGGATGGAAAACAGGACCCAGATTCCTAAAGACCACCAAGGTAAATGACAGCCAGGGAGAAAGATTTCAAAAATTATGTTATTACAATTAATTATTGCTAAATTGAAAGAGAAGCATTCTGAACTATGATAAGAGAAGCAACAATATTTTAGTATCTATGAGGCAAAAAAAAACCCATATACATATAAAAATACATATATATACATAAAATATATACAAAAAACATATGTATGTATACTATACTATGTATATGTATTTGTATAATATACTATGATAAGAGAAGAAACTATTTTAGTATCTTTGAGGCAAAAAAACTTATATATACATAAAATATATAATATATATATATATATATATATAAAATCAATGAAGAGGTTTTACTAGTGATTCCCACCTGCTAATAATACTCTGCAGTGACGTAGAAGATATCATTCTGTTTCTGACGTTTTTCTTTTCCTCTATATTTAATTACTCATGCAGAGAGTAGAAGTCAGCTGATTTGCACAAGACCTCATGCAGAAGTTACTGCAGAAAGTAACTTCTCTCACTCTTTGAGCACATATGATTTATGAGCGCTCCAGAATCCTCCATGGATTCGTCCTTGTACAGGACCATTTTTTACATACACAGTTTAGGCTTGGTGCTTTTTTCATATATCACTCTATTCATTTTTTTTTCTTTCTTTCTTTTCTTTCTTTTTTATTTTTTGCTTTTTTTTTTGTTTTACCAACAATTCTAGTTGATGTGTACAGCTACCCTTTAATCCTTTAATTAATACAATTTGACCATGTGGGTAAAATATATTCTAGAGGCAAATGTTTTTTTTTCCTTACAAATGATAAAGTAAACTTATATAAAAAGGTTGGAGATTTTCTTCCTTATACAGAGATTTATTAAATATGAAGAATTTTCAAATTAAAAACCATTTAATGAATATAGTCATTTAACATCATTTATTTTAAAAACAACATCTTTTGTTCGGAAGATATTTGCAATTATTCATTGATATCTGGTATTTATATAAAGGCATTAAATACACTGTCAAGCACGGACACATGCACATGTACACATGAAACAGTGGTGTCAGGGAAGGGTCATGAGAAGAGAATATATGAGCAAAGGTCTGAAGGAAGCAAGAGATCAGGCCAGGTAGCTATCTGGGGCCAGTCGCCTCTGGGGCAAAAAGACAGGTTTAGTTTTTAGTCACAACTGATGCTCAAGAAATGAATAATTTCTTAGCTGGCCTAGGCTAGCTCAGTTTAGTCAGTGAGTATCTTGTCAAGTCCCTCAACCTTTAAGTTTGTTAGCTGTAAGTAATAGGGACTGTTTCTTCTCTTTTTAATGCAAACACTATGAGACTCAACTCTATTATACATATAAAGCATATGTGGTAGGAAAAATCAGAAAAAAATCCTACCCACTCTCTATACTACTCCTATTAAAAGGATTCTTCAAATCCATGGTATTTAATCAAGATGAGTGCCTTTACCCTCAAACAAAGAATATCCATTAATGTAATTATATAGATTCTAAATCCAGGAGCAGTCCATGCTTTGCATAACTTGTAACCCTCTTTCTATACACTTGGGAAGGTTATATTAAGTATAATGGTAATAATAGTTAAGACTGCCTTTTACGCCAATTTCATCAGTAAAAATAACAATAATAAAGCCTAACAATACCAAATGTTGGTAAGAATGTGAGCAATGGAGACTCACACACAGATGGTATGAGTATAAATTGAAAACAACTACTTTGAAGAGCAATTCGGCATAATCTAGTAAATTAGATGTGTGTACTCTTCAATTTAGCACTTACAATCTAGATATACAAATTTCAAACATAAAAACAGAGGTAGAGATAAAGAATGCTTATAATTTTTTATAATAAAATGGAAAAATACGATCACATAAACTGAAAGGGAATAAGGGAATTTTGACACTTTCACATAATGTGATAAATCATATCTAAAAGCATGAATAATCAAAAACCACATTTTGTGAGTAACAAAGTTGAGGATATATGTGTATAGCTCAATACAATTTATATAAAGCTGGCAAAACAATATAGCATTTTTACATACATGTACATGTATAGTAATGGCATAAATTATATGTGATACTGAAGAACTCTAAAACGAGAACAGCCCTCTCTGTACAAATGTGGCCAAATGCTAGCATTCAACAGTTTCATGGTACCTATATATATGAGTCTTTGCCCCATTCATTTTTACAGTGTTTTGTAAGCTTGAATTTTTCTAAAATAAAGCCAGTATTGCACATTTTTGAAGATGGAAGTCCCCATGGTGGAACCTGTTGAAAATCCACACACACACGCAAAAAGGAACACGCTGATTTTGAAGGGCAGGAGAAATGTCCTGCTACTTGAAAATGGAATCTTGTCTCAATATTGGTTGAGTCAGTGTTGTGCCACGCATTGTTCTAAGTGCTTTACACCTATGATCTCATTTAATCCTTATAACAATTCTCTGTAGAAAACACTACAATGTCCTCCTTTTAGAGATAGGGAACTGAAACACAGAAGGGTCAGGGATGTGGCCAGTATCAACAGAGCTAATAAGTTGGAGCACTAGAACTTAAATCAGAGAGTCTTACCTCTCAGCCAATACACACATTGTTCTTGGTAGCTATGCTTGCACTGAAGTAGCAGTTCTCAAAATGTGTTCCGGGGTTTTGGAAGCATCAGCAGTACCTGAAACTAGCCAGAAATGCAAGCTTCTGCATCTTACACTAGCTAGAATCAAAAACTCTGGGACTGAGCTTAGCAAAATGTATTTATAACAAGTCCTCAGTGTGACTCTCATCCACGCTAAAGTTTAAGAACCCTTGGGTTAAAGTAATCTGCAGGCCTGCAGGTCTCACAAATGGGGAAACTAAAATGGGAGTTGAAATGTATGTTTTCATCAGGTGAAACCCGATGCTACTTTGCTCACACTCTAAAATGCCTTGTGAGTGGCAGAGTGGTTGCAAAAATCAGTGCATCTACTTGGGAATAAAGTCAAATATTTGTAGTGGAAGGGCAAAACTTTCAAGAGAGAAAACCTTGAAGAAGAGGATCCTTGGAGAATGTACATCAAGCTGATCTGGGTGATCAGGTTAACATTAAGGGAAGGTTTCATGTGAGATCACTTTCCCCCTCCCATGAATCTCAATTTCTTGTAAAAGACTTAAGAAAAGCCATATTAGCTCAAACGTTGATACTTTTGTGTTTGAGTCACATGTACTCTGAAATTGAACATTCTCAAGAAAGAAATTTACATTTACTAGTTGAATCTGGCCTGATAATGTTACACATTTTGGAGAAGCAATGTGACAAAGGGAGACGAGGAACTGGATCTTTCACAATCCATTTTTCGTGCTTAGCAAAAGTTCCAAAGTATGGTCCCATTGAGTGTGCTGAGGTATGGAGTCCTACAGGGTGAAGGGTGGCAATGAAAGTGAAGTCAAGTGCAGAGAAGCCCGTGAACTGGTAACTCATTCCAGAGGGGACATCCGCCAGGGAATAAATCCAACTATTGTATTGCCCCCACGAGCTAGGGAATGCTGAGATGGATTTCACATATGTGCTTTGTTTTATGTAGCATTACATTAGCAGAATCTGGTTCAGATGATTCACCATAAGCATGTACTGCATGAAAGAAAGGAAAAACAAAAGAGACTTTCTTCATGGGAGACTTGTTATTCAACAAAAATTCTAAAACTTTTTTGAGGTCCCACAAATTATTTCTCTGCTGCCAGCCCTGTGACTGTTTTGTTTATGTTTTTTTTTTTTTTTTTTTTGCTGTTGTTTTTAACGGGAGAGAGACTTTCCATCACCTTGACCCAACCTTGTGCCTATGCAGAGAAATGAATTTTAAATAGATGTACAGTGGAAACATTCAGCAGATAATTCTCTCCATGATAAGCATCTTTCCCTCTCTCCAATATACTTTGCAAATGCTTAAGTATATTAATAGGGAATGGATAAGACTCTATCCAAAGAGATAGTGATTGGATGAAAAAACTATCTTCCTCTTGGAATTAGTCCATTTTCCTTGGACACCCACCAGATTTCATTTGTGCCCCCCTGCAAGCCCTTGCCTTGCACAGGTTCTTCTGGTTTATATGATTATTTAAATGTGGGTGAAAGTCATCTGATCTCTTTTTTTCAAGAAAAATGTCATGCTTTTACATATAATATGTATGAAACCCTTGGGGTAGGTTTAATTGGCAATGATACCTGGGGGTTCTTATTTTCTCCCAACTAACCATGAGAAGGTAGGCAAGCATAGTGTCTGTACTCTTTGTTCTCCACTTTAAAGTTATGCTTTAAAAAAAATTAAAAACAAAAAAATAGAGTTATGCTTTGCCCCTATAAAATCATCTTAAGAATGTTTCTTTGCCTTTCTTCTGAATGTTTACTGACTGTCAGGCATTTTAAAAATGTGTATTTCACGTTACTAAAATGATAAATATTGTTATTTCTGAAATTAAAGGTTAAAAAAACTGTGGTTCTTCAAGTCTGGCTGATTTGCTAAAGACCAAGCAGCTAGTGAATATTGAAGCTGGATTTTGGAGCCAAGATCAGGATGGTCCTTTCTGTTGACCTCTCTATCTTAACACATCTCAGATGAAAGAACCTAATATTGACACTTAAGCACATTTTTAGGTCCTTGGGGATCAAAAATAAGACATATTAGCCTTCGTGTCATGGAGGTGAACTACAGCTTCCTCATATTTGCCCACTTCTTTGATGAACCAGTTATCAACATGTGTCCTAAGGAGGGCTACACGTTTTCTTAATGAAAAACTTTCTTTCTTTCTCTCTCTCTCTCTCTCTCTCTCTCTCTCACACACACACACACACACACACAAACACACACACATGAGTTATAGCCTCCTGCAAGTCTCTCTTCCTCTAATCCCTTTAAGTCACTCTCCAAAGAAAACTACTGTCTGAAGTTGAGGAATATCATTCCCATACACGCTTTTGAACCCTTATTAAATGTATGCAATTCCAATTTCTTATTCTTAGAATTAATATCACAATAACCTTTCTTGCACAACTTCCATTGGCACCCAGCAAGAGAGCCTCTAAGTCTGCTCATTTGTGCACTAGCAGCATCAGCACTGACTAGAAGCTTATTTGAAATCCAGACTATCAGGTCCCACATCAGACCTTATAAATAGAGGCTGCATTTCTGCTTTGGAACAACATACCCAGGTGATCCAGAAGCACGTTTGACTTGGAGAAGCACTATTTTAGGGTCTATAAAAAGGAGTGGAATTGCTGGGAAGGACACACACTTTTTCAACTTTATTAAATATTCCGAAATTGCTTTCCAAAGTGATTATATCAACATGCAATCTCACCAGAAATTTGTCTTTTCAGATTTTTGCCAGTCAGCTAGATATGAAAAGCTATGTCATTATTGTTCTGATTTGCGTTTCCCACATTTTAATGAGGTTGAGTGTCTCTCCATAAATCCACTGCCCATTGGTGCTATGAATTCCCTGGTCATATCATGTGTCAGAGTTTCTGTTGGTTTCTTTAGTTTGTACCCTGTTCCTTTCTGCCAAGTCAAAGTAACCTAAAGAGATCTTTTTATCTTTATTTCCTCCTTTTCCTCCTTTTATCTTCCTTCTCTCCCTATTTGCTAAAAGATGTTGCAGGGTTGAAGGTTATTCAGATATTCTAGTTGTCAGGATACTAGATGTAAATAATTATTACCAAAATATTTTATTATTTTCTCCTCTACCAAGACAAAATAATTCTAACAATAACAATAATAGCTAGTCCTTAAGTGATAGAACAGAATTTGAATCCAGGCCCACCTGATTTCAAGGCCTATGCTTAGAGGCTTTTTCAATCTCCAATTGCTTCTTATGATCAAAACATTAATTTTACATTAAACCTGAAAGTTACCACTGTTTCTTTCTCTCTTTAATATATAATAGTATATAATATATATTATATGCATGCACAAGAGATGGTATGAATGATTAATGGCATGGATTGCATTTATATATAACAGGTATAATGGTGTAATCTTTTTGTAGCATTGGGGTATAGCCAAGCTAATCTCTGAATTAGCCTTTAATAATGAGAAGGTAAAAGAAGAGATGAAATTGTTCTAAAGCCATCCATAAGATCTGTTATGTAGTTGTACTTCCATTAACATGTTTTTTTTTCTTAGAGGAATCAACTATGAAACCTGATAAATAAATAAGATTGCTTATTTGCTTATGACTGTTTTGCTAAGCCTCTCCCCTGGAAATTCTGAGTCTGCAGGTCTGGGTTAGTACCCAGATGTCTGTATTTTTATGGAGACACAAGTGATTCTTTTTATAAACATATTTTGGTGGGGGGACTTCCATCTCATAAGTGATAGATATATCTGCTCCTTCTCACCTGAATAGTAACCCAGGCTAATTCAAAACATGTGATAGGATCAGCACAATGAGCCATACATTTTGGTAGGAACATTATGATCAATCTTGCTTAGGGAGGAAATATCCTCCCACATCCTGAGGGGGTATCCACCAGGCAAATGTCAAGGCAATTACAATTAGGACCCATTTAAACTCTGCATAGCTACTGCCCTGTCTCAAAACACCCATAAAACAGAGTCAAAGTGCTGACTTTGTTTCCAAGCCACCCACTCACCCCAGCACAGCTGCTGCTCCCTTATCTCCATGTGACCTCTACACAGATTGTAGATAAGAGGCTTCAAGGCAGAGGAGCTCTGGCCTCTCCCAGGTCTCTAAGGCACTGGTCAGAGCTGCATCCACCCCTCTTTTGCTCCAACTGCAATCTCAGTCTACGCAGCTCTTCCAGCTCTGGACTCTTGGCTACATTCTCTGCACATTCTATAAACTTTGCCTTACTTTTCATTTTAAAGTTATGAGATGCCTGTTTGGGAAAATGCAAATAACTGAAAAAGAAATGAACCTGATTTGAAGTGACAGAAGAAAGCAATTGAGCAAGATATTACAACTACTCAAGTTTGCAAGCATTCAGTGGTTGCCAATGAAGAGCTTTCCCACTTCGGACAAAACATAAGCGTGAGGTGTTCTTGATGAGTGCTTTTGTTTCCAGAAGCCTAAGAACCGTTTACAAATAGCCTCATACACTTACAAGGGTTCTGTTAAATGCTACTATTCCTTCAGGAAAGGGGAAAAGGTGGTGAGAAAACAAAATTTTTAGAGAAACACATACACATTAAAGAATAGTAGATTTCCAGGTAAAGAACCTTTCTTTTTCCATCAATCAAACAATAAATACCCTTTAAGTAAGAAACAAAATACTGTGCAATGAAAAGAAGAATAAAGGATAGGAAATATAAGGTAGTAATCATTTTGCCCCATAGGCTGTAAGAATTAAATGATTTAATACATGCAAAAATACTCAAAGCAGAGCGGGATATATAGGAAAAGTTCAGTAAATGTCTGTTGTCTTCCTTAATTATTTTTCTCTAAGAAGTGTAAGGTATGCACACAGTAAGATGCTAATAATCCTCTTCAAAATTGGGAGCCTATTTTGCTTATTTTTAATTTCTTTCTGAGTCCCCAGCAGCTAATTCAGGAAATGATCAATAAGCATCTATAGAATTTAGTTGAAGTCAGCGTATGTTAAATTACAAATCAATGCTAGAGGCAGTACATTAGAACAGTGGTTCTCAACCAGGATGATTTTGCCCCCCAAACTCCTAGGGACAATCGCCTATGTTTGGAGACTTTATTGGCTGCCACAGCTTGAGAGAAGGGGGTTACAACAGGTTTCTAGTAGGTAGAGACCAGGGATGCTGCTAAGCATTTGACAATGCACAGGCTGGCCCCACAACAAGGAATCATTAGGACCAAGGGGGTAGTGAAGGCTTTGCATTTCAAGAACAGAAGATGGGTTTAAGACACAAGGGAAAATATGAGAAAAGTGGGGGCAGGGAAAAAGTTAATATAAAGAGCAGTAATTAAAGAATGAAAAGCCTGGAACGGGTGTTCAGGAAGAGTGAGGAGATCACCTTCCTCCCCATTTCTGAAGTTACCCTGTCTGTATTTCTTCCATCCTCTTTATCCTTCTATCCCTGTGTTTGTTATTAGAGCATCTAGTCATGTGACTTGTCTGAGTCTACCGTCCCCTCACCTCCATTGCCCTTTAGAGACCCACAATTTCTCTCTGGTTTGCCTGTCTGTACAAATGCTAGAGCTCTAGAATCCTTAGAGACAGTTCCATTCTCCAACTCTGGTGCTTTGCTCAATGTAGACACATGAAGAATCCTCTTTCTCTGTAAGTACCTATTTCACCAGACATGGGGATAGTGACTTTACATTTCTCTGAAATGTCCAACTTTCCATTAAGCCCATTTCAATAAATTACCTGCAGCTAAGTGTTGAAATGAGAATGATTACCAGGTTTTAAGAAACCTCCATCTTCAGCCATATATACTAACATAAAACAGAATAGTATTAGGCACACACCTATCATCCCAAGCCATCAGTAACCACACATTTCTTCTTCAATCAATCATTTCTTCAATTATGTCTGTTTTCTCTATGCAAGTGGTAAAACCTGAGAGAATTCATTCCCATATTTGGGGCTTCTTACTTGCAACGATTTCATCCAAAGGAAATTAAGCGCTTGGGCACATTTCTTCCATGACTAGGATCTTATTTTACTTTCCCACTTATGTCTCAATATTAAAGAACATTTAACTTAAAGACACCCAGCAAGGATAGCGCTTGTGGAAAATACCCTTTATGAATTTTACAATGTAAACAATAAGGATTGGAGTGTAATTTCATAATTGACATGTGTTAGCATTTGGTTTGTTTTGCTTGTTTGATTTTATTTCTACTGAAAGAAAAACAATGACATTTACTCTATGTCTTGTTATTTTAAATATCCTAGTCATTTTGTGCACATCTGATAGAGAAGGCAGGATGAGGGAACTGAAAGATTATGAAAAATATCTAGCAGCTGCCCGATTATAATAACCTCATGGCAAAGAAGTTGGTCAGAAGTGCAATTCTTTTGTTTACTTTTAATTTCCTTCTGGCTTTTAAAAATATAACTTGTGTTCATATAAATGCTACATCAAAGCAGTCATAATAAATAATTAGAGTGTTATCAAAGACTGTTTTGTTCTTCCAGCTGCTAGAACTGTTTTATTTACATAGTATTGTGAAGTAAGTCAAAAACAGCTGCTATTTTATGTGAGTAATTCCATGATTTGATTTGAAATGCATTCCTCCAGTATATCCAATGGCATTTTAAGAGCAATGGCAGACTCATGACAAACATTTTTGGCCCGTTGTGCATCTCAGAAGGAAAATAACTTCGATTGGTGGATGAGTGTTATGAATGGAAATACATTCTTTCAAAAGGGAAATGTTAACCTGAAATCATGTGCTCTGTGGCTGAGTGTGTAAGTGGCACAACTGCAGAAATTGTGCACAAGTCAGACACCCAGAAGTCCTTGCAGGGAAATGCATCCTCCCCTAGGAGCAGACAATTCGCTTGCTGATTTAATTGACCTCACCTCTGGAGTCAGCCATTCTCTGACACTATTAAAGACAGAAATAGTATAAGTTCTCCTGGAGAGAAATAAGCAGAAGCAGGACAAAGAAAAAAAATCAGGAAGAGAAAGAGAGAGAGGAGAAAGAGAGAGAGAGAGAGAGAGACAGACAGAGAATAAACTGCCACAGAAGAAGAGAATGGGTAAAGCAAGGAGACAAAAAAAAAAAAAAAAAAGACCAAAAAGAGATAAAGAGAGGAGAGGAAAGAGTATACCCTAACTGCCTCCTCTTTTTTTCCCTTCATCATGGCAGCAAAGTCCCTTTTAAGGGTCTTGATGAACTATTGTGGCAGGGTTGTTGTACAATTCTCTATTCTCACCACTTCCACAAACAAGTGGAAGTGCCTCCTTATTTTTCTCCCAAAATGGTGTAATTTCAGTAATAATTTGACCACAGCTGAAGCATGCCATGAGCTAATGCAACAGGAATGAACAAGACACCGTAGGATAAGTCACTTTCTAATTAGATTATTTATTTATTTATTGACATCTCAACTATTTGGCATTTCATAATGGGAAATCCAAGCATATGCTCTGGAGGTCTAATCAATACTTTTTTTCCCCCCCAATCAACTTGTCTCAAACTTATTGTTGATACCATTTAGGGAATTACAGCTTTTTCTATATCAACAGCTTTTTGCCAGGAATTTATTTTCTTCAGATTCTTTCAAGACATTTTATCTTTGAGAGATAACAGTAGCTAGAATATAAAATCTGGTAATTTTTCTCAGGTCATAAAATTGTAGAGAGTGTTTTATTTAATACATCCTTAAGGGCATTAATCTGTAAGAAATAAATTAACTGATTTTTTTTAGTTTACGTTTATGATTAAATGTTTGACTGTTACACTTACTTTTGATATTATTTTTATATAATCCATTTTCTTTAAGATAAATATTTAAGTAGAATGTCTGTGAATACACAGTTAGCAAATTATGAAATAAATGCAAAATGAAATATTGTGCAGCAATTAAAAAGAATGAGCTAAATCCCTACATTGACCTGGAGTAAAATAAGAATTAACATATATTATATCCACTTATTATTTTAAAAAGAAGTAAAGAAAAAAACTCAAATAAGTGTATTTTTATACTTCTATTTGCTTAAACAATCAGGAATCTGAATTAACTGTTAGTTCAGGAGTAATGAGGGGGATAGAGAAAAGAAGTTTAAGTTTTTCTTTACTGAACACTATATTTTAGTCACTATAATCATGTCTTATAGTACTACTTTTGCAATTTATAAAAAACAATAAAGTCTAAATACATAGAATGTTTTTATAAATTTGTTACTACTTCCTCAATACGCTTCAATAGTGTAAAGGGAAAAATATATGATATATTTAGACTGTAAATATTTACTTTTATCTAACATATTAGACAAGTTTAGTTAATACTTAGCAGTGTTACCATTTCATACTTACAGCAAATATGAGTATTAAACCCTACTATGTGCAAAGAAAAAGCAGTTTTCTAAGCTATTTTATTTGCTTTTTATAACAAGTCTAAAAGTAAGATTATTAATTCCATTATATGCATAACTTAAGACTCAGAGGGGTAAATTAACTTATCAAAACAGATATGTTTGATCCAAGTCCCATGCTCTACTACACTGAACATCACTTGCCTTAATGATCTGTTTTTTGATGCACAAATATGCATAGATATGGGTCTGCATGGGCACATACACTCAAATAGAAACTATGAATATACATATGTATATACACAAAAACAATAATACAATGTTAAATTAGTTTGTTTAGGTGGTACATACGCTCCTGGCCCACAGATGCCTAGAAGAATAAAGTGTGTTGTGAATAAGGAGGAATTTAAAAGTGCCAATAATATATGCCTCAGGCATAAATGAGTTATTTATCAATAAACATATACTAATGTCACATACTGTCTAATCATCTGAGGCAATTTAGAAATTTCTTGGATTAGGTCTGCCTGAGTATTAAAGTTCCTACTTGATATTTTATACCTTCGAACCACTAAGGATTTTCATACTGTCTTTTTTCCTGTGATTTTCTATATTGTAAGGTAATTGGGCTGACACATATACCAAGATTTCACTTAGTTACATTTTTAATGTAAACTAATATAATAGTTTCCAATTCCCAACAGAAATTCTGATATTTTAACCAAGAGCTTAGCTTTGTTTCAGCTATTTTAATATTTAACTTGTCTATTCAGATTTATGTTTATAAATATACATTCTATTATAATATTAATGATTTTCTATTTGAAGTTCATTCTGTTATTTTTTTAAATTAGTTATGGTAAAGACTAATTTCTGGTTTAAAACAATCAGATTTTTAAAATTATCATTATAAATATTGTTTGTTAAAATAAAGAAGCAGTTTAATTAGATATTACCCCCAAGGCCCAAATATAGAGTTTGGACCTCTGAATTTCAAAATAATAATTTTACTCTTCCTCAACTGTTTCCAAAAATCTACCAGTTATATGATTACTTGATGTTTTTATATAATTTCTCAAATAACTAATCAATATGCAAAATTTAAGTTCCTTATTTCATATATAATAATACTATTAGTTAGCACCTTTAAGCCCTGACAAAAAAATAATGAAAATTTTAAAGTAAGTTAAAATAAAGGTACTATTCTGACACTCAATTTGCAGAACTCACTGATATTTGTAGGATATTTATGATATACACACATATGAGTGCATACTAAGTATTTATTTACTAAAATATTTTCTGATAGTATTTTATACTATTTAATATGTGATTCCTGAAAGAAGAAATATAAATGGCCGATAGGTACATGAAAAGATACTCGACATCACTAATCATGAAATCTAAATCAAATCCATGAAATCCTGAAATCCAAATCAAATCACATGAACATATCACCTCTCATCTGTTAGAATAGTCATTGTAAAACAAAAATAAAAATTAAACAAAACCCAGACAATAAGTGTTGGCAAGGATATAAAGAAATTAGAATACTTATGTTCTGTTGGTGGGGATGTTAAATAGCGCAGCCACTATGGGAAGTAATACATAAGTTCCTAAAACAACTCAAATAACTACCATAAGATCTAGAAATCTTATTTCTGGGTATTAATACAAAAGAATTGAAATCAATATCCCAAAGAGATATTTGTATGCCCATGTTCATTGTAGCATTATTTACAATGGCTAATAGGTGGAAGTAACCCAAATGTCTATTGACAGATGAATGGATAAAGAAACATGGCATATACATACAATGGAATATGATATAGCCATTTAATAAGGAAATCCTGTCATATGCTAAAACATGAATGAATCTTGAGAACATTGTACTAAGTGAAATAATCCAGTCACAAAATGATTAATGCTGTATGCTTCCACTAACATGAGGTATCTAAGATGATCAAACTTATAGAAGCAGAAAGCAGAATGGTAATTGTATGAGCTTAAAGGTAGGGAAAATGGGGAGTTATTGTTCAGTGGTCATGAAGTTTCAATTATGTAGAATGAAAAGTTCTAGAAATTTTCTGTACATTTCGCTTATAGTTAACACTATTGCACTGCACACTTAGAAATGTGTTAGGAGGGTAGATATCATATTCTCTATTTTTTACCACAATAAAAGAAATATGATTCATAATAAAACCGTTCATATTCACACAAATTTATGCTGTTCCTTTGAAGAATAAATATATTTTGCAGCAATTGCATTTCCTGGTTCATATATTAAAGCTTGCCTGTATAAGCTGGCTGATGGTGATAAAGGTAAATGTCTCTGGCCATGGAACTCATCATGGGATATATCAGGACATAGTGACAAGCACGCAGGATCTAGAATGTTATGGACCTTGATCTGGGTTTATAATCCCTAACCTGTCGTCTTGTGAACTTGATATGTTGCTAGCCCCTCTGAGCTTTACTTTTCTCATCATGAAAAATGAGAATAAGGATAAATAGATCATATTTTGTTCTCAAGACTAATAATATATTTCATACAAAATGGAGTGTCATGCACTTAGTACATAATAAGAGTTCTCTGAGCATCAGTATTTAATAGTAATAATAATAGTAGCAATCATAGTATTAGCAGCCATGATAGTCTTAGCAGCACTGGTAATAGTAGCAGCGGTAATAGTAATAGTAATGATTGTAGAGGGAGAAAAAAGGCAATAGTAGTGATCATAAAGGTAGTAGTTTCAGTAATAGAAGTGATAGTGGTAACAGAAATAGTAATAATGGTAGTATTAATACTTAATAATTGTAATATAATAAATAAAATGATTTAGATAGCATACTTAAATGTCCAAAGAAGTATCTAATCAAACTTAGACTTTATACTCTTCATCATGTGATGCTCCCAAGCATGTATTAGTTTCTGGTGAGTAAGTATAATCCCCATGTTAACTATTCATACTCTTTGTGTTTATTGCCATCTGCCATCCAAGAGTTGAGTGGCTTCTGTCAAAGTCTTGTTTTTATTCTATTAAATTTTTACGATCAGTGTTTAAAAGGAGAAGTAGAGAACTTATATAATTATTTCTAAAAACCTTACATGCAATGCCATTTATTCAGCCTGAGTAATCTGTCTTAAAAATAAATGAAAACTTAAACAAAAGGAACACCTAGGTGGCTCAGTGATTGAATGGCTTCCTTTCGTTCAGGTCCTGATCCTGGAGTCTGGGGATCAAGTCCCGCATAGGGAGCCTGCTTCTCCCTCTGTCCATGTCTATGTCTTTGCCTCTCTCTGTATGTCTCTGATGAACAAATAAATAAAATCTTTTTTAAAAAAAGAAAACTTAAACAAAAGAGAGAAAAAAAAAAGCATGGAATAATTACTAGAGAATTAGAGAAATAAGAGATTCAGACATTGGGTGGTCCTGCTATTCTGAAATTCCTGTCCCGAACATAAGAGGGACCTTACCCTGATGTACAAGACACGTATACATAGGGATGCCCCTGTTCAGGCAAATTCAGCTTCTGGATTTGCTTATTAGATGTGTTCCTCAGAGTAACGTAAGGGTGGCTGCAAATAAAGATTAGGGCTTTCCTGGTTCAAGATGCTTCTCTTGAAAGTAACAGAAGGAATTCTTTTAACCCAAAAACTAAATCATTGTGGAGCATCTGGATGGCTCAGTCAGTTGAGCATCCAACTCATGATTTGGGCTCAGGTCATGATCTCAGGGTTGATATCCAGCCTCATTAGGCTCCTCACTCAGTAAGGAGTCTGCTTGAGATTCTTTCTCTCCCTATAATCTTAAAAAACAAAAAAATAGTGAGAGACTAAACTCACATTTCAAAATAAATCACGCATAATTTACTATTTTAACCAAAACTATGTAAAACCAGTTTACAGGTTTATAATATGGCAAATTAAGTCAAAGACAAATTTCTGTATTAAAAAAATATATTATTTAAACTGCTATGAACAATGTTTAATAATCTCCATTATTATTTAAAAACAAAACCAAACTGTAGCATTTCTTATTTCAGATTGACTTAGTCATTTATTTGCCCCAAAATTGTTATACCACTCAAACTAGTCCATATATTATTGGTCTCGGTGGTATATTAACAAACATTTATTATAGAGGGTTCTCTGTGTTTCTGTTTTGAAACAGTTCCACATTAAGCATCCAAATATGGAAACTTTCTACTGGCAATGATGTAAATATCATTATCTAAAGCTCTCTGCGTGCTGCTCCAAAAACACATGAGCTGGATGGATTACTTTTCCCGAATCTGAGTGTGATCTGCTAAGGTTTCTGGGACAACTTTTATGTCGTTACAGAATGAAGAACTTTCACAAGCTTTCCCATATATTCTGCTGCTGTGAGTAAGTACCCTTAGGGATTGAATAGAGTGGTGCAGCCTAGTGATGGGAGAGATAGATGTCAAAGTAAGATAAAAGAATCTAAGTGCCAGATGAATCTGACTCTTATGAATGTATAGTCCTGGTATTAAGGAATAGATGCATGGAAGTCAATAGTAAAAATAAATAACTGATAATAGAAATTAATAAAAACCAATGTAGGGAAAAAAGTAGAGACTGTATTATACCATTTTTCTTTTTAAACTATACCCAATTTTACCCACAACCCAGACACACAGTCCAGCTTTGCAACTGAAATAATATTTTAAGTAGGGGTAAGTAGAATGCATTTATTTCTTTTCTTAGAATTTGCTTAGAGAAAATCATCTTTTTGACTCCCAAATATAAGAGTTACTTCATACTTTTCACCATCTTCCAAGTCCTCATTATCAAGGACAACTTAATTAAGTAGAGAATGTATGTGACATGACAGAAAAAAGAGAAATTGGAATAAGATGTAGTTCTATCATAAAAATATATTTTACAAGGTCGACTATACTTCTTTTTGCAAGTATCTAATCAAAGTCATAATTGCTTTGCTCTGAAGCTCCTTTATCTGGAGTTTAGTTTTGCTGCAAATATTGTTTTGTATTTTTTTCAAGTAACTTTCTATAATTATCTTCCATTGAATTAGCAAAACCAAAGGAAACTATTTTATTTGGTCTTTGTGTTTAATGGATCTTTTCTTGCTTGCTTTTTCTGTGAGAGAGAGTTTTTTCCAAGTGCCGAATAAACTCAATTTGTGAGACTCTAATGATTTTGTCATTTCTGAAGATATTATAGGAAAATGCCTGGAGTTCCCTTTAATCTTCCTCTCATCCCTCTTGGTAAACATCCTTAATCAATCTGAGGTTTATCTTTTGAATAATGCTATTCAGCTTTATTTTTCTTTTTTCGTTTGGATTTCCAATTTCTGTCCTGACTTTTAATCTATATGATTCAGAACTTGGCAATCATTAAGTGATAATATGCCAGGAAAGTCACCTGCTTAGACCAATACCATTTTTATAAATTTTTAATACATAAATTACAAATCCCTTTCTCACTAAGAAATCTTGAGCAATCGACATTGTAGTTAATGTCATTAAATGAATTGGTATCTATTGGTGATTCATGAAATAATACATTATGCTCACATTGATACTTTCCTATTACCTAATGGTTGTTTTGTTCTATATAACTTTAGATGCCTTTGGAACATCAACATGTTGCTAAAAATAATCAGACTTGAGGATTAAATCCTAACAAGCAAAAGCCTAGACATCAGCTAAATAAACAGAATATTAGGTTAAAAACAAAAATAATGATATTAGAACTGCTCATTTATTTGGTAATTACTGATAGACCATAATCATATGCATGTGGTCAGCACAATAAATTACATACCTACAGGCTTATAAAGATAGTGTCAGCTATATATTGATCAGTTCACTTAATCCAGTATTGACTATCAGCTTCTAGCACTGTTCACTAAAAAAAAAATACCCAGTTGACATACATTATTAAAACTATTTGACTATTTTTTAAATCTATATTATCTTCTGAACTCTCAAAGTTTGTAGTATAACAATGTTATTACTCTAGGTTACAATTACCAGAGGTATTGGCCTATATTCAAAATCCTTTTTAGAGAAATGTTACAAAAACATTTTTAAACTCTTAGGGAAAGTAATGTCCTCAAGCTTTAATGAGTATCGAGCTATCTCTGGTTGGAACAATCTAGGGCACAGCCATGCCTTAATTGTGTTAATAACTTATATTCTATAAAACCACAATGTTTTTATATAGCACTTTCATGTATATCATCTCATTTTATATCAATGACAAGTGCAAAATAGGCAGTTAATCTTTTTTTACAAGATGAAAAAAATTATCTCAATAAAAGTCAAGTAACTTGCCCAAAGTTACAGAGTAAATGAAAAATGAATATGTAGAAACTAAGTCTCCTGAAAAGATCATGCACCAAATAATAGAAGATATCAAATGAGAATGGAGGTCTCCTCACCCCAGGTAGAAGGCATGATTGAAGACAGTACATTACAGTTCAGTATTTATTGAACCTGTCACTATATTTCACAATGTGACACACTCCAGAGACAGATATTAAGTAAATAACTGTATTAACAAACATCAGTTTATAACCTAATCCAAGTATTGAGGAGGAAATGAACAGGATGCTTTGAAACATGAACAAAAGGCTTCTGACTCTGAGAAGAGGAAGCTATTGAGGATGGCTTATCTTAGTATGGATCATCTACATGAAGGAGAGATGAATGGGAAGAAATTTATTTTAGGGGGCAGGAAACAGCATGTTCAGATGGGTGGGGCAGGAAAAGACATGGATAATTTGGGGAACTGAAAGTCTGGGATGTCTAGAGTAGAGGAAAAAGAAGAAGAAAGGTTTGAAATGAATCTGAACTAGAGGCCACCCAGTGCAGGACCTCCAAGACAGTGTCAAAGATTTAGATCTTTATCCTTGGGATGATAGGAAGCCCTGTGGAATAATTAAAAGGTGGCCGTGGTGGTATGAGATGATCTTCATTTTGAAAAGGTAACTCTAGCTGCCATGTAAAGAGAATAAAGATGACAAGGCAAACTAGATTCTGGAAGATGATTTGACATTCTGGTCCAGATATCTAGGTGAGATATGAGAGCAGATGGGGCAGGGCAGGGATGATTTTGATGGCAATAAAGAGAAGTGGCGGTATTTAAGAGTTTTTTAATAAAAAAAATTATTGATAGGACTTGGTGATACACCAGACATATGAATGAGAAATAAGGAGATGTCAACAGTGAATCTGAGGGTTTTGTTACCCAGTAGATAGTAGATAAAAGTGATTAGATGAATACAACTCTTCAACTGTATATATGTATTTGTGAGAGGAAGCAAACCAGGGGACAAACCATAATAGTAGCTAACATTCATAAAGTGTTTACTATGTGTCAACACTGATCCAGAAACTTCATTATTCCTTTACCCTGACCAACAAATCTATGAATTGGTACTATCATCCACAGTTTACAGATAAAGAAACCGAGGCATGGAAATTTGAATACTTTGCTGAAAGATACATACTTGGTAAGAGATAGAGCTGGAATTTGAAATCAGGCAGTCAGTTCTAGATTCAGTTCTCTGGACCAATACATACCCTGCTTTTATATGGTAATATCATTTTCAAAATAGTTTATTTCCATTGTCAATTCCTGATATCAGCTGCAAAAATAGATCGGCACAGTTCTTTCAATAAAACAGGTCTCCAAAAGACTGTATTGATGTCAGAGTAAAAAGTAGATTCACCCTAACTCTATATTAGGCTTGATGAACCTACCAAAATAAACAACCACATATTTCATAGTATAGATAAACTTCTTATACATTGAATTTGTTGCTGTCATTATTCTACATCAAGCAATTCAATTCAAGTCACCTTGGTCCTCCTAGTTCCTTTGACATATTAAACAAAATTCTAAATTCCAATGAGCTCAAATCTTCAATGGCAGCTTCATGTCATAGTAACAGTTTTGAATTGTTTGCTGAGTATCAGACAATACCTAAGTTTTTCTCTGCACATACATGAAATTGGCTATGTGCCACCTATCAATGCAGTTGAATTATTTGCACTATGGAATCACAGAAGTCTGTAATTTAACTACCAATTTAAACAAATGTCTTTTAAAAGATTAGAAAAAATACAGCCCTAATATGAGAGGTTATTAGGCTCACAGACATTGTCTGCCACACTCCAGGCAAAACAATTAAAGGCTGTAGAAATATCTAAAATCCTGAACAGATTACAGAAGATCAAACTGAAGAAGGACTGGCTTAAGCATCATAAAAAGCTACTACTTTTGCATTGGAAATTTATTTGCCAACTCCTACCTCGAAGAGAACTTTTTAGGGTGTGTAATCCAGTTGAAGAAAATGAAAGCATAAATTTATCACATAAGACAAAAAGATGGATCAGAGGGTCTTCAACATGACTTGAAAGTATAGCTACTCCTGTGAATTTGGCAGAGAAGGATATAAGCATATAATTAAGGTCTCAAACATATGGAATCAATCTTTCAGTATGGGAAGTTGAGTAAACAGAATAGGTGAATATATAAACAAAAAACTTAAAAGCCAACCCTCTGACAGTTTGCTTCTAGTGATCTCCTAAAGATTTGCCCCTCATTTTCTATGAGATAATTTGACTTTGTAAACAAAAACTTGGTATTTAACAACTTTTTATGTAGAGGATATTGTCTCTATTGTGATTGACTTTAGGAACTCAATAATTTCATAAAGTGTCATAATTCAATAATCCTCCCTGAATTTGAAACTCACAAATGAGCCCAATGGAGAGATGTTAGACAAGAGGAACTAATGGACTCTATGTTGAACTAGATTGTGTACAGGGAGGTGGTGGTGCTACTAGCACAATACAATTGTTAAGTACAAGATTGGGGTCCAGTGTTAACTTACTGTTTGATTGCTTATTTGTTCTTTCCTTGATACTGCAAAGAATTCTTTTTTAGATGTGGGTTCAGCTGAAAAAATAAAAATAGCAAGTAAGCAAGGAAAGTAAAAGAGAGAGAGAGAGAAAAAAAAACACTGTTCATGCCAAAAAACAAACAAACACCCCTGCCAGCCAAGTACTGACCTTCTTCTGCCATTTAGTGACACATGGCATTAGGGAATAAAATTCTACAATTAATGAGTTTGGGGGAAGGAAAGGAAAGATATCCCTTCTAAGATGCTCTTTCGGGGAATGGAGCCCTAAAGAGAAATTCTACTTATCTCACACTTTGGAATATGGTGTAGGTTATCCTCAGACTTGGAGGGGGATCATGTCCATATTGCCAGGAGAAGAAAGGAGTGAAGGATTCAAGAGCAGAGCCTAGAGCAGATTTAGAAATGTAGGGTCAGTAATTTGTGGAAAAGGCCTGTACAGTCTTTGAGAAAGCCTGCAAAACTGATGAGTGAAAATGCTGTCATCATATCTAGAACTAAACAAAGCAAAAAATGTTAATCATTTTCAATGTTAAACTCCCATAATTTTCTAGAAACACGGAGCTTATTAAAGTGTTCTGGACTATAAGTTAAATTACGTGAGGCAGAACTGCTAAGTGAAGAAAGGCATCAACTAATTCATTGATTGGGATCCCCCATACACAGTTATGAAACTGTATCATTGTGCTGGGTACTTTGCCAATTAAATTAAGTAGGCCTGGCATGTTGCCTTTGAGGAGAGAGTAAATCCTGAAGTTTTACTTAATCTTATCTCTTCTCCATAATTCCCTCAGAGAAAACCAAACTTGATTCTTTTCTGTTGAGAGTAATCTAGCCTCTTCACAAAGAGTTCCCTATCTCCACCGTCTTACTGCTCCCCTGATACACCTTTGAAAACAGGCAATAAATGTATCAAATTCATGTGGTTCTGATTCCTCTTACTGCCTCATACTGCATTCAGAATAACTTATTGTTTAATATTATTTATAACAGTAAAAAGAGCATCCCAATAGTTTCCAGATGTTAGAAACATTTAAAAACAGAGTTGATTCAGACATCAGGATTATAGACACTAGAAATGAAGCTATTTCTCACAAAGCTACAACAAACATCTTCTATTCTGTTTTCTTTTCCAAAATAAAAAATTCTGACTATTAAAGCAGTGCTTGCTAATCATAAAGTATTCAACTTGTCCTTAAGTATACGAAGCAGAAAATGAAAGTCCCTTTAGGCTTCTTTTCCTGCACAGACTCCTACAACCTGACCCCTTCCCTATAAATAACTGCTGTTGATACCTTGGTGTATTTCCTTCAGGGACGTATGTTTTTGCCTTTGTTTCATACATTACATATAGGTAGATGATAAATAGGTCAGCAGATAGATTGAAAAATAGGTACATGTTTGTGCACTAAAATCCCATCACCTTCTACATTCCGTTTTGCTGTTATCACCTTAATAACATTGACATAGACTTTCCCTTTCCAATTATTAAAGTCTTGATGGTATTCTGTGGATATTCCATAATTGATTTAGCCAATCCACTATTGACAAACATTTGACATTTTCTCAACAAAATGGGACGTGAAAGAAAGAAACTTTAAAGTCCAATTGAGTTTGAAACCTCAACTTAAAAATCTACATTGTGATTATGGAGAGTTATTTTTTTAAAGCACCTCTCTGGCTTTGAGACTGATTTGTACTCTCAATTGAATGGTTCAGTATAGTGGGTGTCTTAGAGTATCTAAGTGTCCAGCAGGGCAGATTTATTTGTCATTAAAGGTTTATATCCTTGGTGTAAATTAATGAGCAGATTTTTGTTTCTTCAATTTTTCTCAAGTATTTATTATCAAATTCAACTGGAATCTATATAAAATATTAACAAATGAATGAATGATTTGATCATAGATAAGAGAACTGTGAGAATTAATTTATGAAATAATAATGACTGGTCTGGAAAAGCAGAAGAGAAAGTAGATAACTATAATCTTAAAACTAACCTTATTTTGTTAATTTGCTATTGGAATTTAAAATTATTTGGGGAAGAAAAAAGGCACAATATTCCTTTTTCTAAAAATTAATTGTTTTCATAGCTTATTTCTCCTATCGAAATTCAAAAATATTTTTAAAAGAACTTTTTAAAAATTATTATCAGAGTTTAGATTACTTAGCTTTGTTCTTTTCATTTGAAGGTGTTCCATTATTATGGTTTGATTTATAACATATTGGCCACCATAAGGGGAAAGAAGAAAAAATTCATGAAACATGGTAAATTTAGCATTCAGTGTCTTTGAACTTTTTTTCTTTTTTACTATCTTAAAATTTAATTGACTAGCAAAATGGGCAACAGAGTTTATTTAGAAAAAAAAAATCTATCAGTCAAGTCTCAAAACCACTTAACTAAAGAGACTTTGTTGGGAACCTGGATGGCTTAGTCAGTTGAGTTTCCCACTCTTGACTTCAGCTTATGTCATGATCTCGGGGTCATGAGATGGTGCCCCACATAGGGCTCTATGCTCAGCAAGGAGTGTGCTTGTCCTCTCTCCTCTTCCTCTACTCTTCACCTCATGCATGTTCTTGCACACATTCATTCTCTCAGATAAATAAATCAAATCTTTAAAAAAAAAGAAACTTGGTTATTCAAGTGCACATTTAAATTGTGGAGAATTAGCTATATTACATAAAATTATATGGCCCATTTATGAGAGTCCTTCCAAATATTAAAAATTTCCCTGAAAAGTGATTAGATTTACATAACACTTTTCACTATGTATATAATGCTCCATAGCCTCACTATGTGTTTCATTACTATTGTCCTTATGCTATAATTGGAGAAAATAAGGAATCAAAAGCAAATAAATAATAAAACATATACAGAGAATTGATCATCTGCATAATGTGAAATTTGGATGGTATAAGAACAAGAAGCTACACTCCTTTTTGTTGATTTTGGTGGTTTCTGCAGAGTTCCAGAGTTTTCCTTTACTATAGAGGCTGTTGTGCCCAATGGAATGAGTTCTAAACCAAGAAACAAAAGTTGAAAGTTGGGCTTTTCTTTCTTCTTTGATAAAATTAAAAAGAACTTAAATATCTAACTCTCTCAAGCATGAGTGAGAGATAATTTTGAAAGTACTTTGTAAATTTTGAAATGCTATGCCATTTGTAGAAAATATGTAACTATTAAAACTATCATATGATCTTGGTCTTTGTTCCCTAAGTATACCTCCACCTTAATTATCTGTCATTACCCTAAGATAATTCTGCAATTATCATTAGTTTATGTCTCTTTTCTTCTATTCTCTATTTACCAGCCCACCAGATTTGGATTCAGCATTCATAAGAGAACAAGAATCAGTGAGAATGTAAACATGTTTAATCATCTAACCCAAATTCTCTGATAGAACTGTGTATTGATGTTCATTGTCAATAGCTATAACAGATCTCATATTGGCTTGGTAAATTCTTTCCAAAGTACCTATTTTTTCAATACCAAGTTTGTATTTAAAAACTTTGTAGATCACCTGAACTTCTCTCTTGAGAAGCATTTTGGAACTAATTATTTCCTATTGTTCTCTATATTGAAATGGCACATACCTCACTTAGGACGTAGAAAAAGCAGATGGAGCTGGAGGCAGGGGAGAAGGGAGCACACATGATTTCACTAGGTCAAACCAAAAGAATAAGTTATATGAAAGCATAGAATTTTATTCCATAAACAGATGGAAAGGAAAAAATGAAATTTTCTATTTGCAGATACCACAATTTTCTATAATGAAAATCCCAAGGAATCTAGAAAACACTCCTAGAACCAATAAGTAAGTTCAGCAGGGCATCAGGATTTAAGATAAACGTAAAAAAAAAATCAATTGTAGGGATGCCTGGGTGGCTCAGGTGGTTAAGCATCTGCTTTTGGCTGAGATCATGATCCTGGAGTCCGTGGATCCAGTTCCACATCAGGTTCCCTGCTCAGCAAGGGGTCTGCACCTCCCTCTGCCCCTCACCCCCCACTCATGCTCTGTCTTGCTCTCAAATAAATAAATAAAATCTTTTTAAAAAATCAATTGGATTTCTATTATTAGAAATGAATATGTGGGCAATGAAATTAAAATACAAATAAACACATTTACAAAGTTACATGTAAATCTACAAAACATGTACAGTACTTGTATGCTGCAAAATTATACATCACTGATGAAAGAAATTTTTAAAAATCTGAAAAAATAGAGACTACCATGTTCTAGAATTGGAAGATTCAACAAAATAAATGTATCAGTTCTCCCCAAAATGATATACAAGATTACCTTAAAACTTACAAGGAAAGGCAAAAGAACTAAAATAACCAAAACAGTTTTGATAAAGAAAAATGAAGTGGGAGGAATCACCCTATCTGATTTGAAAACCGATTATAGGCAGCTTCCATAATCAAGACTGCTTTGTATTGGTGAAGGGATAGACACATAGATCAATGGAACATAATAGGTCCTCCCAGGTATACCCAACTTCTATATGACAAAGATGAAAAATAAATTCAATCAAGAAAAGATGTCTTTTGAACAAATGGTGTTGAAAACAGTAGACATCTATAGGCAATAAGAAAAAATATATACAGGAATCATTAAATTCAACAAGGATGACAAAATTAAATGCTAAGTCTGAACTACAAAACTTAAAACTTAGAAAAAAATAGAGAAAATCTTTGGAATCGAGATCTAGTAAAAGAACTCTTAGTCTTGACACCAAGGAATAATACATAAAAATTAAAATTTGATAAATTGGAGTTCACCAAAATTAAAAGCTTTTGATGTGAGAAAGGCCTTATTACAATGATGAAAAGATAAACTACAGAAAAGGAGAAAGTCTGTGTAAAGACATACTTGACAAAAGAATGGTATCTAAAATATATAAGAACTCTAAGCAGTAAAAAGAAAAAAAATATAACAATCCAACCAGAAAATATGCCAAAGATCTAAAAAGATATTTTACCAAAAGAAATGTTCATATGGTAAAAAAAAAAAAAGCACATGTAAAACATCATTAGTCATTAGGGAAATGCAAATTAAAAATGCAATGAGTAAATACATATCACAATGACTAAAAAAATCATGAAAATGCCAAATGCTGGTCGGAATGCAGAACCTGAATCATTTCTTCATTGCTGGTGGGAGTGTAAAGTGATAGCCACTATGGAAAACTGTTTCTTGGTTTCTTAAAAAAACAAAACATGAAACTGCCATATGACCTGAAATTGCACTTCTGGGCATCTATCTCCGAGAAATAAAAGCTTATGTTCACACAAAAACCTAAACACAAATGTTTATAGCAGATTTTTTTTCATAACCGTCCAAACCTGCAAACAAACCAGATGTCCTTCCATGAGGGAATGGTTAAATGAACTGTGATACCCCCTACCACGGAGGACCATTCAACAGTAAAAAGGAATGAACTGCTGATACATGCAACAACCTGGACAAATCTCCAGAGAGTCACGCTGAGTTATTGCCAATCCCTAAAGGTTACATACTGTATCATTCCATTTGTGTAAAATTCTTGACAAAATTATCAAAATAGGAAACGGATTACTGGTTGCCTAGTAAGGGGTTAAGGGAGGGGGTGGGTATTAGAGAGAAGTGTGGCTATAATAGAGCAACAGGAGGGAGCATCAGGCTAATGAAAGTGTTGTCTAGCATGACTGTATCACTGTCCATATACTGGCTCTGATACTGGACTATGGTTTTGCAAGGTAACAGCATTGGGGGAAACTGGGTACAGAGTACATGAGATTTCTCTGTATTGTTCCTTTCCGCTGTACTAAATTGTCCCAAAGGAAAAAGGTTAATGTAAAACAAATAACGCTCCTAGAGGAATTGCTGCATGTTCTGGCTTAATACTGCATTAGTTTAAAAGAGCTACTCTATGGGCCCCTGGGTGGCTCGAATTGGTTGTGTTTGCTTTCACCTCAGGTCATGATCTTTGAGTCCTGGAACTGAGCCCCATGTGGGGCTCCCAGCTCAGTGGGGAGTCTGTTTCTCCCTCTGCCTCTCCCCCTTGCTCATCCTCTCTCTCTCTCTCTCTCTCTCTCTCTCTCTCTCTCATGAATAAATAAAATCTTAAAAAAGAAAGAGAGAGAGAGAGTGCTACTCTAAACGGCTGAAAACTAAAAACTTAATTGACTGCTAAAGCTTAGAAAACCAATATACAGTTGCTATTCTTGGTCCTGTTGGTTGAACTTGAAATTGTGATGATTTCTGTCATTAGAAATAATGGTAGTTCATCATTTTTGCAGGACAGTCTTCCATTAATTAAGATTGATGCTGGGGAAATTTCCACTTATTTCAATTTAAACAAGAATACTTGCCATTTGCAAAGTATTCTCTCCCACCCTGGCCACATTCTATCCCAGTGACTCTGCTGCTAAAAGGAACACAACTTTGATGTGATGTTTATGCTTTGGGGGCTAGTGTGGACTCATGCAGGAGTTCAACAAAGACTTCCAATACACTGAAACTGCAGAACAACTCCAACTGGCTTAGCTCTGTGATCTTTAAATAAGATTGCTATTTATTGCTAGCTTCTCTCACCAGGCTGAAAAATCAAAGTATTGAAATAAAATTCATTTTTCAATTGCATCTCTGGGAAAACAAGAAATTGTATGTTTCTGGAACAAATATTACATAGACATGCACACACACATGCATATTCACATACAAACACATTTTAAAGAACTTTCAGTGAAAACATTTTTGAAACAATAAATAATAAAATATCAAAAATAGGACTAGTTAAATATATTTTATCAAAATAGTATCAGGGCATTTGGCTGTCAGTTGAGAAGCCAACTCTGAATCTCAATTCAGATCTTGATCTCAGGGTCATGAGTTCAGGCCCTGTTTTGGGCTCCATGCTGGATGTGGAGTCTACATTAAAGATAAAGATAAAAATAAAAATAAAAAAAGTATTTATTAACTTATACTCTGAATCAGATTGTGGGCAGTAGTTCACACACATTATCTCTTTTCCTTATGAATTCTTAAAAGTAAGAATCTTCCTGTTTTGGAGATAAGAAAACAAATTTAGAGAGGTAAAGTGACTTATTTGCCCAAGGTAGCATAGTTAGTAGAGATAGAAAATAATCATTGAATGACTGATAAGTTAAAATATGTCACTGTTATTAGTATTTTAAGTTTTTAAAATTTAAGTTTTCAAAAAAATCTTACGTGATTAAAAACTATAATTATTATTCCATTTTAACCAATGAGAGACTTTGAGTAACTTGTGCATGATCTTGCAGTCGATGTATGGTAGTGCCAGGATTCACTTAACATAGCCAAATTCTAAGCCCACTTCTTAATCAATATTTCCTACTGAAAAATGCAGCTTCTTGCTTGGGAAAAAATGAATTCCTATCTAAAATCACATACACGCATCTCATCTGAATACATACTTGCACATACATTCAGTGGGAATAATTTGTGTGCTTTAGATCTCGTGATCTCATTTCTAACATGTCCATGGTAGAAAATAAAATCATTTTAATCTTCTTTACATAAATTTTGGCATTAATAGCTGTCTTAGCTTGGTCTGCCTAACAAAATACCATTAACTGAGTGGCTTAAACAACAGAAATGCATTTATTTCTCAGTTCTGGAGACTGAAGATCAAGATCAAGGTGTAGGCAAGATAGATTTCATTCTGTGGCCTCTTCTCTGACTTATAGGTGGCCCCCATATTACACTGTGTTCCTATTATTTCTTCTTTGTGCATACACTGGAAGGGAGAGTAAGCCAGGTATCTGGTGTTTCTTCTTGTAAAAACTGTCATCTCATCATGACAGCACCACCCTCATGACCTAATCTAACCCAAATTACTTTCCAAAGGTCACATCTCCAAATACCACATTTGGAGGTAAGGCTCCAACACAAAAATTCTTTGGGTGGGGCACAGTCTATAAAATAGTTTATTCTTATTAGTGTGAGAAATATACAAAAAAAGAATGTGCAAACTTGAAAAAATTATTAATATTTTATTCTTCCAAATTCTACTCTTCAGATATGTTTCCCTCTTTAATCAAACACATAGGCTTCAGATAAAAAATCATTTGGCATTTCATTAACATGTCAAGTTTCACAGAAAAACAATTCTTCAGCCAAAAATAGAAATAGTAAAAAAATCACAAATGGACAATTTTCATTTCTAGCCACAATGGAGCAACACTCCTTGACTTAAAATCTTGAAATTTTGAAAAAAAATAAATAAATACTTTGAAAAATGGGCTAAGTTTATAAAACACTGGTTTCATACATTGGACAGCAAGCAGCTCAGGACTGTGATCCCTGAGAGAACAGAAACAAATAATGTAATCCATATGATTGCACCAGCTTATAGTCTGTATAAAATTCTCAGGATGCAGGACAAGAAGAAGTAGAACAAACAGAGCTTGCTGGTGAGAGAGAAATCACAATTCAGAGGGGTCAATGTGTCTAAAAGGAGGGGACTTTGGAGAGAGACCTTTAGAAACAGGCAGAGGAGTCTCAATTCATTGTGTCCACTTCTGTGCACATTGGAGAGGAAACTTCTAAGACCAGGAAAGAAAGGGAAAAAAAAAAAAAAAACTTACCTGGAAGGAGTAATTGAAATCTTTCCAGGACTCCTAAAGGGCTGGAAAGAGTTTGTGTTCCCAAGAGACAGAGTGAAAATGTCTCATAATACTGAAGACATCAGAACATTCTTACCAGAATGGCCTTAAACTAATGCTCAGGACTCATCCTAAGAAATTTTAAACTATGCATTACTAGGTCAGTTTTCAAGAGAATATTGAAAAGACTGGGTTTTTTTAACTAGATATTATTAATGAATTTTATTTTTAATTTTTTGAGGAAACTCTATACTATTCTCCACGATGGTTGTACATTCACATATTCCCACCAACAAAGCACAAGGGTTCCCTCTCTTCCACACCATCAGCAATACTTGCTATCTCTTTTCTTTTTGAAAATAATCATTCTAATAGGTGTGGGGATATCTCACTGTCATTTTGATTTGTTTTTCCTAATGTTGAGCACCTTTTCATACACCTGTTGGCCATCTGCTTGTCTTCTCTGGAAAAATGTCTATTCGGATTCTCTATTTTTTAATTGGATTATTTGTCTTTTTGCTATTGAGTTCTTTTTTTTTTCCTATTGTTCCTTACATTTGCCTTCTTATCTGATAAATGATTTGTAAATTTTTTTCTCCCATATCTTAGGTTGCCTTTTCATTTTGTTGATAGTTTCCTTTGCTGTGAAGAAACTAAATGTAGCCCCACTTGTTTACATTGCCTTTTGAAACCTATGCTTTTGGCATCATATTCAAAAACTCATTGTCAAGACTAGTGTCAAGGACCTTTTCCCCTATGTTTTCCTTTAGAAGTTTTGTAGTTTCAGGTCTTACATTTATTTTATTTTTTATTTTATTTTATTTTATTTTTTTATGATAGTCACAGAGAGAGAGAGAGAGGCAGAGACATAGGCAGAGGGAGAAGCAGGCTCCATGCACCGGGAGCCCGACGTGGGATTCGATCCCGGGTCTCCAGGATCGCGCCCTGGGCCAGAGGCAGGCGCCAAACCGCGGCACCACCCAGGGATCCCTCAGGTCTTACATTTAAGTCTTTAAATCCATTTTTGAGTCAATTTTTGTTAGGGGTGTAAGATGGCAGTCCAGTTTCATTCTTTAGCTTATGGATATAAGGATATATGGATATAATGGTTTTCCCAAAACCATCCATTGAATTTACTTTCTTTCCCCATTGTGTCAAAAGTTAGTTCACCATATGCATGTGAGCTTATTTCTGGGCTCTCTCTTCTGTTTCATTCGTAAGTGTACACTGATGAATGAATAGACAGAAAATATGGTATGTACAAATAAGTTATAATGGGATATTATTCAGACATTAAAAAGAAGGAAACCTTGCTATTTGCCAACACATGGACAAAACTGGAGGACATTATATTAAATGAAATATGCTAGGCAGAAAAATACAAAAACTTAATGGTGTCACTTATATGTGGAATCTAAAAAAAATAAAAATAAAAACTCCTAATTTCATAGAAACAGAGGGTGTGGGACCTGGAAAGTGGAGAAATAGATAGATATAGGTCAAGGATATAAATTTTCAGTTATAAGATAAATAAATTCTGAGGATCTAATGTACAGCATGGAGCCGATAGTTAATAATATGGTATTATATGCTTGAAATTTGTTGAGAGTAGTTCTTGAGCATTCTCATTATGAGAGAGAAAGAGGAGGGAGAGAAAGAGACACATGGAGAGAGGGATAATTATATGAAGTGATGCATTAACTAACTTGATTATGATAATCACTTCACAACATATATGTGTACCAAATCTTCATGCACTTGAATTATATACAATTTATTTGTCAATTATTCTTCAATAAATTTTGGGGGGAAAGTAGTTATAAATGTTACGGTTAATGTAGTCACATAGACTGTGATGGATATATACCAGACCTAATGTAAATAGCAGTAACATGACTTTCTGGACTATAATAACTTCCTCAAAGGATAATAAACATTATGTTATATGGCTTTTCCCTCTCCTTTTATATTTTCCTTTCCTTTCTACTTGCTATCTTTCCTTCCTACCAGGTGCCTATATAAAACTTAAACACTGAACACACTGGCCCTTCAGTGTAGTTCTGTTCTGACAGTATCATCTAAGTCTCCTGCACTGACCTCTTACACCACTCTGTTTTCTCTCTGCCAAACTGTATTTTGTAATAACACAATACAACCCATCATACAAGAAACTGTTTTCTTACCTATTCACCTACTGCCTTGAGATAATGATAATCCATATTTTGATATCAGGAATTTCACTGTATTTACTGCTAATGTTATCAAATATTATATATTTCTTTTAAGTATAAGTTAGTAAAGAGCTGGATGTTAGTAACTGATAATGCTTGAATAATACATTATACAAGATAATTCACTTTACCTCTCTAAATAATGGACCTGGTATCTATCTACAAACAAGAGTTCAAAATTATTCACTTTCCTTTGCTACAAGGAAACATGATATATGTCTGTAATGGATGCAACTGGAGAGAGTAAAACTAGACATGAAACAATGATAAACTCCAATATCCAGTCAGGAAAACTTCCATAGCTCTGGGTCTTTGATTATTAATGTTTGTAAAATCATATTTTATGCACCAGTGCTTTAAATTATGCTGTTTTGACTTTGTTGGATTATGTGTTTGATTCTTCTAGCCTTCAAAAGGAAAGAAATAATGATAGATTTCTTAGAGCAGAACAAAACAAAGTGTGTTGTTAACTATGAAAAATAATATCTAGGAGGCTACAGAGTAAAGAACAAAATTTATTGTGTATTTTGCATTGTTTGTATATATATATATATATGCTCTTTTTAAGGATTTCTAAGTAAGTTACAAATTTTTGATGTAGTTTCATAAAGTCAACAGTAAGATAGTTCAACTGTATATGGAATAGAGGTAAATTTTCAGCAAATTAAGATTGGACACAAAGAATGATAGTCCTATATAAATATGTAGATAGTTTACAAAAATATATTTATAATATTGCCTATCATTCTTTATTATTTGGGTGTAGGCTCTCTATATAAAGTATAGAGTTATAATTTTTTAATATATACACATTTATATATTATAGTCTCTGATAATGATTGTTGAATCTTATAATCTTGAATTGGCTACATCTCACTTTCCATATTAGAGTTTATAATGCCATAAATTCCCTGCATCATTTAAACTTGTTGTTGTTGTTGTTATACTCACTGAAGGGATGACAAAGGCCCACATTGTAAGATTATGTTTATGCCTAAAAGTACCAAAACATCTTTTAATTTGTAATAGCTATTAGTTTCATACATTTCAAACATATTTATTTTTAATAAGAAAATACTTGATTGCTATAGAAATTTTAGAAAACATGGAGAAGTGTAAAAAGCTTAAAAATACAATAATATGCAATTTAAAAATTCTGAAAAAAATACTATTAATATTTTTCAGTACTTCTTTTAGCCTTACACACATGCACGCATGCACACACATCCCATAAAGAACACTAATCTGCAAACTCATTGTGTCATACACTGGGAAGAATGATTTATACAAAGTAAAATTCCCCCATATTATCAGCAAACATACTCATTATTGCCTCTTATATTAAACAATGTCCTGGAGATCCTATCTATCAAAAGTAGGAAAATATAAATTAAAAAGATAAGGAATTCAAAGATAGGAACAACATTATAATTGTCCTCAGATAAAATATTATATATTCAGAAAACTCAAATGAACCTATATCCAAATTATTAAAATTAATGACAGTTCAGAGAATTAACATAAGATAAATTATTTTTAAAATCATATTTTTATACTTCAGCAACTTGAAATTCTGAAATACAATTTTAAAAAATATAATCTTCTTAATAGCAACACAATGAAGATAAAAAATGCAAGCCATTGGAGAAGGTGATTAAATATCATAAATATGACAATTCTCTCCTTGTAAACATACAATTCCTGAGATTCCAAGAAAAATCCAAAGGTTTTTCATAAAACTTAAAAGAAGGCTTTAAAAAGGTATATGCAAATAAAAATTTCTAAGCATTAAAGACATTATTGGAGAATAAGAGGAAAAAAGAAGAGTAACATGCAGGTATTTCCTCAACTGGATATCAAGATGATTATAACGCTGTATTGATAAAGGCAATGTGGTATTTCACAGAAATAGAAAAAAGAGACTAATGGAACAGAATAGAGTGCTCAGAGACAACCCCACTTATGTATGAAAACTTGACTTAAAATGGTCATTGTAGATCAGTGGGAAAATAATAATTTCAATATAACTTCAATAATAACTTTCCATATGATGATGACAATGATGATGATATAAAAATCAGTTTTCTACTTCATTCCATACACAAAATCAATTCTGGGGGATTACTGTCTCACATATGAAAAGCATTATTTTAAAATTTTTGAAGAAAATATTTCCCTCAGAGTAGGATAAAAGTGTTTTAGACAAAAACATAATTCATAAAATAAAATATTAATTCCAATACACTAAAATAAAATACTTTTGATTATCACAAGACTCATTCAAAAAACACAAAAAACCAAGCCGCAGGACAAAGAAGATACATTTGCAAGATATTGAATA
Organism: Vulpes lagopus; assembly: GCF_018345385.1. Lineage (NCBI taxonomy): Eukaryota > Metazoa > Chordata > Mammalia > Carnivora > Canidae > Vulpes > Vulpes lagopus. The sequence goes on from NC_054846.1 coordinate 33,024,309, forward strand.
GATAATAATTGGTATTTAGAATACATAAATAATGGGACACCTGAGTGGCTCACTGGTTGGGCATCTGCCTTCGGCTCAAGTCATGATCCTGGAGTCCCAGGATGAAGTCCCACATCGGGTTCCCTGCATGGAGCCTGCTTCTCCCTCTGCCTGTGTCTCTTCCTCTCTCTCTGTGTCTCTCATGAATAAATAAATATTTTTTTAAAAAAAGAATACATAAGTAATACTCTCTTGTTACTCTTTGCTCTAATAGAAAAAGTGGTGCAATAGAAAATAGCAAATACAATAGATGAATGATTCACAGAAATCTTATTAGCCAAAGGGAAAAAAAAATGTTTAAAGATATTGTATCTCACTTGAAATCAAGAAAATACAAATGAAAGTCAGGGTGATAAATAATTTAATACTTCAATATTTTATAAAAATTAAGAAGTCAGCATTGATTTACAAATGTTGCAGTTTTGTGGATCTGAAACTGGGCCTCATATAGTGGGGGGAGGAGAAACAGAAGAAGCAGACCATTCCAGACTGGTAGGTGGCAGCTTTAATAAGTAAGAGAACTCGCTGCAAGGCTTATCTTCAGTGGTCACAAGACTAGTAAATCTCTGTACCTGCCCTCCAGAATCTTAAAAGTTTATACAGCATCTTTAGTAGGGTTCAATCACATATATTGTCCAGATAATCTCAATAATGCATTGTTTTCTCAAGACTGTGTTATTGAAAAAGGCTCCCAAGGTGGGACCGGTGGGCAGTGCTTACATTTCCAAGGACAAGGGAGAGGGTGAGGAGCCTCTGAGTAAAGCCTCTTGCTTTACTCTAGCCTTCAGGTCAATCAGTGGCCAAGTTCTCTTGATGACTTCTTCCAATAGTCAACAATACCTAATGTTATGGAGGACATAGAGCAGAAGGTATTCATAGACTGCTAGTAGAGGTGAAAATGTTGCAACCCCTTGAGAGAGAATATTTGATAAAGATATGCTATCCCTTTATCCACCAACCCACTCCCAGATACATAATCTGTAGAACTCATGCACTTGCCCAAAAAGTCAAGTAAAAGAATGTTCATAGCAGAAATATTTATAATAGGAAAAAATAGGAATAGCCTAATTGTCTAACAACAAAAGAATGGATAAATTGTGATATCATCACATGACTTAATACAAACAACTATGAAAATAAAATAAATTTCAAAAATCAACATGGATAACTTTCAAGAAATGAGTAATAAACATAAGATACAGAAAGTAAAATAGCAAGGATAGGTATGTGTGCTACATATCCAAGCACACGCATACAGGCACACATATGAAGAGTATGAAAGCACACGTGGAAACGATAGACTTCTGAGTCAAGGTAGAAGCCACCCATGCTAGTCTTGGGGCAGCAGAGGGATGTAGTCAGATAGCACTACATAGGCTACTTCAACTGCATGGATATCATTTTATTTCTTAACTAAATACTATATACTATTTATTTGTATAATTTTTATGTGTCTAAGGTTCTATAGTTCCTTGAAGAGTATGCAGCATGGCACAGATGAAAGATGCCCAGTTGGAACTATGGCATAGAGCAAAGAATAACAAGAGAAAAGTTCTCTAATGAGGAATACTTAGGAGTTCAAATCATTACTTGGGAAGCAGAGGTTTCTGGCTCAGGATCTTAAGCTGATGGCTTCACTAACCAACACAGGGAATGCGTGGGGAAGAATATGAGGCAGCCCAGCCCTCTGTGTCTCAGTGTGTGTGTGTGTGTGTGTGTGTGTGTGTGTGTGTGTGTGTGTGTGAAGATTATCTGGCTGTTATTACTGAGCCATGCTTCATTCTCAAGTCCTTGAGTCAGATTAACAGTTTCTGGGAAGTTTATCTGCAAGTCCTAGTTTCTACGTGTATTTATATTACTACAGAGTACAAATCTTTCCATCATTTTGTAGTAGAGTGCAAAAGGTCAAACATGTAAAATGCAGGGTTGGGTTATTGCAAGGTTAAAGAAATGACCATAGTGAGTCTGCTGTGGGGAGAGGTGCCAATCTCAAATCAAATTATAATGGGATTCTGGTTATTGCAGTTTCACTCAATCTCCTGTTCCAACATGGATTTACAAAATCATTGACCATCTGAGCTGCAAAAGACCTCATGAAACACTTTGGCCCAGACCTGCTCTGTCGGCATGTGGATAACTAAGGCATTCCAGACAGATGCTTTTTTAATGGCTGCCCTCTGACTCTTCTCCAAGTTCCCCATGTTCCACTTAGCCTTATATTGCTTTTCAGCTTTTCAGTTGGAGAGGTGTTTTGTTTTGTTTTTTAACATGGAGTTTCATTTAAGTTAAAAAAAAAAATCCTCCTTTCCTTCTATGTACCATCTAATCTTTACATACAGAATTGTGATTGAGTTAATAGAATTTGATTGATATAGACTAGGAAACAATACAATTTTATTTCTTTTAATAAATTACAATCCTTTAGAAGTTGAATAATTTAAAATTAGGTTGAACAAAGCATTTGATTGTGATTGGTAATCATGCAGCGGCAGGGGGCTAGTCAGGATAATAATGAGGAAGGAAGAAATAATGTTTCTCTATGTTTAGAACCAACCCAAATCTTGTGGATTCTTAGTTTCAGACCAAATTTAAATTGCCTTGTGGAGTTTGTTTACTCTTGGGCAGACATGACTTCCTGTTTCTCCGGGGGAAAAACAAGCTTTGCACAGTCCTAAAATAATCTTACAAGGCTTTGGGGGATTTTCTTTTGCTCTTATGAAACATTTGGGTAAGTTAAAGAAATCATAATCATAAAAATATTAAATTTCATTTTCCACAACATGAACTTTATGAGACTTTACAAAAGTTTTTCAAAATTTACACCATCTCAAAAACTGATAAAAGAATACTGAAATGAATATTAAACATGCATCCATGGCAGTGTTAATATATTTGACTTCTAAATTTCAGTATATATATTTTTTAAATACTCATTAATAATACATAGCACCCCTTGTAGAACTACATCATGAACTCCATGAGGTAAGTGACATGTCTATCTTAATCATCAGTCTATTCCAGGGTTTAACAGTGCTTGACCCATTGTAGGAACTCATTGATTTTCTCCCTACATGGAAAATGTGGGCTGTTTTTATTCATAAAAATATAGTATTTTTTCTTAATATTCATATTGTTTTTAGCAAATGGTGTTAGGACAACTAGATATCCACATGCAAAAGAAGGAAGTACAACCCTGACCTCGAGTACAAAAATTAATTCAGAGAACAAAAAACACCTAATAGAGCTTAAGCCATACAGCCACCAAAAGAAAACATAGATACACGTCTTCACGATCTTTGATTAGACGATGTCTTGATATAAGCCAAAATTGCAAGCAACTAAACAAACAAAAAACAATGGAGAAATTGGACTTCATTAGTAACAAAAATTTTCATACTTTAAAGAACATCATCGGGCAGCCCCGATTGTTCAGTGGTTTATCGCCGCCTTCGGCCCAGGGTGTGAACCTGGGGACCCAGGATCAAGTCCCACGTGGGGCTCCCTGCATGGAGCCTGCTTCTTCCCCTGTCTGTGTCTCTGCCTCTCTATCTTTATCTCTCTCTCTCTCTTTCTCTGTGTGTGTGTCTCTCATGAATAAATAAATTAAAATCTTTAGAAAAAAAATAAAGAACACCATCTATTAAAGTCAACCTATAGAACTGTGTACTTTAAGGAGGAAGTTATATGATATACACATTGTATCCTAATAAAGCTGTTAAAATGTGAAATATGGATCAATTTAGACAAAATTTGGAAGATAGAATAGTGAATACTATTAAAGATTGCTGGAAGAATAAGAGGTTCTAAAAAAATTGAGAGATTATGTCTATGGAAGGCTAAATATTGATAAGAAGGGAGATGTTCTCTGCTAATTAGCATATAGATTTAATGAGATCCCAAATAAAACTTGAGGAAGTTTGTTCTCACAGAAAATGGCAGGCTCATTTCAAAATTCATAAGGAAATGCAGAGGAATTGAAATAGCCAAACAACTTTTCAAAAAGAATAAAACTGAAGAACTAAAACGACCTGACTTCAAGAGTTACTATAAGGCAACTGGAGCTATATTCACATAAAGGTAGATAAATGTTTCTAGGCAGAATAAAATCATACATATATAACCATCTTATTTTTGAGAAGGGTGTAAATAAAATTTATTGGAGAAAGTATTGTCTTTTCAACAAAGTATTAGAACAACTGGGTATTAATATAAGAAAAAGAACTATGACCTATACTTTGTATGTTATATGCAAATTAACTTAAGATGGATAATTAACCCAAATGTGGAACCTAAAATTATATGACATAAGAAGAAAACAAGCTATCACATCAAAAGCGTGATGTATAAAAGAAAAACTTGCTGAATTGGATTTCATCAAAATTAAGCCCTCCTGCTCTCTGAAAGATACAAATGGATAAAATATTTAGAAATCATATAAATGATAAAATACTTATATCCAGGATATGTTAAGAAAACTCAAATACAATAATAAAAAAAATTAAATGGGCAAATATTCTTCACTGAAAGAAGCTATATAAATGACAACTAAACACATGAAAAGATACTCAATGTCATTAATCATAAGGGAAATGAAATTTGAAATCATTAGATACCACTAGGCACTTGTTAGAATTTCTAAAATTAGTTTAAAAGACTATCTGTTTTATTTATTTATTTATTTATTTATGATAGTCACAGAGAGAGAGAGAGGCAGAGACACAGGCAGAGGGAGAAGCAGGCTCCATGCACTGGGAGCCCGATGTGGGATTCGATCCCGGGTCTCCAGGATCGCGCCCTGGGCCAAAGGCAGGCGCCAAACCACTGCGCCACCCAGGGATCCCGACTATCTGTTTTTGATGAGGATATGAAGCAATTGAATCCTCATTCATTGCTGATGGTTGTATACAATAGTACATCCAACTCGCCAAACTATTATAGAGTTTTTTAATTCAGGTAAATACAATGCCTCCTCCATGACACAGCAATTCTATTTAGGTGGAAGAATGAAATAAAAATGGTTGTATATGCTTCTTCAATAATATTCATACAATCTGCATTCATAATTGTCCTCTAAATTAGAAAAAAATTCTAAATCTACCAATATGAGAATCCGTAAACAAGTGGAGGTACATTTAACCAAGGGAGCTCCAGATATCAAAATAAATTTATGCATTTTATATACTACTATATATAATGACCATGGTAAATCCCACAGACATATAAGTGCAAAAAAAGTACATAAAAGAGTAAATCCTTTCTTTCCTTTTTTTTTTTTTTTTTTTTTTTTTTTAAGGATTTTACTTCTTTATCCTTGACAGACACAGAGAGAGACAGAAACACAGGCAGAGGGAGGAGCAGGCTCCAGGAGGGAGCCGGACACGGGACTCGATCCTGGGACTCCACGATCACACCCCGGGCTCAAGGCGGTGCTAAACCGCTGGGCCACCGGGGCTGCCCGAGTAAATCCTTTATATGGAATTTAAAACTAGGAAAACTCGCTGAATTTTTAGAAATATAATGGTAACCTTCGTAGATGGTGATTGAAAGAAAATGGGGCACAAAGAAACTTTCTCAGTTCAAGGCGAGAGTTTGACAATAGCTATCATGGTTACAATTTAAATGTCATATCCCTAAAAGACTCAAAGCTTTTCTAAGTGCTCTTTTAAAAATCTACACACTAAAATGATGCAAATTTGCAATGCCAATAGTTAAAATTATTAAACAATAATTTTAGCATGGGAGGAAATTTTTATCAGCTCTAAACCAATAAGACTGGATTAAGAAAATTGAGATGTGGTTTATCAGACCTTTATATCCTGAAAGTGTAGTCATGTACACCTAAAAAAAAAAAAAAATACTACTTTCATCCTCAACATCTATTCCTTTGTTAAAAAATCCAAGGATTATTGCTAATAGGGATATCGGATACTTGTAAAGGAACAATTCAGTCATTTGTATCAGACTTTTCCCTCTTACTTATTAATGGAAATTTTTGAGGTTAAAGCCTAAAACCTAAATTTTAATGCCATCCACGTTGGAATTTATACAGAATGGCAATACAAAAATAATCTAAAATATGTAAATCTTCACAAATTATGAAGTCCACAAATTCATCTTGAGAAAAATTACTATATGAGACACAACAAAATTAATATATGTGCCACATTATGAGTTCAAATGGAAGAAAATTTTAATAAGAAAGACTGGTGGTGTACCAATTTAATAAACAAGGTAAATAGAGAGTTGTTTAATAAAACGTTCATGAACATAGTTACAAAGTCAAAGGCTACACAAAATAATCTGTAACTATAAGAGCTTTGGGTAAAGTCATGATTTTCAAATAAATATTTAATTGGACAATACTACAATATATCAAAATGAAGTATTTATGTAGGTGTGTACGTGTGTGTGTGTTGCAGGTAGAAGGAAAAAAGATGTATCTCAAGAAGTGAGAAAGCTAAGGAACATAAATTCTATCAATTTAAACAGGAGTAATCTAATATACTTGGATGTGAAAATTCAATAAAGTAAAATTAGAAAAAGTAAAATTTTCTCAGAAAAGTGAAAGTTCCTCCTCAAAAGAAAAAAAATGAAATAAAATGTATGAAAAATGTTTTCCTTTAAGAAAGCTTATGATTAAAGAGAATTATAAAGCAATTCATGGAACTTTATTTTTTTCAAGTGAAGTATAATTACAGGGCCTCATCTCTCAGAAGATGAAGGTAGACATTAAGGGCTCAATTCAGAATACATTTTGTTAGGCTTTTTTTTTTTTCTCTTCATGGATTATACCTTCTCTATGTTTTCTGAAACACATGATGCAGAAAAATAAGAGCTTTCTCCTAATAACTAAAAATTTTATTTTTATCATTTTGAAATATAGAAATATGAAGAGGCCTTATTTATATTTATGTCACGTTTTCTGAAGTATGTTTTTGATAATACATGAAGTCATAAAATATGGGTAACGTAAAATAAAATTAAAGTTGAAAAACTACTCCTAGGTATTTCTAAAATTTATAATAAATTCATAGAAATTTAGTATTTTTCCCCCTTTCTGACTCCCCCTGGGTATTTTTTCTCTAACTGAATATAATCCAAATATAAATTCTAAAGTTGATAAAGCATTTTATTCTGTGGATTCATTCCTTCTAAGCCAAGTAAATTAAGTGTATACATGCCCCTGGCTCCATTACTGGCCATGAGATAGTAATTACTAATGGACTATTATCCTTCCTTCCACACACAACTCTAAACAAGTATAAAATATGAGATAATTGTTTATAGCCATTGAATAACAGGCAGCAGAAGACTGAATCCCTGAGAGAAAGGAAATTCAAGGTGATTAGTTTAGTAATTGGGATTTTTTAACAGAGACAAATCCTAATGATTGCATGGGAGGCTAGAGACCAAGCAAAGGACAATGAACTATCGAAATGAGGATAGACATCTGAGTATTTGGTACTGCTGAAGTGGCTGGAATCTAGGAAAGAGCACCGGAGAAAAAGGGAGCAATATGTAGGTAGGAAAATACATCAACAGAATTTACCTAGGAATGCAAGGTTGGTTAAATGTTATAACAAACATTCTAACATCAACATGAATTATTATATTAACAAAATAAAAGATAAAAATAATTTTATCATCTCAGTAAATGCAGAAAAATGTTAAAAAATGAGTATCTACTCATGATAAAAACTTTCAGGGAACTAGAAATAAAAGGGAATTTCTGCAAACTGATAACAGGTATGCAATAAAAACCTACAAGCTACCATTATACTTAATGGTGAACTATTGAATGTTTTCCCTCTAAGATAGGAAACAAGGCAACCATACACCTTAATATTTACTCAAGAAAAATAAAAAGTCCCACAAAAGCCCATGAGCATCAATGTATATAGCAATTTTACTTATATTGGCTTTAAACTGGAAACAATCCAAATGTCCATCAATAGGAAAATCTATAAAGAAATTATAGTATTCTCACAGAATGGCTATACTACCCATCAATACAAACCAATTAGCTACTAATGATAATCTCAAAATATCCTAAGTGGAAGAAGATGTTTACAAAAAAAAAATATCTTTGCATGATTTCCTTTAGATGGCATTCTGAAATAGTTAAAGCTAACCCATAAAGGGAGAAAGTAGTTCACTGGTTGCCTAGTGATGAGGGTGAGAATGAGGATGAGGATGAAATTGACTGAAAAATGACCAGTGGGAATTCTTCTGTTTGATGGAAATATTGTATATCTTAACTGGAGCAGAAATTTCATGGAGTTATACATTTGTCACAATGAATCCAGTTCTATAGTGAAAACTATGCCTTACATTGTAAGTAAATTATACCTAGGTAAAGTTAATTAACAAAAATAAATATAAAACCTGCTGAACGTTTCTGAATTCAAACATAATAACTTGATTTGTTTTTATCTCAGTACAATTATCGTGATAAGAAATAAAAGCAGCAATACTTCAAGACCCGGTAACTCATGGTAAGATGTTTGGGCTAAACAAAAGCAGGCTCTATTCAATTCTACAAGTATTAGGTGTCTGCAATCTACCTGGAATTATGCAAGAGGTAAAGGACATAGAGATGCACAGGATATTGTGTTCTCAGAAGTTTAGAGTCTAATAAAGAACTAGGACACTAGGACGTTTAGTAATTCAACCTTACTAAGTTGCAGTTTCCACAAACAAAAACAAGGGATATTAATACCTATTTCACAATGAGTCTCTGAGGATAAAACTAGGTAAAGTACATAAATCAATAATCCTAGAAAATAATACAGGCTTAATAAATTATAGTTTGAAAAATTAGTAGAAAAATAAAAGCAAATAAAGGTCCATGTGGCAGAAAATAATGGAATTTTATTTTTAAATCATAGAGTAGCGTGGAAACAATGATATAAAATATATCACAAGGCACACTGGCCCAAATAGGTGGGTATATAATTTAGAACATCCAAAGAACAGATTATTACTGTGTCATATAAACTTGTAGAGGTTATAATATGGTAGAAATGTCCTAATTTATTTTATTTAGCTGGTGTGACTTTGATACTCAAGCCTGATCAAAGTACCTTACAAAAGAATAAACTGTGGTATACAATGACTTATAAATATAAATGTATTTATTCTAAATAAATTATTAGTAATTCAACCCCAGACATTATTAAAATCAAATAGCATGATGAGTGATTATTCCAGGAATACAAGGACAGTTCAACATTAGGAAATCCATTAGTGCTTTTTTTTACATTAATAATTTAAATAAGGAAAAAAAAATTTGTTCATCTCTAAGGATTCTAGAAAAGCAAGTGATAAAATTAAACAACCATTTTGGTTTTTTTAAAGCTTTTAGTAAATTAGAAATTAAAGACTGCATTATAACCACTGCTTTCAATGCTCACTTTAAGCTTAGAAAACCTGAGATAATCACTTGATAAACAGAATACTTCATTACAACTGTCTCAGTATATACATGAGAAATATATATATATATATATATATATATATATTTTAAAATCATTAGTTATCCTTTGTTCCAGCTATTACTTACCACAGGAAAACCCAATTTTTTAAAGGCACCAAATATGAATGATGTCAGAATAAATTTAATAAAATTTTGGGATTTGTATGAAAAAAATGGAAAAGCTTCATTTAGAAATTTAAAAGAAAATGAAGAAAAGAAAAATAATATGACAATACTGATATTTTCCAAATTGATTATTCTCTCTGGAATTGTCACTGTTTATCATATGCCATGTAGTAATTTCTAACACTGTTTTCTAGTTCTTTTATAGGAAACATCTGTATATCTTTCAAAACCAAACAAAAAGTTCTCTCTTTCCCAAACTTCTCATGAAAGTCCCAGTGATTCTGTCCTCTGGACTTCTACAGCTTTTTCTCCAGACATCCTAATCTGCTGTTGTTGTTTATTGACAATCATTTTACATGTATTTTTGCTCTCTGTTAAAAAGGTCATTAACTAAGCCAAGAGTATAGTAGGTATGGATATTTAATTTTTTTCTGATTAAATATTTGGCATCGAAATCCATATAAAGTCTTTCTGGATTATTGTTGGTGAGCATAGTTTCCCATTTCAACTATTTCCAGAAATATTTAAAGCATAAAACAAATCATATTATGTATAGCAAAAGAAAATACTTTTAAATACATCATTCAATATTAAATGTGTAGATTTCCAACAAAGAGAATCACTGAGTAATCAGACTCAAAATACATTCATCTAACCTATATAAAAAGCTGAAACATGCACAGAAATTCATGCCTTAGTTTTCCTTGTGATGGAATTCAAGATTCTTTGATTTTACGTCTCTTCACAAAATCTATAATTTTCCCTCAATGTTTCGTAGTTTCTGACTTCTGAGAATGCTGTACCATCTTCCTTTGCCTACATCTGAGTTCACCTGAAGCTATGGTAGACAATGTTTTACATGCTGAAACCATCCCACTTCAGTGCCTCTCCACCTTCTACCTGAAGGATGTCTCTGACACCAGGGGAGCTGGTTGCAGGTGCACCTGTGGGGCCAATATTCTAGCCCTCCTCAGCCTCCAAAGAGACAATCCTAAAGTGTGTTCCACATGGTTTCTCAGTGATCATCTATAAATCATTGCACTTGACAATGACTTTTTTCCCTTTCTTCTTGTCCTCTCCCGACCCTCCTTCACATGTGCTTCCTGGGATTAGCATCTCAGGAACAACCTGCTTCAGTCCTTGATCAGGTCTGCTTTTGGAAGACTCAAAACTAAGATATGTTTTTCTGAGGGGGCTTTAGTTCATTTTGCAGGAGGTTGCACTCTGCTTTTGCCTCTGTCATATTCCAATGAATCTTCTGGATTCATCTCACTTTAGTTCTCTAAAGGTCTTTTCTTATTCTTCAATCCTTTTTCCTCTATGTGCTACCATCTTGTTCCATATTTATACAAAAGTGGAGTTCAAATCATATAAAAAATATTAAATTAAAAAAGTGAGAAAACAGGAAGAGCAAGATATAAGCAAAAGGGATCTCTTCTTTATTCTCTCTCTCTTCCTCTTAGTTCTGCACCATTATCACCTCAAAAATGTCATTGAATAATATAAGTTTAGTTTTTATAAGCCTAATCAAAATGTGTTACATTCAATTCATTGAAAAACATAAAGCTAAGACTAGAACAGTACACTCTGTTAACCAACTTTCCACCCACACATTGACTACAGCACATTAAGGAACTTATTTGGCTTATATCACAGAAGAAAAAAATAAAGCTTAAAGTCCTTACATTCCTCTGTGTGTGTGTGAGTGAGTGTGTGTGTGTGTGTGTGTGTGTGTGTGTGTTAACATTTGCACAAAAATTTCAAAGACTCTAAGTCCAAGAATCAGTCTATTATTGTGTTAGCCTGCTTTGGGGCATCTTGCTATATTTAATGATGCTTTTTTAAAGAAAATCTATAATCTCAGGAGAATTTCACCCAAAGTATTTTAAATCTACACTATATTTTTGCATTGGCTAAAATACGCATTTCTAAAGGGTGTCAAAAAATACTCACTGGGTTTTTTCAATAGAACTCATAACAAACATTCCTTACTCTGTGTTCTTGAAGGTTCTTTGATAATTTCTTGCATTTTTCATATCATTGAATATTTTTTGCTTTTGCCCAGTCAATTAATATTGACAATGTGCCAACAATAGACTTCTTACTATTATAAATGCTTCTACTATCTGGCTGGCAGAAGTCAATACACCTACTGTTTCTTAGAATTAAATTTGCCTCTATACTTAGGAAGAGAAAACTATTCTTTCTAAAGGTTAGAGTATTCTTTAAATGCAGGTGCTGGAATTTCTCTTTGGCATTCAAAAGTATCACAGAGTAAACTTAAAGGTTTTATATTTTCCATTAACTGGTCATCTACTTTAAAATTTTTATACTTAATTGACCATCAAATAAAGAAATAATCTCACTAGAAAAAAAATAAGCCTCTAGATTGCTTGTTTTGAGAGAACAGAAAATATTCCTCTATATTAGTACATTTTTAAGGCCATAGGCTTTATAATGTTTCACTAAAATTTGGGTGAATTATTTTGCAGTTTCAACACATTATATTTTTTCACTTGTTTTTTCTTTCTTCATCTGAATCATATCTGCTGAGTATTTAATTGGATAGCCTTCTCAAAAATGTGACCAATAAAATGTCACTCTAAATTCAGAAAGCTTTTATCATTAGTAACAATATTTTCTATGTAAATTCTTTTTTTTTAATATTTTTTAAATTTATTTATGATAGTCACACACACACACAGAGAGAGAGAGAGAGACAGAGAGAGAGAGAGAGGCAGAGACATAGGCAGAGGGAGAAGCAGGCTCTATGCACCGGGAGCCAGACGTGGGATTCAATCCTGGGTCTCCAGGATCACGCCCTGGGCTGCAGGCGGCGCTAAACTGCTGAGCCACCCAGGCTGCTTTTTTTTTTTTTTTCTTTTTTTTTTTTTCCCCATTTATCTTTCTTGTGAATTTTTTTTTTTTTTTTTTTTTTTTTTTTTTTAGGGTTATTCCCTTAGGTCTCCTGTTTTCTCATATGCTACTAGCAGTTTATAAAGATGGTAGCCTCCACCCTAGGAAGGCTAGCTAGACCATGGTAGTGTATCAAGAAAGAAAAAAATATTTTTAAAAAGAAAGTTACTGAAACTCTTTTTTCTCTTTAAAGGGAGAATTTTCTCTTTTTGTATTATTTATTATCATCCTTCACCTGTAGTTAGAGTATTACATAATATCCTGAAGGTCAAGACTAGGGCATGGACTTAAGAGACAGGCAGGCATTGGGCTACAGAGTCCAAGTTTAACCCTGGCTTTAGGCGAAGGCTATAAAGAGCCTTGCTCACCAAAGCAGAAGACCACACAAAAATTTAAGAGTCAAAGCCAAAGCCATAGAGCAATGTTCTAAAAAGAAGCCATGTATCAGAATTGCTTATAAAACTTTAAAAAGAACAACCTAAATCTTGTGTTTGACCTGGTGAATTAGGTTGCCTGAGAATTAAACTCAGGCAGCTGGATTTCTTTTTAACTCTACAGATGATTCAGATGTGCAGTCAGGATAAGGATAACTGGTCTAGCATATGATTAAAAATAATGTGCAATTTCATTACATGACAGTTCCCCATCAACTTTTTATGGAAGTTCCTACATAAAACTTCTATGACTCTGATATGATGGTAGGTATCTGGGAAAAGTTCCATAATAAAACAGAATCTGATTTCCACAAACTTTTGTACAATTGACTTTTATTATCCTCCAGGAATTAGCCTGGATATGATATATCCACCAAGTCTAGATACTCATTACTGTATCTAACCTTACTGCTCTAACTGCAAGGTACAAAAAGATGGGCAAATGAACTGTAAGGTAGTGTATGATTTTAAATCATATTCTACTTTTTATGTATGTTTTTAATGTAATAGATTTTTTTTCAAAATTTTATTTATATATTTTAGAGAGAGAAAGAAAGAGAACATGCACAAGGGGGAGGCATGCAGAGTGAGGGAGAAGCAGGCTCCTCGCTGAGCAGGGAGCCCTATGTGGTGTCTGATCCTAGGACACTGGGATCATAACCTGAGCCAAACGCAGACACTTAACTGACTGAGCTACCCAGAGGCCCTAATAGTTGAATTACATTTTTTAAGTGTGTTATTAATTTTGTTGCAATTAGCTGTAATTACTTTTGTTAATCAGACTTTTCTATAGATTTATGATGTCAATTTCAAATATGCTTTATCCCATTATTCTCATTTAGGATGGATTTTTTATTGTTAGTGTTCCACTGACTCACAATTAAGATTTTTATCTCATGATTTCCCTGACTCAGGAGAGTCAAGGGTAACAATGATATAAAATATAATTTATTATACAAATTGTGGATTAACATATATGACAGGACTACAGGTATACACTTGAACCACACCAGACAATTGACACATGAAGTTAGCTGATTGGTGGTCCTAAACAAATGTCTAGATTCCTAAGGAAAGTACCTATTTTAGCTGTTTTAACAAGTAGAACACATTTCTTATTGCAAACGAGTATTCTTAATATGTTTTTCTTTATTCTTAATAATTGTATATTGATTTCTAAAGTCTGTCATTGCTTATTAAAATAGGTGGCAGAAGCAAAAATATGTGTAAATTAAACACAGAATTTCCGGGTGTCATCAATCTCTTTGTATATTTTGTTAGTTATTTCCTTACTATCGGTGGTCAGAAAGGATAATAGAAGATAAAAGATAGAAGCACGTGTACACATCCTCTCTCAGACCAGACTCACATAGGTTTCTGTCAACAAGCTTTCAGCTAAGAAATATGCTGAAGTCACTATTCCAATTCAAAGAAAACTTGTGACAAACTATGGCATAGCTGCCAGTTCTTGCTAAGATTTCATAGACCACGATAAGCCATCCTTCTCTGAAATTGATTTTCTTCAGATTGATCAAGAAAAGGATGTGACATTTAAAGTTGTTTTTATTTTCAGACGTCGAGCATAAAGGATCTATATCAGACTCAGACACAGACATGTATTATCCCATGGATCCCATCTTAGCATTGGCAATCCCCGTCAAAAGTGAAAATATATATTTTTTGACATTTTAAGCACCATGTCAAGGACTTCAACCAGTTTTTTCAGAATAACTTTGTGGAACCAAAGGCAGAGTCTGTTCTCTCTACTAATAGCTGTGTACTTACAAAATAAATCATAACATTTACTTTTTCTAAAGATACCAAGGATCCAAAGGTCTATAATAGCACACAGACAAAATTTTTTAAGGTTAGAAAAATGTTAAGTACTAACGGGCAGATGACCCTGGACCATAAACGGAGAAACATCTGACCAGCCCAACCATGCCTCTGGAGTCAAACCTATAGATCTCAGTCTGATTCACATCTTGAAGTGTTCCTGGATCCCAACTCTCACCCCTCTCAGCCACATTCCTCCAGGACCCAAAAGGAGATAGATCCTAATATGCCTCTGAAGGCAGGCCCACCACCATCAGTCAACTCTGAATCCTAATGTAGGCCACCCCCCAACCCACTCAGCCATGGTCTGGGAGCAGTACTACCCACCCAAGAACTTGGAAGGAGTCATACCCATCCATTCCCAGAGAGACAGGCTTTCAGACTTTCAGTTTCTGAAGGAGCCTTGTGACTCTGTTCTAGTTCTTCTCAGCTATAGTTAGGGCCAATTCTGCTCACTAAGGACTTGCCCAGAGACATATCAGGATGGCTCTTAGGCTTAAGATCCAGAGGGAGCTGCAGACATTCATGCACTTGATAAAAGCCCACTGTCTGTAAATCTCAAAGCATACCATTGCCCTAGTGCTGGCAATACCCAACCAAGGTTTTGAAAGGTGTTCTATCCACCCACAAACCAGAGAAAAGCTATGTCAACCCAAAGCTCTGGTAACAAGCCCGCCAAACACAGACCCTACTGTGGACCCAGTATTAGCTCTGTGACTGGCTCCAATCCTATTCTACTGTGATTAGAAATAATACCATCAACCTGGGACCTGTCAGAAGAAATCTTAACTTACTAAAACCAGTCTGTAAACACTAAAAGAGATATTTGCTTCTTCAAATGCATGGATACCAACACAAGGCTACATGGTTCATGAAGAATCAGGCAAACATGATATTACTTAAAGGAAACTAACAAACATCTAGTAGTCAACCCCAAAATTGGGAAACTGAAAATTGCTGGTGTGCCTAGATGCGGCTTAGTCAGTTAAGCATCTGCCTTTGGCTCAGGTCATGATCCCAGGGTCCTGGGATCAAGTCCTGTGTTGGGTTCCCTGCTCAGTGGTGGGGTGAAGTCTGCTTTTCCCTCTCCCTCTGCTCTTCCTCCCGGCTTGTGTTCTATCTCCTTCTCTTTACTTCTCTCTCAAATAAATAAATAAATCATTTTTTAAAAAGAGAAAAGAAAAATAAATAAATAAAAAATAAAAAGAGAAAAATGTGGAAAATTCACATATACTTTGAAATTAAATAGCACACTCCTGAAAATCAGTGACTGAAAGAAAAAACCGAAAGGAAATCAAAAAGCATCTTAAGATAAAAAGAAATAGGATCATAACATACTAAAACTTATAGAATAAAGCAAAAACAGTTCTAAGAGTGAAGTTTATAGTGATAATTGCCTATGCTAAGAAAAAAGTATCTCAAAAAGAACCTAATTTTATACATCAAGAAACTAGAAAAACAAAGTCCAAAGTTAGCATGAGAAAGGAAATAACAAAGACCAGAAGAATAAATGTAAAGATATTCCATGTTCATAGATTAAATTAGTATAGCAAAAATGTCCATATTACTAAGTGGATCTACGAAGTATTCTTTTTTTTTCTTTTGTTTTAATTTTTTTTAAGACTTTTATTTATTTATTCATGGGAGACACAGGCACAGAAAGAGGCAGAGACATAGGCAGAGGGAGAAGCAGGCTCCATGCAGGGAGCCCGATGTGGGACTTGATCCTGGGACTCCAGGATCACGCCCTGGGCTGAAGGCGGTGCTAAACCTCTGACCCACCCAGGCTGCCCAGATTCAAAGTATTCTCTAAAAAATTCCAATGGTACTTTTCACAGGAATAGAAAAAAAAAAAACTATTTCTAAACAAATTTCTAAAATTTGTATAGAACCACAAAAATTTTTGAATAGTCAAAACAATCTTGACAAAGGATAAAAAGCTAAAGGCATCACTCTTTCTGGACTTTAAACTATGTTAGAAAGTTGTAATATTCTAAATAGTATGGTACTGGCATAGATAAACTGACATATAGATAAACAGAATACAACAGAGAACCCAGAGGGATGCCTGGGTGGCTCAATGGTTGGGTGTCTGACTTTGCCTTAGTTCGTGATCCTGGGATTGAGTCCAGCATCAGGCTCCCTGCAGGGAGCCTGCTTCTCCCTTTGCCTATGTCTCTGCCTTCTCTCCGTATCTCTCAGGAATAAATAAATAAAACCTTAAAACAAAAACAAAAAATAGAGAACCCAGAAATAAATCCATATATAGTCAATTCATTTTTGACAAGGGCACCAAGAATACATAATGGAAAAAGAATAGTCTCGTCATTAAATGATGTTGGGAAAATTAAGTATCTACATGCCAAAGAATGAAACTCAGCCCCTATTTTATACCATTCACAAAAATGAACTTAAAATGGATTAAACATGGAGTGCCTGGGCGGCTTAGTTGGTTAAGCATCCAACTATTGATTTTAGCTCAGGTCATGATCTCAGAGTCATGGGATCTACTGCTGCCTGGGGCTCTATGCTCAGTACAGTCTCCTTGAGATTCTCTCTCTCCCTTAGCCTATTCCCCTGCTCATGCTCTCTCTTTCTAAAATAAATACACACGTAAATAAAATATTTCAAAACAATTGATTAAAGATTTAAGTATAGGATCTGAAACTGTAAAAATCCTACAAGAAAACATAGGAAAAATGCTCCTTGACATCGATCTGACTATTAAATTTTTGAATATGACACCAAAAGCAGATTAGAGCCATCCTGTTATTTGCAATTTCCTTAAGCATAAATACTCCTTCAAAATTTTCAAATGCAGAAGAAAGACTTATTTCCAACTCTCAATTAGTTTTGTTACTTAATCACTTAACATACTAACCTCTTGGTTTCTATCTTTTTAAAGAAATGTTTAAGAGGGGGATTCCTGGGTGGCTCAGTGGTTTAGCGCCTGCTTTCAGCCCAGGCCATGATCCTGGAGTCCCAGGATCGAGGCCCACGTCTGGCTCCCTGCATGGAACTTGCTTCTCCCTCTGCCTGTGTCTCTGCCTGTGTCTCTGCCTCTCTCTGTGTGTGTCTCTCATGAGTAAATAAATAAAAAAATCTTAAAAAAAAAAAAAAAAAGAAGTATATTAAAGAGAGTGAAATGTTTAAGAGCACTAAACTGGTCTACTCACTTGACTGTGAGCTCCTATTTTATTGCTCAGAACACCTCCAAAAAAGTAGATAACATAAAAAAAAAGTAGATAACATATTCAAAGTCCCCCCCCAAATATATAAAACTGAGCTCATAAAACTAAGGTAAATGATAGTGTGAATTAAATAAAAGTGATAATAGCATAATTTAGAAAACATACTGAAAATTACATTTTTGAATATAAATATATGTACACAATTTTAAGATGTTTACTAATTTAATAGTTTGCTTTGAAATAAAAAAATAAACCTTTTATAGCTAGAGAAAGTATATTTTAAAATATAGATTTGTTGGTAGGGCTATATTTCTCACACCTTTGTCTCTGAATCTTTCAACCAGAAAGCCTACAAAGCTCAAATACAGGGATTCTATAAACTCTAAGTGATACAGATACTTTGAATATGTAAATGAAAATGCAAGTGAAAGCTTTTGGAAAGTGTCATCACCACCACAGTAAACACAAGTTTTCCTCTAAGTAGCAGTTGGCTACTTGAAGAAAAACAACTTAAGACATTTTCGACTTAAAATTAAAAATAGTGCTTTTAAATCTTAACATAAATGATTCCAACATGTAAAATTTTTAAGCAGTCGCCTTTTACATGATATGAAGAGTTGGACATTGGTTTGGGCGAGGCTGTCTGTTTATCTCAGAAAAGTCCAGGTCTGAGAAGAGTCTTACATAATAAGCTGCTTATCCCCTTCTAGGGGAAAGGAGTTAAAAAACAAACAAACAAACAAACAAACACAAAAAAACAAAGCAGAAACACTAAAAACACCCAAAACACCTTCATCAAAAAAGACCTGAATACCTGAGAAGAGAGAGGATACAGGATGGGAAAGGAAAGCTGTGGTCCTACTCAGAGTGCAACCCCTCCCACACATCACATACTTATGGCCATCACAAACTGGGAAGCTCTTCATCCATCCTTGCTGTCTGACAGCATCCATCACTGAGGCCAAGCCTTTTGATCCAAGGCCAAAGATAACTTTGCTGCTGATGTTGGTTAGAGAGGCAAAGAAAAGGTATTTCAGAGGAAAAGAGGGAACTTAACAGCAGCTCTTGCTGCTGTAGGAGTTAAGACTACACAAAATTGTCCAGTATGTTTGCTGACTGCATGCTAAGAAACAAGCTATTTTCATTTTGGAACTTATTAATGACTTCTGAAAGGTGTTTGAACTCGTACATAATTTTAAAGCCACATAATTTGTATCATGAGGTTTAAAAGACTCAAAGTAGGAAAATTATCTCAAGCTGAAACCTTAACTACCATGTTTCAACCTAGAGGTACTTTTTAATCAGAAACTCTAATGGATCTTTGACAACAATGTTTGGAAGAAAGTTGCTTTGACTCAGGAGGGTACCTTCTAAATGAAAGAGAACACAGCTAATTGCATGGAAATTGCTTTATATACAATACCTGAAACATGATATTAGTCATTATGGATGATGACAGATGGGTCATGATGCTTTTGCTCACTTTAGCACTGCAATTGCCAAGCAAGATTCATTAATTTTCACATTTCCATATGAATGTTCTCATCTATAGCATTCAATAAGCTTTTCCCTTTTACCCTACTTCATGAATGTTTACCACCTGCAAATGATGTATTAGGCAGAGATGACCAATTGAAGATAAATGCTAAGAAATATAATGAAAAATAGTTTTCTACACCTGTGGACAGAAATGTAGCGATTAGCCCCAATTTACTCTCCTTAAATTTAAGGGTTCCATGATGATAAAGTCTATTAAAAGGGGTAATTGATGTTTTTCCATTATAATTCTCTCTCTTTGGGTGAAATTCACAACACTAATTGATCAATGGCAACTTTCTCATGAGTTACTTCCTAAAAAGTACAGATTAGTGTCCTAAGGTTGGATTTAAATGTCTCACTATACTATGGTTTTCCTATCTTGCAAAGACACAATAAGACTTATGCCCACCTTTAATAAATGCTAAAGAGCAAAAATGAACTGTCAGTTGAAAGCCATCAACACCGTTCTACAATGAGCTTTCACAAATATGATTTTATTTCTCACAGCTAAACGATGAGGCAACTAAAGAAAAGATCATTAACTCTATCTGTATCTGTTTGAAGCTCAAAAAAGTAGTGACTTGACTCAACCAAAGTCATACAGCCTACCCCTGAGTGAAAATAGAACACATATTTGTTTCTTCTATGCTTTGGCTACGGCTTCAAGAATATTTCCCCTATAGTTAATCTCAATTAATTCCTTGTGTTTTATAGCAAAACAATGATTTTAGAAAAAAAGAAGAAAAGGCAAGAGGAGCTAATGTTTATTGCACTAGGTACTATTACTTGCTGGTTATGAGAATTATCTTTTTTTTCTTTCTTATCACATTACTATAAGATATATGTTTAGAAAGCACATTTACAGTTAAATCAAACAACATATTTATTATCCTTTAATTCTGTAATTTTATGGGACAATCTTATAAGAAAAATTTTAGAAACTCTTTTCCTTTGCTCACCAAATTCTCAAAATAATCAGTTGATTCCTTTGCATTTTCTAAAGGAGACTAATGATATACGTTCTTACATTTTCTTTTTTTCTTATTTTTTGAATATCATTATAAACTCATGGATTTAAATTTTATTTATAATTAATTCAGTTATTATCGAGATGCCTAGGAGGCTCAGTGGTTGAGCGTCTGCCTTCGGCTCAGGGCATGGTCCTGGGGTCCTAGGATCCAGTCCCATATTGGGCTCCCTGCATGGAGCCTTCTTCTCCTTCTGCCTGTGTCTCTGCCTCTCTCTGTGTCTCTCATGAATAAATAAATAAAATCTTTAAAATAAAAGGTTAAAAAATTTCAGTTCTTATAGTTACTGCTAATGCTCAAGGTATCCCAAGTGGGCACTATGAGTATATTAGTCCAATGGGAAATGTGTACACACACACACACACACACACACACACACACACAGGTCTTGAATCCTAAACATAGGAATTTTGAGTTAGTTTTTAATGTATAAGGGCTCAATTTTGTTCTTTTGCGTGTGGATGAACAATTTTTTAAGCACCATTCTTTTTTCATTTATATGCTAAAGTGCTATTTACCAAGGACTTTAAAAACTATTTTATACATATTAATTCACCTAAATCTAAATTACTCTGTTAAGACAGTTATCACTATTGTTCCCATTTTATGGATGATGAAACCGAGGCACAAAGATTTCAAATAGGTCATATAGCTAGAAAGCATTGAAGCTGAGATTCAAATTCAAAAAACTCCTTAGTCTCTGCTTTTCTTTCTTTTACAAAAATGTATTTATTTGAGACAGAGAGAAAACACAAGCAAGGAGGAGGGGCAGAGGGAGAGGAAGAAGCTGACCCTTGCGGGGCAGGGAGCCAGATGTCAGGCTCCATTTCAGGACTCTGGGATCATGACCAGAGCTGATGGCAGACATTTAACCCACTGAGCCACCCAGGGACCCAGTCTCTGCTTTTCCTTACATTATAATAAGTACCTACCTAATAACAATATACAGAACACTAATGGATCCTTTAATATTGTTCTACTTATAGGAGACCAATAGAAAACAAGCGACAAATTCCTGCCCTTGTCACGTTTACATTTTAGTTATAATTTTGACAATAAACAAGGAGACAAATAACTAGTATGAAGGACACAAACTGGTGGTTCCATAATGACAACACACATGAGGTAGGACTGGGGAATCTTCTTTATATAATGGCGAGCAAAGACTGCCCTTCATGAGAGCTGAGGTTGGAGCCACAACCTGAAGAAAGTGTATGGGCAGCAATAGGAGTTGCTAGAAGAACTTTCCATACAGAGAGACCAGCAATCAGAATATTTAAAATGAGTGTTGGGGATCCCTGGGTGGCTCAGCAGTTTGGCGCCTGTGGAGCCTGCTTCTTCCTCTGCCTGTGTCTCTGCCTCTCTCTCTGTGTCTCTCATGAATAAATAAGTAGAATCTTTAAAAATAATAATAGAAAGAAAAAGAAAGAAAGAAAGAAGAAAGAAAGAAAGAAAGAAAGAAAGAAAGAAAGAAAGAAAGAAAGAAAGAAAGAAAGAAAGAAAGAGGGATCCCTGGGTGGTGCAGCAGTTTGGCGCCTGCCTTTGGCCCAGGGCGCGATCCTGGAGACCCAGGATCAAATCCCACGTCGGGCTCCCGGTGCATGGAGCCTGCTTCTCCCTCTGCCTGTGTCTCTGCCTCTCTCTCTATCTCTCTGTGACTATCATAAATAAATAAAAAAAGAAAAAAGAAAGAAAGAAAGAAAGAAAGAAAGAAAGAAAGAAGAAAGAAAGAAAGAAAGAAAGAAAGAAAGAAAGAAAGAAAGAAAGAAAGAAAGAAAGAAAGAAAGAAAGAAAGAAAGAAAGAAAGAAAAGTTGATCAGGATATTCCTATAGGAGAGAATGTTTTCCGTGGTAATGCCTCTCTCCTGCCTAATCACAACTACCATAAATTCACTGTCTTCATCCAATTACTTTCTCAAACTAGCACAGCTGGGAGAAATTGCTGTAGTAGAATTTTCTACTCTTTGGAGGACACACAAATTTTCCCTTGACTTCTAGCAACAATGCATTCTGTAGTCATGTTTTCCTTTAACAATGTGTGATTCAACAATAAATTGTTGATTATTTCAATAATATAGTCATTTACATGCTGTCATCTCTTAATTCATTGCATATTTTTGTCATTATGCATTTCTGGCTGTTATTCAAGTTTGATCTCAAGATCACTGAGATCACTGATACAGTTCTTGGAACTGTGGTATTGCCCTCTGATTTTTGTTAATCTTGCTTTTTTTTCCAGCCTCCCCATTCTTATTCAACTTAGATCACATCCTTCACATCTTGGGGCTGGGTCTTTTGAGGCCCATTATTTAACCCTTCCCAGTCTCAGCACCTACACTGGAAATAAAAGGATGAAAACTGTGTTAAACGTTATAGGTCACCAGCAGGATTAGATATACAGACAGTAAGGTGCCAGAACAGTGCCAACCATAGCTTTCAATATATATTAGCTTCATTTTCAATCACTAAACTCAGTTCTAGGCAGAAATCAGTATATATAGTCTCAACAATATTAAAAAAAAAAGAAATGAGTACATGCATTTTTTTATTGAAGTAGATTCTAACATAACCAGATAATTCAGTGACTCAGGACATACCGTCCTGTTTTTGATGTTCTGTTTCTTTGTTTTACATGTGGAATACAAAAGGAAAAGGACGCTTGCTTTATTAATGATTTTATCATGAAGAATAAGAATTTAAGTATATTTAGCACCTAAAAAAATACATTGCCAAATACTTTGATGTCACATCTCCAAATTACTATGATTAATAACCAAGACCAAATGTGTAAGGTACTTAACAAGTTACTTTTGTTTAAATTACCTCATTTTATTCTTGAACCAACCTATGAGCTCATTACATAGACTACTTGGCATAAAATGTCCATTTTATCAAAATGACCCAACTGTATCTCAGAGCTGTACTCTGGCTGTGAGGAATACAGCTAGCAAGAGGCAGCAGATCTGGGATTTTAATCGGAGTATTTTGGCTCTACAACTATTCTTTCTATACCACCTTATAATTTTGAATTGCACTGGATACTATTCAAGCCCTTTGCATCTGCAGAGGTGATTTGTTTTCCCCACACTCTCTCTATTTTTACGCCACCAGAATTCACCCTGAAGTATGCAGAGAATCACGAGCCCTATCCGAGGAATCCAGTTCAGCTCTGCCCCTCCCGAGTGTCATGCCCTCTATTCCACCGGTTTACAAAACCCTCCAAGGCTCTTGCCTTGAGGTCACTGAAGAGCACTTCCCTTGTGTTGTTACGATAGTTTAACAAGTTGTTCCCATAATTTCACTTGGCCTTGGCATTTCCGCTTAATCTGCAAAGACCTGCCCTGACACTTCCAACTTGTTCTGATTTCCCTGTGGCTTCTGAGACCTCAAAAAATTCTATAATGCATTCCTATTGATGCAAATGTCCAAAATCTGCATTCGCTATCACAAGCAGCTGGGCAAGGATGCACGGGGCAATTTATAGGGCCTAGGAGGAAAGCAAAACTGAAGAAAATAGAATTAAGCAAACTGAGACTGATCTTCACAAAAGGTAAAGTTTTAGACCTTCATATACATCACTCAGTTCATACTGTTAAGGAGATGAGAGGAAATATAACAGGAGAGAATATAATAGGAATATATAATAGGAGAGAATATATAATAGAGTATAACAAGCCACGGGGACAAGTTTAAGACTTACAAAGGATGTTTGCAAAGCTAAATTCCTGATTTGGGATGTACCAGTGAAAATAACAATGAAACTTGTGAATAACCAAGTTTGGAATGGTCCTTTCCCCACACTCCCTATTCAAGTATTTCCAACTATGGTCTGTGGGAGTAGACCCCATATATCCATTCTGAATCCCAATGTTTTTCTAGATTGCAGTTGCTGTGTTCTTTGACAGTGTCCCCCAAATTTTTCAGTATATAGCATAGAAGTCAATGCAAGATATCAACCTGGTCCCTTTCTTGACTTGTTCCAGAGCCTGCCCCCACCACCATGCACAGAACTCTAACAATCTAAGGATTATTTACAATAAAGATCTCCAAATTTTTATCTAAAAGAACAAATTGGCATCTAAAACCTAGAGGTAACATAATGAAAAATCAGAACAGATTTAAAGGCTTATTAGCCTGAAAATGTGAAATTATCCTCAGGTGTAGCTAGTACCAAGCATAAAACCAAGACTCAGTAAATTTGTCAGATACTCAGATGCTTCTAATCTAGATTTGATAAAATGAAAAGTTAGATGAAGAGCACAGATCTTGTATATATTTAAGCAAATGTTGCCTATCTTGCTTATGTTGATTTCAAAACAAGGCCAAGTGGTAGAAATCAAAGTTGACATATTAAAGTTACAATCTGGCTTTATTTTTGCTTTTTCTTTATTTAACAAAAGTTATTTAATTTCCCTGAGCTTCAGACTCCCTTTTGGAAAATCTAGATAAACCTCTTCTATCTCTCAGGGATGGGAATATGATCAAGTAAAATATGTGAAAGTCTGTATTTAATGCTCATCAATTATTAGATAAATAAATATTAAAGCAAATTAGAAATAGACAATAGTAATTGTTTTGGATGATTTTCAGCAATATTCATACTAATATGCACTATTATAACTACATATACAAGCCAATTGTCCCTTTGTAATATGTCTTATAGCATTTACCACTACCACTCTTTGCCTTACATTATTGTTATGTGTAATTATTATTATTATTATTTTTAGAGAGAGGGAAGAGGGGTGGGGTAGATGGAAAGGGAGAGAGAAAATCTTAAGCAGGCTCCACACCCAATGTGGAGCCTGATGTGGAGCTTGATCTCACAACCTTGAGATCCTGACTTGAGATGAAATCAAGAGTCTGATGCTTACCTGACTGAGTCACCCAGGCTCTCCTATAATTAGTTCTTATTTAACATTTTGAAATAGACAAAAAGGATTACCTAGTGTCTATATTCATTTGCTAGGCTGTCATAACAAAGTACCAAAAACTGAGTGGTTTAAACAATAAAAGAAATTCTGTGTTCCATAGTCCTGAAGGCTAGAAATCTGAGAAAGTTTTGGTTACTTCTGAAGGCTGTGAGGGGAGAGCTGTTCCAGGCCTCTCTCCTTGGCTTGTAGGTGGCTGTCTTCTCCCTGTGTCTTTACATAGTCTTCCCTCTCTGTGTTTGTGTCCAAATTTTCTTGTGCGGATACCAGTCATATTGGATAATGACCCACTCGAGTGACCTCATTTTCACTTAATTCCTCATGTAAAGACCCCATCTCCAAATAAGGTCACGTTCTGAGGTACTCAGGGCTAGGAATCTGACATATGATGGTGGTGGAGGAATATAATTCACCTCCTAACAGTATTCTTTCACTAGAACTGGATATTTTCTAGAAGCCCTCTGGGATTATCTCACTCTTTGAGGACCTGCATCTTTCATTGCCTTTGATAGAAAGTCTTCTTCATTGTCAAGAAACAACTCGAGAAGGCCTGATGGTAATGGAGCAAATGGTTACTGTCCATATAAATGCAACAGGTATTGTCTTCTGAAGTTGTAACTGAATACACCCCCAATAAGGAAGACTGTTTTGTATCAAATAGCAAATTTTTTTCAGCATTCTTGATTGTGATATTTCTTAATCCTCTGTTGAACCAGTTTTTACACTGTAATGGTTTCCTTATTATTGAGTTTAGCACAATCCTTTGATATGCAATTGTATGAGTCATGATTTTACCTTGCAAAAAAATATATCCTTAACACTTATTTATTCAATTAGATTGTAAACAGCTGAGAACAGTCACTAGCTCTGCTCCTGGGGTACCTGGAACCCATTGAACGAGCAACCAGGAAATCTAGTCCTCACTGTTCTGGCACTTCCTAGCTGGAGGGGTAGGGCTAGGTCTCTCATCACCTCAGTCTTGGCATGTGTACAGTAAAAGGATCCAATTTTGTAATCATTATGATCTGTCAGTTTGGATTATTTATTATATTCTATGATACACTTAGCCAGCTAAAGGCTTTGACCATAATCATCATTCCTCCTCCTCTTCCCCTCTGCCCTCCTCCTTCTCCTCCTCTTCTTCTTTTCATAGGTAAGGAAGTAAATAGCCTTTTGCTACAGGAAGAAACTTAGAGTAACCCAAATTGCTTTCATGGATTTAGGTACTTGTGCAAAGTGAAAAAGTCTATGTTTGCACCCATATGCATGTCCCATGCCACACCCACATTCCTTATATACTTGTTTTTCGAGGCCAGATTACAGTGGCCTCAGGGTTAGGTTGAGGGATGAATGTTTACAGCTTCATATCTGACACTTATTTTTACTATCTTTGGCACTGAAGAAGATAGAGCTGAGATACTTCCAAAAGCAGAGTGTCAGGGCAATAGCTGCTACTTTCAGGTCTCACTACCCCAGAGAACAGATAATAATAGATAACATTTATTGTGTACTTATGGTGTTACCATGCCAAGGGCTGCTATGTATGTTGACTCATGTAAGCTTCTCAGAAAACTCTGTGAGGTAGAGTAAAATATTATCTTCATTTTTCCTATTCAGAAACTAAATTAGAGCGAGGCACGTAACTTTCCCAAGGCCAGCCTTCACTCAACTAGTAGGTGGAAGGACCTGAGTTCAAACCCACATAGTCCAGCTCTAAGACCTTGCCCCCAACAATTATACTTCAATCTTCCAGTATAAGGAGGCCAGAAAATTATTCTGCGAATCTTTTAACAACCATACATCTTAACCAACTCTACTTATATTGCTTAGGCCATACACACACACATAATAGAGCTGTTTTTGCTGTTGTGAAATAGCATCTCTACAGTAGACAGAAGAGCTCAGTATATCACAAATGTGGACCTTTGTTCCATAGTTCCATTTTTATTATTTTATTTTTTGTTTTTATCTAAGTTTGATTTGCCAACATATAGTATAACACCCAGTGCTCATCCCATCAAGTGCCCTCCTCAGTGCCCATTACCCAGTTACCCCACACCCGCCCACCTCCCCTTCCGCAACCCTTAGGAGTCAGACTTAGGAGTCTCTCATGGTTTGTCTCCCTCTCTAATTTTTCCCACTCAGTAATAGTTCCATTTTTATTTTATTTTATTTAAATTTTTATTTATTTATTATCTATTCATGAGAGACACAGAGAGAGAGAGTGAGAGAGGCAGAGACGCAGGCAGAGGGAGAAGCAGGCCCATGCAGATAGCCTGATGCGGGACTCCATCCAGGGACTCCAGGATCACGCCCTGGGCCGAAGGCGGCGGTAAACTGCTGAGCCACCCAGGGATTCCCCCATAGTTCCATTTTTAGACTACAAAGTGTTGTCAGAGATGGCTTCATAGGATGTTACTTCATAAACTTAACAATAACTTGGCAAAAGTATATTACGTTATATTGTTGTGTAATTATATATATATCTCATATATTATATGCATGTTGTATATTAAGAGGTGGTTTAATTCCAAATACGTACCTATACATTCATCTACTATATTCCCTCTCTCTCTCACACACATACATACACGTCTTTGCTGTGCCCCATTTAAGAACTTTCAAAGTAGACTGATAGACTATTTAATACTCTCTTAATTGCTTTGCTTTAAATTGTTTGTCTTGGGCACCTGGGTGGCTCAGTGGTTGAGCGTCAGCCTTTGGTTCAGGTCATGATCCTGGGGGTCCTGAGATGGGAGTCCTGAATTGGGCTCCCTGCAGGAAGCCTGCTCCCCCCCACCCCCGCCCCCACCTATGTCTCTGCCTCTCTCTCTGTGTGTTTCTCATGAATGAATGAATGAATGAATGAATGAATGAATGAATGAACAAATGAATAATCTTTTAAAAAACTAATTGTTTCTCTTGCCTGACTAAACATCAAGAAGGCAAGTAGCTACTCCTGAGAGTACCACAACATACCAAAAAGAATGTTGTCAGATAATTTAGAGTAGAAAGAATTTTATACACCTGCTTGAAATCACTGAAAGCCTATTGAAGGGTAAATGAAAACTCATTAATGTACTCACTTCTATTACGATAAGTGTGGGTTTTTCCCCCACACCAATTCTCCAGTTCTCTGAATACCGACTGGATGTTCTATAATTCAGTTCTGACAATTCCGAGTTAGTGCAGACCTGAAAGGGTAAGGGCTCAGTCCAAAAGACTGCCCCCAGTTCAGATGCCTGGTACACATCCCACCCAGATTGTCACCTATACTTCTGACCAACTGGCTGTAAATTAGGAGTCCTCACAAACCACTTCTCAATTTTAATAATTTGCTATAATGCTCCACAGAACTCAGGAAAACATTTACTGACCTTTACCAGTTTATAATAAAAGATTTTACAAAGGATATAAGCTAACATCCAGCCGAAGAGATACATTGGGTGAAGTCTGGGAAGAGTCCTGAGTATAGGAGCTTCTGTCTGCATGGAGTTGAGGTACAACACTTTCCCAGCACATGGATACATTCACCAACACAGAAGCTCTCAAATCCCATTTTTTTAGGGTTGCTAAGGAGCCTTCATTATTTAGGATTAAATCATTGGCAGGGTTAAATCATTGGCAAGCTTAAAACATTGGCAATTGATGAATATGTCAATCTCCAGTCCCTCTTCCCTCCCCAGAGGTTGGCCTGTGGGGCTGAAAGTTCCAACCCTCTAATCATGCCTTCATTTTTCTGGCCAGCCCCAATTCTGAAGCTGTCTAGGGACCCCAGCCACTAGTCATCTCATTAGCATGCTAGAGGACATTCTTAGACTCCAAAGATTCCAATGGTCTTAGAAATTCTGTGCTAGGATCCAGGGACAAAGGCCAAACACATTTCTTTTTATATCACAATATCACAGTAGGCAATGATTTCTGTTCATTATGTAAATACTTTTGGTGTATGAGGAGATAAAAATGGAGTAAAGAAAAGCTTCTGGGTACTGTTTAACTTGTATATAGAAACCAAAATAGCTAGATTTAAATATATAATTAGAAAGGATTCTTTACTTTTTATTGCAAAGTGTGTGCAGGTCTCTATTAGGAGACCTTTCTTTAACTCTCCTCTTCTCCATCCTCTACATACCACCATTCATTAAGGAAGTTCATCACTGACATTAACTACTACCTTCTTACTGAAATCTGGACTAACTCCTGAGGCTCTAAATCCATATCTTGAATTGACCACTAGTAGAATATTTTCACTCCACACTGATCCTTGAAGCAAAATCAAACAGGGATTTTTATTTATTGTGGAGAATCCACTCAGACTAAAGCAATTGTGAGCAATGCATCATTCATTCAGGTTTCAAAGAAAGGACAGAGGAGAAAATATTCAGCATACATGTGACTTGGACACAATTCATTAATGCACAGTTGTTTGAAACCACTTTTCTCAGCCACACAATAACCCTCCAGACCTTCTATATCTCTAATTCATGCCTCAACCCTGCTAATCTTTTTCTTTTCCTTTCAAAATAATTTCGGTCTTTTTTAGCTTCGGATTCCAAATTTAGATACCCTGAATCCACTATGTTAGGCAGTCTTGAAGAATGCTTAAAGCAAATAAAAGGGGATCTACTTATTACCACTCACACCCTCCTGAAAATGACAAAAATAACTATACATTTCAAAATCAGTTTATATCAAACACATAAGAATGAATGATCCTGTGAGAGGCAGATTGCTAATCAGGAACTGAAAATGCAAATATATAGAGAAACAAATGCAAATATATAGAGAGACAATTTTTTTTTTGGTATAAAATTCCCAGCTTACTTTAGACATCTATACATGCTAAGACTGCTATCCCATCTCCCAGGCAAATTTCTTCCTTATTCTATCTCAGACTTTACAAACTCCTTGATTCCAGAGGAACATCTCCAAAGATCTGATAGATCCCAAATTCCAAAACTGTGGCATAAGAGACCCTAATAAGAGATCTTATTATTTTGAAGATTAAATAAGATGATACCTGGCATAAGGTAAGCACTCAATAAATGTTATTATTCTTACTCCTGCAGTCTGGTCTACTTTCCTTCATGCACAGGGAGTGTGAGGACAGGGCTGGGGGTAGAGAATGGTCATTAGATGTTTCTCTGTAGGCTCACCTTCAGACTTAGATATGTGACTGATTTCACTTCCTAATGTGAAGGACAATATGGGGAAGAATTACCTAAACTTGCTATAAAACCAGAGAAGACTAGGGATAGCACTGCATCATGCCCGACCCAACCCCATAGACAAAAATATCGGATCCAAACAAGTAATACGTCTAAGAAACAAATCTAGACACCAGGCTCTAGACTTGAAGAATTTTAGCTGAAAGCAAAGCCTAGTCCGGATGGGAAACTGGACACAAAGCAAGGCTGTCATGGGAACCATCATCAAAGGAATGAGAGAGAAAAGAGAATGAGGATTAATTCAGGAATGACCCACTGCTTCTGGTTTACATTAAGTTTCTACAGCTGCAGGTAGGTATTTCTGCTTGGTAAAGGTAGTGTTGGAAAACAGTCAGCATTTAATAACGTTCAAGTTCAGTCTTGGACTTTAGGGTTAAATATGAAGTCTATTTTTGCTAAAATGATAAATATTCAGTAATTGATCCATCTCTTTCAGGAAGAGAAAACTGAGCTGCTTCCCTTCCTGCTCCAATGTGGCCATATTTGCATACTGTTCTCTGATCTTGAGGTTGAATTCTGGTAATCTCTCCATTGACTGGTGTCCTTCTAGAATGAATCCAGTGGCCTGTTCATTAATAATCACTTGGTATGTTCATTGTTATAGACAAAGGTCCCTGCTTTATTTTTTTTCCTTCCTAATGCTGTTTTTCACACGACTTCCAAGCATTGCCAAAGTTTTATTTGCTCACTCTGCTGTACCTCCATGATGCAACAGGAAACATTAACGACAGCCTGGAGTATGTCAACGAAAGTAGTATTCACAGGAACACTGCCTTGTAAACCATATTATTTTATCAGGTCTGTGGGAAGAGCAGATCTCCTGGTTAATGTTCTGCCTCAGTGGAGTACTTCTCATGTATCAGGAGATATATTTCTAGACTGATTACTTCTCCTGCTGTTTTGCACTATAGCTGTGTTGTCTCTGCAAACAGCTCCCTCATAAGAGAAGCCAATGCTCAAAGTTCTGAATCCGGATGAGATTCTGGAAGCTTGACTAGGTAATCTGACTGGCTTGGATTTCTCCAACCCCAGAGGATAAAGTCAAGGAAAATGCAGAATATGGTGCCCACAGATGAAAGTGGAAACGTAAGGCAAACACATAATCTAAATAACTACTCAATGAAAAAACCTGGAAAAGGTGAATTATTCAAGTGAGCAAGTAGGTTTGGAATGTGGGCTTGGACTATTGAACCTCAGCGTTTTTTCTGGATGCTAGGGAATGAGGCCTGAGTTCTCACCTATCATTTGAAAGTGTGCTGTGGCATGCATCAAGTAAGTTTGAGAAAACGAGTTTGATTGGGCACCTATATAGTTAGGAACACCAAAAAAGAAAATTTTGGTGCTAGAGAAACTCTAGCTCAGATTCTCCACACAACATGTCTTGCCAGATACAGTTGTATCACATGTCACAATTGGAGAGCACTTCTTCACAGTGGACTTCTAGATGTTTTGCACATGCTATGAGGAAAACAATAAGTAGTGTCCATATTTTTAAGTGAGGTTTTAAATTACTCAAATGTTAAAGAGAAATAATTTGGAGTCTTCTTTAAAATCACCCTTTCCTATCACTGAATATGCTATTCTACACATTAAAAACCAATATGCAGAAATTAGACCTTTTACAAAACACACACATGCACACAAACACACACATTATGGGACGATATTTTGGGAGAACTGAAAGATGAGCTCCACAGATCTTCATTTATGAAACTGAAAAGAGTGACATCATTTATGATATTGAAAAACAACATTTATGATATTGAAAAACAACAATATGCGCCGACAATAATTAATGATGAATTCCTTTTTTAAAAAAAGACTTTATTTATTTGACACAGAGAGAGAAAGAGCACCAGAGAACACAGGCAGGGGGAGCGGCAGAGGGAGAGGGAGAAACAGGCTCCCCATTGGGCAGGGAGCAGGATCGGGGGCTCATCCTAGATCCTGGGATCATGACCTGAGCTGAAGGCAGACTTAGCCACCTAGGCGGCCCAATGATGAATTCTTAAAGGAAGCAAATTTCACATTCCTAGGTGACTATATAATTCTAGCATCTATCCCCCACCGCCAGTTGGTTCTCTACACCCTGTCAGGTCACAGCTCTGCAGTACAGTGGACAGTTTTCAGCTTTTGCAGGATTGGTTCCATCTGCTCCTTTCCTCACAGTTCTCTGAATGTCCCTGCCATGTGGCACAGATTGCCACTGTATTCCTACCCTTGGAGACAATTCAGGTGTATGAATCAAAAAAATTTCCTTGATTGCATAACTACCATCCTGGGCTTTCTACTTGACCCATGCCACCTGCATTTAAATACAGTGACAAGGATCTGACGGATCGAAGTACCCATGTGGGTTTTTCTTTGTTTTATTCTTAATATAACTCTAAAGAATAAAACTTGTTATCTTTTAACAAGTCAGGATCCAACTCACATTTTTAGCTTCCACAGACTGATACCTTCCACTTTTCCTTGACTATCGGTAGAATGGAGGCAAAACCCACTACCTAATTCAATGCAGTTAAAATCATTACAAAGCATAGGAGCAAACTTCATTAACAGATTTTTTCCTACTCGTAAAACCGCCAGTTATTTTTTTTTCTTTTTATTCAACTGTGCTTTAAAACTCAAGATCAAATTGTTCTTTACATTCGGGGAGGCAATAGTTACCAATTTGCACATAGACTGCCTCATTGAAAAATAGGGCCGATGTTGCCCACGAACAGCGATGTGCAGAACAGGGTACTGTCCGGATTGATTTTCCTGAGGAGCTTATAGAATTTTACCTGCAAAGATGACTCTTGTATCCAGCAAGAAAAACCTTAGGAAAATGATTCTATTTTTCTGGTAAACAAATAATATATATTGCAGGTAAAAAAATAAGTCATAGCACAGATGCTCAAAATTCTTAGTCATAAAATCCAACTGAAAAAGTCCTGTACTGTTTATCAAGAGGCATTTACATAGTCCTGAGTGTTCTGTGTTTTGCCTTTGCTATGAGACACAAAAGAAAGGTAAAATCTTTTTTTTAATTAAAGATTTTATTTATTTATTCATGGGAGAGAGAGAGAAAAAGAGAGAGAGAGAGGCAGAGACACAGGCAGAGGGAGAAGCAGGCTCCATGCAGGGAGCCTGATGTGGGACTCGATCCTGGGTCTCCAGGATCAGGCCCTGGGCTGAAGGCAGCGCTAAACCACTGAGCCCCCCGGGCTGCCCAAGAAAGGTAAAATCTATACTTCCTGGTTTTAGACTCTTTTACAATGAATGCTGGAGTAACATGGACAATGCTCATTCAAGAAAAATCTTTGCCTA
The DNA here is from genome assembly GCF_018345385.1 of Vulpes lagopus. Taxonomy (NCBI): domain Eukaryota; kingdom Metazoa; phylum Chordata; class Mammalia; order Carnivora; family Canidae; genus Vulpes; species Vulpes lagopus. Next base: position 33,058,364 of record NC_054846.1, read on the forward strand.
AGGAATGGTGTGCAGCTGGTCTGACCACCTCAGAAACCATCGTTTTACCAACAGTTTTCATTTGTGATCCCCATGGCTTAGATATTCGTTTATAATACTACCTGACAAATTCTGGGTTTTTGCTTGTTTTTATTTTTTTTTAAGCAGCTTTATTTACCCGCTACATAATTCACTTATTTTAAGTGTACTGTTCAGTGGTTTGTAGTGAATGTTAGAGTTGTGCAACCATCACCACCATCTAATTTTTTAACATTTCCATGACTCCAAAAAGAAACCTGGTGCCCCTCTGCATCCATTCGTACCCTCAGTTCTAGACAATCACTAATCTGTCTTTTATCTTTGTAGACTTGCTCTTTCTGGATAATTTATATAAATGAAATCATACAATTTGTGACATTTTGCATCTGGCTCCTGATGGGTCCTTTAATGGTGACTTTTAAATGATAGTAAAAGTGTTAGTTGAGAATGACTCACCAATCTTCCCAATCCCGAGTGCCACCCTTTTAAGAAATATACAAAAAGAACTAAATGAAGATAAAAGCACACTATTAGTGAAAAATTTTAGACACTGGAATAGAATCAGTACTCCTTTTATCAGTGTTACACTACAGGCTATCTCTTTACTCTCCCCCATCCCCGCCACAGGAATGGGAAGTAGAACCTTTGCAGCTTCAAAGTTGAACTAACCAAACCTCTGCTCTTTCATATGGCCCACTGTTCCTGAAGATTCTAAAGTGGGAAAGAGGGTACATGACAGCACCAGTATGCCTCATACAAAATTTAGAATGCAAAAACAATCATCCAGGATATGCAGGCCAGCCTATAAACTATTTTTCAGAGCCCATATGTAGTATAATCCAGATATATATTTCTGATACAAGACAAAGCCAGGGTGTAGACAGACAAAGCAAGAAAGCATTGAAGAAAGAGAAAACCTTTATTTCACCCACAAGTTTGTAATCTATAATCTGGAAATGCAACCATATTTGGGAAGTTTTTGGGGACATTGTTTCCCACATTTAGGGCAGAAAGCCATTTATATATTGAGCCGTGCTTCTGTAGCATTTGACCCTGTCCTATCTCTTTGAACTATGTAGGCATTTTAACTGTGGTACCCCTATTTCCAGGACTTCTTTCTTGCATCACTGTCTCCCTGAACCTGTGAAACATAATTTCCATATACGTCTTTAAGTCTCCATTTCCAGCCCTCCAAGCTGAACTGACCCTAACCTCCATCTAAAAGGCAAGCACTCCACAATAACAGATTTAAAATAAAAAAAAGCTAAGTTACTTAAATTCTATAACTGTTCTATCTTCTACCTCTATCCCCATTAACATCATACATTATTTTTATATTTTTAGCACTATATATGTTGGCTATTACATAGAGCTTCTCTCATAATGGCACTGAGGAGTAAGTACCTAAGCAAGTACTCTCATTTTAATTCCCACACATTTCTTTGGTCCAGTTTGATGCTGGCACTCAAGGAGCCTCTGCCTGTCAGAGAAAATGAGACCTTTACTGGATGTTTTCTCCTGAAAACTTTTCTCTTCCTCACCAGGCAATTCTCTCAAGCTTGCATAATGTTACTTCACTGCTTTCTTGCCAAAGTTTTAACTTTGGTAGCACCTTGGTTTACAAACAGGTTACAAGAAAAATAACAGAAAAACAAACTAGAAGGCTAGATACCAAAGCAAGCCCTGCTCATTATTTGTCTCTAGCTTTTATGGCTATGCTGGCTATAGTAAGCCCTTGGAGAAGTAAAGCCAGTATTCTATACTAGCCATCCTAAGGGAGATTTCTAAGGTGAGAAAGAAATCTGTCTTCTTCAAACCATATGTGTCCTATTCAAGGTTCTGACCAAAGCTTTTTTAACCCTTGGAATGAGTTTTCTTGCTAAACACAACCTTGAACTGAGGTCGTACTAAAAGCTGGACTGCCATAGCCCAACAGTCAAAACTTAAAAAACAGCAGGTGCCTGTAAATCCAGTTTCTGACCAGTGAGCATGAGCCACTACAGTCAAATGAAGTACAAACATCTTCCGATGGGATGATTTGTTGTTCCTCAAATGTTAATCCTCATTCTTTTTCTAAAAGATAACCACCTAGTGAACAATGTCTTATAGTGGGAGGCAGTCATCATTCCTGTAGGATCTCCCACCAAGTCCAGCCATTCTGTAAAACTACAGAAGTGTTCCAGAGGGGTAAGTTTACAACGTCAGCTTAGGCCCAGGTGGAGAACATAGAACAGAGTGAGCTAAAATCTCCTTGGATCTCAGAGGTTGAAGCCCAGTTTTCTCCCTTATATTATTGAGAGTGGAAATAATATAAGCCCTCACTTAGTCTGGGAGAGAGTAAAGAGTACCGAGAGAGAGAGGAAGAGAGAGAGAGAAAATACATTTAGAAGGATGCTACATAGGAGTCATAATTTTTTAACACAGATAAGGAACTTCAGTAAGTAAATACCTCTAGGGAGAGGAACAAGAAAGAAAATAGGAAAAGGCAGACTCTGCCTTCCTATATTTTCTCAATAGCCTGGAAGATTGATGGCAATTTTTGTGTCTATGGGCTAATGAAAATATGAGAAGGGAAAAAACAGGATATTTCCTAGAGTCTAGACCTACTCTGTAGAATTGTAACTTCATGTCAATCACCTAACCTAATTAAAAACAAACTCTAAAGTTTAAGAAGCGAACCATGGCAGTTATGAGTATGAGCTCGCAAGCTGTATGGTTCAAAGCCTACCTCTGCCACCTGCCATCTGAATAGCCTCAGCCAAATTATTTAACCTCATTAAAATTCAATTGTTTTCTGTAATAAAGGGATGGTATTGACTGTATTATAGGTACCAAGTCATATAGCACACATAAAATATTTAGAAAAATGCTTAAAATGTTAGCTGTTGCTACTTACTACTACTACTACTACTACTACTACTACTACTACTAGTACTACTACTACAATATAACAGATATAAAACTATATAATGTGATAATCAATCCTTCATCATTAAAGAATTGGCATAGCTCTCCACAGTATCTCTCATCCAGGATAATTATGCCCCATTTATCATCATCCATTGTTATTAGATCTTATTTTCATTCATGAATAATTTTCAGCCTTTGCCTCTCCATTTGGCCCATGTCATTGCATAGAATACTTGCTTTTTCCAAATGTTCTACAAAGTATCTTTTCTGAGATACCCAGAAATAGATTTATAGTTCTATTTCTTGGAAAGTTTCTATATTTCTACCATGCTATGATGTCAAGAGGAGTTTTTATAGCCATGATCCTTTTGTTAGGAAAAATGACTTCCAGATTAACACCCTTGAGAAAAGGATTCCCAGTTGGGTAGAGTCACGGTTTCCATGATTCTTCCTTGCATGTTACTATTAAAAATAGCTTCTCTAGCCACACAGGTTTTTGTAATTAACTATTTCATGCCTGCTATATAAGCCAGTGGTTTTCAAACACTATCCATGGTAAACTACAGAATAACCTGGGGGAAGTTTTCCAAAATTTTAGGCTCCCAGTTCTCATTTATAAATATTCAATAGGTCAAAGCTAGAGGAAAGAGGGGAGATACCTATGCTTTGTATATTCAAACTACTCTCCCAAGATAACAGCAATATTAGTAAGTCATGTAAAAGGATTAATTTCCTTATTATACTAGAGCTGTTACAAAAAATATAGAAAGGACTAACAATATGAAAGAAAAATGGATCAAGAATATGAACAGATGGTACACACATGTGCCCATACACAAATGGCCAAAAAATACATAAAGAGATGCTCAACCTCACTCATAATTAAAGAAACTCAAGTATAACAGAAACAAGATGCCAATGTTCACAGCCAGGATGGTCCAAGATTAAAGTTGGATATTACCTATATAGGCAAACACATGATGAATCAGTAATTCTCAATTTTCCTTGGTATGAAAGCAAATCAATAAAAATTTTGGAAACTAATTGTACTATCTATCAAAATTTTAAATGCATACTTTCTTTGGAAGCAGCAACCCACCTATGGTAATATAACCTCTAAATACATCCAGAAAAGTAGATATAAACATCTATGGCCATACCACCTTAAACATGCCTAATCTTGTCAGAAAAGTAGATATTTATATATATGCAAAGATATAGTTATATATCCTAGAATGGCCTTTGAGCTTTCTTTGTAAGAGCAAAACAAAACAAAACAAAACAAAACAAAAACACAGGTTTTAATTTGTAAGAAATCTTTTCTGGTGGGTTTCATCAGTTGCCAAGTTTAGAAATTGCTATTATGTTGTTTAACTTGACTAAATACTACATTGTTCTAGTTCATCACATATCTGGTTAATATAGTACTATCTCACTGGGTTGCTAAAAGATTAAATGAGATAATATATGAGAAAGTAACTTTTTGAAATTCTAAGTGTTGTATAAATTGTTACTACATTAAAAATTTGCTAATATTTTGATCACTGCTATATTAGCAAAATACTAGGAATAGGGGATATATAAGCAAGCAGATTATATGACTCTGAGATGTTTATACTCTAATAAAACAAATACGTAAAAAAAGTGGGATATAGTAATAAGCATTACAAAAGAGACATGCAAAAATTACAGAAGAGCATGTTTTGTTGCAAATGGGGAATATTTAACACAAAAATTATTAAAAGTTCCTCAGGAATATAAAGTGGAAGAAAAAACTTACGGTAAAGAAACAGTCCCATTCAATGGATGTATGAATGCATAAGAGAATATGGCTTATTCAGGAAAATGTGAGTAATTCTCTATCTGACACATAGAATGTACAATCAATTTTTCTTAAAATTTGTATTCAATAAAATACATTTAATAGTACTGGCCGCATCCCAGTCTTTTTTGTTAGTGCTAGAAATACTTCCATATCCTGTAATTCCATGGTATCATCTTATGCATTTTGATATAATTGTAACAAAGAAGCAAAAGGGCTGATCTAGCTAGCCAGTGGATGGTGGGTAAATCAGCATTTCATGAAATCATTGAAACCTAGCTTTTTGTTCTTCATACAAATCTATTAGGGGAAAACCAATGATTATATTCGTTACATGCTTATGCTGATGTTATTATATATGTAGTCATCTGGACACAATGAGCAGCAGAGAATAATTAGTAATAAACAGAGAGAGCATTGTAGGGAAAGACAATGCTAATGGGTGGAATATTTGAGTCTAATTATGTCTCTAAGTAAAAAGTGTTTTCCATCTTTTTTTGGCCCATTTGAAAACATTTGACATTGAAAAAATACTTTCAAAATGTAACTCATTTTTGCTTGGAACATTTTGTATTTCCAATTCATATAAATGATTATTTCCTTCCTCTCCCTGTTCCCTCCTCCCTTTATTTTGGCATTGTCAGTATAGCTATTAATGTTTGGTCATGAATATGTGCTTTGTGCCTGGAGTCAACAGGAAAGCTACTTTTTCATTTAATAGTGTTATGTATAAACTTGCAAAATCACTGGAGAATTTTTAGTTTTGAATTGCTTTGCCAAAACACTTACTAGTTGGGTGACTCTAAGATTTCTACTTTGGTAGATAGGATCCAAATCTGTAGGTCGTGGCTCATGACTATGCCTTTTCTAGAGTAAAACAACCATTAGATGGTTCTTGGCCAAACCAGAATATTTCCAAAATACATTTTCAAATTTGCATTATAAATAATCTTACTAAAATAGGCTAGCCCATTGCTAGTTTTCCCCATAAGGCTTGTCCTCTTTCTACATGAAAAGGGTTAAGGAATATAGACTCAGTAATAGAAATTCTTCATGATGCTTACTTATGTTGACCAATTAGCTGCTACTACTACCTTAAAAATGAGGCTACTGCTAGTAGAGCTAAAGCTATGTGGTATTGACCTTTCATTCTGTGTGTGTGTGTACATAGAGACAGACACATATACATATGTGCGTATATATGTATATTTTATTTATTTATTCTCTTCCTATTCTAAAAATGGTTACATTGTTTTCCTTCAATTAGCTGCTTTCCTATATTTTGAGAAGAAAATGAACTGAAGTTTAGTAAAGGCTTTCCAGAAAGTTTTAATAAAAAGAATTATATTTTAAATCTATACACTCCTCTCTTCTGTCTTTCATCACCCTCTTCTCTAACAAAACTCAAATTAGTCTATATTAGAATTTTTCCATTTTACATTAGCATGCATTTGAACCAATCTTCTTTTAGGAAATCAAAGATCTGCATTATTATAGAAGATGCAACTGGTAGTCATTTAGATTTTTTTTTTCAAATTTTCTTGAAACTTCATGCTTTGTCTCAATGTAGAAAATACTGTATTAGTAAAATCAGATGTACTTTTCTTATTTTAAAATATCAACTAAAAATTTAAAACGAAATAATTATTTAAAAATAAATACAAGGCATAAAACAGAAAAATAGCATTACCATTGAGATTTAACCATCCAAACTATAAGATATTTACATTACATTTTAGAAGGAGGTAGGAGGGATCCCTGGGTGGCACAGCGGTTTGGCGCCTGCCTTTGGCCCAGGGCGCGATCCTGGAGACCCGGGATTGAATCCCACATCGGGCTCCCGGTGCATGGAGCCTGCTTCTCCCTCTGCCTGTGTCTCTGCCTCTCTCTCTCTCTCTCTCTCTCTCTATCATAAATAAATAAAAATTAAAAAAAAATAGAAGGAGGTAGGATACAGGCTGGCTGAAACTAAATTCTGCTTCTCTATAAACATTAAAATTCTATACCCATTTATGCCAATTGTCCAGATATCTACTCCAACCCTGCCTTCTTTTGTATTTTTTAAATTTTTAGTATATCTTTTTAATTTACTTAGTTTTGTTTGTCTGGGAAAATTATTCAAAGTATATCATCAAATGGGGTTTGTAATCATCACAGAGTAAACTGAAATGAGCAGATAGGGAAGCTCTAGAAATATAATTTCCAAAAACACAATGAGGTCACAGAAATTAGACTCATTCTTATAAAATAAATCAATAAGATAAAAGAAGCCAAAAATCACTGGTAGTTTTTAATTCAAATGATCCCAAGCTAGCCACCTTAATATTTGAGGTAAGCCCTGGGATAAAAATAATGAAGCTGTGACCCCACCCCCCAAAAAAGTATAATATATGAAATGAGGAATCCAGCTAATCTTTTTATCTTGAAATAATTATGAATCAGTACAAGGAAAAAATGTTTCAGTTCCTTAGGGTATCCCATAGAACATAAAGAGAGATGAACCAAGTCCCAGAACAGATGTCAAGCAGCTTTGATTAATTTACTAGCACTGTGAGAAACCTTATGGGTAATTTAAGACATACTTAAGAGGAAAAACCAATGGATCTTGAAAAAGCACTTGATTCTAGAATTACATAAACGAGGACCAAAAGTTAGTGAATGTAATGTAGCCTTATCATTTTATAAAGCTTGGTGAAAACATCTTTACTTAGGCAGATATATAAAGGATGACGTATTAGTCAGCTAGACTACATGTTGATGGAGATTCAAGGCTAGATTTCTGTGTTCAGACTTTCAACATACAGTTGATTTTTTTTCCTCACCAAGAGTAATTTATTTCTTCCTCTCCAAAACAGCTTGAGTAGGTAGTCCACTGATTGTATAACAAATTGAAGGTATCAGAGACTCAGACTCCCTTCCATTTTTTTGTTTCTCTGCTACTCCTAGGGTGTTGCTCCAAATTGAATATGGCTTATTATCAAAGTCACATTTCAGCCTGTAAGAGGGACAGAAAGAGAAGAGAGAGGCAAACCCCCTTCCCTTTTGAGAGATCATCTAGAAGTTGCATCAGTAACTTCTGCTACTTTTCATTGTCCAGACAACAACTAATCATAGGACTACAACTAATTGCAAGAGAAGCTTGCAAACACAGTCTTTAGATGGTTAACCATGTAACCAGTGAAGCTTCAATTATTAAAAAGTAAAGTGTGAATCAATGTTGTGCAGACTCTGTTCGCGTCCAAAAATATTATCTTTGGTATCTAATGGCTGCCAGGTGCTTAGAAATCTCACTTGATTTTCACAACTCTGCAGGGCACACATTCAATACTTGGAGGAGTTAAATGACATTCCCAAATTCACATAGAAGTTATATGATCAGCTTTAGATGTATCTAAATCTAAGTAAAATTTGTGATTTTTCCAGCATGACACCCTGTCCCTCACATAAATGTGGGGGTGATAATCTCCTTGGTTAAGTTTCATTGTGCATGATTCATTTTGAGTTTGTCATGATATTTGAGAATTAAAGGGGGGATAAGGAGATGTGATTATTTCACCTAGGGTAAAAAATACACCTCCTCTATTTTTTATGCTATTTTAAAGCCCATGATAAGGTACTTAAGATGCAAGAACAATGCACTTCAGTTTCTTTTTATACTCTAGAGAACCTAGCATTATATTAAACACCAATCAGGCAATCAACATTCACTCTTCACAATCATATGAACCAAACACCTATGATGACTATTTTTTTTTCTCTATGCATGATGCCAGCATGCAAGAAGGTACGAATTTGACTGTGAGCTCCTTGAGGGAATTTGTACCTAATTTACTTCTGCAATTCCAATCATTAATACATCTGGCCCTTAGTGAGAATTGAATTTGTTCCTTAAGCTGCACTGAATAGGAACACCTGGGTGACTCAGTGGTTGAGCACCTCCGTTCAGCCCAGGGCATGATCCTAGAGTCCCGGGATCGAGTCCCACATCGGGCTCCCTGCATGGAGGCTGTTTCTCCCTCTGTCTATGTCTCTGCATCTCTCTGTGTCTCTCATAAATAAATAAATAAAATATTTAAAAAAAACTGCACTGAATATCAGAGCTTAAGAAAACAGGGAAAGAAATTTTTTGCTTATTCAAATTATTGTGAAGATTATCTTTAGTGGGTAATTTTCTGACAACTGTACAAATACATATTACAGTTAAAAAAACTGAAATATTTTTAATTGTAATGTTTCCTGAATCTTAACATTTAGGAGAATAAAACTGAATCACTTTCTTAAACCATACACAAAAATAAATTCAAAATGGATGAAAGACCTAAATGTGAGTCAGGAAATCGAAATCCTAAAGGAGAAAACAGGCTGCAACCTCTCTGACCTTAACCATAGCAACTTTTACTAAGCATATCGCCAGAGACAAAGGAAACAAAAGCATAAATGAACTATGTGGACTTCATCAAGATAAAAAGCTTCTGCACATTAAAGGAAACAATCAACAAAACTAAAAGGCAGCCTACAGAATGGGAGGAAGATATTTGCAAATGACATCTGAAAAGGAGTTAGTTTCCAAAATCTGTGAAGAACTTAATCAAACTCAACACCCAAAAAACACAAAACCCAGTTAAGAGATGGGAAGAAGACATGAATAGACACTTTTCCAAAGAAGACAGATGGCTAATATACACATTAAAAGATGCTCAACATCACTCATTATCAGGGAAATACAAATCAAAACCAGGATGAGATGGCATCTCACACCTGTCAGAATGGCTACAATTAACAACATAGGAAACAATAGATGTTGGCAAGGATGCATAGAAAGTGGAATCCTCTTGCAGTGTTGGTGGGAATGCAAACTGGTGCAACCACTCTGGAAAATAGTGTAGAGATTCCTCAAAAAATTAAAAATACGTACAACTGGGTGACTCTGTGGTTTAGTGTCTGCCTTTGGCTCAAGTCATGATGCTGGGGTGCTAGGATCAAGTCCCACATCAGGCTCCCCACAGGGAGCCTGCTTCTCCCTCTGCCTATGTCTCTGCCTCTCTTTTCATGTCTCTTGTGAATAAATAAATAAAATCTTTTTTTAAAAAAGTTAAAAATAGAACTACCCTACAACCCAGCAATTGCACTACTAGATGTTTACCCAAAGGATATAAAATTATAGATTCAAAGGGGTACATGCACCCCAATGTTCATAGCAGCATTATCAACAATAGCCAAAATATGGAAAGAGCCCAAGTGTCCATTGATGGACTTTTGGATACATATATATTTTTATAATATATAAATTATTTTTAATATACAATATAAATATAATGGAATGTTACCCAGCCATCAAGAAGAATCAAATTTTGCCATTCACAAAGATGTGGATGGATCTAGAGAATATGATGCTAAGTGAAATAATTCAGTCAGAGAAAGATAAATACCATATTATTTTACTCGTGTAGAATTTAAGAAACAAAACAGATAAACCTAGGGGAAGGAGGAAGAAAAAAATAGGGAAACAAACCATAAGAGACTTAAAGATAGAGAACAAATGGATGGTTGAGGGAGGGGGTGGGTGGGGGATCAGCTAGTTGGGTAGAGGGCATCTGTGATGAGCACAACACAATTTTTTTAAAATAAAAACTTAAAAAAAAAAGTTTGCTGAATCTTCAGTATAGTTCATTCCATTCAATAAATATTTTATAGTACTTCTTAATTTCAAATATTTCAAGTGTTTTGTTTTCGTTTGGTTTTGAAACAAAATTCATTTTCTGTTCAATATGTTTTTGATATGGGAAGATATATTTTTGTTTTCCTTGAGAACTATACAGTAATAATATATTTTTCCCTGCTTCTGCATTTTGCTGATGATTTTTCAAATGTGTAATATCTTATCAAATGATGACTAAGTCATGAAAAAGAGTCAGATTCAAATACATAATTCATATTTAACTTTTCATGAAGCATTAAAAAAAAGGCACCATAAAGTAGACATAATGGGTGGGGAAAATCTACATATTATTTATTTTATATATTTTGCTTAGAATCTATTTAACTGTTCTTCTACATTTGGTTATGCATTCATTATATTAAAAAGAAGAGAAATGCCATTATATACATGTGTCCAAACCCATAGAATGTATAACACTAAGTGTAAATTGTAATATAAACTCAGGTTTTGAGTAATTATGATGGGTCAATATAGGTTCATCAATTATAATAAATGTACCACTCTGAAGAGGAATATTGATAATGGGGCAGGCTGTGTATGTGTGGAAGAGAAGATATGGGAAATCTGTGCACCTTCTCTTCAATTTTGCTGTGAATCTAAAGAAAGGAAGCAGAGAGAGAGAAAGTGAGAGTCATCCATATTGAGTTTTATGTTCAGCTCTGCTGCTAATTTTAAGGATATTGTTCATAAGTCACATAGCTCCAGATCTCTTATTTCCTTATCTGTAAAACTAGCATTGCATTAGTGTATTGATATATAACACATTTTTACACATAATTTATTACCTCATAATTTCCATAGGTCAAAAAATCTCATCACAGCTTAGCTAGGTCTTCTGCTCAGAATTTCACCAGGCTGCAATGAAGGTGCTAGCTGGGCTGTGTTCTTGACTAGGGAAGAATCTAATTACAAGTGTATTCAGATTGCTAGCAAAATTTGTTTCCTTGCACCTGGGTGACTGAGCGACTCATCTTTATATTGGCTGTTGACTAGAAGCTGTTCAGAGATTACCCACAGTCCCTTGCCATGTGAACCTCTCCATACTCAGTTCATGACATGGGTAGTGGCTTCTTCAAGGAGAATAAGAAAATCTCTCTCTTTCTCTCTGGACTACTAATATGGAGTCTCATGTAACTAAATGTAACCATAAGAGTGACATTCCATCACCTTTCTCATACTTTACGGCTTAGAAATAAATCATAGTTTGCACCCCTTTCAAGACGAGACTATACAAAAATATTGCTCATTAGTAGTCAATTGATGATGTCTCTGTCACAAGTGTATTGAACCAGATAATCTTCCGATTTTCTTCCAGCTGAATCATTTTTTGATTATTTAGGAAATGAGAATCATCTGATTCTTATTTTTAAGATGCAGTCTCTGAGCTCTCAAGGTTCAAAAGGTATTTGATCTCCTTACAGTTTTACAACCGATAAAGCCATGGTGCCTACCATTTTTCATGGGGCCAAAATGTGAGCAAGGGATTTGTATTAGAGAGCGTCAGGGACCCTAAAGGGAAAAGAAAAAGCTAAGCCTAAGTATTCTAGAAAAGTCTAGTCTTGATTATAAAATAGATCAAATATGAGACCAAGAGTACAAATTGAGATAGAGATTGCAGACAATAGTAAAGCTAAGTAAAGAGACAAATCAAAATGGGTGAGGACTGAGAGGGGGCAAAGTGTATTTTAAGGCAACATCAATGAAATGAATTAATTTTTAACATTAGTCTAAATTAAGTACCAGATGCAGAGTTTATGTAGCTTGAAGTGATGATTCTCAGCTTTGGCTGCATATTACAATTACATGAGGAGTTTATAAATATCCAAATGTCCATGCCACAGTCCTATTAAAAGTCAGAATCTCTGAGAAATGGATGCAAGTTTCAATATTTTTAAAATTCTCCAATTATTTCAATATATAGTCAAGGTTTAACATCAATTATTTACTCTTACTACTGAAAGTAAAGTGATCTGAAGAGCAACCAGTAAGATTGGCATAATCTGAGGTCCCTGGGTGGCTCAGTCAGTTAGGCATCTGACTCTTTATTTCTGCTCTGGTCATGATCTCAGGGTCAAGGAAATAGAGCCCTTCATCTGGCTCCACACTCAGCACAGAGTCTGCTTATCACACTCCCTCTGCTCCTCCCCTGCCCTCTCATGTCTTGTGTGTTTTCTCTCTCTAAAATAAATAAATAAAATATTTTTTAAATGATTGGCATAATCTGATAATGATCTTGTTAGAAATTCAGATACTTATTTCCTTACTCAGATCTACTGAGTCTGGATCTACATTTTTACAAGATTCTCAGGTTTTCCTATGTGATTGGCCCAGTTAAAAACCTAAGACAAAGATAATAGTACCTAATATCTGTTGGTACATGACTGTTTCTCCATAAACATAAAATTCATTAGAATTTTCCAGCCCGGACAGCCCCAGCGGCGCAGCGGTTTAGCGCCGCCTGCAGCCCAGGGTGTGATCCTGGGGACCCAGGATCGAGTCCTGCATCAGGCTCCCAGTATGGAGCCTGCTTCTCTCTCTGCCTGTGTCTCTGCACCCACCACCATCTGAATAAATAAATAAAATAAAAGAAATAAAAAAGAATTCTCCAGCCCACCTTTTGAAAATTGAGTAAATAATGAGTTAAAAAAAAAGTGGGTACTACTAGAGAGATTAAAGAGGCTCTCTCTCTCTCTCTCTCTCTCTCTCTCTCTCTCTCTCTTTAATAGGCTGCACTAATTTGTTTATACCTCCAAAGATAAATATTTGACTTTCTTATGCCAACTCTGATTGATTGGTAGTGGCTTCCTGGAGAACCGTATTGAGAAATAACATTCCCAGATTGCTTGATTGAAAAGAGTATCCCCAAAGACTGACAATGTCTCAGGGAATGATAGCTGTAGTACCACGTATTTGCCGAAATTACTCTGGATTTTCTTATCCAACAATAACTCTCATGACAGAGCTCCCCATTTTAAAGACACCTGACTGAGATTAAGGATTTATGGACCTACGACATTTCCATATTTATTAACTCATTCAGTCTTCCATAGATTCATTCATTTATTGCTTTAATAAAAAGTTATCAAACACCAGTTTTATGTCCCAGACACTTACTGTGCTGGGAGTCAGATTCTTTGGGGATCAGAGTGACCTCACCTTTTAGCATAAACATGCCATAGCTCCTTGAAATTCCCTGAGCAAAGCAGCCTCGCATCACCATCAATCATGTTCAACCCTGATGAGGGAACTGGTTTCACCAGAAGGTCTTGATTACTTCGTATGTCAAAGAGATGCTTAGCAGGAACCAGAGGCATGATGTTTCAATTCAAACAGCTTCTTGCTGAATTTTAAAGAATTGTAGAGTTAGAGTATGTTTATTGTGACCTTCAGAAAAATCTGTACATGAAAATTCTGTTTTAGCACAGGTTAGGAGTAGTTAATCCACAAGAAAAATGCACGTTATTAAGCCGTTCTTTAACAAATCTTATAAGAAAAATTAAAAAGGACTACGATTTCATCTTTCTGACACTAAGAAAGTAAAATGTCTGTAGGTGGCTATCTTTGAAGCCCCAAGTGAGGGTGATTTTCCACTTATATTCCTTTCAGTAATAAAGAGCTGCTGGAAGCTCTATAGAAATGTTGTTTTTTAGTGACTGTGCCAATATACCTGGGCTTTCTTTCAAGTGGTGAGTGATTCCTTTGAATTATGTTTCAGCCAAAAATAGGTTACTCAGAAATTGCATGAATACCTTCCAACTCATAATTGCCAGGTTCCAGTCTTGGATTTTAGTCATTAAACCTAAACTCTTATTTTCTCTAAATCTCAAATTGATAGAGTCGTCTTCTTTCCATTCTTCTTATCCAGCAACAACCACCCCCTCCTCCCTTTATCATCCCTGGATACCACACACACAGAGGAATTGCCCTGTCCACCACAGTGGGTTACACACAAAGATTGCCTCATGATGATGAGCCATTGCTAAACATAAGGCTTCAATTTGAATGAAATGCTTTTTCACCACATTAAAAAAAAAAAAGTCCATTAGCAGTTACTGATAAGCTCAAGATTATTTCTGTAGAAAAATCAGTTTAGGTTCAAGATAAATACAGGGAAACTGACAAGCAATTAAGCAGGAAGTTTTGTTTTGTTTTTTTGGTTCCACTTGTCAGATATTTGAGGAAGATATTTTAGGAAAACTGCTTTTGGTAAACAGAAAAATTATACTGGCATTTTCTTCTGCCTTTGTACTTCTGAGTTCTGACTTTTTTTCCTGAAACATACAAACATTTAAGCAGCCATTAAATACTGGAAATTAAAAGAAATTACACATATTCAGTAAATGATTTGTTCAAAGACAAAGTAACTTTTAACTTACAAAAATACAAAAAAGATTGAATTCACCTGGAACAGTAAAATTCTATCAGAGACAGCTGATTTCCACAATAAAAAGTTTGCATTATTTTAGGCAAAACAAAGAGCTCTATTCAGTACATTTCTATTTTCATATATGTGGTGAGTGGTGTTCTTTCATGGTGAAAATGACTACATGCTTCGTTCATTTATGGAAGATCTACCACCATAAATGGCTGTGTCACCCAGCCTTCGTTCCACATAGGTCACCATACTATGAGAACTTTGCTGGGAGGTGTTTGTGCCATGCAGGGTATCATGAGAATACCAGATCATTAGATGGAGGTAAAAGCTAACAGGGATGTCATTGACTTTCCAGTTTTCTCCAAAGTTGATTCTGAGTTATATATATCATTTGTTACATGTATAATAGGAAAGGAAACAAATTTAGAGAAAAGAATATTAAGATAGTACAGATTAATCTTATATCATTGATCTATAAGAAATTAATGACTTTTTAAAAATACTCTACAGGGTAAAGACTATTGAAATCAAAAAATAAATAAATAAACCCTAGAGGTATGTTTTCTCCAGATATTTGGCCTTCTATATGTTCAGCTGTAGTTAGGTGTCGACGTGTTTGATACATTTATAATATTTAGGATGAAAATTTTGAAAATTTTATTTCCCTCTTTTTGGTCACGCTGAGATGGTACAACTTCTACATCTATATTCTACTGCTCAAGTTCAACAGGGAGTGATTCAAAAGGAAATGCACACTATTTACTACTATAATGTGAACCCCCTAGCTTCAGTGAACCCATGGGTGCAGTACTTTTTGTCTCCTACCTAAAAACCTAGGCTAAGGGAATTCTATTTTCCCCCTAAACCAATCCCCTTGTCTTGGTTAGCTCTCCAGCTCTTCATAGATGTTAAGAGGAGCACAGAAAGAAGGCAACCCCAATGGGAGGGGAAAAAAACAAGGAAAAGAAAAACCATTCCCTAAAACCTAGATTATCCACATGTTGGTCTTTCTGGAACCAGAAAAGTAACATGGTAGGCTGTCTTACCACTTTTAACAATAGAGGATTGAGACTGAGAGAAAAAGAGTGAATATCTTTCTTTCTCAAAGAAAAATACAAAAGCAGAATGCCAAAACAGCAGATTCTAAGGAGGAATAAGAACTATAGTCCAAGCAACTCTATTGTTTCACAGTGTGCTTGATCTTGACCCACACTGACCCATACCAAGCTCCTTTTCTAGCTTGATTCCCTACAGAAGTTGGAATATATCATTAACATCTGCAAATAAGGTAGGTGCATTTAAACTCTAGAAGATAAGGATTAGAACATATAGTCGAAGAAGGAGACTTTTGTTTTTAAAGACTGTGGCTGCTGCAGACAAATTAGCACATGTGGTCAGAAAATTTAATGATAAAATAGCTAACATAGCACAACCAATATGTGATTTGTCTTCCTTACAGGCTGATCTCAATGAACTTGAATTCAGGTTGGGATGACTTAGAAGCCTACACCAAACCCAGATCAGAGTCTTAAAGATCCTAGAGAATTCAAAAGACTATGAGGTCTACAAAGATCAAATTTGATTAGGTTAGCTTAGCTCAGCCACATCCGACCTGTACCAAACAGCTCAGGACTTTTCCAAAGTAATTTGGCAGAAATTTTGATTGAAGCAGAACTTTGAATAGCATGCTGGAACAATGAGGTTATTTCCAATGAGGTTTTTATTGAACATTAGAAGGGACAGAAAATAATTTTTACTTTAATGCAATGTTTGACTCTAACTCTTTTCGATGACTTCTGTTTCATTTCATCTGGCTCCTATATATTGAAATGGCCAAACACTAATTAAAGCAGCATCAATTTTTTTGTATTAAATAAGAAGGTAAGAGGATGTGCCAAAGCAATTACCACACTAACCAGGTTTTTAAATTCTGATTTTAAAATAATGAATTTGGCATGCCATGCTCACTATTACAGGTAACTGCAATAACTCTTTAGCTTCAAAAACTCCATTTAATAATCTTGACAGGTTTTTAACTCTTGCTGTTATGTGATGTGTGCTGGAAGGCTGGTTGGTGTAAGCATACTCTAAATGTCCCTGTTAATCACTGTCTTAAGAATACAGAGATCCTGTCTCCTCTGTATTCCCATCAAGGAGAATATATAGAAGAACGTGTTGTTCAGCGTTCAAGGACAAGAGCTAGGGAGTGGCATCTCCCCTGTAATGAAGAAGCTGAGGACGACAGGTCTTGATCTCCTTGGAATGCTGGCCAAGCAAGGAGGGAGAAGCTACAGATAGTTGCTAGTCAGAGTTGCTATGCTATAAAAGCTTGCTACATGTAGATTCCACCAGTATATGCTTTGTCTAGCCTTACACTCACTGTATATCCTCCCCAAATGAACCTGTCTTCTTTGGTCTTACTGGACCATCACCCACCCTTGGCTTACAGTGTGTCCAGATGTGACTATGCACCATCTGTCTTAGCTACCCAGTAAAAATGGGTAAAGATGCTATTAGATAAAGAACTAGAATCACTAACCCAAGAGAGCACATATATGCTACTTGAAGATTAAAGAGAATGACTTAGATTTCAAGAAAAATAGATAGTCCAGAAGGACAGATGTCAAATTGTGGAACAGGAGAGTTTTGAAGACATTTTATTGATTAGGAAGTTTGACAAGACAGGAAATTTAAAACATATAAAGTAATACAAATTCTAAATGTTTTCTCATTTAACAGAATATTTTAGATTCACCGTACAGTGTAAGATACAGATCTAAAGAAATAGTGATAGCCAAATATTATTTGAGGCACCATACATAGGTTTTCATTCAAAGTTCTCCTTTGATGGGCATTTATTAAACACTCATCGCACTAAATGCAGCATTGGATGAAACAAACCAAACAGAATCCAAAGGTTGTTTTTGTGTGTGTCTGCTAAAACTTCTAATTAAAAAACAGCACAGCTTTCTATGTGAATTGTTACTGTTTTTATTCTGATTCTCTGAGCATTATAAATGTGCTAGTTTTCTACTGCTGCCATAACAAATTACCACAATCTAGTGGGTTAAAATAAAACAAATGTATTAGCTAAAAATTCTGTAAGTCAGAAATCCAACATGGGTCTCATTGAGCTAAAAGCCAGGTTCCAGGATGGTTGTATTCCTTTTTGGAAGCTGTAGGGGAGACTATTGCATTGCATTTGTAGAGTAAGGTCCTTATTTTCTTGCTAGCTTGTTAGCTGAGGGCAATGTCCAGCTTCTAGGGGCCATCTACATTCTTTTGGCTAATGGCCACTTTCCTTCATCTTCAACACTGGTAACAGTGGGTCAAGTCCTTCTGACTTCACATTTCTCGATCTACTCCTCTACTTTTCTTCTCTGTGAAGGATTCATGTGATTAAGTAAGGCCCATGTAGGTAATCTAAAATAATCTTCCCACCCCAGGGTCCTTTACACTTAATCACATCTGCAAAGACTCTTCTGTCAAGTAAGAAAATATATTCACAGGTTCAGGTGATTATTCCTAAAGCAAACAAACAAAACACTGAAAGTATATACTTCCAGAAACACCCAGAGGCATCCTTACTGGAGAAACATGTATTAGTGCCCCAAGAAAGTCTTAATTCTTTAAATAAAATTTAATCAAATTTAGTTTTTGTTTTGTTTTTTTAGTCTTTTTTAAATGTGTTGAGTCTCTGATGAAAAAGAGATTTTGCAAATATAAAACATTTGGATTTCTTCCAGTTAAGACCTTTCCCCTTACAGATCCTACTCATCTTCCAAAATATCCTCAAATATTATCAATTTACTTTTTTTATTTTTATTTTTTTAAAGATTGTATTTATGACATGAGAGACACACAGAGAGAAGCAGAGACATAGGCAGAGGAAGAAGCAGGCTCCCCAAGGGAAGTCCAATGGGGGACTTGATCCCCTGCAGGATCATGTCCTGAGCCAAAGGCAGATGCTCAACCGCTGGGCTACCCAGGTGTCCCTCAATTTACTTTTTAAAAAGACTTCTGAAATAATATAAGTATGAATAAAGGGGAATTTAAACTGAGGACAATATTATATGAAATTTTTATTTTTAAACTGTGACAAAAATAGGCAATTTTCTAGGGAAAATAATTGATCCAAATATAAAATTAGGATTGCTGTCAAAAATTATTTCTTTCTTTTTTTTTTTTTCAAAAACTATTTCTAAAACAGGCACGGGGGCTGCATGATCTAGAGACTGTTGGGTTTTTTTTTTTTTTTTTTTTGGTTTTTTTTTTTTTTCAATGCTTAAACTTGAGAAAAATGGAAAGCTACCTAATTTCATTTTATGACATGAACATATTCATGGATTCCAAATCTGACAAAAATAGCCTCCCCTTGTCTTAGTCAATTCAGGCTGCTATAACAAAAATACTGAGAAACAGGTGGTTTAAACTACATTTATTTCTTAGAGTTCTGGAGACTGGGAAGCCCAGGATCAAGGCACAGGAAGACTGATGTCTGGTGAGAGCACTTTTCTCGACTCTTTTCTGTTTGTATCCTCACATGATGGAGAGCAAAATCTCTCTCATGTCTCTTATAAGGGCACTAATCCCGTTCATGTTGCCTCCACCATCATAACTTAATTACCCCCTAAAGGCCCCAGCTCCTAATATTTTCATACAGTTGGGTATGGATTTCAACACATGAATTTTTATTTGTTTGTTTGTTTGCTTTAGAAAGAGAGCACACACATGAGCAATGAGCAGGGAGGGGCAAAAAGAGAGAATCTCCTGTAGGCTCCACACCCAGCACAGAGCCTGACCCAGAGCTTGATCCCATGACCCTGAGATCACAACCAGAGCCAAAATCAAGAGTCGGATGCATAACCAACTGAGCCACCCAAGCACCCTTCAACACATGAATTTTGAGATACATAAGCATTCAGTCCTTAACACATCTCCAAAAGAATAGAGCCAAATCTCACATATGCATACAGACACTAAAATACTAGCACCTCAAATCCATCAACATATTATAAGAATATTACACTGTGTACAAATATAGTAAATATAAAATAAAATTTTCAACATTAGGATAATTATTACCTTAATAAGTTAGAAGGTAAAAAATGTGATTCTTTCAATAGGTTATTAAACATTTCTTAATTAAATGAACTATTCATACTTTTAATAAGCTAATATATCTTTCTCAAACCTAATAGTTGCATGCTTAATAAAAAATCAGGGTGATCAAATATAGCTAATCATATTCTTTTCCCCTAATGATCCCAGGTACATGCCAGATGAAATATATATGCTTTTCAATATGAATGTATTCCAATAAATGGCAGAAAAAATATAAAGAAGTCTACAACAGTCAATATTACTTAACATTACTCTGGTTGCTCTATTTAATAAAATAACAGAGGAGGAAAAAATATACATAAGTTCTGTCAGTTGTTTTACATATTGGAGTTTATAGTGTTCCTAAAATAAATATATTTTTAAACAAATATTTGCTGGTACATGCCAAACACTGTTCTAAGTCAAAAGATTGATAAATAAATTCAGAAATATAGTATGTCAGGAGTAATCATTGCTATAGAGAAATAAAGCAAAAAAAAAGGTGGTTATTGCATGTTGAGGGAAGGAGGTATTGTTGTTTTAATAAGGTGATCAGCTTTTCCAAGTATGTGACAGTTGAGCAAAAATCTGAAGAAAAGGAGGGAGTGAGACACTAAGATATTTGAGGGAAGAGGAAATATAAGAGACAAGGAGCCAGTATAGTTGGAGCAATTGATGTGCAAAAGGAGATCACAAGAGATAAATTGGAAGAGAGAATAAGAGACTAAATTCTGAATTCTCCCAAATTAATTCTCTTACTGGAGTACACCCTTTGAGAATTCAGTCTAGCAGAACCTGTATTTGGTAAATTTTAGAACTAAATGCCTCATAACATCTTCTCAGTCTACTTCCTATCTCAATCATTGCAGCAAAAGCAAGTTATTTACAGGTAAAATGGAACAGTAGCTTACCTCAACTGCACTATATATCTTTCACTTTCTGCCTCAAGAATTTTTGGACTCTAGTGTGCACTCACTGGCACATGTGCATGTGCAGCTTGAAGGTAACAGAGACTTAACACCCCCGTAGCTAACCATTTTTTATTAAGAGAGGAAAAGTCCTTCAACCAATCCTATGAGAGAAGTTTCAAAGTGCAATCTACAGCTTCTCTGAGAGTCCTGCTGGAGTCCAGCTCAGTTGCCCACAGTGTTGACCAACTCCAGAATGTAGCCTTGTATTGGCTTTCTCTATATCCCCGTTTCCATTTTACAAGTCTCCTCCTTTCCCCTAGATTATTACCCCAAATAAACTACCTGGATGCAGCTCTGTTTTCCGGTGGTAGACCAGAGAAATACTTTTGGACATCTTATATGTCTAAAAATGTTTTTATTTTCCTTCACATTCAAATAATTAGCTTTGTAGAGAGTTGCAATTTTTTTTCAATACAATTTTGAAGTACATTCTCCATTGTTTTTTGGACCAGTGCTGCTAATGGGAATGTGTTGTCAAATTGATTCTTGATTCATTTGTAGATCATCTTTTTATTCCTGGATAATTTCATACTTTTTTCTTTGTCTTCAACATTCTTAAATTCAACTTCAATGGATCTAGGACTGAGGTTTACTTACTGATCCTACCTGACACTTTGATCCATTTCAATCTTAAGTTTCATGTCTCTCTGTACTCTGTAAAATACTTGTCCATCATTTATTCAGATTTTTCATACATGTGGGTTTTTTTTTAATTTTCTTTCCTTCTGAGGCTCCTACTAAACAGATTCTAATTCTTCTACATTCATCCACCATATTTCAACTTCTGTCTCAACATTTTTCTGTCTTTATGCCTTTCTGACTCCTTCCTGGAGAATTACTCAAAATGATCTTTGAACTCATTTAATTTTTTTAATGTATATTCTGTTTAATGTAGCCACAGAGGTTTTTATATGAAAAATTTTATTTTGTCATTTTTTTTCTTTTTTTACACAGTTAGATAACCAATTCCCCTTAATATATCAGGACTGGGTTTGCTGCATTGTCTCTTTTAGTTGTAAAAAACTGAGAATCCATGCAAAATGCTTCAAGAAAAGAATAATTTTGTCTTTCCATATCTTGTGTGGGTGACATGGTCTCATTCATCTAGCATATCTGATTTCTCTTGGACCCCAAATATTAATTGATTATGTACAATGGGGAACCCTGGGTGGTGCAGTGGTTTGGCGCCTGCCTTTGGCCCAGGGCGCGATCCTGGAAACCCAGGATCGAATCCCACGTCAGGCTCCCGGTGCATGGAGCCTGCTTCTCCCTCTGCCTGTGTCTCTGCCTCTCTCTCTCTCTCTGTGACTATCATAAATAAATAAAAATTTAAAAAAATTGTTATGTACAATGTGTCAGGCTCTCCACACATTACCAGGTTAGGACAATGTATAAGATTAAGTTTCAGCTTTCATTCTTCTACTTATTCATTATACCAGGCCCCTCAGAATGTCTTAATACCTCAATCATTTTCAGCTGGACAGCTGATACTTCTCCATATATATTTATTACAAATTCCAAGAAGAACTATGATCTTCTGATTCATAATGGGTCGTAGTATATAAATTAGTAACTCTTGGATCTCGTACAATACCATATCCAGTAAATCATGGACAGGATCAGTCAGCATGGCTACTGAAAGACTTTGCAGATAATACAAGCAGGTGTTTGTAGGTGAAACATGTCCCTGTGGAACAGGTTCAATGCAGGAGGGTAGCATAACTATGAATGGTGCCTTTACATTATAATATTCTACCTTTAAAAGTTCCCAGAGATTAAGGACAGACCTAAGTATACTATATCCTTTAACAACTGATTAGGGATTCATAACCCATAAATTAATTAACATCTACTTCAAATTCACATATTTTGCTTTAATCTAGAGGAAAGATCACCTCATAAAACAAAAACATCATTTTGATAATTTCAGGACAGAGTGATCTGGACCTGGGAACAGAGAAACCAGAGTAGTGTGCTCAGATATGCTTCTATGCATCACAATTGCAGAGCATTTTATTCAAGAAAAAAATTATCAGAAGCTGCTTTTGCATTAGTTTTTTAAATCATGGAGATATGAAGAATCAATATACCAATAACAGTTTATGTCCATTTGATCAGGACAACTAAAAAAGCAAACACTGCTAAACAAATTTCAAAAGAGGTTTCATGTGAAGAGAGAAGTGATTTACTTCCTAACTGACTTAACAACACAAAATGCCCTCCCCTGTATTTCCAGAACCACACTACCATTATTAGACGAAGCCCTTCACCAATTTTAAAACCTACATCAAAGAGTGACATGAACAAAAATGTAGGCAACACAGCACCGTATTTCAAGCTGTTGCTTGACTTGTTACATGATTTTGTTAGATCTTTTCTAAAAAATACTTATGAGTGGACTTTATAATTTCTTTCATTTTTTATACTACATTAAATCAAGAAAGAAACAAAAGGTTGACTTGAAGAGTGGAAGACAAAATTTCAAAGTATGCATTAATTCAATAAATGTTTTAAGCAGTTTTTATTAGAAAAGTTATCTGAGATTTAGAACTCAACCTGGATGCTACAGAAATAAATAAGCAAGACTTTCCTTTTCTCAAATTCTTTGAGATATTTCCTTATTTGTCAGCTGTGCAATGGTTCCGCCACCTAAAAGACCTAGTAAACTCAATTTTCTTAAGCAAGTTTTCAGTTAATCCCTTAAGGAAATAGCACTAGTCAGTTTCAGACAATTTTTATGACCATTTTTTTTTTCACAGCAAATGCCAATATATTAGGTAGAATATATTAGGGTAGATACAGAAAAACTCATTCATTGCATTCTTATGAGTTATTTAGCTTTATATTTAGGATGCAAAAGAGCATGGGGATATCTGCAGTTCCCTCTGACTTTTTCAAGACATCACAACACAACAGCTACCCCACTCATTATCATCACTATAATTATAAACATAATTTCAATCCCAATCTGTTATTATTGTGAGGCTAGAAATCTGGGGCTGGTATCCAATTTAGGGGCAATGGAAGATGTAGCAGTGATAGAATGCAGATAGAGATGAAAAGAAGTAAAGGAAGAAAACAATAGCAAGAATGGTGTAGGACATAATTAGAGAAGAAAGAGTGTTGAGTACAGTATCTAAACTCAAGCAAAATGACTAAGGAGAAACAGAATAATAAGACCAGTACCCAACAGACCTGGAACTATGCAATGACCCAGCAACGAAAACTGGAACACTGCAGCACAGTTAAAAGAATAGCACATGTGATTACATGCTGAGCCATAAGACGTTGATGTAAAAATGCTTATGTACCATTTGCTTGAGGCTAAGATTTAGGGACATAGGAACAAAGTTAAATATTCCTGGGTTTGAAGAGAAGAGAGATGCAGAACCTGGGAAATTAGTATGCCCTGGAAGCAAAACTTAGTCCTTTGGAGCTGAAAAAAAAAAAACCTTAGTCTTCTTAAGGTAAAGCACAGATATAGACACAGTACATAAAGAGATATAAAGTATAACTGGTGTTCACTTTCTTGGGTGGCACTACAGACTGAATGTTTACGCCCCCCAAAGTTCATATGTTGAAACGCCCAATGCCTGTTGGGAATGATATTCGAAGATGGGCCTTTGGGCGGTAATTAGGTCATTAGGTGGAGCCCTTGTGAATAGAATTAGTGCTTTTAAGTAAGAGGCCCTGGACAGCACCCCCTGCCCCTCGCCTTTCTGCAATGTGAAATTATAGCTAACTATGACCCAGGAAGTGGAACCTCACCAGACACCAAATCTGTGGTGCCTTGATCTTAGAGTTCTCAGCCTCTAAAACTGTAAGAAATAAATCTCTGTTGTTTATAAGCCACCCAGTCTCTGTTATTCTGATACAGAAGCCTTAAAGGACTAATATAGGTGGAAATGATTAAGAAAAAAATAATGTCTTACCAAAGCTCCTTATGCAGATAGTGAAAAATAGATTGAGATACTGACATATGAATTAATTCTAAGAGTTATACACATATGGATAAATTAAATAAGATCTTATAATAAATCACCGAAGGACAATATACATTCAACTGGTAATTTCTTCAAAAAGAAATTAAGAGCTAATAACAGACTCTTTTAAATGTCTTTTCTTTAAATTATGTATTTAGAGCTGTAATTGCCTAACAAAAATCCTGCTATTGATAATGATTTGTATTTTACATGTCACAATAAGCACTATTCTCTCTTTATTCAGAAAATAAAGTTTTAGTATATAAATAAACTTATTATCAAAAGGACTTAATATTTACTCTCCTAAGGTAATCACCCTTCTATATCTTAATTATCCCTTCTCTTCAAGGATATTATAAAGCTGTCAATCTCTCTCAATATAGTAATAACTTCTACATTTGAATTAATGTGACCTTATTTTATTTAAAAACTTTCTATGCCTGGCTATTTCATTATCCTATTGTGTATGTCTCACCTCCCTCACTTCCCTCACCTTCCTCACCTTCCTTACTTGAATCTGATGTTGCTTTTCCTTAAGTAACCCAATTGAAGCTTTCAAAGAACAAAAAACAAGAACAAAATCAAATAAAATACATATCAGCTCAAAGACCAGCAATATTTCAGAAAAACTAATGATTTTTGTTTTGTTGCTCTCCTACTTGTATTAGCTGCCCTTCTGTAAACAATCAGTAAAGAAAAATAAATGTCTGGCTTGCATGCTTTAGTAGTCTATAGATGCCTGATGACAATTTTCTCTAAGCTTCTCTTTATTCAACAGACTTTCCGCTGAATATCTTAGGTAAACCAAAATTGATTTCACTGAAGGGTGGTTCACAAAAAAGATTAAAGATCAATTGTCCTGCTAATTAGAGAGTAAGAAAATCAATAAAATGATGACATTTAAATTATCTTTATTTACTAGAAATGTCTACTACAAATGAAGTCATTGCTCCTGTGGAATAAAATGAACTGTTTTGGAAGGGAGGAAAGAATGCATTTTCTAGAAGATGGTTGCAGTCTACAGACTGTGAATAGGTATAAACTTTTCATTAAGAAGTTTCTTAAAGTAATTAAAGGATGACTTAATTAAATTCCATGTTTGGAAACCAAATTTCATTCAAACCATGACATTAAAGAAATTCAACTTCTTTACCATTTATAATGTAAGTCTAAAATGTATATGTATTTCTAACCTGGAAAATATGACTATTATTATTATAAACATGGAGGAATTGGGAAGACAGAGTGAATAGAGGGTTTCAATTAATGAAAAGCAATTGCTTTAATACAAATCTGGGTTCTATCGAGGCTCTTTACTCTCTGGTATGTTTTGTGAGACCATAAAATAACAGTGATCACATCAAAATTATCTAACTAAAAACTCTAGGTCAAACTATTTTATAGAATTTGCTCCTTTATGAGATTTATTTTAGAAGTCTATTTTGGCAAGTACTCTGATATCCCCAATTTTATACACATAGCAATGATTCTTAGAAAACCTAAATTTCACTTCATTTCTAAGATCCCTGTCACCTGTTGGAAATGAGGGAAGGTGTGGAGAAGAAAATCAAAAATATAAAGAAAAAAATAGATAGCCCTCCACTCCCCACCCCCAAAGTTCTGTAGATTCCATGGAAAGTCAGGCCAGTTTGAACCAGAAGGGGAAATAGATTTATAAAATATGTGCACAACTTACTATATGTATGTTTTCTAAAGCTCTGTCTTCTGATCATAATTATGATCTATCACACTACAACTACCATCTTCAAATACTTAGCACTTGCATTTCTGGGCTTGATATTTCCCCCTTTGCTAGCTGTCTTGTTGCACTTGACCTATTGCTAAGCTATGGAGTGCCTACTCTGTATCTTTCTGAAAAATTCTTAGTTTTGATAATATCATTGTGGCTAAATTAGTGTCAATAACAGATTAAAGGTCCTCTCTGTCTTCTAATACACAGGATATTCTTGGAAGGCCAGTGTACTCAGGCTCCAGAAATAATAAAGAAAAATATCAGTGAATACAAATGGTCAATAAATACATCTAAAACCGTTCATCTTCATCAATAAGAAAAAGAAAGTAAAGATAAATCAATAATGCTCTTTTTAATGATAAGAATGGAGTAGGTAAAAAGTCATCACAAAATCTCTGCACAATAGTTTTCTTCTTTATCATTTTTCATATTTTCCAAGATTTCCTAGATAACTTCTGCTATTTCAATAACCACAAAACAGTAAGCTATTAAATATATCTAATATATATGTACCATAGACCACTCTCTTTCACCATACACAAAGATACACCATACACCATACACAAAGATAACTCAAAATGGATGAAAGATCTAAATGTGAGACAAGATTCCATCAAAATCCTAGAGGAGAACACAGGCAACACCCTTTTTGAACTCGGCCACAGTAACTTCTTGTAAGATACATCCACGAAGGCAAAAGAAACAAAAACAAAAATGAACTATTGGGACTTCATCAAGATAAGAAGCTTTTGCACAGCAAAGGATACAGTCAACAAAACTAAAAGACAAGCTACAGATGGGAGAAGATATTTGCAAATGACGTATCAGATAAAGGGCTAATTTCCAAGATCTTTAAAGAACTTATTAAACTCAGCACCAAAGAAACAAACAATCCAATCATGAAATGGGCAAAAGACATGAAGAGAAATCTCACAAAGGAAGACATGGACATGGACATGTCTCATGGACATGCACATGAGAAAATGCTCTGCATCCCTTGCCATCAGGGAAATACAAATCAAAACCACAATGAGATACCACCTCACACCAGTCAGAATGGGGAAAATTAACAAGGCAGGAAACCACAAATGTTGGAGAGGATGCGGAGAAAAGGGAACCCTCCTGCACTGTTGGTGGGAATGTGAACTGGTGCAGCCACCCTGGAAAACTGTGTGGAGGTTCCTCAAAGAGTTAAAAATAGACCTGCCCTACAACCCAGCAACTGCACTGTTGAGGATTTACCCCAAAGATTCAGATGCAATGAAACGCCCAGACACCTGCACCCCGATGTTTCTAGCAGCAATGGCCACAATCGCCAAACTGTGGAAGGAGCCTCGGTGTCCATCAAAAGATGAATGGATAAAGAAGATGTGGTTTATGTATACAATGGAATATTACTCAGCCATTAGAAACGACAAATACCCACCATTTGCTTCAACGTGGATGGAACTGGAGGGTATTATGCTGAGTGCAGTAAGTCAATCGGAGAAGGACAAACATTATATGTTCTCATTCATTTGGGGAATATAAATAATAGTGAAAGGGAATATAAGGGAAGGGAGAAGAAATGTGTGGGAAATATCAGAAAGGGAGAACATAAAGACTCTAACTCTGGGAAACGAACTAGGGGTGGTGGAAGGGGAGGAGGGCGGGGGTGGGGGTGAATGGGTGACGGGCACTGAGGGGGACACTTGACGGGATGAGCACTGGGTGTTATTCTGTATGTTGGTAAATTGAACACCAATAAAAAATAAATTTATTAAAAAAAAGAATACTAAATAAATTAAAACATCCCATAGTCCTATTTACAACTCAAAGGCTTCCACTGATCGATTTTCATACTTCCTTCTGATCATTCTCTATTCATAATCATAATTTAAAAAATATTTTTTGGGTTTGCACTATAAGTTCAATGTTATATCTTTTTCCCTGAATTTAATATGAGTAGGTATTACAAGTATTTAGATTGAAACACATGAAATAGCCATTTTTATAGTTCAAAATGGTCAAATATCAGCAATTTCATATGCTTCAAATGAGTAGTTAAACCCTAAATCATAGTGGTAATGAGTGACAAGTAAAACAAAAGAATTAGCTTTTTAAATGACAATATATTTCCTTTTTAAATGCTTACCTGCAGGAACATCACAAAAGATGTTTAAAATATAAAAATGTGATTAAAACAAATAGATGCTTAAGTTGTAGGAGTAAATAAAATATTGAGTTGTCTACTCCATTTATTTCCAGAGATTGCTGCTCCAGAGGAAACTGTGAAAGGGCAGTCACACCAAAATTGATAGGCTTTGTTCTGTGACCATAACAGCCTGGTTCCATGCCAAAATTGAAGTTCACATCCAGGTCAGGTATATGGCAAAGATCCATGCTATACTAAGGATGTAACCTTTAGTTATTGCTATGACTCAATGATTGGGTTCAACCACAAACCGTCTGCCCTCTGTAAATAAACTGAATTCCACTAATAGGCAGAGCTAACCAGAAACATAGTACTCAGTAGTTTATCTCCTCAGCATCATTTGAGGGGTACCAAAAAGACTCAGTACTCTAAATAGCTTTCCCACGGTTGCCTGAATTTGCTATTATTGTTGACTCATTTCTTTTTGTTAGGGTTTATACTCCTAATCTGCAGTACTTCCAAATATAAATATTACTGAGGGCAACACATTACGATACAAGCCAAGTGTATCTCTTTTAATGCCTTTTTCTCTAAAAGAGGCAAATGAGAACGTGACTCATCAGAAAAAAAAAATAGGCACAGAAAACTTCATAAGGAGAAGATAGACCACTAATGATAAATTTGTTTCCTTCACAATTTTCCCTATGACTGCTTGGCTCAGATATTGTCCAATGATAAGCCATTCAATATTAACTTTCAGAAATCCAGTAATATCCAAATAATAATTGTGTTGTATACCAGAAAATTCTTTGAACAGAGCTCACAGTACCTTTTATAGGAATCTTGAATTACTCCTAACTGTGGCAATATTGGAAACTTTTTGTGGCAGATACTTTTAAGGGTACTTGCCCAACTTGCTCACAGCTTTCCCTATTTTAGAATCACCCCCATACATGCAGTTGGATTCTAGCAGTTGTTTGCACTACAGAGCCTGCATACCACTTCACAGCCAATTGAGCCAATGGTAGGTACAGTCCTAAAAAGAATCAATTATAATCTTCTAGGAATATGAAAATAGGACTGAATGGGGCTTGTTAGTTTCTTACAGGTAGAAATAATGTAAATTCAAAAAGTATGTCCTACCATGATTCACCATGCTTTGGAGGAAATAGATAGTCAACAAAGAGAGGTGTATAGAGAGAAATAGAGTTGAGAAGCTCTGTGGTTTCCATGAATGATTAAGACAGAGGCCCCTTTGGTAGATTTCCAGGACCTGATTTTAGTATTTCATCAATGGTGTGTGACTGTACTCTGATATTGTGGGTCCCACAGATACCACTGATCCTTGACAATATATTCCCCTGTAGTTATTAGGCTAATTTGAAGATCAGGTTACTAACTGAAACTGCAACAACAAAATCAGCAAAACAATTCTAGCCAACATCACAGAGTACTTTAAATGCCAGGTGGTGCTTTAAATCTTTGTAAGATTTTCTATTTTATCTTCACAATGACCTTATTTGATAGGCCAAGATCACCTCCAAGCTCACGTCAGACAGAACCAGAGTATGAAACCAAGCAGCTGACAATGACTACCTAGTGTTTTAACTACCGGACATATGCAGAATACCATAAAGTGTGTGTTTGTAAATCTGCATCAGATTCACCAGGAGTCACTGAAAAAACAAAAAAAAAAAAAGAAAGAAAAAAGGAAAAGAAAGAAAAGAACAGAAAGTAAAGAAAGAAAAGAAAAGAAAAGAAAAGAAAAGAAAAGAAAGAAAAGAAAAGAAAAGAAGAAAAGAAAAGAAAAGGAAAGGAAAGAAAAGAAAAGAAAAGAAAAGAAAAGAAAAGAAAAGAAAAGAAAAGAAAAGAAAATCAGTACCGAAGTCCAGACCTGACCATAGAATCACAACTTCTAGAGGATAGAAATTTTCCAGTTACTCCAAGTAATTCTCATGCACACTTTGAGAACCACTACCTAATGATCTAAGCCCAAGATATGGGTTGAGGACTGCTGCTGGGGTTGTGGTGTCAGTATCAACATATGTGTGGGGGAGACAGGTGGTCTAAGGAAGAGCAACAATGTAAACTGGAAGAAGGATTTCACTTCCGTTGCTTTCTCATTTATCCTGCCACCACAGAGCCTAATTTGGGGAGATTCAAAGTCTGGGAGAGAAGTGGTGGGTCTGTCCATGGAAGGATTTTAGACTGGCCTGGTTGGTTACATCAATTTGCTTACGTAGATTGGTTATACAGATATCCAATCCCAATCAGAATCATGAAAATTCAGTTTTGAGAAATGCTAACCTAGAAAACAAGGGACTTTAGAATAATGATTTCCTAAACCATAACATTCTACTCTGCATGTGGACATCATGCACATTTTCTTTTTTGAGCAGAAATATATAATTGTATTTTCCTTCTTTTTCACCACCCAGGGATTTTCTGACAGGCTCTCATTTGTGCTGATGAAACTATTCCATTCCTAAAAAGTGGGAAGTTCTCCTTGTCATATTTTATTGGTTCTGCTGGTCATTAAATTTGACAGACTATAAATTCCCCGTTTACCATTAAACAGACTATGAATGACAAGATAGTATTAAGAATTTCTGGTATATAGATTGTAGTTGGGCCATCAGTAACACCATCATTCTAGGAAATTATTGCTGTAATGGAAGGGGTGGGGGTGATAATCACCAAAAATAATTTTGTTTTCTTTATATGTGGTCTTAGTAAAAACAAAAACAAAACCCTAAAAATAAAAACTAGGACAGTTCACAGTTGTAAACCTTTTGATTAATAATAATGATAAGAGAGGGAGGGAAATAAATGATTGGGATTGAGACAGAATATGTGGCCTTTCTATTGAATAGTATTTTCTCAACAGTATGAGGCATGGGAAACAAGAGAGACCATCATCTAAATGTAATAGCACTAACCTAATCTCATGGCCAAATGCACAAATCACCCATTAATTGGTTTTTAAATGTGTATTTTGTAGTGTTTCTCTATTAATGAGTTGATTATATTTTTAGAAATTATGGAAAATATGTAGACGCTGATGTCACTGTACTTTGGCTTTGCTAAGGATGCCTATTATGAACAAAGTGTTTCCTCCTTTGGCTCTGGGCACCAGACTGCTGCTCCCTCCTTCCCCACCCACCTACTTACTCCCTCCACTGCACCCAAACACTCTAGATCATAAGGAAAATATGTTTCTAAAGATTTAAATCTGCTATTTCCATTGCTGACTAAATTAAGTTGCTCACTAAGTAGTTTCAAAGTCCTCTGTGTTTTCCCTACATGGCTCCTCTTAGGAATGCAATGAAAAAGTTATTTATATTATTGACTTCCTGTTTGTGTTCTCTGTTTGACATAAACTCCATGAGGACAAGAACCTTGCTTTTTTGTTTTGTTTTCCCTCATCTCAGCACCTATAAACCCTAGCCACATGAAGAAGGCCAAACATTTGTTAAATATGGATGTCTGTGTTATGTGTGTTGTATGTATGTGTATTTTAATGTTGAATGCCTATCTCCCAATTCACCTTTCACCCATTGTCACTGGATGCTTTTGATTGAAAGAATATATGGTAACCTATTATTACTTCACTAATTCATCTCAAGTTAAAAGATCTATGGGAGCAAAAGGACTTCTACTTTCCCTCCAATATACAAAAATACACAGATTTAACCTCACCCAAAACAATTCCACATTAAGCTTGTTAGGAAACAGTGATCTAACTCTTTCAGTCATCATCTTCCACATCTCAGTGATCCCAAGCAATCCCAAAATCTTTGTATGTTTTTTGTTTGTCTGTTTGCTTGTATTAAATTGCTCTTTTTTTTTTTTTTTGACTCAGCGACATCTCTTTCCTTAATGCCAATGCCCCAATTTTTCCAACATAGCCCCTAGGCCTTTATTCCCCTACAGATTCACAAGACCTCAAAGATGGAAACTTGACCAGGTATATCAGATAACACACACACACACACAATAATAGGGCCATTACTGGACAGTTAAGGCACAATGTGTGAGGACTATACTACCAATTCTAATTAGTATTTCCAACACTAATATTGTATTGTGTTGTCAGTGGCCCCATTGTTTGGCAAAGCAGTCCTATTTATCTTCCTCAGAAGTTTTGATTTCTGTTAAGCCATGTGTAGCTCCATTAAGCCAATATAACCAGTACACAGAGTACACCCTGAGATATTCTTCAGCTGAGTGCAAACTTGTGAATCAAAGGGCTGGACACTTGGTTTAAATTAAAAGGCACATTGAGACATTTCAGTGGAATTATACCATGGAAGAGGAAGACAAAAATCATAAATCTTCTTTTGGTAACCATTTCAAATTTCTAAGCATTCTACCCAGTGTCTACTAAAAAAAAAAAAAAAAAAAACTATGAAGAATATAATGAAGTTAATAATTCGATGGACATGTTTCTTTAATTTGTGGCATGGATTCTATTAGGAAAAAAGAACCTTAAAAATAATTTTGTCACTTCCCCTCAAAACCATAAAAATCATTATCCTCCAATAACTTAGGAAAGAATAATAAGGAAGAAAGATAAATGTAAAAAGCATTGAAAAAGGTAAAGGATAAAGGTTAGAGAAGTGAGATACAATGAGGAAAACTACTAAATAAGAAACATACTATACTGAAGGACTGACAGAAAACAGAGAGAAAGAGAAGGAATAATCCAAATTTTTTTAAAGATTTTATTTATTTATTCATGAAAGACACGCACACAGAGAGAGAAAGAAAGAGAGAGAGAGAGAAAGAGAGAGGCACAGGCAGAGGGAGAAGCAGGCTCCATGCAGGAGCTATACCACTGAGCCACCCGGGCTGCCTGAATAATCCAAATTTTATGAGAAAAAGAAATCTCTACAAAACTTTGGCATAAGATTAAAGTCACAGAGTATTTTAATTAAAAACTCTGTAACACAGACTAGGAGCATATTTCACCTTGAAGATCCAAGGACAAGTAGTAACTGATGTCTCTGCTTTGTGGGGTTTTCAAACCAGAAAGTGATGATTCCAAGATTTACCGTCTTTCAATTAACACAGCAGAGGGAAAAGATGAAATCTTACCTTTCTTCTCTGATGAGGTTTATGGATTCTCATTGTCCAAAATGGAAGCCTACCCTGTCTTCTTGGGACTGCCAGAGAATATACTGTGCAGACACACAAACACACACACACACACACACACACACACACAAACACACACACAATTCATAGTGATAAACTTATTTTCTAATTGATTCTAGTTGTAGAAAGATTTTTTAGTTCTTTAAGGGTGAGGAAAAGTCTCTTTTTCTACTATGCCCCAGAGCATTTGAGATATAGATGGTAATTAGCATGCATTTATTGGATAGAATTATGTAATCAAATTTAAATCAAGTGAATTCCTTTCTCTATGATTTCACATAATTCCTTCAGAATTTCAGAAATCTGAGGTCAGCCATTTTCCAGCAACTAACCTCTTAGTTGTCCTAGAAATGCATCTGTCTATATAACCCCCTTCAGAACACAAGAATCAAGAAAATACCTAGGGTTGGGATACCTGGGTGGCTCAGTGGTTGAGCGTCTGCCGTCAGCTCAGGGCATGATCCCAGGGTCCTGGGATGGAGTCCTACATTGGGCTCCCTACAGGGAGCCTGCTTCTCCCTCTGCCTGTGTCTCTGCCTCTCTCTGTGTGTGTCCTATGAATAAATAAATAAAATATTTTTTTAAAAAAAGACAATATCTAAGGTTAAATATCTAGATTGCATTTTGATAGTCAATCCATGCCAGTGGATTTGAGTTCTAAGCAAACACATAAACCACTGTGAGCAGATATTACTTCATATTTCACAGTATGTGAATAATGAGGCTGTTATTTTGTACTCATTTGCAGAGAGCCCAATGATGCACCTTTAATATACTTTATCTTGGTTAATGTTAAGAAACACCTTGAAAAGTCTATGTTTTTATTCTTTGTTTTCTGATAAACTGAAACTTGGTGTTTTCAACTTAGGCAGAGTCTGCCAGTAACATCTCCAGTAACTACGCTTTTCTTCATTCTTATTTAATAGAATACTGAATTTGTTGATTTTGGCTAAGTTTCCACCTACAAAGCATTTCTCAGTGTCCTATGCCTACATAGGTAGCCATGTAAGTGATATTTATAAGCAAAAAGATGTAAGTGATTTATTGGGAATTATTTGTAGAAAAGCACTATAAATAGGGAATGGACTTATCTGATACCACATGTATCCACTTTGCTTTTGGCACATTTCCACTCTTCCTCCCTGCAGATCTAGAGTCTGGGGCTCCAGCAGCCATCTTGAGCAGAGACAAGCCAAAAAAAATCAACCCTGACATCCCTGAGATATCAAGCTGCCTACATCTGAATTTCTTGCTTTGAGAGAATAACACAATAGCCATGCTGCTTAAACCACCGTTCTTAAAATTATTTGTTACATGTAGCTGAGCCCTGCCCTTAACTCTTACACCCAGTGACAAGCCCAAGGTCCCATAGCTATAAAGTAATATAATTTCTTCTTATTCCATAATCAATAAGAAGTGTAAGAAAAGAAATTTTAGGGATCCCTGGGTGGCGCAGCGGTTGGGCGCCTGCCTTTGGCCCAGGGCGCGATCCTGGAGACCCAGGATCGAATCCCACATCGGGCTCCCGGTGCATGGAGCCTGCTTCTCCCTCTGCCTGTGTCTCTCTGCCTCTCTCTCTCTCTCTCTGTGACTATCATAAATAAATTAAAATTAAAAAAAAAAATTTAAAAAAAAAGAAATTTTAAATCAGCTAGCCAAAATAATAGTTAAGGGCTTACCTGCAGGGCTAGAATTATCCCTTAGACTCAACTGTGTACTGGGATGCAAAAATAGGTGCTTACTGCCTCCTTCATTCTTGGTATTCATGCATTTGTCAAGTATTATTTAAAGGTTTATCATCAATAGATAATGTGTTGTCTAAAGACCAAGAACTGAAAATATGACTGCTACCAAGAAGCTTATATAGTCTAATTGGTTGGCTATGGCTAATGAATAAATAAATAAAGAATTATTGTTATTGTGATAAATGCTACAAAAGTAGTATGTTATTATGACAGCATGTAACAGGGGAGTCTATTCCTACTTGCAGGGTCAGAGAAGGCTTTGGAAGCGTTAAAAGGAAACCGAAGCACATTAAAATTTTTCAAGAATTTATTTGAGCAAACATTGATTCCACTTGGGCAGTATCGAACTGAAAGTTGTCAGAAACGCTCTGCCAACAGGAGCTAGGGGAAATATTTTTATAGAGAACATGTAGAAACAAAGCAAGGACACCCTTTGATTGATTACAGCTTAGAAGCCTATTTTGCTGTTTCTGATTGGTTGTTCTTAGGTTTGGATTTCTTAGCCTTGAAGCATTTGAAGGAATTTACTCTGGTTTAGGTTTCAGGTTTGCTTACTTAGGTGTCAAGGCATTAGTGGCACCTTAGTCTAATGGCCTCCTTGCTTAACGGCTTAACAGTGAGAATGTAACATATGTGCTGACCTCTGAAAGACAAGTGTGAATTAGCCAGGCCACTGAAAGGAGTGAGGATTCAGGCATAAGAAACAGTAATGTGTAAAGGTTCTGAGTTTAATAAGGGTGGGAGAAGCAGTTCACAATTAAACCAGAGACGTAGGCTTAATAGGTAGGTCCTTTTAACGCTGTTCTGAGAGTTTGGATTTTATCACAAAAGCATTGGAAGCCATGAAAGACTTGCAAATGAGAGAGGCACATAACGAAATGGATGAGGATTAAGAAGAAAAACACTAGAGCTGAAAAATTTTTTAAATGTTTTGGAGTAAGACAACAGGAAGCAGGACTATTAAGATATTATCATTGCAGCAGTTCAGGGAAAAGATACTGGTGAGTTAAATTCAGTGGTTCTAGACAAGTTGGAAAGAAGTAGGGAGATCTGATAAGTATTTGCGAGGTAATTGCCTCTGGATGTAATGGCTGGTGGGATAACGGAGAAACAAGGATGAAGATCAGTGACTTCCTTGCTTCTTGCCTGAACTACCGAGGAGATACTGTCATAAAACACCAAGATGGAGAATGCAGGAGAAGAAAATGTTTTTAAGGGTAAAGTGTCGCTCATTTGTTAAGTTTGAGATATGTATACCACATTCAAATGAAGACACTCAGTAGGCAGTTGAGTACAAAGGACAGAGCTCAAAAGAAGCTCTGGGATGGTATCCTAATTGTGGCTGTGGCCCACATATAAGGGATAACTTTGTATATTGTTATTGCCATACTCCTACCCTTTTGTTTCTAGATTAGAAGCTCTTTTTACTGCCAGTAAGTAGTTTTATACTAAGAATTTGGTAGATCATTGTATCTTTATCCATCCTACTTGCACGGCTTAATTTCCTCTCTTGACAATTCCAAGTGAATTAGTCAACAAGCTAAGTCTCAGAAACACCTTCGTCACTGAGCATTGCATCTGTCTCCTATAAACTATTAAAATAATAGCTAGAGGAATAACACCAATGATTCACCAAGCACATAAATGTCTCAGACATCGGGGCTTTCTTTGTATATATGATTTCTAATCATCTCAACAACTCTATAAAGAAGTATTTCAGCGCTATTTTATAAATGAAGGAACTGAGATTCAGATGCCACACTGATCCCACTATTCCTATGGTGACTGGGAGGCTTGCCTTCAATCCTGAGTCTTTCAGACTCCCACATTATTTCTCAGTGTTCTCATTGAGAGCCTGATAAAAAATGTTTCATGGTAGTGATGGAAACAAGTACCAGCTCTTCCTAAATTAGTCCTAAATACTACATGCAAATATTCCAGGAGTGTTTGAGAGAGTGTTGAGCTCCTTTCCTGAGGAAAGCTATATTTAGAGATAAGATATGGGTGATGTTCAGAATATAGCTGCAAGAGCAGACTTTATATCTACTCCTTTTGTTTACTTTTATAAGGGAGATGAACAATAGAGGCTTATATTTCATCACTTTATAAATTAATGCATCAAAATAGGCTTGCTTTCAGTAAAGATCTCGGAAGGATGTCAATTTAGAGAAGTTGTGATGAATGCTAATTTAATTTCTATAGAAAACAGCAAAATGCTTTGTCCATAGTAGGGCAGCCAGGTCCCCAATCAGTACTCACTGCTTCCAAGAATTTGGCACGTTAATGAGACAAGTGGGTGATGTAGGAGAACCATCCTCTAGATTTCATTCTGACCTTACTTTGTCTTTATCCCAATCATTTCACCTTTTGTTTTGACAAAAACTCACTCTTCAGATTTTGCTCATTTTTCACAAGCAATGAGGTTCAAGATGGATGTAGTCTTTTCTTAGTAGATTCTTTCTTCAAGCACAGAGTACAAATTAATGATGTAAATTACGTATTTTAAGAAGCATTCCAAATAGAGTAAAAATGGAAATACCTTTATCTGCCTTAAACATGCCCATTTTTATTTTCAAGTATGTTTCTTGAAAATTATTTTATCTGGTAAAAATAGGTTTTCAAAATGATATCTTAAATATTTGTCTTATAAATACTTATTTTAAAATAAAATTTCTTTGAAAACAAAACATAGTTTTCCCAGTATAAAAATAATAAATTCAAAAATCATATAGATACACAAAATTTAAATTTGCTATATTTTCAGCTCTTTTCCTCTTGTGATATGATAAAATAAACACAGTTTGTGTTTTGATAGCCTAGTTTGATAGCCAGTTTGAGTGATTTTTTTGCTTGTGAAAAGTACCGAATCATATTATGAATTAGCTTTGGAGATTTTTATCAGTTCAACTAGCTTCATAACAAAATCATAATATATGAAATTGAAATTAAACAACTTGATCAGTGCCAACTGCACTGAAGCAATGATTCTAGAAGATTCCTTGAAAGTGTTGCAAACCTTACACCCATTGTCTTCACTTCTTAATGCCTCCAGAATCATGGATTTTCCTTCCCTCCCACCACAATTGGGTGTGTCTTATTGACAGACTCTTCCCTAGAATTATTCAGAGAAGGTGATTCCGGGAGATGCAGTTCTATGAGGGTGTGGTATATGATGCCAAACAGCAGACCATCTAGCATATTATCTTATCAAGAAGTTGAAAAGGCTAAAGACCACTAAACTTTCCTGATTTGATGATACTCATTAACCATCATGCTTACTTCTTCTGCCTACTGGTACTCTAGGTGCTTTAAAGTTCAAAAAGAAAGGAAATTTATCTTTAGATTTTTCTAAAAGCATTCATTACTATGAAGACCAAATACAGTCTAGTCCTAGACCTCTTTTTCTGCTACCTTCATTTACTCCCCAAGTGTTACATTGCAGATTTGTGGCCTAAATTATCATCTATACACTGGTAGCTCCCCAATCTATATTTCCAGCCTGAACTTCTCCCCTTCTACCATTACAATATTCTTGGAATCCAGTTGACCCTCACATCCATGCCTATTACCTTAAGCCAAGCTAAATATCACAAATTGCCTGCTTCTTAATTAGATTTCTAGTTTTGGCCTTTAGTGCCTTAGTCTCAACAAAGCAGAGTATACAGGTGCTTCTTTTAGAATGATGTATTAGGTCACTTCTCTTCCCAAATACCTTTAGTGGCTTTCTCTCTCTTTCAAAGTAAAAACCTGATTCATTGCAATGTCCTACAAATAAGGCCCTTGGATATCTGGCCATCATTATCTCCCTTTATTTATTTTGAGAGAGATTGAGAGAGGGCTGGGGAAGGGACAAAGGGTAAGAATCTCAAGCAGACTTTATGCTGAACACAGAGCTTGATCTCAAAACCCTACGATCATGACCTGAGCTCAAATCAAGAGCCAGAGGCTTAATTGACTGAGCCACCCAGGTGTGACCTCCCTGACTTCTTTTTCTATTACTCTTGCCTGACACTCACTTCACTCCAGCCCTACCAGCTTGTTGTTTCTCTACTATACCAAGCATCTTCCTACATCAGGGATTTGGAACTTGCTTTTCCTTCTACTTTAACTTCTTAACTCAAGATTTTGATCAAATGCCACCTTTATAATGAGGCCTTCCTTAACACCTGTACATAAAATAATATCTTAAAAAAAATAATCTCACCCAACTGTTCCATCCCCTCCTTTTAAATGCTTAAATTATTCCTTGGCAAATGTGTGTATATACATATAAATACATTATATACTCATGTGTTTTTGTCTCTTGTCTCCACTAGATTTTAGGCTCCATGAAGTTGAGAACTTTGTTTTATTCATGGCTATATCCACAGAGCAAAGAATAGAGCTCAGCTTTTCATAAACACTGAATAAGTTATCGGTGAATGAGTAAATGAATAAAATCTGAGTAGTGCAGATTAATGACAGACAAGTGTGACCATTAAGCAAATGTTGGAGTTTAACAGTAATTAAGTATATTAGTTTATCCAAGGAAGATGTCTACTGCATAGGCTCATTTATCTAAACTGAATATTAACAATTCTTATTCCATTTGGTATATAATCAGTAGTTTCTATTTTATTTGGCTGTATGTTATGAAGCTATGGACTAGATTTTCTTCATAAAAGAGCACAGTAACTCCAGGCTCTATCCAAAAGTGAGAACATTATACTATTTCTTTGACTTTCAAAATAAACATTATCAAAACAAAAAATAATACTTCTTTTGTGACATCTGGAGAACTTGCTCTGAATTAATATTTAACTGGCTCTTCAGCCACGTATACATATTTTCCACTGACAATTTCTGAGTTTCTTCCTTTTTCCTCCTCAACTTCATGCATTGTCTTCCCTCTGTCTGAATGCTCTTGCAGCATTAATTTACTTATATTTTCTCTGAATCTGAGACTCATGTCAAGTGCCAATTCCCTAAACCAACCTTTCCCTGGTTCTCACATGGGTAGATCAAGTTGTTCTTGAAGGAAATAACTATACATATCATACAAGTACCATTAGTGCCTTTCACACAGCCTTACCTAGAGTAGATACTTATTAAATATTTAGGTACTAAATTAAATATTTTCTAAATACATATAAGGAAAACAAATGAGTATTCAAAGATGAATAGGCATTCCTGAATTCCAACATTTAGCATTGAAATTTTAGCATTGAAATTAGACTGTTTTATATTCCAGAGATAAAGTTCTTCACTAAGAGAAAAAAAAATTATTTTTTGTAATGTCACATACCTTGAACTGAGGATCAGAAAATATTTAATTTTGTAACAATGAAGGCATGGTTTAGAGAAAGTAAACTAGCAAATTCCTCACTCAGGTAATATGCTTTATTTTTAGACAATAAATATGTTATAATATATTTTAATGTGTACAGATTTCCCCTCTGTGAAAATCGATGGACTTAGTAAAGTTTAGGCACTAATTTATGTATATACACACAGCTTTTTTTTTCAATGTGAGATTTTGATTCCTACAGCTAGAAAAAATTATGAAATAACCCTCATTCCTAACTCTATCCACCCATGAAGCCCTGCTCAATCCACAGTCTCATTGGCAGGCGAACTTCTCTGTCAAGTGAGCCACTTGAAATGGGACCATTGAGGGGGGAGGGGCAAGATGGCGGAGGAGTAGGGTCTCCAGGTCACCTGTCCTCAGCAAATTACCTAGAAAACCATCCAATCATCCTGAAAACCTACGAATTCGGCCTGAGATTTAAAGAGAGACCAGCTGGAACGCTACAGTGAGAAGAGTTCGCGCTTCTATCAAGGTAGGAAGACGGGGAAAAAGAAATAAAGACACAAAAGGCCTCCGAGGGGGAGGGGCCCCGAGGAGCCGGGCTGAGGCCGGGGCGAGTGTCCCCAGGACAGGAGAGCCCCGTCCCGGAGGAGCAGGAGCTGCACCAACCTTCCCAGGGGGAAAGGGGCTCCCCGGGAATTGGAGCAGGATCCCCAGAAAGGCGGGGACGCCCTCGGGCTCCCTGGGACAGTAACAGAGGAACTGCGCCCCGGAGAGTGCGCCGAGCTCCCTAAGGGCTGCAGCGCTCGGCGGGGCCCGGAGCAGCTCGGAGGGGCTCGGGCGGCGGCTCCGCGGAGGGGGCTGCGGGGCTCCGGGAACAGCTCAGCGGCGGCGGCTCGGGCGGAGGAAGAAGCTCCGCGGAGGGGGCTGCGCGGCTCCGGGAACAGCTCGGAGGGGCTCGGGCGGCGGCTCCGCGGAGGGGGCTGCACCGCCGGGAGCGCGAATCCAACAGCGCAGGCCCCGGAGCACAGGGCGCCGGGACACAGCCCAGGATCCGGCCTCCCCCGGGACAGGCAGAGGCCGGGAGGGCCCAGGACAGCAAGGACGCTCCTGCCTGGAACTGAGCAGATCAGCGGCCCCGCCCCGGAGCCCCCAGGCCCTGCAGAAGGAGAGCCCCGGAGCCACTGCGGGGGCTGGATCCAGGGTCCCAGAGCTGCCCCCGCCACTGTGGCTTCCTCCCGGGGCCTCACGGGGTGAACAACCCCCACCGAGCCCTGCACCAGGCAGGGGCAGAGCAGCTCCCCCAAGTGCCAACACCTGAGAATCAGCACAGCAGGCCCCTCCCCCAGAAGACCAGCGAGACGGACCAGTTCCAAGGGAAGTCAAGGGACTTAAACTACACAGAATCGGAAGATACTCCCCCGTGGTTTTTTTTGTTTTTTGTTTTTTTGTTTTTGTTTTTTTTGTTTGTTTGTTTTTTTGTTTTGTTTTGTTTTGTGCTTTTTTTTCTCTCTTTCTTCTTGATTTCTGATTGCTTCCCCCACCCCCCCTTTTTTCTTTTTTCTCCTTTCTTTCTTTTTCTTTCTTTTTCTTCTCTTTTTCCCCTATTTTTTTCTTCTTTCTCTTTTTTCTTTTTCTCTTTTCTTTCCTTCTCTCTCTTTTTCTCCTTTTCCCAATACAACTTGTTTTTGGCCACTCTGCACTGAGCAAAATGACTAGAAGGAAAACCCCTCAAAAAAAAGAATCAGAAACAGCCCACTCTCCCACAGAGTTACAAAATATGGATTACAATTCAATGTCAGAAAGCCAATTCAGAAGCACTATTTTAGAGCTACTGGTGGCTCTAGAAAAAACCATAAAGGACTCAAGAGACTTCATGACTGCAGAATTTAGATCTAATCAGGCAGAAATTAAAAATCAATTAAATGAGATGCAATCCAAGCTAGAAGTCCTAACGACGAGGCTTGACGAGGTGGAAGAACGAGTGAGTGACATAGAAGACAAGTTGATGGCAAAGAGGGAAACTGAGGAAAAAAGAGACAGGCAATTAAAAGACCATGAGGATAGATTAAGGGAAATAAATGATAGCCTGAGGAAGAAAAACCTACGTTTAATTGGGGTTCCCGAGGGCGCGGAAAGGGACAGAGGGCCAGAATATGTATTTGAACAAATCCTAGCTGAAAACTTTCCGAATCTGGGAAGGGAAACAGGCATTCAGATCCAGGAAATAGAGAGATCCCCCCCTAAAATCAACAAAAACCGTTCAACACCTCGACATTTAATAGTGAAGCTTGCAAATTCCAAAGATAAGGAGAAGATCCTTAAAGCAGCAAGAGAAAAAAAGTCCCTGACTTTTATGGGGAGGAATATTAGGGTAACAGCAGACCTCTCCACAGAGACCTGGCAGGCCAGAAAGGGCTGGCAGGATATATTCAGGGTCCTAAATGAAAAGAACATGCAACCGAGAATACTTTACCCCGCAAGGCTTTCATTCAAAATGGAAGGAGAGATAAAGAGCTTCCAAGACAGGCAGGAACTGAAAGAATATGTAACCTCCAAACCAGCTCTGCAAGAAATTTTAAGGGGGACTCTTAAAATTCCCCTTTAAGAAGAAGTTCAGTGGAACAATCCACAAAAACAAGGACTGAATAGATATGATGACACTAAACTCATATCTATCAATAGTAACTCTGAATGTGAACGGGCTTAATGACCCCATCAAAAGGCGCAGGGTTTCAGACTGGATAAAAAAGCAGGACCCATCTATTTGCTGTCTACAAGAGACTCATTTTAGACAGAAGGACACCTACAACCTGAAAATAAAAGGTTGGAGAACCATTTACCATTCAAATGGTCCTCAAAAGAAAGCAGGGGTTGCCATCCTTATATCAGATAAATTAAAATTTACCCCGAAGACTATAGTGAGAGATGAAGAGGGACACTATCTCATACTCAAAGGATCTATCCAACAAGAGGACTTAACACTCCTCAATATATATGCCCCGAATGTGGGAGCTGCCAAATATTTAAACCAATTAATAACCAAACTCAAGAAATACCTTGATAATAATACACTTATACTTGGTGACTTCAATCTAGCTCTTTCTACCCTGGATAGGTCTTCTAAGCACAATATCTCCAAAGAAACGAGAGCTTTAAATGATACACTGGACCAGATGGATTTCACAGATATCTACAGAACTTTACATCCAAACTCAACTGAATACACATTCTTCTCAAGTGCACATGGAACTTTCTCCAGAATAGACCACATACTGGGTCACAAATCGGGTCTGAACCGATACCAAAAGATCGGGATAGTCCCCTGTATATTCTCAGACCATAATGCCTTGAAATTAGAACTTAATCACAACAAGAAATATGGAAGGACCACAAACACGTGGAGGTTAAGGACCATCCTGCTAAAAGATGAAAAGGTCAACCAGGAAATTAAGGAAGAATTAAAAAGATTCATGGAAACTAATGAAAATGAAGATACAACCGTTCAAAATCTTTGGGATGCAGCAAAAGCAGTCCTGAGGGGGAAATACATCGCAATACAAGCATACATTCAAAAACTGGAAAGATCTCAAATTCAAAAGCTCACCTTACACATAAAGGAACTAGAGAAAAAGCAACAAATAGACCCCACCCCCAGCAGAAGAAGAGAGTTAATTAAAATTCGAGCAGAACTCAATGATATCGAGACCAAAAGAACTGTGGAACAGATCAACAGAACCAGGAGTTGGTTCTTTGAAAGAATTAATAAGATAGATAAACCATTAGCCAACCTTATTAAAAAGAAGAGAGAGAAGACTCAAATT
The DNA here is from genome assembly GCF_018345385.1 of Vulpes lagopus. Taxonomy (NCBI): domain Eukaryota; kingdom Metazoa; phylum Chordata; class Mammalia; order Carnivora; family Canidae; genus Vulpes; species Vulpes lagopus. The sequence goes on from NC_054846.1 coordinate 33,103,165, forward strand.
AATAAAATCATGAATGAGAAAGGGGACATCACTACCAACACCAAGGAAATACAAACGATTTTAAAAACATATTATGAACAGCTGTATGCCAATAAATTAGGCAATCTAGAAGAAATGGACGCATTCCTGGAAAGCCACAAACTACCAAAACTGGAGCAGGAAGAAATAGAAAACCTGAACAGGCCAATAACCAGGGAGGAAATTGAAGCAGTCATCAAAAACCTCCCAAGACACAAGAGTCCAGGGCCAGATGGCTTCCCAGGGGAATTCTATCAAACGTTTAAAGAAGAAATAATACCTATTCTACTAAAGCTGTTTGGAAAGATAGAAAGAGATGGAGTACTTCCAAATTCGTTCTATGAGGCCAGCATCACCTTAATTCCGAAACCAGACAAAGACCCCACCAAAAAGGAGAATTACAGACCAATATCCCTGATGAACATGGATGCAAAAATTCTCAACAAGATACTAGCCAATAGGATCCAACAACACATTAAGAAAATTATTCACCATGACCAAGTAGGGTTTATCCCTGGGACACAAGGCTGGTTCAACACTCGTAAAACCATCAATGTGATTCATCATATCAGCAAGAGAAAAACCAAGAACCATATGATACTCTCATTAGATGCAGAGAAAGCATTTGACAAAATACAGCATCCATTCCTGATCAAAACCCTTCAGAGTGTTGGGATAGAGGGAACTTTCCTCGACATCTTAAAAGCCATTTACGAAAAGCCCACAGCAAATATCATTCTCAATGGGGAAGCACTGGGAGCCTTTCCCCTAAGATCAGGAACAAGACAGGGATGTCCACTCTCACCACTGCTGTTCAACATAGTTCTGGAAGTCCTCGCCTCAGCAATCAGACAACAAAAAGACATTAAAGGCATTCAAATTGGCAAAGAAGAAGTCAAACTCTCCCTCTTCGCCGATGACATGATACTCTACATAGAAAACCCAAAAGCCTCCACCCCCAGATTGCTAGAACTCATACAGCAATTTGGTAGCGTGGCAGGATACAAAATCAATGCCCAGAAATCAATGGCATTTCTATACACTAACAATGAGACTGAAGAAAGAGAAATTAAGGAGTCAATCCCATTTACAATTGCACCCAAAAGCATAAGATACCTAGGAATAAACCTAACCAAAGAGGTAAAAGATCTATACCCTAAAAACTATAGAACACTTCTGAAAGAAATTGAGGAAGACACAAAGAGATGGAAAAATATTCCATGCTCATGGATTGGCAGAATTAATATTGTAAAAATGTCAATGTTACCCAGGGCAATTTATACGTTTAATGCAATCCCTATCAAAATACCATGGACTTTCTTCAGAGAGTTAGAACAAATTATTTTAAGATTTGTGTGGAATCAGAAAAGACCCCGAATAGCCAGGGGAATTTTAAAAAAGAAAACCTTAGCTGGGGGCATCACAATGCCAGATTTCAGGTTGTATTACAAAGCTGTGGTCATCAAGACAGTGTGGTACTGGCACAAAAACAGACACATAGATCAATGGAACAGAATAGAGAACCCAGAAGTGGACCCTGAAATGTACGGCCATCTAATATTCGATAAAGGAGGAAAGACTATCCATTGGAAGAAAGACAGTCTCTTCAATAAATGGTGCTGGGAAAATTGGACATCCACATGCAGAAGAATGAAACTGGACCACTCTCTTTCACCATACACAAAGATAAACTCAAAATGGATGAGAGATCTAAATGTGAGACAAGATTCCATCAAAATCCTAGAGGAGAACACAGGCAACACCCTTTTTGAACTTGGCCACAGTAACTTCTTGCAAGATACATCCACGAAGGCAAAAGAAACAAAAGCAAAAATGAACTATTGGGACTTCATCAAGATAAGAAGCTTTTGCACAGCAAAGGATACAGTCAACAAAACTAAAAGACAACCTACAGAATGGGAGAAGATATTTGCAAATGACATATCAGATAAAGGGCTAGTTTCCAAAATCTATAAAGAACTTATTAAACTCAACACCAAAGAAACAAACAATCCAATCATGAAATGGGCAAAAGACATGAAGAGAAATCTCACAGAGGAAGACATGGACATGGCCAACAAGCACATGAGAAAATGCTCTGCATCACTTGCCATCAGGGAAATACAAATCAAAACCACAATGAGATACCACCTCACACCAGTGAGAATGGGGAAAATTAACAAGGCAGGAAACAACAAATGTTGGAGAGGATGCGGAGAAAAGGGAACCCTCTTACACTGTTGGTGGGAATGTGAACTGGTGCAGCCACTCTGGAAAACTGTGTGGAGGTTCCTCAAAGAGTTAAAAATAGACCTGCCCTACGACCCAGCAATTGCACTGTTGGGGATTTACCCCAAAGATTCAGATGCAATGAAACGTCGGGACACCTGCACCCCGATGTTTCTATCAGCAATGGCCACAATAGCCAAACTGTGGAAGGAGCCTCGGTGTCCATCGAAAGATGAATGGATAAAGAAGATGTGGTTTATGTATACAATGGAATATTACTCAGCAATTAGAAACGACAAATACCCACCATTTGCTTCAACGTGGATGGAACTGGAGGGTATTATGCTGAGTGAAATAAGTCAATCGGAGAAGGACAAACAGTGTATGTTCTCATTCATTTGGGGAATATGAATAATAGTGAAAGGGAATATAAAGGAAGGGAAAAGAAATGTTGGGAAATATCAGGAAGGGAGACAGAACATAAAGACTCCTAACTCGGGGAAACGAACTAGGGGTGGTGGAAGGGGAGGAGGGCGGGTGTTGGAGGGGAATGGGTGACGGGCACTGAGGTGGACACTTGACGGGATGAGCACTGGGTGTTTTTCTGTATGTTGGTAAATTAAACACCAATAAAAGTTAATTTAAAAAAAAAAAAAAAAAAAAGAAATGGGACCATTACTTTTATTTTATTTATTTATTTATTTATTTATTTATTTATTTATTTATTTATCTATCTATTTATTTATTTATTTATTGGGGGGACCATTACTTTTAGAATCCATTTGAGTCAAGTCAATCTAAAGAAAATGCAAGGAAGAAAGAAAAAAGTTGCCATGTCATATGAATATGCAGAAAAGCATAACTTAAAAAGGATTAGTTTAGGGAACAAAGTCTCTAAATAATGGATTTATTTTTTTGCTGGACCCCAACCTTACTAATTTTGGAAATTAAAATAGACTGCTAAAATGGCTGCATCTCTAATACCTATGTGAAATCCAAGGAGCCAAAAAACTAAATATGAGTTTGGTGGCTTTTAAAGATATGTCCAAAAATTCTTTGATACTCCTTCCCTTGAGAATTGGAGCTTAGTTCCCCCCACACCTCTTAGTGTGGGATAAGCTTAAATTATACACTTCCAGCAAAAAGAATTGTAGAAGGATGAGGATAACTTCCAAGATCAGGTTATAAAAAGATTTCAGCTTCTATCTTGTGCATATTTAATCTCTGTCTCCACATCTTTTTCTGTCATTACCTCTCTCTGTATGTGTATCTCTCCATGTCCCTCTGCCCTGTCTCTCTCTTTGTCTGTCTCTCATCACCCACTCTCAGGGAAACCAGCTGCAGCAGATGAGGTGGTTCTGGGAAGGTGGAAGCTAGCTAGCTCTCATGTCCTAAGGACACTCAAGCAGCACAATGGAGAGGTTTATACAGCAGAGGACTGAGGCCTTCAGCCATTAGCCATGTCAGTGGGCCACCTTGAAAGAGACTTCAACCACCAAGTCAAGACTTCAGATGTCTTCATCCCCAGCTGATAATCTTGCTACAACTTCAACTATAACAGTATATTAGTTTTCTCTTGCTACATACCATACACTTAGTGGCTTAAAATGATATATGTTCATTATCTCACAGTTTCTATGGATGCAGCCCAACTAGATCCAAGCCATGGATCTTCTAAGATCTAACTATTCTTCTTAAGATCAGTTAATAATAGTTATACCTCTGTGCTAGGAAGAAAAAACAGGCATAGTTTAGGAGTGTCTTCTGCTAAGGGTTTCATAAAGAGGAATTGAGGCTAAGCTGAATTTCTTTCTAGAGCTCAGGATACTCTTGAGCTCTGCTGACTGGCAGAAATAATTTCCTTGCAGCTGTAGAATTCTTGGTGACTTGCTTTTTCAAAGCCAGAAGGAAAAAAAAAAAGCCTCTCTACCTTTTAAATGTTCACCTGAATATTTAGGCCCATCGAAGATGATATCCATCTGAGGAATGTAAAGTCAACAAATTAGAAACTCTAATTACATCTGTAAATTCCCTTCATTTTTTTTTTTTGGCATATTCTGTTGATTCAAAGGGGACTGTATACAGGTATGAATACCAGGGGCAGGAATCACAGGGGCCCTCTTAGAATTCTACCTACCACAGATCCCAAATCAGAACCATTCACCTAAGCTGCTCCTAATTTCCTGACTCATGTGAGATGACATGTTTGTTGAATTAAGTTGTTAAGTTGTTAACTCAAGGAAAAGAGCATTTTTACTGATATTTTGTTACACAGTCATTGATAACTCATAAAGTGAGATTATACTAAGAGAAGAGGTTTTTAAATCATCCCTATTCTCGCCTTGGTTTGGAAAGCCCAGTTCAGATGAAAGGCGATGTTGAAAGAGTACTATTAATACTATTAATAGAGTACTATTGTACTCTATTGTTGAAAGAGTACTATTAATAATGTTGTAATCTTTGGATTTTGCATGAAGACCTTTAGAAAAAAATAGCACAAAGTACTAGAAATTGCAGAATGTAATCCTAATACTCAAAAATTAAGAAATTGACATAGAATTGGCACTAATTCTTACATCAGAGCTGTTCTTTTAAGAAGCTTTGGTATAATACATTCTGATGTCAGACTAGAATAGAAATTTAGGACAGAATCATCTTATAGCCAAATAAAATCAACAAATATTTCTTCCTAACATATCGGTAATTAAAATTTTTCATATTGGAAGCTACGAAATATTTTTTGTTGAAAATCAATGCCCATTACATGAAATTCTGCTTTTGTAACAAATATGGTTAAAAACAGATTCCAGGGCATCTTGGTGGCTCAATCAGTTGAGTTTCCTACACTTGGTTTTGGCTCAGGTCATGATCTCAAGGATCATGGGGCTGAGCCCCACATCAGGCTCCATGCTCAGCAGGGAGTCTGCTTGAGGATTTCTCTCCCTCTGCCTCTCCCCCTACTCACAGACACACTCTGTCTCTAAAATGAATGAATAGAGGCTTCAGGGGCAAGATGTCAGAAGAGTAGGATCCCCAAATCACCCGTCCCCACCAAATTACCTAGATAACCTTCAAATCATCCTGAAAATCTACGAATTCGGCCTGAGGTTTAAAGAGAGACCAGCTGAAACGCTACAGTGAGAAGAGTTCGCGCTTCTATCAAGGTAGGAAGACTGGGGAAAAAGAAATAAAGAAACAAAGGGCCTCCAGGGGGAGGGGCCCCACGAGGAGCCGGGCTGAGGCCGGGGGGAGTGTCCCCAGGACAGGAGAGCCCCGTCCCAGAGAAGCAGGAGCTGCCCCAACCTTCCCGGGTGGAAAGGCCTCGCAGGGAGTTGCAGCAGGACCCAGGAGGGCGGGGATGCCCTCGGGCTCCCTGGGACACTAACAGACACCTGCGGCACAGGGAGAGTGCGCCGAGCTTCCTAAGGGCTGCAGCGCACACGGCGGGACCCGGAGCAGCTCGGAGGGGCTCGGGCGTCGGCTCCGCAGAGGGGGCTGCGGGCGGGAGCACGAATCCAACAGCGCAGGCCCCGGAGCACAGGGCACCCAGGATCTGGCCTCCCCCTGGACAGGCGGAGGCCGGGAGGGCCCAGGACAGCAAGGACGCTCCTGCCCCGAGCTGAGCAGATCAGCGGCCCCACCCCGGAGCCTCCAGGCCCTGCAGACGGAGAGCCCTGGAGCTACTGCGGGGGCTGACTCCAGGGCTGTAGAGCTGCCGCCACCACTGCGGTTGTTCCTCCTGGGGCCTCACGTGGTGAACAACCCCCACTGAGCCCTGCACCAGGCAGGGGGCAGAGCAGCTCCCCCAAGTGCTAACACCTGAAAATCAGCACAGCAGGCCCCTCCCCCAGAAGACCAGCTAGACGGACCAGTTCCAGGGGAACTCAAGGGACTTAAAGTGTACAGAATCAGAAGATACTACCCGGTGGTTTTTGTTTTCTTTTTGATTTCTGTTTGCTTCCCCCACCCTTTTTTTCCCTTGATTTCTTTTTCTTTCTCTTTTTCTTCTCTTTTTTTTTTCTTTTTTTCTTCCTTTCTTCTTTTTTCTTTTTCTCTTTTCTTTCCTTCTTTCTCTCCTCTCTTTTTTTCCTTTTCCCAATACAACTTGTTTTTGGCCACTCTGCACTGAGCAAAATGACTAGAAGGAAAACCTCACCTCAAAAGAAAGAATCAGAAACAGTCCTCTCTCCCACAGAGTTACAAAATCTGGATTACAATTCAATGTCAGAAAGCCAATTCAGAAGCACTATTATACAGCTACTGGTGGCTCTAGAAAAAACCATAAAGGACTCAAGAGACTTCATGACTGCAGAATTTAGATCCAATCAGGCAGAAATTAAAAAGCAATTGAATGAGATGCAATCCAAGCTAGAAGTCCTAACGACGAGGCTTAACGAGGTAGAAGAACGAGTGAGTGACATAGAAGACAGGTTGATGGCAAAGAGGGAAACTGAGGAAAAAAGAGACAAACAATTAAGAGACCATGAAGATAGATTAAGGGAAATAAACGACAGCCTGAGGAAGAAAAACCTACGTTTAATTGGGGTTCCCGAGGGCGCTGAAAGGGACAGAGGGCCAGAATATGTATTTGAACAAATCCTAGCTGAAAACTTTCCTAATCTGGGAAGGGAAACAGGCATTCAGATCCAGGAAATAGAGTGATCCCCCCCCCCCTAAAATCAATAAAAACTGTTCAACACCTCGACATTTAATAGTGAAGCTTGCAAACTCCAAAGATAAGGAGAAGATCCTTAAAGCAGCAAGAGACAAGAAATCCCTGACTTTTATGGGGAGGAGTATTAGGGTAACAGCAGACCTCTCCACAGAGACCTGGCAGGCCAGAAAGGGCTGGCAGGATATATTCAGGGTCCTAAATGAGAAGAACAGGCAACCAAGAATACTTTATCCAGCAAGGCTCTCATTCAAAATGGAAGGAGAGATAAAGAGCTTCCAAGACAGGCAGGAACTGAAAGAATATGTGACCACCAAATCAGCTCTGCAAGAAATTTTAAGGGGGACTCTTAAAATTCCCCTTTAAGAAGAAGTTCAGTGGAACAGTCCGCAAAAACAAGGAAGGGAGAAGAAATGTGTGGGAAATATCAGAAAGGGAGACAGAACATAAAGACTCCTAACTCTGGGAAACTGAACTAGGGGTGGTGGAAGGGAGGAGGGCGGGGGGTGGGGGTGAATGGGTGACGGGCACTGAGGGGGGCACTTGACGGGATGAGCACTGGGTGTTATTCTGTATGTTGGTAAATTGAACACCAATAAAAAATAAATTTATTTAAAAAATTAGAAAAAATAAAATGAATGAATAAATCTTAAAAAAAAAAAAGGAAAAGAAACCACAATAGTTTCCATACAGATATGTTATGTAACTTTTCCTTATTACTTAGTAGTAATAGCAATGAAAAGTAGTGGCACTAATATGTGTTTAAGAAAAGGTTACTTCATCATATATAACACACAAAGCTAATGAAAATAACTCTAACTTTTAATTCTCAGAGGATTTCTGTATTAACCTCTGTTGTCTAGTATATAACTGAGCTTCTTAAGATCAGTTAATTTAAAAAGTTTTTATTTTATGTGAGTGAATTATGGATTACTCAAAAATAATGAATTATCTGTTGATCATCTTCTTTCAAATACTCATTAGTTATCTATACTGCTACTTACATAACTTGTTCAGTATAATAGAACATTTATTTTAATAATCAATTCAAAAGATAGCATTAAAAAATAGTTATTAAAAAATAGCCAAAATAAACTGTTATTACCTCTGTGTTGGGGGGGGGGGGAACAAAAAGCTAAAGAAGACAACTCTCTTGTGGTGAGATTATTTGTATCAGTCAAAAAGATGACAGAAACTATTTGGTGTTTCAATAGTGGGGATACACAAGAAATTAAAGAAATATAGCAATCGGAATGTGGATAGTAAGTTCATTATGATTTGTCTTTATTGTTTTGGTGAATTCCCAGTATAGAAGTGATATCTTCATTCACATACAGGTATGAATGAAATTTTAAAGCCAAACATTACATGATTTTTGACTCTTTGCCTTACTGCTTATTATATGTAACCATTTTTGCAACATTGGGAAAATGAAGAGTTGGTCCTATATCCAACTCTGCATCTTATCTTCATGGCCAGCAGCAGTACTGCAAAGCAGCAACTATGAAAACAAGAGAGAAGGAGGAAATAGAAAGCAATCAAAATTATTTTCTTAAGAAGAAAGAGGCCTCTGGTATCCAATTAGTCATAAGGCAATTTATGAATGTGAGGATTCCAGAAAGCAATTTTATAATATTGCCTTTTAAAAGAATAAAACTCTAGAAACAGAGGAATTAGGGCAATGTTGCATGGTGAAATGAACTTTAGAAAAGCACTTCTATATCCATTATTTCATTTCACCTTCCCAAGTTCCCTGTGAATGAATAAGGCAGGAGATATCTCTGACTTTTGCAGACGATAAAATTGAATCTCAATAACATTGTTATTGGTCTAAGGTTGTGTAGTTATTAAATGATAGACCTAGGAATAAGACTCAAGTCTTATGACTTGTTTTCTGAAGTTTTTTTCTACTAGGAAATGTCACTTTGACTCATCCTCAGAAGGTAACTTTAAAATTGGATCTTTGTGAACTAAGAGTCTTAATTTTAAAATGAGAAAGTTAGGATTTTATAACTCTCAGATTCAGCACCCCAGAGAATTAAAGTGACTTAGGCCTGGTCTTATAGTCAGACTTGCAAAAGAGTTTGTATGGTAGGGTTTAGCACTTTACCAGTGAGAAATAGTGTTTCTGTAGAAGATTCAATAGCTACTAAGCACTGGAACCACAAGTCTCCTCCACCTCACAGAGATTCTGGGGCAGAGTGCAACTTAGGAATTTCAAGCAAATTATTCGCAAATTGGAGCATTCATACCCCAAAGCCACTGTCTCTGAGAGCATACGAAACTGCAGGGCAAACTGGACATATCTTTCCAAAGTGTCTATTTTACTCAGCAATGACCACCGTGGCACAGTTTTCTTACACTAAGACAATGAGAAATATCTCATAGGCTCTAAAAATCAAATGAATTATTAAAATGAAAGAGAGGACTTCAAAGATATTTCTCGCATTGGTGGTTTCTTAGATTCTGTCCCTAAGTTCCATGGGTGTTTATTTACTTTCCTCTGAAGTACTATTTGTAAAAAAAAAAAAAAACAAAAAACAAAAAACAAAAAAAAAACACCTTAGGCAAGCAATGCTTTAGGATACAAAGCCCCTTCCTCTCTATTCATCTCTCTCCATGATACAATCCACTAGAGCAAACTTACTCTTTTCTTAAAATCTCAGGTCATAAAATGGTCATTAATTAGCCTACAACTTAGGGTTTCCTTATGTATCTTTCAGATTTATTCTTGGCCCTCTAACTGAACTAAGAGATATCTCCCTATCTTGATAAGGGAATGTTGTATATTTTTCAAATCCAACACCTCTATTCTAAATAATTATAATATTGTCAGTTTCATGCTGACTTCTCATTGTTGGCTTGACTTATGATTTCTGCTCCATTTGGCATGCCTATCTTAGAACTTCTGTTTTTATATTCCAGTTAACTAATAATCCCCTTTCTTTCCCTGTCACCCATCCCAACTCCCAGAAGCTAAAACCCTTCTTGTCCCTACACACTCTCCAACCAAATCAAGGATGATATTTTTCTTAAAAATTGAGATAGAAACAATGTAAAAAAATAAATTGACTTTACAGATGCCTATACTTAGACTTATATGTAGTATGTAGCCTTTCCAGACTGATTTCTTTCACTAACCAATATGCATTCGATGTTCTTACATATCTTTTTGTAGTGTGATAAAGCATTTCTTTTTATCACTTGAATAAAATTTTATTGTTTAGGTATACCACAGTTTGTTTACCATTCACCTTTTGAAGGACTTCTTGGTCACTTCTAGTGAGATACAATTATGAACAAAGCTGTTATAAACATTTGTGTGCAAATTGTTGGGTATGACTAAATTTTCAGTTTATCTGGGTAAACATCTAGAATTTGATTCCTGGACCATATGGTAAAATGACTTTAACTACATAAGAAACACAAACTGTTCTTCAAAATGGGTGTACCAGGGATCCCTGGGTGGCGCAGCGGTTTGGCGCCTGCCTTTGGCCCAGGGCGCGATCCTGGAGACCCAGGATCGAATCCCACATCAGGCTCCCGGTGCATGGAGCCTGTTTCTCCCTCCGCCTGTGTCTCTGCCTCTCTCTCTCTCTCTGTGACTATCATAAATTAAAAAAAAAAAAAATGGGTGTACCATTTTGTATCCCTACCAGCAATGAATGAAAGTTTTGTCCATAATGTCCATATTCTTACCAGTATTTGGTATTGTCTAGTTTTTGTTTTTTGGGTATTTTTGTGTTTGTTTGCATTTGCATTTTAGCCATTTTAGTAGGTGTAATATGCTTAAACTTATTTTATTTGTATTATTTGTTTCTCTTCAAGGTGTACAGCCTATTAAAATACTCGGCTGTATTCCTGCTAAAAGTCAAACTTAAGCTTTACATTGTCTATTTTTTTTTGAGAAAAGATAAAGTATGCATAAATCTAGAAATATCCCCAATAAATTTAGTGATAAATTGAAGGAGGTAGCAATAGAATACAGCAAAACTACTCCTAATCCACAATATTATGCAACCTGAGCTTAGAAGAGACAATAAATATGACCGTTTTGAAAAGAGATATTTATATTACCTCTATTATAAAGAAGCACTCAATTCCAGCCTGAGCATAAGACATGAGAGGAATAAATGCGTATTAAGTTGAGCTTTTTAGAATCAATTTTAGAGCCACTAAAGTTAATTTTCCTGAGATGTAAGCAAGGCTTCACACACCTATAAAACACCCAACTTATCTGCAGTAAGAAAAAGGTGATAGGTAACTTATTAATGATGTACATAGATTTCTTCAGAAGGGAAGTCTTAGAATGACATAATCTCCATTATAATAATTTAGGCATTTTATGAATAAAAACTTACTATATGGTTTCATGTCATATTTTGAAGAGGAAAACAGTTACAAGTTTATTGAGGGTCAACATAAAGCATAACCAATAGTTAGTGTCTTCTTCTGAGGGGAATAGAGTGAACTTTATAGACTAATGGATCTGAATGAAAAATGATTTGCTGTCTAGTACATAGTAGATGCTCAAGAGTTCTATAGAGGCTTTGAGGTAGTTGCCATGTTTTATACGTTGGGGTTTACAGGACCCAGATTCTTAGAGACAGAGTGTAGCATGCAGAAAATTTATTAGGAAGTACCCATGAGATCAATAGCCGTGGAAGAAAAGAGAAAGAAGCAGATTGAGTACAGGGAGGTGTAAGGCGGCCAGGCCAACCCAACAGTACCAGACAAGCCCTTAGGGAGTTCGAAGCTTACATGGCCCAAGAGAGTTGCCCCACTTTTGGCTAAAAGGACTAAAACTTTCTACCCTTGCCTTTATCAGTCATTGGATATAAACCACCCCTGGAAAGGCATGATCTTAAGAAAAGTGGATCCCTGTAGCTTACAGGGCTCCAATTTGAAGGTTGTCTGCTGACAACACTCCTAGCAGTGAGAAGGATCTAGCTGAGCTATGTCTGTGCTCATCACAGGTCACTCTTTGCATCCCTATGATCTCTTCTTTCATACCCATTCAGAGAGCAGCTACTCCAGGATTCCAGGAAATCTCCTTTTATGGAGGATGCTTAGAGGAGGAAGTCTACAGGGACCAACTTTAGCCCTGGCCACTGTAGCTGGTTTTATGCAGAAGCTGACAATCTACGTCTTTCTCTGTTTCCATCCATTCTGTGACCCTTTCACCTTTAGATACTGGTCTTAGAGGTTTCTCAGGTGATATGACCTAGATCCTTATCCCTCTGGGTAGGGGCTCCTGGTCACCAGGGCCTTTTTCAGACCAGGATGGTTACACTTGTCTATTTACCAGTTTAACTGAGCAAGGAAATATCAAGAGATGCTCAAGTAAGTTCTAGATCCAAACATATTCTTCCCTCCTCCCATTGAGTAATAGTGGTCCTACCTCCTCTTGATGATCAGATTGATTATGCAGGCCAAGTTGCTTACCGAGCTCTGTACATAAGAGGACTTCAGGGAGCTTTATAGTTAAATAAATTTAACAATGTGTCCATTGGTTGGATATGTCCCCTTTGGGGAACAGAATGTTTTATCTCTGCAGAGACTAGACTTATGGAAATGAGACAAAAAGTAACCCACTGAGTTATTGTGAGTGAAAATATGAGAAGCCATTCCTTTTAGTCTTCCACACCTATGTATTCTCTACTTGGGGCATAGCAACATATACCAATGCAAACTAATATTTGTGGCACTATAGAGCAATGGAAAAAAATTCTTTTTATTTGAGATTTTTTTTTTAATTTTGGATTTTAGAAATTAAAAAAAAAAGTACAAACAGTAAATTCCACTCTTTGTGCATAAGACAGAGGTATAGAGTTGTATGCACACCACCACCACCATAAAACACTGTCATCACCCCAAAACATTTCCTTGTGCTGTCCCTATCCCCTGGTAACCACTGACATGTTTTCTATCCCTATAGTTTTGCCTTTATAATGTAAATGGTAATATATATGCCAGAATGTCATATAAATAGAACCATACAGTATGTTGTCTTTTGTGTCTGGCTTCCTTCTTTGAGTAAAATGGATTTGAGATTAATCTTTGGTGCTGTATCCATCAATAATTCATTAGCTTTTATTGATGAATAATTTTATATTGTATGTATATACCACAGTATTTTTTTTACTGTCTCTTGAAAGACAATTGGGTTGTTTCCAGGTTTCAGGGGTTATGAACAAAGCACATTATAAACATCCACATCCATGGCTTTGCATGAACATAAGTTTCCATTTCTCTTGAGGAAAAAAAACCTGTCTTTTTAATAAATGGTGTTGGATCAATTGAATCCACAAGAATAAAAAAACCTGAATTTTCTTATACCATACACAAAATTCCTAGTGCAGCGTAGATTTGTAGTGGAATATTTCTTTTTTTATGATTTTTATTTATTTATTCATGAGAGACAGAGATATAGGCAGAGAGAGAAGCAGACTCTCTGTGGGGATCCTGATATAGGACTTGATCCCAGGACCCTGGGATCATGACTTGAACTGAAGGCAAACACTCAACCACTGAGCCACCCAGGTGCCCCTATAGTGGAATATTTCTTAAGCATGGTGTAAAAATCATTAACCATAAGATAATCATTAATAATAAAGGAAAATGAATTATATTAAAATAAAGGAATGTATTAAAGATATTATTAGAATGGAAGAAAACAAGTCTCAGAGTAAGAGAAGAAATATGACTGAGAGAGGGTTTGTACCCAGTCTTTACGTGTTCTTTGTATAATCAATTAGAAAGTGCACATAGCTGGAGGTGGGCAAGATGGACAAGAGACCTAAATTAGCAACCTAGAAAATTTGATATCCAATGGAGAATTAGCTTTTTAAAATGTGCTCAACCTTTTTAGTCACCAGGATCATGCAAATTGACACAATTAAATACTATAATACCACTACACACACAATAGAATGGTTAAATTAAAAGATTGATAATACAAAGTGTGGTGAGGATGTGAAACAACTTTGTTCAGCCGCTGTCACTACTGGTTTGAAATCTACAGATTCAACTACACATGTAAAACCAAAGATATGCACAAAGATGTACAGAACTATTTGTAATAGCTCCAAATTGGAAATTTATCCAAAGTATGTCAACCACAGAATGAAATGATAGAATTGTGGTATAGCCATTCAGTGGAATAGTATCTAGCAGGAAAATAAAGGAATAGTAGAAACAGCTATGACAATACAGTATTGAGCAAAAATAGACCTAAAGGCAAAGCCAGAATATGATTAGAAATCAGGGTAGAAATACCTGGGGTGTGGGTGGAGGCAGCAGGAGGGTTCTACAAATCTTTCTTAACCTTGATGAGAGTTACAAGGTTGTTTACTTCATGAAAATTTATTGAACTTTATTGAATATTTACATCCGTGCACTTTCTTTTTTTTTTTTTTTTTTAAACTTTTATTTATTTTTTTTAATTTTTATTTATGATAGGCACACAGTGAGAGAGTGAGAGAGGCAGAGACACAGGCAGAGGCAGAAGCAGGCTCCATGCACCGGGAGCCCGACGTGGGATTCGATCCCGGGTCTCCAGGATCGCGCCCTGGGCCAAAGGCAGGCGCCAAACCGCTGCGCCACCCAGGGATCCCCACATCCGTGCACTTTCTTACATGGATGTTATACATTAATTTTTAAAACTTAAAAAAAAATAGCAGCGATACTAAAAGGTTTCCAATAAATCTGAGCCTAAATAAGTTAATGTAATTCTAGTCTAAATATTGTGCTTTATTTTTTTTTACCCTATACTTACCCCCCCCCCACCCCCACCAGAGAAACACCAAAAAAACCAATGGCTATTAAGCTATCCAGCAGGCTGGTGTAGGCTCAAGAAGGAAACAAAATCTATGAGAGTGACTTGGCACTTAATATTCTCTCCCTCAGGGCTTCTCTGCCCTTTGTTTCATCATCCTAGATCAGCTCCCCAACAGAGCAGATTATCTGGATGTCCCCATGTAGGTTCTTGGTTTTGATTCGTACAGTCTACAGAGCATGTTCACGTGTAGATGTGCCAGTGTATGTATTCCCAAGGTTTGTTGAGAAGAGTATACTAAAAATTTCCCCCATCTTCTTTCAGTCCCTTTACTCCCTTTGCTATCCTGCTCATTGAGACAGAGGTAGTCATCTGATTGGCAAATTTGGAAAAAAAAGACTGAGGTATGCTTAACCCAGCTACTTCCCCTCTTCTCTCTGCATTTCCCAGCCAACACAGAATCTGTCTCTTGCTTTTTTTCAGCTATAACTTAAGCTCAGTGCTAGAGGTACTGTCCCTGCAGTGAGGGCTGCTCCCCCTAGGCAGCACAACCATGATGAGGTGAGGTTTGCCTGTATTCTGGAGGGGTTAGGTAGCAAGCCCATTTGGCTATTACACTGAACTAGGTTTCTCAACTCCGTCTTTCTCAATGGCAATCATAACAGCCTTCATCTGTCTTGCTGGGTTTTGTTTCATTTTGTTTCCCAATTTCTCATTTTGTTCAGAGCCAGAATAAAAGAAAGGTAGGCAAGAGAGGTGCTACTTCTTAAGCATTCTCAAGATCCACGTAATATGCATAAACTCTAATATGGAATATGTTCATAAAAACTTATATACAGTCATTCACTTAAATGTTGTTAATTGTATTCTAAATTTGATATTAGAAATATATTCCCTCCTTACCTTCCCCATGTCAAAAACTTCTTCCCCATGAGTTTCTAACTTCTCTGTACTTTCCTTAAAGGCTGAGTCCTTTCTATTATTTAGTCTGAGACTTCAGGAAAGATAAGTAAGAAGAGGGAAAAAACCAGAGGAAGGAAAGAAGAGAAGAAAATATTAATAACTATTTCCATTTATTCAATGGTCTCTGTGTCAGGCACTAAGTGATTTATATGTATTTTCTGATATAATTCTCACAGCACACCCACTTTGCAGGTAAGAAAACTGAAGCTAGGAAGAATTAAGCAAGTTGTGTAAGACCACAAAGCTTCACAAAAGTGACATTTCTCTCAACTTCCATGTCATTTTCTGACTATGTTTTATCCACCACTTGCCATTGTTTGCCATATGGTACTATAATTATTTTATATGTTTCCTGTCTCATGAAATCAATTGTTAGCCTCTTTAAAGCATAGAAAATTTCCCATTTCAATTTATATCCACAGTCTGTAACACAATGCCCTGCACCCAACAGGTGCTCAGTAAATGTTTGTTGGTGACAACCAAGAGCTCATAACAAATGAGACCATAAGACAAATAATATTAAACTATGACTGCCTGTAAAATACGGAATTTGAAGTTGTTGTGCAAGTTCAGTGGATAAAACAGGGAATCCAGTGCCTGTTCTGCACAAGTTGTAAAAAGATATGCTGTCTATAAATAAAATGTGTAGTGAAATTTTTAAGAATTTTGAAACCAGGGACCCAGTTCTCCTACTTATTAGCTATGAAACCTTGAAAAAGTCCTCCACCTCTCAGAGTTTCTTACCTTTTCTCAAAAGGAGTCATACCCTCCTGAAAGGGTTACAAAGAGGTAATAACAGCTTGTGCAGATTAAAAACTGTAATAATCTGATATTATCGATTTACATTACTCTTTTGATAACACCATTAATAGCATGATATGTGATATTGTTCAATAGTAATATACATATATAATATGCTTCACAGATATAGTATCAGATCATGTTATACTGTCATTTTATAATATCTATTAATTTTTTGGTCATAGCCCAGGGTGAGCTCTCAATACACATTAAGCCTTATTTTCTAGACAGAGAAAATGTGGTTACTGTCACTGATATGAAGTTGCTGTGTCTTTCCTCTGTCTTCTTTATTTCCTCCTCCTGCCTGTCACTTCTACCCCCCAGGCATATGTCCTGTCAGAACCATGAAATATTAATTACCTCCTCCAGGGAAAGTTTTTGCTAGGGCTTTTCTTCCACCTAATTTTCCAAACTCCCATGAATCACTCCTTCTTCAGCCTTATTCTATTTTCACTGCAGTTCTGGATTAAGAATGCCTGAGCTCAGGGTGCCTGAGTGGCTCATCATGATCTCAGGTCCTGGGATCAAGCCCACACATCAGGCTCTCTGCTCAGCAGGGAGTCTGCTTCTTCCTCTCACTCTCCCTCTGTACTCTCCCTCTCTGTCTCAAATAAATAAGTAGAAATCTTAAAAAAAAAAAAAAAAAAGGAATACCTGAGCTCACATTAGCAAATCAATGAATCAATAGAATCTGTATTAGGTCTCTAATCTCTGGGTCTCTGCAACAGCATAAAGTACTGGCTGTGCATCCAGCACATGCTTAAAAATGCCTAGTAGTTGGAATATATCATAGGACAAACTCACCTGTATTGTGTTTTTTAAGCTCTTTCAAGAAGCTCTTTATGTCCAGTATAATTGGGTCTTCCAGAAGACAAACTCCTTAAAGAAAAGAATCATTAAATTAATAATTTTTGAGAAACACAAATATCATTCTTTAAAATTTATTTTTTAAAATTGCATGATTTTGAGTTTTAAAAGTTTAGAGTAGATAAATAAAAAATAAAAACTGAAAGCCCCCACGATCCCATCTTTATCACTGCTAGAAATTATTGATTTTTGTGTATCTTTCCTGAAAACAGCTATACAAACACATATATGCCAGTCTTACACACCCTCATGCTCCCTGTACACACACTTATTCACATACTAGAACTTGTACATATTCTTTTTAAAAATACATGTAGTATTTACTACTCATATTGTTCTACAATTTACTTAAATATCTGAAATGCAGTAATCATAATAGTTGTATATTGGACACAGGATCTATAACATACAATCAATTGTGTGCATAGTATTCCAATGAATGGGCATTTAATAATTTAATGTACTATTCTTCTATTTATGAACACCTCACTTTTTCCCATTTTTGGGGGGTTAGTTTATAAACAATGCCTCACTCAATATGGCTGTGACAATTATTGCAAACTTGAATCAACATTAACACATCCACCAGTTTGTTGTCTGTATTTAAGACTCTGTTTTTTGGTTGCCAGAGGGGAGGTAGGTGGGAAAAATGGGTGAAATAAAGGGAATTAAGAGTACACTTATCTTTATGAGCACTGATAAATGTATAGAATTACTGAAT
This sequence comes from Vulpes lagopus, assembly GCF_018345385.1. NCBI lineage: Eukaryota > Metazoa > Chordata > Mammalia > Carnivora > Canidae > Vulpes > Vulpes lagopus. The sequence goes on from NC_054846.1 coordinate 33,121,213, forward strand.
TTTTGTTAACAGAAAGCTGATGGAATGAGGAAGAAAACACCACGAAATTATCAAAAATTGATTAATTAAAGTTTTTCTTTGTTTTTTTGTTTTGGCTTCATAGTTATGAACAAACAAATCCTCTACTAAAGGAAATTTATTTTGGAAAGTTTTGAGCCTTAGAAAAATTCAAAATTGAAGTTAACAGTACATTGTTTTATGATTTGATTTTTGTATCTTCAATTATGCCTCATGATTAAATTACATATTGGCTATGCTTGAGCTCAATTTATTATGTTATTTATTCTTTTCCAATGACAAGAATGATAGAAGTTCAATTTCTGCATGAGAATATGAGCTGACAAGCTTCCTCTGAACTTTCCCTCGGGATTTCACTTCTGTTTTCCTATTGAAATTCAGAGATCTGTGCTATTTTTCTTTTACTGCCTTAATTTATTGTATAAACATATAAAATTTACATACATTCATAAATGTGATTCAGACATATGTATTTCTCTCATCTGCCTGTTTCCCTTAATCTATTAATGTCATCCCCCTCCCCAACAACCCTAAGTAGCCCATATATTCTCTCTATGTTTATTTCCATGCTCTTATAATAATGCACCTCCTATACACACACATAAATGCAAACATACATTCAAAGGTACTAATTTTGGGGCACCCGGGGGGCTTAGTTGATTGAGCATCTGGCTCTTGATTTCGGCTGTGGGATTGAGGCCCATGTCTGGCATGGAGCTCAGCTTAAGATTCCCTCTCTACCTCTTCATCTGCCCCTCTATCCCCTCCATCTCTTAAAAAAAATTAAATTAAATTAAATTAATAAAAATAAAAGCATAATTTAAAAAATGGAATCATAGTATGTACATTTTTCTAGATCTTGCTTTTTCTCACTAAATAATTATCCATGAGGAAGAGAATTAGAGTATATATATATATATATATATATATATATATATATATATATATAATGATTTTATTTTTAAGTAATCTCTATACCCAACATGGGGCTCAAACAACCCTGAGATCAAAAGTCTCATGCTCTACTAACTGAACCAGCAACACCCTGAAATTAGTATAGTTTTAATTTATTATTCTTAAGTGTTGAATAATATTTCATTCATTCATTCATTATTGTGATTTCTCTTAATTGCTTAAATTTCAGTATAACATACAGTGTTCTATTAGTTTCAACTGTTCAGTGTACTTCAAATTTATTCTTCATTTTTCTATTAAGGGCCTGTCCACTGCTGCTAGTTAGATTTTATTAATGAATCATTGTTATTTTATATCCTCACCACCCTGAACAATGCTGGGATACACATCTTTGATGATAAATACTTACATACCAGCAGTTTCACTTTTATAGGACAAAAAGATAGATTCCCAAAGTAGAACTGTTGGGTCAATAGGTTTTTAAAACATTTTTACTAATAGTTGCAGATTGCTTTTCAGAAGGGATGCAGAATTCACAGTTCCATTAGCAAGGCATGAGGATATCCTTATAAGTGTTAATCACACCTGTTAAATTTTTAAAGTATGACTAGTATAAAATAACACATTATATTACTCATGAGTTTGAGCATCTTTTCATACTTTGTTGAAATTTTGAATATGTTCTTCTGAAAATAATCTACTCCAAATCCTTGCATACTGTTTGCACGGGACTCTTCCTACTTACACTTTTGGCTGAGGCTACAGTTCAAGAACAGTAAGTGCTACGCTCACATTCTAAATCAAAATGCCAGTTTTTCTATGCAGGACTTACAAAGGAGGTATCAAAAATTGTTCGATAAATAGTAACCCATCATCTATACCCAATATCTATCTATAAGAAGGCTAAGAGGGGGGAGGGGCAAGACGGCGGAAGAGTAGGGTCCCCAAATCACTTGTCCCCAACAAATTACCTAGATAACCTTCAAATCATCCTGAAAATCTACGAATTCGGCCTGAGATTTAAAGAGAGACCAGCTGGAATGCTACAGGGAGAAGAGTTCGCGCTTCTATCAAGGTAGGAAGACGGGGAAAAAGAAATAAAGACACAAAAGGCCTCCAGGGGGGAGGGGCCCCGCGAGGAGCCGGGCTGAGGCCGGGGCGAGTGTCCCCAGGACAGGAGAGCCCCGTCCCGGAGGAGCAGGAGCTGCACCAACCTTCCCGCGGAAAGGGGCTCGCAGGGAGTTAGAGCAGGACCCAGGAGGGCGGGGATGCCCTCGGGCTCCCTGGGACACTAACAGGCACCTGCGCCCCGGGAGATGCGCCCCGAGCTCCCTAAGGGCTGCAGCGCGCACGGCGGGACCCGGAGCAGCTCCGAGGGGCTCGGGCGGCGGCTCCGCGGAGGGGGCTGCGGGGCTCCGGGAGCAGCTCCGCGGCGGCAGCTCGGGCGGAGGAAGAAGCTCCACGCGGAGGGGGCGGCGCGGCTCCGGGAACAGCTCGGAGGGGCTCGGGCGGCGGCTCCGCAGAGGGGGCTGCGGGGCGGGAGCGCGAATCCAACAGCGCAGGCTCCGGAGCACAGGGCCCGGGACACAGCCCAGGATCCGGACTCCCCCGGGACAGGCAGAGGCCGGGAGGGCCCAGGACAGCGAGGACGTTCCTGCCCCGAGCTGAGCAGATCAGCGGCCCCGCCCGGGAGCCCCCAGGCCCTGCAGACGGAGAGCCCCGGAGCTACTGCGGGAGCTGACTCCAGGGTCCCAGAGCTGCCCCCGCCACTGTGGCTTCCTCCCGGGGCCTCACGGGGTCAACAACCCCCACTGAGCCCTGCACCAGGCAGGGGCAGAGCAGCTCCCCCAAGTGCTAACACCTGAGAATCAGCACAGCAGGCCCCTCCCCCAGAAGACCAGCGACACGGACCAGTTCCAAGGGAAGTCAAGGGACTTAAAGTATACAGAATCGGAAGATACTCCCCCGTGGTTTTTTTTTTGTTTTGTTTTTGTTTTTTTTTTTGTTTGTTTGTTTTTGTTTTGTTTTGTGCTTTTTTTTCTTTCTTTCTTCTTGATTTCTGATTGCTTCCCCCACCCCACCCCCTTTTTTTTCCTCCTTTCTTTTTCTTTCTCTTTTTCTTCTCTTTTTCCCCCCTTTTTTTCTTCTTTCTCTTTTTTCTTTTTCTCTTTTCTTTCCTTCTCTCCCTTTTTCTCCTTTTCCCAATACAACTTGTTTTTGGCCACTCTGCACTGAGCAAAATGACTAGAAGGAAAACCTCACCTCAAAAAAAAGAATCAGAAAAAGCCCTCTCTCCCACAGAGTTACAAAATCTGGATTACAATTCAATGTCAGAAAGCCAATTCAGAAGCACTATTATACAGCTACTGGTGGCTCTAGAAAAAACCATAAAGGACTCAAGAGACTTCATGACTGCAGAATTTAGATCCAATCAGGCAGAAATTAAAAATCAATTAAATGAGATGCAATCCAAGCTAGAAGTCCTAACGACAAGGCTTAACGAGGTAGAAGAACGAGTGAGTGACATAGAAGACAAGTTGATGGCAAAGAGGAAAACTGAGGAAAAAAGAGACAGGCAATTAAAAGACCATGAGGATAGATTAAGGGAAATAAATGACAGCCTGAGGAAGAAAAACCTACGTTTAATTGCGGTTCCCGAGGGCGCTGAAAGGGACAGAGGGCCAGAATATGTATTTGAACAAATCCTAGCTAAAAACTTTCCGAATCTGGGAAGGGAAACAGGCATCCAGATCCAGGAAATAGAGAGATCCCCCCCCCCTAAAATCAATAAAAACAGTTCAACACCTCGACATTTAATAGTGAAGCTTGCAAATTCCAAAGACAAGGAGAAGATCCTTAAAGCAGCAAGAGACAAGAAATCCCTGACTTTTATGGGGAGGAATATTAGGGTAACAGCAGACCTCTCCACAGAGACCTGGCAGGCCAGAAAGGGCTGGCAGGATATATTCAGGGTCCTAAATGAGAAGAACATGCAACCAAGAATACTTTATCCATCAAGGCTCTCATTCAAAATGGAAGGAGAGGGATCCCTGGGTGGCGCAGCGGTTTGGCGCCTGCCTTTGGCCCGGGGCGCGATCCTGGAGACCCGGGATCGAATCCCACATCGGGCTCCCGGTGCATAGAGCCTGCTTCTCCCTCTGCCTGTGTCTCTGCCTCTCTCTCTCTCTCTCTCTCTCTCTGTGTGACTATCATGAATAAATAAATAAATAAATAAATAAATAAATAAATAAATAAATAAAAAAAACAAAATGGAAGGAGAGATAAAGAGCTTCCAAGACAGGCAGGAACTGAAAGAATATGTAACCTCCAAACCAGCTCTGCAAGAAATTTTAAGGGGGACTCTTAAAATTCCCCTTTAAGAAGAAGTTCAGTGGAACAATCCGCAAAAACAAGGACTGAATAGATATGGTGACACTAAACTCATATCTGTCAATAGTAACTCTGAACGTGAACGGGCTTAACGACCCCATCAAAAGGCGCAGGGTTTCAGACTGGAAAAAAAAGCAGGACCCATCTATTTGCTGTCTACAAGAGATTCATTTTAGACAGAAGGACACCTACAACCTGAAAATAAAAGGTTGGAGAACCATTTACCATTCAAATGGTCCTCAAAAGAAAGCAGGGGTAGCCATCCTTATATCAGATAAATTAAAATTTACCCCGAAGACTATAGTGAGAGATGAAGAGGGACACTATCTCATACTCAAAGGATCTATCCAACAAGAGGACTTAACAATCCTCAATACATATGCCCCGAATGTGGGAGCTGCCAAATATTTAAACCAATTAATAACCAAACTGAAGAAATACTTTGATAATAATACACTTATACTTGGTGACTTCAATCTAGCTCTTTCTATACTCAATAGGTCTTCTAAGCACAACATCTCCAAAGAAACGAGAGCTTTAAATGATACACTGGACCAGATGGATTTCACAGATATCTACAGAACTTTACATCCAAACTCAACTGCATACACATTCTTCTCAAGTGCACATGGAACTTTCTCCAGAATAGACCACATACTGGGTCACAAATCGGGTCTGAACCGATACCAAAAGATCGGGATAGTGCCCTGTATATTCTCAGACCATAATGCCTTGAAATTAGAACTTAATCACAACAAGAAGTTTGGAAGGACCACAAACACGTGGAGGTTAAGGACCATCCTGCTAAAAGATGAAAAGGTCAACCAGGAAATTAAGGAAGAATTAAAAAGATTCATGGAAACTAATGAGAATGAAGATACAACTGTTCAAAATCTTTGGGATGCAGCAAAAGCAGTCCTGAGGGGGAAATACATCGCAATACAAGCATCCATTCAAAAACTGGAAAGAACTCAAATTCAAAAGCTCACCTTACACATAAAGGAACTAGAGAAAAAACAACAAATGGACCCCACCCCCAGCAGAAGAAGAGAGTTAATTAAAATTCGAGCAGAACTAAATGAAATCGAGACCAAAAGAACTGTGGAACAGATCAACAGAACCAGGAGTTGGTTCTTTGAAAGAATTAATAAGATAGATAAACCATTAGACAACCTTATTAAAAAGAAGAGAGAGAAGACTCAAATTAATAAAATCATGAATGAGAAAGGAGAGATCACTACCAACACCAAGGAAATACAAACGATTTTAAAAACATATTATGAACAGCTATACGCCAATATATTAGGAAAACTAGAAGAAATGGACGCATTCCTGGAAAGCCACAAACTACCAAAACTGGAACAGGAAGAAATAGAAAACCTGAACAGGCCAATAACTAGGGAGGAAATTGAAGCAGTCATCAAAAACCTCTCAAGACACAAGAGTCCAGGGCCAGATGGCTTCTCAGGGGAATTCTATCAAACGTTTAAAGAAGAAATCATACCTATTCTACTAAAGCTGTTTGGAAAGATAGAAAGAGATGGAGTACTTCCAAATTCGTTCTATGAGGCCAGCATCACCTTAATTCCGAAACCAGACAAAGATCCCACCAAAAAGGAGAATGACAGACCAATATCCTTGATGAACATGGATGCAAAAATTCTCAACAAGATACTAGCCAATAGGATCCAACAACACATTAAGAAAATTATTCACCATGACCAAGTAGGATTTATCCCTGGGACACAAGGCTGGTTCAACACTCGTAAAACCATCAATGTGATTCATCATATCAGCAAGAGAAAAACCAAGAACCATATGATACTCTCATTAGATGCAGAGAAAGCATTTGACAAAATACAGCATCCATTCCTGATCAAAACCCTTCAGAGTGTTGGGATAGAGGGACTTTCCTTGACATCTTAAAAGCCATTTACGAAAAGCCCACAGCAAATATCCTTCTCAATGGGGAAGCACTGGGAGCCTTTCCCCTAAGATCAGGAACAAGACAGGGATGTCCACTCTCACCACTGCTATTCAACATAGTTCTGGAAGTCCTCGCCTCAGCAATCAGACAACAAAAAGACATTAAAGGCATTCAAATTGGCAAAGAAGAAGTCAAACTCTCCCTCTTCACCGATGACATGATACTCTACATAGAAAACCCAAAAGCCTCCACCCCAAGATTGCTAGAACTCATACAGCAATTTGGTAGCGTGGCAGGATACAAAATCAATGCCCAGAAATCAATGGCATTTCTATACACTAACAATGAGACTGAAGAAAGAGAAATTAAGGAGTCAATCCCATTTACAATTGCAACCAAAAGCATAAGATACCTAGGAATAAACCTAACCAAAGAGGTAAAAGATCTATACCCTAAAAACTACAGAACACTTCTGAAAGAAATTGAGGAAGACACAAAGAGATGGAAAAATATTCCATGCTCATGGATTGGCAGAATTAATATTGTAAAAATGTCAATGTTACCCAGGGCAATTTACACGTTTAATGCAATCCCTATCAAAATACCATGGACTTTCTTCAGAGAGTTAGAACAAATTATTTTAAGATTTGTGTGGAATCAGAAAAGACCCCGAATAGCCAGGGGAATTTTAAAAAAGAAAACCATAGCTGGGGGCATCACAATGCCAGATTTCAGGCTGTACTACAAAGCTGTGGTCATCAAGACAGTGTGGTACTGGCACAAAAACAGACACATAGATCAATGGAACAGAATAGAGAACCCAGAAGTGGACCCTGAACTGTACGGTCATCTAATATTCGATAAAGGAAGAAAGACTATCCATTGGAAGAAAGACAGTCTCTTCAATAAATGGTGTTGGGAAAATTGGACATCCACATGCAGAAGAATGAAACTAGACCACTCTCTTTCACCATACACAAAGATAAACTCAAAATGGATGAAAGATCTAAATGTGAGACAAGAGTCCATCAAAATCACAGAAGAGAACACAGGCAACACCCTTTTTGAACTTGGCCACAGTAACTTCTTGCAAGATACATCCACAAAGGCAAAAGAAACAAAAGCAAAAATGAACTATTGGGACTTCATCAAGATAAGAAGCTTTTGCACAGCAAAGGATACAGTCAACAAAACTAAAAGACAACCTACAGAATGGGAGAAGATATTTGCAAATGACATATCAGATAAAGGGCTAGTTTCCAAAATCTATAAAGAACTTATTAAACTCAACACCAAAGAAACAAACAATCCAATCATGAAATGGGCAAAAGACATGAAGAGAAATCTCACAGAGGAAGACATGGACATGGCCAACATGCACATGAGAAAATGCTCTGCATCACTTGCCATCAGGGAAATACAAATCAAAACCACAATGAGATACCACCTCACACCAGTGAGAATGGGGAAAATTAACAAGGCAGGAAACAACAAATGTTGGAGAGGATGCGGAGAAAAGGGAACCCTCTTACACTGTTGGTGGGAATGTGAACTGGTGCAGCCACTCTGGAAAACTGTGTGGAGGGTCCTCAAAGAGTTAAAATTAGACCTGCTCTATGACCCAGCAATTGCACTGTTGGGGATTTACCCCAAAGATTCAGATGCAATGAAACGTCGGGACACCTGCACCCCGATGTTTCTAGCAGCAATGGCCACAATAGCCAAACTGTGGAAGGAGCCTCGGTGTCCATCGAAAGATGAATGGATAAAGAAGATGTGGTTTATGTATACGATGGAATATTACTCAGCAATTAGAAACGACAAATACCCACCATTTGCTTCAACGTGGATGGAACTGGAGGGTATTATGCTGAGTGAAATAAGTCAATCGGAGAAGGACAAACATTGTATGTTCTCATTCATTTGGGGAATATAAATAATAGTGAAAGGGAATATAAAGGAAGGGAAAAGAAATGTTGGGAAATATCAGGAAGGGAGACAGAACATAAAAAGACTCCTAACTCTGGGAAACGAACTAGGGGTGGTGGAAGGGGAGGAGGGCGGGTGTTGGAGGGGAATGGGTGACGGACACTGAGGCGGACACCTGACGGGATGAGCACTGGGTGTTTTTCTGTATGTTGGTAAATTGAACACCAATAAAAATTAATTAAAAAAAAACAAACAAAAAAAAAAAGAAGGCTAAGAATGTAGTAAAAATTTAAAGAGACAATAATGAAGGATACTGCAATTACTCCACTGGAGAGAAAAGTGTTTTCCCCTTGCTTAAGTCTAATGAAGAAGCTTCCATATGAGGAGCTAGATGTATAAATCTTCTGAAATCAGGGGGATATAGGAGTTAGGATATGACTCACACCTAAGAACTCTAAAGCAGATAAACTTGCTCCTACTGGCAGAGCAAAGAGAACAATGAGAATTGCTACCCTTCAGGAATTTGATAGAACATGGATATATATATATATATATATATATATATATATATATATATATATATATATATATATTACACACACACACACACACACACACACACATTTCCTATAAGCTAAATGAATGAGTTCTCTGGTCAGAAAGACAAACTTGAGGTATTTTAAAAGGAGGAGTCAAGGGACTTGAACTGAGAATGGGCCATGAGGAGCCATGATCTGAGTTGGGGAAGCCTTGATACCTAAAATGGAACATCTCCAGTGACAGGTCTAGGAATAACCTACAAGAGGAAAAGCCTTAAGATAAAAAGCCACTCTTTGAACGTCTGCCTCTCCCAAGGATGCCAACACAAGATACAATTGTATAACTTGTCTTGCCCCTTACTTCTACTCTTACCCTCTACTCCAATCCTGGAGGATTTTAAAGCAGCTTAGTAAATAGAGGAAGGAAATGATCAAAAGAGATTACGTAAGCAAGGTAGTGAAATAGAAAAAAAAAAAAGATAGCCACACCCTCATATTAGTTTCCTTGTATTTTGTTTATCTTTTCTGAATTCTTTGGGTGATTACTGAGTTACTTTAATTTCATTTTTCTTCTCTGATAATTAGGGCCATAAATATTTCTGAGTACTGCTTTCACTGTTTCTCATAGGCTTAAGTACCCTTTCTTATGGGGAATTTGCAATTTTCCTTTGCTCTAAAGGTTATCTAGGAATGTATTTCTTAACTAGCATTTATTATTATATTTAGAAATGTATTTCTAATTTTATGAAACTATTAAGAGAGGCCATTATTAGGGTTTGTAAGTAATACTCCCTTCCTATTCCTTCTCTTTGCATGAGAACCATTTAGGAGTTGTAACCAGGAGCCAAACACATAGAGATGAAAATGTCAGTTTAACACTGTGTAAGGCTCAGTCCAAGGTATGGGCTAAACTTCACCTCTGATTTAACAAGGTTTATCTAACAGCCCCTTAAAATGTTAAATTACAGCACTAGGACAAGCTCACTTCCCAAAATTTATCACTCAAAGAAGTAGAGAATTTGTTATTTTTCTTAGATATGATAGGGTTCAAGTCTGAGTGCTGGTGTACTCTAGGTGAGCACACTGATGTCAGAGTAACTGTTCCCTACATGCATGGTCCACAAAAGTTGTAGAAATCAAGCTGCTATCTCCTAAGCACAGATCAGGGGATCTCCCTGCTTCCAGCCTCTTCATGCTAGCTTAGACTCAGGAATAGGAAGACCTCAGCTTACTTGTTCATCAACTCCTAAGCTAAGATCAAGGACAGAAGGCCTTGGCATGTAAGACTAACAGAATTTGCTCCCAAGGGTCTATGAATCTTAATAATGTTCTGGGCTCTGTGGACACTACTGTCTGTACTCTTCTATCAGCTCAGGGGAGAGCCCTACACCAGATATCTACTGGCCGAGATGCTAGGTCAGAAAGCTCCCAGCCAAGCAAGAGTTCAGTTGCCTCTGGCTGCTGTCAGCCTTAGTAGATTCTAAGTTCAGGAGAGGTAGATGGACTAGGAGTAGGAGCAGAAGGGAAGCAGGTGAAGCTCACATGGACCATTTTTCCATTATCCTCTCTCACTGTACTACATTCTCATTGTAGAAAGTGAGATATGAAGGGGAAACAATCACCCAAAAATAGTTTCTATTGATGTTTTAGAGCCTTTCTTTTTAGTTGTTCTCTTGTATCTTTTAAGTCTTACTAATAAGGTTTCTTTTTTAATTATGTGAACTTTTTTCAGTTTTATTGACATACAAATTTGTAAGATATTTAAACTGTACATGTAGTGATCTGATTTTGTATGTATAAATTGTGAAAGGATTCCTCCCATTTAATTAACTTACATATCCATCACTTTACATCTTTTGGGGAGAGAAATGAGAACATTTAATTTCTATTCTCTTAGCAAGTTTCAGTTACAAAATACAGTGTCATCAATTACAGTTACCACATTTTACATTTGATTCTTATCTAATTATTCATCCTATAGCTGAAAGTTAATATTCTCTTACCAAACTCTATTTCCCCTACTCCCCAGTCCCTGAAAAATCACTTTTCTACTCTGTTACTATGAGTTCAACTTGTATCTTTTTTTTCTTTTTTTTTAGATTCTACATATAGATGATACCATGCAGTATTTGTTTTTCTGTTTGACTTATCTAACTAAGAAAAATGCCCTTAAAGTAAATCCATGTCAGTGCAAATGTTAAGATTTTCTTCTTTCCTACAGCTGAATAATATTCATATATATGTATATTTGTATATTTTATTCCTACGTATATACCCAAATATTGTTAGACAAATTTAGAAATGTGTCAAACTAAAAAATAATTTTATTATAAAACTCATGAATTAATTGGGGGATAATAGTCATATCTATAATTTACATCAAAACTATTGCAAAAATTTTTTAAAAATTAAGTTACCAGCTATAAAATAAAAATGTATAACAATATTTGAAGCTATATCAGATATAAAATGCTAATAGATGGAATTGGAAGCTAAACCTCATTAAACCATGGAATCTGTTTCTCTGCCCCTGAGCAGTGCCATCTTCTAACCATTAATAAGTTGATCAGCCCATGTCTTCACTCTCTTGGAATGTTCTGGGGCACAGAAACTTATTTCCTGTAATAGATCTTGATTTGTGTTGGACAATGTACTCTATGGGAAAATATCCAAGTAAAAGTAAGTCTGATAGAGTGTACAAGACAACAGTAGAACCTGAATTTTCAAAAAGAAATAATGTTTTCAGGAGAGTGTGAGACTAGGATTCACTATCCTCTTAACATTGCGATGCCTGGGTGACTCAGTGCTTGAGCGTCTGCCTTCTGCTTGGGGAGTAATCCCAGATTCCTGGGATCCAGTCCCACATTGGGCTTCCCACGGGGAGCCTGCTTCTCCCTCTGCATAGTCTCTGCCTTTCATTCTGTATCTCTCATTAATAAATAATTTTTTTAAAAAAATCTTTAAAAAAAAAAGTCCCTTCAAGGCCTATTAGCTCTAAGAAAGTGAATAATGTAAGAATACTGAATCAACCAGGCGCCCAAATTGCCTGCTATGAGAAAATATTTGAAAAGACTAGCCAAATAAAGAAAACAAAGCTTTTGTTTTATTTTGTTCTGTTTATGGCCAGAGGAAGAAAATATCAAAAACTGAGGCTATCTGTGGCAACACTGGCAATCACATGAGCAACAACCCCTGAGCAACAAAGGTCACGGAGAATGAACACTGGAAGAGAAGGATGCTGGAACTGCACAAAAGAGTTTTGTGTCAGAATTCTGCCCACCTGGGCACTCCCAAAAATTTTACCTCTCCAAGAAATTAGGAAATCTGGGAAAAAGAAATAAAAACTTGGACTTCCTATAAATCAAGAGAATATTGATTTACAGATTTGAGGCTTGTGTTATTGTATAGATAAAGAAGTTATCATGAAACATATGGGTGACCTACAAAAACACACAACATTCCTAGATGGGTTATAACAATATAATGCTATATTGACCAGAGGTTTTAACCCTTTGCCTTCCTTAATTCCAGTGGTTCTTCCAACTGGCAATTTTCTCCCAGAGAATATTTGGTGATATCTGGAGATATTTTTAAGTGTCACAATCCAGGGTGGGTGCTACTGGCATCTAGTGGGTAGAAGCCAGTGATGCTGCTAAACATCCTAGAATATAGAGAACAGCCCTTCACACAAAGAATTACCTATCCCAAAATATCAATAGGATCAGGTGAAGAGGCTGTGATTTAGGACACATCTCCATTTTCCAAATCTCCTGAGTATGAGCCTCGCATTAGCACTAGTATGTCACTTTGAAGGGATGTGATGTAAGTCTCAAGCATGAAATAGACCTTCTGATTATTTCATTTTTTCCTATATATATTTATATATACCTCTCCTCACCAACACTTCTTTCTGCTTTAGAGTATATTTGTATCACCCTCCTGTGTTAATCCATGACAGATACATATTATCTTCAAAAATATGGCCATCCATCAACTCTGAAAAAAAACAAAAACAAAAACCTCATCTGAAACACAAATTGGTTGCAATAATAGCTTCATCTGGTCCCTTGGCATATATCTGTAATGCTGATTTAGTACTTCTGATAAATGTTTCCCCAAATGCATCTCTTTAGCAGCATTAGAAATAATAGCTGAAAGAAATGAGTCTTTCTAGTCACAGTAACTGTAGTTGGAGAGTATATTAACTCAAATTTATTGCTAGGTTATTTATAATGTCCAAACATTTGATTTGTCTATTTCTCTGATAGGTGTCATGATGAAAAGTAGTAACACAAAGTCATGCCATCATAAATGGGTTGTTGGTTTTGGGGTTCTGTGTGTGTGTGTGTGTGTGTGTGTGTGTGTGTTTTCTTGGGTTTTACTGAAGCTGCAATTAATGAAGAGAAGTAATTAAACAGCTGTTAAAAGCGAAGCTGCCTGAGATAGTTGGTATATTTATCCAATGCTACAGAACCATTGCCCCACTACAGAACTTTATCTATACATAGCTATTTGAGTTTAGGCTTTGTGAAAACAGAATGTTTTAATATCTCAATTGCTTTTTTGTTAAGAGAGGAAGCATCATAATTTAATCTTAAGAGAAAAAAAAAAACAACCTGGAGGGATATCAAGAGTATGACCTTGAAGTGTTTTTGTTCATGCATCAAGTCTCCATTCATGCATAAGTATGCCAAGGGAGTAATCAAGGTAGCTGTTTCTGTCTTCCCCGACTGCTGGGTGTTATTACCCAAATCAAGTACATTACACACATTGTGGAGAAGATAGGAAAGGAAATGAGCCTTTAAACAGATTTTTAAAGATATTTTTAACTTGGCAGTCTGTTTAATAGAGAATCATTTTTCTTTTGAAGAACAATGGATGGTCAGTATCAGTTATTTGTCAGAATCAAGTTGGAAAAAACATATCTTATGATAGTCATTTGATTTTGAAAACAATTTTGTTTTTTAAAAATAAAAATCATTCTACAATAAAACCTTTTTATAGGGTAGATAAGATTGCTCTATTCAGATACTACATAATGTCAAAGCATTCCAAGGATTACTGGAATTTTGGGCAGAAATGCAACAGTTTTTGAGCGGGTAATAAGAAACTCTTGGCTTAAGTGTAGAAAATGAAATAAAAGGGAAGAATAACTTATGAGTTTGGCAAAATAAATGCCTTAATCTTATCTAGATACTTAGAAATGATTTGGCACAATATCAAGTTAATTATTCTGTTTACAGGAAGATGATGCTTTAAGTACAAGGGATGTTTTTTTCCTTCTTAATAAAATTCAAGATTAGGAAATGATCCTTCTTTTGTGCTACACTGGAATGACTGGAGTAAGGAAATGTGGATACCCGTTGAAAAAGAATCTCACTTTAAGTTTCCGAGAATAAACAAAAATGGTGCCATTGTTTCTACCAAAGTCTCTCATGATGACTTGAAATTTCAATGTGTATCAGAAAACTTAACTGTGGCCTAGGATTCTGGTAAACATTCAGATTCTTTTCTACTCTTGTGAAATCTCATGACAGAGTACAAACCAAAAGGAGTATTAAATTTGCTCCTACTTTGCAATTGTAAGACCATTAATTAATAGCTAATTTTGTAACCATTCATTGCCTTCAAGAGGCAGGTGCTTTTTGAAGCATGGACTACTCAAAAACAATCAGTCAACACATACATACAAATATGAAGTAACTTGTTTGTAACAACAAGAAAAATTTCTGCCTAACAAAATCCTGTTTCTACTTCTAAGCAACCTGTAAGAATATATGCAGAATAAATGAATTGGGGTTTTTAAAAAAGATTTTATCTATTTATTCATGAGAGGCAGAGACAGAGGCAGAGGGAGAAGCAGCCTCCATGCTGGGAGCCCGACGTGGAACTCGATCCCAGGACCGTGGGATCATGCCCTGAGCCAAAAGCAGATGCTCAACCGCTGAGCCACCCAAGCATCCCTAAATGAATTGTTAATAGGAATTTCATCCTCATATTACCTTGCAGACTTCACAAAACTTTCAAAAATTGATTATTCACCTTTACAATCCTTGCTTTAAGCAAGCTGAATATCAGGCCTATTTGTGGATGAGGAAACTGAGTTTCAGAACTATTGCATGATATGCATAAGGCTACAGAGCTAGCAAGTGATATAGCCAATCATAAAACTAATGTCTTTGTACTAAATGGAGGAATCTATCTCCCAAATGAAACATCTAGTATTGTTAGAAGAGGATAATATCATCTAGATCTTCTACAATTTTATTTCCACAATTCTAATAAGTCTAATAAAATGTTGCCTATCATGATAAAATTAGAGGAGTAATATATAAGAAATAAAGAAAACCAAAGAAAAAGAAAGAGACCAACAGATAATTTAGATAGTTTTAAAAATTACTATAACAGGGGCACCTGGGTGGCTCAGTTGGTTGAGAACCCAACTTTTGATTTCAGATCAAATCATGATCTTGGGGTCATGAGATTTACCCCCTACATAGGGATCCACACTCAGTGGGGCATCTGCTTAAAATTCTCCTTCTCCCTCTGCCTCTATTTCCTCCCTATCCTCCCCACCATACATACTCTTCCTTTAAATAAATAAAATCTTAAAAAATAAATAAATAAAATTACTGTAACTTATTCAATAAAAGAGAAACAGATTAAGAATTTCAGCAGAGCAATGGAATCCATTTTTAAAAAATAAAGTCAATTCTGGAACTGTGCTAATATGTTAACCAGGAACCACTTGTGAATATTTAAACTTAAATTAATTGAAGTTAAATAAAATTTAAAAGACCATTCCAATATAAGACAAAAAAGAAAAAAGAAAAGAGAGTCAATTCCTTTATTACACTATACACACATTTCATGAGTTCAATAGTTATATATGGTGGGAAGTTATCATATTAAACAGTGCAGTCTCTAGTGTATTTTATCATTCCAGAAAGTTCTCCTGGGCAGCACTGTTCTAGAAATAGAAATTCCAATAATTGAAATTAAGAAATCAATAAACAGGTTTAATATCAAACTAAATAAAGCAAAACAAGAGATTAGTAACCTGGAAAAGAAGTAATTAGAAAACATCCAAATTTGTAATAGAGTGGGGAGTTTGATAAATCCTCTGCTTTATCAAACAACTATTTAACTGGAGAGAATTATTTTGAAAGAAAATTTAGTCTCTGGATATTATCCTAATATCATACAAAAAATAGAGAAACATTACTCAAGGAAATCTACGAAATCTCAGTAAGAACAATGAGCCCATGGCATTTAAGCCATTACTTCCTCCCTTTTCTCATAACTTGTACCAGCTCAGGTTTATGGAAATGTTACTCTGGGCACATGGAACCAAGAAGTCCAGGGTCTTCCCTCTCCCTCCATCTTGAAGTCCAAGGTCATAGCTTCATTAATGTTTCTCAGGCCTCCTATCTCCAAAACTCTATTCAAGGTGGGAACGGTAAAAAAGAAACTAAAAATTTTCTTTCCCCACTTAACCCCTACATGTAGAGAAGAAACTTTACTTAAGGAAAAATAAATCCAGGAAAATTGGGGCCCTGACCCTACCTACCCAAGATGACCCTAGCTCACCTATTGGATAAAAGTTCCGTGACTAAAGGGAAAGCCAGGAAGATAAGAGCCAACCTCCCTTTTAACATTCTTTTGTAAAAATGAAGTGTCATTCTGGGAGAGGTTGGCCTCTGTTACCGCTCCTAGCCACTGTGCAAAGACACTCAGCTTCTATCCAGTGGAAGAGACACACTAAAAGGGGAATGACTTTACTTAGAATAAAGCATGAAGAACTTCATGCCTAAGGGTCATGCCCAAGGATGTACCCTCTCAAGAGTGATCAACGAGGAAACATCCAAGCAACCAGCCCCTGACTGACCATGTGGCAAAAAACCTGTAAACTCCCTGAGCTATGACAGTTTCCAGGCCAGGCATAAAACTCAATGGTAAAGAATAAAAATCTGACTAAGGTTACTAAAGTATAGCCTTTGACTAATAAATGAGTTATACTGACATAGGGATAGTGGTTGCTAAAAGACAAAAACAAGCAAAAAAGAAGGAAAGAAAAAAATATATATGAGCAAAGATACAGAAGGTGTGTGCTAAACCGAGGAAAATATACTTCGCAGAATTAGTTCAATCAACTCACTAAACATATAAACAAATGACAAAGCAAAAACAATAACAGCCCCAGAGGGACCAGTAACTAGTGATACTACAATATGTTATCTAAAATGTCCACTTTTTGGCAGCCCCGGTGGCGCAGCGGTTTAGCACCACCTGCAGCCTGGGGTGGATCCTGACGACCCGGTATCGAGTCCCACATCGGGCTTCCTATATGGGGCCTGCTTCTCCCTCTGCCTGTGTCTCTGCCTCTCTCTCTCTCTCTCTCTCTGTGTCTCTATGAATAAATAAACAAAATCTTAAAAAAATTAAATTAAATTAAGAAATAAAATGTCCACTTTTCAACAAAAAATTACAAAACAAATACCGAGAAAGTGCAACCCATATAGAGTTTTAAAAAACAAACTTACAATAAAACTGCCTTTCAGGGACACAACTGGTAGATTAAATAAAGACTTCATTAGCTATTGTAACTATGGTCAAAGAACTAAAGGAAACAATACCTAATTAAATAAGCATTTATTTATTTATTCTTAATTAGTGCAAAAGATAATTGTTTAAAGTAAAAATAATAACCTACTGGGGGATTAATAACAAAAATAAAATGAATGACCACAATGTCATATATGATGGCAAGAAAGAATTGATAATACATTATTATAATGTATTTGTATTAAATGTGAAACAGTATAGAATTATTTGAAGGTAAATATTATTTGCAAATATATATTACAAACTCTTAGGAAGCACTAAATATTTTAAAAGAAGCATAATTAATACAATAAGAGAGGAGATAAAACTGAATCATATAAAACGCTTAATTAAAATCTGCAAAGGAAGAAAAAGGAGTGGGGAGGGAAGATAAACAAAAAATTATGAATATAAAATAGTTGCAAACATAGTAGATATTAATCTAGCTGTATTAATAAGCAAATTAAATGCAAATGATGTAAAAATGTCAATTAAAAAATAGATTATCAGAGTAGATAAAAAGTATACACAAATATATGTTGTCTACAAGAACTTCACTTAAATATAAAGATTCGGATAGAAGTAAGAGATAGAAAAAGATATATAATGGTAACTTTGATCAAAAGAAAGCTGGAATAGTTATATTAATTTCATAAATCTGATTTCAAGACAGGAAAATTTCCAAGGATAAAAAGAAGCATTATAGGGGGAGGAGTTCAAGATGACAGAGGAGTGGGAGACCTTAGTTTTGTGTGGTCCCAGGAATTCAGCTAGATAGCTATCAAATCATTCTGAATACCTGATTAGCCAACCAGAGATCTAAGAATTGCTGCAATTCTACAAAGAGAAAAGCAACCACTTTCTGTAAAAATGATAAGATGGAAAAACTTACCTCAGAAAAAAAGAACAAGCGGCAGTACTGACTCCCAGGGATCTAATCAGTATGGATATAAGTAAGATATTGGAACTGGAGTTCAGAATAACAATTATAAAGATGCTAGCCAGGCTTGAAAAAAGCAGACACTAAAGAATCCCTTTCTAGAGAAGTAAAAGAACTAAGATCTAATCAAGTCAAATAAAAAAAAAAAACGTTATTAATAAGATGCAATAAAAACTGGAGGCTCTAACTACTAGGATAAATGAGAAAAGAAAAGAAAATTAGTGATATAGAAGACAAAATGATGGAGAATAAAGAAGCTGAGAAACAGAGAGATAAACAACTACTGTCACAAGAGGAGAATTTGAGACATAAGTGATACTACAAAGCAAAACAATATTAGAATAACTGGGTTCCCAGAAGAAGAGGAAAGAGAGGAGCAGAAGATATATCAGACCAATTATAGCTGAGAACTTGCCTAATCTGGGGAAGGAAACAGGCATTCAACTCCAGAAGGCACAGAGAGCCCCTCCCACCCTCAAAACTAATAAAAGTAGGTCAACATACCTGGACATATAATAGTGAAACTTTCAAATCTCAGAGACAAAAAGAAAATCCTGAAAGCAGCTTGGGACAAGAGGTCCATAATCTACAAGGGTAGAAACATTAGACTGGCAGCGGAACTAGCCACAGAGACCTGGCAGGCCAGAAAGGACTGGCATGATGTATTCAGGGTGCTAAATGAGAAAAAAATATGCAGTCAAGGATACTTTATCAGCTAAGCTGCCATTCAAAATAGAAGGATCAATAAAAGGTTTCAGTACAAACAGAAAACAAAATAATTTGTGATCAGTAAACTAGCCTTGCAAAAAATATTAAAAGGGATCCTTTTAGTGAAGAGACAGCCCACAAGTACATAGACCAAAAAAGAACAGAGATAATATAAAAAAAACAGTGACTTTACAGGTAATACAATGACACTAAGTTTATATCTTTCAATAGTTACTCTGAATGTAAATGAGCTAAATGCCCCAATCGAAACCCACAGGGTATCAGATTGGATTAAAAAAGCAAGACACAGGGATCCCTGGGTGGTGCAGTGGTTTGGCGCCTGCCTTTGGCCCAGGGCGCGATCCTGGAGACCCGGGATCGAATCCCACGTCAGGCTCCCGGTGCATGGAGCCTGCTTCTCCCTCCGCCTGTGTCTCTGCCTCTGTCTCTCTCTCTGTGACTATCATAAATAAATAAAAAAAATAAAAAAAAAGCAAGACACATTGATATGCTGTCTGCAAGAGATTAATTTTAGACCCAAAGACATAGCCAGATTGAAAGTGAGGGAGTGGAAAACCATTTATCATGCTAATGGACATCAAAAGAAAGCTGGGGTGGCAATCCCTATATCAGACAAATTAGATTTTAAACCAAAGACTTAAATGAGAGATGAGGAAGGACACTGTATCATAATTAAAAGATCTTTCCAACAAGAAGATCAAATGATTGTATATATTTATGCCCCTAACATGGGAGCAATTAGGTAAATTAGTTAATAACAAAATTAAAGAAACACATTGATGATAATACAATAACAGGTAGGGATTTTAACACCATACTCACTGCAAGGGATCATCTAAGGTCATCTAAGCGGATCAACAAGGAAACAAGGGCTTTAAATGACACAATGGACCAGAGGGACTTCACAGATATATTTCACAGAATTCCATCCTAAAGCAACAGAATACACATTTTTCTTGAGTACACATGGAACATTCTCCAGAATAAATCACATACTGGGCCACAAAGCAGGCCTCAACTGGTACCAAAAGACTGGAATCATTCTCTGCATATTTTCAGACAACAATGTTTTCAAACTTGAACTCAATCACAAGAGGAAATTTGGAAAGAACTCAAATACATGGAAGTTAAAGAGCATCCTGCTAAAGAAGGAATGTGACAATTGGGAAATTAGAGAAGAATTTAAAGAATTCATGGAAACAAATGAAAATGAAAACACAACTGTTCAAAACCTTTGGGATGCAGCAAAGGCTGTCCTAAGAGGAAAATATATACAAGCCTTTCTCAAGAAACAAGAAAGATCTCAAATACACAACCTAACCTTACACTTAAAGAAACTAGAGAAAGAACAGCAAATAAAGCCTAAACCTGGGATGCCTAGATGGCTCAGCGGTTGAGAGGCTGCCTTTCGCTTAGGGCGTGATCCCGGAGTTCCAGGATTGAGTACCACATCGGGCTTCCTGCATGGAGCCTGCTTCTCCCTCTGCCTATGCCTCTCCCTCTCTCTGCGTGTGTCTCTCATAAATAAATAAATAAAATCTTTTTAAAAAGAAAAGAAAACCATTTTAAAAAAAAAACCTAAGGCCAGGAGAAGATAATTAATAAAGATTAGAGCAGAAATCAATGAAAGAGAGACTAAAAAAAGAACAGATCAATGAATTTGGGAGCTGGTTCTTTAAAAGAATTAATAGGGATCCCTGGGTGGTGCAGCGGTTTAGCGCCTGCCTTTGGCCCAGGGTACGATCCTGGAGACCCAGGATCGAATCCTACGTCGGGCTCCCAGTGCATGGAGCCTGCTTCTCCCTCTACCTGTGTCTCTGCCTCTCTCTCTCGCTGATGACTATCATAAAAAAAATTTTAAAAAAAAAATAAAAGAATTAATAATATCAATAAATCCCTGCCCAGACTTATCAAAAAGAAAAGACAAAGGACCCAAATAAGAAAAATTATTAATGAAAGATCAGAGATCACAATCAATACTGGAGAAACACAAACAATTATAAGTACATATTATGAGCAACTATATGCCAACAAATTAAGGGCAATCTGGAAGAAATGGATGCATTCTTAGAGACATATAGACTATAAAACTGAAACAGGAAGAAATAGAAAACCTGAATAGATTCATAACCAGCAAGGAAATTGAAGCAATAATCAAAATTCTCCCAACAAACAAGAGTCCAGGGCCAGATGACTTCCCAGCAGAATTCTACCAAACCTTTAAAGAAGAATTAATACCTATTCTTCTGAAGCTGTTTCACAAAATAGAAATGGAAGGAAATCTAAACTCTTTCTATGAAGCCAGCATTACCTTAAACCCCAATCCAGGCAAAAATCCTACCAAAAAGGAGAACTATAGACCAATATCTCTGATGAACATAGATGCCAAAATTTTCACCAAAACACTAGCCAATAAGATCCAACAGCTCATTAAAAGAATTATTCGCCATGACCAAGTGGGATTTATTCCTGGGATGCAAGGGTGGTTCTACATCTGCAAATCAATGTGATGTACTACATTAATAAAAGAAAGGACAACAACCATAGATCCTCTCAATAGATGCAGAAAAAGCATTTGACAAAATATAGTATCATTCCTTGATTAAAACTCTTTACAGTGTAGGGAGAGTGAACATACCTGAATATCATAAAAGCTGTATAAATAAAGCCCATGGTGAATACCATTCTCAGTAGGGAAAACCTCAGAGTTTTTCCCTTAAGGCAAGAACTTGACATGGATGTCCACTATTACCACTATTGCTCAACATAATACTAAAAGTCCTAGCCTCAGCAATCAGACAACAAAAAGAAATAAAAGACATCTGAGTCAGCAAGGATGTAGTCAAACTCTCATTCTCAGATAACACAACACCCTATGCGGAAAATGCAAAGGACTCCACCCCAAAATTGCTAAAGCTCATATAGAAATTCAGCAAAGTGACAGAAGATAAAATCAATGCACAGAAATCAGTTGCATTTCTATGCACTAACAATAAGACAGAAGAAAGAGAAAGTAAGGAGTTGATCCCATTTACAACTGCATCCAAAACCATAAAATACCTAGGAATAAACCTAACCAAAGAGACAAAGGATCTGTACTTAGAAAACTATAGAACACTTAAGAAAGAAATTGAGGAAAACACAAAAAAAATGAAAAAAAAATATTCCATGCTCATGGTTTGGAAGAGCAAATATTGTTAAAATGTCTATGCTACCTAGAGCAATCTATACATTCAATGCAATCCCTATCAAAATATCAAAACAATCAACAAAACTATAAACAGCCTATGAAATGAGACAGGATATTTGCAAACAACAAATCTGATAAAGAGCTAGTATCTGTAATCTATAAAGAACTTATCACACTCAACAGCCAAAGAACAAAAAATCCAGTCACAAAATGGGCAAAAGTCATGAACAGACATTTTTCCAAAGAAGACATACACATGGCCAACAGACACATGAAAAAATGCTTAATGTCATTTGGTATCAGGGAAGTACAAATCAAAACCACAATGAGATATCACCTCACACCAGTCAGAATGGCT
This sequence comes from Vulpes lagopus, assembly GCF_018345385.1. Classification (NCBI taxonomy): domain Eukaryota; kingdom Metazoa; phylum Chordata; class Mammalia; order Carnivora; family Canidae; genus Vulpes; species Vulpes lagopus. Next base: position 33,143,752 of record NC_054846.1, read on the forward strand.
ACAATTAACAAGTCCGGAAACAACAGATGTTGGAGAGAATACCCTCTTATACTTGGTGGGAATGCAAGCTGATAGAGCCACTCTGAAAAACAGTACGGAAGTTCCTCATGAGTTGAAAATAGAGCTATTCTATGACCCAGCAATTGCACTACTAGGTATTTATCCCAAAGACACAAATATAGTGATCCAAAGGGGCACCTGCAATCCAATGTTTATAGCAGCAATGTCCATAATAGCCAAACTATGGAAAGAGCCCAAATGTCCAATGACAGATGAATGGATAAAGAAGATGTGAGATTATATATATAATGGAATACTACTCAGCCATCAAAAAATGAAATCTTCCCATTTGCAAGAGTGGATAGAACTAGAGAGTATTATGCTAAGTGAAATAAGTAAATTCAAGAAAGACAATTTATCTTATCACTTATATGTGGAATTTAAAATACAAAAGAGAGGATCATAGAGGAAGGGAAGGAAAAATAAAATAAGACAAAATCAGACAAGAAGACAAACCATATGAGATTCTGAATCATAGGAAACAAACTGAGGGTTGCTGGAGGGGAAAGGAATAGGAGGTTGGGGTAATTAAGTGATAGATATTAAGGTGGGCAACATGGTGTAATGAGCACCAGGTGTTGTATAAGACTGATGAATCACTGACCTCTACTTCTGAACTAATAATACACTATTTGTTATTTGAATTTAAATTTTAAAAATTAAGGTAAAAAATCAAAACAAAAAACAAACAAAAAAAAATAAATGAAATAAAATCCACTTTAAACCAAAAAAAAAAAAAAAAAGCAGCAGGGGTGGGGGGAGCAGCCTGGGTGGCTCAGCGGTTTAATGCCACCTTCAGACCAGGGTGTGATTCTGGAGACCCAGGATCGAGTCCCACATCAGGCTTCTTGCAGGGAGCCTGCTTCTCCCTCTGCCTTTGTCTCTGCCTCTCTCTCTCTCTCTCTCTCTTTTTCCCTCTCTCTCTCTCTCTCTCTCATTGTGTCTTCCATGAATAAATAAAATCTTTAAAAAATAATAAAAAATAAATCAAAAAAGAAGTATTATATAACAACAAAGGAGCTAATTATCCAAGGAGAGATAATAATCATAAATATAAAAAGTGTTGAAAGGAAGGACAAAGTTGAAGGAACCACATTTCCCAAAAACTTACTATAAAGCAACATTAATAAAGAAAGTGTGGTAGTGGTATAACAATAGATTGGGGGTGCCTGAGTGGCTCAGTCAGTTACATGTCTGCTTTGGCTCAGGTCATGATCTCAGGGTCCTCAGAGCTCCATATAGGGCTCCCTGGTCAGTGGAAATCCTGCTTCTCCCTCTGCCCCTCCCCCCCGCTCATGGTCTCTCTTTCTCTCTCCCTCTCTCTCTCATTTGCTCTTGCTGTCTATCTCAAATAAATAAATAAAATCTTAAATAAAAAAAAAGAATAGACAAGTTGTTCAACAGAATAGAACTGAGATTCAGAAATAAACCCACACATCTATGGTCTACTGACATTTTATAAGGGAGCCAGGACAATGCAATTGAGAAAAGAAGAGTCTTTTCATCAAATAGTTCAGGGACAACCAGATACCCATGTGTAAAACAATGAAATTGAAGCTCTACCTTTTACTAAACTCAAAAATTAACTCAAAATTTATCACAGACCAAAATGGAAAGCTAAAACTATAAAACGCTTAGAGGAAAACACAGGAATAAATCTTTATAATTTTAGATTATGCAATGGTTTATTAAATGACGCCAAAAGCAAAAGTTATGAAAGAAAAAAAATAGGCTAATTGGACTCCATTGAAATTTTGAGAAAACACACAACCTTTTAATTTCATAAGACATTTATTTTCTGGGCCACTCTTTTCATTGGAGTTCCTTTTTAGTATTTCTTTTATTGAAGATCTGCTCATGGCAATTTCTTTCCATTAATTAATCTAAATACATATATTTCACCTTCATGCTTAAAAGAGTCCAGTTAGATACAAAACTAAGATTGACAGTTATTTTACTGCAAGACTTTGAATCCACCATATTCCATTGTTCCTCTTTAGAATTCTGTTTTCATATTGATTTTTTTTTTGTCCATTTTGTAGATAATCTTGTCTTTTCTCTTTGGTCATTATTAAAATATTTTATTTTTGGTGTTCTGTACTTTCAACTTAATGTGCCTACATATGCATTTCTTTTACATAATGTCTTAGGATAAATTATGTTCCCTAATTCTTCATCAATTTGGAGACATCTTAGTCACTATGACTATTTATTTGGATGTTACACACTCCAGGAGTTCTTAAACTATTCAAGGACTATTAGTTCTGTGGTTGGAGTTAATGTTGATACCTGGAGACTGGAGGCATTAGCAGGGCTCCATTGTTATCGTGGAGGTATGTGAGGGGTAGTAGTAAATGGAATCATGGTCAAAATCTGACCTTTACTGAGTCTACTGGGTCTGTGGGCATACCAGTGTTCACTTTTGCTATTCTTTAATGTAAATTTGGAATTGATATATTTGGAAGTTGAGTTAATCCCTACATTGGATTTAACACATATTAGCCTGTAGGGTAAAATCTAGCAGGAAGAGGAGCCAAATGGAAGTCTGTAAAACTACATTCCTACCCCAGCCAAGAGAGTGAATTAAAAATAACCACACCCCAAAAGATGGTAAATATTATATGCTGTACAGAAACTAGATGGACCCTGGAGAATGATTTTAGACCACAGCAAACTGAACTTGATCAGTGGTGACCCTGATCATACCATATGAAGCATGGATTTTTTATTATAACAGAATAATATGACTTCAGATGGTCTTATGGGATAAATGGTGTCCCCATAAATTCATATGTTGAAGTCCTAATCTCCAGAGCATGTGAGACTATATTTGGAGATAGAACCTGTATAGAGGTAATTAAGGTAAAATGAGATCGTAAGAATGAACCCTAATCCAAATGATAAATGTCCTTATAAGAAGAGGAGATTAGGACACAGACATGTGTATCCACAGACAAAAGACCATGTGAGGACAGAGCAAGATGCAGCAGCCATCTGCAAACCAAGGAGAGAGGCCTCAAAAGAAAGTAAACTTGCTGCCACATTGATCTCAGACTTCTAGCCTCAAAAACTGTGAAAAAATAAATTTATGTTGCCTAACTCACCCAGTCCATCATGTTTGTCATAGCAGACCTAGCAAACTAATATATACAATATGTGGCCATTAAGTCAGCGGTGACTGTGTTTTATTCTATCCCAATTTAAAAAGAGTATCATAAACTGCTTGCATTCAAATGTAATGGACAACAATAACCATTCATAATTTTGCTCCAGGTCTATGTTAATTCCCTTGGTCTTTGTTACAATCCATTGATATTTGGACTTCCCACAGAATTTCACATTTATCCATTATATAAATAACATCATATTTATTGGGCAGCATTACTAAGCCGTGGCTAGCATGCAGGAAAATTTGGAAAGACACATGCACTCTAGATAATGGAAGAGAAATTTCTATAGAGATGTAGAGAAACCTGTGATTTCAGCAAACTATTTAGAGGTATAGAGGTCAGATGTGTGTCAGGACAACTCTTGAGTAAAAGACAAATTACTGCATCTTACATCTTCTGTTGAAAAGATGCAAGCCTGGTAAGTCTTTGTGGGTCCTAAAGAAGATATATTACACATCTCAGAATGCTCCTCCAGCTCATAAGATGGGCGACATGAAAGACTATCGATTTTGAGTGGGGTCTTGAGTAAAAAAGGACTCTGTAGCAGGTCCAGGATATGATACAATCAATTACATGCTGGGCTATGACATCGAGAAGACTCTACAGTGGTAAAGTTGTCAGTGGTGGAAAAAGATGCAGTACTGAGTTTATCCCAAGCCACAGTGAGAAAATCATAATGGAGACCCTGGGAATAAGATTTTGAAATCATTAAACAATGTACTTTCACTCTTTATCTTAATTATACTTTTTGATTCCCTCTATACGTTGAAACAGTGGTATTTATTACTTCAGAGAGAGAGGGAAAAAATATTGCCTAAAATATTAAAAAATGAACTGCTCAGGTTCATGTCTCAAACCTGGCTTTCATAAAGGTCCTGTGAGATAAAAGATTCCATATTTATGTTCTCTTATATAAGAAAACAATAAATAATAATAAAAAGCATCCTTAAAATATGCCAAACAAAAATTATAGTTTTTTTCCCTTTTCGCTATAGGGCATAAAATACATGGCATACTGTATGATAGGCTCAGCTCTTTTAAATTGAAAGGAATAAGAGGGCAAGAGAATTGTAGGTAGAATTGTAGAATTGTGGGATTGTAGGTTATAAGCATCTAGGTGCTCTGCCTTGTGACCAAAATATGGAAGAAAGTTGTAATTGGTGATGGAATCATCAAGATAGATGTTTGTGTCTATGTAGCTACTCCTTGCCAAGGAACGTGCAAGGGTATATCTCAGGAAAAAGAGCCCCATGATTAATCGGCATTGTAGCAATGAGGAGAAAGTCCCAACAGCAAACTAAATTGGCTAAGAAGATCTCCTGTGGATCTAAGATAGGACTCTTAGTTCTCTATAATTAATGTAACAAGAAGGAAATCCAGAAGTTTCCAGAAGCCCAGTACATAACAGTGGAAACCAGGAGAAGCCTGGAATTGGGACAAAAAGGTCTCATAGTGTGATGACCTTGAGATCAGAGACTATAGCAAGTCAGAAGTATTTCAGGAATATTTGCCATTATAACAAATTCTAAAATCTCAGAGGCTATAAGCATAGGTGTGCAGATTACTGGATTAAGACAAATCTACAAATCTGCACCTGAGACCAGCAGAGAACTATACACAGCAGGTGAATCAAAGTTCCTTCTCTCTGAGATCAGAGCAAATGTAAGCCTTCCTCTATAACCAGGCACCACTGAGGAAGAATCAGGGAAAGAGAGCCTGATTGCTAAAAGGAATAAGAAAGGCCTGATCAGGAGTGAGCTCTAAGATGACTTAAAGAAGCTTCTAACCTTTTAAGCCTTTAAGAAACTGAATTAAGTTTAATTGCAAGGTTGTAATTTTTCTGCCATAATAGAGTCCCACGAACATGATATCAGTTATAGAAAAATCAATGTTTTTATTTGTTTCTGCATGTCGTGCTACACAAAACTGAAGTTAGATTTTTTTATGTAAAATTTGACCGTTTTTTCATGTTACAAAAATCATTTTCCATTTTATTTTTTTTTTTTTTCCATTTTATTAAAACTATTTGTAAACATCCATTTTAACAGCTGCCTTTCCCATCTCTTGCCAAAGCAGTTTCTTCTGTGTCTCTCTAGTCTAAATTTTTACATTAAAATGTTTAAATAATCTACAGTCAGTTTTGTTGTCTTGAGAAGATCTTTTGCCCCAAATCCTAACAAATTATGCTCTCTACTGAGTAATTCGTCCTTGTCTCACTGATTGTTTCCAGTTTATTATATATTAAATAACAGAATTTATTTTTAGACTGCTTGTGCACATTTTCTCTACTGATTTAATAATTATAGTTTCAGAGTATGTTTTTGTATCTGGGAGAGTTAATCTTGAGGAGATTCAGCATTGTCCTTTTTCATTGCTCTTAGCTCTTTTCCACTTTTTATTATGATGAATTTTGGAATCACCTTGTCAATATTTAAAAGGAAAATGTCATTGATATTTTTAACTGAGACTGCATTCAACATGTGTATTAATTGTTTTTCCTCATCTGGAGTGTGGCCTATCTCTACACTTAATGTATTTTATTTTGCATATACCTGAGTTGTTCCTGATTGTTTGCTTTGGTTTGGTTTTCACATACAGGTCACACAGGCTTCTTTTTAAGTAATAGTTATAAGATATTACTTCTCATTCATCTTATAACGTAATTGTACTAGTGTATAGGAACGATATTAATTTATTGTATATTTTTATAAGCATGATCATTTTGCAAAACCTTTACTTGTTCTAATAATTTTACAAGTAGATTGTTACTGGCTTTTTAGTTGATTCTTATATTTTATTTAAGACCACTTCTTGGTTTATGCTAGAATTGCCCGGTTTCCTTTTTGTCCCTGGGCACATAGCTCAATGCTTTTGCTTCTGCTGTGTTTTAATGACATGGTGCATTTTTAGCTAGCAGTCATACTGCTTTCTTCCCCATGGGCCTAAGAATGACAGTGTGCACTGGAACAAAATAAACAATGCCATAAATATGCATTACTTATACCATATTGATTAACAGTATCTGTACTTGCAAAAATCAATTAAACAAGATTATATATTGTAGCAGTTTCCAGACAGTGCCCTGAAACTATAAACTATAATTTGTGGTGCACAGCACAACTAACAAAATGCACAAACAACTGTGGTCCTGATGGCAGACTATTGCTTCCAGCAGGTCAGCCATGCTTACAGATGAGACTGAAGAAGCTATGTCTGCCTTTGAGAGAGTCAACCCAGGCCCAGGTAACTGGTCATCCTTTAACATTTAGAAGGATCCAGCAAATAACTTCTTAATTGTATCTACCTGAGTCAAAATAAGTGTTCTGGGAAAACCTAATGCTTTTAAAGGAAAAAGGATTCTCTTGACTTCATAATTACCAAACAGATATTTTTAACTAGATAAAAATGTCTTCTGCTGGAATCCTTGAATATAGAGGAAGGACAACTCAGAAACAAAACAAGAGATTTGGTATCACTCTTCTGATACAGATTCCTTGGAATCAGACCAAGAGGTTCTATTCTATTTAGGTTAGCCCCGTCTCCATTCTGGAAGAGTCAGGAGCTTGGGCCTTCAGTGGCTACCATCTCTAGAACTTTCATTGTTAGCAAAGTCCCCTACAGTCTTGTTGTCAGTTGCACTTCTTTGTTCCTGCCTTTTAACTCAGAGCACTGACCTGATGTTGCTTTAGCTGAGATAAAATAATGATATCTGTAGATATTCACAGGGGTCTGAGTGGGTGGTTTGACATCACAGTAACTCTGAAAAAGATGAAACAGTGGAACTAGCAAACAGCAGCACACACAAGCTACAACTTTATTCGGAATTGCTATAGTTGAACAACAAAGGGAACAGGTTGACTCATTTAGTTTCTATTGTACTGGAGTGATGGGGTTATTTTAGTATGTGTCCTAGCTATTCCTTCTAGAGCATCAAATGGAAATGGATTGGTCCAAGCCCTAGTGAATACATTTGGCTCATAATATAGTTTGCATTTAAATCAAATTTATAGTTGCCTAAAATAGATCCTCCAACTGTGCAGAAGTCATATAAGCAGCAGTCAGAATGGTGAGAGTGTTTTTTCCCATTCATTCAAAAGCACATAAGTTGCTAAAGATCCACTTTTCAATTGTTATCTGTCCTACTGAGACCATTGCAAGGGTTCAGTTTCTCCTCAATTACACTGAAATGATGTACTTTTGTCTGCTGTTGTTTTAAATCACTATTATCCCTAAGTGTGTTTCCCTGTAATAATAAAAGGTGTCAAGTAAAGCACCAGGAGACTCAAAAGATTGTTGTTCTTTCTCCTTCTTTCATTCCTTCTTTTCCCTTTTCCTTTTATTTTTTTTTTTAATGAGGATTCACAGATATAGTCTCAGATAGAAGAATAAATTCTATAGGATGGTTCTCAGCTGGGGAGATGTTGCTCTCCAGGGGACACCTGTCAATGTTTAGAGGTATTTTGGATTGTCACAACTGTGTAAGCATTGCTACTGGCTGGTGGGTAGAGGCTAGAGATGCTGCTAAACATCCCACATTGCACAGGACAGCTCCGACAATAAAGATTTATCTAGTCAATAGTATCAATAATGAAAAATCCTGTCTAGGAGAAACAAACAAGATTGATTGGGCCTATCTTTTAGGTGATTTTTAAAGAAGGTGAATTGACATGTTTTCCCTCATTTTTGAATTTAGATATGGGGATTAGTGTCATGTAGGGCTTTATAAGTGGAACTTTCCATAAAGTCACCAATGAATCACTAAAATTCTGATTTAAAAAAAAATCATTTATGAGATTTGAGCCATTCGTCTCATGGTCTGATGTCACTTTTCTATTTCATATTCCCTTCTTATATATCACTAATGTATCTAATTGAAATTATTTTCCTGTGACAGAAAAATACCAGTGAAGTTCTTTGCTGTTTCATTGTCCTGGAAAGGGTAATGTTTAGAATTTTTGAATCTTTCTGAGAAGGAGAAATGCTTTGGTTATACTGTGATTCTATCAGGGGAAAGTGAAGAGACTATAGTGAAACCTAATTATCTCATTTCATATATTTATATTTTCCTAGTTACACTTGAGTTTTATTCTTTTTTTTAGTTTTATTCTTTTAATACTTTTATTTTTCATTCTAATTTTTTATAAGGATTCAGACAGAAAATAGCAGTCTTTCAACTTCTTCATGTAATGAAATTCTCCTACTGCTATGGACTTTATGTTCATGTCCCCCTAAAATTCATATATTGAAGCACTACTCCCCAATGTGGTAGTATTTGGAGATGGCGTCTTTGGGAGGCAATTAGGCCATGAGGATGGAGCCCTCATGATAGGATTAGTGCTCTTATAGGAAGAAAAAGAAGAAACAAGAGTTTACTTGAATGTTCTCTGTCTCCTGCTCTGCCATGTGAGGATGTAATTCGGAAGATGCTCTCACCAGGAACTGAATCTGCCTGCATCTTGATCTTGAATCCTCTGCCTCCAGAACAGTGAAAAATAAATTTCTACTGTTTAAGCCATCCAGTCTATGGTAATTTTCTTATGGAAGAACAAATTGAATGAGGCATCTATAAAATATGGACAAGTAATACGCATATTGACAGTTCAGAAAAAATACTTGGTCCCAGGCACAACACAATCAAGTCCAAACGATAATACCCTCATATGTGGAATGACTGGGGCCAGTCATTACACAAATAAGGAAGACATTAAAAGAAATGTGTCTTATGACATATTCATATCTGGGATGAAGTCTTGGATATATAATTCCTATATCTATACCTAGACCCTTTTCTCTGTTCTCTAGGATTAGATTTACACATTAAATGAAAATTATTAAAAGTCTTTTCTAAAACAACTCAGATAGGAAAATATGTGTTTCTCTCAGAGACCCCCAGTAGACATCAACTGTTCAATCTGTTTATCCCCAAATGTACCAACAGAAAGACATAATGTCGATATTTAAGGCAGTGTTTCTCAACTGGTGATGATTTGGGGGCAGAAAGGGCTTGTTAGTGGCACCTAGTAGGCAGAGGCCAGGGATGCTGCTAAACTTTCAAAAATGCACAGAACAATACCCCCCAGAGAGAATTATGCAGCTCCAAATATCAATTATATCAAGGTTGAAAAGGTTGATTTAAAGTGTAAGCCAAAGATGAGTGCTTCCAAAGAGTCCTTTATGCTGTCACCTTCAGAACAAGAAACTAGACTGGAAAGCATGTTTATAAACTAAAAATGACTTTTTTTTTTAACTGTAAGGAAAAAAATATTTAAGATTTAGTGTTCATAATAATGAAAGCATACGTTTAGCAACATAGAAAGCATGTAAACACATAAAGCAGACTAAAGGCTGCACTACAGTTTTTCTTCTCAGTTTTCCTCATATTATTAGGCACCATTCCACAATGTACAGGCTCAGAAGGCAAAGTGGTCTTTCAGGTACTTTAGAGTGCGGAAAGCTCCAGAAGAAAATTCTAAACAAATCTGATTCATGGTTACTCCAAAGATTCTCCTGAGACTGACTCATTCTTGGATTATACCCACAGTATGCTCTAAGGCCCTTCAAGTGATGTGTCATTTTATAAATATGGCAACAAAATCCCTGCTCAGTAGCCCTTTTGGGTGCTCAAACCACAAAGCTTCAGTAAGCCATTGTTAGGAAGTGTTGGAGGGTCAGTAATGTGTCCTCCAGACTGAGAAGGCACTTTAATACTAAAAAACAAAGTAAGCCACTCCATACCATTTACACAGAGTCTTACTCAGGATAACTTACTGGCAGGAGCAATTGGGCAGTTGGGTGGATGAAGGGACAACCCAGGGCATTATGCAGCTGTTGTTGGCCACTATTCTCTGTCCTGTATTTCCTGCCCCCATTCATACCTTAATCCTAAGCTTTCATGGAGCAAGGGGCATAATGGTGAGGTCACAAAGCATTATCCAAATTGGCGTCATCTCTGCGCCAGAGGAGAGAACAAGATGGAGGGTCAAAGACGGAGTCATTGTTTCAGGACTCGCATAGACATAGTTAGAATAAATACAAATAATTAATTTCTAGTTTATCATGTAAGAAATTCATAGAAATTTGTAATCTCCTAAGATGTAGTAAAAAGTAAAAATATGAATAGCTTCAAATAAGGTTTGCCACATTTAAACAGTATATAAAGAAAATCAGAAAAAAAAGTAGATTATGATTATGAATAAACGATTATTAAGGGAAAGTAGATATTCAGGCTACGTTCTTGGCTTTTGATGTCAATAGGAAGGATCATGATAAGCACTTTGACACCGTTCCTTGTCCCATTGTGGGCCAGGTCAGGAATCTTGCTATCTTGAAGGGATCACAGGTCTCAATAGGGTAATTAGGCTTTATTTCAATTTTAATACATCTAAATTATGAGGGGTTTTTTTTGAAAAATGCTTTAAATCATATAAACAAGTCACTTCCATTGCGCTTAGCTCACAATAGGTGCACACTAAGTACTTGCTGAGTATAAAAAATATTAGTACAAAAAAAAAAAAAATATTAGTACAGATAGTACAGCTTATTCCAAGTAAAACACTTAAAACTGACATTTTATGATTAAAACTAAAGCACAGAGTTTAAATAATTTTACCAAAGGCACATAGAGAATGAAAGGGACAGAATCAAAGCATTGCTATGCTAATCAAATAGAAAAACACTATTGTGTTTTTCACCCATGTGAGGGCACATGGGTGGCTCAGCCACCTAAGCTTCTGCCTTCAGTTCGGGTCATGATCCCAGGGTCCTTTGGGGATGGAGCCCCAAAGCAACGGGCTCCCTGCTCAGGAGGGTGTCTGCTTCTCCCTCTCCTTGCTCCCCGTGCTTGTGCTCTCTCTCTGTGTCAAATAAATAAATAAAATCTTTAAAAATAAAAAAGAAAAGCAAAAACAGAATCATTAATAAATCCATCATTTAGGTACTTTTTGTATCTTAGTGCATATGTCAGCTCAGATCTTTATATGTTCATATAATTTGTTAAATAAAGTTATACTGTTCATGTTGGCCTGGAATGTTCCTTTCTCACTAAACAATGTATCATAGATACTATTTCAAATAAGTAATCAACATTTCCCACATGAGTATCTGATTAGTGATCTGTGGAACCCTAATCTAAAACATGTTAAGAGTGGTGCCACCAAAACAAAAAGAAAATAAATACACAAAAAAACCTGTTTCTAAGCAAATATAAGTTTGGGAATTGCTTTGTAAACCCAGCAAAATGAAAAATGTATTTACTGAAGGACATTTCAGGACATTTAGCATGCCTATTCACATTGTAACTATCCAATGAGACATGCAGATTGTTTCATTTCCCAAAATGAATTGATGAAGAAATTATTTAAGTATAGGAGAACCATCTATCATAAATAGGTAAAGCAATATAGTACTGTAATCTGTTTTTTGATTGCATGCTCCATGAGGGAACTACTTGAGCACAAACCAACCATACATGTATAATCATTTACTTATAGGTTATATGCATATTCTACTGTACCAAAGGATTGTATTATATACTACAAAAAATAGAAAAATATGAATGAGTTAATGTAAAAAATAGGAAAAATATGATTAAGAAGACTTCATATATTTTAAAGGCCTTGCTAACATTAATAGCTGTTATTAATGTTTTACTAATATTAGCTATTATTTCAAAGCACTTAGGGTAAACTTCATCTTTATGGTTGGTGTAAGTATAGATTTTAAATAGATATTGATGACTTCAATTTTTTTGAACATATTTCTTATAAGAGCCTATGAGACTGTTACTGTTTTAACTCCTAATATGCCAGATTAAGAGCTCATACAAGGAATAAAAGTACCGTGATTGTAAATGAAAACTACAACACATAGGAGTAACACAGAAACATCTCCAGAGTATGGCTCTCACTCTTCCCTCAGGATCCATCATTGGCTTAACATGTGACCAAGTGAGGTTCCAATGTCAATGAGGACATGAATTTTAATAAGAATATAATTAAAAATCACAGCATTTTCTTTCCATATCATAGGAAGTCATCTCAAGAACTAAGGCCTTATGAAGAATACTTTTTATGAGGTTTGATAGGCAGAAGAGATATTATCTTGGGTTGAAAAGCAACCGGGAGCAAAGGAAAGAGAAACATTTCAGGTAGACTGGTGTTTCAGGTGACCTGGCCAAGAAAGGGAGGAAGAAACCTTACCTAAAAAGACACAAATGTCAAGGTACTTTATTTACTTTTGTTTGTTCTTAAAATGGATACATCTTAAGTATGTCTAAATATCAAATATATCCTGTTAAGAAAAGAGCCAGTGCAGTGAGAGGAGAAAGAATGAAAGAGAGGAAGACAATGGATGAAGAACAATTACAGGACCAGAGCCTGAGCTATTGCAACATACAAAGGAGAGCTTTCTTTCCACAATTAGGAGAGCAAGAGTAATACATGGAAACACCCCATCGAGAAAGAAACAGTCTGTGCTTGCTCAGCAGCACATATACTAAAATTGGAACGTTACAGAGAAGATTAGCACAGCCCGTGTGCAAAGATGACACTCAAATTAGGGAAGTGTTCCATTAAGAAAGAAGAAGAAGAAAAGAAGAAGAAGAAGAAGAAGAAGAAGAAGAAGAAGAAGAAGAAGAAGAAGAAGAAGAAGAAGAAAGAAAGACAAGAAAGATGCAGCCTGACTCACACTGTGACAACGACTAGAAATAAAAACAAAAATAGATGAGTGGACTGCGAAGAACCAATATGATAATGCAGAACCAGCACCACAGAAGAGATGCTGACCCTAAGGTGCAGAGCATGGTTATTCCTTGAATCATTCCAGAATCATTTTGTACTAAGAGATTCAGTGAGGAAGAATTGGTAGTCAAACCAGAACCATCTCATATATTGATAAGGTATTGCCAATTAGTTAAACTTACAAATATCTACTTCCTGTTTACCATGTTCCAAAAAACATGTGGATGCTGAGGATCCAAACTGAACAGAGATACATGCTTCTTGCCCCCATTTGTCTTTTAATTGTAGTTGATATACCTATGAATTATTTAAGAAACTACATATAGTTTATCTCAGAACATAAGATGTCATTCTCAATTAAATCTTGTGTGTATGTCTTGAGTAGAAAAGAAAAAACAAAAACAAAAACGAAAAAACTCTTAGTTCTGAGTAGAAAGAAAAGTGAATGCTGTGGACCTTACTGATTTTTTTAAATCACTATTAGATGCCCTAAGTGGGCAAAACTGCCCAGCATAATTCCTAAAACTCTATCATCTCATTGATAATGGAATATCCAATTGCTAGAAGGACACAAACACAGCTTCTTGCTTTTTTAACATTCTTTTTGTTTCTCCAGTACCCCACTCATTTTAAAGAGAAAACAGCTGGATAACAGAAAAATACATATAATCATGCTTTGTATATAAAAGAAAGAAAGCATACATGAAGATAGCTAAGTTATTCATAGTACTACTAAAACATGGTTTTAAGGTTTTCTCTTCCTTTCAAGATTGAGTTTTAACCTTGAACATTTGTGGTTTGAGTAGCAAATCATTTCATAGGCACTGCAGTCCAACTTAACATACTATGTTAAAATGAAGGTTCGAGGTGCATTATGGTTTCAAACAAATACCAAAAAATAACAATACTTTCCCAGACATAATAGATCAATGTCAACTAAGGAGCGCTGAGGAAAACAGAATGAAGAAGCTGGGAAAGACAGAAATAGAAGAAGAAGGCAGAGGCTAGACTACTACCAAAAGAAGACTCCCCCATTCAAACCTTAACAGTCTTCCCAACTGTAGCAAGATCAGGATGTCTTTGATTCTAGATCCCATTAAATCTACTGTACTTTGCATAATTATTCCCTATTTCAGGAAGTACTTTAATGTAAAAGAAATGTGAATTAAGCTATGAAACATGAACATTTTTTTAAGTCATCAGGACCCTGTGCTAGAAGCCATCACTGATTTTATGTGACCAGAGAAAGGGACCATAGTAAACAATCAGTAATTTGTAATTAATAATAATAAGTGAATAATAAAATAGCAATTCTTGATTTTTCTTTCAAGACTTGAGGAAGACTTGAGACAAGAGAGAAGAGAAAACAAGTCATTACACATTCAGGGAAATTACTTTGATAATTTTTTTTTCTTCTTATGGTAATATTGGCAACCATAATCATGTAAGCTCTGAAAATGAGAGCATTCAGTTCAGCAAAATTATACTGATTAAGATGGATAAGTAAGAAATGTTGAACTACATTTTGTAGAAAGTGTCCCTTTTTGTGTATAGGACATATGTGGGGGTTTATAAAAACTAGACAGTGTATAAGGTGTGTCTGAGATGTTCAGAGCTCTACTGCTGAAGTGTTGATACCTTGCACAGAAGCCCAGAGTGCTGCGTCCTCTTAATGACCTACTCTTTAGAATGCAGCTGCCAAGACAAATGAAAGCACAGGATTTGGATAAAAACTCACATTCTCTTTCCAGCTGTGCCTCCCTGACCCATCTGGAAAATAAGAAAACTGTCCTTCTTTATAAAGCACTTTGCAGACTGATCCTTCTCTGTCTTTTCTATATCACCATCAGGATGTCAATACATTTACACGTTGATGGATTATAATGCCTTTAAGAAGTAAACTACAACCCATGAGCCCAGAAATAATTAAGATCATGGAAAAGCTTGAAGGAAATGAGATTGATCTCCTGAAATCACACGCGAAATAACATCCATTACTACCTTGCATGAGCTTCAGACTTTTTTGTCTGACCTCCTGTTGCTGAGTTCCTTTCCTAGCAATGTGAGGAGCCTGGGCTTAGCAATTCCAGTAGTTGAGAGTGAGTATGGGAATGGGGGAGGGGAAATAAGCTTTTGGCTGAAAAACAAAGGGGGATTTATGCTTGGCTCCCAGATGAGGGTGTGGGAAACAAGTAAAGTCGAAACTTTAGGTCTAAATGGAGGGTGGAGTCCAGAGACCAGACAGCAAGAAAAGCCTCAGGAATGAACAAGTAAGGCAGTCAAGGCAGGTTTGGAAGGCAAAACACAAGACAGATTCTGAACATAATGGAATCCATGGCACTGAAATTCTTTGTACTGTGCCACAGTTGATCCCATGGGTGGAATGGGAATCATGAAGCTAACCTGTTCTTACAGCTCTATATATTTGATTGCCGCCTTAGATATAAAATTTTTAGAAATACAAGGTAGGAATAAAGCAAGAGTTTTGCCAAAAAACGGTAGCATGAAATCTAATTTTCAAACAAAAATAATTCGCACCTTAGATGCTAACATTAGGTCTCTGAATTCGTCCATGTTTAATAAATCAAAATGTTGTCTTGCCTTTAAAAAAAATCACTCCTTATTTTTAAAAAAATCATTCTTTCCACAGTTTATAGACATCAAAATGGATTTATCATCTTGTTCATTTTAGGGAATCTTGAGCCTCTTCTGCCAGTGGAGATAATGCTTGTTATTGCTAGACCCTGCTCATAACATAATGGCTTTATCAATCAGAATAATAGGCTATTCTTCAGTAACAAATTAACCCTGAAATATCTGTTTCTAACACAGCAAAAGTTTATTTCTTCTTCACATTACATGTCCAATGTGAGTCAACAAAGCAGCAGTTCTGTTTCGTATAATCATGTAAGGAGAGGCTCACCGAATCCTCTGTCCAAAGCATAGTTGGTAGTCATGATAGGAGACAAGACAGATTAGAGAAATTCAGAGGTTTTTCATTGCCTCAGCTTAGTGCTCACACATCACACCATGCACATTTCATTGACCGGAACCAGTCTACTGCTCTCACCTAACTCAAGGACGTTGGAAAGTATAATTTTTTCTAAGCAGGAATGGAAAAGAGAATTGGGTATTTGTGAATACTAGCAATGTTTGTCATGGTTAATGTTCTAAAAATAATGACAAGACTCTGGAAAACCACCTTTTAGAGAAAAGACAAGGACATAAGAAACACACACACACACACACACACACACACACACACACACACACACTAAAAACGAGGGGCATGTACATAACCAAGAAAGAACGATCAAAGGCTCTTAACAGTAATTTGAAATTAGGGTGTTTCAAGTAGTCCATAAATGTACAGTTACTGCACATTGATACAAAAAAAAATATTGAGTCTATCAAAGGTAGGATTTTTTTTTTCAAAAACATAAGATAGAATGTGATTATGCTTTCTGGAAGCTAGTGAGACCAGAGATAACATACAGAGGCTAACCTCTGGATGGAGCACACTAATGAGGTCTTAATAGAGAATTAAGCCTGCACACATGTTCAGAACATCATTAAGAAGCTGAAAGAATGAGTCTCAATGATTCCTAGTAAATTGATTATAAATAAATACTGATTGAGAAGGCAGAAGCTCCAAAGGGCTAAAGGGTAATTTTTAGGTCAGGAGAGGACTTATTAAAGTTTAGAGAAGGCATCCTTAATGATCTTTCTCTTTCAAGTTGCCAGGAGAAGGAAAAGACCAGGGGAGCCAAGAATAATTGTGATGAAAGTATAACAGGCTTGAGCGTCAGAGAAAAAGAGAAGATAAACAGAGAAGACTAGGAAATCTAATCTGTAAAGAATTAGCAATCCCATTGGGCCAATGGGAATCTGCTGAATTTGGATTCTGAGTCTGGATTCAGCAGCGTGAACAACACAGGAAAGGGATTCTTTGACCTAGCTTCATTTGCATTTTAATGTAGACCAGAAAACCTGTGATCAGTATTATTCTTAAGAGCTTTCCTAGCTTTTAATAATCCCGATTATTTGGAATTTTAAAAATCCCTTCTATTTCCTGTATATTTGTAGTTAAAGCCTCACCAATCCCACTGTATCAGAAAGGACAGCTGCGATGGTCCAAGCTAAGTTGCAAGCAATGGCACCCAGGAATGAGAACAAACAGCCAAGATCCTTTAGTCCCAAGGAAGCAAAGAGAAGGCAAAGGGATCAGTCTCGGATGTCGGTAGAGACTACTAGGAGACCTTGGCCTGCCTTAAAACAATTTATTCGATGTAGGTGACAAAGGCAAGTACTGCTGGGTTTTCTATTTCTTTATATATAAAATCGCCCACAGCTTTTCTCTGCTCTAGTAAGATTATAAGGTAGAGAGCAGTTCAGGAGCTGGATCTATTCTCATCGTGAACCTTAGTGTCCATCACAGGCATTCTAGGCATATTTTTAATCCAGTATCCAAGCCACTGATTAAAATGTTAACTGGCCCACAAATTAACCTCTGTGGAATGCCATGTGTCATGTCTCCCCAGGCTGACACTGAAACCATTGATAATATTTGTCAAAGTGAGACACTCTAACCAGCTGTCTCTTCTCACAGCACATTCATGCACAGTTGTTGGTGAGGAATTAAGACTGTAACAGCAGGGACATTAAGGATTAGGTTTGACAGTTCAGTAAGAGGAATGCATAGTTTAGTTTTGTCCACGTCAGGATGCCTTCCTATTTTAGGAAGAAGATGATTTCAGTTAATGAAATTTAATTTGAAAAGAGCTAAGGATGAAGAAATGTGGATCGCATTTCGAATGACAAGACAGGAGCGCATTCATGATTGTTGAGCATTGCTTTTCAATCTAAAAAGGAAAACATAAATAAAGTTTTCAATGGTTAATATATAAATAGATGGTAGAAAAAAATAATGTTTATAAATTCAAAAAATCAGGTCGGCTCTTTGCCAGCATTTAAGAGTATCTTGCAAGACACATTGGCTTCGCTATATTAACTATATTCCCTGAAAAAGGAATTTTAAGAAGGCAGATACTTTCTTTCACACTCACAGTGAAATCATGCTTAGAAATGACTGTTGAGATATTATACAATAGAATATTTTGTTTTTTCCAGCTTCCTAGAAATATGGTCCTATGATTGGAACAGATGTGCTGTTTAGCTCTCTCCTTGACCTTTCCAGAAGTCCCGTAATTCAGATCAGGTAGTGAACAGCTGTTAAAATAAATCTGTCCTTGAGCTTGGGGGAGGAAGATGAGGCCTCGGACACTATTGCTTCTGACTTCATTCCTGGCATCATCGTTTAGGTTGAGATTATAAATAATAATCCAGAGATTATGACAAACACTGATAATGTTGAGAAAAAACAATCAAACACCCTTCTTTCCAGAGGAGGTGGTAGAAATAAGAGAAGTACTGTAGTTAATTTGTGCAGTGAGCACATGATTATCCGGTGCCTGCAAATTTTGCGTTTTGGGATTGATATGCCCCTTTTCAGCCCCAAGTGGGACTTTTATACAGCTCCCATCATTTTATTATGTTTTGGGGTAATCTTTACAGCCCTGTTAATACAATGAAGAAAGAAATTCAAAATGAAGAGAGACATAAGCTCCTGGTTTTTGAGGCAAAGGCTCAACAAGCAGTCCTTTAACCCAAGGAGCCTGCTGAGATTCCCAGCAGTTGTGCTGCAGGATGGAGTCCGAGGCCGTGTGCAAACCAGGGCACTTCCATCTCGGACAGTATTCCAACACAAACTGACAAAAAGAGCAGATTGGGACAGCCAGTCACTCCCTCAGCCTGGTAAAGCATCCTCTAAAAGAGGCTGATGTGTCTTTAGACGAGGGGTGAATCTACCCCACAAAGTATACTTGGTGGGGCACCTGGGTGGCAAATTCAGTTAAGGGTCAAGATCCAAGTCTTGGTTTCAGTTCAGGTCGTGATCTCAGAGTCATGAGACTGAGCCCAGATTGTGCTCCACACGTGGCACAGAGTCTGCTTGAGATTCTCTCTCCCTCTCACTCTGCCCCTCTCCATGCTGGTGCAGGCACTTTCTCTTTCTCTCTCTAAAAGACAAATAAATGAATCTTAAAAAAAAAAAAAAAAAAGTGTACTTAGTAATGCCCTGTGAAGTACAGTCAATGGAATTTATTTCAATTGTTATCTCAGTATTATGAATTGATATTTCATGTGCATTTTAAAATGTAAATACACTAGAATACTAGATTGCATATAAAATATTAAACAAATATACATATGGGAGATATATGCCTACTCGGGCTGCTATAACAAAATACAGTAAACTGGGTAGCTCATTAGCAACAAATGTTTATTTCTCACAGTGCTGGAGCTAGAAAATCCAAGATCAAGGAACTGATCAGCCGATGTCTAGTAAGGGCTGCCTTCTTAGACAGTCATCTTTTTGTCATATCCTCACATGGTAAAAGGGGCAAGGGAGCTTTCTTTGGCTTCTTTTACAAAGCACTAATCCCATTCATAAGGGCTCTGCCCTAATGACCTAATCAGCTCCCAAAGTCCCCACTTTCTGAAACTATCAACTTGGGAGTTAGGACTTCAACATTTGGACAGGGAAGAAGGGTTGACAACATTCAGACATAACATACATTTATTTATTTATTTATTTTATAAATAGGGGAGCATATAATAAAAAAATGTTGAAGACCACTGTTCTAGATTATTTCCCTTCCCTAGTCAAATGTTCATGAGAAGAAAACAAGGTAGATTGGGAAGGCATTACTGTCACAGTAACCCTAGAAAAAGTCATTCAGCTCAAACCCTTTAACTTAAGGTAGTGATCAAACTAATATCACTATTGGACAGAAGGAAGAAAAAAGGAGGGAGGGGAGAAATGAGAAATAAAAGTCTCTTTCCTCAGGTGACATCTTTATTCCATAATATATCTTTCAACAAAAGACCCAGACTGCTCACCTTCTTCATCCACACCTCCCTGGCATAGCCTGTTCACTCTCCAGTGAATTATCTTATAAGGCCAAGGAAAAGAATCCAGAGCAAAGGGTACTATTTGGGGAGGGGTGTGTCTAGTGAATGGAGGATACGGAGTACAGAGAGTCAAGAATATACAACTGCAAAGTGTGGTCATTAAGTACTGTCAGCAAGGGGTCAGAGAGTGAACAGAGGACAAGGAAACTAACCTCACAATGGAAACTGAGACTTTAAATTCAAGATTATAGGTTGTAAACAGGTGGCCTCCAGGACAAGTCCAGCCTACAGACATGATTTGTTTGGCCATACATCATTTATAAAATTTTGAAGTTGTAAATATTTAAAGCTTGGGAGATTTCACACTAAAAAAAAAAAAAAAGTCCACGTTTCTAACTTCTCTTGATAAACAAAAGATCTAAAGCACTGGTCAGTCTTCCCAAATAGCCATCATGGGCTGGAAATGAATTGTGTTCCATTGGAAAAGAGAGTAGGGCCTCTCACTTTCCTATTACCCCCACACAGACTGTCTCACACACCTGTGTTGTTGTTTCCACTGTTCTGGGTTCAGAAATGTAGGAAGGAGCCAGAACTCTGAGAGAAGCCAAGGAGACAAACAAGAAACCTGAATCATAGACATATTGTCATGCCTCCTCCCCTTGCCCCCATTGCCTACCATGTACAAGGTCCTTGTTCCAGAAACCATAGATGGGAAGAATCAAAAGCAAACAGAACTGATGAGGTCCATGTTCCCAATGAACTTACAGTCTAGTTGAGAAAACTGGATAACACGTTAGTAAATAGAATTCTCAGTGATAATATCTAAAATATTTTGAATGCTATCATGGGCCAGTCACTGTTCTCTCATGTGGTTTGTATTCTTTTATACATATGAATTCCCATAGAAACCCCACGAAAGGGAAATAATTACATCCCATTTTTCAAATAGGAAATTGAGTCATGGAAATAAGCAACTTGTCTAAAGTCCCACAGCTAGTAAATAGAGAACTAATAATGAGCTCCAACAGTCTGACTTCAGAGGCAAGGCATTTAACCCCTGTGCCACACCATTAAGTACTAAGCAGAGTGTTAAAATAGGCTCATATGGCAGAGGCACTGGGCAGCTCCTTTAGATTTGGAAGTCAAGAAAAGACTTTCTGGAAGGGACATTTAAGCTGAGATTTGAAGAATACAACTATGCAAAAACTGGAGTAGTAGGCAAAGGGAGCAACTCATGTGAAGAAATAAATTTGGAAAGAGTTCCTTAAAAACCCCAAATGTTGACAATGTTGACCAGTGAGACTGTAGCCTGATGGAAGAGTGAAAAGGAGAGAGGGAGGAAACTGGAGAGGGGAGATCAAAGACAAAGCACAGGCCATCCTCTAAGGTACTGAGCTTCCATTTCGTGACAGCTGGGACCCTGTAGAGGATAAGAGCCTGAGAGGGGGACATAATTTGATAGGAATTTCAAAACATGGTAATGCTCCCATTTACCAGGATTCTTATAAACTGAACTTAATGTATGCTACTACCTTCCTATTTGTTCTCTTTCATGCATCCTGTGCTCTAAACCAAACTTCTAGTAGCTAGTGTTGTGCTAGAAAATGAACCCTGTGGAAACAAAGCCCTAATTTTTGTATTTGCCAGTTTCTATGGTATAAGTACTTCCACAATAGTTGATCTTAGGCTATCAGCAGTTAACAATCAGCTTGCAAAATTCGTGAACATTTAAGAATCAGCTCTTGAGAGCCAGTTCCATACTTACATCTCAAATATTTTCACCTTCTGAAACTCAGCAGGCCTTTATGTGGTATGACTTTTCTACGTCCTGTTCTCCCTGCCTCTTAAACTTAACCATTGTTGGGCTATGGTTAAGAGCAAAACCTTTGGCTTCAGATGGATGTGGATTCAAATCTCAGTTTTGTAAACCAACCATGTGATCTTAGGAAAAGTTCTTAACTTCTCTAAACCTCTGTTATCTTGGGACATCTGGGTGGCTAAGTGGTTGGGCATCTGCCTTTGGCTCTTGTGGTGATCTGGGGGTCCTGGGATTGAGTCTTGCATCAGGCTCCCCATGGAGAGCCTGCTTCTCCCTCTGCCTATGTCTCTGCTTCTCTCTGTGTCTCTCATGAATAAATAATAAAGTCTTTAAAGATAAATGAATAAAATTTTAAAAAATAAACCTCTGTTATCTCATTTATAACATGGGAGTGACAACAGACCCTACTTCTGGGCATTGTTACAAGAATCAAATGAAATCGTATAATAAAAATGACTTAGCAGAGGACCAGGAATGTTATGTACTTCTTAAGCAACTTTATTTTATTCATCTACTCATCCACCACGAATCCTACCTAAGAGCTGGGGAAAGTACAAAGTTTGTGAAGTTTGCCTTTCAATAGCCTGTCTTTTGAGTTAGGTCTCTTGCCTAGTTTTTCCCACCTCTAAAATGCTTTCCAGGATACACATAAGAATCTTCATCTCTCATAGGCTAGAGGAAGTACTTAAAGACATATGATATATCTTGTCTATGATATGAGAACAAATAGTGGCTTAAAGTTACAGTATCTATTTTGTAATAGAGTTTCTTGATGACAGGAAGGACTTCAAGATTCTGATGGCAGAAGTTTCTTGCCACAGTGTTTTATTGATATTGAAGATTTTGTAAATTTTTCTGTACAAGCAGCAACTTGACACAGATAGCTAAGTCTTAGCCTCCACCTGTCAGATTTTATTCACGGGAATCCTGTGGGCACTAATTTTCATGTTTAGTTGTATCAACACCAAGAACAGCTTTATTTATTGACTATTAAAGATGTAGGTTTTAGTGACAGTTCCATTTTACCTTTGTGACCTTGTTTAAGTCCCAAACTCTCAGAGATTTACCACATTAGAATGAATTCAGAGTCTATACCTGCTCTAAAATTCAATGATTCTACACATTTAAATATTTATAAATTCCAAAAGCACCTCCAAAGCTAAAAGAAAAAATACATTTGACACCATTCTTGTAAGATTAACATAAATAAACTAAGATCTCTATAGTAAATCAAAGCAGAGTATTGAGTCAATTGTATGAATAATTCAGAAACAAAATAAAGCAAAACAAGAACTTAGGGTTCTAAAGCTTTCAGAATACACAATTTATAGTTTTATTCAGAAATCACTAGAACTGCAGTGCATTCTGATTTATACTTAAGAAATCATCAAAGCTTCATTTTCCTTTAAATTCAGGTTTTTCAGATATCCTGTACTAAAACCCTGTTTAAAGGAATGTTCTAGGCCAATATCAAGCCAAATATGTGTAAGAGCAACCTGAAGGAAATTGCTACTTTCCTAGTCAGATTTAAAAAGGTATTTTTAAATCACCAGGAATAAAGAACACATCCATCAGATTAGATGACTCTATTCTATCATTTCTTTCAATGTATTATGCCCTAATCAATATATTTATGAGCTTATCTCTTAGAAGGGTACCTACCCTAAAGTATGTATCCAATTGTACCCCAAAATTTTTAGTTCAGAGATAGCGAATTATTTTGTTACATTGCCAACACATGTAAGGCAATTATTTATTAGTTCCTGAAAGCTAATATGCAGACCATAATATATGCTGAGCAGTATAGCCAATGAGGCCACTATTCGTACTGCCAAGGTAGTTGTATCAGTCTTGAGCAATGTGAAGCCTGAACCCCAAAGAGATTTTGGCTTACTATTAAACATTTTATATCAGCTAGTGAATAGTCACCATAGATAAGATCAAAGAAATTTTTGTCTCTAATACATATTTCTGGTAGCAATAAACAATAAGCTGCCAACATTGCTTAGTACCTCCAATTCCTAACTTAGAGATAAATTATGAAATATCTTTTCTGGCATGTTTTACAGCTCTGGTGGTAGCATATTTGCATTATGAAACATATGCAATTTAAATTATCAGTTAAATTTTTCTTGATTGGGCTTTGAACATCTATAGGCAGTTTGGGAATAGGTTATCAAAACTTAAAGGGTGGAGAAAGCCAATATGAAAAGGCTATATACTGTATGATTCCTACTACATGACATTCTAGAAAAGGTAAAACTATGGAGACCATAAAAAGACCAATGGTTGCTAGGGCTTAGGAGTGAGGGAGGGATGAATAAGCCAACCAGGGGATTTTTAGGGCAATAAAAATATTCTTTACAGTACTTTAATGATGGTTAATGTCATTATACATTTGTTCAAACCCATAGAATGTACAGCACTAAGAGTAAACCTTAAGTAAACTATGGATGTTGGGTGATTATGATGTGCTATGTCAATTTCTGGAGAGGAATGTTCATAATGGGGGAGGCTGTGCATGCATGGGAGCCTGTGCTACATGGGAAATTTCTGTATTTTCCTCTTAATTTTGATGTGTACCTAAAACTCTTAAAAAATCTTTTTTTTAATTGAAAGGGAATGTTTAAAAACTTAAGAATTTAACATCTTATGTGTTGAAAAATATGTGCCCATAAAACATGGACAAATGATTTATTAAATCATTTGACCATATTCTCTCCTTTGCATTATTTCCTTGATCCTGTAAATTCTAGAAAGCAAAGGTTATCATCCAGGTTCTCTGAAAATTTCTATATCTCCTAGGATGCTTCAGTCTCAACTGACTCTGATATGATTATTTTAGAGATAGTTCATTCATAAATTAAGCACTAATCTTATTGTAAATGTGCAGTAATTAGTCACTGACTTGTATAAATCCAAATGTATGAGTGAGTCCATCCGTAACATATTCCCATCTGGATTCGGAAAAAAGGAAGATCTTACTTTAATAAAAAATATATATATATATATTTTTCACAGTGATATCTTGATGCTCCACTGATCAACTAAAGGAGTTAACTAACTCATGTTGATGGACAAAACTCTAGCAAATATGGCTGGTTACTTTTCTATCCAGAGAAGTTCACCAGAGCCCATTAAAATCCAGGCACTTTTCCACAAGAGGCTGAGAAAAACTACCCATCCCATAGAAACACTCGACTTGGCCCTGGAGTGGCACTGAACCCCAGTAGGATTTAACACTGAGACCATAATATCTACCACAAGCCTTTGAAGAGGCCCCAGCTGTGCCTGTTGCCATGAGTGAACCGGAAAGCCCACATTACTGAGGGCTTCCGGTGGTTTGACATTCTCTCCTCAGGCTGGAGAGGTGGCCACAGTGTGACTCAGCTGTGAACCATGGCCGGGCCTTCCTCAATCCTGAGGGAAGAATCAAGGGGACAGAACTGAATGTTTGCTAATACAACTGCCATCTGCCACCGTTAAGTCTGATGGTGACAGAGTGTACGTTAATGCCAGATAGACAGAGAACACTCACCATCTGTTCATTGCCCTGAAATAAAATTAACTAGGTCATCTGGGTTTGGAAGCCTATCTGGAATTGTTGACATCTATTCCCAACCTTAAGGACAGAAATTTTCTTCCGTCTTAAATCATTCGAATTACCTAGAGAAATGTTTTCACTGTAATCCTTCTTGTAGAGAAAATATAGTTAATAGACACTACATTAATAACAGTTTACGTGTGAACAGTGAATACAGGATTTTGTAGCCCCTACATTATTATATGTATATGCAATAATATCACAAACGGTTATCCAACCAAAACGTTCTAAAGGGAAAAATGTCTAATACATTTAATTTCAAGAAAAATGTGCAAAATCTATGTGGGACTTCAGTTTTTGTTGATTAGCTAATGAGATGCAAATTTCTTGATTTCCAGGCACTCAAACTAGAAAGGGGAAATAAATAGCTATAAGATATTTTACTCTTACTACTTACTTAAAAGATATTTGCATCATAGCCACTGAATCTAGGATATGACTGAAGAGGTAATGAAGTATACATTTATATGTATGTATATGTGTGTGTGTTTCTACAAGAAAGGCACAGGAAAACACTTTAACTCAATTTCTATACAAGAAAATGCTTCCCTAATCTCCCTATCCATAGTCTCTCACCTTCCAGTCACTTTTTTTTTTTTCATTTATTTATGATAGTCACACAGAGAGAGAGAGAGAGAGAGAGAGAGAGAGAGGCAGAGACACAGGCAGAGGGAGAAGCAGGCTCCATGCACCGGGAGCCCGACGTGGGATTCGATCCCGGGTCTCCAGGATCGCGCCCTGGGCCAAAGACAGGCGCTAAACCACTGCGCCACCCAAGGATCCCCCATCACTTCTTCTTATCAGTCTGTTCTTATCTCTCTCAGTCCAGCATTGGTCTGGGTTAGTATTGGTTTAGTAGTGAATCTCAGCTGCACTCATGACATGGGACAGAGGGAAAGAAAATAGAATAAATGACTGTTTTTAGTTCTTTATACCAGTCCTGCCTTGAAATATGGTTCTCTCAAAGAAAACACTTTAAAAAGATTCTAAGAGCCAATTCAAGTTTTCTTTAAGGAAAAGTTACTGCTTTTAATAGTTTATAGACATGAATAACAGGAAATAACCCAGTTCATTTAGACAATCTATAATGTGCTGACTTGAGATAAATCCAGTGGCGCTATCCGTAGGTCCCAGGAGATTCAGTTTTAAAATGACCTTTCTCGAATTGGATTATTCACCAAGTTTGGTTATTGGCAAAGTTTATGAGCAGAAATTTCTCTAGCCTCTCACTTGTGCCTTAAGTTTTAAAGAATTTAAACAGAATGTATTTCCAAACAATCACTAAAGATGTAATGAGTGATCTCCATATATTCAGCATTGAATTTAGGGCTCTGGGAACGGCAAAGAAAGTATACAATGTCATCTTTTATGTTCATATAGATTAGATAAACCAGATATAGACTATGCATAAAAATATGAAAATAACAACTTATAAAGAAATATGCCAAAGAAAAAGTGTCTTGACCCTATAATCTAAAGTAGACCCCACTATTCTCTCACATAATGCCTTATATTTTTTCTTTATACCTTCAGTCACTGTCTGTATGTATTTATTTATAGGCTCCTTCACTATCTGTGTCTCCACCCCACACCCATGCCCATAGGCTCCATGAGGACAGGGGCTACATATGATTTTATTCATTACTTTATCCAAAGTGCCTAAAACACTGTGAAATACAGTAGGTGGTCACTAAATATTTGTTGAATTTTTGAAATATACTGTATTCATAGTCTAGCGGTAAACACTGAAAAGCAAACAGATCATATTTACATTCTATCCTTCACGGATTAATTTATTCCACAAATGTTTTTTGAGCACCAACTATGTCAACCCTGTCCTTAGAGATGTGGGTAGAGAAGCAAAATGCACATGATTACGGACCACATGGAGGTCACAGTGCAAAAAAATCACTATTAGACAAATAAACTGTAAAAATACAGAATTAGAGGTAAATATAGAATTATAAAATGTAAGGCCATTATGAAGTAAAAGTAGTAACAGATTTGATTTATTCTTAGGAGTTAGGGAATGAAGAAGGAATGTAGGCATGTAAAGAAGCAGGAGAATAATGATATTCGAAGCAAGAGAGATCACTGAGACCACTGGGTGGTCACTGGGAATAAACAAAATTTAGTTCATTGATATTTCATGGAAGAGTAGAGCTAGTAGGGCAGCCCTGGTGGCGCAGTGGTTTAGCGCTGCCTGCAGCCCAAGGCGTGATCCTGGAGACCCTGGATCGAGTCCCACGTCAGGCTCTCTGTATGATGCCTTCTTCTCCCTGTGCCTCTGCCTCTCTCTGTCTGTATGAATAAATAAGTAAAATCTTAAAAAAAAAAAAGAAAAAAAAAAAAGAGTAGAGCTAGTAGAAGACATTACTTCCTCCTATCCTTCAACGCATAACTATATGTACAGACTATTGGATAGTGTTTACATTTAATTTATAAACTATAGTAGAATGACATACTGCTTGTGGAACCTGGGCGGTGCAGTTAACTGTCCAGCTCTTGGTTTCAGCTCAGGTCATGCTCTTAGGGTCATGAGATTGGATCCACACTGGGCCCCACCCTCACCACAGAGTCTGTTTGGGATTCTCTCTCCCTGTCCCTCTGCCTCCCTCCCACCCCCAATGCACATGCTCTCTCTCTCTCTCAAATAAATACATATTTTTATAAAAGAATGACCTACCTCTCAAGATATTTTGTTTTCAAATAACTTGGGCATTAAGTCTTTCAATTTTGTCATTGTCTTTATTTCTTGCTTTTCAAATTATTCACATCGTGTCATATTCATTTTTGCAACTGTCCAATATAACACAAAGTATGATACTTATTTCAAGAAGCATCAAGAATCAAAATTTCTTTTTTCAAGAAATTAACTTGAAAAATTACATCTCTTAATAAAATGCCAAGTGATAACAAAATAGGCTATAGGGGAAATAAATACAGTTACTTGAACCAGTTTTTCTTCCCAAATGAACTATTTTTATGTGTTCCAGAAGAGAATACCACTCTTTAAAGAATTATCACATAGATATAGCTGATAGCAGAGACATTATTTCATAAATGATTTTTTATTTCAAATTAATTACATATTTAGGGGAAGGGGTTAATTTAAAAAATTTCCACAGAAGAGCTACTAATTTATAGAGTTATTATAATTTTAAAAGGCAGCATACCATAAATTACCAATATAGCAAAAAAAAAAACCCAAAAACTGGTATGTTTATTTTGAAGCTAAGCCTATACCCTATCAAAGCCAAAATAATTGGGCAATGATCATGAACTCAGTTTCAAAGCTGAGACACTGAGTGCTTGGGTTGTGTCAGTTATTATTTCCTGAATACGACTTTATGCCGGATCCAGAATTCACTCTGTCTGACTTTCAGCCAAGAAAGGAAGTAGCGTGGGTGACCAAGTTTAACACTCGCTCTGGGGATTTCTCTCTAGCCAAAGCTAAAAGGAGACTATAATTGGGTAGCCAGGCCTGTCCTTAGCACATTCTGTATTTAGATGGCTTACCTAAGCCCATTAGACAGCAAAATTACTCTGCCCTATGCCCCTACAGACATCTGAGAGGAAAAACCACTGGGGGCTGGGTATCGGTAGTGGAGCCAAGATAAAGGGGAGGAGAGGGAGGAAGGAAGGAGGCTCTATTCATGTCTGTGGGTTTGAGAGTCAAACAGACTAGCTGTACTGACTAACAATTGGTTACCTTTAATTAAATTATATCCCAATTCCGGACTTAGATCTTTTAGTTGCAGAATGGGCTACTACTAAATGGGTAACTACTTCACAGGGTGGTTTTCAGGGGCTGGCAGATAAGAAATACTCAGTAACGTTAGTTATTGTTACTGGTGCTATATGACTTTTGTTATGCCATCTATGGAAGAGGAAAGAGGGATAAAAGGACGCATTTTCTATGAGGCTTTCCAGATGCCCTGTTTCTTTCTGTCATCTCTAAACCACCTCACTTCACCTCGTTTAACCTTCTTTAATTTGGATTTTTTCAGGTTAAGAAGCAAAGCAGCTATTAGGCACAGAAAAGGTTGAGCAACTTGCCCTAGGACTAATCTTCCCAACAGGCACTCCCAAAGAAGTATTTCCAATCAGATAGTTGCCAGGCATGCCCAGAACCCTTTTTTTTTTTTTTTTTTTTTTTAAGCAATATGAGTAGGTCACTTGGGGGAGGTAAATTAAAAGAACCTTTCTAACTAAGTCAAACCTTGCTCTCCAACTATTTTTAATACATCTTTATAAAGTGCCCTTGAAAGATCCAACCAGGTAAACAAAGCAAAGGTAAGTGTACCAAAATGCCTAGTGCCAAAAAAATAAAAGGAAGTAAAGAAAAAAGAAACAAAAAAGAGAAGAAAAGTTCTTAACAGTGCAGCTCAAAAACTGTGGCACTACATAGGAAATAAAAATAACCTGGATACATAATTTCCTTCAAAATAAAATTTTGGATATTGGACACGAAGTCCTATGCTTCTAAGAAATGGGGGAGTTTTATTATTTCCTGTGAAAGTGACAAGACTCATAAAGATATTTGGTTTTGGTATCAGTATACCAAGCTTCCAGGGAAACTTTCTTTTTTTTTTTTTTTCCCCAGGAAAACTTTCTAAAAAAGGTACTTTAAAGCTAAAAACCATATTTACTTTTTGAAAAAACAAATGCATTTTCTCTGGCAAGTGATAGTAAAAATAATGTTGCTCCAAAATAGCCAAGAAAGAAAGATAATAACTGTTAACAGAAATGAAATTTTCAATGAGGAGGGATGGGGCAAGAGTTTAAATCTTCAAGTCATTTTAAATTTGTCAGACAAAGGAGGAGTTTAAATCTTCAAGTCATTTTAAATTTGTCAGACAAAGGAGGAAAAAACAATGTTAACTTGTTAACATCAACTTTCCTGCTTTTCTTATAACTTTCTGAAAAAATCTATTTCATAGAAAAAAAAATGTGTACTATTATTCTTGATGAAGGGTTTGTACTGAGAGTTTCCTTTTGGGATTCAGATGACTACATGCCAATATCCCTCACAAGGTCTTAGGTATTGACAAAAGGAGACTAGATGCCTTCTATAGTCTTGCTTTATTATTTTTTGCAGGATATATCAGCTTTATTATATTTATTTTTTTGTATTTTTTTATTGAAGTTCAATTTGGCAACATATAGTGTAACACCCAGTCCTCATAGTCCTGCTTTACTTGGAATTTTTATACCATAGCCTTCCCATCTCCAAAATATTATGTCCAAATGTGCTAAGAACAAACACTATCCTCAAGTTACTCTCATACTTCCTGCTTATATTCATTTACTCCTCCAGTCTTACTGAGCAACTGCTATGTTCTAGTTGCTGCACACACTGAGTAGATAATGCTTGTTTCTATTGAAATAGTAAGAAAACAGTGTATTTATCATATTTTGACTGTAGTACTAGCGGGACCTGATAATGGATTTTATAAGGTGACTAGTGAAAATGCAAGTCATCAGTGGTAACTTCTAGGCATGTTGCATGAGGCTTAGATGATAGTGTCATTAAATCAGGTGAAGAATGACAGAAAGAAATAGATTTGGAAATCTAAAGCTCTGTTTTGGACATGCTAAATTTAGTCTGTGATGTTTGTTGAGAAGGCAGTTGGAGAGATGACTAAGGAGCTCGTAGGATAGTTAAGGTTAGAAAAAATAAACTTGGGAGTCATTTGCCCATAGAGAACATTAAAAGCCCTGGGATGGCAAGTAGAAAATATAGAGAAGGAGGAGACAAGGATCCAGAACTGAGCCCTGGGACACTCCACAGTAAGAGAAAAAGGAGGCAACAAAAGACATGAAGAAAGAGGCTATAAAATAAGGAAATAATCAAGAAAGGAGTGGCTCAGAAATCCAGTTGAAAAAAGTGTATCAAGAAGGTTAACTATGTCGGGACGCCTGGATGGCTCAGTGGTTGAGTGCCCACTTTCGGCCTAGGGTGTGATCCTGGAGTCCCAGGATCGAGTCCCACATCAGGCTCCCTGCATGGAGCCTGCTTCTCTCTCTGCCTGTGTCTCTGCCTCTCTCTCTCTGTGTGTCTCTCATGAATAAATAAATAAAATTAAAAAAAAAAAGAAGGTTAACTCTGTCCAACTGTATAAGGTAGACTAACAAGAAGACCATTGGATACTACTTTATTTAGCAGAATAGAAATTGCTAGAGGGCCCAAGGAAAGCATTTTCAGTAAAATGGTGCACACCTTTTAATTAAAATGTTCCATTATAGTCATCATATAGATTATGAGCACACAGAATACAAAACATGAGTCTCGTTCATCTCTTTTCCTTGTGCTTAGGACAGTACCTGACACAACAAACAGATCCTCAGTAAATACTTGCTGAATGTTGACTATTGGGCCTTGACCAGTGCTTTATTTCGTGTTGTCTGCCACAGATGGTAAACTCTAAAAAGCAGAAATGGCATCTGTGCATTTATCTTTGAACTTATGTGTTACACATTCCAAAACATTTACATCTGCAATTAGATGCTTAATAAAAGATTTGCATTGGAAATGAAGAAACATGGTGATTTTCAACTGTGAACTAGAGAGAGATTTAGTGTCTTGATAAAGAACAGGAAGGCTCACAGACTGATGGAAACTGTGGAGGTTTTAACAAATGGTCACAAATTCTCTCTGGCGCTTCTCTCTTGAGAGATGGAGTCTAATTACCCTCTCTTTGATTATGGCTTGGCCTTATTTATTGGCTTCTTAACCAATATATTGCTGAGGAAGTGTTCCTGCTTGACTTCCAAGACAAGGTCATCATAGAAGGCAATACAACTGATGTCTGGATCTCTCTCTCAGGACTCACACCTTTGAGCACTGACTCGCCATGACTACTGTACAACTGCCATAACAGAGTGATTTTATGGAGAAAGAGATGCCCAAGGAACTCCTACTGTTGCCAGCCCGCGTGCTAGACACTCGAGAAAGGAACCCTTCAAAATAAGTCCAGCCCCACTGAACCATCTGATTACAACTATGTAAAATTCTGAGGGAGAACCCCCAGGCTGAGCTTAGCTAACCCCTAGAACTATGAGTGATGGTAATAATTGTTGTTTAATGCCATTAAGGTAAGGTTGCTTTGCCACGTGGTGATGAAAAGGGAAACAGACCACAGTGCATTTATTCAGCCAGCAAAGAAATAGCTTCCAATAGCAAAACAGTCTTTCTGATTGGCCTAAAAATGTTCATAGAAGAGATAAGATGAGAAAAGCTGCTTGAATGACCCCAATTATTTTTGATTGAGAAAATAAATTCCTACCTTGACCAGAAGACCTGATCATATTTTAAGATAAACCAGGCCTCAAAGGCCATTAACTGGAAAAGAAAGGAAAGGAAAGGAAAGGAAAGGAAAGGAAAGGAAAGGAAAGGAAAGGAAAGGAAAGGAAAGGAAAGGAAAGGAAAGGAAGGAAAGAAAGGAAAGAAGGAAGGAAGGAAGGAAGGAAGGAAGGAAGGAAGGAAAGAAGGGAGGGAGGGAGGGAGGGAGGGAGGGAGGGAGGGAGGGAGGGAGGGAGGGAGGGAGGGAGGAAGGAATATTCCTTTAGTCTGAGGCGCCAGTCATGCCTATAGATAACATTAAAAGAATCCTCTGGTCTGAGATGCTGTTCATGCATCTCCAACCAGAAAAACAGTTCTGTGATCTCAGGTTACTACAGTGATAGCCAAAAAGTAATAAAAAAGGAACTTATCGATCCAGGAAAAGGATGGTATAGTAGTGTGGTTTCTCATGCCTCCCTCTCTCCTAGTGGTACACTTTAAATTCATGAGTTTAAGCAGCCTTCACATAATAAGCAATGTGCTAGGCCCCAGAACTGTGGGCTTACTGCCTTTCATCCCTCCTTAAATCTGGGGAATAGTCAGTGGCGGAAATGTTAACATTTGAGCATCTTCATCATTATCATAATAAAGCTTCCCTTAAGCTGTGTCACCTGGAGCCAAGACTGGATTCCAGATTTATGATTTCTTGTTTTGCTACAGTTACATAACCCCCTTGTGTAACACTTATAAAACACCTTTTAAAAATCTACTTCTGAGCTTTTATTTCCTTCCTCATTGTACCATTGAGCTAATGAGACAAAGGTTTCAGTGAAGCCACTCTGCCCACAAACTATCACATTTTAACCCAATCGTTGCCATGTTCATAGTAGATAAGGCTCCAGCACTTTTATCTACTGTAAAGTAACTCCACCTCCTTTTTAACAAGCCATTTATCCCCTCACATTCTCTCCTAGGCTTTTCTATCTACATGGAACTCAAATTATCTCCTTAGATGACTTGCACCTTCACACCTAAATAATATCGTCCCATACTTTCTAAAATGCCTTAAATACACTGAGCAATACCTTAATGCGGCATTCTGGTTGGCCTATTTTCTGTTATTTGATCTTTCTAAATTATAATCTTCTTGATAGCAAGGTCAAGTTCTATGGAATTTGTTCTTGAAATAGAGTGATATAGCACAATATTAAAATGGAATTTAATAATAATTACTTTGGAATAATAATGCTTATCTGTCCTTTCTAATTTAGAAAGTCACACTACCATACTGAAGCCGTCACATACCATTTTGCAAATCTCTTTCTCTTCAATATTTAAATTTTACCAATTAATTTTGAGGGCTATATAACTCTAGGTCTACTTCTTTTTTTATCTTTTTTTTTTTAAGATTTTATTTATTTATTCATGAAAGACACAGAGAGAAGCAGAGACATAGGCAAAGGGAGAAGCAGGCTCCCTGCAGGAAAAATGCGGGATTCAATCCCAGGACCCCGTGATCACACCCTGAGGCAAAGGCAGACACTCAACCACTGAGCCAGCCACCCAGGTGTTCCTCTAGGTCTACTTCTAAAGAGAGTCTTCTTTACATAAGACAGAGGATAGCTCTGTTAAACTCTTCTTCTTTTGCCCTTTTTTTTTTTCAAAACGAATACAGCAATATAAGAAGAAGTAAAACTCTATATAGAATCAAGGAAAGAAACTAATCAGCCATACTTAGTGATTTAAAAGAAGGGACAAGAAAGTCAGGGATAAAACAAGTTCAAGTTGCCCTGAAGGCGCATATACATCCGATGTCATACTAGCTATTGGAAAATGTTACCTCTTAGGCTGAAAAATAGTAATATGGAGAATCCATTTTATGCTTTGTGTTGTTATTAAGTCCACTGCTGTTTCTCATTCCCAGGATTCAGCTGCTGAGCCCACTGGCCTTTTTCAGAGGGACATGGGAGCTTTGGACAGAGCTCTGGGCATACTTGCTTGTATCCTAACGGCTGGCCATTAGATCGCATGGTGAACTGTGGCAAGCATACAGAATTGTTTTTCACCAATTCTGTTTTCAGCAAAGAATCCCTTTTAATTCCCTGTCCTATATGTTGCCAAAATTCTTAAAATACTGTTCATGGAGATTTTTTTGTTACCCGCCTTGGAGCCCAGATGTAGGAACCAAGCCAGTGCAGCTGGTGTAACTTGGCTGAGTCTCACAGATAATTCAGTGTTTGAACAGTCTTCCTTTTTTTTTCTTTTAATGTTGTTATTATTTTGGAAAATTTTGGAGTGAATGTTTGTGGATGTAAAGGTTGAGGGACTAGCAGAACTATAGGCTAAAGGTCTCATCAGTCTTTCACGTAAGGACTTCATTAAACTGAAGAGGGGGAAAATCATCTTTTTCTTCAAAATGTGCCAA
The DNA here is from genome assembly GCF_018345385.1 of Vulpes lagopus. Classification (NCBI taxonomy): domain Eukaryota; kingdom Metazoa; phylum Chordata; class Mammalia; order Carnivora; family Canidae; genus Vulpes; species Vulpes lagopus. The sequence continues at coordinate 33,178,824 of NC_054846.1, forward strand.
CATTGCCCCTGAACTATAGAGACAGACTGGTCAGGGGAGGGCAGGAAGGGGGATGATATTCTTTTTGCTTTATCTTTTTTTCAAGAAACTTCATGTGATGAGTATAAACATATTATACCCAACACCGAAATTCAAAAAGCAAGAGAATTCTAGGAGTGAGAAATGCTCATTCAGAAATTCCAGCACAAAACCCAGTGATGCTTAGGGCAATGAAAGTGATTTTACACTAGACTTTACTTCTGCTACATGCTGGCACCACATTTACGACTTATAAAGCAATTGCATTTTACAGCTGACACTGTATTATACTGATATTGCATGAACATCATATTAATCTCTCTGACCTACATTCCAATTTGCATCCTTCCATGGAATATGATGATGATGATGATAATAATAGCAAGTATTGGTTGAGGGTTTACTGAATTGTTACACGGATTAACTCACTTAATGCTCTCAATAAATATATGAGGGAGGTGCAATTACTATGCCATCTAATTCCAAAGCCTGGATCAGGAACACTGTCTCCTACCACCTTTCTGAGGAAGGGATGGAATTGCTGCTAATATGCAGGGAAATGCACACAACTGTGGTTGTGATATGCAACAGTGCTTTGCTTCTGGACATTATCCATCAAGTATGTCACAATGGAAAGAGCTTAAGAACTGACTACTCAGCAATGCTGTGAATTCCTTTCCTCCTCAAGGAACAATGTCTCTTTTCTTTGCTCTCTCTCTCTCTCTCTGCAGACTAGCTAACCTGATAAATAAATAAAGTGATATTAATGACTCATAATTACTTGATATGTATCCCTTCCTTGATTTATGTATGTTTTATCAGAAGTCATCAGTGCTCTGATCTCAGGGACTGAGTAATGTGAGAAACTTCACATTAGAATGCACTACAGGTTTAAATCTTGTCCGGAGGTATTTCAATGCCCTTCAAACATACACTTCTCCACGTTACAACCCACTCCAATCATACAAACCATTAGCTCATCTCTGAGACAGTCACCAAATTTGCCTTGCAATTGTTGGTATTCGAGTTCTCCAATTTTTTTTTTATTCTTCTCTATATAGGTAATAACTCAATCACAGTATTAAATAGAACATGAGGTAGAGTGCCCTTCTTCATTTGTTTCCAGAGTGATGTAGCACTTCTTCCTAATGCTCCTGAGTAATACTATGATATTTGTACAAATAAAACTATTCTTAAAACTTAAAAATGAATAAGCTCCATGTAGAAAAAAAAAGGGCAACATTTTGATAGCAGTATATGTTCATACTAACTCTGAAGTCTAGCACTAAACCAAATTTTCCAGACCATATGGAAGTGAAAAGAAAGGCATCTGAGATAATATTGCCAAAGTGAAATAACTTTCATGATTGGAAAATATAATAAGAAGTCTATCCTGAGGGTCTTAAGTATATTTTAAAATAGCATCAACAAGTCTCTCCTTTAAATGAATTAGGTGTGATCCTATCAGGAGGCAAGCTGTCTTTGAAGCTTATGACTGTATCTTGTGCAAACACAACATAAAAACAAAGGAAGGAGAAGGGGAAAATCAGAAATTTTAGATAGGAAAAAATGTAGAACTATGTTGTAAATATGTAGCCTCCTCCAATATGAACTATTTTGCACGTGCTGTTATTGCAAAAGCCATTAATGTTATGGTATGTCCTGGAATTTAAGTGTCAGATAATAAAGACTCAAGTTGGAGCTGGAAATAATGACATAATACAATGAAATCATCATGATATGACACTAAACCATTAGTGAGTACATCATGAAATAATTATGATTTGCAACTGAATCTTTCTCTCATTTTGCAAAGGAGTTGGCCCAACACGGCTATGATAGCAGTATTTTTCAGGGGAGATTGGAAAAACAACTGGAGTAAGCAATGGAGAAAGGGTTACAGCATTCATTTAAATGCATGTGGAGTGTCTTTGGATCGTAATTAGAATCTCACATCGTTCTGGCTTTCAGTCAGCAACTTTGTGCTCATCTAATATAAAACATAAGTGGAAAATTTTCACCCATGTTCATAAAAAGCAAATATCTTGAAGTACTTGAAGAACTCAAGCTCTGTATATGAGTACAGGCATGTTTCAAAAATAACCACTGAAGCAATCCCATTACTGGGAGGACTGCTGCACTCTATAATTATGTTTGACAGGTTTTTCAGATCTTTCCTCCTCCAAATTATCTGAATTTGAGTGAAAGCCAGAGGGGTATCTTGAAAATTGATGAAAAAAAAATATGAATGTGCTTTTCTAAGGTATCAAACCTGATGTGTCTGTCATAGTATAGGGCTCTGGTAGGCAAAAAAAAATCATGTTAAAAGAAAGATTTCCTGAATGCTGCATCTTCATACATACATGCTATCATATAGGAATGACATCTAATGAACAAGTAACCATTAGCAAATAAGAAAAAAACCTTCCTGCTAACTTGACGTTCTCAAGTTGGGGTTATTTATTTAACCAATGCCTAGTATCTCCAGCAAATATTCATTCAACAAACATTTGGGAAATTGTCATGTGGCAGGCATTATGCAAGCACTGGGAATGCAAAAGAGCGAAAGATAGAGCCCCTTGTCCTTGAGATGGTCCACCAACTGAAGATACTCGGATATACAACTTAATATAGTGTCATATCATTCATCAATATTTTTAATATTATTCGTGAAACAATAAGTCATAATTGCTTGTAATTCTCCAAATAGGTGTTATATATACTAATATTCGTTGGTCTTGTATCCCATGATTTTATGATGAGTTAAATTTTATTTTAAAGATTTTATTTATTTATTTGTGAGAGACACGTAGAAAGAGGCAGAGGCATAGACAGAAAGAGAAACAGACTCCTCGCAGGGAGCCTGATGTGTGACTGGATCGCCATACCAGGGATCACGTCCTGAGCCAAAGGCAGATGCTCAGCCACTGACCCACCCAGGCGTCCCAATAATGAGTTAAATTTTAATGACCTTTTGTTAAGAACATGAATTCCCATTGATCAGCTGACTTTCGATAATTTTTTTCTAATTCATATATGTCCTTGGTCTTAGAGACTACTATAACTACTGTTCTAGAAACAAAAATTTAAAATACTTTAGAATACCATTCCCATTATCATGTATTCCTCACCCATAGGCAAAGACAGTAAGAAATAGAGGTATTAACATGATATATAGGAAGCAGAGGGTAGTGAAAAGGGAATATACAAGAATGTCACAAACTAATAAACATGCAATTCATCTTCTAGGCTGTATGTTGGGAATTAAATAGAGATATCACAACATCAAGCAGTATCATGCTTATGGATGATACATATTACAAATGAAACTATACTACATATCAAGGTCTGTATTTCAGATCAGATTGCAATTTATCTGTCTAGATACTTCACTGGAGTTTAAAAATAATTTCTTTTATTTGCACTTATCCTTTCCTCATATGTCTATAATTTATTATTCTAGCCATAACATTGCAAAGACTTCTAAATCCTATATTACATATATTTTGGGTATGTTGGAGTAGATTCATTTCCTACAATATCGTTTTCCTCAGTTCTTTTTTTATCTTATCTATATTTTTTAGCTTCTAGTTTTGAATTTTATTAAAAAATCATTTATTCACATTAGAAAAATAAAGATGGGGGATCAAATAATTCCCATGTATGTTTCATGTTTTGGGCCAAGTAAAGAAAGTACATTCTTGTCGGTTCTTAATGATAAACAGTTATTTATTGAGCACTTGCTACACAGTGCTCCTTCCCATGTCTGATGTTTCCTTCCTGTGACAGTAGCTGAATGAATTTGAATTTGTGTCTCTGTGTCTTTCTTACTTTGTCCCCAGGAAGGGGAAGTCACTTTTGATACCATAAATTGGGGGGCATGAACATACCCAGTTCCACCTTCTTTCTCTGGGGTATGAGCTGTAGGCAGAGAGCACATGACCACCTTGATGAGAGCATGGGATTGCAATGGGGGCTGCGATGCTGGATTGGTAAATCTGCCTCATTCTGCAGTTTGGTTAGAGAATTTATTTGGCTTTCACATATGCCTTCTAGCCTTCCCTCCATAATTAACATAGATGCTATTTTGACCTCTATCTTTATTCCTTTTTTATTTACTGGATTTTCTGAGCCAAGACATCAAATGTGAGGTTGCTGAGTCTACTGCTAAATGATACCCCTCTCTCTTCCCTAGTCGGGCTCAAAGCAGGTTGAGAACCCTATGCCAGACACTGAGCTAAGTGTGTTATACGTGATCTCCATGTATTCTTCACAATAGCACTGTAAGGGGGATGGAAATAATTACTCCCATTTGGAAGAGAAGGAAACTCAAGTTTAGACAAGTTAACACACTTGCCTAAGGATGCAGTGACAGAGTTGGGATTTAAACCAAGACCGAATTCTGGAGCCATAAATCTTAGCCATTATGTATATGACTATACTGAAATTCCCACTAGGATAACATTAGCTGAAGCAGAACCAAGGAGTGAATACATACATATGTACTGTTGATCCTGAGCCAGGCTTCACACAATAATAGATGACATTATTAAAGAGAGCCCCCTTCCCCCACACCACTGTCACAAGGAAGCAGAGATTTTAAGGAGAATGACTGACAACTACTTTGATTATAGTGGTTAACAATTTGTCTTGTCTTTGGGTCAAAAATCAGAAGTCTGGCTGCTATCTCTAGATTTAAGATCAGCAAGTTCAAAATGTCACCTATTTTGTAAGCCCTAAAGCACAGCTGAGGTAGAAGGCAGCAATAAAATGACCTACAACACATTTCAGCCAAATGAGTGATAGCACTTGATTCTGTACATAATTTCAACTGGAGTTCCTTTGTCTATTTTATTTTTTATTAATTTCCTCCTAATCAAATAAGGAGATCCAACCTCAAACCACACTGACCTACTACCCTCACTAGTCTGTTCTCTGCCAATGGTAAAACACTAGCTTAGCTGCTCGAAAGCAGCTGTGAAAAATGAAACTAAACCAAAACAAAACATGTTTGGCAAAAAAAAAAATAATGAAATTGAACTATTTATGTTCTCAAAATAGACCGATGCCGTTTTACATCTCTTCTTTCCTTTCACCTGCTAATTTTATCTCCAATACTCTAGAATGGTATTCCCCAAATTAACTACCTATTAGGAAAAAACAAGGACTTCATCCCTCTGTCCCCACCTCTTTTCTTGGTCATTCCTCAATAATTTTGTAGTCATCTTAAATAAGAACAGAGATAGATGAGAATAAAGTCCCTCTAATGCTGATAGAGTCTCAGTGTACCCAAAATCACTCTTCAAGTTGTTGTGGGTTTTTTTGCAAGGACAGATTTGCTAGAGCTAACCATGCTAACTTTGTAGGTCCTAGAAGCAAGGAGGAGCTGAATTGGCACAGATGAAAAAGAATCCATAAGCATATGTGATTTGCCATAGGAAATGATGTATGGCTAAGGATGATTAAAATAGTCACAAGGAAACTAGCACAGCATTAGATAATACTATTAAAATAACTACATAGTAATGCGTAGTTCTTGTTGAGAGCTAAAAATATTTCTGGGATTTTTTTTTTCATTCTGTATGCTTGGATTCCAAACCCTTTAGTGGGTTATTTATTTGTTTGTTTAAAATGGGCCATCACTGATTATTTTTTAATATCTCATATAGATCAAATAATGTTTCTAGTTTGGCAGCTTTTTAAAAGTCTATCTCACTGTGAAAGAGTAACTAGAATAAAATAGTTTTTCTTTGGAGAAGGTATCAATCATTATTCTAAATAACTTCTTGCAAAATACCAACAGAACTGGGGAAGTGTGGGAAAGGGGAATAGAACATTTCTATAATGCCTTAGAATCTCTAGTATTTACTAATAGAGCTTACAAAATCTGGTTTTCCACCCAGTTGTGAAGTCAGTTCACTGGGTTAATCAGTTTTTACATTTTTATTTCATATTTCAAATTCATTGGGCATCACTTTATCTCCTAATGGATGACTTAGTTTGGCTTCCCTGAGAAACTGACGTAGAGACTCTGATAGAGCCTCATGTATGTGGGAGTTCACTAGCGAGGGGTTAGGAAAGACACTTGTAAGCAGGAGTAGGGAGAAGGGGAAGTTCATGTGCCACACAGTTGCCACGGAGACCTTAGCCAAACTCCCTGAGAACCTCAGAAAAGGATGACCATTCAGAGAGGTTTCATTAAGGAGACAAGGGAGTTGAGTCTTTGTAGTCAACCTCTCCCAGTTCTACACTTAATAGTAATTGGATGCAGATTTCTCCTTGGTGTAGATACCACCTTTTGTGAGGGATGCAGTTCCTTAAGCTGGTAGAAGTTTCTGGAAAGGGTCTTAGCTCTGAGCTTTCGGTGACTAGCACTCCAGGTGGCTGAGACAATGAACCCATCACTGCTGAGAGGAGATCCAGGCAGAGCTCTATATTATCTACACCGGTGAAAGTTAATGACTTGATAAAAGAGGTGGGATAATTGGCTTCATTTTATAAACGCTACACTTGTCACCAAATCTTCACTGTAATGCAGAAGGTAGCATAATACTATAGCTTTCAAGTGGATGCCCTATTACTTACTTTAAAGGTAGCATAATAGGTAGATATTTCTCATGGTTTTTGCCTAAAATAATGCTCAGTGTCTTCAGTAAGCAATTTATTTATAGTGTAAGGACCAGAGCATAACTTTGTGCTGCTATTTTATACTTCAAACATTGCCCATTCACCATACCAATGCATCTCGAAGAGTCCTATTACTTTTACTGAGCACTTACTATGTATCAAGAAGCAGAGCTGGAAAAAGAAATTAGAGAGATAAAAGATAGTACTGTTCCTGGAACTCATTGGCTAATGAAACAGGATACAACTGAACAGATGATCACAAGCCAGTGTGACAAGCGCTTTGATAGAGATGTCATAAGGTGCAATATATCTAAACCAAAGTAGGCCTGCATTTTAACCATAAACCCTTGGGTGAGGTATGGTGATGGCAGATGCAGATCCACAAAGAGAACAGAAAAATTTTACAGTTTTTTAATAGGTTACTTAATACTCACAATTCCCTACACAACACTCCACATAGGACCACTCAAGGGAAGGGTGCATTAGTCATAAGGCAGAAGGTGGGAGGGAAGGAAAGGGAGATACAGCTGGGAGCCAGCTTAGGATTGGCAAATTGGAATACTTTCAGAGAGCTCTGGGACATTGGAGTTGTCCTTGATTTCCTGGTACCTGGTCCTGGGGCAAACAGGGTGGGTGTATATAGTAGCTCAGAATATAAGAGCCCAATAAGGGAGGTGGTTGGGGTATGGATTTAAATCAACTCCTTGAGAAGGGAAGCTGACTAACTTCTAGCCAGGACTTCAAAACTGTGTCAAGGAAGTATTAAAAAACAAAACAAAACTATATTACAACATGATTTGAGGAAAGGGAGATCTTAGGGATAATGATTTCCCAAAAAATACCATTTAACAAGAGTTTTGAAGGAATGTTAATGTGAACTTTCTTAATGTGTGGGCTAGGATTATAATATCTATCATCTACTAAGAGATACAATGATGATGGTAGAAATTAGAGTTAATATTTGTTACCCTTTTGATTATAAAGAAGGATATAAATGTAAGACATCAGTATTATTTTGGGGACAAAATACTTGTTCTTTTCCCTTGAAACACTTTTGTGACTTTTGTACAAAATTAATTGATATCATCAGTTGTAATGTTGCATAAAAATGATTAAAAGAGAGCTCCTACAATGTATTGGTAAGTATTCAGTTTCTTCACTGCTTATTTACCTAAGCAAAGAATACTGCAACAACACAAATATGAAATCCAAATTAAAATGAAAGGCTTTTTGTTGTTAAAAGAATTATGATTACCAGTGATAAAACTATCAAAAATTGGGGCACCTGGGTGACTCAGTCAGTTAATGTCTGACTCTTGATTTCCATTCAGGTCATGACCTCAGGGTTGTGAGATTGAGCCCCATATTGGGCTCTGCATTGAGCATGGAACCTGCTTAAGATTCTCTCTCCCCCTGCCCTGTCCCCACTCCTCTCCCTCTTTCTTTAAAAAAAAAAAAAAAAAAGGCTAAAGAAAACTTTCAAAAATTAAAAATCAACAGGGTGACTCTCTTTCTGCCCCAAATATAGCAGAACCCTAGTCCTAATCCTACATTTCCTATTTCTACTGATGGTATTATTTTCTTACAAACCCTTTGAAAGGGCTCTGGTTCTTTTTCTTTCTTGTCCTCCCCACTTATTTTACTCCTATTGTCACATAATTGTTGATTCAATTTCCATAATGCCTATCAGACTATAACCCTTATTCTGGTTTTGCTTCTCAATCTCTCAAGACTATGCTATTTTATAAGCCTCCTCACCAGCTCCCACCTTATTTTGTCTTCGCTGAAATCTATCCCAAAGTGGCCTTCATAAATACATGTTGACTAGCATATTGCCCCATCCTTAACTCCTTAAAGCATTAGACTAATCATACCACTCTCCAACTCAGAAATCTTAGATGGCTGTCAGTCTTCTATTGGCAGTGTCTCCAATAGAAGACGGTGCACAGGACAATTCACTGGGTTTCAGACAGAGCCTACTATGATATCTGATTCTCTAAAAGCATTTAGAAATAGTAAACATTACACATATAAATTCCATCATCCATAATGTCCCAATTCTGTCCTGAGAGACCATGTGATAGAATTCCATAATACCCTCACACCTTCATTTTCTTAAACACATGGCAAAGCATGTGAGTTTATATAGCAAGTAGTCATTCTTTTCCAATGGCCTACAGCAGAATCTTTAAAACATTTTGTAAAGAGATGAAATGGGATGAGCAAATTATATATACAATACAAAGATGTGTTGGCTATTTCATGGCTGAGCATTTAAAAGAGGTATGGGGCACCTGGGTGGCTCAGTCGGTTAAGTGTCCAACTCTTGATTTCAGCTTAGGTCATGATCTCAGGGTCCTGAAATTGAGCCCCATGTCAGGCTCTGCACTCAGCTTGGAGTCTGCTTGAGATTCTCTCTCTCCCTCTGTCCCTCCCCTCCTCAAAAAATATAAATAAATAAATAAATAAATAAATAGATAGATAGATAGATAAATAAATAAATAAATAAATAAATAAATAAATAAGGTATACTTTTAAGAGGTATATTTTAAGAAGATATATACAGGTTTTCTTTCATAAGGCTAAGTAGTTTCCAGTTGTACTATTCCTTTCTGTAATGATGAGTGGTTTTCAGAAATATATTGCCCAGCAGATGATGAAAGAATAAATAATCTATCTACCCCTGAGGTAAATATTATGAATTAGCAAAGAATAAGAAAATAATTGCTGTTCAAAAGAACTTTTGCTATGTAGAAGGCATTTTAAAAATGGATATTTGAAAATATATCTGCCCTATGTGATTTTATTGCAGGAAAAAAAAAAGTCCTATTTGCAAACTTTAAAAAGTAGAAAAGGGATATCTTAATATACTAAAAGATTTCCCAAATTCAAAAATTTATTAGGCTCAAAACTACTTGTTAACAAGACCACAACATAAACTTCTGATAGACTGAGAAGAATAGATGATTAGTATTTATTTATTTATTTTTAGATGATTAGTATTTAAAAAGATAGAAATTTACTACTTAATTCAACAAAAGCCTCTACAAAATTGATGAATAGGATTTAAAACAAATATGATTTAAAAAGTCAATAAACTGTTACTTTTTCCCATTTACACCTACATTATTTTGTGAGGTGTTATTTTAGCCTTAGTCATGGCTAGAACCAAATAAAAGCAAATATAACAGAGAATCAGATTTTTGGGTTGCTGTATCACAGAGTTAAACCAAGATTTTATAATAAATGAAGAAAATTCACTCATATTGTTCTCACACAAAATAATATAGTTAATATTTAATGATGTGATAAAATGTTAATATTTTGGGGAAAGGAAAAATGGGTCATACATGACAAATAAAATTAAATAATACATGTTATTTAAAATATTTAAAATATCTTTATATAGTGATATATGGGTATACGTGCATACATATATGTATATATAGTTACATACACATTTTTGTTTTCTAATAAGGGGCAAAATATAACAAATTAGAATCTCATTTGGGTTCCTAAACCTTGACACTACTGACATTTGGAGGTCCAATAAGTATTTTATTGTGAGAGGAGACTATCCTGTGCTCACTTGGATATTTAGCAGCATCTTTGGCTTCTACCCACTAGGTACCAGTAGCATTCACCCATAAGTTACAACATAAAATGTTTTCAGGTACTACAAAATATGTTCCAGGGAGAAAAGGCATCGCCTATTGAAAACCGTCAGTTTTCAAATTCCTAAACCCAACATCAGAATCATTATCTTTCATAAGTTTGCTAATTATCCTCCATTCTCACCCTTTCTATACATACCTCTTATCATACTATTACATTAAGTCTGCCCTTCATTATTTACTCCTATGTTTTACTAATGGCTGGAAAGATGTTCACATTTCTTTATGACAATATCTTACCCAATCTTCAAAATCTATTATAAATTATGCCTCCTTCTTAAGGCTTCCTTTAAATTTCCTTGTTAGAAGCAACCTGCCCTCCAAGTACAAAATAAACCTCTTTTAGTTTTCTGTTGCAAGTTTCCTCAGGTTTCTCTATTTTCAGTATTTTTCTTCCTTCTTAACCCATACTAGACCTTTCATAAAAACAGCGTTTACATTTAAATTATTGCTCATGCTATTGTTAACGTGATCATTTATCAACAAGGGACAATAGAGCACAACTCAGAATTTAAGAAAAATGGTAAATTTATATATATTTAAATAAGATATTCAACATACATTACTGAGAAGTGTAACTTATGGAAAACTACATATATTATATCTTTGAGGGAAAGATAATCATTATCCTTATGTGTGCAGAAAAAAATTATAAAAAGACAGACAAGTAACTGCAGCAGTGGTTATTCTGGGGATGTAAGAAAAGAAATCATAAATTATGGAATGATTTTATAATTTTTAAAAAGTTACTTAAAAATGACAAAATTTAGTGTACTTTGCATGGTTTACCTGCATTTTCTTATTGGAAATCAGCTTCCTTGAAGACTACAAATTCTTAAAGGGATGGAGTCTAGCCTTAGCCTGTGCATGGAAACAGCAGCCAATTTTAGACTGATCTTTTAACACTGCTTTTTTCTCAGGCCTGTCATCCTATCTGAGTCCTGTTTGACAGAATTTGTTTCTAGATCATTACTAGTTAGTAGTCAATAATAGTACAGTCCCTTTATGAATATTTCTCTGAAGATGTCCAGAAGAGTAAATAATTCCTATTTACTGAAATTCCTATTCTGACGAAAGAATATTTCTTGGAAGCAAGGGTTAAAGTTTACTTTTTGAATTAAGAAGGTCAGTATGTCCTCTAGTTTCACTCATAAGAAGAGAAAAATTTTGTCAACAAGATAGCGTGGCTTTTCTAAGGTCTTTCTTGCTACCTACACCAGACACCTCACCAGACCTGCTGGGTTATTAATTTAACCAAAGGGGCATTTAGATTCCTCTGCTTTAACCTTTCTAAAATAAAAAGTAAGAACTCATTAAAGTCTGCTGAGAGAATGAAGCTAGTCCTCAACTCGTATTTTTCCATGTAATGGATACTTAAGTCAGTCAGTGGTTCATAGTCTTGGTCACAAATTACCAAACTATCTACTTCCTGTATAGGAGCAAAAGAAGATACTGAGCTGCCTTTAAGAATTTGTAATGTAAATGTTGAGTCCCATGACCCAGAAGAGTCTTAAATGAAAATTTCAAAGCATATAGGAAAAAATTTAGGATAACTTTTCTTTGCAAGGCACACAGTATGAAAAGCCATTCAAAGATCCCATTTTGGGAGCAAGAACATTTTTGCTGATTTTTACTGCAAATTGCCACAGATAACATGGTAATTATGTATGTTGAAAATAGTCTAATTCTGAGTCATTCAGTAAAAATTAAAGAAAAATGATGGCAAAAAAATCTATTTGAAAATCTTATATAGAAATCTTTTCAAAATAGCATCCAACTTTTCCTAGGAGAGCACCCCCTTTGGTCAGGGTCATTTGACTGAAAAGTTGATTTCTCTAAGCATCTGTTTTATCTTAAAGAAATCATAAATATTTAACTCATAAAAAGACCACAAGCCTAATACAAATAAAGTAGGATATGAGGTAAATTATTAAAGGAGGAGAACCATTCAGAGGATGTTGTTCTCCTTTTATAAAAAATAAAATTGTGAGTACATATAAACACAGAAGTACTGGAAGAGTAAACAGAATGTGGAAGAAGACAAAGGCAAGGAAATAGCTATTGGAAACCATCAGGAATCCTACAAGTATAGAATAAAGAGGATATCTTCCTGGGGGTGGAAGAATCTGACTCAAAAATCTTTCTTTTGGGGATCCCTGGGTGGCTCAGTGGTTTAGCGCTGCCTTCAGCCCAGGGTGTGATCCTGGGGACTCAAATCAAGTCCCACATCAGGCTCCCTGCATGGAGCCTGCTTCTCCCTCTGCCTGTGTCTCTGCCCCACTCTCTCTCTCTCTCTCTCTCTCTCTCTCTCTCTCTCTCTCTCTTTCTCTCCCTGTGTCTCATGAATAAATAAATAAAATATTTAAAATATATATATTTCTTTTGTCCTCAGTACCAAGGCAAAAAGAAAATTTAAGACCTGAGACCTGGAGCCCACATTCTTACCAAAATTTATGAGCACCATAGTACATTCAGTACTTGTGGTGTATTCATTGCCTATGGCATTTTAGCAGTATGGGTTGACAGAAGCATGCTGTACTGTTGTTTGAAGCAATCTGGTATCCCAGGGATTTCCTCATCTAGTGTGTAGAGGTCTTCCATCTTCTTTTGACTCCCTCTGTTTTTGGCTAAAACACAACATCTCTTCCATAATGGAAGTGGAAACAAGGAAAGTGCCTTTTCTTACCAGCTTCTATATCCCATCAGGAAAGAAGATAGAAAAGAAAGAAAAGAAAAGAGATAAAAAAGAAAAAGAAAAGAGAAAGAAAAAGAAAAGAACAGAGACCCTTTCAGTGTTTAGCTATGAATTCTAAGACAGGAGAATGTTGTACGCAGCATGATATCTTGTTTCTGAATTCTTAAAATAATTAAGAAAACACCTGCCTGTTTATTTGTACATCCACACTGCTACAAGCATGGGGGGAAGGGGACTAGAATCTCTGCCTGTCTGTTCACTATTGTGGTTTCATAGTTTTAGAATATAGACAATAAACATCTATTTGTGAAATGAGTGGACAATATAGACAATAAACATCTATTTGTGAAATGAGTCACCCACTGCAACAATTATAGCAACTCCTAGAATGCTGACACCTGTGGAGCAAGTAAAGTTGCTATCTGCAAAGATAAAACACTGAGTCATATTCAAAACAAATACAATCCTAATGGGGATTCTGATGAAAGAAAGAAGTTGAAAATCTTTCAGTTCATGCCCAAAAGTCTAATCTTTTGGGATGATAAGTTGGTATATAATTATTCAGAGCTATTAAGGTTTATTCACTATAACTTCAATATATAGCACCAAATAATCCTCATATTTATTTTGAATCAACAAACATTAGCTGAGGACATAGAATATGCATGTTATCTATCTATGTGTATCCATCATGATTCAAACTGAGAAACAGATCCAGTGGCCAATATATTTTAAGATATTTATTGCAACGAAATGGCTTCTGTGATTGCGTAGGCTGGCAAAGCAAGTCTGAAATCTGAATAGCAGGATGGACCCTCCTCACCAAGTGGTAAAACTGACACCTACAAGCAGAATTTCTTCCGGGGAGCTTCAGTTCTTCACTGAAGCTGTTAAGGCCTGCCAGTGGATTAAATCAGGACCACTCATATTATCTAGGCTGATCTTCATTTATTATTGCAAGTCAAACTGCAAGTCAACTGATTATGAACTTTAATCACATCTACAAAACACTTTCATAGAAATATGTAGATTAGTGTTTGATTGGAAACTGTGGACTGTAGCCTAGCCCAGTCGAAGCATAAAACTGTCCATCATACTGTTTGATTAGGGGAGGGCAGGATGATAAAATATGCCTCCTTTTTTCAAGCCCATTAAAGAAATAATAAGATATCTCTATGAACACAAGCCAGGGCGCAATTCCTTCCTCTAGAAAGTTTTAACTGAAGGAAAGATGAGACTTTTTGAGTTGGAACTCAATATTGAGATGGTATTTAGGCAGCAGGATCTAGACCACAGTGCTACCTTCACCAATAACAATGTAACTTTGAAAAACTCATTTAACCTCTATGAACTTCAAAATGATTCTTAAATTCGGATCATAAGTGTGCCCTGCTTGATTCACATTTTTGTGAAAATGTAACTGGAAATGTTAAATTACAAAATACTTGATAGTATTAATGTCATTTGACATTTCCTCTAAATTTCGATATTATGGTAGGTTGAATAATAACTCCTAAAGATGCCTATGTACTAATCCCTAGAACTTGTAAATATGTTGCTACTTTAAATGGCAAAAGGGATTTTGCAAATGTGATTAAAACTAAGAATCTTGAGATGAAGAGATCATCAAACACTACATCTCTGTGGCCAAGGGAGACAGTAGAGACAGAGACAAAAAAGAAGCCATGTGATGACAGATACAGAGTTCAGGATAATGATGTAACTGCCAGCTGGAAGAGTACTATGAGCCAAGGAGTATGGGTGGCCTCCGGAGCTAGAAAAGGCAAATAAACAGATTCTTTTCTAAAGCCTCTGGAGGGAACATGGTCCCACTCACACCTCGATTTCAGCCCAGTGAAACCCATTCTGGACTGCTGGCCTCCAGAACAGTATACTACTAAATTTGTGTTGTTTGGAGCCACGAATATTGTGGTAACTTATTACAGTGACAATAGGAAACTAGTGCACATAAATGGCCTTACAGGATCTTAATTGTGTCAAGGAATCCTTTTTGTCCCCAATGTCCATCCTCCTTTGTCCATCTTTAGCTGAAGACTTTTTGAATACAGACTAATCTTCCTTGGCAGCCAGGATGACAGAAAACTAAGTTTTTTACCCAGGCAAGGTAAGGGTAAGAGAGGTTTGCAGCTTCTGCAAAATGTCCTTGAAGGACTTAAGCTTCTCCTATATCTCTGTTTTCTCTTCCACATTGGCTATAATGAGGACAATATGAATGAAGCTAGACCAGACAACTTTGACTGTGAGATGGAAACTCCTGTTGAGGAAAGCAGAGTGAAAATAGAAGGAGCCAGGGTCCTTGATTGTCACTATATTAATTCTTAGTGAAGTATCCCATCTTTCATATGAGAGACAAATAAATGTTTGTCTTGTTCAAATGTGATTATTTTGAATTTTTACCCACTCAGAGCAAAACTTAATTTTACCTAGTATATTTCTATTTCTCAAATAGACAATTTTTTTGCATACATAATAAAAATGAGTATTAGGTAAAACTCCTATCCACGAAGGCTAAATAGAATTTTATTAAATTAAGTTATTAAAAAATGTGATGTTAACAGAAGGAAAACCATAGGGGTGCCTAGGTGGCTTAGTTGGTTAAGATCCTGACTTTGGTTCAGGTCATGATCTCAGGATCCTGGGATTGAGTCCTCTGTTGGGCTCCTTGCTCAGCAGGGAATCTGCTTGTCCCTCTGCCCCTCCCCCTACTCATATCCCCTCTGTCTCTCAAATAAATAAACAAAATATTTTTTAAGAAAAAGAATGAATATCATAAGAAAAACAGAATTCAAATCTCTATACTTTTTTTCAAATGTAAATAAGCTGGTGTATTCTAAATAAAAGACAAATGTTCTGATCCTAACTATTCACCATGCCTCCCTACAATCATATCCCTATTATTAATCTCTAAACAACCACCATTCTTCATCAATACTGGACTTAATACTGCAAACACATTCAACCTTAAATAGCTTCTGCAAGCTATTTAAGAAGTAGCTTACCTGGTCAGAATCTTATTTTGAAAGTCAAAAAGGTTTCATGCAGACCTGCTGATAAAGAATGTGTGACCATTTATCCCTGGTATCCTGCTACAGAGACATACTATACATTAAGAATTCCCTTTCAAGTAAGCAAAGCCAATAAAAAATAGCAGGATCTTCAACTCAGATATCAGAGTACTGAAATAATGAAACTGTGCTAAAAGAGATCAATCAAATTTATGTAAAGCTATATGCCAGCACTTGTTGGTCTTGATATAACATTACATGCTGATTTGCTCATTTAATGCAGTTTTCCAGTATATGGGTAAAAGAGAAAGAGGCATGCATTCAATAGAGCCCATTTAACAGAGTCTATTATATCAACTTAAAGACTGACAGGAAAATATATAGCTCATACTAGTGATTGATTCCTCTAAATAGTTTTCCCAACTCATCAATAGATAGACATTGACATGGGATGGACAACGGAATTGGACTGATGAGAACCAGTCAACTTCTAGTAGGTTTCCAAATAGCAAGATTAGTTTGATTTCTCTAGAAGAGACACATTCATTGATCAATGACATCAGGTTACAACAGTGAAAAAGTAACATAAACATTGATATCAGGGCATGGGTCTCAAGATTCTAAACACAGATTTTGAATAGTGTTTGGGTACAAGACAAATCTGAGGCATCTGGGAAATGGACATGAACTCTCCCTCCCCTCCAGAGAGAGTAGTACAGTGTGGGATTAAAAACATAGACATAATTCTGGAAAAGCTGACTTGCTAATATCCTCAAATTTGGTGACATGATGGCTGGAAGTAAGTAAAGGGACTGGGGAAAAAACAAAAACAAAGCAAAACAAAAACAAAAGTCAAATTCTTAAATTCACAGTTGGTTTAGGACTAAAACAAAAATTATAGAGAATAAAAATAGCTATCCAGCGTGCCCTGTCCAGGATCTAGGCTCTATGCTAATATCCAGAGCTAAATAACTGGTGGAATAGCAATCTCTAAACATCAACCTCCCAAATTTATTTTCTGAGAAAAACATTCAAATATTCCCCTCAAAATAAGTTGAAAGGGCAAAACCAGTGTGTTTCTATTATTACATATACTTGTTTCGCACTAAAAAAACCTTAGATATAAAATCCACTGAGTCAAAAATAAATAAGAAATGGAGAAAAAATAAAGTATGACCTGTGCAAAATGTATAAGGAAAACAATTTTTAATAATCAAAAATAAAAGGAAAAAATATGACCATACATATTTTATGCAAAGTAATCAAGAACTATCAAACTTCAAAAAAGAGATTATAAAGATGAGAACATAAAAAATGAAACTGAATGTCTAAGAAAATAAAAATAAAATAATGAGAGAGAATAAAAGAATAATAGAAAAGATTTTTAAAACTATAATTCTTGTAAATATTAATATAATTGATAAAACAGGGGAAATTAATTTATATGAAAAGTAAACTTATAACTAAAAAAATCAGAATTTTTAACAGATATTTTTATAATAATAAAATAACATCACAAACAACTACAATTAGACTGAGTAATGGTAGGAAAAAACACAAAATGCCAAATATGTGCAAGATAAAACAGCTCAAATAAATCAATAACCATTAAAAATTAAACTGATAATCAATATTGTCTCCTCGAAAAACTGTTACAGATATTTTGATGAATCCACTATTCCAAACCTTAAAGAGATCATCTCTATCTGAAATATGTTTCTTTTAGAAAATAAAAAGAATGAAAATTAACTGCTTAGTTTTATGATACCAGGAAAAGGACAGCAATAGAAAAAAGGAAATAATAGGGTCATTTAATTTATAACAGAAATGAAAAAATTTAATTAAATTTTGGCTAACTGAACCCAATAATATGCTTTTAAAAAATACATTATGATCAAATATGTTTTATCCCAGAAATAGAAGAACTTAACATTACTGTTGCAATATACTATAGAAGAAAAATCACACAATTATCTCAATGTATATAAAAAATTAAGCTTGGGATCCCTGGATGGCGCAGCGGTTTGGTGCCTGCCTTTGACTCAAGGCGCGATCCTGGAGACCCGGGATCGAGTCCCACGTCGGGCTCCCGGTATATGGAGCCTGCTTCTCCCTCTGCCTGTGTCTCTGCCTCTCTCTCTCTCTCTGTGTGACTATCATAAATTTAAAAAAAAATAAAAAATAAAAAAATAAGCTGATATCTATTTGTAACAAAAAAAGAAAACTCTTAGAAAAGAAGGAATGGAAGGAAATTTGTCTAGCATGATAAAGTCAATATTCTACAAGCACTTAACACATTAGTAGTCTTGGTCGTAGTAGTAGTAGTAGTAGTAGTAAAGAAATATTAAAAGCATTATTTTTAGTAGGGAGGAAAGACCATAGCACTACTATTGTTCAAAATAGTAATGAGGGGGTGCCTGGGTGGCTCATTCAGTTAAGCATCTGCCTTCAAGCTCAGGTTATGATCTGAGGGTTCTGGGATTGAGGGGGTCAGGATCCCTGCTCAGGGGGCAGTCTGCTTCTAAATGAAATCTTTTTAATAAATAGTAATAAGGTCTTAGTCAATGCTATAAGACATGAAGTGAAATAAGAGTGATAAGGATGAAGAAAAAGGAAATTACTATTATTGGCAGGTGTTATACATACCACTTATGTAAGAAACAAAATTATCAATCATGATTATAAATAAAGTACAACATATTGCAAAATTAACTTAATAAGCAAGATGCAAAATTAACTTAGACTTCTTGTCTACAGGAATAATCTGATATTTTATCTTATATTACAATAAAATAAGGTCCCACTAAAAATAATAACTCTAAAGATTTTAAGATTTTAACACATCAAAAATGTATAAGACTTTATGGTTATCATTTTAAGCCTCTATTGAAAAGATATAACCACTTAAAGAAATTGAAATACCACTGGCCTCTCTAGTCCCAAACAACCTTTATAGTTGTGTCCTACAAAACCTGTAAGAAATAGAAAAATTTCTATCTCCTCCAGGTCAAGTTCCCTAGGAAGTGACTCTGAGATGAACATTACCTTGTGGTAGTTTAGAAACAAGTTGACTGGGAATTAAAATCTGGGGGAACGGGAGAAACTGGGCTGTGAAGCAGTCACAATCAACTCCCCCCAGGGAGTTCTGAAGCGAAGGACAAGGGTCATCAATCAGTTATTGATGCAGTCTCAACAGATGCACATCACAGACCCGAGCAAGGGAGCGTGATGTTTAGAAAGATGGCTCTCTCAGGTCAAGGACAATCTCCAGAAACTGCTGAAATGAAGGCTGTCAGCCAGCAGCACTCTCGGCAGAAGAGGAAATAGATCTTTCAATCCTGAAAGAGGGAGTTGAGTGGCACAGCCTAGCGTCCTCTGTGTCTGTGTGCTACTCAGATCCACTCTTCAGTTTAAGTTCTGGGAGCAACTCTTGCAGGATTTTCCTGGACCTCCTCACAGCGGAAACCTACAAAAGGAAGTCCTCTTCCTTGGGCTGGTGTTTATCTTCCCTGTTAGCCATTTGAGATCCCATTGGAGCTAGCAGTTCTGCTGGTCTCCAAGGAGACTGAGCCCCTGATCATCAAACCCTTCTGAGGATATTGCCATGACAATTTACCATAAAAAAGGGGGCAAGAAAATGCCAAGAAATGCAATTTAGATGGTCTGAGTGCCCCATATACTTCCCCTGTCCACACCTTGTTAGCAGCAGCCTTCCTTCTCCTGAATATCAGGGACAGTTTCCTCCACCAGAATGTTATTCCTTTTTATTTACAGATTTCCCTCAAGATGCTCAAGATGCCTGGGAAGGAGGCATCCGTCTTGCTTTGGGAACTAATACTTTTAAACATGCAAAGCCCAGATTTGTGGGCTAGGAAGCACAAGTCCCCTGAATTGGGCCACTGAGACTGATGATACATGAAACCATTCTTAATTCCATCCCTGTTTCCCAAATCCATGCAGCAATGTTGGGAACACAGCATTGCGGTCACTGGGTGAAGTGGGTGCTGCATGTACCGAATAGCATAACATCCCATCTTCACGAGGTACTTTTTTTCTGAACTAGCACTTCAGTTGTGCTTTCAGGAGTCTTTATCGTTCTATCAGTTTGGCTGTTTCTGAATGATGCAGTATATTATAGCACCAGTGGCATAATTCAGACACAATAGGACATGTAAGTAAATAAAAGGGAAAAAAAATAAGTCCTGCTCTTATGCAGCATATGTTCTAGTGGCAGAGGATAAAAGATTTTTACCAGAAGCTATAAGCAATAAACTTGTATCTTCTTGGCAACGTAGCTATAAATACATTTTGACAGAGCTAGAAAGAGAAACGGCCAAGTTTACCATCACAGTGAGAGACTTCAGTGTACCCCCTGAGTAATAGATAGACCTAACAATAACAACAAAGAAGTAAGAATATAAAATATATAATAGCATAAAAACAGCCTGCCATTATAAAGAACACAACTGCAAACAACTGTAGAATATACAGTATTTTCCTGCACACTTGGAACACTTCTAAATATCTACATACTGGCCTATAAAACTTATCTTAGTAAATGTCAAAAGATAAGAATAAAAAAAAAACATTTATTCTGTCTGTAATGCAATTATGTCAGAAATCAATATCCAAAAACTGATTAGAAAAATCTCATGTGTTTGGAAATTTAAAAAACTTCTAAATAACTCAAAGGTCAAAGAACTCAGTAAAACTTAGAAAATACATAGAATTGAATGATCATGAAAAAAATACATATCAACATTGTAACCTGTAGCTAAAGCAGTTCTTGAAGGAAATTATACAACTTTAAAATGACCTTATTAGGGCAGCCCAGGTGGCTCAGCAGTTTAGTGCCACCTTCTGCCCAGGGCGTGATCCTGGAGACCCGGGATCAAATCCCATGTCGGGCTCCCTGCATGGAGCCTGCTTCTTCCTCTTCCTGTGTCTCTGCCTCTCTCTCTCTGTGTCTCTCATGAATAAATAAATAGAATCTTAAAAATAATAAATAAATAAATAAATAAATAATAAATAAATAAATAAAATGACCATATTAGAAGAAAAGAAAAAAATCAAATTAGTTAAGCTTCTAATTTCAGAAGTAATAGAAATATAAAATATGCCCAAAAAGAACTTGAAGGAAATAAGTAATACATATAATAGCCAAAATAGTTAAACAAAAACAAAATAAAAGAGAGGAGCAAGAATACCAAAAAATTAAGGCTAATAAAATTAACAATACTCCAATGACACTAATCAAGAAAAATAATGAAAAAAGGCTCAAATAAATAAGAGAGTAATATTTGAAAATTTACATGTAATAGGCAATTTATGAGGAAAACATCACACACCAGAACTAAATTAAGAAAAAATACCCTGAAAACCTGGTTTCTTCTAATCATTAAATAAATCTTCACCAAAATTAAAAAAAATAGGTTTGTACTTGTTTATGTTAGCTTCTTTAAAAACTAAGGGAGAAAAAAATTATAATTTCCAAAAAATTAGAGAAAAAAAACAAACTTCAACTCAATATATGAGGCTAGAAAAATAAAATATGACAATATTATTTAAAAAAAATTACGGCACAATCTCAGGAACATAGGTTTGAAAGCCCTAAATATAACAATTAAATCCAGCAACATATATATATATAAAATGAATACAGAATGACTACATTCAGATTTAGACTAGGAATGCAAGGACTTTTAATATTAGAAAATAAATTTAATAAATTAAAGATTAAAAAATATAGGATCTTGATAGATAAACTTCAACATCCCTTCATAGTTAAGAGATAGAAGACTCTTAGAAAATTAGAAATACAACCCAAATTGTTTAGCCTGATTAATGGCACACCATGACCCACCCTTGAAAATGTCAAGAGTTGATGCATTCCTTTTATGATTATTTCAGGAAAAGACTGCTCCCCATTGCCACCTCTATTGAACACTGCACTTGTAGTCTTTTTTATTATTATTTAAATTGAATTAGCCAACATTTAGTACATCATTAGTTTCAAATGTGGAGTTCAGTAATTCATCAGTTACTAGAACACTCAGTGCTCATCATATCATGTGCCCCCTCTTTTTTTTTAAAGGTTTTATTTATTTCTTTGAGATAGAGAGAGAGAAAGCACAAAGGAAGAGAGGGCAGAGGGAGAGGGACAAGCAAGCTCCTTGCTGAACAGGGAGCCTGCAGCAGGGCTCCATCCCGGGACCCTAGGATCATGCCCAACTCAAAGACAGCCACTTAACTGACTGAGGCACCCAGGTGGCTCACATCTCGTGTCCTCCTTGATACCCATTACAGAGTTACCCCTACCCCCACCCACCTCCTCTCCAGCAACTCTCAGTTTCTTTCCCATAGTTAAGAGTCTCTCACGGTTTGTCTCCCTCTCCAATTTCTTCCCATTCCATTTCCCTTCCCCTCTCCTATGATCCTCAGTGCTGTTTCTTATATTCCTTATATGAGTGAAACCATATGATAATTGTCTTTTTCTGATTCATTTATTTTTAGATAATACCTTCCAGTTCCATTCACATTGATGTAAATGGTAAGATTTCATCCTTTCTGATGGCTGAATAATGTCCCATTGTATATACATATACTACATCTTCCTTATTATTCATCCGTCAATGGACGTTTCTGTTCTTTCCATAGTTTGACTATTGTGGACATTGCTGCTATAAGATATTAGGGTGCAAGTCCCCTTCAGATCACTACATTTGTATCTTTAGGGTAAATACCTAGGAATACAACTGCTGGATCATATAGGGTAGCTCTATTTTTAAGTTCTTGAGGAACCTCCATACTGTTTTATAGGGTGGCTCTACCAGCTTGCATTCCCACCAACAGTGCAAAAGCATTCCCCTTTCTCCACATTCTTGCCAACATTTGTTGCTTCCCAACCAGTTAATTTTAGCCATTCTGACCAGTATGAGGTGACATCTTATTGTGCTTTTGATTTGTATTTCCCTGATGTTGATCACTTATTCATGTGTCTATAGACCATTTGTATGTCTTCTCTGGAGAGATGTCTGTTCATGTCTTTTGCCCATTTCATGACTGGATTTTTTTGTCTTTTGGGTGTTTGATAAATTCTTTATAGATCTTGGACACTAGCCCTTTATCTTATAAGACATTTGCAAATATCTTCTCCCATTCTGTAGGTTGCTTTTTAGTTTTGTTGACTATTTCCTTTGCTGTGCAAAAGCTTTTGATCTTGATGAAATCCCAATAGTTCATTTTTGCTTTTGTTTTCCTTGCCTTTGGAGGCATATCTAGCAAGAAGTTGCTGTGCCTGGGGTCATAGAGTTTGTTGCCTGTGTTCTCCTCTAGGATTTTGATGAATTCCTGTCTCACATTAGGTCTTTCATTGATTTTGAGTTTATCTTTGTGTATGGCATAAGAAAATAGTCCAGTTTCATTCTTCTACATGTAGCTATCCAATTTTTTCAACACCATTTGTTGAAGAGACTATTTTTTTTTCATTGGATCATTGGATTTTCTTTCCAGCTTTGTCAAAGATTAGTTAACCATAAAGTTGAGGGTCCGTTTCTGGGTTCTCTATTCTATTCCATTGATCTATGTGTTGTACTAGAAGTACTAATCAGCACAATAAGACATCAAAAGTAAATTAAATGTGAAATAATTAGAAATAAGGAAACAAAGCTATCACTATTCAAAGATGGTATTATTTATATAAAAAAGAAAATGAATGTACACTTAAATGAGAAGAATGAAGAGTTCAAGTGTTTTAGATACAGAAATTAAAGGCATTTTATACACTACCAACAAATATTTATCAAAGTTTAAAAATATATTTTCAATAGCACAACAAAGAAAATACCTAGGAATATATAAAACTTTTATAAGGAAAATATATAAAATCTTGTTGAAAATATGAAATCACCTAAGTAAATATTGAAATAAGTCATGCTTATGAATCAAGGACTCAATACCATGAAGATCACTGGGGCATGATAGAAAATTTAAATAATATCTGGTAACAAAGTGGTTCGATCACATCATCTTCAAAAATCAACTCCTAGTGAATAAAGATTTCACTATGAAGTGGAAAAGTATAAAATTTTAAGAGCTAAGGTAAAAATATCTTACTGACATCAGAGAATGGAAAGATATCTTTAACAATACAAAATAAAAGGCAAGCCACAAAAAATGAGTGATAAACTATGAATTCTGGTTCATTAAATTATAACATAAACTTTTAAAAAAGACAATTTGGAAGAAGGCGTTAAAAATGACATTGGCAATGAAATGAATTAATTAAAAATACATAAAACAACATGAATATTAGTAGAAAAAGCAAGTCACATAGAATTATTCAGTATTATTCTATTTATATAAAACATACAATATTAAAAATTTATCTCTCGGAGTGATTGCAACAATGGACACAAATTCTTCTCATCTCTATTTTTATGCTCTTTTGCATATGTGTAATAAAATTAGAAAATCAGTACTGAAAAACACCTTAGAATTTACTCAAAAGACAAGGGAAAATTCTAGCGATTGATAGGTTATTTTCCTCCATATAAAATCACTTATTCCACTCAATTATATCAACATGTCTTATCCTTACCTCTCTAAGCAGCCCATGTCTTCAGCCCTGTCCTCTTCAGATCAATCTCTGGATTAAGAACTATTACCAGAGCATTCATCTTTTGTTCAAGGTATTTGTAATCTGAGTTGAGAAACTGACTCATAAGCAAATAATTGAAATTGTAAAACACAGGACAAGAATTTCTATACACATGACTGAATAAAATACCACAGGCATACCAAAGAGCAGTTTTGTCCAGAGGAAACTGGAAAATGCTTTCCAGAGGGGATGGCATGTGAGACTGTGAAATGCTTCATAAAAGCTTTTGTCCATATTATTTTAATGCACGTAATTTGAGTATAATCCTTGATTTATGGTATTCACAATTCACCATCTCAATGTCACCAAAATGTAATTACAATTCCATGTGAATTTTCAGAAATAAAAATAGATTCATCTCCAACCTTTGCCTAGACCATGTCAGTTCCTTCTGTATTAAAAAAACAAAAATGTTAAACAGCTTGTATGGAGCTATGATATTTCTTTTATTTTTTTGGAATTATCGTATTTCTTATAAGGCTATAAATTTGCTAAAATCCACCTCTCTTTAATAAAAATGTGTCCTTTCTTCAGCAAAAAATAACTATGGGAAGTTTTAAAACAAATTTCTAAAGAATCTTTATGGGTAGCTTCCCACTTCTCCAGAAATAAATATGGAAGAGCTCAACATAGCAGGAATTTGATACATCTAGACATTGATTATCAAACCTAGATGATATATGTTTTGTTTTAAATATTGATGACAGGCATGTCTAAGGATCCAGATATTAACCTTTTTCTTAGCATTTCTACACACAAAACCAAATACATTTAGTTCATCAACTGTTGACTCATCACTTATTGTAATCAAGTTATCATAAGAGAAAGAATTATTAAGACATATCATTAATTCTTGAAATGTAAACCACAATGTCTAAAATAAAGCAAAGATGTAAATATACTCCAAAAACTATCAAAAAATGTCTACAAAGAGGACAAAAAGAAGACCTATGTCCACCATGGAGAATAGAAAGGCCTCATAAGAGAGCAGACTTTAGTGTCAGTCCAATACAGACAGCAGAGTATGTCTACCAGTTAGAAGGCATCACAGAAGCAAGGGCCTTGAGTTAAGAAAGAACAGAATGTGGTCAGGAAACACTGAAGAATTCAATTTGATCAGATTATATGTCTGAGTTAGAAAAATTTCCATCTCCCATAACCAATTTGTAATACATGTCTGAAGTTATAAAAGATTATATAACTATATCCAGGCTCAGTAGGAAAAACTGTCACAAGCAATTAGCCAAAATTGCTATGAGTGAAGAAGGTTGGAATGGCAGCCCACAGTCCACATATTTGCTAATTAGGGAATGAGACATTTGAGGCATAGTGAGAGGTTAGGGTAGAAGTTAAACTAAGTAAGGCTCAGAATCTGAAGGGCTTTAAATTCCAAACCGAGGGATTTGTGTTTCATGCATCTTTTAAAATTTAATTACAGAAATAATGCAAAGTTTGTTGTAAAAGATTTTTAAAAACCCAAAAGTATGTAAAGTAAAAATCTCTTCCCCAATACTTCCCTAAAGAAGCAATAAACCTTCCAACTTTTATACACACATACACAAACAGGTATAGAATAAGCACTATCAATTATTTCAATGTAAAAGTAGGTCACCATTATATATATATATAATTTTATAATTCTGTTTTTTGGAGACATCTCTGCATGAAAGTACAGAGATCTATCTTTTGTTTTGTTTTGTTTTGTTTTGTTTTGTTTTGTTTTGTTTTGTTTAGAAAGGGATATCATAAGAGAGGAGGAGCAGAGAAAAAAGGAGAGAGAGGAGAGACAATCTTAAACAGACTCCATTCTTAGCACAGAGCTGGACACAGGGCTCCATCTCATGACCCTCAGATCATGACCTAAGGCAAACCAAAAGTCAAAAGCTTACCCGCCTCAGCCACCCCCATCTCATCTTTCTTTAATCACAGCATAATATTTCATCGTGTGTATGTTATTGAACTATTCTTTAGTAATTAAGAGTCATGGAAACTTTTCAGTGAGATAACAATAAAATTTTTAAAATTTGAAAAAAAAGTTGAGTTGATCCATTTTCAGAAGAGAAGCAGGAGGTAAAGAAAACATGTAGGAGACTACCGTATTCTAAGTAAAGTCTGATAATAAGAGCATGAATTGAGACTCTAAGAGATGTGTCAGCTAATGTATTTTAGAAAACAAAACAAAACAAAACAAAAACAGTGTGTAATTATCTTCTTTACCAGGTACAACAAGAAAGAACTATGAGAGGAAAGACCCCATGTGGATGATCAGGAAAATCAGGAAGCTGCCTATAGAGAAAGTGAACAGAAGGAAGCAAAAATAGTTATTGAGGAACTTTCTTATCTCCCACTGTTGTTTTCTAGCTCCTCATCTTCTTACCAGTTGCCATGTTACATGAACCTGATGGCAGTATTTCCCGAACCCACTCAGTTTCATCTATTCCTGCCATCACTATCTCTGTTACTACCCCCATTGTCCCCCTCTTGCACTGCCCCCCTTCGGCTTCATCCAACACTGCTGTCAAAGTCAAGATGGTTCATGTGTCTAATGCTCACTGGGATATACTGTACATCTGCTATGTGCCAGCTGCTGGGTTTGCTTCAAACATATGTTGTTATGTCACTGAATCTTCACAAAAAGCCACCTTTTTGTTTTTGTGACTTAGGTGAAATTATTCAACCTTGCCCTATAAGTCAGTGTCCTCTCCTGTAAAATGGGGATAATAGCATCTGCTTCATGCACCTGCTGCGTGGAAAGTATTACGGATCATTAACCTCTTAGTGTGATGGGGGTCACATAGTAAGAACAAGAAAGACAGCATCCATTTGCACGAGTGCTCAACTATACCCAAAACTGCCTCTGCAGCCTACCAAAGATCACAACTTTCTTGCCTATTAATTATATATCTCTGTATTCGTGTATTCATATCTCACTGCTTTAACCCATATTGCTCTCTTTGACTGCAATGCCCTCCCTGAAATCTCTATCTCCATACGTATAAATTCTCCTCACTTTTCTAGGCCCCACTCACATGAAAATATTGCTATTTTCCTTATCTAGTAGCAATCTCTCACCTGCCTCAATTGCCACAGCATTTTATACGTAGCTACCGTGTAACACTTACCTTTCTCTTGAATTTTCTTTGTATACATTTGTTTACATGCCTTATACATATGGATTATATCCTTATAAGTGTATATATCTTCTCTTCTAGGCTCTGCACTTCTGTAGAAGTTGCTGCCAGGACCAATTCTTTCTCTCTTATGAAATCTAAAATTACATATATATATATATATATATATATATATATATATATATATATATATATATATATATATAGAATAGACACAGCAAAAACATTTGTTGAGGTCTATGCTCAATATTTTCCATTTGTCCCTCCAAATTCCATCCTGCTGTCTGTGCTGACAAGCTGATCCATGGACCTCATCAGCAGACAACGGAGAGGAATAGACGAAAGATCAGAGGAAGGGAGGAGAGAGAGGTCAGGTTCTGGCTCTCTCATCTCAAGGGTCACATTGAGCCAGCTGCATCCCTTGAGTGAAGGTTGGCCAAATCCATAAGACCCTCTCTTTTCAAAACTCAGTAACTGCTTTATCCATTTGTCCATCTGGGCCTAAAGGTTCCTAGCCCTAAGGAACTACACAGCCCCCACATTTTAAAGAGTTGCTTTATTAACCCTCCCCCTAGAATTACCCATCCTACTTAGAGTATGTTTTGTTTTGTTTTTCCCTTGCTGGAACCATCTGTTAAAAAGTTCACAGAGAATTTTTAGATAAAGGGGATGGGATTAGAAATTAACTCCTTATAATCTGTTTTATCAACCAAGTGAGAAGTCTTCTTCACTTATCCCGAAGAAGACAATAGTGTGTTTGGAGGCTAGAGGAAATTGAAAAGGGATTAGAATAACTGCTGAAGAAAATGCTTTAAGAAGTTAGTTAATGGTGAATAAAGGATAGCACAACAGCATAGAGGACCTAATTGCACAGAACTCATTGGGCAAGCTCTCCTGAATTTCTCCAGCAGTGCTTAGCGGAACAAGATCAAGAGAGAGTCGTGAAAAGAAAAGAAAGCAAAGCAAAGCAAAACAAAACAAAACAAAAGTGATAGGGTTTAACTAAATTGTGAATTATGGGACATTAAAGAGTCATGGGATCCAAAGGTACTACGAAGGGTCATAAGCAGAACCCAGGTAAAAGTTCAAAGGGAGGCAAGGAAAGCCAAGAAGAGGTTAATGGGTAATCTTTCACTTATAGTCCATTTGGAAGAAACATTGATTAGACTAATTGTGTAACATTACTGATAACAAAAGCGCAGCGACAGCATTTTTTTAAACTTCTAACCAGACAGGATTCTGCTTACTTGCAGTTTAGTTTATATGCCAATAGTTGGACTGCCTATAATTTAAACTATCTTTTTAAATTAATAATAAGATTTGGGTAATGTTCTTGTTATTATTCAGAAATTCCTCCTTGGGTTCCCTCTGAAAATTTGATTTTGCAAACACACATTTCACTTTCTAGAATTTAAATATTCATAACTTCCTTTTCATTTTGCTTCAGCTCTTACTTTGCTTTCAAGAATTTGCACTTCTGACAAATTAAGAACAACAACCAGATTTTAGACCTTGATGTTAAATAAGCACAAGGGAAAGGAAAAAAGAGAAGAAATGCAAAATAATCACATTAACAAAACAATCGAGTTCTTGATTGCAATATGAAAACAGAAGAAACTGCTGTCCATGCTACACAAAGGTTGCCAAGGGAACAATACTTGTACATTTCCTGGTTCTCAAAAATACACCCATGTAATGTTTGCATCTATTTCTTTTCTTTTTCTTTTGGAAATCTCAACCAAAAATCTACTCTAAACTTGTGAGTGCTTTGTGATTCACCTCGTAAATTCATTCTTCACTGCTCATATCACAGAATTTACCAAGCAGGCAACATATAAAAAGGCATTGATTTTTTTTTCCTCCAAAAGTTATGACTGCAACATATAATGAAAATTTCTGCTCTCCCTGCAGCCTCTAAAAATAGTAAAGTGTAAACTGGTTTTGCCTCTAAGTATCTTTCATTTCTGTTAACTCTCTTTCTACTTTCAGATTATAAGCTCCTCCGGGACAGGCACTAGACCTACAATTTTTTATGTAATTCCCCATAGAAATTAAGACAGGTCTCAACCCGGAGAGAGAGAGAGAGAAAGAAATCTTTTCAGCTATTATTACGTACATACAAGATTAAAGAGTGTTATTGAAAATTGTGAATTGTTTTCTCTTTCAATTTATTGAAATGAACTCCGGTCTTACATGTTTACCGTCTGTAAATAACCACAACCAAGAAAAAAGCTGCAGAGGTAAAAGTGTTTTTATTCCATTCTAGGTACTATGTGATGCTCCCACCCAGGTTTGAAACACACAGGGACAGATTAAAAGGGATTGGCCATTTACTCCTTTAGCATCCATTCTAGCCATTGGTGTGTCAAAAGGAACCATGGGGATTAGTCATGAATAATTTTAAGACTACAATTAGAGATTCACGAATACCAATATTAAATCACTGACTAAGACTGTTCAAGACACATACTGTCTTTGAAAAGAAAATCAATTGTTAGTAATAAGACAAATATAAATTAATTCACCTGTCAAATATAGACAAACGGATTTGCTAAATACTTATTAAACAGTGATATAAATGTACCATATTTAGTGGGTATACAGCTTAAAGAGAAGACATTTTTACTTCCAAGAAGCTTAAAACCTATTAATATGTTTCCATGGAAGGAAGATTTGTACTCTCGCTATATTATCCTAGTCTCAGTGTATATACAGAATTTCAATTTTAGATACTGTTAAAGACAAGAGGCCCCGATGCTAAGCCCCACATCACCAAACCAAGACTTAATTTGATTATAGTTTCTGTTCTCCCAGAAATGGAAAATTAAACCAGTCAATCAGGAATCACCTAATCAGTACCAGTGAGGCAAGCTGCCTGATAAACTCCTGACATCCCTTACGGAAGTTAATTTGAAGAACCAACTTGAAATGTTTGCCTAATTTATTTTTCTCATTCTTGCTTCCTTCTGCCTCTAAAAGTCTTCCATTTTGTACAACTCCTCAGAATTCTATCTGCTAGATTGAATACTGCCCGCTTCAAATCGATTTTTCCTCAAACTCTTACCCTTTTTTTAAATATTAAGAAATACCCTATTTTGAAGATTGATTGATTGATTTTTAGAGAATGAGAGACAGAGGGTGGGGTGCAGAGGGAGCATCTTAGGCAGATTACACACTGAACAGAGAGCCACAAGGCTCAATCTTACCACCCTGAGATCATGACCTGAGCCCAAACCAAGAGTCTGACACTTAACCAACTGTGCCACCCAGGTGCCCCAAACTCTTAACATTTTTAATGTCCCTCAGTTTATCTTTTAATAGCTCTGGTGTAGGAAGATGGAGATGCCAGGCGACATGTGGGAGGAAGCAAACTTGGGTACCTGCTGAGCCCCTGCAGCCCACTGCTGGCCGCTGCCTCAGGATGTGGTGGGTAAGTCCTAGGATCCTCTGCAGCTTTTGCCTTAGGAGCTTCCAGACTCATCTGAGTATTTCTTCTCTGAACTGGGTCCAGAAACAGAGTCAGACTGCATTGACTTAGAAACCAGACCAGTTCCAGGGGCAGATTGGGTCCTACTTAGAAACCAGACAAGTTCCGGGTCAGACCCAGTCTGACTTAAGCTGGACTGGGGCCAGGGTGAGGCCTCAGGTGAATCAAATTTTGTTTTAAGGCCGAACAAGCAGGTTAACCTCGTAATCTTGAATTATAGTGACCACAGTGGAGAACTTTTAACCTTGATAAACCTCTCCATTCATGCAGTGGTCTAGAGAGAAAGGGCTCTCAGCCAAGTACTCATTATAAAGGGGAGAGGGAAAATGCTTTTTTCCTCCTCAACAGTTTCTGGTGACCAGGATGAGACCCTTTGAAACACAAGACTCACTCCCAAGCCCACAGAATCCCGGGACATCGCAGAAGCCAGCAAAAGGTAAGAATTGTTATCAAAATCAACTCTCCCAGATTTCTGTCTGTGGTGCGTAGTCCAGGGAGGAAGGTAGTTTCATGATGCCCCTTCCTTTCAGATTGGCAGACAGAAAACATCTGTGGGGCAGCCTGGGTGTTCAGTGGTTTAGCGCCACCTTCAGTCCAGGGCGTGATCCTGGGGACCTGAGATCGAGTCCCACGTTGGGTACCCTGCATGCAGCCTGCTTCTCCCTCTGCCTGTGTCTCTGCCTCTCTGCCTCTCTGCCTCTCTGCCTCTCTCTCTCTCTCTCATGAATAAATAAAATCTTTTAAAAAAAAGAAAACATTTGTAAAAATTCAATATTGGAATTGTGACTTGCAAATTTTCTTTCAGGTACCCATTAATGGTTGATCCTTTCTCTCCCAGGAACAGCTATTGCCTTCTTGTTGTCCCGTTTTGTATACTGAGGACTTGGCATGGCTTTCTGCCTGAGTGGAACATCCAAGTTCATGTGTGTGCAGGCAGCTAAAGCGTCACATTAGGGACCCCAAAATACTGCCAGACAGAAATACAGGTTGCATTCCATTTGCAACCAGGGTCCTAATGACTGTGGCCACTCTCGGGAATATTCTAAATCTTTCTTTTGGATGTCTTTGGAAGTGAGTCTGGATCTTAGAAGAGTCGTGTCTTTTGCACCTACTTTGGAGATGCCTCTTGCCTCCATAAGGTTGTTTGATATTGTCAGAAATACTTAGTGTTTTTTTCTGCTGGAACCTGACAAGATATTCCAAAGAATTTTTTTTAAAAAGAAAACATTGATCAATTTACTTTGACTCCTTAATATAGGCAAATCAATACAGCCCACCTTTGGCTGGTCCTTGGAGAAAAAGGCCAAAGTCCCAAGTTATTGTTTTTGGACTTATTCCCATGGTGACATGGGTGGTCAGAGCCAAGATAAAAGCAAAAACTCATCAGTATTCTCCATATCTGATTTTGTACTATTCCCAACCCCCAATTTTAATATAGTACTAATTAAAGTCTACAATCATTTATCTCATATACATTTGATTTTACAAATGATCAAATCCCACTTTTAGTTAGTGTAGCATATAAGAGAGATAATAAACTTTTAGATAAGGCAGGGGATTCGATTCAATTTCTAGCTGAGTGAGTATAAGCAAGTGACTCTTTGAGAACCAGTTTTATGACCCGCTAAATAATTCTGACCTTGCATAATTGTTGTGAGATTTAAATGTGATAAACTCTTCCATGGTAAGCACTTGGTGATGGAAAGCTATTACTTCTGACATCTTTTTTTTTTTACTTGACATATCATTACCTTATCTTTAGGTACACACCACACTGATTCAATATTTGGGGTTTTTTGTTTTTTCTGATTCAATATTTGTATACATTGGGAAATGTCACCATAATAAGTCTGCTTAGCATCTGTCTCCATACATATATTTTTTTCCTGTGATGAGAACTTGTATACAATATAGTATTATTAACTATAGTCACCATGCTGAATATTACATACACATGACTTATTTTATAACTGGAAGTTTGTACCTTTGACTGCCTTCACCCAGTTCACCTGCCCCCTAACCCACGCCTCTGGCAACCACCAATCTATGTTCTCCGTACATGTGAGCTAATTTTTTTTTAGATTCCACATATTAGTAAAATCATTTGATATTTGTCTTTCTCTGTCTGACTTACTTCACTTTGCATAATGCCCTAAAAATTCATCCCTACTGTCATAAATGGCAAGATTTCATTCTTTTTTATGGCTGAATAATATTCCATTACACACACACACACACACACACACACACACACACACCCCACATCACATCACCTTTATCCATGTACCAATCAGTGGCTGCAGGTTGTTTCCATATGTTGACTATTATCAATAATGCTGTAATGAACATGGGATTGCACAGTCTTGAGTTAGTGTTTCTACTTTCTTCAGTTAGATACCCCTGAAATGGAATTGCTGGATCACATACTTAATTTTCTGAGGAAACTCCATACTGTTTTCCATAGTGGTTATACCAATTTACATTCCTACCAACAGTGCACCAAGGTTCCTTTTTCTCCACATCCTAACACTTGCTATCACTGTTGTTTTTGTTTTGTTTGTTTGTTTGTTTGTTTGTTTGCTAATAGCCACTCTAACAGGTATGCAGTGATATCTTTTGTGATTTTAATTTGTATTTCCCTGATAATTAGAAAAAGATGTTCTTTAAGTAACTCGGTAGAGAGAAATTGGGCACATTGGAAACTGATATTTGCAACCTGATAGAAACTTGTTTTTAGGCCTTCTTCTAAAACTAAAACAAAACAATGTATCAAGAGGGGAGAAAAAGATTTTGAAGGCTTTGTGGAAGGGTTTACTAAGACATTCCAAAAATATACACTTCTAAATCTAGAACATAGGAATCTTTTTGTTGTCATTTTAGTTGAAGATGTCCCTGATATAAACAAAGATATCTTCAAAAATTGAAGATAATGTAGTTGGGCGGGAGGGGCAGCCTCCTAATATTATTCAGGTTGCAACCCAGTTCTTTGAGGAATTCAAAACAGTGGTACTGGTCTTACAAGTCTAGTTTTTACAAGAACAGAAACGTGGCTCTAGAAACAATTCAAAGCCACCTACCTTTTTCACGAATCCCCTGTTCATCTCCAAAGCCTTGCAGATGCTGTAAAACGTCAGGACTTAGGGAACAAAATCCTCCTTGTTGGAACTTGCATTCTTTCTCTGAGCCTTTTCAGATATAAGTATTCTATGTGAGCCTCTCCAGAAATTAAGATAATTCTTATCAGAATGGGGAAAAAAAGGGAAGGATGTTTTGAAAACTAAGCTTATGACAAATTTTACACATCTCTTCCATAAATAATTTAGTAAGAAGCTTTAGCCATCTGAGCAGGTAACCTTAACATACTCCATTTCCCAGAAATGCAGACTAGATCCAACTGGTTTTGTTTGTTTGTGTAATGAGCCAGTGAGATTGGAAGTATTGTACCTGTCTTGTGGCTAAAATTTTAAAACAAAAGCTGTAAGATCTCTCTTGGCATCTGTCTGTATGTGTATGTATGTCTATGCATGTATAGTACAAATGGGTGATTTTTTTTCCTACATCTGGATGTCATTGCCGAAATTAATTTGTAAAGTGGTCCATTTAATTGGCTTAGAGACAAGCAAGAGTTTTTGTAAACCAGGTGTACTCTGAGAAATAAAGAAAATTAACCCACATGCATCTCAAGTTCATGTGATGTACATAGGTTAATCTGCAGCAAATACAAATTAGTTTAAGTTTGTTGGTTTGATTTAAAATGGGCGTGTCCTTAGTTATTAGCATTAATTATAATATTTTAATTCTACCTCGGTTTCTTAAAAGTCAAATATGTTATCTCTATTGCAGAGTTTGTAAGAAAGGTAACTTAAGGCGATGGTTAGCTGTTTAACATCTCATGAAAATTTCACTAAGCATAATTGTTAAGAACTAGAAAATTATTGCAACAGAGGAGAGAAATCAGGCTTAACTCCAAATATAGCAAAGCCAGCTGGGGATTTATAGCCAACAAGCAGAATAAAGGGGTTAGTGTATGGAAAATTACTAAGAGAAATCAGGGGTGGGAGGAAGTCTTGCTAACCTGACTTAATAGAATTCTTACTGAAGGAAAGTTGCAATTATCAGAAATCAAAGGTGCAAGGTTAAGGAATCTGATCAGATATTGAGGGCAGAAGGATTCTCACTAACCCGATTTAAGCAGGAATCTTGCTACAAGTGGACGAGGCCTGGCCGAAAAGAGGGTTCAGAAGGGCCTGTCTAAAGTTTGATCAGAAAGGGAGTCTCTAAAAAAAAAAAAAGAAAGAAAGAAAGGGAGTCTCTGTCTATTGATGCTACTTTGCTCAATTATTGAGAGTCAGGATATCTTGAACTTAACTCATTTTACTACAAAGTCAATCATGCATAGTGTACCAAGCTCACCCATTTACCTTCTTGGGTGGCTTGGGTAAGGCACCTCTCTGCTCAGGTTGAGTTTCTTCATCTGCAAAGTAGGGACAATACCTACCTTAACGGACTCCGTGTAGCACATAACACAATAACTTGAAAATGCAGTGAAAACTCTAATTTGTTATGCACGTATGCTTATTGTCGAGGATGTCTGTCTCTTCATTGTTTCAATGAACTCAAAGTATGAGAAGCCTGCTGCCTTTCGGACCACAGATAGAAAAAGCCATTACCTCCCATAACTAACACCCTCTGTATTTTGTTAACACCTCTATTGCAGCCTTTATGGTTTTGTGTTGCAATTATCTGGTTACATAGCTTTTCATTCTCCTACTTTTTTCTCAAGACAGGCAGCTTACGTCATTTTTCTTTGTGTTCCCAGCGCCCGTGGCACATATTTGGACTTCAATAAGTATGTGCTGAAAAGACAAATAGTTATTACTTGGTTCCAAGAACATCTACTAAGAGTTCTTTGTTTCTCTAGTTTTCCTGAAGCGGCATCCTCCAAAAACCAAAGAAACTCTTTTCCTGGCTCTCCTTTTAGTCTATTAGTAGACTAGAATGAAGTCACATAACACATGGAATTTGTGTTCAAGAAGAACATGTGAAACGAATATCACATATAGTCAAAATTGTTTTTGAAAAGGCCTTAACTAACCCTTTATCTCTCTCTCTCACAACCTTTCTTTCACTGGGTCAATGAACACGAACAAACAAAAATGAAAAAGGATTTCCCATACAAGCTTTTAGATAAGCAAGGCAATTTATTTCTGAAAGTGAAATGTGTATGTGCTGGTATCCTTTGTGTTGTTGTGTCCTACCTGATTCCTGTCCTCTGATTTTCTTCCTTCCCTTCAGCTAGAACTTTGCCACTCTTGTTTTACATTCAAACCTGTATTCATTTCTATCAAAGTCAGTGCAAGACAGGAGGACTCAGATTAAGGTTTGCTATGTGAGCAACTAACAGCAAATTGTTTGCCCCAACTGATTTGGTTTCATCCCTAATTCTGGGTTCTAACAATGCTAGGAGATTTCTACTTTCTTTCCAAAATCACAATCTCTGGCCTCCTGTTTTGTGAATTAACCCTATCTCTGCCTTTCCTCTGATGCAGGATCTCTGAGGAATCTTCCCCATACCTTGTTCCTCTCAGAGGTGGAAGTGGACTTAATAATTGCTCATTAACTTCTCTCATACATTTGGGAGTTCTAGTTTCTTTCTCCTGCTCTCACATTCTACCTACACTCTTCCTATATTTTCAGATACTTTTCCCCATCAGAATATTTAAACCCATCAAATACCATTTTCTGTTGCAAGTAGACCTCTCTGCCCCCACCTGGACAGCTAGTTCTGGGTTCTTACTGTCCTGTCTCACTATTGTGAACCCCACCATCATACCATTACACCACCACATTTGACTCAATTGGGGCAACTCAGGCAAATAACTGATTTTTAAGAGACACCACACTGATATTACAACCAGAAATAATGTAATTTGAAAGCAGTTAAACCATTTATTTAACACAAGAATCACATATTGAGCATTAGCAGACTCCCTCATACATTTGCAATCTCATAGATTTTTCTGTTTTACAAGGAAAACTATCCAAAAATTAGTTTCCAAAACATTCAGTTTGAGTTATGAAAAGATAATTTAATTAAGGAACAAGCTCCAACATTGGATTTAACTCATAACCTTGAAATATACAAAAATAGAGGGTCAGGTATTCTTCAGTTTGGAAATTTTGCATAATATATATCTGCTAATAGAAGAATCTTACATGTGAACACAATGATTCATCAGTTTAATTTTCTGTTTTCTTGAGTATCCAGCAGTGTGTGACTTAAAAAAATTTATATACATTATATAAATATATATATATTTATATAGATAGACACACATATACACATTCACACATGTATATATACCCTATTCTGTGGCTTGAACTATATTTAGAAAGTATTGGAAGTGGGGTATAAAATCAGATCCAGGAATGAGGTGATGGTGAAGATTTAGATTTTCCTTATAAGACAGACCAAGATGAGAATTGGCTTATCTGTCTGTGTAGCTTAAGTCTTCAAATACCTTAGCTGAGATATGATAAGAAATATGGAAAAAAAAAGAAATATGCCTTATTTCTCATAGTGATATGTTCTGAATTCATTCTTTCCTACTGTTGTTTCTCCTGCATGCGATTGCAGTAACTTTGACCCAACTGCACAAACATAGCAAACTTAAGGGCTTTTTGTAGGCTCTTGGTTACGTAAAGAAATAGCAGTTAAAAAAAAAAAAAAGCAATAAAAATCAAAGTGAATGTTAGGAGTATCATGTGAAAAGCTGGCCACATGTTGAAAGTCACTTGCTTTTTGCAATTCAAAACCCTCTATTTTAAGGGAAAAAATTTTGAAACTCAGAAAACATGATTGGATTTCCACTTATGTCTCATTATTACTAGGAGTCCTGTGTGGTTCTAACATTTACTGCTTTGTAATATGAGCACATGGAACAATCTAAACACTCTGACCCTTAACTCAGACTCCCATCAACCATATCCCACGCCTGTCTAGTCTGTTCTGTTATCTACATAAAAAATGAAAAACACAGGATTCAACAATCATATCAATTAATTTATCAATTAGGTTCAAAAGCAAGCATGGTTAGAGGTATTAAGTAGTTGGGTTTGTGTGTTATATAGAAACAGGAAAACTGACATTGTGCAAAAATTACAAAGGTTGACAATGTATGTACTGGGGTCAATGGTTCAAATGGGCCTGGCTCAGAGAAGGGGGAAAAAAAGATTATTTACATCACGATTTTTCCTTGAAGCCCTTTTCAACTTCTTACAAAGCATGACAATGCTTTGCTAATCTGCTTTCCTGTGATCTTAGCTTTTAAGTCGTACTCTCAAAAAAAAAAATTGCTGTACTGTTCAGAGTCTTGATAAAAACTCTGTTGCAAGTTTACTGAAGGAATTTGACATTTTGATGGAAATCAGGATAAGGCTGCACATATATTCCTCACGAAAGAGCAGTGTGAGAACACGGCATGTACAAAAATGCATATTAAGAAACGATTATCAACAATCTGAAGAAAAACTAGGTTTTCACAAACATCAAAACAGGAAGACAAAAGTATAAAAATAAACAGCCAATCAGGTTTACTGAAAAAAATGCCTTCCATTGTTACCACTTGAATTAAAAAAAAAAAAAAAGTTTCTTGCTGAGAATGCTGTTGACAAGGGAAGAAAGCTTTTTCAATTTGTCTAAGATAAGCTTTTCTTTTTTGTTCTAATTGCCTGGGAATCAACTATCATTTCATTTCTGGGCTCATTCCACTAATTTATAGTTTAGCAGCACACACAGGGACTTAATTCATAGAGAGCTAAGGTAACCTCCTTTCTGAGCTCTCAACATCATCATTCAAATTCCCCCAGTGATGGGGAGAACTAAAAGGACAATTATTTTCTTTTTATTTCTGTAATTTCATGCCTATCAATCCTCTTCATAATTCTTACATGATTTCATAAATTATATATAACTTCTAAATTGGTTTATAATTTACCTCACTTTTGCAAATCAAGCCTTTTGCTTAGTCTCTGAAAATGATATATGTTGGACCAGTTGGAAAAAAAAAAAAAGTATGGGGCATAGAAGGGGCAGTACTACAATTGTTTTAATTCACCTGTGCCTTATGATAGGAAAAATAAAATATAATGTAAAACACTAAGAAAGATGGGCAAAGGAAAAGGCACAAATGAGAGATCTTAGGAATTACTTTTCCTTTTTTTTCCCAATAATTTTGTTATTTTACACACACACACACACACACACACACACACCCTATAAAAGCTCACCCAGATTACTTAGACCTCTTAGAACCCCAGAGCCCCACTCCATCTCCATAACTCCCGCTATGGTATCCGCTGTTACCTCTGAGGATTTGAAAAATATGACTGCTTCCCATTCCTCTT
The DNA here is from genome assembly GCF_018345385.1 of Vulpes lagopus. Lineage (NCBI taxonomy): Eukaryota > Metazoa > Chordata > Mammalia > Carnivora > Canidae > Vulpes > Vulpes lagopus. The sequence continues at coordinate 33,218,547 of NC_054846.1, forward strand.
ACAAGTCTCAAGAAGTTTTCTAGTTTGGTCCTACTCCCTTTAAAAGATATCAGCATTTCCAGGATATGGCTGTTTACAAATGACCCCAAATCATTTTTTGATTCTTAGGAATAATATTTCTAGATAACAGATCCTGTTTTCTAGTTCCCTTGTCTGCAGTCTTTCCTAAACAACCTGGATTTCTGATGCTCTATTTTAAAGGCAGTAGGATTATTAGATAGTACATATGTTTAAGATAAAAAAAAAGTGATGGCTTGATATCATAAATTTAGCCAAATTCTATAAATTGAATACATTAGTAACTGCTATTAATATTACACAGACCCCACTCTTCAGCTGACATATGGCTCCCATTGATTATAGCTTATATAATGTCAATAAAGAATGAAATTCACTTAACAGAAAAATCTTGGCAATTTATGTCTATAGTAAGAGAGTTTCAATTTTAATATCATCCATATAATCCTGAGTAAATGAATAAAAAAGTGATTGGAGTTTCCTTTCTGGAGCATAATTTTACCCTTTCATGCAGAGGGAGGTGAGTTCAATAGTTAATGAATATTTTAAAAAATCATGTTCATCTAAACTGTCCTTATAGTTCATTGTCTTTACAAGGATGCGCAGCCTATCAATTTATTTCAAAGCTATCACAAACAAAATTACTTGCAAGTAAGCCTACTCATTAACCAAAGTTAATACTAAACCACCCCATTATTAAAATGGTAGATAAATTGAGGCTTTGGTAAAATAAATTTCAGTATTTTGATATGGTATAATCTGAACAATAAATCATCTGCCTTCAAAGGCCTAGGTATGAAGCCTAGCTTGTGTATTCAGGCAACTTTTCTTTCAATCCTTTGCTTTTCATATTTTCCATCTGTCAAAGTAATTGAAAATCAGTATATTATCATCATAAACAATGTGGTAGTGTTTCACAAGTGCATGTGAAAATTTTGGTCAACATTATTTTGCAAATTTTAATTCGGATACCTCACAATCCATCATAGGATCTGTAAGGTAGAAGTGTCATTTAAGATAATATATTAGATGTGAGCTTTGCCTCTAGGGCCCAGGAGACCGGAGTTTGTATGACACACACTGTGGACTGGATTTTTCAAAATTCACTTATGCCTTTCAGTTGCCTTCTTGTACTGCAGAAACTAGAAAGCTAAAAACCGTCCTCATTCCCTTATAGCCAGCACTCTAAGTGGTATTTAGCTTTTTATATTCAGATGTACTCGTGCAAGATTTGAATTGAATTCAGAACTGAGTTATTTGAGGAAAAAGATAATGCATCCATTTTTCGCATGCAAATCAAAGCAGAGGTAGCATACTGTAGTAACATTACCGGTGGCTAGCATATTTGGCAGAGGAGGCTCCCTGAAGTTACCAATGGCACTTAGACTCTAGAGCTCACACTCGTAGAAGTGGCGTCATAATTTCACAAGCAGCATCCTGCTCATGGCAGAGTTGCAACTCCCTTACTGGTCCAGTTCTGTAGTTTATCTTCCTTCCCAGAACACAAAGGTTTAGAAGAGTCCCACATATACCTAGCAAATCAGGACAAGAGTTGCAAAATGACACATGGGAGCTATAGCCCAGTCAATGTGGCCTGTTAGAACAGGTGAAGAAACTAAGCTCAGAGAGGTTAAGGAGCTGTCCCAGGATCACACTGTCAGAAACTGGCCATGAGAGAAATTCCAATCAGTATGACTTGGGCTGATAGGCAGCCAGAGGCACCAGTACATCAATACTAGTTGTTAAAAGATCAAAGTTTTCTGTAATGATTGGTAAATAGCTGCTGTCAAGAATCCCTCTCTATGCCCCTGGCCCTTCTATTAGAATCCACTGGACTTCCTTGCCTGTTAGGAACCCGTGATCGCTGGCCCAGCAGAAGGACTTCAGCATTTTAGCCATCTCCTTTCTAATTGTATGGTTTGTGCCACCTCACTGTTAAGTATTTTTATTTTCATCCCTGGGTGGGCCTCTGCAGGCTGATGCCTTCTACCACACCAGGTTATTTCTTTCCTTAATATGTTATTGAATTCAACAGAATACTTAGACTTCAAACCGCAGTAATACAATTTTAATCTCTCCTTAGAACAATAATGCCATTACTGTTTGTGGAGGAGGGAGGCAATGCTAGAAACTTGGCAATCCTTTGTCATCAAAGGGAGCTCATCCAAAGATGTCAACTTATAAAACTGTATTTTTGACAGGTGGGTAGCAGTCTTATAGCACTGGTGAAATGCTTAACAAACTAAAAAATGAATCTAAGAAGATGAAAGGCATCTATTTTCAATGCTAATAACATATACAGAGCATAGTCTTGAACACATCAGATTTTATAATTTTCACATTTATAATTTATAACAGAACTTATCCTTCAGTAAGAAGCCAAGAGAAAATAAGCCAAAGGACCATTAAGCTACACAACACTGTATAACTGATTTATTTTACTTCCGGAAACACTAGGTGTCATGACAAAATTCTTCACATTTATACTTCTTGGCTTCTGGGTTTGACAGCTGCATTTAGCAAAAAACATACAGGATAACTCTCTTCCTATTATTGTTTATCATAAATTACTCCCAAATTCTCAAAATGCAAAGTCCCCCAGACTTTCTAAGACCCTTGATCAATAATGAGTGAGTCATTATACAAATACTGCTCGGATGATCAGCCTTTATCCGAGAAATGGAAGATAGATTTTCTTATCTTTCCTGGCACCTAATTCTGCTGTAAAACAAATGTGTCATAATTTATTTAAAGTTCAGGGAAAAGAGAAAGCCCCAGATTTCCTGAAGTCTAGTGTACTTACCTCATGGAAAAATTGTAAAGGGTCTGATAACTGCTCCTATTGAATTTAAAAAATAATTTCAAACATAGTAGCATAATGGGTGAGTGTAGGAAGTGGAGCCACAAGATTCTCAAAACGAAATTCAAATGTTCCCATCTCCAGGCTGCACAATTTTACTCAGAGATTTCAAAAAAGTCAAAAAATTTTAAAATATGAGAATAGTTGAAAAATAATGCTAGAGATTTAGGTAAGCATAGTTAAATGAAAACACATTGATTCTACTCTGTCCTAAAACTCCATGAATGGATAAATAAATGTAGTAAAATATTTTTAAAAGGTAGACTACTGCCCATCTAATCAAAAAGAATGGGACAGGAGAAAATAGCAGAAGAAAATTGATAATAAAACTGTAAGGGGGAGACTAGCGGAATGACAACTCCTGCAACTAAGTACTTGCATTTATCATTTACCAAAGATGTACTGAGAACCTACTGTGTGCCAGGTCCTGCTCTAGAGAAAAGCAATAGATTAGGGAATTTTAAAAAGGTAAATGAAACTCAAATAGAAGCCACTGAGAAGTTGATTTGTGCCACAAAACCACGGAGAAGCTGAAAAATAAATTAAGGGTATAGGGTAGCTCTGTAGCTTTGAAAAGTGCCAAAAAATAATGGAAATGGTAAAAATCTTTTTTTAAGATTTTATTTATTTATATGAGCGAGAGAGAAGAGGAGCAGAGGGGGTGCAGAGGGAGTAGCAGACTTCTCGAGGAACAGGGAGCCCATCCCGCTGGGATCCTGACCTGGGCCAAGGCAGACTGACTGAGCCACCCAGGTACCTCTTATGGGGCAATTTGATATTAGGTCCCTTCTCCAATTCAGCACAACTTCTATCGGTAAGAAAAAGAGCTCCTGCTTTACCTCCATCTTCCAAACCTTGATCAAAATGACTGGCAGTGGCACTGACCCATAACCACACTGGGGGTGGGGGAGACATGGAATTCTGGGAAATGCAATTCCAGTTTGTCCAAGTTGACACAATGCAAAGCCACAAAGAGAAAGATTTGGGATGCAGAAGATAGTGGGACCCAAAAAGGAGTGAAGTAACAATACTCTGTAGATACTAAAGGGAAGTTCAAGGAAAAAAAACAACTGAGCAAAATGCCTAAAAAGAAAGAAATCTGGATTGGAACAAGAGGACAGAGGGCTCCAAGAAGTTTGGATTCAAGAAGAATGTGAACTGATAAACTAACTGAGGTGTTTGATTACAATAAGAGGTGTTTTTCAGTTCTTGTCAGAGAGCAATTAAAACTACTGGGGAAAAAGATGAATAGATGCGTAGGAAACAAAGTGCAATCATAATATTCTGCATGGCTCAGTTGTTAACGATATTTACATCATTATAATCATCTCTACATTGAGCAGCCATTCAACAAAAATTAAGATGAAATACACAGAGAAAAGAGGAAAGGTAGTGTTAGGAAATGAAAAAAAAAATGATTCCTAGTAGGGAGTCAGAATATAATTAATACACTTTTTTTTAAATTAATAGACTTTATATTTTTTAAGTTTTATATTGACAGAAGAGTGGAACTTATAGTAAGAATTCTCAAGTGACCCCTCCTGCTCACATGCAGTCTCCCCTGTTGTTCATATCTTGCATTAGTATAGTTATTTGTTATTATTAATGGATCAATATTTATCACTATTAACTAAAGTGTACATGTAAACTATAATTTAGATGAAGGCTAATACTCTGTGTTATACAGCTCCATAGGTGAAGGAAGAAGCTAAAATGCATCTGTCCTTTATCTATCATTACAATATCATACAGAATAGCTTCCCTACCCTAAAATTCCCCTGCATTTTACTTATCGATCTCTCCCTTTGTTCTCCAAACCTCAGGCAACCACTTGTCTATATCTTTGTCTTTTTTTTTTTTTTTCCAGAAAATCAGAGTCTACCATACGTAGACTTTTCAGACCAACTTCTTTCACTTAGCAATATGTGTTTGAAATTCTTATGTGTCTTTTCCGGGCTTAGGAGCTCATTTCTTTTTATCACTGAAGAATATGTCATTTTATGCAGGTACCACACAGTTGGTTCATCTACTTACCTATTGAATGGCATGTTGGTTGCTTCCAGGTTTGGGGAAGTATGAACAAAGCTGTTATAAACATTTACGTGCAGATTCTTATGTGGACATAAGCTTTTCACTCATTTGGATAAATATGTGGGAGAAATATCGCTGTATCCTATGGTAAAATTATGTTCAGGGGGGTCCCTGGGTGGCTCAGTGGTTTGGCGCCTGCCTTTGCCTAAGGTGTCATCCTGGAGTCCTGGGATCGAGTCCCACATCAGGCTTCCTGTGTGGGGCCTATTTCTCCCTCTGCCTGTGTCTCTGCCTCTCTCTTTCTCTTTCTCTCTCTGTCACTCATGAATAAATAAATAAAATCTTTAAAAATAAAAGATTATGTTCAGCTTTGTAAGAGACTGCAGAACTGTCTTTCAAAGTGGCTGGATCATTTGCATTTTCACCAACAAGGAATGAGACTTCCTCTGTATCCTAACCAGCACTTGCTGGTTATGGAATAACCACTTGGAATAATATCTTAATTGGCCTATTTTGGGTTTTAACCACTCACGTAATAAGTAGTTATACCTAATGGCCATTTTAACTTGCAATTAATTCCCTGATGACATTTGATGTTGAGCATCTTTTCATATGCTTAGTTTCTGTGTATCTTTGTTGGTGAGATGGCTCCTCAGACCTTTTCCCTATTCTTAAGTTGAATTGTTTCCTTATTTTTGAATTTTATGAGTTCTTTGTGTATTTTAGACGCAAGTCCCTTATTAGGTAAGTATTTTACAAATATTTTCTCTCAGCCTGTAGCTTGTATCTGAATTTTCTTAACAGTGTAGAGCACAAGTTTTTAATTTTAATAAAGTCCAACTTAACCATTTTTCTCTAATGAAAGACGCTTATGGTATTGAATCTAAAAACCCAAGGTCACCTACGTTTTCTTCTGTTATATTCTGTTTTATACTTTGTGTTTTCCATTTAGGTCTGTGATCTATTTTGACTTAATTTGGGGGAAATATGTAAAGTCTATGTCTAGAATTTTTTTTTTGTGGATATCCAGTATTTCTAGCACCAATTGCTGAACAGATTATCTTTTCATCATTGAATTGTCTTTGTTCCTTTGTCAAAGATCTATTGACTCTATTTATGTGAGTCTATTTCTAGGCTTCCTATTCTTTTCTGTTGATATATTTGTCCATCTCTTCTCCAATACAATGTCATCTTGATTATTGTAGCTTTATAATAAGTCTTCAAATTTGGTGGTGTCATTCCTCCGATTTTGTTCTTTTTTAGTATTGTCTGAATTATCTTGGGATTTTTGCCTTTTCATATAATTTTATAATCAGTTTGTTGATATACTCAAATAATATGCTGTCATTTTGATTGAGAATGTATAGGTCAAGTTAAGAATGTCATCTTAATAATATCGAGTTATTTTTATCCAGGAACATGGAAAATCCCTCCATGTATTTTGATCTTCTTTGATCTTTTTTATCAGAGTTTTCTCATTTTCCTCATATAGATCTTGCATAATTTTTTATATATTAAAAATATTTCATTTTTGAGCACTAATGCAAATGGTTTTGTGTTTAAAGCTTCAGATTCCAATTGTTCACTATGGTTATACACAGGAAATATTAACCTTATACCTGACAACCTTGCTATAATATCTTATTAGTTCCAGGGATTTTTTTTTATCACATCTGGGGGTTTTCTGTATCTATAATCACATCATCATCAAACAAATGCAGTTTTATTTCTGCCTCCCCAATCTGTATACCTTTTATTTCCTTGTGTTACTGCATCCCAGTACAATGCTGAATAGAAGTGGTATGAAGGGGGTCTTTGCATTGTTCCCAATTTTAAGAGAAAACAACCTTCTTCATTGAAGAAAGTCGGAATATAATGTATAAATTTTTTAAATGCAATAAAAATATATATTTAAATATCAAATATAAATGATAAAAAGAATTAAAAAGTTTTCCTTTGGAGTGTGGAATGTAGAGAACAAGGAGGAGTGACAGAGAGTCTTATTCATCACTATATATTTTCATACTATTTGACTTGTAAAACATATGCTTCTATGAATAATATCTTAATAATTTTCTTCATAATGATATCATGAGTAATGTTAATGAGGCCTACTTTTGTGACTAACTGGGAACAACTTATATAAAACAACACAGTTTCTGATACATAGAAAGTAACCATTGAATGTGATTAAGGCAGACTAAACACTCCAAAAGACACTCCTACTAGACAACTAAGTCCTTGATGAAACAAAAACTTTAATGAACTTTGAGGTATACAGTAAAAGAAAAATGTCTAAACACCTCTCAAGTTCCCCATCTTAAACATTACCAACCTATTACATTTTTGAGAGAAAAAAAAAATTGGCAGCTGGAACAAAGGCAGCAAACAGGAAAAAGTAAGGCATCAAAAGGCAATCTTTCTCTGAAGAAAACTGTACTATCAAGACTTTGTGTCTTTTCTGCACTGCATAGCAAAGTATCACAAACTTAGTAACTCAAAGCAACATAGTTTCTGTGGATCGGTAGTCTTAGTTTAGCTGGGACCTCTGCAACACTGCAAACTACCAACAAGATCCAGGTTCTCATCTAGAAGCTTGACTGGAGAAAATTGGTTTTCAAGTTCATTAGCCATGTTGTAAAAATGTATTTCCTTGCAGTTTTAAGTCTCCTAGCAGCTGCCTTCTTCAAAGACAGCAAGGAAGGCAAGATTTTAAAGAAAGTCAGCTAGGATGCTGGAGTCTTATACAATATAACATAATGACAGAAATAGCATTCAATCACCCTTGCCATATTCTATTGGTTGGAAGCAAGTTAAAGGCCCTGCCCACACTGAAGGAGAGAGAATTATACAGCAGCCTATACGTGGTGGCCATCCTAAAGTCTGTACATCATAAGACTGAGAATGATTAGGATTCTAAGGGCACTGAAAAGGAAGATAATGGAAGTTGAGATTTCTTCATTTAAGCAATACCTCAAAGGAGCATAAAAGGATTGCTCACTGTCCATAACACCACCTGACTTCTCCCAAAGAAACAAGGAAGGAAGAAAGGAAGTCTTTAAGATGTTGAACTCTATAAAGAGCATCAGGTTATTTCCCAAGTGCTTATATCAATGTATATTTCAAAATCAACTCTGGATGATACAACATTCTCAACTTAGGTTTCTAGACCCTTATGTAATAAAAATCAGTGAAATTTAGGTTTATTTTTTAAAGTGCAAAGAAATACACAAAGACATAAAAATAGAGTCTGAAAAAAACAACAAAGGGCAGTTACGACTCTACAGCATTTAGATATTTAAAGAATTAAATGGCTTATAGAGTATGAATTAAATATTGCAAAAAAAAGGAGATTTATTTTAAAGACAAGCAAACTAAAATAAGATATAAGATTAATACATTTAACTATGTTAAATTTAAGGAATTCTATTTATAAAAAGGCACCATGAAGAGAGTGAAAATCAACCCAGTGTTATAGATAGTATTTATAACACCTATAACCAAAAATAAAATAATATACAAAGAATAAATAACACCTACAACTCAGGAAGAAGAATAAAATAACCCAGGGAAAAATGGCAAATAAAAACAAGAGTAGGCATTATCACAAAAGTATGAAGAATGATACACATATAAAATTATATTGTCTTATGATTATGGAAACTCAAATTTTGATCACATTGAATTATATATTGTACCAATTAATCTGGTCACAAATTAAGAAGCCTTCCAAGGCCAAGGACCAGCTGGTTGAATTCTAAGTTGATACAAGCTCATTGGAAACAGTTTGGTCCTATCTTGAATGATTGAACATTAGAAAGCCCCTACAATATGGCCATTTTATTTAAGGTATCAACCTGGACAATTCTTACATGAGTACCCTGATAGGTGTGTACAAGAATAGTCATAATGGCATTGTTAATAACAGAAAAAAATACATAATGGAAATAACACCAATACCCAACAAGGAAACAAATGAGCATATTCGCTCAATGAAAAATTATGCTACAGTATAATATATATATATATATATATATATAGTATAATAGATGACACTTAAAAATATAAGGGTAAGTTAAAAAGTCAGCCAGCAAAGAGGACAGAGACATCGTGATTCCATTTTGTAAAGTTCAAAGCCAGTCCAATACAAACAATATTATTTAGTAACTGATATGTGTGTGTGTGACTGACCGCGATGGTAATGATTAGCAAGTAGGACTGGCCCAGTGCTGACCATTTGTGCTACAAATACATCAACCAATATCATTCTTGTATGAGGTAGATGTTATAGTTAACCCTAAAATAACAGTCTGGAAACAGAGGCAAACAGGAGTTAAGTAACTTGCCCAACATAATTGGTCTGGCTCAGAGTGTGAATTCTCAACCCTTAAGCTATATTACATAGAAATGATAGTTGGAGGTTTGTGTAAAGCAGGGAAATAGAATGGGCAGGAGCACACAGGTTTATGCAAAGGTATTGGTAACATCCAAATTTTCAGTCCAATGGTGAATGATAGGTATGAATTTTAATATTTTCTTCTCTGACTTTTATGTATATATCATGCTGATGATTTAGTAGCTTTCAAAACGTATGTAAATATTTTTGAAAGGAGAAAATTAGATGATAATTAGACTGTCACCTGAGTGCTTCCAACAGCAAGGCCAGATCTGCTTTTTCCTACCATTCTACCTAACAGTAGATCTCTCATAAGCATCACTAGTTTGGTATTTTCCTATTTACCAGGCATTGTTCTAATTATGTTATATACCTTAATTCTCATATCATTCACAATAATTTTGTGATTTAGACATTTTTTATTATCCCCATTTTTTAGTTAGGGAAAAAATGGAAAGAAGACGTATAGAAGAGGTACTTGCCAGTACCAAAACCAAATTTCTGATGGTTCTGCTGTACTGCCTCTCTTTATGGAGCACAAGTTGATCTCATCCACTTAAAGCAAAAAAAGATGGTAAATTAATTCTAAAATAGACCCTCCGAAATTTATATGACTTTTTTATTAGCTATAATCACCTAAGTCAGTGGTTTCTAAGCATTCTTTTATTTACCCTTTATCCAAAGTAAATTTATACAGAAGCCCAATATATAAAATTAATAAAAGAAAAACTTCTCTGGTTGGAACTGTGATGAAAACCTGCCTATGTGCTTTTTTTTCCAGAGGTTCTAACAAACATATATGGAAAATCTACATCTTATGGATAACTGAGAAGTGTTGATGATAGGATTATTGTTTCCATTTGTCTCTCCCTATTTATTATAGAAATATACATCCATGCCCTATTTAGTTATAATTCTCTCTAGAGTAGGCAAATGAATTTCCTTTTCTATTGTTGTTGAGCTTGGCCATGTGACTTGCTTTTGCCAATGAAATTGTAGCAAATGTGACATGCAGAGACTTATTTAAAGACTATTATGTAATTTGGCTTGGGTTCCTATGTTCCTGCCATTGCAATAGGAAGAGCATGCTCTGAGTAGCTACTTGTCCTACACCCTAACCTGACCTGCAGATGAACCCAGCTGGACTAAATCAAGCTCAGCCAAGACCAGCCAAACTTCAGCTGACCCACAGACATGTACAGAGAGCATTAGGCAGTAAAAGCTCTCTAATACAGTAGCTGCATTTTAATTGACAAAATAGTATTAAAAGAACAAAATTAAAAAATTGAAAAAAAAAAAACAAAAACAAAATAGAAGTCCAAAACATAACAAGTTCCTCAGAATTTAAAACACTTGCATGAGAAGCAGTATCACATTGTAAAGGAGATGACCTCGTGTCTGCCATACACGGTTCCAGATTGAAATTACTAAGTCTCTGGGCCTCAGTTTTCACACCTAACAATTGGACAAATGGTTTGGCTGGATTAGAAATTATATATGTAAAGAGTTCTGAGCATGTTGGCATTTAAATTGGTAGTATTGTCAAAAATAAATAAAAATGGTAATATTGCTATGCCATCATTATATAATAAACAAGTTAATAAATACACAGGAACTTCTTAAGAATACACACACACATGTTTTGAGAGCAGAGACACCTTATATTTAACTGATTTATCCTCGCAGACTCACTATCTCTATGGGAGATATACAAAATTAGATGTTGGGTCAGACCCAGAATATGCCCCAATGACTCAAAAGCCTTGTTCTCTTCCTTATTTTTCTGGAAGTAATACTGGCAGAGGAAAAGGTCCAATTTACTAGATGATGATCCCACAGTCACTATTTGACAACAAACATTTAACTTTCCATTTCCTTTTTGTTTAAGATTCTGAAGATGCCTGACATTTCTTGTTAAAAATTTACTCATCTATTATGTGCCACTAAATCTGTGTGGTGTCCTACATTTGAACTCATCTTCTACAACACACAGAATCTGTTGACAAATGTCTCTTTTTTTCCAAGGCCTTTATGATACAATGACTCACTCCCTCGTGGGTGGTAGGTAACTGCCCTTGGTCACTAAGTGAATGATTTGGAAAGCCTCTGTGGCTGAACATATTTGAGCTAAATGATGCAGTGGGAAAGATGGGGTCATGGGAAGAGCATAGCGCTGCAGATTGTCAAATGGTGCATGGCAGGCATCAGGAATGTGGTGCAGATGGAGAGGCAGTGAATACGTTACAGATATTGCAGCAATTAGAACAAGCAGAAATCCACACAGGTCTCCCCTTGGATATTGGAATATGGTGTTAGTGTTCTCAAAAATACATGTGGCATTTCAATACACATAATAGCCTTAACTCTCATCATAGGGACCTAAAAGAGACTGCTTGGATTCCCTAATCGGTGACCATGTTTTACTGCATGGGTAGCAATTAGAAGAGACATTTCTCCACTTTCTTCTTCTTTTTTTTTAATGATAATCTTAACATTCCTATTTTCTTTCTCTGAATTGCTCCCGCTATCCTTGTCACTGCTAGCCCTCTCTGCTCTGAGCTGATTAGAACACCTGATTCCAAGCAATTCTACTCTGCCCTTCATTCATCACATGTGAGCAAATATGTAGATGGGGAGTTTGGGTAGCACCCACATGTTGTCTGTGTTGTATGACTAGAGAGGGAGGCACCTTTTCTATGAGCTGCAGTAAAGATGGTACAAAGCAATCACTCAAGAAACAATCCAAAGGAGTGGCAGGATAATTCTTTGAAATATTGATTTGTGTTTTGCTCTCCTGTCCATTTTAAGGGAGAAGCCAAGCCCCTATGCATGCACTTGCTTCAAGGGAGCTTCATGTTAGCAGGCTGATAGCAGAGGTTGCCTGGAAAAGACAACTCTTTTTTCCCTACAATGGAGTTTCTGAAAAAAAAATTACTAGTGAACAATTTAAAGAGAAACAGGAAATAAAAATGTTGGTTGACTTGTATCCCCCCAAAAAAGATATATTGAAGTCCTAATCTGCAGTCCCTGTGAATGTGACCTAACTTGGAAATAGGATCTTTGTAGTAATTGAGTTAAGATGTGGTCATATAGGATTAGGATGAAACTTAAATGCAGTGACTCACTAGCCACATAGAGAAAAGCCATGTGAAGGCACAGGGACACACAGAGAATACCATATTTTTTTAAAGGCAAAAATTGCAGTGATACAGCTGTGAGTTGAAGGACACCACGGATTGCTAGCAACCACCAGGAGAAGCTGGGGAGAAGGTGTGAAACAGATTCTCCCTTAGAGCCTCCAGAAAGAACCAGCCTTTACTGATACCTAGATTACGTACTTCTAGCCTCTAGAATGTGAGAGAATAAATGGGTGTTGTTTTAAGCCACGACATTTATGGACACTAACATAAAAATAAAGTCCCTGAGGGGTAAAAAGGGCCAGAGCCAAGGAACCACATCCCCTCTGCCCTTGTAAATGTGCTGGTTAAATATGATTTCACTCACCATTCTAGACAATCTAACTGCAAGTCCTTCTCGAAGTATAGATATGCCAAGAACAAAGTGAGCTTGCAAGATGATGACTAGAATGATCTACATTGGGTTTTTACGGATAAATTCCATGGCCCAAGACCAAAATGCAATGATTCCACTGAGGAGAGGTAAGAATCTAACAAGACTGAGAGAACCATGGCTAACGTAATCCCTGACTGGTAAGGTTGGCAGAAAGTGCCACAGAAAAGTCATATACATGTGGTCAGGAATAAGGGGGATTAGAAGAGGTGTTGGGTTTCAGAGTTACTGCACAAATGCCAGAATATTGCAGGTAGATAACTTCTGGCCAGGACACGTCTTATAGAGAATATGTAGCTAGAGGTACATACAATTATTAAATCCCAGTGTTCCCACATAGTCTCACTCCTGCATTCTGCCCTTGTGTTATTATGTGAGGAATCTATGATTTGGACGACAGCAGCTCATTAAGAAGAACCAAGCTGGCTAAATAATATTTTGGAAGATATGTCATTCAATTATATAAAAGGGTTTTTCATTTCACCTAAAGTTACCTTCTAGAACCTTCGCAGGTACAAATGATATTAGATTGCGCAGTGAGCACTCATTATTGAGTGCTCTATTGACATAGATGGCTTATTTTTAGCAAAGTAGCTCCTAGAATACTTTATAGCACCTACACATAGAACGAAATCTACAACTTAAAAAATACAGTGAGGCTGTCAATTTGAACATGTGCTTGTGTAATAAACTCTGTTAAGAACTTATTGCAGGAAGCAGGGCTGTACACTAAGAACTTTCCCTTGATGTTCTTATGTAGACCGTTTTAACAAATGAGTTCTCCCTGAAGACGTCTATATTAATATTTAGGACCTGAAATATCCTTCACATCATTTACCTGTTGTGTTTGGCTAATACCTTACGGGAAATTTGATGTTTAGAGCATTTTTTCTCATGGGAGGAGGAGACTGCAACTCTTAGAACTATTTGGGATGTGATATTTTATGCCCTGATCTCGATATGCAATATCATAATATATAACATACCCAGTCAGGAGAGGCTAAACACAAATGATAAATAATATCACAAAGCAAAAATCAACTGAATTTATTGGAAATCATATTGGTTTTTCTCCTCTTAAGGCTTCTTAAATCTATTTGATCACTTTCAAACTGTGGGCGAGTACATGGGAAATGAAAACCCAGGAAATGATGCCTCTATGTATTTTTTAGCGTTATTTTCAGTAGTCCACACCCTGCAACAAACTTCAACCTTTTTTTTTTTTAAGATTTAATGAATTAACTAATTTAACAAAGAGAGACCGAGTACAAGCAATGGGAGCAACAGAGAGAGAGGGAGATGCAGGCTCCCCATTGAGCAGACAGCCTGATGTGGGGCTCGATCCCAGGACCCTGGGACCATGACTTGAACTGAAGGCAGATGCCTTACCAACTGAGCCACCCGGGCACCCCAACAAACCTCATCTTCATAAACAATGACACATAGCAAATATTAGGTCCTCTGGGCTTAGGCAAAAATACATTTCAAAAATACATGTGGATTTAGTCTCTTCCCTTTGTCTGCCTTGGAACATTCTACGAAGACTACATTATAAAGATGTCTGTCCCATCCTTCTCTGACATGAAAATCGAACTCATAAAAGAGAGTTCAACATAATTTGCCCTTCTTCCATTTTCACAAAACACATGTTGGGTTTGATCGTAGACACTTCTTATAGCTCCTTTTGACATTTCTAGATGCCCTGGTTCCTAGACATTCAAAAAGAGGTCAGATTCTCCTGGTTCTAATCCTCAGTGTTTGGCATCTTAAGACCTCAGTTCATTTCCATTTCTCTCCATTAGATTTCTAATTGCAGTGAAGTTAAGATCTTTGAAGGTAAGAAAAGTTTTCCCATTTAATTTTCACTCTTGGGTTGTTAGAATAAAATCTAAACTGCTGTCACAAAAACTTCTCAAAAGGCAGTAGTAGTTCAGATACATAGGTATTTATTTCCCCTTGTTGTATTAGTTCAAGGGAGTCAGGCAGACTCGGTTCCATAAAGTAATTTAGGGACACAGGCTGGGGCAGGAGTTCTTGTATCTCCCTGAAGTGGCCTGCAAGGTTGCCCTGTTTATGATCCTTTCTACCATGAAAATCAATCTGAATCCAGTCCTATCTGTCTAGTGTAAAGAGGGAAGGGGAGAGAGAAAGTTCAAGATTAGTAATTTTTTCTAAAGAATGAAGTGGAATTTGTATCCATTGCTAACATCCACTTTTCACCGATGAAAAATTCATTCATGCACTTATACAACAGCTGCTTAGGAAGCAGTTAAACAGCCCTACAGGACAGCCATGTGGCCAAAGAGAGAAGAGATTGCTCAGTAACAACAGAGAGTTGCACACCTAGAGGTTATGAATCATCTGCTTTATTCTTAAACTTTTCTTTTTTCACAATTGCAGAGCCCATTTGTTAGCTTTTCTCATTGCGGGAGAGTGAGAGACAGTACCTCTATCACATCTTGACTGAATAATAAAAGAAACCACAGCTCATTAGAAGTCAACGATAAATCTTGATACTGTTTTTATTCCTTCACCATTCTGCATATTCTACACCAAACAGAAATCTGTCTAGTAGGACACAATGTATCAAGTGCTATAAAATTATCTGGCTGGAAAAAGTGACAGAAATTTCTTGTTCAAAGGCCATATTCTCTTCCTGTAGGACTCAATGGGCTTGCTCTTAATACCTGCTGAGCTCTGAGAGTTCTCCTGGCCCAAATCAAAGAACTAAAGGAGGTTTAGTGCTTGTCTAGGGGACCTATGATATAATTTAGAAGTGAAAAATTTCAGACATACCAAAATAAATATGGGACACAAACAAAACCATTGCACCAAATTTAATAGGAGATATGAATTTTGAGTATTTCATAGGAATAAGAGCTGCTGTCCTGGAGAGAAGGGAGAATGCAACTTCGGACAGGTGGCTAAATATTTTTGGAGGGAGGGAATGAATATCAGTATGAGTTCAGTCCTATTTGCCCTGGCTATTTCTATCAAGAGTGGTACAAAAACTCGACAGGAATATTCTCAGGCCATCCAGCTAGAAAGTCTTATTTACTTTACCTTCAAGTTTTAATTTCTAGCAATACCCATTATCTCATAGTTGTCCCCTGTCAGCCATGCCCTTGGACCTTTAAGTATGGCTTGTACATACAGCAGTGAGCACCTGAAATCCAACAGTTACATACATTTAATGCATTTGATAAGGATCGACCTTAAGGTTAATTTTCAAGTTAACTACTTCAGGCTTGAATCTCTGTTCATTGGTGATGCTCTACAGCATCTTATTATCTTCCTCGGGCCCTTCTTCTTGGTTTGGCCATTGTAGACTTTTATCTCTAGGGTACTAGTGCATGTCTTTAGAAGGCCCAGGCCTGAAGACATTTCATTTGCCAGACTATTCCCCGTCAAAACACCTTTCTTCTGCTCTTCCGTACAGGAAAATTGGATCCTGGCATTTTAGGTTCTACAAAGGCAAAACTGGGAGATAGAAATTGAGGAGGGATCCTGGAGATCTAGTAGCAATTCACATCCAATAAACAATTGTAGTGTACTTTCTGCAAGCATAGTGCGTTGTCAGACAATATGAAGAAGAGGCATTCTCAGATGCTTAAGGAGCATATAGTCTAACTGGAGAAACAACAGAATTATTTAACACACGTACAAAGTAAAATAAATGTTCACCTGGTACTCACAAGAACAATGGAAATAAATTCACTGTAATTTAAAACAATGACTTGTTCCCACAATCGTGAATAACTAAGTCAGAATTATATTTTGGGACCAGAATTATTCATATAATATTGTGAATGTCTTACTTTGGAGGTATAAATGTTTATAGGTTACAACAGAATTAAATTTTGTGTGAGATACAATTTTCCATGGACGTCTATGATCTTCAGACAAACTAATATTTGCCTTATCTCTTTGTGGGCACTAAGTATTATAAATAAATAGAACCTGAAATAAAATGTTACCTGTGCATAGCAATTCACTGAAGATGTTTTGTTTCTGTTCAGTCTTTCTCTAACTTGTTAGTTTAAATAATGAGGGCAACATATTAAGCATGTGCTTAATTTCCATGAAGTTGAGCCTTCTAAGTCCTGATTTCACCCAAAATATCTATGTCCCAATCCCAGGAATTTATGAATATGTTAGATTACATGGTAAATTGTGACTTCAAAATAAGGAGACTGTCCTGTACTAGCTGAGTGGGCCCAATGTAATTACAAAGTTCCCTACCTAGAGGAGAGGGAAGCAAATGAGTCAGAATCAGAGAGAGAGCATTCTGAGAAAAGTAATGCCATTGCAGGCGGAAAGAAGGAAGAGAGCTGTGAGCCCAGGGTATAAGAGTAACCTCCTACAGACTCTAGAGAAAAACACATCCCTGCTCCTTATCCCAGCTTTTCACTTTCTACTTAGTAGATACTTGCAATAGGGATGTCTGGGTGGCTCAATGGTTAATGTCTGCCTTTGGCTTAGGGCGTGACCCCAGGGTTCTGGGATTGAGTCCGCACCAGACTCCCGGTGGGGAGTCTGCTTCTCCCTCTGCCTGCGTCTCTGCCTCTCTTTGTTTGTCTCTCACAAAATAAATAAATAAATATTTTAAGAAAAAAATAGATGCTTGCAATATTTAAATTCTATAATACATAAAAATAAATCCCTGCTGACACCTAGATTTTAGCCCAGTGAAACCCATTTTGGACTTCTGACCCCCAAATTGTAAGATAATAATTTAAGAGAGAGAGATTACATGAAAGGGGAAGGGGCTGGTGAAGAAAAGGGAGAGGGAGAGAATCTTAAGGAAGGCCCACATCCAGTACGGAGCTCCACATGGGGCTTGATCTCACCACCCTGAGATCATGACCTGAGCAGAAATCAAAAGCCAAATGCTTCATGGACTGAGCCACCCATATGCCCCAAATCTGTGACTTTTTTAAGTTTAAAGTTTGTGGTAATTTATTACTACAGCAATATGAGACTAATGGGTAATAGAGTATTAAAGGAATATCCTTTGAAGTTGAATTACCTAGATTTAAATATTGGATCAGCCCTTGTCTCGCTGTGTGACTGGGGAGCTACTCAACTCTCCATGCTTCAGTTTTCTCATCTATAAAATAGAATAATAGTCCTAAAGTCATCAAACTTGTATAAGAATGAAACAAAGCACTTAAACAGGGCCTGGCACAATGTTTGCTAACATATTTTTAACAATGTTTGCTATTTTTAAGTACTGTTTTGTAATTATTATGAAGTCATTTGTAGGACCAGTTATTTTACTCTTCCCACCTCCTCTCCAGCTTCATCCACAAAGAATTTGAGATTCAGAAAAGACATATGAGGTCATTAACAGAAGACAAAAAAAATAAGTAAAATTCAAACTATAATATAAGCCTCAGGAACAAAGAACAGAAGTCTTATACTGAATAACCCCACCCAGTTGTTATGGATGGGCTTGTATCTCTTAGAGAGACATGGATGCATGTAACAATGCACAAAAAATGATGTGACTCATTTAGAACAATGTATTACAAGGACTATGAGAACTATCAGCCACAAAGATCAGGAACAAATCTCCAGGAAGTAAAAGTAATGAGAGTGGGTCATAGGAAATTATCAGGATTTAATGGAAAAAGGAAGAGAAAGATATTTATAACAAAGAAATAGGCATAAGCAAGATACCCTTACTATAGAATCCGTCAACTAAGTACCTCCTTGACATAGCGCTCAGCAAGCCTTCCCTTTTGCAAACAAAACTGCCCACATCACACTCCATCCTACCTCTCAGATATCTTCCCAAATGTATGCTTAGTCATTCAGACTGACTCTCATTTAAATTCCCGTTCACTCTCCCCAGCTGTATATAAATATTTCCTCAGCTACAAGGCTTCCTGTTGAGTCCTGCTCCTCCTTAGGCTTGCTAGCCTTGAAAGATTGAATACTTGTCCATCTAGAGAAATCAATCAACTTTGCTCTATCCCTCAGCTCAGAGAAGTAGACTGCCTCAAACCTTGTAGTAAGTCCCTTCAGCCATAATTTTCCAACACTTCAACTATAATTCTTATAAAAGAAGTGGCAACATCTTTCCAGACTTAGTAGTTGTGATAAAATATACCCCTCTCCAGATTGCTGAGATCTCCTTTTAAAACATGAAAGAATGGCTTCTGAATGCAGAAACCTCGACCCTTTAAACTTTACAAAATTAACTATAATAAACTACACCCGACACCTCAACATGGAATATAAATTATCTACCTTCTAAAACATTAGGCCTCCTTCTGGATAGTTGAATTAAGTATAGCCTAGTTTTCAAGTAATTTCAGAGTGATCAGTCTGAGGTCTGTAACACATATAATAAGAAGATCTGAAACATTTAAACTTAGACTCTAAATGAGTTGGCAGTGGTAGGTCTTAATATTTGTTTTACTCTTGCCAAGGAGAAAGGAACACACACACTCAAAGGAGAGAGTAATTTCAGAAGGTCCTGCCTGAAGCTTCACAATCAATTTATTTATTCAACAAATATTGAGCACTTACTTCAATAGAATCGGAATTATAAAAACTAGAAAAATGGAAAAACCATTCATCCTTACACACACACACATCGTGAGCTCTCAACCACCTAGGGAGATAAAACTACAGTGAGAGCAGACAGGTACAAGATCAGAGCTAGGACAAGTAGGGACAACTATGAACATTGAAGAAAAGTATCTTTGAGGGGCTAGGGAACCAAAAAAATTTTTTTCAGAAGATGTAATGATTCACCATTTTTGTGAAAGGAGGATTTTTGGCCCTTCATTTTTCCCCTCTGCCCATAAGGACAAGGAAATATTTTGCCCAAACTTCTATCTTTATTTAGCTGTATCTTGTCAACTTTATAAGAAAGGAGATGTTAACTTTACTAGTCAAATCCCAGAATATTCATTGGAACCTGCTTTCTAGAGGGGCAATTCCTGAGTTGTAAAAGGCATAATAAGGCCATGCTCATAGCCTACTCTTCCATTTGCTTCCTTTCACTTCCTGCTCCTATGAAGTGAGCATGGAGACATAGTCACTCTCATCCAAATAGCTATTCTCATGTTTCAGATATTTTGGATTCCAGAAATGGAGTAAGAAACCCATTTTTTCTATACCTGAATCATATGCTATGTCACAGCTCACCAGAGATGATGGACAATGGGAACAATAGACTAGGTACTTTCTCAGCAATCAAAATAATGTTTCCTCATATGCCTATAATTCCTGTTCCCTCAATTTCTAACAGGGAACTTCAAGGAGGAGGATGAGTGGGTGTTTGGATTCAGAGACCAAAACCACCCAAAATCCCATTGTCAAAAACAGCTTGAGCTGAGTCTTAAATGATAAGTGGGATTTTCTAAGCAAGGGGTAGGAGGTGGGGGTGGGAGGTAGCTGGAACAGGCAGCATAAGGAGAGCATTTGAGAGCAGAGCAAACAGCATCAGCAAAACTGTGCTACAACCATAGCTTAGATAGAGTACATGGAGAATAAAAGATTGTAAAGGTGGATAGGTCTGGGCGCAGGCCAAGAAAAATTGATTGTCATGCTAATATGTTTGAATTTTATTCTGCAGGCTATAGGAAGCAATTGAAGGACTTTAAGCCAAAAAGGAGCATACTAAAGTGATCTCTTGGAAAAGTATCTTTGAAGGTAGAATGGATAATCAAGAGGAGAAAAATGAGATCAGCTAGGAAATAATGGTGATAATCTAGGTAAAAAGATGGCAGTCGTGCTATGGATGGAATGTTTGTGTTGCCCCAAAAACCATGTGTTGGAGCCCTAACACCTAATGTGATGATATTTGGAGGTCAAGTCTTTAAGAGGTAATTGAATCATGAGGACAGAGTCTTCATGAATAGAACTAATGCCCTTATAAGAACAGACATAAGAGAGATGTTCTCTCCTCTGTGTGAGGATACAGCAAGAAGGTAACCATTTGCAAGCCAGGAAGATGGTTCTCACCAGGAACTAAATCAGCCAGCATCTTGATCTTGGACTTGTCAGCCTCGAGAACTGTGAGATGAATTTCTATTGCTTAAGCCACCCAGTCTATGGTACTTGTTATAGCAGCCTGAGAAGACTAAGACAAGGGGCAAAGGAGGGAAGAATGGAACTATTGGAGTATCTGGTGTGTGATAGAAACTACTCACTTACGTTCTTTGTACTCATTCACTTTGTATTCCTCCCAATAACTGTGAGGATAGATTTATAATCTCATTTTGCCATAAAATGAGACAGCCAGGATTACCCAGGTCTGTCTCATTTCAACTCTTCTCTTTTTACACTGAACTGTCTTTCACAACAGAAGGAATGAGGAAATAATATAAATAAAAGAGAAACTAGGAAGTCAAATAATGGAATAACTAATTAGATGCAGTGGAGAGAGGAGGATAAAGGAGAATCCATTTTATATGCAATTGAGACAATAAAGCAAATGCAAATTCTCATGGAAACAAAAACCACACCAGCTATTTGTTTGTTTGTTGAAAGAGAGATTAAAATAAAGATTCTTAAATTAGTGTTAAAGAACTAAAAATGTTGGATTGGTAATGGTAATATAAAGGTAGCAACAGCACAGAATCAGCTACTAGCCCTAGGGCTGGAGAACAGAAGTGGAGATTATTAAAACTTAGAAACTTCAAGAAGGGGTCTTGAGGAATTGTTTCTCAGACCCCTGAGGAGGGGTGTGTTGAGTCTCCCCAACATGACGCTCACCCTCAATTCACTGAAAGGACTCACAGACTCAGAAAAGCTGTTATACTCAGGATTATGATTTATTAGAGCAAAATGATACAGATTAAAATCAGCAAAGGAAAAAGATGCATAGGGAGAAGTGCCCAAGAAGCTGGGCACTTTTCCAGGTGTTGTCTCTGCATGGAGTCAGACAGACACACTCAATCCTCCCAGCAATGATATATGACAACATTAAAAGCTTCTGTGAAGTGTTGACAACTGGAGAAATTCACCCCAGCCGTGGTGTTTGGGGGCTATGGGTTATTGGGTTTTTATTGAGGGGAGGGGCAGGACTTTTGTAGGTTGAATAACACTCCCTAAAGAGTTATGTCCAAGTCCTAATTCTTGGTACTTGTGAATGTGACCTTATTTGGAAATAGCGTCTTTGTAGATGTTACTAAGTTGAGGCTCCCAAGATAATGCCATATTGGAATGTCATATTTAGGATAGGTCCTAAATTCTAGGACTGGTGTCATTCTAACAGGAAGAGGAACAGAGGCGAAGGGAAGGAGGCCAAAGGGAGGCAGAGATTGGAGTTACATTGCCATAAACCAAGGGATTCCAGGAACCGCCAGGAGTTGGAAGACATGAGGAAGAATTCTTCCCTAGAGCCTTTGGAGGGAACATAGCCCTGTCAACACCTTGATTTCAGACTTCTGGCCTCCAGAACTGTGAGAGAATCAATTTCTGTTGTTTTAAACCACCCAGTTTGTGGTAATTGTTTTCAACAGCCTCAGGAAACTAATATAGATTTTGGCACCAAGAAGTAGGGTGCTGCTGTGCCAAATACTTAAGAATGTGGAAGTGGCTTTGGAATATGGTAATGGATAAAGTTTAGAAGAATTCTGAGGTACATAATTTAAAAAGCCAACACTGCTTTGAAGAGAAAGTTAGTGGAAATATATAGGTGATTCTGTTGACAGTTCAAAAAGAAGTAAGGAGTATATAAAGCTTTTATCATATCGAAAGAAAACATATATGGTCATGAATATAATATTGCTAGAAATATGAACATCATAGCTGTTTCTGGTGAGATCTCAGGAGGAAAGGAGGAACATGATGCTGGTAAATGGAGGGAAGGTGATTCTTGTTTACCAAGTGGCAAAAATATAGTTGAATTGTGTTTTGTCATTGTGTGGGAAGTGGAAATGATAAGGGACCTGGGTATTTAGCTGAGCAAACATCCAACAAAGTGTTGAAGACATAGCCTGAATTGTCCTTGCTACTTAGAGTCCAATGCAAGAGGAGAAAAATAAATTGAGGAAGGAACTTCTAAGCAAAAAAGAACCAGCACTTGATTTGGAAAATTCTCAGCCTGTCCAGATTTCTGAATGCTAAAGTGTGCTTGGAGACAGGACCAAGGGTATGGCTAGACATACTTCCGCTGAAGAGGTTAGGTATGTGATTATGGAGCCAATCAACCAACTGAACAGAAGCCAGGAATGGAGATGGAGTTATGTAGGGAAGATCTGTCTGATGGCGTGGATCCCCTGCTACAGGATTTTGAGAATACCATGCCACCCCAAACACTTTCAACTTAGAATGAAGGGAACAGAAATGGGATGAAATGAAGGAAGGTTATCAGAGTTCCAGAATTTTACAGGGGAAACAGGCTGATAAACTTCCTCAGTTGCAAATCTGTGCTATCCTTCAAGAAAGGAATGGAATGCGTCAAAGGACAAGGCCACCATTGGCGAGGGGTGCTGCCACAGGCCCGAAGAGCAGTTACCTTTTCGTACAAAGGGGACATGGCTTGGGTACTGCTAGTTTCAAACTCAAAGCAGAGTTCCAGTTGATGTTCGGATCTCGTGGGGGCATATGTAGGCTGTTGTGTTAGTTTTCATTGCTGTGTAACAAGTTTAGCAGCTTAAATCAGCACCCATTTATTAGCTTACCTTTCTGTAGGTCAAAAGGATCTGCTCAGAAAGCTGCAAGTGAGATATTGGCCAGAACTGCTGTCCCATCCGAAGTTTATTCAAATTCATTGGTTGCTGGCAAAATTCAGTTTCTTGCAGTCAGAGACAGGTCCCTGCTCCCTTGCTTGCTGTCATGTCAACGGGAAGCCATTCCTAGCTCCAACGGGTTGCCCTTATTCTTTGTCATGTGGTCCCTTTCATCTTCAAAACCATAACAAAGAATCATTGTTTTGGGTTTTTTTTTTTTAAGATTGTATTTATTTATTTTATTCATGAGAGAGGCAGAGACATGGGCAGAAGGAAGAGCAGGCTCCCTGTGGGGAGCCCGATGAGGGACTCGATCCCAGGACCCCAGGATCATGACCTGAGCCAAAGGCAGACTCTCAACCACTGAGCCACTGAGGTGCCTCACAAAGAATCACTGTTGCATTGAATCTTTCCTGAGTTTCTAATCTCTCTTGTCCAGGAAATACCAGATCCTTCTCTTTTAGAAGCTTCCCTGACTAAGCCAGGCCCACCAAGGATAATTTCCTATCTAAAGGGCAGTTGATTGGGGATCTTAATTACATTTCTAAGAGTCTTTCACAGTAGCACCTACATTAATATTTGCTTGAATAACTGGGAGAAAATGTGTGTACTTCAAGGGCTGGGAATTTAAGGATCAATTTATAATTCTGCCTACCACACTGAAAGTGTTAGAATAACTACAAATGCTATTATTTGAAGGAACCACCACTGCTAAGTGAGGAAGGTAGATTGCTGGGAGACCCTGAGAAGAACAAGAAAACAGGAAGCAAACAGGCAGAGGAATCAAACAGAAAGCAGCAGCCTTCCAGCCAGGCTTCCAGCCAGCCTGCCTCCAACCTTCCAACCTCCCCCACGTGCCCCCTCCTGGCAAAGGTGACTGTGAATCCCCTGGCAAAGGGGCAATTTTTTTTTTATTTTTTTTAATTAATTTTTATTGGTGTTCAATTTACCAACATACAGAAAAACACCCAGTGCTCAACCCGTCAAGTGTCCACCTCAGTGCCCGTCACCCATTCCCCTCCAACACCCGCCCTCCTCCCCTTCCACCACCCCTAGTTCGTTTCCCCGAGTTAGGAGTCTTTATGTTCTGTCTCCCTTCCTGATATTTCCCAACATTTCTTTTCCCTTCCTTTATATTCCCTTTCACTATTATTCATATTCCAAAGGGGCAAATTAATGTGTCTTGCAGTGTGCTGACCCCAGCAGGATAGAGTAGGGTAGGTTTGAGAGGTTTAATAGTTTAATGACTCCCAGATGATACTGCAGGGAGCATCAGCATTATTAGT
Organism: Vulpes lagopus; assembly: GCF_018345385.1. NCBI lineage: Eukaryota > Metazoa > Chordata > Mammalia > Carnivora > Canidae > Vulpes > Vulpes lagopus. Next base: position 33,243,402 of record NC_054846.1, read on the forward strand.
CAGATCAGAGAGGCAACGCCAGAGAGGGGGGCAGGCTGTGCATGGGCTGCGTGTGAAAGGAGAGTTTGCGGCAGTGTCAAAGGAATATCTAGAGAGCTAGAGCAAGAACCAAGATGATTGGGGGAATCACTGTTCTGCAGACATAATTGAGGTCTAGATATGTTATTTTAACTATTTTTCGATTTCTATAATCTAAAGTAACCCTAATTATTATATTCAAAATGGAAATAATTTGGAATGCTTTTCCTAGGTTTCCTACACAACTTCAAGGTAGAAGGATATTGTGTTAGTTGCTGTTTCTGTGTCAAGCACTCAGATGAGACTGATACCCTCTGAATGATTGGCACGAAACTAAAGGGGGATATAAAAAGTTGTGACAAAGATTAAAAGCCACTAGGAGCAGAAAGAAATGTTCTTTCCCAAAATCATTAGAATGTAATGGAGCACGCTTATTTGGAGGATGACAAATTGCCTTTAATTTTTGTTATTTGATCTAACTGTTTAGGCCATTGTTTTTGAAGTACAGACAAATTATAATTTACAGAGGTTAATATACTTCTAGAAAACAATCAAAGCAGACAGAGAATATGTGAGAAGGAAATTGGGAGATCTGGGATTATATCTAAGGAAGAGCACCACCTTTTAACATTTCTACTTAAGTTTTTAATTATATGCTTAAACAACCTATAATAGCACAGAAGTAAGAAAAAGCTTTGCAGAGCTTACTTGTAATTCTAGGAATTAAATTTTAAAATGTGCATATCTTGGTGGTGTCACATTTACCGGGAACTTAATGAATTCCTATTCTCAGGAACTTTTGGACACATGCAAGTAGAAACTCGAATTTATATCCACTTAATCCTCTTCTAAATTGAAGAAGGGATGATTTTATAAGGTAGCAATGTGATCTGTAATTATTTAATCTGCCCTGCCAGGGTCAAGTGCTACAGGGGTTAAAACCTACTTTTAGATAACTGATTGGGAAGAAAACTGTTAGAAGCAAAGTCAACAGTGAAATCAGCAACAGACTAATAATGTGATTAACATCCTAAATTTCTAGTAGATTGTTAGAAATGAAGAAACTAAAAATCATCATCCTGCCTCTTTGATCTGCTTGCCTCCCCTGCCCCCCATTAGCTTGCTTCCCTTTCCAACAAGGAATTGATTCCAGCCACGGTGCTTTGTCTACTCTTTCCAAACATACCTCAGGGCTTTTGCATCTGCTATTAAAATGCCTGGAGCTCCCTAAATTCAGAACTCCACGGAAATGTCACTTGCACAGTACTTGCTTCATAATCCTAGATAAAATCATCGTTCCAGCCCCATGACTATGCCCACCATCATTCTTAACCATTTCATCTGCTTTATTTTTTCTTCCTAGGGGTCTTCACTACCCAACCCACAGCATAGGTGTGTTTATTCATCTGTCTTTCTCGTCACTCTAAAAAGTAAAGGTCTGAGAGGGTGGAAACTTTTCACGTTTAGCTCATTGTTATATCTCTTAGAACTTACAACAACGCCTGATCCTGAGGAGCCTCTCAGAAAATATTTGTTGAAATTTGTCCACCTAATCTCATCATTACTATTTTGGTCTGTTTCAACTTTGTATTTCTCCAGGACCAAATTTAATGTCTTGGTGATTATCACAAGATTGTTCATACTCATTAAGGTTTTGCCGTGGTCAAAGCAGTGGGTGAAGCACTTTGTAAATCTCACTCCCTGTGAGGCCTCTGTCTCCATCGTACATGGAAGGAAACACTTCCAGGGAGAGATGGGTTCATTTGGCCCGCATAGTTCCAGCTTGCAGAAGACCAAGCCAGGATCTCATTCTAGTTGTGTCTGATTCTCACCACCTACCTTGGACACTCTTGTAGCTGCACTGGATTCTATAATAAACATACACAAACTCTACCATTTCCAGGTTTCTTTAAGGCTGTATGCTGGCTGACAAGTCTAAGTCTACATGGCACCTTTGTGTAATTTGAAAGGAGTACCCTGTAGGCAGACCAATCAGAAAAAGATGCCTTCCGTGGGCAGTCCAGCCCTAGGAGCAGAAATATCTCTGTGTGAAGGAAAAAGTTTCATGGATGAACTTAGAGGTTATTATGCTAAGTGAAATGAGGCAAACAAAGAATGACAAATACCATGTGATTTCACTTATATGTGGAATCTTAAAAAACAAAATAAATGAACAAACCAAAAACCTAAAGTTCATGAATACAGAAAACAAACTGGCGGTTGCCAGGGGAGTAGGGGGACGTGCGAACTAGGTGAAGGGGATAAAGAGGTACAGGGTTCCAGTTATAAAATAAATTCACAAGGATGAAAAGTACAGAGTAGGGAATACAGTCAATAATATCATAATAATATTTTACAGTGACAGATGATTACTACCTTACTCCAGCAAATGTTGTGTAATGTATAGAATTGTCAAATCACTATATCGTCCACCTGAAACTAATATAATATTGTATGTCAACAAAACTTCAATTAAGAAAAAAAAAAGATTCCTCTTTTCTCTGGACTGACTTAGCCCCTTTCCAAGAAACATGGCCTGGTTAATAATCATGGCATCACTAGTGGCACATGAGTTGGGCTTCAGCACCCCCCTGCCTCTAGGGCTGATGCCTGTTTGTGCATGGCACAGATGCACAGCATCTTCTACCCTCCCCCCCCCCACCTTGCTTACTCTGCTGTCCTACATTTACCTTTCTGGTTTTGGGGGATTTTTTTTTCTTGACAATTCTAAGAATGCTCCCACCTCAGGGCCTGTTCATTTGCTGCTCCCTCTGCTTGGGAAATTTCTTTCCCCAGATATTCTTGTGACTCACTGGGCTCTATACAAATTCCACTTCTCAAAAAAAGACTCTGACTGTCCTATGTAAGAGTCATAAAACATGATTATTTTTGCCTCCTGCTGCTACATTTTCCATCATATCAATCACTACTATTGACTTGATATTATATATTAGGTATATTTTTATTTTATTCTTTTGTGACAGCATCCCTATATTGTTTTAAATGTGAGGACCCAGTTCCACAATTTTCCTTTCTGAACTGAAGTTACCTTATCTATATAATTGTCTGTGAAATGAGTTGGGCTTCAATTACTGCCAGTGCATCATCTATGTTGTAAGTTAACTTCAGCCCTTTACTCATTAACCTAGGACAGCTGAAACATTTTTTAAAAGATTTTATTTATGTATTCATGAGAGACACAGAGAGACAGAGACCTAGGCAGAGGGAGAAGCAGGCTTCCCATGGGAAGCCAAATGTGGGACTCGATCCCAGGGCCCCGGGATCACGCCCTGAGCCGAAGGCAGATGCTCAACCTCTGAGTGTCCCAAGCATAGGGAAGCTGAAATAAAGCAAATAATGGCCTTGTGATCATAAATATGTTTGAATATAAGATAAATATGTATATATTATAGAATAAGCTCATATTAATTTTTAATATCAATATGGAAACAAAATTTTAAGATGCTAAGCAACAATTTTTGAAACCTCTACTCTTTCAATCTCTTAATAAAAATATAGACCACACTTTGAAAAATATTTTTCAGTTTTTTTAATGAATGAAAAGACAAATGACTAGAACGTAGTATGTGAACAATAAATGTGAGTCCTTGACTTTGTTCTCTATAGACCCATATGCCCACCCACCCACCCATACATGTCATAATATATACTTCCATTTCATTTATCACAGACTATTTTTCAAGAAAGTTTGGCTCTTTTGCCTCAATGATTACAAGCTATGATTAAAATAAATGAATAAAAACAGAAATGTAAGTTCATATTTTTATTTCTTAGCATTTATACTAAAGTTACCAATTCTATAATTTTCAGTTAGTCAATTGCTAACATCTTTAATTTATTGCTTCTAGGTTTTTCTAATGGGAACACAAAAATAGGTCATTTGGAATCTCATGGAATCCATTTTTTATTTCTTATAGTAGAAGGCATTTAAATTTAGTTCAAAATAATTTAAACAAAAACTAGAAAAATATCTGACAATTTTATGCATAAGTGTACTTAGATAAAAACAAATTTTTCACAATGTTATAACTATGACAAATGTGATCAGAATCTTTTTTTTTTCTTTTTAGGTATAATGTAGGCCTTTCTAGGGTTTCACATAGTGGTAAAAATATGCAGAATTTAAAGCATTTGAGAACATTTCTAGAAAAATAGCAAGTATTCTTCAAGAGCTTAAAAATGTTTTGCAGCTGGTGATGGACATTTATATGATATTATTTCTCATATGTTTTCTGCAATCAAAATCTCTCTGATTAGCTGATTCCGAAATAAATGCCAATTAGTCAATACTTCCATGATCTTTTAATTATTTAGAACTATGACCTTGTGGTGCGTCTAGTATAGACTTTGTAATTTTCTGTAGTTTTTCTGTAATTCTAATGCATTGCAAATTACAAACATGAATTATAAAGAGGTAACTGGGGGGAAAGGAAAGAGACAAATGGAAATATGCAAGGTTCACAGTAGAATATGATTACCAAATCTTCATTTACTTCTTAAAATTTATTCTCCTACCTTCAGTTATTACACTAAGCATCTATGAGAGTTTTCCCTTTGCACATGAAGTGTGCAAAATCTCCATATTACAGGGCTCTTCACTGTCATGAATAGTAAAGCCAACCTTAGAAATTCTTAGTAGACCAGAATTGAAATCAATTATAGCAAATGTTGTACATGAGCTGAGACAAATACCTACATACTAAAATAGAGTGTCTTGGACTCTGTACTGAAGAAACATGCAGAACTGTCTTAGTAGCTTAGTTCCACAAGGGACACAGCCTCTCTATCTTGTGGCTCCACCATCGTCATGGACATTGTCTTTACTTGCAAAATGGAACCTGACCACCTTCACATTTCCATTCTACTCTACGGGAAGGGGGAAAAGAACGTCTGGGAATTGCATTACCAGTCATTGGTATTTAGTGATGAAACACAGATAGATTGAACACGGGGGTACACAAGGAGAACATAGATAATTTAGGGATTCTAAAACTTTAAGGATAAAGCTAATCAGGAAGACAAATAGTTTTAATAAAATGTAATAAAAATTGCAATAAATTTAAGCTCATGACACCATGTGGTCTCAAAGGAAGTTTCCCATTCATAAAAATTGTGTTTGTGTGTGTGGAGGACGGGTGTGGGGGTCTGTGTAAATTCCACCAGTCTATCAGTACCATACTTCTAAAATACTTACTTGAATTTTTTAATCTTATATTTATAGTGAGAAGGTACTAATATTAGTGGTAATATAATTGAATAAAAGATTAAAAGGATCAAGCAGGTGATCAAGATCACTAAACATTAGCATGAATCAGAAGCTTTTTGTGCCAGATTAGTTCACTAATGTGCTAACAATAAAAAAATAACAAATTTAAAAATATATATTAAGGGACATCTGGGTGGTTTAGTCAGTTAAGCATCTGACTCTTCATTTCAGCTCAGATCATAATCCAAGGGTTGTGAGATCAAGCCCCACATAAGGCTCTGTGCTGGGTGTGGAGCCTCCTTAAGATTCTCTCTCTCTCTCTCTCTCTCTCTCTCTCCCTCTGCCCCTCCTTGACCCTCAAAAAATAAATATAACATATAATACATATACATATAACATATAATACATATATGTATAACATATAATACATAATATATATACATATATTATATATACACCATCAAAAATAGTGGCTAAAACATGAGTTCTCACGGTGAAAGACAACAGATGTCCCGAAATGGAAGGGTAATAATGGAGAAAATGTAGAAAAAAGTAAATTTATAGAAATCAGCATTAAAATATTCCTATTACATAATAAAGAGAAAGAAGTTCATTTTTATAGAAATCTAATAGAAATACAGCATATGGCTGAAGTTCTATATCAAGAAGTAATATTCACATCTCCTGGCCAGATTTCCAGAAGTCAATAAACTGCCCTTGAATCAACATCAAAATCACCTGCTCTATCTCCTGTAAAAGTTCCTTCTGAATTCCATACAAAATTGTCATCAGTGAATCTTTCTGCCATATGTAAAAAATCAGTTTCTTCTGTCTACTGAGAGAGCTAAGAGAAATAAACTTAGCTTTAAGAAAATTTTCATGAAAGCTGAAGGAACTATACCTTGTGTCCTAAACCACAAGGTAACAAGTTATTTTTGACAATAATTTTCATTGCATATATTCAATTCTTAGTTCAACTTATTGTATTAAAATTATATAATAGTACTTAACTAACCATAAATATATATGTGTGTGTGTGTGTGTATGTATATATATATATATATATATATATATATATATATATATATATATATTTAGCTATTGGGAAATAGAAGTCTCCTTACTGTTCAATTCTTGTATATTTTACTTCTATGGATACTTTTTTTTTAAAGATTTTATTTATTTATTCAGGAGAGACAGAGAGAGAGAGGCAGAGACATAGGCAGAGAGAGAAGCAGGCTCCTCACAGGGAGCCTGATATGGGACTCGATCCTTGAACTGGGATCACACCCTGAGCCGAAGGCATACACTCAACCACTGAGCTATCCAGGCGTCCCCTTATGGATACTTTTTACATTAAAGAAGTAAATATTTTGTATGAACATAACCATGTGGATGTTTTCAATGAATAGTTATTGAGCTCTAGATGGACCAGCATTAGATACTAGCTAGCAGATCCTAGGGGTAGAGGAATGAATCCTATAGACATAGTTCCAGCTTTCATGGAATTAAGAGCAGTGGTGTGAGATAATCAAGAAACAATAAAACTTAGAATAAACCGAACTGACATCTCCATGGCTGAGGAGTCCAGCTCCAGGCCCAAACCCTATGTGTGATCCTTCAGGTCTAACCATAGATAATTACCCAGCAGGCTCCATGGGGGTAAGCTGCCCTCTGGACATCAGACTTTGTATAGACACTGCCTTGCAGTCTCTAGATGGAGTTGTAGTCAAGGATTCAGGCTCTGTGTATATCTGCATTCCTAACCCAGGAGCTTCCATTCCATGGCCTGCTTATTGAGGCACTTACAGCCAACACATTTAGATGTCTCTACTGAGATCACCTTATCTGGAGCCCTGCAGACACTTTTCTTCACTGACTCAGTCTTCAGTACTTCCCTTCCTTCTTTCCGCGCTCCCTCTTCCTCCATCCCAGAAGACAACCCTCTGCTGCCCCTCCCTCTGTTCTGATACTTCAGACCTTTACTCCATCTGACACCATTCTGTGTGAGAAAACAAAGAGGAACTGCCATTTTTAGTCTCCTGCTTATACTATGACAATTCAGTGATTAAAGTTTTGATTGTGACTTTCATTTTGGCTGTCTTAACCAACTACCTAAACACCTGGCAGTTCAGCTCTCCTCAGCTCAGCTCTTGACAGCTTGATGCTTTGTTGGCTACAGACCCTTTACATGTGTTAAGGAATCTCATCTTTACAACCCCAGCAGAGAAGTAAGTTAGGCACAGCAAGGTTAAGTGGCTCCCAAGAGATCACCCAGCCCAGCTGGCAAAAGTCTGCGCCAGGGTAGAAATCCAAGCAGGAGGATTCCAGGCCAACACTCAAAATGGTTGAGCTCCACAATGTACAGCCATTCAAGAGAGTGATGGGGGCCATGAAGAAAATATAACAAGCGAGCAACATTACAGGAAGTGGCCTAGGAAAGGCTTTCTGAATTTATGACTTTTACCTAACACACGAATAACATGAACAAACTGAGGCTGAAAGGATAGGGAGGGAGGAATGTTCCAGGCTGAGGGAAGTACAAAAGGCCTTAAAGCCAGAACGATTTTGCTATGCTCCAGACTCTGAAGGGAGGCAGGTGTGACTAGAGCCTATGTGCACGCAGCTAGTGTTGGAGACAGATTGGGAGGGATGGGAGCTCAAGGATAATAGAGAGCCCTGACAGTCATGGTAAAGGCTTTGATTTTATTCTAAGTGTAGTGGGAAGTTGCCGGTGATTTTAAACAAAGGGTCTCATGATATCATATCTAGTTTTTTTGGTTGTTTTTTAAAATTTTATTCACCTTTTCATGAGAGACATACAGAGAGAGGCAGAGACATAGGCAGAAGGAGAAGCAGGCTCCCTGCAGGCACTGATGCGGAACTCGATCCCAAGACCCTGGGATCACACCCTGAGCCAAAGGCAGATGCACAACCACTAAACCACCTAGGCATCCCCTCGTATCTGGCTTTTAAAAAGATTGTATTGCCAGCTGTGAGGAATAGATTGAATAGAGAAATATTGGGAGTAGGGATATCAATGCAATTAGGAAGAGAAGAAAGGAATCTGTACATAGAAGGTGGCAGAAATGCAATGTGCAAAGGCAAAAAGTTGAGAAAAAGTATGGGGAATGGAAGGGTGCACAAGTCTTAAGCAACAGCCTAAATTACTGGGTGCACGTTAGTAAATGATGACAAGTGGGCAGGCTGAGAAATTCATCAGCGTCCATCCAAAACTTCCCCAGGCCTCTATAAGGAATCTGGGAAGCAAAGAGTGGAGGCCCACTGATATGTAAAAGAAAAGTAAGTTTCTCATTCACCAAATCAAATCTACCTCTTAGAAAGGGACAGAAAATGAGACTATACAGGCAAGGGTAGATCAAACCCCTAAATCCCCAGAGCCATCCTGCAGGTAACTCCCTATAAATCAGACGTTGTCATCCCTGATGCAGAATATCTGAAGTTACCCAAGACCATAAACTGGCAGGTCTCTCCAGCCAAGTAATCAACAATCCTGACTCGGCCTGGCAGGATATTAAAGGTAGGTGGAGTGTATGTATCACGTACCCGGCTGCCCTTAACCTGAGAGTCTGGCCTTCCTAAGTCATACTTTGTGCCCTTGTGCCAATGGACTTTCAGGTTCAATTCCTAATCCCTACCATGTTTGTATTGACCCTTTGATAAGTTCTGTGTTTGATTTCCCAATTATATTTGCTTTTTCTCTCAGGATAGAAGTCTTGTTACAAACTCCAGAGAGCAAGGAAAATTCTGGTCCCTGACCTCCCTCTTAGATTCTAGATCTAAGAATGATTCTAGGGATCTAGAATCTAGGGCTAGATTCTACAGATGAATATCCCCATTTTGTTGGAAGCCCCTGATTCAAAAACCACTATGAAATCACAGTGCCATCCCTGATGGCAAGTGTTTATTCACCATCTGGGTACTCTAGTTAGTTTGTACTGTTCAGCCCCAGGTCAGTCTCTTCAAACAGCTCTATATACCTGTGTGCATTCCTACATGCATGCCCTCTCTCCCCATGACCTACCTGTGAGTCCCAGCATTTAAACAGCCCTCATCTCAATCCTTTACATTAACCTGATAGCTTTGAAAAACAAGGTCCTAAAGAAAAGCCCAGTCCCTTTCCCTTTATCCAAGAACTCATTCCATTTCCTGGACTATTTATGATTTTTAGATACCACAGATACTGCTGACTAGTTTATGTTGACATCCTTTAAAATGATATCTCCAACTAAACATAAGAAAAAACATCAGAAAAATTCCAGTTGAAGAATATTTTACAAAATACCTGACCAGTACTTTTAAAATTCTCAAGATCATTATTAAAAACAAAGAAAATCTTACAAACTACTGACAACCAAAAGGATCCTAAGGAGTCATGACAACTAAATGTAATGTGGTATCCTGGATGGGATTCTGGAACAGGAAAATGACATTAGGGAAAAACTGAGGATATGCGAATAAAGGACAGACTTTAGTTAATAATAGTTATCTATATTGGTTCATTAGTTAGGACACATGTACTATATAAATATAAAATGTTAATAGAATTAAACACAAGTTACATAGGAACTCTGTACTAGCTTTGCAACAATTCTGTAAATTTAAATCTGTTTTGAAATTAAAAGTTATTTAAAAATAAGGAACATAATATGATATATTTGGTAAAATGTATGTTGCTTTATTCCAGAAATTATGCTCCTTGCCATAACTTCTCAGGTCTCCTTTATTATTTTTAATTAAATTCAACTCCCTTATGTAAAGATCTTCCCTTTTTCCTGAGCATATTGATGAGGTTATTTAAGGTCAGGTTATCTATAAATATTAGGAATGGCTTTGTTTGGATTTGAAAGGAGAAGCTTCTTTTAGAGTTGAAAGAACACTTAAAATCATTTTTAGTTAATTATTTATTCTTGAAGTTTCTAATTCTTCCTTTTGTATATTGATTTGCATGAGCAGAAGCAAATCTTGAATGCTTTATAAAGGTTTCATTATGTTTCCTTTCTCCGTCTTCAAAATGCATCTTCTCAATTGACCCATTTTCCATCATCTGAACACTGATAGAAGATCATGCCCTCACATTCAGCAGTAATGATAATGGTGCACACTGCAGACGTAGGAAAAATAGAAGCTCCACCACATAGCAGTGTTTTGACCTTGAATGACCTCTGCAACTTAGTTTCCTTCATCTTTGAAACACAAATAAGACCAGTAACTAATAAATATGGTAAAGATTAAGTGAGATACTGCATTTAAAATCGCTTAGCAAAGGCCTCCCACATAGTAAGGTCTCAATAAATAGCGGCTATTGTTTTTAGGGCTGTGGTCTCCTATGAAGCTGTGTGTGACAGAGAAGGCAAACAGCCTGTGGTGAAGCAGGAAACATAGCTCTGCCAAGGCCCAGGTCCTCCTAAGGCTGGGAGAGCAGAGTGAGGAAGTAGAGAAAAGGCTATATATTGATAAGGGAATGATGATAATGTGCAAAGTGAAGGAAGAGGATGTGCTTTTAGAATGCCTCCTCAATGCCCTAAGACTATGGCCAGGTCATTACCTCTTCATGTTTGTAAAAAGGTCACCAAAGTTGTAGTTTTAAATTTAAGAGAATTTAATTATTCTCGAAGACCACCCCCAACCTCTGGGGGAAGACACAAAGAAAGGAGAAAGAAAATGTCACCATCTTACCCACACTAGAGACCACACAAAAAAATAAGTATTACATAGCATTAGTCCGTAAATAAGTATTTGTTGAATAAATTTATCTTCATGAGGCAGCCAATAACTGGGGATGTTTTTTAATTGAACATTTTATGTGTGACACGAATTTTATATACCTTATTTACTGTTCACTACAAACCAGTGAGATAGATTTGCATCACCTCATTTTAGAGAGAGAAAGTAAAACAAGAAATTGTGCAACATGCCCACTCCACTAGAAAAAGTAATTAGATGCCAGGTCTCTAACTCCAGATAAATATTGGAATATTTATTCCTTTTATAGGTACTAGAGGCATAATAGTGCACAAGAGATAGCCCCTGCCCTCGAGTAGCTGACAGTGTGATGCGGAATACAGGTGAGTGCAGTGTAGGTTCTGTGAGATCACACAGGCCGAGGTTCTAACCCAGAGACAAATAGTATTCACATCACTTAAAGCATGTGTCCTACTTGGTTCGGATATGTGAAATTCCGAACAGCAGTGATTGCATCTTATCCTTGAATCATGCTGAAGTCTAAGTAGTGGTTTAGTACATCTACCTTGGGGAGAGAAAGGGAGAGAATATATGGACTGTACCTAAGCAGGTCAGGTAGGCTGTGGCTTGGTTTTTTCACCTGTTAAGGAGGGATACTAATAATCATACTACCTCATAGGAAGATACCTTTAGAAGGCTTGACTTGGAATAGTACCTGTCACATAAGTACCCAGATATGTGTTTGACTCCTTACTTACTCTTCACAGTTAGCACTATACCTTGCAACGGTAGGCACTTGGCTAATGCTTTTAAAGTCAATGTAGAGGTTGTCGAAACCTTTAATATATTTTAGACACTCTGTAAATAAATTCAGATGTAATGGGATAAAAAGCCAATATGGCATAAAGTGATTCCAAACAGCAAATACATACATACATATACATATATACTCTCCTCTACAAGAGCCATCAGGTGGCTGTGAACATTTAGACAACTCCGAAAGATATATATGTGGCAGGATTTTATCATGATGCTGTCAATTAGTCTTCTTTTGATTTCTTTATCTGTGTTTTTATTCCTTCTGCTGCCTCTACCAACACCATCTTACCTTCTCCTCAATTTGTGGAATTATCTAGAAAATTATCTGCTGGGTGAGGATGGAGTGGGTCATAGCTCTTGGTCTCCACTGAGCCAGATTGTTGTCTTAGATACATACAAAAAGTTCCAGACCTACTAATTATCTCTTAACTTCTCTGTGAAATAGGTCATTTTATTCTGACTTTCCTGATAGGCACTACAATAGAAGGGATTAAAAGAAATTAAACATAATTTGGGAAATAGTACTGAGATAAGTTTCACTTGAATTTTGTAGTTTCATTAGAATCACAAGTGACAGAGATTCCTAGACATTACTTATTTACAAGATTACTTGTAAGTTAATTACCTGATTAATTACATATCACTTACAAAATTAATTCCCAAACCTCCTTATTCTAATACCTTCTCTGAGAAGAAACTAGAAAATGTGTTCACACCATCGCTGTGATAACAATTCAGAATTTCTGGAATGAACCTAGAAGTAATAACAATAGCAGAAATGAACAAATAATATTTTTAAAGAAAAAAATGCTTTCTTTTTCTAGCATGACCCAAACTTAATTTCATGTCTGAGGCTCATAAAACTAATCATAATGAATTCATTTAGCATGATTATGGGGTACAGTACAGCTCTTCAGATGGAATTTTGTTCTATTGTAATTTTGTTCCAGAGCACTGTATCATTAAAGTGAAATATTAATGATATTTTTATTATAACTGTCAAGAAAATTATGGACAGGATTCCAAAAACATAAAAGCTTGGAATTGTTTTAGAAACCTACATTTTTTTTTAAATGTACTGTTCAAAGACATTCAACTTATTAAGAAAATAATGTATAACAACTTTCATTTATCATAGGTATTTATTATTCCAAAATTACATAAATGCTCGGCTGAACCAAAGGGTAGCAGTAAAGTAATTTATATGAAAGATTAATTAGAATTTAATATTTCCCTTTAGAACAATTCTAAAGCGTGTTGGTGTTCGTTTTGGTTAGAATTTTCACTTCTTTAAAAAAAGCAATACTTTTTTCACAACTGTATCTGCCCTGAGAAAAAAAATACTTTTCAAATCACAGTTCTTTGGGGGATATTAAAGTAGTGTTTTTGGCTCCCAAAATGACTATGTGTAACCTAAACCACGAAAATGTGTCTTGTTTTAAATTCCCATGGACAAAATTAGTATGAGTCCTGAACCACTGTTTCCTGTGGAAAATACTAGCCCACTGCTGGGAATAAGTTTTCCCCTAAAAATTTGCTGTTATTATAGAACAGTTTTGACAACAGTATTGCTAGTAGTAAAGGGTTTGGGGGTTTCATTTGTTTATTATTATGTACTACTATAAAGCTCAGTAAATTCTTTTTATGTTAGATTTTGAATAAAATGTATTCAAAAATATATTTCGATAAGAACAGATTAAGGAAAGTTTGTGGCAAATATTTCTATCTTTCTTTTTGTATTTCTTTTGTCTTTCTAATAGTAAAACTGATAGATAAATGTAGGAGGTAGGTCTTCACAATTGAAGAAGCTTCTTTCTGGGAGAGAAGGTAAATGTAGGACCCAGAAGAAAAACATACACTTGTCAATAAAGTCAGACTTTGTTAACTTAAATATCCTTTACTTAATCTGGGTTCTTTTCTCTGATAGCACAAAAGTCCACAATATAGTTAGAATTGGTAAGAAAATTTGAGTATCTTAGTACAAAATTATTTTATTTAATTTCACTATGGCATTCAAAAGAGACCTTTTTAAGACTTGGATTATAACATTCTTCATTCCATTTTCAAACACATATCAAATTGTCTTGGTTCCCATCTCCAGGCTGTGGAGAACCCAAAAGGTGGTTGGTGACAGCCTTCTTGTTGCCCAAGGTTGTAGAAGAGAAAAATTATAATAACAAATCCTAAACTCAAAAAAAAAAAAAAAAAAAAGGACCAATGGAGGATCTAATTATTGTGGACCTTCTCAGTTCATGAGAATATCAATCTTCTATTAAATTGTATAGCACATTATCAGAACATTGTCAAAAATTTTGCTCAGTATCTCAGTTGAAGAATACACGAGGTGATATCCTGAGATGGTTGAATTAAGTTTCTATATTACTTTACCTTATTAAAGGGAACACTTCAAGTCCTAGACAAAATAGTTTTAAATATATGACCTTGAAGCACAGTAGAGGGGTACAAAACAGGCAGACTCTGGAGGGAAATTGAAATGTGGAAGAATGGATCACAAGAAGTTCCCTGTTTTTGTGGTATTTAGCATTTCAAAACTGTTGGAAAACTTGCAGTCCTTCTTGCCTTAAGGTTTGGAGGATACTGTATGGAGCAAAAAGAAATCTTGGAAAGAGAGGAGAGAATCCCAGAAAGGAGAACTCTAGAGAGGTGGTTTCAATTTCTGTTTATAAATGTACTGACTGCCCAATGAACTATGCATGCACAAGACCAATTGAAAGCAATCTAACCAAAATTATTTTTAAGGAAGTGAGATTTGAGTTGTTATCCTCAAAATAAAGTTTGTAGTTTGAGACCTAACAAGTTAATTGCCCACTCAGACAAAAACCTCAATACTCTGTGGGTGAATATATAAAATCCAAAGCCCCCATAAGAATCACAGTGTCGGGCAGCCCAGGTGGCTCAGCGGTTTGGCGCCGCCTTCAGCCCAGGACGTGATCCTGGAGAGCCAGGATCCAGTCCCATGTCGGGCTCCCTGCATGGAGCCTGCTTCTCCCTCTGCCTGTGTCTCTGCCTCTCTCTCTCTCTCTCTCTCTCTCTCTCTCTCTGTGTGTGTGTGTGTCTCTCATGAATAAATAAATAAAATCTTAAAAAAAAAAAGAATCACAGTGTCTATGACATAATCTAAAATTGTTTGACATCAGATGTTACAGGAAAGTATGATTCCTCCTCAAAAAGAAAGATAACTCTGAGATAATCCAGAGTTTGGAATGAGCAAGTTAAGTGTTTTAGCAGTCTTATAACGATGTTCAACGAAGTATATGTTTGTAATGAAGAAATCTCTGCAGAGGAAAATAATATATGTTAATAGTGGAAATTGTAGAACTGAAAAACAATATCAAATAAACGATTGAATTAATAACAGGATGAAAATGACAGAAAAGTTAGTGAATACAAAAGTATGCTAATAGAAAATGTTCAACCCAAAGAGCACAGAGAGAAACATTTAAAAAAAGAAAATTAGAGAACCTCAGTAATTGTGAGATATTATCTGATGATCTAATACATGTGTAATTGGAGTCAAAGAAGTAAAAGAATGTGAAAGAACAAATATTTGAAGATAGAACAACTAAGATTTTTCCAAATTAGGAGAGAAATAGATTTACAGATTACGAAATTCAACAAATCACAATCAAGAAAAATACAAAGGAAACTATGCTCTAGCATATAACTGTCAACCTGCTGAAAACCAAAGGCTTAGAGAGTATCTTGAAACTAAAAGCTAAGAGGAAAATAACACCCTATATGCAGAGAAACAACTATTTGAAATCTCCTGACTTTTTATTAAACACTGTGGAGGCTGAAAGAAAGTGAAGTAAATATTTTTAAAGTGATAAATGGGGGGAAGAAAGGGCAATCCAAAGTTCTATATTAGGTGATACTATTCTTTAAGAATGACAGTAAACAGACATTTGCATATAAAGTAAGCATACACACACACACACACACTCACACACACACAAAGAGTGACAGTGACCAGCAAACTTGTGCTGTAGAATATGTTTAAAATCTTATGCTTAAAAGAAAATAATGGGAATTTGGATCCTCACAAAGGAATGAAGAACATCAGAAGTGCTAAATGTCCACATAATAGAAAAGAATATTTTTCTTTTAACTTCTTTAACATACATGGAGCTATTCAGAATAAAATCATAAAAAATATTTTTTGTGTTAAATAATGCATGCAGGGCAACTATAACATAAACAAGGGGGGGAGAAAATGGTCCCTTAAGACTACCAGTTTTCAGGGTCCCTGGGTGGCTCAGTCAGTTAAGTGTCTGCCTTCAGCTCAGGTCATGATCCCAGAGTCCTGGAATCAGAGTCCCTCATCAGGCTCCCTGCTCAGTGGGGGAGGGGGGTCTGCTTCTCCCTCTCCCCCTCGCCCTCCCCCAATCATGTTCTCTCTCTCTCTCAAATAAAAGTAAATTAAAAATTAAAAAAAATAAAATAAAATAAATAAAAAATTAAAAACTCTAAATAGATTATAAAAACTTTATATGTTGCAACCCTTAGAGCAACCACTAAAACAGATAATACAAATGGTTATAGCTAAACAAAACAATAGATATATTAAAATGGAATCTATTTTTAAGATATTATTTATTTATTTATTATTCATGAGAGACAAAGAAAGAGGCAGAGACATAGGCAGAAGAAGGAACAGGCTCCCTGCAGGAAGCCTGATAGGGAACTTAATCCCAGGACCCCAGGATCACAGACCTAAGCCAAAGGCAGATGCTGAACCACTGAGCGACCTAGGTGCCCCTAAAATGGAATTCTTTAAAAAAATAACAAATAATCCAAAAGAAAGCAGCAGGTATATATGGACTTAAAACAGACCTAAATCAAATTATATCAGTAATTGCATTAAATTGATGTGGAATAAATACCCTAAATTCTTCAAAATAAATTTTGGAAAACAAAGAGGACATGAAATAAAATCATAGGTTTTTAAGTATTTCAAATGAAAATAGGAAAAATATGTATTAATTTTGGCACCCAATGGAGCCTTTTTATATCTCTGAGAATTTGAGAATACAGAATACTTCATTGTACTTTATTGCTGAATATATAAAGCTATTCTTTATTTAATAGAGAATCTTTTGTTTATTTTTTTTAAGATTTTATTTATTTATTTATTCATGATAGACTCAGAGAGAGAGAGACAGAGACACAGGCAGAGGGAGAAGCAGGCTCCCTGCGGGGAACCCCATGTGGGACTCGATCCCAGGGCTCCAGGATGCCCTGGGCCCAAGGCAGGCGCTAAACCGCTGAGCCACCCAGGGATCCCAATAGAGAATCCTTTAAAGAAAATATTTATTTTCTTACTTTCCCCTCACTGAAGCATTTTCTTCAATAGATTTTATTCTAAACTGACTCTCAGTGCAAAATGGCATCTATAATGTGACCTGTTATCCTATAATATGCATATTAAAACATTTTCTTAATATCTTTTTCTATGTCTATTGAATCTGTAGTGGTGTCCCTCATTTATAACTGATAATTGTTATTTGTGACGATTCTTTTTTATTTGTTTTAAATACTCTATTTATTCATAAGAGACACAGAGAGAGAGAAAGAGAGGCAGAGACACAGGCAGAGGGAGAAGCAGGCTCCATGCAGGGAGCCCTATGTGGGACTCGATTCCAGGTCTCCAGGATCACGCCCTCAGTCCACAGCAGGCGCTAAACTGCTGAGCTACCCACGGATCCCCTCTTTTTTCATTTTTAAGACTTGCTTGGGTTTTAGAAATTTTGTTAATCTCTTCAAAGAACCAAAATCTTAGCCTTTTTGTATTTGTTAAATACGCTTGCTTTTTATTTCATCAGTTTATACTTTTATCTTCATTATTCTCTGTCTTCTGGGGTTTTTGTTAGTTTTGTCTTTAGTTTTAATTTTTGTGAGGAGGGCGGGTTTTTTTCTCTTCTTTTCCTGATTTCTTGAGATGGATGCTTAATTTATTTTGGTCTATCAGTTTTTCTCTAAGCTATATCTTGCATGTCTTGATGTCATATTTTTATTTCATTCAGCTCAAAATTTTTTGCTGTGATTTTTTTCTTTGCCCAATGGGTTATTTAAAAGTACAATGTTTGGTTTTCAAACCTTCCACTGTTGTTAGAGTACATCCTTTGTTTTATATTAGGACTTCAAAAATTGTTGAAATTTACATTTTATTACTCAGCCTTTTTTATATTAAATTCAACAAAGTCAGAAGTTAAATACTATTTTAGTCCATGTGCCATAGTATAAAGATCTTAGAATAGTTTAAAGCTGATCAACTCTCTGTTTATTTATTTGATATTCTTTTCATTATTTTAGTTTTCTTTTTTATCCTACAAACTAGATATTATTCATGTTTTATATAGCAGTGTTTATTAAGGTTACATATATATTAGACATTTTATTTGCTGTTATTTGTTCTTGTATTTCTGGCTGTCATTCTGGGCGCTTTTTTTCCTTCTTTCCAAATTTATATTCTTTAAAATTCTTTTAACTAAAGCAATTGGTAGTGAAGTCTCTCTGTTTTATTCATCTGAAGGTTTAATATCTTCACTGCTTTCTTACACAGAACAAAAGAGGTACTAACCATAAATGATAAGATTGATAAATCTGATACCAGTATAATTAGAAACTTTATCTAAGTTTATCAAAAGGTACAACTGAATAAAAAACACAGACAACAGAATGTGTGAGAAAACTTTCCCAAGGGTTTTCCTACTGGTGAAACCCAAACTAAAATGGTGACCTCTAAGGGCAACGGGGAGGGGTGGAGGGTAAAGGTGAGTAATCAGAAAGGAAGGAAGACCTTAAGATACCTTGCTATGTAATTCAACTTTGGAATTGTAAAAAGGTTGACATCTTCCAAAAATAATATAAATGAAAAAGAAAAAAAAGCAAACCTTGAAAATTGAAAACAAAAGGAAACGAATGAACTTAACTATCTATCAAGTTGATGTCATAATCACCAGAAAGAATTATTTTATATGTCTTGGGACATAGTATCTTAACTGCAGATCCTTGAGAGAATCAGTTCTATGGACAAATAGAACTACAAAAAAAATTTAAACTTCACTAGTTTTGATAGAATTTTATATGTAATAGGATAAAGTTAATAAATAATTATGCTAATGTTAAGAATGTTGTCAAGAACAAAGATTTTCAGAATATTGGAAACAAAGTGCCCATCAGTAGATGGACAACTTATTTATAATTAGTAATAATAGATACAACTTACTTATAATTAGTTAATCATAATTATACATAAAACATATATGAATATTAGAAATAACATATTGGATGAATAAAAATCTCAAGTCTCAAAAGATGTATACAATAAAATGCCATTTTTTGTAAAAGTTGGAAACAAAACTGAAACCGTATAGTCAGGCTCTGAGGTGGCCTCCAGTGATCTTTAGCTCCTAGTATATTTATGCCCCCTTTAATCCTGTTCCCTGAGTGGGGGCTGAATTTACTGACCTGCATCAAGTAAATAGAATGCATCTGAGATGATAGGATTTCAGTCCTAAGACTAAGATACACAAAGACTGTGGCTTCTGTCTTAGGTGCTCTCATTTTCTCACTGCTTGCTCTTATGGGTTGAATTGTATTCTCTGCAAAGAAACTTAAGTCCTAACCCCCCGTATCTCAGAATGTGATCTTATTTGGAAATAGGGTCATTGCAGATGTAACTAGTTAAGATGACATCACATTGAAGTAAGGTGGGCCCCTCATCCAATAGGACTGGTGTCCTTATGAAAGGATGGTCATGTGAAGACAGAGCCACGCAGGTAGAATGACATATCAGGACTAAGCCAGAGACTAGGAGTGATGCTACTGCAAGCCAAGGAACCCCAGAGATTGCCAGCAACCTCCAGAAGCCAGGAAAAGGAAAGAAAAAAAGGAAGAAAGAATTCCTCTTTAGGGTTTTTTTTTTTCAAGATTTATTTATTGGAGAGAGAGAATAAGCGTGGAGGGGAGAAGAGCAGAGGGAGAGGGAGAGAGAGAATCTCCAAGCAGACTCCCTGCTGAGCACAGAGCCCAACACAAGGCTGGATCTCAGGACCCATGAGATCATGACCTGAGCCAAAACTGAGAGTCGGAAACTTAACCAACTGAGCCACCCAGGAGCCCTTCCTCTTTAGGTTTTAAATGAAACCTGTCCCTGCCAACACCTTGATCTTGGACATCTAGCTTCCAGAACTATGAGAGAATACATTTCTATTGTTGTAAGCCACCCAACCTCTAGTGGTTTGTTACGGCAGTGCTGGGAAACAAATACACTTGCTCTGATTCCTGACCCATAGAGATGGAGATAACAGAGGGATGCTATTTTCAGCTACTGGGTTTTAGAGTAGGTAGTTATGCAGCCATAGATAACTAGTACGCATGTTGCTTTGGGCTGTATAAATATGTGACAGTTCTCAGAAGATCAGACTTGGCAATGGGTGGCACCTGGGCAGTTCTGGGAGAAAAGTAGCAGAAAAACACGGAAAACATCATATGGCAAGAATAACCTGCCCTATACATTGTCACCGAGATGAGAATATGTTACACACTTTTTTAGTCCTTGTATCCCTGGCATTCACAGTCCTGGAAGAAAGCTCTGAGTCGGGCAAGGTTTAATCTTTTTCCCATCATTGGTGTTATCAGGGAATTGAAGAAAAATCTTGGCCTTTGAATTTTGACCAAGAGGGTGGAGTGGGTTGTGTCTAGATTTCCCATGCTACAGAAGCTATTCAGAGCGAGGATGGGGTAGTTACCCCCAAAGAAACTGAGGCATATTGGGATGGGGCAAAAGATGCCAGGGACCCTCGCTTCAACATGCAAACATCCTCTAAAAAGTAAGTGTTTGAAGAAATGACAAAAATGGCTTGGGACCATTAGAGATCAAGGAATCGAAATGGTCAAAATAAAACGAGGGAGCAGCCCTTTGGGAACTGACAACCTACATGAGATGGGCCTACGCTGAATTTTTCCACAAATTCCTTTCACTGGAATTCTAGGTGTGGCATTCAGCAACTCGAGTCCAAGGGAACGGGGGTGGCAAAAGCACAGCTTACCTCAAGCCACCTTGTGCACTCTTTGAAAAAAAAATGATCTTAAAATGTTTGCTTAAGCTACTAGAAAATTTTACTGAGTCCCACTCTGAGTCACACGTACGCACGTGCACACACACACGCACACACGCACACAGAGGCAGAACTGATTGCATATACAGCACTAAGCAAAAAAGTAATCAGACTGGTAACACACCACTCCCATCTTAATAAACCGTGCACTCGAGCACATTATAAATCATTTGCTTCATCCTATTTTGCGAAGATAACACACAATAGGATTGTGCTCACCTCATTACAGGAGAGTGAATCTTTTCCCGTCTTTAATAATTACCACTTTAAAGTTTGTGGGTTTTTCCCAAGTTTGTGTGTGTGTGTATGCACCTGTAGGCTTTTTATGACAATTAAAGAGCTAAGTAATTAAGCAGCTAAATAAATAATAGAGACAAAAGGAGTGGAGCCGTGTTAAGCCATTCTCATAAAACTTACTCCAGTGACTCTTCTGAAGTTAAATCATAATAATGTGCCACAAGCCACATGCTTGTACATTCCGGATGCATCACAGAAAATGGCATTCTAATGAAGCGCCACACACCCCACATTGGTATGTTCCAGACGCAGCTGCTGGCTTGCAATTCCATAACTGCCTGATGCTAATATCCTAAGCATGGAGGGGATGCTTTTCAAGGCTTCTTTGCTTGGGTGCCAGCTGCCCACCTCAGGGACCGGGCACCCTGGTGGCACAAGTGGACTTGTCAGCTCTGGCGTGTGCTGCGTTCCCGGGTTCTCTGCTGCAGTCTTTGCACATGCACTGCTCTTTCTGAGAACTCTGCTCCAGATCTTCCATCCCCTAAAGACTACCATGGTTTATCTGGTCATTACCATGGGAGTGAACAGAACCTTCTGGAAAGGCAGGTATCTAGCAGAATTAATTCACCTCAGAGAACCGCTCATGGAAATGATGTGAGACAAAATCCAAAGCTTGCTTGTTTAGCGAAAAAGGAGTATTAGTCCTGACCTTTTGTTTGTGGGGACTCTCATGTTTATTCTGCACCATTAAAGTGTGACTGTTAAAAAATAGTCAAGTGTTTACCGCCTTCCATATTTTAGGGGGTTTATCGTCAATAAGATGTTTCAAGAAGAAACATCCAAAAACCCTATGGAGCAATCCAAAGCAGAGAATGCATGGGGAACACATGTTCAAGGAACATACTTCAGTGGGGGGAAACCTCACTTAAAACTGTCAAACCTTTAGAAATTGGGTCAGTTGCTACTCAACTGAACACACAACCTATTGTTCAGTATCTTTGAAGCAGACGGAATAACAACCACTGTTTTTCTCTCGTCTCAAACATAGCAATCTCCTTAAAATCAGCATAACCCAAACAGAAAAGTGTTTCTTTCATGCCCCCTCCCCAAACCTGTGGGTCCTATTAACTTACTATCTCAGTTGTAGAATCAGCATCGCTTCTGCCATCCAAAATGGGAAATCTCAAATCTACAAAGTCAGCGAGAAAAAAATATTCTCCATCTCCCTATCACCATGGTCATCAAGTTTTGTCAATTCTATCTTCTTTGGGCTCTTCCCTCTTTCTCCATCTGTCACGGTCAGGGCTGTAATTCAGGGCCTTCTCATGTTTCCTGGATTATAATAACACCCTCACTGCAAAAAAGGATCACCTTGCCACCAGTCTCTGCTCTCTCTGATAATTCATGCTCCACACTGCTTTCAGCCACTTTTTCTAAACACAGAAGCAAACCTGTCACTCCCAGCTTGATATTCTTCCCGTGGCATTCACACCTCTTCATTCTCAAGCCCCAGGCTACCGGGCCAGTAATTTCTGTTCTTCCACCCACCCACTGCACTTCAACCAGGACTGCTCTATTCATTCTTTCCTGAATATGCTGCATGTGCTGAAGCCTCTCTGTTTTTGCCTTGTCTCATGAAGAGTCCCATCAATAAGAGAAAGTGGAACAGGGGACATTTAATATGAAGAATAACAAGGGATTGGAATGATGATGGATCATCTAGAGAGAAGCAAAGTGAATTCAAGTGACTCTAGGAAGAGCAGCATAAAGAGCAGCCATTCTCTCCAGGGCTGAGATAGGACACACAAGTGAGACCCACCTCTGCCCAAAGCTGGGACCCAGACCTCGTTAGGGAGGACAAGGCCCTGGCTCACTGGTGGCAGAGAAGACACCGTAGAGCCACACTGGAACAATTCCAACTGGGATCATTGAAAATTCACCCTCTGAAATTTATGAGGAAAGCTATTCATGGAGAGGTGTCTCATCAGAAACACTTTGCTCAGCAGTGATCTAAAGGGGCCACTTGGGGACAGCCAACGGCCAGTGAGTGCTGCTGGCCTCTGGGTGCCACTGGCTGCTGTGCCCTGGAGGAGTCAAAAGTTGGAAAAGTCGATTGCACCTGTTTCAGAAAGCACCTCGGCACTAGGAAGCAGAATGCTTTTCTTCTTTCAGTCTCTTTCCAGCACCCACAAAGGACAAAGCTTAACATCCTTCCAGCTGGCAAAGAAAAATGACACGAGAGACCATCTCTATTGTTGTAGGTGATGAAGGGTGAGCAGGCAATGAAGGGTGAGTCCGGAACCATGGGGTGTGACTTGATAAATGGCACATGCCACACTTTATCTCAGCCCAGAAAGCCCCTCTCTTATGGTCTAGTTCGATGTTGCCTCCTTCCTAAAGCCCTTTCCTGCCGCACATCCTGAGCCCAAGCAGAATTAAACAGTTCTGTGGAATGTTGTCCATATCATTATAGAACATATCTTTTTGTATAGTAATTCATTGCTACACTTCTCTTATGCCATTTATTTCTTTCTGTGATATCTTCGAGGAAAGGAGCTATGAATTATGCATGTTGGCGTCACGGCCCCTAAAACAAGACCTGAAATCAGGGCAAGCACTCAATTTCAGAGTACAAAAGAAAGTAGAGAAACTAGAAATTGCCAGACAGTCAAAATGCTTTGAGTTGCTATCAAGTCTTTTGAGTGAGGTGGGAACAGAGATTTCACATACATTTGTCTTTTACCACCTGAGGCCTGGCGACATCAAGTAACTTATCAAGCATTATATAACCAGTCATTGGCCTAGTTGACATGTATGACCTCAATTCCAGTGCTTTCTCCACCCTTTCATCCTGATTTCCACTTGGAAATGTAAGTCACACATTATTTTGCATTTAAATTTTTACCTTTCCGTAATTGGTAGTTTAAGTCGCCAGGTTTCTATCAATAACTTACTCATCTTCCTGGTACTCAAACATCAGATCAGTGAAACAGGAGAACATGTAGATCATCAGTTTTATCCTTTGTTTGTAATTTCCTTCCTCACTTTTTCATCTGTCTTCATTAAAGAGTTAGAGTAATAGAAACACATTAACTCTAGCTTATTGAAGGAGATAAAGTAGGGACCCACCAGGCACTGGAAATGGAATCTGGGAAATTACAGAGAATCAGGGCAGTCAGGCCTGTCTCTTCTCTTCTTTATTTCTTTTTCTTTCAATCTTGCCTCTTACATATTCTCTCTTCTCTCTACACCTAGACCAGCCTTCCCTATCTCTCTGTGAACAGAGGAAAATGATATAGTCACCTTAAACACTAAGTTAACAGGTCCAGCATCTGCCACTAGCCACCAGGAAGTTTCAAGTCTCAACTACAAATCTCAGGAAGGGAGATTTGATTCTCTTAGAACAGGATATCAGTTCAAATCCAATCAGCTATGGTTAGTGGGCTAGAGACTTGTCTTGTTTTGTTTTCCCCTCCTCTAATGAGCATCTCACCTAACAGAATAGAGAGGAACTCAGTTTAACAGAAGGAGGCTATAACGGAAGCCAGAAACTTCATTGTTCACTACATTCTACGACTAGAAATCCTGTATAGCTTTCAGGCCCAGTTTAAGGGTTCTCCCTTTGGCCAAACTTGCCTGGCTCTATAAAGCAAAATTAATTACTCGTCCTAGATGTTGTGCCTCTGTCATACAACTCGCTTCATTCTGCCAATTATTACACATCTTTGCTTACACATCTGTCTTTTCCAACCATGTGATTCATTTCTGTGTCCCCCATAACACTTTGAACAATACCATTAAGTGTGTGACGTAGTATGCATGGCACACTAAAGGACTTAATAAGGAAAATCATCTTTCTTACTTTGCCTTAATTTTCTTGGGCCTCTGAACATCTGTGATTACTTCAACAATTATTTGTTGAGCCCATACTATGTTCTAGGACTGTGGAAGACACAATATGCACAGTGATGAAAGAAACAGACTGCGATTATAAGGCTCTCTCTCTCTCCCATAGAATTTAAACAGTCAAGCAAGTAAGCAACTTTAAAACATAAAGTTTTAAATTATGATTCATGCTATCAAGAAAACATAGGGTATCCTGTCAGTATAATGAGGGAAACTAATTCAGGCTGGATGGTCAGAGGAGCCCTCCTTGGATAGGTGGTCTCTCATGTGTAGTATTGGAGGTGACCAGAAACCTGCCAGGTGAATAGTAGTGGTGACAGAGAATGTGGAGGAAAACAGAGAAATGTTGCCATTAAAAGGACAATATGTGTGAGGACCCCAAGGTAGAAGGAATTTGGTGTGTCCTAAGTGTGACAAAAACTCAGTATGCCTACAAGGTGATCAACAATAAGAAAAAGGAGCACAGTTTGGCTGCAAAAGTATGCCAAATCCTGCTTATGCAGGACAGAGCTTGGTCTTTGATCCAGAGAGAAATGAGTGCCCCTGGAGTGCTTTAAACAGGGCAGTGCCATGGTTCAGATTTGAATTTGCTCTTGAGAGGGCACTCTAAATTCATTCTGGAAGATGGATTAGAAAGGGGAGACTGCCATTATGGAAGTGGAATGTAAGGAGTTCTACAGAGAGGTGGCCCGTACACTGGGAAGACCTCAGTGGTCTCTTCACAGAGAAGAGACCTTTCTCTATTCACACTGCTGAATTTCATATTCTATCTCCGTGGTCAGAACAATGACTCTGCAACTTCCTTTCTATTTCCCAGTAGGCTGACCCGTGGATTCCTCTTCTTGACATTCATGTCTCTCCCATCTTCTCCTAAGCCAGTCCTCCATCCTCTTAAATGACAGCTCCCATATTCCTGTAGGCTTTGGAATTTCAACCCCAATTTAGTCAAAAACTCTTACTATTCACATACTTTTGTGAATTGTGACTGATCTCAAGCATGACTGGTCATTGGCATCATTTAAGAAACTCTTTCAGAATACTGATTTCTTAGCTCTCCTAGAATTTCCCAATCAGCAGGCCCCTGAATAAAACTGATGATCATCCGTGTTTGAGAAACTTTGTTAGTAGACTATTAGCAAATTCATGTCATAATAATTTGGTTCTAAACAATTTCCAACATATCTTCCGTTTCCAGAGGCCATGTAAAAGGAGCAGTGCGGATTCAGCTGACTCCGCTTTAGAAATCACAATCCAGGGGCACCTGCCTGGCTCAGTCAGTAAAGCTTATGACTTGATCTCAGAGTCATGATGAGTTCAAGCCCTAACTTGGGCATGGAGCCTACTTGAAAAAAAAAAAATCTAGTAGAATTCACAATCCAATCTTTATCATGATTTTTCCAAGGCTGGCAACATCCTTTCCCATGTGACGACTGCTTACCAGTTATATACTTGCCCTCAAAGAAAGAGATCTTTTCTTCCTAAAAATCACATTGTGGATTTTTCTAGATCCTGCAGCCACCTATTAGTAACAATTTGATACCAACTGCACATAATCCCAGCAGTAGCAATAAGCATTTTGATGCTGTGTCATAGTAGGAGAAACTTTGCCCGATTTCTTATTAGTTACTTATAAGTTTAAGATATCAGGTCATGTAAGACAAATGAAGGCTATGAGCTTATGTGATATGCCTACAGGCAAAAAACAAGAGCAAATTCAAAAACTCTGAGCTCCTAAATTTCCAGTCTTCTGTTTCTCGCCCAGAGCCATACTACCTCCCACACTGCACATGTTGTAAACTTTATGTAGCCCATCTGTTAAGAAGTTTGTTTTCCAAATTTTCAGGGGCTTGGCACTTCTGGACTGAGTACCAGAACTAAATGTGACACAGATTTTTACCTTTTTACTAATTCTGAATTACAAGGGCACTGGTGTTGGAAAGGGTCCAGGGAACAGAGGAAGCAACCTTTATACACAGAAGCAGCACAGTAAGAGTTAAACAGCATGGCTTGGGCAAACACACACTTCACACCCGCCATGATAGCAGTAACAATGCTAAGGATATATCGAGTTTTCAGGTTCGATTGTGGGCTGAATGTGGGCACAGCTTGGCATTTGAAATTAGGCAGATTCAGACCATGATGTTTTCTCACAGTTAATGCAGAGACCATAGATAATAATTATGTTGCTGAGCCTACAGAGAATCTTTACGACTGATCCTCTATTAAACTGGCAAAACAAGAGGATAATGTCTCCAGCACTAACAAGTTGGCAGGGAAGTAGCTGGCAACTCCTCCCACTAATGTTCCATCTGTGCGAACCTTCAGTATGATCCAGGAGATTGTTTCCCCACACAGGTTGTGCCTGCAGTATAATCAAGAGAGAGCGAGACCGAGCAGAGACATCTTTATTGTTTCTGAAAGTCACTGCCATTGGAGGGTGAGCAGTGCATGGGATTGAGCACCAATGCCCTTATGTCATTCTAAGGAGAGGTCCTCATGCGGTGATGTCGACAGGAAAATAACCATTTCTATGTGCTGACTTGTCCAAGGGACATAGAAGTCACAGAACAAGAAGAACAGTTTCTACCAGGATTCATTTCAGAAAAGCCTTTTGTTTCTTTTCTTGGAAGCTGGGAAAACTTCTTTTGTTTAAAAATATCTTTTCTGTTGATTGCTAACACAGTCCATGATACTTTCCCAGCCTTGACTCTCCTCCAGCATCCTGGGTCGGCTGGCTCAGATTTTGCTCTAAAAGCACTAGGGGTGGGGAGGAAGAAAGGCTTGTGAATGCAAAGGGAGTGCACAAACCAGCTGAGGCAAATCCTGAGCGAGGAGATGTCTATCATTTTACACTTCCAATGCCACCCAGGAGGTATTCTCTGGATATCCCAGGCGGAAGTGACATTGGCTTCCTCTGAACTCTAACACATGCATTTGATAATGAAATATAACTGCCTGGTTTGGGAAATACTGGACTTCAAGTCTTATTTTTCCTTTCATATGACCCACAATGCCTAGAATAGGGCCTAAATTAACAGACTTTGTGTCATGACTAAGTAAATATACTCTAAGCCATCCTTATTGAAGGATAGACAGGGAAGCCTTATGAGGTTACTCACCAAGGAAATATATCCCCAGCACCTCACCTCATCCCCCGTGGTAGGCACGCTACAGAATAACAGGTGATAACACCATTAACACTGAAAATACTTTGATGCTTTTGTGCACCATCTGGCTCTGAGCACTTTATAGGTCTAACCCATTTGATTTTCACAAGAGGAAGTAGCTAGTGTTATTACTCCCATTTTACAGATGAGAAGATTAAGGCCCAAAAGGGTTTAACTTCTTTAGGATCTTACAACTAGTAAACAGGGACTTTGTGATGTGAACTTATGTGATCTAACTCGAAGCCTGAGTTGCTCTCTTTTTTTAAGATTTTATTTACTGGGGTGCCTGGGTGGCTCAGTCGGTTAAGCATCTCCCTTTGGCTCAGGTCATGATCCCAGCCCCATGTTGGGCTCCCTGTTCAGGGGGGAGTCTGCTTCTCCCTCTGCCCTACTTATGCTCTCTCCTGCTCTCTCTCAAATACATAAAACTTTTTTTCAAAAAAAAAGACTTTATTTATATATTTATTTGAGAGAAAGAGGAGAGTACAAGTGGGGAAGGCTAGAGGGAGAGGAAGAAGGAGGGAAAGAATCTCCAGCAGACTCCCTGCTGAGCTTAGGGCCCAACATGATGCTCCAGGTGGGGTTCCATCCCACAACCCTGAGACCATGACCTGAGGTGAAAAAAAGAGTCCAAAGTTCAACTGAATGAGCCACCCAAGCACCCCTCAAAGCCCAAGTTCTTAAGCATGACACATAACCTCTTCTGGATGGTAGTCCTCAGTGTTGACAAGGGGCACAAATACTGTAACTGCAGTATCTTTAGGACTTTGTGTATGATGCCATAGAGGCAGCAAAGGTTTTAATTATCTACTCTCCTTCATGGCATTCACACTGAACACATATTAGGGATTTGAAGAAGCCCAGGCAGTTACTTCCTTCTCTCTTCTCTTCATTAATTCATACGCATACTCCTACTCTACATTTGTTCACTCCCTTCCTCCTCCTCCAAACAAGGCAGAAGCAAAGACATATGAAATATTAATGCTGCAAGAGACATTAGCAAAGATCCACACAATTCTTTCCTGTGTGGAAGGTTCTATCATTACCTGATTCACCCAGCAACACAGTTCAACATTTACCCAAACATGGTCTCACTGGAGTGTTTCCATACCCGTGGGTGGCCTGGGTCCCTCTCAGGGCTTTGTTTATAACTACATCGTAGTGATTATCATTTTAGAAGAGTGTCATTTATTTGCATTTAGAGCTCCCCTTCGGGCAGTAAATTTCTTGAGAACAAAAACCAGGTCTTATTTATCTAATATCCCTGGTTCTGTGCGTTATACTGGGCACTTGAAGAGGATGTTCTGAATGAATTAATGAATCCAATGCAAAGCCTTCATTTTATAGCAGAGAAAGCTGCAGTGGAGGTGGAAATGTAAAATGACTGCTCATGATCACATACCTAGGCTTTGGAAAAGCTGACCTCAAGTCGGCTGCACTTTCCATTACAGATGCCAAGTTGTCCTCCCTAGCCTAAATCAAACCTGACCTCCTTAATACCTTAATACCTTAATGCCTTTGCAACTTATAATGCTTATTATCTGTAACACCCACTTAACTCTTATGTTACTGCTCTGTATTTAACATAGGTGTGCTTGTGTATATTTTATTTCTTCCTAGATTATACTTATTTTAAAGTTAGTAATGCACTTATTTTTGCTTTTGCTTTCACAGTGCCTTGACTGAATGTTTGAGCTTGGAACAGTGAGGGCTTGGTCGTCGTATCCACTCTAACCACTTCCACTGTGAGCCATGATACTTGAAATATATTGACTTATACTTCCTCTTTCTTAAACAATTCTTAATTTTAGCTCTGTATAAACTTGAGTAAGTTTCTTTTCTTCTCTGTCTTCTTTTTCCTCATATGCAAAATAAAAAAAAGAATATTCTCTACCTTTGGGAACTGTTACAAGGATTAGTAAAATAATTATATAAAATATTTAACAAAATCTCTCATATTCCACAAGCACTCAATAAATGGAGATTATTGGTACCCCCCTCTAGGCTTTCATGGATGACCAGTTTCTCTTTTAATTAACATATGTCTTTAGATGTGTCAAGTTAAACCTCAGTCCTATTGATCACGGAATTCATTGTTCATATTTCTAGTCTGCTACATTATGTGTAGATTTAATCATTTAAATCTTGGAGGCTCTTGTTATTTATAGCCCAGATTCCACAAGGCTCATCTACTTGTTGTCAGCAAAAAAGTCACATTAATAATAATAATTTACAATTCCTAGTTTCTGTCCACATCCACTAATGAAAGATCTCCAGCTCCCAAGAGAGCTCCTTCCCATACTCCTAACCACACATACTCCTGAGAGTCCCTAGGGTTAGTCTCACATGGGCTGAGTCAGTATTTCAGATGTAATGAAGGTTTTTCTTCTCTGTCTCCTCTTTTTATGTCTCCTTACTTATTGGCATGGCTGGCCCTCTCTCTGTCAGTAATAAATTCAGTCCCAGTGGCAAGACCAAAGAGGACACTCCACCATGTCCTCCATTTCCCTCCCTCAAAAGCCCCCGTGCTTATTGGACCTCGAGGAGACAGAGAGTAGGGTCCGTGGCCTCACAACCCCTGCTTAGATTCAGCCAGAACATCCCGCGGACTTATTTGTATTATTTTTAAGTTGTTAGGTCCCACAGCAATGTAGTTCCTATCTAGCTATGAATTCTCAAAACATTCCTCATTCTGTGGTCCGTATTTCTGGTAATGACCCCAGGCTCAAAAATCTCCGAGTAGTCTCATGTTCTCTTTTTTGTTTCTTAAAATCAATTCTATTTTACCTCCATGATCTCTCATTTCTATCTTCTTCTTTCTCAAATTTCACAACTGACAACCAAAATGAGTTCCTAATACTCTTACTTGGATTGCTGAAAAGTATTCTCAATTTATCTTTTTGCTTCTCCCCTTATCTTCCATCTACATAACTGTGTTCTGATCTACAAAGTTTGAACACTGGACTAAATCTTGCAGATCTTATATTTTATGATTTTGTTTATTTATTCATGAGAGACACACAGAGAGAAGCAGAGACATAGGCAGAGGAAGAAGCAGGCTCCCCGTGGGGAGCCAAATGCGGAACTCGGTCCCAGGACTCTGGGATCATGACCTGAGCCAAAGGCAAACACTCAACCACCGAGCCACCCAGGAGCTCCTAAATCTTGCAGATCTAAATGCCATTGAATCCATGAAAATCTAGTTGAACTGGCCAGACATTTGCCTACCAATTTACATCACTGTTCCCTTCCATTTTAGGTAAATCTGATGAACTAGGTCATTTTTTTTTTTCTAGTTCAGGTTGAAAACAAGTTGTTGGAAGCCAAGCTATATACTCCTTTTTGAAAAACAGAAGTAAATGTCCTAGATTTCAGATGTAGAAGTTGCAGAGCTATACACCAAAGAGGCTGCTATAAGACTGCTTTTATCTTAAATAGAAAAAAGTTAAGTCTGAGAAATAGTTGGAATTATTGATAGCCAGTTATGGGTAGATGCCCTAGTATAGGAGCAAAAGTAATATTCATGTCATACTTCCCTAAAGTATAAGCCCCATGAGAGCAGGGTGGTATCTGCCTTGTGTCCTTGTGCTTAGACACAGGACTAAATACATAGTTGACACCAGATAATTATTTATTGAATAGATAAATGAATGGATGTCTTTCCAATCACAATTTCAATACTCTCTATCACTTATAAATGGAAAGCTTCTTGAAAGCAGATGCCCCTGCTTATTTTCCTGTGCCCAATAGGGCTTTATATAGTACTCTGCACAGGTAAGACATTCAAAAAGATTGAAGTCCTCAATTTTTTTAAAAATTTATAAGTGTATTCATGTATATCACCAAAGGGAGTAATATTCTCAGCATGGCAATGTACAATAGAATCTAGAAATGGAATAAGAAACCATAGAAGTAGCTGGAAAGCCTCTAAGGCAAGGACTTCTCAATAAATTCCTTCACAACCTGCCTAGAAAATTGGAAAATATATGAGTCACTCAAGGGAGAAGGAAACAATCCTTCTACATAGGAATTCCCATTAAAAGGCGAGGGAGTGATAACTCCTTCCAAGTTTTGTCCACACCATCTTTAAACTCTTTACCATTCCATTATTAGACTTTGGAACAACGACAACAAAAAAGTAGCTCTTCTCTCAAATAGAATACAAAGATTAGTGATGAAAAGATATTTGCTGCAAGAGTTAGAATCAGATGACAAGACACTCACTGAGTACTTTGGGAAAGCTCATATATATTTCAAAACTCAAATGTCACATCTACCAAATGGGTGATGATACTAGCCCTGTCTTTCAAACACCATTGTTCAGGGAATAAAATAAGATAATATGTTAAAGTGTTTTTTAAAACATGAAGTGAGATACATGCTAGGTATTATTACTGTTGCTATTGCATTTGTTATTGTTTTATGCCTTGTTTTTATACCTATGTTTATTGTTTTATGCCTGGTTTGAATGATGAAGTTATCTGAATATTTAATAATCACCTAAACATACATCGTTAAGGTATAGCTTCTCAATATGGTTACAGTCGATGCTATAAAAATAAAATTCCCTAAATAAATGTTCAGTGTGGGACGCACTACATCCACATAATTCCAGATACAAATTCAAAAGCATCTCAAGGGAGCAAAGGTAGTTAAAACTATTTTGATGAAGCAAGGAAAAAATATCAAAGACAATTGGTTTTCACAGATGGAAAAAAAATAGAAAGAAATGAGTTGCACATCAAGGATACTGGATAACCCCAACTATATTTAATAGAAAAAATGATAATCTTATACTCCCTTGATTATCTTTAAAAAAATAAAAAATAAATATAATGTGCTACTCTGAAAAAAATCTCAATCTTCTACCCCAAAACTAATCTCTTAGTCCATCCACTTTCTTTTATCAGCCATTCTTGCTTCATCTTTTTTAGTGTTTTTTCCTCTGTCCTTTTATGTTTGGTGGTTTCACAGTTTCACAAAGAGTTCGAAGTTTTATTGCCTTCTATTTCTTGCTTTAAAAAATTTTCTTTTTTCATGCCGGTTATCTTTGTATCAACTTTTTTTTCCATTTTCTCTTACTACCAATCATTTTTAATTAGCACTGCTTTTGATCTTGCTTTTACTTTTCTCCATCTTATTTGCATGAGGGTTCTGGTGTGTCTGCCTTATATTGATGTTTACCCTGCTGTTTTCCCTCCTCGCTTTCCCAATCCTACACAGCTGTCTTCCTTTCTCCTCTTATTATTTTTTAATCATGGGTGGGTGGCCTTAAAAATGTTACAGGAACAATTTGTCACTAGGATATCTGGGGGTGGGCGCGGGGAAGCCACAGCAAACATTTATTCTGATGAGTATGCTCCTGGGAGTATGTGGGGGCAGATGGTTGTCTCAGATCACTAGGTGGCAGTAATCCAGATCTGATTCTAATCAGATGGCCGTACCCCTCCCCCTCCCCCTTAATGTTTATGTCCTATAAATTTTTTTTTACTCAAAAATTCATTCTGTGGTGCTTGTCTTCCCTCTGTGGCAACAATCTAGCCCTTTAAAAGGAGAAAGGATGAAAATAGTTTCCTCGTGATGCAGAAGATTTCTAGCCCCTCCCCCATCCCCTATCCAAAAGCTCTTGTTGTACACAATCTCAGCAGAAAACATAGTGATCCTAAGGACCAATAAAAATAATATAAAGGAAAAGAATTCCTTCAGTCTTCCGCAGCATCTTCTTCTGAAATCTAGGACATGTCACATCAGTCTCAAAAAATAACATAACTTAACACTAAAGGATTTATGCCTGCTGATTTTGAGCTTGAACTGGAGAGGAAATGGTTTGGTGTATCTGCTTTTCCTGCATGAAAAAAAATAAATTTAAAGGAATACATATATTTATATGTGTGTGTGTGTGTGTGTGTGTGTGTGTGTATTAAATGCATAAAATTCCAAATACCAGTCCAAATATCCAGTTTGTGAAATAGAATGTATTAAGGAGCTTTTCATATAAACATGCCTTTCAGGATCTCCAAATATTGTAGATAATTTGAATAATCCATAGTGCATTTGTATGTAGTGACACCTGCTACTTTTTGCCTACCCTATGCCCTCTCCTTTGGAGTCCTGACCCTAATCCACCATTAATTAGCTTGGAGACTTTGCAAACATTATGAAGCCTCACTGTACCTAAGTTTTCCCCATTTGTAAAACGGGAATATTAATGGTGAATAACTCATGGAGTTATTGTAACATTTAAATGAGCTAATATGTGTAAAACCTTTAGAGCAACATCTGGCATATACTGATTTCTCAATGATATTTATTATTTGTTCAAGATTTCCTTAGACCACCTACTATTTTTAAGCATTAGCTTAGGGAATGAAGATTAAATGGGAACAGTCCCCTCGTTATTTATAAATATAGATGCAAATAAGTAATTAGATAATTACAGTGCAGTATGGTAAATGTGATAGGGAAGGAAGGGCATAGAATTTTATAAGATGAAATAGGATCGATTGACGTGCTATTAGAGTATGGGAAGGAGAGAAGGAGATCTTTACAGGGAAACTCCTATCTCAGTTGAAACCCAAGGATGAAAATGTTAGACTGAATGAACGGGGAGGAGAGAAGGTTGGAAAGTGTTTCTGGAAAAGGAATAAGCATACGCTTTTTCTGCAGGTATGACTAAGGAGGTAACACTAGCTTTATTCAAGAATCAGGCCATTATTTCTTAATGCCCACAGGTATCCGTGAATAATTCATTCCGATTCTCTATAAAGCCCAAGCAAAGGAATCATTTTAAGGGCCAAGAAGAAGCTATTATAGACTGACCTACTGAAGTGTGGCTGTGAAATAATGAAACAGATTTTTAAACAAAATGGGCATGAATCTTTTCTCAGATAATATGCTTATCTCCTGCCTATAAAATGCTACTAAATTTGAATAAGGAATGTGTTTATGAATTATATCTTCCAGGAGTGGTGATGGGTTTATACTGAGTCATCAGTGATTCTCTCTTTCTGGCCAATTGTGTAAATTTGCAAATCAGCTTGATGTGGGCTGGGAGAAGGGCACAATCTGGAACAGTCACAATATAAAGCCACTGAATACCAGAGCAGTAAAAGCCTGGACTGAGCATTTTGATTGATTGTTTGTTTGTTTGTTTGTTTTTAATAATCAACCGACCTCGGGCTTTATTCACTGGAGTGAGATCACCAAGGGTGGGAGTTGGAGGGAATGGTTTCCCCTTAACTTCTAGCCCTATAAAGATGCAGTCTTGATTTTCCAAATGGAAAATCTTATAGTATGCAAAACCTGAGCTAGCCTTGCCCTTTTTTCTTAAGCAAACAGCAGAAATATGAAACAATGGGTTTATCTGATGAGAAAATAAGTCAGAAAATCATCTACAAATCCTTGCAGGAAATATCTGTTTCAGCAGGGCAGAGAGCTGTGGACACTTTATGTGATGAAATATGTAAGTGAAGCCCTGTGGGTCTGTGTATGGATGCAAAGTGATTAAATTGAGTACTTACTGTAATTGCTTTCTACCATTTAGTCAAGTAGTGATTAAAATGGCAGCCATGTGGGCAGCAAAAGGGTCAAGTGTATTTCTAGCTCTTGGTACTCCTTCCAGTCTTCAAATCCTCTTTTTATGCTCCTCTTCATATATATCTCCCTTTCTTTAAGCTATCAGACTTAGAAGTACCAGAATTCCCATCTCTCTCTCTCTCTCTCTCTCTCTCAGCATCAGGACCCAGTTTTAGGAATTCAGTATAGTCAGGAACCCTATATAACTCTTCCCTGACCTAGAGCAATGAAAAACTTCAGGTAAGTAGGGGTGGGTTCAGATGAAATTGAGATCAATATTGCCCCAAGCCCTGCCTGCCAGCCAGTATATAGTTCCCACAAAGCACTTCATATCTTGAAGGTTAGCTATCAGCAGCCACTTAAGAATTTTCCCTATAAAAAGTCACCAATGAACTGTTCCCCTCCTTAAGGAGAGCCTCCTTTCTCAGTGATCTTTATTCAGTAATTACTCCCACACTTCCCCTTCTTCCTCCTGTTTGGATTATGAAAAACCCTTTCACCTCTTCTGAGCAATTTGTGCCACCTGGTTTTTCAGGAATTTTCTAGAATAGAGAGCAGGTAATTAATGATGCTACCTTTTTGTTTTTAAAGATTTCTCATCATACGTTAAGAAATCACAAGCCTCTAGATAGGTAGCACAGATGCTGTCTTTCATTTCATGAACATGATCATAATATCTCTACTTCAAAAAGAAACTTGTCAACAACAATCATTATTCCCTTTTTCTTTTTAACTTCCAATTGCTTACAATACCACACACTTTTAGTGTAACATCCCATAAAGCTCATATGGCATTAAATATTTAATAATGCCCACCTAGAACATATTTATACATATAACATATGATCCTATTCATTTTTCCACCCTTATCCATTCTATCATTATTATTTAATTATATCTTACTATTTAAAATAAATCCATTCAACTATTTCTGGTCTTCTTCCCACTTGGATTACTGACTTCAAGGTACATGAGCGTGGCTCCTTTTCCAACAGGGTTCCACTCAGCTTTTTTTTTTTTTTTTTTTTCTTTTTTTCCCGTTTCCTCCAGACCTGTACTTGATCCTCTGCCCCCTTTTTTCCTATCTTCCTTGGCTAACTGGATAGTCCTATCAATGATTTCCCTTCTTCTTTTGCATCTGCTCAGTCCAGTCCCTTACTTAGTAGCTAACATCACTTTAGCATTTTCCTATCCACTGCAGCACCACACAAAAAGCCTTTGAAAAGTTTGTCCACTTTGGAAAGGAATCAAAGGAAGCTCCAAACCAGTAGAGTACATTATAGGAAAACTAAATATATATCAAGGAAGGACATCATCTTATGATGTAATCGAAACATTTCTAAAACATCAGATCCTGGAGTTGAGACATGCTAATTCAAAGATAAATGGCTAAGGATAATGTGCATTTGCTGTGCATCTGTGTGTGTATGTGTGTGTGTGTGTGTGTTGCTATATATTAGGCACTAAAGGCTACACCTAATACGTTGGAAGAATGCCTCAATAGTAGACAATCCACTGTCTACAAT
This sequence comes from Vulpes lagopus, assembly GCF_018345385.1. NCBI lineage: Eukaryota > Metazoa > Chordata > Mammalia > Carnivora > Canidae > Vulpes > Vulpes lagopus. Next base: position 33,280,726 of record NC_054846.1, read on the forward strand.
TTACTTCTCTCCCTGGGAAAATCAAAATCCAACCCCAAGCAATCTGCTGCCCTGCAGAAGTTCTCCTCCAAAGGAGCCTTGAACTTAGATTCTTGACCTTTTTGTCTTCCTCTAGGTTTTCAGAAACAGCGCATTTTGTGATCATGATTTTTACCTTGATCCCCGTTCATCATGCCATTTAAGAAATGAGGCTTTTAGTATGACTAGTTGAATAGTGAATATAGCATTGTAGTGAATTGCAGTTTGTCCTAATGAGAACATAAACCTGCCCTATAACATCAACCCGAGACAGGACTAAGACAATGAAAATGGCCACCAAGTCACCCCAGTCTCTGAAGGAAAGGTGTCATTGTAGTTATTGAAAATTATACCACACTCCCTTAATATTTTCAGTATTATCAAATTATTTAAAAACAGTGCATTTTCTTTCCCGGATTCTAAATGAATGGAAATAAAAATTATCTTAAGTTCCAAACCACCAAAGTCCATTTCAAGTAGAAACTTTAGGACAGATATAATTCTTCATCTGGTCTTCATATTTCCTGGTAGAAAATGGTACATAAGAAGAGTACCCAAGCATCAGAGAGGGCTTCCAGGAAGTCAACAGTGTTTCAGAGAGACCTAAACTGGGCAGTTATTCTGGGATTGAATTTTAAGAGCCATTCCGGTCAACTTTCTTTTTGCCTGGCCTCTTCCTTGTCCTCTCAATCAGTCCCAAGGATTCTAAAACCTGACCAAGCAGTTCCAGTCAGAGCTAGCTCACCCTTTGGCTATGAGAGGAGAAGCTAGCTTTGCCCTATGGCATTTGCCTGGCAGCAGGGTTTCCAAGAATAGCTATTTTCTGTGGTTTTCTCAGTCCCCACTCCCTAGGGAAACCAGGGAGTGTAAACTTTTTTTGGTCCTAAGGTTCGAGCATCAGCAAAATGTTTGCCTTGCGTTTTAGCCAGCATCTCATTTCACTCAAATGAATTCCCAAATCTCAACTTACATAAACTAAAATGCCCATCAGAAAGATCAGTAAATTTCTATTCTGTAACACTAATGGAAACAGAAATAATTAAAGAAGGCTAACTGACCTTCAAAAAGAGTATTCTAATTGAATGGCAGGTAGGGCAAGTTAAAACTTAATCCCAATGCCTCAGTCTCGGATTAAAGTACTATTCTGAGTCAAAATTGATGTTAATTGCTAGCGAAGGGAGCTTTTTCAATACACTTCTTTGACTGACCTACAGAGAAATTGAAGAAGGAAAGCAGAGTATCTCTAAAAATTCATTTGTAATGGAAAATGAAATGCAGGGCAGAGAACCAAGAAAAAAATTCATAGTGTCATTCAACCCCCAACACATAAATAATCTTTTTGAGGGAATTGTTTTTGCCACTTAAGTCAAAATTAGAATTACAAATGGGACACTTATGGATGTCTCCATAAACTTGGAGTGCAAATAAGCCATGTATCTTTGGTTCTTAATTTACCAATCTAAACTTTCACCTGTTATGTTGGCAAGAAGCTCACTGGAGAGCCATCAGAGTGTAATAGGAAAAAGCACAGATTCTGAAGCAGATTTTCCTGGTCTGGGAAAGCATATAAAGATTATGATATTTCTCCAATATCATACATTACAGTTGAGATAGGATGATAGGTTACCATACTCAAGTAGTCAGGACGGGGGGTCTGATTGATTTCCTTCTGTTCACCCTTCTTTGCCACATAGTTCAGCTAGGACAAGTAGCCCCATACACTGGACAGGTGAGGCTACTGGCAAACAATCCTATCAGTCTGACAGATAGGACGAACTCCTCCGGACACAGGTCCCTAAACAGGCCACCATGGATGCCTTGGGAAAATTACTCCTCTCCCTCCCAGGCTACCCCTTTGATAGATGTGGTATATTTCATTTCCTGTGGTCCCTGTAACAAATTACTACAAACTTGGTGGCCTAAAACAACTGTACCTTATTCTCTCAGTTCCGGGGCCAGAAATCTGAAGCCAAGGTGTCTGTTGGCAAGATCATGCTCCTTCCATAGTTCTTTTTTTTTTTTTAATCTTTTTTTTTTTAAAGAATTTTATTTTATTTTATTTATGATAGTCACAGAGAGAGAGAGAGGCAGAGACACAGGCAGAGGGAGGAGAAGCAGCCTCCATGCACCAGGAGCCCGACGTGGGATTCGATCCCAGGTCTCCAGGATCGCGCCCTGGGCCAACGGAAGGCGCCAAACCGCTGCGCCACCCAGGGATCCCTCCTTCCATAGTTCTAAGGGAGAATCCGTTCTTTGCTTTTTCCAGCGGGTGACTCCAGCACTTTTGCTTATGGCAACTTCACTCCGATATCTGCCTTTGTGGTTACATCACCTGTTCCCCACACACCTCTGTGTGTGTGTGTGTGTGTGTGTGTGTGTGTGTGTGTGAGAGAGAGAGAGAGAGAGAGAGAGAGAGAGAAATCTCTGTCTGCCTTAGAAGAATACATGTGATAGTATTTATGGCCAACATAGGTAATGCAGGGGGGAATCTCTCTATCTCAAGATTCCCTCAATATTTAGAAGTCAAAATATCACTATTTATTTACTTTCCCAACAGGAGACCTACCTGCCTGTTTTTCTAATTGTAAACACAATACTTACATCCTAGGGAAAATCTAGGGCATCCTGTACTTCTGTCTTAGGAAAATGGGAAGATTTTCTAGTGCCTCAAAAATTATTAACCCATCTGAGGACATCCAAGGTGGCTTTCCAGCCATTTTCTCACTAAACCAAAGTAAGTTCAAACCAACCCAAACTAAACCAACCAACCAACCAAACAAACAAAAAACCAGTTTTGTTCTTGCAATGCCAAAACAAATAAATTCCATCTGTACCGGCAAGCATTGTGAAAACCAGACAATGAACTAAGGAGATTGTTCCTCCTTTCACTCTAAGATGTTTTAAGGTAATTATCCTTTTGCTCTCCACTGTAATCTACAGAAGTTTAGTCCCCTACCTTCATGGCCAGTATTCTTCCTTCGAGGCTTGTCCATTCAGTTTGTCATATGGTTGGTATCCACAGTTGTTGAAGATGCAGACTCAGGGACCAGAAGGCTGGAGTTCAAAGGCCCAGTCAGCCTTTTCTTAGCTGTGTAGTCATGGACAAGTTAGTTACTAAATTTTCCCCCAATACCTGTTTCTGATCCCTAAAATAAAAAATCTGCTCATTGTCTCTTATGAAGACTAAATAAATTAAGTGCTTAGAAGCTTGCCTGCCACATATTGAGCACACAATAGATATTCACTATGACTGTCTTCTTGCTCTTCCATGATCTTTCTATGTAGATAATTCTCATTCATTCATCCCCGAGTCACTGAAGGCTTTGACACGTGGTTCCCAGGCTGCCTTTCTACTTTAAGGATGGAATCATGACAGAAACTTTGGCACCCTCATTGATGACTCATTTCCAAGCTCTTAAAATCTCCAGGATTGAACTTACCTTGAAACTAATAAGGCTGAACTTCAGGGTCCCCCCTTTATTTGCATATGCCCTGTCCAAGGCCCTGGGAGTTACTTTGTCATTTGTATTCTTTTTTAAAGATCCTCTAGTGGTGTAAGCTCCAGGCCCTACAAGACCATCTCTGCTCTTTTCCAGTGATTTTCTGCACCTCAACCATATTCTCCAGTGGTCGCTCTGGAAATTGGAAGCAGCTTAGCCTACCCCTGCATTGACATCACCTTACCCTGACCACAATACCCCACTTCTTCTAGTTTTCTCTCCATGCTTCCAAAAAATATCCATTTTTGATTCCATAATCATTTTGATCTCTGTAAGTTAACTTTTCTTGGAAATTACAGAAATTATGTGATTCTGTATTTTTTTAACCCACTTAAGTAATTTAATTTAAATACTCAATTATTTAAAACTCAATTATTATCATATGTGCAGTAAGATATTTTGGTCATGAAAAAAGAGTCCCTATGCTCAAAAAATTGGGAAATCTTGCACTGGACTTACTAGTTAAGTCAACATACAAACCAAACAGTTGTTTTGAATTATGGATTATCAATTTCCAATGTTCTTATTTATACAGCAGGAATTTTCCTTGCCACATTGATGTAGTCACAGTGTAATGATGTTCAAAGGCATCTCCATCCACAAAAACATACCCAGTGCCACACATCACAAGGAGCTTTGCTTCAGGAATTTAAAGAGGTAAGATGTTTTTATCCATATTCTTGTCTTAGGCCCAAACCCAGTATTTCAGTATCCTAACCCTCAAATCTCGAAATTCAAATGCTAATAAAGGAAATCAAAGTTGACTAATATTTAATGAGCATGAAAGGTTTGCCTGGGTTTCTTTGATTGTTCTAATATAATGTAATAATGAGGGGGCAGTACACTATTTAATACACCAGCATTCACAGTGTGAGATTTTAATTCCTGACCTGCCAGTCTCTAGCTGTAGAACCACAGTCAAATTAACCACCCATTTCTTACTTCAGCGTCCTCATTTGTAAAGTAAGGCTATTATAATGTCTATGTAATGGGAATGATTGGGGGATTAAATAAGTTAAAATGTGGAATAGTGACTAATAGGCAACAGTACGTGCATATTAGCTATTATACGTCACCCTCATTTCATATAAGGAAGCCATTTATTGGAGTATAGAAATATTTCTAATCATAATGAAATTCTGTGTAGGTTTGTTTTATGATCATATTTTTTATCGTGGATTTTATCTTCAATGTAGACTAAGACTTTCTCCTGAAATAAAAAGAAAATTATATGAGGGAGGGGAAACTTATGATCTTGATGTCTAAACTTTAGTAATATAACTGAAGGAATAGAATTCCTGATGAATTGTCAGGGATATAAGCCAGAAACTCCAAAGACCAAGGATACATCCAACATTGTATCTTGCCTCGGAAGAGTATTTTTTTAGATATTGAGGATAGCACAGTGATAATAATTAGCATAAAAATATTAATAGAATTTATACCCTCTTGAGTTTATAATCTAGTAAGAGATAGAGGTAACTAAACATCTTTATAGCACCATGAAAAGTGAGATGATTGAATGTATAGGGTTTTGGAGCATTTAAGCTTAAAACTTCTTTTAATTACAAATAAGCCAAGTTACCCACATTGAACAGTCTGGCCACTTGCTCTCATGATTATCTTGTTTTAGACTCTTTGTTTACTAATGAATTTACCTTTCTGCTGTCACTACCTGAGGCCACACAAATGTACTCTGTTCTATTCCCTTGATGAAGTTTTAGTGTCAAAAAAGGTTAATAAACTGGTTAATTTGCTCCTTTAAGGAAATTAAATACAGAATAATTCAAAATTACTCAAATTGGTTTGTAACTCAGAGTCCCCATAGCCAGGCCATCATTAAACCCACTTGTCCTCCTTACCAAATCAGTGTCCAGGAAAAGAAGAAATCCTAGCAGAGGGTTAGTGTAAATTTAGATCAGATATACAGCAACTTCTGCCCCCAAGATAGGGCTTTCCTTTCAGTCAAAGCTCAGTGCCTTGCATTTTGCAACCAAAAAGAGAACGCTGGAAAACTACAGTTAGGCGTTTGAAAGCTGCTGAGAAAGTGGTAGTGTCTTATGTGAGTCATTCCACTGTCGTGTGCCGAGCAATTTGCAGACATTTCTCAAGGTGCTAAGGGATATGGAAATCATTCTCCCACCCACTAGGTGTGGATGCAATACCTGCATAGCTGATGCATCACTGGGTGCGGCTAGGTTATAGTACAGCATAAGCAAAGTCCCAGCAGTGCAATTGCTTGGGATGAACCAAATTCAACCCCACTTAGGCATCCCAGTATGCAATAGTGGCTCTCTCTACTTCCCAAGGGCAGAAATCAAAGAGACCAGTAGAATGCAAGGTTGTGGGTGGGGATGTGGAGGATGGAACTTCCTCCCCTTTATATTCAAGGGCGGGGGGGGGGGGGGGTCTAGAGGAGAAATGTATGTGAAATGAATTATACATCTCAACCTCCTTCACTCTTATCTGTAGTGAATAGACTGCTTTGTCATACAGCTGCCTAAGGCTAATCCTCCACACTCCCACAGGCTTCTCAGTCTACTGCCTGAGTACCTTTGAAGCCAGGATTTAAAACCCTAAAAATAGAAGCAGGATTACTGGTTGCAGCCTGCTGAAGAAGTGGGAACAATGTACAGAGGCATGAGGAAGGATGAGTGAGGAGAGGAGAATGCCTACTTTAAAGAGAAATGGTAAACTCCAATCTAGCACATCTTTCAAGAAATCTGATTTATCTTTTCCTGGTGGTCAGGGTTTTTGTGGATTTTCACAATTAGAAATTACATCCAACTTGAGTCCTTATAAAATATCCTATTCTCTTCTACCAATTGAAATTCATCTTTTCTGTAATCTCTGCAGCACTGTTAAGGCTGGTTTAAGATACCATCCACCAATTCTGCTGGCTCATCTTGCCTGGGTTTTCTGGTTGATAGCCCTAGTCTGTCTACACTTCTGTGATTGCCCCATAGATAGGGGTAATCACTGCCCTAGAGACAGAGCCTGGCAAGATGCCACCTGGTGGTTGAATAGGCCAGCATTATATATACTTCTTATAAATCCAGGCCTTCTTGGTTAACGTAGAGTAAAGGCTAATAAATATATTTTAAAAATTATTTATGATACTAAATTTGCAACCAACAGTGAATGAGACTCTTGTGGGTGACTGAAGTCTCAGGGCTATGTTTCTTTCTACACTTCTATCAGTTACTATCAGAAGAGCACTGCCTCGTCCTGATGAACTCAAGTGTGGCCATGTGATTTTCCTTCAGTCAATGAAAGGATGTTATGAATGTCATTTCCAAGCAGAGGCTTGAAGAGACATTGTGCACGTCAACACATGCTCTTTTGCTGCTCCCACAGTAAATGGCAATGTTCCAGAGGAGAGGCTGAATCACTAAGAAAGGACAACAACAATGTGGGAACAGTGACCACAGTGAACTCTCAGTGGATAGAAGTAAACCTTTGTTTTAAGGGAGTGATATTTGAGGGTTGTTTGTTACTGCGGTGCAACCTATCCTGTCCCAACTAATACAAAGCATACAATGCTCCTGGGTGCACTAAGGTGAATATCATGGTCTTCCACTCCTAAATACGTCTTTTAAAAAGCCTTATTTTCATTGAAAGTCTTCAAAGTAATTTTATACATCTTAAAAGCAGTCAAGGGAAATGAAAGTTAAGTCTAAACCTAATGAAATCCTGGCAAAGTAAAAAGAGAACTCAAATCCCCAGCTGTCCTCTAGCTTCTTTTGTACGAATATTTTCATAAGAGAAAGGTTTTGCAGACAAAATTAAGGACAGGCCTCCCTCCAGTTCCTCACCAGGGCAAAAGTAAATTCATTACCATTAAGTGTTGGAAAATAGTTTATTTTTAGTTCACCAATAGTAGCCTAAAGAATATTATTTGCTTTTGAAAATAGGAAAGGTAAATACAAGAGCTCTTCAGCTCTGCCTTAATGAGACTATGCAACACACAGCCCAGTGCTCCAAAGCATTCTAATATAGCAATATTTTATTAATATATAACAACTTTTCTTTTAATCCCAGTGGGACTATTACTATCATCATTTCCCTTGTCATCAATTGAAATATTTTTATCGCTTTGCAGTTTTTTCTTGGGCCTATTTTATTTTAAAATTAATCATACTGCAATTTCCTTCTCAAAGTTTGAATAAAGTAAAACAAAATGTCATCTGTTCATTTGCCACAGATGCATTAGAACTTGAGATTGATAAGCAGCAAATGTGTCTCTCCAGAAACAAAAAATTAATTTCAAAAGCCTTTTAAAAGTCATATGACTTAATTCCAGAGCATTTGGACTTCATTTACTTTAGTAAGTTAAGAATAATAACAACTCTAACTAATCAAGGTCCCCTAGCAATAGGGCCAAGAATGATCTTCTATATTACCTTCAGCATAGCATTACTTTCTACCTGTTGCTGAGGGTAGAGATTCTCTTAAAGATACACAGAGAAAGTTAAAGACTGGAGATTCCTCAATGACATGGACTAGAGCCAACTATTTTGTAATAGTAACAACAAAATTGTAGTCTGGGTTACTCTATATGTCTCCTACACACCAGTTACCTAGGATCTGTGGAACATATTAAACAAATATTTTCACAAGACGAAGATTTTCCTATTTTTGGACCCAAAGGCAACTTACAAGATTTTCTACTTATTTTTCTCCAGTTAAGATTGCCACCAAAAACCAAAACAAAAAGAAAGCAACCACAATTCTTTGCAACTTTGTCCCACATTTTTCAAATATTTATCATCTCTTATGTGACAGACATTGTACTAATCCTCAAGCTTGGATGAGGAGTGCCTGGGTGGCCCAGTAGGTTGAGCATCTGACTCTTGTTTTTGGCTCAGATCATTACTTTGGGGTCATGGGATCAAGCCCTACATCAGGGTCTGCACTCAGTGAGGAGTCTGCTTAGGACTCTCTGTCCCTCTCTCCCTCCCCCTGCCTTCTCTTTCTCTATCTCTCAAATAAATAAATAAATCTTAAAAAAAGAAAAGAAAAGAAAAATCTAATGGTGGGTAGAATCCATATTGGCCCTGTCTTGGGAGAATATACACTATAGTAAAAAGGACAGATAATAATCAAATCAACAACAATAAAAAGGATGGCAATAGAGGATATTCCATAGTGACAAGAGCACGCAGCGTTAGTACCTTCTCTAGTCCAAGCATGTGAGCAGAGGGAAATGTGAGAGGACTTCTAACGTATCACCACTAGAAAGGAAATTAGTCATGTATACATATGCAAGCATATTTCAGGGTGTTGGAAGCAAGAGAAAGTAGCTCTGAGCGCAAGATTCTGACCAGAATCTTAAGAAAACTAAGTTGGGCTTACACTGTGCATAAATGGAAAATCTAGTCACATTTTTGGCTCCATGGCTCTAAAAGCACAGAAAACAAAGCCAAGGATTGGAGAGAAGGAAGCAGATGACCATTAGGTCAGAAAGGAAAGAATCAGAAGGAATTGTGGAAGTAACACAACAGTACCCTAAGCTAGGAGTCAGGTGAACCACACACTGGTTATCATAACTGTAAACTATAGTACTAGCCACATGCCAGCCCCTGTGATTAGCCCTCTGGGTGCATTATATGATTCAACTATTATTGGAAAGCTATAGGGTAGCTATCATATTACCTCATCTTAAAGATAAGTAAAATGAAGCTTACATATGATCAGTAAATTAGCTCTCTCTGCCTTCCAATCCTGAGCTCTGAACGACTAGGCTACTGCCCATTAGAATTAGATTTATGTACAAAGATTTTTTTTTAAATTTCAATGTCCAGGCCAATTAAACAAAAGTCTCCAAGGTAGGGGCACATGGGTGACTCAGTCGGTTAAGTGTTCATCTCTTGAAATCTGCTCAGATCATGTTCTCAGGGTCATGAGATTGAGTCCTGAGTCAGACTCCATGCTAAGCATGAAGTCTCTCTCACCCTTTCCCTCTGCCTCTCTCTGCTGCTCACATGCATGCTCACTCTCTCTCTCTCTCACTATATTAACTAAATTATTAATTAATTAATTTGAACTAATTCTCCAAGGCAGGGCACAAGCATGAGCTTTTTAAAGCTTCCCAGGTGACTCTAATGTGTAGCCAAAATTGAGACTCACTGTGGTTCTGCTACTAAGCCACTGGATGACTTTAAAAAAAAAAAAAAAAAAATATAATATATATATATATATATATATATATATATATATATATATAATATTATATATATAATTCTTCCACACAGGATCTTATCAATAAAGCAAAGAACTAAGACTAGGTTATTTTTTGAGGCCCCTTCCAAGTCAAATATATTTCAGTTCTATACAAGAAATTTCTATTAAAATGAACGCTTCCAAAAGATTTGAAAATGGGCAAAAGAATTTATGGGCTAAGTAGGTCATTAATTACACAGATCTCATCTTATCAATTGTTAGGTTCTTGATGTATATTTATGAACCATCCAAATCCAAAATCTTCTAATATTATAACAAGTTCACTATTGGAATAAGTGAACAAGCATTCCAGCACTAACTCATGTGATGAATTAGAGGAGACAGGAAGAACTGAAAGTCAATTACAGTTAGTGATCTTAGATAACACAGAAGCCGTTGCAGTAAAAATTATGTAAAATTATAATGCTTGTTATTTTTAGAATTAGTATGTAGCCTATATGCTTTTTCTTTCCAGAAGATCCTTCTAACATAGAGTGCCACAGAGCTGCTAAATTGATGCAGCTATGAAATGGAGTTGGGTGTTTAAGGAGAGAGAAATAGAAGCTGGGACTCAGTAATAAGAAAGGGTGTGCTAAGATGAACATCTTTCATATTTGGTGGAGCAGTCCAAAGAAAATAGAAAAACAGCCCTTTAAGCCCCTTGGGGTTGGCAAATACATATATGAACATTCAGATATTCAACTGACAAACTATTTTTTGAGTAAATACCATGTACCAGGCACTCTTCTAGGGCTTAGCATGCAAAAATCAATGTTATAAGTGCTGGGCTAGCAGTAAAAATTAAATACTTTGGGAACACAGAGACGAGTGACGACTTCTTTGATGAGGTCATAGAAGACTTAAAAACAGAGCAGATAAACTTAAGACAAGTGAGACAAAAATGCATGTAGATTTAAAATTTGAAAACCAATAAATTAATGCCTTTGTAAACTAACTGAGCCCAGGGGAGTGTGAAACGAAAAAATACCAATTCTGGTTTTAAGCACTGAAGAAGCCAGACAAGCCGAGAGAAGCAGAGCACTTATGCAATCTTTTTTTTTTTCCAGATTCACTTCAAGTTTGAGAGCCATGCCATGGCACTATATTCAATTGCATAATGATTGGGGAAAACTGTTCATTTAAAAATCCAGGCTCCTTTAGTCCCAATAAAGCAATAATTGGGCATTCAGGCATAATCAAGTACAATCTCACTAGTTAAAAAATAGCCACGACTGTCCATGGTGCCTATTCATACAAAATGGGTTTGAAGGCGACCTGGACTTTGGTATGTTTGTGCCTTTGTCGTGAACATTAATGTCGAATCACTAACAGCATCTGGTGTTTTGAATGTTGCCTTCTCAGCCAAGAATTAAATATTGAGGGCATTAAGGACTCAACCATCATCTTCCTCACTTCAGCCCAAGGTTGTAAGCAAGATGCCCCTTGCCTCCTAAACAACACTATGCATACACAGAATGGGTGTGTCTGGCATAAAACTTGCCTTACCTCACTTCATAGCAACTTTATAACTTGCTACATTGAGATTTGTCTATGGGCATTTTCAGCAACCCCTCAGGATAACAAGCAAATAGAAGAGCTGTGGGGAAAATATGTACATATGTCATTAAAATGAGAGGATCGAAGAAAGCAAAGGAAGATAAAGAGAGGAGACATGGAAGAAAGGGGAACTAGAAAAGGCATTGAAATAAAAGGAAGGTTTCGAAAAGGCATGATAAGATCCCAGCAACCCTGAACTTGTTTGGTAAGAACCTAGTTCAGTGCAACAAATATTTGTTGAGTACCATGTATGTATCAGGCACTGTTTGAAGACCTAGAAATAATAATATGTAAGATCCAGCCCATTCTTTACGCCCCTTAGGGTCAGCAGATACGTATATGGACATTCAGATATTCAACTGACAAACTATTTTTTGAGTAAGTACCATGTACCAGGTACCCTCCTAGGGCTCAGCATGCAAAAATCAATGTTATGCTCACACAAAGCCCAGACGCGGAGAAAATGGCGGCAGGGGTCGAAGCGGCGGCCGAGGTGGCGACGACGGAGACCAAAATGGAGGAGGAGAGCGGCGCGCCCGGCATGCCAAGCGGCAACGGGGCTCCGGGCCCGAAGGGTGAAGGAGAGCGACCTACTCAGAATGAGAAGAGGAAGGAGAAAAACATAAAAAGAGGAGGCAATCGCTTTGAGCCATATGCCAATCCAACTAAAAGATACAGCGCCTTCTTTACAAACATACCTTTTGATGTGAAATGGCAGTCACTTAAAGACCTGGTTAAAGGAAAAGTTGGTGAGGTAACATACGAGGAGCTCTTAATGGACGCTGAAGGAAAGTCAAGGGGATGTGCCGTTGTTGAATTCAAGATGGAAGAAAGCATGAAAAAAGCTGCCGAAGTTCTAAACAAGCATAGTCTGACTGGAAGACCACTGAAAGTCAAAGAAGATCCTGATGGTGAACATGCCAGGAGAGCAATGCAAAAGGTGATGGCTACGACCGGTGGGATGGGTATGGGACCAGGTGGCCCAGGAATGATTAATATCCCACCCAGTATCCTAAATAATCCTAACATCCCAAATGAGATTATCCATGCATTACAGGCTGGAAGACTTGGAAGCACGGTATTTGTAGCAAATCTGGATTATAAAGTTGGCTGGAAGAAGCTGAAGGAAGTTTTTAGTATGGCTGGTGTGGTGGTCCGAGCAGACATTCTTGAGGATAAAGATGGAAAAAGTCGTGGAATAGGCACTGTTACTTTTGAACAGTCCATTGAAGCTGTGCAAGCCATATCTATGTTTAATGGTCAACTGCTATTTGATAGACCAATGCACGTGAAAATGGATGAAAGGGCCTTACCTAAAGGAGATTTTTTCCCTCCTGAGCGTCCACAGCAACTTCCCCATGGACTTGGTGGTATTGGCATGGGGTTAGGCCCAGGAGGACAGCCTATTGATGCCAATCACCTGAATAAAGGCATTGGCATGGGAAACATAGGACCCGCAGGAATGGGAATGGAAGGCATAGGATTTGGAATAAATAAAATGGGAGGCATGGAGGGACCTTTTGGTGGCGGTATGGAAAACATGGGTCGATTTGGATCTGGGATGAACATGGGCAGAATAAATGGTGGAGGTGGAGGCAGTGTCCCTGGGATCGAGAGGATGGGCCCTGGCATTGACCGCATTGGGGGTGCCGGCATGGAGCGCATGGGCGCAGGCCTGGGCCATGGCATGGATCGTGTGGGCTCCGAGATTGAGCGCATGGGCCTGGTCATGGACCGCATGGGCTCAGTTGAGCGCATGGGCTCTGGCATCGAGCGCATGGGCCCATTGGGCCTCGACCACATGGCCTCCAGCATCGAGCGCATGGGCCAGACCATGGAGCGCATCGGCTCTGGCGTGGAGCGCATGGGTGCCGGCATGGGCTTTGGCCTTGAGCGCATGGCCGCGCCCATCGACCGCGTGGGCCAGACCATTGAGCGCATGGGCTCTGGTGTAGAGCGTATGGGCCCTGCCATCGAGCGCATGGGCCTGAGCATGGAGCGCATGGTGCCCGCAGGCATGGGGGCTGGCCTGGAGCGCATGGGCGCCAACAGCCTGGAGCGAATGGGCCTGGAGCGAATGGGCGCCAACAGCCTGGAGCGAATGGGCCTGGAGCGCATGGGCGCCAACAGCCTGGAGCGAATGGGCCTGGAGCGAATGGGCGCCAACAGTCTCGAGCGCATGGGCCTGGAGCGCATGGGCGCCAACAGCCTGGAGCGCATGGGTCCTGCCATGGGTCCAGCCCTAGGCGCTGGCATTGAGCATATGGGCCTGGCCATGGGTGGCGGTGGCGGTGCCAGCTTTGACCGCGCCATCGAGATGGGGCGTGGCAACTTTGGAGGAAGCTTCGCAGGTTCCTTTGGCGGAGCTGGAGGCCATGCTCCTGGGGTGGCCAGGAAGGCCTGCCAGATATTTGTGAGAAATCTCCCATTTGATTTTACATGGAAGATGCTAAAAGACAAATTCAACGAATGTGGCCACGTGCTGTATGCCGACATCAAGATGGAGAACGGGAAGTCCAAGGGGTGCGGTGTGGTTAAGTTTGAGTCGCCAGAGGTGGCTGAGAGACCCTGCCGGATGATGAATGGGATGAAGCTGAGTGGCCGAGAGATTGATGTTCGAATCGATAGAAACGCTTAAGCAGTTGCCTTTTTTAAACATCGATACCAGACCTCTGAATTTGTATTTTTTCTTGTTAACCATTTTAATTTGTTGGCTGGATGTATAAAGATGTTTAAAAAATTCAGTTGCTTTTTGGGGTAATTTGAATTACTTTTTTAATGACCGGGGTTCCATTTGACAGTTTGCATTGAGATTGCAATGTGCGCAATTTTTTTTGTAGTTGTGGCATCTTGTTGACATCGAATATGACTTTGATAATAAATACCAGTTCCTGAAAAAAAAAAAAATCAATGTTATAAGTGCTGGGCTAGCAGTAAAAATTAAATACTTTGGGAACACAGGACGAGCGATGACTTCTTTGATGAGGTCATAGAAGACTTCAGAAAGTGTCGATATTGGAGATCTGGGGACCGGCTCTGGGTCTTACACTTAGCAGCTGTGTGACCTTGAAAATTTAAAAGTTTCAACATCATCATTACCCACTATAATATTGTTAGAAAAATGCATATGTTTTTTTTTTTAATTCTATGACAGTTCTACTGGTAGTGCCTGCACATCCAAATTCACAGATTAAAACCATTGGAAGAACAATCCTCACTCCACTACCCACAGGGTGACTCAGTCAGATTCTCCAAATTTAAGACAGTAGGCAATTTAGACAGTCCATGCTGACCACATTTCTAGATAGCCAGGGTTGAAAACCAAATGAATGTGTTAAAAAAAAATTTGAATATCTGCTTTTTACCCAGGAGATACAGTGATGACAGGCCAAGGGGCATATTATGTTGGACACAGTACGTCAATGGGCAGTCTCCTAGCTGTCCACTCCCACATTGCTTATAGCACATTAAAATGAGTTTAATGAATTTAAAATTCACCGTTTTGCACAGGCAGAGAGTGCAGAAACTGTTTATATGTTATCTAATCTCCTCCTGTCAACAAACAAGAAAACCAAGGGAAAAGAAGTTGAATGATATTCCTAAATTATAGAACGGGGTAATGAAACATCTAACATAAATGGTTATTCAATTCAAGCAAGAGAATGATCAGATTTTGAGGATGAAAAAATGGTAAGGGTTTATAGGTCTATGTTTTTTCTATTCCAGGAAAAGTAATATGGAGATGCTGAAATGGGAGTGAGGAGAGGGTTTCTGAGAAAAAAAGGAAGACATGATGGGAAAACTAATTACACACACACACACTGACCCACACACATACACACAATTAGTTTTTAACATTGATAACCCACCCGTTTCTTGCTATTTTAAAGGAAATAGTCCAAGAGAAAAGCAACTACATTTCTTCTACATGCCTGACATGTTACCAGTTCATGACTAAGTAACTAATGAATAGCTGCAGACAGGTAAACCTCAAGGGGCCTCCAAGGTACAGCTTGGATGTTTGTGTTAATAAGTCTAGTCTTAAAGTAGAACTGGCAATCTCAAAAGGAAATTGTTCTGAGCAATTCACATCTCCACTCATTGCAGCAGGCATCCCTCCACAAGTGTTTTGCTAATCCTAAACCACCACCTTATAATGCAAAATGGGATATGGGTATGCCAATCTGTATTTGTTGAATGTTTGAAAGAATGGCTAAAGATGGCGCAGAGCGTTGTATTTTATCTACAAGAGTTCAGTCTCATCATTGCCACTAATCAACTCAACTCTTTAACCAAACTAACAGAAAATTCTCCCTCCCTCCTGTTTTGCCACATATTGGCAACTCCTTGCCAGGAGATCTTAGCTTATTCTGTATGTGGTGGCAAAACAGAGAATCAAAGGGAAATTGAGGAATCTCTGATTCCCATTGGGATTCAACATAAAAGTTGCAGTAACTCACCTATAAGTTCATAAAGTTGTTCATTTCCATCAGCATGTCACGTTCGAATGTGGGGTATATGTGTGTGTGTGTGTATGTGTGAATAAGTATGTGTGTGTGCCTGCCTCTCTGTTGAGAACTGAAGGTAGAGGGAAGAAAATAGACAGGTGGTAATAGTAGAACTCCAAAGTAGTATCTTGAAAGGTATATCTAAAGCCATAAAAGTGATAAAACTTGTCCACCTCTCATCCATTTATAAATAGGTCAAACAAAGCCCGGAACCCACAGTGAGTTTCCTTAGCACAAAATGGACAAATGGACTGGTAAGAGTTAATGCTTATTACCTCTGAGATTATCAACCTCCTTTACACCTAATGCTTTATCAGTGTGCACTTAACCAGTTGCTTTGGAAATGTTCTTGATTTACTTTGTCAAATGTTTTATTATCCCAACTAAATAATAAACTCCTCCAAGTCGCAGTCTGTATCTGCTCTGCGCTTGCTACTCCTTCTACACTTCTTATTAACACTGTGTCTCTTGCCCCTACCACCACCACCACTCATAGAACACCACAGACATGGGCAAACCCAATAAACATTCATGACATGAACACAAATTGTAGCATCTTTTCCAGACTACCACATATATAGTTTAATCTTCCTAAACTTTCACGACTACCACCACTCTTCCTATTTTTATATTCACATTTTTTGTGACTTCATGTCTTATAGTCTCAGAACTTTTTGTCCAAATTAAGCTTTCTCAACAAATAGCTGTTCTGATTGGCTCCTAGCTTAATAGAATATGCTTTTCTAAAAGAAAATTTTTCTTTTTTTTATTCCTAATTAAATTCTTTTAAAAATTCTAAATTTCTTCTCCTTCTTTCCCACCTTTAGAAAATTTTTATTATTGAGAATGCAGTAAAAACAAAAAAGCATTAGATTGGGAGTGAAAATGTGTCTATTAAGTCTGACTTCTATCCTTGAAGCTGTAGCAATCTCAGCAAGAATGTGTTATATTCATGGACTGGTGGGTCAATCAGTAACTGAGTGAATGAATGTCACAATTTATCAATATACTTTTGCCAGATCACACAGTCTTCTGAAAAATTGGTTCTCATATCTGTAAGAGTGTTATAATCTATAATCTTTTAAATTAAGATAAATAATCCAGAAGAAACAAAACCACTATCTCAAAGAGAAATCTGTATTCCCAAATTCACTGCAGCATTATTCACAATAGTCAAGGTATGGAAACAAGTGAAGTGTCCATCAACAGATGAATAGATAAAGAAAATGTGGTGCATATACACAATGGAATATTATTTGTCCTTAAAAAAGAAGGAAATCCTACCATTTGCAGCAACATGGATGAATCTGGAGGGCATTATGCTAAATGAAATAAGCCAGACAGAAAAACAAATACGGCATGGTATCACTTATACGAAGGATCTTTTTAAAAAGAAAAAAAAATCAAACTTCTAGAAAGTAGAAAAATGGTTGTGAGGGGCTGAAGGTGGGAGAAATAAGGAGAGGTTGTAAAGGGTATAGATTTTGACTTGTAAGATGAGTAAGGTCAAAGGATCTAATGTATAAGGTGGTGGTGACTGACTATACACTGTACAATTGTTATTTGCTAAAACAGTGGAACTTCAATATTCTCTCCAAAAATTATATATATATATAATATAATGTGAATATTAGAATATATGAATAACATGAATATATTATATATATGAATATTATATATATACATATATATATAAAGGGGTGGATGTGTTAAGAAGCTCCATGGGGGGAATCTTTCCACAAAGCACATGTATATCAAATCATCACACTGTACACTTTAAATATCTTGCAATTTTATTTACCTCAACTTAAGAAGAACACATACAAAAATAAATTAAGAGAAATATTGGGCACGTCTACTATCCCGGTGATTTAAAAACAGAACTGCAAATATACAGATAATAATATAGATAAAATTTAGTCATTACAACAACTTCCATTAACCCCATTTTATGTAGAAAGAAAACTGTAATTCGCCAAAACTATGCAACTGGCCCAAGGTCACACAGTGAGAAAGCGGCAAAGCTGATTTTTAATCTCAGGTCTGTCTGTTTCCAACATCAATCCTCTGACCCCTCTGACACGCTATTTCTCTTTATCCTTCTAGTGTTTTTTTTTTTTTTAATTTCTGTATAAATTCCATATTTCCAATCTGCACTTGATTTAGGTAAAGAATGTCCTAAATCTTAGTATCTTCAAATGTTTTTCCGTGTTCTTAAAGAAAGCATGCCATCAGAGGAGATAGGGCTGTTTCATACAATTAATAGACCAAAGGAATGATTGAATGATTCTGTTACAGGTGACACAGATAGGTATCTCGATTTAAAGAAAAAATTACAGCTGGTCTCATTGTTCATTTGTGGCAGATCCTTTTAGATTCCTTGCTGACTGGCATTTCAAACTCCACACAGAGTTATAGGCCATGCTTCAAGAGATACAAACAGAACCTTCCCTTTTTTCTCTCCCTCATTCACTGAAAGTTTAATTATTCTAATAATCTGACATATATCTGGATTTACAAGTAATCTCTTAAGAGTGCCCTGCATCTATTTTGCTTTTCCCTCAAACTACCCATTTCTATCTGCAAAAAAAGAGCATAATTCAGCAGCTCTGTTTATTTTAATGCTTCTTTCAACCTACAAACCACAGGTTAATGACAAGAGGGTAACTCAGACTGCAGATTCCTTAATCTTTTCTGCCATCACCCAACAAAATGTGGCTTTAAAAAATGGTGACATTTTCTACTTTTAGGAAATTGCTGCATATGCCCCAGCTATAACACTAAGATGATTTCATAATCATTTTCTAGACTCTTTTCACCTAGTATGTACACATTTTCTTTTTATCAAAATGAAGTTGGGAACAGAAGAGAGTTTATTTTACTTTCTTTTAAAGAGGTGATCTCACACATAACTAAGATAAATTCTTTAGGGTTTTCTATTAAAATCCCGCTTACATGATAACAGGGTACATTATTGAATGCTTTGTGACCAGTTATCAGAAAATTACCCTGAAATATAGTCCCAGTTAACTAAAACTGTTTCCTGCCATGTCATATCATCCAACTTGCCTCAATCCTACCCTTCAACAACTAGTTCTAGCCTCCTTCTGTATTTATGCTAGTATTTTTAGGTTACTGGTAAATGATAATTTAGGTTTGTAATGATGATCCAAGACATTGTAAGATTAAAACCTTCAAGAAGATTCAAGTAGCATTCAATTACCATACCTCCAATGACAAGAACGCTAATATATTTCAGAGTGCCTATTCAGTAACAAAGATTAAAATACAATATACTCCTAGAACTCACTCTTAAATAACCAGAAATCCAACTAAATAGAACAACCCATTTACTAAGAAGTCTGGTTAATCATATATTCTAGTGCATTTTGAATTCACAAGGTCAGAAGTATCCTGCTGTCCCCAAAGTTAATTTTGGGCTGATTCATGTATAAACAGGTATTACAGGGAAACCAGGCCAAGTGTTTCTACAGAAAGCCAGTGGATTTTTATGGTTGTTCTTCCCCCATGGTGGGAGGCAGGAGGGGATAGAGGATAAAAAGAGGCATAAAGGCCTCTGAGGTCAAATGCTAAGTTCTATCGAGGTTCAGTTCACACTGCTCCACTTATTCAACCTGACTTCATCACAGCAGAGAGCACGATGCCATGAGCCAGATGTAAATATTCCCGTTTGGAGCTGTCAGACATTTTTGGTGGTTCACCAGCCTGACCTTCAAAATCATGTTCATGACATTTATCTCAAGCCTAAAAGTTCCATGCGAGAGAATTTAAACTGTGTGAGCATAGAAATAGCAGGCTTTTACATCAAAGTTCAAATCTCTATTTAAAAAAAAAAAAAGAAGAAGAAGAAAGAAAGAAAGAAAGAAAGAAAGAAAGAAAGAAAGAAAGAAAGAAAAGAAAAAAATCAACTTTGTCCCACCACTTAATTTTCAAATCCTGGGGGGAAAAAATTAAAAAACAAAAACAGAAACAGAAAATATAGCATTGTTTGCCTTGTTATTTCATGACAACAGATTATAACAATTGAAATTAAAAATTGAAGCTAGGGCACCAAATATCTTTATTTTAAAGATTTTATTTATTTATTTATTTATTATTTATTTATTTATTTATTTGAAAGAGAGAGAGAAAGTGAGAGATCATGAGCAGAGGGAAGGGCAGAGGGAGAAGTAGACTCCCTACTGAGCAGGGAGCCTGATGCAAGACTTTGGGATCATGCCGGGAGCCAAAGTAGACACTTAACTGACTGATCCACCCAGGCACCATTTTTTATATATAAATAAATTTTCAAGAAAAAAATCATGTAAGATTTAGTTTTTCAACATTGACCATTCTACATGAAGCAGGGTTTTTTTTTTCGGTATATGTTTTCTATTTATTGTGTTCTTAAAAGCATCTGAAAAACTCAGTCATAAAAGTAAAGTGTATAGTGGATTTTTTTTTCTAAATACCTCAACTATTTTTATAGCCAAGGCTGTCTGCTGCCTTTCCTTTGTAGAACCATGAACTCTGTGTTACCCTCTAAATAAGAACAACAGCTCTCTTCAGCGGTACCATCCTGGGATAATGGGCTACATTTTGTAAAAGTAAGCAATATAATACATTTGCAAAAGAAAAAGACAAATCTAGCTATACCTCCAGTAATCAAAACTAATCCCTCCCAGGGACTTCTCCCACTTTGTCCCTCTCCAACTCTGATTTGTCCTTTTCTAGCACTGATTACACTTCCAACAGGTCAACAGCAAATGTGTAAGCACATTCTAATGGTACAAATGCACCAGTCTCCCTAAGCAGCCACCTCTTGAGGAAGAAATCTTGTCTTTTTCTCCCTTTGTATCTTTCACAGTGTTTGGCTAGTGAATATTTAAGAAGTACTTGCTGATTTATTGCTTCTTCAAAACCACAAAGCTACACACACACACACACACACACACAAAGTGTTCTATAAAGATAGAAGGGGGCTTTTTTGTCACATGACATGGATGATCCATCTGAAAGAAAGAGTTTCAAGGGCTGAAAGCGAATCTAAGTTGTACTTCTCCAGGCTGAAAACAATGAGGTCCTCACTGACACTTGACTTAACACCTGCTGGCCCACCCCGCTAAGTGGGCCACAGAGTAAAGCAATTATCCAGGTGACTCATGGAAATAAGCCATTTTTAGCTGAAATATCTAAGCAGTTCAAGCTAAAGTAGGTTGTTACCTGGGTCATTCAGGCAAAAGCAGGTTGTTATGTTTAAATTTTCTGGTAGTGGGGTGGGGGGGGAGGGTGAAAGCCAACTAAACAAAAAACTCAACCAGAAGTTCTCCCAAAACCCTGGAATCACTGCTTATGGACTTCCTGAGCTATTCAGAAAGGAAAGGAACTAGTATTTTGGTTATCTCATCATCTACTGCATGCATTCACAGATGTAGTCTTAATTTGAAATCAGGAGCTTTTGGTCTTAAGAATTACCTTTTGCCATCATTGTTTGGTGGGAGGAGCACTTGATTCTAGAGATCTTGACTTGTTCAAACACTGAGAGACACTTCCCGGACATCAGTTTATTTAACAATAAATCCTGACACCAAAACTGTAGGAAAGTTCCTGTTCCTTATAGAAATAATACTTTTAAAAAAAATATTTTATTTATGTATTCATGAGAGACACACAGAGAGAGACAGAGACCCAGGCAGAGGGAGAAGCAGGCTCCATGCAGGGAGCCGGACTTGGGAATCGATCCCGGGTCTCCAGCATCAGGCCCTGGGCTGAAGGTGGCGCTAAACCACTGAGCCACCCGGGCTGCCCTGGAAATAACACTTAAGACCTATGCTGCTCATGTTGAATACAATACTGCTTCTTGGCAATGACCTCTGATGCATGCAAATCCTTTCTTTATACACTAACTGAAGGGTTGACTGATGGTTGCCATTGAGAGAGCTGGGTGCTGGCACAGAGCTTCCCCATCTATATCCGCCCAAGAGTTTTGTCGACAAGCTGCTTCCCTACACGTCCACGCTATTTCTTGCCAAAGCCAGGACTTATTTCTCTTTGTTGGATCTCTGCAGCAGCATTGCTTGGGCTTGTGTCTTAGTAGGATGTTCCATGTTTTATTTGCGTACTCTTCTCGCGATAGCTCTAAAACCCCAGGCCGTGCCAAGAAAACTATTTTAAACCACTGTTTTTTGAAACCATAGAAAGCTCAGCTTCATGAAAGAGGACATGAAAGAGAATGATGGAATAGAGTAGGGTTGAATGCATAAGACCCCCCCCCCCTCCCCCGCACACACACACAGTATAGACACTCATGCAATCTCCAGGGACATTTCTTGGCCATAGATCAGCTCACCTGTTAATCCTCTTGATAGGTAGTTGTTCATAGTATAGACTCTGGAGTCAGACTACACAGGCATGGAATTCTGGTTCTTCACTTACAATGGAATCACTTTGTTTTGATCTAAGTCTCAGTTTCTTCATCTCCAATGATAAGAATTAATATTAATACAGCCTTACACAGTTGTTGGGAAGATCAAATAAGGGGTCTGTAAAGCACTGAGCACAGAGGTGGTACAAAATAAGCTTTCTAAAATGGTACCTATTTGATCATTACCATCATCATTTCATTTTTAGTGTTTTAGGAATTGTCCAGCCCATTGTTCCTCATGAATGACATTTCTTCCCTGGACCATCACAAAATGAAACATAGATTTTTTTCCCATTTCTTTGGCAATCCCAAATTAGGGCTCATAGCACGATTGACATTTTCTAAGACATTTAGCCAAGAGTAATAAAAAAACCAAGAATGAAATGCTATCTACCTATGAGCTGGTCTTCATCTTTTTGGTATTTGTGATCCCTTGAACACATTCGTTGCCGTTCATGAATTTGTGTAGCTAAACTTAGAAGGTTTAAGAGACTAAGGCAGGAGTCATCTTCAAAGACAGGGAGGAAAAAAAGGTACAGATAGTATATATATATAATTTGTGAACTGAGGTTACAGGAACTTGAGTTCCGGTTTTCAGGATGAGATGGGAAAAAAAAATTTTTTTAATTAAAACAAGAGTGAGTCACGTGGTTGTCTAAAATGCATCAGGAAACCCCGCATGCAAGAGATCATGTATAAATTCTATGAATTCGGATTGCTAAGAATCCGACAATTCTTGCTATGACAAAACTGTCATAGAATATGGGGGTACTCCCAGCTGGGACAACAGATCTCGAGGAGCCTTTCATATATATTAGAGTTTGGGCTGCCAATGTTTAATTGGGAAGGGTCCCACAGTAGGAAGCCCCTTACTTTGGGACCTCAATGTCATTGAGTCCTTATCTGTGCTGAACTAAGTAAAGTGTTCACGTAGCACCATCAGCCTTTGGAAATTTTACTTCTCCTTTAGACCTGAAAATTTTGCGATACATATTTGCAGAGAGGGGGATGGTGTAGGCATTTGCAGACAAGCTTTGATTTTCACCTCAGTTTCATCACAGCTACATACCACTTCTTTAATTACAGATTTCTCTGGTCCTATTTCTGGTATTCGATATTTGGTCACTGATGAGAGATCTGTCACTTCTAAATCCGAAACATGACAGATAACTAAATCCAGTAGAAAATTTGCTATTTATAAATTCATAGCCATCACAGTGACTTCTAGCTAAGGAGAATGTGGTCTTTCAGTTACATACAAATTATCTTTTTCACTATCTGCAAAACAAATTTGAATAAAAATTAAATTGAAAAAGTATGTTTTCAGTAGGGAAAAAAAAACTGAAGGAAAATTACTGCCATAATCGACAATAGTGTGCTTTATTAAAATTCCATTAAGCTGTGACATTTATCACATTGCTCCCCTACTTAAAGCCTCTCAAAGATTCCCCTTCCCTTTCTGTCAAGTCCAGGATGTCCAGCAGGATTTAGCCCCTCCCTCTCTCTCCAAACTTACCATGTGCCGCTCTCCTCCCTGTTTTCCTTTCTCCAACTAGAGGCACCTTCATTTAAATCTTTCAAAGAGCTGAATGCCTTCCTGCCCCAGGCCTTTGATGTGTGCAGACGTCTTTACTTGGGTGCTTTAGCTTCCCCATGCTTCCCACCTACACTGCTTTATCCTATTGCACATTCCCCTACCTGTCAGTACCTTTCCTTTAATGGTACATACTCGCCATCGTAATTCATTCATTATCGGAGTGCTCTCTCTCTCTTTCTGCTGAACTCAGATCTCCATGAGAATACATACTTTAGCCTTATTTCTAATTGTATCATCTTCTCTGAACAAGAAAGCACACAGTAGGTACTCACTAAAAATTGAATAGCTGATGGAATAAAATACTACAGATTCTAGTGAAACCTGGAAGTTGTATTATAGCTTCTTTCTGGCTTAACTAACAATATTATAGCTCTTCTAAGAAGCTGGCACTCTTTTGTAGGTACTCAAAGAGCAATTAATGTCAATAGTTATTTTTTTTAAGTCCCAGGGGAAATGATTACTGCAACAGTTTCCAGTGGGCAGAACTGTCTTGACTCATATCTGCTTAAAATGAAAGCACTTAGTCTTTTCATTAAAATTCCTTGCCTCTCTGCCTGTCAGCTTCAACTAGAATTCTCTCCTCCCCACCTAACCAAGACTGTGGAAGATAAAATGCTTTCTTTCCAAAGCTGAATGTTATATCTTTATCTTTAAATAGGAAAATCCTAGCAACTGAAAGCCTAGCTCCTTATCAAATGCTTACCCATTTTCCCTCTTCCATTCTTTTTAGGTAGCTGTGATGTCACACATGCAACTCTCGCGTCCCACCAAATGGTATAGACCAAGAACTGAAACTACTATGCAATTGTCCAAATTATAGTGAACATCAGATAAAAGGTTTGCTATCTCCTGTTCTCTATTTTCAGGAGCCATAAATAACCTAACATAAGCACAGCACCCACTGCAAGCAACACAATGCATAATGGAGGTTTAAATAGGAGAACAGCCTTGCAGTTTCAGTAATAGAAGTGGAAGTCACATAAATTATCTTCTTAGCAATCCGAATTGACCAGAGCATCATAACCAGCCAAGCTTCCACTGGTGCTCTGCATTTTGCCTCAAAATGGCTACTGAACAATGCAGCTATTATTTGCTGTCTCGGTGGTTAATACTAAAATAGAGAGGTGTTTCTGAGCTTATGTTTGTCAGACTTTTTAATAATTTAGACATTAATCAGGCAATTCTCAATCAGGCTGGTCCTGAGATTTAAGACACAAGAGCCTTTCAAATAAAGAAAATGGAAAAGCTATTTCTGCCTGCCCAAAGAGAGGTATGTTGATACTGGTTTCCCTCAAGCTGTGCTGTGATCAAATCAACTCCTTAGCACAAGTGTCCCTGGCCTTGGAGAGGGTCAGCTCAGGGAGCGGTACAGTTTACACAGCATTAGTTGCCAGAATGTGAGCTTGGGGCTTGGCTCCACTTCCCTTAGGAAAGTCAAGAATGGAAAATGTTGTCACACTGAAGATTCAGTTAAACTTGATTCAAATATTTAGGCTATGACTACTCAGGATAGAGTTGAAATACAATTAATTTGACTAATGTGTTCCCTCTTGTCCCTGACCTTCAACCTCCCTACACACACACACCCTGCAAACTTGAACCTCTCCTTCCTTTGCAGTTCTCTTTGACCCCATCTCACGCTCCCAACTCTGGTTAGATCCCACCCTACCCCCCACCCTGTGTTCCCATAGTACCCCATGCTCACCTCTATCATAGGACTTACAGCTTATTTTTTAAATTACCTGTTTGCCATTTACCTTAATGCGATCCATGAATTGCTTAATGGCAGGAATTGTATTTTATTCCCCCATATGTCCTCAGCATCCAGTTCTGTTCCTGGTCAATAATTCCTTGATAAAAGAATGAACTAAGGGATTACATACAGCAAGATTGCATGTGGAGTCACAAAATGCCCGACAGGGTAACTTTCTTAGAACTGAGCATAATATTGTTATCCTGAAATCACAGACTAAAAATACCAGCTCCAAGATTTCCAGGACTGTCCTCCAAGATAGCACAATGGCTGAGGAGTGCTAGAGTGGGCTGGGAGCCATAGCAACTTAAACATTAAGGTGAAAATCTTTTATCCAAAATTCTTGGCTCCTCTTTAACTTAAGTTTTTTACATTTTCTATCACTTCTGATCCTTCCATGGAGGGTGATGCTCTCGTGTGTCCACTTGGCTTCGTATACGAAGGAAGCTGAATGCATGCTCTCCTTTCCCACAGCTGTCACCACCATGCCTTGTTCTGCTACCTTTTTTCCTTCCTTGAGACCCTCCATCTATTGAGATTGCTCTCTTACCCATGCCATCTGCTATCTAGTAATATCCAGTATATCCTCCCTGTATTCTTTGAGGATACGGGAATTTGGTTTACAGTTTTTCTCTTCCTGTAGTCTCCAACCATCGTCTTAGACAACTCTGCTAAAATCATCACACTGAAAAATCATTTAAGCCTCTAATTCCTTGACTTCCACTGATTCAGTGTCTTATATCCCAGCATCATACTCTTGATTCCCCAGTTTACTTGTTTTCCTCTCTATGGAGCAGCTGATTAGGAACTGGGGAGGATGGATGGAGGCAGGGGTTTGACTTAGGCTGGGAGCCCTGGGCAAAAGACATATGGACTGTGAGCCCCGTAACTAAAGGGAAATTAGTGACTCATCTTGAACAAGGAAGAGAAAGGAAGTAAGAATGGGTCCCAAACATTTAGTATAATGAAGCCGGGTAAAATTAGTCTGGCTAAAAAATTAGTCTGGCTAGTGTTGCAGTTCTCAGCACTCTTAGCTGCCTGTGGTTATCTGCTCAACTTTCCTTCACATTCCCTCTTCTCACCCTCATCTCCACCTTTGGAAACAAGTCTGACTCTGCCAGATATGTTCCTGGACTTGTGTGTGCAGGATGAAAGGGAAGGCGTCATCAGCCAAGAGAAGGAAAGGAATTCATCGACTCCATCAAGAGCTGAAGGAAAATAATATGAGTATGAACAGAACAGCCCCCCTCAGGGCTGGACTGACAGACAGAGGGGTAGAAGTTGGAAATAGGAGGATCCAGAAGTATGTGAGAATTGCCAAGGAAAGAAAAAAAGAATTCAAATACTGAATCCTATTTAGATCTTCCAAGGAAATAAATGGAATTCTTCATTTTGTGTTTGTGTGTGTGTGTGTGTGTGTGTGTCTGTGTGTGTCTGTGTATCTGTACTTTACTCTGAGCCTGAATCACATAAGTCACAGCTTCAACTGAATTGCTTTGGAATCCAATGTGGAGGGTTGGTGTCGGATAATGGACCAACTAAGTGAGGACATTTAGGGTGCAAAGAATTCTATGGACTGCTAGTGACCAGCCCCTGAGTGAGCAGAGAGCTGTGAAGGCACAGAACCAAGTTGGGCAGCCTTGATCTCTCACTACTGCTAGTTTGGAGAGTGCCAATCCCTAACCTGGATCAACCCAACCATCTGTTTCTGTGGGCTTGCTCCCAAGCTACCAAATGCAGTTGGAGAAAATTGGCTCTAAAACAAATTTATAATTTTCAAGCTCAGCTGGACTGTCAGTGCTGCTCAGCAATTCTTTTACTTACCCATGATTGGTTCCCTTCCCCTCTCTCAATCACAGCTGTGCCAATATTTTATCTTTTTTTTTCAGAGCTCCAAAAAACTTTCTCTCCATTTGTGGATGTGTTCAACAACTATTTATTGAGCACTTACTATAGTCCAGGCACTTTTTTTTAGGAGTCTGTGAAAGATTAAAAAATAATCACAAATTCTTTGAAAGCTCCTCTCAGCAGAAAGGTGAGGCCTATTTCTTTTCTCCCAAATCTGATATAATTTGCTATCTCATTTCCTTGGCCAATGGAATGCAGCAGAAACAATGTGGCACTACTTTCAAACAAGGCGTCAAGAATCCCTGTCACTTCCTTTCACCCTCTTGGAACCCTGAAACTACCATGCTCTGAAAAGCCCCAAGTAGTCTTTCAGCCCCAATCTAGTAGTCTTCCTGAGAATGAAAGACAAAGATAGAGATATCTAGTCAACTCAGCTTTCACAGTTAAGGCAACCACCAGCCAACCCACCAACTGACTGCAGCTGCCTGGGGTAGTTCCTCTGGTTTTTCTCTATTTCTTTTCATTTCTGCTTGAAAATCAGCCATTTCTTGCCTTATCTCATCTCCTTTGTGTAATACGTAGGGGAGCTAAGAGGAGCCAATGCACACTCTGACATTTTTCAGCAACTTCCTCTAGCAAGAAAGTCAAGATCCTTCGAAGTCTGGCTCCAACATGCTTTCCTGTCTCAATCCCTTCCATTATTCACCACATTCATCAGTTCTATCTATATGGTCTGGGACTTTGGACTGCTCATCATTTCCCTTACATGTTGTGTATGTTTACTACATCCCTTTGCCTTTGCTCATCAATGATGATTAAAACTCCTGATATATCTTCATGTTCTTAAGTATATTTTAAATACATTTTTTGTAAAATTGTCCACCACTTTATCCCATAGAATAACTTTAGTCAAAATTAGTTTCTTCTTAAGAAAAATAAAATAAGGGGTATCTGGGTGGTTTAGTTGGTTAAGTGTGTGCCTTTGGCTCAGGTCATGATCCAGAGTCCTGGGATCCAGCCCCACATCTGGCTCCTTGCTCAGTGGGGAGCCTGTTTCTCCCTTTCCCTCTGCCTGCCTCCTCCCCTGTTTGTGCTCTCTTTCTCTCTCTCTCTCTGTCAAATAAATAAATAAAAATATTTTTAAAATAAATAAATAAAATAAAATACTTTTAAGTTAAAAAAATTCATTTCTTCTTCCTCTATTGCCCCAGAGCAATTTACATTTAATCCTAGGAGAATATAACATTGCATTATAGTTACAGTTTATATATTTCTTTTGTCCTCCAATCTGCCTCTCCACCATTAGTTACTGAAGAATGGAGATTTAAGGTCACAGATCTTTGTGTTCCTGCTATGTAATATGGAACATAGTGGGAGCCCAGTTAATATTTATTAAAATTAAACACATGCAAACAAAGCTAACAGTATGATAGTCAATTAAATAATTCTGTCCACCACATGTCACCAATCATTATGGTCAAGTCAAGTATGTAACAAGCTACCCTGATATTTAACACAGCCAAAATGACCAGGCCACCCATGGGACAATCAGATCATTTTACACTGGGAATACCATTCTAATTTTTCAGGGCATTAAAGGAGAGAAGTTGCTAACAATACACAGATGGTCTAAAAGAGCTATGCACTCTATCTCCGAAGAGCAGGCACTTTATTTCCCTCTTGCTACCAAGACAAGACTCATTATCTAATTTTGTGCATCTGTCTTAAAGTTATTTATAAATACAGACCATTACTTTAAAAGGACAATTTTTGGTTGCTGTTTAGAACTACCTCATTTAAATGCATTAAATCCTGAAAATGTAATGCATTTTCAATGCATGAAATCATTGAAAAATGCAGAGAAGCATGGGAAAACAGATATCCTCACAAGATTCTAGTTCATATTATTCTCTATTTCTGCTCAAATGACAAAGCTCTGGAAGATCTTATAACCTTATTTTGTAAGGGTTACAGATATGTATGTAAAATATTCCATTATGCATCGTTTATTTTCCACTCATATTTATTTTGATGGTATCTTAAAATTTAAGCATATCACAAATGCTTTGATTGTGTTTTTGTATTTTTTTCTTAGGTATGTAGTTTGTTAGAGCCAGAAGGAACCTAAAGATCATACAGACCAATCCTTTTATTTTTACTGAAATTCAGAAAGTTTCAGTGACTTGCTCAAGTTTTCAGAATAAGAAAATGGCAAGATTAACAACAAAGTTTCCTGACCCCACTAAAAATGGAAGCTGCGTAGGAAAACTAACATTTATTAAAGAGGTTTTAGGATCTCTGAGTTCCAATCTCAGCTCAGGTCAATTAAACATTTGTTTATTTATAGAAATTGGGGAAATATTATAATCCAGATTTACTAAACTGACAAGCGTACTACCTAAAATGTGTATCTGCCATAATTCTACGAGGTAATGTGACTTAAAAAATTCCTGCTCTTAGTCAAATTAAAGATTTATCTTATATTTCAACACAGTTTGCTTACACACTCACACACACACACACACACACACACAAATATTCAGTAAGCCTAGGTTAACTGGGAGATGCCTCCCTAATGTGTATCCCTAACTTATAATAATGAAAATCTTACTATGCCTGAATCCCTCAGATATATCACTTTTTTCTTGGTGATTTAATCACTTCCTTCCATTTAATTACTTTGAGGATTAACTGTGGGCAAATGTATTCCAATAATAGGCCAATCTACAAAGAACAGGAAGCTTTCTTCTCAGTCCCAGGGGAAATTTAGCACTTCCGACTATAACTCTGCATTACAGCTCTCCTGTTTCTGTTAGCCCTTAGGCCATGTGTGTCACCTTACTTGTTTGACTGTAAAAAAATGTCACAGGATGCACTGTTTACATGCTAGCATTTGTACACAATTTCTGGCAGGAGTAAAGATGGCTCTTCTTAATCCAGGCCATACAGGAAGCTATTTCTTTCCAAATCAAGTCATTAATGCTTAAACAAGCAAACAGTGCAGCCAAGACAAAAATCAATTTGCAAAAAGGGAAAGCTTTGTTCCAAACACTCCAGGAGTCACTGGGGAAAGATGCTTTTACAAATCTAATGCTTGAGAGTATTACAGTATTAGGTTAGGTTGATCCTATTTTTCTAGTTGGATTTATATTATTTGAAAGTCAAAGTGACTAAGAGTATTGCATACTATCAGCAATGCTTTTGATATCAGAAGAAGTAATCTTCCTTCTGAATAGAAAGCCCAGATAGAAATCTTCCCACTGACCCTCATTTGACCTGTGCATCACATGTGTCTGGGTATTTTCCAATGGCTAAATGCTCCATGACAATGGTTCCTAAACTATTGCACTGTAGAATCACCTAGAGAGCTTTTAAAAATCCCAAAACCCAGGGATGCCTGGGTGGTTCAGTTGGTTAAGCTCCAACTCTTGACTCCAGCTCAGGTCTTGATCTCAGGGCCATGAGTTCAAGCCCTATGTAAAATAATAATAATAATAATAATAATAATAATTAATAATAATAAAATAAAACATCCCAATGCCCAGGTTACACCCATCCCAGTTAAATCAAAATATTTGGTGGGTGAAAGCCAACCATCAGTATTTTTAATAATTCTCCAGTTGATTGTAATGAAAAGTTCAGGAACCACCATTCTATGACATTTCTGACTCCTGTTGCTTTCCAGTAGGCAAATATCAGAATGGAGGGTAAATAAGAAACTTCCTTCTCTGTTCTGACTTCTACACTTATAAGACCAAGAAATCTTAAAGACATGTGTATACATTTGGGAGATACATTTTTAAAGTAGTGGGAAACCAATATTTATATTTATATCATGAGTCATGGAAGAGTTTTATCTTTAGAAAAATCTGTTTTAATTTATAAATCTATTTCCAAAAGATAATAGAATATGAAAAGATATGTGTACAAGATGTCCATGGCAGTGTTAATAATAATTTTAAAACAAATAAATTATGTTACCAAGATGTCATGACTTAATGGATTATGAAACAACTATATGAAGAACATTGTTTTTCATTACATAGGAAAATCCTCTCAATATGTTAAGTACAGGGACGCCTGGGTGGCTCAGCAGTAGAGCATCCGCCTTTGGCTCAGGGTGTGATCCTTGAGTCCTGAGATTGAGCCCCACATCAGGCTGGAGCCTGCTTCTCCCTCTGCCTGTGTCTCTGCCTCTCTCTCTCTCTGTGTCTCTCATGAATAAATAAATAAAGTCTTTTTAAAGAAATATGTTAAGTACAAAAATATAATGCAGACATATATACCCATATATTAAAATATTGTACATACTATATTTGAAAGTGTATCAGGTCTGGTTGGTTGCACTTGAAATTGAAAACGGTGTTTACTCTGGACAGCATTATAGAGTTGTGAAGTAAAAGGAGACTTTCTCATTTTATTTCAAGTACTTTTTTATTATTTGTATTTTTACAATGTTACTATAAATATTATTATTAAAAGTTCAAAATAAACAGAATTAAAACAAACCAGAAAAGTCAACACATATCTGGAGAAAAAGGTCATGCAATGTAAATGTGTAATGTAATGTAAAAATGTAAATATCTCTGATTTATTGGGCCATATATGTATATTTTGTATTTCTTTCGTTATACTCTTTAGGGTCCCACACACACACATTTCTACCTTAGCATTCATTATAGTCAGAAAAATTTTATTAATATTTTTTAAGGATTTTATTTATTTCTTTACTTATTTGAGGGAGAGGGAAAGAGCATGAGCTGAGGAAAAGTGCAGAAGGAGAAGGAGAATCAGGCTCCCCTCTGAGCAGGGAGCCTGAAACAGGATTGGATCCTAAGACCCTGAGATCATAACCGAAAGCAAAGGCAGATGCTTAACCTTCTGAGCCACCCAGTCACCTCAGAAAAATTTTAAGATGTTGATCCTAAGAAAAGATTATCAGATAAACAGATCTTTAAATTTGAAAGGCTTAATTCACATTGCAAAGGGGTTCCTGCTCACCAACAGGTCAAGAATGATACTTGTATTTTATTCAGTTTTTCCCACCAACAGCCTAAGAAGCACACTGAGGGGTGCCTGGGTGGCTCAGTCGGTTAATATTCGACTATTGATTTCAGCTCAAGGCATGATCTCAGGATTGTGAAATCGAGCCCAGCATGGCTTTGTGTGGTGCCTACTTAAGATTCTCTTTCCCTTGCTCCTCTGCTCCTTCCCCCATACCCCCCATCTCCTGCCAACATGCTCTAGTGCATGCCTGCTCAAAAAAAAAAAAAAAAACCTAAAATAAAAAATAAATGTAAAAATAAATAAAAGCACTTTAAAAAACACTATTCAGATTTGCTAAATCCATTTTCATGTTGTCCTTAACCTATTCCACAGTACCTTTAACCAAGTAGTTAACCTGTATACTTTGCAATTTAAAAAAGAGGAGGGAAGGTTCAAGCTGAAGAGGCATCAAAACAATTCAGACATTTGAAATACTCCCACAGTTGAAACTTAAAGATTCTTTATAGGTGGAAAATCATAACCAAGATAACCACCCACCAAGAAAGTGAAATGTAAATTGCATGGCTATCGTTTAACAATGAAACGAAATGGGAAGCAATCCTTCTGTGATTTAAGAGGGGGAAAATGGATGAAAGCAGAAAAAAAAAGTGGTGGCAATTGGAGAAGAGGGGCAAAAAAAGGTGTGGAAACTTTAAGACAAATAGAGGAATTCAACAGGAGCTTGCTTAGTGGTGTAATTTCTATCAAGGATACTTGATTTTGGAAATTTTCAATAAAGCTTGGTTTAAGGAGGCAAGGGTACTTCAGTTTGTGACTTTACTTAAAATTAGAAAATGAGGAACTGACCAAATTAGCTAAGAAGTCAGACCCACCAGTCTGTAGCAGAGGTTTGGAAATCCATAGAAGTTATTAAGGATTAAAGATTCGGTTTGATGAAAAAAATGTAGACTAATAAGGCTGTTAGAAAAAAATGTTATGTAAATAGGCCTGTGGATTTTTCAGGGACTAAAGTGGCTCCTCTATGGCATTTGTCATGCCATTTTACTCAACTATAAACCCAAGGAAGTTGATCACATAACCCTATGGTTTCTTCCTGATGATCTGATTTTATCTTGCAAAATAACTGAATATAGTAGGCAGACTCTACCAATACAATGGCTGCTATAGCAATTGCCACCATAGACATTACTTCTTTATTCATTAATAGTTAATTCAGGTATTAGAGGGGTGGCCTTCTAGGCAGTGATTCAGGACCTTAGGCTCCTACCATTTCATGGCTACACTAACTTTTGGGGCCTGAAAATCTTTTACTTCCAGTCCATAGATGGTGAAAAAAGGAGGTGAAGAAGAGAAAGACACCACTTGTGCTCATATTCCATTAGCAAGAACTGAACACAAAGGATCCACCAAGATGTAATTCCCAGCTAGACAGGAACATCCTATCCAATAATTCCATATCAAAGAAGGGAAGCACGAATCTTTGAAGACCAGCGAGCCATCTTGGCCACAAATGTCATTTCAAATATCAGTTGCGAGTCTTATCAGAGGCTCACTTCTTAATGACCTAACCTAATATAATTCCAGTTGCACCCATTTGCACTGGCTTGTAGTTGGTCCATAGAAAGAAAATATACGCATGCTTTTAGTTCTCAATTGGGCTTTCAGAGCAGAAACGATCTTTTATCAAATTTTTCCTACCCAGAGTTCTATTAGAGCAAAAATGATGCCCAGCTAATATTAACTCTGAATAAACTCTCCTAATTTCCACTCTTATCCTTGTCTGAAGGACAGGGAACAGCTCTTTTTCACCCTTCTTTACCCATTGACTCTGAATGAATGACTGGGGCACTTTCACTTCATAAAACAAATGGCTCTTGTGTAATAAATCAACCTAGTTTTAAGGTAGGCAAATATCAACTTTAATTTAGATTTTCTCCATTGTCATGTATGTCTTATCCCTTTCATTTCATCTTTTTTTTTTTTTTTTTAACTCAACTCTGGCACTTTTAGAACTTTGCTCCCTCTTCTCCTCAATGCTTGTGGAAGACTTATTCTTTGGTCTCTCTTTCATGGCAGACTCATAGATCATCTGGGCTACTTGTTACACTTAACTAATATTTGACAACCAATAATATGCGGTTATTAGACAAGCCATTTATTTTCCAAAGTTCTACAAGGCAACTATATATTGCTTTACATGCTTGTCATAGTATTGTTCGCCAACAGTACCTGTATTTTAATAAAGACAGCATCTGCATTGAAGAGTCTCCTTAAGGGTAACTGGGTGGCTCTAGTCAGTTGAGCATCCGGCTCAAGTTGTAATCCCAGGGTCCTGGGATTGGGTCCTGAGATGAAGCCCTGTGTTGGGCTCCAGTCCTGTGTTGAGCTCCATGCTCAGCAGGAAGTCTGCTACTTCCTCTCCCTCTGCCCCTCCCTACCCCACTCCTGCTAGCTCTCTCTCTCTCTCAAATAAATAAATAAAATCTTTTTAAAAAAGATTTTCCTCAGTTATAACAATCTCCCCAGTCATTCCATACCTGCAAAAATAGACCAAGTACTGCTCATAATGCTGCCTGCCATAAATTCCCAGTGAACACAAACACCACCAAGGACTGCTGCTAGGCAAGAGAGTAGAAATGGATCCGGGCAGATCCATTACTGCTATTTGTAAAAGCACCTAACCTGAGGGTGAGTCACATATTAAGACCAATCTATTTTTATGTCTTTACTTTATGGCCCAGATGAATTTGGTATAACCTTATTATAATAATTTGAACCCTGTTGTCTAAGTCCATTATCATGCACTACTGTTAAGATAGAAGTCCTTTGGTGATATGGAAAATATCTAAATATATTGTCTTTGAATGGTGACCAAAAATATATAAAATGGTTTTCTATTTCTGTAAGGCAGCCAACTGCTCTTTCATGATACCCCATTTCATATCAGAGGCTAAGAAAATAAAGTACCTAGATGTTTCTTTGATCTACATTTGCCTTATGCCTTTTTACCAGAGCTGCAAGCATTTTTCAATCGTATTTAAGAGTGAGAAAGAGAATCTGTGATCTGTGAACATACTCTTAAGTGGCACAACCAAAGCTCTGGTACTGGTTATTTAAGTTCATCACAAAACTTAGTTCTGCTATAACTGTTCCCCTGTCTGAGGTCATGTTATGGTCATCATTTCGTTAAAGAGTCTTAAAGATTCATCCTCATTAACAAACATGTAAGAACCTCCTCTGATGTATAATACATTATGTTAGGTAATAGGGTGGCAATGGAGTGTGGACAGGATTCCCACAAAGAAAAGTACAGGTTCTGCTATTTAGCAAGTGGAATTTTAGGGTTAACTGTGAATGTGTAATCTAAATGTTGCCCCAGCTATTAATATAACTGCAGCTGGAAGAAATCTTAATTCTCCAAATCCAACTCTATTTTACTACCTATTGCCTCTGTATCACAGGCCACCAACCTTGATCTCCTTGACTGATCGCATAGTTGCAGTGTTTGGGGTGAAATTATCTCAACTTGAACCACCTGGGAAAAGAAAAGCCTTTCATCTTACCAAACTTATCTTAAATCTCAAATATTTAATAAGTTCATCTACAGAATTTTTTTTAAGTTGCTTTAGGTGTTCCCTCTCTTCTGTGATTTTCCCACTTCAGTATATACCAGGGGGAGTTTTAGTCTGGTTAAATTGTTTTAGTGTATAAATATCATCATATTCTGACATATTTATATAGACTGTAATGAGACTATAATAGAAGTCTCTATTTTTATCAGCAATAGAGTATTACCTGCTCATGATAATACTGATAAACACTTTTTTAAACTATCAAGTCATTTCTATTCTCATACAGTTACAGCCATCACTTTATAGATTAATTTGCTGGGTACAGCATTTCCAGGGACTGTTGTTTATTGCTGATAAATATAGCTTGCTTATTTAAGCTCTTTACCTAACCCTGCAGAGAGATCTTCTGAAGCAAGAAGCTTTAAAACGACACAGGCAGGTAATGTGCTGAAAGCACTGGATACCCTCTTATTGGAGGCACCATGATCAGATAATAAAGCAACCACTGTGACTCAGGTCAAATGATCCTTAATCTAAAAAACAATCTCTAAATGACATAAGAGGGGCTTTAACCTTAACATCCACTGCATTTGAGGCCCTATTTCATCCTTCTGCAAGGTCAATAATATGAGAATCACAAACCGAGCAGGATTGCAAATCCTCTTATCCTACCTGCTGCAAGTTAGTGGAGGAAAGCATTGTTTCAAAATTTCGCTAATGCAAAGAAATGAGAAAATTGTTCATGAGGCAATGGTTCAGTATAAGCAGTGATCAAATAATGTTATTTGGCGGGATTTTTTTTTCTCTGCTTGCTTCCTGAATTCTCCATTTAACATTCTAAAAAACCAGTCTGATGGAGAAAGTCAAAGATATGCAAAAATTAGGTGTGGCTTATTAATTGTATTGTGTAAGCGAAAAAATTGAATATTTTTATTAAAAAGAAAATTCCTGATTTTACTCTGTTTTAGTTACTCAATTTCCAAACAGAAATTAAATTCAACAACTCACATTTCTGTTTTGACTTTTATGCTTCATAATTCTTTATATGCATACCTATTACTACAACTAAAGGGAAGAAGCAGTAATTTGGATAATTTAAGAAAAAATGGAATTTTAGTTATAATTTGCTAGAGACAAAAGATTTGTAGAGTAATGCTTCTCAAACTTTAATATGCACATAGATCATCTGGTGATATTGTTAAAATGCTGATTCTGATTCATCAGTTTTGTTGTGCGGCTTGAGATCCTGTATTTCTAACAAGCAACTAGGTGATGCACCTCTGCTGGCCCCAGGTTCACACTTTAAGTGGTAAGTTTATACACTCTTGTGTTATTCTTGCATGGTTTTTAAAAAGAAGGTAAAGGTAGGAAAATGTGAAAATGGATTTTCTGGATTTTCTCATTCTTTGCTCTCATTTGCATGCATAGATATGTCTAACATTTTTTTTTAAAGCAACCAGGGAGTACATGGTTTATCCTTCTTAAAATGTAAAACACAATGCAAGAGCAAGATGAACACTGTTATGAATTACACTAAGCTTTGTATCAACATTTAATACACCTTTTATTAATTCATAGACTATTAATTTAATCTTTTCACTAGGATCAGTCAACAAGTAAAATGTTCTCAGATTGTTCAGGAAATTCAAATCTAAATGTACGCAATCAAAATATTCACTTAGGCTCCACTGAATAGTCTATAAACAATAGAGTAAAAAGATTGTTTTAAATTGGAAATGCACTGAAAGCAACATTTTTCTTTGTTGAACTTAGAAATTAGCATATATATTTAAATGCTGACTAAGCCCTTGGACAGGCCTGTTGACTTCACTAAAGAGTTCAAATTATGTTGAAGCCTTTAATAAACTCTGGGGGAAATTCCACTGCCATACAATGAAATTCCATTACGTATGACTTATTTTTGGCTCTCCAGTTGATAATAAAACATATCAAATGGCATTTTCCTTTATTTTTTTCCTGAACCTTGGTTATTGTACTACCATTTATATATTCTTCAGGGAGAGAGTTTTTACTTAAAACTATTTTTAATTTTGTTCTTCAAGAAGTACTAAAATATGTAAATGTTGTTATAGTGATGTCATAGTGTATTAAATTATGTATTAGCAATTATCCTGCTTAATGATTCCCATTTATATTTGGCCATGTATAGTGTTAAAATACCCAAGGAATAACTTTATGGCAGAAAAAAATTCATTTTTCCAAAGTCCTGCACATAGTTAGCATCTAATAAATA
Source organism: Vulpes lagopus (assembly GCF_018345385.1). Classification (NCBI taxonomy): domain Eukaryota; kingdom Metazoa; phylum Chordata; class Mammalia; order Carnivora; family Canidae; genus Vulpes; species Vulpes lagopus. The sequence continues at coordinate 33,318,986 of NC_054846.1, forward strand.
CATATGTATGAGCTATCGCCTGGTCCTTGAATGATTGATCAGGAAATGAGTCCTCACCAGACACTGAATCAGCTGGCACCTAGATCGTGGACTTCCTGGCCTCCAGAACTGGGAAAAATAACTCTTTGTTTTTTAATCCACCTGGTCTGTGGTATTTTTGTTATAGCAGCCCAAACTGACTAAGACCAGTCCAGGAATTTCAGATCAATTCAGGACAACCTGAAGTTTAACATTGCCTCTGCCTAGTTCTGATTTTACCCCCCTTGTTTTGATAGCTTATCCCAAAAGCCCACCCAACATGACACATTAGGCATTGTCATCCTAGTCTTACAGGAAGGAAGGAAGCAAAGGCTCAGAGATGGTGAGTGACTCACCCAAAGTATGGCAGTTTGGCCAAGTCATGGGCTGAGACCCGTTCTTTACAAATCTCAGTTTTCTACCATGGGACTTTTATCTCTAAAGCCTGTGAGATCTTTGGGATGAATTGTATCTGCACTTGAGGGGATGCGCTCAGCTAAGGAAGCTTGAAGTCCCCTTAATTATTTTCTAAATTTTTGGTGCCCATTATTCCTTTTCTCCATATTTGCCACAGGAAGTGCAAAGGAAACTGATACACACTGCACATTGACATCCTCAGGCATGCTGCTCCAAAATTCACATCAAATTCAGGAGGTCATTATCTCCAGGAAACTTGGCCACAAAGAGAAAGCAGATATTGAGATAAGAGAAGAGGCTGAAGCAAGGCTAACAGCAGGCATAAACTAAGGTAGGGCCAAGATTCACAGAAGTGGGCAGAGACGGAGTAAGAAGAGAAATGTCTGAGACTGGGGTAAAGGTAAGGGCAGGATAGAGGCAGTAGTAAACAGTATAGAAAGAGGCAGAAGAAGGCAGAGATAGAGGCCCTCCCTAGGTTTCTACAAGCTTTTCTATTTGTTAGCCTTCAGATCTAGCAGACACTGGCCATCCTTCAAAAAAAAAGATCTTCCCTTACTACTGATGAGCCAGTTTTCACTTCTCCAGTAATCCTGCTTCAGCCCTTAGGGATATAAGAGTCCTTAAAACCTCCACATGGAGCGTGTTCTATAGATGTGGGTAGCTCTGAGCGTGTTATGGTGTAGTGAATCAAACCAAACACTGGCTACATTCAAACATGCTCTGAGTCTCCATTATAAGAATAGTTACAAAAGAAGGAATTTTGCAAACCCAATCTAGGGGCCCACTTGTTTTAAGTATTATTTGATAGTTCACAATCCCAAAAGTACAAGAAAAAAATGAGAATCATTCCTTTAAATTTGTTGTAATCAAATTTGGTCAGTTTTTCTAAAGAGAAGAGTGTGTTCAGTGGGGTATTTGTCAGTCTGTCCTAGAGGATTTTAAATTTAAAAAAAAATGGAAGAAGAAAAACAGAGAGGCAAACACTCAGATAAAACTCTAAGTATGAGATCACTGCTCAACATACCTAGTAATTCACAGGGGAAAATAATCCAGGAGACATTAGAACATAGCACTTAGGTTCCTAGTTGCTGAATAACAATATATTAAACGTATAATTTGATCTTCATGCAAGAAAACCAACACCCCTCATAGACATGATTGTGCCTTGGCAAAATAAGATTCCTAAGTGTCAACTCTTATGGAATGCACCACGTTGTGCAAAGGGGGCAACATTCTGTATCAAGAATGCAAAAACCCCTAGTCAGGGGTGGCTGAATGATAAAGAACATCTGCATAGAGATAAAAGGAAAGGGCGTCAAAATGATATCATTGTTAAAGCAGGGTGGGGAGGGGGGAGGTAAAGTCTGGTAAAACAGCCATTCCAAAGAGAAGAGAATGGACAATCACATCCTGACATCGATCACAAATTTGGCAAAGCAACAAAGGCAGGATGCAGAGGTGATGAAGGATTGTGCTTATCTGGACATCTCCAGGAAGTCAGTCAGCAAAAGTAAAGCACTGGATACATCTTACTGACAACGTCGTCTTTTAGAAGGCAGGAGAAGCAATGAAGGAAATTATTCCTTAGGACCGCAGTCTGACAAGCAAGGAAAGGACTAGTTGGCAAAGTGGAAATGATGGAATCCTTGAGGAAGAGGGGAGAACCAGTATATTATCTTAGAGTTTGTGATAGCCAATATTCTGAATCCTGAGCAAATCGAGATATATGGCCTAAACTAAAAGAAGACAGATTTCCAGAGGTTCACAAAGAAGATGAGCATGATCTTATGGCCAGCTACTGGGGAAGCAAAGAAGAATGTCAGGCTTGCAAACACACAGTTCTTAGGAACTAATCATGAAAGTGATGGAGAGGCAGCTCAGGAAACCATTCTGGCAGCCCAACCAGCTTCCAGAAAAAAGGAGATATTTCAAAGGTGTCATTTATGAAGAATGGGAGAACCAACATGTAACCATTTCATCTCCTTAAATGAAAACTAATACCAAGGGAATCAAGTAAAGCTTATGAAAACTACCAACCAAGGTGAAAATAGGTTTGCTAAAGTTACACAAGGAGCAACAGAAAGATTGGGGAACAATACTATGGGGTCTTTAGAAAAGAGGCAGAAGGCAAAGCTTCTCGGGGTCTTCTCTCTGTTGTGGCAGGTGCTGTTTCTTTGTCTGCCCTGCAGTCCTCCCTCATCTCATGAGGCTGTAACGGGCCTGTCAGTCACAGTGCCCGCTGTGCTCCTGCCATCACTGCAAACATGTGACCAAACAGGGCCAGCCAGATGCTCTTCATGCGATTTGGTACATGAATACCAAGGAAGAAAGTGTTTCTCTTCCCTTGGGACTTAAACCAAACCCAGTAGCAATCTTCTCTACCATGGGGAAAGTTCATCCACAAAAGAAATCAGAACCCAGGTATTGCAAGATACCTCAGCTCCTGATGACATCCTCTGAATCCCTGAATCCAGCTATGATTGAAGCAAGCTTTATCCTTAAATGCCCTGGCTGTGGGATTCAAGGAATTCCTTTTTATCCTAAGAGAGTTTAGATTAAATTTCTTGCATTTGTAATCAAGAGAGGCCTGACTAATACATTAGTGGAGAAGTTTAATTGTCAGATTAGAAAAGAGAAAGCAAATATTGGGAGGAGAAAATTAAAGTCCAAGCTAGAGAAGAAGGTTGAAAAAAAATGCATCTTTCAAAGGATTTTGGTTCCATTCCATAAAACCAAAAGAAGGCTCAGATGACATCAGAGAACTGTAAATAGTCATCTTTGAAGAATTATGGGAACAGAAGTCTTGCTGGCAGGTGGGAAAAGGGCAAATAAATGTTTCCATTTTCAAAAACTGAAAGAAGTTAAATTCTTTAAACTATAGCCAAAGAGATTAGATGGATCCCTAACAAAATGTTAGAATATAAAATGTGGGTAAATACTTAGGAAGCAAGGAGGTAATCATTAGGGACCAGTATAGGTTTATGAAGTTCAATATAGGCTGGGATTATATCATTCCCTTTTTGAACTACATTTGTCAGAGAGATCCAGGGAAATCTTCATTATGCCAGGTACTGTGTGACGTACTACCCTGATAGAGTGGAATATTATGTGTGATGGTTATAGTCATAACTGGTTTGCTTTGTTAGTTATGATAATACCCAGAATGCGTTGACAATCTGCTGTGCCTCAGAACATACACACATACGTGTGTCCATGCACTACACAACACACATACACATATATACATACACATGCATGTGCACAGTATGCACAAGCATGCATATACACGCAAATGTGTTCACACATATGCACACATACAAATACTATGAACACTATACATACATGCACTATACACACCTCTACACATGATACAGGCATATACTCATGCATGTGTGTACTGAAACATGTCACATGTATACACGTATGTATACATATATATACCCATACACACAAAGTACATTTATTCCTATAAGACAAATACACATAAATACACACACACACACACACACACACACACATACACATACACATATGTACACACACCAGAACAAAAATCTAATGTGGACAGTAAGTATCCCCATGATACAGAGAAACCTGGAGTGAAGCAATTTTTCCAGGGTCACAAAACTAGTAACAGCGAATCATGAATTTGAAGCTAGAATTTCCTGTCTCTATTCTCTGGCCAATTATGGGTATCTATGTGTATTGTTGTTCAATAAATGCTAACTAAAATAAAGGGACAGCAAGCGAGGAAAGGCCTGAAGTATCTTGGGCCTCTTCAGCTTTCAAAAATTTAAAAGACCATAGAGACAGCAATATGGTCAAATCTGAAAATAACTCAGAAGTGTATGTTATATGTTGGTGAAAGAACTGGAATCTGAGCAGGAAATGATAGTAAAATATTGTGGAGAGTTCTCAGACATGGACTACATAGTCCTGCAAGTTTAAGAATTTTACGTGACTCTGTGTTCAAGGAATTAACAGTGAGAAGTTGCTGCTAAGGGAATGAGTTCATTCCTGGGCTGCATTAACAGTGGTACAAGTTCAGAAGGAGGGAGGAAATTAACATTTTTAGACCCAAATTAACACTTTAACATTACACAGTGGATACTATGATAATGAAGAATCTAATCCGGTCCTAGAGTAGGTTCGAGAAAGATGACCACTACATTTGCTGAGAGAAGACTTGTACTGTGGGCGTGTGAGGAGAACTCACTATGTAGTCCTTCTATCATCCAGGGAGCTTTAAAAGGCAACACAGGAATTAATGGAGGGAAGTTGCTATGAGTCAGATTTTAGCACAATGTAAATATGAGAGGTTCCTTTTAGGGCAGAGATTAAATGCAGTGCCATGCAAAGCAGTGATTGAACATCTTAGTAGTATGACAATTCACTGACATAAAGGTAGTCAGAATCACCGTGGAAGACATCATTTTGTTCCAAGAATCACTTGAGTGGTCTCCATGGGTAAATGTAGGTAGTCAATGCCCAACTGCCCTAACAGTTCCCCTCAATGAAACCCATTAAACAATTGCTATGGAAAGAAATGGTTCTACTAACACAAGAAGCCCATGAATCTCAAGAAACTCAGATCCTGGCCTGCACAACCCAAGATTTAAATTTAGGGAAATTTGTAAGTGAGGACTAAGGGGATTTTGACCCCAAAAGGAAAATTCATCAAAAGGCCAGGAGAAAACCATTTATTGCTTGAAGCTGAGCACCTAAGATGTTTACTGGGGAAGAACTAGTTTGGCGCCAAGTGTCCCTGAGACTGAAAGTCCCTTGGGTGGTAGTTTACTGGGGCCAGTGTTTAAAGAAGAATTAATGAAATATATGTGCAACCAACCACCGTGACCTCCAAGCAAAGCATGCCAGTGTGACCTGTGTGGGGACATGCGTAGGCAAAGGTATAACCAGATGAAGGGAACATCAGCTCATGTGTGGACACGTCTTCCACAGGACACCACAGGGCAGACAGTAGTAAAAGCAGGAGGGATCTGAGACTCCTCTTTATTCTTTTATCATCTCAACCAACAGAAAACCAACTGACTGCCTCTCCTTCTTTGCATTGATCACCCTCTGGGATTTCTGAACAACTGGAGTGCACGCTGGCCAAAGGGGAGCTTTGTGCTTCTGTTATTAAGGACAGGTGGTGCTTGTCTGCCCAACATTAAAAGAGGCTTCCCCCTCCAGCCAACATGAACTTTGATTCTTCCAGGTACAAGTAAATGAAAATTATAGGACTAAGGAAACAGAAATCAGTCAAATACTTTCATGCACATGTTACTTTCATATTAATGCAATCCCCGAACATACTTAACATTATCTACACTGTTTTGAGACTTGAGTCTGAAATTGGAGAACTTTAAGTGTTCCAGAAGTCCTGAGGCCCAAGCCAGCATGAATAAAAGAGGGGATCTTCATCTGTATTAGTTTTCCATTGCTGCTGTAACAAATCAACACAAATTTGGTTCTTTAAAACCACATAAATTTATTTTCTTATAATTCTGGAGGTCAAAAGTCTGAAAAGGGTCTCAGCAGGCTAAAAATCAAGGTGTCAGGAGGGCTGCATTCCTTCTGGAGGCTCTAGGGGAGAATCTATTTCCTCACCTTTTCCAGCTTCTAGAGACACCCACATTCCTTGTCTTGTGGCCACCTTCAGATAAACTGATCACTCTGACCTCTGTCTGCTTCCACTCTCATATCTTCTCTCACTCTTCTGGACTCCTTTTCCCCTAAAAGGGACCCTTCTGATGACACTGGGCCCACCAGAATAGTTCAGTGTAATCTCCCCATTTAATAAGATCATTAACTTCATTACATCTGCAAAATCATTTTGCTATATCACATAGTCATAGTTTCCAGGGCTTGGGACATAGGTACTCATGAGGTCATGATTCTGTAGGCCACAGCAGCCTATAGGAACTCTGAGCTGTTATTACAGCAGTTGAAAGGAGCGTTCTGTTGTCTTCTTTTTTTAACCTCTATCAAAGCTAAGAGGACAGATGTTTTAGTTTATTGGTGAAATATCCACAAAGCTTAATCCACTAGACCTTGAAGAGAAGAAAGTCTCAGAAAAATCCTTTAACAAAGACACAGATCTCACAGACTGGATGAAACAGAGAGATACAGACAGCAAACAAGATTGTTTAAAAAAAAAAATCCACCCCCCCTCAGTGTGGTTGTGCAAACATCTTATAGAAAGATAACAAAGTCTTCGGTTTACTTTGTTTTAGAAAGAGTTTAATAAGAAATTAAGATTATTATTTAGCAAGGCATCTGCAGAGTTCAGGCCTTTGTGGGAACATTTCCCTCAAATCTCCCATTCCAATATTCCCAAATTAATCAGGGAAATAAAGAGGAAGTGACCTTATTTGAATCATAACTTGGTGAAGTGAGTCACAAAAGCTACATCAAGAAAAATATTTTATTTAGTACAGTTTTATAAAAACACTTGCCTCTTTGACATGTTTCTCATTTCTGTGTCTGCCAACTCCAGCAATAGCCATTCCCAGACTTTTTTTTTTTTTTTTTTGCTTTATTATAATGCCAAAAGACTAGCCATTAGTGCCTATTCCCTTCCATGGCCCAACTTGCTTATTAGAAATTGTAGTTACTATATTCCATGTTCAGATGAACTCAAGTCTGAAAGTTGAAGGACATTTTGACTGGTGACCATGGAACTATAAAACAAGGCATTTTACAGGTATTTTAAAGGTTTTTACATTGTGATCACTGATATATGAGGAAACAAACTGCGTTTTCCCTAATCAGTGAAGGCCAGTTGTTAATCCTTGTCTAGAGGCAACCCAGGTAATTCAGTATCATTAGCCACAGAGAATGAAGGCCTACCAAATTCAAAATAGATACCTGGAAATACATGTCTACAAATTAAAAAATGGTGTCCTTCTTATTACTATATTATATCTACAAATAAAATACACTATTATTACTCTTATTCTGATGAAGCTAATATTTTTCTTCTCATTTTATGAGCAAAAAAAAAATTGAGATTGTTAACTTTCAATTTTAGCAATCATAAAATGAGGAAGTTACCCTATATTCAAGAGAAAGGAGTAAATATGTTAAGTAGAGACATATCAAATCACCACAGATGAAATGAATCATGCAGCAATGACTCCTAAGACCTGTTATAATGCTTTTACAAGTCTTTTTCATGGAAGGGTATATATGGTTACATGATGTCAGTGTAGTTTTTTTTTTTCCTTCAGCAGATATAGAACTATTACTGAGTATATTTTATTTAAGAATAATTTATGGAAGTACAAAAAAAGGAATATAATGCTAAAGTTAAATTGAACCTGTGTGACCTCTATCTTCAGTTTTGCTTCATTGATTCACCCTACATAGCATTGCTGTGACCAAATGTGTGCTCCCTCCTGCATTATAGAACAGTAAGTAAAGCCTTGCTCATTGGCTCAGTGGAAGGAGGGCTGATCAGAATAGGCTACTCAGCGGCACGCCCCCCTCATCTTTAACTGCTGAGTTCCTTGAGTGACTACTGAGATCCAGAAAGGGTCTCCTGTATCTGTTATTTTAATTTAACAAACGTGTAATCACTCTGGTAAGAATCTGAAAGACTCAGAAAATTTAAAGCTTGTGGAAATTTTTAAAAATTTATTGTTTATGTTAGTACAATAAATTCAGTCATTGTGGTGTACAATTCTGAGTTTTGACAAATGCATAGCCATGTATCTACTACCAAAATCATACGAAATAGTTCCATCGACTCCAAAAATTTCCTAGTCCTTTCCCTTTGTAGTCAGCTCTTTTCCCCCATGCCCCCCTAATCCCACCAACCCTGGGCTCCTAGCAACCACTTATCTATTCTTCCATTTTTGTAGCTTTGACTTTTCCATAATGTCATATAAATGGAATCACTTAATCTATAACCTGATCTGGCTTCCTTCAGTTAGCAGAATACATTTGTAATTTATCTATGTTGTCACATGTATCAGTAAGTTTCTTTGTGTTTTCATTTTATGTATGGATGTACTACAGTGTTTTTTTGTTTGTTTATTTTTATGGTAAGAATACGTAACGTGAGATCTACCCTTCTTAATAATATTTAAGTGCACAATACAGTATTGTTGACTTTAGGTGCAAGGTTGTACAGCAGATTTCCAGAATTTATTCATCTGACTTAACAGAAACTTTATGCCAGCTGATTAGTAACTCCCCATATGTCCCTCCTTCCAGCCACTGGCAACCACCATATCTCTTTTTGATTCTCTGAGTTTGATTCTTTTATATAAATGGCTTCATGAAGTATTTGTTTTTCTGTGACTGGATTATTTCACTTAGCATAACGTCCTCAATTATCAAATCATAATCATTTTTTTTATATTTTATGTATTTATTTGAGACAGAGAGAGCACAAGCAGGGTGGAGAGGCAGAGGGAATGGGAGAAGCAGATTCCTCACTGATCAGGGAGCCTGATGCAGGACTCAATTTCAGGACCCTGAGATCAGAGCGGAGCCAAGGCAGATGCTTAACTGACTGAGCTACTCAGGTGCCCCCAAATCATAATAATTTTTAGCATAAAATAGCATCATAAAAGTCACAATGATGTTTAGCACTTTGAGGATAAAAATTTACTTGGCTGTCATAGTACATTCTCTTTATTCCCATTTTCCTGATTTATTTTTTAAAATGTACCATTGTACTTTCATTTTTGAAATCAAAAAGAGGGGTATCCCTGGGTGGCTCAGCGGTTTAGCACCCGCCTGCAGCCCAGGGCCTGATCCTGGAGTCCCGGGATCGAGTCCTGCATCAGGCTTCCTGCATGGAGCCTGTTTCTCCCTCTGCCTGTGTCTCTGACTCTTTCTCTCTCTCTCTCTCTCACCTCTCTGTGTCTCTCATGAATAAATAGATAAAATCTTTAAAAAAATAAAATAAAACAAAGAAATATGCAAACATATACTTATTACACTATCTGATATATCTGTTACAACTATGTAATCTTAGGCAAACTAATAAGCTTCATTAAGTCTCAGTTTTCCTAATCTATAAAATAGGGAAGTAATACTTCTTAGGGTAAATTTAGATGTCTCCAGACACTGTCAAATGTTTTCTGAAAAACAAAATCACCCCAGGATGAGAACCATGGATTTAGGCAAATTGTAGGTTGTGACTACAAAACAAACAAATAAAAAAACCAAAAAATGTTCCCAAAAGTTTCTTTAGTGTTCTTTTTTTTTCTTCCTATGCCACTTACTAATTTATAAGACCTTTTGCCATCTTGCTTAAATAGATAGACTCCAGGAGTTTTATTATCTGGATTTTTTGGTTGACACCTCAGGAAAGAAAGTCCATAATAACTGTTTCCTTAGCTTTTTCTTTTCAATTTGTAAGGACAAAGGTAAATTACTACAGTGATTTTTGTCTTTTCACAAAAAATTCACAAATCACACACATACACACACACACACAAGATCCAAGCTAAAAAAAATGAGTTTAGAGTTCTTTAAATCCTATAGTGAATATAATTTCACCTTTTTGGGGAGAGCAGCTTTGGCACTTTGAATCTCCACTCCCAGCCTCAAGGCACCAAGTGGGACACTTTCAGTAGTTGTCAGCCACATGAGTTATTTTGCAATGTCTCAATCTACAAGTAAAATTGCTATTTCTAAGAGACTACTTACCATAAGCAATCAAAGAATCTGTTTGTCCATCTGGTGTACTAATTTAGGAAAATATTAAGTTCTTCATCATTTGTAAGGAAAAAATCCAAGCTTATAATCCACTATCCAAAAGATTAGTTAGGTCTACCTTTATTGATATGAAATACTGTCTGAGAGATATTGTTAGTGAAAAATGCAAGTCACCAAAGTGTTACATGTGTGTGTATTATTTTGTTTAGGAAAAAAGAAATGTATGTGCATGTGTGTGGAAGAATGAGCATAAGTATAGAAGGACACAAATCAAACTGAACTTAGGAAAGGAGTTAGAGACATGAGAGAGAACACAATAATCTGGTGAAAATGCAAATTTGTTCAAAATGAGTATTCAAAGTCCTTCCATATATTTGTTATTTTTGCATAACTCATTTAAAACTAATTATTCCTTCTCTTTCATACTTATGGTAAGGAAATATGCCACAATCCAATTGGTCAAGAACTGTTGGGTTGGTTTAATATAGTTGGTTATAATAGCATTCAAAATATGGTTCCTATGTATAAATTGATAACATATGCATCTAAAAAGGATATTAGAAAAATATTCTGAAAAACATTCATAACGGATATCTCTAGCTGAATCATGAGTGTAGTTTATGTGACTTTGCCTGTCTATATTTTGTTAACGAATGTACATTCTTTTATGAGGGGCTAAAATAAAGCACAAAGATTTGAAAAGTGGGGGATGGAAGCAGTTGACTTTCCAGAACACTGAAAAGTGTGTCAGAAAATGCTGTGTGAATAAGCGTTCTTAAAATGTGTAAGATCAATTTTGAAATTTGTCTCAGAGGCACTTGTCAAGAGCTGCTGGAGGAACTGAGTCATACTTTCACAGGAATCTCTTGGTAAAGGAGGAGAATAAATTCCAGGAGATAAAAACAGGTTGGTGGAAAATGGCTCCTGGGGATTTGTTCTCTTCTGGGTATGAGTTTTATTTCAGTTCAAGATTTTTGTATTATATATGGACATGGAAGTATACCCTTCATCTGATGAAAAGATAATTTGCACGGGATTAAATCCAAGAATTTACTTTCCATTTGAATGAGTTTCTTGAGAACTCATGCCACTCTGTTCTTTACCAGGCATGGGCCTTATTTGGAAAACATTTGGTGTCCCGGGAAAGTAAACATAGCCCTTGAAATTGTGTCTCAGGGTTGGAGGTGATGCTCTCCTGGCTTGTTTATTCTCTTGGTGCACAGACTGTAGCAGCCATTCCTTGCCTTGCATTCAGCTCCCTCTCCTCCTGTTATTTCTATCTCCTCCAGCTGGCAAGCTGTACAAAAAGCCACAATTTTTAAGATTGTGTATGATATGTGAGCCCTCAAGCTCCTCAATGGGGTTTCTAAATGTAGTTAATGAATATATAACACATGCTTAAGCTGTGTTATTATTTCTAATATCTTATCATTTCTTCCCAACACCCTAATTACAAGGCTAATATGTAAAGCAATTTGGTCAAAGAAGGAGAGTCATAAGAATGCTATAAATTTTAATTTGATCTTGGGCTGCATTTAAAAGAAGCTCAGATAGGAAGTTTTGGCTGAGGTAACCCCATAGGTACAACATTAGATTCCCAAGTGGGAATTGGACCACTGAACAAAAGTTTCTAATTTAGTGACCTAGAACTGATTCAAAGGCTCTAAAGTCCATAAGAAAGATATAAAAAGGTATAGTAATAGTAAATAAGAGTAGATTTGTGAAGAGATATTTTGGGGAGGGCAGCTTTGGCACTTTGAATCTCCACTCCCAGCCTCACGGCACCAAGTGGGACACTTCTCCCTAACCTGAAGCACAGAAACTAGAGCTTCAGTAGGACCTGCAGAGAGTTTCCTGTGTATCTCTTGAGTGTTGGGAAGCATGCTGTGCTGGTGCCAGAGGAGCCTAGGGATCTACAGAGGAGAAGCCTGAGGGTAGAGTCAGGAGAGAGATGCCCTGCACTGAAATTTGTCTGAACTTCTGGAGTTTCACCAAAGTAAAAAATAAATGTGTGTTTCCTGGAAAGCAGATGTGGCCATTTGAGTTGGGAATTTTCCCAAGAGGGCTTCACTCAGAGAATAGGAGACCTCAAACAATGATCTGTGTGGAATGAGCCATGGGAGAACCAGAGCCTGAGGTTAAGATCTGAAGCAGCAGCTGAAAAAAAAAAATGTTTTTGCTTGAATTATGAGTATTCTGATGAGCCAATAGGGAAACCTCTTAAGAATCCACCAAAGTGCCCAGGAAAGAAAAGTAAAGCTTCACCATCTTCCAGACCTAGAGAGTATCCAGCCATTTTATAGGAGTAAGTAACAAGTGAGAAATATCCTATCCTCTTATTTCTTTATCTACCCCCATCCTACCATCCACCATTAGTGGACCCTGAAAAGACCAGAAACAGCGGCAATTGGATTGATGGAGACAGAGGCAAGCTGAAACAAACAGCCAACCACACCACTTTCCAAAAGGCAGTCCACTTGCCTATAGTCATGCTCTAACTCAGAGAAAGAAGTCTTAATTTGGAATGAAAACCTAAAGGTTGCTATTTTAATTGCCAAATTAAGATAGTATTTGTTGAATTATGTTGGCCAGATAACTCTATATTACCTTATAATGAATAGAAAACTTGGTAACCTGACAGATTTCTTTTATTCAGAGGGAAGAGAAGAACTTCCACTATTGAAATATTTTAAAGGGACACCAGAAGATTGAAAAAAAACAAAACAAAACAAAAAAACTTGCATTTTGATGATCTCACAAAGTTTGTTTGTTCAAAATAACAAGGACAATAAGTTTCAGAATAAACAACATGATCATGTCCTTAGCAGTGCTCAGACCAGGATTATGTTCTATTCTGTATGATGTTCCTAAAGAAGGACGTGGGCAGAGCTACCAAGATGGAAAAAGTATACAAAAATCAAATCACAAAAGAGACTACTTACAGGACTCAACTGTTCAGGCTGGATAAATTGTAGGCAAAACATAATAGTTTATTTAACCTCTACTAGTAGGCTTGCATATGGCAAGCAGACCAGAAAAAATTCTATGTTGCTCCTGAGGGTCAGATAAGGACCAGTGGACAAATTTTAGTACAATATAAAGAAACATATATGATGCAAGTATTTAAAAACAAATGCTTTTAATACTTTTGAATTGTATTATAGTGCATTTCTCATTATTGGTTGTTTAAGCTGAGGCTGGATGACATTTGTCATGGTTCTTACACAGAGGATCCATTAATCATTTCATTCTAGGTCAAATTGATAAAGACCAATCTGTGTTTTGTTTTTGTTTTAATGGTTTCTTTTTTTTTATAAATTTATTTTTTACTGGTGTTCAATTTGCCAACATATAGAACAACATCCAGTGCTCATCCCATCAAGTACCCCCCTCAGTGCCCGTCACCCAGTCACCCCCACCCTCCACCCACCTCCCCTTCCACCACCCCTAGTTCTTTTCCCAGAGTTAGGAGTCTCTCATGTTCTGTCTCCCTTTCTGGTATTTCCCACTCATTTTTTTCTCCTTTCCCCTTTATTCCCTTTCACTAGTTTTTATATTCCCCAAATGAATGAGACCATATCATGTTTGTCCTTCTCCGATTGACTTATTTCACTCAGCATAATACCCTCCAGTTCCATCCACGTCGAAGCAAATGGTGGGTATTTGTCGTTTCTAATGGCTGAGTAATATTCCATTGTATACATAGACCACATCTTCTTTATCCATTCATCTGTCGATGGACACCGAGGCTCCTTCCACAGTTTGGCTATTGTGGACATTGCTGCTATAAACATTGGGGTGCAGGTGTCCTGGCGTTTCATTGCATCTGTATCTTTGGGGTAAACCCCCAGCGGTGCAATTGCTGGGTCATAGGGCAGGTCTATTTTTAACTCTTTGAGGAACCTCCACACAGTTTTCCAGAGTGACTGCACCAGTTCACATTCCCACCAACAGTGCAGGAGGGTTCCCCTTTCTCCACATCCTCTCCAACATTTGTGGTTTCCTGCCTTGCTAATTTTCCCCATTCTCACTGGTGTGAGGTGGTATCTCATTGTGGTTTTGATTTGTATTTCCCTGATGGCAAGTGATGCAGAGCATTTTCTCATGTGCTTGTTGGCCATGTCTATGTCTTCCTCTGTGAGATTTCTGTTCATGTCTTTTGCCCATTTCATGATTGGATTGTTTGTCTCTTTGCTGTTGAGTTTAATAAGTTCTTTATAGATCTTGGAAGCTAGCCCTTTATCTGATACGTCACTTGCAGATACCTTCTCCCATTCTGTAGGTTGTCTTTTAGTTTTGTTGACTGTATCCTTTGCTGTGCAAAAGCTTCTTATCTTGATGAAGTCCCAATAGTTCATTTTTGCTTTTGTTTCTCTTGCCTTCATGGATGTGTCTTGCAAGAAGTTACTGTGGCCAAGTTCAAAAAGGGTGTTGCCTGTATTCTCCTCTAAGATTTTGATGGAATCTTGTCTCACATTTAGATCTTTCATCCATTTTGAGTTTATCTTTGTGTATGGTGTAAGAGAATAGTCTAGTTTCATTCTTCTGCATGTGGATGTCCAATTTTCCCAGCACCATTTATTGAAGAGACTGTCTTCTTTCCAGTGGATAGTCTTTCCTCCTCTGTCGAATATTAGTTGACCATAAAGTTGAGGGTCCACTTCTGGATTCTCTATTCTGTTCCATTGATCTATGTAAGACCAATTTGTTTTAAGTCAGTTTGCCAATCAACCAAACCATCAAATGGCCATTTCACTGAAAACCAATTCACCCAACCCCAATTTGCCACATCTACCTGTTTCCTTTAACAATTTCATTTTAGTTGAAGAGACTTCATTTTGTCATCATAACAGAGCACTTCAAGGAATATTTAATTGATCACTGCTCTAGTTCTCTGGGGTCTGAGAGAGGAGAAACTGAGGGGCAGAGAGAAGATGCATTCTTGAATAGATTCTTATATATAATTCTAAATATAATGTATTACAATTATAATCTTCTTTAAAAATACTATCATTCCTCTTGCAGACCCTCATTTGTTTCTGTGTCTCCCCTTTTCTGCTTCATCTTCAGCTGTAGCACCTAGGCATTAGGTGCTACAGCACCTAATAGAACATAGAACATAGAACATGTTTTAGGCATTGATTCTAACACCCCTCTTTTCCTTCCACTTTAGAACTAATTGAAAGATAGATAAAGGTAGAGTATCTTGAGTGGAGATCAAAGTAACACCTATTCTTAGTAAGCTATGTTGGAGGATTATGGCCCAAATCTGGCCAAATGGGCCCAAACTGCAAGCACGGGTCTTCTCACCAGAAGCAAGATTTCACAGTACTATTCCCACATCCACAAAATTATAACATGCCAATCCCCAGACTCCATAGTATGATCACAGGCAAAAGCATTATCCTAGAACCCAGAGTCCAGGAAATTCAGTGCTATGTGAGAGAAAAGGCATAAACAGAGAAAGATGTTTTGGTTTATCCTCATAGAATACCATCAGTTTAGGCCCAGTGATTTGGAGCTCAACACTTGTCATTTTAAAGTCTGTTGGGGAAATCTCTCAATAAGTTAAGTGGTTAATTTTGACTTTACATGTAATCTTACAATGGCTGCCCATTTCACTCAGGGTAAAAGCCAAAGTCCTCATAAAGGCCTACTGAGTTTTCTTGTGCTAACCTATCTCTGACCTTACCTCCTCCATCTCTCCCCCTTCCTAGAAAATGCAGCTCCAGCCACACCAACTTCCTCACTGCCCTCAAATATAACTCACCCTTACCTATCTGAAGGCCTTTGCCCCCAGTACCATTGAAGCACCTCAGTTAGTATTTCCATGACCCTTTGTGTACGTGTGTGTAGGTATACATAATATCTACATACAATTCATGTGCATATACACATTATACAATATTACATGTGTCATGTTACTGCATTAAGTACATTAAATGTACTATATAATACATATAATGTTGTTAATTTTTAAACTCTTAAAGGGTAGGAACCACATTTTTAGACCATCAAGTGCCTTAGTCATGTCTGATACAAAGTTAGATAAATGGGTTAATGAATAAGTAAATGACTGAATGCATAAATAGAATGTTTCTATATCATCAGTTGCAAACACCATAGCAAAGTCTCCAGTGGAAGTTGTAATTCTCATCTGGACAGTATAAAGTTCTGCTGTCCAGAAACCTCTGGGTTCACACCTAAAATCAACTGGTCAAAATCATTCATGGTTTTGAGTCCATTTTAACATGGGCGCCAGTCAACCACATCACCCTTGGCCTACCATATCATCACTTGGAACCACCGTTCTTACAGAATCACTAATCCATCTCAGATTCTTTTAATCTTGCACTTGTGAAGTGAAATACAGTCATATTGTACAGTTTATAGAATGTATTCTACATGTTTGAGGCACTCATCACATTGCTATTGCTGTGACTAGCAGTCACCAGATCCAGTGATCACCTAGTTTGATAGCTCTCCTCTTTTGCTCCAGAACAAATAGTAATACATCACAAGCTCTTCTTAGCACTAACCTATCAATCTCCAATTCACAGTTCTCTTCTAGATAGACCATCCTCACCTGAGTCACTAGATCTCCACCACCACCACTTGCTCCCCTTAAGACTTGGTCCTTGTAGAGTTAGACAGCACACTTTCTCAATAAGTCTATGACAATGGAAAGCAAATTAGCATAATTAGCATGACCATATCTTAGCGTCCAACCCCATGCTCAATCTCTGATGACATTTGTAGATTAGATTGAAGAAATCATTTATCTTCTACTATGGGTAATTCAACTTTGGGAGACAGCATATGTACACATTAAAGAGATTAATTTATATACTTATGGATATGCACATATATTATGCATGTTTGTATGTATATGTATGCATACCTACACACATATACACACGTAGATATATATTCATGTATATATATCCCAAAATAAAAAATAACTTCCTAGTTGATATTTTCAATTTTCTTACTTCTTTCACCAAATTTGTAAGACCTACATCTTTTCTTCTTTTATAATTCTTTTGTAATATTTCATAGATTATCTAGATCACACAAGTGCTTTTCTCCAAGTCTGAATTTTGTTTTTAAGGACTCTTTCATTCCTCCATTCACCCATTTGAAATTAGTTTTTTTCTCTTTATTCGTTCTCTCTACCCTTCCCTGAAATGAATCACCCCAAACTGTGTCAGAGATACTTTTTAAAAACAATCAAATCAAATCAAAGCAGAAGCCAGTAGTTCTGACTTCTGCAACTTCTCATAGATCTGTTTAGCAGGAAATCACAGTGGATACTGATAGGTATCATCCACATTTGTAAGTTACCTATGTTTTCGGGGGATCATGAAAATTAGCATTGGCATCTTGGAGAGGCTAAAGCTACCCTTCATTTGACATAGAAGCATATGAGGCCCAGAGAAGTTTTATGAGTTCTCCAGGGTCACACAGCAGATAGATAAAGTCAAAACTAGAATCCAGATATCCTAAAGACTCAATGTTCTTTCTAGTCTAAAAGGTTGCCTTCGTTAGTAAAGACAAAAAATGTAACTTCTAAGGTTGAAATTTTACCAAAATAGCCCTGTTTCAGAGTTACATTACAGGAAGAGCATATTATTGGGGTTCTCTTATGGTACAGGTGGGGCTTTAGGACATAAGTGACAAAACAGTAATCTGTGGGGCAAAATTTAAAAGTCTCAAGCTATTGTTGCTACATTATACTTAAAATGAAAAATGATTTGGTTGAGCTAAATACTATAAAATATAATTATAGTCCTTGGGAACAACTCAGCAGAACTGGAGCTATATTTTTCTGTCTTAGCTCACCAAAGCCCTGGAATATATTCAATAGGGATTGTATAACAAGTGGTACACATTATTTCCTTTAGATTCTAGCTCTCAGTGATAAAAAAAAAAAAAATGTGACTGTTTTGGATTCATTAATAATCAGTGTTGTTTGCCAAAATTTAATTGATCATGTGTTAATGAGTATTGAATGAGACTGGGCACTAGTTATTTCTCTCTGTATATGTCAGTAAATACTTATGGTTCTCTTAGTGTAGCCTATATATTTCTGTCTTGGGGAGATAAAACTACTGTTCCAAACGACCAGCTTTTCCAATTTAATCTGAATCTGACTTTTTGTCATCTTTATTTTTAGTTTATAAACTGCTGGAGAAGGGCCTTTTTTTTCTCTCTCTCTCCTGATTCCTGGCTGGAGTTGAAACTGAGTTTACGGAAATACCTCAAGAGTGGTTATTTCTATCCACACTGAAATGAGAAATTTAGAGATGTTTAGTTGAACATTCAAATGTTTCAGCTTTACCCTTCACTATTAATAATGCCATCATCTGTCTTTCACACAAAAATCTTTCTTTAACTTCACACTTGAAAATCTTGTTCCTTTCCATTTTGTTTTCTTGTAGTCTTCCTGGAGTGAGTCAGAACATATTGAGGTCATGTCAGTTGCATTCTGTTACACGGGAGGATGTTTCAACCCAAAATGTCCCAAAATGCACCAGATCCATTGACATGTGTATCATCTTGAAATGGGGCCATTTGTGCTAAAGATCCTGACTGAGAGGTAACTGGGTTCAGAGTCTTCTGCAAACTTTTATTCCCATTCAGGACAAAACCATACAAAAGGAGATAGGGAAATTCCTTATAACCTTAGGCTTTAGTCTACTCCATAAGAATTCACTTAATTTGATAATGGTAAGTGGAAAGCAGTCTGTCTCAGCTAAGAATTAGACTAAAAGCTAAGAATTAGCTTTTAAAAGCCATCAGCTTTTAATCCCAAAGGACTTTTCACTCATTTTAACCAGTTTAAACTAGGATCTGAACAGCTGAAAAAAATGAATTACAAGTTACATAGCCAACATGAGGTTACTAGCATTCACCAAATTATTCACTATCTACTCATAAAGTAAGGCTGTGTCATTTCTTGTGTGGGTGTAGCTGAGTTAGGGAGGGGTTCCACAGTTTCAACTTCATCCTCTAGTTGATGCCCCTCCTCCATCACGGACATGCCATATCCCAGTCCTCATAAATCTCACTGTGGATCCGGGAACATACTGATTGTCTTACCACAGGGAATAATCAGACTTGCCAAGATTTCTTTATGTTCAAGTAGAATTCTGATTAAAATAGAAATTTGCTAAAACTTAACAATGTATTTTTTTAAGATTTATTTATTTATTAATGAGAGACACAGAGAGAGAGAGAGAGAGAGGCAGAGACACAGGCAGAAGGAGAAGCAGGCTCTCCACGGGAAGCCTGATGTGGGACTCAAATCCCCAGGACCCTGGGATCATGACCTGAGCCAAAGGCAGATGCTCTATCACTGTGCCACCCTGGTGCCCCTTAACAATGTATTTTATTCTATGTAGACATTTCAGTTGGAATAAATGCATTCATTTGAGAGTCTCCACTCTGTGGGAATTTTTACAGCTTACTTTGAACCTTCAACTCCCTTCTATCCTGAAGTAGCCACAGACTCACACAATTTTCAGGCTGGAAAAACCTTAGAGATTGGTCACATAGTTCAATTCTTCACTTTATAGAAAAAGAAAACTAAAGCTCACGGGGTTTAAGAGATATCACCAACATGACCCAACTAGCTAATGGTAGACCCAAAATAGAAGCCAAGATTCTGGACTTCCATTTTTTCCCCCACTCACTTCTCCATTTACCCATCACTGGTTTTACTGTGCTCACTCTCTTGCCAACATTCTCAATTCTCTTGACCTTTGACTTGTCCTTTCATGGTACCTACCTAGCAAAGCACCAGTTATGGTTCTTCCAGTGCTCCATCTGCTGAGTGTTATTGGAGAAAACCACCAACTGGGAAAATTGCTACCAATCTAATTTCAGTGCACCTAGCATATTGTTGATGCCCGTAGTTCCACAGTTTCTGCAAGTGCTGACCTTCCATAGTCAGGACTCATGTTTAGCACAACAGTATTTCCATATTTTCTTCACTTCTCTCAAACCTCTAATATGTTGAGCAACCTTGCATCTTACCTACCATGGAAAATACAAGGAATTGAACTTCTTGCCATCAAACCTCCAAACTGACTCATCTGCCATCTATTCTTTCTTTGCATTTCTTTAAAATAAATGTTTTCTATTTAAGCCTAATCTCTGTGTTCATACTTTGGATAACATCCTCTCCAGGGCTCCCAAGGCATTCGTTCTACTGTATTGCCTCTTTCACAAATTTTCACCACTCCTACTCCCACTGTCTTCTTCTCATAAGTATTTAAACATGTTCAACCATCTCCATTTATCTAACACTCCTCATTAGTCTCATTCTTGGATCCTCTCCCTTTGTCAAGCCCTTAAATCTTGACATTCCTGGGACTCTGTCCTGAATAATTTATTAATAATTAATAATTTATTTGACCCATATTTTTGAACAATCCCAACAAATGATTTTTACTGATGACTCCCAAGTCTACATTGCTGTCTCTGCTTATTCTCTCTCATATTATCTTCACTCTCTCTCTACCCGCCCCCACTCTCTGTCTCACCCCAAGACATATGGGCTCTAATCAACGTAACTAAAACTAAATGCACAATGTAATCTTCCCTTCTATTCCTTCTTCTTTGCTCCTTGTAACCATCAAATGACACCACTATCCAGTGCATATTATCTTTAACTCCAGTTATCAAGTGTGTATTATAAAATATTTAGTTCAGAAATTTAGAGAACTGTGTTGATCCTGGCTCTGCAATTTAGTCCCTTGAGCAAATTGCTTAAGATTTCTAAGCTTCAGTGTCACCTTTGAAAGAATAGAAATATAAATAGTGACTATTCAGAAGTAAATAAAATAATGCAAATATGACATCCAACACATAATAAGCATTCAATAATTTTTGCCTATGGCTGTAAATACTCTAATTATTATTATTATTATTATTATCAGTGCATATCTCAAATCAACGTCCACTCCTTTATGTGCCTACTGCCGCAAGTCTAGCCCAGGTCTCTCTCCTCTCTTCTCTGCATCACTCAGAATTTTCCCAACCAATCTCCCTGGCTTCAGTCTTGCCCCCTTCCCCTCCAATCCACTCTCCACATGGTATCCACAAGTGATATGCCAAAAGTTTCAGATTCTTTCTTTTTCTAAGTACATTCAGTGACTTCCCATTGCTACTAGGTTAAAGTCCAAATTTCTTAGAACAGCTTAAAAGTTCCTTTATCATCTGGCTGCCATTCACCTCTCCAGCCTTATCTCTTGGCTTTCCTGATCTTCACTGATTATAATTGAGCCAAAATGATCTTGTTAAAAAATGACCTAAATGCCTCAGGCCTCTATCATATCACACAAGTAATTTCTACCTGGAATACTCTGTGTACTCATATGGCCTTGCTAACTCTAACTCCTACTCATATTTCAAACCTCAGTTTATATGTCTTTTTCTAAGAAAGCATCAGCTAATCTTTACCTCACTTACTCTAGGTTAGCCACTTTCCTATCCACTCTTATAGAGCAACTTAATCTTCAAAACCCTAGCACTTTGACCATACAGCATTCTACCTATTTATTTACTTCATGGTATTAGTTTCCTAGGACTGTTGTAAAAAAAGTACCATAAAACTGGTAACTTAAAAAAAATAGAAATTTATTTACAGTTCTGGAAGTCAGAAGACCAAAATCAAGGTTTTAGCAGAGTCACACTACCTCTGAAATGTATGAGGGGGAACCCCTCTTTATCTCTTCCAGCTTCTGGTGGTTCTTGTGATTCCCAGGGGTCCTTGGCTTCCAATCTCTGTGTTGGTCATCACATGGCCTTCTTTTCTGTGTCTCCCTGTCTTCTCCTCTTCTTATAAAGACACCCTACATTCAGGATGATTTCATCTTAAGATCCTTAACGAAATATATCAGCAGAAGGTAGCATTTTGACTTTCCTGAGGACATGAATTTTGAGTTCTATTCAACCCATTACACTTGTCAGCTTTATCCACTGGACTATGAACTCCATGAGGGTCAGCTTGGCGCATAGTATATACTAAGAAGTAATTGCGGAATCCTTCCTCTCCATTTTTACCCAGCTTCTCTACTACATTATCATCCCATTGAACAACCTGAGTCCTCATTTCCACTTAGTCCTTTATAATTGATTCATGCTCCAGCCTGAAAACTAAATAAAGAATATTGAGTTACTCACCTGGAAGCATTATGTTCTCACATTAGTATTCACCAAGTTCTTTACCTGGGTTTTTTTGTAAGCAATTTGTAACTTTCTAGCCTGTATTAGACTTGAGTATTATTTTTAATATTTTTAAGAGAAAGAATTATGTCTTTTTACCTTTATATCCCCCCAGATGAATACCATAAAACTCAACGTAGATTTTCACTAAATATTATCCTAATATGTTAATTTGGTTGCTGATATATAAGTTCAGCTCTATTAGAAAGAGCTAAGTTTATTCAGACACAATAGTCTACTGACTCTCTGACTGCAGAAAAACAAAAAGAAAGTTCCCTCACTCAAAGTGCTAGCTGGTTTTTCTGTCCTTTGATTTTAAATTTTCTAAAACCTATAAGTGCCAAAGTCTTCAAGTCTAAATGTCCTACAAGTACTTTTATACATTCACTTGCTTCCTTTCTTCCATTGAGCTTATCTTCACATTCAAGTAAATTCAGTGACGGCATCCTCATAGATATACTCTAAGTCTGCTATCACTGATTTTTTTAAAACCTTTTTCAATTTTTCCAAGTTGACATGAGTTTTGCCAAGGTAATCATACTGACGTTCACGTATTTAAGTCATAATATATTATCAGAGTTTCATCAGGAAAATAGAAAATATTCTAGGTTGTTTAGGCAAGAAGTAATTTAACAAAGACAGTGCAATCCTTACAAGACCGTTGGAAGGACAAAGGCCTAAGAAGGTTAGCACAGCACCGGCTTACTGCTGGATTCAGACAATCAGAAAATTGTAACCATAACTCTAGTCAGGAATGTGACTTAACTGCCCCCAAGCTCACAGATGTCTGCAGCACTGACACAGGGGATGATAAGTAGAAGAACATCCAGAGATTACTGCAAAACCTCACTTCTGTTAATGCCCAGTTATCTGCCTGCCAATACTAGTAAATTAATAATATAGTTTCTACCCAGTGGTGTGCTAGAAATATCTAGCACTGGGCAAAAGTAAAGTGCTGATTTGTGGTATTTGCCAATTTTGTGGAGTAAATACTCCCACTTCTGCTAATTTAAAGCCACTGAATGCAGAGCTAGGAAGAGATGCTCACAATTGCTTTCTTCGAGCTTATAAGAGCCAGGTCAACACATCACTATTTCTGCCTCTCTTCTGCTTTCCAAATGTTATACATATATATTTCACTGATGGAACTTCATACAAATTCAGAACCCTGCTAGCAAAGGAGACAGAGAAATGTAAAGCTCTCAGACTTCCAGTCCCTGCAATACAGGATACACCAAGGAGATAGCAAGTGTGCCAAGGGCCAATACAGAAATATCTAGCTCACGTGATGGACAGAATAATGTTAGCTGTCATTTTCCCTTTTCATGCAAATAACAAAAACAAATCCTTGGTGATTTCATCTGCATCATGGCTCAGTTCCCAAATGATGTTCAAGTGCTATATGGCTCATTTGAAAATTAGTGTTTCAGCAGACACAACAACACTAATTCTAGCTAACATTTATGGAGCTATTATAATGTGCTTGGTATTGTTTGAGCCTTTACATGCATTACTCCATTTAGTCTTCACAACAATTTCATGTGTTAGGTTTGCTATTATCCTAATTTTACAGATGAGGAAACTGAAATTTTGTATGGTTAAGTAAATGGCCTAGATCACAGCTGTTGAATAGCAGCATGTTTCAAACTCAAGTTGTCTGACTCCAAATCTGCTGCATTTATTGGTCTAAAATGTTCTCTATCTTAAAAACTTGCAATGTTTTATTAAGTGTTTCTACCTCTGGGTACCATGCTTGGTATCAGATACCTGATGGCATGTCATAGAATCAATATACTGAATTACTTCTAGGATTACACTGTATTTTAGCAAACATCTGATCCTACCTGGAAATAAAATAATAAACATCTGTATAAAAGGGGGGGAATGTAATTTACAATTCACAACAATTTGACCATGAAGTGTCTCCTTTTCTTCTGTTTCCATCATTACTGCCCCAGGTTTGATCCCTTTTACCTTCTAGTTTAGATGAAAACCCCCTCTCCTTGTTAATGATATCACTGAGCTTAAAATATACCAAAGAATAAATAAACAATCTGTATAATTTTCAAAAGGGAAAAAAATATGGTAGAGAAACAGGATCAAATCTTCTTTTTAGTAAACATAAATTTGCTAGATTAAAGATGTTTATGTTTCCAGGTACAGAGGCCGGCTTTAATGTATAAATTGTATATTTCAACATTGCTTGGAATCACCTCTCTAATTTCTCAAGTGCTTTGTCTTACTTAATCCAGAAAAATATCACTCTGTGCTTTCATGTCAGGCTCACATACCTTGCATTCCGTTTTCTGGGTTCTGTTTTGAAAGCAGGCAAACATCTCTTTTTATTACAAACCATTAAATGATAATTTAGTCAGTGTGCTTTTTACCTTTGTAATTTCAAGTTAATTGCATGGCTGTATGTGTGTCCAAACCAGAGTAATTGTGTTTCCTATTTTCTTTAGTCAATCTTTAATTTAAAAATGAACAAATAAAAGGACATATTTGTGGGGGAGGGACTGTCTTTTGAAGAGTGGTGGGCCTGATTTCAGGGGCAGGTGCTGTCTGGGTGGGACACCGTATCAAGCCTGGCCATGCTTTTGCTAAAGCTTGGTGTATTTGTGCCAGCTCATTGCTTCAGTTACTTGTAATCCTTGTCAAATACAAGAATGTAGGGTGTTTCTCAGTTTTGTGATATCTGGTTGAGGCCAGTTCAGAGTATTGAATGCGTGAAAACATAGCAAGAAATTGAGAACCCTGATTTGTATTTCTTCCACTAACTTCAGCTTGATGATCAACCCAATTGTCCAGTGAGAAAAAACATCATTGGGTTACCTAACTGATCTACTTGCCAAGAGACACTCAGAATTTTTTTAAGGGGAGGGGTGCAGAAGGAGAGGGAGAGAGAGAATCTTGAGGGGGTTCCACTCCCAGCACAGAGCCCGAAGCAGAGGTGGATCTCACAACCTTGAGACCATGACCTGAGCCAAAATCAAGAGTCGGATGTTTAACTGACTAAGCCACCCAGGCGCCCCATGACTCTCAGAATTTTTAAAATTGGAGAACTTTTCTTCTTGAGCACTAAAACAAACAAATTGTTCTCTTCTTCTAAAGATATTATCTTTAAGATGTGCTGGATTTCTCTGGTATTTGCTATATCAAACTACAAGAAGTTTCTGATATCTGGTCATGGCCAGTTGGTGTTAAACCAGATTGGTTCAACCCTATTTGGCATTCATATTATAATTCATTGCTGAAAGTTGAAGGGGTACCTGAGTGGCCCAGTCCATTAAGCATTCGACTCTTGATTTCAGTTCTGGTCATGATCTCAGGATTGTGGATTTGAGCCCCGAGTTGGACTCTATGCTCAGCGGGGAATCTGCTTATCCCTCTACCTCTACTCCTCCCCATGCTCTCTCTCTCTCTTTTTTGTTCTCTCAAATAAATAAATAAAAATCTGAAAAAAAATAATAATAATTCATTGCTGAAGTTTGAAGACAGTGAATATGGACCACTGGGCCAAAAAGTCACTAAAAACAAGCTTGTTCCCAAAGCTAGCAAAAGTTGACCAACTCTAGTACGGATGGCACGAACATTAACCCAGGCTGATACTAATAGACACAAAAAATGCAATAGGTTTAATGACTATAAATGCTGACACCCATTTCAGCACTAACCTCTGTGTCTGGGAATAAATGAGTATTTATCATTTCCTGAATTCTGCTCTGGCCAGTGGCCAACAGAGAATGTACATCCAAATTAGAAGAGATGGGAGGTGGGACTAGGTTCCAAATTGATTTGAATAACGATAGCAAACTTAAAAGCTGCCTCCCTGCTTTTAAGATTCATTGTTGTCTGTTTTCAAGAATAAAAGAAAACATAAAAAAAAAAAAAAAAACAGGAAGCAGTCTATAGCTCAGCGAGAATCTTACTTGATTTGATTCCTTTACAGCACTGCATTATTAGCTACATGAAAGCAGAGCTCACCCCTCCCAAACCCTGAAATGCATAAAATGGAAATGAGGGAAAATGCCTTTGTCACTCATCTGTTTCTGTCTTAGAAATGTCTCCAGTGCATCTGCTTGCTATCTCACCCAGAGGCTTTCTGTGACCACATGAAATAGGGCAGATGCCATAGAGGGACAAACCTGGATGTGTGCTGGCCTGACCCATCTCTTAGCAAATCCAGATGCACTTCATCTTAATGAAACAATCACACAGAGAGAATCTCTGGTCTTTCAAGCCCAGAAGTCATGTGCCCCCTAATCATATTGAGCCTTGTTTGGAATCTGAGACAGCTTCCTGAAAAATACCATCAAGGTTATTGTTGACAGAGTCAGGACAATACATAGGTTAAGAAAATCTCTCCTGGGTCATTGTCCCAGGAGCAATAAAGCTCATTACATTTTTATCCAAATGGGGATATATCCCAATAACTACCTTGAAAAAAGAGATAAAATCTGAGTGATATAGGAGAAGAATATTTTAATAATTTCAGTTAAAAAATTTAGTTAGATGATAAAAATTTGAAGTAAGTGATAATACCTCTCATATGTAAAAACCACACATACATGCACATATACACACATGCACACAATCAGATACATGGATGTGTACTAATGTCGTAGGGCTGCAGTAACAACATATCACAAACTAGGTTGCTTGAAAGAAGTTTATTGTCTCACAGATACAGAAGCTAGAAGTTCAAAATCAAAGTATGTTAGTCATGATCCAGAAGGCTCTGGAAATAATGCTCTGGAAGACGTTGGAAATAATGAAGGCTCTGGAAATAATGCTTTCTTGAATCTCTCTACTTTCTGGGGGTTGACTGCAATCTTTGGCATTTCTTGGCTTGTAGACACAACTCCACAATCTCTGCCTCCATCTTCACATGGTGATCTTCCTTCTCTGTGTCTCTGTGTCTATCTGCCCCTTCCTCTTCTTATAAGAATGATAGTCACATTGGATTTAGGTCCCACCTTTATCCAGTATGAATTTATTTTAACTTGATTACATGTGCAAAGACCCTATTTTCAAATCAGATCACAGGTTGCAAGTAGATGTGAATTTTTGAGGGACCCTATTCAATCCACTACAGTCTTTCTCTGTCACCATAAAGAAATTCACATTTTTCTCACGTTCAAAATACATTCAGCTCATCTCAACATCCCAAACAGGCTTAGGCCATTGTCACATTCATTCTAAATCCAAAATTCTCATTGAAATGCCACCAATTCAAAAAAAAAGTTTCACATCTCCTCATCTAAGTAATCATGTAAATATGGATGAGACTCTAAGTATCGTCCAGCCTCTGTCCTCAGACCCATGAAACTAGAAAACAAGTTATCTGTTTCCAAAATACAACGATGGGACAGGTCCAGGATAGGCATTCTCATTATGAAAGGGAAAAGAAAAAAGGAATAAAGGGATTTCTGGTCTAAAACGTTTGCAACACAGGAAGGCAAATCCTCTTAGGTTTCCGAGGCCTGAGAATGACCCTCTGTGGCTCGGTGTTCTGTCCTTTTGTCCCTCCAGAATGGCTGTCCTGCTCTCTGTGGCCTCTGCATCCATGGTTCTGCCTTCAGTCATTCTTCCTTCACTTTGTTTCATCTTCGTCCCTTTCCACCTAGGCCAACAGTCTTTTAGCTGGTATAAAATTCCCAAAAACCTTCTCAGCCTTCATGGATGTCATGGGGATCTTCAATACTAGGGTTTTCTATGGAAGTTTCCTGGGTAACTCCATCTCTTGTTCTGCCTTCTGCTGAGATGATTGATTAGCTCCATGGGTTACACACCTGATCCCTTCAGGGAAGGTTTGTCCAGCAACATCCTTGGCTCTGCTTCCAGAACACATGATCTGAATGAATTTCAAATGTTTGCAATCCTCAAGTTCTGGTTTCTTTTTGTCTTAACAACTTCGTCCTCAGTTTATCTCTTTCCTCTTGAATGTCACTGTAGGCAGTGAAGAGAAACCAGGCTATGCCCATTACACTTTGTATGGAGGTCTCCTCGGCTAACCATCCAGGTTCATCATTGAAAAATTGTGTTTTCCACTCAAAAGCAGAACACAATTTCCACATGTTTCTACTGCTTCTTGACAAGGATTGCCTTTCTTCCAGTTTCCAAAAATATGTTCATCATGTCTTTCTAATGTCACATCAGAATCACGTGACTTCATCTTAACTTGATTATATTCACAAAGACCTATTTCCAAGTAAGGTCATATTCACAGATATCAGGGGTTAGGATTTTGACAATTTTTGAGTGTGTAGCAGGGGACAATAATTCAGCTCCTGACAGATGCACACAAGAGACAAAATGAGAGCAGTAACATTTAAAGGCAGCCAAGGAAAAATTGCAGAATTGCAAAAATATATGTCAAAATTCCCTTATACTCTTACAGACAGGCGATAAACTTAATTATCTGCATTAACACAGAAATCTGATCATTTACATGATCCACAGTGTCACTGAGATTAAAACAAAACAAAGTGCTGTGAAAAAGCACGACTATTGCTGATATCAGGACCAGGAATAAATAAATCTCTAGTTTAGGAATAAGTATGAGATTATCTCTTTGCAGGCAAAAATCTGACTACACAAAAAATAAGACATCATTTTGCTAATTGCATATAATTCCTTCACTTTAAATGAGCCTTAGTATAGAATTATTTCTATATTTTAAAACAAATGTATGTTTTTATATGCACTTATACTCTTTAAAAACAGAATAATAACAGTTGGAAATATGTTATATATATATAAGTCACTTAAGTCCAAAGGTCATATTTAAATATTATTTGTAGAGGATCATCAAAGAAGCTGCCACTACACAATTCAGTGGTTCCTGAGTCAGGGAGGCATTCCCACAGTTCAGGAACAACTTTAGAGGGTGAAGTAAGCAATATTTATGCTATCAGTATCTAAACAGATACAATGCTATGGGAACGGGCTCAGCTGGAAGTCTCTTGGAAAAAAGTTTCAGTTCAGATGACAGAGAAGATTTTTCTGCAGACGCATACTTTCAATTATATAGTAGAAATCAGTAGCAAAATAGGATTTGATTTCTAGGGATTCACTTTAGAGCTAAATGTGTCAGAATATCTGGGAAAGTAAGTGATACTGCATTTTTTAAAGATATCTCTTTCTTCCAAGTCTCCTTTTCACTTTCCCACCTGTTTTGTTTCAAGGGCTCATCTTTGGGGTTTTCTTCTCCTTAATTTTGACAACTAGATCCCCTATTCCCAACATATTCTTTCCTCGACCCACTTTAAGGCAAAGGCTAACGTGTTTCTGAAATCTTGCTTTGTTCAGCTTTTGTTTTTATAAAAATTTCTTATTATAAGACGTCTTAGTCCATTCAGGCTGCTGTAACAAAATACCCCAGACTGTGTGACTGCAACAAACGGAATTTTCTTTCTCACAGTTCCGGAGGATGGAAGTCTGAGATCAGAGTGTCAGCAGGGTCGAGTAGAGGGCCCACTTCCAGCTGGCAGACTTATCATCATATCTGCACCTGGAGGAAGGGGTGAGGTGCAGGGCCTCTTTTATGAGAACACTAATCCCATTCATGAGGGCTCCACTCTCACAACCCAAGCACTTCCCTAAGGCCCCATCTCCTCATACAATTACAGAAGGCGTTAGAATTTCAACATAGCACAAGCTTTACACAGGTGTGGTGGGCAAAAAAAAAAGAAATTGTCCCCCAAATATACATTCACTCCCTAACCCTCAGAAACTGTGGATATTTCCTAATAGACCGATACATATGATTAAATTCAGGATCATAAGAGGAGGTTATGCTGGATTGTCTGGGTTATCTCTAAATGCAATCACATGCATCTGTAGAAGAGAAAGAAAGGGAGATTAGGCTCATACCCAGAAGAAGGTGGTGTGAGGACAGAGGGGAGATCCAACCACAAGCCAAGGAATGCCAACAGCCACCAGAATACGAGAAAAGGTAAGGAGTAGATTGACCCAATAGAGCCTCTGGGGGCAGCCTGTCACCGTAATTTTAGACTTCTAACCTCCAGAATTGTGAGACAATAAATTTGATTTTTTAAGCCACCACACTTGCAGCAGCCCCATGATTAATTTGTTACAGCAGCCCCATAAACCTATATAATTGGTGGAGACACAGAAAACAGAAAGAGAGGTGATAGAAAAACAACACCCCCCACCAAAAAAAAAAGAATTGTAGCTCTTTCTAGTGTTCCATACCACTTGCAGAGCACCTACCAGAGAGGCACCCAGAGGAGTCACCTGCTTTCTGTGCATGCCCCTGACGCTTACAGAAACCTAGCAGTGCGAGTAGGATTGTCCCCATTTTGCAACTGAAGAAATTGACTTGCCCAAGTCACACCAAGTAAACAGAAGTCCCAAGATTTAAATCTAGATGCACATACTCAGTTCCATTTTCCACTTTCCTACAACGCTTTGCTGCACCTGTTACTTATCACCCTAACCACTCCCCACAGCACACTTGCAACCAGGTTTCTTTTACTCTTAACCAGCCCCCAACAGCCCTGTCCTCTCCATATGCCCGGGGGGCAGCCAGTTGTGTCCCTGACTTTTGTAGGAAACAAAGTAAAAATAACTCGGAAGTAATATGCCTCAAATATCTTGGTTTGTAGCCTTTTTTAATTTTTTATTTATTTCTTTATCTCCTAAATTCCTAGATCCTGGACCTAAGGATCTAAACAAATTGGTTATCCTCCCAACTACCAGACTAACCCTGATTTACCTCAGATTGGACAAATTGCTAGCAATTCCCCATTTTCCAAAGCTACAACCATGTCCGGGTCAAAAGTGAACCTGAGACTACTGACCCCTGTCTTCTCTATCCTGCCCAGGAAGATCTCTCCCTCATATGTAGGCTCTGCACCCGCTGCCCCACATCTTTACCACTGGTCTGTCCAGGCTTGATCCACTGTGTTTTAGGCTTCAGTGTGTTTCTGAGGCCAGAGAATTGCTTAAAAAAAATCTCATTCTTTTTGAGGTTTATATGTGTACACTCACATGCCTGCACGCATGCACGCACACATACACACACCTTAGCAGGTATCTGTCTCTTGAGACACAAAACCACAGGAATGCAGAAATAGAAACTTCTTTATTTCTTATAGTTAAAAGTAACCTAGGCCTTAAACCTCCATTTCTGCTACTGGTGGGATAAGAGATTCTTCTTTTTTCAAACTCAGTCTCTTGACAATTTGTGCCCTGCTCCCCAGGGCTCACCACATCTGCAGTTCTTCTTTCTCTCAGGAGAGAGGTAAGTTGTCAGGACTTACAGAGCATCCTGGTTTGAGAGCAGAGACTTCTGGTCCAAGAGGCCTCATCTGTTCTAGGCCACATACCTTCCTGTTTGAGGTGAGTTAGCCTCTTTGTGCTGCATCCAGAATTGGCGTTCCCAAGATGGTGATGCGGCCCAGGCTCCAGGTCAAACATTGTCAAGCTCTGCTCGGGGAGCTTTGATCTCATGTTATGAGGTCAGCCCTCACTCCAGTTGCTCATTCTCTCTGAGCCTCTCTCCTCTCACCTGAGTCTCTGCCATGGGGCCACCCTCTCAGCACGCTGATGATCCGAGGCAGAAGGCTGGCAGTTTGCAACTACTTTTCATGTTCTCTCAGGCACAATGTTTCAGATCTCCTAGATGAGTCTAAGGAAGGGATCTGAGGGTGAGGCAGCAGACATGGAACTCAGACCTTCCCTCTGCCAAGTATCGCCCTACCATCTCCATCTACATTGGCAGGCCCACCCAGATGGAGAGCCCGAGAGCTCTCTCCTTCCAGAACCCCAGCCTGGAAGCAGGATACCAGCCCCTCCTCCTTTCAGAACTGTGAGCCCATTAGAGTCCTATTCTTTGATTGAAGAGCTTTGATTGCAGGGACCAAGGAGCATGACCGGCTCCAGCATCCACACTCCTGCTCTCCCTTGAAAATCTTCCATGATCTGCTCCCTTCATTGAGCCTAACAGGGCTCAAAGGTCCTCGAATGCCACATGGGAAGGAAAGCTGCCCTGAAGGTATCACAGTTCCTCCACCGTGTGGTTTAGGGTATAAGTGCAACACCTCCGTTTTCTAGGCCTTGCTCCTGGTTTACCAAGTCAAATTTTTGAACTTCAGTGAAAACTGTTTTCTGCCAAGAGGCTTCTGATGATATTGTGGCCTTCAGAGGACTCTGACTGCTGTGAACTTCCGAAAAAGAGATGAAATTTGGAGCCAAGTAAGGACAACTTCATCCCAGTAGTTGTGTCTGTCTTCCTTCTGAAGCAGCAAATGCCAGTTTCCATGGGTGGGAGGCCTTGGCATATAATTAGGGATTACTGGAGTCGAAAGATGCATCAGTGTTTTAAAGACACTAATTTTACAACATTATGTAAATGCTTTAATCTAGGCTTATCATACTGTTCATAATTTTATATAATACCATTATTTTACTGGTGCTATTTGGCCATTTCTTTGAAAAGACAGTACTTAAGTTTCTTTATTTTGCTTAGTTTTGAAATCAAAGCAATACATTTATCTGTTCATTTTGATTTCAACGTCAAAGTAGTTTACGCATTTAGTCTGACATAATTGGGCATATCAAAACCAATAATTCTATTCAAAAAAAGTCATGTGTGTTTTGAAGATTAGCTTCTTATTGTTACATTTTGTCACATTTCTTATTGAAATGTTGTAATAGCAATATTTGGGGAAAAACATTTTAAAGGCACACTTAGCACCATTATCCTGTGTGACTAAGGGGATGTGCAATAAGTTACTCAACTAATGCCACCCTACTGGATACAAATTTTATTTTTCCTAATTATACATGGTTATGAATGATGACATAGCCAAGCCCTTTGCATCTACATATGTTGTCTCTATTAGATTACTTCTCTGTGACAAATACCAAGATTTTGATTATTGAGTCAAAGGGTAGATTTATCTCCAGTGTGTCAGTCTACACAAGGCACAGAGGCTACCCCAGTGCCTTCCGTTGCTGAACCCAGTGCCCTGCAATACTACCTGTGAGGTCGTATTTATGAAGGTTTTTAATAAGGTTAAGATAACCTCAATAAAGAAGTTTTTATAAAGGAAGGTATTACTTTTATTTTTTTTTTACAAGACAGTGACCTTCTTTTTATATTTTCTATGTATACAATATGTCATAAAACAGCCTCAGAAGTTCAATTCGTCTAAACCCATTAACCTAGAATGCTATCTACAATTATTTTTTTCCAACAGTCTCAGGGTTCAAGTGAACTTATTGACACATAATATGAGTCAAAGTCCAATACGAGACAAGCTTTATTTTCATGTGGCCTCATGTGTAGGTGAAACATTGAGAATACATATTGCCTCAAAATTGGCAGTAAATTTATAAAATGAGATTACTTCTATAATTTATTCTGTTTAACTTTTATCATTGTAGTTAATATTACACCTGAATAACCAGAGAAAGTACTGATAAGCTCTGTGTGTGTCCCCAAATAGAAATACTTCTTAGAATTTAAAGCATTATGCTTTTACATCAAAACTGGGATTTTCTAGAACTTTTCAGAATGTATTTAATCTTAACTGAATTATGCAAAACTATTTTCTATTTGAACCCATTAATGGGAAGTAAAAACCATGGGACGCCTGGGTGGCTCAGTGGTTGAGCACCTGCCTTCAGCTCAGGGCATGATCCTGGAGTCCCAGGATTGAGTCCCACATCGGGCTCCCAGCATGGAGCCTGCTTCTCCCTCTGCCTGTGTCTCTGCCTCTCTCTGTGTCTCGAATGAATGAATGAATAAAAAAAAAAATAAGTAAATAAACAAATAAATAAAATCTTAAAAAAAAAGGGGGGGGGAAGTAAAGACCAATGTCACTGACACCATTGTTCCAGAAATGTTCCCAGTGGTTTTATGAAGAACAAAATAAGTCAAAATAAATTAAGCTAAACCCTATGAAGGGGGTGTCTTGTTTTATGCATGGTGGAATGAGTTCTAGGAACCTGAGCTCTACCAAATTGAGTTAACATCTGAATTCTGCTACCAAAGATTAAACTTTTGCCTCTCTCAGGGCTTAGCTTTAGTTTGGACATCTATGATATAAGGAAAAGGGGCATATAAGATGATCTCTAGGACCTTTTCAAGACTTGTAATGCTATCCTTCTAAGGGAAGGGCATCAACAGCAGCAAAACTCCAGCATGAAAGGATTCAATGACAATAACCAATGTAATAAGCTGTGACTAATAACAAGCCAAATAAGTGATGCACACAGACATCCCTTCATCTCTCTCTCTCTCAAAGTGTGGTCAGTGTCCGCTGAATATTCAGTTGTATGTCACAGAGTTAAGTTCTGTATCACATTCTTATACTTAGTGATCTACAAAATTTTGGATGCTATTACTCCAGAGATAAAATCATTCATTTATGGGCCTCTGGGATATTTTTTTTTTTTTAATGAAACCATTCTCAGGAATGAAGATTTGCAAACAAGAAAATTAAAAATCAGTTGCAAAATCAGAAGATCACATTGGCTCTCCTCACCCTTTTTGTTCCATTTATGATCCTGCCTCATTTTTGAAGCCTTTTCTGATGTTTCTGACTCAGAAGTGATCTCTCTCTTTCTCTCTCTCTCTCTCTCTCTCTCACACACACATACACACACACACACACACACAGAGAAACCTTCTTTCTATTTTTCTATATCTCTCTTCTATAGTTCTACCTGCTTTGTGGACCTTATCACAACTTCAAAGCACATAGCTCTTCTCTTTTGATTAGTGTTTGTAGTTCTTGTCCTAATATCTCTTACTAGATTTTATATTCTTTTCGAGGTTAGGATTTTCTTTTAGGACCTGGATATTGCTCATAATACTTAATATCTTGCCTATAAGTATTATGTTACTTGTTGTCTTGAATTAATAACAATTTAGTTAATTTGTCCAATACTGTGTTATTTTCTGAAGAGTATTTATGAGCAGGTGGTGATAGCAAGCTAACCCAATAGGTCTAAGTGATGTGCTTACGCAGGAGCCTAAAATAAAAACTGCAGTCCTGATACATCTGGGTGACATAAGCTGCGGTCAGGAAATCAGGAAAAGCATGAAAACACATGTGCCAATGCACAGAGATGATCCCGTGATGGTGCTCTCCAAGAGTTAAAATTCTGAGTACTTCTCTCTGATTGTACCCTTGCAGAATCACAAGATCTTTATTATAGTTCCACAAGGTTAGAAAAAAAGCATGTGCCTGCATCTGCTGCTCTCACAGAAACAATTCTGTGCACCCTAAACCATGAGGTCTACCCTTTACAGGACTACACTTTGATATCTGGGTGAGCCAGGACCTTGGAGACCATTTTTCTCACAAAGAACAGCCCCCTCCCAAAAAAAAAAGAACAGCCAGAAAAGGCCTCAAAGACCACAAATAGCCCAAAGATAAAATCAGGGTTACTATTCCCTGATCTCAACACCTCTTCAGGGAATTTATTATTCTTATACAAGTCAGCATAAATCAGTCATAAAGCATTTTAAGTCACTAAAATTAAACCTACCCTTTAGCTATAATGTTAGGCAAGTCTGGATTAAGATGTTTTGCATAAATAACTCCATAAAGTCATTCATTTAAAATGCCTAATTTGTGTTTTGCAGATAGAAATAATTAACCAACAAGAACAAAATAAAGTTTAATATCAAAAATAAAAGGATCATAGATCTTTACAAAAATCTGTCTTTACATGAATTAAAACATAATCTGCAGAACATTGTAGCTGGACCAGTCTATGGCTTTATAAAGTTTCGTTTTCAACAAGTCAGATGAAAGCAAAATTGACAAACTTACCTGTCAAACACTGCCTCCAAGTGAACCCTGTAAAAGGTCTTTGGATTGTCCAAAACCTATTTGGCCTACTATATAGAACGTTTTAATTTATGAGTAGAGAAATGTTAGGAAGTTTAGAGCCATATGGTCCACATAACCATGGAGTTAAAACAGAGATAAAACCAAAGACCTTTTCTTTGTATTCGTTATCTAGTAGCTTAATGGATGTATGTTCTGTTGCTCAGTTTGATCAGATAGGGGAGCATTCCGCTTGTTTCTTTTGAATCTCTCTTTCAAGCTAAATGCAATTATCTCTATATTTTAGATAATGCTGGTTAAATGAGAGAATGTAATACAGCTCAGATAATAGAAAGAGAATCTAATTAATTCTAAGTCATGAAACCTGTGGATCATGAGAACTATCTCTGACACCCATCTACACCTATATAAATCTTCTTAGCCATCAAAATTCAGCTTACATTTTCTCCATCTCTCTCCTGATCTCTCTCCAACCTCCTCACAACACTGATGTTCTCCAAACTACACAATTTAGGAAACAGTAGGTGGGTATGATATCATTTCTTCTTGCTTCACCTGTTGTCTTGGTGCCTCACTCTTTTGTGTATCCTCCAAAGTGATGAGCACAGCACTCAGCATAGAATGGATATCCTGTTAAATGCATAAAAATATAAAGATGATGCATAATTCAAGCTTCCTGGAAAAAAAATTCTTGTTTTGGTAAAATGCATTCCTAAATTATTAGCCTTTTTCCATATTGAAAATTCACGCGCCCATGAGATACCTATGCATTTGCATTAAATCCTAGTAGAATATTCATGTGATTTTAATGACTACCTAAGGTCTATGCTACCTAAGATGCATCATGACACAAATACAAGGGGTGGGGAGGGAGATGTAATTACAAGCTTCAGGTGTTTTGTATGCCTTTTCTTATATAGCTGCTATTATCTCTACTTATCGTTGACGTGTCATTTTAGATTCTGGCAGCAATGATTATTTCTAATTATATACAGGAAAATAAATTGTAATATGTGTTTAATACAAACAGTCTATCATTTGGATAATCATGTCAAATGGTTAATCATGTTTAAAACTAACAGGAATAGGTTAGGGGACAGAGTATGTTGTGAAAAGACAACTTCTTTTCTTAATCTCAATTTAAAATTTAATTTGAAGGTCAGTAAAAATGGCTTCAAGAAATATGCTAGCACTTTTACTAAAGAATAGTTTCCTCTTGGGGCACCTGGGTGACTCAGCGGTTGAGCGTCTGCCTTCGGCTCAGGTCGTGATCCCAGGGTCTGGGATCAAGTCCCCCATCGGGCTTCCTATAGGGAGCCTGCTTCTCCCTCTGCCTGTGTCTCTGTGTCTCTCATGAATAAATAAATAAAATCTTTTTTAAAAAAAGAATAATTTCCTCTTACACATGAAGAGCTATTTTGGCTTAGATAACATATCCCTCTTGCTTGGATATCCCTGCAGAGATCAGTGTCTTCCCTATGATTTTCAACTCTCATATTTGGCCACTTAACCTCTGCCCCATTGTGGGACAAGACCAAGGAATCCAGCGTTTGAGCTTAGCTCAACCAGCTTGCAGCTGACCAGATCTTTGGAAGATTCATTTCCAAAAGAAGTTCCGTTTAGTATTTTGTTCCCAGTCTCTCCCATAAGAGTTATTAGTCTCACTTTTTTCAGGCTTAATTCCACCTTGCCATTAAGAACTATGCCTTCGGGGATCCCTGGGTGGCGCAGCGGTTTGGCGCCTGCCTTTGGCCCAGGGCGCGATCCTGGAGACCCGGGATCGAATCCCACATCGGGCTCCCGGTGCATGGAGCCTGCTTCTCCCTCTGCCTGTGTCTCTGCCTCTCTCTCTCTCTCTGTGACTATCATAAATAAAAATTTAAAAAAAAAATAAAACTTAAAAAAAAAAAAGAACTATGTCTTCATGAAGTTCAATGCACATAAATACATTAAAAAAAAAAAAAAACCTGTATCCTATAATCAACCTGTTAGAAAGAATTATTTACCCTGAGTGGGCATATAACTATGTATAAAACAGGTTTGGATAGTATTGGTTCTTAGCCAAATTCCATCCCTGTTAATAACTTTAGAAAAAAAATCAAAGAGAACACAAAAGTAAGTCATGTGTATGGGCCCTCAAAATATTCCCAGATTTGTGCAAATCTATTTGTGATCACATGGCAACTATTTATTTATAAAAGGCTATTTCTTTTGTGAAGAAATACTAGGTTCCCATCAATGACTATAACATTTCTCTATAAAATAAAATTTTAAGCTGGCAAATTCCAGGAAACACTGCTATTTTTCAGAACCTCTCAGTGACTCCTGCATCAGTTGCAGAGGTCATTCATATCTCTCCAATACTTTGAAAAACATGAAAGTCAAGTATTTAAAATTATAATATCCTGAAGTTAAAAAAATAGTGGGGAATCTCTTCTTACTAGAACCTCAACATGTAGTAACTTCTATCTGTGATGGATTGGTGCCTCCTCCACATTGGATTTGGAGAATGCCAAAGAAATGCACATGACTGAGTGACATTTTTGCTATTTCAGGAGAATGGGTATGCAGATAGAGGCTGTTTATGGAAGAAGGGATGAAGAAAAACCTTTGTTTTATGTTAGTGTATATTTGGAAGAAAGAAGGAAAAAAAACTATTCACGAGTTAGATTGAAGAGAGGAGAATGATAAAAGCCGTCCTCTGTTTTGTTATAAGGCAGGATATTTCTAAGGCATAGAAGACATTTTACATCCCAAGAACAACAGAGCAAAAAGCAGAAGAGGATATTCTAGTGACATGAAGTCAGGACCTTGAGGCTTTAGGGTCCTGTTATTCCTCATGACCACTCACCTATTAATAATAAGCCAAAAATAGAGAAACAGAGACCACATTCTTCATCTCCTATAAGTTGACACCGCTATTCATCTTTAGTGAGATGGAGGTCATAGAAAACCTGGTTTTATGAGCAAGAGGAGTCTAGAAATAAATACTCCCAGTTTGCCATTAGCCATTATGAATAAGACAGCAAAATTAATTTATTTTAATGTTATACCCAAGAGGCACATGTTTTCCTTTCTATGTGATTATGAAAATACTGAATGTCCCCTGAGGAAAGAAGCCCTTTTTTTAGACTTCGAGAACAGACAACCCAATTTTCTCTGAGTTTGTTTTTTTCTCCTTTGAGAGCACACTTAATTTGTTAATGCAGGAGTGCATTTGTCACCAATAAAATTCATCTCCACTCTGTAAACAGACTGCCTGAAATTAGTCCTGATAGAAGGAAAGCTAGGGGGAGTATACGTGGTTGCATGTTATGAAAACATAATTCAATGGTTTAATTTGCAATAAGATTATTTATAGCCAACTATTGCATGGGCCACCTGAAAAGGATACTGAAAGGCCACGCGTTTATTTACTTCTTCCAAGCATTGGCTTTTATGATTACTGATCAAGAAAGCAAACTATTCTTTAATTGGGGCTTTATTGCTGTTAAATGGGGCTGAAGGCTATCAGGGTATATTGTTTTCAACATTGTTATATATCAACAAGTAGTGAAATTGCGATTTGTAAGACACTATGTTAAATGTGTTGAAAGAAATAAAAAATGGATGGAACATGGCTGCCCTTAGGTTATGGGCAATCTACTAGGGAAACCCAGGTGGACATAAATACTGCCTTACAAGGCAGAGTGGATGAAGTGTTTGGTTAGAATTTTTTTTGGCTGCAAATAGCAGATACCTAAGTTCAACTAGCTTTACAGTAGGGAAATTTACTGTAATGCAAAAGAGGAATTACAGAGTGAGGGCAAACTGTAGGGGCTCCACCCTGTAGCCAGGGATGTACTTCCTCCCATCTCTGCAAGCTGCCAGTCACAGCACTGGTTCATCCTAAGGCTGGAGTTATTGTCAAGAGCAATCAGAGCCACATGCTTCTTTGTTCACATCCAGCAGGAGAGAAGGACTGAGTTCTTTCACCAAAAATCCCTTTCCTTGTGTTGCATTGGCCTGTGTCTGAGCTGATGGCTGATAGAAGGGATGAGATTACCTTTGTTGACTTGAACCATCCACAGAGTAGAAGAGAGACTGGGGAGCTGAGTACAATGTCCACCCAGGGATGGAAAAGGAACTAGATCTGAAGTAGATCCCATCATTCACAAAACTGGGTAGCTTCCTCAAGGTTTGGTGGGTTATCCTGAGGTTCAGAATTGCAGCAATGGAAAGCAATAGGCAGCACTTAGTATGGGAAAAATGTTCCTAAAGCCTCTAAGAGATGATTCATTATGCCTCCACGACATTTCTAAATTTGGGTAAGAGGACTACCTCAGTATTCTCCCTTTCTCCCAAAGTCAGATAATCATTCTAAAGTGGTTGCCAAGCATTTCTTAAACCGATATTTCTAGCTCCTTCCAAAACAGTCTGTCACTAAACTCACCCACTCTACATAGGAGGGGGAGAAGGAGCAGTTGCAGTGATATTACTTTTTATAGAGATGTTAATTCTTCAGTTTTGTCAGATTTTGAAGGGTAATAAGATGCCTTCAATCTTATAATGCCTCTTGTTTGTGGGCACCCTGCCCTATTCAAAGTTTAGATCTGGTCCTTTGCACTTAATTGTAAGAATGTGGGGTTTTTTTTCATTTTTTTAAATTTTTAGTATTTATAATATGCCATGTGCTGGTATAAGCTCATTACAGGTGTTGTAAGCTCATTACATGTAAAAATTCATTTAGTTTTCATAGCAATTCCTGAAATATGAATTATTATTATCCATGCTTTACAAGTGAGAAAACTGGGCCCCAGAGAGATTGAGTAACCAATGTAAGATAACTCAGCAATCAGTGGGAGAGTTGGGATTTGAACCCAGGCAATCAAGGTCCAGAGTCTGTATCCGCACCCACAATAACAGAATTACCCATAAACTATCAAATTTCTGCACCAAAAGAAAAGTAAAACTTTAATGATTGGTCTAGACATACCTCGATACTAATAAAAAGTCTTTGTTTTTAACTACCTTCAAGATATTTAGTCTTTCATTTATCTTTTCATTCATCATATCCATTAATCACTCACCATTTGCTAGTCACGATGGTGGGTACCTGAAGGTCACAGTCTAGTGGAAGATACAGAAAAAGAGCTATCCGAGAGAAAGTAACAGGTGCCACTGGCACAGACGTCAAACTTGAAGCTTAGAATGTAACATGGCCAGTTACAGCTGAGGTACATGTTGAAGAACGAGTTAGCTAGGTGTCATGGAGAAGATGGGACCAAAAAGGGTGACCATGGCCAGTGAGTGAGGGGAATCACAGGGCACAAGAGATGTAAGAAGGGCTGTATTAAGGAGTTTGAATTTATCCTAAGAGTAGTGAGTATAGCCAGAAGGGTAATCAGAAAACAGAAACCAATATTCAAATAAATCAATAGTGTGGAAGAGCATATTGTTTCTAAGAAAAGTTGGAGAGAGAAGGAATTAACATTTGTTGAACACCTATTACACAAAGGATTAGTATTCAATGCTTTGGGCACGCTGTGTCACTTAGTAAGAACTTTCTAAGACTTCATTTCCCCCATTACAGAACTCAGAGAAGTTAGATAACCTGCCTGCGGCCTCGAGACCTAGAATTTGAACCTGTATCTGATTCCAAAACCAATACTTTTTTTCCACTGTCCACTATGGAGAGTCCCACGCTCTTCCAAGTCAAAAACCACAAAGAACTCCTTTCTACAAACCCTCATTCGTTCTGTGACATTATATCCCCTTTAAATAATAATAATAGCTATACATAAAAGAATGAAATATCACTCTGGGAAATTTCTCTTCTCTTGGGTCTTTTAGTTACAGGCAGCAGAGAATAAAGACCTGAATACCTGAGGGAAAGATATTGAGAAAATACACACAAAAACAAAAACAAACAAAAAGAAAGCACCTGATATTCAACCAGGATAGAAACATGATCACCACTGAGAGTATCTTCTCTGCTTTCCCTAGAAAAGAAAAAAAGAACCACCACCACCACTGCCACCACCACCACCACCCCACCCCCGCCCTGCCACCGTGTCCCCAGGGAGAGCATAAAGTTCCCAGAGCTTCCCTGAATTTGCTCGGTGCATCATTTTTTTGTATTTGCAAAGTGCTCTAACCCTAAAGAATGTGAGGTCCATTCCTACTTCTGACAGGATGACTCCACATGCCTCAGCTTACTAGCTGAAGAGCAATCTCCGGGAGAAAAATGCTCATTATTTGCTAAGGCTAAGTCTTCATTTGTTATGTTCCCATGAATAACTTATAGGTG
The DNA here is from genome assembly GCF_018345385.1 of Vulpes lagopus. Taxonomy (NCBI): domain Eukaryota; kingdom Metazoa; phylum Chordata; class Mammalia; order Carnivora; family Canidae; genus Vulpes; species Vulpes lagopus. The sequence goes on from NC_054846.1 coordinate 33,361,448, forward strand.
TGTGTCCTCATGAACAACAGCCTTGACACAGCTGATGTGACAGCATCATACGCCGATTCCTGATCCACCCTCCCAGGAGAAAATGGAATATTCGCCCGTTTTGCATTTCACCAAGACAGGTTCTTCAACTATTTATAAGTTGAATAGAAATTTCCACTACTTCAACTGGCTGTACCCAACAACTGTTAAGGAATCCAACCAGAGCCTTTGGAGACCAGCTTTAGCAAAAGCCAGTAGGGGCAGGGGAAGGGGACAGGGTCTGCACCGAGGGACTTTCTCCTCTAGCAGACACTCCTCTCCTCATGTATTCTTCTGCACCACCACCATAACGAAGACCCCACATTTACAGCATTTCTAGAACGGATTTTGCTAATAAATTTTCACAAACATGCGCGTAGATAGGTGTCTGTGCCTTACCAATACTTATTAAGGACTCACTGAAATTGATACCAGTCAATGTCACAGTGTCCTTCTTCTTGTAGAATAAGAGCTGTCACCTCGAATTCACTCCAATTCAAAACAGATTCATTAAGGACCTTCAATGTGTTGGTTCTGGGAATTTAAAGATTAATAAAATCGAGTCGTTGCCCTTCAAAGGTTTAAAACCTAGTAGGGGAGCAGACAAGCAGGAAATGTGGACTGAGATAACCGCTGTGCCACAAGAAAGCCCCAGTGGACAGAAGAGCTTACATAACAAAAGCTAGGGGATTATTTTATTGATAACACATGCAGACTCAGTGCTGCATACATTCTTCATCTTATTTAACCCTCACAACAACCCTCCCTGAGGCCACTCTTATGATGAACCTAATTTTTCAGGTCAAAACTCAGGCTCAGAGAGGTTAAGTGATTTGCTCGGTCTGACAAAGCAAGTGGCAGATATAAAATTCAAACAGCCCCGTCTAACCACAAAGACCATGCACCTACTTATAAAATTGTATTGCCTCTCCACAGCAGTTTGCAGAGTTTAATGTTCATGATAATATCCGTTTATTATTCAAGAAATGTCTGTTAAATGTCTACTATGTTCAAGGCCAATGAAAGGGATGCAAACGGTACTAGGAGTGGTTCTGAACTTCTGGCACATGCTTTTGACAATCATAATAGGCAAACCACTTTGGATGAGATCAGTCAGTCAGTGTTTCTGAAAACATTTGTAGAATGCACTTATGTACCAGACACCGTGCTTGGTTCTGAGGATATGGAATGATAAAAAAAGAAAAAGAAAGAAAGAAGAAAGAAGAAAGAAAGAAAGAAAGAAAGAAAGAAAGAAAGAAAGAAAGAAAAGAAAAGAAAGAAAAAGAAAAGAAAAGAAAAGAAAAGAAAAGAAAAGAAAAGAAAAAAGGAAAGAAAGAAAAGAAAGAAAAGAAAAGAAAAGAAAGAAAAGAAAGAAAAGAAAAGAAAAGAAAAGAAAAGAAAAGAAAAGAAAAGAAAAGAAAAGAAAAGAAAGAAAAGAAAAAAGAAAAGAAATGTCTCTTTCCTCCCAGAATTTATATTCTGGAAAATATGCAGATAAACACTCATTACATTGAAAGTGGCAAAGGCTATGAAGAAAAATCAAATTGAGCAAGAGTGAAAAACTGAGGATACAAATTGGCATTTTGAATCAGCTGATCAGTAAAGTTTCTCTGAGAACTAGAGAAGAAACCTGAACAAGAAGAAACAAGTTATGTGATCATCTGTGTGAAGAGTATGTATGGCTCAGCAGAAGCGATGGCAAGTGCCAGGGCTGCAAGGTGGTAACATTGAGAGTGTACCGGGAGTGTCAATAGGTCAGATCATGGCAAAAGAGATCAAGAGCAATAGGAGGCAGATGGAAAGTCAAAGGATAGATCCTCCAGGACCCGCCATCAATCTACAGGGTTCCCATTTGCTTGGCAAGGCAAAGGGAAACCACTAGAAAACATTGGATAGGGGGTTAACATGCTCTGATTAACTGTCTAACCTCAGTCTGGCCACTGTGTGGAGAGCTGATTATGGGAACACATGAGTAGAAACAGGAAGACCAATTAGAAAACTATTACACAAGCCTAAATTTGAGATGGTGGTGGGTTAAACTAAAGCAGAAAAGGCAGAGGTTGTCAGATTGGGGGTATATTTTTCATGGTAGTGCTGACAGACTAGATCGGATGTGGGCTGTGAGCAGAGGAGAGTGAATGCACTCAAATTCTTGGAACAGTGCCTGGCACAGAGTTTGTACTCAACATGTGGAAATTCAGTCCCCTTCTCTTAGAACCCAACACAATTTACTTTGGGGAAATAAGTCATGTTCATAACTAATTACACACAGAATCTGTAAGAGGGGCCCTAACGTTAAGACTAATGTCATTGCCACAACCCAACTGTGAGCAAGTAGGTTATATCTTACCTCAATTGCTTTGATCAAACTAGTAGGTAGCCTCATTTTTGTTCAAATAAACCAAGTGGAAGATTTACTTAAAGACTTCTGGTTTTATCAAGTATGGGGAGCTCCTGTTCTTGGTGAAAGTATTTGTCACTACTATAGGTAGAACAGAGTTCTATTTATTGTAAAAATCAAATATTGCTTCGCAAGAGAAGTCTTCCATGGATGCCGCCCCCCCCCCCCCCCCACCAAAGCCAGGTTAGGTCTGCTTGCTACAGCCTCTCAACACTCATGTACCTTTCTATCACAGCTCTTGTTAGTTTGTATCCAACTAATATTTGCGCAAATGCAACGCCATCCCATCCTTCTTAACTTCAAAACATTTGCCTAGAAAAAAATAGACTAGGCGTTCAAAAATATTGTTGAAAATAATGAACCAACACTCCCATATGCATTGCAACAGTATCCACAGTAACCAAGATGTGGAAACAACTAATTTAATATCCACTGACAGATGAATGGATAAAGAAACTGTGGTATATACATGCAATAGAACACTATTCAGCCTTTAAAAAGAAGAAAAAAAAGAAATTCTGTAATATGAAATGTGTTTAAAAATACATTTTTTATTCTTAAAGCAGAAAGCAGATGACTTATGAAGAAAATGTAATGACATTTAATGTTATGGGTACATAATTCAATTTTTAAAATTCTGTTTATAATCACTAATTATTCTACTAGCAATGCCCAGGATTTTGCTTCAACAGAACCAGAACTGCTATGGAGAAATTGCTTCTTTCAAGCCATCTAGGATGTTAGGCCATGGTAAAAGTTTATGGTTTCATAGCAGGGCTTGTAAAATGCATTTGAGATTGACTGAATATTGATTGAGAATAATTGGCCTGTATAGCTGGATATAAATGAAATGTGTCTCACCTGGATTATAGCAGTAACCTTGTAACTATTTTCCTTGCTTCAAAGTTACCCTCTTACAATTTTCAACAAGACAGACTGATTCTTTTGAAATAAAATTCACTCTTTATCTCTCCACATCTCTCAGAATAAATACCAATATCCTTATAATGATCTACAACATTTTTATTAGTCAAGGGTCTGGTAGGAAGATAGGTAGTAAAATTGAACCAGTAATTGAGAGGAGTTCAACAAAGGCATGATTTACAGAGATGAGGGTGAAGTTTAAAAAAAAAAAAAATCAATTATAGGTGGTGCATTACCCTGAGGTTAGCAACAGTGGGGAGCTATTACCATTCCTAGTCCTATCAGAGTAAGAAGAGAAAACAGTTACTAATTACATGAGCCCAGGGGAGTAGCTTCATGGAGAGGGCTGCTTGACTGGAGTTTTGGCCTTTGGTAAAAATGGTAAAGTCAACAAACAGCCCCCCAGCTGGGAGAAAGCCAGCGAACAAATTTCCTGAATTTACTACTCTCCAGCCCTCGATTGCCTGTCTGTAGCTCACATTGGCTAAACCCCACTGGTAGCTGGTGGGCGGAAGAACTTATTTGTATAGTCCACAGTCCTGGCCCTCCAAGCCACTGAACGGGGTGGCAAAGAGAACAGAATAGATTCAAAGAAGCAAATGGAAAATGCTCACCTAATGCCCGATGTGACCTGCTGCTTGTTTCCTTTCTCTATGTTCTTTCTGCTACAATCACCCTGACCCCTTTGATATATCTTAGGGACAGTGTACAACTTTTGTGTTATTGTAGTTTCTGTTTCCTCTGCTTGTAACTTTCTCTGTAAATATTGATACAGCTCACTCCCTCACTTACTTCAAGCTCAGAGGTCACCTTCTCTATGCACCCCACCTGCAAAGCCTATTTAAAATTACAAACCACCTCCCCCAACATCCTAATCCCCTTAACCCCGTTCTACCTTTTTTTTCTTTTTCCTCACTGTAGTTATTATATAGCATATTACATAGGACACAGGATAGCATGCTGCATTATTTAATTTTTTATTATGTCTATTGTTAGTTGATGTATTCTAGTTCTTAGAAATAGTGCAAAATTCATAAACAGAGGGAAATAATCATCTTAAGTATAGTAAACAAATGCTCTCACAAATAACATGTTGAATTTTGCTTAGAAAGTTAGACAGAATAGGTATATTAATGCCAAATAGTCCTGCTCCCTTCACCACTCTCAAGAGATGGATTAAGGCTGAGATTTAGTGTGACCAAATGTTGAATGAATGTTCCTCAATAATCCCTGCACATAACACTCTATCTGAGTAGAAGCTCATTCTTCTACATCTCATTAAATTAATTCAGTAAATGATACTGAGCCAAAGACTCTGTTTTCTTGAGTCTGATCTCTTTCACCAAAGTTGTATAGAATCATATGGAATTCTGATGATACCCTTTAAAACTACTAAGAATTCTAGAAAAGAATACAGTGAAATCACTGTTGAGGAAGTACTGAGTTGTGCTGGGAGGCGGGAAATAAAATTGCATATAATATTACAAAACTTTAAAAATCAAAAGACCAAAGGTCCTTGGCTTGATTCTATTTGTGTATATCTTCAGTCTACACTTAACCAGTATGAAAAGATCTAGGACTAAAATAAAATGTTTATTCCCATAAGTGAATTTTAAAAAAGGTACAATGCACCAAATATATAAGATTAAACAATGATTATTTAAAACTATGTTTCCAAGGACAATTACGTGTCTAATAAACTTATGAAGGTAATAAAATTGAATATAGCAGAACTATAGTAAGGAAAAGTACTTTCTAATCAGGCCTCTCGCAAATTTCAACCAGGTTAGAAGGTAGGGAATGATCTTATCTTCCCCATCAATTCTTCCCCCCATAAGGCAGTGAACTCAAGAGCTATGCAGATGTACAAAACCTCTAGAGTTCTTAAAATGAAGGCATATTTTTACTGTGGCATTAATAGCCATAAAATCTTTGCCAATAGAATTTACATGCATCATAATAGCATTTTTTAAATGTTAGTTCAGCCTCTAATAAGAAATTATAAGTACACCGTATCTAAAAGCAGAGAATTGCTCTTCTTGAAATATCAAATTTATCTGCAAGCCAAAAGAAAAAGCTTATCTTCAGAGATAATATCACAATATCCCATTTAAAGTCACCCAAAATGACAAAGGGAAGATCTAAGTAGGGAGTTGTTGACCTCATAATAGGAAGGAACTTCCTTTAAACTCCCCATTAAAGGAATATTTTTAAAGTAGGTTAAGTATATCCTTGAAACAAGAAAGTCTCCTCGGATGTCTCAGTTTTGTACCCTTCAGGCTGTTGTGCCACTCAGCCACTTTATCCAATTCACAGGGGTCATGGCTTCTGAGAGGTGATATGGTTAAATAAAGGGCTGCTATGTCGGTCTGCACCTTCATACATTTCCACCTCAGGCAATTTTTTTACAAACTCACTCCTTGAATAAAAATCTAGGGAATCAACCCAGAAAATAGAAGGTGCCTTGAAATTAGATGTTTTCTTTTCTTTTTTTCTAACATCATAAACCAGACAATGATTTCATACTTGTGTGAACATCAAGAACTATAGGTCTGACCCATCAAAGTCAGACAATTTAATCTTAATAAGTTTCTGGGTAGGCAAGGAAGTTATGAGAAGAGAAACAGGTGTCTTTGATGTATATGCATAGAATTACACAAGTCAAAATTTCATTTGATTTGGTGTCAATAGAAAGAGAAAACGTAAAGTCAAATATTGATCATAGAAACCCCTAGAAATTAGATTTTTTTCTTCTGTTTTAGAATTAGCCCAATAGCCTCCTTCCAACACAGGGGGAGAATACATAGATCTCAATATTTAATTGCACTTTGGCCAATTATCAATAAATGTGTTTATGTGGAGATATTTTTCATCTTTCTGTCACTTTGTATTATGATGCATAGGACTTTAAAATGTGAGCCATAGGAACCTTGAATTTGGAATGCCTTAAGCTTTTATAGAAAACTTGAACCACTCTTCCAAAAAGGGTTTTTTATTGGATGTATGCAATATTTTGATGGTCGTTTATGGAAATAAGAACTACTAAAGGTAAAGATTAGTACTTCTGAGCTAAAGAGAAATGTTACTCAATGGGAAAAGTAAGTGCAATTTACTAGCTAAGCTATGACAATTAAAATATAAATTCCACTCAGAGTTAGTCTTGGCCTTGTTCATCATTGTATTTCTTTCTTTTAAAGATTTTATTTATTTATTTATTTAAGAGAAAGAAAGAGAGCAAGAACTTGAGCTGAGGGTAAGAGGGAGAGGAAGAAGCAGACTCCCCACTAAGCAGGGAACCTGACATGGGGCTCAACCCCAGGACCCCAAGATCATCACCTGTGCTGAAGGCAGATGCTTAACCAACTGAGCCACCCGGGCCCCTCTTCATTGTATTCCTAATGTCTAGCACAATGTTTGGCCTTTTGTAGAGGCCTAATATGTAACGTTTATCAAATAAGCATATAGTACAATAGATAAATCAATAAGTAGTGTTCCAAATCCAAATGAAATTATCTCCAGAAAACAGAAGACCAACTCATTAGAAGACACTTAAAACTAGATGAAACTCTCCTTTACCCAGTGCACCTGGGTGGCTTAGTGAGTTGAGTATAGACCTCTTAGTTTCAGCTCAGGTCTTGATTTCAAGATTTCACAATCCTAATATTGAACCCCACATCAGGCTCCACACTCAGCACAATGTCTGCTTAGGTATCTCCCTCACTTTCCCCATTCCTTCTCTTTCCTCTCTCTCTCTCTCTTTCTGTCTCTCTCTCTCTCTCATTTTCTCTCTCATAAATGAATACAAAATGGATAGGTGATAGATAGATGATAGATAGATAGATAGATAGATAGATAGATAGATAGATAGATGATAGATCTTTATAAAAAGAAAGAACAACTATTTCCCTTTGCTCTTTATATGCTTTCATCAAGGATCCACACTAGTTCTCCTTAACTGTCACATTCACAAGGTTAGTAATTTATAACTGATTAAAAAGTAATAAATTGGCTTTCTGGCACAAATTAGTCCTTTGTTCCATGAGATGTGGGTTGTATGAACTAGTTTTCCTAGAGTTTCTTCCAAGATCTGACCATGTAGGTTCTTACACTCAAGGAAATTTTATAATTTCAGACAAAAACCCATGAGGCTTGTGGTAAATAGCCCTCCCACTGTACAGTGCATGTACGCCATGTAAAGAAATGTACTTTGTACCTTGTGGACACCACTTTGATCAAGAAAGGAGTGTCCATCATGATTTTAGTGCTCTGATATATTTAGGGAACTTTGGTCACCTTTTGTTACTCTAAATTCTACTGCATCAGGTCTTATATAAAATCATCAGTAAACCTGGATTTTATGTCATTACTACAATCTTTTCCTTAATTTGACATTGTCCTAGGGAAGAAAAGAAAGATGAAAGTTTTTTCATCATAAATCCCTGTTGAAATCTACCCTTATTACATGCATGCATGTATGCATGCAAACACTTGTTATTTCACTCAAGCAATGTATTTTATGTGCTTATAGATAGTTAGCTTCTCTTGTGTCATCAAGCACACTGAGGTGAGGAGGGTATTGCTTAGTGACAGTATATTTGATAAATTTCAGCTAACTATATTAGTCTGCAAGGCTCCCATAACCAAATACCACAGATATGATGGCTTAGACAACAGACATTTATTTTCCCACAGCTCTGGAGGCTGGAAGTCCAAGATCAAGGAGCCAGCAGGGTTGGTCTCCCCCATGGTTTCTTTATTTTGCTTGCAAATGGACATCACCTTTATACTGACCTTCACATGGTCATCCCTCTGTACATGTACATGTGCATCCCTGGTGTTTCTTTTATGTGTTCAAATTTCCCCTTCTTACAAGTTCACCAGTCAAAAGGATTAGGGCCCACCCAATTAGCCTCATTTCAACTTGATACCCCCTTTAAAGGCCCTATCTCCAAGTACAGTCAAGTACTGGGGGCTAGAGCTTCAACATTTGAATTATGGGGAGGCACAATTCAGCTCCTACCACTCACTTAATGCTGTATTAATACAGGACCCATATGCAGTATTTATTGGAGATGTAGGCTTGGAGAAATAGAGATACAAAGCAGGGTTGCATCTGTATGGGTTAGGTAGATGAGAGGATAGAAATTAATGGTAGACATAGTGGAATGAAAGGTTGGAATTAGAAGAAAGTAAGTAATAAAGGCAAAGGTAGCTCTGCCTTAAATACCATAGTGACCTCTGAAAGAACACTAGATCATCAACTGTGGATGTTTCTACCTCAGTCTTGTATAAACTAGACCTTTTCTTGAGTAGAAATGGATTTACCACAGAATTAATTTGAAATTCAACTTCAGCATCCCTCAAAGCTCTTTCTGGAGCCATTGCTCTAATTTTATAAATATAATTTTGTAGTCTCTTTCCTTTAGAGGGGCTTGGACTCCAAATAACCTGCATCTGTCCCCGATTGCAAGTGTTTTCAGCCATTTTCATAGACATTTGGGGCACTTCTTAGGCTAAACTCTTAGAAATGGGTATTTAGTTGGGACAAATTATAACTGTTATATATTATTAAAATGTAGCTTTGAATAATAATCTTTCATTCCAATAGCAGTTACTACAACCTACATTTTTGTGAATTTGAATCTTTGACTTTCGAACGACAGGTGCTCAGAAACATCCTGGCCATGTACTAGTCTCTTTATGTGTCACTTTCTCTATCTCTGTCTTACACACACGTACAACACACACTCCATACACACATTTATTTTTGTGCCAGCAATCAGAACTGGGCAACTAAACTGTACAATTAACTTAAAAAGTGAATTGTGTATGAGGTAGTTGAAAATACATGTTTGAAGTCTTCCTATTTTCTTTTCATGGGGAACCATCCTTCTCTCATTTCTTCTCACAGTGCCCTGGGTGTGTGCATGTATCCAAGCCCAGAGTGTGTGACATTTTCTAATTTTGACATTAGCCACAAAATGATTTCTTACTTCCTCTGAAAAAAAAAAAGAGTATAAACATCTTAAGTGATGCAAAATGATATTGCAGAATAGACCTTTCCAGAGGCATTACACGTGGTGAGAATCAGTTTCATCCTGTTCCCTTTAGAAGATATCTACATTTCATTTTTTAGTTTTGTACATAGCTCTTCCTAGGGACAACCCTGCAATTTAAGACAGAAAGGTGGCTCCTGGTTGAAAAGCAAAAATAGGAAGTGAGATGAGATCGGTGAAGCAAGACAGTTCAATTTGCCTAACAAAGCAAAATTCCCGAATTGAGTTACTCTTAAAGCACTGTAATCAGCCATGTTTCTTAAAATGCCTGGGTTATATCTAGCCCCACTCACACTATGGTAATTATCAGCTGCCACCACGCAGAAGTACTGCATTCCCTGCTACTTTTTTTTTTTTTTTTCAAAATGTCAGCTTGTAATCTGAAGGAAAATTACAAACCCGACTTTTTTTAGGAATGTTTAAAATAAACCCACAAAAGCACCAAGCCTGTTACAATTACTGTCCTGCTTTAAGGAAGAAATATCCCAGGTGGTGTTTTATCTCTGCAGCATCTATTTCTAAAGTTTAGCCACAATGAAAGGAGCAATAGTGCCTTATATAAGTGCAGACCAATGCCAGTTTTTGGAAGAAGCCAAAACTTCTTTAAGAAGCTTTCAGACTTTATTCTAGATAAATATGTGCTCCCCGAAGGATCATCACGCTCGTGCTACTTTAATAAAATATCACTGCAAAAGAATTGCAATAGCGACCATCATTTGTATATGCTGATAATAATGTGCAGAGGTTAACTCCCTCTTATTTAATAGGAACATGAAACCCGTATCAAGTAAAGTGTTTTATGCTAACGGCAGTATTTCCAATTAAATTGCCAATATAAATCGCTTTGACATGCCATCACTCTTTATTTCAGCAATTACTTTTACACCATACACCTTAGAGCCCTTATATAGTTCAGTTTGTAAAAGAAAAATGAAATATCAGTCACAACATAATAGGCAGAACTCTACTGAGAAAACTTTTTGCGTGACAAAACCCACATGAGTTCAAGGCACCAGGGATTTACAAGGAAATTCTGCCCAGAATGCTAAGAAGCCTTTAAATGATGGAGGCAAATCACTGAGAAATCCATAAATTCACCTTTTCTCATTCATGTTAAGCTAGACTGAGGACTTGGAGACAGGAGATCTTGTTGTGGTCCCAGCTTAGCCATGGCTCAGCTACTCATGGCTGAGTAGCCTGGATGATGCTGAGCAAATCTCTAGCTTTGGTTTCCAAAAACGAGGTTCCAAATCCTACTTTCTGCAACAACAAGTTCCATAAAAGATGAAGAAAAACTAGGTCGCTCCATGAATTCAATGCAATCCGGGACACAATTTCCAATAATAGCTTCCTCCTATCCCTTGTAAAATATACCTCATCCCTGTGTGTGTCCCCTGTTTATATATCCAAAAGGCAGAAAGAGTAGGAAAGGTAGAGCTAGGTTTGTATCCCAATTACGATTTCCCGCTAATGGTGTGACCTTGGACAATGTGCTTCACTTCTGAAGTTCCAGTTTCTTCATTTATAAAAATGGGATAATATTCTTTATGTTGTAAAGTATGGATGATGATTGTAGATGATATTTCTTTTGTTTTTTTGGTTTTTTGTTTTGTTTTGTTTTATTTATTCATGAGAGACACACAGAGAAGTAGAGACACAGGCAGAGGGAGAAGCAGGCCCCCTGTGGGGAGCCTGATGCAGGGCTCAATTCCGGGACTCCAGGATCATGTCCTGAGCCAAAGGCAGAGGTTTAACCGCTGAGCCACCCAGGCAACCCTGTAAATGATATTTCTAATTCATCTTTTATCATACCTTTAATCTAGTAGCATTCAACAGCTAGTAGTTATTATATATGTGTATGTAGATAGATAGATGCAGAGATATTTACTTGTATGTAATATACATGCTACCAGCTTGGGGGAACATTGCTTCCAACTCCATCCAACTAGAAATGGGAGCCACTAATTCTAATGTTATTAAATGAAAATTCACATACACGTAGCTATGGGTCCATTCGTAGTCATATGAGCAGACTGACCCTCTGGCATGTCAATGTCTTTATTATCCTGTTCACTACCACTGCTAGGAGACCAGCATGAGTGTTATTTGTCTGGCCAAGGTGTACCATCTCCAGCAGATAGAATAGACCACCCCCAGGGGTCTAGTTTGCCATTCCTCATCCAGTTCAGTTTTAGTAATTTAGAAACGGAATTGCATCATTTTTCTACAACAAATCAGAATAGCACTGGGTTCAGTGCAGATTGGAATGCATCTGCTCCAATTTTATCTTATCAACTCACCATTTCAGACTACTTAATCCAGTCAAACCATAGACCAAAGCATGCAAAACACCTACATACCTCAAATGTAGATCTCAGCTTGGGTCTCCTACATTCCAAGAAAATTTTCTTCACCTGTGCTGCTCCCTTGGCCTAAATAATTTAATGACCTTGCTCTTTAATTTTTCCAACCAACTTCTCTTCAGAGCAGTCCATGCTCACTGCCTTCAGTTCCTGAGTGTTATAATCTGGCCACCCACATCCAACTTTTCTAAATTGTGCTTGTTGTGACGGTCATCAGTGATCTCCTACAGCCAATTTCAACAGCATGTCTCAGCTGCCATTCACCTCAAGCTTTCCCAGGAACTTGAAACTGCTGTCCTCCATGGCTGCATAGACCCTGTACATTCATGGTTCTTCTGCCTTTCTGGCCTCCCTTGTTTTTCTCAGATCTTTTTTTTTTCTTCCCAACCCTGAATTAGGGGATTCTTACATTTTCTTTGTCCTTCCTCTCTGCTCTTTAAAAGGTAATGTCATATACCCCAGCAGTCTTAGTTATAACACAAGTGACTGCCAAATATAAATCTCCAGTCCTACCTACTCTCTGAAATTCTCTGCCTAGGAGTTTCAGCATTCCAACCTCATTAGTTCAAATGTAATTCATTGTGTCCCTCATGAACCCACTTCTAAAGCTGTGTTCCCCAAGCTTTCAGTATCACCCCCACCATCATGGTCACCCATGCTCCAAATCTCTGCATCTACTAGCTCTCTTTCAAGGTAGTTATTCTGTGTGAATTCTTTCTCCATACATTTCTCCTTTTTTAAGATTTTATTTATTCATGAGAGACACAGAGAGAAGCAGAGACACAGGCAGAGGGAAAATCAGGCTCCCTGCAGGGAGCCAGATGCGGGACTCGATTCCAGACCCCAGGATTACGCCCTGTGCCAAAGGCAGATGCTCAGCTGCTGAGCCACCCAGGCGTCCCTCTCCATATATTTCTAACGTGTGTTTCTACCTCTCTCTTCCCACGACAGATGCCCTAATTTATGACATGTGTAATATGGATTTGAGAGGGGATAGATACCCCAGTTCTAGTTACTTCCTGCTCCAAATTCTCTGACAACCCTAGATTAAACATCAAAAAACATGTCATTTTCATTTCCTTGATTAAACACCTTTTATAACATTTCTTTTGTACTAAAAACCAATCATAAGAATAGCTGATATTTATTAATCATTTGCTCAGTAGGTCCTAGGTAGTATTGTCAAACACTATGCAATGATTATCTCAGTAACTATTATTATAGATGTTATTTTATAGTTATTTGTGTGATTATGTTGATTAATATATAGGATTTGAAATATAGGCACTGCACTCAAATATTACCTGCTAATTAATTAGTTAATGAAGCCCTCTTTGATCATCACAGCCAAAGTATTCTTTCTTCGCTTTGAAATCACATACTAATTCTTTACGTCCCTTAGCATAGTGTATATTATATAATTACTATGCCTTTGTTGAATTTGGTGAATGGCAACAAATCAGTTCTAGCTAGATGACTTCCATTTCTATTAAAGAGCTATACTAGAATATTTTAGGTTCAGCCAAATCATGAACAAACCTGGCAAAATTAGGGGATCCCTGGATGGCTCAGCGGTTGAGCATCTGCCTTTGGCCCAGAGTATGATCCTGTAGTCTCGGGATCAAGTCCCACATCAGGCTCCTTACGTGGAGCCTGCTTCTCCCTCTGCCTGTGTCTCTGCCTCTCTCTCTCTCTGGGTCTTTCATGAATAAATAAATAAAATCTTAAAAAAAAAAAAAGACCTGGCAAAATTAGACACTGGGAATATAGATACTATGAACTGGCACAGAAAGTAGCAATATAAACACTGTGCCCTTGTAGCACAGTATGTAAAACTAACATTTTGTGGAAATCTTTCTCCCTCAAGAAATTTAAGCAACTTTAATGTGATAAGTTTAGCATTCAGCCCAAGCATTTGACCTACAATGGTTACAACAGTAGTCAACCCCATTCATTGTCTATAATAATTTATCTGATCTTCCTGACTGGGCAAGATTTCCCAACCTCTGCCCCTTCTCTTGTGTATCTCTTAAATTCCAGTCCCTTTTCTTTGATCAAAATGAAATTAATAAGTATGCTTCCCTCCCAGAATTTTAAAGGGAGTTTGTTCAACCAACACTTATTTTTTTCCTGCTCAATACTTAGTCAATAGAACGAAATAGGTCTCAACATGAATCAAACATGGATCTTGGCTTCAAAGGCCTTAGGGATTAAAGAAGATAAAGCTTGCACTAAAATAACTGAGAAATGAGAAAGATACAGGTGGCCAAGGGCATGGACAGCTGAACTGTAATGGGAACTCAAGGTAGGAATATGTTGATTTTTCAGTTGAGAGGATCCTAAAAGACTTCATGAAGAATTTTTATATAATATGGTTTATGAAAGATGAGGAGGATTCAGATGTTGGGGGATGAAAAAAAGGATGTATTTCAAGAGGAAGAGCTTTGTAAAAGATGTGGAAGTCTGAAAAATCTTGGATGTATATCAGGAACATTATATTATTACTGTTACATTTCTTTTGAAATATGCAAGTATAATGATGGTTCTATTCTCACATAAAAAAAGAAGAAAATAATTATTTATATAGAGTCCATTGGGATACTGAGTTATTGCATTGGTTAAGTGATATTTTTACTATGATAATACCACTTTCCAAACATTGGTCGCTGATCACTGCTTTTGTGTTCAGCAAGTTCGCCTTCTTTGTCACACAATAAGGCCTAGGGTTTTGGAAATGTCAAGTTGTATTGAGCAACAAGAGGACAGATTTTGCATAAATATTTAAATCTTAGACACAAATTCATAACTCTGGGCACTGTAGACAACTGAGGTAATTGGAATCACTCTAGGTCAATTTTTAGTCCAAATTTTGTTTTTAAAATAGTCTGAGGAAACTTAACTTTGAGGCTAAACATCTCTGGATTGATATTTTGTTTTGTTTTCCCTATTGGGTGAGCTGTTATTTTAGTTGATTTTGGTTTAAGTTTTTCCCCCTTAGATATGTGCTATAAATCAGGCTTGTGGCATTTTGCATTCCAATGATGCCTTATCTTGGCTGTACAACTGTTATCTCATCTAAATCCCACAGCTGTGTCACTTCCTAACGACCACCATTCCTGCAAGACAGCTGTTGCTCTTAATTGGCAGGAATAAAACAGATGAGCATTAAGAAACTAGCCCGGATGATGTGCTACACAAAGAATCTACTTACATTTTTTTCCCAAACTATTTGAAGCAAGGAAAGGCAGGATAGAAAGCTTCCTTCAGACGTTCATGGAGTCCCTTGGTCTCCCACTCAGAATTTTACAACTGAAATTGCCTAGAGTCAAGCTGCCTCTTGCCTCTCAAGTCCCAATGAGAGCCCCACCCACAAAAACACTGAAAAACAATATGAAATCTCTAGCAAATTGTCCTCATGAGCTGCCAAAGGAGAATTCTATCATCAATCAATGAAGCTTCTCAAACTCCACTTTCTCCATTTTACCTTTCATGGCACAAACACCACAGCAGTTACCCCAATGTCTAATGACTTGCCTGGTCTCACTCCAGACCTATGAATCAGAATCTGTGTCTTAACAAAATCTCCATGTGGTTTATATGCACATAACATTTTGAAAAATTCTGCTTTTGT
Organism: Vulpes lagopus; assembly: GCF_018345385.1. Taxonomy (NCBI): domain Eukaryota; kingdom Metazoa; phylum Chordata; class Mammalia; order Carnivora; family Canidae; genus Vulpes; species Vulpes lagopus. The sequence goes on from NC_054846.1 coordinate 33,376,841, forward strand.
CTATGAGTTCTTACACCTGAGTGTGTATAAGAATCACTTGAAGACACTAACAGTGCAGATGCTCGGGCCCCACTCCAAGAGTTTTTAAATCAGTAAATCAGATATATGGATACCACCATGATTCAATAACCAGAACCTCTGATAACCTACAGACCACACTTTGGTCTTAGTCCATGAAAACTAAAATCTCTTTATATCACAGTGCATTGTTTGTTTCCCAATCTCTTTCCTTCTCTATTACCTTTTCCCCTGCACTTTTTAATTAAGCCTATCTAGCTTGTCACAATATGTGTATTACAGTCTTATAATTGTCCCTTAATTAATCTCCCTGTAGCTGTTTTTCTCTCCCTCCATGTTGTCCATCTTGTGAACTTCTTACATAATGAAAAATACCATAAAGCTCAAGCTAGAAGAGACAGTGAGCCCGGGAAATCTTTTAGGTAACTCTACTGCTTAAAACTTATCAAAAATATGCAAGCCAAAGGAAAAAAAAAAAGATTCTACTTTTAGAGAAGAACAGAACAACTTATTAGTCCTGCCCATGGCTACTGAATCAGGGTAAATCTGAGCGGTCGATTCAAGATTAAGCAGATAGAAGAGTTGTAAGCAAAGAAAAACAGAAATACAGGAAGTAGTAATGAAGACACACTCATCATAATGAAATCTATAGATATACTAGTATATTAGAGACAATGTAGCTTCACAGAAAGAACACTGAACTTGGGATCATAGGATGTAAATTCTTTGTCAAATCCTCACAAGCACTGTGGCTTGAACATATAATAAATGACCTCCGGTGACTTCAGATTCTTGTCTGTACAATGCAAGTAACTCCTACACTACCTGCTTCACAAGGTTTTGGCAAGGTCCAGTGATCCTTGATAGAACCAAATCTTAAATAAGATATGAAATGCATAAACATTTGCTGAATGCATTAGATTGATGCTATAGATACAAAGGAATGAATAGGGCATAGTTCCACTTTTAAGGAGAGCACTGTTTAATCTTGGATACAGGTATATAGACAATAATGGATGGAATGAACGTTGTGCTAAAAGTATTAATAAACAAGTGAGGGAATCCTAAAGAACAAACATTTTCTAAAAAGGGGTGGGGATGCCCACCATGGATTTGCAAGTTCTATCTGGGATTACTCTACAATCTTTTATATCATTCTAATATTAAGATTAATGTTGCTGGAATAATGATAAATATCAATGATAATAACAACAATATTAGTAAGCAGCCCAACAAAATGTTTGTATTATTGGTATGTTGCGGGGGAAAAGTGCTGGTAAACAGGAAGTGTTACAGTTTAATGAGGAATGTCCAAAACGAATTCAGAGTGGTTAAGAGGTATTTTCCCATTCAACAGAACCTACAATCAGAGATTTCAGAGCTATTGACTATTTCGCATTCACTCAAGCTTCATTTTAATATGAGAAAATACTAAGCCTCCCATTAGAATATAAACTCTCATTATAACCAAAGGGATTGCCTGTTTTGTTCACTCCTGTATCCCCAGTAACTAGAATATTACCTGGCATATCAGTAGCAATAAATGCTTATTGAGCTGATGAACGATAGAACAAGTAAGTTCCATGTAAAGCTAATGACTGGCCAGTTATGCATGCATACGTGCTCCGTTCTATATGGGAACAGTCTACTTGACATCAATAAATGGCATTCCCAGTTTCAAACATGGAGTGGCTTCTACAAATTGTGTACATTTTCAAATTACAATTTGTACTTAAATCAGTGAATCATCTAGCTATTATTCAAAGATAAAGGGAACCAGAATCTTAAGGTTCCCTTGCAGAAGATATTTATTTAATTATGAATTTTTAATTGCCTTCATATATATCTCTTCCCACTTTTCTCCAGAGAACTGGTAATATATGAAGTTAAATAACATTTCAAAGATGGATTTCTGTGACTTTTCATCTTAACACATTTCTCTAAGTAATAGTTTTTCTTGACTTTTCATATATGGCAATATGTAGCTTCCACGGATAAATCTCATCTACAGAATGAAGGTGTTGGGCAAGATGATGATAGGGGCCTCTCCCTCTCAGCTCTTATACTCTATGCATCCTGCAGCTTCCTCAACTTTTGAAGAAATCACTTTTTAAAAGGTTTTGGAGAGCAAACAGATTAAATAAGCCCTTGAGTAATTGTGCAATTGTTTTCTTTTATCTTTCATTTTAATTTTAGGTAGCTTTTATTTTGTTTAAAAGGAAGAAGAAGCCTTAAAAACAGCTTTTTCTTTGAAAGCAAAAGGTATCATAACTAACCCAAGGAGAAAAAGAGATAGTTGTATATAAGGCAAAGATGAAATATTAGTGAATATAATACCATATCCACAACTAGTATTAATAGATGCTTCTCTTTATCTACTTTTAAGGAGAACCTTCTCTTTGGAGCCCAATAAAGGATGCTTTAGTTCATGTGACTTTTTACAATTTGACTACACTTCAAGAGCCCAAAGATGCACAAGTATGGAAACAGTCATTTAATCAAGGCAGTTGTTATCTCCTCTTTCAAAAACAAGCCTAACATGAAAATCTTATCATAGATTTTCAGAGAAAAGTTAAATAATCACAATCTCTGTCTTTGTGTGTGTGTGTGTGTGTGTGTGTGTGTGTGTGTGTGTGTGCCTCACATACACATACACACAGGTAAGGCAAAATAGTATATCTAAAACCTTCCACAAGAACTCAGTATGTAACAGGGAAGTTATTTAGGACAAGAGTAGGTTCTACTCCTTGGCAGAGCTCAGAGATCTGAAGTGTCAAACCTAAAATGTGGTAAATTGTATACAAAGATGGCCACCAACAATTCCTTCCATTCCTTTTCAAATGATTTCCCCCTCCCCTTGAATCTGGGCTGGACTTGTGACTTGTCTGGCCAATAGAAGACAAATAAAACTGAGAGTTTTCTGGCCATATGAAGCCTGGCAACTTCCACTTTCATCTTCTTGAATCCGGAGCTATAAGGTAAGAAGTTAATTAGCCTACTAAAGAGAATGGCCACAAGGAAAGAGTTTTCAGAGAATGCAAGGGAAAGAGGAGCCTCCCCCCCTCCAGACCTCACCCTTGTCTTCTATTCCAGTTGAGACAACCTGGGATCTTCCAGACCCAGCAGAGCCATCTTAATCAAATCACCTGAAGCAGAAAGAGCTGCCCACCAAGCCCTGCTGAAATAGTAGTGACTTGAGGAAATAACTGAACCAATAACTAAAACAAAGAATAAAAAGCTAAAACAGTAGGTAACCAAATCAGTGAATATTCCAACTGTCTATTCAGTGAAGTGTATTAAGCAACTATCCTTGGCCTGTTATTGGCTTGGAATAGAGGACTGAATAGAATGCTTGCCTTTGAAGAGTTCACCGTCCAATGGGAGGAACACTCCCATAAGAAACCATGGGCAGGGGTGTGACAGGAGCTGCATTAGAGGCACACTCATGGTGCTTTGGAGGGGGGAATCTACCGAGCAACTATTCTTCTGGAAGTTCATCTGTGGCCTGGTCCAGGGAAGAACCAAAGAGGAAGTGATATTTCAGCTGTGTTTTGAAAGCTGAGTAGGTATTTCCCAAGCCAGGATCTGTGACTAAGAGGGTGGTATATTCCAGGGAATCTGGTTCATTTGTCCAGGAAATCTATGCTCCTTTCTATTTCTTAATTTTTTAATTTAAATTCAATTAGCCAACGTAGAGTACATCATTAGTTTTAGATGTAGTGTTCAATAATTTATCAGTTTATGCTCCTTCTTCTTAAAGCCCAAAATATATGTTCTGGGTATATGAGTATCACCTGTTGAGAGATTTTTTTTTTTTTCCCCAGAGTTAGGCAAGTAGGAGAAAGTATTTCATCTTTGTGGTAAGAATTTGTATTTTGTTTGCCTAAACTCTCACTCTGCCTCCAACTTTGTGGCTGAGAAAAAGAAATTCATATGACAAATGGACAGACTGTTAAAAAAACAAAAAAAAAAATATGCATGTTCTCTCTTTCTCTCTTATCTTGCTATAGACAAATGCTAAATAAAGAAGGTTGTTTTATTTATCTTTGTTCAAAAACAGTTCCCAGCGTTCTTAATTGGAGATATAGCAGCATTTTGCTCTTTATTATGAAAGAAAAAAGAAATTTCTTTACTGACATTAGTGATTTTAAAGGTCAAACATACAAAGCATCTTTTATTAAAGTAGATAAGCTCGTTCATAGCTCATATGCAGTAAGCTGGCAGATGAAGAAAACTTACAACTGGGTAAAACTAGGGAGCCTCATAGGTTGCTAAAATGTTATACACCTTTGTTTCCACTTTATATTAATTCTTTATCATTTGCAGCCACAACGTTTCAGTTTTTTAAGTCATCTGCAAATTCAGAAGCTACTGAAAAACTGAGGCACCAGAACTGCTCTCCAGGAATTCTCTCTTCACCCTATATCAAATCCCATATTTCCTTATTTCTTGGATTTGACATTCATGGATATTTGGAGAATGCCTCTTCCTAGCCATATACCACTCAGATTAGAAGCAGGGTCTGGAAGGGAGCATGCTGTTTGAAGTCTGGTACTGAGTGCTCTACAGGCATTACCTCACTGCATCTCAAAGCTGTTCTGGATCAGGTATTAAAATTACCCTTTTTACAGATGAAGAAATTTAGACTCAGAAAAATGATTGTGTTTCTCAGGAATGCATGCTGATAATCATGTCTGTCTGATTCCAAATTCTATGCTCTTTCACTCTGCTGCAGTTTTTCCCCAAGGATTGTTAAGATTCATTTTACTTCTAGAATACTGGTTAAACCTCTGTTCTCAAAAAAGAGAAACATTTTTAACAAAGTCAGAAACACTGGCATAAAAGAATGTACAGCATTTGACCTGTGCTGTGAGATGACTAAAGTATGAGATGAAAATAATCAAAAAGCATGTAATATAGAGGAGGCAGGGAATCAGGTTAGAAATAGCGCAACTTTAAGACCTTGTGGAGCTCTGTTGGAATCCCAGTTTGGGCTCTTGCTAGCTTATGACCTTGCACAATTTATTTAGGTTCTCTGAGCCACATTTTCCTGGATTATAAAATGGAAATATTAAAACTTGCTACATCCCTCAGGTTGTTAGTAGTACCAAATTGTGCAATTTATATAAAAGCACCTAGCACAATGATGCCTCATTTTTGGTACTCAGAAATGTCAGCTTTTTTTCCTTCAGTGCAGAAACTGGAGAAAGAATACAATTATAAAATTTCATCACCTGCAAGTAAAGATCTCTGGTTTGAAAGGTGAGAGGAAATGAAAGATCGAGAACTCTTTTCTGTCATCATACAAATATTTCCCAGCAATGGTTGAAGGACTCTTGCTCCCAGTTATGCTAAGACCACGTTTAGAACATTATGTTGACAGCAATAAGGGAGTTTGTTAATGAATAGGGCGGTAGATAGATGGGGTGGGTTCACCAGGGAAGACTGTGGGGAACATGCAGGCCAGGTCAAAGCTCTGGATAGTGATAAAGAAAATGTACAAATGAAAGCGACACATCCTTCCCCTCAGCCGGAGTGGGACCAGGTATGTCATCATCACCACTACCCAGCAGGCCAGAGCAGCTGACCAGTTACCCAGATTATAGCACTAATGAATATTCATTACATGCCGATTATGTGTCAAGGTCTGTGCTGGGCAATGAGGAATCAGGGGAAAAAAAACCAGGTCAGATAGTTCTGTTCACTGAGTAGGTGAAGGTGAGTCATGAGAAACTGGTGAACCTATGACATCAATCCCTGAGGTATAACATTTTTTTGCAGATTCTTAGAAGCTAGAAAGGAGAAAAAGACTCCCTTTTAGAGATGACACATTTTCAGCATTTATTATGTGCCAGGCATCATACTTAGGGTCCGTGAACATTTCCTCATTTAATTCCCACGTATCTATTAGGTAGAAGCTATTATTCTCATTTTATAGATCTATAAACCAAGGCTTAGAGATGTTCAGTGACTTGCCAAAGTCACAAGATCTTACATCGTAGAACTAGATGCTGATCTCAGGGTAGCTAACTCCAAAGTCTGAATTCATGGTGAAGGACCTAAAAGCGGTTTTAACACTGATGAGATGTTTCTGTTTTAAAACTTGTTCCCAATGAAAGGAGTCTTTATATTTTTATTCAGAAATCAAGAATTAACTAATAACCCTTGCTTAAAGTATTGGTTAATGACAGGATGGTATAACAGAATCTGTGCTCTTTCTCATAAGTTAACTTATAAAGGTCTTTTGGCAAGGTCAGTATGCTTCTTTAATGCACACGCTGCTCCTTAGGTACTCTGCATAAAGGCATTTGTAAATTATTCTAGTTATCTTTAGAATACTTAAAATTGTTCTCTGGCATTTATATAATCAGCAAGAGATAATCAGATGATCTTTTTTTTTTTTTTTAACAATAAGCCACTTCCTGTTCATTATACTTACTATGTTTATTTATGGCATAAAACCCATTTTCTCTGTTGAAGGTCACCTGTGGGTTGGTGTGGAGGATTTCTTCCCTTCTATTTAAACCACTTTACCAGTTTCCAGCATTTATATGACTGTTGATTAATTATGGCCCTGTCTCAATCATTCGTGGAAGAAATAATAGCCTATGGTTCCTTTTACCAGCCATTGGATTATTCATAGCTCAAAAAATGGCATAAAATATTAAGTTCTTACATATTCAGAGGTGGGTAACAGAGAAACCATACCTATGCTGTAAACACCCACCTATCTGAGAGGAAGGGAAAATGTTTAAAGTCAGAAGCTACCTGATATAAGAGGCCCAAGAAGAGTTTGAAGTCTTAAGTCATAGGTCAGATTTGTAGTTGTGCATGTTTAGGAACTAGAGCTTTTCTGAATAAATACAAATCCAAAGGCCCCACACCACCTCCCCACCTTTAGATTCTAAACATGTTGGCTTTCCAATAAGAGAAAAAGCCATTTTCTTTATTAATCTATTGTAAAAGGTCACACCTTTCATTCTACTTGCATCTACTATAAGAAGCTGAGGGGACTGCAGACACCTTCCCATCCCAATATGAAAGGGGTCATTGCCTATTACAGAAGATTCTGCTGGGCTTTGGTGGCCTGCATCCATTTTCTCTCTGTTTAATAATAGTATCCTGAATTTGATCAAGTATCAGATCTGTCCTTTGCTTCAGAGATAGGCTTTGAATGGCTCCAGCCAATTAAAAGACCCTGCTCCCATGTCCGTATGGACCATGGGACTCTGACCCCATGCAGACCAATAACAGGTAAGGAGATTTTTGATGGAGGCCTCTAAAAAAGATCTTATTCTTTTGTTGACATACACTTCTTGAAAGATATGAACAAGGACATATATGGCTTCCAAAAGAGAAGCCAGCTATAGTTGAGCTTCCATGTCTAGCCTTATCTACTTTTTTTTTTTTTTGCCATTATAGTCCTATGAGCCAAGAAATTTTTGTTACCTCAGCCATTGAGTCATATTCTCTGTTATTTGCAACCAATGATACCCAACATATACATCCATCACCTTGACCACAATTACACAGTAACCATGTCACCATGGTTTATTATAGGATTTCACTATGCACTTTCCCCATCCACCAAATTCTTCTATATTCAAAAACTTTTGTTTGTTCTTCCTTGAGCTCCAAAGGCAAATAAATGACCTATGCCAAGAAGATTATTAAGGAACTTTAGAATTTTCTGTATTCTAAATCACTATTTTGCTTTTATTTCCTCATGTGGTTATAGGCTAATTATACTCATACTTCAGTCCCTTCCATGAACAATAACCTCCCAGCCTTCAGGAGAGATCTTACCAGCTCCTGGACAGAAGTGGGGAGAGAAGCTGCCTGTGTTGGCATCTATCGCTTTCCAGATTTTTGTTTTCCCTCCCCTTTTCTCCATCCCTCTTCCTCTGCTCTCAGAAACATTAGTTTTGACACAGTTCTGCCAAGGAGACCATCCTAATTTGGAATTATAGGTCCTATCTTGTTGGGGTCTTCTTTTTTCTTTTTATTCTTATTTTCTAGGCCAGGACCCAAAGATGACTTAAAAGAACCAGCCATAATGTCTACTCCACACTCATCTCCCAAATCACTTTGAGACAGCACTGTAACTTTTTTGGTTGTATCCAACTCAAAAGTTTCACAGCTTTGGTCCTAAGCAATAATTTATACATTGCCAACTACTTTCTGTCTTTGTCCTTATTAAAAAAAATCTTTTGTCCCCCAGTTGAATAAACTCATCTTTTTCATTTTTACTGCCTTTATCAGTGTCATGTATCACTTCTCACTGTTTAGCATTGGATACATCCATCCATCACTATGGCTCTAAGCCCCTTATCATAATTATTCTCAAGAATTTCAAGCTTAGGTTATATCTTTGTGCCTTTTCATACTGACTTTTTTGTGGGACTCCTAGGCCTGGAATTCTAGGATGGTTGGGAAAGCCAATAAGGATGTTGCAGAATGAGTTTGGTGCTATGAACATAAGTACGCACGAGCTACCATTCTCATATAACTGAACTGTGTGTTTTGATAGAAGTGGAACTGTACAATCACAATTAGCTAGACTTTGGGAGTTTCTTTAAAAGAAAACAGAAATATCAACAATTATGTTTGCTTTTGCAATACAATCACAATTAGCTAGACTTTGGGAGTTTCTTTAAAAGAAAACAGAAATATCAACAATTATGTTTGCTTTTGCAACACTCTCAAGTTCCTAGCAATTTGTAATTTAACGAATAATTATAGAAATTTCCTGCTGAAATGCAGAGATAGAGCCCCTGCAGGTGGTGGGGGCAGTGCAGGGAAACCAGCATGCAAGTAATAAATTCAGTAAAAGATAGGTCAATGGCATGCAAACAAGAATTACTAACTTAAGAAAGAAAAGCTTTTGAGCATCAGCAAATGGCTCATGTATTTGGAATACATATATTTCTATTCTCAAATACCATATTCCCATATTATAGAAATATAGGTGTTCCTGGATAGTTGGATGCCTTGTAAGAAGAGAATTCTCTCCCAGTTAGCATGCTCCATGGAAATCAAATTAAAATCAGCCCATTCATACTTTATGACTTGAGAAGGCTTCCTCTGATGACCAACATCTCCCAGAATAATTCAAGATCCACTGTCATGGTTCCATAATACTCTACTTTTATTGTCAGGTCATTCTTTAGATCAATTGTTCAGTGTCTGTCTTTCTCACAAGTATGTGAGCCCCATGACTACAGCCACCACATCTGTTGTGTCTAATAGTGCATTCACAATCATGCCTGACATATAGAAGATGATCAACCAACATTTGAAAGGAGAAGTGGCCAAGAAAGAGGAGAGGAATGAGGAATTGGTTCTTTGCTTGGTGTATTAGTTATTTTGTGCTGTATACCAAATTACCCCAAAACTTAGCAGCTTAAAGCAACACACACTTATAATCACTCAGGTTCTGTGAGTTTCAAATCTGGATTTGGCTTAACTAAGTCTTTCAGCTCGAGGTCGTTCACAAGACAGCAATCAAAGTATCAATCAGGGCTATAGTCATTTCAAGGTTCAAATGGGGCAGGATACATTTCCAAGCTCACTCAGTGGTTATTGGCAGGATTCAGTCCCTTGTAGGTTGTTTGACAAAGGGTCCTAACAATTTGTTGGCTGTTGGCCTCACCTCCTTGCCACATGGACCTCTCTCCATGAGGTAGCTCACAACATGGCAGCTGGCTTGCTCAGAAAGCTTGCTCAGAGAGTGCCAGCTAGAAAAAAGTCACAGTCCTCTTTAGCCTAATCACAGAGGTGATAGCCCATCACTTTTGTCATATTCTATCTCTTAGAAGCCAGTCATTAAGCCCAGCCCATACTCAGGAGGAGGGAAATACACAAGTCATGAATGCCAGGACTTGGGAATAATTAGGGATGATTTTAGAAGGCTAGTTAGCACACTTAGGCATGGAATCCAAATAAGAAGAGTTGGTTAAAAGGGTCTCCTGATGAATAGACCTGGGCTAAGTTAGACTATTAAGTTCCTCTCCACAATAGGGAAGATTACTCTCAATATGGCAATAATAATAAATCCATTTGGCTAATGCATTTTAAAGCAATTATTGTACGTTCAAATGCCCCCTAATTTGTAGGTATCTTTGGAAGTGGTTTTAACAAACCTGGCTTGTATTCTCAAGCAAGCCTTTTCTACTACATCTGAGAAATTGAAATTCCCAGACTTTGGTAACTAAGGGAAAACCAGACAAAAGACACACATTCCATTAGGAGGCAAGTATGCTACATTCTCCATTTTGCTCCTGACCTGCAGGACATGCTGTGTGATCTGTAAGAGAAAAGCATGTAAATGTAGGCACAAGTCCTGTGCAAACCGAGAAAAGTATTTGTGCGTGGCTTTAAATGGGTGAGTCTCTTTCCCTTAGGGGATGGCTGTGTGACAATCTTGACCAGCAACTACAAGCCGATGGATCCCTCTATAGCTTTGTAGTCTAATTTCTGCATTCCAAATAAGCAACCAGGATATTATTATATACACTCTAGTCTTATAATCATTTTAGATCATTGCCCTTTTTCTCTCTGGTATTTGGATAAGGAGGGAGAAGAAAAGGGCAGTTACATGGAAGTCTTTAAAAACTCTCTGATGGCATACCACTTTAATTATTAAGCTTCTTCAGAGGCTATAAGCCAGAGAGAAAAGAATTAGGGCTGGTTACTTTGTGTCCCTATGGCTCTGAAAATCCTCTGGCTGCCGTAGAGGTGCTTGGAGTTATCCTGGAAGCTTTATCATAATCCAGCCATCCTCCCAAATTCTGAGTTGCTTTTATTCAGGCACATTCAGAGGTCAGTCTATAATCCAATGTCACTGCAAAGAGAAAATGCATGATCTGTTTTTTAAAACCTAAACTAAAGCCCCAATCTGGTAATTCATGCAAAGCAGAAGGACCATGAGACGCCATAAAGCAAAATCCAACATCCCAATAATCTCTCCAGATTTCCACTAACATATTTTCTGCTTACAAAGGCTAAATTGTATTTGAATAGTTTATGCCACACTATCTATGAGACTACATAATGGCATGTACTACGGTGGAATAAGCGTTATTATTTTTCCAACAACCTTGCTTTCTAAAAGATCTGTCTTATCCATGATTATTGCTGCTATACAAACAGCATATGAGCTGAGCTGACCCCCCCCCCTTTTATATACTTTACACTCAGAGGAACAATTTCACTGATAAATCACAAGGTAACAGCCAAGCCATTAACTTAATGACCCAGAGTGAAGCTCCTACTGTGTGGAAGCATCTGTAAACAGCTGAACAACAACAGTACAACCAATCTCTTAGATGAAAAAAGTCTCATTTTTCAAGTACTGATTCAAGTAGGGTAGAGTTCTTTCCATGGAAAACTATCTTTCAGGTACCAGCTTTGTTCTATACTCAAACCTAGATTCCAGAAATCTATTTCCAGTGAAGCATGCATATATCGTCTCATTCTATTTCTTTCTAGTACAGAAGACCTAAGACGTATTAAAAATAAATAAACAACAAAAAAATAAAAGACTACTGGATTTACATTCAGTAACGTACCTTTAAATTTCGACACACACACACACACACACACACACACACACACCAAGAAATACTTTAGAAGAAGTCCTGTCAAGTTTCAACTTCATATTTCCTCCTATTTCCAAAACTCTCTTATCCACTCTGGGCTCAAAGGACCCAAGATATCCATATGTATGTGCACAAATCAAGTTAGAAAACTTCAGCAGTACCCCATGGCTGAAATAAGCTATAGCTCGCCATCGCCAAGTAAAACATGCATAGAAAGTTCATTAGGATTTACTCACGATTTCCCAGCCTCAGTATATTCATCCATAATGGGAATAGTAACACTAACCTTTTCAAACTATTGAGAGACATTAAGGAGATCAAGTGTGTTTAGCACATGGCATTCAACACATCTCCCTGTCTCTGTATCCAAACCACAAAGCAGAGTGACGTGTTAAGGAACTCCCAGGCACTGTTGTCAGCCAGGGCTGATTAGGATCCCAGTTCTGCCTCTTACTAGTTCTATAAATTTGAACAATTTACCTAACCACTCCAGGCCTCCGTATTATTGTCAGGGGTAATCATTCCTACCCAGCTGGGTTTCAGGGAGAATCAGGACTAACGAAAGGAAGGAGCTTACCTTCCGCTTGCTGTGTAGGGGGTCAACTCTCTATTGCCGGTAAAAACGATTCCTTTTGCCACACGAGTCAGTTAGAAATTCTGAAGTCCTAGAGGCAGCACTTCAGCTGTCCCTGGGTAACTTCATTCTGTTCTGTCCATGTGGCACAGGGCAGTTCAAGGAAACTGACAGGGTGATGGTGCCCAAATGTACACCCCTGTCTGGGTCCAGGAAGCATGAGACCTCTGAATCTGAGAGCACTTGTTGCTCGGGTGATTAATCAAAGATGATAAACGTTTTCCAGACAGCAGTGATAACTGCTTATCACCATTAAATACGCAGAGAAAAGGTTATCAGTGCTTCTACCTGTTTCAGCATTCCACAGATAATTACTGAGTGCTTATGATGTGCTCTCCATTATGCTAGGGCTTCAAGAACAGCATCCTGCTTGCTTGCTTCCTCAGAAAAGATGACAAAGGCATCTGTGTCCATTTCCAAAGCACCTCCCTTCCCACTTACAGCTCTAGCGAGATAAGGATAAAATAATAACAGCACCTACTAGTTGGGGTTATTTTGAAACGATTACTTTTGGCTACAAAGGCCAAATCATAAGATCCATGCCATAAACTTCAGGGACCTCGACATGCAATAGATATGATCTTCTGAGGATGTCTAAATGACGAAAAGCTTAGGAAACACCTGGAGCCGGCCTGCATTGCCAAGGGAGTGAGACAAGCCCAAGTAATCAGTTTTGAGCATTCAATCTACTTAGTAAGAATGGGAAAAGAATAGAGAAACTTAGTCTGGTATAATATAATTCGGGTCCCAAGGTTATTATTCAACATCCTTAAATGTTACAAATGAATGTCAAAATGGTGCTCTCCAGAATTCCCAAGTGTTCATGCAAAGTGCTCTGAGGCCTGCTTAAGGCTTGCAAACGTGTGTGAGCATATCTGAAAGTTTGGTTTCCTCATGTGAGGGATGGGAATAATGAGCTTGTTCTGACTGTCAAAGTGCATGCTCTTTATAATTAAGAAGGCCCGATAAAACCACACATTCGTCCTGTTGTTATTGTCACCACTTCTTGACACAGATTAAAAAGTGACTGGAGCCACTGGCATAAGTCATATCAGTACGGAGCATTGAATGCCAGCCTCAGAGGGTTAGATCGTGTCCAATACACACACTAGCTCGCCTTTGTCTTGTGTTGCTTGCTCTTCGCAGAGGACTGTGTTCTCTTGACCGAGTTTTTAGCAAGATCAGCCGCAGTAAGCAGAAAGATAAGAATGGTGGGGAGAGAAAAGGGGTATGCAGGCTGAGAGCTCAAAAAAAGAAGCCTTCAGAAGAGTCTTTTTTTCCTTTTTTTTCTATGTCTCCAGAGAGGCCAACTCATACTGCAGCCTGCAACTGCGATGCCAGGATATCGTGCAAAAACTCACATGCAACTTGCTGAGCCACTTCATTAGCATCCCTCCATGCCATACTTCTCATTAATCAGGGAACTAATTTGAGCCAGGTGTCAAGGGGTGGCCAAATGGCCAACAGAAGGGGCCGAGTGACAAAGGTGACGGGTAGGCAGCTACCCAGAGGTACAGCACAGTAACTGCTGAGAAGCAACAGCCGTGCCGCCCAACCTGGTTTGCAGCAAGCAGGGAAGGCACGGCGTCTTTGGAGCAAGAACAATCCGCAGACTGCAAGGTGAACGGGCCGCATCCACGCAGGAGGTAGGAGGAGAGACAGCAGAGGGTCACCAGAGGGCTGGGCACCCAGCAGGGAGGACACGGAGCTTGGGGCAAGCTTCAGGATTCTCAGTAACACTTATCCACATGGATGGACACACCATCTGGGGCAGCATTTTTATTGTGGCTGTATTGTTTTTCAGCTCTTTCGCCTTTTTTAATACAATAAAGATCTCTATAGGGCCTAGGTATAGACATGTAAAGACACACACACCACAAGTCGTGCTATTGCAAAACGCAGGTGTCAGGCCTCCCCCAAACTCTGCAAAAAAACTTTCTGAAACGTGTAGCTGATTCCCTCGGCAAAGGGTCCTTTGCTTTCAAAACTTGGTGGGATAGTCTCAGGTCACAAGGTATCCTTTCTTTTTCGGGGGGGACCACTTCATGACATACATCAGTAAGGTGGCGTATTTACGCAGTCTGGGCTCGACAGAGCTGAGGGTGTTTTTTAATAAAGAGAAAATGACAAAGTGGGGCACCATTAAAATAGCGGATTCCTGTCCTGGTTGGTTTGTGGTGTTTCTTCACCTCACCTGGAGAATGGTCTTTTGTAAGGGGAAAGCTTCTGGAGGGAAACTTAGCAACTACGAGGGCTGCAAACAACCAAGTAAATATGTGCTTTTTGTTGAAATGCAAAAATCAAAGTGACACTTCTTACCCTGTCATAAAAAGCTCATTTATGCTGAAATACTGCACCAGCCTTCTGCCAGCCTTTGGCCGATAGACATGTGACATTTCCTTTGTCGCATAGACAGTAACAACTCTGCCACCTTTTCGGAGGCCCTCAGTAGTATCCTAACACCCAGCATGCATTTCCCTGGCCTTTATTATGCAATAGCCACTTTTAACACCCATTAAATATATATGTCACTGTATATGTGTTCTAGGCCTATGGATATCTTTTATAAATAGAAAAATGCCAGAAATAGTTTTTCAAAGCTCTGTGTCCTGAAAGAAATGACTCTCTGTAGAAATAAAATGATTTAAAAAAAAAAAAGAAGGAAAAATCTTGCCAGAATAATCGAATCATACTACTCCAATTGTCTTCTATGTCACACCCAAGTAATCCTAGGAATATGGCTGATGCCTTTAGGTTTGACCAAGCTTAATGACTGATTTATCTTGATGATTTTATCAAGGTTTCCAGTTTTGCCTCACAGGACATGCTCACCAAGTTTTACTGAGAAACTGCTTTAGCCAGAGTACCAAAACCTCATTTTCTGCCCCTCATCTTGTGTCCTAATGAGATGGTAGTCAAGACTCTAAAATCCAATCACATAAGGCATCTGGGTGGTTGAGTGTCTGCCGTTGGCCCAGGTGGTGATCCCTGAGTCCTGGGATCGAGTTGTGCAGCAGGGAGCCTGCTTCTTCCTCTATGTCTCTGCCTCTCTCTGTGTGTCTCTCATGAATAAATAAATAAAATATTTTTAAAAAAATAAAATAAAATTCATCACACTCACTTTCAAAGATATTTTACAGAGATCCCACTCCAGTCTCGGAGATGACTCTGTTATCACCATTGATAATATCGCTAACGTTGGTGATAATTGTGTACTAGCTACCACTCCGAAGTAGCAAACATGTTTGCTAATAGTGTTTCTCTTGGGCCACCCATTCATTAACTTTCTTAACAAGTATTTACTGAACGACTGTTATGTCCCAGGTGTTGTCCTAAGTGCTAGGGACACAGATATTAATAAATTACAATCCCTTCTCTCATAGTCTGTTGATAGTTTAGGAAGAAAAATGTCATGGAAATTTATGAAATAAATCAATGCTATAAAACATAATAGCCAAAGGGCTCCATTTAAAAGGAAAGGACAAGTTAAGTGGTTAGTTATGCTCACTGGGGAGCAAAAGCAGGTGACAGTTTCATATTCAAGGGAAAAATGGAAGGATAAGTGAAGAGGAGAATATTCATTCTTTCATTCAACAAATATTTATTTGAATGCCTACTCCAAGGCAGGTGCTGTTTGAATCACTGGGGATACATTAGTGATCAAACAAAAAAATTCTTGTTCTCATGAGGCTTTTATTATGGTGAGAGTGATTTTTTAAAAAAAAAAAAAAAACCTAGGTGCGCCTGGGTGGGCCAGTTAAGCATCTGACTCTTGGTTTCAGCTCAGGTCATATTCTCAGGGTTGTGAGATCAAGGCCCAGCTTCAGCTTCAGGGTCTATGCTCAGCAAGGAGTCTGCTTGAGATTCCCACTCACCTCCCACGCTCGCTCACACTCTCTCTCAAATAAATAAATAAATTTTTTCAAAAACCTAAATAGATAAAATATGTTTTTTCAGGTAATCGTAGGACTTATGCTTATGGAAAAAATAAAGGGCTCAAGAGTGTCAGGAGTGGGAGAGGCTGCCATTTTCAATAGGTGGCCAAGGGAGCCTTCTCTGAGATAATGACCTCTGAGCAGAAGGATGAGGGAAGTTAGGGAACAAGCCATGCAGATATCTAGGGAAAAACATTTCCTAGAGAAAGCAAAGAGAACAGAATGTTCAGAATCCCAGAGGCTGGACGTGGTGCCCATTTTTGAGAACTAGCAATGAAGCAAGTGTGGCTGGAGCTCAGGGGAAGTGAGATCTGAGAATTGAGCAGCCCCTTAGAGGTTACTCCAAGAACACAGGCTTTTATTCTGAATTATTTAGGAAGCCAGTGGAGGATTGGAGCAGAGTGATACTATCTACCTTCCACTCCAAAAGTACTGAAAATAGACTATAGAGGGGCAGGGGTCGAAGTAGGGAGACCCCTCAGGAAGCTAGTGCCATAGTGTGGCCTGGGAATGGGTCATGTTCCAGGAAGGCAGCCGTGAAGGCAGTGAGAATTGATCCATTTCAGGATTGCATTTTGAAGGTAGAACCAAGAGGAGTTATTGAGAGCAAGGGAGTCAAGTATGTCTCCAAGGAGGATTTGAGCCAGAACTATAGGAATGGAGATGACACCCCAGAGCTCACCTCAGTTAAGTGGGTGAGACATTTTTGAGCATCTCTATGTGTTAGGGTCTGCATGGGGGAAGCAAGGTAATTAAACACCGCTGTTCAGCATGACCTAATTGTATCACAGAGAGGCACTTCTCCACAGTTTATTAAGAACAAAACTCCATCTTCAGAAGAGAAAAGACAGATTGAATGCTCTATGCCCAGAGATTCAGAGACAAGCAGGGGAAAATCCCCCAATGGTGTCATAGATTGGACAGTCATCCCTCCTCAAATTTCCAGGTGGTTCCAAAACTAACAGTAAGGATTAGAGTAGTCATAGATCAAATCAGCAGGGAACAGAATTACTGTATGCAAAGAAAAATAACAAATAGGGTAAAGTTAACTACAATAGGAATTCATACAATGGCAAAGTTGGAGAAAATGTTCCCAAATGGGGATATGATAGGAATATGTAACTACAAAAGATCATTGTGCATAGAAAGGAAAGCATTTTGAAGTCTAGGAGTTGAAAGGTCTGATTCCCTTCCTAACACCTTCAGGCAAATTAACTGATAGCTTTCAAACAAACAAATACAAATACACACCCTCAGTGTATATGTGTGCTGATGTGCTAAAGAGCAAAGTTAAATATTACACTTAAAATGACATTTAAATTTAAATCTCAAATTTGCTAAGGATAAGAGATTTCTCCTTTAAAAAAATCAAATAAATATGACTACATAATTGAGTAAAAAAAATAGTTAGGATTTTTCCATTGATCTGGCCTTTATTTATTGAGCACCTACTCTGTGTCAACCACTCTTGTAGGCAGATACCAAGGCAAAGATGGCCACAGACCCTGATTTCACAGGGCTTGTTATCAGGAAGACAGACCCTGGACAAGTAATTAGGGAATGAGGCACGAGTTTCTAATAAATTTGCGTTCTTGTGGCAGGCACCAGCCCACCAGCGATAGAAGGCATACATCTATTTTAATACTAGGAGTGTTTAAGGAGGATGTTTAATGAAAACTAACTTAAGTTATGAATCTCGATAGCTTGGAATGGAAAAAAACATTTAGAACTGTGTTACTTGGGTCCTCTAAAAAACAAATCACTAAAAATGGATTAAATGTACAAGTATTTTATTAGGGAAAATGCCTATGAGGAAAAAACTGGGAAAGAGTGGGAGGAGGTTGGTGCATCCCAATCATGATGCACATGTGACCTCAGGGAAAGAGAAACGGCCCTAATGGAAGGTGGGGTGGAAACACTCTAGTTTGCCAAGCAGTCTAAGGAATTTTTGTACTTAAAGTCAGCCAGTGTTATCACCCCTGCAGCCTTCAGTTACTGTTGGGAGTAGTCAGTGGGTGTGTGTGTAAAAGTTGGGAGAGTTGTCAGAGCACAACAGCTGAGTCTTCAGCCAATGAAGCTGGGCTCCTTGGTCAGTTACACTCCCTATAATGGCTGATGAAAGATGTTGTTTTCTTAAGAAGTCTAGTCTTTGGAGTCAGAAATCTTGGCTGACTCCAGTCTCAGCCACTTAATAATGTTCTGACACTGGGCAAATGACTTGAGTCAACTGTAAAGGTTAAATGGAATAATACCTGTAATGTGCACCGTACAGTGCCTAAAACCTAAAAGGTGATCAATAAAAGTTAGACCTGCCTTTTTTTCCATTTAGCTATAAATGGCATTTATTCATTCAACATGCATTTCTGAGGCTCTACTCTATGTAGGGTATGACAGGATGAATATGCAAAGGGCCTAAAACATAGTCTCGGCTCTCAAATTGATTTATTAAAAGATGTAAAAGCATAAAACACTACAAAGTGGTAAAACACAAGAAGGAAGTGGGGCTCTCAGCAGGGGAAAGGAGCATTTATATCTTACTATATGTATTGTTACTGAAGCCGATGGCTTGAAAATTCTGAGAGGCAGTTCCACTGTCCCAAGTGTTGTGAGTTTATGACACTTGGATGACTGTGTCAGCGGAGTACAATGCAGGGTTTATGGACTCTGTGGAAGGATGGCCTGGGAAGACCCTCAGTAGAGTGTTGATGGTGCATCTTCATCTTATCCAGTTCCTTGCCATCTAAGTGTCTGGCTTTTCCAGATCTTTAGTTTGTACCTACCAGCCCTCCCATCTGAATTGTCTCCATGTTAAACTGGAAAGAGTGCCATGGATCAGTCTGCCCCTCAGCACGCTTCCCAAAAGCCCTTTCAAAGCCCTCCTCTTGGCAGGGCAGAGCACTTGTATTATTGCTCCAGGCATGTGAACTTGTACTCAGCACATCCAGATGGTACCCAAATGAAATCAATTTAAATGTGGCTTGATTATACCTCAGTGATGCAAGAACTTTCTTTCCAAGAATATAGAGAACTCAGTAGGTATCCCAGGGACATAATTATAATAATAATTAATTAAATGAGGCTCAAATGGAGCTGAGAGAATGAGCTTCAATTCTCAGCATGATTTACAGGCTTGCTCTATGACATTAGGAAAGTTACTTGCCCCCCTCTGGGTCTCATGTCCTCATCTGTGATATCTGTGTGCAGGACAGTGTGGGTGGGGGGGTGGGGGAGGTTAGGCAAAGAAAAAGGACTGTCGGTTACTAGGCACCTAAAATGCGCCAAGTACTAAGTTAGGAGCTTTGTGGTCATCACAGCAATTAATCATCAAACAAGCTTTTGAGGGACAACCACTTATTCCTGAATGCATTCGTTCAACAAATTCATATCAAGAGTCTCTTTTGTACTAGCCACGGAATTAGGTGGAGGGTATAGGATAGTAAACGAACAAAGCTGTTCCCCTTATCATACCATGATCCCCATGTCAGAGATGACAACACTTGAAGCTCAGGGAGATGAGTTACAGTAGTTGTTAGTGTGCAGAGACTCTCGGAAAAGGTCCTTCTGGCTCCTCAAGGGCCACCTGTGTTCTCAACTTTTTTTTTTTTTTTTTTTTTGCATGATAATGAAAGTCTTCCTTCCCCCACGGAGCCTTTCTAGACTTTTTTTTCCTAATTGTTTCCCCCACCCCCAGGAAATAAGTACTAGATTTGTCTCACTGGTTTGAGCCTTGAAGAACTTAGATTGTAATGTCTGAGATATGTTCACCCCATTGAGCGTGATATTCCCCTATTGAGAATGAACGCGCTGTGTAGAATTCCTTACATTCTTTGTATCTTTATAGGCACTAGTTCTTTTCCAGGCCCTATGACTGTTGGAATTAAAAAAAAAAAAAGTGTGAGATGAGACATGGCCCCTTCTCTCAAGGGAATTATGATCCAGCTCACACCTTCAGGTTTTTGAGGCTCCTAGCCACAAAATCCCATGATCACAATTCTTGACATGATAGGATTCCTAGACAGAAATTACAGAGAGAAGATAAACTACTCTGATCTAGCAAATAAGAAAAGGTTTCCTTGTTATAAGTTACTGAATAAACGTGTGGTGACCACCGCATGCCAAGTCTCATGAAGCAGCAGATTCTTTCGGGAATCTAAGGGAATGGATCTGTTAGCAACCACTCCAAATGGGTTTCCATGACCTTCTCTCTATATCTTTTATATCCTCGCTATCAGCTAGACCTTGTTGAAATCCACTGGGCTCACAAATGGGCTCATCATAAATAATGTAGACCCCTCTCGTATCACTCACCTCCTCCACATTAATGACACTGAATGGGCACCATTAGGGGCTCTTCTTTTATTCAGAAGAAAAGGATTTTGATGAATCCATTGCTTACAGACAGAAGGGGAAAAAAAGCAATTCAAAACCACAATTTGAAATTAAACCTTCTGTGGTCTGAACAAGCATGATTGTCAGTTCTTTTATGCGTTTCCAACGTTGCCACAATTAATATTTTAAGAGGAGCTTCACCAGTGAAGTATTTAGCAACAGAAATCTTAATATTCTTTT
This sequence comes from Vulpes lagopus, assembly GCF_018345385.1. NCBI lineage: Eukaryota > Metazoa > Chordata > Mammalia > Carnivora > Canidae > Vulpes > Vulpes lagopus. The sequence continues at coordinate 33,397,597 of NC_054846.1, forward strand.
CCCGGTAGCCACATTCCATTGCTAAGCAAAGTGGAGGGAGCCCCTTCGGAGTGGCAATGGCCCTGCCAGAGGGATGTGGGTGTATGACTTCAGGGGCTTATGCTTGAGCCTCTGCAAAGCCCCTCTGCTTTCACCTCTCAAGGTGATGCCCACGATGCTGAGGAAATAGCTCTCCTCTACCCCCCTCCACCAAGCTTATGCCTGGCACCCTGGAGGATAACCACAGTTATTTATAGATAATCCCCTCTTGGAAAGGTCAGATTTTATGATGTGTTTATGACCCTCTCTGACCAAATAAGTTCACTTGCATCAAATTCTCTGGGGGGTAGTTTTAAACAGATTCAGTTCATTTCTGAAGCTCTGTGCCTGGTGAAGGCAGGAAGGGCTGGGTTCTGTGACCAGCACCAAAGCTGAAAAGAAGCTGATGTTTTAGGGTCTACGTTTGCTCCTCCTAGTTCCTCTTTCCCTGGTTAGAGAGTTTTACCTATCTCCAGCAATGGCTCTTCATTCATGCAGAAAGATCCTGAAACAGGATTCTTTATATGCTGCTCACTTACCATGTCTTTACTGGCGGTGAGAAAGTTCAGCGGGTGAGAACTTTATGGGCGGGTGAGAAAGTTCAGCGGCACAGATCAGCTTAGGAACATATATTGGGGATGGGTGTGGGGTCCTGGCTGGCCAGTCCCAGGCTGAGTCAAAAGGCAGCCTTTAGCACTGACTGACCCCAGGCTTTGTTCAGAGATGTCCCGCCCATGACTTCACCCCTCACTTCCACATCTCTCTCCTGTCACATGTCTCACGCAAGCTCCAGGGCCACGTTTTCAACTCATGGCTCAACATTTTGGGAACATCAAACTCTTTATATCAGAAATTAAACCCTCCAGGCACCTGCATGGTACAGTCAGTTAAGTGTCTGCCTTCAGCTGAGGTCATGATCCCAGGATCCTGGGATGGAGCCTTGCATCGGGCTCCGAACTCGGCAGGGAGTCTGCTTCTCACTCTCCCTCTGCCTGCTGCTCGCTCTCTCCCTTTCTCTCTCTCTCTCTGTCAAATGAATAGATAAAATATTTTTAAAAATAAAAATTTAAAGTAAACCCTCAAACTCATTCCCCACAAAACAAATCTGTACATTTCTATTTTGACAAATGGCTGCATCATCCCTCCAGTCATCTCAGCTCAAGAACTTGTAGTAATCTTTGGTTCCCTTCTCCAGCCCTCCTTGTCTCCTGCTCAGCTAACACTTTGGCTTCCCTCCCTTTCACTTTACACCCACTGGCCATAGTGTCTCCTCTGCATCGTTACCAGGAAAGCAACCGTGACTTTGATGCAGCCCCTGTCCCATCTCCTTCAGGGCTGAGGCCATCCACTACTCTCATCTGTTTAGACTCTCCCTCTCCTACCAGCTGTTAATAGGGCTTGGTAAGTCTCTACTGCATCCTGGCTTTGTCATTTACTGCCAGAGCTCTTTCATCTTCCCTAAAATTAAAAAAAATATCTTCCTTGCAGGGGTGTGATGAGGATAGTTCAAAATAACCAATCCAAAGTGTCTGGCTCATTGTAGGCATTTAAATTCACACATCCAACAAAACCCTTATGAGTTTCCAAACACTGGCCTAGGCACTTGGAATAATATCAGTAACATTTATTTGTCCTCACTACTAGCCAGCCACCGTTCTGGGTGCTTTTTACCCATTAACTCATTTAATAATTACAACAAATAGTTACAATCATTATTGATTATACAAGCAGTTACAATTATTATTTCCAGATGAGGATACCAAAATATGTAGAGAGTAAGGTCAAATAAAACTCAAACCCAGGGCAGCCCTGGTGGCACAGCAGTTTAATGCTGCCTGCAGCCCAGGGCGTGATCCTAGAGACCCTGGATCAAGTCCCATGTCAGGCTCTCTGCATGGTGCCTGCTTCTCCCTCTGCCTGTGTCTCTGCCTCTCTCTCTCTCTGCATCTCTATGAATAAATAAATAAAATCTTAAAAAAAAAAAAAAAACTCAAACCCAGACAGGTCTTAACCACTGCACATACTTTCTCTAAGAATGTCTCAATCTCTAGCCTCTCATGCTCTGTAGACAAGAAAATAATTACAGCACAGTATAATAAGGACACCAGGGTGGCTCAGCCTGTTGAGCATCTGACTCTTGATTTTGGCTCAGGTCATGACCTCACGGTTGTGGGATCTAGCTCCTCACTGGGCTCCAGTGGGGAGTCTGCTTCTTTCCTTCTCTCTCTCCCTTTGCCCCCACCCCCACTCATGCTCTCTCTCTCTCTGTCATATAAATAAATAAATCTTACCCCAAAAAAAGTGCTTAGACTCAAGGAGTCCTGGGGTATTATGATAGGAACATAAAGGAAGGACAAATATTTATGGAGAGGGTCAGCAAAGCTAAGCTTTGAAAGACGAATGCTAGTTTCCTTTTCTTTCTTGGTCTCTTGCCTCTTCAATGATTCTAATCTCATTGCCAGAGTAATCAAAGTACTCAATGATATTATCAATGTAATCAAATGATATTATCATTCCCCTGCTTAAAATGCTTAGATTTTCTTTGCCTACCCAATAAAGTCCAAGCCCCTGATGTTGGCGTTCCTGTCTTTTCTCCACCTGGTGTCCAGATCCCTGTATACTCTCACATCTTCTTTCTCTAGGAGGCCCTTCATCCTATCTATCCCTGTGTCTAATGCCTCTCTATTCTTCAAAACTGTTGCTGTTAATTTAAACTTTCACTAATCTTTCCTCTAAATATCATCCCTCTCTCCCCTGAAATGCCAAGACTTCATTACATTCAATCTTGTATTAATGGTTTTAATAGCCATATAAAATATACCTATATAAATATACTTTGATAGGAAATACACATAATACACATAATACACTGGACATGAAATTCCTTGGAGACAAAATTTCTTTTGTATCTTCATGCTAGACACAATGCTAAAACCATGCTAAATGGAGATCCAGAAACTAGGAATCTTCACAGACTCCTCTATCACTGACACCTCTGCTCTTCCCTCCATACCAATCACCCCAAATCCTATCCTCACTTCCTACTAAATAACCCTCGCCTCATCCACTTCTCTCCATTCCCACCACCCCAGCTTTAGGTCAAGCCATCATCTTCTGTTACCTTAATTCTTGCACTACTTAAATTGACAACTTTCATTATAAAGGGCCAGATAGTAGATTTTTCTGGCTTTGTGAGTCATATAGTCTGTATTGCTACTACTCAACCCTTCCAAGGTAGCATGAGAACCACAGACAGCACTGGAACAAATGGGTGTGGCTGTGTTCCAATAAAACTTTATTTATAAAAATGAACAGTGGCTAGACCAAATTTAACTCCTAGTTTAAATAGATACCTAATGGTTCCTAGCACTTACACTCAAATCCATCATCTAGGTAGAGTTAAAATGATGTTTCTGACTATGAATCTGGTCATGTTCCCCAAAAACTCATAATGAACTGAACTTTGCCTTTATTACAAATCTCATTTCCTTCTGTGTCCTTCCCTATAATTCATCTGAAAATCCCTACTCATCTTCCAAAACCTAGCTCTGAGCTCAATTCTTCTAAAATGTCTTCCATTTCCACCACCACTAAATATAGTTGTAAACTCTTCTCCTCTATCTCTATAGCATGAACTTCTTTGGATTTGAAAGTGTCACAAACTGAAATTACCAGATTTGTTTGGTAATATGGTAGTCTCACCTACTAGACAGGGAGCACTTTGCAAAGAGAAGGATTGTCTCACCTACATCTGTATCCTCCATTTTCTGATACATATAGACACTCAACAAATATTCTTTGCTTATACAATCACTGTTTCCAACTGAGAAATACCACTTCCCAAGACCCAAAAATATGTCTTAGTGTTAGATAACATCAGGCCAAGAAGTCAGAGTGGCAGAGGATAAAAGGCAGCCACCAAGGATTCTGCTCAGGAACCAGAAAGCAGTTCTTTATGGAATATTCAGAACAAAGTGAGGCAATAATTGCCTTTTCATTGGTTTTCAAAAAGATCGGAAAATCTCATGTCTTGCCAAGTGGCCTTGTAGATATTTCCTCATTCAGATTAACTACTCAGCAAAACCAAGTTGTGGGTAGGCACTTAAAAAGATTAACTTGAATGAGGTGGCAAGCCGATCACATTTGTTGGTGCTGAGTTTACAAGAAAAGAGAAGAGGGAAGTCAAGGAAAGGGCAATGAGTAGTCTGAGATCAAATAGAATGGAGCAGAGTATTTTGCTCCCATGTAAAAACCGTGGCTTTCATCATGCACATCCATAAAGGGGCAAGTTAAAGGCAATGAGAATGCTGTACTTTGTCAAATGCTTTTTCTGTGTCAATTGAGAGGATCCTATGGTTCTTGTCCTTTATTTTATTAATGTAGTGTATCATATTGATTGATTTGAGGATGTTGAACCACGCTTGCAGTGCAGAAATAAATCCCACTTGATCATGGTGAATAATCCTTTAAATGTATTGTTGGATTCTGTTGGCTAGTATTTTGGTGAGAATTTTTGCATCCATGTTCATCAGAGATATTGGTCTGTTATTCACCTTTTTGATGGGGTCTTTGTATGGTTTGGGGAATCAAATTAATGCTGGCCTCATAGAAAGAGTTTGGAAGTTTTCCTTCCATTTCTATTTTTTGAAACAGCTTCAGAAGAATAGCTATTAATTCTTCTTTAAATGTTTGGTAGAATTCCTCTGGAAAGCCATCCAGCCCTGGATTCTTGGTTGTTGGGAGATTTTTGATTACTGCTTCAATTTCCTTGCTTGTTGTGAATCTGCTCAGGTTTTCTCTTTCTTCCTGTTTCAATTTTGGTAGTTTACACATCTCTAGGAATGCATCCATTTCTTCCAAATTGCCTAATTTGTTGGTATATAGATGCTCATAATATGTTCTTATAATTGTTTGTATTCCTTCAGTGTTGGTTGTGATCTCTCCTCTTCCATTCATGAAATAATTTATTTGTACAGCATCCATTTTTTTAAAGATATTTTTATTGGGGATCCCTGGGTGGCTGAGCAGTTTAGCACCTGCCTTCGACCCAGGTTGTGATCCTGGAGGCCGGGAATGAGTCCCACATCAGGATCCCCGCATGGAGCCTGCTTCTCCCTCTGCCTATGTCTCTGCCTCTCTCTCTCTCTCTCTCCCTCTCTCTGTGTCTCTCATGAATAAATAAATAAGATCTTTTAAAAAAGATTTTTTTTATTTATTCATGAGAGACACACACAGAGAGAAAGGCAGAGACACATGCAGAGGGAGAAGCAGGCTCCATGCAAGGAGCCCAACATGGGACTCGATCCCAGGTCTCCAGGATCAGGCCCTGGGCTGAAGGCAGTGCTAAACCACTGAGCCACCCAGGCTTCCCAGCTTCCATTCTTGATTAAAACTCTTTACAGTATAGGGATGGAAAGAACATACCTCTGTATCATTAAAGCCATCTACAAAAAGCCCACAGTGAATATCATTCTCAATGGAAAAAAACAGAGCTTTTCCCCTAAGGCCAGGAACATGGCAGAGATGTCCACTATCACCACTGCCGTTCAAGATAGTATTAGAAGTCCTAGCCTCAGTAATCAGACAGCAAAAGGAAATAAAAGGCATCAAAATCATCAAGGAAGAAATCATACTCGCACTCTTCTCAGATGACATGATACTCTATGTGGAAAACCCAAAAGACCCACTCCAAAAGTGCTAGAACTTATACAGAAATTCAGCAAAGTGGAAGGAGATAAAATTAATGCACAGAAATCAGTTGCATTTCTATGCACTAACAATGAGACAGAAGAAAGAGAAAGTAAGGAGTTGATCCTATTTACAATTGCATCCAAAACCGTAAGGTAACTAGGAATAAAGCTAACCAAAGAGGCAAAGGATCTGTACTCAGAAAACTATAGAACACTTACGAAAGAAATTGTGGAAAACACAAAGAAATGGAAAAACATTCCATGCTCAAGGATTGGAAGAACAAATATTGTTAAAAATGTCCATGCTACCTAGAGCAATCTATACATTCAATGCAATCCCTATAAAAATACCATCAACTTATTTCAAAGCGCTGGAACAAAAATCCTAAAAAGCAAATGGAGCCAGAAAAGACCCCAAATAGCCAAAGGAATGTTGGAGGGGGAAAACTGGTGGCATCACAATTCCAGACTTCAAGTTCTATTACAAAGCTGTGACTATCAAGACAGTATTGTACTGGCACAAAAACAGACACATAGATTAATGGAATAGAGTAGAGAACCCAGAAGTGGACCCTCAACTCTTCAGTCAACTAATCTTTGACAAAGCAGGATAGATTGTTCGATGGAGAAAAGACAATCTCTTCAACAAATGATGTTGGGAAAATTGGACAGCCACATGCAGAAGAATGAAACTGGACCATTTCCCCACACCATACACAAAAATAGACTCAAAACATATGAAAGACCTAAATGTGAGATATGAATCCATCAAAATCCTAGAGGAGAACACAGGCAGCAATATTTGTGACCTTGGATGTGTCAACTTACTAAACACATCTCTGAAGGCAAGGGAAATAAAGGCAAAAATGAACTATTGGGACTTCTCCAAGATAAGAATCTTTTGCACAGCAAACAGTCGATGAAATGGAAAGACAACTAACAGAATGGGACAAGATATTTGCAAATATCTTATCAGATAAAGGGCTAGTATCCAAAATCTATAAAGAACTTATCAAACTCAAAACTGAAAGAAGAATCCAGTCAAAAAATGGGGAAAAGATATGAACAGACATTTTTCTAAAGAAGACATACAAATGGCCAATAGACACATGAAAAAATGCTCAATCTCACTTGGCATCAGGGAAATACAAATCAAAACCACAGTGAGATACCACCTCACACTAGTCAGAATGGCTAAAATTAACAAGTCAGGAAACAACAGATGTTGGCAAGGATGTGGAGAAAGGGGAACCTCTTACACTGTTTGTGGAAATGCAAGCTGGTACAGCTACACTGGAAAACAGTATGGAGGTTCCTCAAAAAGTTGAAAATAGAACTACCCTACCACTCAGCAATTGCACTATGGGTATTTACCCCAAAGATACAAAGGTAGTGATACAAAGGGGCACCTGCACCCCAATATTTATAGCAGCAATGCCCACAATAGCCAAACTAGGGAAAGAGCCCATTCCATACAGTGGAATACTACTCAGCTACCCCAAAAAATGAAACCTTGCGATGCCTAGGTGGCTCAGTGGTTGAGCCTTCAGCTCAGGGTGTGATCCCAGAGTTCTGGGATCGAGTCCCACATCAGGCTCCCTGCGACGAACCTGCTTCTCCCTCTGCCTACGTCTCTGCCTCTCTCTGTGTGTGTGTCTCTCATGAATAAATAAATAAAATATTTTTTAAAAATGAAATCCTGCCATTTGCAATGACATGGGTGGAACTAAAGAGTATATGCTAAGCAAAATAAGTCAATCAGAGAAAGATAATTATATCATATGATTTCACTCATAGGTGGAATTTAAGAAACAAAACAGAGGATCATAGAGGAAGAGAGGAAAATATAAAACAAGATGAAATCAGAGAAGGAGATAAACCATAAGAGACTCTTACTCATAGGAAACTAAGAGTCACTGGAGGGGAGGGGCCTGAGGGGATGGGATAACTGGGTGATAGACATTAAGGAGGCCACATGGTGTAATGAGCACTGAATATATAAGACTGATGAATCACTGACCTCTACCTCTGAAATCAAAAATACATGTTAATTAATTGAATTTAAATTTTAAAAAAATAAAGCAATGAGAATTAGAAGAGGCCTTAGCAGTTCCTCTCTTTTATTCATGGTTATACACAATAATAGTATTCAATCTCTCTTTCTCTGTCTGTCTCTTTTTTTCTTATGTGTATGTGTATGATGGACCAGGTGGATAGGTGGATAAGAGCATGATAGCGTGAATTTGGGAGAGAGATCAAATCTCTTTCTGTATAAGACGGATCCATCACAAACTAGTCACAGATAAGTCACAAACTTATCACAAAAGTCACAAACCTTTTCTGTTTGAGCAGTGCCTCTAGAAAGAAAAAACATATATACAAGGCAAGGACAGAGCACCCACAGTGAAAACCATCAGAAACAACTTGTAAACCACAAGTACCTCCACTGATATAGGGTCATTAGAAAGCTCCTATCCATAGAAGTTATATCCTCCACTCTTTTCTAAGTTATGAATTCTATGTACCTCCAGGCATCTAAATGTCAAGACTTTTAAAATCTAACTCCAACACTGCTCTTAGATTATAGAAGAAAAAAAGTCAGGGAAATAAAAAGTCATGTCTATCTTTGGGTATGATTTTTTTTTTTTCTCTACAAGTTGCTTGCTTTGTGGAGTAGGAGATGTCCATGTTCTGCAGCACCTTCTCCCCATGCAGTGAAGGGCAAGCTCAGCAGCTTTCTCATCAATTAACTAGGACAGAGAACTATATGGAGAATTCAAGCACACAAACAAAACCAAAAAACCTTACTCAACAGGCCTGAAATATCCAGGCTAACTTTCTATAGTGGTGAAATTACTTGGATGACTCTTTAATCTCTCATCTAAATGCTATGAAAATAGAACCATGTTACCATTTTATCCAACTATAATGGGGAGCTCACTCAATTTAAATAAGCGACATTTATTTCTTTAATCTTCATTACATGTCTGGGAAAATGGTCCAAATGCCAGGTAACTAACATGGTTAGAACCATTGCTCATGCACTATCTTTACCATAAGATTCAGCCAGCAGAAATGTAAATCTAGAATGCACCCTTTGAGGATCATTGCAGACTTAAAGAAACAAGCTTTACATGAATAAAAGTGAAAACAAGAGAAGATACCAGTACACAGATCATATAATCATCCACTAACGCTACTGCAACTAAGAGAAAACCAGGAATTAGAGCTGATTGTTTTCTTCTGGCCTCATTAATCTATTTCTGAGGAACCTGAGATTAATTTACATTAACCTCACTATGCCTCTGCTTGCTCGTCTATAAAGTGGAACCCTTAATTTCTCCACCTAATTCACAGATTTGTGAAGATAATCAAATCATAAATATGTGTAGAAGTGCTTTGAAACCTGTAAGATATCATAAAGGTGATAGAAATATGTGAATCGCTGTTGCAACCAATAGGATGATAACTGACAAATTTTTTACTGATACATTATGAAGAAATGATCAACATAAACAAGAAAATTCAGGTGTCATATAAGCCTTTAACCTCAGTGATATCAGGAATAAGCCTCCTGTACAATGGGCAAGTGTCAGTACAAGGATGCAAGTCATTTATCCATTACGTAAGATAGAGAATAGGTGACTTCTGAGGTCTTTTTCCAACTTTCAGATTGCAATAAGACTCCAAATATCAATGTCTCCTGAAATATCTCATTCCTATAGGGTGGCTGCTCTTGTAAGAGTGTTTTTATGAATATGAGTGAGAAGTTACCTTTTAATTACACCACCCATCACCCCCTAGATTACAACAGGAATAGAAGTCAGGGAACCAACATTATTGAAGCATAATTAACCATTACCTTCTCTGAAATATTTTGCATTCTTAACCACCACCTTTAGGTTGAAATTCTGAGCTCTGTTGACTTCCCTCTCACCACTCTTTACTGGTTGTCTTCCTAATTTGGGGGGCACACCTTTTCAGTCTCTTTTTCTGTCCCTTTTTCCAAAAATACCCCTTAGATATTGACACTTACCAAAACCCTGGTTGGTCTTCTTCCTTCATACCCTAAAGCTATCACTGAGTGATTTTGACTACCTGTATGTGATGAATACAACCAATAGGATGATAACTGACAAATTTTAGCCCCCAGGTAAACCATCTCAGCCTTGTTCTTCCACCTGCCTATGAAACACTTCCATACTATATGTCTCCTCACATCTTGCATTCCCTAAATTTGTACTTTTTAAAGATATTTATTTTTAAGCAATCTCTACACCCAGTGTGGAGCTCAAACCCACAACTCCAAGATCAAGAGTTATATGCTCCACCCACTGAGCCAGCCAGGTGCCCCTGGCAGTCAAATTTAAAGCTAAATTTGAAAGCTTCATCTCCCACTATGGCCTCCATGTACCCTCAAATTCAGATTGACATCACATTTTAATGAAAAGGGCCTGAATGTTAGCTCCAGACTAACCCAGATTGAAATCCTAGCTTCACTGTTTACTGGCTCTGTAAAAACAGTCAAATCACCCAGCCTATATGAGCCTCTGCTTCCTAACCTATGAAATAGTTGTTGTGAGAATCAAAGAAGGCCATATATATTAACCTTGCTCAGCTCCTAACACAACATAGTTGCTTAACAAATACCAATTCTTTTCTTTTCCTCTTCAGAAATGTTTTATTACTTAAGTTTCCTTAAAGATGCCAGGATTTATTTTTCACATAACTGTGTTGTTGCACATATTTGTTCCTTTTGCCTAGCATGCCCTTTCTTTACCACCCAGTCTTCGCACCTGCCAGGCAAACTATTACACAACTCTTAAGAATGTTGTTTTCTGGACATATTTCCTCGATAACACCACATTATAGTCAGAGCCCAGTACTTCTACTTCTAGGCCCTAGGAGCATTTCATTTCTATGCCTATTACTTTATATCATAAGTGGTTATTTATATCTGTCTCCCCCGTTAAGATGTGAGCTCCCTAAGAGTTCCATGGACTTAAAATCAAGCAATTGGATATCATAATTCCAAAGAGTAGTTTGCATAACTGTAAACCTCTGCAATAATACAGGCTATATAAATAAATATTGCATTAGTCAAACCACATTTGGTCGACACACCATTTAGATGGTACCGTTCATTTGTTCAGTTTTCATATTAGATACTGAAAACACAAAAATAACCTAAATATTGTCCCCCCTCTAGTGTTGAGAGTAAAATCTTATATGTAAAGATTTACATTTTTAAATTAAAATCGACATCTTCCTTTTTTATTTGTTTTTTGCAAAAAGTCGTGTAGATGTTGCACAAATTTTAAGTTTCTCTTTAGAATGACTATGTTCATCACCAGGAAGAAAGACCTGTACTATCCCTATATGTCAGAACATTTTTAAAAACAAGTGCCTGAAAGCCAGTAAGAAACCTTACTGGCTCAAGTGAATGGATGTCCAGTAAAAAGCAGACATTACACTAGGTTTATCAAACAAGCCATCACGTCATCAAGGAACTAGATTCTTTTCTTCTCCCCAGCTTCCTGATGGCAAGATAATTACCAATGATAAACAAAGCTACATGCTCTCTGGTTTTTTTTTGTCCTTGAATGTAGGTGTTATTTTATTATATTTTTTATTTTATTTTAATTTCTTTTTATTGGAGTTCAATTTGCCAACATATAGCATAACACCCAGGGCTCATCGTGCCAAGTGCCCCCCTCAGTGCCCATCACCCAGTCACCCCCACCCTCCTGCCCACCTCCCCTTCCACTCCCCTTGTTTGTTTCCCAGAGTTAGGAGTCTCTCATGTTCTGTCTCCCTCTCTGATATTTCCCACACATTTTCTCTCCTTTCCCTTTATTCCCTTTCACTAGTTTTTATATTCCCCAAATGAATGAGACCATATCATGTTTGTCCTTCTCCGATTGACTTATTTCACTCAGCATAATACCCTCCAGTTCCATCCACGTCGAAGCAAATGGTGGGTATTTGTCATTTCTAATTGCTGAGTAATATTCCATTGTATACATAAACCACAGCTTCTTTATCCATTCATCTTTCGATGGACACCGAGGCTCCTTCTACAGTTTGGCTATTGTGGACATCGCTGCTATAAACATCGGGGTGCAGGTGTCCCGGCGTTTCACTGCACCTGTATGTTTTGGGTAAATCCCCAGCAGTGCAATTGCTGGGTGGCAGGGAAGTACTATTTTTAACTCTTTGTGGAACCGCCACACAGTTTTCCAGAGTGGCTGCACCAGTTCACATTCCCACCAACAGTGTAAGACGGTTCCCTTTTCTCTACATCCTCTCCAACATTTGTTGTTTCCTGCCTTGTTAATTTTCCCCATTCTCACTGGTGTGAGGTGGTATCTCATTGTGGTTTTGATTTGTATTTCCCTGATGGCAAGTGATGCAGAGCATTTTCTCATGTGCTTGTTGGCCATGTCTATGTCTTCCTCTGTGAGATTTCTCTTCATGTCTTTTGCCCATTTCATGATTGGATTGTTTGTTTCTTTGGTGTTGAGTTTAATAAGTTCTTTATAGATCTTGGAAACTAGCCCTTTATCTGATACGTCACTTGCAGATATCTTCTCCCATTCTGTAGGTTGTCTTTGAGTTTTGTTGAGTGTTTCTTTTGCTGTGCAGAAGCTTCTTATCTTGATGAAGTCCCAATAGTTCATTTTTGCTTTTGTTTCTCTTGCCTTCATGGATGTATCTTGCAAGAAGTTACTGTGGCCAAGTTCAAAAAGGGTGTTGCCTGTGTTCTCCTCTAGGATTTTGATGGATTCTTGTCTCACATTTAGATCTTTCACCCATTTTGAGTGTATCTTTGTGTATGGTGTAAGAGAGTGGTCTAGTTTCATTCTTCTGCATGTGGATGTCCAATTTTTCCAGGACCATTTATTGAAGAGACGGTCTTTTTTCCAATGGATAGTCTTTCCTGCTTTGTTGAATATTAGTTGAACATGCTCTCTGTTTTTCACATGAAGAAGAAAATAAAGGGTCAGTCCTGGCACAAAAGTCCTTCCTCAATCTGATTGTTCAAAGGAACTCACAAGGTCAACACTGAACTAATAACTGGCTCCAGAGGAAAGTCACAAAATGATTGGCTTAGCTCTGGGTTCTTAAAGCAGTCATTTGCAAGGGATTCCATGCTTGCATAGAGCAAGTCAGAGTCCATCTTGGAGCTGAATTTTAATGCATTAATGCTACCTAATGGGAGAGGGTAAGAAATTGGAAAACAAAGGCAAGATCCATGTACTACACTATATAATTAAGTCAGGAGAGAAGGGGAGAGATAGTAATGGTGAATCTTTAGCATACACAGAGGCCCAGGAAAGACTACTTTGTTTAATAGTTACAGAGGAAATGGAAATACATTTATAAGTTCACTTGATTAATTTGCTCAGTGTTTATTTCTTACAACAAAATGCATTTTTAGAGTATGTGGTGTTTTTCCTTTTTCTTGTTTTAACTAAAATCTATTTTGAATGCCCAACATCATTTTGGTTCCAGAGTTATCATTTCATTAGTTATGTCAAATATCTTTTTTTAAAATGTGTTTTTTTATTTATTTTTTATTGATGTTCAATTTGCCAACATATAGAATAACACCCAGTGCTCTTAAAATGTGTTTTTTAAAAGATTTTACTTATTTATTCATGAGAGACTCACAGAGAGAAGCAGAGACACAGGCAGAGGGAGAAGAAGCAGGTTCCTCACAGGAAGCCTGATCTGTGACTCCATCCCAGGACTCTGGAATCACAACGTGAGCCAAAGGCAGATACTCAACCACTGAGCCACTCGGGCATCCCTCTGGATTAGTAATCTCAATTTTAAAAGTAAATGTCACAATGTCCCACCCAGCTGTGATTGCTTATTCATTGGAAGTACTTTTTCAAAAACTTTAAAAAGAGCTTTTCTGTTTAGTGAGAGAACTGTTATCTTTCTTCCCCATCCTTCTCCAATATCAATAAATTTGAACATTTTAAAAATGTGATTAATTGGTTGCTTTGATTTCTCAGCAACACTGCTAGTGAGAAGGAAAACTGTGCCCTTGGAGAAAAATTAATTAAAGAATCAAGAAAATGAACATTTACCCCTGATGTACAGAACTAGCCTTTCCCCTACCAAAACCCAAACCCAACCACCACCGATAAAGCACACACATGCGTGCGTGCGCGCGCGCACACACACACACACACACACACACACACACACACACATTCAAATCCAGGTAGCCTCTAGCAATGAGGATAGAACAAGGTATTGATTCTCCAAACTCAAGGCATGGCATTTTGCTGGGTGTATGAGAATGCAATTGGCAGAAGAAGAGGTGTAAACCATCAAGTCCAGTTTGAGCCAACCAGTTCAAGGTGTGCATTCCATTGCTGAGGTCCTAAGGTTACAGGGTTAGAAGAAGAAAGAGATCAAATATCTCAAATAGTTCCTCTTTTCTATTAGGTGCCTTTGGAAAATCACTGCTTTTAAATACAGGCAGTGACCCCAATGAAGCCCTCATATAAATGGCCTAGAGTTTATTTTTTAACTTTCATTCTCCTTATGACTGCTTAATTGTGATCAATGATCAGTTCTCACTGTTCCTCTGGAACAATCCTTCTGTTTCTAAAAAAGAACATTTACCAATAACAAGATCAAAGGGTGCCAGGTTTCGTGTTTCCAGCTGGGTGTTATCACTCACTCATTTCATCTTCTGCTATTTATGTTCTAGCCTTGACCCAGGCTAGTATATCAGGGCAGGGAGTCATCTCAGCTTTCTCACATCTCGATTGTGAAAGAGGCAGACTAGACTTAGCCCTGAGATTCATTCTGTAGGAATCTAGACAGGCTGCTACTGCTATTGAATGAACACAGAGCTGTGGTTTTCAGAAGAGGATTCCAGTCTGTAAATAGTAATAATCTTTCTTCCCCCCCCTTGGAGGGAAGGAACATTTTCTCCCACTGCAACTATCAGCCCAGCTCAGGGAGACTCTGCTGCTCAAGGCAAGGTCCCTCATCTCCAGTGTGCAGACTCATTAATCATAGAATTGAACATCCTCACAGAGGCAATCTCAGGCTAAGAAAGTCTACCAGTTTGTGTTCAGAAGACATTACCTTACCTTAGTGCACAGCCTGGCATCTCACAGAAGCAGTATGGGATATATCCTGTAGGGGTCTTTTGTGAAGTGTTGAATGAACTAATCTAGGTGAAGCCCTAGAACATTGTCCAGCATACAGTGAGTGTTTAATTATTATCATTATGACATGAGGCAGCCTGATGTTGCATAAAGAATAGTGTTCTGGACAGCAAAAGATCTAGGTTTCTATCCTGACTCTAATACATTCTACCCATGTAGTATTGGAGAAGTAACTCAAGCCCTCTGAACCTCAAACTCCTGATCCAGAAAACGGGAATAATTTAACCTCCCACGCAGGTTTTTAGGGGATGATAGGATCAAAGAAATCGAGGTTTTAAGAACTTTTAATGAGCCATGAAGTATCAATCTTAATGATTGTAGAGTGCAAGCATATGAGGGCAGAGACCTTATTTGGAATCCACTTAAGGGTCTCCATTCCCTCCCCCACAGAAGAGTCAATTCCACAATATCTGCTACATGGTTCATAGTTTCCTTAGTAGCATCACCATCATGGCCACCATTATTCCCTCTCACTGGAATTTGCTCTTCCTTCTCTAATTTTGTTTTCATTCATTGAATCAAGGCTGGCACTTGGCTGGTAATGTCAGTAAGGGTTATGCCCATTGGTATGTAATAACTACTCATGTTTTTACTTACTCGAATACTTGCTTTATATTTACTACTGGAATATAAGATGAATAATGCCGTGTGGCACATCGTTAACTTTTCAAAACAACGTCCCATATATTATCTTATTTAATCCTCACTACAACTCTGTGAAAGTAAGTATTTTTATTATTGCTCTTACTTTAGAGGTGAGGAATTGACATGATAAAACTAAGAGCAAAATGGGTCCTGTCCTGCAAGAAAAAAAGAAAAAAAAGTGGAAATCAATTCAGAGTGTAGAATCATGCTTAAAACCACACACTGTCAAACCAGACCGCCTAAAATTCAAATTCTAGCTCTGCCATGCACCACAGGCAACTTATTCCACCTCTCTGGTGGCTCAGTTCCCTCCCTAAAAATGGACAGAATCAAAGGTGGTTGAAGGAATTCAGTCAAAATGTAAAATGCGTAGAAGAGCTATGCTTTTCTAAATGAATTATTGATTGATTGATTGATTGATTGAAACTAGCTTTTTTTAAATTTTATTTATTTATTCATGAGAGACACAGAGAAAGAGGCAGAGACACAGGCAGAGGAAGAAGCAGGGTCCCTGTGGGGAACCTGATGCAGGACTCGATCTCAGGACCCCGGGATCATGTCCTGAGCCAAAGGCAGTTGCTCAACTGCTGAGCCACCCAGGTGGCTCTCTAGACGAATAATTTAATGTGACATTCAGTGTCCTGGGCAGCATAAATCCAGTCTATTTTTCCAGAACGCTATCCTCTCTGCCTTTGCACACATCTGCTTCAGCATCCATCTTCATCCACAGTAGATCTAACATGATGCATAACATGTGATGGATGCTTGACAAATACTTGTTGAAAAATAAATGGAGGAAAGAAGGTAGGCTAAAGAAAGAAAGGAAGAAAGGAGGAAAGGCAGGAAGTAGGAAACAGTAAGAGGGGAGGGAGAAAGAAGACTTAAGCCATCCATCTTTCTCCATTGAAATGCCTCACCCCCTTCATCAAAGCCATTACAGAATTTTCATTTTCGTCGAGGAATACCAAGTAAAATAAACTTTTGTAGAGTCACAAAACCTCACAGCCTTTTCTGTGCCTGGTGTGACTTCCTTTTCCAAATTATTTCTGTTTATCTCTATATTGCCACAATAAAGACCTTTTTCCCTCCCATCACAAACTCCCTTTGAGTACTTTATGAGATATTTTGATATGGATTGCAACATGGTGAGATACCACTGAATTAACTTAATTTCCATTCTTGGCATATGTGCATTAACAAAATTGGTATCACTCAAAGCATTTTCAAAAGTTTCCAAGCCTTGAAAAGAATCGCATTTTCTTTCCCTGCATGAGATTAGGGTCATTGTGCTGTCCAGTGCTGAAAAACAAGGAAGAAAGGATAAAAATCTCAAACACTGATTTGTATCTCTTGAAAAACTAATTTTGATTAGATTCTTTAAGAAAACATGTCTAATTTTTTAATCATTACTTAGCCTTCCTTAGCATAATCCTTGTTCTTTATATACATTTGATGCATAGAATAAATATGTCTATGAATTATAAGCAAAAACTGCTATTAGACCTTTTTTAATGAGTGAATATTCAATATTTTTGTAGTTCTTTTAACAGCATGCTTATATTTTAATTTGTGTGGTTTCTGAATAGACTACCTAAAAGAAAAATTTAATAATTATTTGAATTTTTAAATATTTGGATTGGGAAATAGCAATGAAAATTCATGTTACCATACCATTTTCATAGGATCCCAGACCCAAACCCTGATTTGGTGTGTGTCTCTTTTTAAGTTGGATGTTACATGTTCTTAGGAAGAAAATGTCTCAGTGAGGAGGTCAGGGGAAGGGAGGCATTCCAATGTTTTACTCATTTATCTCTACTTTCCTACCTGAAGTAGGCACAAATTAAGGGAATTTCTACACAATACTCAAAAGGGCGTCACAGAAATTAGTTGAAAGAAATTAGTATCCTTTAAAAAAAAAATCTTCTTAAAAAAAAAAAAAAAAAAAATCTTCTTTTCCCAGTAGGTCTTTTATTGTAGCTCAGAAAAGTAAACATTCTTTGCCTAAGATTTCTATTTAAGGCTCAAATTATAGTCAATATACTTCTATTATTCCTACTTCTAATATATCTTATTTTATCATCACTACTTTTCATATCTCAAATAAACCAAAACATAGAACTAAAGTCTAACTACCACATTACAAACATGAGATTTTTCCCTCTGTTAAAATTTATTATTAGAGAGAGAAAGAGAAAGCTTTTCTTTTTCTCTATTGTCCTTGATTTTCTTCATTCCTAAACTAACATTTCAGTGATAGAACCACCCTACATTTTGTGCCTAGCTATTTTCTAAAAGGTGAGATATATAATCTTATAAAGAGCTGTTCTATTTATTCAAAGTGCTTCTTTTAAATGTCCTCTAGTTTGAGGTGGCCTTTTTCTCAGGTATCCTATGGAGAAATAAAATAAAATGTAACAATGTTCCTATGGCAGAGGAGAAATTTTTCATTGTTGCTAGAGTTAAAACTGTAAGTATAAAATAATGACTGTATGTTGACTGGACATTCCATTGCTTTCTCAGTAAAGATGTGGAATAACTCTTTTTCATAGTTACTTGGTTTATTGGCTAGTAACAGAGTCATAAAGTCTGTTGGCAAGGAACTGATTTTCTTCTTTTAAAATTTAGTCAAGAATCTATGGTTTAAAGGGGGGGAATAAAAAGAAAGAAAGTCACTTCCTGGAGGCCTGCCTGGTTAAACAGGTTAGGCAGTATATTTTTTGCAAGGTTAACCAGAGTGTGAAGGTAATGAGGTATCATGGCTCACATGACATGGTGAGTAGAGGAAAGCTCTTCTTGCTCAGACTTCCTCCTCCAAGCTTTATGAATTATCTGCAGGGCACAGTTATCTCAGCTGAACCAGTTCAGATACCAAGGGTTGGTCAGAGCCATATATGAGGTAAGAGGTTTAAATGAGACTTATCTAAAAAGTCAAATAGATTAAAATTCAACATAGTTTTGTTTTAAAGATTTTTTTCTCTTTCCTAGAAATATATCAAGCCCCTAAATAAATACAGGGAAAGGATTACTGTAAGAGGCTCAAAGAGATCATGCCACACATGAAAAACAAAGATCGGAGAGTTTCAGTTAATTACCAACTTTACAGACCTAGTAAGTGGCTTCTGGAAGACTATAGAACTAAAATTTCAACTCTTCCTTTTCATGACTAGATTCCAGTCTCCTATATACTACTAATGTAGATAGTCTGGGTAAAGGCTCATCTGTCCCATTCTTGTGAATTTTACGTTTGTAACAGAAGTAGCCATGCCCCTTCCTCCATGACTCTCTCAAGATCCATGATGGTGCTCCTCTTGTGCCCCCAGTTTACAAGTAAACAAGCACCAGCTATAGCCCAGTGGGTGTCTAGTTGTCATGAAATGCTCTCTCTGGGGTGTTGCTAGAGTTTGTCTTCATAAACTGGCAAAATGATTCACAAGGAGCTTCTTGAAACAGGTCAGCCAAGGTGCCTGCTGTTATGTTGGGGCAACCAGATTCACTAGTAGGTCTCCAAGATAGGGTAATGGCATGTTTTTTAAAATCTCATTGCTCTAAGGCATTCATAAGAGGATCCTCAATGCAATCCTATTCCTCAATCAGTGGCCCTGACACTTCTGGAACCACCATCAATCTCAGAATTAACTTAGGGATGGGTCTCAAGTATAAGAATCGTCTCAGTTCCTGAGCTCTGCTCATCTCTATTCCTTTCTCTCCCCAACTCTCCCACCCTCAAAAAAACAAAAACCCATTTTTATTTCCCCTCAGCATCTGGCTCTTTCATTCTTTTCTTTTCTTTTCTTTTTTTTCTTTTCTTTTCTTTTCTTTTCTTTCTTTCTTTCTTTCTTTTCTTTCTTTCTTTTCTTTCTTTCTTTCTTTTTCTCTAATACAAAAGACATTGCATTGTTTCTTTTTTCCAATATTAAAACTTAAAGGTCCTCCAGGATGCACCCAGGCACTAGAAAATCTGACACATACATTCCTCAGAAAAATGAGGAAAGAAAAACAAGGAGGCATATCTGCCATTCCTTCCTGGCTAATAACTCCCTTTTCATCTACCTCCCATGCTGCCAGACATTCAGAAAGACTTTCTACATCAACAAAAACAAAACTCTAGCTATGTTCTCAGCAATTCAGTCTTTGATAAGAAGCACATGAGAATGAATGAGTGCTGCACCTGAAGAGAATCAAAATCCCTTATTTCTTCAAAGGGGATGGACAGGAGAAAAAATTAAAGAGAGAAGAGGAAAAATGGAGTACTGAAGAAAAGGAAGGCCAAAGAGACAAAAAGAGAGAGGGAAGAGTAGAAAAATAAGATGAGAGAAAAGGAAAAGAGTAGGGAAAGAGGAAAATATGGATAGAGAAAGACTCTCCCGAAAGAGAAGAAAAAAGAAAGGGAGTAAGAAAAATAAGATTTTAAGTATGGGATAGAATACCTTAAAAGGCAATGCTTCAAGTTTCTAGACATCTTTAGAGAGGTGATAAGCTAGACGAACCCTGTCATAAAACAGTAAAATAACACCATAAGTTCAA
Organism: Vulpes lagopus; assembly: GCF_018345385.1. Classification (NCBI taxonomy): domain Eukaryota; kingdom Metazoa; phylum Chordata; class Mammalia; order Carnivora; family Canidae; genus Vulpes; species Vulpes lagopus. The sequence goes on from NC_054846.1 coordinate 33,417,671, forward strand.
AATAATAAAAGAGTGCCCTTGGTGAAGCTTATGACAAGCCCCATGCACTATGAGCTGTAAATGGATACGTTGAACTTGGCGACCCTGCTGATGCAGTACGTGGTTGTACACCCAAGACTGTTCTAGTGGTGATGTTTTGCTGAAACCCTGCCAGTTGACTTTTGAACTCAGAGCCTCTCTAACCCAGTTCCTTATTCATTAAATCATCTGTTTTCTTGCAGGTAGTCTGTGTGTACCTGGTACCTTGATTGGGCCCACATGATATTGCCTCTGCTTCTTGGGCTTTTGCTAAGTCTTTGATGACCACTTCGGATCCTACCAGATAAGAAAGCAAAATGAACTCACTGAACTTACAATTTGAGTAAAGCAGCAAATCAAGCTCACTTAACTAAAATCTTGCCCACAGGAAGTTAAACCATCACTTTTAGAGTGATGATCATAAATGTTGATTTTCCTAGTAGGGTTAATGAAGGATTCACTAGTTCCCTAGTTGGGAAATCATTAATGGTCCAAAGCAGCAGAAACCTATGTGACCAGCCATTTCAGTTTGCCTGGGTCTGAGACATTTCCTGGAAGGTGGTTACCTTCAGGACTAAATGTGGGAAAGTTTTAGGCAAACCAAGAGGAGTGGGTGACTCTCAGAGACCTCCCACCACTCATCATCCCCCTATTCACCTTCCTCAGACTCAGCTTGAGGATTTCCTTGGCAACTCTCTAGAATTGAGCTCCTACTTTGTCTTCTGTACATCTTTTTATGTAACCTGCCCCTCCACTGAGTCCAAGTGCTGAAACTGTGTCTCATTCGTTGTTTTTGTCCCTGAAGCCTAGTACGTTGTACCGCACTTAGAAGAGCTCACTGAACTGAGCCAGTTGAGCAGAAGAGTTGATTCTCTGTTGAATGTCAACCCAATAGGTACTGTTATGTCCTTATGGAAGAACTGTATTTTCTGCATTGTGTATGAACCGCTGGGCTACCTAAGTGGAACTTAGCTTAAACAGAAATAGAAGCCCTTTAAAAGCTTTCCCTCCCACTATAAACTGTGTGGTTTTCTGAACATAATTCACGGTGGCTAAGGGCACAGGTCAAGAGGCAGCCTGACCTGAGTTCAAGCCCAGGCTGCCGAACTTACTAGCTCAGGAACCACAAACAAGTTGCCTGACTTCTTTACGCATATTTTCCTCACCGATATCTCTCATGAGTGGGAAGAGTGTGTAGCATGCCTAGCTCTTAGTGGTATGGTAAGAACCAACACATTACTCTACTTGAAGTTTTCTTCCTCAGCACCAAGGGAGCAAAGATGAGAATAATTAGAAGACAGTATGTATCACAATATCTCCTAAGCTCTTTTTAAGACCCAAAACCCTACCATCGTGGATTTTTTTTTATACCAAAAGTGCATCCTTATAATTATGATATTCTGTTGGTGTCTATAATGAACATAACACTGTAAGGCAACAATCACCAAAAACTGTTACTATGTCCATGGCGGGAGAATATCTTCATCTCTCCAATGCTCCCTATTTATTACTCAAACTTCCCATTACGTGAGCCATTTACTCAATTTTTGCTGAACTTTTCACAAACCAGAAAGTCACTGGACTTGGACCAACTCCCGTAAAATTTTACTGCTCTCTGAGTTATTGCATAATGATTCCTAAGAGTTAACGTTTTACTTTTCTTCTAAAATAAAGGATTTACTTAAAGGAAGAAATCTCATTATTAAGTACTAATGATCCTAAATCCACTGCTTTACTACTCTTCTAAGAACTGATAAATTTATCTGAACAAAGTTTAAAGTCATCAGTAAAACACAGGTTATTGGTATAATATCACCTTTTCTCCTTCTCTTCTTGCTCTTTCTTCTTTTATCTAATTACATGTTTAATGTTTATATACCCAAAGACTATATATCCTCTTTGGGAAGTGCAAATTGGAAACAATACAGAAATAACATTTTATTTAGGAATAAATGTTTAAAGTACTCCATAACATTGTTATGTCTTCCAAAATGCTTTGTTCAAATGTGAGTATGAAATGTTGCCACGATAGGCATTTCTGATGTAATGTCATATGTGCCTTCCTAAAAAACACCACAGCCTGCAGAAGCATGCACTGAAAATAATAGAGCACATGTAAAGCAAACAGGGAAAAACTACTAAATCCTCAAGTGACACTAAAAATTCTGAGAGGATGGTGGTAGCAGCACAGTTTTTTAATCCTCCAAAATCTCCCTTAAAAATAAATATAGCAACAAAGATACCAAAACACCTACAAGAAAACTAAGTGACAAGCTATCCCTTGAAAACTAAAATCCAAGCAGAAGAGGACAAACTACCCTATATATTTATAGTCATATGATAAAATGAAGGCTGTAAGAGAGAAAATATAGTATATAATTGACATATGCTCTGACTATATAGACACAATACAACTATCAAAAATAGGAGGGGGACACCTGAGTGGCTCAGTGGTTGAGCATCAGGTTCAGTGAGCATCAGTGGTTCAGCTCAGATCATGATCCCAGGGTCCTGGGATTGAGTCCCACATCAGGCTCCCTGGAGGGAGCCTACCTCTCCCTCTGACTATGTCTCTGCCTCTCTCTGTGTCTCTCATGAATAAACAAATAAAATCAAAAACAAAGGAAGGAACATGGGAAGACCATATAAAAAGTAGAGTAAGTTTGCTGATTATCTTATTAATAATTGGGAGCAAAATATATTGAATCAAATCAAATGCTTTTGAAAGAGGCAGAACACTAGCTAATATAAATATATCTTATAGTAGGGACCCAAGAGACAATGAAAAGGAGGAAATGAAAGGGGATTTTTTTCAGCTTTATTGAGGTATAATTGATATATATAACTGTAAGATTTCTAAAATTGCTTGATATTATATACATTGTGAAAGGATTCCTCTCAATTGAGTTGATTAACACATCAATCCCTCACATATTTTCCTTTCTTAGGAGAGGCATAGAACATGTAATTTCTACTCTCTTAGCAAATTTCAACTATATGATATCATGTCAGGAACTATAGTCACCATATTCCACATTGTAATATGGTGTATTACACATTAGATCCTCAGACATTATTCAACCTATCACTGAGAATTTATACACTTTTACCAATCTATTTCAAATCATCACAGCCCAGCCCTTGGCAACCACTTTTCTACTGTTTCTATAAATTCAAATTTTTTATTTTTACTATTTTAGATTATACATACAAATGACATCATGCAGTATTTGCATCTTGCCGTATGATTCTTTCACTTAGCATAATATCCTCCAGGTTTATCTATGTTGTCCCAAATGGCAAGACTTCCTTTTTTAAGGCTGAATAATATTCCATTGTACAAACACACACGTGTGCACACACACATTCAAGGCTTGTAAGAGAGAATATATATCACATTTCGTCTATCTATTAGCAGTCAACAAACATTTGGGTTGTTTCCATAATTTGGCTATTATAAACAATGCTGCAATAAACATGGGAGTACGGATATCTCTTTGAGGTAATAGTTTCATTTCCTTTGGATATGTACCCAAAAGTCAGATTGCTAGATATTGTAGTAGTTATATTTTTAATTTCTTGAGGAACTTGCATACTATTTTCAATAGTGACTGTATCAGATTATATTCCCACTTAAAGCGTACAAGCATTCCTTATTCTCCACATCCTTACCAGCACCCATTGTCTTCATCTGTTTTATAATAACCATCCTAAAAGGTGTGGGGTAATATCTCACTACGGTTTTTATTTGCATTTCCTTTATGATTAGTGATGTTAAGTACCTTTTCATGTGCCTGCTGGTCATGTGAGGTTTTTTGGTTTTGAGGTATTGGGGGGGGGGGGTGTTGGAAAAATGTCTATTCAGGTCTTTTGCCCATTTTTAATTTTTTTCTGTTGTGTTATATGTATATGTTGTTTCCTGTATATGTTGGATATTAGCCCCTTATTGGAAATGAGGTTTGCAAATAATTTCTGCTATTGCATAGGTTACCTTTTCATTTTGTTAATTTTCTTTGCTGTACAGATTTTTTATAGTTTTTTTTTTTTTTTTTTTAGATTTTTTATAGTTTGATGTAGTCTTATTTGTTTACTTTTGCCTTTGGTTTTAGTATCAAATCCAAAACAATCATTTCCAAGACCAATGTCAAGGAATTTATCTCCTATATGTTCACGTAGAAGTCTCATGGTTTTCAGGTCTTACATTTAAGTCTTTAATTAATTTTGAGTTGATTTTTGTATATGGTGTAAGATGGGGGATCCAGTTTTTTTTTCTTTTGCATATGGTTGTTCAATTTTCAACACCATTTATTGAAGAGACTATTCTTTCCCCATTGTATATTCTCAGCCTCTTTGTCGAAAATTAATTGATTACATATTACGTGTTTATTTCTGTGTTCTCTATTCTGTCCCATTGATTTATGTGATTGTTTCCATGCCAGACCATACTGTTTTGATTACTACAGCTTCATAATATAATACAGTTGTGCAATATAGTTTAAAATCAGGAAATGTGATGCCTCTGGCTTTCTTCTTTTTCAAGATTGCTTTGGCTTTTGGGGGTCTTTTGTGGTTCCACACAAATTTTAGGATTATTTATTCTATTTCTGTGGAAAATGCCATTGAAATTTATATTGGAAATGCATTGAATCTGTAGATTGTTTTAGGTTGTATGCACATTTTAACATTAATTCTTTTAATTCATGAACACAAAATATCTTTTCCATTTACTTGTGTCTTAATTTTTTTCATCAATGTCTTATAGTTTTCAGTCTACAAATCTATCACTTTCTTAAATTGATTTATAAGTATTTTATTCTTTTTGATGCTAATGCAAATAGGATTTTTTCCTTAATTTTTCTTTCTCATATTAACTGTTAGTTTATAGAAAGGCAACTAATTTTTGTATCTTGGTTGTTGATCCTACAAATTTACTGATTTGGTTTAGTTCTAATAGTTTTTGATGGAGTCTTGAAGCTCTCTATATATAGTATCATGTCATCTGCAAATAGAGACAACTTTGTTTCTTCCTTTTTGATTTACATGCTTTTATTGATTTTTCTTGCCAAATTGCTCTGACTAGAATTTCCAGTATTATGTTGAATAAAAGTGATAAGTGGCCATTTTTGTTTTATAACTGATCATAGAGGATGATGTTAGCTGTGGGTTTGTCATGTATGACCTTTATTATGTTGAAGTGTATTCCTTCTGTACACAGTTCGATGAGTGATTTTGTCATAAAAGATACTGAATTTTGTTCAAAAAATGTGCATGTATTGAGATTGTATGATTTTTATCCTTCATTTTCTTATTATGGTGCATTATATTTATTGATTTGCAGATGTTGAATTATCCTTACATCCCTGGAATAAATCCCACTTGATTGTGGTGGATGACCCTTTTAATAAACTGTTGAATTTGCTTTGCTAATATTTTCTTGAAGATTTTTGCATCTATGTTCATCAGGGATGTTGACCTATAATTTTCTTATTTGTAGTGTCCTTTTTCTGGTATTGATATCAGAGTAATGCTAGCCTTGTAAATGAATTTGGAAGAGAAAGTTTCCCTTTTCTTCTATTTTTTGGAAGAATTTGAAAAGGATTGGAATTAATTCTTCTTTAAACGGTTGGAAGACTATACCAGTAAAGCCATCTGGCCCTGGACTTTTTTTGTTGAGAGGTTTTTGCTTACTGATTTGATCCCCTTACTAGTGACTCACCTGTTCAGATTTTCTTTTTATTCATGATTCAGTCTTTGTAGGTTGTATGTTTCCAGGAACTTATCCATTTCTTCTGGTTGTCGAATTTGTTGGCGTATAACTGTTTATAGCATTATCATATGATCCTTTGTGCTTGTGTGCTATCCAATTATAATATCTCTTTCTTTCATTTAAAATTTCATATCTTTGAGTCTTCTCTTTTTTTTCTTGGTAAATCTAGCTAAAGTTTTATCTATTTTGTTTATCTTTTCAAAAAGCAGCTCTTAGTTTCGTTGGGTTTTCTATTGTCTTTTGAGTTTCTATTTCATTCTTTCCACTCTGATCATTGTTATTTCTTTTCTTCTATTAATTTCAAACCTAGATGTGTTTTTCTGAGAGTTCTGTGAGGTGTAAAATTGGGTAATTTATTCGTGATCTTTTCTGTTTCTTAATATAGAAGGTTAATGCTACAAACTTCCCTCTTAGAACTACTTTTGCTGTATCCCATAAATTTTGGGATGTTGTGCTTTCATTTTCATTCGTGTCAAGATTTTGTATTTCTCTTTTGGTTTTTTCCTTGAACCCACTGGTTGTTCAGGAACATGTTGTTTAATTTCCACATACTTGTGAATTTTCCAGTTTTCTTTTTGTAGTTGATTTCTAGTTTCATGCCACTGTGGTCAGAAAAGATACTGGATATTATTTCAATTTTCTTAAATTTATTAAGACTTGTTTTGTAGTCTAACATATGATCTACATTGGAAAATGTTTCGTGAGCACTTGAGAAGAATGTTTATCCAAATGTTATTGGATAGAATGCTCTGTATGACTGTTAGTTAGATTCATCTTGCCTAACATATAGTCCAAGCTCAGTGTTTTTTCATTATGTTGAGAGTGTGTCTCAGCCTTTCCTACCCATTTCTTTTTTTTTAATTAACTTTATTTTTTTAAGATTTTACTTATTTATTCATGAGAGAGAGAGACAGAGAGAGAGGCAGAGACACAGGCAGAGGGAGAAGCAGGCTCCATGCAGGGAGCCCGATATGGGACTTGATCCCGGGTCTCCAGGATCACACCCTGAGCCAAAGGCAGGCACCAAACCGCTGAGCCACCCAGGGATCCCCCCTACCCATTTCAATATGGGTGTATTCTCATTTACCTAATATGTGGTAGATATTCAACTAGAATATCTAGTTCACAGGTTATTGGTCCTCTGTAGCTGTACATTCAGTATGTTGATTGGGGAGGGAGATCAAAGAGCTTTGTATATTGCCATCTTGGTTGATAATTGGTATTTTTCTAACTGTTGATATAAGCCAAGTTTCAGAATAAAAAGACAAATCTTCTTAAACATCAAAAAATACATTTAAAAAGTAGAAGAAGCAAATAAAGTAGCCCAGAGTGTGAGAAACTCTACAGGACAAAAAGTGCAGTTTCTTCTACAGATAAACTGAAAGGGAAAAAAACTTAAAAGACATGTCAACCAGTTCATTGTGTAGCTCTAACTTGGATCCTCATGAAGAAAAAAAAAAGTTAATAATTAAAAAATTAGGACACTGATAAGACAATGGAAATTTGAATACTTGTTGGATATGTGTATTTTATGATATTAAAGAATTACTGCTAATTATTTCATTTTAACAATAGTATTTTAGTTTTAACAAAACAAGAAGATTCCTTATCTTTTAGAAATATGTATTTAATATTTATTAATGAAATCATATAATGTTCAGGACTTGCTTCAAAATAATATGGAGTGGGGAAATAGATAAGAGTATATAGATAAAAATGTATCGTTCATGAGTAGTTAATTATTGACTCTGGATGATTGGTACATGGGAGATTATTATACAATTCTCTCAACTTTTATAGAAGTTTGAAATTTTCCACAATAAAAAGTTCTTTGAAATGACAGTACATAGCCACACTCACACCCACATGTATATAACCTAGACTCATATCTCAACTTCTTATATCTTAATGATAGAAACGCTTGAAAATATGACCTAGCATGAAATTACATATAGAATATTATCCGCTCTTCCGGAAAACAAAGATATTTGCAGGGATCTCTTCCAAAGGATGGGATATTATCAGTCCACAAAAGAAGGGACAATAGAAAAGAATGCTTTTATAGCTAGTCTCTGTGAATTTCAGAAAAAATATTGTATACACTACTATCTGTGCCAAAGAAGGCCATCTCACCTTTTTGGGAACAATACGGTAGTGGAAAAAAAAAATTGCAAAGAAGTCCAGAATTTACATGATGGATCCTTCCTACTTATATCATTAGAGGATGTGGATAATGCTCCTCCCTTCTTTAACCTTAAGCTTCCATGACCTTACATTTTCTTGAGAAAACTAGCAATTTAGCCTTTCATGGCTGTGGAAGACTCCTTCAATAACGGAATTGGCATCAGCATGTTTTCCATGCCATATAAATAAAGGGAACTAAGGGCAATGGGTGGTATTCATGCTAGACCAGATGGGCACTCTCAGTAAGCCTCGTACTGTCTCTGTTGTCAGTTTGCCAGGAACTGAAGGACAATGATGCATAAAATCCCCCAAGATAGAGCCACAGGCTGGAAGTCCAACAGTGTCACCTAGCCTGGCTCTATCAGACAAGTATGCTGAGAGACCAGAGGTTCTTTTCTACAGTCCCAAAACACATGTGTTCAACTTTATATTTATATGAGAACAATACATTTTTTTTTCTTTTAGAACAATACATTTTTTAATATTGGTTCTATTTCCAAAGTTTCACTTATAATGCATACAATGATACTTCTGAAGAAGGATAAAAACCTGTTTTCTGTAATTAGAGTTTACAGACCAGAAGAACACAAAACATTTGGAATGTTCTATAATTGACTTTTATAATATACAGTCTCATTAAAATACTGCCAGAATTTCATTGTTAGTAGCAATTGTTTCAAGGCACTTTCTTCTTTTCTTTCCTTCCTTCCTTCCTTCCTTCCTTCCTTCCTTCCTTCCTTCATTTCTTTTTTTCTTCCTCTTCTTCATCATCAAAACTACTGTTCACTTAGCACCAAATATATGCTAGGTCAGCATATGGTGTTCCTGGAAAAATATATTCTTGCATAGTGTTTCCACTTCCACTTCCTTTGAGGAGAAAAAAAAAAGTATAAAGGACTATAAATAAATGAGAATAAAATTATAAATATTGCCTTCAGTCATCCCAGTGTAAATATATAAGTAAATTGTCCTCAAACTCCAGTACCATATTGCTTACAAATTGATTAGAACCTAGTACATTTCACTATCTTGTGATTACTGTTTACCTGCTTGTCACTAGCTTCCATCATTCTGTAAGGGCAGGTGCCAGGTCTATCTAACCTACCTTTGTAGACTTAGCACCTAGCACATAGCAGGGGCTCAATTCATATTTGTCAAATAAATGAATCAATGAGCAAATATAACTCATACTGATCACATGGTGCCAAAATATGATATCAAGTCATTCTACCAGAAATGGTTCGTATATTGTCTCATTTAATCCTCATGAAATTCCTGAAAGAAAGATATTATTCCCAGTTGATAGATAAGGAAATTGGGGTTCAGACAGGCTCAAGGTCACATAGCAAGGAAATGGTGGTGGTATTAAGGAGTCCAGTCTAGGTCTGCTGGATTCCAGAACTCTTAGTCTTTCTGATTTCCAAGCCTCCTGCTCCTGAGTATTATATAGCCTCCAAAAGCAGAGGAAAAAAGAAGCTAGTGAAAAGATCCTGCCTTTATAAATTGAAAATTGACCTTAGAGTCACATACAAGAGTAAGGTCACTGCCCCACCCAAGCAGAGCAGCTGACTTTCAGCCATCTCCAGTCGAATATAAGGAAAAAGTTAAAATATGCTCACATTCACACACATTTGCCTTTGTATGGCTTTGGGCTGTGCTCTTTATTTTGTTTTAAACATATCTTTTTCTTCTCCCTTTTTCGTCATGTTTCTGAAATAACAGAACGTTGTGTTCTGTATCAAATCTCACAGCTGCACATAAAAGAGTGTACCTCAGAGTCTCCTATTTAAAAAGATATGGAAATGCAAGATTCTAAATATTTCTTTATTACGTTTTCAGGTTGAAAGAAACAGTTTGTTCATCTTTTTCTTCTCCTAGGGCTGTTAAGCAGGGTAACTCTGTCCCTTCTTACCTTCGTGGCTTTTCTGGAATTTCAAATTGTCCATGGAGCCAATCTCAGGATTGCCTGTCCTTCATATGATACATACAGTTAAGTTCAGTTCTGTTCTTTTTCTAGGGCAGAAAAAGAAGAATAGATATTTCCCACACATTCAGCACAAGAGTCTCCTTATTTTCATGGAGGAAAAGAAAAGGAAAGGAATGATGGTCTAGCCCTTTATTAGTGAGGTGCTGCTTTTGTTAAGCCTCTTGCTTTTATTTTTATTTATTTTTTTACTAATTATTGTTTCCCAGATGTTTTTGCTTGAGAACTAAGAAACATCCTTTGGACTATGATGGCAAAAATGATGTCATAATGATACTGAGTTTATCATACTCCTCAACCAGTAAATTAGATGATATCTACACACAAAATAACCAAATAGGTGCCCTGAAGGATTCAAAAATAATCCTCTATTCAAAAATTAAAAATTAGTTAAAAAACAAATATCCATTTGTTCTCAAGTACATGAGTTTCATGAAAAGTTCAAATTGGAGAATGTCTATTCACAGATACTCAATGCTACAAAAATGCTATTATCAGTCATGGGAAAGTATATTCTCAAAGGGTTTTTTAGAATCAGGTGAATATTTGTTGATTGAGAAATGAGGAAATGGTTTCTGTACATAACAAACAAATGAACTATTCCTTTTCTTCATACCTTAATGAATCAAAGAGTCTCATAATTTTACATTAGCTATCAAAAACCTTTTGAGATCTATTTTAAAGCAAATGGGCAGTTAAATGACAAGACAAAAGTACTAATGTGTTACCAAAAATGTTACTCTTATCTTCTCTTCAACAAATTATCATCACCACCTGATAATTATATTATTTACTAATTACTAAACTCGAACACTTACCAAAGGACCCTTTTGGTGTTTGTATGCTCTATCATTGTTTCTCTTTCTTTCATAAACTTCTTTAAAACTCTAGCCCTCCGTGAAGTGTTTTATCAGAAAATAAGAAAATCACTCCTCTGCACAATATAATTACTCTTAATACAGCAAAAACTTAATTTGTCTGTCAGCTTCTTTGTACTATAACTATATTTTGTCTCTGTTTTGCACAGTACTTTGCCTGGCACACAGGGGAGTTGAAGAGATAGTAGTTGATGGTAATTATGATGCATCCTGTGCCTGTTCACAAGGGACATTTGCTAAAGATTAAAAATAAATTCACAACTAATTGACTACCAGCCATAAGCTATACTGCTGGGATACTAAACCACCGACTGGAAAGAAAATGACTGAGCAAATCTTGCCAAGGATGAACCCAAAGATTAACAACAACTTCCCTACTTGCCTATAACATAGCTAAACAAATGAATGGGAACTTCAGTATTTCTGTAATTCTCCAAAGGGCCCACCTCAGGATATGAACATTTAGTTGCAAACATTGAAGCTTATCCCCCAAAGTTGTCCTTTTACTCCATCAATGAACAAATATTTATTCAACATCAGCTATGTGCCTTATGCTTGCAGACTCTGGAAGACAGCCATAACTAAGATGCCCGTAATTCTTTACTTTGTGGCGTTTCCCTAGCAAGGAAGGAAATAGTAAGAGATTTTAAGTAGTGACACAGAAAGATGAGGAAGAGAGTAATAATATATTGCAATGTTAGAGACACCTCAGTTCCTTTTTTTTCAAATGTCGTACCTACCTCAAGCTGAAGGCAGGAATCTTTATTCTGCTATACTTTGTGCATGAAAGATGATGCAGGAACCCTCAGTGATTATCTTTCCCAAGGAAACATGATTCACAATGGTATAAGAAAAATCAACTTTACTAACAAATCATGTGGATGAGCAATAGAGAAGCCTTGAGAAGTTCACAATGGTTTCTTTTTTTGTTTTTTCACAATGGTTTCTTTAAGGGCTTTATTCTATTTTAGAAACTAACCCTGTCAGAACAACTCTACAGCTGAGATTTTTCTCTCTCCTCTTCCTCATCCTTCCCCCCCCCTCCTCCCGCAGGAAGGGGATCTGGACATTCTCTTTTTTCCTTTGACCTCTTGTCTGCCATCTTGCCCCCTCTTTCACAAAGCCTGAGGTACTAAATTATGGTTCTGTGATAAGAGTTATTAATGTTTACCAACATCTAATTCTCCTCTCTTTTTGGCTAGACATTTCCATGCCCCCTTGTAGTTAGATGTGGCACATGACACTTCTGGACAAAGGAATGTGAATTACACTCTGGATCGGGCATTGCATGGCTTATGTTTGACTCCTCAGCTCTTTCTCATCTCCTGCTGTGGCGGTATACACTGTAGCTTGGGGATTGTGGTGGCAGTGTCATTAGGTGATGAAGTCTTCTTCAACTTTAGTCCCTATATGACAGTAATGGGCTAAGAGCTCTTTCTGACATCGTGAATGGGAAATAACCTGAAACTTTGACGTAACCACAGCATAACTTGGATTATTCTGACAGATATAGATATAAGAGGAAAGAGACTAACTAGCACATACAGTCATAGGGTGTTGGCAATAGAATGCACTTGTTTAGCAAGTATTTTTTTGAGTTGCTTCTAAATAACTACCAGGATCTAAGTCAGGAATATAGAGTGAAGGCAATAAAGTCACTGCCCTCAAGATATTTGTTATATCTAGTGAAAAAAAAAATTAAAAACCGACAAATATACAAACAATTATGATAGAAGTTGACTGGAAAATCTTTGTTTTCTAATTAGCTGAATACACTCAGGAACTAAGTTTGGAGGAATTTTTGTCTAACAGGTATGCAACTGAAAGTTAGGAGCTCAGTCCCATGTTTGTGTAAGTCAATACTCTTACTATTTCTATTATTATGATCATCATCAACCTATTTATTATTAAAGAATGTATGTGACTTTAGGCAAGATACTGAACTTTTGTTTGCATCTTTAAAATAGAGGAAGGATATTATTCCTCCCTTTTAGATTACTGAAAGTGATTAACACCCAATCATCTACTTACTTTAAGTTCTTAGGACAAGAAGAACATCCCAGGTAGAGTGCTTAGTGGAAAGGCCCCTGGCTGTGCTGTTAATACCTGTGTACAATTGAGCCACTTCCCTGAGCCTTCATCTTTTCATGGGTGCCCAGTGAGCATTCGCTGTGTGCCAGGTACCATCCTATGCTCTAGGGATAGGCCAGTGAACAGGCCTAGTCTTCCCACTCTACAAACCATTGGAGAATATGAACTTTAAACTTTAACTATTATAATCACTAATTTCATAATTACAAATGTATTAAGAGCTATAAAAGGGATTTTATTGCACCATATGGTTGAGAAACCTAAGTGGAAAGAGTCATCAGGAATAGCTGAAGATTAAACTGAGTTTGGAAGAATCTGTAAAACCAGCATAACAATATTTACCTTGAAGGTGGCTGTGAGGATTTTTAAAAAAATAAATGTAAAACTCCTGGAAATAGCTGGTTCTTAATTGTTTTTTTTTTTTTTTTTTTTTTTTTTTTTTTTTTTTTTATTTATGATAGTCACACAGAGAGAAAGAGAGAGGCAGAGACTCAGGCAGAGGGAGAAGCAGGCTCCATGCACAGGGAGCCCGACGTGGGACTCGATCCCGGGTCTCTAGGATCGCGCCCTGGGCCAAAGGCAGGCGCCAAACCACTGCGCCACCCAAGGATCCCCGAAATAGCTGGTTCTTAATAGAAGTTGTCATTGAACAGTGTCTTAAAAACCTGTGCGGAAAAAAAAATAAAAATAAAAAACCTGTGCGTGCATGATCAAAAGCAAAACATTAAAAGGGAAATAAAGGATGCAGCTTTTAACCATACGTTAATATATATTGTACTATCATTGTCACTATCAATATTAAAACATTGCACTAAACTGTTTCATAATTGTGTTTTTATGTTTCCCCTGACATCTCTCAGTTCAACCACTGGGGAAGCCCCTGTCTTCCTGTCTGCCTTGTTTTGGTTTTGTTTCATGTACCTTTCCTGGCAACAGGGTCCATTTAGTTGACTGGTTACCATAGAAGCCTGCTTGCTCTGAAGGGTAGTAAGTGTTTTAGGGAAATCAGCACACTACAGGAAAGGAAAGACTGAAAAACTCTTGCCCAGATTATGAGTCAACAGGTAAATTTGATTCACTTTATTCCACATTACTTCTAGGTGGGGTCTAATCTGGGGTACAAATGGCAGCTTAAAGGTTTTATTGCTTCAATATAGGTGTTCTAGCAAACCATTTTTATCTCTATTTGCATGGCTATAAACAGATTAAGCAAGCAAGTCTTTTGATTTTACCACTTTATTTTATTTGAGGAATAACTTTATTTATTGCTTCATAACTTTATTTATTTATTGCTTCATAAATAAAGTTCACAGAGTTTTTAGCTCTAGTTCCTATTACATGGGCAATGAAGAGGAATTATAAAAGTGTGTTTGATGGCGATCATTGTAAATGACATATAGAAAAAGACTAAAGACATAGAGTTGCTCGATAATGGGCACAGAGAGAAAGAAAGATATTGACTGGAACATCTGTATCCATGAGACTTTCAAGTTGAGTCTATAGAAAGAACAAAAGTTATTCATAAATACACAGTGGAGGGCTGAACTTAAGCCAATCATGGATTTCAACTGAGCAAATCGTTTCATTCATTTGTAGAGATAGGAAACTAACATACATTTTGTCAAGCGTATATTATTTTCCAATGACCTTTGAAGTAATATTATTGCTATTCCCATTTTTTGAAGGAGGAAATTAGTTAAGTTCAAAGAGAAAAACAGAGATGTTTTTATATAAGGATTCTACATCCCTTAAGAACAAAAACACAGTAATTTTATTATTTCAGTTGAGTATATGAACAAATTAAGATTTATATAGTTCCGGGATGCCTGGGTGACTCAGTGGTTGAGTGTCTGCCTTTGGCTCAGGCTGTGACCCCAGGGTCCTGGGATCCAGTTCCACATCGGGCTCCTTGCATGGAGCCTGCTTCTCCCTCTGCCTGTATCTCTGCCTCTCTCTCTCTCTCTTTCTCTCTCTGTGTCTCTAATGAATAAATAAATAAAACCTTTAAAAAAAAAATTTAGATAGTTCCTAGCACCTGAGAAAAAGTACAACTTTTAAAAACAGAAAGAAGGGGCATTTGGGTGGCTCAGTAGGTTAAGCATCCAACTCTTGATTTCAGCTCAGGTCGTGATCTCAGGGTTCTGAGATGGAGCCCCAGGTCGGGCTCCGTGCTGGGCGTGGAGCCTGCTTGAGATTCTCTCTCCTCTCTCCTTTGCCTCTCCACCCTCTAAAAAATAATAATAATAATTTTTAAATATTAAAAATAAAAACACAAGACAATGGTGCCATCCATTGTGCCATAAAAGCAGAGTTACACAGGGACAATAGCATGAAAAACAAGGGCTTTTGCTCTGTTGTTTATTGAAAAGGAAGCACTAGAGCGTTGGCAAAAACAGCCCTGCACTTTTATTCAATGGAAAGAAATCAGAGGAGTCCTCTGGAACAGGTTTGGGCTTAGTGGAAAATCATGTCCTGGTGTAAAAGTAATAGCCATTATAGATAAATAACCATTTATAGCTTTTTATCTTGGTTAAACTGTTATCTTCCAGTCTGTAAAAGATAATTTGGGTTTGTTGCAGAGCTTTTTTAAGAAAACACTCTGCCTCTTATGAAATCCATCTTCCCAAGCTTTATTCAAGAGTTTGAAGGCATTCTGTGAATATCTTAGAAATGACATCTCTGAAAAGCAGCCTATTAGCTGTAAGTAACATCTCCCTCTGTTGAATTATATTTTCCTTGCCTAAGAATTATATTTTCCTTGCCTAAATAACAGGTGGGGCTTTTAGAGCGAGGTGGGGCTTGAAAGCAGATGTCCCTGCGGAGAATTTCTGGGCTTTTCATCCCTGAAATCTAAGATATGCTTTAGGAAACACCAGAAGTTCAGCATCCAAATCAATTTAACACTTAATGGGAAAAGTGCAGAACCACTGGAACAAAACAGGTGATAAGAGCTCTAGATCACAAACTTGCCACGTGGTGAAATGGCCTCAAGACAAGTAAGCTGAAAAACACGTATTAAACCCTTTCCCGAGAGTCCTAAAATTAAAATTTGCTTCCTTACTAACTCTTTTATCCTCAGGAGAAGAATTTTAAGGGTTTACCCACTCTTGGGCTTTGCTACCAGAAAGTCGAAATAAAAAGCTAACATTACATATAGGAAAACTATTATGTTCCTTAATCGTGTTAAAATACACATAACATAAAACTTACTATCTTAATCATTTTCATGGTGCAGCTCAGTGGCATTATTTACATTCACATTGTTGTGCAACCAACTCCACCGTCCACCCCCAGAACTCTTTTCATCTCATAAAACTGAAACTCACTATCCACGAAATAATAATTCACCATGACCTGCCTCTCCCCAGCCTCCGGAAACCACGACTCTGCCTTCTTTTTCTTTTTTTTTTTTTTCTTTTCCTTTTTCCTCATGCCCCACCCCCTGCTAACCACTATTCTATTTGCTGTTGCTGTAAGTTCAAATTATTTTTTTTTTAACATACACCACCTAGAAATGTGTAGAAAGCAAGATGGAGTCACTCATGTCAAACACTGACATAAGTAGTCAAGGGGATTGCAGCTAAGTCCAGATAGTGCCAAAATCAGCACAGGTTGACAACATCCAGAACTGATGACCAGCAGGAGCAGAGGAGGTCCACAAAGGCCCAGGACTGATTAAACCTTCTTTTAAAAAAAGGAAAGATTTCTTTTTTTATCTTTTCCTTAAGATTTTATTTATTTATTTTGAGGGAGGGGAAAGAGAGCACTAGTAGGGAGAAGGGTAGAGGGAGAGCTGAGCAGGGAGCCTGACACAGGGCCCGATCCCAGGACTCTGAGATCATGAGCTGAGCCAAAAGCGGGTGCTTAACCGACTGAGCCACCCAGGTGCCCGCAAAATGGAAGGATTTCTGCAGCAAACTGTCAGAGTCTAGGCACTGATCATTTCATGTCTGACCACATCAAAAAGGCAATTGCCACTGCCACTGAATGCTCTGCTTGTTGATCTCTGAACAGAACAGAGATCCTTCACTGCTTGAACAAAATAAGCAGCACGTGCCACAAGATGGCCTGGACGACACTGAGGGCTCATCTCAACTGTGCACTCACACACTGACTTCGAGTTCGTTTATGAACCTCCTACCCCTTGTTGTATCTTCCTTGTTGTATGACTTTTTCTTGTACTTTGCCTTGTGTGATGCACAAGAAGCCCAGTTAAACCTGTAGTGAAAGTTCATTATTGAGTTTGGAATCCTGAACCTGCTTTATAATTATGTTAATCTTGCTTTATGATTGAATAAAGCTGACATTGCAGAAAGAACAACCTTCGTCTGTGCCTTCAATAGCGTGCTCACGACAAAACAGTATCTCAGCAGAGTTGTCTTTCTATGTCTGACTCATTTCACTCAACATAATGCCTTCTAGATTCGCTCACGTTCTTGCCAATGGTAGGATGCCCTTCTTCTTTACAGCTGAATAATATTCCATTAAATAAATATATGCATAAATATTTATGTATAATCCCTATATATATATATATATATATATATATATTATACATACACTTTGGAATTATACGTAAATTTTCATTATACATTTCTTCAGTCATCTGTCAATAATATCTCATACTACAAAATGTTTTTCATTTCTAGAATGGCCAGATAGCGTCAGCCATCACTGTTCTCATTAGCAATGAGTATAAATGACTAGAGTAGATGCACCATGGAGATTCCCCCAGCAAACTGTTTACCAGCTCTCTTCTATACACAAGTGAATTCCACCCACAGTAATAAATGGAGGCTTTACAAACCATAAGGCATACAACCTAGCAGAGTATGGTTGGGGACACCCTAAGATTAAGTACAATTATTAGACAAAAACTAAAGTCTCCATGCCTACCCACACTTGGTAATCAGCTATGATATAAATGGGCAGTCCCAGAATTCTATTTTTTCCCTGTTTCTTGCATACTCTGTGCACTTTGCTCTGAATCACTGCTAAAAATAATAATAATAATAATTAATAAAATAAAAAAATAATAAAAATCCCGATGACTCATTCTCCTCCAATCTTAGTAGAAAGCATTTCTACACCAAAGAGGACTTTATTTTCCCTTCCCCTCTTGGTCAGCATGGAGTCAGAGAAGAGGTCTGGAGGCAGCTTGTTAACCCCTTCTCTACCACAAATCACCTCTAAGACCTTGAGTAAGTCATTTCTCATCTGGAACTTCCTTCCTTCCTTCATCTGCAGAGTGTGGGGGCTGAGCTGGAAGCTTTCTAAAGTCCCTTCCAACTTGAAGATTCTGTGATAATACAGAGCTGCTCCCAGGTGCCTGGCAAAACTCCTAGTTTCTGTCTGTCTTGTTCCCCATGTACATTTAAATTATGGGTCCCTCAAGTAAATTTCAATAAAAAGACTCCTTACCCAGGGTTAATTGCAAGTTTTAAAAGGGGGAAGGGGAGAACCCACACAAAGAGTTGTTGAAAGCCCAGAGATTGCTACCAGGATTAGAATCAGCACTTTTGTCTTGCCAAAATTCCTCTCTGAAGTCACACAGGCCAATCCTCTTAATAAAAGAGGCAGGTTTAACTGGAATTGTTACACCCAGCCTAACAATGGTGGGAATTTCACGACACTAAGCTGCTGTCATGTAAAATTGAACTTTTACGTCTTATCTGGTATTACTAGCATCGCTTGCTAGGGCGCAAAACCAGAAATGATAAACTTTTAACCAGAATAAGAAAGTGTTTATTGAAATCTAAGAAGATTCCAATGCTTGTCCTTTATATTCCCTGGTCTCAGGACTATGGTAAGAGCTTCATAGGCCACAGACCCTCTTATTTGGGACATCATTGTCCCACATTCTATCAAACATTAATTTGAGTCCACATTTCATCCTAAATACAACATTTTTCTTTACACTGCAAAAGAATTTTTATCATTTTCTTTTTGAAATTCTTTCATTTTGAGGTTTCTCTCTCTTATTTTGTAGTCTATCATTTCTTTTCAGATCTGGAATATATTTTCATTGGCTTCTAAAATGTTTTATTAAAAAATATAAAATAAAATAAATAAAATGTTTTATTGCCTCTGGTGCCCAATGAATTAAAATCTCTATGATTAGCCCCATGTTCAAAATTCTTCTAAAAATGCACCAAATCATGAGAACTAGGTCAGAGAATAAAGACACAATCTGTGACACGTCTTCCAGATACCCCCTATGCCATCTACATTCCCTGAACCCAGACTATACCCTGGAGTCTCCAAAGCCAATTCAGGGTGGGTTTGTATTTGAGGTTGGAACCCCTAACCTCCTGGTTAACAAAATTCAGGAGAAGAAAAAGAAGTAAATGAAAGTTTCCCTTCAGAACATGAGTTTGAGAACCATTCCAATATGGCCCTAAAATGACTTTATACCTTCCTAGAAATTGGTTATTCCTTCCTCATTATAAACAAACCTTTGAAATGGAGCTTTGCCCCCTTTGCCCACATGCCATGGCTATACTATAATGGTGCTCAGGTTCCAAGGATGGGAGTTTTCAAGGATAGCAACCTGACACCCGGAAAGGCAGAGATTATAAACCAGAAACTTTGTGCTGCACTTAGTATTGGAAAAAATTGTCTCCCAGAACAGACATCTTCTGTATTCTGACACTTGGTATCTAATCTAGAAAACATTCTAATTGTTCTCATTTTTTCCATGACAAAATACAGGCTGTTGCCTGAAGAGGAAAAAAAAAAAAATCACAGATAATCTTGATCACAAGGTCTAGGATCCATTTGAGACAGCAGCTCTCATTCAGCATTGTTTTGGACACCAAGAATGCATTTTGCTAAAGCTCTCCTTGAGGGTTTCCAAACAAAATCACCTTGAACCTTCACGAAATGGATCGAGTCAATCAACCCATCGATAACTGACACAGTAAACTTGTTCAAGAAGAAGCAGTTTAGAATCAAATGTATGAAAAATCTCCTCTTAAAATGTTTAGACCTCTGGAAAATGCTGCCCCTTTTCCAAACCTTCCTTCCCCAAGGCTTGGTAGCACCCAAAGATGCCTTAGGTGCTCAGAAACCTGCTGAGGTAATCGGATCCTTTCCCCCTAAACCAGAACTAGAGTACCTGCCGGACAGTGGTACAGAAACAATAAACTCCATACTTTCCTGGAGTATCTGAAACATTCACTCTCCATCCTAAAGACAAGATCCTTCTATGAAATGACATTGGATGACGAATAGTCATATTCAATTCCTACTGATAAATCGGCCTTCTTTCTTTACCCAGGATGACTGGCAAATGGCAAAGAGGGGCTGAGGATATTGGGAAGGGATTTTTCTGGTCCACACAGCTCTTCTTCTCCTAAGAAGAGGATTCACTGCATTTGGAAAAGAAACTCAACACACTTCTGTTACTTGTATTTCGTCTGCCTACCCTTGAGATGAAAGTCATAGCACAAACATCTATTTCTGTGTCTCATAAGTGTCCTGCCTGCCTTCTCCTGAGTTCTGTATTAGTCTGTAGGAGAAAATGATAAACATCTCTTCATCATCCTCCCCTCCTCTTCTTCTCCTCCTCCTCCTCCTCCCCCTTTTTTGGTTTGTTTTCTTTGACCATCATTCCCCATATGGTCCTGCTGACCTTACTGGACTTGGGTTTGTCTGGCAAACATGATTCTCAGACGTCTTCCATCCCTTCTAGCCCTGGTCAGGTGTAGAGTGGCACCTCTGATGGTGTGTGATTTGGCTCCAGGGGAATGAGCCACTCTATTCTGGAGCAGGATGAACCCTGGCAGCCCGGAGTGTCCCCACAAAGCGCTAGCCTATGACCCAGCAAGATCATAGGCCACGTGGTCAAGGTCACAGGTCCTACGTAGCCCAGACCTAGGGACCAATTCCGGGGAGCCTGGCTGCCAAATCAGCACCATAAGCATGTGCAGATCAGTCCCCCTCACTCCCTTGCTGCACTAAGGTACCCAGGAAGGTGGGCCCAGTGTGAAGAGAGGTCCTCCATCCAGCACAGCAGGCCATGTTCCTGGGGCCAACTATCGCCCTACTGCACTGCTGATGCAGAGCCTTGAGGACTGTTAGAGCCAGATTCCTCACGGGCCTGTGCTGGGAAGATTCACAGGTCTCCAGGGGGGTCGGGTCCCCGGTTGCCTCTCACCAGCAGCCTTCTGGCACTGCTGAGAAATTCTTGTAATTTAGAGGTGACTGGCTCAACTTCCCTCCTTCCTGGGGATGGGTTGTTTCTGGTTTCATTTTTTTTTTTTCAATTGATAGCAAGTACAAGATAAAATAGTACCTCTCATCCCTGCCTTAATAGGAAAGAGATAGCAATATGCATGTCCCATAAGTTATTTTTTTTCCATAAGTTATTTTTTAAATCTTTCTACTCATCCAGTCTGTGTAAGCGTGGACTATGTGATATATTAGCTGCACCACCTCTTTTCTACTCACTGACGTTGGTTTAGATGAAATTTCTGGTGAAAGTAAAACCTTGTGGTCAGGGTATTATAGTTTTGAAGTAGGACATGACAAAAAACAGGTAAGAGTATTCTCCAAGAAGAGGCCTATGTTGGAAGTTAATTGAGTTAGGTGGCTTATTAGGATTTTTATTGAATTTTAAGAACTTGCTGATTTGTTTTGCTCTTAGAAAGGGTGGGTCCACTGTCCTTTGAAAGCATATTATGTAGTCTGCAACCATATCCTCCATGATTAACATTTTTGAAAGAGTTTAATTTTTAAATGGACCGGGAAGCTTATCACTGGGGCTATTTCTAAAGCCTGTTAGGTATTTCATAACCTAACTATTATGAAAATCTTAGCTATTTGCTCTGGCTTCTGACTAGAACTATGGATAGAACCCTCTCACTTCATAAATACTTTTTCTCACTAATTCAGAAATTGAGGGTCCAAGTTATGAAATGATTAGCTACACTGCTGTTTAGCAGCAAGAGACTTAACTTCGAGAGTTCTTTTGGTCACATGGTAATACTTGGCTTAGTAATTTGTATTAATTTGGTTAGACCTTTGGAAGAATCCTAAATGTCTTTTAGTGAAGTTATTCCTTTAATCCGTTAAAGAGGTATTTGATAACCCTGAAATTAATCACCATCCATCTATTCCATAGATATTATTGAACCAATGCTGTATATGAGAGATTCTATGTGGCTAAGACAGAGGCAGATACAAAGAACATGAGGTATAGTCTCCCCTTCAAGAAAGTTATGGTCTGACAGGGAAGGTATTTCATCTTTGCACTTCTTAGAGCTTCATTTGCCCCATTATGACCTCAGAGGCTTTATATATCTACCTCTTACTTCCACCTCTAGAGAGGACTCTTGGGAATTTTGCTTCAGCTAAAATTTTGCTTTAGCCCCAAAGATACCTCAGGTGATTGACCAACAGAGGGTGATTTTCTTACCTGTGGAAACAAGTAGGCTTTCTATATGGGCATTTTAGAATGAAACCCAGTGACCTCAAATTTATACTGTTTTATGATGTTGGCAAAGCCTGTTAGGCAGACATATTTAAGATTTTAAGATTTTCCAAACTGTATGATGTTAAGAGATGTTACTAGAAAAAAAAAAAGAAGGTTCTATTACCAAATAATTTGTGGTTGTGCTATATATACCATATTCTGCTCTTATATACCATATTCTGCTCTTATTATCACTGTTCATATTAAATATTATCAGATGTCCAACTATAAAGAAATGTGGTTAATTTTGCATTTTCCAAACTTATTTGAATACAGAGCCCATTTTCAATAATAATTATTAACATTTCATGGGAAACTAACGTGCCTTGGAACATCATTTGGGAAATACTGTTCTATACCAGGCATTGGCAAATATAAAAGGCCATATCATGAATATTTTAGGCTTTATGGTCCAGATAGCCTCTGTCACAAATACTCAACTCTGCAGTTGTAGCAGGAAAGTAGCCATAGACATTTCATAATCAAATGGGTGCGGCTATGTATTCCAATGCAACTTCACCTACAAAATTAGCAGTGGGCTGGATGTAGCCCAATGGCCCTAGTTTGCCAATCCATGGTCCATACTTTCCACTACAACTTTTTAAAAGAGCTATAGCTCCACCCAGAAAGGTTCCAAAGTCCTCTCACTGCATGTAATATTCAAAAGCAATCAATCCATTCTAAACTTTTATTTGTAACGAGTCTTTTTAGTCTGAAACTAACATCAACCTAAATAAATGGCTACTCTTTCAATCAGAGGTTTTAAGCATTTGCCAAAAGACAGGAAGGATCCTGACTCAAGAACAGTGGTGATCACTGGATGTGGGATTGCAAGGGACTTTTGTTTTCTTTGTTGTACTTTTCTGTAATATTTTTGTCATCAGAAACAAAAATAGAAAAAGATATTTTTTAAATAATCCTCTGTTCAGTGTTTTCAAAGTGCTTCTCTTGTCTTAACAATAATTGCATGTCTTATTTTCATGGCACTTTGTAATTCTCAATGCCTAATGTGGCCTGTATTTCATATCGTCTCTCCCACTTCCCCTTTTAAGCAAAACAGAACAAATACAGATTCTGCTCTCAGCTTTCCTTGGTCTCTTTTCCATGTTTTCCACATTCTCTCATAATTTAAATTTTCACCTCCTTATGGCTATTTCCTAAATGTATGTTCTTAGATCTGATTCTTCTCCTCTTATCAGAATCACTTGGAATTTATTAAATATGCCAACCTCTGAATCCACCTGAGACTAAGATATACTTTATACCTTAGCCAGGGGACAGAGGCAGGATTCTGAGAGAGGATATCATCAATGCTTATCAAGGTATTTTCTCTGAGTAGATTAATTTCTTAATTCCTCTCCTTTTGGTATGAGGAATGGGAGGTAGAGGCAGCAACATCTATACACAATAGTATTAGTTAATAAAAATAATGATAGGGACAGGAGCAACCTATTTACCTAGTGCAAATGTTCTATTGTCCTAATGACATGTCAAAAGTATTTCCTGCCACTTGAACCATTTTCTACTATTGCTTCTCTACCTAACATTTAACATTTGCAGTAGTTGTACATCTAGTTAACATTCAATATTAAACATCTCCTTTGCACAGAACACTTTATATACATTGAATAAATTATTTATTAATCTTTACATTAAACATGTAAGGTGGGAATTATTATCTCTGTCTTAAGGATGAGGAAACTGAGGCTCATAGAGCTTGACCAATTTTCCCCAAGGTCACAGATTCAAGAAGTTGCCGGGAATGGGATTTGCATGCAGTCTTCTTCACCTACAAAACCTCTCTACTCCTGCACTGGCACACTTGTCTTTTATCAGCAAAAACCAGTCATACTGTTAGACAAGGCTGAAGTGATGAATCACGAGTGACAGGGAAGGGAAACTAGTGAGAGAATCTGGGAGTAACAAAGTAAACAGGAAGGGAGGAGGAGAAAGCATAGAACATATAAACCCCTTAGTAATAAAGCTATCTGGCTAGATTGTTAATTCTATCAAGGAAGGGTCTAATTATTTTACTTCCTTATCTCTCACCCTGTCTTAGGACCAGGCTGGGGAAAGAACGGATACTTCATGAGGATTTATGAATGGACCATTTATTAATCAGTTGTTAACTAAGTATCACCATTAATCACTGCCCTCTCTTCCCCACCCTTAAGATAGAGTGTAACAGAGGTCAGGGCAAGGTGTGGTAGGTTCAGGGAGGCTTATCAATAGAAGGCATTTTAATACCTATAAAGATCTCCTCATTCAATTCCCTGACCTAAGGTAATATTTGAAAAAGCACTGATTGCCAATAAACCAAAGTCCTGTGTTTGACTTTCAAGGAATTGAGCTGATGAGAAAAAAGTTGGAATTTTCTATCAATGAACTGGGTAGGTCCTAGTTCTTATATTCATAAATATTCATTAAGTGCTTTCTATAAGCAAAGGTACTATGCATGGGAACATCCAAATATCCAGAGGTATCTGATTGGAATAAATATGGCTTAAAATGTCATTTTGTTTATCTAAAATGTCTAAACAAAGAGCTTCTATGAAGAGAAAAAAGTCATCTTGATTAAACACTTCAAAAGAACCTTGTAGGGACACCTGGGTGGCTCAGTGGTTGAGCATCTGCCTTCAGCCCAGGGCGTGATCCTGGAATCCCAGGATGGAGTCCCACGTGGGGCTCCCTGCCTGCTTCTCCCTCTGCCTGTGTCTCTGCCTCTCTCTCTGTGTTTCTCATGAATAAATAAATAAAATCTTTAAAAAAAAAAAAAAAAAAGCCTTGTAAAACACTCCCTTCCCTGCACTGACCATAGTGTCTCAATTCTGATTCTTGGTAGCAAAGCTATTATGATCCAACTCTGGGAGGAAAAGTCTCTTGCTCCTTCAGAAAATCTCAATGAGAGCAGAAGACCTGTGTCCTGAGTGGATATATACACACTTGTGTATATTGATTTTTAGGGAATGTACAACAACATGAACCCAAGGAAAATTCAAAACTAAATAAGAAGTCATTAAAAAAAAAAAATAGAAGAAAGTTGTGAGATTTGTGGAAGTTGGTTAAGGCTCAATGTTAAGCAGGTGCCTATGATGTCCTTGAACCAGAATTTTCACATGGCTGTGGAACCAGAGGGAACTTCCCATATTCCCAGTTGTCAGTGGAAATTAGAATACTTCATACCTTAGCCAGGGCACAGAGGCAGGATCCTAAGAGAAGATATCATCAATGCTTAGACCTGGGAGATACATTACAGGCAACTGATCCAGTACTTCTTAAATCTTGTTGCCATCAAAAACACCTGAGAAACTCTAAAACTTGGAGACCTAGGCCCCACACCACACACCTAGATTTGATTTTCCAGTGGGTAGGAACTGGAATTCTGCTCTATCAAGCCCCTAGTGACTCAGAAGATAAAAGACGACAAATGATGACAAAGGTCAAAATATATTTTCCCATAAAATAGGGCTTTACAGAAAGAAAAATCTCCAGCACAGATTGGAGAAGCGAACTCAGAGGAGAAGGGTATAACAAAATTTGTAGCCTCAGAAATACATTCCTGTTACACAGTCAGAGTAACAATGCACAGGCCCAAGGCATCAGATGAGAAGACCGAAGACCTGCATTCCTCTCTTTCCTAGTATATGCACTAGGGGAAGTCACACGACTTCCGGCTAGCTCCTTACATAAAAAAGAAATACCACGCCTGAAACAGACGTGTTAAAGTTGTCTAAACTTCCATTTTCTCATCTATAAAATGGGAACACTCACATGAATCCCCCAAAGAGTGATTTTCTCATTCCAAAAGTAGAATTGAAAGTTCTTTCTCCTCTCAATGAGCCTTTACCATGGAAACACTGGTTCATAGAAAATAAAATGAAAACAAGCGAGTTTGTCCTGCTTCTGTCTTCCAGAGACCCTTGGGGAAGAAGGTGGAAGATCTCTATTCAAAGACAGGGTTTGTGTTACATTTTCTTGCCATTCCTGCCTTAATCACTGCACATCAAAGTGGGAGAAGAGTTGAGTGTTATGACTGAATTGGGTTGAATAGCGTCCCCCAAAAAGAATACGTTGAAGTCCTAACTCACGGTACCTGTGAATGGGACCTAATTTGGGAATGGGGCCACTGACTTCATTGAGTTGAGGTCAGTAAAAAGAGCCAAAGCCCAATATGACTGGTGTCATTATAAGAAGATAAGTATTCAGACAAGGACACACAGAGGACAATACCATGTAAAGCCATAGACACAGAATGCCATGTGAAGCAGAATGGCATGCTGCAGCAGCAAACTTGGAAAGACCAAGGCTTGACAGCTTACCACCTTACCAATGGCAAGGTGTGGGAGCTGCACCACAAGGACCAGACCCCCAAGAGAACATGGCTCTGCTGACACCTCCACTTCAGACTTCTGGCCTCCAGAACTGTGAGACAATACACTTCTTTAGTCTTGAGCCTCCCAGAGTCTGTGACAATTTGTTACAGCCACCCTAGGAAACTGATACAGCCAGTGAAGACCTCTAGATCGACCACAAAACCAAGTCTCTTCCTGTCCTATCAGAGGAGGAGGACTTTCATCCACGAGTCTTGACAGGGACGGTAGCGTGGTACAGCCCAGGGCATGTGCCTGTGATACCCAGAGAAACATCCACCGACCCTTCCCTGAGTGTAGCCCTAACACCTGGAGTGGCATCACAATGAGGGTGGCCAGGCATTCTGAGGATGGGCTGGCAGGAAGAGAGTAATTCTCCAACGAATTAGATGCAAAACCAAACCAAACACAGATTTAAAAGCTGTTATGCCCTTTCATTTCGAGTTTGTGGTGTTAGCATCAAAAAAGCCAAAGGGCTGAAATCCCACCCAAACCTCCTCTGAGCCTCACATACTTTACGGGACAGCTTGGTGGCTACAAGTTAATGCCAGAGTGGCATTTGCTTGGGAAACCAGGGCCCCATAGAGGAACCTATGCCAGAACACCTTTCTGAGATATTGCCTTGCAGAGCTGCTGTGAAGATGAAAATGTTCGTAAATAGCCTGTTTGTGAGCCAAAAGCATTACCCCAACATCGGTACGGCTGCTGGTCCTTTATCAACAGTTTCACAAAATAAAAAAGGTTTATTATTGCCATTCGCTTACTGGTGGAAATTAAATAACAGGGCCAAGAAAGAAAAAAAAAGGAATGTATGTTCTCGCTGTCAGATATGCAAATGGAGTATGTGAAGAAATATCCCCATTAGCTTGCTGTCTGCCCGGAGAACCAGGCCTTTCGTTTGACATCCCCTACAGGTTAATTGAGGACGGCTGCTTGTTTAAAGAGTTTAGCAATTATTCCCAGGAACTGACTAGCCAGGTCTATTCCATTTGATGATGAGTGAAAATGCAGAGCTTAGCTCTTCTCTAAAAACAATCCAAAAAAGCACAATTTGAAGGTGGGGAAAAAGGAAATCTAAATCCTGCCCACTGGTTGATGCTGACATTTAATACTGTCAAGCAATATTAAACTGTCTCATCCAAACTGCTTTTTAAGTCATATCTTACAAATAGGGGAGCGAGGCCCTCAATACAATGCAGCTTCTGTAGTAGCTGGGGAATTCGGTGATTCTAAAATATTCTAAGCTTGAGGTCTATTTCACTGTCCCTGTAGAATCTTCTGATTAAGTGAGGAAGCCCAAGAATACAGTCATGAAAAGATTTTATTTTTAGTTGTTGCCTTTGGCAAAGTTCTCTGCTAAATGCAGAGAATTTATTCTTTAAAAAAAAAAAAGAGAGTTTTCCTTTCTGCTGCATAAAGAAATAAAAATAGCCAAGGCCTCGTAAATTATCATCCCTCAGTGTCAGAATGTCTCATTGTAGAGTCGATCGTTAGGTGAGGGTTGTTATAGAGTCACTCTGCAGGCAAGAGTCCCCTGCCTATTTCCTAACACCAAAAAGACAACTAGGAACAGATGAACAGGCCTTTGGGCAAAAACATTTTTTTTTCCCATGAACAGGCAGAGGTTTCAGAGAACACCAGAGATGACATAGACTTCCTCATGACTATCATACACCTCCCTTCCACCAGCAAAATTCTCAATGTCAGTAAAGTAGTCACATGTCTCTTGTGCCATTTCTAAAAGATGTCAGAATCGAATGATCTCCACATGTGTAAGCACTGGGGCCTTTCTCTTCACTCCCCTGAGCCAACTTGACAGTGAGCCTGCTGAAAGAGGCTTTCTAGTAGGTCAGGGCTGGTGGATTTGGCCACAGCCATCCTACCTCCGTTGGGTCTAATTGACCTGAAGCAGGAGAAATTTAAAGAAGTCAACACACTGGATCTCAGCATCCCCACTGTTGTTGCCTTCGCTCCAATCCCATTGGTTCCCTTGCACGCTAGACTGAATCCTATCAGTTCCCTCTCTATCCCCCATGACCACCATATGATGAGATATCATGCCCCTGATCGTGTTACTTTACATGGAAAAGGAGACTTTAACGCAATTAAATTTACTAATCGGCTGTCTTGAAAGAGGGAGATGTTCTAATGGGCCTATTCTGATCACATGACCCCTTTCAAAACAGAATTTTATCCAGCTGGTAGCAAAGGAAGAAGCCAGAGAGATTCAAGGGGTGGGAGGGGTTTGATGCAAGGAAAGTTTTCCATTCCTAAGCAGAGGGGCCACAGGCCAGGACCCGAGAGCTGCCCCTAAGAGCTCAAAGTGGTGCCCAGACAACAGCCAACAAGGAAACCAGGACCTCAGCCCTACAACCACAAGGAACTGAAGCCTGCCAACAGCCTGAATGAACCTGGAAGCAGACTCTTCCCCTGAGCCTCCACATAAGAGCCCAGCCTCATCAATACCTTCATTTAGGTCTTGTGGGATCCTTAGCAGAGATCTCTGTGGAGCCCACCTGGACTTCTGACCAACAGAACTGGGAGCTAATACGTGAGTGTTGTTTCAAGCTGCTAAATTTGTGGTAATTTGTTACCACAGATTACACCATATACCAATATACCCTGTGCTTGAGTCACTATCTTTGTGGCCTGTGGAGTAACCCAATTCCTCTGAGACGAAGGCCCTTCTACCTTCCTCTTACCAGGTCCTCCAGACTCTTGACCAAAATTGCCAGCTACGAGGGTCCCCGTTACCTACTTAAAAGATTCCCCTGGTTTTACGGGAATATGAGGCTGCCTGAAATCCCCGTTCTCTAGCGTACATATTCCGGGTCAGGGATGCCTAATCATTGATCTCTCCTGCCTCTTCATATGAAATATCTGCCTGCAGCCAATGCCTGTTATTCTTAGGAAAAGAGTATGGACTTTGAAAACAGCCAGTATTTTGAATCTCAATTCTGCTACTTACTAGTTATATGATATTGGAAAAGTCATTAAACCTCCAGGGCTTCATTTTTTACTTTGTAAAATGGAGATAACACCATTCACTGTGTAGGATTTTGCAAAGATTAATCAAAATGTATGTAAAGTATATAGTAGCTAATCATTACTACTTTCCTTATCAGTCCACACAAGGAGATAGTTCATTCATTCTGCTGAAATAGAATGCCTCCCAGAGCGTTCAGCTGGATTTGTCCCTCCAATTTTGGCTTTGGTGGGTGAATTTAGTTTCAATTCCCCACCACTCCCAATGGCCGTACCAAGTTAACCTCATCAGAGCCCATTGTCCAATGCAATACACTTCTGTTCATTTGTTCGTTCATTGATTCATTTATTGACTCATCAGGAACCTTCCATATATCAGACACTATAAAAGGCCCAGGGATATAATGTTGATCCAAGGAGGTTTAAGCTCTCAGAGTTGACATTCTAGTGTGATCTTTTGCATGCTAGAATCATTCCATAAGATGCATGAATTTATTCCAGTTCTGAAGTTATCTGAAGACCTAGAGCACTACCCCAAAAAAGTGTATGGAAAGGTGATCCGCATTATTTTTGTATCCAAAACAACAGGCATTGCCTCTCACATTTGACAGCGATGACTTAATACTTCTTTTGCAAGAGCAGAGGTAGTAAGTCTTACGTGGTAATGAAATGTCCATGTTATACTTCAGTGACTTAAGGAAAAGAATCACTTTATGTCAGAGATTTGGGTAATTAATCCACCAAGAGAAAGCAGGCTGTGGCCCAGGCAGGGAGTCTAGAGAAGTGTGTAAACAATCTGCTGGGTGGATCCTAGACTAGCTGTGGCCTTCTGATTGAAAGGAAAAAAAAAATCCTCTTAACCTCCCTTTGGAAGCAAGCCCTGACTCTCCCTGGAGGCCATTTTGTAACCCAAAAGAGCTCCTTCCAGAGAACCACTGAATTTATATCAGTGGCAGTTTATCACAGTGAGTGTCAAGGCTGAACAGCTTAACTGCATGAAAAGCCTGTCTGTGTTGGACCGATCCAATGCCATGGTCTTGTCAGGAGAGTCCTTCACTGAGTCGTTGGCCCAACATCATCAATATCACTGTCTACGGCTTGTGCTGCAAGGAAGTAAATAAAAAGCCAGGCTAGAAGGAAAACAGAGTCTTCTTTGAGTTACCTATTTACCAGTAATCCCACCAAGTGTTTTTTGGGATTGGCAAAACTGAGCTCTGCGTGTTTATATTGGTAACATTTTCCAGTAGGTTCTACCAAAAGGTATCTGAGCACCTCGTGTTGTGAAATTCAGAGAAATGAAAAACATTAAAACAAATAAGCCTTGTCTCCCAGTAAGGCCTCCTGGAAAAGAAATTCTACCTTTCTAAGGGCATCAGCCTAAATGAGGCCTCAGTGCTTAAATTCCTTAATCAGTTGCCTTAGAAACCGGGAGACTGTGGTGAGCACCTCCAGGCAGCAAGGTAATACCGTGATAGGTTTAATCACCTGTTCCTGGCCAAACACACATTTGAGTGAAGGTGAAATTGTTATTATTCATTGTGACCAATGTTCTGAGTTTTGCAGATCTTTTGGCACTTAAATAAAAACTCTTGTCTCCTGTATCAGGAAGAAGAAGGAGGGAATGTTAGGTACGCTGAGATTAGGGAGCCTTCTTTATCACTCATTAAGGATTTATCTCCACTGGAAAGTGCTCAAAGGGGATTTCAGTCCTGTTAACAAATTATTTCTTGAGTTCCTACTATGTGCAAGTCACCTCGTGCAAAACAGTAACAAATTATATTCACCCTCATGCCGGGAGAGCATCATAAAATTTACCAAATAAAATATGGCCTGCCCATAACCTAAATACTAAAATGGTGAAAAGAAAATGTTCTATCATTTAGTTAATTTTACCAGAGGAAGGCAGGCACTGGGTTTAGAGGCAAACAACAGAGTCAGCGCATTTTAAAATTAAATCTCTGAGACCTCCAAGACTTTTATCCACAGATCTATAACTCTAAGATCAGAGTTGTGGGTTCTGAAATCAGTCTCTAATTCCATCTGCCAAGGAGATTAGATTTAGCAATTAAATAGCATCAATAAAAGAAGGCTTAGGTGATTGTCTAAATTCTGTGTGCCTTCTAGTCTAGGTTTATTCCAGCCCTATTTGTGTGAAGGTAAGGATGCCTTTTTCTATCAGGACACCTGACTCTGAGCTCTTAGAGTTATTTGTTGTTTGAGTTTGTTTGTTTCTCATGTTCTTGCTCAAAGTTCATTCTTTGTATTTCGTATCTTTTTCTTTTCTTGTCCTTTTTACCCCTTCTTTTCTTCTCCCTCTCTTCAACTCTCATCCAAAAAACAAATGTCAAGGATCTAGTTTCATATTTCTCCATGCTCTACCTTATACATTTGTATGGGGGGAATCGTTGTTTGTTCTACCAAAATGGTATCCTATGATATGCAAGAATTACATCTGGCTTTTCTCACATAACAGTGCAAAATATCCTTTGGAATTAGGTTACGATGGGTCTAACTCGCTCTTTTCGCAGATTTGTAATACTCCATGTTTTTTATTTTTTTAAGATTTTATTTACTTGAGAGAGAGACAGAGAAAGCATGAGCAGGGGGAGGGGCAGAGAGCAAGGAGAGAGAACCTCCAGCGGACTCCGCACTTGCTCGGAGATTGTGATCTGAGCCAAAATCAAGAGTCAGATGCCCAACCGACTGAGCCACCCAGGCGCCCCTCCATGTTTTTAATACACCACGGGTTATTCACTCATTCTGCTAATGGTTACTCACTTTGTTTTTCAGCATTGTGCCTCCACCAACAGAGCTGCAAGAGACCCTCCTGTGGAATAACACTTCTATTTCTACGGAGTAGAATCACCAGAATGTAGCTGCTGAGTCAAACCATATGTACTTTTTTTTTTGTTTTTTAAAAATATTGCCAGATTACTTCCCAAAAAGTATTCTACCAACAGTGCACAAGAATGTCCTTTATCCCCAAATTCTAACCTACAGTCGGTATAATCTTCCTTCACATTTTGGTGCACTAATGTGTAATATGAGTTATTTCGTTTTTATTTTAACTTGTATTTCTTTGACTTGCACAGAGGTTGAATATCATGTTCTTTATTGTCCATCTGGACTTGTCCTTCTATGAATTATTGATCTTTTGCCCATTTTCCTTCGGTGTGTTTGTCTAATAGTTATCAATGTGTAAACCCTCCATTTCCATCACAGATAATGGCACTTTCACTGTCATTTGTGTTGTCTGTTTTTTCCACTATTGATCTTTACATATTACTTCCTACATTTTCCTATTGTGTGATTTACATGTTGTGATTCAATCTATCTGGAATTTTTATAGTAAAAGACGAGGGCTTCATTTTATTCTCTTCTGGGGGGAGAGCCAGTTCTACAGCACCATGTATGAGCTGAACTATCCTTTTCTCACTAAACTAAAATACAGTGACCTTTTTACCTGCCCCGGATCAGTTTGTCAGTTTCTCTGCTAGTATCCCTTTATTTAGGATTGTGGTAGATTTATAGAAATGTTTTATTGTCTATGATGCTTAATCGTCCATCACTATTCTTGTTTTCTTAATTTTTTGACTATTTTAAATATTCTTCAATATGAATTTTTAAATCATCTTGTCAAATCCTCTCCTTAAAATACCGTCTGGTTTTTAATTGACATTTATTACTGAATAATAAATGAATTTTAGTACTGAATTTTATATTAATTCTGAGAGCAAGGATACTTATACCATGTTAATTCTTCTCATCTAAAAATATGGCATATTGATCCATTTGTTCAGAGAGTTTTATGTCTTTATATAAGAACAAGAACTTATGAGTTTTGTTTTGTTTTTTACCATATAGGTCTTTATCTTTCTTGATGAGTTTTTTTTCTTAAATACTACATAGTTTTTGTCACTATAGTGAAGGTTTTCTAATTTTCATTTCTAGATGATTATTGCTGATACACAGAAAAACCATTCCTTTTTTCATATCTATCTTATTTCATCAATTCTGAAGTACATATCTCAATATCTTTCAATGTGGGATATCCTATAATAATGACATCTTAATTATAATTACATTTTTTAATGGGACACCTTGGAATCTGTGGCATCTTAGATTCTTTTAAATATAATATATCATAAATCAATAGATAGATAAGATACACCAATCAATTGACCACATTTTTTCTTTTGTTTCATATTACTGGATTTTTTAAGGTTTTCTAATCACATAATTATATCTCTAAGAAGATGCAATTTTATCTCTTCTTTTCTAAATGTGTGCCAGTTATTTCATTTTCTGACTTGGTAAATATTATGTTTTGATATTATGGAATGGTTAACATAAACAATTTTAATTTCTTGCTATTGGCTTTTTATAGGTTTTAATCACAAGTAATTTCTTTTCCTATTTTACATAGACTTTTTACTGGGAATGTCAGATAAATATTAACAGTGCCTTCTAAGCATTTTATCTTTACTGGTAAATGTTGCAAGCATGGGATAAAGGCACATACATGAGTTGTGTCTTTCCACAATGTCAGCTTTATTTAATCATAAAGCAAGGTTAGCATAATTATAAAGCAGATTCAGGATACCAAACTCAATGACATTTTGGCATGCATTTAACTTGGCTTCATACGTGTCACACTAAACAAAGTACAATACAAAGTCACTCCACAAACAAGATACAACAAGGGGTAAGAAGTTAACAAACCAAATGCAAAGTTGGTCCATGAGCACAGGGTTCATTTTTATTTTTTTTTTAAGATTCTATTTATTTATTCATGAGGCAGAGGGATTCTATTTTTTTTTTCTATTTATTATTTTTTCTATTTTTTCTATTTATTTTTTTTTAAGATTCTATTTATTTATTCACACAGGCAGAGGGAGAAGCAGGCTCCACGCAGGGAGCCCGACGTGGGACTCGATCCCAGGTCTCCAGGATCATGCCCTGAGCCAAAGGCAGATGCTCAACCACTGAGCCACCCAGGCATCCCAAGCACAGGGTTTAGATGAAGGACTCCATCTGGTCCAGGTCAGCTCCAGACACTTACTGCTTATTATATTAAGCCGTGGAGGGGTCTCTATTATGTTCAGAGGTCAGTCAGACAGAAACTTCTGTGGATGTTGCCTTTCTACTGTGGACAGACATGGAAGAGTCAGTGTCTGGAGAATTTGAAAATTTGCAGCAGAGGTCCCCCCGCCCCCCACACACACACTCTTTCTAAAAGAGTTTAATCATTCTTGGGCCTTTGTAGGCTTCTTCTGGTTCTACTGATTATCAGCTCCTGGCTCTTCCTAAGCTCACATGGCCTTACTGATTATCAGCCCTTAGCATTGCCACTCTGTGCTGGTTTTGGTGATACCTGGTCTTAGCTGCAATGGCCTTGGCTGCTTTTCTCATTATAGCACTCCTTGACATGAATGGCTCCATCTTGCTCTCTATAATATAATCACGAGTTTTCTCCTTCAACATATAAAATCATACAAATAGTTTTCCTGATTTTTGAATCATTCTATGTTCCTGGAATTAATCCTACTTAGTAATAGTGCATTATGGTTTGTACATTTTGGTACAATGCTGGGTTCAGTTTGATTTATTCTAATTTGAATTTTTTTTTTTTTTTTTTGCTAAATTCATAAGAGGTGGGACTCGCATTTTATCTGCACTATGTTTAGTAAGTGTTAAAATTATGCTGGTTTTATGAAATGTGGGGGAAATCTACACCTTTTCCTGTGATCTTGAATAGTTTAAATACTTAGATGGATAATTTCTAAGGATTTGATGAAACTCAGCCACAAAGCCATCTATCTGGTCCTATTAATTTCTTTAGTGGATTATTTTTATTCACCTTTCCAGTAGGTACTGCTGGAGTAGTCCTCCTTTTCGATCAATTGCAGTGATTTATATTTGCTTAATATCAATTTCCCCTGAGTTATCAAGTGTTTTATCATAGTTTCATGAAGCTTTTTCTTACATTTGTTCATTTTTTCCACATCTGTATTATGACTCATTTCTCCTTCCTATTCCTTTATATTTTTCTCCTTCTGTTTTTTCCTTTAATCAGGCTTATAAGAAATTTACCTATTTTATTAATCTTTTCAGATAACTAGGTTCCAGCTTTATTTAACCTCTCGAGCTTTTTTGCTTTATTTTCTATTTCATAAATTTTAGATATATTTTTAATATATTGTTCGATTTTGTGGATATTGTAATTTTTTAGGATGAGTACAAAGTACCTTCATTTTTGGCCATTCTTTAATAAAGATGTCACTTATAGCTATGAATTTCACCTATAAATATAACTTCTGCTAGTTCCATAATTATTTAGTTAACATGTTCTCATTTTTGCTGTCTTGGAGATAGTTTGCAATTTCTGTTTTTATTTTTTTCTTTGATCCAAGAGTTAACAAAGAATGTTTCTTAATGTCCAAATTTATTGTGTAGTTATCAGAGAACATGGATTGCAATATCTCCACTTTTGTTTTTAAATTTTCTTTTTAACCAGACACATGATCAATTTTTGTAAATATTCCAGGGAGATTTTTTTTTAAGATTTTATTTATTTATTCATGAGAAACACAGAGAGAGAGAGAGGCAGAGACACAGGCAGAGCGAGAAGTAGGCTCCATGCGGGGAGCCCGACCTGAGACTCGATCCAGGGTCTCCAGGATCATGTCCTGGGCCAAAAGCATCGCTTAACTGCCGAGCCACCGGGCTGCAGGGAGATTTTTTTTCAATTATATGATCTATTTGAAGGATGTAAAATTCCATATTGGGCTACTAATAGATTTTGTTGATTATATTATTCATTTCTTCTATGCCATTACTCTTGTTTCCCTACTTAATCTAATTTTGAATATGCATATTGAAATCTCCCACTTTTCACTTTATAGTTTTTGCTTTGTATACTTAGTAACTATGCTATTTGGTGCCTTCAGGTGAAAAAGAAAGATAACTGAATGAAAATACATTTTCTGGTTTTGGAGATTTTAAAGGAGGTCCTGGTTGCTGTTTGACCATCATCCAGGACTTCTGTTCACTCACAGAAAATACTCTACTGAGCACTGTGAGCAAGTTCCGCAATATCCCCTATATTATCTGAACAATGTAAGCTGTTTGACAAGAATTCCCTTATCTGCTCAATTATTTTATGATTACCTGATGCACTCGGAAAGCAGTGAGTTTAATGCTTAAGACTGTGGGTTCTTAAGTCAGACAGACTGGCTTCTAAAATCTGGTTCTGTCACATAAATTACTTTGCTCAGCTCTGTTTTTATGCCTGATAAACGGTTCATAGTGCAGTGTACCTCCCCTCATTGTTGTGACAATCCAGTGATGGAATCCATGGGAAGTTTGGAGTCAGGCATGTCGCATACATTCAATAAAAATAATCTATTGATGTTATACTAAGTCTTAAAGCTCTCCAAAGACCACATATATAAATATGCTTTGAAAAGAACATAAAATTATATACAAATATAAATGAGTAATCATATTATTAAAGCAGACAAGGGAAATGCAAATGCTTCAGAGATATAATTATGTTACATATGATTAAAGAAAATAAAATTACATGAAATAATATAAAAACAATGCCAAAAATTAAGTGCAAGTCTTTCAAGGACAAGGTCTGCACTCCATCCCACAGCAATAGATTCATGGTTTCAAGAAGAGAGCTAGTCACACTGTAGACAAAAGCAAAAATTTTTTTTAATTTTCTGTGATTAGGTACTGTTCTCAATATATTCTTGCTTAATTAAATAGGATAAAACTTTTAATTTATTATCTCATATCTTTCTTACAAAAGAGATACTTCTAAAAAGTCTTATAGAAATATTTTTTTAAGAATTACTGGACTAATGTCAGAAAGATTAATCATTCAGATGCTCAAAAAAACCCCAGTAAATCAAAAACCATTACATCTGACAAACTGTGAAAGATATTTAAAACTCTCTACCTTCATTTCTTCATATAAAGAATAAGCTTATATTTTTTAAAATATTAGGATGTCTCAAATTCCTTGGTGCTTTGAAATCCCTATCAGTCAGTAATTTTTGCAACATTATGCAAAGTGGCCTAAGGAGATTTTTTTAAAAAGTGTTACATCTCCTGCTTTGAATGAGTTTAACTCTAGCTTCAGATTCCTGGCACACCCTTAAAAACTTTTATAAATCAACATATAAAGAGTACAATCTAATATAATGCAAACTGAGTACCTGAGCACTGAGGGGAAGAAAATTGAAGAAGCTGTATCAGTGTGAGATAAAATTCACCATTGATCATCTGAACTCCCCCCGCGCCTGTAGTGCCAAAACTTTAGAATGCTTAAAAATCACCAGTGGGACTTGATAAAATGCAGATTTCAGCTGTAGCTCCATAGATTCTGACTCAATAGGCCTGTGATGGGACCCAAGAATCAGAATTTTTTAAAGATTCATAGTCAGAGGAAGGATGTAAGGTCTCTTTTTCTTCCT
The DNA here is from genome assembly GCF_018345385.1 of Vulpes lagopus. Taxonomy (NCBI): domain Eukaryota; kingdom Metazoa; phylum Chordata; class Mammalia; order Carnivora; family Canidae; genus Vulpes; species Vulpes lagopus. The sequence goes on from NC_054846.1 coordinate 33,455,909, forward strand.
CTGGAAAGTGAAACACAAAAAATGCTTGACATGCAAAAAGGTACACCCTTATTTCACCTGAATTTTCTCACCAGACAAATGGAAAAGGTAAAAAAATCCATGAAGACTTTACTAGCTCTATGAGGTATATGTTGGTTAAAAGCCAGACCTTGTGCATCACACAAACATATTTAAAATGTATCAAGTATCTGTACTGTCTGGATTTTCTATCTCTTTTTACCATGGATAAGTCTTCATTTATACTGTTATGGAAGTCTTCCTTTGTAATGTTATGGAAACATAACATTACCAACACCATTGAAAATTATGTCATCATCACAAATAGATTTTAAAAAACCTACAAACCAGAAAATATTTGCAAACAATGTAACATTAAAAGCCAATGCAATTAACACAGAGAAAACACTTATAAACCAATAAGGAAAAGCAGTAGTACTCTCATATATATGTGTATATGTGTTTGCGTAATACACACACACACACACACACACACACACACACTAAAAGACAGATTACAGTCCAAGAAATATCCTTGGATTAAAAAACCTAGGTTAAAAAAAAAAAAAGAAAAACCTGGGTAAAGCATTCAACTTCACAAATATTTATATACTTTTTTATTTTTTTAAATATTTTATTTGCTCATTCATGAGAGACAGAGGAAGAGACAGGAGAAGCAGGCTCCATGCAAGGAGTTAAATGGGACTTGATCCCAGGACTTCAGGATCTTGCCCTGAGCAGAAGGCAGACGCTTAACTGCTGAGCCACCCAGACATCCCCAACTTCACAAATATTTAAAGAGTAAGTTAAAACAACAAGGATTTCAATTAATAATAATTTTTTATGACAAGAACTCTATTATTAAAATGTAGTATTATGAAAAATGAACATTCATATAGTTCTGGTGGTGATTTTTTTAACTTTCTGAAAAATAGTTTGTAATACATATCAAGAATCCTTAAAAATTCAAACCATTATAGTAATTCTACCTAGGAGAAAAATGCTAAGGAGTAATTCTAAGATATTAAAATAATTTATTTCTAAAAATGCTTATTATAGAAAGATTATAAGAGCAATAAGTTAAAAACAATCTACACATAAAAAATAAAGCAATTACATAAATTATGGTCTATTTATATTGTAGAAATATAGCCATTAAAATTGTTTGTTTTAAAGAACATTAAGGGCAGCCCAGGTGGCTCAGCCATTTAGAGCCACCTTCAGCCCAGGGCGTGATCCTGGAGACCAGGGATCGAGTCCCACATCAGGCTCCCTGCATGGAGCCTGCTTCTCCCTCTGCCTGTGTCTCTGCCTCTTTCTCTCTCTCCCTCTCCCTCTCTCTCTCTCTCTCTGTTTCTCTCATGAATAAATAAATAAAATCTTTTTTAAAAAAATTAAAAGAACATTAAATAATATGAGAAAATGCGCAATGTAAAATATTAAACAGGGGGGATCCCTGGGTGGCTCGGTGGTTTAGGGCCTGTCTTTGGCCCAGGGCGGGATCCTGGAGTCCCGGGACTGAGTCCCGCGTCGGGCTCCCGGCATGGAGTCTGCTTCTCCCTCCTCCTGTGTCTCTGCCTCTCTCTCTCTCTCTCTCTCTATGTCTATCATAAATAAATAAATATTATCTTTTAAAAAAATATTAAACAGGTAAAGAAGGGTTAAAATTGCATAGTTGGCAAATATCCTAAATATTTATTGTTGCATACGTCTGTGTATGCATATAACTAGAAAAAATTGCATCAAAATCTTGAGTGTTGTTTTGAATAGTAGAATTATGTGTAATTTCAATTTGTCTCATTATAATTTTCTATATTTTCTAAATATTCTACAATGTGTATGTGTCCCTTTCATACTAAGAGCTTAAAAAATTAATACCATAGCATATCAAAGGTTAATCGGATAGAAATCTGTTCCTCAAATAAATCAGACACTTTTATTTCCAACCAAAGGCAGTTGAAAAGCAAGTGTTCACATGTATATATAATTGAAACAACTAAATAAAGTCCCTATGTCATTATAGAAGTGATGCAATTAGTGTGAAGACTTCTATGCATTGTCATATTTACATATTTAGGAAAAGCTCAATTCATAATTTTTTTCAAGTCATAATTCTTTAAGGCTAATTTGTTTCTCTTAAAAACTACAGAAAAATTGATATATGAAAATTTTGGAGGCCATCCAAAGAGAGAATTCAATTCCAACTTGATTCACATTCTGTGGCTCGGATTGTCCTGAACAACCACTAAAAAAGATCTACCAGAACTCTCATCTTCCCTCAGAGGCTGGGAGAATAAACATGCTTGTAACACTTAACAGCTTCACTGGAAATCAAGAATTTGATGGGAACTTAGAATCTGGAATCAGGAAAGACATGTCAAGACTTCACTGGTTTCCAAACCAACTCCACATCAGAATTGCCTATGGAGCTTGTTAACTATGATTCCTGATCTCATGCCCAGCGATTCAGAAGACTGAGGTAAACTTCAGGAATATGTATTTTAAACATATATCCCAGGTGATTCTAATGAAATCTAAGTACAAGAACCATCATTTGAGAACCACTGATTTCATACTAACAAGGCAATTTATGCCAAAGAGAGAAGGATCAGATACTTATTAACAAAGTAACAGGACACCATCCTATATATGACCTAAATAATAACAAAAGGGAGTGTTACAAAGAGAAATGGTCTTTCCTGAATGGAAACAATCAGTTTGCTAAGATGACCGGGAGGGGCAATAATGAGAAGAAAACTTTTGCTGAGTAATACTGTGCTAAGTGTTTTATGTAAATAGGTATCTACCTATGAATTGGCCAGTGGTTTGTGTGGCTCTTAGAAGAATCCTGAATGTAAAAATGTTTCCTATAACTCAGAACCCAGCTTGGAAACTAAATATGGTGAGAGTTTTTATCAGTTCATGTTTTTCCATTTTTTTTTAATTATCAACTCACCAAAAAAATGTATTTGTTATGTGATGTTACAGTTATTGAAACAAAACAAACTTTGACTTTTTAGCTCTTTTATCCTTAGATCATTTCACTAGCTAAAGTTCTGATGGGGAGTCATTTAGAGAAGAAATCACGGAGTAACATTCTATGAACTTTTATATATCCAAGCAAAGCATTCTCCCTTTTTACTAGGCACCTACTATATGTCAAGCACATTTAGTTAATCGGCACAAACCTTATTAAGTTGTGATTATTATTCCTCATTTTATAGATTAAGAAATAAAAAGAATGAAAATCATATTAAAGATTTTATTCAAGGCCAAGAAACCAGAAAGTGGCCAAGTGAGAATTCGATTTCAGGTCTAATCTGTAAACTCAGGATTTTTCTACTTCCCCCTAGAGCCTCCTTCATATGTAGATGTTACTCTAAACACAAAGCTTTTTTGTACTTTATCAACAACCATAATTCTTGATTCACTATGTTCTTGTCTCAGAGAAGTAAAAAGTATATATATTCTACATCAGATTTTTAAAAGTTATTATTATATAATTTTGGAGGAGACATTACAGATCTAAAATCACCTCCTTGGTATTTTAGTCCTTGAGTGACAATCCAAATTGTGCACTTGTTCTTTTTAAATGGCCACTGATTACAGGATTGAAAAGGCTTTGTTATATCAGAGTGGTCTAATTTTTTTTAAATTTCCCTGTGGGTCACTGTATTCTCACACATGGTAAAAACCTTTCTCAGAGAATTGTGCTGAAATCACAACAGAAGTTTCTACAGAAGTCTTATCACTTGCCAGTTTCTCTTTGGATCCAAGAGCTACCTGGGAAATTTTCTCTTAAAAATCAATCTGGTGTGAAAGAAGAAGAAAGCCAATGACACAATGATTTTAACAAAGAAAGTATGAAGTGGAGACAGTTTATATTGCCTTATCAGACTATTGCCTCTATGCAAGTTGAAGCATCATGTTCTAATTAAAATTTTGAAGAATAGCATGGGAACAATTGTATCATCAAGGAGACAAATTTCTAACACATAGAGTTATGATTTATAATTATTAGCTTTATTATCATCACTATATTCGTAAAACATCTGAGTTCTAGGGCTTTCAAAAACATATGCCTTTGCAAAATTCAGAGTCATGTTGTATTAACATCAGATTCCATAGACTTTGAACTTATCCCCAGTAGACTATTTTTATTAGAATTAAAGACAATAAACTGCCTGCGTATACTGTGAAATATCCATAGATATTCATCTCCTGGGCCTTATCGAGCTTTTCTCATTAGTTCTCAATACCTTCCTGTGAGGCAGAAGCAAGGATGCAATGTTCCACCATCAGATTAAAAAAATGGAAAGCAAAAAACAAAAGATAGTGAGTTTGTCCAACAGAAGTCATATACTATCATATACTACCCTGGTACAGAGGAACCTGAGGTCTTGACCCATGAATACAATGAGATTTCATTCTAGATCTAAATGTGTAGAAAACAAGAGTATGGGGAGGAGGTGGGGGAGAAGGAGGAAATACAGATATCCCTTCCCATTCTCTCTGCCTTTCCTATTTCACATTCCCCGAAGGAGGAATGAGGGAATTCTAAAGAAGCGAAGCAGAATGAGAAAACCCTGGAGAAGGAGGTTACATTTCCTGGCTTCTTGTCTTGTTAAGCTAACAAAACAGGCTCTGTCTTTGGGTAAATTAGCATATAACCTCCAGTTACCATTCAGATGTAATGAAATTTCTGAGCATAACTCAAGTGGCCTGCTAATAGGGCTCAATTTCCCATTTAGCTATTTTCTCCATATATTTCCATTCTTAGGAACGTATCCACTTGCATCCAATGTTTAAATTCTCATATCTACCTTAATCACACATTTTGTATCTCCAACACTCATTACTTTTTAGTCAAGCTTTAGTTCTACATTTATTTTCAGGAAAAAGGATGCCAACAGGACATTTCCAACAGAACATCTTGCTTTAATTCCAAGTAGTTCAAAATCAAAGGAAGGCACAAATCCCCACCTGAATAAGCTTTCTTTATGTGCAGCTTCAGTCTCTCCCACCACAATTTCCAAATGGCTCAATAGTTTCAACCTTAGACTCATCTCCTAGTCTTTTCTCTATCCCAGCCCCAATAATCAGTTACCAAGTTCTGACTTTTTTTTCTTTTTATGGTCTCTAGTATTTACTCATTCCTTCAAATATAGGCCTTTATCTTCATACAGATTTGCAATTTCCATCAAATTTGCAGCAATAAACTCCAATTCACTAAACTCTATAATAATCTTTCTGATAAAGGTAAGTTAGTCTTTATAAGACCTTTAATATCATTCATTTACTATTTCATCATGGCCTTTCATATCAAGTCCAAACTCTTCAGCCTAACATTCAAGATCTTCCATTGCCTGGCCTCGCCTTGCCTATCCACCCGTATAAAACCATATTAGAACATGATTCCTGAATCCATGTATTTTGGTAGCAAGTTTTCCTCTTAATGTTTCCTCTCTCCCCAAAGCACACCATGTATTCTTATTCTAGGCTTAGCATTTATCCATGAACTTCTGCTTGGAGTGCTTGACCTTCCATGATCTAGGTGCTACAACTTCCCAACACCAGGCTTAAACTCACAACCCTGGGATCAAGACCTGAACTGAGATCAAGAGTCTTAACCGACTGAGCCACCCAAGTGCCCCTAGTTGCTATAACTTTCTAGACTCAATTCCAATGTCAACATTCAGTGAAACTTTTCCTGATAAGTTCTCTACGGAATAGTTATATGCTTCTCTAAATGTCTACAACATGGACCATGTGAATCTGATTATAGAATATCCTGGGGTTTTTTTGGTTGTTTTTTTTTTTTTTTTTTTAGCTTATTTTATATACTTACTTCCTCCTGGATTACAAGCAATTGAAGAACCTTAATAATAAGAAGTAGAGAAGTGGTTTTGTTTGTTTACTTGTTTCTTTAGTAAAAGGCAGGGCCCCAAATAGTTGCAAGCCAATACATTATGTTTGATGTTGTCTTAATTATAATGATTTAAAATCTCTTGTTTAAATGTTAAGGTTCTTGAGAATTCTTTAACTTTATTCCTTATCATGAAATTTCCTTGACTCTACATAAAGCCTGAGGTCATTTTGTTGGAGAATCACATTGAGACAGTCACAAATTCTCCCCCAATATGTCAGTGTTGTTCAGCTCTTTGTTTCCTTTTCCTCCGTTCCTGACTAGATATTTAGTTCGTGTTCAAGAGAGAATGCTCATGGACATCACAATTTTATCACTCCTTTTCTAAAAAACAAGAGAAAATGGTGATAAGTCACTAGTATTTTCCCTCACATTTGAAAGTGAGTATACAAAATACATGAAGACATTTAGGAGAGCACCCAGGAAAGAGTACTGCAAGGATAAGTGCTTAATACTCAAGATTGACCAAAGAGAAAGATTGACTTGACATATCTGATTGTCCTAGATTGAGTTCCCAGCAGCAGTCCCTGAGACATGGATTTACATGCATGTGACCCAATAGACTGATGGGAAATAGGACAAGCAGGCCTGGAAGGCACAATCAAATAGGGTATGATTTTAGGCAAAGTCTCTGACTCAGCCTCAGCCTGATCCTGGAAGGAGTTCTGGACGTGATTACTCATTTACTACTCAGTCATTGACTCTAGCCTGCTCTACTGGGTCATCAGCTTCCAAACCCTTCCAGCCCTCTGTGTGTAACAAAGCTACCCTGGTATCCCCAGGGCAGCCTCCAGCAAGTACAGAGACTAGCCATGGGCCCAGAACTGGTAAGCAAGCTCCAGAGGATCTGGGTAGGGTACAGACAACATCTTTACTAGGATGTCCCTAGTTCTCTAAAGGAAATAATATAGGTGCTCATTTATTTCCAATGTTTGTGCATGAAGAGAAAAAAATGTTAAAAGGTATAAATCCAATTATGAACTGTGGGTTCTGAGATTGGAAAAAGGAGAAGGAGACTAACATTTGACTTTCCACACTTCTGTATTATTGGATTTTTACAATAAGCATTATTTCTGAGGGGAAAAAAAACTCTTAGGAAAACAAATTTTTCTACCAAGAATTCAATGATGTATTTTTTTTTTTATTTAATCACATCTTACTGTTGTTTTTGCTGCAAGTACAAGTAATTTAAGAAAATAACTCCATCTGAATAAAAATTTATTGCTTAGACTTAAAATGCTTGAGTCCATTCATTAATTAAGAAATTAGTGTCAACTATACACAAATTAAAAAAACTAAATAAAATTCAGAATTAAAACTCATAGAAACATTGCTTGTTATCAAATAATTAAGTATAAATTATTAAAACAATAGAACATACTTCCATATGCTCATATTAAATAATAAACTATTACATATACAGTTGTTAAAAAAATTTTTCTTTCTTATCAAGTATAAATGATATCCATGGTATGCCCAGGAAGAAATAAGCTTTGTTAAGATTTAATTACAGAAAGGGAATTAACTGATTTTGTAATCTGTGGGCACTAGAAGTATGGCTCTAATCCATACATATGGTCCACCCATCCCATTTATCATTGTCTATATTAAAAATATTGCAACAAAAAAATTTTAATTGCCCTTAGAAATGTAACTTGAGAGTACTTTAGAAATACAAGTGAAAAGTGGAATCTCATTTGGTTATAAGGAATGCCTTGATTGCTCTGGATATCACTGGATAATAGCAATTGGTCAGACCTATTCCTTAAGAGTAATCTGGTAGCAGGGCACCTGGCTGGCTCAGTGGGTAGAGTATGAGATTCTTGATTTCAGGGGTGTGAGTTTGAGCCTCACATTGAGGATAGAGATTACTTAAAAATTAAATCTTTAAAAAAATGATCTGTAGCTAAATATATTATAAATTAAGTGGGTAAAAGAATGACAACAGGAAGGTCAGTTAGAATTCTGCTAGAATAATCCAGATAAAGGCAATGAAGATTATAAGTAATGGTAAAGAAAAAAACATGTATCTGTCTTTTCTATATGAACTCTACTACTGTTAACCAAATAGTGAGGACAATGGTGATTTTAAAAATTAGAAGATGTATAGGAATGACTATGGAAATTAAAATTAGCATTAGTTTTTATTGGTTGTGCTAAATTAAGGGGTAGTAGTAAGCCACAACCATTTAGAGTGAAGGGCTGAAGGAGAGAACATGGTCCAGGATGACTGGGAAAGACAGGGATTGTTTTAGTGAGACAACACTGAATTTGTAAGGAAATAATGAATTTTAAATACAGGTGGATATAAACATAAGGATATGTTCCAGCAGACAGTGGAAATACATGCCTGAAACTTTTAAAAGGGTGAGAAATATAAACCTGAGCCATTATCTGTGGAGTGACGGTGAAGCTAAAGGAGTAGAGAGAGAAAGAACAGAGAATGGGATGAAGGGTATTGACTACATCTGGGAGCAGTAGGATCCTGAAAAGTATAGGGAAGGGGACAGGGGTGGGGATCAAGAAAGAGAAGTATCATTAACAGCAATGAAGGAAATGCTGGAAAATGTCACAGAGAAAATGTGGAATCCTGGAAATGTCAGAGAAGATGAAGACAGTATATTTTGTTGATTTTCACTGTTAGGAAACTGAGAGTTATAAAACAACCTTGGGCACCTGGGTGACTCAGTGTTTGAGTATGTGCCTTTGGCTCAGGTTGTGATCCCAGGGTCCTGGGATAGAGTCCTGCATCTCCCTCTGCATATGTCTCTACCTCTCTCTGTCCCTCATGAAAAAATAAATTAAAATGTTTTAAATTAAAAAACCTTGTTTTCCACCAATTTTCACAGCTCAGGAATCAGAGTCCTAGGAAAAATCAAAACTTTTATTTTGTTTAAGATTTTATGTATTTATTAGAGAGCACAACCAGGAGGAGTGGGAGTGGGAGCAGGAGAGGGAGAAGGAAAAGCAGGCTCCCCACTAAGCAAAGAGCCTGATGTGGGGCTAGATCCCAGGACCCTGAGATCATGACCTTAGCCAAAGGCATATGCTTAACCAACTGAGCCACCCAGGCACCCCCAAACATTTTTTTCATTCTACATAATTGAGAACTTAAATAACTCAAAAAAATATTGTATTTTAACTAGCTAAATTTCCTCTGGAAAATATAACTCTCTTCTTATTCCATATTTATTCATATTACCCCTTTATCCTTAGAAAATTCTCCAATCTTTGAACCACCCAGGAGAGGAATTAGACCTGTCCTCTTGAGTCACTAAAGATCTCATGGGCTTAAAGTATAATAATAATAACCCACCAAATGAAACAAGCAATCATGATTTGGTTCAGGCAACCAGCCTAGAGTTGAATACGCAACTGGGGTGAGCAAATATAAGAAGTTAGGTAAGGATTCAGGAGGTGTGCACCAATTAACAAGCCATAGTTATGTACAGAAGGCAACCATCTTGAGAAAGAAGGAAGTTTCACAGATGGTAACATATATGCTAAATCTAGCTCCTGAGTGACAGCCATGGCCTTGACACTGTGGTTCCCAGGGTGCTCTCACTTCATCTACGTCTAGCTTAAGGGTTTACTTACCTCCCTGGAGAGTCTTGACCTGAATTGTCCTAAATCTCTAGCTACTACAAGTTCCAAGAGGCTTTAAATCTAAATGCTCAATTTATGAGTCCTCTCCAAATTACTAATATTTGTTTTATGCTTTTTCAGAGCATCTCATACCCTCATCCGAAACTCATATTATATATGTATATATTTTTTCTTTTGGCACTTTAAAGATTGTGCTATTAATTGTTTTCAGAAATCTGATTAAACCTTACAACCCATATTTAAAGTTTAAATTTTTTTTTTTTTTTTTTTACTCTCACCATTAAATTGTTCCTTGGTATTAACGTGACCCAGATCTTCAACATGAAATATATTTGTTATCCTGGTTATTTGCAGTTTGGGAAACCATTTTCACTGCTCAATGACTTGTATCATATAGGTGACATTTGTATTGTTTTAAGTACCTACACAAGTCCCTGCATTGTTTCAGAAACAACTGCCCAAGCCACTAGACGTTGTGTTTATGCCACATGGAGTGAGCTACACTATACTTGAGAGTTGAATCATGCCACCCATTTAGCTGGGTCTTTGTACTCAGAGTGATCATCGCAGATGATTGGTCACTTCATTTTACTCACTTCACTCTAAGGGCACTAACATTCTCCTTGTCGCTCAGCAGCATCAAGGAATCAGCACCAATAGCTTTATACAATTCATTACCTCCTTGTAAGGAGGACTGGGTGGGAAAATTAGGTTTTCCCATGGCATTATTCTAAAATGAATAGAAAATTAACTCTGAGTAGATCTGAGAATATGTATCAGAATAATAATCTTATTATTCAAATTATTGGCTGCTTTGGTGAAGACCACTTGTTAATTGTTTTGCTGAACATATTGATATATTACTGACTTAAGTGCCAAACTTTTGTAATTTGAAGCCATTGAAAAGATGCTTTGTGAGGAAATAAGGTGAAGAATGAGTGGAGTATAGTGTCAGAGTCAACTCAATAAGTTAAAACTTCAGTTGATCAATTTCCAGTAGAATGATTCAGGGCAAACAGCAAATTTTTATTAATTCTCTTCCCTTGCTCACTGATAGCCTCACACCCTCATCAATACATACTCTACACTTGCATATGTGACTAATTCAGGAAATTCAACTTAATTCTGGGAACATGGATTGAGCTCTTTGTGTTTATTCATTGTGCTTTGCACTATGGAAAGGCAGAGAAAATTGGTATAACCTCTGCCCTTAAAATGCTTCTAATCTTATAAAAGCAAGTGGATAGCCAACAGTAAAACCAAGCAGAATAAAATAAATCTTAACACAGATATAGAAATAGTATGCTGCCCCCCAGAAAAAGAAAGCAAAGAAATGAACATTTTAATTCCTAATGAGAGAAGGAATCAAAGGAGGCTGCTTAATCTTTGAGGATTACTTGCTCTCCTAGTAAGAATCAATAAGAATATTGATTTTTTCTGTAAGTCACCAAAGATGACCAGAACAACTGAGATTTTATGTATTTCACCTGACATTTCACTGATCTCTGTATTCATTCCTTTGACAAATAAATATTGAGCATCTATTATGTGCCAAAGATATTCACTTGGAAAGGACGTGAAAATAAATCTGATAAATATTAGAAGTTTGGAACAGGATAAGCCAAAGCAGAAAGGGAACAAAGGAATATAACAGCCAATACTTTTTCCTGTGGATGGGTGGTTAAATAGGTTGAAGCCAAAGAACTGCAAGATATTGGAGACCCAGTTTAAGGTTGCTTTCCCTTTTGTTGGCTACCAAAACTTCAAACTAGCAGGGCAACTCCCAAAATCAAGAGTACCAATGAGTGGAGGCAGCTTCCAGTGCATTGCTTGTTCCTTAAAAAGTTCCCCTAAAATTCACTGTGCTTGGTGAGAAGAAACTGCAGAGTCAGAGAAGCCAGAACCCTACGTTCTCAGATGTTCAGACTTTTAGGCTGCAGAAGGGACTATGTCATCACCCATGAGTTCATCCATTTACCATAGAAGAAATTTTTTCTGGACCACAATTACGTACCTCCTAACTGTATCATCAAACCTACATCAGACTTGCCCATGACCTACAACAGAGTTCAAGGAAGGACTGATAGAACATCATAAACCGAATATTCATATTTATCACTGTCCCCACCCAAACCCACTTAAAATGACAGTAAAGACATTTTTTAATTAAAAAACAAAAACAAACAAAAAACCACACAGATAAAGAAAAAAGGAATGGAGACAATACTTGATAAGGCTTATCAGCAAATTTTGGAAAATGAAGAGAGAATAGAAAGGAGTTAGCTGACAATGCAGATCAAAGAAAAGTAGAAATAGAAATGCTGATGAAAGATAACAGCTGTGAAGAGGCCAAACCCCAAAAAAGCACAGGAAAAGAAGTATTAGTTACCACTCAGGAATCAGTGAACTGAGGGTAAAGATGAGGCGTTGTACTGAGAACAGGAGAATTCAGGGGAATTCCACTTTGGGAATGATGATATTCCCTAGCCCCCCTTCCTTTGATCACCTCTCACTTTACTGGCAGCCAGGATTATACTACCAGAATATCTCCTTTTGTCTTCAGAATGTAAAAAAGAAGTAAGTATTCCTCTCTAGGAAAAGTAGCCCAAGGGAGAAAAGGTAAGGACACTGAGAGCAGGCAGATCCAATCATCCTATGAAAAAGCTCTTCATTCAATAAATACAGCCCCCCAAACACACAATCACAGAATCTTGAATCAACTTTTTATAGTATCTCATTACATATACATTCAGAGCACAACAGATATTCATGGAAAACCTCCAACATGGAACAGGAAAACCAAAGCAGATATGAAAAAAAAAAAGTATTTGAAGGAAACATAGATAATAATGTAAGGAACAGGAGGTAAAACTAAAATAAGCAGAATGTTTTCAGAGATATTTCATCCATAAACTAAGAACAAATGGATTTTTTTAATGAAGCAGTAAAAGAACTATAAAGAGCTCTTGGAAATTAAAAATACATATATTTTAAATATTTTAAAGTTAATAGATGTTTAGAGGGTACATTGAGGAAATCTAGAAAATAAATACCAAAGAACAGGGAAATGGGACAGTTCAGAAAATAAATATTAGAGAACAGGGAAATGGGAAAATGCTAACGAAGATTAGGGTAGCAATTCAGAAGGCCTGGCATCCAAACAGTTAGTGTTTAAGAAAGTATGTCTAGGGAAAATGGAAGAGAAGGAATTATGAAAGAAATCATAAAATTCCTTACATTTAAAGGAAATTAGTTTCTGAACTGAAAGAACCCACCATGTCTCCAGCAAAATAAATGAAAGAAGATCCACACCAGGATATGTCACTGGGATATTTTGGATCACCAGGGATAAAGACCTTAAAAGCTGGAGGGATGGGGTTAGAGAGAGAGAGAGGGAGGGAGTGAGGGTGGGAGAAAGAGGAAAAGAGAAAAAGGGGGTTGAGGATAAATCCAGTTATATACAAAGAATTAGAAATCAAAATGGCATCAAGCTTCTAACTGTGTCTCTAAAAGGGAGAATATTTTGGAGCAAAGCCTCCAAAGTTTTGAGGGCAAAAGATATTCAACTTGGAATCCTATAGCCAGACAGACTATTCATCAAGTATGAGTGTAAATAGGGGAGCCCAGGTGGCTCAGCAATTTAGCACTGCCTTCGGCCCAGGGTGTGATCCTGGGGGGACCCAGGATTGAGTCCCACATCAGGCTCCCTGCATGGAGCCTGCTTCTCCCTCTGCCTGTGCCTCTGCCTCTTTCTCTCTCTCTCTTTCTCTCTGTGTCTCTCATGAATAAATAAATTAAATCTTAAAAAAAAAAAAACTATGAGGGTAAATAAATCTATGTAAGAAGAGGAAGACCCATTCCAGGCTGAAGAAGCAGTAAGAGCAAAACCCTGCAGCAGGACTCATCACCATAGCTTGTTACAGATTTCACCCCTGCAGAGGGAAGACAAAGTCCTATGAGATGAGGCTTTTAGCCCTGCCAAGAATTGTTCATTTTCCGGCCCAGCCTGGGGGAGTCGCTGGGGATTTTGAGAAGAGAAGTGACATAATCTGATTTCTATTTGGAAAGTCCTGGTCTTGGTACCAGTGGGGAGACTGGGTAGGATTTGGGAAGTGTGGATGGCCAGGTGAAACTATTTCTACTCAAGAGTTGGTATGGACCTAACCTAAGACCATAGCAGTGAGGAAGGAGATGAAAGGACTGGATTCCAGGTAGTATGGAGTTAGAATGGCCATTAGGTTTCCAATTGGATGTGGATGGTCCATGAACACGTCTAGGATGATTCCCAGGTTTGTACCTTAGGTGACTAGATGAGTGACAGTGTCTTTCCCTGGCAAGAAGGAAGGATCCGCAGAAAAGAAGAGTTCACTCTGGGACATACTAAGCTTATGGGAGCCTATATGCCACCTTCTCCTTCACCTTTGTGCTTCTCTACACTTGTTCTATATTCTTGGAATCCCAACTCACCCCTGCCAAAATTATACTAATAAAAAGAAACCGCACAACCTCAACCAAGTTCACACTTTACATATTTTTGTGTTCCCTTCCAATTCCTGTCTACCTACATAATTTTACATAGTTATGGCCATACTAGAGCTACAATTTAATACTCTGCTTCTTCCACTTAAAATATTTTTAAGTATGCTTCTCTGTTGCCCAAAGTTTTTATAATTACCACTTTTATGGCTGCATAATATTACAGCAGATAGTACTTTCTTAATTTACCTTTAATTTCCACTATTGTTGAACATCTAGGCAGTTTCCAGTTCTTTCACTATCTTGCTGAATAATGCTACAGTGAGAATCTTTATGCATATGTGTTTTTTACCCTCCTGACATTTGTCTCTGGATATTAGGAAACTTGTTTTGTTTTGTTTGTTTGTTTGTTTGTTTGTTGTTAGCTCCAATGTAGTACTATGTACCACTCAAAAATATAACAAACTTAAAAAAAATGTATATATATATATATATACATGTATATACATATATATATAGATACATAACATATATATATATATATGTATATAAGAAACTTGTATGGCTGCGTTTTGTTTTGCACAAACTTGGAAACAATTTTTCAAGCCAAATCTATGTTCCTCCTGAGTTTTTCTCTGCTGGCTGCCAATGCCACCACGTAATAAATGACGGCACTGCCTTCTACTGGCCCAGGGCCTTCCTCCAGGCTCCTCTGCCCATCTCTGCCACTGTGCCCTGGTGTAGCCCTCCATCCTTCTTAGCCCCTTTAGCCCTTCAAACCAATGACATAGCTGAACTGAGTGCCTGGCTTTGTCCTGGTGTTTACCATGGTGGGTAGGGGTGCATGCTGATATACTGATTACCTCTACTCTCAGTTGCTGGTAACTTGTCAGCAATTCTAATACTACCCACCTCAAATCTAGCTACGTGGAACTATGTTTCGGAAGGAGGAAGCAGGACAGCCCGGGTGGCTCAGTGGTTTAGCGCCGCCTTCAGCCCAGGGTGTGATCCTGGAGACCTGGGATTGAGTCCCACCTCAGGCTCCCTGCATGGAGCTTGCTTCTCCTTCTACCTGTGTCTCTGCCTCTCTCTCTCTCTCTCTCGCTCTCTCTCTCTCTGTGTGTCTCTCATGAATAAATAAATAAAATCTTAAAAAAAAAAAAAAGAAGAAAGGAGGAAGCAGACATAATGAGTAGAGTAAGACTTCAAAATTTTAATGCAGTTGACCCTTGAACAACACAGGGGTCAGGGGTGCTGATCCCCCCACATAGTCAAAAATCCACATATAACTTTTGACTCCCCCCAGATTTAACTACTAATAGCCTACTGTTGACCAGAAGTCTTACCAATAATTACAATTAACACCTATTCCATATGTTCTAGGTATTATATTCTGCATTCTTACAATAAAGCAAGCTAGAGGGAAAATGTTATTAAGAAAATCATAAGGAAACGAAAATACATTTACAGTACTTCAATGTATTTATTGAAAAAAAAATCGGTTTATAAATGGACCTGAGCAGTTCAAATCCATGTTGTTCATAGTCAACTATACTTATTTAAGACTGCCTGTCCTGCATTTCCCTCACTGCAATGATTAAGAGGAGTCATATCTAAGGTTGGTTCCCCTTAGGCAAGCTTCTATGAGCCTGTTTCCCCATCTCTAAGATAGAGGTATATGTGTGAGTACTTAGAACAGCGCCTGGCACATGGGAAGTCTTTGTATGATTTACTGTTATCAGCCTCCTCATGACCCTGAGGAAATTAAAATCATCAAGGCCCCCTAAAAAGGCATTTATCTCCTCAGAAAATAATAATAATAGCAAAACATGGAGAGCGCTTGTATGAGAGGCATTGTCTTAAGGACTCTACACATATCTTTATTAGAATTTCTCAACGCAACCTGAGACAGGTGCCATGACCCCCACTTAAAGATGAGCAGAGTGAGGTACAAAGAGTATTAAGCACCTGCCTGAGCTCTCATAGTAAAGTCCAGATACAGGGATTCAGACCTGGAGTTGTGGCTCCAAGGATGTGCTCCTAGGATGCTGGATATATGGCCTCTCTGAATAAAGCAGCAGAAATTTAGTGGTTCATGAATGAGGAGAGAGTGGCTAACAAATTACCTAATCTTTGGCAATGTAATTCCTCTGTTGCTACTCCAAGGGAAAAAGTTGAGTTCCAGGGCACTAAAAACTATTTACAGCTCCTACCTCCTATTTAACTTAGTGCTTTGAACCTGAATCCAAATTGAATTCAACACTTATGGTTTTCTGTTGCCCTCATGAGTCAATGGTTCTTCTAATCTACATCTTATCTCCCAGCTATAGTCTTTGTGGCGGTTCCTAACTCTTAAGTGTCATATCAAGGAATCTGAGACTTCAGTAAATCCTTCAGAGTTTAAAATTAATGAGGGAAAAAAAGTCAGATATCCATTAAATGATAATGTTCTATAGTTCTGTTTTACATTTCAGGATGCAGAAATTTGTTTCTAAATAAAGAAAAAAATACCTTGCCCTGTGCTCATTATGCAGATCAGAAACAGTAATGATGCATCTGGCATTAGAAGATGAGTGTCCAGGAAGGAACTCTCTGAATAGAAGAATTGATAATATTCTCTATAGATATGGGTGTATTGCTGCTAGATCACCACTGGCAAGGGCTGTGTTGTGAAGTGCTTAATTCCTCATTGTGATAATGTGAAAAAGTAAGAAATCCTACCCTGGGTAAGAGGACAAGATGTTTGAGATAAGTTTTGGAGGTCATGGCTGCCTCTGAAGAGAGCATCTCAGAAGTTCAGGAATACACGTTAAATGGAGATGATGCTGAAAGAGTAAGAAGAGGCCAGATTATCAAAGGTTTGGATAGCAATCAAATGTGCTAAACAGTATGAACATTTCCTATAGAAGATGAGAAATGGCTAAATGATGTTATGCTGGAGTGACTAGCGTTTAAAAAGAAATAGATTTCTGATTTAAAATGTTCTTTCTGGGCAGCCCAGGTGGCTCAGCAGTTTAGCATGGCCTTCAGCCCAGGGCCTGATCCTGGAGACGCAGGATTGACCACGTCGGGCTCCCTGCATGGAGCCTGCTTCTCCCTCTGCCTGTGTCTCTGCCTATCACTCTCTCTCTCTCTCTCTCATTAATAAATAAATAAAATCTTAAAAAAAAATAATCTTTCTGGTTTTATGTGTAGGATAGAGAGAGAGGAAAGAAGAGTGAGATTGGATACCAAAAGATGGTAGGGGGATATTTGCAGGTAGTACAATAAACCAGATGGTGATGCTGCAGAGGGACCCAGGACTCAACCAACAGCAATGGAAATGGAAAGGAGAGAGATGAATGAGAAAGATCTGGAAGGGGAAGGATGAGTTTTAGTGGCAGATTACATTTAGTCTTTAAGGGATAGGAGAATGTTTCTCCATTTTTAAATCCATGGTCTCTTTTTAATAAATGGAAAAGCTTCACATTGTCCCTCCAGCAAAACCATTATGTACCCCTCTAAGTGGAATATGCCCTACCACAGCACACTTAAAATTCATCTCTCTTCGATGTATCCCCACTGACAGGGAAATATTTTGTCACATTTTATTTATATAATTTATAGTTTTAAATATGATTTTTTTTCAAATAGAAAATTACATTGTATCATAAAATAGAAATATTCAATCTACAGAATAATTTAGAGACTAATCTCCCACTGCTCCCACTAGAATCCAGGTGCTAGGATGGCTCTTGGGTTTCTACCTTGGGCAGAAAGGTCAGTTTCAGTCCTTATATGAAATAGTGAATATAAGAAAAGAGATTGAAGAAAGCAAATATTGAATTTAAAGTGAATTGATACAGGGACGCCTGGGTGGCTCAGTGGTTGAGCATCTGCCTTTGGCTTAGGGCGTGATCCTGGGGTCCTAGGATCGGGTCCCACATCAAGCTTCCTGCATGGAGCCTGTTTCTCCATCTACCTGTGTCTCTGCCTCTCTCTCTATGTCTCTCATGAACAAATCAAGAAAATCTTTTTTAAAAAAATAAAAATAAAGTGAATTGATATGATTCACTAAACTGAAGACCACTGGAGATCAGGGACCATTTCATTTCTTAGCCCTGAGGAACTTAGCCCATACCTAAAAAAAAGAAAGAAGAAGAAAGAAAAAATTAAAAATGCATGTTGAACTAAAATGTTTGTGGGACATCAGGAAGGAGACAGTAGAAAAGGGAATTAAGGCTGTGAAAAGAGATCAGAAAGGAGATAGTACTTTGGGATGATAACGGCAAAGGTAAGAGTCATTTTCAAACTTTTGGTCATGAGGAATTTTGAAAAACTAATGAAAGCTCTCAACTTTTTCCTGCATACACATATATACAATATGTGTGTACAGTTTGGGGGAGGCTCATTTACTTCCTAAAGTCTTACTTGGATAATTGAAGAGTTTGCAGAACCCAGATCAAGAATCTCCATACCAGTGATAGTTGAGTCTGGGCTTGGGTCTACTGGCTTACAAGGTAGGAAAAGAACAACGCTAAGAACAGAGCCTGGGAAAATGCCAACCTTTAAGAGGCAGAGGGAAGGAGATAGTCTTCCAAAGAAGAATGACTACAGTAGTCATAGAAGTAGCAAGAAATGGGCAGGAGCGGTGTCATTAAATCAAGGAGATTCTTCTGAAGAGGACCTAAGGTCCCATAATGTAGAGAGACAAGGTTAGATGATGATTGGAAGACATCATTTGGATTAAGTAGACTTTCGCTGTTTGTTGTCCCATTTTCATTCTTCTGCCTTCTGAGATGAGAATTCCAAATTTCCTCTGAGAAATCCATCTCCCACTTTACCCATTCTCAGCCATATGAATTATGTGGAATTAACCCCAGCCCTTACTTCCCAAGGACAGCATCTTCCTGACACAGGGATGCACACATAAAGATGGTCCAGGCAAACTTTAGGATTTGGACATGGGACATGGAGACTCTGGATAGGAAAAGGAAGCAAATGACCACGGGAGCTGCTGGTGGCCATCTGAAGACAGCCAAAAAAGAAGCCAGATCATTGGTCACGTTGATAGGGCACTGGATCAAGCCGTCCCTAAAACTAGTCTAGCTCTGAACATTTTAATTTTATGAGCCTATTTAAATCAGATCTGCTGATACTTTCAATATGAAGCATCCAAACTGATAAAAGCTCTTTGCAGAAGCTGTC
This sequence comes from Vulpes lagopus, assembly GCF_018345385.1. NCBI lineage: Eukaryota > Metazoa > Chordata > Mammalia > Carnivora > Canidae > Vulpes > Vulpes lagopus. The sequence continues at coordinate 33,475,101 of NC_054846.1, forward strand.
TCAGTGCAATAATGGTGACAGAAATTGCTGTGGGCTAATAAGTGGCTGAGAGGAGATGGAATGTTTCAGCAACCTGAACTACATGCTTTAGTTTAGCAGCAGATTTATTGTGGCCATTTAAAATACAATATAAGTGATTTCGTTTTCTTTTACATTCTTTTCCTTATATGGGCTTTAGGAAACATCAAAGAACAGTGCATTCTCTTTTAACTCCTTTTCTGGGACGGAGATGATAGCTACAAGTCTTGGAAGACGAGTTTAAGTGATTCTTCTCTAATATATTAACATACATTTGTCGGCCAACATTGAATTTTATCCACCACTCTTCCTTCTCCTTTACATTAAGCTAATGCAGTGTATTCTGTTGCTGTCAAATTGTCCCCCTGAAAAAAAGCAAACTTAGACATTATTCTGGAAGCTCTCTACCCAAACCTTATCCCCTGTTGCCTGGACTGTTAAAACTGCACACTGACACACCTCTTTGTTTTCATCCTTCCCCACTTTCCATCTAGTCTCTCCATAGCAACCAGAGTGATGTTAAAATGTAAAGGAGATCATATTCAGAATCATCCACTTGTTTTTCACTACACTAAAATTAAATGTTTAATAGGGTTGCTTTGAGGATAAAACTCGATTAGGTTTGCAAAGAGCTGAGAACAGTGCCTGGGACATGTAAGCACTAAGTGACTGTTAGCCACATTATTACTTGCTGTTTTCTCTGCCTGAAACAACCTTCTCCCACTTTGTCTACTTAGTAAGATATATCTGACTTAGTCAATTCAAATATTTCCTCTCCTTTTCTAAGCAAAGATAAAGACTTTCTCCTCTGTGCCCCCACAGGATCTAGTTCTCACCTTTGTGATAAAATTCACTGAATTTGTGTACAATTATTTATTTCCTGATCAGCATCAGTAAGCTCCGGGTAATTGGTGTATCCAACACAGTGTCTGTCATTGTGTGGCCAACATGTTTTATGAACAAGTGAAATCATGTCCTTTGCTATTTCCTTGTCCACGGGTTTATAACCCCAAACAGTAGCAGATTCTTTTCTCCTCATACAGGGCACAATTTCCAGCTTTCCTAACTGAGACTGTTATAATGGATTACTGACCATTATGGTTTCCAGACTGGTTACAGTTTCCAACAACTAACCAGATGTAAAGGTGACCTTTCCCTATCAGCAATACCACTGTCACTTATTCTCTAGAGCCCCTCTTGTGCCAGAAACCTTAAGGTGTTGTGTCAATTCTCTTGGATTTTGGTGCCTGGAAGGCAGTATAATGGAAGGAAAATGTCTCCACAAGGATTCGGGTAATTCACTGGACTATATGTTTTATATCAGCGACACTGAACCTTGACTATCTAGTACTGTCCCCGTTCAATATGGTAGCCACTCACCACATGTGTTGCTGAGTACTTGAAATGTGCCTAGCCCGAAATGAAATGTATCGTATGTGTAAAATTCACACCAGATTTCAAAGACTTAGTATGAAAAGAGAATGCAAAATATCTCATTAGCAATTTTTATGTTGAGAATATATTGAAGTGATAATATTTTGGATATCATGGATCAAACAAAATATATTGTTAAAATCATTTCATCTATTTCTTTTTACTCTTTTAATGTGGCTGTTAGGAAATTGTTTGTTTGTTTGTTTTTGTTAGGAATTTTTTAATTACATATGGCTGTTAGGAAGTTTTCGATTACATATTTGGCTCCCATTATTTTCTATTTTTCTACTGATCTAGAAAAGGACTCCCAACTTCTTACGCATCTAAAAACATGTTACCATGGGCCCTGATGCCAAGAATACCTTGCAAAAGGGTGCTTCAGATGGCTTTTCCAACTCTTCTACTAAAGGAGTTAGAGTATTGGCGCTACCACACTTGTGGGTGCCAACAGTACATTTTCAAGAGAGCTGGTGAAAAACACAGGTAGAGGTGGTACCATGAAAGTCAACTGGGCTAGTCAGCTCATCCCAGGACTGTAGCCTGTCATTGGGTTCATTTGCTTGTTAATCAAATGTCTGTATTTCCTTTCTGGGCTTCTGACCATATCTATAATGTCTATGGCTTAAAATTGTTTCCAATTCACAGTGGAAAATATCTTTGTTTTGCTCTAAACATGCACCATTATTATCCCAAATGCTGATATGAAAGTAACAAAAGTTACTTATTTTACTAGTACTTTGTTAAATGTCAGCTGAAGCCATGTGTTTTCTGGTGGCTACTTTTGTGAGCTATCTGCCCTTCACACTCATAGCATATCTTCCAAAGAATTGACTAGTTTCTTAATTAAAACTGGAATGGAAATCAAGTCGCTTCTCCATTTTTCTGTTGGACATAGAAGTGAAAGTAAGCTTCCTATCAAAGCAATGGAACAATGACCCAAAAAGGAGGGCTGTCCCTGGAGCTCCACCGTAGAGGAATTATAATGTTTTAATTAAAATGTAAGCAGAGGAGCATGACTGCAAAGGAACTAAAGGCATCTCAATGACCGGAAGATGTTTGCTGGCAATCATCACTCTCATCTTATTACATCATTATCTGAGTAATTGAGAGAGCGAAAGAGAGGGAGAAAGGAGAAGGAGCGTGGTGGGCAAGGAGGGTATGTTCCGGGCATGTTTGGGATTTTTTTAGGTATGTATGTATGGGTATCATTATACCTGGACCATTTCTTTCATTCATTCACTCAACAAATATTTATTAACATCCATTATGTACCAGGGCAGTGTTCTAAGCCCAGGGAATAGAGTAGAAAACAAAGCCTTACTCGTAACGACCTTACATTCTTGTAGAAATTCCCTGGAGACAGCTGTGTACCCCATGTGTGTGACCTAACTTCCTCTTTTATCATTGCTCCAGTGGCCTGCATTTCCCACCATCCTATCAGCTCCATGCCCACAATAGAGCCATATGAATTCACATACACAGAGAATCCATTTTTAGAATATGGAGAGGGGAGAAGAGGGTGAGGGAGACTCAATTCTGGAATCCCCTTCAAACTGGCAAAGCTTTCAATGTTCCATAAATAACGCCTACTGAAAGAAGCCCTTGTTCTCTCTCTTTTTTTTTTTTTTTTTTAATGGCTGATAAGAAAAGGTAGCCCTTGTTACAGTTGGGTACACAGTAATCCACCGTGCTCCTTATCTTTCTCCCTCCTCTCTGGTGTCGCCTCTCTGGCAGGGGTAACGGGTGACACAGTGCTAGATCTAGGATGCAGGACTGGACTGTGGCAATGCCTTGGGGGTGGAGAGGGCTTTTATGTCTGAGACAAAGGCCCATTTCAGGACGTCAGGTTCTGATCCTTCCACAAACGAACTGTGTGACACTAGCCAAGTCACTAAACATCCCTGGACCTGGGCTGGTTTTCTCTTTTGAAAAGTGCGGGTTTAGGAGTAAAGAATCTCTCAGACTCCTCTGGTCTTAAGGTGGTATGCCTTTAAATAATTTAGGTGACACAAGAATAAGACAGAGAAATTAGAAACTAGCACAAAAGGCCAAGAATTCATGGGCCATATTTGATATTCACCAATAGCAATGGAAGCTCAGTGACAAGAGGGAAAACTAGTGGGTGTCCTCCAAAAAGTGACTGGAGTAAGGTCACCAGGGAACAGAGGAACAGAAAAATTTTCCTACAGTGTCTTGTGACCTTATTTTTCAACAGATTTCCACCTACCACACTTGGCCGTTTCTCAAATGGGCTCGTCATATCCATATAAATTAGTCTACAGCTGTAGCCAGCTGTTTTGTCAGAAGTAGCAGAATCTCTAAGCATATTTCCCATCAACCAATAAAAGCTGAATCTGGTGTTTTCTAAAAACAGCTTTTTGCCTTGAGACCACAGACCTAAGCTAACATTGCTGTTCCTCAACATAAAATACACACACGCTGAGGGCGTTTACCCTGGAAATTCTGGGGGGGTGGGGGGGTGGTACTGCTACACGATGTGCCTTGTGATTAGTGCCCCAAAGAGTGGATAAAAATATGGCAGGAAAATTTTTTTCTACATTTTTCCTTTTCCTCCACCCCAAAGTTGGAAAATAATCACATTGGGAATCCTTAGAAACCAAAAAACAGGTTTAAAAAAAAACAAAAAACTAATGTTTCCAGTCCTTTACATTTCTAATAATGGTGGGCCTGGCAGGTTCCACTAATGTTTTCCAAACACCACACAGACCACATACCTGATATAAATAGAACTAGGTCTAAACAACTTATGAAAATAGCACTCCGGGCTCCTGCAGAGGCCATCTGGGAGATGGTCCCCTCCTAATGAGCCTGTGACTTCAGGGAGTCCCAGATTTAGCCATTTTGATCCAAACCCTTTCGGAGGAATTGGATAACACTCTTTTTTATCTGGGGGAGAGGGGCTGGCACAATTCGGGGTGGGGGAAGGGAGGAGGACAAGACAGTGGCCATGGCCAAGAGGAAGCATATGTCTAAGTCCCAAGGACTAACACATGGTCAGCAACAAGGACAATTTTGTAGTTGAATCCCTCTCCTGCTGAAAACGTTCCATTCAGTGGTCCCTTCTCCCTGGATTCTCAGTAAATATTTGACATTAAACACATAGCATTTATTAAAACGTCCCGTATTTACTTAACCATCAGCTCTGTTTATTAGGTGCGTTCCCGACAGAATTTGCATGGCATTTTGCTCACCGCCACTGTTTATCATTTGCAGCCACTGGCTGATCAGAGAATAAATCTAGGAGCCACAGAAAGGTGAGGGAAGAGGGAGAGGTGGAGGGTTGCCAACGGGGGTGGGGTGAGGGCGGTGGTGAGGGTGGAGGAGAAGCCAGGCAAGGGCTGCTTAAATTGGAGGTGTTCTCTTACAGTGGATTTAAGTAGCCAAATCAATGGAGTCATTCAAAGCTAAACAGGGACATTTGAAACATCTTCACAACTGAATCACTGATTTAACTATTTCATACTTTTTCACCCATTTTGTTTCTTTGCCAACTCTGAGGATTCATCATGAACAATCCCGTATCAGGTTAAGCGTAACTGTATTAATTCCCCCCTGAGAGTGCTTAGCACCTAAAGTATCCTTAAACAAATGCGTTTAACATCAGTCCTGTTAAATGTTTCTGAAAAGCATATATTTGATTTTAAATGCACTAAGATGGAGAATGTCTATGGACATTTTCATAGAGTTTTGAAACTACACACAGAGGCCCATTGCGCTCTGATTACTGGACCTAATTTATGGTGACATACATAAAAAAAAATCTAAAAATTCTAAAACCCTAGTAAAGCATGGCAAATGAATAAAGAATCAATGAGATGTGCACAACACACAAATGTGTTTTAATTCTCACTACCTTGAAAAGTTGGAAGGAGAGCTGCAGCAGGGGCACCTGGGTGGTTCAGTTGGTTAAGCATGTGCCTTCAGCTCAGGTCATGATCCTGGGGCCTGGGATGGAGCCTCACACGTTGGGCTCGTGCACAGCAGGGAGTCTGCTTCTCCTTCTCCCTCTGCCTCCCTTCCCACTCATGCTCTCCTGCTCTCTCTCTCTCTCCCTCCCTCTCTCTCTCTCTCTGTCAAAGTCTTTAAAAAGAGAGAAAGAGAGAGCCATGAGTTCCAGAGTAAAATCACAACCATAAATATTAACTATTTAAAACCTGAAGAAAAACCATGAATTCTCGGCAGGGGGGGGGGGGGGGGCGGGGACTACACATAGCTCTTCAGTACTTTTAAATGTCTTCATTGTAATTTTTCTTTCAAAATTCGAAAAGTATAATTATGTATTTTTCTAAACTGATATCATAAATTCAACATTACTCTAGCAGAATTCAAAACTCTTCCCATTATTATTGGGGCCCCAGGCTGTGTAAAAAAAAAAAAGTCCAAACTGAAAGATTTTCTCTTAATTCTTGTTTTCTCTTCCTTTCAAGGCTCTTAATACCCTCCAACCACTGAAACATTCTCCCATCCCCGATGCTCACAAGCTTACCTCCCCTGTCAATGTTCTGGTCTTGCTTGCTTATCGAGTCTTCCTTAACCCAGGTTTCCCCACCCAAGGGACCTCTGTTTTGCCCTACACTATGTAGTGAACCATCTGATAAACTCATCTGTGATATCTAATACATTTTATCCAGAATTTACCTATTGATGGGAATCAGCCCACTGGCTTATTAAAAACATGAGTAGCTGTACTTCAACCTATAACTTCTAAGAGCCTGACCTAATAACCTATAGGTTAAAAAAGCATACCCATCATCCTAAAACCCTGCAGATTTGGGGCCCTTGGATCACTGGTTCTCAGTGCTAAGAGTACATTCACCTGGTGATACTTGGCGTTCCACTGGAGTCATCACATCAGAATCTCTGTGGGTGATGCCTGAGTATCAGCAGATTGTAGTAGCTCCCTGGATGAATCTACTGTGCCCCCAGGAATAAGAACTACAGACCCATGTTTCTCAATATCTGGTCCACAGACACCAGCATCAGAATCACCTGAAGTGCTCTGTAAAAATGCAGATTCCTGGGCCCCCGTGTTAGATCTACTTAATCAGAGGTTTTGAGGACAGAACCTGAACATCTGAGTATATGACAAGCTTTACAGGTAATTCCTTCTTACACAGAGTTCTGGAAAAGTCCTCTGAGTGGAGCAGATGTTCATAATTAGGGCACATGAGGAACAAAGAGAGGAGAATTGCCTGCCCTAACCTCTGCACTAGCCATTTTGCCTTGGGAGATATGGAAAGGGTCCTGAGAAGGCCTGCCATGCTTTCTCAAGTGATTTTGATAATGTAGTCTCAGTTGAACATAATTATACTGACTTTTAATAGATGAAAAAGTTCTTGGGGCAAATGAGTTTGAGGAATACTCAATCCTATTTCCTCTCTGATAATCATGAGACACATTACCAGCATGGGATGCATTCTAGGGAATCCTGCTTCAATACAATTCTTTATTTTTGATGGATTTGCACATTGCTCTGCGAAGTTCATATGCATTGCTCAGGGAACCCTCAAAGCACAGTTAAGAACACTGAGTTATAGAAAAATTAAGTGACTGCCCAAGATCCCTGGTAGTAAGCGGCAAAATGATCTGAGACACAATTCTTTTGACTCTCCCTTGTCTGGAAGACCTGATTGGTCTCACCATCCCGAAGCACAAAAAGAACCACATAAAAATATAGTGATAAATTCCATTGTTCCTGAATTTCTTTTGTAGCTGCTTTTTGTTATTTTTTTCTTTTGAAATATTTCCTTTGAACTGATTTATCTACTACTCTGAAGAGAAAGGGGGAGGATAATACCCCAGAGAAGGTGTTTGTTAGAATGGCAGTCTCCTACCACCAGATGACCCATATTATCTCCCATCTGTCGCAAACCTTATTCATAGAGATCAAGAAATAACGAGTTTAAAAAAATAATAATAATTCTTTATATGTGATATTATCTTTCTTTCATTGATACTTTAATCTGCATTTTTAATATCTTGATACTCTAGATGTCATACAATAAATATTGCTCTCAAAACAATTTGCACAGATGCCAAATAGACAAGTACACAATAGCACATGCAATACTTCAACTAAATGATAAAGCCTAGTGAAATAGGTACCATAACATACTTCATCTTATGGCCAACACCATGACAATTATTCAGGCTTTTTAATTATTTATTAAATCCACTTGGAGGTAGTAGGAAAGTAATACAAATGGTTACTTTTAAAGGAACCAATTAGTAGCAAGTCTGATCACCAGTTAATTAATCAAGTGACTTCTGCGAATTATTTTCAAAACGTGTATAATGAATATAATCTTGGGGCACCTGGATGGCTCAGTGGTTAAGCATCTATGCCTTTGGCTCAGGTCATGATCCTTGGGTCCTGGGATCAAGTCCTGTATCAGGATCCTTGCAGGGAGCCTGCTTCTCCCTCTGCCTATGTCTCTCATGAATAAATAAATAAAATCTTTTAAAAATTAAATAAATAATTTCCAGTAAAAACAAACAAACAAAAACACAACAAAAAACTTTCCATATGTACATTATCTCACGACAAGTCTGTGAGAGGGACACCTGGGTGGTTCAGCAGTGGTGCGCCTGCCTTAGGCTCAGGGTGTGATCCTGGAGTCCTGGGATAGAGTCCCACATTGGGCTCCTGCATGGAGCCTGCTTCTCCCTCTGCCTGTGTCTCTGCCTCTCTCTCTCTCTCTCTCTCTCTCTCATAAGCAAAATCTTAAAATAAAATAAAAAAACAAGCCTGTGAGAATTACATAAGACTCTCAATGAAATTAAGTGCCTAGAAATAATATTTAATTCAAATCTGGTGATTTCAGTCTCTACATTCTTTAACTTCTATAGAAACACAAGATACCTGATTATTTCAATGCAAATTATTTTAGCAATTCAGCGGAGGATAAAATATTGTTCATCTAAAAGCATTTTTTACTGTGTTTCTCCTAACATTTTGCTTCCTGGTAAAACATTTTTGAGATATATCTCAATATTCACACATTTAAAAGACATGAAACCTCAGGCACCTGTCTGGCTCAGTCCAAAAAGCATGCATGCAACTCTTGATCTTGGGGTTGTAATTTTGAGCCTCATGTTGGGCGCAGAGATTACTAAAAAAAAAAAGTAGATGAACTTTAACAAATTAAATTAAAAGCATTAAGCTCATTTTCTTTTACCTATTACTTTGTAGCTTAAATGACTTGGTATCAAAGAAACCTCCTATGTTACTACATTCTGTTTTCATCAGATAGAATATTTTCAGCAAAGTTGTGCTCCTCAAAAATTTCTGGAAACTTTTGGAAAGTTGGATCATATTACAAAGTGCTCTAAAATTGTTGTTGGGTGTGAAAAGGAGACTGGAAATGACTCATTTTATAAAGCAACGGGTCTCTTTTTGTTGTTGTTGTTGGTAGGGGTTCTGTAAGACGGGCCCAGAAAGACTGACAGCAATGTAAGGACTACCAAGGGGGCTACAGGAGCAGAGGAAATTCAGGGGCTGGCATTAAGTTAGGAAGAGAAAAGTCAGGGAAGCCAATGCTCATTCACCGTGAAGCCCAGAGGGTGAACTCACACAGGAGAACAGATTAGGAAAAGCAAGCGTCCATCAATAAGATGAAAGATGTAGCCTCCTGCAAATCCACCAAATAATTACTGAGAACGCTGTATGCTGTATGCTGGGCAGTGGGCAAACTACCACATGCAGAGACACAGCTGTGAACAAGAGAAACCAAACCAGTCCTGCTTTCATGGAAATGACTGTCTTCTCCAGTGTTTCTCAGACTTGGGGAACAAAAAGGCCTCCTCCCTGTGGGCCAAAAACAAATTCTCCCAGACGCCTAGCATGGACTCACATTAACTGTATTACGATACGTCATAGAAACACATAAACATAAACCAGATATGAATACGTTATGCATCTAACTCATAAAGTTATCAAAACATATCAGAATTATAAAATAAACATAGGTAGAGCTCCAGCACTACTGCAGTTCAAATTAACATCATTAATTGAGTCTCCTGGAAGATGTGTTGTTGAAACCAGCAGCGACTCACACATGTTCCAATTCCATGAGAAAAAGTGTGATTCCCCCCATGTGTTCTCTATAGGAGTGTCTATAAATCTTTGTTTCTGTGGCACTTTGTGACACTATTTGATCTTTACTTGTCACAAATCAACAGTTTACATGCTGAATTCATCTCTATTCTGCTCTCACTTACCCAGTTAAACACTACTTGGCATCAACATATTTTTATTATATTTTTATAATCTAACTTCTTTATATTATAATCACATTGAAAATACAAAATTTAATCTTGATGATAACTGATAGACTCCCCCGCCACCCCAACACAGACACACACACACACACCAACAGGATACCTTAGTTCATCTCTCTTACAAGGAGAGGTGAGTTCAGGAACTCAGAACGCTGGTCTGGTGAGGATGAGATGGGAAGGGAGCTATTATAGGGGTGAGGAGGGACAGTGTTATGAGGGCTTTGCAAAGACAGTGCTAGCCCAGGTCCTTAGAGGGTTAGATGCCTTTTGGGAAAAGTGATATTTAAACTGAGACTTGAAGAAAGAATTGATCCTACCCAGGAAAAGAGCAGGGCGGAAGACAAGAGCTAAACTTTCAACCTGTTAATGCTGGGATGTCTGTGCATAACTTCAGATCCATCACCTTATGGGACAAGTTGTTAAGCATCTTTGCATTGACCCACTGGCCTAAAGAATCCCCATAGGTGAGACAGGGGTGGTACTAACCGCCTCACGGCATCCTTAGGAGCATTCAATGAGCTGCAGTGATGTTGGTGCTTGGCACAGTGCCTGGTATAAAATAGGCACCTGTAATTGGAGTTGCAGTAACAGTGGTGATGATTAGGATGATCCTTAGTAATTTGGTCAGAAGTAATACTGATTCGACTGACGGTGTATTTGTTAACTATAAAAGCAAAGTTTAATCTGTGTCCGGGGCCTATTTTTCTTTCCTCTCCGTGGATGAGAAGAGGACAGTGGGACTCTACTATTTCATTATGATATGCATCCCAGAACACTCTGTGCAGCATTTGAGAGGGAGAAGCAAAATGCTTATGGCCTCTCAGAGGACACGTAACTGTCAAGACTTAGGCAATGACTTATGTAGGACAATATATTTCCTAGTCTATGTAAAACAGTTGCCCTCTGTGTTCTCTGTCCGTCGGGCGGAACTCGTAAATAACTGCCCAGAGTCTCTGTTATCCAGACATGGTTTGGTACCCAAAGGTAGACAGTTCTTTGCTCTCAAACAGGTCCCTTCATTCTGAGTGTCAAGACAGAGAGAGGAGGTCCACACACTCTGATTCCCCAGTCTCCTGGTAGATGCCCTACCTATAGCAGCCCTCCTTCCTTTTGGTTCCCACACTTCATAATCCAGGTCTGGAGTGAAAACAAGAATTGCTCCTCCATTTTTAATGTCGATAACCACAGGGTAGCTGCTTTCCAAGAGTTTCTTGTAGACCAAAGGCTGACAGGCAGCCCAACCACGAAAATAAACTCTGACTTGTAAGTTCAAGGCCAAAGTGAAAAAAGCATACAGAGTCACAGCTATATGTGATCTTAGATATAGGAAAATTCCACTGACAACCGAACTGGGACTCAGTTTAAACTTTGCATGCATAATCTCTAGTCACCTCAGAAGCTCAGCCTCAGGGAGCACAGCACACATTCATTCCAGTAGTAACGGACACTCAAAATCCGTTGTGGGCACAAAGTGGCCACTTGATGGTACCAATCCTATCATTCTGTCATTTATTTCTTCGTATGAAATGACTTACTAACAGTCACTCAGCTAGTTAGCTCCTAAACTAGGTCTACATTGCAGACCTCTTGATTTTTTTTAAGATTTTATTTATTTATTCATGAAAGACAGAGAGAGAGAGAGAGAGAGAGAGAACAGAGGCAGAGACACAGGCAGAGGGAGAAGCAGACTCCACGCAGGGAGCCCGATGTGGGACTCGATCTCAGGACTCCAGGACCACACCCTGGGCGGAAGGCAGGCTCTAAACTGCTAAGCCACCCAGGGATCCCCAGACCTCTTGATTTTTATGCAGGATCTTTCTGATGCTTATTATTATTATTCCCTCCTTTCCCACATGTTTGATTACAAATAGCATTTTAAAACCTCCCACCATTTGTACTAGTTTGTATCCAGTAATCTTTCTAAGCTCTGCTTCCCAAACCTGAACTCTCTGCTGCTATCCCTTCACGACTGGTTGCATTCTTGCTCTCTGCCTGCTTCCATGGGGTTGACACATCATACTTCCCTTTATCAACCATCCCTCAATCACCTGGTACTTTAGCACCAGTACATTTGGTTCAGTTCCCTGCACCAAAGATCAGCCCCCTTAATTGAGATCTGGCCTTTTGCTCTTACTTCTAAGTGGGCACAAAAATAATCTCACCCACTTTCTAGAAGAAAGCCAGTTCCTTCTCTCAGAATCTAACTGCTCTGCCATAGGAGAAATTGAGAACTGACAGCCTTAAAATTTAACACTAGCCTGAATGGTTCTGGTCAAATTCTTGGCGTTGTACCTAATGCCTGCATCCTACAGCAAACTCTTAATTTCCACAAGGGTTGATGCCATGACTATTGTCTCCTGACCTTGACTCATTTCTGACTCCTGCTACTTCCTTGGCAACTTGTCCTCTCCAGAAGGGACATGGCAATCAAAGGAGCCCAAAAGCAGCTGGCACCTGACCCAAGCTATTGGCAAACACATTTTCTACTGGCCCATCAAACTGGTGAGCAACAGAATCATCTCAGGAGGAGAGTGAGGTGGCAATCACAAATGTGAATGTGAGTAATGTGAGCTTGTCAGGCCTTATGCTTCTAAAAAGCAGATTTTTGTGACAGAATTAGATAAAGCTTTATTTCAAACTTGCAGAACTCAGCATTATGCCATATAAGCCTTCATGCTTTTAATTTCCTGCTAAATTTCATGGTCCAAAAAAATCAACAGATGCTGAAGAAAATTATATTTATGTAAAAGAGCTTCTAATTCAATATGAAAATAATAAAAGAATAAAGGTTTACTCATGCAGTTCAAAAAATCTAACCAAAATGTTGAAATCCAGGAGCTTCCCCTGGGGGGGACTGGCATGTTACAGTGACCAGATGATACCGCTGCAGCCTTCCCACAACACAGATACCTCCTCCCCAATATCAGTCACTGTCTTCAGAACAGTTGGCTTTACGCCTTTTCCAGCGATTTAGTGGTTTTGCCACTACAGCCTCAACTTTTATTTTTATCTACTCAAAGCAATTACACTTAAGAAAAAGCATTTCAAAAACAGATATTCCCCCAGCTAACTTAAAATTTTTTTTAAACTTGAGTATAGTTGACTCAATGTTACATTAGTTTCAGATGTGCAACAGAATGATTCAACTTCTCTGTATATTATGTTATACCCAGTTAGACATCTTACTACAAATAAGTGTCATTGGGTTCAAAGCAAGTTTGGAGAAAGTATTAATGTCCGTTATAGGTTTTGGACATAACAAATCACCCTAAAACTTAGTGGTTTAGAACGACCACAATCATTATTTTATTCCTAAAGATAGTGTGAGATAGCCAGGCTCAGCTCGGCAGTTGTTCTACTCTGTATGCTGTCCACTGGGGCTGCGTTTCTCCAGAGGCCAGACAGGGCTAGAATCCAAGATGGTTCCATCACGTGTCATTCTCTGGAACCTCAGCCAGGGCTGTTGACTGGGGCACCTAGATCCTCCACAGTCTTTCCATGCTGCTTGGGCTTCTCACAGGGTCCAAAAACATATCAATACACAGCATTCCTTATATCACATTCCAGTTGCCAAAATGCATCAGGATCAGCTCAATTCAAGGGGAAGGGGAAAGACTTATCCATCACAGTTTCCAAATCCATCATATCTATGGAAAAACCAACCAACAAACAAAGGTTTTATTGTTGTTGGTAAGGAAATCTCCTCCAGTAGACTCAACCCCCAACAGGGTCCAGGGAAACTGATTTACTACTTTTGGATCTTCTTTAGAACAGAGTGAAGAATTCTCAAATTACTCGGAGTCTGACTTCAAGGGGGCCTAGAACCCCTTGGGGCTATTGAAAAGATCAGGGACTATGTAGGCTTGAAAATTCCTGTGGTTTACAGCCCTGTTGGGATTTACCTTGAGCTAGATAAATGGAAACACAATCTATATAGCTTTCCAACGTTCTGCTAGATGAGAGTGTGGTGAGCTACTCAGGTACCTTTGATAGGCAAGAAAGAACTACGCTGATTTGTCTGTCAAAGTGTTAAATTTAAAGATCATCTCTAGGGCAGCCTGGGTGGCTCAGTGGTTTAGTGCCTGCCTTCAGCCCAGGATGTGATCCTGGAGTCTCAGGATCGAGTCCCATGTTGGCTCCCTGCATGAAGCCTGCTCCTCCCTCTGTCTCTCTCTCTGCCTTTCTCTCTCTGTCTCTCAAAAATAAATAAATAAAATCTTTTTTAAAAATTAAATTTAAATTTAAAAAAAAAGATGATCTCTAAAATCACCACTCATTATTTGTATTGTAATTTAGCTCTATTTAAATATAAGGCTAGACAGGATGAGATTGTGGATTCGGTTCCATGAGAGAAGTCAAGCTTTGCTTTCTCCACACTAAATTGGCCATGTTGTAAACCTGCACCTTGATTCACCAGTGGATCTGACAGAGAAGGGACAGATCAGTGCCACCCCATCCCTTGACACTGAGGACTCTTCAAACCACACGGCCTTCTTGAATACCATTTAACATTTTCCTATTCTCCTTATCCTAACCTCCCCCACCACACACACACCGATTAAAAGTCTAGAAAGAAACTGGTTGTTATTGAACTCATATATGTGTCACCCACTTTACTAGGATCTTTACCCCTTTTTTAAGTCAATATTGTGTCATTTAATCATTACCATACAGGGTTTTACACACTACAGGTATTTAATAAATAGTTCTCATTTGACTCGCTGAGGTAAATTTTGAGGCAGGTGATCATCCATGGCATTAGCAATGTTTCACTGGGTGAAAAACCTCATATATTTTTTAGGACAGCCTTCTATGGTTCTGAAGTACAGAGGCTGGATATCCTTGCCAGACACAGAAATGTATTATTTGTTGGCCCATATCAGCTTAGTATATGATATTAAGTTGGTAAAACATGGTAATAAAACCCTAAAGAAATAGAAGACACTTTCATAGTTATACCTTAACCTATATGAGATATTTTGTCACGGAATATCTGTACAAAATGCCATTTGACCGTGATTTGGAGATGTTGCTTATTGCAAGCATTTTACAAGCTAATTTTGGATGAATCTACTACTTTAGCAAATTTGCAGTTCTCAAAAATAGGAATTCCATCCAGAAGGGAATGGCAATTTTCCCTCAGGGCATGAATGATCATTCTCATTTCATTGAGATATTTCAATATGCTGAATTTAATCAGAGTGGTTTTAATTATCCCCTTCCTCTGACCCCCATTTCCACTTCTGCCTTTACCCCTAAATTCCAAATTATCTTTAGCAGAATTTGAGTGTCTACACATTTTTCTTCCCACAATTATTGTTAATGTAGTCTACACTTGAGTTTCTAAGAAGTTGAGAAAGACTTTCAAATTGGAATAATCGTCTCTAGAAATCAAAAGGCATTTTAATGATAGGGCAACTTAGCTGGCCTTTGGAAAATGAGATCATTGTAAAGAAATCTGATTGAGGAGACGGAATGAAAAGTGTTCTGAGAGTCTTTATCACCAATAATAACAGGGACGTAAGTCAAGATAGCACGCGAAGAGAGAAAAGTAAAGGATAAAGCAAGTATCAAAGTATATAAAGATTTGTTAGAGGTTGCCACACAAAACAAGAAACATGAATCTAATCCTATCTTGTATTAAAGTATCAACATTATCTGCTTATTTAAATAAAGATTTTCTTCAAAAGGATTCTGTTGTCTTATTTACTTTTATGTTTAACAGTATACAGTATTCTGAATTAAAGTGTATATTCCTAATTAATATAGATTTTGATTGGCTTATTACATACTGTTCCTAAACATATGCTATGCACATGGAGACAATGTATTTCAAGTATACAGATATTTTCTAAACAAAAATACTGTATATTTTGTGTATATGTATATGTGCATGTGTACACACAAATATGGATAAGTAAGTAGGTAAAAAAGATAGATAGCTAGACAGACAAACTCTCCTATTGAAGAGTTTGATTGAACGTCTCCTTCAAGGAGCTGTAAGCTTTTAATTTAGTATTCTAACTCTCCCGGAAAGAGCTATCCAATTACCCACTATTTCTATCCTGTCTCTACAGAAGGTACTGACTGTCATACTCTGTAACAAGTTGCAGTCATCAAATATTGTGCCTGAATCCCTGTTCCAAGTTGTCTGGCCTCCCAGAACCTGACCTCCCTTATCATATACTGACACTGATACATGACAGCCACCTGACTGCTGGTGTTCAGACTCGGTAAACATTTTTCTTGTCCCTTTAAGAATGGTGCATTTTGAACCCAGCCTATACAAACTCTCTATGTGAGTAGAGTAAATTGACAATGGTGTGCTATAATACGCTATGTTGGAACAATGAAACAAGGCTCAGGATAGCGCTCTCAGAATAAAATGTTTTCTTTAAGGTGAATCTTGTTTCTGAGAGTTTGCATTCATCACAGTAATCCATCATCTATGAATTACTAGGAGCCACAGAAATGTACCCAGAGAGACCACAACTCACTCCTTGGGGTCTCCTAAAAATAGGAATTCAGGTGCCAGGAGTTGATTATGGAGGCAGTCTGCGATGTCTCTAATGGTGCCAAAGAATGCCTACATTCATCCTAAATCTATTTTTAGAAACCAATTGTCAAAACAACCCACATTGTGTGGATCTGCTGGTGAACTCCATAAACAGATGTCAATTTATTTTTTCTATCTTGAAAAAAATACATCACTACCGTTTGCTAGCTGCCAAGGAGAACATTACAAAGGAGCAAAAAGTAATAGGTTAGCTCACCCTTAGCTTTTGTGTTTAAAATGAATCAGCTTTCCAGGGTGTCCCATTTCCATTGTTCATAATACAGTGCCCAGACATCTTTGTGGCACATCTCTTGTCAAGATTTAAAAGTGCCCCTTGAGATGAGATCTATCTGTGAAATAGCCAATCCTTGAAAATGAGCTCATTGCCATGTTTATTGACAAGTTTCCCCAATAGCTCCCTCGGATGTGTACAATGGAACCCTGAAGATGGATTCTTCTTCCCTCTATCCTTCTACCTTTGTAAATATGCCATATAAAAACAATGTTTCATCTGTATAACAGGCTGCTTGGGAAAGGATGTGTGATATTACGAATGATTGCCACATTTCCTCTCAGCAGAGTTATTATATGCTGTGTTAGCCACCAGAGCCATCCTCTTTTTTTGATGGAGGCCAAATAGGCATATCATCAAAGAGTGAAGATATCTGTGGTACATGCAATTAAGGTTAACCTCATTTTCCAGCAGCTGCCACATTCCAAGGGGAAGGTGATCTCTGATGAGAGCTCATGGCTTCAGGAGACTATCTACCTGTTTCATAGAAGGCTCCCAGGTGAAGATTTGAAGAATCTTTATAAGCAGATCCCCAGAGCCCTAGGAAAACAATGTGAGGTCATCTGTACAAGGTACTGTGTTATGACAACAAAATGGAAGATAATTTTTTTAAGATTTTATTTATTTATTCATGAAAGACACACAGAGAGAAAGGCAGAGACACAGGCAGAGGAAGAAGCAGGCTTCCCACAGGTTGCCTGATGTGGTACTCAATCCCAGGACCCCGGGGATCACCACCTGAGCCAAAGGCAGACGCTCAACCACTGAGCCACCCAGGTGCCCCCAGAAGATGATTTTTTTTAAGTACATTTCTCCCAATGTTCTCCAGCATCTGATTAGAAATTATAGAGGAAATATTTAAATGACCCCTATTTTGACACTGAATAGATGTGAATTTCTACATCCTAGAAGAAACCAATTTCTTCATTATGCTTATGCACTGGAAAAGTTCATCCAAAAGACATTGTTTTCCTGAAATCTTATATATCAGTACAGCTCAGATCAGTAGGGCTAAGATCAAATATCCTCTCATTCCTTCTCTTCAATTGTATTCAGAATTGCAAAAAAGTTTAAGCTCCAGATGAAAGGGAATAGATAAGTATTTTGCAGCATAAAAATAAACTGCCTGTTAAGTATGATCTCTTAAGTAGTATAAAATTTCTATAAGCTGGGATATGTGTTACATGTGGCTCAAAGACTATCCTTCATTTTCCACCAATCTGGTTTTTAACCTGCTGTTCTGAGGCCATAAACTCTCAGAGGGAAGTCCTCTGTAATTTTATCTGGAATTTGATGACTTAGAGGCCCATGGCAGGAATTATGGAGAGGGGGTTTTCTCAATTCCACAGCTCCTATAGAGAGACTAAAGCTCATTATCTGAATCTCGAACTAGTTCATTTTACAAAGCCATAAAATAGCACAAGCTTTGTTAACTCCTTCCATTTGACTCTTTAGGTAAAGTGTTCTATACACCTAGACATGTATATTCGATGTCACTGGATAGAGAGAGAAGAAGGTGGAGTGTGCCCGGAATATTGGAGGACATAGAGTGGGAGATCAGAAGTTAGGAGGTTAGTTTTTCATGGAGACAATCCTTCAAGCTTTCCCAGGAAATAAAAGGCTTCCAGTGAGGGGAAACAATAGACCTGAACAGCAGGAGTGTTTGGGACGGGAGCCAGAGAGCAAGAGTCACTAACAGAGAGTGGTAATTTGGAATGAATTGCTGTTTGTGTTGTGAAGCACCAGGACACAGCTGGTGTACTGGCTAACCTGAGGATTTGTAGTGACTGCATTGAAATGGTAATGAAGTTTTTATTTTATGATTGCAGATGTTTGTGGATTATTGTTATTAAGCTTATTAGTGTAACACTACAAATATGAGATTTTTATTTGCTTGGTCTCTTATTTATGGGAGCTTTGTTAAAGTCTTTTTAACTCAAGTCAAGAAAACAAAAGCTGTGCAATAACCAAAGTGTGCTGAGCCATCAGGCAGTCAATGGAGTGTGTGTGTGTGTGTGTGTGTGTGTGTGTGTGTGCGCGCGCGCGTGGGCGCATGTGTGTACCTATGCGCACCAGCACCCTTAATGTAAGGCTCTTCTATGTTCAAGATAAATCCAAATGTTCCCATTGTTGTTGTGCCTTAAGTAATGTTTTCAAGTAATCTGTGCACAGGTGAAACAATCAATCATTATATCAACAGTGGTCACTATCACTGGCTCTGGTATCAGATTGCCCAGCCAATTCAGCCATGTATGTGTACCATTAGGTACTACCTTCCTTCCCCTGTGCCTCAGTGTCCAACTGTATAAAATTGAGGGTAAAAAAAAAATGCTACCTTTTTCCTACAGTGATTGTGAGGTTTAACTGTGATTGTCCGTAGAGAGCACTGATCAAGTAATGTTAGCTGTTACCTAAAAGCATCTTGATGTAGAAGGACGTTTAAGCATTTAGTTCAAAAGGTCAAGACAAAGAATTCTGCTCGAAACCTTATTATCTTGCAAACTGATCTTTTAGATCAAATCATCCAAAGAAGTGCACGTATGTGTATTTTGTGGATAACTAGTTTTCAAGCAATAAAATACATAATATTCAGTTATTTTATTGCTAGGCATAGTATGATCTCTTTTAATTACTCAGAAACTGCTGATGAATCTTGAAATCTTCCAAGATATTATCATTGGTGAATATCAAGTAGCATAATAGAGCAGATTAACCAAGGATTCCAGTTATAAAAATTCCAAGTGATTTTGCTTTTGTTATAGTTCTCCTCCTCTCTGGTCAGAAGGACACAGTAAACATACAGGAAGAGAAATGAGCATCTTCAAGACATTCAATTTCTAACTTTCTGAAACAAGTTCCTTAGGTTAGAAAAATCAAAATCCTCAAAATATGCCATATGTAAAAATAAACTCATTACCATTATGCATTTCAAAATGAAAATGATTACTAGTTGACCAATTAAAGAGAAGCCTCTTTCGTATTGACTAGACAGCAATTCCTGCCAGTATCATGATGTGATGTTGATGACTTAAAACCAATTTGGGACACTTATGAAGAATCCTGTGATTCACAGTCAAATATATCTACAGTCTAGTCATAACTTTACAATAAAGTTGACATCTAATAATTTTTTCAAAAGATTTTATTCATTTATTCATGAGAGACAGAGAGAGAGAGAGAGGCAGAGACGTAGGCAGAGAGAGTAGCAGGCTCCAGGCAGGGAGCCCAATGTGGGACCGATCCCAGGACCCCGAGATCATGTCCTGAGCCAAAGGTAGATGCTCAACTGCTGAGCCACCCAGGCGTCCCTAATCAAAGTTTTTTAAGTGGGTCTATCCTCTAGTTTAGTTTTCTAACAGAGTTCAACTAAAATAGGTTCATGGTCAGAGATTAAAGAGTAATGGCTTCAGATATTTTTTAAGGTTCCATTTTAAATACCATAGTATGTATTTTATAGAATATCTGTTTATTGTGTTGATAACCTATTTCCTTAACCCAAGGTGGCCCCTAATGACTCTTAAAGCAATAAGAAAACACTGCACGAATTATACACCATTACTTTGGGGTAGGGGAATGTCAGGTAATTGGAAAGCAAATACATTAATACTTCTGAGGGATAGCTTCCTTTAGGTTCGTTTCATGGTGTCTTAAATCAGCATGCACCGATACCATAGGTTGTCATCGAGAAGACTTTTATATAGAAACAAGGTCTTCAGAAATTACATTTTCTATCTCATTATTGTAACTTAATTGCTTATGATTTAAATACTTCCAAATTCAAAAACAAGTAAGTTCTAATTTGTAGTGGAGATTTTTCCAAATGGAATTTGTAACTGTAACATAAACCTGGAGCTTTCAGGGACCACCGCATAGAGAAAGACTTCTTGAGAATGAAGCCAACTCATAGGAAGGCAGAGCCAAGAGATGGAGAGTGACAGATACTGGTGACATCATCTGAGGCCTCCAGATTCAGGCATGCCTGGGCCTCATGATTCTGCGAGCTGATAAATTCCTTTTATGGCTCGTGCCTGTTGGAGCTCAGTTTCTGTCACTTAAAACCACGAGAATCCTTGCTAATACAGCAACCGTGGTCAAAGGTTTGGGGGAAATGCTTCAAATTAGATTTGTCTCTTGCAGATTCACAATGTGCACCAACTAGTTAAGAGATCTGAGAAAACCCACTGTACAGGAACTTGTTTCTCTTTTGTTAACCGCTGTTTCCCAAACTTGGTTGATGGCAGAGTCTCCTTTTATGCAACACTTGTGAACATTTCACTGAGCACGTTTTGGGATGTGCTGCTCTTCTGAGGCGTGGAGGGAAGAGAGTTGTCAAAAATGACCCCAGCGGTACTCCAGAAACTCGCCAGAAAGGAATTCATCAAGTGAAGTAACCTCTACTAGATGAGCAGGTCTAAGTGGGAAGGAAGCCAAAGGCATGATCTTGTCTACACCCTACCCTCATTCCCCTGTAGCACCAGGATAGGAACAGTCTCTTTAAATGGCAAATTACAACAGGCTCACTATAACCTGCTAATTTCAGTGTTTTTTCCTGACTTTCCTCCTCTCCACAGAATCTCCACCACCTACAAGATGAAGATATGCCAGGGTGTTTACAATTTTTTCAACTTAAGTTAGCAAGGAACATCGTCTTTCAGGTTCCAATCAAATTACCCAATCCTGCGCTGATATACTTCAGCTTCTGAGATGGATCTCAGCCCTCTTAAATCCTTCCAGGTAATGGCCATCTTTTCTACAACCGTTCAAGTCCAAAGGCTTGAGACTCAGGAGAGCCCCTGGTGTAAGTTCCAGTCTAAGTGCAGAAGACCAGGGTCTCATTTGAAAACAGAGAAGGCAATTTCTCCCTGGCCCTGCTTTTGTTCTCTTCAGGCCCCTAAGGGATTGGATGACGCCTACCCAGATTAGGAAGGACAATCCATTCTGCTCATCTGCTGATTCAAATGTTAATCTCATCCAGAAGCACCCTCACAGACATACGTAGAATAATGTCTAACCAAGTATCTGGGCACATCTGTGTCCCAGTCAAGTTGACATACAAAATTAATTATCACAATAACAAAAATCACAGATGCTTCTGTTTCACGGAGTCCTGACAATTTGTTCCAGAAGCACGGAACATCTCTTTGGGAGTTGGGCAGTCCCTTATTGTCATCATGGCCTTTGACATCACCTTACTTGAGCAGTTACCAGGCTTGCTTGACATCAAAATATAGAGTGTTATGAAAACATGGATTTCTAGGCTTCCATTACAATCTTCTGAATGAGAATCTGAGTTTGAGGCCCATCTTAGATCAGAATATGAGATAGAAGCCCAGGCCCATTTCCAAGAGATTTTAATAATCAACCTCAGTGCTTTTCTTTTTTCATTTTCATTTTTAAAATTTTTTTTATTTAAAAAATTTTACTTCCACTATAGTTAACATACAGTGTTATATTACTTCTAGATGTACAATATCATGATTCAACAATCATATGCATCATTCAGTGCTTATCAAGATAAGAGTACTTTAATCCCCTTCACCTGTTTCACCAATCCCCCACTGGTAACCATCAGTTTGTTCTGTAGAGTTAAGAGTCTGTCGTTTTGTGGTTTGTGACTTTTTTTGCTTTGTTCATCTGTTTCTTAAATTCCACGTATGAGTGAAATCATATGGTATTTGTCTTTCTTTGACTCACTTATTTTACTTAGCATAATACCCTCTAGATCCATTCATGTTATGGCAAATGGCAGGATTTCATTCTTTTTTTTTTTTTTTTATGACTGAGTAACATTCCACTGAATATATACACCACCTCTTCTTTATCCATTCATTTATCAGTGGACACTCAAGCTGCTACAATTTGGCTATTGTAAATAATACTGCAGGGGATAACTGCTTTAAAGTGCAGAGTCACTGGATGCACTGACCCGAAAAGCCAGAGCAGGGATTTTAGTAGTTTCCAATGATTTATGTCCCTGTTTCTCACTCCTTCTGGGTTTCGCTCTCCTCCTGCCTTCCCTACCCTCATTTAGTGGAGAACCAAGAAAATAAAGTCATTTGCTGAGTTACTAATGTATGTCAGGAATTGGACTATGTATTTTATGTGTCTTATTTCATTGTAATCCTTTAGTCAACCCCATAAAAGAAAAAAAAGGGTTTATTTTATAGATGAGAAAACTGAGGTTTAGAAGAGTTAAGTAATTTTACCAAGGGATTAATTAGTGAAAGAGCTGGAACTGAAACTGCAACCCACTTGATTTCAAAAACCATGCTTTACCTGACATGTCGTACTCCATGATTACTTTAGGAATATCAGATGGCCCCTGATTGGAATAGATTAAAGATTCAGAAAAGATAATGTTTGAAGCCTACTGTACTTCGTAAGCAATCAATAACAGGCTCGACTAATTCACTAGATGTGGAAAGAAAGGGAAGATTGGCAGTTTTCTACTCTATTGGGAAAATCCACCCTTTGGACAGCATTGTTCAAAAACAGGATCATACTCACAGAGGCAACAGCCACTTTTATGAAATCTTCAATTTCCCTGCCCTACACCTTCACTCAACATAATAGGTACTCAATAAATGACTCTTGAATAAACAAATGATATAAAATTTAAATAGTACTTGTATTTTTTTTCAGAAAGGGAATCTAATAATTTCTTGATCTGTTTTGACCTTAAGAGTGAGAATAAGAATACCAGACATTTGCATAATCTATACTTGAGAAGAGCTCTTTAGTAATTTGCCATTTGGTTTATCTTTAAATAAAACATGAATTAGTGGTTTTTTTTTTTTTGAAGATTTTATTTATTCATTTGAGAGAGACAGAGAGAGCACAAGCAGGGTGAGTGACTGAGGGGCAGTCAGATTCCTCATTGAATGGGAAGCCCCTCTCAGGACTCAATCCTAGGATCCTGAGATCCTGACCTGAGCCAAAGTCAGATGCTCAACCCACTGAGCTACCCAGGCATCCCAGTGTTAAGTATTTTAATCAGCTGTTCTGAAAGGCATCATAAGCCCCCCTTTCAGAATGACATAAAAAATAACTATTTGGCTGGAACACTACAGTTCTGAAGATTATTATTTTAAGAGCCTTATATAATTCATCCTTTGGGTGTTCAATAAATGTTTGCCGCCTGATTGACTTTGAGGAGTAAAAGGATTCTCTAAGTAGTGGGAAGCATTAGAACTGATCGTCATGGACCCTGTGTTCTGTTCTAATTCCATCTTAAGAAATAAACCAAAACCTTATATTTGCTAGTATCAGCAATATAAGAAACAGAAGTTCAGGTTTGGAAAGCTATGACTACTTAACATGAATAAGCTATTACTAAATTGTACATAGTATGAATCTACGGTAGTGAGTCCAAATTAGTATAAATAGAACTGGTAAAAAGATTTACAGAAAAATTGCAAAATGGTATGTCCTGGAGAATCTGAAGAATATCGCTACTAAATAGTAAATATATTCCTGTGCCATCCATCAATCATTGGAATGAACTGGCTACTCCTGCAGTTTATGGGTTGTAGTGAAATGTCAAACACTTCCCTAGGCTCAAAAATGCTATGTGAAGTATCAGCAAGGATACAATTCTTAGCCAAAAGAAGCAGTTATCAATAGACTATCCTTGTTGTACTCTGGGTAGTTTGTTGAACATGTAAACATCTTGGTAGATGTTATGGAAGGTCTCTGTTTCTACGCGAGGATTCAGCACTGTTGATCTTTGACTTTATTTCTCCTAATCCAAGAACTAAATTATTATTTACTTTCTTCTCTATCTCTTTCTCTCCTTCCATCCTTCCCTCCACCTTTTCCTCCCCCTTCCCACTACATCTCTCAATCCCTTATTGTCTTTCCATAGGAATTTCTTGAATCTCTGGAATAGGCCAGATCCATGCTAAACCCTAAAGATACAGTGATGAATAGTATCCCTGAATTTAAGATCCTTACAGAAAAATGAAGGTGGCATAACATAAAAAGATTTGGAATTCCAAGTAAAAGTCACTGATTACCTAGGGGGGTTAAAGGAGGTTATAAAATATTACCAGAGGGCACCTGGGTGGCTCAGTGGTTGAGCATCTGCCTTTGGCTCAGGTCTGATCCTGGGGTCCTGGGATCAAGTCCCACATTAGGGTCCCTGCGGGGAGCCTGCTTCTCCCTCTGCCTTCTGTCTCTGCCTCTTTCTCTGTGTCTCTCATGAAGAGATAAATAAAATCTTTAAATTTTTTAGAATAATGAAATAATAATAAATAAAATATTACCAGATAGAAAAATTCAACAAGTCACGATGGTATCAAAGAGTAAAGACATTTATTCTGAATTTGAAGTTACAGGTGTCCAATAAATTGAAACTGATGAAAACTTACTGAAATTACTCAATTCCTAAGACTTACTACTATATGATGGGAGAAATTCATAAAGCAGACATTCATGATATCCAAATCCTTGATGCACATTATATTTGATTATCAGGATTACAGTTTTGCTTAGACTATAGCAAAGAGTTTCACTAATGCTTTGTGTGAGCCTATTTGAGTATTATTCATTGTATTAAATATTTTTTCTTGAACCTAAAATGTATATACTAAATTATTTTCTGCATCTTAACTCTGCTTTTATTATATCTACAAGGAAAATTTTTTCCACAGTTAATTCATTTAACAAATAATTACCGAATACTTCCTATCTGTTAAGCACTAGGTCTGTGACAAAAACAAACAAACAAAAAACAGACATAGCCCCAGCCCTCATGAAACTTACATATTGATAAACAGTCTCAAATTGTGGAATATAAATCATTGGCAAAATTAGAGTTTCCGTCAGAAAAATGCACTCTATAACAAACTTGGCTAAAACACCAATTTCCCAGTAAATAGGGCATGACTGCCTCTGCTGTTTTTAAAGCCATGGTTCTGAAACCACAAAGCATAGGCTTAAAGCAAAATGGAACTCAGTTCAAATTCAGCTCTGCTCTTTCTTAGATCTCTGACTCCATCCATAAAATGAGCTTTGTAATTCCAACTTCACAGGCATATTGTGAAAATTAGATGGTATGTGTACAGAGTTAGTATGTACGTGGTATGTGTAAACACCCAAAAAGTGGCAGTTCTTAATACTACTACTACTTCCCTTTGTGTCCTATTTTGTAACTAAACCAGTAGATTGAGTTGAAGTCAAGTAAAACCTCAGTGCTTGCGAAATGGTATGTCCCACTATGTGTATTTAGGGATTGACTGAGGGCTATCTGGAATTTTTTATTTAAATACCTTTGTTTGTAAAGTCTGTCTGAATTATAAGAACCACCATTCTTGCTTTAATACACTAGGTATAGTCTGAGGATAATGGAGTATTTTTCAAGCATAGGAAATCCTGGATCCTAAGTTGAAGGGTAGCGAGTTAGTAAATATTTGAACCTATGTTTTTTTAAGGTGTGTGTGTGTGTGTGTGTGTGTGTGTGTGTGTGTAAGTATATATGTATGTGAGTGTTTGAGAACATTTCCATACCTCACTGCTAGGATTATTAATATGAATTAACTGATCAGTAACAAAGATGTTGGTGTAGCAAGACAGAGTTAAGTTGAAAATGGATTGACTCTCAGGAAGATATTCTGTTATCAGTATTTGCTTTTAGAATTCATAGACAGTGTTTCATGTGTCTATTGATGATGGTGAAATCCCTAACTTGACCTTTTCATATTCATTAAAGAAAACTATAATCAATTACTAATTATGGATCACTGTATTCCAGTTGAGATTTCACACCACTGTTAAATGACACTTGTAACAACTTGTTTCTCCTCTTCCCAAATCATTTGACTTGCTTCACCAAATGTTTGATAGTGATAGAAGGATCACTTAAAATTAAAAAAAAAAAAAAAAAAAAAAACAAAAAAAAAAAATAATAAAATAAAATTAATGTTGGAGAGTGAATCATTTACTTGAAAACAATTGTAGTCTTAAAGCATTTAAATTATGAAGATTATTTGGTAAAAGTCTAGGAAAGAGTAATATGTGGTCATATTTTCACTACTGTTTACATTGCAGAATTCACTCCTTTTGCATATATGCTCACATGTTCCTCTTTTTATTTCAAAAAAAATTTGTGTTAAATATAACAAAATTTAGTCAATTATAAAATTGATCAAAATGAAATTTCTAAAATGAATGTAACATTTTCTTCCTGTGAACAAGTACTTAGTAATAAATCTTTAAAATCACATATAAGAACCTATTTCCAAACAACAGAATTTCTTTTTCCATTACACAGATGATACTCCTAGCCAGAGCAGCCACATGTCAGTGTTGATTCTTTTACAGAAGGTTCACATTTCATAGATGCTCAGGGACCCTTTTATTCTTAAATAAACAGTTTTATTGAAAGATGTATTACTTGTAAATCTGTATCATAAAAGGAAACTTTTCCTCTTTTGACCTGACCTTCTCCCACCTTCACTTCCTTCATAAAGAATTTTTTAAGGAGAAAGGATCACAGGAAATAGGAGGGGTGAGAAGTGCTGGAGAGTAATCTTAAAAGAGTAAAAAAGTGGTTTATCTGGCATCTAAGTGATCAGACTCTATCTAGATGTTTTCTCTTACCGCTAACACTGATAATAATTGTAAGTAAGCACTTTACATGTGGAAGGTGTGATTACTGTCTCTGAGCAGCTCATAGTGTTTGGCAGTGTTTTTAATTTTTAAATAAATAATTTTTAAAATATTTCTGCAAAGAAACTACAAGTGAGAGATCTCTTTTTTAAAGGCTGGAGAAAAAAGGAACACGAAAAGGCCATGTCAAAGAATATATGCTCACAGATTAAGCCCTGGAACGAGAACACTGGTGTGTGTGTGTGTGTGTGTGTGTGTGTGTGTGTGTGTGTGTGTTGAATGCCTCTCAATTTCTGTCTTTACGTGTCTCAGTTTTAAGATTTCACTGTTTCTGGGCTTCTCTAACTGGTTTCCCACCCTCAATAGCTTCATCAACCAATCCTTGGCAAAGCTAATTTTCCCTTCTCTTGCCGTATGCTTCTGAGTTGTTCTTTACCAGCGCATCTTAGACAAGCCATAGGTTTCATTTCTTTCCTGAATATTGGGGTTGACTTCACTGAAATATGCAAAGTTGGAGGAATGCATTTGATTTGATGATTCAGAATGCCCTGACATGCATGTCAGCTTGACCAGTAACTCCAAAGAGCATAGTTGCAGGAGAGATGCAAAAGAGAGGTTTGTATATGTTGTAGTGGTTTTTATATAGACTCTGATAAGAAATGTCTAACTTCCACCATGTTCAAGACAAAGGGCAAAGGGATGGTAGTGCCTCTTCAACTTCTGCACTGTCAACAAACCCTTACTGAGCACTATTAAAGCTCCAGATACTGTGCTGAACCATACATGGGATGCAGAAACAAATGAGGGCATGTTCTACTTTCTTGAATTTTGAAATCCCATCCAACAGAAAGGATAGTCATGTAAACATGTCTAACTATAAAGTAGAATGAGTTGTATTAAACTACAAGGTTTGGTTTGGTTTGGTTTTAAGCTCTGGAGGTATACAGAATAGAATATCCTATCCATTCATATATGTGATTTATGCCTCCCACCCCATTTGAAAGGCATTTGGGCCCATTGTGTGATGGCTAGTGTTTCTTAGACCTACAAACTCTCTCTCGTAATTGTGGGTAGACTGGACCAGCAGTGTCAGGTACAGTCTTCTCAACAAACATCATGACAATTTTTTTTTTTGCCTCTGAATAACAGTGACAGAGGTGAAGCACTAGTTCTTTGGGTCCATGGGTTGGAAGTTCCCATCTTCAAGTAGTCATTTAATTGAAAAAAAAATTTTTTTTATTTACTTAGAGAAAAAGGTGGCAAAGTTGTTTTTCAGGAATATATTCACATAAAATGTCAATTTGTAAGTGATAACATGAAAACTGACAGATGATTAATTCCTGATATGGTCAGAGACACTTGAGTAATTAAAAGTTGGGAGACATTCTGAAATACCCACGGAGGGATATTATGGAATTTAAACAACTCCCAGTGTTCTTGGAGTATTTTCACTGAGCTTTGTGCATGTGTCAAGCTGGTTGGCAATATACCAAAATCAGAATGGATTTATACCAATAAAGTACTAAGAATGGAGATAGGGTTTCTTAGAGAGCAAAGATACCAATCTGGTATTGTTCAACCTGTAAGAGATTTCACCCAGAGGAAAGAGGATTTTATCAGCTCTTGCAAATTGTGGTACCAAGCTTGCTGCTGGATAACTTTGATTTCACTCCTTTTCCAAGGAAGCAACTTTTTCAGATGCAAGTTCCAAGTTCTTTGGCTAAGTTTCTAATTCTGAGTGTTCAAGAAGGATTCAAAACTGTTAAGTATCTATAGAAGGACCCAAAAAAAAGCACCTGAGAGAAGTTTTTCTAATAAAAAGTTGAATAAATGGTCACGTCAATACCATAAGATATACTGAGTTATGATGACCTTAAGTTTTCAAGCACTAGATATTATTACCCTAATCAATATAAAAGGTAATTATTATTATGTTACCAAATAATCCAGCGATTCCACTAATGGGTGTTTACCCAAAGAAAATGAAAAACTAACCCAAAAATATATATGCACCCCTATGTTTGTTGTAGCATTATTCACCATAGTCAAAATATGGAAGCGAATAAAGAAGATGTATATACTATGGAATATTACTCAGCCGTAAAAAAAAAATGAATGAAACTTTGCCATTTGCAACAACATGGATGGACCTAAAGGGTATAATGCTAAGTGAAATAAGTCAGTCAGAGAAAGACAAATACCATATGATTTCACTCACATGTGGAATTTAAGAAACAAAATGAATGAACAGCAAAGAATAAAAAGACATAGACAAAAAAAAAAAAAAAAAAACAGGAGTACCTGGCTGGCTCAGTCAGTAAAACATGGGACTCTTGATCTTGGAGTCGTGAGATCAAGGTTCACATTGGGGGGTAGAATTTACTTTAAAAAAAAAAAAAAAACAGACTCTTAAAATACAGAGAACAAACTGGTGATGCCAGAGAAGGGGTGGGTAAAGGGATAGAGAAAATAGATAAAAGGGAATTAAGAATAAACTTATCTTGGGCAGCCCTGCTGGCTCAGAGGTTTAGCTCCGCCTGCAGCCCAGGGCGTGATCCTGGAGACCCAGGATCGAATCTACATCGGGATTCCCGGGATTCCACTCCCTGAATGGAGCCAGCTTCTCCCTCTGCCTGGGTCTCTGCCTTTCTCTCTGTCTCTCATGAATAAATAAATAAAATATTTTTAAAAAAAAATAGAATAAACTTATCTTGAGCACTGAGAAATGTGTAGAATTGTTGAATCATTATATTGCACACCTGACACTAATATAACACTATATGTTAATTACACTTGAATAAAAAATCTAATGAATAATTATTCCATAAATTCTTCTCAAATTCCCACAGTGATCATTATGGCAACAGTGAGAAGGCACTCCTTGTTTTGACATTAAAATCATCCTAATCAGCCTAAGAACTATAATCATGTGACACCCTTCCCCTATTCTCCACATGGCTGAGAACCACACACTCGCAGCTTGCCTCTTCAAGTCATTAGTCCAAATCAAATATAAGAAAGAAATTCATGATATGATTAAAACAAAATACACACACATAGACACACACACACACCTGTTTTATTAAATTTAAGTTGGCCCTAACAGGAGAAGTAACCTTCATACCTTTGAGTCTTTCACTAATAAATACTCTGAACACCAATCAAACCCTTGCTAAAAGCCATTTGCATTATAAATGTACATATGAAGGACATCACATACTTGTTGATCTAGGTTTTGTTTTTCTTTTTCAAGTTTATCTAGTGATCAGAATTTCATAATCCTAATCATTAAATAGTCTGCTCTCTCAGTGGTTATCAGTCTATACAAGAGAGTGAAAAGTCAGCAAGTGGTGGCACATTAGGATTCTCCAAAGAAACAGAACCAATAGGAGATATCTATGTTCATATATATAGCTGAAAATAAATAGACATAGATAGATATAGATACAGATATCTTGGGACTTCTCAGCCTCCAAAGTCCTGTGAGCCAATTCGTATACATATTTTGGAGACTGAGAAGTCCCACAATCTGCCATGCAAGATAGAGAACCAGGAAAGCCTGTAGTATAATTTGGTCTGAGTCCAAAGGCCTGAGAACCAGAAGCACAGATGTCTGAGGACAGGAGACGATGGACTTCCCAGCTCAAGCAGAGGGCACATCCCCCCTTCCTCTGGTTCCGTGTTCTATTCGGGCCCTCAATGGATTGGATGATGCCCACTCACACTGGTGGGGGCAACCTTCTTTACTCAATCTACTCATTCAAATGCTGCTCTCTTCTGGAAACAACCTCATAGACATGCCCAGAAATATTTTACTAGGTATTCGGGGTATTCCTTAGACCAATCAAGTTGACACAAATTAAGGTGACACCCATCACAGGGGGTGTTGTCCTCTTCATTAACAGCATCGCCTCTGACATTCACTTCTAGGCTTTTGTGTACCTGGCACTGTGCTAATTTTTTTCCATGAAAAAAATATGAATTTTAATAAAATATTGGATAGTAAAAATTCTGGGAAGTTTACATATAGCAAGATGCACTGTTTATAAAGTAAAATTTTATGATATACTTTTTAGGATTCCATACAAATGTCTATCCATGTATCTGTGTATATAATTATTTGAAGAGTAAAATATCACAAGTGAAGGGAGGCATAAGAATGAATTGAACAGGAATTACATTTGCAGATTTAGGTTATAGTCCATTTTCTAGTTTCCATGTTGGATAGGAGATATATCTCTATTTATTCAATTCAGTTATTTTTTTAAGATTTTATTTATTCATGAGAATACACAGAGAGGAGAGAGAGAAGCATTTTATTTGCACGATCTCAGCCCTCTCAACATAATGTGACAGATGACGTCTAATAATTACCTCCATTCTCCAGATCAGGAACTTGAGGCTTAGGGAAATCCAGCAATTTACCCAAGGTCGTAAGGTAAGAAGCAGAGAAGGCATTAAACACACAGTTCTCTCTGATACCAAAAGACCGTGCCCAGTGCCCTACGCCTATACCCATTTCCAGCTTGAAAACAGGTCCTTGGGTATTTCAGAGCGTTTTATACAAAGCAACCGAAAGCCAAGTGATAGAAATGTAATTGGTTAAGTAAACAACATCAGTTGCAGACTTTCTCGAATTGAGAGTTTTCATTTATTTACTCATTATGTATATCCTATTTTGTTTTAGAGATAAAACTGAGATTTAATACCAAAAAAAAAAAAAAATCTTCATAAAAAGCAGTTGCTCAGAAAAGCCATCTGGCAAAAACAGAAAACGTTCGAACCAGAGTTACACTGGCTGCCGTGAAGGCATGTCACTCTGCACCTTTTTTCTCCCCAGGGCCTAATAGGAAAGCACACAATTGACCTCAACTTCAAGTTTCCCAGGGTTTGGCAGGCCGTCTCTCACTGAGGGGTGGTATGACCACACAGGCCGTCCAAATCGCTGCTCTGGGACCAGGCCACGCAGGGTGTGTCCCCTTGGGCCGCTGTGGGTGGGAGCAGTGAGCAGCCCGCCAAGCCAGGTTCTCGCAGTCCACTTCTCCCCCTCCAGGTGGTCAGGGGAGGCCTCCGGGTTCTCTCTCAGCCCTCTCCTCCACCAGTCTTCATCCAGAAAGGTTGGGTGGCCAAGGGAGGCTTCCACTCCAACTAGAACAGTGGAGGAGGCCAAATTCCACCCAGCGTGGGGGAGTGCCAGGCTTCCAAGCAGCCATGGGCCTATTTGCAGGAGCACTTGAGTATGAAACAGGCCTGTCAATATGCATGTCAGCGTTCATCCCACTGACGTGACTCAGCTGGGAGCTTGCTCGGCTGTGGGGGTGGGCCTGTCCTTTTTATTCCTCTAAGGATTTCCTGTGAGTTGAAGGATCACGAGGAGCTGCCGGAATGAGCATGTGCAGATGGCAGGTAAAGTTGCACATCAGCAAAGAATGAGCACTTTGGGGTGGTTTTTTTTTTTTTTTCCAGGAGTGGGGAGGCAAATCCAGCTAATCACACAGGAGGTTCACTGGGGAAGTCAAAAAGAAAAGCACACTGGCATTCACATTAGGCAGGAAAGGGCCCACAGAGCAGTTCGAAGACCCAGAGGGAAATAGAAGCTAAAAAACTTTCCCCACTTACACGCTAATGATGTTTATCTGCACAGAGCCTGCTTTTGTGCTCCTGCTTTATATACAATTTAGAGGCCATTAAATTTTAATTTAAGATAATTCATTAGAAATTGATTTTTATATGGGAAGTTTCGGAATAGTAACTCAAACATTTCAGAAACCTCTGTTTTTACTTACACTGTGTTTTACCTCTACCCCGGAGCCAACAGCTCAGATACAGTAACCCACCCAAAATAATTGACTCCTACCTCCAACCTTGCCTCTGAATATTCAAACACACAGCTGTGGGAGTGAAGTGAGAGGCAGGAAACCTGACAGTGAAGAAAATTTCTCTGTTTTACATAAACTCAGGCACTTTGGGGGTTGGGAGATGTGTTTTCCAGAGTGTTAGACACGCTTCTTCAGTCCTAATTGAGAACGTCGTTAGCAGCATCCTGTAATTGCAAATGCCAAATTTAAGTATCGATTTAAATCAAATAGGACTGAACAAATTTAAAAATTCAAAAACACTCTAATAAGAAAAAAAAATCTTCCATTTCTTAGATTACCGATATCAATTTATATCCCTAGCTGGATATTGCATTTTCGACACGAACTAAAGGAATCACACCGATTTAATTATGTGAATGAGTATCATTGGGAATGAGTATTAGAATCATAAGGATTACAGTAAAATCCAGACCCCATCCATTCATATGACATTGGATGAATCACTTATGCACTCTAAGCCTTGAGTCCCCACCTGAAAACTGAGGATAAGTAAGACCTACACAATACATGTGATAGAGAATGTAATTCTCCACCAACTCATTGGTAAACTTCAGGAGAGTAAAGAATCTGAGATTTTTATGTTTTTCCCCCTCAATTGTTATATCTTCTGTACCTAAGAGTTGTCTGGCACTCCAATATTTGTTGAATGAATATTATACACAATGGAGGAGATGCCATATGGGAAATGTCTATCCCACAGTTCATTTGTAAAAATTTGTTCCTTCAATAACCTCTACCCAACTCCATCTTCATTCTTACCACATTAATTCAAATATTTAAGGCTGAATTCTTTTGACTCGATTCATATAATACGTTCGTGTTCAGAAATCCTTACACATCCACAGTAAGAATTCTATTTCAGCCCTTTATTTCTCTTTCCTTATCAAAGCTATTAGCAAGTCCTGTTGATTCAACCTCCTCAATAGGTCTCAGATTGTTTCACTTCCACTACCACCATCTAATCTAAGCCACAATCACCTAAATGGACCCCAGCCATAACTCCCAGCTGGTCTCTCCAGTTCCACTATGCTTCTACAATCCGTAGCCAGATTTCCCGTTTTTGTCTTGTACCATTTTCTCTCCTGCCCATGTTTCACCCATCCAGACTTCCTCTCTGTTCCTCACATTTCAACCTCTTTCTGTTCTTAAACCTTCACACGTGTTGTTCACTCTGCCTAGGAATATTCTTACCCTGGCTTTTGTGTAGATGGTTCCTGTATGCCAACCACGTTTCTGCTCAAACACCTCTCTTCAAAGACCCTTTCTGTCCTTACTACATTTTCTCTACCAATCATTGCCTGTAATACTTGGAATAAAATCCAAACTCCTTGCCAGTAGCCCAAGGCATGATCTAAATACTGTCTGCCTGACTCTTTCAACTCTTCTTCTACCACTCTGTTCCCTGGTGCTACCTACATGCCCTTCCCCCTCCCCACCAGCCTCACTCATGCTGTTCCACTCAGGAGGCAAGTAGAATTCACAAAGCATTTTAGAAATCAATATAAAATCGGAATGACAGCAAAAATACAGTAAAAGGTATAGAGATAAGAAAGCAAATGAAATGATTGAAAATAAAGGATAAAAAAGTAGTAGAGAGAAAACAGGAGAAATGGAAGACTGACCAAGGAGACCCAACACTGGCATAGAGGGAGCATCCAAAAAGAAAAAAAGAAAAAAATAACAAAACAAATATTTAAAGTTACAATTTAGGAAAATTGTCTTTAAGTATAGATTTGAATCTCTGTGTTTCAAGGGCACACTGTGCTATGACAAAAAAATTGATTCACCATGGCTAATGATTAGTCTTACGTTGTTAGTGTAATTATTAAATACTCCAAATATAGGAAGAATTGGACAGCCAGGCAAAAATATCAAGTTACTTACAAAGGAAGGAAATTATGTTGGCTTCAGAAATCTTCACAGCAATTACAAATACCAGAAACACTAGAGTAATGCCTGCAAAATACTCCACAAAGAAAGGGTACATCAAGGATTCCATATTCAGTCAAACTGTCAAAGAATAAAGATTTCAGATGTTTTAAATGTACAAGAATTCATGGAAATCGTTGTTAAGGATACTTCTCAGGGAAACTACTAGAGGAGAAACTTCAATCAATCAAGATATAATGGAGGAAACTACAGAAAAAGACTGGTAGTGACCTTTGAATATATTTAACTGTACAATTAAAATGATTACACAAATTATAGTTTATGGTGAAGGATCATAATGTAAGTTGTATATTGCCTGATGATAAAAAAAGGACTGAACTTTTTTTTTTAAATGGGAGGTAAAAGGGAAAGAATGTGGGTGGAATACTAAGCTCTTCTATCTATAACAGTCAAGAGTAAAACACCATGATTTAAAACAGACTTACAAGCATATATAACTATAAAAAAGAGAACCTTAGGAAAAATAATTGAATAAAATTGGGGAGTGAAAGAGCAAAGACATAGAATAGTAAACAAGCTGCCTTTATCATTATTCACAAAGGGAAACTAATAAATTGTTTAAAGAAGATTAGGACTAATGGCATTATATAAAGATATAATTACAAAATTTTAAAATAAAAATGTAAATCTCTCTCTCTCTCTCTCTCCCCACACACACACCCTCCCTCCCTCAAAAATAAAATAATAAAAATTATAAAAAAGAAACCTAAGAGAATAACAAAATTAAGACCAAGCATTTTGGGGGCACCTGGGTGGCTCAGTCAGTTAAGCATCTGCCTTCAGCTCAGGTCATGAACCTGGA
Organism: Vulpes lagopus; assembly: GCF_018345385.1. Lineage (NCBI taxonomy): Eukaryota > Metazoa > Chordata > Mammalia > Carnivora > Canidae > Vulpes > Vulpes lagopus. The sequence goes on from NC_054846.1 coordinate 33,510,941, forward strand.
GTCCCAGCATCAAGGCCTGAATCAGGCTCCCTGGTTGATGGGGAGTCTGCTTCTCCCTATCCCTCTCCCCCTCTCCCAGCTCATGCTCTCTCTTTCTCACTCTTGCTCACTCTCTCCCTCTCAAATAAATAAAATCTTTTTAAAAACCCAAAAGAACAAAAACAAAAGACAAAGCATTTTTGCCTATCAGTAAATGTAACTTATCTTGATTCATCTATTTAAAGAAAAATGTTTACAAATTGAATCACAAAGTAAAACCTACTTCACACCAAATACAATAAAAAAAAAAATCAAAGATAAAGGCTTACGATAAAACAGTGGTCAAAGATCTACCAAACAGAAACAAATAATAAAAAGCAGAAGTCATCATCTTTATATCAAACAAGGTGGAAATTAGAACAAATAGCTAAATAAGACGGAGAAGAGACCCTAATAATGCCAAAGTGTGCAGTTCCGTGTAAAGGTATAGCAATTGTGTATGTCTATGTGCCAAAAAAACATCAACATGTAAAGAACAGAAACTACAGGAATTACAAAGAGGAATAAACACAACATGCTAATCTTGGGGGACTTCATTTCGCCCTCTAGTGCATGACCAGTCAGATGGACAAACCACCAGCAGATCCTAGCCTTGGGAATAGCATCCAGAGACCACCTAATCCGAGGCCGTGGTGAGCACCATTTGCAAAGGGAGTGGTAACATACACAGCCACTTCCGGTTCAGTTTAAATTTCAATCTGAACTTGAGCAGCATCACGCTGACACAACACATTCAGAAGGAGAGGGGAGTTTCCTGTTCTTTTTATGAAGCTGCGTAACCTTGGTTCCTGGGACTCCTTGTTTTGGAAAGAAAAAAAAAAATCACTTCCTAATGATTTCTCTGTTGAAGAAAAATCCGATTAAAAACATAATTGGGAAATGAACATGCTTTAAATAAAGTTAGGCAAGTGATCCTTTTTTCTTGTTTTGTTTGTTGTTTTTTTTTTTTTTTTTACTTTTAATTCAACGTAAAATTCTAACACACATTGTTTTTCTCTATAAGCATGCAAAGAAGAAAAATATAACAGTGTTGCTTGCTGGGTGCTTCGACTAGGTGCTCTCAGTATTACAAGGACCACACAGACCACATGATTGTGACAATTACTATGGCAACTAACAAACTTTTCAAATTGACATACCCACTGTGACGCCTGCCCACACAGAGCGCTTCTATCTGGCATCCATTTCCATTTCGATGTACAGTGTGCAAATCCAGAAGCCCCTGCCGTCTTGTAACCACAGTGAACAAAACTGCCCACATTAACTCTGCTATTTTATTTTCAGTTGATTTTTTCTCATGTCAGTACTCCATTCAAAACTAGAGACCAGAGACTTGGATGCCCAGTCTAGAAACCTGCATCTAGAGCCTGAAGCAAACATGGTATTAAATTAGCAATCCTGTCCATATGTTTTCTCCTCTGTGCGCTCAGAGCCATGAAAATAAGTTCATTAAAAATAACTCTTCTATCACATAGTGGAGTTTTGTTGTTGTTTTTTTTTTTTTTTTCTTCCCCTGAATCAGATCGTCCTTTCAATCTGTGCAGTCCAATTTTCTAAAATCGAGCCCCTCGTATCCGGAAGGCCTTCCCTCAAATAAATGCCACGCGGGAAAGCTGATACACAATAAGATGGTAAGAGGTTCTGTTGAAATTTGGTCGGAATGTCCCATTTTGTTTTCAGAGACAACAGAACTTCAGGAATCTTTTAGCTCATCATCACTCACTGAGGAGGAGAGGCCCAGTGTGGAGATTTGGCCATTTGGGAAAAGCTGGAAATCTGGGAAAAGTGAAAAAAAGAACACTCCCTGCTGCCCTGGCAATGCACCCTTCTAAGTGGGGAAAAAAGAAGTCACTGCACAGAATCCTGATGTGTTCAGCAAACGTCGCTATGTGATTTTTCTCTTCCTGCTTCTGCCTCAGAAGAAACAGGAACCTTCTAGGGCAACAAAACCAGAGGAAGTGATCTGCATCTTCTTAGCAAGACAAGCACACAAGCAAAGCAAACTAGGGTCTCTTCTGCTGGGACGTACAAAGTTAGGACGTGAATCCACTGAGATAGAAATTTTCCTGCTGGCCAGAGAAGACATCATCATAGCAACAACAGTTAACAACCCAACACTCAGTGAGTGCTTATAAAAGCATTGTTAAAAGTATTTCTTCATAGAAAGACTCATTTAATCCTTACTTTCCATGTACTACTATTATCCCCATTGTACCGATGGGAAAACTGAAGCACCAAAGGCAAACCAACTCATGAGGTACAGGGTAGAGCCACTGTTAGGCCCAGGCAGTCTGCTTGCAGGTTGTAGATCCTGAAGAAATAGCAGGTGTCTGGGAGAGTCTACAACACTTCCCCTGAGAGTCCATTGGCTTTCAAGTTCTGTATAAAAGAAGAAAACAGGGGCACCTGGGTGGCTCAGTGGTTGAGTGTCTGCCTTCAGCTCAGGGCATGATCCCTGGGTCCTGGGATCAAGTCCCGCATTGGGCTCCCTGCATGGAGCGTGCTTCTCTCTCTGCCTGTGTCTCTGCCTCTCTCTCTGTCTCTCACGAATAAATTAATAAAATATTTTTTATTTTAATAAAAAATAATAAAAGCATGGGACTAGTGTCCAGTGAGGGGCTAATTCTATAGTTGTGTGTGGTCAGACTAGAGGATCAGAAGAGTTAGGCTCCCACAGCCAGCCTGTGGCAGCACACCTGAGTGGCCAGAGCAGTGTTTTATTTTAAAAGGTGAGTCAGCCGGGGCCCCTGGGTGGCTCAGTCGGTCAAGGGTCTGCCTTCAGCTCAGGTCATGATCTCACGGTCCTGGGATCGAGTCCCACATGGCGCTCCTTGCTCAGTGGGGAGTCTGCTTCTCCTTCTCCTTCTCGCTCTGCCTACTTGCGCTCTCTCTCTGTCAAATAAATAAAATCTTTAATAATAGAAATCATCTAAAAGGTGAGTAAGCCTAAAGTTTGTAAGATGGAAGGAAGTGGCAAATGGAGGCACAATACAATCAGCTCACGATGATTTCTGATTGACGGTTGGGAAACACAGGCGGTTCAGACGGCTACCGTAGGAGTAAGTTCAGCTTTCTGACCCTGAAAACCCTCTGTTTTCCATGACTGCTGTAACAAAGTACGACAAACTTAGCAGCAGGAAACAACACAAATTAACTATCCTTTAGTTCACTAGGTCAGCAGTCTAGTACACATCTCACCAGATGAAAAAAAAGCAAGCTGTCTGCAGACCACATTCTTTCCAGAGAGTCTAAGGGAGAATCCATTTCTTGCTTTTTGGGGATATTGCAGAATTTAGTTCTTTGGGGTAGTAAGACCGAAGCCCTGGTCTTTTTGCTTCCTGTATTGGAGGTCTGTTCCCGGCTTCTAGAAGCCACCACATTCCTTGTCTCTTGGCCCCCTTCCTCCATCCTCAGAGCCAGCAACGGCAGTGGAACCCTCCCAAAGCCTCCCCCTTCTGCTTCCTCTCTCTGACCCAAGTGGGAAAGTGTCTTCCTTTTTAAGGACGCCTGTGAATAGACTGGGACAATGTAATTAACTCAAGATAATCTTCTGAACTCAAGATCCGTATGTTGGATTTTACCTGCCAAGTGCCTTTCCATGTAAGGTAAAATATTCACTTTCCTGCCCAGTTCTATGTATTTATATCTCCAGATCCAGAGATAGAGACATGAATGTCTTTGGCGAGCGGGGCGGCAGGGGGGGGTGGTGCACATTATTCTGCTACTGTGCTTATGAATGGGAAACGTGATTGGAAGGTTTTATTTGTTCCTCATTTTCTCTTTAACAGCTTTACTGAGGTATAATTGATGTACATTAAACTGCACATCTTTAAAATGTTCAGTTTTATGAGTTTTGACATATGTGTATAGTGTATACCCATAAATCCATCACCACCATCAAGATAATGAATATATCCATTATCCCTCAAAGTTTCCCTGTGCCCCTTCGTAATCCTTCCCTCCCTCCTTCATCTCATCCCCAGGCAACCAATGATCTGCATTGTCATTATAGACGATTATTCATTTTCTAGAATTTTGTATAAATGAATGTACCCAGTAAGTACTTTTTTTTTTTGGTGTGTGTGTGTGGGGGGGTGGTCTGGCTTCTTTCATTCAGCATAGTGATTTTTAAGAATCATCTATATCGTGGCATGAATCAATAATACTCTATGACCCAGCCTTTCCACTCCTACACGCTACTTGTCATGTTTCTGCCCAGGACAATATGTTAGGAAGAGAAAAGAGACTAAGAAAAAAACAGAGCTCTTCTAATCTCCAATCTAGCTCAGAGACAAGTAAAAATCCCAGGATAATTTAGGCACTTGAAATCATTGACGCCCAAACAATATCCCATCCTATCAGTTAGTTTTTGCTGTGTAAGGAACAAACTCTGCCCGAAACTGAGTGGCTTAAAACGACAGTGATTTTTCCACGGATCAGTGATTTAGGCTGGTCTCTGTGGGACAGTTTTTCTGCTGGAATTGGCTCAGCTCGCTCTGTGGCTAAAGTCAGCAGCGGAACTGGCTGGGGGCTGATTCAGTGTCTCACTCAATGTCTGGTGGTTGCTACTGGCTGTCAGTCGATGGTGGCTGCCAGTGGGGTGACAAAGATGAGTGGTCCCAGGTCTCCAACAAATCTGTCTAGGTTTATATTCATTTGGTGGCAGTCACAGTGTTCCCCAGAGCAGCAAAGGAGGCAAGCCCCAGCACTCAAGGGCTTTGCAAGTTTCTGCTTGCATCACGTTGGCCAATGTCCCATTGGCCATGTCAAGTCACATGCCCAAGCCCAGATGAAAGATTGCAGAGATCCACCCAGCTTCTTGATGGGCATAACTACAAAGAATCACTGCAAAGAGACATGCGTACAGGTACAGGAAGATTTCCTAACCATTTCTGCAGTCTACCACCACCCTCTCTCTTCTGCCTTCATTACCCCCACTTCTCTACTTCCCATTCATGCCTCAAGCCATATTTCAGCTTCAATGTCCTGACCCATCACTCAGCAGAATCCAGTCCCTCCTAAATGACCAATGACCTTCTTGTTTCTTGTTAAATCCAGGGAACCCATTTCACTCCTCATCTATCTGACTTGGCATCCCGGCCTCAGCTGACACACAATCTTTTCCCCTTGCTTCGATGACACTAATTTCCTTACATTCCTCTTAGCTATTTCTTCACAGGTTCCTTTATGTAATAGGTGTGTAACAGGATGGCTGGCATAAAACATACATTTAAAATTGGTTTGTTAAAATAAAATAAATAAAATAAAATAAAATAAAATAAAATAAAATAAAATAAAATAAAATAAAATAAAATAAAATAGGTTTGTTGAATGAGTGGTTAAATGCATAAATAAATAAACAAATCAAATGGGATTGTGTCCCTCCACCGTCTGCCAAGCTGTAGTTACTGTGTACGTTGAGGACTTCCAATTTTATGACTCCAGCCCAAATCTCTTTCCTGTACTTCAGGTGTGTATATGTCACCTCTAACTAGACTTTTTTCTACTGGTACTCCAACCTCAACCTATCCAAATCTGATTTCACTAGCCTCACTGCCAGACCTACTTTTCTTCCAAATTCTTCCACAGTCAGCCCAATCACCCAAGCCAAAAGTCTGAGTGTCACCCTACTGGTCACCAAGTGTTACTGTTTCTTTTGAAATCTGCCCCCTTATCTCCAACCAGGTTGTCTCTAGTACTTTTGTTTAGGTCCTCATTAGTCCTCACCTAGATGCCTACTGCCCCCTAACTCAGTGTTTGCAAAATCTCCCTAAAGAAAGGAAGTGTGTTTTATTTACCAGGCCTGCCCCAAATCTTCTGAGTCAGAATCTCAGGAAGAGGCCCGAAAATCTATGTTTAAAAAGCACCGCAGATAATTCTCGTCATTGGAAAAGTTGGGGAAACATTGTCCCAATTTGCCTCCCTGACTCCAGAATTGCCTCCCACCCTACAATTCACTCTTCACAGCATTCCCAGAGTGACCTGTTTAAAATACAAATCTCATCTTATCACGACTTTGCTTAAAATAGTTCCAGGTTCTTCATGGTGTAGAGGATAATACATTCTTTAACAGAGCCTTCATATCTCTTCAGCCTTATCTTTTAGTCTTCCTCAGTCATGGCCCCAAAACCTTATTCTTAGCTCTTTCCTCAATGCAGGCCACCGCACCAGCTATGCAGGTCACCTAGGTCACTCTTCTCCTGACGCCTTTATTCATCACACAACTTACATTAACACTTAAATAAAAAAAGGTGCTCTTCTGAGTTCTTTAGAAATAACAACTCATATATTCAGCCTTACAACCTGGGCTGGGTACATAGTAGGTACTATTATGATCATCATTCATGGGGGGAAAAGTGAGGGACATTTGCCCAAGTCATGCACAGTTTCTGGCAAAATCAAGACGAGCCCAGACAGCCTGACTATAGAATCTATGCATTTAGCAACAACCATGCTCTGGTGCCTCTCCTTCATCTGGTAAAATCCATTCTTATTCAAAGCTCAGTTCTTGCATTAATGCTTTCTGGAAGCCTTCTTAGATCCCCCAGTCTGAATTAGCCTTCTGGGCTTATTTTTGTCACAGCACTTATAGCACCATATAGTTAAAGTCTCTTTTCTTGTCTTACAAACCAGACTGTACGTTCCTTAACAGAGGGAGATACATTTTTTGCATCCCTAAACCCTAGCATAGGGCCCAGCATGAAGTAAGTACTGACGGTGGGATGAATTAAAAAAAAAAAACCAAAAGAATAAATGAATGAGTGAATAAATGCATACATTAACTGATAAGGAAGCAGCAGGGAATATCAACAACAGACAATCTGAACATTCTGCTCCTGAATCATCAAGTCATCTGTACATGATTTCATGGGGCTTTTCAATTTTTGGCATATGAGATGGCCTACCTTGTATCAAAAATAAACTCTGGAGTCCTCTTACAAATTCTACAAATTTTCATGGGAATTCAAATTAAATGCATGATTGGACATTTATTTGTTTAATCTACTCAGTAGATTTCTTTTATTTCTCTGTGTCAGGCATGAAAGTTAAAACTATTTCTAGACCTTTCATCTTAGCTCAGCTTTCCCCTTAATTTCTTCACTCCAAAATGTTGAACAAAACAGGTCCCTTTTTGTGGTTGGAAAGTTTGGCTTTGCATAGAACCTTTCAACACACAACTGTCAGCACCTGATTATGGGTCATTTTTTAGCCTCTGACTTTCACTTCCTTCCTTAAATAGGTCTTTCAGATGAATCATCTTCAGCTACTCTGTGATTATGCAGGGAAAGGTATATAAATTAACAGGATGCACTCGGCTCCTTCCTACCTTCATCCTTCTGGGCTCGGATTTAGGGGCTTCTGTTTCCATTCAGTAAACAGTTGAGTGACTACCAGGTGCTGGGCTTCTTGGCGCCATCGGTTCATTAGCACTTCCAACGGGAGTGAGAGGAAACAAAGAGCTGAGAAAGTTCACATTCACTAGTTTTCAGTCTTTAGCATTTCTGTTTTGAAGAGGAATTCAGTGGGAAAGAACTTACATGAGCTCTTTTAATATTGTAATATTGTGCAATTTTTTTTGCTATACTCCATGTTGTTATTAAAACAATTGCGTGTGGGTGTGTGTGTGACCACTCAACCAGCACAGTAGCAGAGCTCCATAACCATTCAAAAATTAATCCCTTAGGGGATCCCTGGGTGGCTCAGCGGTTTAGCACCTGCCTTGGGCCCAGGGTGCGATCCTGGAGTCCTGGGATCATCGGGTTCCACGTCAGGCTCCCAGCATGGAGCCTGCTTCTCCCTCTGCCTGAGTCTCTGCCTCTCTCTCTCTATGTCTATCATGAATAAATAAATAAAATCTTTTAAAACAACAACAACAAAAAAAAATTAATCCCTCAGCCAGTATCCCTGAATACATCACCAAAGTCATTCCTATAACATGCATGTCGTCAGTCGTAGCTATCTATGATCAATTTTGGAAAACAATATATTTTGGTAGATAATCTCTTTAATGGAGGTCTATTGGTTGTTATAATATGTATTCCTGCCCTTGAATATTGTGAAAAAATCCACTTTTCTTCTGCATGGGAACAAGAAAAGTCAAAGTACCAAGACCAACAATAATGGAAAGTCCTAGAATGGATTAAGGGAAAGAGGAAATTTACAATAACAATTCTCCTCTTTTATCTTCCATATGAATGACATCCTAAATATGTATGATCCTGCCCTACATTTGTACAGTGGAAGGCTGTTTCCTCAGTGAATCACAGCTGCGGTGTGTAATGCGCGGTGACAGGACATATGAGATGTATGGGCAACAGCGCTCTGAACTCAACTGGGCAAGAGAGTAAGGCAATCATGGGCAGGACCTCAGATTTGGGAGGTTCTGAGAGAGGTTCTGTACCTCCATAAAGATGCAGAAGGTACTCCTGTAAGTCTTTCCACCCTGCTAAAGAAGATTCTGGCTTTGTGCAGCTTCTTCCCTCTCCTCTATGTTGTGAGAAGAGCAGAGGATAAAGGTCAAAGGAAGTAATGCTTGGGGCCATTAGTGATGGAGGACCTCAGAGGAGGGACACAAAGAGCATTGCCTCTGAGGGGGTCGAAGCAGGACAGGCTGACAGAGTCAGCTCTGCTAGACAGCAGGAGAGGGAAGATGGGCAGAGGAAATGAAGATGGCCCAAAGTGGGGGAAAGGAAATGGGTTCAGAAAAGAAGCCAGGAGTGAGAATAGCTGTGGGGCATGAAGGCAGCTTACAGGAAAGAGAAGAGGGGAATTTTGAGGAAATTTTCTGAGAGCTATTTGCACCCTTCATGGTTTTTGAGAAACGCAAGTAGAGTATGCAGAGATTCATTTCGTGCTACCGGGAGCTGATTTCCTTTGTACACAGCAATGCCCCGAAGTTCATGGCTCACGGCTTTATAACCGTTACACATCTTTCAGTGAAGTGTTATGAAAATCACCTTTGCCAGCATCTGGCCAGCAGGGTTTTGTTTTGCTTTGTTTTGTTTTTCATTTGTTTTTATTTAAGTTCGATTTGCCAACATATACTATAACACCCAGTGCTCATCCCATCGAGTGCCCGTCACCCAGTCACCCCATCCTCCCACCCACCTCCCCTTTGCTGCCTCTGGCTGACTTGATAAGAACCCCTTGCTGTCTCCAGGCTGACTCACTCTACGCAGAGCACACTCGTCCTGCTCCTTCCCCCAGCTTCACTTACTGTTGTGTCCCTCTTGGTGTACAAATGACCTACGATGTTGTAATGTCCTTGATGCCAGGAAGCATATCTTTTTTATCTTTGTGCTTTGTGTTCCATCAGATAGAAGACCTGGGACGTGATTAGATACTCTGTTAACTGATCAACCAATTAATTCTAGGATACATGTAAAGTTTTGCTAAGTGAACGAGCTAAAATGGGTGAAGAGAAAGCCAAGGAGCTTTGTTTTTGTTGGTGGTATTTCTATTATTACGATTTCTTGATAGATCTCATCAGATATTATGATCCTGCAGTACATGTGGAATCTAAGAACTGACATGTGCATGTGTCACTGATGACTTGATTACTACCACTTTTCTTACTGGCCTTACTGAAGTGTTCTCATTTCAGCATTATAGTTGGAATTCAATGGCTATTATACATTTTAACACCTCAGAAAATATCACTAACTTAAAAATACTCTTATGCCGGGAAGTAGTTATATAAGTAGCATTAATAACTCATGTACTGGGGCAGCCCGGGTGGCTCAGTGGTTTAGCGCTGCCTTCAGCCCAGAGTGTGATCCTGGAGACCTGGGATCGAGTCCCACGTCAGGCTACCTGCATGGAGCCTGCTTCTCCCTCTGCCTGTATCTCTGCCTCTGTGTTTGTGTATGTCTCTCATGAATAAATAAATAAAATTTAAAAAAAAATAACTCCTGTACTTCCACCATTCTTGTCTAAAACTTAACTGTAAAATAGGCCAATTTTAATTCTCTTAATTTTATGAAGGTGCACATGAAATCATAGCTAGGTTCCCACATTACTTGTTTTGATTGTCTGGAAATCTTTGTTGTCGTTCTAGCTATTATTCATCTACAGAAACCCCCTAACATGATGAAATGCACAATCTGTCTCTGGATCCAAACTAATGGTGCCCAGTGAGCAGTTTATGGTGCTAAGATCTAATGGCTAGGTGGGAGCACCTATTGAGAATCTAGATTGAGAGAGCACTATTCTGGTCACTGTGGGGCATTGAAAAGGAACAAAAACATTTGTTCTCTGACAAAAATGAACTTACATCATACACAAAAAAAAGTGGCTGTGAAAGGAAATGACAAACAGTTTTTTCACTGCACATACACACATTTCTGTCATGCATTCCCAAGTTTGCACTTTCAACGGTAGGTTGCTAAGTGAACACACAACGGCCAGATAGATTTGTTTATGACCAAGTAAAGTGAAGAGTCAGGTCGAGACAACAGGCATGGGCAGGACAGCAATTAGTTGCTGCGGGGCATGTGGTTAAGGCCCGTGCCCTCACTGAGCCTCCATTTCTTCATCTGTGAGAAAGAGCAAATGTCTACCTCTTGAGTGGATCGGAGAGAGAGAAATGGGTAACCTGTGGAAGTGCCTAACAGAGAGCACTCCAGAACGACACACTCTCTTCCCATATTGCATTTTACTTTGATTTCTGACTACGAGCTCATGCTAAAGCCTGCACCTTTTTGACAGTTGTACTTCTCAGACACCAAGATTTAAAAAACACACGCACCAAACAAAACAGCAGAGGCAGCTTTCCAATTACTATATGCCGAGCAGCTCTACATATTGTTTGCTACAAAAACATGAGGTCATACACAGAAGTAATAAGGAAGTAGCATTAAATGTATTACTACTTGAGAGCTGTTCAGATATACATATAAACACTTAGCTATTCAGGGTTTTTTTAATATTTTATTTATTTATTCATGAGAGACACAGAGAGAGAGAGAGGCAGAGACAAAGGCAGAGGGAGAACAGGCTCCATGCAGGGAGCCCAATGCGGGACTCGATCCCGGGTCTCCAGGATCACGCCCAGTGAGTCGAAGGCAGATGCTCAACCGCTGAGCCACCCAGGCGTCTCACACTTAGCTATTTGAAAGATACAAAGAGCAATGAATTTAAAAGGAAGGAACTTTCTGTAGAACTAGAACATATAACTTGAAAAGATTGTAATTAAGTTCTGATTAAGCGAAAATGTTATGTTAATTCTGTAGTGTGATATAATACACAATTAAAAAAGAAAATCTGGGAAGCATAGAAATATGAAAAGAAAAAGACATAAAGCCGGCCATAAACTCACACCAGATTCAAACTCTGGTAACATTTGGGTTTTCTTTCCAATGTTTTTCTTCATATGTAATCTCTGTTTTTACCCATCGTAAACCATGCTATCTATATGGCTGTGCATCTTGCTTTTTTCTCTTAGGTTATGTAGGAAGCATTTTCCACACTATTAAACATTTTTTCTGAAATCATGATTTTTAATGGCTTCCTGTTGTCTATAAGATACACACACGATTACTCTGATTTTCACCACTTAACCTATTAATAGTCATTTATATTGACCCTAATTTTTCACTTTTAGCAGAATTTTACCTGGTGAGAATGATGTCTTTTAGTTAAAATAACATTTTGACCAACGTGACATAAACCTCACAGAATGGACAAGGAGGAGTAAGAGAGGAAGGGCGAATAGCTCAGAACAGAAAGCTGACATGGAATCATGCTATTTTTAATATGCTGTCAGAAAATATAAGAATTCAATTGTACTTCTAAGTAAGTTAAAAACATCTTAAGGAAGTCAGAGAGCATTTACTTACACCGAGGAATAGATAAGAATTAAACAGTGAGAAAGGCTATGTTCTTTCCCAAACACTGATGAATGTGAGATTTGAACTGACTGTTGCTGTCATACTTGGTCTCTGGAAAGTGTCTTCTATAATAACAAGATGCCATATTTGACAAACATCAAATGGCGGAACGACATCTGGGTAATAAAACAGATAAGGAGCCCATCTCATGCATGGGTTGAGCTCAAGTGAACTCTGGCATAACCATCACAGAGTGTGAGGAGGCTGGGCAGGGGATGGGAGAGAAGGGCAGAAAGGAGGATTTCTTCCATTCAAAACCATACAGTCCCACCTAACTGGGTGGGACTAACTGAGTCTTTCCTGGGTGTCTCCTTCCCCACTTTCTCCTTCATCACAAGCTCTGCACACTGTAGATGTACATACACTGTCAGGTCACAGACTCAACTAAGTTCTAGCAGGACATGGACACTTTGAAGGACAAATTCAATATTCATGATTGTCATGCCTCTATTCCCCTTTTGTGAAACACTGGACAGTCTCTTCTGGTGTAGAACCAAGAGACTGAAATGGCTGTATCGGGTTTAGTAAAATAGCACCCCATTCAACTTCCTGAGGCCCAGCAACTAATCCATCCTTGGGGTTAGGTTCTCCTCTCTTATCTGCCCAATCTCCTATTCACCAGTCTTAGAGAAAGCAGGTCAGTCTCCCCCCCCCCTTTTTTTAAAGATTTATTTATTTATTTTAGAGGGAAAGAGAGCGTGAGAAGGAGAAGGAGAGAGAATCTCAAGCAGACTGGCCCAAGGCAGGGCTCAATCCCACTACCATGAGATCACAACCTGAGCTGAAACCAAGAGTCGGACACTTAACTGCACCACTCAGATGCCCCTCAGGCTCCCTTTTGATTAATAACTTTGGCTTAAGCTACATTCCTTCATAGGATCCCTTGGTTTCTGGTTGACTCTACTCTCTGTATAGCCATCTCTCATCCCTGTAGGAGAATCTTGCTCCATTCTTTGGGGAAGGGACATGTGCATGGCTATCGGGAGAGAACTGTCCTGGAACAAGATACATAGATAGATAGATAGATAGATAGATAGATAGATAGATAGATAGATCCCAGATATATATATATATATATATATATATATATATATATATATATATATATCCTCAGCTCATTTTGGACAAAAGCAGATGCCCTTGTCATTCTTTCCCAGGATTGGAAGTGGCAGGAGAGTTTGAGCTGCTCAAACCCTTCTTGCTATTTCCTTGGAGTTGAGGGAGACGACAATACGGGAAACAAGATGGAGAAACCGGTGCCCTGGGACATCCAAAATTACAAAAAGCTCCTTCCAACAAATGCCTCTTTCCCCAGGCAGGACTGCACAGCCTCTCATCAGCCCAGGGACCCATCACAGTGCACTAGCATCCCCATTCTCCATAACACTTCTCAGGAACTCCCAACCTAATCCACTCCTTCTTCCTCTAGCTTTCAGATCCAACAAAACACACTTTTGAGCACTTTCTGTTCTCCAGGCATAACTGAAGCTTTTGTCCTTATATCTTTTTATTTAAAAAGAATTCTCATTTTGTAGATTCACAAAACATGTTTACACGTGAAAGACAATTTCAAGGGGATTCTGGTACATTTTTTTTTTAATTTTTATTTATTTATGATAGTCATACAGAGAGAGAGAGAGAGAGGCAGAGACACAGGCAGAGGGAGAAGCAGGCTCCATGCACCAGGAGCCTGATGTGGGATTCGATCCCGGGTCTCCAGGATCGCGCCCTGGGCCAAAGGCAGGCGCCAAACCGCTGCGCCACCCAGGGATCCCGATTCTGGTACATTTAAAACTCTTAAGGAGAAATATTTACAGTTTAGCATGAATAATAATGAGTCCTTAATTAGATGCCAGAAATTCTAAGTGCTTTATATTGTAAATTATATAATTACTATACATTATATAATTGATTTATCCCAATATTTCCAATATATCAAGATTCCTTCTAAACACACCTTATTCCCACTTCACAGAAAAGAGAACTGAGGATCACAAATAATACATAAAGGAGTCAGAACTCAAGCCCAAACCTATGTGACCCCAACATCCATGCTCTGTCCCTTATTCTCTATGATTTCTTGCTCTGGATAACTCTGGCACTGCTGACTTTGGCGTTTACCTGTCAGGGAGGGTGGCATTTTCTAACATCCTGTAATGAGGACATAGCCACTGCGCAACATGAGACTCTAGTCACAATAATTTAGCGGCTCTGAAAATGGTTGTTTATAAGCCTGGCTAGACTAAATTGTCATGCTGGTCACCTTTTCAAGTGGGTGTGGAAAGGAAAAACTGTAAAATCATCCCTGGATGGCCATCCTGGGAAGTAAAATGGCATTTTGAGTAGTCTTTCAATTCCCTTCAAAGCCTTTGTCATAGGAATGAAAAGGTGCTGTTTCCATCCAAAACCTCCCTTCCCTTGGCTGCCCCATTTCCAGATCAGCTAATGTATAAAATTAAAGGTATGCCCCTTGGCCAGACCTCAGACCCTGAGGTCTGGCCAGCTCCTCTTTCAGCCTTCACTGTCTTTCCCATAGTTGTGAGTTGTCAGTGCTCCTGGGGCACCTGCCATCCCTCTAACTCAACTTGTCCCACCTCTGTCCTGGCAGGCCACCCACCTCTAGGGCCACTTCACTCCTCTCCACCACCTCCTTTCCCGGGCACCCTTGTCAGCCCTCACTCAGCACCCTCTACACTTGTACTCATTTCCCCAGCACACCACTTTGTAATTCATCTGAAGCCCATTTTAAAATCATGGATCGCGTGTCTCCCCAGCCAGAAAGTCAAGTCAATGGGGATACACATTATATTCTTCATATAATGAAGCTGTCAACTGCATGGATGCTGAGTTCAGGAAACAGAGATTCTTTGATGCCCAGCACACGTGAGCATCTATATATTATAACTTCCAACACTGATTTTAGCAGTTCTTATTTTGTGCTTTTGTTCACAAAAATACATACACATGTTTAAAAGGTATTGAAATATGAAGCCAGAGAAAACTCATTCACTTTACAGCAGTGATTCTCAACTGGGGACCAGTATCTGGAGACATTTTTGGTTGTCACAACTTGGGGGAGTGGTGAGGTCAGGGATCTAGGGGATAGAGAGACCAGAAAAGCTATTAAACATCCTTAAATGCGCAAGAGGCCCCCTTCCCCGCTCCTCCCAACAAATACATATCAATTTCAAAATGTCAGGAGTGCTAAGGTCGAGAGACCCTGGTTCAGAAAGAAGAGAGTTATCCCGAGGACGGGCTATCAGCATTGCCTGATTTGAGGGCAGTTCACTGTCCTAATGCAGAGAAAATTGATTTTAGTTTTAAGATTGAGAATGCCACCATTGGCGTATCAGTCATTGTAGCTAAATACACTCTCTGGTGTAACTTGTTTCAACTTTACATCTAAAATTACCATCTTAACTTTTAAAACTATTTTTAATAATATTTTTTGTATGCAGTATAAATCTGTTTTCCAATTCTTAAATATAATCTTTGGGTTAGAAGAGTCCTTAGAAATTATCTGTTTCAACTCATTTACTTTGCACATGAAGAAAGTGAGGCCCAAATTGGTCAGGGGGTACTTTGTAATGGAAGAGGTAGGACTGGATCCTAAGTCCCATGACCCATATTTCAGTGCTCTTCACAACATCACGGGATGCTACCATTATGTAAATGAGTAGATTCTTCTTTAGGAGATTATTTCTTTCTGAGCACAGATTTAGCCTTTCTGTATCCAGTGACTGTGCTCTGTTAACTTGATTTACTAATCTTAAATTGAAAAATAATTGCCACAGTAATATATGATGAAACATTTGTCCCTCTGAAGGAACAAGATCAAACACTAAAATTCTTTTTTGGAAATAAAATTCTAAAACCATCTGGCATTTTTTACTTTTATACTCATTTAGGTAATACATTTCAGAATATTATCATGTTTGCTTCAAATAATTATGTTTTAAGCCTTTATCTTTGTTAGATATTAGTGAGGATTTTCTTGGTAAATGGATTATTATTATAAACACTTAAATGAGGAAATCATAATAAAAATAGTTCAAGAACAATCTGAAAAATTGTGTTCTATGTGATTAACTCTGGTTCTCACTTCTTCATCAAGGGAATTACTGGAATGGAGATGTTAATTAACTTATTTATAATCATGCAGTATATTAGTGGTAAAGATAAGATTAACGTGTTCATTTTTTTTTCCTGTTTTGGTTTGATTTGTTTCGTTCTGTTTTATTTAGCAAAATAAACTGCCCTTAAATTATACGTTTGATGGAATTCCCAGTTGTTCAGCCTATACCTTGTTTGAGGGGTAGGAGCTTCCGAGCCCTCAGACAAACGTGGAAAAAAGAAATGAGTAACAAAAACTGATCTCACTATTTCTTAATACTTGCTATTGAGCTAAGTTAACTGAAATATTTATGATGTGAAGGTTACAGATCAAGTTACACTTTTACTCCCCAGCATTCAAATTGAAACTTGTGCTATTTGTCCCAAAGAAAACTCAGTGGAAATGCAAGGAGAGATTAGTTTCAATCAAACACTTCAACTCAAGGAACACCAAACAAGGCTCAGCTAATCAAGGAAAATGTCACTAGTTCCTATTTTGGTTCAAAATCAGGAACAGAAAGGAGGGTGAGCAGACTGGAACTTCTTGCAATGACTCGGTTGGGATTTATAACAGAAGGAGGAAGTTACTTTCCAGAAGTTATGTTTGAAGGATAAAGAAATGTGTCGCTGGCATATGAATATCAGACAGGCTGACAGCACTATTAGAGGTAGAAATGATGTACAGAATAAATAGCCACTAAATGTAGTGACAACTTTGAGTGACAGATGAAGAATAAAAATGAACAATTTTTCTGATAACATGTCGGGAGACAAATGCCTCTTTCCTTCAGAAGAAAAAGATACGTATGGTTGCGAATTCAAGAGCCCTCCCATCTGGTGAACTTCTCTGCCCTGACAGAGTTATAATTTGGGCCCAAAATGGAGCAATCCCTCTGAAGAAATTGTTACCTCTTTACTTCATTGAAGGTTTACAAGAGTTTATCCTGACTGTTTCTGCTCAGTTTTAACAATGTGTTTTATACTAACATTGTCCTGTCTGCTGCATAATAAGAAAACCAAGAATAGGCTAGGCATTTCACCTTCTGTAGACTAAAGGCCATCGTAAGTTCAGGTGTACTACTCAGAGCAAATTCGTATTAGTTTTTGTACCAAAAAATATGCAATGTTTTAGAAGTCATCTGCTTATAAAATGATAAGAGAATAAACTTTTGTATCAATTTAACTTGGTCAAAAATAAGGAGATGATATGGAAAAACTAGAAATTGTATAGTACATGTCTGTGTCTGACAATCAATAGTCTTGCCCTTTGCCAACAAAATGAACTTCAATAAATATTATTTTAACTTCCCCCAAGAAATTTTCAGTGTGGATCAAAGAGCAGAAAAGAATGGGCCCGTATCTCAGGACCTACTAACCAGGCATAATGGAAATCCTGAGGTGAGAGCCTCTCATGACGATGGCTGCTGTTTTCGGAGATATATTTCAATAAATGTCCCTCTGAGCTTGGGAAAGAAAATATTAATTAGATAGTATGATGTACTGTGATCACTTTTAATTATTCTATGCTATCTGAGAAAATTTGGATCCATTAATAGATCAATATTTGGTTTTGGCTACAGAGAAATGGAAACTATTTGTAGATTACCAAGATCTGCGAATCCAAACAAATGAAAGAAAGCTAATGCCTATTATGGAGTTATCAGCCCAGTTATGCGAATTCTCAAACTATACAGAAGACAGTTTTGATAAATAGCTCTCAGGGGATCTTTTCTATTTTTTTTTAATAATTGATTATGGCAATGTTAACATACACTGTTATTGAGGGGATTCTCACTTCTGCCAAGAAATTCCAAGAAATATGTTGAAGCATTACTTTCGTATGCTATTAAAGTCCACTATTTCTGCATTGAGGTTTCATATTATGTATCATGGCAATTACTGTTACATTTAGTGAAATGATCAGAAATGCACTTTGCCCAAATTTCAGTTTTGATATTGGCATAAGGTCAAAACTACTCTTTAAGAAAAACACACACACACACACACACACAGAGTAATTGATGGTTGTTCTTTTATGTTAAATACTCGAGTTAAGAGCATACAATGGACAAGACAAAGCCCATGCCAAAAGCTTACCTCTTTGTCCTCAGAGCTTCCCCTTCCCTTCCCATCTCCTCAGCTAGAGTGATTTCTCTTTGATCTTTCCCCAGCTCCCACACACTCTTGTCTGCTCAGCATTTGGAAGGACAGATTTGTTGCTCGACAGTTCATCCTCTTACTGATCTTTGGCGCTCACAGGCAGAGCCTACACTGTGATATCTTCAAGTCTAAAATTAAGTGTGGGTGTCACTTATTGAACATTTCCCACAGGCTGGACACCATGATAAACACTCGATAACCATCATTTCATACAGATATCATCAACCCTCTGAGATATTGCTATTCCTTTGGGCCTGTAAAGAAAGTGAAGTTTAGAAAGGAAGGGAACATGCAGGCAGAAGTTCAAACCCTGGATTCAAACCCAGATAGGCTCATTATTGCAAGACAAAGAATAAACTACGCTCTCCCTTCCACAAGGCAGACTTTAAGAAGAGCAAAGAACACTGGTTCAGAATGGAGGTAAGTGTGTCCAACTAGGGATCTCTAAGTTTCCATTTGTGTGACCAGTGAAGTGAGGCTGTAGGGGAAAATGAGCCCGCAAAATGACCCTTCTTTTGATTGCAGCAACCATAAAGGGAAAGTAGGATAGGAAATAAAGAAGAACTAAACTTTATAAAACGTTGAGAATTACTGATTCTGCGGAGGGAGAAACCATTTGAAATTTTTAAAATCTACCAAATAAACACAAAATATGTCAGACACTGTTGTTCTACGTACATCATAAATGTTTGCTCATTCTTACCTTACAATAACCTATGAAATGGGTGTTATTATTATTATTATCCTCACTTCATGGATGAGAAAACCAAACTTTAAAAATGCTAAATCACTTGCCTCAAACATGTGGTTAGTAAGGACAAAATTAAGATTTATAACCAGGCCATTTGACTCTAGATCAAGTATATAAGCACTGTAGTATACGGCCTTACAGAAAAAGATTTCTTCCTTTTTATGGCCTTAGACCAGTGTTTCTTAGCCTAGGGTCCAAGATACCCTGGCACCCTCAAAATCTGAAGAGGCTCTCAGGTTCTCTTCAAGAACTGTAAAATTTAATGTTTAATTCTCTGCTTAAGTGAGGTTTATGCTATAACTGAGATAGTTTTCCCATTCTTTGGAATGATTGGTTGTTAAGAGTGACCTCATGTTCAGAAAGGTCTCAGATTCAGGATCTGCCAGCCAGAAAGAAAGGACCAGGGTAGGCAATGAGATCTGATGCACTACCCACCCTCCAGGTCTTCCTCAGTTGGTGTCCTTTTCATGAAGGCATTCCTCAGTGCTCCCAACTGCATTTGCTCTGACCATGCGTTGTCCTATGTGTGTATGTCTCTTGCGGTCCTTTCCTCATCATGACCAGTGTTCTCAATCACCTCATAATGACCCACCGATTTCTGTAGTGGAATTGCTTTCAGAGCACTGTATAGACTTCTGGTCATCTACTCTATCCTTTTATTGTATTAAAACCTTGAATTTTATCTGGGTATATTGCCCAGCAGCTAAAAGACCACATTTCTCTGTCTTCCATGCATACGAGTGACTCATAGGACTAAGCTCTGGCCAAATGAGAGGAGAGCAGAAATGTTGAATAAGACTTCCAGAAAGTTTCCTTTAAAATGAGCAGTCTGTGGGACATATTAATAAAGGGGAGTAATGCATGTGTGGGGCCAGAATGTATGTGAGAAGCCTCTTTGCCCCTCACTCAATTTTGCTGTGAACCTAACACTCTTTAAAAGAAATTGTAATTAAAAAAAAAAAATTTAAAAAAAAATTTTTTTTTTTTAAATGAGAAGTGTGCCCATCCTTTCCCCATCCTGCTGCTGACACAAATGGGATGGCAAAATTCCTGAATCCATCATGGACCATGAGGTGGTCTTGGGAACAGAAGCCACATGCAGCAGAAAAACAAGGGAGAAGAAGCTCAAGGCCTTCACCAGGCTTGCACTACTGCTAATTAATGGGAGGGAAATATACTTCTTTCTCATTTAACCTGAGGCTACTTTGGATTTTCCTGTGGTGTGCAGCTGGACTTGATCTTCAGTGGTGTGGAAGTACAGAGATGACATTTATTGGTTCCTCACTGGAATATACAACATGGTCTCAGTAGGGCAGGTCCAATTCAAGAGCATATTTATTGAATTGAACCCCAAAAACCACTCAGTTCTCCACTGAGATATGCAGCAAAGTTCCCTCTGGCCTTCTTGCCCACATCTAACTAAACCCATTCTAAATAAATTCCATAATTCTTTTTTTTCCAATCTTTTTTGATTATAGGTTGCATAATAGGAAAATATTTAATTAAAATGCTTTATGAATATTCTGTATGCTTAAATATAATTTATTCATTTTTGAATAAAAGGTGTTGCTAAAGTATTGTTTTCTGTCTTTTCTTGAAAACATAAGATTTTAGCTTGGATTAAATCAGCTTTGGGAAGAAAGGCTAAATTGAAAACAAGCCAGCATTTACAAGATATTTTCTGTAACAAAATTCTATCCAAGTCTCAAACCAGAGAATTATGAGGAAACTTTTAGAAGACAAGGTATTTGTAAATTGGTGGGTAGGGCTACCAGTAGACAAATCAGTACTGTAGTTTTTGGATTGGGGGGGGACTACGAAACCTTAGGATATTCTTTAATCATAACTCATCAATTACTTTTATCCATTTTCATTAGAGAGATTTCATCCTGTTAAAACACCGACCATTTTTTAGCATTCTTAAAAGAAAATTTTATTAAACTCTGAGTGAAATCCTACACATATTTTAGAGTTCCATATTATTCAAGTTAAAAAAAAGTAAGTCTTTACATACATTTAAATATGTAGAATGGGATATTTATAAAACCTCTGTATTCAGATAGAAAATGTTCACTAGTTCAGTAATGTTTCTTTTGCATCCCTCACTGAATGATCTAAAAACATGTATTTTCAAGTTTTAACCAGCGTTACCTAGTATGAGCTCTAATCGATAATGATCATTATTCAGAATAACAGTAGTCAATATTCATTGAATATTTACTATGTGGTTGGCACCATTTGAAGTGCTTTACATATTTCACAAATAGAATACTGAAATTCAAAAATGATAGCAATATGCTCCAAATGATACAAATAAAAAATAGAAGAACTATGACTCAAATCCAAGTCAGTCTGACTGAATCCGGTGCCTTTCTACAAGCATACGCTGTGCTGCCTTCTGTTAATGACAAGGGGACTATATTTCCATTCTTCTGTCCCTACGGTTTTTTTTTTCAAGTAGGAGTTAATCATTTTAGTGCCAAAAGGTTTGCCAGCCAATTTCCCAGAATCATGAGAAATTTTAAGTCTTACTAGCATATGGGTAGTACAGTCAATATGTCCATGTAAGTGAGTATAATAGCTTGCATGACCCAAATATTGGGTTCTGCCTAATTTGACTACTTTTATGTAAATGGGAAAACAAATTTCTTCATTACGTAAAGACTGTACCATCACAATCATTATTTATCTTTGAGCTTCCTGAAAGCCAAGGCAATTCAAAGCAAATATGATGGGCTCTATAATTCTTGTATCAAGACTTGGAGATAAAAAATTTTTCTGATACCAAACTCTAAAATAAATGCATTATATTGGGTTTGTGGAGAAACATAATCAACAATTGTCTTAAATATCAGTTTTACAGCCAAAAGAGAAATGATATTATCTGCCTGGCTTTTGGGTTGTGCTTCTATGAAAGCCAACAACAGGGCAATGGTAGAGCGTGATTCAGCAATAGTAATTTCTGAGAGATGTCTCTATTCTATAGAGATATCACAGTTAATATCTACAAATATTCTATAGGAATCAAATTTTCACTCAGCAGACAGTTACACAGTAGGTATAAGATGTCAAAATACCAAGCTAACTCCATCAAGCCATAAAATAATGTAGTCACCCAGATGTTTTCCATGATGTCTACCACCCAAGTTGGCTCAGCATTTCTTTGAGTTGTAAAGTATGGCACAAAATAACACAAAGTCTGTATTCAATCCTCCCTTTGAGCTCAAAAACCTTACCAGCTATTTATACATCTAAACAAAGCATTCTTTGGCCGCCTGGCAACACATCCCCTTCATATAGCTGACCCTCCCAAACATACAAGTACAAAATCATTTTATCTACCTGCTCATTGGTCCTTGCCAGCTCCCAGCTCCTCCCTAGGCCACAATCCCAGAACCGGGCAGCTATAAAGTACAAGGGCAAAGCCACCTGAATTGACCTATTTGTGGAAAGTGCTCCCTCTCCCCACTTGCAGCCGCAGGGCCCTGAGAGCACACAGAAACCATCCTCATCTACATTTGTGCTGAGAGCTGCCTTTGCCTGAGCATTTGCTCTGAGAATGAGGTCACTTTAACAAACACAGTGGAAGGGATGTGATGAAGGGATGTGGTCATTTTCCTCATTAACACATCCTATAAAACACAGAATTATATACGGCCCCTTCTGAGGAGACTTAATTAGACATTTTAAATTCATAGTTATCATTACATATTCAAAGATAATCAGCAGCAGCAGCCTTACTTTGGATATATTGAGGCACAAAGGGAAAAGAGAGCACAGAAAATTGCTTACCTAGTTCACATAGGTACTGAGAAGCTTAGCGCTTCTAAAGCACTTGGACTGAAGACAGAAAGCATTATCTTCTTACCACGACACTGTTAACGGACGTCCATATGGTCCCATCTTCCATTAATTGGACTTAGATGTTGTATGAATTTGATGATTATGATAATGAGTGATGTGATTAAAAGATCCCCTCCACGGGGCATTTTGTCCACAAATAAAATTGTTGTTATCCTATAGGAGAAAATGTTTCTCAGCTTGAAATAACTTTGTCATTTCAGTGGGTTACAAACTATGCCTTAAGCTTGTGGTGTGCAAAAATGCCTTTGAGTCTACTGCCAGTCTTAAGAAGTTTCTTTAAAAAAAAGAGAATGAAGCCTCCATTTGTACCACATGACACTATCTTATCTATTGTCTAGACTGTGTTACCAGTTCAGATCCTTTACTGTTGGGTGAATTGAGTTTAAAGGCAGATAAAACAAAGCTACAGTTACACTATGTAAGCTGATCTGGAAAAAAAAATTAACAAGCAGTTTACCTACCATGCCATTGTACGCAGTACTTGTGTTCATTTTACTTAGTTCTAGAAATCTTATACAATTGATATTCAGCATAAATGTGAATTTTTAAATCACTCCTTTTTTTTTTTTTTTTTTTTTTTTATTATTTATGATAGTCACAGAGAGAGAGAGGCAGAGACACAGGCAGAGGGAGAAGCAGGCTCCATGCACCGGGAGCCCAACGTGGGACCTGATCCCGGGTCTCCAGGATCGCGCCCTGGGCCAAAGGCAGGCGCCAAACCGCTGCGCCACCCAGGGATCCCAAATCACTCCTTTTTCTTTTTTGAGAACAAAGAATCAAACTTTTATGAAGCTTGTCATAGAAGTCCCAGATTATGAAGTAAATAGAAAGGTCAAGTTTTTAGTGCCTTTTTTTTAAGCTGTCAATAAGGGGGGAAATGCGCAATACCTTATGACTTTGCAATTTTCCTAGTAATTTTTTTATTAAAATCTGGAAAAGTTAAAGTCAAAAATCTGCATTGCTTGCAAATCCTACAAGAACTATACACCATTCAAGCTTTTCATTGCAAGCTACTATTACTGCGAAAGTATTTCTGTTTGAACACGGAGCAGATAGCCAACAATTAGCTTCCCCGGGGCTGCAACCATTCTAATAGGAGGTTAAGAGATGAATTTAGGCCTCCATTTAAACAGAACAGGTATCAATGCTGTCCCATAAATCTCAATGAATAACTGATGTAAAACCTCGTTGACTCCTTTTCTCAGCCACTTTTGAAAAGTGGAAGTCAGCCCCTTCAGAAAAGGTGATCCATTATCTTTGTACTGTAAGCAAAAGACAGATACAGAAACTCACACAGCTCTCTCTTCACCCATCAAAAGAGAGATGAAAGATCAAGAAGATTGATATTATCTTCAGCCTGTTCCATTTTCCTCAAAATGAAAAATACACAACTCAAAATGAGAAAAGGGTAAACCCTATTACTTTCCAACAAAGTAGCACCCTACAAAAGGCAGTGGAAGGGGTTTTTGTTTGGGTTTTTTTTTTTTTTTTTTGGAAAAACATCTGCATAAATTCAATAAGATGTTTCCAAAGAATTGGGCAAATTTCAAAAACTCAAGCTAACACAATAATTCAAAGATCTCAGACCTTGACATATAGGTAACTATCTGAGAACAGATACTTAGATTTTTCAATAACAGAGTCATAACTTTGCCTAATTTTTTGTTTGTTTTTAACCTCAATCAGTTAAATCTTTGGAAGGGAATTGTAGGGTTGGATTGGAAAGGAAAGAGTAAAATTGTGGAGGGAAATATCCTAGTTTCATTAAAAAAAAAAAAAGAAAAAAAAACCCTTGATCTGTGTACAGTTCCACGTGGAAACTGTGTACTGGTACTGGTCATCGTTTGCCTCTCATTGCTTTTCAAAACACAACCATAGTATCATTCTTATAAAATGTTTCTTATAGCTAAGGAATCTCCATCTGTTTTATACCTTTCAGCTAACTCAGTTTTATTATTTACTGTAGGTGGGTCCATAACTCATGAAACACTTCATCCTTTACGATCTTTTCCTTTTTGACCTTTATTTTCTATATCCAACTTTATTAAAAATCTATTCATCCAACATTGTACTTACACAGACACCCACAGCCTGGCCAACCAACTGATCCCATTGCATTGCTGTAGCAGGGAGGTTTGAGAATCTATTAACATTCCAAATCATGCAAATGAAGATTGTTTTACTTCTGGAAGGATCAATCAGTGCAGTCCTTATGTGTCATGTTTAATGAAAATGAAAGCTCCGATCACTTAAAAAATGAATAACTGAACTTGGGATCATAGATTACTTTCTTACCCATAAAAACAGACCGCTATGATCCGCAAATCTAAGAAGATGATTCAAAGATGACTGTTTAATATTAAGTTTAGTTTTCTACAGCAATCCACCACTCATCATTCATTTTCAGGTTTATATATACAATCTTATATACAGTGTGTTCCATAGGGCTGTCACACCATTTGGATAGCAAGCAAACAGCTATTGTTTTGTCAAATTACTCAATTAATATTAGTACCACAGATAAAGAACCAATGGTGAAAAAGGAGATAAACTTCAGTATCTCCTGGTATACTTCTGTTACATTCACCATCAATTATTTCAGTCTTCATTAATTAGTTATAGGAGACACAAACATGTGTTCTTCAAGGAGTTGGCCTCATTATAATTAGATAAGTATGGCTTCATAGGGACCTACTCGGCATATTATATGACTCACATACAGGATAGTTTGTAATAACTCCACTCTTTATTATAACTTCGCTAGGTTGCTAAACCAGAATCTCATTAGTAGGGAAACAACAATGGAATAAAATTTTCTCAGTATAAGATAGATCATTTTTGGAACAAAGAGAAATAAAAGAATCCCGGGGGAAAGTTCAGGATAAAAAAATCATCAAACGTGATCATTTTTCATGTGATCTAATGACTTAGTTATAAATTTAACTGGCCACTAACAAAGCTTTAAACCTGATGGCAGGTCATTTTTATTCAGCCTTTAGTGATAAACTGGAGTTGTTGTTTCTCTTTTTCATTCTATGAAGTATACTCCAGATGTAAGTAAATGAGTTTTTAATTTATCTAAGCACCCTTTCAGCTTTCAAACAAACAAACAAAAAGAAACGTAGGTCTTGCTCCAATTACTGTTTAATTTTAGAACCATTACAGTGTAAGTGTTACCAGTTAATAGAAAAGGCAATCAACATTTTTTTTTTTAATGGGAGGGGGGTACTATTTGAGGAAATAGGAGTTGTATGGCTATTTCTCAAGTCACTCTTTGAAATCTAGAATCTTCTCACAACTCCTACATAGAACCCTGCCGCAGTCAAAATCACAATGGTCCAGGCTGCATCGTGAGACCTAACATCTTCCTGCACCAAAGGGGATGAAACTTTATCTAAGGCTGGGCTGTAAATGATACCAGCCTCCCTGACTTCAGATACAGCTGTACTGAACTGTTTTCTCTGTTTGAGTATGACACACACTGAAGGATAAAATTGATTGGTAGCTTACAGGAGAGAGATATAACTTTCAGATTGCTTGACCAAACCTCAGAAATTCTCTCTGGAAGTCAAATCCTCTTTCATAGCCTCAGCTACCAATGATTAGCTGGAAGATTAAGATGGTAATAAGTTGATCCTAGAAGACCAATTAAAATGGTATTTGTTTTTCCTTTCCTGTCCATTAAGCCAAAAGATAAAAATGGCTCATTTTAGACTTCTTTTCCACAGAAAGAGTCGTTATAATATTTTCAATATATTTTAAATATTTTTAAGGAAGTACCCAAAAGAATATGAATATAGCACACATACTGTATATAATATCAGATAAGTTCCATAAAGCAATACCTGTGTAACGATGTCAAAAACACACTGCGTCTTGTCCCCAAAGAGCAAATGAGAATAACATCCAAACTTTTTAGTAGAGTTTACAACTCCCTGCTTATTTTGGCTTTAGTCTTTGCAGCTTTGTGCTTTATTTCATGCTTCATTCCTCCTCTCCCTATAAAATCCTGCCCACTGCTCTCTCATTTCTGCAACCACCTGTAACCCTCCTTTTACCCTTCTGTCTTCCTGGAATGCTCACCTTTCTTGTCTTTGAATGGTGGGTTACTCACCTCTTGGCACTCGGCTTACATACCCCCTTCCCAGTCTTGGGCCCTTCCCGATAATTTATCGAAAGTAGAAACCTCCCTGGTTGGCTTCCATTTCAGCCTCTTGTTTGTGATTTTCTTAACACTTACCATAACACGTCGCTCTTCCATTCATCTGTTTCATCCAATGACATGCTCCATAGGAAAGGAACCCAAATGTCTTGTTCTGTACTGTAGCACGGGCACCTATCCCTGCCCAGGCCCTTGGAAAATTCTGAATAAACATTTGTTCAAGGATACCAAAAAGAAGGTCATAGGAGGGAAATGATTTTTTTTTCTTTATGTTGAGATGCCATTTCTTTTTTAACTTGAAGGCTATATGTTAAATGGTGGCAACTTTCATCTCCGTAAAAACTAAGTCATTCTGATACCATTCATTCCACACATAAAGTTAGTTGAAACTCTTTCAGGGACTCCCTCTCACCAATGAAATGAAGTTTGAGTTCCTTAGACTGGCATAGGAAGCCTCCAGAACCTGTCTCCGCAGCCCTACCCAGGGCTGTTCCACTCCATCCCCTGGTCCCCAAGTCCTGCTCTGACAACAGCAGGCTGTGCCAAGCCCTGTGCCTGGGACACAACGGGCACTCCACAAATATTTAATGAATCAACTGCTGGCAGCGCCCTGCACACACCTGGCTCTTTGGGTGATGTCGGCTGACCCAGAGAGCAAGTCAGAGGTCAGACCTAAAAAGATCCCTGCGTGACATGTTGGGGATTAAAGTCTTTACAGCAATGAGAAGCTGCAGAGGGGCCCTGAGCAAGGCAATGACATCACAGAAGGACTGCTCCAAGGACAGTGGCACAGTGTCATGTGCATCCCTCCTGTGTCAGCATGACTTCGCAAGTCTATGTGATGGGCTCGGAGGGTGACTTAGCCCACCATGGGGGTCAAAGAGCAGACTCTGGAAAATATTTCTAGTTGGCAGTTTCCACTTGACTTACATCTTATACACTTTCAGTTCTGTCTTTTATGGAGCACATAAGTTTTGAGTGACTTCCAAAGCCACCCAAGTAAAAATAAATCAAGAAGGATTGTGTTTTACACTCCACTTCCCTGCCTGTCCTTAGGCAGGAAAAAAAAAAAAAGCCAGCTTGGGGGTCTGTATCTTTCCAAGTCATTTGTCTGTGAAGCACCACTGAACTTGCAGTGCTTCTCATTAAGGTATATTTTCCAAAGGAAAACAAACATAGGAACAAACAAACAAAAACCTCCTCTTTTGGGTACAAGTAGTTCTGAACTTTCTGGTGTTTGTTGAAGTATTGTATACTGAGAGCGTATTTGCTAATGTTTGTGTTGGTAAGGGTTACATGTATTTGAAGAAGAAATGCCAGGGTAAATTTTATTATCATCATCAAAGAACACATGAAGAAACTTTTCTAAGAGTCTTTTGATAGCTTCTTGATAATATATATGCACTAAGTTAATGTTGAATTGCTTATTTCCTCCGTGGTAAGGTGTGTTACCTGATGTTTGGGCTGCTTTTTTAACAGCCCAAGTATTAAAAACTTCTTTTGCGACCGAGTGTCGGCTGGGATCAGTTTTACTCATTTGTCAAAATAATCTCAAGGTAATTTGACAGCATGAACACAGCGTGTAAAAAGAGGAAGGTACGCTGTTCTTTAGAGAGATCAGGCGGCTATGCAGCGGCAAGGCATTACTTGTTGTTGCCCCCACACACACACACAAAAAATAAATTCCTATGACTTTCATAGAATCTGAATTAAAAGTCAGAGCTTTCCAAAACTTCATGAAATAATCTGCAGGTGCTGACATGTTGATAGCCGCTGAGCCAAGGAGAACAAAGTTCACATCAAAACAGGTTACATTTCGGAATATTCTAACATCTGGGCATCCAGTTGGATGTAGTATGGGTAAACCTCAGCTCTGCACACGAAGTGCTCAGAAGCCGACCAGCATGAAAAAGAAATAGAAGCAATTAGAAGTTTGCAAGAGCAGGCCAGGCACCATCTGAGCTATGTAGGAGGACTGGTGGGGGGAAAAGGAACACGATGGCATATGCTAGGAAAGTACAGATTGTAAAGGAGGGAGCAGACAAGTTACTACATTTATGTTGCAAAACAGCCCTTTAAGATTTGGGAGGAAGAAAACACTGTGGTTTCAGGTTAGCTGCCTTGCAATACTCTCTTAACACCAAGGGCTGGGGATGGGAGAGGGAATGCACAACTATTAGAGCCCGGGAGTTACAAATAAGTGCTCACGGGTGTAAATCTCTTAACAGTTGAGTAAAAATCTTCGGGGAGGAACCATGTCTAAAATGTCTCCTGCATTCCCCACAGAAATGCAATGCTGGGCATGTGAGAGTGGCAAAAACACTGTATTTGGGACTCAACATCTGGGTTTAATTACCATCTGTGTTTTTCTAAGAAAGTCAACCTCTCAGCCCAACTTCTCATCTGCAGAAGAGAAAAGGGTGGCGGTAGGGTGGGGGTGGGGTGGGGGTGGTGGTTAATGCCAGCCCAGGCTGTTTTTTTAGGGTTTTGTGTCAGAATTCAGACTAATCTATGTGAAGATGCTGCATAGACATTAAAAAGCTGATGATGTGATACCTGGAGCGCAAGAGCAGCAAATACTTGTTGATACACTGGTTTCTTGATTAGGATTTATTCATGACTCATCTATGGAAGGATTCCTTTCCATTTACTTCAGAGTTTCACAACCTCAGCACGATTGACATTTTGAACCAGATAATCCCCCGCTGAGCGGGGGGTAACAAGAGTGGGAGGGTTGCCTGTGCTGATTCCCAAAGTTTACAAATGAAACATTCCATTGCCTCTACCCATTAGATGCCCTTTTTGCCCTACCCCGACCCCGCCATGAGTTGGGACAACCTCAAATGTCTCCAGTCATGGCCAAATGTCTTCGGGAATAGGGGTGGGAGGGCAAAACTGTGCCCCCCGTTGAGGACCACTGATTTAACTGAGAAACAAAAATCTGAAAATGCCATAGGAGTGTGATTTGAGGCACTCCTAGGCCATAGATGATAGCCAGTGGTAGTTATCTGTGGTTACTCTATAGAAGGCACTCTGTTAAGCTAGTTACCTCCATTAACTCCCTTAATCCTAGAACAATGAAGTGGTTCAACCAATCTTCACTTTACAGATGAAGAAATTGAGGTTTTAAAGGGTTGAGATGACCTGCCCAGGTTCAAAGTTATATAAAGGACAGCTTTGTGTCTAGATCCTGCTCTGTAGGATTCCAGAGTCTTTGCTCTTAACCATTCCTGCTATGCTTCCTCACAAGAGATAAGATGATCAAAACAGCCTCACTCTCTGCCGAACCTTTGACAGCACTTGCCGGGCGAACCTGACTTTAGACCTCAGGAGGATTAAGCCCGCAGCCAGCTAAGGGCTATCGCTGCTTGGCGAGCATTATTTACATGAGCCACAGAGCTAGGCAAAGCATAAAAGAAATCAGGCACGTCTGAAGGAAGAGAGGCAGCAAGTCCTAACGTATTCATGCTTAATCATGTAATTCCATAGAAACCAGCTTTTGTGGGGAAATTGTACTTCTTGGTAAATATTTCTGTTTTTTTACTTCAGTGATAAAGAGATGAAGCTGTCCAAAAGTAGGCGGCAAAACTGGTAGGGAGAAGTTGACTAAAGTACATATTGCTTGATAGATATGAGTGCCAAAAGCTTTTCTATGGGATCAATAAGCTCAGGGCAAATGCTATTACTCATTAACCACCTACATGGTTGCATTTTGCCAGGTGCTTCACCAAAAGTTTACAGCCAATGACTTAATATTGAGAACCCAAGCTCTTTGAAAATACAGACGCTGCTGCTATTATTCCCAAACTCTGGACCCAAAACTGTAGGCAGGGTAAGCAATACATGTCAAGTCACAGAAGTCAAGAGAGGGCAAAAGAAAACTTTAATTACAGAATGATGTACGACTCGGATCATTCCACATGTACTGTCAATCATTAATGCCCACTGAAAGAGTAGCCTGGGTAGCCAAGGTATTTAGTTTCTTAGGAGATCCAGCACTAGTGGATGATTCCTTCTCAGTTGACCATGGACAAGATGGCAACTGCTAATTTACTACAGGGAAGCTGGATTTCATTTCCCTCCGACTTCTACTCTGCATCCCGAACCCAACCAGAATCTGCCCCCCTCAACTTTTACAATATGATTCACATATTTCTTTCCTCAAATAATCATCTTGAATCTTAATAATGGGAGAAGCATTTCTTTCTACCAAAAATAACATATAGGGTTCCCACTGGGGGCAGCAGATCTAGCACTTAACCCATCAGAGGTTTAGTTTGCGCACAGCCCATGCAGGGCATGATTACAATCTTGGGGAAGTGCCTGGCTTGCTGCTTGCTCCCCAGAAGATGTTCTATATGTGTTAGTTTTATTGGGCCATGTTGCCAATAAACATCTGATTCAGACCAAGCTTCAGATGATGTCAAGATTTTTGCCCTTACAAAGGACAGAATCCAACTCCATTTGTTTAGGCAAAACAGAGAAGTTATTATCTTCACTACACGAAAAAATTCAGGCATGAACAAAACTAAAATACCTTAGGATTCTGGGTTCCTCTCACACCAACTATATGCTCTTCTAAGTTACAAAGAACCTCCTCATGTACCGGATTGCCTTAAAAAACAATTTTTTTTTAACCTTAAGAGGTAGGCAAAACAAGTGTTCTCTTCATTTTCTGGATGCAAATTAAATGATGTCCTCAAGGTCTCTCAGCTGCACAGTTACATGGCTGATTATTAATTGACCCCAGGAATCCTGAGTCCTAAACATAGTGCATTTCCCAATATAGCATATCTTGAAAGTAAACTACCAGCCAAGATCCTTATCCTCAAGGCACCCAATTAATAGTGAAAAGGGACAAAAAGGCACTGACATCTGTAAAAGCACTTTTTTGTGAAGTATTATCTTGTGTTTTAATAGTACTACTTCATTTTCTATTTTTTAAGTATTTATTTATTTATTTATTTATTTATTTGAGAGAGAGAGAGATAGCACAAATCAGGAGGAGGTGGTTGGTAGGAAAGAGCAGAGGGGGAGGGAAAGAAAGGGAGAAAGAATCTGAAGCAGACTCCACGCTAAGCATAGAGCCTAACACAAGGCTCCATCCCATAACCGTGAGATCATGCCCCGAGCCAAAACCGAGTTGAATGCTTAACTGACTGAGCCACCCAGGTGCCCCGGCTTCATTTACATGAAGGAACTCTACAGGACTATTTCCTGGAACTTCTACTAAAAGCTCACGCAAAGGAGAATTTGACACTTTATTTTGTCACAATCCTACTAAACAGACAAATGGACTAAGGACCATATCATTATCACCAGCATATTGCCATCACACTGCTACCACCAGCAGTAATCACGAGTACCTAGCTAGGTCCTGTGTGCATCCAGAAGCCCTGTGTGTCTCAAAAGCAAGAACTGACTGCATTTTGCTCACCATCATATCCCTGACACTAAGCATAATTTCGGTTGAATTAATGGAGAACAAGTCCTAATGAGTCATAAAATCTGAAGAATGAATAGAGAAAAAAATGGAATTCTGGAGACTTTTATGAGGGCCATGACCATAGATATTATTCTTTCTGAAAGTATAATGAAAATTAATCACTTCTTGAAATTCTGATTGGATATAAATGAAGAGTACTAATTGATGAAGGACACGTATAAGTTATCCTATTACTGTGGAGCTGTATAAAGTTTCCATAGAATTAACATGGGAAGGTACTGCTCCCATCACCTGTGCTCTGGATCCCATGCCCCCTCCCACTTCAGGGGATTTCTGCCATCAAATATCCACTCTTCACTTGCAGATTTACCCAACAGAAAATTATAGTCATCAGTCCCAGTAATAAAATAATCTCACCTCACTCTGTGTCCCCCCA
The DNA here is from genome assembly GCF_018345385.1 of Vulpes lagopus. NCBI lineage: Eukaryota > Metazoa > Chordata > Mammalia > Carnivora > Canidae > Vulpes > Vulpes lagopus. The sequence continues at coordinate 33,543,800 of NC_054846.1, forward strand.
TAAATAACTACTGCTGTCCTTCCTACCTCTCAAAACCCAAAGTCTAACCTCATGGTCTCCCAATTCTTCGTCCCTCATTTATTTTTCATACTGACTCCGCTTTCACCACCTTTATTTTGCTCAACTTGTCCTGATACCATATACCAATGTCAGATTCTGAAGCATTCTTTTTATTCCTTATCTTACTTGACCTCTCTCTGGCATTTGACATTATAAACTAGTCCTTTCTTAAAACTCTCCCCTCTGAAGGCCGCATTCTCTGGATTTTGCCTTTTTACTCATTCTCATGTAAACTAGCTCCCCCCCTACCATTCTGCCTCCTAAATGCTATTATTCTTCAAGTTTCCATTGTCAATGATTTTTTCTATCTACATATTCTTTAAGCAAATCTTATCTATACCTATGCCTTCAATGACTATCAATGATTGAAAGTCTCCCAAATCTTTGTCTCCACATTCCTGAGCTTTAGATCAATAAATCCAGCAACAATTCAGTTGCTCCACAACCACTACAGTTTCAACATGTCCCAAACCGACTCTACTAGATTAAATCCCACCAACTTTCACATCACTTACTCCCTGTTCCCATGAAGACCAGTATTATTCTTTCCATTGCCCCAGGTTGGAAACCTTAGTCATTCCAAAGAATTCTGACAAATTCTCTCTCAATTCAACTTTCTAAATGTTTCTTGTATTCAGCCCATTTTTCCCATACTCACTGACACTCTCAAAACAGTTCTCTTAGTTGTTATGAAAAAACTCCTTCCTTGGTCTCTGCACAATCCTACCTGTTCACCTGCCTCTGTTTCTCTATCACTACCATAGACTCATCTCCTAAGAAGCTGTCAGAGTCCATTCTAAAAACCATTTCTGATCAAGTAATTTCTGTGCCTAAAATGTTTCAGTGGTTCCCCCATTGTCTTCAGAATGAAATTTTAACTCCACACCATGTCCCTCTTACAAGACCCTTCATCGTATGGCTCCAGACAACTTCTCCTGTCTCATCTCACAGACCCTTCAGTTTATCTCTATATTTATAGCTCTAATACAAAACAGGCCTTTGACAGGAACCTACTGAATGAGTGAATGAATGAATGAATTTTGAGAAAGATGTCCTTAGATCCTAATTTTTTTTAAGGATTTTATCTATTTATTCATGAGACACAGAGAGAAAGAGAAAGGCAGAGACACAGGCAGAGGGAGATGCAGGCTCCATGCAGGGAGCCCGACGTGGGACTTGATCCGGGGATTCCAGGATCACGCCTGGGCCCAAGGCAGGGTCTAAACCGTTGAGCCACCCAGGGATCCCCAGATCCTAAAATATGTTATATGGCTTCTTTTTATTCAACAAATAGTAGTTTTTATATAAAGATTAATTCCATAGCTCCTTTATTTTAAAGCTTAACATGTATCATCCAAAAATTAAGATCTTAAATTTGCTTCCCTTTTTTGTTTTTTTTTTTTTTGTTTGTTTTTTGTTTTTTTTTTAATTTTTTATTTATTTATGATAGTGAGAGAGAGGCAGAGACACAGGCAGAGGGAGAAGCAGGCTCCATGCACTGGGAGCCCGATGTGGGATTCGATCCCAGGTCTCCAGGATTGCGCCCTGGGCCAAAGGCAGGCGCCAAACCGCTGCGCCACCCAGGGATCCCTTTTTTTCCTTTTTTTAATTTTTTATTTATTTATGTGCTTCTCTTTTTTGGAAATAAATCTTCTAAAGAGAGCATTTAATAAGATATTTCAGAATACCCCCCGAATATCTGAGGAATTCCTGCACTCGTAAAAGAGCTATGTTCCAAAAATTCTTTTATAACTTGATTCTGTGAAGTTTGGAATACATTTTCTCATAGAAATTATGTTTTATATATTTTATTTAATTTAGGCTTTAACTATTTTAAAAATGATTTAAGTAGTATATAATAAAATACACATGTCATAAGCTTTTAAAATAATGAAAGAAGGCCTATAGTCTATATGGCCTATGGAAAGTAATTATATTATAAATCCCATAAACCTACACTAACCCAAACCCAAGTAGAAATTTAACTGAGAATCCTATCAGCTAATGCAATTTAAGAGAGAAAATGATGAGAGCTTTTTTCTTTTGTACCTCGTTTTTACTTTTTTTTATGCCTCTTTTTTGCTCCTCATTGTCTAATAAAATGTCATTTACTAATCCAGCAGAAGTTTTTTTTTTGTACTAAACTCTCAGAAGAAATTTTTGACATAGAATCTTATATAAGGAATGTTTAATAACTAGTAGGCAGAAATGGTTTAATAGAAAAGCAAAGATATGCGTATGACCCGTTCTCAAAGCAACCATTGATGAAACTGATAGGATGTTTGATTAAATTTCAAAGAAGGCATTTCTATAAGTAATTCAAGTAACATATACCTATCTTTCTGATGCTCTAACTTTACATGGAATCAACACTAGTCATAACCAACACATATCACTTTGAATATGTGTGCATATGCATTATCTCATTTAATCTTCACAAAAACTCTATGTGGTCAGTACAATTACTGTCATCTCCATTTTACAAGTAGGAAAACTGAGGCAAAGAAGTGAATGACTTATGGAATTCACACAGCTACATTCCCCTTTTCTCTCTCAGATATTAATTATCTCAATCAGGATTTTAAAGGAAGCTGAATAGGACAAATTTTGAGTTTGAGCTTTCTGTTGACCTTAAAATAAATTGGTAAACTTACCTTTCCAATGTTATTCTACTCTATATTCCTCCTTGCTCACTGAATTTCTTTATATGCACCTAAACAACCAAATTTGTTCCCCACATTAGGGTTTTGTTTTTTTTTTTTTAAGATTTTATTTATTTATTCATGATGAGAGAGAGAGAGAGAGAGAGAGAGAGGTAGAGACACAGGCAGAGGGAGAAGCAAGTTCCATGCCAGGAGCCCGACACGGGCCAAAGGCAGGCGCTAAACCACTGAGCCACCCAGGGATCCCCACATTAGGGTTTTATACTTAGAAAAAAATAACTCTCTCAAGAAAATATTTTTTCTCTTAACACTACCTAGAACACATTTCTAACTCTTTATGTGCTTTCATATATATCAGGTCTCAGTTCAAAAGTCGCACAAGTGTCTCCTTGGCCACTCAATCTAGAGAAGCCTACTCAGACACTGTCACTAGATTTTATTTTTAATCATTTATCGGTAGTTCATTTATTATCTCTTCCCAACCCCTAGAATTGTGCTGTCTAATAAAAATATTATTACACATATGTAAAATTACATATGTAATTTTAAATTTTCTACTTGCCTCACTAAAAAAATGTGAAAAGAAACAAAACTAACTTTATAAATTTTATTTAACTATATCTAAAATATTGCCATATCTAAAATATTGCCATATCAATATGAAAACAATAAAAAATTAATGAGATATTTTATATTCCTTTTTTTAAAAGAATTTATTTATTCATTTATTTATTTGAGAGAGAGACAGAGAGCACAAGCAGTGGGGAGGAGCAGAGGGAGAAGCAGACTCCCCATCCAGCAAGGAGCCCAATGGGGGACTTGATCCCAGGACGCCAGAACCATGACCTGAGCCCAAGGCAGATGTTTAACCGACTGAGCCACCCAGAAGCCCGAGATATTTTGTATTCCATTTTTGATGTTGAGGATTCAAAATCTGGTGTATATTTTACACTGGCAACACATTACATATCCAATGAGACACATTTCAGGCGCTCAGTAGCTTTACGTGACTAGTGACTACAGTTGTATTTCCAGAACTTAGCATAACAGTGCCTGACTTTGTGTATTTTATAAACTTTTAGAATAAGTGAATATTAAATGTGTCGGCTATTAAGTATTCTCTGTCTTAGATTGAAAGAAAGGCCCATATCCTATTGGTGCCAAATTGTCAGTGACAAATATCACATTTTCTTGTATAATTTTAGGTGAATCAGATCAAATTTACTTACCATTTGGGTTTCTTTGACCATGGAAACAAATACATGATGCTAGATAGCTGGAACTATCCCGCAGGTATATCCTTTACTGTGGTCCTCCAAAAGATATCCACATCCTGACCCAAGAAACCTATAAATGTTGCTTTATATAGTAGAACAAAAGAACTTTGCAGATATAAGTAAGTCTTAAGACTTAAATGAAGTCCTGAGATGGAGAAATTATCCTGAATTATTTAGGTGAATGTAAGCAAGATCATAGGTATCCTTTATAAGAGGGGAGCCAAGGGAAATCTAACCATAAAAGAGGAAAAAGTAACATGACCATGGAGGCAGAGCTCAGAGTAATGCAGCCAACAAACCAAGGAACACCAGTAGCCACCCGTCGGAAGGTGGGAGAGACTAGGAATGACTCTCTTGGAGCTTCCAGAGAAAATACAGCTCTGCTGATGTGTTGATTCAACAAGGGACCTCATTTCAGATATCTGGCCTTCAGAACTCTAAAAGAGTAAATGTATGTTGCCTTTAAGTTTGTGGTAATTTGTTACAGCAGTCATAGGAAACAAACAGGCCCACTGGTTTTTCAAACTTCCGCCATAGTAGATATAATTCTCTGATAGTTTGCAAAAGTAGTCCCAATCTCCACTCCCTTCTGTATATCTGTCCCTTTGCAATGTGGATTAGCAGCTGCTCTCATGAAGAGGTTAGAGCTGGTTTCTCCACCCTATCTGTGCTTTGACCAATAGAATGCCACAGAAGCAACCCTCTGCCAGCTACTAGTCGAGACCTCAGGAGGTCTTGCATGCTTTCTCCTTACCTGGAACTCTTTGCACTGCCATATGAATAAGCCTGTTCTAGCCTGCTGGATGCACCCAGGTGTCTCCCATTGCCCAACCTGACAGTGAACCACCTGTTAGACATGCCAGTGAGTCATTTGAGGCCAGCCAACTCCCAGTTCACCTGCCAGCAGCTGACTGCAGACAAATGAGCAATCTTTATATAGACCAAAGGAACTTCCTAACTGAGCCTCACCCAGATTGCCAAACTGTGGAATTGTGAGCCTGATAAATCCTTGTTGAAAGCCACTAACTAAAAAAAAGAAAAAGGAAAAAAAAGAAAAAAAAAAGAGAGAGAGAGAAAAAGCCACTAACTGTTGAGATAGCTTGTTATGCACCAATAATTAACAAATGTATTCCCCAAAAGCATATACCTTCTACATGTGTTCAGCTCTGCCGTACAAGTTCAGAGGAGTTTGTCAAAAAAAGAACCATTTGTAGTCTCACTTGGGGATAGCACCATCTACTTCATTTCCTACTAGAACTCTACAGAGCTAGAAGTTTCTTACAGAAACAACATTTCATCATTGCAAGTATCTCAGTGAATACTTGACTAAGGTCAACTGCTCAACCTATGTCACAGTCAAAGTAATACAGGCCTAGAATTTCAAGGTAGGTATAGCTGACCTAACCATTTCTTAAACACCTTGTTTCCTGCCAAATACAATTTTGAGGGACATTAAATCCTTTTTGCCCAGGAAAAATGAATTAGTTATAAAATATACCTCTGATAATTATAACTGACCTGTTGAATAGGTTATTAGTCTGATTAGTCTAACCTCTGAAGAACAGCTATCAAAAATCACAATTCTAATTTTGGCATACCTGATATGAAATTGCATTTTCTGGCAATAATTAACCACTCATTTCAGTTCTCAATCTTAGTCCTGAATAAGAATAAAACTATGTCACCAGAATAGAGGAGTATCCCCATTTTCTGAGGCTGGGAGATAAACACTCAGTTTATCAGGGTGATATTCAGATAGGCAATTAAGAGATATCAGGACATGACTTGTATACCAATGTTTAAAACTGAAATCCAGTGAAAAATTGATACTTGACTAGCAGTCCAGGCTGCAGAGTGTCCAAAACAGCTTGCTAAAATGAAATGAAGTGAAGGCAAAGGAAAGACAAAAATTGATGACAACAAAAACTATAACTGACAGTTATCCTGCCACCAGAAACAGAAAATTCCATTAACTGCGGGAACGAGGGAGATGAATTGTAAATCATAATCAGCAGCCACTTTAAATAGAGAAGTTGACAACATGAAGAATATAGGATGAGCTTTCTTTCCCTGTGTATCACACAGATCAAAGACTCACGATTGGTACTTGCCAGAATGCCAGGCAGTGGATGCTAGTCAGGACTCAAATAACCTTTGGAAAAAGAGATTGTGCTATACCCCAACCTGGCCCTCATCATTACCTTCCATTCTTTGGAGATTGAGAATCCCAAAACACAAAAAGCAGTGTGTGTGTGTGTGTGTGTGTGTGTGTGTGTGTGTGTGTGTAGGAATGAAGAGGAGGAGGTGGTAGTGACAATAGATACTCTGCATGCTTGAAAACATAGCTTCAACAAATAAGGTACTATGTGCAGAAATGATAAAAACAATCCTGGGGGTGCCTGGATGGCTCAGCTGGTTAAGCCTCTGGCTTGTGATTTTGGCTCAGGTGATGATCTCATGGATCCTGGGATGTAGCTGCATCTGGCTCTGAGTTCTGCAGGGACTCTCTCTGCTAAAGATTCTCCCTCTGCCCCGCCCCCAACTCACACAAACTCTCTCTCTCAAATAAATAAATAAATAAATCTTAAAAAAAAAAAACAGGGATCCCTGGGTGGCGCAGCGGTTTGGCGCCTGCCTTTGGCCCGGGGCGCGATCCTGGAGACCTGGGATCGAATCCCACGTCGGGCTCTCTGCATGGAGCCTGCTTCTCCCTCTGTCTGTGTCTCTGCCTGTCTGTCTCTCTCTCTGTGACTATCATGAATAAATAAATAAAATCTTAAAAAAAGAAAAAAACAATACTGTTAGTGAAATATGAGGATTCTAGTTTTGCTTTTCCTCCTTGGGTTCAGAAACAAGTATCAAACAATAGATACTTAGAGGGGCATAGAATCCATCTCAATCCAGTCAACTTGTTGAATTTAAAAGAGTCCAGAACTTATGACCATTAATTTGCTCCCCAACTGGAAATCTAAAAAGACAACTATACTGATGACCAATAAGCCATAAATCAGATAAGAAGCCAACCCAAGACCCCAAGTCTATTGCTGAACACCTTGTAATAGAATGAGTAAGCAGAAAAACGAACAGAAGGGCATATGACATTCCTTGGCACAACTTGTCACAATGAAAGAAAAAGAAAACTTCTGGGTGTTTTCAATAAGATAACAGAAGATAAAAACCCCCACAGAAAATCCTTTGAATCAGAATTAGAATTCAAAAGGAGTGATAAAAGGAGAATTGAGATAAGGTGATATTTAAATGATACTGGAAACAAAAAGGCTGGATTTAAATAGAAAGCTGCAATAAAACTTCATTATTAGCAAAACAACGGAGACAACAAAGATACTGAACGAATGACCTGAAGGTCAAAATTCAGAAACTTTTTTCAAAAATGAAAAGAAAAAAAATGTTAAAGATGACAGTGACAAAGTCCAGAGAGTAGAAATTCAATAAATGGGTAAATTGGGATTATTGAAGAACTCTAAACCCAAAGAGCAAAATCAAAATTGAAAATGTAACAGAAGAAAATTTTAGTGACTGAACTGAAGAACTCAGTCTTCAAATTTAAAGGATTTGCTTTGTATTACAAAAATAATGAAAAAGGAACCATAACAAGACACACTGTAGCAAATTTTTATTGTAAAGATTAATAAACACCTATAATTATTCACATAAAAAGAAACAGATTTATAACGATGGAATAAAAGAATTTGGCTTCATAGTTCTGTGCAATATTGAAATACCTTAAAACAGTGTGATATCCATAGTTTTGAGTGGCAAACCTTGTATCAGCCAAGGACTCATTCACATGTGGAAGTAAAGAGGAAAATCAGAAAATATAGAAGCCACATGGCTTAATATAAAAACCCCCCAAAACAAAACAACAAACAAAAAAAGAGGGTGGGGGCTAGCAATGAACATTAAGTCAAATTAAACATAGATCATTTAAATAATTATAATTATTGCATAAAAGTAAAAGCAAAAACTCAAAAATAATTATTAATAGAAAACAACTTTACTGACATTTAATAATCTATGTTTTCGTTCTAAAAAAAAACTGGACAAGTTACAAATATTCACAGAGATATTCACAATATTATTGTTTATAAAACCAAAATATCTGATTGACCTAATTATTCATCAGTAAATATGTGTTTAAATAAAGTATAATATATCCATGTATTAAATATGAATATATTAAAAACTTTATTTTTTTATATTGTTTGAAGATTTTTATTTATTTATGCATGAGAGACATAGAGAGAGAGGCAGAGACACAGGCAGAGGGAGAAGCAGCCTCCATGCAGGGAGCCTGACATGGGACTCAATCCCTGGTCTCCAGGATCATGCCTTGGGCTGAAGGCAGCACTAAACTGCTGAGCCACCAGGGCTGCCCTATTAAATACTTTAAAAGAAAATACAGATTTATGTATTTATTGAAATAGAAATATTCCATAAAATATTACATATATATGATCCATTTCTTTATTTAAAAATATGTGTGTGTGAGAACATAGGAAAATATCTTAGCATATTTATCCCTAGACGTTAACAGTATTTCTATAGAATATGGATGATCTTTGTTTTCTCATTTTCTGCTTTATCAAAATTTTATATACTGCACAGCAAAGCCACATAGACAAAATTCTTGAAACTTTCAAGAAAACCTCTCAGAATTTCTTCAAGACTCTGTTTACCACATGATGTATTTTGTAAAATCTACTTTTACTAAACTACCAGCATTCAGAATAAAACTCTTATTTAAAATATAAACCCACCATACTAAGAATCAATCCACAACTTTAAAAAATAAACACTTGGTAAATAATAACAATGAGAACTCACCAAATCAAAACATCAGATGCTTTCCACAATATCCCCTAAAGGCAAGTTTATTACTGTAATTTATTATTTAATAAAAGAATAAAAAATAACTAAGTATTAAGTTCAAGAAGTTAAAACAGAAATAAGAAAAAGTCAATTAACAAAAAATTCAAAGTTATTTGAAAAATAATAAGAGACTAATTTCTTGAGAACATAATAAAAGTACATAAACTGACAAAATTAGCAATGCAAAGGAGATACTGTAATTGCAGAAATTTTTGTAACTATATTATAGCATGTACAACTCTGCAATAATTACTTGTAAAATATAGATAAAGTGAATTATTTTCAAAAAAATAATAAATTCCAAGACTGACCCAAGTTCATGAAGAAATCTCACCTAGAAGCAAAAGAAAAAAAAATGCTTGAGGAACAGTTGATCATTACAAAGACTTTGCTTGCTTGCTTGTTTTCTTTTTTAAAGAAAAAGCTATCCCCATGTTTTATAAGCTGCTTCAAATCACAGAGAAGTCTGGACCCCCTTCATCTTATGGTAGCATAACTGTCGAAATAAAGTGTCAGTTTGTGAGCTGTTACTGTGAGTTATCAATAAATCTGTATGCCCCCACAATTCCTCTCTGTTACATCACACTCTGGTCTCAAGTGATCCAAAACTGACATTCATTAATAGTTTTTTCAAACCTAAAGTCATTGCTGAAATTTATTATAATCCTTTCTGAAAAATAAATAAATGATATATTTGTTCTACAGCTGGATTTGGATGACAGTTTCACAACTGTACTAATTACTAAAATTTATTGACTTATAATGAATACATTTTGTATCTCAACATAGAGTCTGCCTTAGAGAATCAGGCTAATAAACAAACTGCTTTGTTTAAGTTTTTTTATTTTAATTCCAGGATAGTTAACATATCGTGTTATGTAAGTTTCAGGTATACAATCTAGTGATTCAACAATTCTGTACATTGCTCAGTGCTCATAATGATAAGCGTAGTCTTTAATCCCCTTTACCTACTGCACCCATCCCTCCGCCCACCTCTATTCTGGTAACCATCATTTTGTTTTCTATAGTTAAAACTCTGTTTTTTGGGTTGTCTTTCTCTCTCTCTTTCCTTTGTTCATTTGTTTTGTTTCTTAAATTCCACAAATAAGTTGAAATCATACAATATATGTCTTTCTCTAACTTAATTTCACTTGGCAGTGTACCCTCTAGATCCATTCATGTTGTTGCAAGCAGCAAGATTTCATTATTTTTTATGGCCATTGTGTACATATACCACATCTTTTTTATCCATTCATCTATTAATGGACATTTGGGCTGCTTCCATAATTTGGCTATTGTAGATAATGCTGCAGTAAATGTAAGAGTACTTATATCCTTTTGAATTAGTGTTTTTGTATTCTTTGGGTAAATATACGGTAATGCAGTTCCTGAATTGTAGGGTAGTTCTATTTTTAATTTTTTGAGGAACCGCCATACCGCTTTCCACTGTGGCTGCACTAGTTGGCATTCCCACCAACAATGTTAACAGGGCACCTTTTTCTCCACATCCTCACCAATGCTTGTTGTTTCTTGTGTTTCTGATTTTAGCCATTCTGACAAGTGTGAGGTGGTTTTGATGTGCATATCCCTGATGATGAATGATGTTGAGCATGTTTCATATGTCTGTTGACCATGTATGTCTTCTTTGGAGAAGCATCTGTACATGTCTTCTGCCCATTTTTTAATCAGATTATTTATTTCTTGGGTGTGGAGCTGTGTAAGTTCCTTACATGTTTTGGATACTAACCCTTTATTGGATATGTTGTTTGCAAATATCTTCTCCCATTCCATAGGTTGCCTTTTAGTTTTGTTGATAGTTTCCCTTGTTGTACAAAAGCTTCTTATTTTGATATAATCCTAATAGTTTATTTTTCCTTTATTTCCCTTGCCTCAGGAGACTATGTGTTTGTTTATTTGTTTAATGAAAATTTTCACGTGTCTGAGTATGTTATTCTATTCAGGCTGCCATAACAAAATACTTCAGATAAGTGGTTTACACACCAGAAATATATTTTTCTCTCAATTCTGCAGGCTATCAGATATCCAGCATCAAGGTGTGACAGGGTTCGTTTCTGGTGGGACCACTTTTCCCAGTTTGCAGATCGCCAGCCATCTCCTGGCAGTATCCCCACATGTCCTCCCCTTTGTGTGCATTTGAAGAGAGAGCAAGCTCTGTGTCTCTTCCTCTTCTTATGAGGCTACAGACCCTACCAGATTAGGCCCCAGCGCATGACCTCATGTAACCTCCTTCAATACTCCATCTCCAAGTACAGTCACACTCAGTATTAGAGTTTCAACATATGAATTTGGCAGCGGGAGAGACACTGTTCAGTTTATAACACTGAGTAACTTGCTCAAAGTATAATTTTGCATAATAGTCTTTTCTGCCTTCTCAGTGTTCTTTACCAAACTAAGAGATGATGATGGATGGTCTCAGTAAACCCTGAGGCAGCTCAGACTCCTGGCTATGATTTCATAGTACTTGCTTAGCAGAGAGTACTCTCCCCAAAAGTTACTATGAGTAACACATTACTCCTGTTTGCAAAGGGTGAGTCCGAATGAGCCCCTCCTGCCATCTTCTCAGTTCCTTAACTCTTATCATCCCAGTAATGGGTAGTTTATATCAAGCAATGTTCTATTAAAGAAGAAGGGTAAAGAGAAATGGGACTAACATCACATATGTTTTCTGTATTAAAAAATGAAGATAATTAAGGGATTCTTTATTAAATAATAACATCGACCCTGTTGATATGTACCAAGGACCTTAAGATTTCAATTCTGAGGGCAACTGGGTGGTGCAGTCATTTAAGCATACAATTCTTGGTTTCAGCTCAGGTCATGAACTCAAGGTCATGAGCTCGACCTCCATATCAGCTCTGTACGCAAAACAGAGTCTGTTTCAGATTCTCTCTGTCTCCTTCTGCCTTTCCCCCACTCATGCTCACTCTCTCTCTAAAAAATAAATAAATAAATAAATCTTTTTAAAAAATTCATTAATATTGTAATTCTCCTTTCCAAAATTTATCCTAAGGACATCTTGGGAAATTTGGCCATAAATGCATGTAAAGCTGTCCATGTAGCATTATATGTAACAACAAAAATGTCAGTAATTTAAACAAGTGAATGACTAAATAAATTGTGATATTGTCCAAACTTAAATACTATATACCCATGAAATGTAATGATTGCCTGAGAACTTTATATGAAACAAGACCATATTCATAAACAGTGTATGGTGGTAGTTGATTAACCAATTCATGATTCTGAGAATTAATAAAGGAGAATACATTTTCCTGCATTTTTTTTTGCATTTCCTATCCTAAATATATTTTTGGATAACTAAATATTGATGAAGGAAAGTTCTTCATAAAAGAAGTCTACCAAACAAATGTGAAAGGAATGATGGAATCAGAAAATCACCATTTTGTAATTACTTGGGCACCTAGCTGGCTCAGTCAATAGAGCATGTGACTCTTGATCTTGGGGCCATGAGTTCAAGCCCCACGTTGGGTATAGAGATTAATTAAAAAAAAAAAAAAAAAGGCTTGCTCTCATTTTGCAACTACTAAAAAAAAAGTTCATAATGGTTGATGAAACCATTAAGGGAGCTTTAAAACTAGCAGTTCAGGCTAATGTCATGAAAAGAACTGATCAAGCTCAGCATCATTGAAGAAGGACAATCAGACATGTGTCTCATGCAGTAATGTAATAGGGGTCACACACTGCCACCTATGAGGTATTTCATCAAAAATAAATAATAATAACTCAAGTTGGACTCAAATCCAATCAAGTTTCTAGATCCAACTACCAATTATAAGAAAATATGGGAAATAAAGGAACAGTTAAATGACATGATGAAGAAGCAATCAGTCAAATTCAGATTATGAAATAGTCTACAAAACTAATGGCAGGTTTTTCCTCAAACAAATGGCATTTTTAAAAAGGAAGGAGGGGAGCACCTGGGTGGCTCAGTCGGTAAAGAGTCAGGATCCTGGGATCGAGCCTCGCATTGAGCTTCCTACTTCCTCTACTCCTTCCCCTGCTCTGCTGTCTCTCTCTCCCAAATAAATAAAATCAAGAAAGAAAAGAAGAAGAGAAGAGAAGAGAGGAGAAGAGAAGAGAAGAGAAGAGAAGAGAAGAGAAGAGAAGAGAAGAGAAGAGAAGAGAAGAGAAGAGAAGAGAAGAGAAGAGAAGAGAAGAGAAGAGGGGAAACTATTGTTGACTAAACTAGACATAAGAATTACTGACCAAATGCAATATGTGGACTTTGTTCGGATCTTGATTAACAAACCCCGCAGAAAAAATAATCCTTCATGTCAATTATACCTCAATAAGAAAATGTTTAATATAAAAAGTAATCTTGGCACTTTGGTGGCTCAGTAAGTTGAGCGTCTGACTCTTGGTTTCAGCTCAGTTCATGATCTCAGTGTTGTGAGATCGAGCCCTGCATCAGGCTCCGTGGTCAATGGGGAGTCTGCTGGAGATTCTGTATCTTGGTCTCCCTCTATCCCTCCCCCCATTCATGCACACAGTTTCTCTCTATCAAATAAAAATAAATAAATCTTTCTTAAAAAGTAATTTTTGAGATAGTTAGGAAATTTTAAATATAAATTGATACAAGATGATATTGAAAAATTGCTATTTTAATTTTGGTAAGCCTGATAACAACCTCATATTTTGAAAACATATAATGAAGTATTTGAGTAAAATTATATGATGTTTGGAATTTTTTATAAAATACCATAGCAAAAAAAAAAAAATAGATGGGGAATGACTAGATAGAGGAGCGAGATATAAATAAAATATAAGGGCCAAATGCTAATAATTATGCAATATTGACAATAGGTACATAGAGATTCATTCCAGTCTTCTACCTTCTTTTAGGTATGTTTGAAATTTTCTTTTAATAGAAAGCTTCTTGATGCACATTTATCATGAAATATGACTGAGTAAAATAAACCTAAAAATATTAATAGTGATTAATAGTAGATGATGTCTCTGAATTGTGGAATGACTGATGAATATTGTTTCCTTCTTTACACTTTTCTCTAACTTAATTTTCCACAAATATCATAGTTATTTCCTTAGGCACAAAAAGCAGGGAATTAAAAAAATAATTGCTGGCCTCTTGATTGGGGATGTTGGCTAAATCTTTTCTATTCATCCAGGCATCCTATTGCCTGGCACTTAACAATATTACATCATAAGGAGTTATATTACTTTTCTTAGACTCAGCCAGCATCCCTGAATTACTGGCTCAGAGGAAAACCATCTTCCAGGTTCAGACGTTTCTGAGATTAGAGTTTACCGAAAGTATTACTACCTCTAGCATAGAAATGTCCTGCAATGCCTATGTGAATTAATAAGTGCCTAAAATATAAATATCAAGGGACTAAGGAAATCGGATCAGTTATCCAAAGACTATGAATGTTTTAAATAGAGCAGAGGACAAATAAGCACATTATGAATAGGCTAGTCTTACTAGCTAGCTGAGTTAAAATTGAGACAAATAATTCATTATGGGATATTTCAGGTAACTCAAAAAATATCCTCCTGACATTAACAGAATTTTATGAAACTGATCTGTCTTTACAGCTCTGTTATTAAGTATCTGGATTTGTTTAAGTGTCCAAAATACTAGAGTGTGAAGGAATCAATTATTTACAGCCCAAGTCTCTTACAAATAGATGATGTTAAGGGAAGGGCTTGGGAGGACAGGTGAAATAGGTAAAGGAAATTAAGAGGTACAAACTTCCAGTTATAAAATAAGTCATGGCGATGCAAAGTACAACATAGGGAATATAAGATTGTAATAATTTTGTATGGGAACAGATGGTAACTACACTTATGGTGAGTATTTCATAATGTATATAACTGTCGAATCACTATGGTATATACTTGAAACTAATATTGTATTATATGTCAACTATACCTCAATTAAATTTTTTAATAAACACTGGCCAAAGCACTTCCAATTAAATATGGCAAATAACAGATAAGATTTACCTCTTTCTAACTCCTAAACTTCCCTAAACTAAAGGGGGTAAATCTATAAGAACAAAGCAGGATAGCAACAACAAAGTTTTAATAACTGAAGCAGATGGATAAGTAGTTATTGACTTAGGAGACTAGAAAAATCCAGCAATATATACTTCAGGATCCCAGAAGGACTCAGAAATGGAGGCACATGATATTTCAGAAAAAGAGGATGTAAGTGGTACTTGGGTGGCTCAGTGGTTGAGAGTCTGCCTTTGGCTCAGGTCGTGACCCCTGGGTCCTGAGATCAAGTCCCATATCAGGTTCCCCACAGAGGGCCTGCTTCTCCCTCTGCCTGTATCTCTACCTCTCTCTGTGTCTCTCATGAATGAATAGATAAAATCTTAAAAAAAAAAAAAAAAAAAGAGGATGTAGTACTGAAAAGAAAATAGGTTGAAAATCTGTATAAGATGCATATCTTCTCCCCAACTCCAGCTATCCACAGAACCACTCCTCCCTAACTCCAGGAGATAAATAGAGTTTTATTCTTTAAAGAAATTAATTAGAAAAACCCAAGTTTGGGGGTGGGTAGAGAACCAGGTACACATGAGGACTGGGAAACAAGGGATTGTATAAAAGTGTAATTACCAAATATGAGATTAGAATTTGACACCCAGCTAAACTATCATTCAAATGAAAATGTAGAACCAAGAAATGTAAGGTCTTCTCAAATCTGTTGATCTCAAAAAGCAACTAGAGGAATTGCTTCACCAAAAGGAAGGAATAAACCAAGAAAACTGAAAATTTAAGATCCAGAAATGCAGCACACCTTGCTGTTCTGTGGGAGCATTGGCACCCAAGCTGATAAGAGAGAACTAGGAGAGAGAACTACAGATGAAAGCTATGGAGCATGCCTATTCCAGACTAGGGTACAAGGTCTATAGGCTTGAGAAAAGATGTCTTACCCAGAAAGGGGAGGGGGGGGAAGAAATTAAACACTGATCTGATATGTTCTAAAGTCTTAAGGAAAATGTATACTTGTGGCAGAGAATTTGTGAATAAATTAACAAAGAAGTAAGTATAAAACTAAGCAAAAGGAAAATTAAGATAATTATTACCCCTAGGGAAGATAGTCAATGACGTTGTAATAGCATTCATCGTATGGTGACACAGGGTAGGTACACTTGTGGTGAGTATAGCATAGCATGTAGAACAATGTGTTGGTCCCTAGCATATTTGCCCTCACATTCACTCCTCACCTTTCCTTTCTTCTGTTCTGCCCTTGTATGCAGAGGGTCTAACTGACAGACTATTTTTCCCAGACTCTTTTGTTGG